>NC_136062.1:129625199-132195199 GCF_964261635.1 Lissotriton helveticus | reverse complement strand
AGGTTACACACCAGTTATAGTTAGGAATTAGCATTTAAAAAACCTTTGAAATTCACTGAAAAAACCATAGGTTTCAGGCCTTATATAGTTAGGAATTAGCATTTAAAAAACCTTTGAAATTCACTGAAAAAACCATAGGTTTCAGGCCTTATATAGTTAGGAATTAGCATTTAAAAAACCTTTGAAATTCACTGAAAAAACCATAGGTTTCAGGCCTTATATAGTTAGGAATTAGCATTTAAAAAAACCTTTGAAATTCACTGAAAAAACCATAGGTTTCTGGAGTTATATAGTTAGGAATTCGTTTTTAAAAAACCTTTGAAATTCACTCAAAAAACTATAAGTTTTAGTGGTGTTATAGTTAGCTGGACATTTTTCTCATACAAAACCAATGAAATTGCTCCTATATAGTTAGTTGTACTAACTATATTTCGCGCACCCGCAATCCACTGCTGATGATGTCACATATTAGATCATTCATGACATGGTCAGTGACATCGCTGATGACATCTCAAATGACATCAAATGGCTTTCATTCCTCACTTTACCTCTTTTTTTTAAGTTCAGAAATTTTTTATTGAAGGAATATGAAATGAGCTTACAAAAAAAAAAGACAAAGAAAATAACAAGCAAAAGTATACATCCAAATAAGTAAAGGCATTAATACAAGCTATAAAAAGAAACACCAGAAATTGAGAGTAATATAAACAGAACTGGCAACTGGTATGATATAAGGCAATGAAAGACATACTAAATATAAATTGTAGTTATATAAAAAAAAGGCGAAAATAGTAATATTATGTTTAACAGACTACAGGAATTCATGGAGGTTTAGGAACTTCTTGTTGTAACGGGGATACAGACAGAGAGCTTTGAGCACTTAAATCACAAAATAATGTAACTGGACACCACAGTTCTTTTCGCTTAGTAGCTAAAGTCAGGGGGTAGATAAAAGTCGTATCAGACCTGTGGTTATAGCAAACAGCATACCACCAAGCCTGATAAGATATTTTGGTAAAATCCTTCCAATTTTTTGTTATTTGCTGAAAAGCAACTGCCAACAATAAGTCAACTATTCTAACTCTGAAGGTGCAATGATCCCAAATGGGAGAGACACTCCCTAAGAAAATGTGAGAGAAAGAGAAGGAGTGAGTGGAGGAAAAAATCTTGTTAATTTGAGACCAAACTTGCATCCAAAAATTATGAACATGGGGACAACTAAAAAGCATATGAAAAAGATCTGCATATGGTAATGAGCAGGACCAACACTTATTAGAGGCATCTGAGTATAGTTTACTAAGAACTAGTGGTGAAAATACTAGACGGTTATAAATAAAAAATAGTGTTTGAGTGGTGTTAGCAGCTCTGGAAGATCTACGAATCTTCAACCATAATTTGTCCAATAACTCAACAGGCCAAGAGACTTCTAGGTCTTTTTCCCAGGTTTCTTCCGTTGTAGTTTTTGAGCGAGGTGAAGACTGAGTGTGAAGAAAAGCGTAGATTTTAGAAGGTTTAGATTGTTTAAGAAGTAAAGAACTCAGTGAAGTCATGTCGGAGGGTGCGTGACTTAATGAAGGGGATACAACCAGGGAGGCCTCGTAAGCAAGTTGTAATGCGTGTAACAATATCGAATATTTAACTCGAAAAGCGGGCGGTAGAGTGAAAGAAGTAGCTGCTAATGCAAATGGGATAACCTGATTTTGATGAAACAATTTATGGACCCAAATAAGACCACGTGATCTCCAGGATTTCCAAACAATCGGCTTATTGTTAATTAAAATAGATGTGTTGTGCCAAATAGGCTGGTCAAAAAAGGACGAGACGGGAAAGCAGGGAAGGATTTTGGAGGTATACTTAAGAATAGGAGTAGACTGAGGTCTACGAGAAAACATAAGATATTCTTTGAATGAAAAAGGAGATATAAAAGACCTTTCTAAGGTCAACTAGAGAGGAGAGGATGATGCGGAATCCGTGATCCAATTCGACACTTGATGCAATAAAAAGGATTTATGATATAAGAAAAAATTCAGAAAGTTCACCCCACCCTCACTTTTAGAACGCATTAATTTGGACAAGGACATACGAGACTTTTTATGCCCCCACAAAAAAGTAGATAAAATAGAGTTAATTTTCTTGAAGTATTTCAAGAGGATAGAAAATGGTATGTTAGATATTGTAAATAGGACAATGGGAGAGAGCATCATCTTGATTGTATCCAGTCTTCCCCACCACGATAGATACAAAGGATGCCATTTGCTAGTGAGAGTAGTCAATTTTTGTAAACAATCATCCATACATCTCGTAACTGTGCCGGAAAGAGAAGAAGTAAAATTGAGACCTAAATATTGAATAGAGTTAGGGCTCCAAGTAAAACCAGAAGCAGAAAAATCATCCCTGAAAGTGACTTTAGTAAGTGGCAAGATTTCGCATTTATCTTTATTTAACTTGTAGCCAGATACTTGTGCAAATGAGTTAACTTCGTCTAGAAATGCAGGGAGGGATGTGTCTGGTTGGGAGAGAAATAATAGCACATCGTCAGCATATGCTGCCATCTTAAGATCAGATTTGTGGAATTTAAAACCATGTATATTAGCATTCTGACGAATTCTCAAAAGGGTTCTAAAGCAAGACTGAACAAAAAAGGTGAAAGTGGGCATCCCTGTCGAACCCCTCTATTAAGGGAAAAGTAAGAAGATAAGGTACCGTTTGCCGAAATTGCTGCTCTAGGGTGAGAATATAGGAACGAAATCAGGGTGGAAATCTTTGGACCGAAACCAAACCACTTCAGAGTATTAAACAGATATGGCCACTCAACTCGATCAAATGCTTTCTCCGCATCTAGGGCTATAGCTGCGAGGGGATGAGAGCAATGCGAGGCTTTAGAGAGAATGTCAAAAAATAATCTAGTATTGTCCGACAACTGTCTACCTTTAACAAAACCAGATTGTTCTTTCCCTAAAAGCTCGGGTAAAAAAGATTTTAAACGTAATGCCAAAGCCTTTGAGAAAATCTTATAATCGATATTTACTAGAGAAATAGGGTTATAGTTTTTACAATGTTGTGGATCTTTGCCTGGCTTCAGAATAATACAAATAAGGGCATCAGAGAAAGAGACAGAAGCGGAACCCGTTTGAAGGAAAATGGAGAGAAGAGTATATAGTTTGGGAATAGGTAACTTTGAGAAACAGGAAAAGAATTCAACAGTGAAACCATCAGGACCTGGGGCTTTCCCATGTTTGAGAGAGTTAAGAGCCTGAAGAAGATCCTTTTGTGTTAGGTCCGATTCTAAAGTAGAAAGGTCCGGAAGAGTATCAAAAGGAGAAGAGATCTTGGATAAAAATTGGGATATGGCTTGTTCAGAAGAAGATGATTCAGACGAATACAATGTTTCATAGAAATGCAAGAATTCTTGCAGTACATCTTCACTTTTATGTTTTAGTGAACCATCACGACCATAAATAGATTCAATATTAACTTTGTTTTGTTTTACCTTTAGATAGTTAGCCAACAATTTTCCAGCCTTATTCTGCCCACCATAGAACCTGGCGCTAGATTTTAAAAGGAAATTGGAGTCGTTATACGTGGAATCGTAATTAAATTTAATTTTGGTGGCAATAAGATCATTTAAACAATCTTTTGATTTGGAGGTGAAGTATAAGTGTTCTAATTGTTTGATTTTAGAAAGGAGGTCATTATTGGCCTGTTGGGCCTTCTTTCGTTTGCGAGAGACATAGCTAATGACGAAGTCTCTAGCTGATGCTTTAAAAGCGTCCCAAACTACAGGGAATGGAATTTCATCCGTATGGTTGAACAAAAAATATTCATGAAAGAAGGATGTGAAGAAAGAAACAAACTGTGCATCGAGAAGGAGAGCATTATTAAAACGCCATTGTTTGATAGAAGAAGGCTTTTGTAATACGTCCAAAACAATGCAGACTGGGGCATGGTCAGAAATTAAGATGGAGCCAATGTCAGAAGAAATAAGGGATTGGGTAAGTTGATGAGAAATAAAAAAAATAATCTAAGCGGGATTGAGTCTGATGAGGGCGTGAAAAGAAGGAGTATTCTCGCAATGTGGGATTGCAGAGTCTCCAAGCATCAGTAAGTTTGTATTGTGTAATGAGTTGTGTAAAAGATTTTTGTGACTTATGAGGAACGGATGTATTAACTGAGCATCTATCCAAAAATGGGTCAAAAACTTCGTTGCAATCACCGACAAGGATGAAATTATCAACGTAGTTTTGAGTGATGAGCGGTGCGAGGGAGGTCCAAAAAGAGGCATCACCACTCGTAGGGGCATACACATTTAAAATGGAAATGGGGACATTATCCAAAGTAAAATTCACTAGCACCCATCTACCTGAAGTGTCTGTACAATGCGTAACTGCTTTGATTGGAAGGGATTTTCGGAACAAAATCAGGACTCCATTACGCTTACCATCACCTGGGGAAAAATAAACTTCACCTACCCAACCTCTCTTCAATTTAGCAGATTCATCAGCTGACAAATGTGATTCCTGTAAGCAGGCTATGTCTGCGTTAAGTTTGGCCAGGTGGGATAATACTCTCTGTCTTTTAATTGGTGAATGTAAACCTCTAACATTCCAAGATAATATTTTCAAAGGCATAAAATAATTTTTAAAAGGCATATCAAAAAACCAGTTGAGAAACAATTGTGAAAAAGAAGAACATTCAAGGCATAGAAGCATAAGAAGAAGAAACACCAGAAGTGAAAAAGAAGAAATGCATAGAAAGCAGCAGAGTAAAAGTCAGGTAAATAATGAATGAGAAAATTGAGAAGAAAAAATAAAAAGTGTAATAAAGGAGTAAGTGAAACAGAAGGAAAATGAGAAATCTGGATCAATAAAGAGATAAAGAGAAGAGGATGAAAAGGAGAATTGCAAAAGGAGAGTTGAGATCCTGGAGAACATGAAGAAGAGAAAGAAAGAAATATGAGAACAAAGTAGCAGAGTGAGAAGAACAAAAAACGTACATATCGTTGAGAACAAACAAAGGGGAGGGAGGATGGAGGCCACATAGAACAATGACGGGTCTTAAGCTCCAAAGGGAAGGCAGGGAGGGAAGACGACCGCAACGGACTCCGAGGACATGAGGATGGGTGATAACGTGGAGGAGGAGATCTGCATAGAAGGGGAATAAGGATAAAGCTTAACATTAAGAATATGAATTTAGTACAAACAAGCAACTAGAAAAACTACCTGAAGAGAACAGTCATGAGAAACAAGAAAAACATACTATAAATGCAATAATACAAGATAGGCGTGTGAAAAACAATTATCGAAAACTAGGTGAAGCAGCAGTATCCATTGTGTTGTCACTATGGGAGTACAGAAAACTCTTTAATTTTAGTGGATCATTGTATGTAGTAGTTTCATTATTAAAAGTCACTTTGAAAAGGCAGGGATGGAAAAGCCCATATCTCGCTCCCATAGAACACAGCTGTGGTCTAAATGAAAGAAATTCTTTACGCCGGTAAGCAGTGAACTTTGCATAGTCCTGTGAGAAGAAAAGGCGATTTCCAGACCAAGTAATCCGAGGGATAGCTTTGGCTGCTGACAAAACTGTGAGTAAATCTGTATATTCGAGGAGGTAGATGATGACACCTCTCGGCCTTTTAGCAATAGAAGCAGATAACCCAGCAGCAGGAGGGGGGCCTAAGCGATGAGCTCTCTGTATGTTGAAGTTGGTGCTATCCGGTAGCTGGAGAATTTTCGGCAAAAAAGATTTGAAAAAAGTAAGGGCATCAGACCCTTCTGAATTTTCCGCAAGGCCATAGATGCGGAGGTTGTTTCTCCTATTCCTGTTTTCTAAGTTCTCGATTTGTTTGTGGAGTGCAGAAACTTGTACGCACAGCGGATCAACTTTGGCAACAGAAGACGTGAGAGTATCAACGTTTTGTTCCAGAAGGGTCATGCGCTCATCAATATTCGACCATTTGTCAGACAACACCTGAAGGGTAGTTTTGGTTTCCTCAAGAGTATTTTTAGTTTCTTCAATAAAAGGGCGGAGGGTCCTTATTTCCTCTAAGAGAAATTCCATTGTTACTGATGAGGGTTGTTTGGAAGGAGAGGGTGGGTCCTTTTTTAATCTTTTAATGGAACTTTTGGTGGTACCACTTGTTCGTGGAGCCGAAGGAGAGGAGGAACCTTTAGACGAGGCGTTGAGGGAGTCATCCATCTCGAGACACTGATACCTAGAACTTGTATGAAGGAGAAATTTGCGTGGAGTTGGAGAAGGATTGCGAAGATCGTTAGATAATCTACCCATAGAGTACATAACACATACAACAGGAATAGATTAGAACAGGTATGTGCACAATTAAACCTGCCTACTGTGGATGAAAATGCAAGTGTGAGTAAACATGACTACATACTGTAATATTGAGGAATAAGGGCGGAGGTGCCATCAAAACAAAGCTAGTGAATTCAAAAAGACAAGGAAAAAAGTGATTGCTCATATAAGTCAAAAGGAAGCAAAAATCCTCAAAATGAACAATAAAGTAACATACATTGAAATACAATAAAACTGAATGCAGTGAACTAGAATTGATATTAAGTGAACCACGTATATAGATCAATTAAAGAAATGCTAGCTGACCTAAACAGGGGAAACACTACATCAAAAATGCATATAGTGGATTAAGTTGTTGTGCGAGGCTTGCTAAAACACATTAGGGTAGAGACATTTGTGTATTTAACTTCAGAACCCAATATGCACTGTATTATAGCACCAAGCTGACCACTATAACAAAGAAGTTACGTATAGGCATATAAACACTAGTAGTACCTGAAAAATAAATGCATAACAATATGAACACTATGAAGAAAAAACAAACGTAAAGCAAGCACTTAGTACATGAGGAGGTATAACCTCAGAGAAATTAGATGGGAAACTGCGCCAGTTTGAAGAGAAAATGTCTGTAAAAACTTGAAACAGTAGTATCCAGAAGCCTGAGGAAAGCGTTGGAGCCAATAGATTCACAACAATGGCGCAGTATCCCATTGAGTATTTGAGGCAGGATAATACTGAGAATGAAGTAATAGGCGGCATTAAATAATAATAAAACTTCCTGGTAATGTAAAACTACTAGCAGCAAAAGCTCCTTCGGTAGATTCACAAAATGGCGGCCGCAGGTTCAAAAATGAGCATCACAGTTGTTCATGAGGGGAAAGTAAGCATCAGTCGCAAGAATAAATAACCAACTACACAAGAATGTCAGAGGGTCTAAACAAAGAGGGGATGTAAACCAAATGTGTAAACCACAAGACACACCAGATCTTGCCACGTGTCCCAAACACCTCGGGTCAACCCACCATGAGACCTATGAGATGGTCAGGCAAGGGTGCCCATCAGTCACCACACGGAACCACCCTTCATCATGTGGGATTCACTTGCGACCTTCTCAGAGAGAGGCAAATGTCTTTGCAGTCGAAGGCCTAGATGGAAAAAGCCCTCGCCTGGTCAGACAGGCCTCTCTAAGGTCCCGTTACTCTTTTAAGTGAAGTTTATTTGAAACAACAGGGTGACTGATGTTGCAGTGCAATAAAGTGTTTGAGTAAAATAAGAGAAAAAAGTGTCATAAAATTGGATGAGCGAGTACTGAAGGTAACAATTTATTCTGTTGCTCCCCCCCGCCCTTCCAATATTAAAATGTAGTCAGTGACAGTTTAAACATATAGCTGCCCAGATGTACTAATAGGTCGACATGTTTCAGCAAATAACGACAAGTTCTGTCTCTTGCTTTCTTCAGGACCTCAACGACTGATAGCTACTGCAAAGTGAATAAACAATAATCAGTGAATAATAAACTGAAAAAGTGTGTAGGAGAACGAATACAGAGATCACCTGAATTCACTAGGTGTCCATATCGTCCAGTTGTCTCTCAAGTCGTATCTGTGTAATTCAGAGACAGAGAAATATGGTTTAATCAAATGGGCGCCTTGTTGTTGTCACCAGGTCCACATCAACCCACAACACTGATACAAGGTTTATACATAAACGCAAAATATATTGTGCCAGGATTTTGCTCCATGTAAGTAATTGTCCCCACTTACAAAAACGGCCAAAGGGAAATAAGCTGATAATAACATCATGGAATTTTGCTGGATTGAAATCCACCCTGTTATCCAAATCTGGGCTAGAATATTTGTATAAAAGCAATATCATTTGCTTGCAGGAAATTTGGGCTCTAAATCCCACAGTTTTATACGGCTACCATGAGCTCTTTAAGCTTGCTGAGTAATACAACAGTAGTGAAGAGACGCACACCTCTGTACTCCTTTATTTACTTCTCACTTTGTTCAGATCCAAACTTTAACCAATGTCGACGTGCAAGCTCTCAGCGCTCCGCCCAATTGCGCTTGTTGTTCTTACTCTTTAAGCTTGCCACACGTACAAGCATATTTGGGCGACCATCGGGCGGTCTTTCAATTTTCGCAAAGCAAACATTCAAAATAGAAACAACACGTTTTAATCAAAACAACCCGGCCCTGCAAGTAGCAATAATTACAGTGCTAACACTCGATCAGAAGGCCTTCCCTCTGCTCCTCAATAACTGTCACCACAACCCAAAAAGAATCCCTAAATTTTGTGCAATCGACACACTCTGTAATAGCCTATAAGGCATTATTTCCTTCCCATGAAGTGGTGATTGCAGGGGACTTTAACATTAAGGCTTTAGGTAAAGTCTCCAACGCAACCCGAACGACTAAAGAGCAGGGAAAAATCTAATATTTACTTGCTACGTACAACCTAATCTCCGCGGAACCAGTATTAATAAGCCTAGATTCTCAACACAAGCCCCGTACCACATTGAAAGGAGTATCAACAATCGATTACATCTTTATGACTTCTCCCCTAGCGAATCACTTGCTCAGTTTTGAAATACTAAATCAAGGGAAAAGCCACCATAAACCTCTAGCTTTAACTTTGGAACTAGGGATCCCAGCATCAGATACATTCCACCTAGTGGGCACTTCTACAGGAGTTGAAACAAGTTGGCTTGTCAGCTCCCAGGTTTTCAAATGGCTTAGCAGGCTGATTAATAACCCCAAAAATATAAGTGAGGGGGCAATGCAAAATAGCTGGGATACAATAACTAAAGAGCTGTTCGACTCTATTCTGGACCCTGAAAGTCACCAATCAATCAATCAATCAGTGACACTTATAAAGCGCGCTACATACCCGTAGGGTCTCAAGGCGCTGGGGGGGGGGGGGGTGCCGCTACTGCTCGAACAGCCAGGTCTTCAGCTTCTTCCTGAAGGAGAGGTGGTCTTGGGTCAGGCGCAGGTCGGTCGGGAGGGAGTTCCAGGTCTTGGCGGCCAGGTAGGAGAAGGACCTCCCTCCTGTAGTCGCTCTTCGAATGCGGGGGACGGCGGCGAGGGCGTGGTTGGCTGATCGGAGGTGGCGTTTGGGAGCGTAGAAGTTGACTCGGCTGTTGAGGTAGCTCGGGCCTTGGTCGTGTAGGGCTTTGTGTGCGTGGGTGAGGAGGCGGAAGGTGATTCTTTTGTTGACGGGGAGCCAGTGAAGGTCTCTCAGATGTCCGGAGATGTGGCTGGTTCGCGGGATGTCGAGGATGAGTCTGGCTGAGGCGTTCTGGATCCGCTGGAGTCTCTTCTGGAGCTTGGCGGTGGTACCGGCGTAGAGGGCGTTGCCGTAGTCCAGTCGGCTGGTGACGAGGGCCTGGGTGACGGTCTTCCTGGTCTCGGTGGGGATCCACCAGAAGATCTTCCGTAGCATGCGTAGGATGTTGAAGCACGCCGAGGAGACGTTGTTGACTTGCCTGGTCATGGAGAGGGAGGGGTCCAGGATGAAGCCCAGGTTGCGTGCATGGTCTGTCGGTTTGGGTGCGGTGCCCAGGGCGGGAGGCCACCAGGAGTCGTCCCAGGCGGAGGGTGAGGAGCCCAGGATGAGGACCTCCGTCTTGTCCGAGTTCAGTTTCAGGCGGCTGGTCGTCATCCACTCGGCTACCAATATTCCCCAAAGCCTTCAAGAGTAACCCATTGGAAACTACTACACAACCAGGGCATCATTATTCAGGGGGAAACTTTAGGAGAATCCTCTGCATAAACAAAACCAATCCTACCATCAAAAATTCAAAGGCTGTCCAAGATTCGCGAAAGACATACAAAAAAATTGTATGGGAAGCTAAGAAAACCCTTGAAGAAAAAAATGGTCAAAGATTCATCTAATGCTCAGGATAGATCACTTGCTCACTTTTGGAACTAATGAACAAATTAAAATCACCATATTCCACGAGAGATAATGTGGTTTCCAAAAGAAGATTGGTGACTCACGTAACCAACCTATTCTCAGGTCACCCTGAATCTAAAACCTGTATGGTCAAATGTGGGCCTGCTGACCAACTTTTAGGGGGCCAACAGGAGTTTACTTCAGCAACCCAAATTTCAAATCTCATTAAGGATATGAAACACGACGGGGCGCCAGTCCCTAATGGCCTCCCAGCGGACATCTTTAAATGTGCACCAGAGGGCTGGGCAACAATAGTATCTCCGCTATTCAACTCTTCCTTCACTTCGGGTCGAAATGCAGAGGCATGGAGAGGTTCTCCTCTATGCCCAATTTTTAAGAGAGGCGATCCAACAAAACTGTCAAACTACCACTGAATAGCTTTGCTCCATCTGGAGGCCAAAGCATATGCATGATTGCTACTAAAGAAACTGGAATCGGGTAACACATAACGAGCTGCATCCCTTTTTTCAAACAGGCTTCCGCAGAGAAGCAGGCAACACCAACAACACCATTGCACTGGCCGCCCTAAGTCAGCAAGCTGCTCAATGCAAACAGCTCCCACTTCTCTGCTGTTTTATTGATTATAGGGCAGCTTTTGTGAAAGTTGATAGACCAATACTGTGGAGGAAGCTATCACATTGGGGTATCCCATCAAACCTCCTAAAGGCAACAATTTCCCTTTATTCCGCAACATGGGTCTGTGTGAGAATTGGTCCACAAACACTCACCCCCGAAATCCCCCTTGCAGGGGCTCTGAAACAAATCTGCGTGTTAGCACCTCTACTCTTCAACTAATATACAGGAGATCTGGGGAACGCTCTATCAAACAGCAGACTTAACCTCCCTCGACTAAGGCACAGGCCACTTCACATGCTACAGAGTGTGGATGACCTACTTATTATGGATCACACAAAGAAGGGCCTCCAACGAGCACTGACCAACCGCCATGTATATAACAAGAAAATCTTCCTCACTATCAATTCAGAAAAGATCAAAATCGTAATCTTCAGGTGCTATAAGAACAAGAACTCCCTTTCATGCACCATGAGGCCCAAGACCGAACTCCCTTTCATGCACCATGAGGTCCAAGACCAACACTACGGCAGTAAAATATACCTATCTGGGGGTGTGGTTTACAGAATCCACTCAACCGTCTGCCCACAAAAGTTTGCTAAAAACGAAATCAACCACTATCACCAGAAACTCCACAGCCCCTCTGCTGCAGCAATAATTAAAGTCACTCAAGCCTCCTTCCTCCCGCACTACAATATGGCCACCAGGCTTTTCCCTGAGCTTGTACGACCTGCCTTGAGCACACTCAGTGTGCTGGATACAAGAGGATCTTCCAACTGTCTAAATACCTCCGTAGATCAAGGGTTAGACTAGAACTAGGCCTGGTAACACGAACACTAACTGGTGAAGCTGACTTTCTGAAATTTTACATATGCACACTGAAAGCGCCTGAGAACTCCCTCAAAGCTAGACTTAGACTCATTTTTGAGAAACTGGGAGCTCCATGGAACAAATAACTACAGAGGGCAGTTGCATCCTTTTTAATTAATCCAGCAGCACTTGTTCTTGATTCCATTATCTTCATGACATGGAAAAAGACAATTAGCAGACAGGTTCGCCTAGTTTCATTTCAATAAGACCTAGCCGCGTTAAGGCCCTCTGAGATTTTACACTCTTTAAACTCTTCATACTTGGTGGGAAGATTCCAGACTTACTTATCTGTTGCCATCCACTGCAGAGTATGGAGACACTTCATGCACATGCGCCTCCTTGGCCTACCAATAGTAGATTTTAACTCAGCATGGGCCAACTAAAACAATGGAGCTGCCTGTAGGTTTTTCAAGTACAAATAGGAATCATGGTTCCACCTTCTGTGCGGCTGCCGATCTATTAATGACACAAAGAGGGTCCTACTTAAACCAATAATCTTGACAAAGGGGGTCTGCACTTTAGCAGAGGCATCTTCCATATGTTTTTCCCAAACCAACGCGCCTTCTCTATCACGATGTGGGAAATTCATTAAAATACTCAGAGACACCTTACAACCTCCTCCTGGATCTTCTTAACCTGTACATAAAGTTCAAAAACGTATAACTGATTACTACCCTAAGAACCTCCTAGCTACCAGGCCCTTTGCTTTGGGCCCTTTCCCCTAGCAAACTTCTTAAGCACACCACTTTTTGATCACACCGTCTGCTTCGCCTAAGTGCACATCTGCTGGCTGGCTAGCTTCTGTGAGAAGCAAGTGTAGCCACTCCATTTATATCTTTACAGCCAAATGGATTCTATGGTTGCGGACACTAGCATCTAATTCTAAACATGCATAAGTCGTATATTTACTGTACTGTAATAACTTTAAAAAATGTTTTTTATTTCTTTTAACTAAACACAAAGTAGCTAAATAGTACCATGTACAAACCGTGGACATAGAAGATTTTCTCAGTGCGATTCTTTTTAAGATCCTTTTAGGAGAGATAGTATTATGTTTGCCAACTGTAATTTTGTATACTTTTGCAATTTCATGACTGTACTACTGATGGTTGCCTTGTGGGAAAGCTCAATGGTTGCCTTGTGGGAAAGCTCAAGTTTAATACAGAAGGTCTGAGTTGGTTATGATGACAAGCCATTGATAACAGTTATATGCCTAATTAGTTAAATAGGAAAATGCATTTCAGGTCTGTTTATTATGAAAAGGTATGACAGACTGCCTGATTTATTTACTAGGTAACACGTATGTTAAAGCCAGTAAGCATTTAAGAGTGGATTGGTTTTGCACCATGTTTAAGCATTCAGTCAGGTATTTTCTTACATGAAATCTCACAGATCCCTTTTATGGGGAAGGATTTTGGTGTTGATAAAAGCTAGAGGTAGTAGACTTGCACTGACATTTTTTTTTCTAGAATCTCTTCAGAAGGCCTGACAGAATTTGCTGCCAGACGGTATTCTGCAATAAAAAAAGTATTATTTTATATATATATATATATATATATATATATATATATATATATATATATATATATATATATATATATATATATATATATATATATATATATATATATATGGATTTTGCTAAACTTGCACTTGAAATGAAGTAACACTTGGAAATCATGTATAAAATTGCAAAAAAGTATAAAGGATATTATTCAAGAAGGACGGCATCTGAGGAGGAGTTCTTGTGCCGCTGTGTAACAGGTTGCGAAGGACATTATTTGTGTATATATATATATATATATATATTTCTCGCTCACAAATCCTCACCCGCTAAGGAAAGGAAGACAGCACTCCGGCAGTTACAGAATACAGTGTTTATGCAGTACTAACTATAACTTGTGCCCCTGCCATGCACCATCTATGACCTCACATATACCATCACTCATGACATGTTCTATGACATCTCTTATGACATCTTAAATGATATCATTGATGACATTCCTGATGACATCATCCAATGAGTGTGCTTGTTAGTTTAGATTAGGGTGAATAACAACTGTTAATAATGGGGGTCTCTAGTTGGCAATGGTATACACCTTTGTCCAAATAGGGACCCTTGCTTCTAGTTAGGGAAAGAGGGATACACTCCTGAATAACTCCTGCTCATCACCTTGGTAGCTTGGCACGAGCAGACAGGCTTTTCTCAGAGGCAGTGTGTAAAGCATTTGTGAACACATACTGTAATACAGCGAAAACACTACAAATGGACACCACACCAGTTTAGAAAAATAAGTAATCTTTATCTAAACAAGACCAAATGACAGAAATCCACAATACAATATCAAGAATAAGACTTTAAAATGGTAGAAATAGCTTAGTTCAATGTAGATGGTAAATGCAACATTTTAGTCTCAAAGTCTCAAAGCACCTTGGATGCGTCACGCAAAACAAACCAAAGGGTCGTAGGGAAGTTGATGCTCCGTTCCTTGCTTCTGGGGAGGTAATGCGTTGGTTGCTTACTGCAGCGCAGGGGAGGTGATGCGTCGGTTCCTTACTGGAGAGGAGGTGATGCATCGGTTTCTTACTGAATTCCGGTGCAATGCGATAAGATGGCGCTTGAAGTGATGCGACGATCTGGCGCGATGCGACAAAATGGCGTCTTTGATGCGATGCGACAACCGGGATGAGATGCGTGCATGCCTGACAGCTGTGCGGTGAAATTGATGAACTTTAGATTCGCGACAGGTCCTGCAACATGCTTCTCCGGTTATGCGACGGCGACCTCTGTGCCGGCGGCACACTTCTCCAGTGTTGCGACACGCTTCTTCGGCGATGCACTGGCAACTGCTGCGGTGGCGACACGCTTCTTCCCATTGCGTCACGCTTCCAGCTACCAGCAACACGCAGTCTCTCAGAGGGCCCAAACAACAGAAGGCACCTCACTGCAGGTAGAATTCCCAGCAAGTGAATTCATGGGAGCTGGTGGTGAAGTCTTTGTGTCCCTGAGACTTTAGAACTGGAGGCAAGCTCAGCTTCAAGCCCTTGGAGATCTTCCTCAAGATGGTGAAAGTACACACAAAGTTCCTTTTCTATTTTCTTTGGCAATAAGTAACCACTGAAGGCCAACCCCAAACAGTCACCAGTGCTGGGGCAGTCTCCTCCTACAGCTTTCTTGGTTTATTTCCTCAGCAAATGTTTGTCGTGATTCCCAGAAGTGATCTAAAGTTCTGGGGTGTGGCCCCAATTTTTATACTGCAAAATCCTTTGTTCTCTGAAGGCAGAGAGTGTCTGTACCTAGTCAAAACCAGTTCTGTCCTCCTGAGTGCAGCTTCCTGGCAGGAGGTGGGGACAGCATTGTTTGAGAGCAGACCTGGCCTAGGTAGCTGAAAGGAAATCTCCTCCCCCTACTCTCTATTCTATGAGGGCTCAGGTCAGTGAAAGGAAATCTCCTCCCCCTACTCTCTATTCAATGCAGGTCCTATTCAGCCCAGCCCTAACCCATCAGACTGCCGGAGCCAAGGCCCTCTCCAGCCACCTGTCACTCACAAACCAGACATGGAATACACAAACCCAGCAGAGACATACTGGATGGGTAGGCAAAAAAATACCTACTTTCTAAAAGTGTTATTTTCAAACACAGAAGTAAAAATCACCCTCCCTAAAAGATGTATTTTAACGTTCTGAGTTCAGGCATACTAAACTTGAATTTCTACCTTGTTACCTGGGTCAGTTAGGATTATATTATGTTATAATCAAATTGCCCATTCTGGCCTATGGGAATAGGTAGCCTTGCATTAGTGAAAATGAAATTGGCTGTAATTCACTATCAGTGCATGCCACACACATCAGGGCATGTCCTGCCTTGCACATACAATGCACCCTGCCCATAGGGGTGGCTAACATGTAGAAAAGGACAGGTTTAGGGACTGGCAAGTGGGTGCACTTGCCAAGTCGATGTGGCAGTCCCAGACTGCACACAGGCTCTGCAATGGCAGCCTGAGCCATATTTTATAAGCTGCTTCTGTGGGTGGCACAACCAGTGCTGCAAGCCCACCAGCAGCATTTGATTTACAGGCCCTGGGCACGCATGGTGCACTGTACTAGGGTCTGACAAGTAAATCAAATAACCAATCATAGAGTCACTAATCCATTACAACAATTTACACTAGGGAGCACTTGCACTTTGGCACTGAACAGTGTCCAAAGCATCTAGACCAACAAAAACATAGCAAAAACATAGGAGGCAACAGCAAAAAATTGAAGGGAGACCCACGCCAATGGTGCCAGGTCTAACAACTACCATATTACTTTTCCACTTAATTTTGTACAAATTATAAATCTTTGTATTCTATAGTAATTCTGTGTACAGGTGGCAGTTCACTTGTGTTCATTATATTTCACATACGTATTTTGGTACTGCAGAAAAGGTTTCCAGCAGGGCAAGGATTCTACATACCACATACTAAGTATTACAAGCAGTTATTGAAGAGAATTGTCTCAGCATGACAATTTCTACTTATCAAGTGCACCAGGTGCTCACTTATGTATGTGTGCTTATTTTGCTTCAGAAGATAGGCTGTGTGGTGCATTAGGATGTTTAACACCTTCAAATCTTGGTTATTATTAGTGAATAGTGTCTTTTTTTTACAGTGTTTGCAAATAGTGTGGTGTAAAGTAAACGCTCTGTGAGAGTAAGCACTGTTTACAGTACTCAGTTCTCTACTGATATCAACTTCATTTCTTAATGTCAGTTCGGTGTGTGTCAAGGGGTTTGATACAGATAAAAGCTGTCCGTAGTAGGAAATTTGTTTTAGAATTTGCACTCACTATTTTGGTTTTCCCTGAATAGTTGTATACAGATATAACACCTACTTAATGAGGGTTTCCCATATATCTTTGGTTCACTGTTAATGTGTGTAGTGTAGTTACTATTATCCCAATAGGCTCTGCGCATTGGAATAATATCTTCAATAGTATAGACCTAGGGCAGAGGTTAACTAGGTCTTCTACCGACGATATTAGACTTAAAGTTTTGTGTTTGCCAGCTAGCTCAGAGTTCACTAGAAACTTTCTCGAATAGGCAAGGAGGATTTTAACCTCCCTGGATAGACAAGAAGGGATTTAGTTTCTGACAACCATAGAACATGACAACTTTGCTCTCCCCTAATCAAGAGTGTATCTCTAGAGTCGTGTGAAAACAATAGACAACTTATTTTACTCAGTCAGTACGTGCATTCTTAGTTTCACCAGTTTGCAGAGAAATAAGAGATGGGCGTGGTTCAATAAAAGATGTTATTTATTGATCAGTCTCTTTTCTCATACAAGAGAAATGAATCGCTATTATTGCAATACTTGTAGTTAAGTAAAGTGCATACAGTAGAGACAGAATTATAAAATAATACTGTAAAAGCATTGATATGGTTTCTGAGCCATATGATACTTTAAAATGGATAAAATAGATACATACATATATACATTTGACTAATCGTACTCAACTGGTGCTTCTAACCACGCCTACCCCAATGTACCTGACCTAAGCCTAATACGTGGGCGGGAGTAGATAAGTAGCAGTTTAAGTTAAGTTTGTTTTGCCAAGGGACTGATTCGAGAATTCTCTGCAAGGGGTTATTCAGTTCTGTACCTGAGATCTAGAATGATGGAGGGCTGGTATCTCTTATCCCAGGTCTTGATATTCCAGCTGCCTGCGAGGGCTGCTTGGAAGCGCCGGAGCTGGATTTCTCGGCAGGAGAAAGGCAGCATCTCGTTCTCAGCGCGTCAGGAAGGCGGGGCAGCGTCTGTGGGCTTCGCTCTCTGCTGGGCTCCTCAGCACGTCTCGCTGCTCCGATCTCGTCACCACCGCATGTGTTTGCTTAAGGCAATGTCGGTAATATTTATACCTGAAAGGTGCCGAGATTGACGTAAGGATGGACATATATACGTCAATAAGGATGTCATATGAACGGGCTCGTTCGCACATTCTTTTGCTGAAGTTCTCGGTGAAATCAAAACAATGGCTATGGGAATTTCCCAGGTCGCTGTAGGTTTGATTTGTTTTGAGAACTCCGTATGCCTTATCAGGGGCTGGAGGAATATCGCTTGTCTAATTAGATGGCATGCGTTATGACCTAATCAGATAACGCGCTTCTGTGCCGTGGTGTGGCTTAATCAGATAACGGTTTTTGCACCGTTGGATGGCTGCTAGTTAATTATTAACCAAACCAGGGTCAGGAATAGGGGACTCGATACAGTACCTATAGGAATACATCACACCCACTCCACGTAGACTATGTCCATATTTACAAATCTAGGCATAGTGAATATCAGTAGCGTTTGTGTATACCGTACCACCCCAAAATACATTTATATGCATTCCGAAAATTGGATTTTATAAAATATACGAAACACAATCACATGTACTGTCACGTATACTATAAGCACAAGCAGTCTAATAATGCTACTCATATGTTAAAAATTCAGCATAATCTAAATGCGAAAACCACACATGAAATGGCTCTTAATACAGAAAAAAAGGTGCGAGACCATTTCATCACAATCATAAATTTATGTATAACAGTGCTAGCGTAGCGAATGTCTTGTGACTACCTAAAAATAGAAATGTAGTTCTCTAAGAATAACGTCTACTTTAAGCAGAAGATAAGTGTCCCAAAAATCGTAAATATTTTGGAATTGGGGAAAAAGTTCTTGCAGTCTGAAAAAAAATTATGAGAAAAATTTTTCATATCGCTTTTCTTCAAAAGGTTGAAGGCCAAATTCAGCATGTAGGGAACTCCAAGTGCTAGTTTGCTCAAAGTTATTCCTGCTGCTCTGGTGAAAACATCATATCATTTAGACTGTTGAAAAAACTGTCAACAGCTTCTTGCGTAAGTTCCACTAATTCGGAAAAGGTTGTTACCATGCATTCATGAGCCTGAGCATGATTGCCTCCATTGATGTTTTGATCAGCATAGCTGACTGAAGGTCGTACCTGATCGATGCTGCTTTCATCTTGTACTTCACTACCCCTCAATCGTAGTGGTGAAGACTCCACGAATGCCGTCATCAGGATTGGTAGCCGCTGGGGACAGCACAATGCATGAGCCGTTACCGGACCCAACAAGGTATCTGCGTCCATTGGCACCTCCGATTGTAGTGCCAGACAGGTGTCCAACATGCATTCTTCGCCGCATAGCAAGCACCTTAATACAGGCATAACACAACTTTGCCACATTGGTCTAAATGAAAGAAACCAAGTCACGTTCAGGTCTCTAAGCCGGGATAGTCCAAGGATTTTAGTTACCCGGTCCCGGTAGCCAATGGCTAGGATCATTTCTTCCCTTGTCGCAGGTATTTTGTCTGTGACATGGTTTGCCATAGCGAAATAACAGGATCAAAAATAGAATACCCGCTACTAGTCCTAAAAGGAGAGGAAGTCCGCCAAAAATGGAATGGACAAAGTCTGGAAAAATACCCAGGAAGGCTTTGAATGGAGTTAAAGCACCCGAAAACACTGCTTTAAATACACTGGAGATACCAGTGGTATCAGAAATATTTAAGATTTCGTTCAGTATTTCTGCGAAATGTATGGGGGAATTAGTTGATAATAATGAATGAATCTCTTCTGTTGTCCTTGCAACTTGGAGATCATACGTTTCTTTTGATGACGTGAGCCTGGTCGGCGTCTGTAGGAGCACAGTCTTCATTCTGCTTAAAGTATCTATTCGAATAGAAGCAATTTTCAAATCGGGCCATAACCTTGCCTCCCTGTCTGCAGACTCGCTGGGGAACAATACATGTTCACAGCACATGACCTTCCTAGTCACAGTTATGAGATAAGGTTTTCCGGGCAGCAAACTACAACATCTGCGATCTACTATTAGAATGTAACTCCCGTTCGAGAGTCTCCTAAAGAATGGTTCTATTCGTGTTGCAGGTGTGCCTAGCTGGTAACATGAAAGGTTATTTGAAGTCCCTTCACAGGCTCCGTGCAAACTAATACCCTGACACAGAAGTGTACCGCTCAGTGATCTTGCACAATTATCGCCACTGAGAAACACTTTCTGGCCTTTATTGCTGACACATTCGTGTGTATAGGGCAAGTTCCATATTGACTTAATGTATCCTTTACCCAACCTTTCATACTGGCCTGCCTGTATATATTTTTGGCAGAATTGAAACTGGAAAATAGTTATCGGAATATTTATTATTCCATGTATTATCCATTCAATGACAGGTCGTTCTGACATTGTCAATGGTAATCTCTCAAGTTTTTCAATGCTCAGAATTGTATAGTCAGCACCCTTCTGTGCCAAACTGATTTGTTTATCAGTGAGGTTAAAGATATTAAATAATGACGTTGTGTTGATTAAACGCCAAGGCACATAGCCAGAACGCAAATTTTGTAACGTCCAGCCAAGCTGTACAATAGAACGCAATTGGGACTGACCGTGTTGTAACATCAGTAAGTCTTGCGATATTATATCGATTGCTGAAGACGCAATGCTGTCCAGAGAATATATTCTGGAGGACAGAGTCATTAACCCATTGTCCACCACAGAAAGTGATTTTTCCAAATTAATACGGTCAATTTCCCGTATTTTTTCTGCTGTCTCAATTTGAGTTACTTTCCAGACTTCGCTATAAGCTGCATATATAGAGGCCGCTATGAAACGTTTTTGACGCTGTTTGCGTGGTCCCAATATGAAATCACGCAAGTCAGCACCTTCTGTAAGTAAAGTTAGGTGTTGCTTAATTTCAGCCAGTGTGGACGTTTGTAGCCATTGAAGGCAGAGCTTGCCCATGCTGTAGGTGGTTACTATCCCTGGATGTTGTCTTTTGGAATATCTAGGGTCTGGCCTAGTCAATGTGAACCCCTGTACTTTGTTCAGGAATCTGTCTTGACAGTTATTTGTATCTGTGGGCCAGATCAACCATTTTTTCCATTCAGGATGTGTTCTGTTTTGGTTTAATATATGGTTTACGTCTATCTCAACATCTATAGAGCTATTACTGTTCACTGTTGGCTTTGGAATAGACGGTTTGTTCAAATCTTTGATTTTGGCTAAGCCAAGACAGGTAGTTTGTTGAATAGTGTCGTTCAAAAATATAATTTGTTCTGGGATCATGCAGGCTCTAAACAATGATTCTATACCTTGTACTTGCCAATCTCTTGTACCCCAAACAGTTTTTGTTTCAATATTATTGTTCCAGAAATCAAACCCAAATGTATTCATTTGTTCAAAGAATGAATCGGAATATATCAATTTTGTGTTTGTAAGCATGGTCTTCATACCTGTCTTATTTGACAATTTGAAATAAAATGTTTCTGCATTACTTGTGTTAGACCCTGAAAAGTATGAATATTTATCATAAAATGTTTTCGAGCTATCTTTTGGAGGAGTAGCACAATGTTCCCATTGGTTATAATTTAAAACATTTCTAGGTTGAGCAGATTTATGTAGATAATGGTTACCATAATGGTTGTAGCAGAACATCTGATCATAGTTAGACGAACCCTGCAAATAATCATGTTCTGTAAATTTAGCAGACATCACAAGATCAGACATCATATCATTAATACTTTCAAAGTCCCAATCATCCGCAAATGAGCTTGGTTTTACAAAGTCACTCAATGAGATCTTGAATTGGTGTAGATACTTCAGGATTTCAACCGGACCATAGATTTCATAATCAGTTTTGTCCCATGCTACACCGCCTGGTATAGGATTGGCTGTGAAGTTTACTGAAGAAAGTTCTCTTTTCTCGATGTGTGAAGATGTGTGTGGTTTAAGGACCAAGTTGATTTTCTGGCTTGCTGTGTCCATTTTAGCATATTTCCCTTCAATGAAATGTCCCAAACATAGTACTAAGATGAGCCAAAGAATGAGGATAAATGCACCGAAGGCCACCCAAAATTCAATCCATGGAGAGATCAGATAGGTTTCTTTCAGCTGTTGAAAAAGTACCTTAGCTTTGTCTTTAAAAGTTTTTGTTGATGGCTGTTTCTTTGCTTCACTCAGGGCTTCAGATGAATCATCGAAGTTGATGAAGTAGCCGGATGCTGTTCTGTCAATTGTTCCAATTGCTTTTGGATTTTGCTTTGTTTCATTAGCAAAGTCTGCAGTTACATCATCATAGGTTGTTGTTTCTTGATGAAAAGTTTTAATTTGGGTTTTAAGAGGTTCAAGTTCCATTGCTTTGTTGCATAGTCCTTGTTGATTCACTGTAGATTTTCCAAATGTGATCAGTCTTCCAGTTTGAGCCTCTGTATTTGTAGCAAACATTGGTGTTCTGCTATTTCTCGGGAGTCCACTTGGCCTACTGTTTGTTATCGGCCACATGATTGTGGTTTTACCAGGTCGATGGATATGACTCGGTTATCCTTTTTACCAGCAATGGGCGGTAGTACTACTGATCTTGTCCCATTGATAGACAAGACAGGAACTGCTTTTCTGTAAGAAGGCCCAAATTCCTTCTTTACCGCGATCTTTTCTCTGACTAGATCCCCGACTTTTGGAATCCAGACAGGCCTTGCTGGGACAGGTGGTTTCTCTTCAGTGGTTGTTGGCTGTTGTTTCCGTTTTATGTTGCTCAGGTCTTTTCTTGTTTCATTTAAGTCCTGTAAAATAGCCAAACGATCTTTGATATCAAAGCTTTTGTCTTTAACCACTGAAGTCTGACTATCAAGATCTTGGATCATCATTCTAGTCCCGAACAATAGTTCGTACGGACTGAACCCTTTCAGAGAATTCCTTGGCAGGTTATTTAGACTACGTTGGACACTTATTAGATGTTTGACCCACCCAGCACCCGAACCTAATACCTTTTCCGTTATAGATTGCTTTATGTCCTGGTTTTTTCTTTACACCATCCCGTATCCCTCAGGAAGGAAGTGAGAAGAGTCCCGCTATGCTATGCTCATTTGGCCATGCTTCCCCATAAGCTTGAAGGCTAAAAGGAATACATTAGTCAAAACATAGCATGCTCCTAGCGTATATGCCATTATAGACTCGCAAATCCTTTTATAACAGTCCAGACGTCAGCCGAGCGCTGGGGTCTACATTGTAAGTGAAAATTAGTCTTTTTATGTTAATATAACGCTTTTTTTTCATGATGGGGGCTTTCTTATTGTTGTTGTTTATCTGGAGTGAAATGCCATGGCAATAGTCCTCCCCGCTCGCCACTGCGATCTCTATTGCAGTCTGGGCAGTTTTTTACAAAAATGTGATGATGCAGGCTCATGCCTGGCCACCAGTACACTGATTGTAATTCTTCCAGAGAATCTTTTTGTTTAAGGTGTCTGAGACCCTCACCCATATGTGCGTCTGCTATTAACAAGCCTCTCCTGTCCGTGTTTGGAATCACTCTATCCCCCACTCCAGGGATTCGAGCAAAAGGGACTGAGTTTGCATCGATTATGTATGTATAATTGAGTGGATAATTGATCGGTAGCGCTGAGCAGTCGCCTTTTGATGACGTTTTCACCGCCAGCACAGTTTCACCGTCAATGTGTTTTACTGTACGCTTTTTTGTAGCTACGGAAGCCGGTTTAGTTGCTACCGCTGTGGCTGTCTCAGCCAATGAATTCCCTGCAACGTGAACGCCATCACGCTGATGACTCAGTGAATGTATCACGTGAGTTTTTGGTAGTTCTTTCTGTAAAAGAACTACTTGTTCCCAAAGCACTTTTTGCTTTATTGTTGCACCTGTGTCATCTTTATAACCGTTTTGAATCCATTTCTGTAAATCGTTATTGTATGATTTGACGCAGTAATACGAATCGCACACAATAAGTGTCGGGAATTCGCGATCGGCATTATCTAGCGCCATTTTTAACGCTATTATTTCAGTTTGTTGTTCTGAATTATTTTCCACTGAGTGTGTTTTTGTAAGTAGAGGTCTTAATTTACCTCCGCGCCACACTTCTTTTACAATTTCGCATGTGGCCTTGTAAGCCAGCTCTCCCCAAACTGAGGGTTGAGCATGCCCGTCTGTATGTATTACACAGGCGTACTGTCGTAAAGGCAGAATGTCGATTGGCAGAGGGTATTCTTTCTCATATTCTAGATATTTTAATTCTTTCATTTCCGGGTCAAAATAGTATTTTACTTTGTCTGTAGCAACAGAATTTACCCAATGTATCCATTCTGGATTTAGTGCAGTTGTCGGTAAATTACATGGTGTTGTTAATGCCTCAAAAGCTGATTCTGCTGTTCTGACTGTAACCTGTCTACCGTCTGCTTGGTATTTTTCTTTTTCTACAGCTGTTTGAACCGCATGAACAATGTTTTCCTTAATGCTGAACCTTTTTTCAGCTTCTGTGTAAAAATGTGATTTGTATGCTATTGGTACCTTCTCTCCCTCATTAGAGGTCAGGTATGTGAATCCGCATCTTCCTGGGATGACTCGAATCACAAGGTTGCGTGTGTTGTCACGTGTTTGTAATTTTGTTTTAACTAACATATCTGTTTGTAAAGATCTCAAAATTTCTGTGTGTTTTTGAGTCCAATTGATTCTTTTAAAATCTGGTTTTATTAGATCATAGAGAGGTTTAATTCTCTCTGCATAATTTATAATGTAAGTTCTTCCGAAATTTAGGAAGCCTAGAATTGATTGTAAGTTTTTTAGTGTTCTGGGTGCTTGGATTACAGCACATTTCTCTAGGAAATTGTCAGCGAGGCTTTTGCCTTCACTTGATAGTTCATATCCTAAAAACATGACTGTTAGATGGGCAATTCTTGACTTTTTAAAGTTACATTTGTAACCCTCTGCTGCGAACCCAAGTATTATGGTGTTCACTCTTTTCAAGTGAATATCCAAGTCATCATCTGTTAGATAGATGTCGTCGACATAAGATAATGCCTCGTCATCATATGTTTGTAGTAATTTTGTTACTCTCGCTGAGAATAATCCTGGGCTGTTCTTGAACCCCTGGGGCAAACGACAGAAATTTTTTTGCGTGCCATTTATTGAGAACGCCGTCAAATATCTGCTCTCTGGTGCTATATTTTGACAAAAGAAACCATTAGAAATGTCTAAGGTTGTTTTGTATTTTTTGCGCACTATGTTATTCATTAGTGCAGCACTGTGCGAGTTTTGTACTGCAAATGTTTTGCAACATGAGTTAAGGTGTCTGTAGTCCAAAACAAGACGATATGAATTGTCTGGCTTGGAGACAGGAAACAAAGGGTTGTTCATTTGTGAGGTGCAGGTTTCAATCACCCCCTGGTATTCAAGTTGATCTAGGATCTCTTTTACCTGTTTTTTAGCTTCTTGCTTAATCGGGTACTGCCTCTGTGCAGTAGGTTGTGATTTTAACTGGATTTTGTGAGGAGGAGAGTCCTCATCCCATCCCACATGATTTTTATATAAGGCAGGGGCTTGAGCTACTGCCCACTTTCTTGCAAGTGTATATTTTTTATGAATTGGAATATGGTTTGAGAAGGCAGGCACAATTATTTCTTCGCCATGTGGGCACTCCCTGACAAACCCTGGAGGCCAGTCTCGTTCAGCTAGAAGGATGTCATAGCCCTTGGACAGATTATCCCAAAATAGTCCCCTTATTTTTCTAGTCTTATCCCCCTCTATACGCAATGTTATTTCATATATTTTATGAGGTTTGCTAACTCTGGTATCTGCAGTTTCCACCTGAATGTATTCATTCGTGTCCACTGTCTCCAGATGATTCATAAGGACTTTGCGAGCTATGCTCACTTCTGCTGCGCTGTCTAGCATTGTCTGAGCCCATTCTCCGTTTTTCAGCTGTGTCCTCAGTATTCTCGGCATTGTTGATTACTTTAATACTGGCTACCTTCTTTTTTGGAAATTGTAATTTTTTATTCAGATGAGCAGGTTCTTCGTCTTTGGACTTGACGTGCTCTTCCCTTTGTTCTGATCGTCCTCTTCTTTCCGATTTCTGCGAGGAAGTCTGAAAAGATTGAGAGTGACGTGTATCAATATCTTGATATCTATCAGGTTTCTTTATATTATCCCTATTTCTAAGGTTGTATTTTTTCACAGAGGGCTCCCGTTGGGGAGACTTGCGTCCTTGGTCGGGAGATCTTTCTCTCCGCCAAGGAGACCTTCCTCTGGACTGGAATCTTTTTTCTTTAGGATTGGATTGTTTATTTCCATCCCAGCTCTTTTTTTGAGTGTTTAAATTATTTTTTATAAATACTTTTTCAGGACTTTCAACTAGTTGGGGTTTCACTGGTATTCCACCCAAACTATCTCTTCCTAGTTCTTCATAGGATTTTTCTATGATTCTGGCAATTTCCGATGGTTGGTCTGCTATATTTGTCTCTTTTAACCTCTGGCGAATCGCCACATTTGCTGCTTCTCCCTTTATGTTGGCTAATAATATTGCAGAGACCTGCTTGAAGTCTTTCAGTAGTTTCATACCGAGAGTTAAAGCGGGTTCTGGACCGTATTCATCTTGAATCTGTTTTAGCACATCTGGTATTACTGACATGGATGGTACACCATGTGTTTTTGTGTAAATGGAAGCAAAGACTGTTCCCCAAGTGTCACAATCCTCCACATGTGGTGCGATTCCCATTGGAAGACAGATAGTCAGAATCCTATGTTTCTCAACAGCGGTGGTATCTGGAAACACCGCCTCTATTTGAGTTATTTTTTGTGCTAGCCAGAAAGGAATTTGTTCCCGTTTTGCGGGTACCTTACCTAGACAGGACTGTATGTTCTGTGGTGTAATTTTATTTGTGTTCCCCTGATGACTGGTCAGCTGTGGAATTTTAATTGCTGGTTGGATTGTTGAAGTCCGCATTACATATTGGACTAATTGTCTATGTATTTTTATTAATTGTTTTAGCTGTGCTAAAAGTTCTGGTGCAGGCATTTCTTCAATGTCTGGATGTGGTGTGTATCCGGCTAGGACCGGCCACGTTGCTCCTGGTCTACCTAGTGGACCGAGCCTGGTGATGTGATTATTATGTTTTAGGGCGCCATTAAACAAGAGCAGATGCTCTTGGAATTTGAGTGGTATTTCCACCTCCTCGAAAGGAGTGTACTCATTAGGAGGTTCCTCTATTTTGTAATAGTGGAAGTCCTTTGTTACAGCGTTTGCTGCTGGAAAGTTTATCCATGAATAGAATACCTCTGTCTGCCGATATTCGTGTGCCTCAATTACGAATATGACTGTACCACCTCTTGGTGTCAGTCCATTTTCTATAAGTTTTAAAGTTATAGATTTTCTTATGTTGACCGGGATGAGTATTATATCCGGGTCATTTTGTAGCAGAGTATTATCAGCTGCTATTAGTTCAGCTGCTAGTCTAGCTGTCTCTCTTTCTTCTTCAGTGTCTGACATTTTACTGACATGAAGGTTATTCTGTTTGTTTGCAGATCAAGTTTCCACGGAATATAAAGATTAGATGCACAATATTTTGGAACAGTGTATCCTTCAACGTTGAATAAACCAAGAACCATACATAGGAGTCTCCTCCTGCGAGGTTTGGCGGATATGACCTTTCACCCACTCCAGACGTCTTTGGAGTATTATGGGAAAAAAGGGGTTCTGTGTGAAAAAGCATGACTGAGTTACTCTAATGTCTTGCGTTAGTTTTATCGCCTATCCAAACGTTGGGCGCCATGTAGTGTAGTTCCTATTATCCCAATAGGCTCTGCGCATTGGAATAATATCTTCAATAGTATAGACCTAGGGCAGAGGTTAACTAGGTCTTCTACCGACGATATTAGACTTAAAGTTTTGTGTTTGCCAGCTAGCTCAGAGTTCACTAGAAACTTTCTCGAATAGGCAAGGAGGATTTTAACCTCCCTGGATAGACAAGAAGGGATTTAGTTTCTGACAACCATAGAACATGACAACTTTGCTCTCCCCTAATCAAGAGTGTATCTCTAGAGTCGTGTGAAAACAATAGACAACTTATTTTACTCAGTCAGTACGTGCATTCTTAGTTTCACCAGTTTGTAGAGAAATAAGAGATGGGCGTGGTTCAATAAAAGATGTTATTTATTGATCAGTCTCTTTTCTCATACAAGAGAAATGAATCGCTATTATTGCAATACTTGTAGTTAAGTAAAGTGCATACAGTAGAGACAGAATTATAAAATAATACTGTAAAAGCATTGATATGGTTTCTGAGCCATATGATACTTTAAAATGGATAAAATAGATACATACATATATACATTTGACTAATCGTACTCAACTGGTGCTTCTAACCACGCCTACCCCAATGTACCTGACCTAAGCCTAATACGTGGGCGGGAGTAGATAAGTAGCAGTTTAAGTTAAGTTTGTTTTGCCAAGGGACTGATTCGAGAATTCTCTGCAAGGGGTTATTCAGTTATGTACCTGAGATCTAGAATGATGGAGGGCTGGTATCTCTTATCCCAGGTCTTGATATTCCAGCTGCCTGCGAGGGCTGCTTGGAAGCGCCGGAGCTGGATTTCTCGGCAGGAGAAAGGCAGCGTCTCGTTCTCAGCGCGTCAGGAAGACGGGGCAGCGTCTGTGGGCTTCGCTCTCTGCTGGGCTCCTCAGCACGTCTCGCTGCTCCGATCTCGTCACCACCGCATGTGTTTGCTTAAGGCAATGTCGGTAATATTTATACCTGAAAGGTGCCGAGATTGACGTAAGGATGGACATATATACGTCAATAAGGATGTCATATGAACGGGCTCGTTCGCACATTCTTTTGCTGAAGTTCTCGGTGAAATCAAAACAATGGCTATGGGAATTTCCCAGGTCGCTGTAGGTTTGATTTGTTTTGAGAACTCCGTATGCCTTATCAGGGGCTGGAGGAATATCACTTGTCTAATTAGATGGCATGCGTTATGACCTAATCAGATAACGCGCTTCTGTGCCGTGGTGTGGCTTAATCAGATAACGGTTTTTGCACCGTTGGATGGCTGCTAGTTAATTATTAACCAAACCAGGGTCAGGAATAGGGGAATCGATACAGTACCTATAGGAATACATCACATGTGAACTATGCTACTTTGTAAAGCCACATCAATTTAAACAGACATATGCAGGACAACGAAGCTTGGATGATGTAATCAGTGATGTCATCAATGATGTCATTTGAGACATCATCAGTGATGTCAAAATGATATTATAGAAAATGTCATGAGTATTATAATATGTGAGGCCATAAGCAGTGCATGGCGAGGGCACAAGTTATAGTTTGATCTGCTAACTACAAATGGTGAATTTCTGTGGTTGTTTTTTTAGTTCAAAATGCTAATATTGTCACTGAGAAATTCATCAACTATAATGTTATTTTAACCTATGTTTTTTTCAGTGAATGTCTATGTTTTTTTTTTTAAATAAAACGTTTTATTACACTTAACTATGACAATACTTTAACCTTTGTTTTGAATTCATTTCTTGGTTTTTTAAGTAAATTAATTATTTTTGGGAGTGTATTTATAGTAGAATGACTTTGTAATATATGTTGTGTTCTGACATTTTAGTAAAAGAATGTTTTTTTTAAACAAAACAGGAGATGGTTTACAGTTTGCAAAATCTTCGTATGTAAACATATGTGACTATAAGACAGATAAATATTCAATAGAAATTGTTTATTTGTGTAGTTATTGTAACTCTTTTTTGAGGTGTCATTACTCTCGCAATGATGGAAGTGCGTAGTAGGGTGTGTAGAGGGTCTGGCTTCTCTACTGAGACCTCTCGCGGTAATAAAGGGTGTGCGTAGATGGGTCTTGGGATGGACTGGCCTCTCCTCTTAGACCTCCCTCAAAGATGATGGGTGTGGTTAGTAGGGTGTGTGAGGGACTGGTCTCTCTGCTGAGACCTCTCTCTGTAATGATGCAGCATAGAATCTTTTCTGGAGAGAGAGAGAGAGAGAGAGAGAGAGAGAGAGAGAGAGAGAGAGCGAGAGAGATATATATATATATATATATATATTCACTGAAAAAACCATAGGTTATAGACCATATATAGTTAGGAATTAGCATTTACAAAACCTTGAAAATTCACTGAAAAAAACATAGGTTATAGACCATATATAGTTAGGAATTAGCATTTAAAAAACCTTATTTTACTCACACAAAACCATTGAAATTCCATATATAGTTAGTTGCACTAACTATATATCGCGCACCCGCAATCCACTGCTGATCATGTCACATATTACATCATTCATGACATGGTCAGTGACATCACTGATGACATCACTGATGCCATCTCAAATGACATCACTGATGACATCACTGATGACATCTCAAATGACATCACTGATGACTACATCCAGTGACTGTATAATTCTGTAAAGTTAAAATATGTCTTACATATTGAAGAATGAGTGGATGTATAAGTGTCTTGATGAAGGATTTAGTAGGGGCATGGCTGACTGTATGAGTGACTGATTAAATGTGTCTCACTGAGTGCATGGGTTAGTGACTAAACTGTCTTAATTTGTGCATCATTATGTCTGTTGTTCTGTAAACTGCTGCATGTGTTGATCATTAGCTATATGATTAACTGTATGGGTTATTGATTGGTTGCCCAAGCATTTGTATGGGAGACTGAGTGTGTGTCTGGGTGGCTGGGAGGTGTATGACTCTCTGCATAGATGTGTGAGCAGTTGATTGACTAGATGTATGGGTTCAAAAGTGCATGTGGAAACAGCTGTATGGGCGGTTGACTGTGTGCATGAGTGTATTGGTGAGTGAATGGATATCTCAGTGCTACATGTCAAAGTAAGTACATATGTAAAACACAGTACATGTCAGAGTTGACATATATAAATAACTGTGCATAAGAGCCAGTGAATGTGTGAGTGGCTGTATGGATCATTGTGAACTTGTATCCAGGATTGTATAAGTGAGTAAATATGTTTTAGTATATGTTTGAATAAGTAAGGTGTGTATAACTGTATAGTTGAGGAAATGGAGGTGTGATTGATTCTTTGCATGACTGACTAAGTGTCTGAGTAACTCCATGGATGAGTGACAGTCTATGAGTGTCTGTTTACACTGAGTGTATCTAAGGTTATATTAGAGTCTGAAGAGGTTCATCGTATTATCACATGAATGATGTCATCAGTGATGTGATCAGTAATGTCAAATGAGATGTCATCAGTGATGTCATTTGAGATGTCATCAGTGATGTCATCAGTGATGTCATTTGAGATGTCATCAGTGATGTCATCAGTGATGTCATTTGAGATGTCATCAGTGATGTCATCAGTGATGTCACTGACCATGTCATGAATGATGTAATATGTGACATGATCAGCAGTGGATTGCGGGTGCGCGATATATAGTTAGTGCAACTAACTATATATGGAATTTCAATGGTTTTGTGTGAGTAAAATAAGGTTTTTTAAATGCTAATTCCTAACTATATATGGTCTATAACCTATGGTTTTTTCAGTGAATTTTCAAGGTTTTGTAAATGCTAATTCCTAACTATATATGGTCTATAACCTATGGTTTTTTCAGTGAATTTCAATGGTTTTTTAATAGCAAATATCATAAGCTGTCGAATGTCAAGTACGTGGTAAGTGAAAACATTTTCGTGTTTATGCACACTGATCTGCTTTGAATGGTGCCCACCCCCCCCCTCATTTCTATTAGGAGTACTCTCTCTTTGCAGATAGTGAAAGGTAGTTAACGCAGGCCTTTGCCCCCGTTGTAATCCGTCGTGCCTGCTTCTCTCTCCATTTGATTGATTGTTATCCAAGTATTTACTGTTTTAGAATTAGTTCTCTTTGGTTCATTCTCTATTTACAAACAAACACAGAGTCGCAATACTCTGTTTAGTCTTTGCAGATAACGAAAAATCGTGTAAAAAAAAAGAAAAGGAATCGAGCAAAATTAGTAGGCCACTAATGGGATCTCTTTTTGACCTCGCTAAAATAGAAACATTAGGAACAACCCCTCATGACAAATACAAAACTAGTGAGATGAACTGAACTCCACACAATGATGGCTGCAAAACAGCTCGGCTCCGCCACCCACCCCGCCCAAAATAACGATAAAGAGCGGCTGCCATGATTGGTTGCGGAATGGCCACGACGGAGCTACGAAATGGTGCTGCTCTCATGCTAACCCCAGCTTCAGTCTGAAACATCCAGAAACACTGTAGACTACCAATTCGATCAGTTCCGGTAGCGCCCCAATGTAACCCGGTAGAGAAGAACTAGCCCTCCCCTCTTTGACTGATGGTTCTTGTTGCCTGTCCCTTCTGTTGTCATTTAACAGAACTATTTAGCCTGCTGAAAGGGGTTGTGTTCCGACCGCTGGTTGGTGGAGACATTTTGACTATATTCTGTACCTGCGTTGTCGCGTAATGCGTCATATGACGCGCCGCGTTAGCGCATCCGGAAGTCATCCGGGGCGCGCAGCGCGTAACGTAAGCATAACAAGTCATGTGACTTGTTAATAAAACTTTTCATTGGTTCATTTTACTTTTCTTATTGTAATGATGAAAAGCTTGGTCATATGACCTAAAAATTACGCTTTTCATTACTTCCGAACATTATTTTTTCTTAAATATATGTTATAATGTTCCAGGCTAATGTACTTTCCCGGAAATTTTACAACTGTCCTGCAAGTAAAATATATTCTTTTTTCGAGAAAAAGAGCGTATCTCCGTCCCATGACGGAGCCGTTGAGCAAAAGAGGGTCGACCTGCTGTCTTAGTCGCCGATACGCCTGAATATGAGATTCTTATCGATCACTTTATGTTGCAGGAATAGAAAACACAACAGCCCTTGACCATTTATCTTTACTGCGTTCCTTCGTATTATACCTTTTACCCTTCATGTAATTGGTCTGCTTTATTTCACTTGCCTTTTAATGATTCTAAAACAGTCACTATTATTAAAAACTTTACCAATGTATATACTACTACCATGTTTTCTTTTAAAAACCTTTATTGTGAAAATTTCATTATACAAATACGAGCCTATAACCACGTGGGCCTGCCACGGAGCAAACTGTAATCGTATATGATGAATAGACATTTACACTGTAGAGGAACGTAACGGGCGGGCCATTAGGTTGCAAGAACTAAGGTGTCTAACAGTTACGGAATCGGTGGACGTACATTTTATAATTAAAATACGACAGGGCCAGTTACAATAAAATTATCTAGATATACATTTGCGGGCAAGTACCATGGGTGACGTTAATTCGAACTTTCAACAGTACAGTAATCAATAACACATCAGAACTTAATATCAATAGGGATGTCGAAATATTCAATCAATTCTCGTCCACGCCCGCCATGTGCTTCAAAACTGCATACGTATCTCGTGATTTCAAGGTTCTGCAACCAGTACACAACAAGGAGTTACGAGTCCCATTTATTCCGGCGCCATTTTGGGCGAGGACGGGCAGGTCCAGGATATAGTCAAAATGTCTCTACCAACCATCGACTATGATGATGTTCATATGCTGTATTTATTAGAGTAACACTCATCTGTCCACATGAAATTAATTTGCCACAATCTAAACATGTCATTTTAATCTTTCCAAAGTTCTTCTAAATATTTGGGACCGTTTCCCTTGCCTCTGAAGCTCTCAGTGCCACTTCTTTGATGAATGTACTAGCAGGTCAGGGGTTCTCCTCCAAATCTCTCTTTTATGCAGCACTATAATTAATTGGTGCCACCTCTCCATATGACAATGCATGGTATAGTTACCACAACTATATTTTTTTTCGGTTCCTCTGGAGAGTTCATCGTGGCAGATGAAGCGTGTAACGTACCGGGCATTTACCTTTTTTTGCATGTACAGGAAAGGAAAAAAAAATCGAGCGTCCGAGTTCTAAGGTGTCCCAGGGCCATTTTAGTGGACCAGGCCCAAATCCAAAGAACAGGCCGCCATTTTGAGAGTCCTCCTGCAGCCGCCTGTCGCTGTAGCATCAAGAGCAGCCGAAACTCAGCTGAATGGCAACTGAAACGGTAAAGGGGCGCCCCACTACAGCAGACGAGCCTCCACCTAGGAAGGCCCATTCACGCCGGCTCCCTCCCCCTTCGGGCACCCCAAGCCGTTATTCGGAGCAGTATTGTAGGATGGCCACACCAGTGCGGCAACTTGCTAGACATCACCTCGGTGGTAACCGAATCTCAACGCCTTGTGGTGTCTTCTATTTAGAAAACATTGTTATGCTGCCTTCGACCTATTCGCCGCAAGTGCGCACACAACTCAACTGCATAGCTTGCTAGACACCACCTCGGTGCCATCCGGATCTTGGAATGTCAGCACCTTTTGGTGTCTTCTCTTCAGAAAATATTGTTGCGCTGCCTTTGGCCCCATTCGCACATCAGTCCGCTACTGACGCCATCTCACCGGCTAATGGGGCACCCCACGCCGACTTTCAGCATTGTAGAATGACCACACCAGTACAGCAACTTGCTAGACATCACCTCGGTGCCATCCGGATCTCGGCGCCCCACTGCAGATGAAGTGCCTCTCAACTATGAAACCACCACGGTGACATCCGGATCTTGGCGCGTTGTGCTGCCTTCGGCCTATTCGCACATCGGTCCGCTACTGACGCCATCTCACAGGCTAATGGGGCGACCCACGCCGAGTTTCAGCATTGTAGGATGACCACACCAGTACAGCAACTTGCTAGACATCACCTCGGTGCCATCCGAATCTTGGCATCTCAACGCCTAGTGGTATCTTCCATACAAAAAATATTGTTACGCTGCCTTTGGCCCCATTCGCACATCAGTCCGCAACTTAGACATCACCTCGGTGCCATCCGGATCTTGGCATCTCAGCGCCTTGTGGTGTCAGTCAGAAAATATTGTTGCGCTGCCTTTGGCCCCATTCGCACATCAGTCCGCTACTGACACCATCTCACAGGCCAACAGGGCGCCCCACGCCGACTTTTACCATTGTACGATGGCCACACCAGTGCCACAACTTGCTAGACACCACCTCGGTGCCATCCGGATCTTGGCATCTCAGCGCCTTGTGGTGTCTTCAAATCAGAAAATATTGTTGCGCTGCCTTTGGCCCCATTCGCACATCGGTCCGCTACTGACGCCATCTCACAGGCCAACGGGGCGCCCCACGCCGACTTTCAACATTGTAGGATGGCCACAGAAGTGCGACAACTTACTAGACACCACCTCGGTGCCATCCGGATCTTGGTGTGTTGTGCTGCCTTCGGCCTATTCGCACATCGGTCCGCTACTGACGCAAACTCACAGGCCAACGGGGCGCCCCACGCCGACTTTCAGCATTGTAGGATGGCCACACCAGTGCACCTTACTAGACACCACCTCGGTGCCATCCGGATCTTGACGCGTAGTGAAGCTGCAGCAGCTGCAAATAAGCTTCAGACAGTGTTACAACCGCTGCTCAGAACTCTCAACTATGACACCACCTCGGTGCCATCCGGATCTTGGCATCTCAGCGCCTTGTGGTGTCAGTCAGAAACTATTGTTGCGCTGCCTTTGGCCCCATTCGCACATCGGTCCGCTACTGACGCAAACTCACAGGCCAACGGGGCGCCCCACGCCGACTTTCAGCATTGTAGGATGGCCACACCAGTGCGGCAACTTGCTACACACCACCTCGGTGCCATCCGGATCTTGGCATCTCAGCGCCTAGTGGTGTCTTCTATTCCGAAAATATTGTTGCACTGCCTTCGGCCCCATTCACACATCGCTCCGCTACTGACGCCATCTCACAGGCCAACGGGGCGCCCCACGCCGACTTTCAGCATTGTAGGATGGCCACACCAGTGCGGCAACTTACTAGACACCACCTCGGTGCCATCCGGATCTTGGCGCGTTGTGCTGCCTTCGGCCTATTCGCACATCGGTCCGCTACTGACGCAAACTCACAGGCCAACGGGGCGCCCCACGCCGACTTTCAGCATTGTTGGATGGCCACACCAGTGCGGCAACTTACTAGACACCACCTCGGTGCCATCCGGATCTTGGCGCGTTGTGCTGCCTTCGGCCTATTCGCACATCGGTCCGCTACTGACGCAAACTCACAGGCCAACGGGGCGCCCCACGCCGACTTTCAGCATTGTAGGATGGCCACACCAGTGCTGCAACTTGCTGGACACCACCTCGGTGCCATCCGGATCTTGGCGCGTTGTATTGCCTTTGGCCTATTCGCACATCGGTCCGCTACTGACGCCGCCTCACGTGCCAACGTATTTTCTCCGCATTTTATACCCTATGCCGCATAACAGGTCATGTGACTTGTTTATAAAACTTTTCATTGGTTCATTTTACTTTTGGTTTCCTAATGATGGAAGGCTTGATCATATGACCTAAAAACAACACTTTTCATTGGATGAAAACTTTTTTTTTTTCCCAAACGATGAAAGCCCCACCTTGTTTCTGGATGTTTCAGACTAAACTGGCGTCAGCATGAGAGCACCACCATCTCGTAGCTCCGTCGTGGTCATTCCGCGAGCAATCATGGCAGCCGCTCCCCACCACAAGCCTGCAGGAGTCGGGGCCCCCAAAACTTTTGATGAATTCTCAAGGCGGAGGGGACGCTTTCGAGAATGGGGTCCAAGACCTAGCAGACAAGCGTCCGATTTCCAAGGTGTCCCAGGGCCATTTCAGTGGACCAGGCCCAAAAAGGAAAGAGCCTGCCGCCATTTTGAGAGTCCTGTGACAGCCGCCTATCGCTGCACCGCAAGAGTGGGCGCAACTCAGCTGAATTGCGGCTTTTGACACAGTGGACCAAAAACGGACGGAATGGCAACTGAAACGGTAAAGGGGCGCCCCACTACAACAGATGACACTCCACCTGGAGAGGCCCGTTCACGCCGCCTCCCCCGGGGCGCCCCACGCCGTTATTCGGAGCAGCATTGTAGGATACCAAAACCAGTGCGGCAACTTACTGGACATCACCTTGGTGCCATCGTTCTGCTGCCTTGGAACTATTCGCACAACAGTTTGCTACTGATGACCCACCCCCCGCGACGCCCCACGCCGTTATTTGCTGGGTGGCAACTTACTAGACATCACTTTCGTGTCATCTAGATTTCGGCGCGTTCTGCTGCCTTGGAACTATTCGCACAACAGTTTGCTACTGATGACCCACCCCCCGCGACGCCCCACGCCGGAAATCTGGACGTTGTGCTGCGTTGGGACTATTCGCACAGCCGACCGCTACTTCGTTGTTTTTCCCTAAAAATGTTTATATGTTATTACTATTTTTGTTTTCTTGTATATATTTATAAATTATTAAAGTTTTATAATCTTACTACTTTGTCGGAGTGCTATATATTTTTAATGTGACACATAATTGTAAAAACTTTGATGTACAAAGAGTCATCCCTGGAATCTTCCGCTTCACGCTCGGTCCCCTCCCCAATCACAATACAGGATGGTTTTCAGATAATAGCAACGCTTCTGCTGTGACGGATCTCATCGAGTGTGGGCCTTGATCTACTATAACTCCTTTGAAGAGGGGTGATTCTTTACAGCTGTGGCCATAAACTACATCTGCAGGGCCAGCTGATAGCCTAGGACCGGCCTGGACAATCGGACACAGAGGAAAAGGAGTGTCAGAGGGTGCGGTAGTGAATAGGGCGAAAGGGAGGTGTCGGGCGGGCACAGGGTGTGATTCTCAGGGAAGAGCAGCGCAGATGGGGGGAGGTTTATTACCCATGCATAAGACAGAGAGCGGGGGTGACCACTGCCTGGGTGAGATGCTTGCGAGGGTGGGGAGCCATGCTAAGGATCGACAGCGTGCACAGAGTGGGTCTGGTCAAGGCATCTAAAATGGCTGCCGTGCACGACAAAAGTGTGGCATTTGAAAAAAGACAAGATGGCGCAGACAATGTTTTTCAACACTTCCTGATTTCCTTCGAATCGAACGTTAACAGACGTTGGGGCATATTACCAAAGTTAAGCGATATTTATCCCTAACGATGCATTACAAAGATTTTTTTATCGTCAGAAATTATCGCAGATAAACCTTGCTATTATCAAGGTTTATCGCAAATACGATAAAAAACGACCGCAATGCATTAATATCGCTGAAAACTCAGCGATATTCATGCATTACCGAGCTAATGCTCTTAGCCATGTTATCCACCTCCCATTGGATAACATGGCTAAGAACTGCTCAGGGCAGCTGGTACTTTTTGGAGATATTCACGCTTATCTCGAATATTTCCAAAAGTTGATAATAGGAGATAGCGATGTTAGCGACTGTTTCCAGTCACTAACATCTTGGCATGCCCACTTTGCATGTCATTAGTGATAAATATCACTCACATGCAAAGTGGGGCCCAAGATGGTCGCTATCTCCTACTAGCCGTCGCTAACTGGTGTTAGCAACAGCTAGGTAATACAGATATAATTTTATCTCCGCGAAGCGGAGCGCTGTTACAGATATATATCTTGTTTTTGAACGTTAATTTCTCAAAATGCACTGAAGCACATATATTGAGACCTAGCAAAGGCACATCGGGCTACCAGTCCCTAATATTTTACCAAGTTTCGTGCAAATCCATTCAGCCGTTCGATTATTATTATTATTTTTTTTTTTTGCCCCGCGGGGCCCTTTTAAAACCTCCACATCAAACCTAGGGGGTCAGCGAGGATCTACCATGCCCCCTTATGGTCATTTGCCCCTTCGCTTTGGCCTCCTCTTGTCTCTCGATCCTACCGAGAGACAAGATGGCGGCCGCTACGGACTGTTTGGAATGTTTACAGACACCGGAGAGCCAATCAGCTTCGCTTCGCAAAGCTCCGTAACGCGAAAAGTACGCGAAGCGGTGCGCTGTTACAGATATATATCTTTTTTTGAACGTTAATTTCTCAAAATCCACTGAAGCACATATATTGAGACCTAGCAAAGGCACATCGGGCTACCAGTCCCTACAATTTTGCCAAGTTTCGTGCAAATCCATTCAGCCGTTCGATTATTATTATTATTTTTTTTTTTTGCCCCGCGGGGCCCTTTTAAAACCTCCACATCAAACCTAGGGGGTCAGCGAGGATCTACTATTCCCCCTTATGGTCATTTGCCCCTTCGCTTTGGCCTCCTCTTGTCTCTCGATCCTACCGAGAGACAAGATGGCGGCCGCTACGGACTGTTTGGAATGTTGACAGACGCCGGAGAACCAATCAGCTTCGCTTCACAAAGCTCCGTTGCGCGAAAAGTACGCGTCCTGGAGCGCTGCCCGGTCCGCTGTTACAGATATATATCTTTTTTTAAACGTTAATTTCTCAAAATCCACTGTAGCACATATATTGAGACCTACAAAAGGCACATCGGGCTACCAGTCCCTACAATTTTGCCAAGTTTCGTGCAAATCCATTCAGCCGTTCGGGCTAAAAGTGAGGCCAACCGCCCTATGGAAAACTCAATGTTAAAAACACGTTTTGGGACCCCCCTTTTTTCTCGACCCCCCTTGGACGAACCCCCCCCCCAATTTTCAGGGGCTGCTCAGAAACAAAATGTGCCATTTTCCTGAAAATTTCAGCCAATTCCGTCCACAAACGCCAAAGTTATTAGACATAGAATTTTCAAAAAACCCATAGAGAAAAAATCCTAACTATATATACCTACTGGCGACCGCCAGTAGGTCATATATATATATATATATATATATATATATATATATATATATATATACAGGGTCTTTGAGTTTCAATTACACTGGTTACAGATGACGAATAGGGTTGTGGTTCAGTTCCCATCAGGTATTGGCTCTCTTGCCCTCTGCCTGACACAATTTTCTGATCACATGTACACTTCTATGTGAAAATGAGTGCGCTCCGGTATCAAGGCTGTTTGGCAAGTCCTTACATTTTTAATTTTCTTCTTTTTTAGTTCCCTGTTCATGTCTTTGCTTCCCGTTTTATTGTATGTTTTCTTAAGTGGATAATACAGCTGCCCAGGCAATGCTAAGGAGGTGTTTGCTTGACCGCATTTCATCTGCAATGTGCCTCATCTCTGGTGGCTACTTCCTCTAACGAGGCAACCATCATGGAATGCTGTTTTCCAAACGGTGGGGCATATTACCAAGCAATAGCGATAATTATCGCTATTGCTTGGGATAATTATCGCTATTGCTTGGTTAGAGACAAAATTTTACCGCTGAGCTGCGGCGATTTTTATCGCAGATAAACCGTGGTATTACCAAGGTTTATCGCAAATGCAATAAAAAACGGCCGCAATGCATGAATATCGCTGAAAAGTCAGCGATATTCATGCATTACCGAGCTAATGCTCTTAGCCATGTTATCCACCTCCCATTGGATAACATGGCTAAGAACTGCTCAGGGCAGGTGTTAGCTTTTGGAGATATTCGCGCTTAGCGCGAATATCTCCAAAAGTTGGTAATAGGAGATAGCGATGTTAGCGACTGTTTCCAGTTGCTAACATCTTGGCATGCCCACTTTGCATGTCATTAGTGATAAATATCACTGACATGCAAAGTGGGGCCCAAGATGGTTGCTATCTCCTACTAGCTATCACTAACTGGTGTTAGCAACAGCTAGGTAATATGGAGATAATTTTATCTCCGCTTTCTTGGCTTTTAATGCCAAAAAAGCGGAGATAAACCCCCTTGATAATATGCCCCTGTATTCCTCTTTTACCGTTTTAAGACTTTATAAACATTGAGGCTGTGCTGGAACTTTAAAAGAACGATACACTATGTACAACAGCACTACAAGACGGGCATCAGCTGGTAAATGTAATTTTGTTATTGTAAGCATGTGCCCGCTGTGTGTAAACGGCAACACGCTTTTTTTCTACCTGTAGCCTTGTTATTATCTTGCATATGTTGTTAAGTTAGTGTGTGTTTGTTATGGTTGTATCAGAGGGTGGATGCAAGAAGGAGTTAGTGGATGGATGAATGGATGCATGAGTGCAAGGGTGAGTGTCAAAATGCACGTATGAAGACTTATTGAGAGCCTACAGCCATCAATGACACAAAAAGGAACTTTAATGCATAAGCCAGCCCTATTGGCATTGCCAGTGCTTGGCTTGCATTTTCATAAACGTGCGGGGGACTGTGAAAGGCAGATTGAATTAGGATATTTAGAGGTCTACAGAAATGTGATACAGTTGACCCTCCAATATTGGAGGAAGAGTTTACATATCTATGTAATAAAGGGATTTAATGATGCAAACGTAAACATCCTGATGTGTTACATTTAAATTGGTACTGTTGAGCAGTTACCACAAATATAGTGTAATTTGCTGTTGCAGAAAATATGCATTAACGAAGGTAGTGCAGACTGGCTTTCAGAGTGATGTATGTGCATCAGTGTGGAACAAATGATTGGTGGCCGAGAACCAGTTGGCGGACGGCTTGGTCGTTTCCTCTGTGCCTTAATGAAGAGTCCTCTTATCTTCGGAGAAAATGACAACGGCACATCTTGAAATGGAAAGAAGCCCCAGCCCCCGACAGTGCTGAGAATCACGCGGCACATTGGGGTGTGCACAGTTCAGCGTCTGTGGAGACGAGCCTGCAAATTGAAGTGCAACAGATGAAGAGCGCGCGGTGGGAGGCGCGGCCATCCCCGTGCTCGAATAGCGGGGTGTTGGCTCGCGCGATAAAACGCACAATAGAACAGTAACTGCAGCAGACCATCCCTGCGCCCAGCCCGCCTGCTCCGAGGCGCCCCGCTTCCATCTGATAACCATCACTACTCTCAATTTACGCCGCGCGGATCAAATCATTAACCGAACACCTGATCCTCTCTAGATGGCAGCAGAAATTGCTGGGGGGTTTTGTTGTTGCATTTTTTTACAACTTTACAAACTCATTGTGCCAAGTCCCCGATTATTTGAAGCTCATTTTGATAGCTGAAAGGCCCTCCATGAAAAATTCTTGGACAGATCTTTTAAAGCAACTTGCAAATTTATATTTGCCAAGTCTTCCCATGCCTGTTTTTTGCACTTTCAGCCAGCCTTGGCTTTTAAACCAACATTTTACATGCTAACATTTTTTTTGTTGATCCGGTGCTCACAATAATAAAAGCGAAACTAGAGTCTCAAAATGCAGTGAGTCTGTGGATTAAAAGGCAAGTCTGGTAGAAGGTGTCAGACATCACTTGGGGCCACTTGGCAGCTGCGCACCACCTTCTGCCAAGAAGATGCAATAAAACACCTTCAAATGAAGCACATACTAAAACTCCTGACTTAACAAGTCTCTTAGCTTTCCAGAAATATGAAACGCCACAGTGCTAAATAACACTCGTTTTTTTTACCTCGTTGTATTGCAAGGCAGTAATAGGGGACGATCGCGCAAGAAATCACTGTCCACACTTCTTCAAGGAGCAAGAAAGGCCACTTTATTTTAAGACAGGTGCATAATACATTTCTTGAACACATTCATTATTTATTTATATCATAAAATTCCAATCTACACATTATGCCTAAACTCCCTACCTAACAGAACCCGAAACTAACTCTTGACTAATACCCCCAGGATTACCCAACGAGCTACCCTTCAGGATGGCCAACCCGCTCCAGGCTGCCCACCCCACTAGCCAAAACCGCCTCCTAAAAGAACAAAGACACCTGTCCTAAAAGTGGCAAGGCCCGAAGACCAGAGCAGCGCCCAGAGCACCGTCAAGTAAAAACCTAACTAAGGAATAAAGGGAGGGAGGGTGGGGCAAAAAGAACCTCCCTTCCCTTGCCTCCCTCTAACGCCGTGCCCAACCGCCAGCCTGACTTCCCTTTAATACCTCCCCCCAATCAACCCCACCTGCTTACTGATTCTCGCGCGAACACGCCCAGGGAGAGACCAGCTCGCGCCTGGCTCTCCCTGGGTCCCCCCTCGCGCAAGAAATCACTGTCCACACTTCTTCAAGGAGCAAGAAAGGCCACTTTATTTTAAGACAGGTGCATAATACATTTCTTGAACACATTCATTATTTATTTATATCATAAAATTCCAATCTACACATTATGCCTAAACTCCCTACCTAACAGAACCCGAAACTAACTCTTGACTAATACCCCCAGGATTACCCAACGAGCTACCCTTCAGGATGGCCAACCCGCTCCAGGCTGCCCACCCCACTAGCCAAAACCGCCACCCAGGAAAACCTTTAGCGTTTTCCTGCCCCACCCAAAGAAGGAAGGGAAGGAGCACCCCACAACTGCACCTGAAGGACTGTGGCAATTAAATCTCTAAGCTCCAGAAGGAAAAAGAACTGCCTAATGCAGATAGATGGACCCCGTCCACACAGAATACATACTTCCCTGAAATATTCCAATTACGATGAGCCAACTGTATATACATAAATGATGACAAAACGTCGTATTGTTCTCTTCACATTGCGTCCTGCCTTCTCCATGGCGGAATAGCTCCTTGCCCCAGTCCATCGCAATCGAGGCACGAACTCCGTCCACATCACCATGGTGCTCACCCATGTGCTCTTGAGGACTACGAGATCATGATACATAAACTTTAGCAAGGTCAAACCTGATAGAGAAACTAAGGCAAATTCACCAACATGCAGCACCAGTAGACCCGAAGGGCCCCCCCCAACCCTTTGAAACCATAGAAGCCAAAGCAGGAAAATACCGCCCAAACGCATGCCCCCTGCGCCATGCCAGGAGAAATCATGTGTCAGACTGCTGAAACCAAGAGATCTCCCACAAAGCTGACGCGCAGCGACTATAGCAGCCAGTTTAACAAAAGAGCGCCCAGGATCCACACCCCCTATTTATCCAGCGACTGGGGCCAAAGACCTAGGGGAAAAAGAGAGGTCCGGCAAAGCAAAGGCGGACTACTTCCTCCAACAAAACCTTGCGGAGGACAGCTAACACTGAGAAACAAGGATGGGACCGCCATCAGTATGACAAAAACTTTGTCCCCTGAGATACGGCGAGGAGAAGACACAAAAAACCTCCCAGTCCCCCACAGGGCAGCATGCATACACACCGCTGCACCCAGAAACACCCCACCTGCCCCTCCCCATCTGATCAATGTTGGACATCCTCGGCCACAGGCGTACCCTGACATGGTCCCCCCACCACCTCGCCGTTGACCCTCCCCCACTCAACCCCTCAAACCCAGCAGATCAGAGGCCCAAAATGCCCTGAAAAATACCCACACAAAGCACAAACGAAATTGCTGTGGCACTCCAAAGCATCATAGCAGCACACCTCCCAGTGCGATAAAAGCAAATGAAGCAAATCCAAGGGGCACCGGCCGCCGTAGCTTCCAACCACCAGCCCGGAGCCTACCCACCCTTTCAGAACTGTACGAAACAATACCCCCCCCCAACCGAAAACCCTCCCCCACCAAAGCTGACCATAAACAGACCCCCTGCCAACCGGAAATCATCGAGAGGGAAAGGCCTTAGTTCGCTAAACGTAAAAACAAACCGCAATAAAAATTGTGCATCAGCTAAACCAGCCGTGACCGTACCTGCCATCCCCACCAAACTGCAAAAAACTCAGGCCAGGCCTTCAAAGAACTCCGCCGTGCAGAGGCAGCTACGGAATGTGCTACCAAAATGGCGGACCCGGCCACATGAAACAATACGGCGCGAATCTGAATTCCCCCCCCCCCCCCCCCAGATACACAGAGCAACCCACAACGGGAAGAGTTCCAAAAAACGCAATGCTGCGACCGTATCCTTTCCCGCGCACTGGCCAGCCAGCCGCGCACCAACGACCTTCCCAATATGCCGAAGCCATGAGCTCCTTATGCATCCGTGAAAAAACTGCCACCTGCCACACCATGTCCTCGTCCGCAAAAAACAAGGACACGCCACTGACATCGTGCAGGAAACGCAACCAGATATTCAAATCAGCACGGACAGCAGTTGTAAGGCGCACACGAATGATGAGGAATGCCGGCGCCTGACATCGAGAGGCCCAGATGTCGACAAAAACGTCCTACCCGCCCGAACGACCCAACAAGCAAAATTGAGGCACCCCAAAAGTTTCCGTACGTTCCGCAGCCCACTTTGTGGACTCCCAACACCAAGCGTATGAAATCAGTCATCTCCCGCACGGTAGCAGCAGGCAAGCGCAGCAGCATAGTCGCGGTATCAATCGCAATCCCGAAGAAAGTCAGAGATGTACAGGGACCTTCGGCCGTAACCGGCGCCAGAGGAAAGCCCAAACCCCGGTCATAGCCTGAAAGATTACCAAAGCCGCCTGATACTGCCCGGACTGACCCCCCACCCCCCCCTGTAAAAGAAATTAATCAAGGCAATGGCAGACCAAGAAGCAGCCGCTGACAAAAATTGAAGCGCCACTGCAGAAGGGTACTGAGGGTCTCAAAGAGGGAACATGACACCGAGTAGCCCATGGGTAATACTTTATGAACATAAAAACATCCCCCAAAATGCATACCAAAGAAACCCAACAAAAACCACTGAGGGATAGGAAGGAGCCGGAAAGCCGACTGAGGACACTCTTTGCCAGCAAAAAACCCCCAACGCCTGCCCCGCGAACGAGCCGTAAGGCGTCATCCCCTGAAGCATAGGGCACGGTTGAGGCAGCTGGGTCAATGAATTCGGTGACGGATGCACCCTCAGGCCAGGACCGACGATGGAGGAGGTGAAAACTCCCCCATCGCCTTTTGGGGACCGCCCCCCAGTGGAGAGACGATCCAATCAGAGAGAGGACAACTCAGAAAAAGGACCTGCAAACCGATCCCTCAGCATCCAACTTCTGCTGCACAAACCTGAGAGCACTCCCTCACCGACCGCAGAATGTCAGACCACCACCCCACCCGGAGACCCTGATAACCAAACCGAAACCCAACCCTGAAAAAACCCAGAACAAAATCGCAGCAGCCTCAAAGTCAGGATAGTCCACCAACCGCAAAATCAGAATGTGCTGCTCAATAGGAGTAGGAGCCCTCATGTGCAAAGTGCGGAGGTTGTCACCTACCCCCTGAACCCCTCCCCCGTCCTGCAACCCGCAGTCCGTGAAAACACTGTGTGAGAGCATGCCGCCCCCCCCCCCCACACTGCACACACTCGTGGCAATCGTTTTGGCAGGATACTATCCTCCGTAACCATGTGTGGAACAGCCACGCCATCCCCAAACTGTAGAAAATCATCCCCCGTAGGTTGCATAGTAGAAACATTCAAAAACCACGGCCGCTCAAGCCGCAGTGTCAGAGCGACTCGCTCACCAACAATCCCATCCCCCGCACCAATTAATCTTATACTCTTAACAGGGAGACTCTCCCTTGCTGCGTGACAAGTTTTTTTTTTTTTTTTTTTTTACAGCCACCCCATCCCCAACTGTAGAAACATCCCTTGTAGATTGCACATCAGAAACATTCAAAAACGCACAGGCCGCTCAAGCCCCGTTGCCAGAGCGACTCGCTCACCAAGAACCCCATCCCCTGTACCAAACGATGTGGTACTCGTAACAGGGAGACTCTCCCTAGGGTTCCACACGGACCATCTTACCTCCCGGCAACTGTGCCGACTTCTGCTGAACCATCCAGTTAGCTAGCCCACTCCCCCTGTGTCACTTACCGCCGCGTGGTCCCACATGACTCCTGCAAAAATACGATAAACAGGGGGTTGCCCCAGCCCACCCCTCTGGGCCCGTGCTGCCAAAAGCCCAATTCCCTTACCCCGCAAACCCCCCACCTACCAATTCATCATCTTGTACATCCAAATAGAAATCTTCCCAGAAAAAATGAAAACTTGTGCCCTGCCACTTGGCAGCGCCCCATCAACAATTCCCCCATCAGAAAACTGCCAGTCAACATCATGAAAGCTCCCAGAAAAAATGAAAACTTGTGCCCTGCCACTTGGCAGCGCCCCATCAACAATTCCCCCATCAGAAAACTGCCAGTCAACATCATGAAAGCTCCGCGCGCGCAGAAAACTTCCAGAAGAGAGATCCGCTCCAGATCCCTCTCCCGTGATCCCACCACTGGAAACAGCCGTAGGGACAGCTCCCAAGCCCGAAGAAACAGTCCCCAGCCGCTCAGCCGGAGGAACAGCTCGAAAACTGCGGCCGCTCAAACCAGACCGAAAAAATCCGCAAAAACTACCTCCACCCCACAGAGGCAAGGGAAACACCCCAAGAGGACCCAGCAACCGTCGCCAACCCAGGAGCACCACCCACCCGGGCGCCAAACCCACCCCGGGGGGCGGCAGGCACCCCGCGGCAAGCCGGGAACCACACCGGGCTGGTGACAGAGGACGCCCACCATGGCCAGAGGCTGGAGGGAAACAAGGGGGGGGGGCAGCGGAACCAGAAACCATGAGCCAGGGGGGGGGGGGGGGGGGGGGGGGGGGAGAGGGGGAGAAAGAGCAGTACAGCAAAACAAGGGGGTGGGGGCAATTCTGGGCAGCCCTGGGCCAAAGTGCTGGGGAAAATGCAGGAGGGCTTGGCCCAAGCACAGGGGTGGAGCGAGGCGGCGGGTAGCGCTGCCCAATCACCCAAATGGGGCGAAGCCCCGCCTGACAAACCAGGCACTGAAGGGTGAGGGGCCCCCGGCGAGAGGAGCATGAACACGTGTCACGGTGAGGCACGTAGGGTCGAAAAATCCGCCCTCGCCGGGCCCCCAGCAAAAACAGGAGACTTCCTGGTCCTGACAGGAGGGGACCCAAACATACGCGGGGCCTGCCAGCCCACGGAGCGACCCCGCCCACCCCCCGGGCGCCCCACACAATTCAGCAACTCACAAAGGCAAAGGCCTACCTGCTGGCGGGCGCCCGGGTCGCCGGCGGGGTCCCCGAGTCCGCAGGAACCTGGGCCGGCATCTGGCAAGCCGCCGGCATGGCGGCCCCTCCGCCGCCTTCGTCGTCCGTGTCAAGCGACACCAGCAGCCGCCGCCCGCGGCCCGCCCTCAGCAGCCTTGCGAGAGGGGGGGGGGGGGGGAAGGGGCCGGCCGAACCAACCCACGCCTACCGCCGGCACTCCCAGGCAACCTGAGGTCCTAGCACCCGGCGTCGTAAAGCGCCCGGACAGCCCGCCCGACCTCCGCCGCCTCCTCCATGGCCCCCCTGACGGAGAACAGTAAGCGGGCGGGGCAAAAAGAACCTCCCTTCCCTTGCCTCCCTCTAACGCCGTGCCCAACCGCCAGCCTGACTTCCCTTTAATACCTCCCCCCAATCAACCCCACCTGCTTACTGATTCTCGCGCGAACACGCCCAGGGAGAGACCAGCTCGCGCCTGGCTCTCCCTGGGTCCCCCCGAAGCCAGCGCGTTTACTGCCGCGGACAGCAGCATTTGTACCGTTGTGCGAACATGCACAGTCAGCCCTTGGGCTTCTGCGCAATCGCGCTTTGTTCTGTTTGCGCTTCACACCTTGTTATTAACAGAGCCACCGCAAGGCTCCCCTGTAACACTGAGTGTGCAGCCCCTTTCTAGTACCCAAGAAGAGTGAAAGAGTTATTCCCTCATCTTCACTAGGCCTGCCTCAAGAAACTGTGGTAGAGCTCTTTACAGCTTGTGCATGCTTCCCTACAAAAGGATGCTCGAAGGGAAAGAAGACGCTTAGTGTCTGCCCCTATTGGGTGTCCATGAGAAGGGAGAAATGGCGAAAGAAGGAACAAATATATACTAATTTTCACAATAGGTGACAGTAAATTCTCCTATCGGTCTTGTGGCAAAAGTCCACTATTCCATTATTCAAATATTTTCAATGTCATCACACACACAGGAGGATAAGATTACACATTTCTATTTATTTTAATCCAACCAAAATGTACTTATCTCATTTCTTTTATATATATATACCACAAAACAAAAACGAAAATCCCCTCAAAGCAATTATATGCACTATACACAACGAATTTACATACCTATGTACAAACCTATATACAACAAATATACACAATGAAACAACATATACACTTTATACAACAAAACATATAACAAAAAGTTTTTTTTTATATATTTGTTATGTACTTATTATCTTTTCTTCACCCTACAAAACAATGCTGCAAGAGTGTCCTCCTATTACATCTAGGTGCTACACTAGGAGGTAGTCGGACACAACGGTTCCAAGCCAAAACCTCATAGAACCTTAATCTTCACATGTGTCCAATGGTGTAACTTTCCCAAATTAATCGAAAACAAAAATACTCCTCCAATGGAAAGTGTTGACGCGGTCGCGTTTCGGCCTTCCAACAAGTCAGGCCTCTTCAGGACAGGGCGACAAAAAGGACTCCAATTCCAGGGTGGCCAGCCGCCGGAAACTCACAGAACGCCAACTGTTTCTTATATGTGTCCGCTCTGCTATTCTCAAAAGACAATTTCGGGGTAGTAAATATCCCTGGAGCCACAAACACTCGGGTGTGGGTAGTTCTCAATTCTACATCTGCAAATCGCCAGAATGGGTGTCCGGCAGGGGCATAAGATTTGTGGGGGGGAAGGGGGTATAAGCTTTAGATTTTCCAACCCTCACACTAGCATATCTTGTTAAAATACATTATGAGAAGCAAGAAACAAGGGGGGCTAACCAGGCAGGGGAAAGAGAGAGGAGTGGGGATTGTTAGGGGTACTTAAAACACAATAGTTTTTAAACTAATCAAGTTTTAAAGCAGAGATGAAAGAGAATGTGCTTGTGTGTGTCTTTTTGTCAGTGTGTGCATGTAAAAATCCGGGGTGAAATGCAGCAGATACCACACCATCCCCAATTGTGACTGTACTCAACTATTTACTACAGAATGCATTTTTCAGAGGGGTGTAACACCATATACCCCTCCGCCCTTGAATATACGCCCCAGGTATCAGGGGATCTAGGTTCTCCCAAACCCTCTCAGAAGAAGGGCTGTAGCCATGGACCACACTGCCTCTAAGGTGGAAGGGACTCTATCTCGTTCGTTCGAAAACAGGGTTGAGGATGTACTGGGAAAAGTCACCCAGCACACACAGGGGAGTGGAGATGGGAATTTTCCTTGTGCATCCTTACTCAGGATTTGAGGGGGTGCAGAGGGCCACCACATTGATGGGTACAGTCTGCTAATGCACCCCACCTTCATTCCTGCTCCACCAGAGGTCAGGCAACTAGCAGAACATTCGTTTAGAGATGTCGGGTATATCTGCAAGAATAGACTACACGCAAACTCTTAAGGGTGCCAATAGTTTCTGTGTTCACCTAGTTAGGTGATGGTTCACATTTTCGATAAATTGCTGCACAGTGGTAGATGTGCACTTGCTGGCCTACTGTGCTTTTTAGGACTGGCGTTAACCACCAGGTTTAGATTTTACAAAAATTATATATATAATATATTTCATTGAAATTTACTTATATTAGTTAGCCCTCTTCATCCATTGCTATCTTCTTGTGTCATTGACATTTTACTTCCATCCACTTCAGCATACTACAACTATGGCAATGTGTGCGTTTGGGACTAAACATTGTTTTGCTTTTATCCAAGGTTTTCTTTAATTAGCGAGGGCCTGGCACCTTCCCCAACAATAACGGTTTACAAAAACAATGGCAAAACAATGCAAGCTTCGATAAAAGCCAAAAGGCTGGCAGCCGATGCTTATTATTTTATATAGTCACAGCCTTTTATATTTGAACCTGTAGCTAGCAGACCTCCCTTCTATGAAAATTTGCTATATGTGAATGAGGAAGTGGGGCCATGGTGAGGCGGGCCTGAATTGGAGTATGGGCTTTGAGAACCTTGCTTCTTTGGCAGAGGTGAAGTGCCTTTTAAGAGGGTGAGGTGTTAAACCTGTCTTTCCCTGCCTAAAATGAAGACAGTAGGCTTCTGAAGTTGCCAACCCTATCCTAAGATTTGAAAATATTTAATGGATTTCAAAAGTACAGAGCCTTCACACATGAACTCTTAACATAATTTGTACAGTGGTTTCCTTAAGCTCCAGCGACGGCTGGCACAGGTAAACACTGTGAGGCAGGGTGGAGGCGGGGCGGGGTGGGTGGTGGAGAGGTCGACATGTCGACAGGTGACGGAATAGGTATATTTAAATAAATAAATAATACCAATTCCGTCATCCATCAACTTCCCCCAGCCACGCCCTGCCCCTCCTCACCGCGCTTACCTGTGCCAGCACTGGGCTGGACTGTTACTATGGGGCACATGGTCAAGACTGATTTGTATATGGCTGGGTTCAAACTGGAATGGCATGGTGAGCAAAAAAACGATGGATTTAGGCCCAAATCTTTGTACTGGGGTAAATGTATGACATTGTTTTGCATTCTGTCCATCAACTGTTGTTTTTGCATTTGTCAACCCGAGTGGGACCGGTATGCTCAGACGTGAGTCCCGTGCTCTCCATGCCACTGTAATCAAGCAATCTCAGCTGATGAGGGCTGAAAGCCTGAAACCGTTCCTAGGATGCTTGTTTCCAGTCCAGGGAGGACCTGGCTTGGCAGTCGGGCTGGACTGTTCCCATGGGGCACAGGGTCAAGACTGATTTGCATATGGCTGGATTCAAACTGGAATGGCAAGGTGAGCAAAAAAACGATGGATTTAGGCCCAGATCTTTGTACTGGGGTGAATGTATGGCATTGTTCTGCATTCTGTCCATCAACTGTTGTTTTTGCATTTGTCACCCCGAGTGGGATGGGTATGCTCAGACGTGAGTCCCGTGTTCTCCATGCCACTGGAATCAAGCTATCCTAGCTGATGAGGGCTGAAAGCCCGAAACCGGTCCTGGATGTCTGTCCAGTCCAGGGAGGACCTGGCTTGGCAATTCGGGCTGGACTGTTCCCATGGGGCGCAGGGTCAAGACTGATTTGCAAATGGCTAGGTCCAAACTGGAATGGCATGGTGAGCAAAAAAACGATAGATTTAGGACCATATCTTTGTACTGGGGTGAATGTATGACACTGTTCTGCATTCTGTTCATCAACTGTTGTTTTTGTGTAAGCAAGAGGTCAGAATCGTTGTCACACAGTAAATTAACATGGCAATTGGTGATAGTGCTTAATTTGAGCTGGTGGTCGCCAGGGGGGCCCACCGGCACTCATTTTTGGCACTTATTTTTCCTCACCAGATATTGACCGTGAGCAAGAGAGAGAAAGCACTCATTATGGGGAAGGAGGAAGAGAAAGACAGAAAAATAGACACAAAGAGAGGAAGCAGGGACTGGTGAGAATGAGATAAAGAGGCCGCTGTGTCTGCAGGTGGATTAAAGAGGCCTGAGGTGAATTCAACACTACACAACCTTTGCATTTGGTGCACCGACTTTTATTAGCACTGGCCATGGGCTGAGCAAAGCTTTGGGCAAAGCTGAGCAAAGCTTTGGGCACTGACACTTATTCTTTTGCAAAGTAATCACTGATACTGCATTGATTTCTGCAAGTTCTCCCACATTTAAGGCCATATTCCAGAGACATATTTCCCCATTTTCCCTGAAGGTGTGGAATTATAGCACATCTTTAAATCCTCATTCGGCTGGTATCCCTTGGCACCAACGTCGGGATACTCCCACTGTGCCTCCTTTATCGTGTGTACTGATCCCTAAGGGTGTTCCAAATGTGAAGATATGGTGAATATAATCCGAAGAAGTATAAATGTTACAGTACAGTTGCACAATGACGTGTGCACTGATCCCTAAGGGTGTTCCAAATGTGAAGATATGGTGGATGTAATCCGAAGTAGCATGAATGTTACAATACAGTTGCATAATGAATGAATATTACACAAAACCAATACCACTGGTGAAGAGACTTTGGTTGATGTTTAGGACCGTAATATTATGTCTACATTATAGTGTGACAGAAATACTGCACCCTAAATATCTTTAACAAAAATAGCATAGTTAGCCCCCCTTTGGAGTTAATAATAGACAAGCAATACCAACTGGGGTATTATTTTGTAAATTATTTTTAAGGCACGATATCTATGTCAAGCTATAGTTTAGCGATTTTCAGAAATTGAGCCCTTTGCCAGAGGTGGTGGGTATCAATGACAGCCACAAAATAAAGTTGTTGCCAGAGTGGAGATGGCAGCACAAGGGAACCCGAGGCAAGCATGTGATGGAGAAGAGAACATGGAGCGGACCATTTCACTAACAAGAGAAGAAGGGGGGCGATTAGAGGGGGCCACGAGGGGTAGAAATGCTATGAGGGTCTGGGCTGTGTTTGGATAAGTTGAAGATCTGTCATCTACAATAGAGTCAGGGCAAGATATGACTGCTATTGCCTGGTTAATGAATGGGTGGCCAAGCCCAGTGTTAACTGAGACCAATATGCTCTATTTGCTGGTGACTGGGTTATTACAAGCCATTTCCTACAACTGCCCAATGAATAGTCAAAAATGTTGGTACCTTCTTTCCATAACAATTTCATGGCCCAGGGATAATATGAAGCAGGAAATATTGATTTTTGGATAATGCACCATCCGAGGGAAACTGGAAGGTTAAGGTGGTGGTGGTGGGAACATGGACAGTGCATTGGGTGGGGCAGGGGCTATGCATTCCTCACTCGTGGAACATCTAGTGCATAAACTATTCTACAGTAGCTTGAAAGGCTACAGGGGAATTTCTACAGTACCAGTGTGTAATTGCATATGTTTTGCTGTTGAAACGTCATGCATCTAATAGTACACACTACGCAAAGGAAGTCACATATCTGGCAGGCAGAGTGTAGAAAGTCAAGATGCTTGTGGGCCAGCCAGGACACATCTTAAAGGCGTTTAGTACACGATGCGGGATGACCAGTTGCTGTGTGATACAGCCCTCCCACCCCTCCCCCCCATTACATTGATTAGCCCCTTCTACCAGCGGGAACAATTCCCTGCTGCTGCAAAGGGTTATTGATGCTGCCCACTCATTTTTCTAAATAACTATGCAGAGGTACGCACTTTACGTACCTTCTGGTAGTTCATAAAAACGATTTGGAGGAATTACCAGCCTCCAGGCTACAGAACTTTACACACCTCCACACCACGACGTGATGGGAACTCCACTGTTTTTAAACCACAGAGTCTAATACAGAAAGGAATTGTTTACTTTCCTCACACATTGTTTCCCTGCTGGGTGTCATGCCCCTGGACAAATGAGATTTAGATTCCCTAAATGATGCAAAGTTTCACAAGGGCCTGAAATGTTCCCAAGATGTGTTACCAGAATATCACCTGGCACCAATATCCTACTGTAAATATTGTATACAATGATATCATCCAATGGAATTAATAATAGAAGATCTACACCCAATAGGATGATATTCTTTTGAATACAATTTAGGCCATGATTTTTATATCAGACGAATGGTTTGTATATGATATTATAAAAGAAGGAATTTCCTTATTGACAGCCACTTCTACTGTTTCACATCTGTTGCCACAGTCCCAGTGCTCCCTACTCCCAGTGCTCGCTACTCCCACTTCCTAGTTTCAGTGCCTCACAATAAACCCCAGTGCCAGATACCCAATGCCACCCATACCAGCTCCATCTTTTGTCACCTCTACAACTTATTAAACTGCTGTATTTTATTTGCCTGTTTTCTTTTTTTAATGATATTTTATTTCACGTTCATTTGTGTCAGAAACTTGCACAACGTTTAGTGCCTGCAGAATCATTGCACTAGAGTGCACAAAATGGCGTCTTTTTCATTCTGCTCCGATGGCAGCAGGGACTCACATACATAACACATGGTTTCGCCATTTTCGTTTCCCGTCTTATTTACATGAACTGAGCGAATGTCTGCGACGCCGCTGGCCGCCTAGCCCTGTCTTTCTACCTCTTCAAGTGCTGCGGTTGCGTCACGGGATTAACAACCGAGGGACAGTTCTCATAACAGTAATGATAGGGCTCTCCTAGCTCCGCGAGACATTTAATTAACCGAAAAAAAGAAGTTCGGTGTGTGTTTGCTGCTGGTGCCCGTCTTGGCCGTCATCCAGATCTCTGAAGCGAGGTTGTAAAATGTCAGTAATGAGCAGCGCCGAGCCTTGGAGGGGGCGCAGTAAAAGACCATGGAAGGCTGGGCACAGAATGCATAATGTTACCCGCGCTCAGCCACTCCACGCTCCAGCGCGGCCACTTACAGGCGCATGAGTAGACTTATGTGCGTTCAAATAAATTTAGAAAAACACTGCGCTAAACAATTACATACCACATAATACATGAATGTATGTGTGTGTGGTATTTCTGTAACACGGAGCTGGGCGAAAGGCAGCGGACTGCTGTATGGTCAAAAGTAAGATTAAAGTCAACGATTGATGGGAGAGTTAGCTGGTTTGTGGACTGGTAATGCATTGTGATGCAGCGTTCTTTGAAGAGGTGTGTCTTCAACTCTTCCCTAAATTGGTGCAGTATTGAGGTGGTACTGATGGATATGGGATGTTGTTCCAGATCCTAGGTGGAAAAGCCTGCTGGCTTGTTTTTTTCTTTTATACAATTCCTAGTGTGCAGTCAGTGCCGAGAAACACCAGAGATGGAGAGCTTGTCTGTAAGACAAGTGTGGCGCTGGTCGCGGTGGCTTTAGGGCCTGATTTAGAGTTTAGTGGAAGGGTTACTCCATCACAAATGTGACTGATATTTCGCCCACTTTATTACAAATGCCTTAGAGTATAATGCACTTGTAATAAAGCGGATAGGATATCCATCATGTTTGTGATGGAGAAGCATATTCGCCAAACGCTAAATCAGGCCCTTAGTATTTAAGTGGCTAATGGGAAAGCTGGGTGATGAAGTAGTAAAAATAAGATATTCAAACCGTAAGAAGGCTCAGATGGAACAGCGATGACCCAATCAGTGTGATGCTTGTGGGCACAGGAAAGTCAAATCTAATAAACTATATGCTAAAAACCAACCCACTAATAATTCCCTAACTAAAACTTAGATTGGCATCATACAGAGCAACAAGGAACTGCCCTTAGGGTCCAAAAGAGGGGACCAAGTACGCACCCAATGAATCTTCAATCAAAAGACAAACCAGCAGAGGCTCCGCCGCTAAAGCGGAGAAGCATCGCCCCACTACTCTTTGAGCAGGAAAAATAAAATGATAATGGCGTAGATATTATTTTCTTTTTCACAGGTTCGGGGCTTGATTAGAGCAGGGCTGGAGGCAAAGAGGTTTGCACACTTTAAGTCGCATGACTGCTTGACCGGCCGTCTCGGGCCGGCCAAATAGTCATGTCCATTTGCATGTTTCCCACCAGGCTGCAGTACACAGCCTGGTGGGGAACTTGCCCAGGCCCCCATCTCCATCTGAGCGCTGTTTCACGGCTCTCAGACCAACACAATGCTGCATTGCAGCGTTTTGATTGGCTATGGGGAGCCTGGGGGCTTTCTGGTGCCAGGACTCATGAGAGAAGCGGGGGAGAGACGTGGTCGGCGGAAAAGGTAAGTAATACTTTACTTTTGTCTTTTTGTCCCCCCGCCCCTCGACCCTCAATCCCTAGCAGCCGCTGCTGCAGAAAAGGGAACAAAATGATTGCCAGTAAACCTAGTCTGCACAGAAAAAAAAATGATGACCTAAGAAGCAGTCATGAAATTAAAGAAAGGGCTGGCATTGCCAAAGCTCCCCTCAACAGTGAAAATGATGAAGAGAAAGGCACCTGTTAGAACCTGTTAGAACCGGGGTCTCTAGTTGGCAGGGGTATGCACCCTAGTCCAAGTAGGGACCACCGCTTCCGACCTGGTAGCTTGGCGCAGAGCAGCAAAGGCGTAACTTCAGAGGCAATGTGTAAAGTATTTGTGCAACACACAACGACGATGACACAGTAAAAACACTCACAAAAGGAACACCACACCAGTTTTGTATAAGAATAAGAATTTCTTTATCTAAAAATTATGCGAGAACCAAAAGCAGGTAAATCCAGCTCCAGGCAAGATCAATAATAAAAAGGATTCCAGTTTCCAAGCAAGATCAATAATCAATAAGAATGAATCCAGTTCCCAGGCTTGATCAATAACAAAAAAGGATTCCAGTTTCCAAGCAAGATCAATAATCAATAAGAATGAATCCAGTTCCCAGGCCTGATCAAATCACCAAAAGCTCATGTGTGCCAAGGGCTCTTGCTGGTAATGTCTTTCTCACAGTGTCCTTGGATGGTAAAAGTACACTTGAGGTAGGTTCTTATGGTCAAAATTCACTGGGGGAAGGTTCTTAGGCCAAAGTTCCCTTGTAGCGTAATAAGTGTGCCTCTCATAGAAATGATGCTCCCAGCGTAGGAAGTGCGGCTGCCCAGGCGCTGCTTGTAATGCTAAATAATGCCCCAGTGTCAATTATCAAGTAATTATGCCCCCGTGGGCCAGTCAGTGAAGGACGGTTCCCAGCCAAGCACAAAGCTCACACTCCAGGTACCCGGCCAACCCGCACCCCGCCCCTTCGCAGCAGCCTGGTTGCACTGAGGCGTTACCTGTGGTGGTGGTTGCGGACACAGGTGCGAGGCTCCTCTCCCCCTGGGGCCTTGGGCTCAGCAGGCGCTGCACGGGTGGGGGTCACAGCCACACAGCGCTCCTTTAGCACAGCGCTTAACAGTGCCTCCAAGTCCTGGGCAACGACGGAGCCTCCTGCCACACAGCGCTTCGCTTCTCAGCGCTACACAGCGCGCTCCGGTCCCAGTGGCGGTGACCTCAGGGCCAGTTTCAGTGGGCTTGCGCCAGAAGCAGAGGCAATCACAGAGCCCTGGGAGGATCACGGGGCAAGCAGTGCTGAGGGCAGGCACAGCGTTGCAGGGCAAATCTTGAGAGTGTTGTTGCTGTTCGAAAGGGCAGTCTTTAAAACGCTGTGGTCCAAGGACAGGTAGTTTCCTTTAGCTTAAAAAGGGTGCAGTCCCAAAAAGGCAATCTTTAAAAGGTTGAAGACTCTTTAAAATGCTGTTCAAAGAAAAGTAGTTCCTTTGGGATGTTGTGGAGACACTCTGGTGGTGATGTTGCAGTCTCCCATGCAGGGCAGGATCAGCAGACAGTAGGGCAGCTCAGCAGGTTGTGGGGCAGCAGTTCCTTGGAGCAGTCAGCCTCCTTCCCAGTGGCAATCCTCTTGCGCAGCAGTCCTCATTCCAGCAGGGATTCTTCCAGGTCCAGCAGTGTAACAAAGAAGTGAGGCCAGGACCCTCCCTTATATATCTTTCAGACTAAGGGCTAGAAAGTGGTAGAAGTCTCTGGAAGGGTCTGGGGGCAGGGGCTTCTGGAAGAGTCCAGGGAGTTCTGGTATGTTCCCGGCCTTCCCTGACCTAGCTGTCACAGTGACGAGAGACAGGCCGTTGAGGCTACAGTGGGCAGCCCATCACAGCTCATCCCAGGGAAGAAGGTGTGAATCACCACTCCCACCTCCCAACCCAGGCAGGCTATCAGTATACAGAGGGGAGGGGGGAGTCTGCAGAGCCTAATCTAAGTGTAGGCAGGAAAAGGTCCCCTTTATAAAAGTGGGATCCCTAGTGTAGTAATGCCCAAACCCTATATATCATTGGAAAGGGTTCCCCGCCCCGAGTCCAACAAGACCAAACATGATAGATTTATTAGGTCCCTGTCAGAAGTTATTCCATAAGGGGAGGTTCCCAATGTTAGCCTATGGAGGATTAAGCCTTACTATGGTACCAGTGGCTTGTGGCAGATATGCCAGCCTCACAAGGTTTTAGGGGAGAGCACCTGCACCTCAGCACTGTTTAGCAGTGGTGAGGCGCCCAGAGTCCTAAGTCCAACAAAAGGTAAGGTAAAAATGGGAGGCAAAAGGGCAAAAAGGTAGGGGAAGACCACCCTAAGGCTGACAGGTCCAACAGCACCTTAGTTGCAAACAAAAGGCCAGACTAACTGGCAGCCGGCTGTGAAACCCTAAGAACTGATCTGCACATAGGGCAGGAAAATAATCATCCTGTTGAGGAAGGTGGCCTACAGTCCTCCAAAAACTAGGTAACCCAGACCTATATGGCTTCATGATGAAGTACAGCATTTTGGGATTCAAGAAAGATGAACAGCACTACCATGGGAGAGCCAGGATTACACCAACTTCACAAAGTGTCCAATACAAAATAAAAGATTTAGAAACAGCAGAGGCCTCCATTTAGTCTGCCAGCTCCAAAACTGCATCCAAATAAAAAATTCGGATAACTTGCATAAGAGTTTTCAATAATAACCATTACCAAATCCTTGCCGTCAAGAAGGATATAGTTGATTGCTATCAAGGTACTCCCTAACGCTAGAGGGAGGAGCCTAAACATTAAACATTTATGCCCTGCTAAGAGCAGAACTCTGGTAGAATTCTGTACGGCTAGATAGAATTCGGCATGCAAAGCCAAGAAATAGGCCGCAAAGGATCCTATGCTAAGGCCTGGTACAGGATAAAAAAATCTGTAGGAGGCACACTGAACTCACATTTATGGAAAGAAATACATCTAAAGAATGAGTGTGCAGCAAGGTCTTATTTGACATCATCTATAGACCGTTTGGGACTGAAGGAACTCTGGGCAGCCTCAGGAACCTATTCCTGTTTTAAACAAATCGTTAACAAAACAGTGAAAAAGTTATCACTAGCAGAAGCAAGGCAACACTGTTGCTATTATGTTTTTATATGGAAATTGTAAAGGTTTTAATTAACCAAACAATAAATATTACCTTACCATGGTAGAATTCTGGTCCTTCCTCCGGGCAGAGACCAATCACGAAGGGTGTGGGCGGAGCTTGAGGTATAACTGGCGGCGGCAATACGGAGCGGGCACTCTAGGAAGAGGCTGCTACCGGTAAACTGCAAATTCCTACTGCCACGATTATAAATTGCTCATTTTTAATACTTGTCACTCACTTGTTAAAACTGTATGAATTTGAATGCGCTGAAATCTAATCTTCCACGAACCGCGACAGTGCAGAGTCAGGCTCGTAGCCACTTTAGCCTTCTGGTCCTTTCCTTGCGGGCACAGACCAATCACGAAGGGTGTGGGCGGAGCTTGAGGTACAAATGCTAGTAAGGATGCGGGAGCGCAGTGGACGTGCCCAGAGGGTGCGCCAGCGGCGTGCCACAGGAGCGCCAAAGGCAAGCCCATCTGCGCCCATCCGCGCCCCTCAGCGCCCAGGGTCCAGTCACTATGCTAAACCCTACACGTATTCGTCCTCAGAAATAAGACAGCTTCACTCTACATCCCATCAACTAAACCCTATTGTTAGAGCTAGTCTCCTACACCACACAATCTTGATACCACGCATTTAATTCCCAGAAGTAACTCAGCCTTTAAGTCACTCTGCCTTGCCTTATCAAAAGCTCGAGAGCTCAGCTCTCTCAATTTACTATTTGAATACCCGTTCCCTTGTTAGACATCAGCTCGAAATCTTTACACTTTTAGATTCAGATAAACCAGACATCCTTCTACTAACAGAGACCTGGTTGACTCCTGATTCCTCACCCGACATACTGGCAGCACTACCAAACGAATATTATATACTTCACACCAACCGACCGCTAGGTAAAACAGGTGGGGGAGTTGCGGCCATTATTCGCCAGGAGTTCAAATTTACTGCTCTCACCCCACTCTGCCTTACGTCAGTGGATAACATTGTTATCAAATTCGAATCTGACTCTGCCCCACTTATATGTGTTTTACTCTATCGTCCCCCACAGTATATGCCCTTATTTCCTCACTCCCTGGGAGAACAAATCGCCAATCTGGCAACTAACCATGCCTGAATCTTACTGATAGGCGAGTTTAATTACTGGGCTAATGATGCACAGGGTGGACCACATTCGAATGAGATGACCGAACTATTAGGTAATCTGAACTTTGTTCAACAGGTCTCCTCAGCTACACACATTAAGGGACACATTTTAGACCAAATATGGAGCATTAACTTGGTAGTACCTACACTGTCAATTTTACAATGTATCTGGTCGGACCACCACCTGATAAAATTTACTTTACAGACTCCCAACACAGGCAATCCACATATTAATAAGGGGGGCTGGATCAGGAAATGGAATACCATTGATAAAACTGATCTTTTTTTATCACTGGCAAATTCGATCCCTAATTGCACACTTGATACCAACCCTCAGGAACAATCCATCTCAGCCTGGCTACTTTAGGCCAGCAATAAACATGCCCCAGTGAAAAAGATAAGACTGACTCACCCGGAATTACAATCACACAGCGTGCCCTTCAACAACTAGAAAGGAAGTGGAGGCAAAACTACCTACCAAAAGATAAACTCATTTACTTAAAGGCCATGAGGGAATATAAAAAATTTATTCTAAACGCCAAAGCTGCCCATTTCTCTTCAGAATCTTAACCGCTAACAACCAAACCAAGGAAATATTCACAATTGTTGACGAACTGTCCAATCCCGACAGAGTCTTGATTAGGCCCACTCCTTCTCAAGTTCTCTGTGATTCACTAAATTGTTTTTTTATAGAGAAAATATCTTCTATCAAAGCTAGTATCCCTAAACACAATAACCAGAGTTATACCCCCTTAAGGGTCAGGAACCCTTGCCCTCTTGATCGTTTCCCAGCTATTGACATTCAGACCTTTCACACCCTGCTGTCCCAAATCAGATCTGGTTCCCCTAGGGACTGCTGCCCCCCACATATTTTAAAATAAATTTTTACCGCCCTACCGGAACCAGCCCTTACCCTATTGAACAACTCCTTGTCCCAAGGCTGTGTACCTAAGGCCTTCAAAGAGGCAGTGGTGATTCCTCTCCTGAACAAGCCTGGAGCGGACCCCAAGATACTATCAAACTACCGACCCATCTCCTTGCTCCCATACCTGACCAAAGTACTAGAGGCTCATGTGGCAAAAAGTTTGTCCAACCACATGGAACAAACAAAATTCCTTGACCCCCACCAGGCGGGCTTTCGCCCAGCCCATTCCACAGAGTCAGTAATTACAGCTGTGCTGGACTCCCTACGGGAGAAGGCTGACAGAGGCACCCCCCAGGCCCTGGTGTTGTTAGATCTATCGGCTTCCTTTGACATGGTCGACCACGATATTTTGGTGGACCGTGTCAGGGATGCTGGCATTCATGGCGCAGCCCTTGACTGGGTCTGCTCGTTCCTGGAAAACCGTTCCCAGGTAGTTCGCCTGGGACAGTTTATGGCCCCCAAGCTAAAGTCCATATGTGGGGTGCGCGCTTTCCCCACATTTGTTTATTCTCTACCTTCTCCCACTGATCAGGGCCCTAAAGGAAAGGAATGTGGTCACTTTCAATTACGCAGATGACATGCAGCTGCTCTTTACAATCGATAATTCGCCCCAATCGGTCTCTCATCTCCAATCCACTATGCAGTTTATATCCTACTGGATGGACTGTAACCATCTCAAATTAAATCCTGGAAAGACTGAACTAGTTTTGACAGGTGGTAGCCAGAATCTCTGGGGACCACACTACTGGCCAATGGAACTAGGACCCCCCCCCCCCCCCCTTCCCCCTCTGCATCGGCCAAGAGTCTTGGCGTCACAATCTCTAGCGACCTATCCCTGAAAACTCATGTGGGCTTAGTGATCTCCTCCTGCTTTTTTCAGCTGCGTAGGATTAGAAAAATAAGCAGGTTACTTAACCAAGCGGCTCTGACACAGGTAGTGATAGCCATGGTTCTCTCCCGCCTGGATTACTCAAATGCTATCTACCTGGGCCTTCCGCTTGGGCTCACAAAACGGTTGCAGATAGTGCAGAATCAAGCTGCCAGGCTGATTTGTCATCAACCTAAGTGGCATCATGCCTCTCCCCTTCTTTGGATGCTACATTGACTTCCCATCCCTCAACGTTGCGCCTTCGAGGTTGGTTGTCTTATCTTCAAGTCCTTGCAAGGCAGAGGCCCTGGTCTTATAGACAACTTGATTACACGGTATGCCCCCTCTCGTAATCTTCGCTCGGCTCACCTTCAACTTCTGGCAGTCCCTACCTTCAAACTTAAATGACAAGGGGGTAGCAGGTTTGCAACGCTTGCTCCCAGGTTGTGGAATTCCATTCCCCTGGAAATCAGGTCTAGTCCCAACCTATTGAGATTCAAAAAATCCCTAAAAACCTGGTCGTTCACCGAGGCTTATGAATAACTATTACTGTGTCTGCACTAACTCATCCTAGATCCAGGGCCATGAAGCCAATCGGTGAACGAGCGCTTTATAAAACATTTGTAACATAACATAACATAACAAAACTTAAAAGTACATGCCCAACTTTTTAAATACGTTGTAACCTGTCATCCAAGCTGTTTAGGGGCTACTCTAGGGTGACCTATATGTATAAAAAAGGGAGGTTTGGGCCTGGCAAGAAGTTTATCTTCCCAGGCTTGAATGACAGTTTACAACTGCCCGCACAGGCTGCAGTGGCAGGCCTGAGACATATTTAAAGGGCTGCTTAACCGCATGCGTGCGGGCGGAATTCCGCCCGTACGCTGGGTTTTGCGAAAGCGCATGTTACGTGACGAGCTGGGCTCGTCATGAGCGTGCGAGGAGGCTACGCCATGACGAGCCCAGCTCGTCATGAGCGTCGAAGGGGTTAAGTAGGTGGCACAATCAGTACAGCAGGTCCACTAGTAACATTTAATCTACCGGCCCTGGGTACATGAAGTACGACTTTACTAGCAACTTATAAGTACATGAAATGTGGCAGTTGGGTGTAAGCCAATTTTAACATGTTTAAAAGCGAGAGCACAAGCACTTTAGCACTGATTAGCAGTGGTAATGTGTGCAGAGTCCTAAACGTAAAAAAAAACAGGTTCAGAAACAGAAGGCCGAAGGCAAACACTTTAGCGATGACTCGGCAGAGAGGGCAAAGCCCAATAGTAATCTTAATGAAGCTTCCCTTTGAGGGACGTAAACCTTTAGGTTAGAACTAGAGGACTTGGTCAAGAAGTCCGCTGAGAAAAAAAAGTTGATAACCCCAGTTCGCTCTTTTCTGAGAGGCAGTGGTTTTGCCATTGGGCATCCAGCTGCCAGAGTTCAGCCCTTTCGTGGTCGGGCTGGAGTACTCCCAAATATCAACAAGGGCTGGTTCCAACCATCTTCTAGTGTCCCACCTCTCAAGCAGTCCCACCAAAGGAATGACTATGGTGGTACAGCTCCAGTAGGAGGCAGGTTTCTTTTCTTCAAGGATGTTTGGCACGCCACAATCTCAGATCAATGGGCTCTGGAAATTGTGTCTTTTGGATATCGAATCCCTTTCCATTGCCAACCTCAAATGTTTTTTTGCCCAGCTCCTCTGCCTCAGTCTCTAGTCCAGTGGGAAGCTCTGTTGCAGGGAATTCTGCCTGTCATGGACAAAGCTGGGATCACTCCAGTACCTCCACAGGAGTGCCGTCTGGGTTACAGTTCTGTCCTGTTCCTTGTGCAGAAGACATCTGGAGAATATCATCCATTGTTCAATCTCAAAGGGATAAATGTGTTTATTTCTCATCAGATTTTCAAGATGGTGTGTATCCAATCCAGTCATCCTTTCATCAGGAATGGGGACTATCTGTGCTTGATCAATCACATGGATGCTTATCTTCATGTTCCCATCCATCCAAGTTCCCAGCAGTTCCTCCTGTTTGCAATGACCTGCCTCCACTATCAATTCCAAGTGCTGGCTTTTGACCTGGCTACCACTCCTTGAGTCTTCACCATGCTCCTGCCCTGCTCGTGGGTATACTCCATGCCTTGGCAAATCGAGTATATCCATACCTTGATGATTGGCTAATTGCGTCCTCTTCTTTTTCCGAGGCAGAACGAGATGTTCAGAAGACCTTCGTCATTGTGCAAGAGCACAGTTTTCTGCTCAACACAAAGAAGCCTTTGCACATTCCTTGAGGTTCATCGGTGCAGTGTTTCAAATAGACTTGGTGGAGGTCTTCATGACACAAAAGAGGATTTATTTTCTCCTGCAAAAGGGATCAGGCGCTTGCAAGAACGTGACTTAGAAGTTATTGGGAGATGGCATCTAAGCTCGACATTCTTACATGGGTCATCACCACTCGTATCCTCTGGTGCATCACCTCCAGTCATTTTGGGATCCTTCCTCGAAGGAGTACAACCTTTCCATCCAAGTAACAGATTGAATTTGTACAGACCTCCAGTGGTGTCTAGACCTTTCAAACCTGCATAAAGGGGTTTGTCTCCTTAATTCGCCTCAGATACTACTTTACACAGATTCAAGCAAGTGGGGTTGGAGAGTTGTCTTGGGTGAACTCAAGGGTCATGGAAGGTGGTCCAACAAAGGGGTCCATTAGGATGGCGGGCAGACATCCCATCGGTAATCCGGAACGCCCGCCATAAGGGTGGGGGTCCCGTGGGGGGTATTAGGATGCATCCGCCACTGTGGCGGGCGCATCCTGTATTTTTAGCATTGTGGCGGGCGGTGCTCTCAGCACAGCCCACCACAATGCAAAAAGTGCACTTTTACATTTGCATAAACAAAGCGGCAGGCACAGCACGGTGCCTGCGGCTTTGTTTATGCAAATGCAGGGGGTACCACAGGTACCCCCCCATGTGCACCCCCACCTCTCCTTCACTCTGGGGGCCCACAGGGGGCCCCCAGAGTAAAGACTGCATGCCTTTCCGTGGCGGCGAAAGGCATCTCCCTAAGCCCATTGTAATATGGCTGCAGGGGAATAAATCCTTGGGCTCTGTTTCTCCTTTCTCAGCATATAGACTTATGGGCAGTAACTCATCTTCTTTTGCTCAGGGCAGTGTATCTTCTGGGGAAGAAGAATAGGCCTGCAGACACCCTGAATTGGTACTTCCCATCCTCTGTGACGATGTACCTTTGTCCTCGCCTATTTGTTTGTCTCAGCTTGCTGCATTTAGCGGCCTAATTCCATCCCTATTGGCCACAGTGACAGGTGGTATTCTTGATTCCTTGGGCTCAGGGTCTCCTTTATGCATTTTCTCCCTTCCAGTTAATACTGCAGGTAGAGAGAAAGATTCCAGATGATGAGGTGGGAGTCCTGCTGGTGGTTCCAGTATGGCCAAGGAGACCATGGTATCTGCTTCTCCTACAGTTGTCTCTTACTCCCCACTAGCAGTTTCCAATCTCTCCTTCCCCTCTGCAACTTCACCGTCTTTCCCTGGCCATTCTGAAACACTTGAAAGGTCAGCACTAATTCCACAAGGATGTTCAGCTAAAGTTGGTGAGTCCATCCAGCTGTCTAGAAGTCCATCTACTCAAATCAAACAGTTAACAGTTGTGCTTCAAAAGATTTTTCAATGTGATCCTCATTGAATTCTTGATTTCCACAGGGATGGCTTTCTTTTACATTTGGCAGTTTTGACTTTGAGAAGCTAATGGGCGCTGTTCGAGCTCTTAGGTGTTCTGATGCATCCTTGGTAGATCCTTCGACTTCTCGCTTTTTGAGAAGTTTTTTTCTCAGGAGGCCAGTTAATTGCTCGTCGGTTCCTGCCTGGGACATTCCCTTGGTTTTTTGAGCTCTCCAAAGGGAGGTGTTTGAATGTCTGTCCACAACGCACTTCAGTTTTTCGTTGCCCCTGGTGTCTATTTTGGTGGATATTTGCTCAGGATGTAGCATTGGTGAAATTGGAGCCCTGCTGGCCTCTGCTACCTTTTTGAGATTTTTTCCAGATAAAAGTGTTCATTCCTTCATTTCTTCCAAAAATGCCATCTGTTTTTCACTGTTCAAAAGACATCGTGCTTTCTGTCTTTTTTCCTCATCCTCAGTCATCAAATGAATCAGATTTGCACATGGTAGATGTTCACAGGGCTTGTCCATTTATTTATCTAGAACTGCTTCTTTTCACAAGTCTGACTCCCTATCAGTTACCTTTGGTCTGGCAGAGAAGGGTCTGAGGCCTTCTTCTTCTACCATCTCCGGGTGGATCAAATTGACCATCTATACTACCTATCAGTTGGCACTTCAGAATGTCCCGTCTTCTGTTCAGAGAAGGTTGAAAAGAGCAGTTTCTTCTTCCAGGGCAGCATTTAAGGGTGTCAGTCTCAAGGAGATCTTTTCTACTGCAACTTGGGCCACACCTCATACGTTCATGACATCACCCAGCTGGAAGGGTGGGTGTCTCCATAAGTAAGTATCCATGTGTTGTCTTCAGCTACTGCTATTTTACGTTTGTCTCTATATTTGATTAAATCATGAGTATTACATCATAGGAGATGTTGTTTTATTATTTAGTTTTGTATCCAATCATTCAATATCAATTATAGATCCTGCTTCGGTACTGACTCATTTGTTAAGGACGGGACGAGGAGATGGATGAGAGGATAATGAATCAGATACTTACTGGTAATCTTGATTGCTCCGTTTCCTGGTCTCCCTCATCACAATCATGTAACCCTCCCTCCCATCCCTTGGTTAACTGTTTTTGGATTTTGTTTTCTGCTTAGTTATTTCAGGAAGTTTACATACCTTAATTCCTCCATTATAATCTTCTGGGAGTCAGGTGGCCATTTTGGAGTTAGGAAATTTTGATGGAGCTATGTAATAATGTCTGTAGGTCCAGAACACTTACTTATTCAGTAAAGACGGGTCGCTCTTCACCATAAGTCATACATGAATGAGCAGAGTCATGCCGCATATGTTGTTGCACGCAACATTTAAGCAATGTGTTTTCAAGATTTTAAAATTAATGCTGCCAGTGCTTTTCTTGCTTAATTGCTAAATTTCTGCCAGCAAGTTATCTTAAACTGTATACATTGGTTATTAGAGAAATGTGCAAGGCATCTGGTATTAGAATACATTTGCATCCTGAACTGGGCAATAAAACATATAGAATTAATCATGCAATCACACACGACATGGCTTTTCTACTTTTGATAGGTGCAAGCGTTACTTCCCTCAGTATTTCATTATTATGTGAAAAATCAAATGTATGGAAGCACTTCACAAAAAAAGTCAAGCGAGTTCTATTACCTGCAATAAAAAAGTGCTATCCTGCCATTGTTTATTTGTAATCATTCATAATTAAATAGGACATGTACTGACATGCAAGCGATGCACAGCTAAACTGCATGTCTACTAAATCATTCATCAGAACGGCAAGAACTGAAACAGGGATCTGACAGTTCTGTAGCTACTTAGCTAAAGGTTACGAGGAATATCAATGCGGAAATGGCTCTATTGGGAACAAATCCACTAATTAAATGTTAACAATTTTAATCTGGATGCTGTAATCCTACGGGTAGAGCTAATTCCACATTGAATGTAGATGGACAGCACAATATATGTGAAGAGTGCAGAAAGACATACTCTCAAATTATTTTATTTTCCTAAAAACTAATTGAGAAGATACTACAAATGTATCACAAGTTTCTCTTCCATCATCCTGAATGCCTGTGTTTCTGAAAGAATGCTAAAACTCTGATTCATGGATAATTGATTTCCTCTACGTGTCAGGGGCCACTGGTCGGAAGTCATAATTCACCACGGAGTATAATACCAGAATATCAAGTAATAAATATCATGCTACAAAGATATTGCAGGCTAAATATTAACAAGAGTGAGAATATACCTCTTTTATGTGTGATCAGACCCATTTTGTTGGACTTATGCAGCTTGTTTTTTTTTTAACTAGTTAAGTGCTCCCCTGTCCCCACTGTATGTACTCCGCCCCCTAGAATTGTCTAATCCTCAATTGGCTCACACATAGGCTTTGGTATTTAAAAATGGAATATATAAGAATCTAATGTTTGCTTGTTCCTACAGTGATTTGCCCCCAAATGTGTTTTCACTGTGGCTGGTTCTTTGACAGAAAAGCTAAAGTACAGTACTGAGCTAATTCTGTATCTTTTGTTTAGAGTAATCTACGGAGAAGAATGACCACCAATTTTGGTATTATTGAAAAATCAAATTCAACAAGTCAATGGTAAAGTTGGAGTTTTGATAAACATACAGTAAAAGTAACTGTTAAAAAGCTATACTTTCCCTGCTTAAAGATCCTGTAGGCTAATCACCATTAGCCTGCTTTCAAATGGCATGTCAGTGCTGCTTTGACAAGGTGTAAAATACTACTTTCAGAGCAGAGACAATGGCTTGGGTCTGGCAGTATGGCACAGGGGAAAATGTGAGACATCTTAACCCAAATATTGCAGTCTAGGAGTGTTCATAAACTTCACAAAATAAGAGAGACCATGGGAGAAATGTACTTTCATAGTTAAGTTATAATGAAAGCCTGGAGAACAGGGATCTTTTGATCCAAAAATATACTTTAGTGTCCTAGTTTTAGTCTCAGTGGCATTGAGAGCTGGCCACAAACTGGCAGGGAGCTTTCCATGATCTCAGACACACCCATAGGTATGCCACAAACTCCACCCAGGGACAGAAAGATGAAAGATTCTGCCATGATGGATTTTACTAAGAATAATGCATTGTTGGATAATTTGCAGTGAGGTGAACGGGATGTGTTGCAAAAGTGGGTAGATTTCCCTTGGCAACTTTTGTCTCTTTCTCTGGGAATGTCCAAGAATTATCCCATCTCACTGGCTTGAATAAAAGTAGCACCTTGCTCCCAGCAACTCAAAATACTTTCTGGACCTGTCGAAGAGCAGAAGAGAACTGAATTAGCTATTTGTATATTTGTTGGTTGGTTGGTTGATTGCTTTATTTCGATATGCATATATCATAAAAGCTTTACACAAAAATATATAAAACAGCACATCGTAAGAAAGAGACTGTACATTAAAATCACAAGTAAAAAATGACAATTAATCAGAATAAATTAGTTTAAAAAAGGAATTAAATCGATATGGACAGTCTTTTTAGGCGAATCAACCAGGCCCATTTTAAAAATTTGGATACGGCGCAAACAATGGGAGGAGCTGTATCAGTTAATAAAATCCGTAAAGCCACCGAATGCTGACGAGTACCCATCTCTCTACAAAGTGGTTTGAGCCAGTGGAATCTGGGGCGCACATAATCCGGGCATTCAAAAAGGAAGTGTGCCACAGTTTCGGGTCTGTCAGTACATAGGGCACAGTTACATGATATCTTCTTAGGCGAGTTCCATCTGGAGAGGAGGTCGGCTAGGGGTAGAGTCCCTAGTCTGAATTTAATATAAAGAGCCCGATGGTAATAATGTCCAGGAAGGGTTCGAAGGCAACAACATCTTTTATTTTCAGGTAAGCTGCGGTGGAATTGCAGTGACGCTGATTGCTAATGAGCTTTGAAGAAACCCATTCCCAATATATTTTTTTCAGGGTTTCCTTCGGGGGAGCTGAGTGGGTGGACCAACAAGAACCCAATCCCAGGTCCCCAAGCAGGTGTTTAATGTCCCTGAGCCATTTGATCTTCTGCCAACCATCGGAGTGCATTACCTCTGCCAGCCCGTCTGCATAAGATTTTAGTTCCAGGACCCTCCACAGGCGAGCCCACAGCAGAAGAGGCCAGAGGCGGGCCAGGTCCTTGATTGATTTACAGCCCGCGTCCATGAGCACCGGAACTGTCGGGGTACTCATCGGGATAGCCAGGAGGTCCTTAATAAATTTATTCTCTGCCTTAGACAAAGACTCCATATTACCCAGACCCCATAACTCAGCTCCGTAAAGTGATGCGGATACTGCTCGAGCTTTGTAAATATCTATTATCGGAGCTACACAGTGTTTTGATGAATTGTTGTACTCCTTTAACAAGGCTCCCCCCACCCTTTTGCGGCCCACAGTCATTTTATTGATGTGGGGAGACCAGTTCATAACATCACTCAAACGGATTCCCAAATAATCAAATTCTGACACTCTTTCAAGGGGGATAGAGTTCAGAATGGGGGGGCGGCCAAGTTTGCGGGGGGGGTGCATGATTAAGTACTTCGTTTTGTCCACATTTATGACAAGTCCTCTGTTTGCACAAAAATCCTGAAAGCGGTTCAGGAGCTTCTGGAGGCCTTGAAGGGTTTTGGAGATGAGAAGGGTGTCATCGGCAAACAACAAAGTTGGAATCTTTACGCCACCCAATGTGGGGGCGTCTGCTGGTTCTTCAAGCAGGTGCTCTACCACCCCATTCACATAGAGAGAGAATAGGGTGGGAGCTAAAACGCAGCCCTGCCGGACACCCCTCGCAACCCGGATCTTATCGGTCTTTTCCCCATTCAAACCCCATCTAACCTGGGCATAGTTGGCATTATGCAATTTCATGAGGAGGTTTAAGATGTAAGGGGGCATCCCAAGACCGTGCAACACCCTCCAGAGTTCCTCCCTAGGAACCAGGTCAAAGGCAGTCTTCAGGTCTATAAAGGCCAGATAAAGACTGCCTTTGCCCAGCTCCACCACCTTCCAGTGAAGTAACAGGAGTCTGAAGACTTGGTCGATGGTTCCTGTGCCTGAGCGAAACCCAGCTTGCATCTCAGACAATATGTGGTTATCATCCACCCATGAAAGAATCCTCCCCAAAATAGCTTTTCCCGCCACCTTCTGGGTCGAGTCTATAAGGCTTATTGGCCTATAGTTCCCTGGTAGATCCCGACTGCCCTTTTTAAAAATTGGGACTACCTCCGCCCCTTTCCAGGACTCTGGCACAGATCCTCCCTCAATAATAGCATTTAGAAGTGCAGAGATCAACACCCCCCATTCTCCTGGATATGCTCGAAGAAGGTCCCCTGGTAACCCATCCGGGCCAGCTGCTTTTAGTGGTATGAGAGTTTTAATCAGATTCGTGACCTCCCGTGCAGAGAAAAGATCCATATCTCTGTCCAAAGTATAGGGGGGAAGGATGAAGGGGTCATTAAGCGTACCTTCTATGGCGGAATAGAGAGCCAAAAAATGATTGAACCACACCTGGGCAGTGATAGTGCAAGTCCTCAAGGTGTCGTCAGGACGATTCCTACTGCCCACCAGGTCCCAAAACCCTTTGGCATCTCTCCCTCGACTGGCAGCCAAAAGGTCCTGCCAAAAGTTATCCTCCCATTCTTTCTTAGCGTTTTTTTGGCAGTGAGAGTATAACCTTCTGGCCTCCCTAATCCTGATTTGTGATTTGGATTTAACTGCATCAACAAGCAGGATCTTCGCCTCCCTGCACTTACGATTAAACCAGCCTTGTCTGGCCCGGGGACCTGGTTTCTTCCCATTGGCGCTACCTGAGACAATAAAAAGACCACTAAGAGCCTGGGTTAGGTTGCAAAACCTGGCAGGCACTTCCACCAGCCCGCCCCCAGAGAGTCAAGATTTTCTAGGGCTGCAGCTAAAAGCTGCGTTATAGAAGATATTTTCTCCACTGAGAGCGACAGCTTAGCCCACTTTAGCCGTCGACCGCAATTAGATACTGAAGACGTATCCGGGGCGGGAGAACAAATAGTTCTGCTCCCTATACCGTCTAACCACCTATGGGTCAGGGTAAGCGAGAGAAGGTTGTGGTCACTCTCTACAGAGGGTATGATCGCCATATCCTTTACCATGCTCCATAGGTGGACGTCAAGGAGAAAATAATCAATTCTTGACGTATGCGCGGGCCTATTATATGTATGGGCTCCCTTTTTGTCAGAACTAGTCCTGCCATTAAGGGCCCTCAGGTCAAACTCCATTGTTAGGGAATTAACCTGGAGCACCACTTCCGTCCATTTTTTGATTGGACTGAGCTCTAGAGCTGGTATCCCCCACCTATTGTCATCGACCTCTTGATCTTGTGAGACTTCAGGGCCAAGAGGCTCGAAGGTACAATTAAAGTCACCCGCAACCAAAGTACGGTGCTTATGCGGAGAGGATCGAAGCAGGGCCTCCAAACGGGCTATGGTGGGGGATTCTCTACCCCCCTTCATACCTCGGGCATAAATATTAAAAATATTTACAATAACTTGTCCCTTGGGATTTTTCAGGGTGATGTTAAGGAGGTCCGGGCATTGGGTATCATGCTCTTCCACCCTACAATTAAGTGCGGAAGCTACCCAGACAAGGAGGCCGCCCGAAGGGCGACCCCTACCAGTCTCTGAATAAACAGCTGGCAAGTGGTGAGTAGAGTATCCTGCCTTATGTAGGGGCTCCTTACTCCAGGTTTCCTGGAACAAACATATGGAGTACTGTTCCACAAGTGCGTTCCAGTCAGGCAGTGCCAGCTTCCTGTCCAGACCAGCCACATTCCAGCTGAGAACCCTAATAGATGGGTCCGCCTCAACCGCAATGCCGCAGGGCTCGACAGGACCAAGTGAGTCCACCTCTCCCACGGTAGGGCAGGCAGTTGCAGGCTCTAGTAGAGCCCTCCCCACCCTTAATTCCCCTGTGTCCACTAAGACAACCTGCTCATCTAAGGTAGTCAAGGGATCTTTAAATTTAACAGTTAAAGGGGACTGGAGGTCGGAAGACCAGACCGTCCGAGCCTCCTCGGGGAAATCTAGGAGTCAATAGCCCCTATTGCCCCAGCTCGGCATTGGCAAGACTGCGTGCGACTGCACTACAGTTGTTGCTGGATGCCATTGGCCGTAAGCACTAATTTGGGTTGGTAACACGGGATGATTACTTAAAGGATTCACGACCGGCCGCGGGTAGAAAAATGTTAAATCAACTGTTTCAACTCCGGGACCGGCCGTAGCCTGTCCAAGACTACATATTGAGTGGGCAGCTCTTATGTCTTGGAAATTGACCACCACACAATCCCCCTCAAACAATTTTTTCCCCTGGCCGATCCAACCCACCCTGCACACGCCGAGAATCAGGCCATCCACACCCAAGGGAAGGGGTCTGTTGGCTTCCATCCAGTGGATGACTTTGTTCTTTAGTGCCCGGTGAGTTTCGTACTGGTTATCCTTCAGGGTGGGAACCTTGATGAGAACAACAACGTATGGTTGGCTCTCAGGGGGAAGATTGACTGGGGGACACTTGCGTACCACCTTTTGTGGTATAGCCACTGGGCTCAAGTTTTTAGGTGGGCAAGTAGTTGTTTTTGCCTTTTGAGCCGTGGCTACTCCCCTGGCTTCAGTGGGTAGAGCGACCAATGGTTTAGATTTGGAGCCAGCCCCTCCTTCTTGCTGCTTCTTTTGCGCAGGGTTAGACTTGGCTGCTCTCGCTGCTGGGGGGGTACTAACATGGACCTGGGCAACATGAGTAGTAATAGTTGGCTTAGCCGGTTTTGCATTAGTCAGTGGTGCTGGTGTTGGTGCTGGTGTTGTGGCCAACCCAGTGGCTTGTGCATAGACGGACAATGCCGATAAGTGCCCCTGTGTTGGGCCCACAGAATCCCCTTTCCCTTCATTCCCAGCTGCAGTATCATCCCTGAGCCTTGACTGTAGTTTAAAAAGGGATTTCAAGGAGAAAAAATTGTCCCGGGTGGTCTGTTCGAATCTGTCTAACCTATCCCCCAGACTCTTGACTTGGTCAATAAGCGGTACCAGCAGAGACTTAATCAGTTTCTCAAAGGGCTCAAGGGAGGAGCCCTCGTTTAGAGGTGTGGGTAGTGCCGGGACCAAGTGGTGGGGAAGTGAAGATTCTGGTGCTGGCCCTGATGGGGTAATATTCCCAGATGATTCTGACCCTCCAGCTTCTAGGTACGTAGGACCTTCATGGGACTGTATCCTGGGGCGCTTGTAGAGCGAGGGATAGCTTCCCTTCCGCGTACTAATTACCCTTTTTCTTTTCTTGTGAGCCCTACTAGCTCGAGCCAGGGGCAATGGTTTTTGACCTGGTGTAGAAACCTGGATAGAAGATTGGGAGTTGTGACCAGGGGAGGTAGCTGTAGGTGGAACAGCACAAACATCCGCAGCAGGTGGGTTAGGGCTGGAGGGCAGGGGATTGATGATTAGGCTTTCTATCCTGTCAATACCAGCCTCTATAGCCACAATCCGTGGCTCTACGGACAGGATCTCTGGCAAAGGAGAGATAGGGTAGGCGGAGATTGGGGACAGGGCATGTGCAACGGCTCCCAAGGAAGAGCGTTTAGAGGGAAAGGAGTCTTGTGAAAGGCGACGTTCCGTCATCACAATCTCCTTTTCAATAACCGCAGCAACCCTGGTGATGAATTTGTCCATTGTGCCAATTATTGTACTCCCCGTGGCACTTTCTCCCCCTCCCCTCAAAGCCTTACCAGAGCGGGTTGACATATTGGATACAAGACCCGCAGATAGAATCCACTCCCCTAAGTCGTGAACAATCGATGCAAGAGGGGTGGCCCAGCCCAGCCTCTGACAACCCCTGACTGCCACAGACTGCCCGCTCTTTGCTCGGGCTTCGCTCGGCGTCCCGCTCGCGTCCTGCTCGCGTCCCGCTCGCGTCCCGCTGAGCGGCAGTTCCTTGTTTATAAGGGGGCGTTGCAGCCGGGGGGCGTGTCTTACTGGGGGCGCAGCCGTGCACACCTGTGCAGCGCAGGGACTCCTGGTCTTGAGAGTCCCTGCGGCGCGCTCCCTCTGTAGACTCGCGGTGCTCCCTCCTCCTTCCTCACACCGGCAAGCACTCCAGCAGCCTCAACCCCACGCCACACGCCGCGCAGCGGCACCCGCGAAGCGGGTGCTGCAAGTTGTTAGCAAAGCGGCAGGGCGGTCAATCCCTCCCGGGATATGGGGAGGCTGGGTGGAAGAGGATTCGGCGTTTACAGCAACCAGCAACACCCAGGTTGGTTTCGTCCGTTGAAAATGGTCCCGCTGCAAATAGGAAGACTTCCCGCTTTTGTGACCTGGACAGCCGGGGGGCGTGTCTTACTGGGGGCGCGGCCGTGCACACCTGTGCAGCGCAGGGACTCCTGGTCTTGAGAGTCCCTGCGGCGCGCTCCCTCTGTAGACTCGCGGTGCTCCCTCCTCCTTCCTCACACCGGCAAGCACTACAGCAGCCTCAACCCCACGCCACACGCCGCGCAGCGGCACCCGCGAAGCGGGTGCTGCAAGTTTTTAGCAAAGCGGCAGGGCGGTCAATCCCTCCCGGGATATGGGGAGGCTGGGTGGAAGAGGATTCGGCGTTTACAGCAACCAGCAACACCCAGGTTGGTTTCGTCCGTTGAAAAGGGTCCCGCTGCAAATAGGAAGACTTCCCGCTTTTGTGACCTGGACAGCCGGGGGGCGTGTCTTACTGGGGGCGCGGCCGTGCACACCTGTGCAGCACAGGGACTCCTGGTCTTGAGAGTCCCTGCGGCGCGCTCCCTCTGTAGACTGGCGGTGCTCCCTCCTCCTTCCTCACACCGGCAAGCACTTCAGCAGCCTCAAACCCACGCCACACGCCGCGCAGCGGCACCCGCGAAGCGGGTGCTGCAAGTTGTTAGCAAAGCGGCAGGGCGGTCAATCCCTCCCGGGATATGGGGAGGCTGGGTGGAAGAGGATTCGGCGTTTACAGCAACCAGCAACACCCAGGTTGGTTTCGTCCGTTGAAAAGGGTCCCGCTGCAAATAGGAAGACTTCCCGCTTTTGTGACCTGGACAGCCGGGGAGCGTGTCTTACTGGGGGCCCGGCCGTGCACCCCTGTGCAGCGCAGGGACTCCTGGTCTTGAGAGTCCCTGCGGCGCGCTCCCTCTGTAGACTCGCGGTGCTCCCTCCTCCTTCCTCACACCGGCAAGCACTCCAGCAGCCTCAAACCCACGCCACACGCCGCGCAGCGGCACCCGCGAAGCGGGTGCTGCAAGTTGTTAGCAAAGCGGCAGGGCGGTCAATCCCTCCCGGGATATGGGGAGGCTGGGTCAAAGAGGATTTGGCGTTTACAGCAACCAGCAACACCCAGGTTGGTTTCGTCCGTTGAAAAGGGTCCCGCTGCAAATAGAAAGACTTCCCGCTTTTGTGACCTGGACAGCCGGGGGGCGTGTCTTACTGGGGGCGCGGCCGTGCACACCTGTGCAGCGCAGGGACTCCTGGTCTTGAGAGTCCCTGCGGCGCGCTCCCTCTGTAGACTCGCGGTGCTCCCTCCTCCTTCCTCACACCGGCAAGCACTCCAGCAGCCTCAACCCCACGCCACACGCCGCGTTCGCGGGTGCTGCAAGTTGTTAACAAAGCGGCAGGGCGGTCAATCCCTCCCGGGATATGGGGAGGCTGGGTGGAAGAGGATTCGGCGTTTACAGCAACCAGCAACACCCAGGTTGGTTTCGTCCGTTGAAAAGGGTCTCAAGGGCTGGGCCTACTCTTACTTATACCCAGGACTCAAAAAGAGACTCCAAGAGTCAGTTGGCTGACCTCCTTTGTGGCTACAGAGACATCAAACATTAAAGATTTTTTTTTACCTGGAGTGATCAGCTGACCAGTTACACCGGGCCTTGTACAAAATTGGGTTATAAGTTGAGAGGGGTAAGAGTCCCACAGAAACCTTGTCAGGGTGAACCACAGAAGTCAGTAAATAAACCTGTTCTCTGGTATCTTGGCACAAAATCCGCAAGGCTTATCTTTGAGGCAATATGTAAAGTATTTATGCAGCACTCTAACAAATAGTAAAGTGAAAACGCAATTCAGGAAAAATTACCAAACTAATTAAGAAAAACAGAGAACATTTTAATGAATAAAATGACACCAAAATGACAAACATCCAGTACGTGGAACAGGAGATTAGCATTGGGCGGAAAATTTGTTCCTCTTGCGGAATTTGCGGATTTTCTGCAATTTCGCGATCCGCGAATCTCGCGAAATTGCAGAAAATTCCCCGAATCCGCGAGCGGACCGGATTTTCCAAAACTGAAGTACAAGAAGCACTTACAGGGTTACAGCAGGTGACCAAGTTGAAGCTAATTTCTTTGTAACCATTTACAAAAGGGTTACAAAGAAATTAATTTCAACTTGGGCACCTACTGTAACCCTGTAAGTGCTTCCTGAGCGGCGCCTCCAGAGTTCGTTGCCTACTTGCAACTATTCTCTGACCCTGCTCTGACCCTCCAAGCAGGGTCAGAGAATAGTTACAAGTATGGCACAATGCTCCTGTCACAATTATTAAACGACAATAGGAAGCACTTACAGATAAGGAAGCAGGTGCCGGACTTGAAGCTCAAATTCAGTAACACATTAACCAGCCCCAAATTAATTTGTCTCGGTTGAGGCTGGGCAGGTGTGCTTTCTCCCCATAATCTACAGTGGTGAACCAGAGGGTGCTGTGATGAACCAGAAGGTGCAGTGTTGAACCAGAGGGTGCTGTGATGAACCAGAAGGTGCAGTGGTGAACCAGTGGGTGCTGTGATGAACCAGAGGGTGGCAGTGGTGAACCAGAAGGTGGCAGTGATGAACCAGAGGGTGACTGTGGTGAACCAGAGGGTGGTAGTGATGAACCAGAGGGTGGCAGTGGTGAACCAGAGGGTGCTGTGATTAACCAGAAGGTGCAGTGGTGAAGCAGAGGGTGCTGTGATGAACCAGAAGGTGTAGTGGTGAACCAGTGGGTGCTGTGATGAACCAGAGGGTGGCAGTGGTGAACCAGAGGGTGGCAGTGATGAACCAGAGGGTGGCATTGGTGAACCAGAGGGTGCTGTGATGAAACAGGGGGTGCTGTGATGAACCAGAGGGTGGCAGTGATGTACCGGAAGGTGACAGTGGTGAACCAGTGGGTGCTGTGATGAACCAGAGTGTGACAGTGATGAACCAGAGGGTGGCAGTGATGAACCAGAGGGTGACAGTGGTGAACCAGAGGGTGGCAGTGGTGAACCAGAGGGTGCTGTGATGAACCAGAGGGTGCTGTGATGAACCAGAGGGTGGCAGTGGTGAACCATAGTGTGACAGTGGTGAACCATAGGGTGGCAGTGATGAACCAGAGGGTGCTGTGATGAACCAGAGGGTGACAGTGGTGAACCATAGGGTGGCAGTGATGAACCGGAGGGTGGCAGTGATGAACCAGAGGGTGGCAGTGATGAGCCAGAGGGTGACAGTGGTGAACCATAGGATGGCAGTGATGAACCGGAGGGAGGCAGTGATGCACCAGAGGGTGGCAGTGATGAGCCAGAGGGTGACAGTGGTGAACCAGAGTGTGGCAGTGGTGAACCAGAGGGTGCTGTGATGAACCAGAAGGTGCAGTGGTGAACCAGTGGGTGCTGTGATGAACCAGAAGGTGCAGTGGTGAACCAGAGGGTGGCTGTGATGAACCAGAAGGTGCAGTGGTGAACCAGAGGGTGCTGTGATGAACCAGAGGGTGTCAGTGATGAACCAGAGGGTGACAGTGGTGAACCAGAGGGTGGCAGTGATGAACCAGAGGGTGGCAGTGGTGAACCAGAGGGTGCTGTGATGAACCAGAGGGTGCTGTGATGAACCAGAGGGTGGCAGTGATGAACCAGAGGGTGGCAGTGATGAACCAGAGGGTGATAGTGGTGAACCGGAGGGTGGCCGTGATGAACCACAGGGTCGCGAACAGGCTGGACACGTGGAAACAACATGGTCACGACCGTTGCAACCACACAAGTACGTTTGCGTTCCCGAACTTGTAAAAAACCATCGCGAACTGGCAAAAAAAAAAAAACGCGAGTTTGCGGAATTTTGCGGTTACGATTTTGAGCGAATTCGCATACCACAAATTCGCAAATTTCACCCATCAGGAGATATGAATTTTAAAAGTTAGTAGAACTAGTGCCTAAAAGCACAAAGCACCAATTGCAGTTATCTGGTTGTGCTGGAATGGGTCAAAATTAAGGAGTACCACAATGGAGCACGGGTCGGATAAGGCACCGGGTTCATCTGGTTGGAAAGTTTACCTTTTAACTTATTCCAGTTTTCATGCGAGAAGCACTTGTCGATCGGCATTCAGACTGCAGACAGGATCAGAAGGGCTCGTTGACAGCAGGTTGCTTAAGTCCCACGCCCCAGTCGCAACTTCGCATTGGCGCTGCGGTCGATGTTGATGCAATAAGCTGGTTGACGGTCAGAACTTCTCTAGTTGATCAAGCGGGCAGTCAAGCTCCAGGAGGTGAATTCTGGGGTCTGAATTCAGGAAGGTCGTACAGGCAGTCGAAGGCAGGTCCAACGCTGGCCTCAGTGAAGTCTGCACATGTTCACATGAGATGAGATATGGTCCGTTTCAACTAGAGGATCGCAGAGCATCTGTTTTTTTCAGTTTTTCACTCTACACTAGTCAAAGCTCCAGGCCCTAGCAGGCACCTTTTCGGGATTAGTTCTCACTCTAGCAGAGGGCAGCAGCAGGATTCAGGCAGGTCCAGTTGGTACTGGTCAGCTGGGCAGTTGCAGGGAAAGGTCTCTGGAATCACTTTGTGTACCTGTAGCTCAAATAGGAGGTCACCAAACTGCTCCTTGGAAACACTTCTAGGGTCCTGCGTTCTAGGCAAACAGGTCTAGTCTTCCTTCAGGCCCAGCAGTGTTCCCATGAGAGGTTCCGAGGGTGCTGTTTTTTACACCCAGTACCAGCTTGTGTGTGGGTGGCACCCCCTTTGTCAAACTCTTATGCCAGTTCCTTCATTTTTTCCTGGGTTTGGCTCCAATCTTTCATGGGGAACAAAGGACAATTAGGCCCAGGTGTCGGCTGCTCTTGCCAATAAAAAAGCAGGCTTCTTCTCAAGTCAGGAAGGGAGCAGGTGCAGCCCTCAGGCTACCCTTTGAAGCTCAGGAATGGCTGGGTACAACCCCCACACCATCCTGCGAAGGAAATGAACTCACTTCCCCACACCCATGGAACTTTCGTACTATGTCTGTAAGGAATACACATCACACCACAGAAGAGCCATTAACAGTCATATGTCCCAGGACATTGGTAGAAAGGTACATGTGGTTTAGGCAGAAAAAATCCAACTTTCTAAACGTAATATTTCTGTAATGGTGATTTAAAATCTGACTTTACTATTAAAGAAGATTTTAAATTACAAATGAAATCAGTGGAAGGAGAGATAGATAGAGGTCTTCATCTATCTGGGAAAGAAAGATGGCGGCTTGAGTCCGCTTGGGTGGATGCCTCCTGCTGACCTCTGCAACTCACGACCTCCCCTGGTGCCCTCCTCTACCCCATAGCTAGTGCTTGTGTGTGAGGGAAATGCAGATTTCGATCTGATAACGTGTGCCAGCTGTTTACCTACCCGGCTGCTGGAGCAGCGAAAATAGAGAGCAGCAAGTGGAGACGCCATAGGCGGCGGTAGCTGCGGTAGAGGTCCAAGCAGCAAAGATGATTTGATGTGGCTTAGACAAAGTTTTGAGAATTTATATCAGCACTCCGGTCACCAAATAAGCATAACAATTAGGGCATAAGTAAAGGACCCTGCCACTCTCAAAGGAAATTTTCTAAATCAAACTCTATTGGTTCTAGAGCTGTTTAAAGATATCAGCATATGTATTTATCAAGACAGGGGTTCCAAAGATGTATAGTCCACTTATTTGTTTCTTTCTTTTCAATCTTTATTTTTTCAAACAAACAGGTATTTCCAGCAACAAGTAGAGATCATCAAGATCACCAACACATGTTTCGTCCTCCACAAGGACTTTTTCAAGGCTGGAAAATATACAAATAATGTACATTGTAAAATCAATTCATAATTCTATATCCTAAATCTATATACATTTCATATACAAATTCCTAAATATTAAAAAAGGGCTACATATTTACATGCCTATGATCAAACAAATCATATTTACACTGAGACATGACACACAATTGTTTGTGGTATACATAAAAGTGCATAATGTAATAACTCAAGCTGAAATGAAAGCAGTTAACAAATGGTCTAAATTTGTACAGATTAAAATAGGTATTCCCACCAAAAGTGGGTTAACCCACCATGAGCGGGGCTTATGTGATTAAACAAAGTCACTCATATTAGGCACCCAGAAGCTTCATAATGAAGGGGCCAATGTGGCAAAAATGGAGAGTACGAATAATAAGTTAACACCTATGTCAGCTGATGCCTCTGTCAAAACCAAAAAGCACACGCTAGTATGAATTGCAAGGAGTACTGAATAGCTGAGACTGGCGATATAAATAAGCCACACAGCCGGTAAGCAGTTCTGCAATAAATGGTCGACAGACGAAACGAAAAAGTACGTCAACTCACCAAAAATATAAGTTGTAAGAAGGGCTGGAAGTGTGGGTCGAGGAATATGGGGTGAGAGGATCACCACAAATAATGGCTGACCTTTAGAAGAAAAGTAAACATGTCAGCAAGTATTAAAAGTACACAAATAGAGTACAATTTCATTTAAATAAACGTGGGCACCAATTTCATGCCAAAGTTTCAGCTCAGCGGACAGAAAGGAATGCACATAAGCATCAGGACCAAGATGGATTGCCAATATTAGCCTAACCTGGTTAAATTTTTTTTACATGTAGACCACATAAACCCAACCCCACAAATAAATGTGAGGCGATATGTAAATGGCGTCTCGAACAGCATCCCTGTATGCAGGAAAGCGGAATTCAATGTCACGAAAGTTTGTCGCATGGAACTCACCTAGTTATAAATGGAAGTTGTCAAATACACATATAAAGTGTGCTACCGGAATCCCAATATGGACCGACGGTGCCAAGTAAAAGTTCAAATAAACAACCATGGTGAGTTGTGATTCTGAAACGATAACGGAGACCCATTTAGGAATTTAATTATTAAAAGAACAAATCACAAGGCCCCCTAATGTCAAGCACAAGCAAGCATACACACATGCTTACCATGATATTCTTCGTCACAAATATAAAGTATGCTACCGGATTCCCAATACGAATTCAGCGCGGACTAGTGCATCAGATATCCAACCATAATAAGTTGTAGAGCTGAAACAAACCGAAAGACAAGTATAAGTAAGGTATTAATGGGACAAACTTAGCCCACCAGTTGATTTGATGTGGCGGTTGTGCTCGGCGGCCACTTGTAACTGTTTCCAGGTGAGTAGAGTGGTGCAGTGGAGTCACGCTGGGCTCTCTCTCCTACCAGCTCCAACACGCAGATGCGTTACGGGTGGCTCTGAGCTCTCTGTTTCCGCTTTGAGCAGTGTAATTGCCGCACAGCTACCTCTAAAGTACGCGGGTGCATTGGTCATTCAGTAGTTACCCCCAGAGCAGTGGGAGCAGTGGGATCAGCAGGAGTTGCAGCAACAAGTTTAGTTCTTGCTGAGGGGGGTCCAGGTACTGGCAGCAGTACTGGGGATTCTGGCACAGCAGCTGATACAAATATACGATCCATGCTGGGAAGACTGATCCCTGCGCTTACTGCGGTCAGGCAGGGCTGATGGGCTGCTCCGGTCCTTTGGTTCTGAAACATTCATTCCAGGGCTTGAGATGGCCAACGCCCTGATAAATGTGATACATGATGGACATGATGGACAATATGGACAGGGTGATAGGAGAGATCCCATAGCCAGCCCTACTGGGAACACAGATTCTACACAGCGGGGAATGGCCCCTCTGTGGCAAACTGCGGTAACACTGAAGAAGTCTTTTCGGTCACTGGGCGAGAGGGAGAAGGAGAGAGTCATGCTGTACAAATGCAGCCAAGTGGTGTAGAACTAGGTGATCGTGGTACTCTAGTACCATCGGCCATTCAATCTGCTTTGCTGACACAGTCTCACTTATCGCTCTGTGCCAACAACTTCAACACTGTAAGCCCAGCGACGTGGATTCTCACTCTAAAATTAATATTACTTCGGGCTTGGAATGTCATGTTCAACTACATATGCAATCGCCTATGTCTAGCAGCAATCCCGTACTAGAGCTCCCTGTAGGCTCTATGCATACACATCCTGTCAATGTTCTTTTGGATACTGAAGGTGGTGCCCGGCTGGAGTCTGTGGCTCTGCCAGTGAATGTAACTGGTCAGGATGGTGAGGCTGGTGGGAATGTTGAGACTGATGATGCTCTGGTATTAGACACACTAAAAGTACGTTCCTCAGTGGAAGAGAAAGGCCTAAAGGTGAAAGGCTCCAAAAGCAGGGGCTAAAGGTGGGAAAGGCCGAGGCGGCACTTAGCTCCCACTTATTACCACTGTCAAGGGACTCAAGGACTCCGCCCGAGCAGTACAAAATCTGATTCTGGCTTCAGCCCTCTGCTCAAGTGGGTGGCATCAAAGGGGGAGATTAAAGCCATTATTTCACGATTCTCCAATTCTGCTAATTCTGGCAACTCTGGTAATGTCAAGGCTGTTACACATGCGACCCCTATGTATCTGTGGTGGCGGAGGAGGTGGACCCACCGACATCTCTACGCCCGTGTATGTACTCTATGGCCTCGTCAACAGTCCATGCAGCCAGTTCTGAAGGGAACAGGGGGAGAGATTCTGAGGTATCTGGGCCAGCACTTTCCCCCACAATATCAACAGCGTCCAGTAACTGTATGTAAGGGCCGTCTGCCGGCCTCTCGCAGCCTCCTGAACATGAGGTGCCTTTTCTGTCTACAATCTTGCAGGCGCTATCCATTCAGAGGGCTGAGGCTCAAGAATACTATCTTCAACCTAAAGCTGACAGACGGGAGATCACACAAGGTTGCCTCACTGTCCTCAGACGTCACAGATCTGCAAGAATGGGTTGCAGCAGTCGAAGAAGCCAATACCTCTACTTCAATATGTGTTAAATGTTGTGAGAATGAGATGTCATTTCTATACTCTAAAGTTGAGGAACTTAAAAATCGCCAACAGCGGCATAATCTATGTGTTTTTGGCATACCGGAGGGGAGAGAAGGCTCTGACCCACAGGCATACATAGTCAACTTATTTTCCAGATGTGGCGGACTGTGACATGGATTCGCAAGTACAGTGAGCGCCACAATTGTCTCTTAATATCACGCAAGGGAATCAAGCCAAGTCATCCCGTCCACTCCCAATTCTGGTATTTCTGGGCAGCTTTCTGTTGCGTCAGACAATTTGCATAAAAGCCCGTCCTTCTACTCGAATCAGACTAGACTCACTAACCATGTTTGTGTGCTCCAATTTGTTCAAATTTACAATGGATAATAGATGGAAGCTCCGCCAGTTAATTCACACATTTAAGTTAGTTTGCTCACAAGTCTTTTTTTTTAGGAACCAGCTCGTCTGAAGATCATAAGGAAGGGACAAACACACTTCTTTAATACTGAGCACAATGCTAGACAAGCACTTTTAACATGGCCGACTGAACTTACTGGTTAAGAGTAAAAAGAGGGGCAGATATGTTAAATGATGTGTTAAAATGAAACTGGTGTTGCTTTTCCCTTTTTCTTTTTTCTTCTAAAAAGCCCAATCTCTTAAATATCTTGCAAATCTGTATTTTTTTCCTTTTTTACGCTCTTTGCTTACACCTTTGACGTACTCACACTTCTTACTTCATTATGCACACTTGCGGGTGGTGTGGGGGGAAGGGAGCGGCTTGTCATGGGGGATGTTCTCCTTTGGCTGTCATTCAGCGACAGCAGGACAAGTGGAGGATTCCTTTCTGTAGACACTGGGGGGAGGTTGTAGTCAGGGTTGGGTGAGGGGTGGGATCAATGCCGTTCAGATTTTAAACATGCTTTCTAAGCATTTGGGTAAGAGGGGGTGTGGATGGGAAGGGTTTAAAGAGACAATAATAGTTGGAAATTTAGGTGCTACACACAAGGTGCTAAAAGAGGGAAACAGACGGCAGGCGGCTGAAATTAAATTATGTAATGTCTGACTTGAAGAGTATGTATTGGTTGAATCAAGCTAGGAAACGGCGATTAATTGGGGAGGAACTCCGTGCATTCAAACCACATCTACTTGGAGTTAGAAATGGGGGTCTCTAGTTGGCAGAGGTAGGTACCTTTGTCCAAATAGGGACCCTTGCTTCTAGTCAAGGAAAGGGGGGGTACACTCCTGGTTAACCCCTGCTCACCCCCTTGGTAGCTTGGCACGAGCAGACAGGCTTATCTCAGAGGCAGCGTGTAAAGCTTGTAATAACACATACAGTAATACAGTGAAAACACTACAAATGGACACCACACCATTTTAGAAAAATAAGTAATCTTTACTAGACTTAACACAAGACCAAACGACAAAAAATCCACAAAACTGAAATAAAAAATAAGACTTTAAAATAGTAGAAATAGCTTAGTTCATTGTAGATGTAGATGGTAAATGCAACACTTTACTCTCAAAGTACCTTAGATGCGTCACGCAATGCAAACAAAAGGGTCGCCGGGAAGTTGATGCGCCGTTCCTTAGACTCAGGGGAGTGGATGCGTTGGTTCCTTACTGCAACGCAGGGGAGGTGATGCGTCGCTTCCTTTCTGTGTGAGGAGTTGATGTATTGTTTCTTACTGTGGCCCAGAGACAATGCTACAAGATGGCGCCTCGATGTGATGTGCGACCCGGTGAGATGCGACAAAATGCTGTCTTTGATGCGATGCGACGCAACAACGTTGGATGCGTTGGGTGCACACCCGACTGCAGTGTGGCAACCTCGTTGACTTCTGAGCCGCGACAGGCCCTGCGACACACTTCTCCGGTGATGCTCTGGAGACCTCTGCGGTGGTGACGCGCTTCTGCAGTGACGCAACATGCTTCGTCAGTGATGCGACGGTGAACAGCTGCGGCGGCACGCTTCTTCAGCGATGCAACAGCAACTGCTGCGGCAGCGACATGCTTCTCTCCGTTGCGTCGCGCTTCCAGCTCCCAGAAACACACAGTCTCTCAGAGGGCCCAAACACCAGCAGGCACCTCACTGCAGGTAGAATTCCCAGCAAGGTAATTTAGGAGGAGCTGGTGGTGAAGTCTTTGTGTCCCTGAGACTTCAGAACAGGAGGCAAGCTCAGCTTCAAGCCCTTGGCGATCTTCCTAAGATGGTGAAAGTACACACAAAGTTCCTTTTCTCCTTTCTTTGGCAATAAGTAACCACTGAAGGCCAACCCCATGCAGGGGCAGTCTCCTCCTTCAGCTTTCTTAGTTTCTTTCCTCCCCAAAGATGCGTCGGGATTCCCAGAAGTGAATTAACCACTTCACTGCGGCGGCTATTCCGCCGCAGTGCTAACGAATTTTCGCGGCCGCGCGGCGGCCGCATGCTCGTGACGGAGCCGCTCCGTCACGAGCCTCGGTTGAGCTGTGCTCGTGACGGAGCGGTTCCGTCACGGCCCGCCCCGCTCAATAGAACGCTCAGCGCAGGCGCGGAATTCGTGCCGCGCATGAGCGTTCTATCGAGCTGGGTGGGCCATGACCGAACCGCTCCGTCACCAGCACAGCTCAACCGACGCTGGTGACGGAGCGGTTCCGTCACCAGCACCGAAGGGGTTAAAGTTCTGGGGTCTGGGCCCCAATATTTATACTACTAAATCCTTTGTTCTCTGAAGGCAGAGAGGCCTGTACCTAGTCAAAACCAGTTCTGTCCTCCTGAGCGCAGCTTCCTGGCAGGAGGTGGAGACAGCATTGTTTGAGAGCAGACCTGGCCCAGGTAGCTGAAAGGAAATATTCTCCCCCTACTCTCTATTCTATGAGTGCTCAGGTCAGTGAAAGGAAATCTCTGCCCCACCTCTCTATTCTATGAGGGCGCAGGGCAGGGAAAGGAAATCTCCTCCCCCTACTCTCTATTCAATGCAGGTCCAATTCACCCCAGCCCAGCCCTGACCCGTCATACTGCTGGAGCCAAGGCCCTCTCCAGCCCCCTGTCACTCACAAACCAGACATGGAATACACAAACCTAGCAGAGACAACAGGATGGTTAGGTAAAATACCTACTTTCTAAAAATTGTATTTTCAAACACAGACTGTAAAAATCACCCTCACTAAAATATGTATTTTAACGTTCTGGCATACTAAACTCGAATTTCAATCTAGTTCCCTGAGTCAGTTAGGATTATAAAATGTTATAATCAAACTGCCCATTCTGGCCTATGGGAACAGGTAGCTTTGCAATAGTGAAAAACGAAATTGGCTGTAATACCCTATCAGTACATGCAACACACCTCAGGGCATGTCCTACCTTTCACATAAAATGCACCCTGCCCATGGGGGTACCTTGGGCCTACCTTAGGGGTGACTAACATGTAGAAAAGGGAAGGTCTAAGGACTGGCAAGTGTGTTGACTTGCCAAGTCGGCATGGCAGTCATAGACTGCACACAATCTCTGCAATGGCAGGCCTGAACCATATTTTACAAGCTGCTTCTGTGGGTGGCTCAACCATTGCTGCAAACCCACCAGCAGCATTAGATTTACAGGCCCTGGGCACACATGGTGCACTGTACAAAGGTCTGACAAGTAAATCAAATAACCAATCATGGAGTCACTAATCCATTACAACAATTTACAATAGAGAACATATGCACTTTAGCACTGATCAACAGTGAAAAAGTGCCAAGAGTCATAAAACAACCAACAGCAGGTCAGTAAAAAATACAGGAGGAAGGCAAAAAAGTTCAGGTATGACCCTGCAAAAAGAGCCAAGTCCAACACTTTGTTTAACTGAGACTCATCTTGCATACAAAAACAGATAATTGCTGGAACAACTTGGGTATGATACATTAATCTGCACCCCACAAACAGTTTCTATCCGCGGGGTTGCTATGATGAAATCTAGGAATTTCGCAGGAACTATTTTACGTGCATTGGCTGACACCAAGGGTAGGTGGGCAATTGTTCAGTTGTTGATAGCTGGACTTAGGATTACGATCTGTGTGGTATATGTTCCCAACTTTGATTGTCCCGATGTCTTGGATTATTTAAGTTCTGAATTATTGGGGTGGGCTGGGAATCTGATCATTATGGGTGACTTCAACTGTATTATGGATACCAAAATAGACACTACTAATAGTAATGCACAGGCTTGAATGGGCTAGACTAGGGCGACTCTGTTGGCAGTATTGCATATACATCAGCTTGATGATGCCTGGAGGATACTCAGTAATGTTAACTTTGCAGAAACAACTCTGTGTTAGAAAGGAACCACAGGCCTTTTCATTTCCCAAACATCTACTTAGTTATCCTGAATATTAGGGGTGTACTGAAGGAGTATCTGGGAACTGCTAATATCTCAGTAGTTTGAGACTGGATGGAAGCTTTTATTAGGGGGTCGACTCTTCAATTTGTTCTAGCACAAAGCAAGCGGGCAACTGCAATTGCAGAACAGGACCGTATTGACTTCTTAGACCTGGAACATCAACATGCTAGGGGAATCGGTGCAAGGGATCCAATGGCGCAAGCAATATACCTCCGGCTTTTAAAAGTTCAGTCTAAAATCAACAGAGAGTTAATGGATAAAATTGCTACCACTTACCATAAGCATACAACTCTACAGTCCGAATATGGAGAAAGGGTGGGGCTGGCAATGCAAATCGCAGATCAGAAGGCTCAGTCTAATATCAAATCGACCAAAGGGGATGGAGGTGTGTCTTTTACTCAGCCTCAGGATATGTGGAGCAGTTTAGACCATTTTACGCTAACTTATATTCAGAGTCTGCGTCATTCAATAAATGCACCTTTGTTGAGTATTTACAGGAGAGTCACATGCCCCAACTTGACTCTTTTGACTCCATAGAGTTACAAGGAGATATAGAACCACTTGAGGTTGAGGATGCTATAAAATCTTTGCCTTCAGGCAAAGCTGTCGGCGAGGATACTATTCTGCTTGAATTTTATAAAATTGTTAGTGATATTCTTGTACCTGTCTTTACGTAGCTGTGCATGGATATTACTATCAGGGGCGAGGCTCCTACTTCATGAAGTATTACTAATATTGTTGTGTTCCCTAAGAAGGGGAAGACAATTGACGATAGAGGCTCTTATCGGCCAATATCCTTAACTATGCCGATGCCAACATTTTTTCCAAGATCTTGGCTTCACACCTCACTTCTGCTATCCACAAGCTAGACTTGGAGCAACAGCATGGCTTTGTACCTGCCAAAGATACGACGGCTGACATTAATACTGCAGCATCTGGAGGAGGAGCTTCGCGCGCACCCAAGATGGTCGCGTGAGCACAGGGCTCCCGGACCCTCGCCACCTCCATCGACTATCCTGTACTTTATCCTGGTTCGGACGACGGGTGTTCATTGGCGCAGTTCTACTGATCATTTATCTGTTCCCAAAAACTTTTTTGGACTTCGGGGTCCAGAGCTACAGATCACCGCAGTTTCTGGCCTGCTCCAGGGTGACGCCCCGAGCTATCTTGTCTGGCCTGCCGTCCAGTAAGTGAACAACAACGGACTGCCTGACTTGCATGGGCTGGCGACCGCTTTTGGTTTCGATTCCTGTCCGGAGATCAACCTGACTTTGTTAGCTGCGTAGACGGCCGGACGTGCCTATACTTTTGGTCTATCCGCTTCTGATGCCGATCTGTCGTGGCTTTCAGTTCTGAGACTGGCACCACCTTCGCCCTTTTGGTCCTGCATTTGCCACCGCAGTCACCATTTTCACCCGCCAACAGGCGACCCGTACGGGTCCAGGATCTAAGATGGCCACCAAGCCAGAGAGTGAGAGGCGCAAGACTAAACCGGGCGTTCGAGGGAGTGCTTTGCAAACGAACATTATGGACCGGTACACCCTCCCTAAAGGATCGCCGGGCGCAGCATCTAAACCCTCGACGGCAATGCCGGAGGACTCATCGATTGAGGAAGAGCCCTCATTGCGGGATCTCATGGGCGCCATTACCGGTATGAAGGCCTCATTGGGGCAACAATATGAGGCCTTGACTCTCAAACTGGATACTGTGTCGATTGATGTCAATCTGATCAGGGCGGATTTGGCGAAGACAAACGAAAAGGTCAAATCCCTGGATCTCAAGACCACTAGCCTGGTCACTGACGTCTCTGACTTACAGGCTGAAGTCGAGAATCTGTGGAAAGCTAATGACTATTTCTCTGGGCGCCTAGAGGACTACGAAAGTCGTGCCAGGCGCAACAACATCCGCCTGATTGGGGTCCCGGAATCATCGACTGCTGCCTCGACGGACTTATTGGTGGAAGACCTGGTGCTGAATCACTTGGCGCCCAAGGGTCTCAGCAAGTTTTTCGCTGTCGAGCGTGCACATAGGATCCCCGGCGGCACACCTAAATCGGGTGCTAACCCACGACCCATCATTGCGAGGATCTTTCATTTCCGGGACAGAGACGCTATCCTGCAGGCTTCGAGGCAGTCTGGTCCCATTGCCTTTGAGAACTCTACTGTCAGCTTCTATCCGGACTTTACACAACAGGTCCAGAAACAGAGGCTGGGGTTTCAAGGGGTCAAGAAGAGACTCCGGGAAAGGTCTATGAAGTATGCCATGCTCTTCCCGGCCCGTTTGCGGGTGGTTCATAGGGATCGTACTTTTTTCTTTGACCATCCTGGGGTCGTGAGTGACTGGCTTGACTCGCTGCCTGCGGATCAAGAACCTTTTGAGTACTCTGGCAGATCGGATCGGGCGGACGGTGGCCCGACGGAGCAGGAGTAGATGTCGACTTTGACCCCGTACCCTTCATGTTAGCTTTGAACTGTGCTATGCTGTGTCATTAATGTTTGCAAGTATTAGTCCTTTTAGGGGTGGGTGGGGGGTGAGCGGGTCCTTTCTCCTCCTGGGTTTTCTTTTCGTAGATTAGTTGGGTGGTTGGGCGACAGGCACACTGCAAGTTTATGGGGCTTTTTGGTCTTCAGCAGGGGTGCGGGGTGGTGGGTATAGTTGTTTTGGCATTGTTGGGGGGACTGGGATGTTGGTTTGAATTTTATTGTTATTTGCAAGGCGAAGGAAAGGCAAACTCCTGTTTTATGCAGTTGCTTTGGGTGTGGGGCGGGGAAGGGGCTGAATTCGGGGATGGGGGGTAGGGGACTTCAGATATTGTGTTGGAACGTGAACGGGTTGGGGGATGGGATCAAGAGGAGGGTGGTGCTGCAATTGCTGAAACGTTTGTCTCCTGATGTTGTCTTACTGCAGGAGACTCATTTGTTCGGCAACAAGTGCTACGCTCTGAATAGGCGTGGTTATCGCCTTGTGGCGCACTCGGGTTTCACTTCAGGCTCCAGAGGGGCGGGCATTCTGGTTCGGACCTCCCTCCCCTTGGCCATTGATGATGTCATACTGGATGATAAGGGACGATACGCCGCCATTGTGGGGCGCTGGGAAGGGAAGGTTCTTATTCTGATTTCCGTGTACGTGCCCCCGGGCCTCCAAGCCACCACATTCGCGGATCTGAGTAGACTTATCCTGGGTCTCCCCGAGGGTCTGCTTTTGGTTGGGGGTGATTTTAATGCGGTGGTCTCGGGGATGTGTGACCGTCACCCTCCCAGGGAACTGCTGAAGGCCCAGACTTGGTTGAGTGACTTCCTAGAGACGCTGGGACTCACTGATTGCTGGCGCTTGCTTCACCCGGGGCGGTTGCAATATACCTATCATTCTGGTGCTCATGGTAGTCTCTCGAGGTTAGATCATATATTGCTGCCCTCGGCCCAAGCATCCCTCATACGGGAAGTTAAACATCTGGCAAGGGGTATCTCAGACCATTCTCCGCTTTGGCTGGTGGTTGATGCACGGCAGGGTTCGGCGGGCCGAGAGGCTCCGATTAACCCCTGGTATTTGAAGGACCCCAGGGTCAGGGCTGAGCTGGTTAAAACACACGATTGTTATTTTGCGGAAAATGTGGGCTCTGTTTCCTCCCCAAGTTTACTTTGGGAAGCTTACAAGACTGTCATTCGTGGCCAGGCCCTCTCGTTGATTGGTAGCGTGAAGTTGGCCAACCGTGCTGAGATGGTTCGCCTTGAGGGGGAGGTCACAGCCCTGGAGGGGTGCTTGGAATCTGAGGTCACCGCTGAGGGGTTACATCTATTGGAGTTGAAACAACATGCATACAGGGCTCTGGTCACGGAAGCTGCTAAGGAAATGGGAAGGGAACAGCAGGGCCGCCTGTATGATGTGGGTGATAAGGCTGGGAAATTACTTGCTTGGCTGGATAAGAAAGAGAATGCAAGTCGTGTCATCCCTGTGATTGTTGCGGAGAATGGAGAGTGTTGTACTGACCCTGCTGATATTGTCACATGTTTTGCCGATTACTTCCGCGAGGTATATTCCCAGGTGTCTGATCGATCTGAGCAGGACTCCCACCTGCTATTGCGGGATATTGCACTTCCCCGATTGCCTGACATTGATAGGGATGCTCTGGATGCGCCGCCTACTGTGGACGAGATTGCCGCTGCTGTCCGTTCGGTCCGATCCGGCAAGGCTTCGGGCCCTAATGGGCTCCCCATTGAGCTATATAAACTACGCCCGGACACGCTAGCTCCACATCTGCGCTCTATGTTTCTAGAGTCTTTGGAGGTGGGTTCTCTCCCGCCAGACCAGAGACTGGCCACTATAGTCGTCATCCACAAAGATGGTAAACCTCGGGATCGCTGTGCCTCTTTTAGACCCATTTCGTTGATTAATGCGGAGCCTAAAATCTTGGCCAGGCTGCTGGCGACACGTTTGGCGACTGTCATTGGGGACCTGGTTCACCCTGATCAATCCGGCTTTATACCGCATCGCAACACGGCGCTTAACCTCCGAAGGTTGCATGGCGTCTTGGCACGAGCCGAGACGCTACGTGAGCCCGCCATCTTGGCGTCCTTGGACGCTACGATGGTGTTTGATACTATTGAATGGCCGTATTTGTGGGCGGTTCTTGCCAAGTTTGGTTTCGGTCCGGAGTTTGTTCGGTGGGTCAAATTGCTTTACGCCGGTCCCATGGCTCAGGTGGTGGTCAATGGTCGGGTCTCTGCACCCTTTGCACTGGGCAGGGGTACGCGACAGGGCTGTCCCCTGTCCCCCTTGTTGTTTGCTCTCGCCTTGGAACCGCTGGCGGCCTGGTTGAGGTGGGAGCCGTCCCTGAAGGGCATTAGATGGAATTCGGAGTTTGAGGACCGTATATCTCTCTATGCTGATGATATTCTGCTGTATCTCACATCTCCCCGTAAATCCCTCATTGTACTGTTCGATGTCTTAACGTCCTTTCGCAAAAACTCGGGTCTTGTCATCAATTGGTCGAAGTCCTGTGTATACGTCCTGTCGGGAGACGCCCCTCTTCTGCCAAGTGGTTGTCCTATCGCGATTGTGAGAGATGGATTTAAATACCTAGGCATTTTTATCACTCGGAAACCTGAACTGCGGTTTGACCGGAACTTGCTGCCCCCTCTTCAGCGCCTTCGGGCGGATGTTGTCGCTTGGGGGAAACTACCTCTCTCTCCCCTAGGTAGAGCGGCATTGTTTAAGATGATCTCACTGCCCCGCTTCCTCTACGCATTGCAAAACACACTTGACGTTGTCCCGGCTAAATATTTCCGTGAGGTTGAGAGTTTACAGAGACAACTGGTGTGGGGGGGTAGGCCCCGGATCGCCATCGCTAAACTGTCGCTCCCGTGGTACGACGGTGGAATTGCTTTGCCTGATATCCGTCGCTACTATTGGGCGTCTCAATTGGGGGCAATAAATCATTGCATGTATGGCCCTTTGCCGAATCCGGCCTTCGAGATGGACAAATGGTTGTTACCGGGGGGTGACTATAATAGAGCCCTCTACTCGAGAATCACCCCTCGAAACGTGACGGGCCCCACTAGGACGGCTGTCCAGGTGTGGAGACATGCTTCCATGGCGCTTGGGTGGACTGATAAATTGACTCGTGCCACCCCACTGTATGCATCCGATAGACTTGGCTCTCTCTGGCAGTCGAAGGGGTTTGATAGGTGGGACTTGATAGGTATCAGCAGGATTGATGATGTTTGGACTAAGGGGAGAATGAAGACGTTTGAGGATTTGAAAACCGAGTACGCTCTCAGCGATCGCGAATTTTTTCGCTATGCGCAGGTCCGCCACGCGGTGCTCTCGGTCTTCCCTTCGGGTGTGGAGATTCCGGAGTCGTCCCCGCTTGAGGACAGGGTAGTAGACGGACATGTTCCTGATAGCACGATTTCGCTTATTTATAAAAAATTGATCAACTCCAGGTCTGATCTCCTGTTTCGCCTTAGAGAGGTCTGGATTGGTGATGGGCTGGAGCTGGACGATGAGGACTGGCAGGCGGCGATCTCCTCCCCTAAGGAGGTGGCCATCCAGGCGCGCCTTAGATTTGTGCAACTTAAAATCCTGCATAGAGTGTATGTGACTGGTCCCCGTTTGGTACACATGGGCTTTTCTGTGGATGGTTTGTGTCGGCGTGGATGCGGTCTCCTGGGCACCTTTTTACATATCGTTTGGGAGTGCCCTGAGATAGTGCGACTCTGGACCAGTGTGCACGAGGTGATGAGTGAGGTTACGGGGGTGCGATCGATGCCGGAGGCTAGGAGATGCTTGCTGAATGTATGGGAACCGAACGACTACTCCGTATCGTAGCTTCGATGGGTGACCTTGGGCAATATGATCGCCAAAAGAGACATTGCGCAACTGTGGGGTGCTCAGGGACCACCCGGGATTCGGAAATGGAAACAAGACATGGACTGGTGCATGTTCAGGGAAAAAACTGTATATATTTCCCGAGGTACCCCCCGAAAATGGGGGAAGATATGGACTCAGTGGAACACTTACCGTGGCGATATATGTACCCCCCCTCTCCCTGACCCAGATGTTGCACCTACGTCCCCGTAACCCGAGAGTTCCTCCACCTCTTACTGTGTATTGGATACATTTTATTCCTTCTGCCCCCCCCCCATGCGAGACTCTTTCTTGATGGAAAATACGCTCATTGGTTGACCTTCCCGCTCCCACACCATGTAATGCAACGTTGTTTATATTGCTGTCTTCTCTTTTTCTTTGTTCCTTGCAAGTTGTTTGTGTTTGTATTTATAAAATTATTAAAAAGTTTCAACAACAAAAAATACTGCAGCATCTGCCTTTGATGCCTCTAGCAAACTCAACAAACAGATAGGGATGGCCATGCTGGTTGCGGAAAAAGCATTTGACAGAGTTGCCTGGGAAGCTCTCCGGCTGACTATGCTAACATTTGGTCTTGGCCCTCAGTTTATTACTTCTGTGCAGAAGCTTTATGTGAAGCCGGTAGCAGCAATTAAACTGTGCGCCATTGCATCTGCCCTTTTTACATTTCAACGGGGGACAAGGCAGGGCTGTCCATTGTCCCCCTTGCTGTTTGCTCTTTACATCGAGCCATATATAAGGCATCTAAAACAAAATGGAGGGATTCCCCCAGTGTGTCTCAACGGCGTGGAACTTAAAGTTATTGCGTATGCAGACGATATAGCAGTTTTCTCTGCTATCCTTGGTGGAGCTATAGTCAACATCACGCGACAGGCTGAGTTATTTGGCTCATTTTCCAGCTATAAGTTGAATGTAGCGAAGACTCTGACAATTTTAAACTTTCAATCGGACAACCTGCCTCTTGCATTAGGGGCTACACAAGCAGCTACTTATCTTGGTGTCTGTCTAAGCTGTGAGGTCGATGACATTGTATCTTTGAATTACGAGCCGTTACTCAAGACAATCCTGGCTAAATTACGTAGCTGGCCTCTGCTTCCTCAGTATTTATGGGAGATGTAATATCATTAGAATTAATGTTTTGCGAAATTCTTATACCTATATCGTTCGATACCTTTGCGGGTTCCTCAGTCTTTTTTTAAGTGATTAGATAGTGCTATAGGCAGTTTCATTTGGGGTCATAGATGCGCCAGGAGGGCTCTCCGGCTAATGAAATTATGGGGCAATCCTATACTGCACGATATATTTCAAGAAACTATTGGGAAGACGTGGCAATGTAGTGGCATTAATTAGATAGGACAATTGTACGATGAACATGGGTTCCGCTCTTTTATTTCATTAAAAACCGAGTATGGACTTTTGCAGAGTACTTACAAATCAGGGACATTTTTGTTAGAGGTCAAAAGCTAATAGTCATACCAAACCCATCGGAAATACTGTCGGGAATATATATGAGCTCCGGCCAAGGCGAAATAGCGCTGCTTATCAGAAATTTTTAGCAGCAGCTAAAGATGATCGTATGCAGATAGCTACCAAACTAAGTCAGACTCTTAGGGTTGAAATAACTGTTGAGGAAATACAGGCGTCAATGGAGGTACTGGATAGGGGTAACTTCTGTCAATTTGAAACTACAAAAGCATCGAACAATATATATGTTGTATTGAACACCAGCAATTATTCCTAAGCGGGCAGTATCTCGACCATCCGCTAAGTCATTCTGTCCGAAATGCCAACTCTTTGCAGCTGACCTAAGGCATATGTTTATTGACTGTCCTGGGCTCAACAGATTCTTGTCAGAGGTTTCCAATATTCTTACCTCATTCCTTGGTCAAAACTTTCAGCTCACCAAAAAGGATATATTTTTAGGGATCAAGTGCGATGACGCTAGGGCCTGTTAGCTACTATCATTTTAGTATGAGCCTGGTTGTGTATTGCCAGAGTCTGGATAAACAATGTTGGTCCAAGCATTAGCGATGTTTGGGTTTTGCTTCGACAGGTATATGAAATGGAATTCGCTTTGGCCAAAGCCAGAGGGCCTCGTTCCTGGCTCAAATTCAATAGGATCTGGGCTAGGCTTCGATGGGACTAATGAGGTATTACCATTCTATTCTATTATATATGTTCTCCTGTAATGGTTGCATTTCTGTCATATATTTGTTATATAAATGTGAGTTTTTTTATTCCAACTCATATTTTACATTTTTTTCTTCTCTTAAGAATTAGAAAATTGTCAGAAATTTTTCTTTTGGAATCATGTGATGTTTACATGTCCAACCTTAATGAATAACCTGTGTACAATCTACATCTTACTTCTTTTCCCTTTTTCCGTCTTCTTATTTTCTGATTGTACTATACGGTGTAATATTTATGGCGCAATAAAATAAAAAAAATTATAAGAAGAAAAAAAATGAAATGAGTGGAAGAAGTATTTCTCTAGTTGTTCCCAAACAGAAGTTATCTCATATTAAAAGTAATGAGGCAACTCAGCGTTAGTCTATAGGAGAGCTAGCCTTGCTTCAGTAAAAAAACTATTTTGGTTTTTTTTCTCAATCCTAGGACATGTAAAATGTACATAGTCACCCTACTTTTTAAATACTATGCACGCTGCCCTGTGAGCCTTTAGGGCCTAATTTAGGGGTAACTTATAAGTATTAAAAAGGATGGTTTAGGACTAGCAAAAGATTTATTTTGCAGAGTCAAAAAAGCTGTTTAAAACTGTACTACAGGCTATAGTGACAGGCCTGAGACATGTTTTACAGGGCTATTTTAGTGTGTAGTACAATAAGTGCTGCAGCCACTTGTAGCATGTAATTCACAATCCCCGGGTACATGTAGCACCATTTACTAGGGACTGGTAAGTAAATTAAATTTGCCAATGAGGTGTATACCAATTTTACCATGTTTGTAAAGAAGAACACGTGCACTTTACCATTTGTTAGCAGGAGTTAAGACTTAATGGCAAAAAAAACAACAGGTTCAGTAAAAATAGGGTAGTGAAGGCAAACATCTAGGTGAATGCCACACCGCAGATAGTCATTTACAACAGACCTTTACTGAACCTTGCTGGTTGTCTCTTCTGAAGTGTGTCCTGTCCACTAAGTGCTACCTCTTAGGTTTTGGGAGCCTTAGAAGTTACTAAGAAATGCTCCAGAAAGCTTCAAATGTTGAGACTTAGAAGAATTTTAGACTTCTAAGACCTTCAGTGGTACCTAGCGACAAAGGTGTCTGATTTCAAAAGACCACATCCAATATAGCTTCAGGCTTGCTCTGCTGGAAGATTTTGAGCTCCAAAAATGAAGCAAAGTCTGAAGGTAGAAATCTTAACTGCATGAAGGTGCAATAAGTATCTTCATGACAAGAGGGCTTTGGAGGCCGTGAAGTTTGACTTTTTTCCTCTTTGAGTTTTTCCTCCCAGAACCAATGGGTTCGAGCTTATCCAGTAGCTATCACTCATCCAGTAGCTATGCAGCATGGTGAGGACTTCCTCAGATAAACCCATTAACCTTCCCCACTGAAATATTTCAGGTTAAAAAGGGCCTAATTACATGTCTGGCAGTCTGAGGACCACCAGACTTGTGCTGTTACGAAGGTGGCGGTCCAGCCACCGCTGCACCAATGGTCCTACCACCCCATTACAACTGGGATGGTCGAATAACCATGGAACATGTGCCCCCATGTGCATTCACCTCAGTCCCTGAACGGCATGAACGTTGCAGTCCATGCCACCCAGGAACCTCATGTGGCGTTCCGATTGAGGTGCCTTTCCACCACCTTTGAAAGAAGCACAGCTGTGGTACTGTTACACTGTCTGCCCGTCAGACCACTTTTAAGTTGTGATCTGGTGTTCAGGCGGCAGTGAATCTTTGACTGCCTGCTCCCGCACCACCGAAATTTGTAATCAGGCACAAAATTAAAAGTAAAAACTTTTATTGGGTTGACCCGTTTGATGTGTCCGACCTCTGTTCCACCATGATCAGCCTGAAATTGCACTGTGTGTGGATCATCTACGAACAGTGATATATGCTTAACGCTTTACTTTTACTGTGCACTGTATACAGGAAAACATTTTTTTTTAAAACATATACCAAGTGCGGCTGATTGGATTTTAGATGTTTTGGTTTCATTTTTCTTGAGATGTGTTTTGACTTTTGACTGTTTTGGTGCTGCTTAGTACGTCAATTATTTTCCTACGCTAAGCCTGCCTGCTCTGTGCCATAGCTACCAGAGATTAAACTCAGATTTACATCATTAAAACTGTATGATTTACCTAACAGAATTTGCAGGATTTATTTCCTTAATAAATGGTTTACAGGCATTGCCAGTGAGTAACCGTGAATCTGTTTGACTTCTCCAGTCTGAAAGCATGAAGATACATGCATTTTATGAATATGACTCGTTACTACGCGAGTCACTACATTGTGTGGCATTACAACAACCACATTGTACCACGCAATGCCATTACTCCTCAAGTCATTACATCGACTTGCAGTAGATGCCGTGCTGACATTAATCAATCATTGTACTTATAGAGCGCGCTACTTACCCGTGAGGGTCTCAAGGCGCGGAGGGGGGGAAGGAGGGGTGCCGCTACTGCTCGAAAAGCCAGGTCTTGAGGAGTCTTCTGAAGGTGAGCAGGTCTTGGGTCTGCCGTAGGTGGGTAGGGAGGGTGATCCAGGTTTTGGCGGCGAGGAAGGAGAAGGATCTGCTGCCAGAGGTCATTTGTTGGATGTGGGGGACAGCGGCTAGGGCGAGGGTGGCAGAGCGGAGCTGGCGGGTGGGGGTGTAGAAGCTGAGTCTGCTGTTGAGGTAGGCTGGTCCGGTGTTGTGGAGTGCTTTGTGTGCCTGGGTGAGTAGCTTAAAGGTGATCCTCTTGTTGACGGGGAGCCAGTGTAGGTCTCTCAGGTGGGGGGTGATGTGGCTGCAGCAAGGGACATTGAGGATCAGGCAGGCGGAGGCGTTTTGGATGCGTTGCATGTTGGCTGGGATTCCTGCATAGAGTGAATTGCTGTAGTCCAACCTGCTGCTGACGAGGGCCTGTGTCACCGTTCTTCTTTTTTCAGTGGGGATCCACTTGTAGATCCTGCGGCGCATGCGGAGGGCGTTGTAGCAGGAGGAGGACTTCGACATGGAGAGGGAGGAGTCGAGGATGATTCATAGGTTGCGTGCGTGGTCGGTGGGTGTCGGTGCTGTTCCCAGCGTGGTCAGCCACCATGAGTCGTTCAAGGCAGAGGAGGTGGATCAGAGTATGAGGACCACTGTCTTGTCCAAGTTCAGCTTCAAATGCAAAACAACAGTTGATGGGCAGAATGCAGAACAATGTCATACATTCACCCCAGTACAGAGATCTGGGCCTAGATCCATCGTTTCTTTGCACTCCACACCACCCCAGTTCAGACATGGCTATATGCAAATCAGCCTTGACCCTGTGCCTCATGGGAACAGTCCAGCACGAACTGCCAAGCCATGTCTTTCCTGGACCGGAATCAAGCATCCTAGGACCGGTTTCTGGCTATCAGCCGTCTTCAGCCAGGATAGCTTGATTCCAGTGGTGTTGAGAGCATGGGACTCACGTCTGAGCATACCCATCCCACTCGGGGTGACAAATGCAAAACAACAGTTGATGGACAGAATGCAGAACAATGTCATACATTCACCTCAGTACAGAGATCTGGGCCTAAATCCATAGTTTTTTTGCACTCCACACCACCCCAGTTCAGACATGGCCATATGCAAATCAGCCTTGACCCTGTGCCTCATGGGAACTATCCAGCCCGAATTGCCGGGTGCGGTGGTGCGTGGTGGGCTTCTTGTAGGTGAAATGGATGCAGTGGTGATCCGTCCAGTGAAGTTCGGTGGTGTGGTCGAAGGAGACGTGGGTGCTTGTGGAGAAGATGGGGTCAAGCGTGTGGCCGGCGGCGTGGGTGGGAGCAGTGACGAGTTGTCTGAGGCCGAGGTTGGCGAGGTTGTCGATCAGGGTGGCAGAGTTGGCGCATTGTTGTTCTCGAGGTGGAAGTTCAGGTCCCCGAGGAGGATGTAGTCCGTGGAGGCGAGTGCGTGGGTGCTGACAAGGACGGCGATGGAGTCGCTGAACTGTGGCCGGGGTCCGGGGGGGTCTGTAAACGAGTGTTCCTCTGAGGGTGGTGTTGGGGTTAGTGTGGATCCGGAAGTGCAGGTGTTCGGCGGAACTGAGTGTGTCGTCTGAGTAGGTGGAGAATTTGACGGTGGACTTGTGGACGATGGCTATTCCTCCTCCAATTCTGTTGGTGCGGTCTCTGCGAGCGATCTTGTATCCGTCTTGGACGGCTATGGCGATGTCGGGAGCCGAGGAGTCGTTCCACCAGGTCTCGGTCAAGAAGGCAACGTCGGGGGTGGAGGTGTCGAGCAGGTCCCAGAGCTCGACGGCGTGTTTGCGTGCAGAGCATGTGCTTAGGAGTATGCAGCAGAGGTGGTTGGGTCCGGTCCTTGGTGGTTTGGTGGCTCTATCGCAGGTGAAGCTGCAGGTGCGGCAGGAGAAAGGTCCGTGGGTGCGTTTCGAGGCGGCCTGGAAGCAGGTGTGGTCTCGGCCGGCGTTGAGTGCGTGGAGGGTGCTGGCGTCGTATCGGAGTCTGGCGTCGTGGCCTTCGCTAGGGCCAGGGGTTCTGGAGCTGGGCGCGGTCCTGGCACGGACGGGCATAGACGGGCTTGCATTAGGCGCGCCAGCAGCGCGCCTGCTGCGCGCGTCCGCTGCGTGGCCGCGCAGCATCTGGCATAAATGGGGAGGTGGGAGGAAGGAGCAGCTTGGAGGCGGGAGGCGGGAGCAGCAAGTGGGCAGGGCCGCAGGGGGCACAGCAGTGGGAAAAACAGTGGCACAGAAAGCAAAATGGGACACAAAGAGGGGGAAAAAATGAGTGGCACAGAAAGCAAAATGGGGCACAAATGGGGGGAAAACGAGTGGTACACAAGCAAAATGGGGCACAAAAAGGGGGGGAAGAGCGAGTGGCACAGAACAAAAAACAGGGCACTAATAGAGAGCACACTTACCAGCGAGTCCTCGGAAGTGGCAGCAGGGGCACACAGGCGGAGCTGCGTGGAGGGGGAGCGACCTATGAGGAGGGTCAGGGGTCGCTCTCCTCACCGCACAGCGTCCGGTATATATGGGGAGGTGGGAGTGTGGAGCAGCTGGGAGGCGGGAGGTGGGAGCAGCGAGTGGGCAGGGGGCGGGGCTGCAGGTGGCACAGCGGCAGGAAAAACAGTTGCACAGAAAGCAAAATGGGACACAAAGAGAGGGAGAAAATGAGTGGCACAGAAAGCAAAATGGGGCACAAACGGGGGAAAACAAGTGGTACACAAACAAAATGGGGCACAAAAAGGGGGGGAAGAGCAAGTGGCACAGAACAAAAAATGGGGCACTAAGAGGGAGCACACTTACCAGCGAGTCCTAGGCAGTGACAGCAGGGGCACACAGGCGGCGCTGCGTGGAGGGGGAGCGACCTACCAGGAGGGTCAGGGGTCGCTCATTAGAAATATATAATTTACTATTCAAACTCCAGCCTACGCAACAGTAGGGAAGGTGTTGGAATTAAACTATACTATTCCTAATGTTAGCGCGCCATCTACTGCAAGTCGATGTAATGACTTGCATAGTAATGGCATTGCGTGCTAACAACGCGGTTGTTGTAACGACCGCGTTGTAATGACATTGTGGTGTAATCACTGTGATGTAAAGGTTGATTCCCACATTTTACATTTCATTTTTGTTTAAGTACCATATGATATGTTTTTTTCGTTAGTACAACAGTTTCATTCTGGTTTCGAAAAATATCCCAAAGTTCAAGATCATTGGCTCCCCTCCCAGCACCTGTGCACCATTAATCCTCAGAAAGTGCCAGATATGGGGGCTCTGGCTACTGCTGCAAACCAGTTTTTAGCGCCTTGCTCTTTCACCTTCGCAAAGCTCCACGTCGGAGACCCCACCCTTGCTGTGGGTTTGCTACATGCCTCTGCAGAGAAGGAAACAGAGCTAGACTCAATCAATGGGGCGTGTGTTGCACAAGGTGCAGGCTTGTGACTTCTTGGTTGTTTCTGCTGTCCACCTCCACGATGTGTGTACGTGCACCTTCCCTGCACAGAGAGCTGTTTTCGTTTCAAAGGGTTTGCTCAACCCGACAGGCTCCATCACAAATTCAGTAATGCTACTGTCATGATACCAGAGTTGCTCTGCCGCAGGAGCAGGCTACCCCAGCATGCTTTGAGCACTCAGACGCCGCACTGCTGTAAATACAGCTCCGATGGTCACAGTATCGTTACCTGCCGCACCCTCAGCATGCAGGTGGTCAAGCCAAAAAATGCGTGATTAATGTATTTTACTGTGGTGATGCGTCTGTCGAAATCCCCCCGACCGGCCTCACCGACTCACCGCTCCTACGTGCAAGGGCCGTGGCTGTTAAATGCGCATTCCAGCAAAGTCTGATGATCTTATAATTGATATTGAAATTTACAGAGAATCTGGTCTGATTCATATCCAGAGAATCTGGTCTGATTCATATCTGTTTTTCTGTACCAAAGTCCAATTTACACATGCAAAAAAATCCATCTGTTTTGCAGTTAATGGAATAAGTACACCCACTGTTCAGATGCACAGATAAAGCTTCAATCGGTTCTTTTTCCAGAATAGTGAATTTAGGATTTTTGTGTTCACTGGAGTGAGGTAGGTAAAAAGGTAATGCCAGCCCCAATTGATATAACCTTGTTCAGTGGGTTTTTGACCTCTTTTTCATACTTAAGTCTCCTCTCAGTAAGAACTGGAGTAAGTTTTCAAATATGATCCAATATTTCGTTCAACATCTCTGTATTTTAAAGATGCGAAAGAAAGGGACTTTTCTATTAGGACATTTATTTTTATTTACCTGGCAGAGAAACAGAAAACGTTTGATGAGCCAAAACATATTATTGCCACTTAAATATTTGCATTGCTTACAATGTGGCCAATTCACACGAGTGCCCTCTTATGTTTAGATTTCCCAGACTACTTTTCTCCCAAAGAAATGCACTAAGCTAACAGGAGCAGAACTTTATTTACTAGATTTTTGACTTTTACAAATTAATAAGTGTTAGAAAGTCATCCTTTTGCCCTGTTCACCCCAATTTTTGGATGAATGATTCTGGTGGTAACTGACTCTGACTGTATCCGGGGTAGGCCCACGGCCAGTGTTATGTTTAAAGAGATACATGTAATTGGATACACCTACAATTGGCAATGACACACCCTCTAAGTCCCTAATAGATAATAGGGCCAGGGGCTGCAATCTACCTATAAGTCCCTAGTATATAATAGGGTATGGAGGTTTAGAGGCCCAGCAGATTTCCTGCACTACATGTGTGCACTGAGGTGTGCTTGCTGTCATTTTAAAGGCAGTCCTGCCTTGCTGCCTGTCTTTAAAAGTAAATTCTCAGAATTGGTAGACAGACCCCACACGTCACTAGTATATAATATGGCTAGAGGGTTCAAACTAACTATAAGTCCCTAGTATGTAATAGGGCATGGATGTTTAGAGGCCCAGCAGATTTCTTGTACTTGAATGTGTGCACTGCTGAGTGCCTGCTGTCATTTTAAAGGCAGCCTGGCTTTGCAAACTGTCTTTAAAAGTAGATTTGTGTGCAAACTCGACTTTGGTGGTATGGGCACTTTAAAAGTGAGCATCAACCTTATTCATACATATTAGGCGTACCACAGGTCTCCCCTAGGTGTGGCAGGGCTGGGGCCCATGTAACTATAATTAGGAATCTTATAAACTATGTTTTATATACCCTGGTGAGGAAAAACTGCCCATTGTATTTTTCCCCATTGTAGATACTTAGCTTTGTAGGATAACATTGCAATATTTTATTTAGATAAAACTATTGCTAGGAAAGGAGTAAATATCCTTCAAGAGCTAAACAGATTGTTATTGATAAATGCAACAACTTGCCACAGTTGAATTTATCATAACTAGTACAGAAGAGAATGTATAGAACTTTCTCTTCTGTAAGCCAAAATACAGCCTTCTGGCGGTCTCTGCTGATTCATCAGCCTTAACAGGCTTAGCCAGGCTGCTTTGATTAGGTGATAAGTGGCCTGGCAGAAGCCGAGGTTATCTGATGGAGAGAGCTCTGCAGCTGTGGAGGTTAGAGCCTAGAGAGGGGGCTTGGTTAATTTAGCTGAGCTGAAAGAGAGACTAGACCAGCAATGTTTCTTGTTGTTCCTTTTCTCATTTTGTATCCTTTACCTGTTGTTATATGTACAGGATTTATTATTTGCATGTCTACTTCTTTGTACTGCGCTCTGATACCCGGATGACACATGCTATATAAAGCCTCTAAATAAATACATAAGAAAGGCCAGGTGTACCTACCCCAACATCCTGTTCCCAGCCAGATGGCAGGCTTAGGAGAGGATTTTGCAGAGATCAGGGGGAAGAGAGCTAATGGAAATGAGCCACACTATGGGTTGATTTAGCTAGCTGTTACTCCTCTGGAAAGAAGTCATCCATGATGAATTTTAGAAGTGCAGTGTTTTGTGGAACAAGAAGGTACCAGACTCTGGAAGAAGTTGCCATGCCTAAGATCATTGAGAAAATCATGAATTCCCAACTCACGCAATTCATGAAGGAACATAATTTGTTGGATCCCACACAATTTTGCTTTAGCTCAGTACACAGTAATGAGACAGCACTGATCAAAGCCACAGACAAACTTAAACTTATTCTTGATGACGGAGGAAATGCAGCATTGATCCTGTTAGACCTATCCATGACATTCGATACGTTGGATCATTCGACAATATGCCATCGCCTTGGGGCTATGTGTATTAAAGGAGCAGCCTTAGACCTACTTAGATCATTCCTAAACAATAGGGAAAACATTGTGACGCTAGATAAGTTAAGATCAAAAACTTTCTCACTTTTGTATGGAGTGCCACAGTGGTCCTTGCTAAGCCCATCTCTATTCAACCTATATGTGGCAGCACTTGCCCTCCTGATTCAATCTTTTGGTCTTTCTCCTACCTTCTATGTGGATGAAACACAAATTGTGGTCATGGCGGCAAATAAGGCCAATAATAGGACTTTTCAGCTACAAATTTGCATGAAGAAATCTGCACCTGGATGGGCAGGCTTTGGCTTAAGCAAAATTCAGAGAAGACGGAAGTGATGTTCTTTGTAAACAATCCTTGCTTTTGCACTCCCGTCTATTGGCCACCAGAAAGGCGCCCACTTCCTACTCCATCTCCCAAGGTTAAAAGCCTGGGATTGATTCTGGAGAACAACTTAACTTCAGTAAACAAATTAATTCCATCATATTCACTTCCTATAATACCCTAAGAATCATCAGAAAGGTGCTTCTTTATATTCTAGTCAATGCCAGAAAAACAGTTATCTCCTCCCTCATTTTATCCAAAATAGACTACTGTAACGGTCCATACATCAATCTGCAGAAAAAATACCTCAATAAATTCCAGGTTTTGCAGAATTTAACCGCAAGGGTACTGCTCAATCTTACAAAACATTAGTCTGCATCCCTGGCCATTAAAGAATTACACTGGCTGACTGTCAGTAATTGCAACAGATTTAAAACTCTCTGTCTTACTTTCAAGGCCTTTCATGGCATAGGTCCCGACTTTTTAAGAAATACCATCTCATGGTTCACTCCTAATAAGAACCTCAGATCTCTGGGTAGCTATACAGTCACACCATCTAGATTTAAGAAAACTAAATGGGGCAGCAGCAGCTTCCTCGCAGCAGCCACCAGACTTTGAAAACTCTGCCCCCATATCAGATCCACATCTTCACTGCTGCCTTTTAGAAAGCTTCTCAAAACCTGGCTTAGTAACTTGTAATCTGTCTCTTACACCATGCTCCCGTACTATGGCTAGCTATCAGCGCCAAGACACCCTCCAGTATATGTTGCTCTGTATGAATCTATTTAACATAACATAACACCCAGTATCTCATTTGACAGAGTTTCCCCCCTGCTTGTCACCCCAGAGCACTGAAGACGTTTATGAGAACTGCATAGCCTCTCATATCTGCTGCCTGAAACTACAAGGTAAAGAAGGACTGTCCTGGGATCTGAATTTGCACCCAAAGGCCTGCACACTATATGTCTGCACCTCCAGAACAATCTGGTACTATAACCTGGGAACTCTGCCTTGCCTCAAGAAAGATTATGGAGTGGACTCCCTAAAAAAGCTACAGGTTAACAAAGCCCACCTGCATCATCTCCACCAACTGTCTCTATCCTGGAGTGCGTCTAGTGAACTTTTGGCCAGGTGCATTGTGAGGATTGTAGTCCAGACATCCAAAGGACCATCTAGGAGATTCCAGACCTTTGGGTTGGTGTTTTGGACACTTAAAACCTACAAGGAGATCTTCAGGAAGCACTTCCTGAAGTTTGGAGAACTTTTGGAAAAGTTTATGAAAAAGTTCAATGATGTGATTGACCCGACCTGAAGAGTCAACCCGACTATCTTCAACAGCGACCCGCCCAGGATTTCAGGTTAATCCCGCTGAAAGCAGCGGAGCCCCAGATTTCCAGGATTTGACTGGGGCCCTGTGGAAAGTCAAGCCGGAGAACCCTCTCCGAGTCTGGCCTGCTGTGGAGGAATGAGTGGCGCCAGAAGAAAAAGCTCTAGAAAAGTTTCTGAGTGTGAAGGTAAAATTTTGACCAGGGCTTACCGCTTAGTGTATCTGACCACAGCTCCATCGAGGTTGAGCTCAAACTTCGACTTTGTCTCAGTCAAGCACGGCCAGATGGCCCAAAGAGGCATTATATGTTTTTAAGCACTATAAAGTGGTTAATCTTTAAAAATTCATATCTCCGATTCCCTACATTGGATATTTGTAATTTAGATGTCTATCTGTTCATAAAAAAAATTCCTATTGTTACACATTGGTATGGGATTTTTATTGTGTGTTGTGTCTTACTTTTGTGATATATTGCTGATTTTTAATACTTTTCACTCCTGTCTCCTAAATTAGGCCCGACTGCTTATTGTCAGCTACCAAGGGTTGAGTAAGAGGCTAATTTACTGAGACCTTTACTGGACCCTATACTATGTTAATGGCCTTATTGCTAGTGGTAGGTACATACTTACCCCTGCCAATAGTCCACTTAAAAAAAATATGTTTATCTATCACTTTTTTTACTCAGGAAAAGATCATTAACATTGGTTATGTCCTTTTTGATCTCTTCATACTGATGTTGCCGACATGGATGGCAGAGGATGAAGTGGACAAGTATTATTTTAGGGATAATGGTTTGACTAAGGATACTCTGAAAATTCTCCCACCATTGAATGTACAGAAATGCAACACAATCTCTACGTCCCAGCCAGACCACTCAGTAATATATGCGATTGACATGTTTATTTTGATATAACATTTCACAAAACTTTTAGACATAATAGACACATTTTTATTAATAAATTAAAACCATACTTCAAATATATGGTAACAATGCAGCCGCCCAATTATGTTCTAAGCTGGCATTTTAAATGGTTTCCCATCACTTGACACACTTAACCAGTATGCCATAAGGATGGTTTTGTCTAATAATAGATGAAAGTTAATCAATTAATCAGAGTCCTTGTCACGCGTGCTACTTACCCGTGAGGGTCTCAAGGTGCTGAGGGAGTGCTGCTACTGCTCGAAGAGCCAGGTCTTGAGAAGTCTTCTGAAGGCGAGTAGGTCTTGGGTCTGCCGTAGGTGGGTAGGGAGGGTGTTCGAGGTCTTGGCGGCGAGGTAGGAAAAGGGTCTGCCACCGGAGGTTGTTCGTTGGATGCGGGGGACAGCGGCGAGGGCGATGCTGGCGGAGCGGAGCTGGCGGGTGGGGGTGTAGAAGCAGAGTCTGCTGTTCAGGTAGGCTGGTCCGGCGTTGTGGAGCGCTTTGTGTGTGTGGGTGAGGAGCTTGAAGGTGATCCTCTTGTCGACGGGGAGCCAGTGTAGGGCTCTCAGGTGGGGGGTGATGTGGCTGCGGCGGGGGACGTTGACGATCAGTCGGGCGGAGGTGTTTTGGATGCGTTGTAGTCGTCGTAGGTGTTTGACTGGGATTCCTGCGTAGAGTGTGTTGCCGTAGTCCAGTCTGCTTCTGATGAGGGCCTGCGTCACCGTTCTTCTTGTTTCGGTCGGGATCCACTTGTAAATCCTGCAGAACATGCGGAGGGTGTTGTAGCAGTAGGAGGAGACGGCATTGACCTGTTTAGACATGGAGAGGAAGGAGTCGAGGATGAATCCTAGGTTGCGTGCATGGTCGGTGGGTGTTGGTGCTGTTCCCAGTGTGGTCGGCCACCAGGAGTCGTCCCAGGCTGAGGGGGTGGGTCCGAGGATGAGTACCTCTGTCTTGTCCGAGTTTAGCTTCAGACGGCTGTTGCTCATCCTGCCGGCGACGGCCTTCATTCCCTCGTGGAGGTTGGTTTTGGCGGTGTGCGGGTCCTTGGTGAGGGAGAGGATGAGCTGGGTGTCGTCGGCGTAGGAGATGATGTTGAGGTCGTGTTGGCGGGCCACTTGTGCGAGGGGGGCCATGTAGACGGGCTGAGGGATGAGCCCTGGGGAACGCCACAGATGATGTCGGTGGCTTCGGATCGGAAGGGCGGGAGGCAGACGCTCTGGGTTCTGCCGGAGAGGAAGGACGTGGTCCAGTCAAGGGCCTTCTCTTGGTTTCAAGCTTCTAGGAGGCGTGTCTTTAGAGTGCGATGGCAGACCGTGTCGAAGGCGGCTGACAGGTCCAGGAGGATGAGGGCTGATGTTTCGCCGTTGTCTAGTTGTCTCCTGATGTCGTCTGTGGCGGCGATGAGGGCTGTCTCGGAGCTGTGGTTTCGTCTGAATCTGGACTGGGACGGATCCAAGATGTTGTTGTCTTCGAGGTTGCGGGTCAGTTGCATGTTGATGATTTTCTCGATGACCTTTGCCGGGAACGGGAGCAGGGAGATGGGCCGGAAGTTCTTGAGTTCCTTGGGGTCTGCTTTGGGCTTCTTGAGGAGGGCGTTGATTTCGGCGTGTTTCCAGCTTTCCGGTAATGTCGCTGTTTCGAAGGAGATGTTGATGACCTTCCATAATTGGGGTGCGATGGCTTCGTCTGCTTTGTTGAATACGTGGTGTGGGCACGGGTCTGACGGAGATCCTGAGTAGATGGAGTTTATGACCTAGCGTGTCTCATCGTCGTTGACGTTGGACCAGAAGGTAAGGCGGTTGGCGCTGGTGGTGTTCTTAGGGGAGTTGGGGTCTGGCATAGTCGGGGTGGTCATGGTGTTGAAGCTGTTATGGATGTCAGCGATCTTGCGGTGGAAGAAGATGGCTAGTGAGTTGCACAGTTCTTGTGAGGGCGGTATGTCGTTGGTGTTGGCGCTGGGGTTGGAGAGTTCCTTTACGATGCTGAAGAGCTTTTTCCTGTTGTGTGCGTTGCTATCCAGGCAGTCTTTGAAGGAGGATCTCTTGGCTAATCTGATGAGGTGGTGATGTCTATGGGTGGCAACCTCGTGGGCTGCGTGGTTGTCCGAAGTGCGTTCGTGGAGCCGTATCTTCTCCAGTTTCCGGCATGAGCGTTTGGAGGTCTGCAGCTCGTCAGTGAACCAGGTGGCTCTCTTGCTGGCGTGGTTGTTGGAGGGTTTCTTGAGTGGGGCAAGGGTGTTGGCGCAGTTGTCGATCCACTGTCTGAGGTTGCAGGCTGCGGTGTCTGGGTTGGTGGGTTCGGTGGGTGGGTTTTGGGCGAGGATGGTGATCAGCTGGTCTTTGGTGATTTTGCTCCTGCAGCGGCAAGGTAGCTGTTGGGTGCGGTGGTGCGTGGTTGGTTTCTTGAAGGTGAAATGGATGCAGCGGTGGTCGCTCCAGCGTGTGGCCGGCGACGTGGGTGGGTGCGGTGACGAGTTGTCTGAGGCCAAGGTTAGCGAGGTTGTCGATCAGGGTGGCCGAGTTGGCGTTGTTGTTGTTCTCAAGGTGGAAATTCAGGTCCCTGAGGAGGATGGAGTCCGTGGAGTGCTGGCGAGGTCGGCGATGGAGTCGCTGAACTGAGCCCAGGGTCCGGGGGTCTGTAGATGAGTGTTCCTTTGAGGGTGGTGTTGGGGTCGCTGTGGATCCGGAAGTGCAGGTGTTTGGCGGTGTTGAAGATGTCGTCTGCAAGGGTGGTGACCTTGAGGGTAGACTTGTGGACGATGGCTATTCCTCCTCCGATTCCGTTGGTGCTATCCCTGCTGGTGATCTTGTAGCTGTCCGGGATGGCTATGGCGATATCGGGTGCCGAAGAATCGTTCCACCAGGTCTCGGTCAGGAAGGCCACGTCTGGGGAGGAAGTGTCGAGCAAATCCCAGAGCTCGACGGCGTGTTTGCGTGCGGCGCGGGTGTTGAGGAGTATGCAGCAGATGTGGTTGGGTCCAGTCCTAGGAGGTTTGGTGGTTCTGTCGCAGGTGAAGCTGCAGGTGTGGCAGGAGAAAGGTCCGAGAGTCCGTTTTGGGGCGGCTTGGAACCAGGTGTGGTTTCGGCTGGTGCTGAGTGAGTAGAGGGTGCTGGCGTTGTGGCAGATTCTGGTGTTGTGGTGTTTGCGGGGCCTAGGGGTTCTGGCGCTGGGCGTGATCCAGGCACAGACTGGCTTGCCTCTGGCGCGCCAAAGGCGCGCGGCCTCCATAAGAGGGGGAGAGGGAGGGAGGAGCAGCTGGGAGGCGGGAGCGAGGTGGCCATTGGGAAGCAGGGGGCGGGGCCGCAGGGACGCAGCAGCGGGAGGAGCGGGAACGGCAGCAACAAAGGCAGGCGGCAGAGAACAGGCACGAAGCAGCTGGCGGCCGTGTGGTGGCGTGGGGAGCGTACTGCCTGCGAGCAGGGTCAGAGGTCGCTCTGACCCTGATCGCATGTTTTTTTATTTCCATTCCATTCCATTTCCATTTATCTACTTGGAGTCTACCGTTAGTATGGCCTTCTAGGATTGGTGACTGTCTGGTGGCCTTTCTACATGGTTCTGATGTTCCCTTCGGAGGAGGGAGTCAGAAAGAATGGAGTTGAAATCCTTTGGCGGGGACATGTTTCGGAAATTGTTTTAGGGAATTGTGTTGTGGTACATTGCAAGGATCATAAATATTTTATTCATTGAGCAATGGGTGTATGATGTTGTTGTTGTGTAGTCATAGGACTTGACAGTCAGGTGGGCTTCAATGTTAGGTGCAGTGTTGTTTAGCCTTAAATTTGTGGCTTGCTCCTGTGCACTAATGTTTTTTTTCTTGACACCATGTACCATTTGTGTGCAGATTTATATCAAAGTAAATAGACATCATCCATCCTTATTCTTTTTAAGGAGCTATTGGAAGGCAAGGTTAAAGAAAGTTAGCCAAATGTATCACGAGAGAAAGAGAGACAGGCAATAACTGACACTCTGTTCGGATTTTAAACTTGCTTTGTGTCTTATGCAAATCACATGTCTCAGCCAAACAGATATAGGGCCAGATGTACAACTGTTTTTTTGTGATTGCAAACGGGAAATCAGCCCATTTGGAACCACAAAGTACGTCTGTGCAATGTACAAACCCTATTTTTTGAGTCGGTAACCTCTCACCGACTCGCAAAATAGGGTTTGCAACAAGCTATTAGCAAGTGGCGTGGCAAGGCCGGCCCTTCCTAATAGCGAGTCGCACTTCTATGTACGATTGTTTTACGACCGCAATTGCAGTTGCAAAAGACTTGCAGTTTACCACCTATCTCAAAATGGTGGTAAGCCACTCGCAAACAGGAAGGTGTCCCCAGGGTCCCCTTCCCCTTTGTCACTGGCAGAAAAAATATTTTTTAAGAGCTGGCAGTGGTCGGACCACTGCCTACGCTTACAAAATGAAAACAAAATGTTTAAGAAAAATGGGCTGTATTAAAAAAAACTGCTTTATTTAAAAAGCATTCACGGATATGGAGGTCTGGTGACACGAGCAGGCCCTCATCCCTGTGAGTGCTGGCCATTCCCAATGGGGTCACAAATTGCGACCTGCCTCCTGAATATTAATGAGGCAGGTCATTTGCGACCCTATCGTGAATCGCAAACAGTATCTGAGACACTGTTGTACATTCCATTCCGAGTCCCAAATTGCGAGTTGCAAAACTAAACAATTTGCAACTCGCAGTATGGAAGGGTCGTACATCTGGCCAATTATGCACAAGTAACACAGTTACTTCCACATATGGGCAGGGGTAAATGGTAGTGGCAACCTTCCCAATGCTCGTATGCCACGCTGGTCCACTCCCCTCCACTCCACTGTCCCACTCCCCATGCCACACTGTCTAGGGACAATCATTAATATCACAAATGTGCTGACAAATGTGCTGACTTAAGGAGGTGGTTTATGCGGTCAGAACCCTGCTAACGCAGCCTGTGTGTTACTAGTATAGATATAGCTTTGCAATGATCTTTAAGTACGATCCTTGACGATAGTTTAACAAAATATCATTTTGTGACCTTTACTTGTGATTAGATAGTGGGGAACGAAGTTGCACTCGAAGATACTAATATTCTGGGTTATGAAACTCGGAATTCTAAACCTTTGATTATTGAAGTTTTACTGAATACAAGTCACTTTTGCGCTAGAGCTGTTGCCTAATATATTTCACTAGGAATTATACTAGCCCTGCTTACACCTTAGCTGTTTAGAAATCATACTGGTAAGAGAACGCACACACTCAGATCACTCCATAAAAGATGATGCAAAGTGCAAAGAGTTGTGCAACTTTAGGACCTTCAGGAGATAAAATTGCCAAACCCACCCATAGGGAATAGCCAACGTTTGCTCTTCTCAGATATACCACCTCGTTCGATCCTAAATAGGCTGTCTAATATTGCCCTCTTGACTCTGAAACCGCTCACTGCAGAATTGAAGGAAATCTTCCAGAAACCTTATTACAAGCCTACATTTGCATTGGCATATAGAGCTTCTATACATTCTTGAGTCTGCGTTTGAGCTGTTCGGCCTCTTTCTATCAATAATGTGTGTTGCATTGTTATGTAAAACAAGCTTGAATATATAAGTAAAATCCAGTTGAACATATTACTCAAGAGAGGTGAAATATCTATGTTAGAGTTCTTGTTTTGCCAGTATCCAGTCTAAATACCCAAATAGTTTTTTGCAACGTGAAAAAATAACATAGGTAGAGTAACGCTGCTATGCCTGCGTACACCTACCGACTCTCCATTCCTCTTGTTTGGTGGCATGTGTTTCCCTTTCGAACTTGTTGCACTCAGAACTTGTTCCCTCCCAGAAACAAGCAATGACACTTATGTTGAGCTAGGACGTAGCAAAGTTGACTTCATACACAGACATGATACAACAATGGTACGGTCTTCTCGTGAGAAAGCAGAATAAAAACAAACTTGCAAACAGATATTACTCAAATTACACCCATTTTATATTTACATTTTCCATGGGAGAAGCAGGGCTGAGTAACCACGCCAACATAGATTACCAAGAACAGTCACGCAGATACAGGGCAACACATTTTCCACTGCAATATAATTTCCAGACAGCCTCCTGGAAGCCGTTAAGGGCATTGTCCCTGCCATCGTCCCTGCCAGGCCTGCCTTGCGATCTTTTGGCCATACCCCAAAGTAACCTTAGGAGTATCAGAGGTAGCGCTCAAAGACTGGGACCACCAGCGGGGCAGCTCCCCTCCAACCAGCCTCGTACCCTGCTTCTCCACTGAACATAGCCTCTTGAGAAGAGAGCAGCAATAGGGCACCCTAGTTTCTATCTGTAATAGCTGTATATTTTCTGCCATTTATGGCCAGAGGGCAAGCTCACCAGCGTCTATAACCTTCCCCACCAACGATTTTTCCTTGTATCGTGATGGCTCCTAAGATCATAGGGAGGAAAAAATTGGCCCAGGCTCAGAGATTCACACCATATGGGGCAAAGAATTCGGTATTGGTCAGTAGCAGCAAACCATGCCATGGCTAACATTTTCAAATGATTTTGCACTGAATGATTCAATTTCTTAACAAACTTATTTCTGAGTGTCTAACGCTGTTGGGCCTTTGGAAATAACCTCGTATTGTAGCATAGCAACACATTCACATAGCAGTATTTGTTGGAACTTGCCAGATATCTCTAGGAGCCCTTCCTGGACCACTCAAGGGGATCATGTCTTTTCCCCCAAAATGGACCATCAGAATGTCTGGACCGGGAGTTGGACTACCTCCGGGAGCAGCTGCTCCATCTTGAGGCCATCAATGCCTAACCGATGGTGCTCCAACCCTGAAAAAGATTCAAGCTTGCCTTTATGAAATCTCTCAGTATACTTACCCGACTATGGTTCTCACCACCCTGCGATGGAGAACATGAAATTATCATAAATATTATTCTTAGACGCTCTCCCTGGGTATGGCCTCTACCAAGCGCGTGCACACACACGTACACACACACACGTTTTCGTTTATTTTTTTCAAGAATCAAAAATAGAGCCAATACATTAATGTATGAATATAAATAAATTAATCCTAAGGTATGTGCATTTTAATATACATCAGAGCAGGTTGCCGTGCTCATCTTTTCTACGCCTTTGTTTATTCCTTGTCGGATTTTTTTATTATCTCAATGATTGGCGTCTTTATAACCTCTTGCAGCTCTCAGACTCGCTAGCTGTTTGACAGCCGATGCCAATAACATTGTTCCTTGCATTCTCGTTATGTTATTATAGGTCAGATTTTTTTCGTGTGACCCTTTCATGACCTTTTTTCTTTGTTTCCAGGTGCTGCTCTCTGGCTTGATTGGCGTGGTGTCTTGGAAGCGGCCTCTCTCGCTTGTGGTAAGACCGAGTCAACTCTGTTTTGGGCTTGTGAATGAGATGTCATGTGTGGGGGCATTGTTGCACAGCTTGCCGTCACTCTCAATAGCAGACTGAGAATGGGCACGAAACCGATGTGATATGGAATGGCATTAGAGAAATGATGCTTTTTGACTGTAGTGCTTATTTGAAATATGAAAGCAGTATTGTATGGCACCAGTACTGCAGTTCATACGTAATACAAGATATTCTGAGAATAAGTAAACGGAAGCAAGTTCGATTTTCACAGGTCTGACTATCGCACCTAATGTTCACAGTGCTCTAGATAATGACTCTTCCAGCATTAGTCTTAAAGAGGTTTGATATTACTTTATGTCAGATGCCAATTAGGATAGCTGTCTAATTAGCTACTTCTGTGTATGATTAAGGAAAGAAATGTGAAACCTCATTAGATTTGCTACTACCTTATACACCGAGAACCATTTTCTTGTGATCAATTTTAGACGTATTTTTGATTTGTTATCCTCTTTCACACCACAATTTCTCCCAACATGTTAATTGAAAGCTTCTGCCCATGTAAAATATATTTAAAGGGCTTTGTAAATCATGTGATGTAATCAGAGCATTTATAAGTTGCTTTCCGTAAAAAAAGATTTAAATCCGCTCTTGTATATCCGTGCTATACGTCGCAATAAGTCTCAGAAAAACAAGCATGAAGAAAGGTTAGCATGACTATATAATGGTATGAATGACAAATACCCGGCCATAGAGAAATCAATCTGAGCTGTTCGTGTTTTAATAAATTAATTAGAAAGCCTGCAGTGTCAGAAACGAGTCATTGTGTCACTCACTTTTGTTTCTTTAGGAAAACGTGTTCTTTTTTCTGAGTTGGCAAAACTGCTGTGATGTTTGGTTGAATTTCAGATGACACTTCTTTTCCACCATTGTATGAATGTCACAATTTGTCAGCGAGGACTTAAAAAGAATGGTCTATTTTTGCATTAAATGCTTAATGAAACCCAGCATTCCACAATGTGCTCTGTGTTCTTTGAATTACATTGTAACAGGTAAATCCCCGACTGCTGCATGCCATGCTCGGTAGTTCTTGCCATATCAATATGAGCTTGTTAACAGAACCACAATGTATTCATTAGATCTCGACTACAGTTAGATATGCAGGCAGACCTATTGTTTCCAATACATAACAGTACAGATTAGGTTTGGGTCAGCTCCATGCTCAGTATGTGTTGTCTATCGCTGCTTTTCTCTTGACTCTATGCCTCTTCTTATTCTTCCCCACGTAGACGTATTTTGGTCTCATGATTGGATGAGTTGTATCCACCCACTGCATACTTATTATGCAACTTATACCGCGCAGACTAAACCCGAAGGTATCAAGGCGCCTACCAAAGGAGATCAAATTGCAGGGCACCACTACAAATACGCTTGTACAAAGAGACGTGTTTTAAGGGCAGATCTGAAAGTCTGTAGGGAGGGGAGGGACCTTAATTCTAGCGGAAGAGCATTCCACCATTTTGGAGCCAGATGGGAAAAAGCCTTCCCACCCCATCTGGCTTTCCGAATACGCGGGACACAAAGAAGAAGTCGATTTGAGGAGCGGAGGTTGCTGCCAGGATTATAATGAGACAGGATAGATCCAATACCTGTAGGGCTACTTTTCGCCAAAGCCTTGTAAACCATGCACATGGATTTAAAGACTATCCGCTCCTCAATCGGAAGCCAATGGAGCTGCTTCCTGGCCAAAGTGGCCGAGGAGCGACGAGGTAGATCAAGAACAAATCTGGCTGCCGCATTCTGGACTACCTGCAAGCGCTGCAGCTGGCTCTTGTTCAATCCTGCATACAGCGCATTGCAATAGTCCAAGCGGGAGCCCAGGAGGGCAACAGCAAGTTGCCTTCTTGCCTGCAAGGAAAGGTAGTGCCTAATTTTCCTAAGTATGTGGATGATGCCCCAACAGGTAGATACAGTCCTATTAACCTGTTGGCACATACCAAGGATGGGATCAATCATGACCCCGAGATTTTTAGCCAAAGAAGTGGGATTAGGGCAGGCACCCAATGAGTCAGGCCACCACTCCATAGACCAGATCTCTTCCTTTCCTCCAAACACCATCACCTCGGTCTTCTCCCCATTTAATTTCAGTGAATTATGAATCATCCACTGGCTGACAGCCTCCATACAAGATCTAAAATTGGAGGCTGTCAGCTCGGTTGACTGGGAAAGAGAGACGAGGATCTGGGTATCGTCCGCATAGGAAACTACCTCCATCCCAAAAGATCTAATTAGTCTGGCAAGGGGGGTCACATAGATGTTAAAAAGGGTGGGACTGAGCGCCGACCCCTGAGGGACCCCACATTGCACAGACAGGGATGGAGATAGGAATTTTCCCAGCATTACCCTCTGCTCTCTATGATCGAGAAAAGAGGAGAGGAGCCCCAGGGCTGCCCCCTGGACCCCGATCTCACCCAATCGAGATGTTAATACACGGGGAGAAAGGGTATCGAAGGCAGCCGTGAGGTCCAAAAGGATCAGGAGGGAGGTCTGACCCCCATCCACACTCGTGCGGATGGAATCGAGCACCAGGGTGAGGGCAGACTCGGTGCTATGTTCCCTCCTAAACCCATGCTGGGAAGGATCCAAGCAGCCCGAACTCTCCACAAAGGCTGCAAGATGCCCATTTAGATAAGCCTCTAACATCTTCGCGGGAGCCGGGAGCAGTGAGATGGGGCGAAAGTTCTTTAAAACCCCAGGATCAAGGGAGGGTTTCTTAAGCAGTGGTTTTACCACAGCATTTTTCCACTGCTGGGGAAAAGTACCCTCCCTCATCGCCCTGTTCATGATGTCAACCAAAGGGGGTAAGAGAGATCCTCTACACTGCTTCAGGATCTTTAGAGGGCAGGCGTCAAGCGGAGACCCAGACTTAGTTTTGTTAAACAACGTCTCTAGATCTTGTAGAGAAAGAGGAGGAAAGGATTCCAGGCATCCGGCCAAAGGGAGCTCTACCGAGGAAGCATCCAAGACCACAGTAGCCGGTGGCTCAGCAGTTGATAATCTCTGTGACTCCAAAGCAGTGTAGATGTCCGATATTTTAGACTGAAAGAAGAGAGCTATGTCATTGCAGAGCTCCTGAGATGAGATTACAGGATCGGGGACCTGAAGAGATGTAAGGGAGTCCACAATCCTGAAGAGCTGTTTGGGAGATGAAAGTGAAGCTGTGAGGGCCGTAAAATAGTCTTGTTTGGTCCTAATCACTTCCAGTTTATATCTTTTTAACAGGGTTTTATAGGCGCTCCTGTCTCCTTACTTCCTGTCAAAGGAGTCTTAGCTGTTCAGAGAACCAGGGGGCTGAGGGTCTTTTCCTGGCTGAGTAGCAGGACCGAGCAGGAGCCAGTTCATCCAAGGCCTCAGTGAGAATTTTTTCATATTGCGGCACCGCCAGTGGAAGATCCATCTCCCGAATTGAGGACAGACTGGGAATCCACGGGTCAAAAGAGTTTTCCCTGACGTTTTTAAGATTCCTACGTACTTCAATAGTACTCTGAACTTTCCTAAAGATATCCTGGCTCGGGAAAGCCAAGTTAAAAGGGACGGCCAGATGGTCTGACCAGGACAAAAGAAAAGGATCCGTTACTGACAGTCTCTGATCATTAGAGAAGATCCCATCGAGCGTATGCCCCGCTCGGTGGGTAGGTCCTTTCACCAGTTGGGTGAATCCACATGCTGTCAAGGCTTCCAGCAGGGCAAAGGTGTCATGAGCCTCCAGCAACTCTAAATGAAAATTAAAATCGCCCAAAATCGTTAAATTCTCACGGCCAAAGTAAGGTTCCAAAAGCTGAAGCAATTTCAGGCTGAAGTCTGTTCTAGGACCGGGAGGACGATAGACCAGAATCCCGTTAAATGGAGAAATTGAGGAGTCATACAGTGAGAAATATGACACTTGAACAACATCCTTAGGGTCAGAGACAGGCATAATATGACATTGAAACCTGTCTCTATACAGGATAGCCAGCCCACCACCGACCCGGCCTATTCTGTCCTGCCGTGTTAAGCAATACCCATCAGGGACTGCTTCGATAAGATCTGGGCCCGATGAGTCTTTGGCCCACGTTTCCGTAATGAAAACCCATGCCGGGTTCATCTCCAGTACAAGCTCCTTAAAAACAATATTGTTTTTAATAAGTGAGCGTGCATTAATAAGAAGGCAGTTTACGCTCAGCTCACTAAGTCCCACCGAAGGGCGGAGCTCCCAAGGAGGGGCGAGGGAGGCTGGGTTGAAACCCCCATGCCTACCTGAAAGCACCCGCATCCCATGGGCAAAAGAAGATCTTCAGGAGTGCTTCTATGAAAGCACGTTGCAGTTGGAGGTCGGAGGCGTAAAACATCCTGTAGGGAATATTTCAATAGGCGGTGTCCCACTATTTCCTGCCCAAGAGTCCAGCCGTCCAGCCCGTCCTCAGCGCGGACGGGCGCAGACGGGCTGGACTCTGGCGTGACTCCGGCATGGCTGCGGCGATCACGCTGCGCGCACACTCTGCGCGCCATAGGTACTGGTAAATATAGGGCTCTAGTCAGTCCACCTGACTGCTAGAGCGCAGATCGTTTCCACCTATCCTTGTCCCCACCCAAGATGGCGCCCACCGATTACTCGGCGCGAGGGTCCGGCCCGCTAAGCAGTGGTGAGTGACACGATTTAAATGCGGCAATGCAGCGGGGGGATTCTAAAAGCAAGGGAAAACTGTGCAATTTAAAAATAATAAACCAAAAGACAAAACGGGTCCTGTTTAAAATGCTAAATAGCGCGAGTACAAGCGCAGAGGAGAAGTGGACAGCAAGAGGGAGAGCTCCTACCTTCGTCCCTTAAGTACTATGAGCCCCCGAACTGCCTCTAGCCAGTCCACCAGACTGCTAGAGCGCAGATCGTTTCCACCTATCCTTGTCCCCACCCAAGATGGCGCCCACCGATTACTCGGCACGAGGGTCCGGCCCGCTAAGCAGCGGTGAGTGACACGATTTAAATGCGGCAATGCAGCGGGGGGATTCTAAAAGCAAGGGAAAACTGTACAATTTAAAAATAATAAACCAAAAGACAAAACGGGTCCTGTTTAAAATGCTAAATAGCGCGAGTACAAGCACAGAGGAGAAGTGGACAGCAAGAGCTTGAGGGGACTCATATTATTTTGTATTCGGCATTGCATGAGAGGGCATGTGTTTCATTGCTCTTACCCGCTATTTTGTCCCCTCTGGTGTGACTCTCATCTATCCTTTTCTGTGATTTACATAGTTAAATGTTTTATGCGGAACCGGCAGCTGCAATGTACCAATGTACTGCTGAGCCACGCAGTTCCTTGTGTACACTTTAAGCACACACATCTTTTTTACATTTGTGTTCCATTCATTCCACTCTACCCACCACGCTAATGCTCCCCACTAGTCCATGCCCCCATCTCACTTCCCATCTTGCTCTTCCTGTTTTACTTATTTATTTTCTATTTTCATGAGGCCCCAACAGCTGCAAAGTGTTGCTGAGCTGATCAATTGACCTTACACATTCATATTATTTACTTTTTTTCATATTTTAATGTACTGTTCTATCATGAATGTCTGCCATTTTAGAACAGCAGGTTAACACATAGCCGGCTGCATTACAACCTGTGAGCATGCGCATTTTATGATGCATGTGAGCACATGCAGTAAAAGCATGCATAATAATGCCTCTATGTACATTGACAGTCATCTTGAAATGAGATTTCTTTAACAGGAAACCTATTGCCAGATTGCTACCCATGAATTCTCATGTGCCCTAATACATACTCACTTGCTTAGATGGTATAATGCATCGGCAATGCCATTAACTTTGCTTTTTAGAGCCAAAACACCTTGGCTTTGCCAAAGCTTGTATTATATTTGTATTGTGTTATTACAGCAGCTTTCTGCATTCTTTGCAATCCTGGACTCACTAATCTGTATCACTTACCTCCTCCATACATATTCCGTCTTTGTCTTCTGTGTCTACCCTATAATACATCTAATTTCCCTTTGCACTTCTCACTTCAAAAGGCTCATCTTTAAAAAAGGGCCAGACAGAAAAAATACAGTTATTGATATTGAAACAATTACAATCCCCGAAAGTCCCTTTATTTGATTAAGACCCATTGGGTTTTGAGAGCTATAATGACCAACCTTCGCTGGAAGGCCCACTCAAGCTATGAAAGAGACCAGAGTGTGTAGCCGCAAACCTGTTTCCACTGCATACACACCTATTTGACAGTAGTGCCAGAACCATATAATGTATCTACCAAGACGAACTCTCTTTCTACTGGTGCCTGCTGATTCTGCTCTGACGTGCCACAGGAAATCATAGTATTGGAGGCAATTGCTAGTCCACATTACTGGGCTAATGTTTGTTAGAGTAGGCACCCACTGGGAGTTCTCAAGTGTTCCAAGCATCAGGGCTTCAGCAGTCTTTACAAATTTGAACACAGTACAAAAGCTGACTTGTTATGCTATTTGTTTCTAATTACCCGCTTCAACTATTATATAACCAGAATAGGAGAGCCACATTTGTATCCATTTTTTTTGTGTAAGCTCGAGTGAACTGTCACTGAAATGATTCATAAGTATTGCAAAATGCGTCTTATCAACAAATCTCCTTGGTCATGTACAGTAATATAGCATTCATGTTCAATAATCCAGCCAAAGGGCTTCGTGCCATAATCGGAAATTCTTCAAGGTTAAGGTGTTATCTTGTTTGTTTAACCATTAATACAACTCCTTAGAGCGCCAATTGGCCACATGGAGTACTCGTTGCTAGTTGATGAAAATAGGTAAGGTGTGTATGCTCTACTTTTATGTGATACGATTGTGCATCATATAGGGTGGACCGATGAGATACTCTTTTCATTGGACCTCACATGATACCGACTTTTCACTGTGGAATCGTATTTATGGTTAACTACTGCCACCTTTTTAAGCGGATTGTGATAGTGAAAGCAACAATATTGTTATCAAAACTTACTTTAATCGCTTCTTCCCCTATCCACTCACCCAAATGAATCCAGCCATTTGAAGTAGTGGCATCTTGACTATAATACCTTTAATATGTGTTAAGCCAGTTTAGAGTTGGGCTGTAAAAAATTAGGTGCAAATTGGAGAGTGCACAATGTGCACACTGCTCCAAAATACAGTTTGTTCAATTAGTGCATGATTTCACCAATGAGAGGGTATGCAAAATGATATTTTGTATCATCATCATAATCAAATCTTTATTTGGATAAAATAATATCCATTAAAGAATCACTAGAATAAAAACAAATAAAATACATTAAAAATCTTAAAAAGCTTCTCAACAATATTCACATATGGAATCTATCAAGAAATATCTAGATTGTCTCACTTTATTACAAGAAATCATCTTGTCCCATCCTCATATGTTAATACTTCCAAGTGTAAAACACATTTACTTCTAAAAATGGCAGCTGTAAAAAGAGACCCAATAGCATATATCCACATTATCTAATGCACAGATAGTGGATTAATTAGATGTGCCATCACACGGGCATTTAGGAAGCATCTTTTAACAGAACCCTATTTCTGGAAAGGCAACCTCAAAGTGTCAATACATGATCTTGTAAGATAGAATCTATGTTGAGTATTCCACATGGTCAATAGATACATTTGGGTTCCTTCATGTATGGGACCTAACTGATAATTACAGGTGGAGTGTTTTATGCTCTCTCATATGCCCCTGTCTACCTATTTATTCCCCATTAAAATCATTTATGTTTATGTTTATTTTTCTTGTAAATCGCACGAATACCGAAGTGTCTTGGCGCTGAAAAGTGTTAGGAGTAGGAATACAGTGAGAAGGTTTGTAACCTATATAGATGTAAAAAAACAGGTTTTCAAATTCTTCCTGAAAATCTGGAGATTTGGCTGACATCTCAAGGATATTGGTAGTTTATTCCAGAGTATAGTTGCACAGTGTGTTATGGCTCGACCGCCCCATCTGGCTCTTTTAGTTTTTACAGTGTTTATTAATCCTTGAGTAGCCGATCTCAATGCTCGTGAGGGTGCATAGGCTGTAAAAAGCTTCTGAAACTCAATTGGACTTCCTCCATTTAGTGCTTTATGCACCAGTGTTAGCGCTTTAAATTCAATCCGTTGTTTGATGGGGAGCCAATGTAGTGATCTTATTCCAGCCGATGTCGATTGTCCTCTGTGCAACCCCAGAAGAAGTCTGGCAGCCCCGTTTTGCAACGATTGCAATTTTTGTAACTGAAATTTATCGATACCCAGGAACAATGCATTCGCATAGTCCAGCTTTGATAGAAAAAGTGCTACCATCACAGTTTTCTGGAGTACTTGGGGAATAAAAGAAAACTTTTTCACAATACTTTTAAAAGAAAGAAGCAAGAGGATACAAGGCTGTTAACCTGAGCACCAAAGTTCAGTTTGTTATCAAAAATAACATCCAGATTTCTGGCCTTGTCAATAGGATGAGGGCATTCTCCAGACTCCACCGGCCACCAAGTTTGATTCCAGATAGATGGCTCTGTTTATAGTTCCTTCTTACTATAAAGCAGGATACTGGCAGGGTCCTCAATGCTAATATTGTTATCTACAGTTTTTAGAAAAGTTTTAATATAGGCTATAAGTGTCAAACAGTCTTTTAAAAATTCTTAGTCAAATTTTGTGCCAAGTTTACCCCATAAACTATGCCAGAATAAGCCATGATTGATCTGTAGATCATCCTCTAAAAATGGTACTGCCAATTCTTTATGTACAACATAAGAGGAAGTTAATTGTGGGACCTCCCGAAGTCTATTTAAAAATAGATTTTTTTTGTGACTGTAGGAGGGCACAATGTGTCCAATCCCACAGTGGAGCCCCATCGGTAACACTGGAGAGCATTTACTTTTATACTAAATCAATAATTCTCTGATTGGCTTGTGACTTATTTTGGCAGACTTTCTAAAAAGAGCTTGTATAGATCTTAAAAGTTAAGATTTTCCAGCTTTCAGCTGTGTTAGCCAGTTGCCACAACTATCAAAATGTATTCCAATATATGAGAATTTTTGTGGTTCAGGCAAGCCAACCCCCTTAATGTGATGTACCCATTTTAGGGCTTGCCCTTTCCCACAAACCATAGTAAGTGTTTTCTTTAGGTTAACTTTCATATGTTTTTCCTTCATATATGGGACTAAAGTATCAATCAATAGCTGTTGCCCATTGGATGTTCTAGAGACCAGGACAGTGTCATCAGCATACAAGAGGTTTAGAGTTGGATGGTTACTACCCATGATGAATCACCCTTCACCTTTTGGAATACCTTGTCTACCCCAACAATATATAGAGAGATCTCGGGGCGTAGGGGGGAGGAAACACCCCAACCATATCCATGTGAAACCCTAAAGCAGGGAGTACATTCCCTCTTTAGCCCATAATGTACATGGGTGATCAAGCGGGCATACAATTGAGACAGAAATATAATTATCCCATCAGGTGCACCCATCTCTTCCAGTGTCTTCCATAACTTGGCATGATTCACTAAATCAAATGCACTGCTTTAGTTTGCAAAGCATGGATATATGTACTTCTTTATCGCAGTGTATTTCCTAATAAGAAGGTGTGAGTTAATACATTGTTCCATTGTACCAACATCTCTCCTGAACCCATATTGTGAGTCTGTAAGAATATGATTTTCGGTCACCCACTCTTCCAAACTTTCCAAAAAGATTCTGCCCATTAGTTTGGCAGTAGAGTCCAGAAGGGATCTTGGACAATAATTAAAAATCGGAACAATTATATTTTCAGTTCAAGTGGTAGGGAGAAAACCACTTCCTGCGGCATTACACACTTGCATTAAAATTGGGCCTTTGAAGTGACATACAACTTAAAAATATCTATTGGTACCCATCAGGACAGGGTGCCTTTGCATTAGCAGACATATTCAGAGCAATAATTACCTTGTCTAATGTAATAGAAAGTAATTGGATAGTCCTTATTGAATATACAGCTGTAGATGATAGCAGGGTGGGCCGCCCGTAGCAGGCACCGGCTTTTCCCCTGTGGGCCGCCAGGGTGGGGGCCGGTTTTGAGCCTTTGCGAGCTGCTTTTGTTGCAGGGTCTTTTTTGCAGCATAGCTGCAATATTAGCCCCTGTAATAAAATCGGCCGAAACCGGCCCTGGCAAAGTGCTCGGCCGGCACCGGGGGGGATGTGGGTGTGGCCAAGCACTTTGCCAGGGCCGGTTTAGGTTCCCAGTCCAGCACCAGATCTTAGTTCTATAGAAACATCATCAAGGTTAAATATTTCTTCAAAATGTTTCATACAGTCCTCCTGTGTACATGAACCTCAACCTTAGGGGCTGCAGAATCTTTGAGGAGTGGTTGATTTATGGTTTTCCAAAAAAGGATGCTATTATTGGTGTCAGCAGCCTGGACTAAGTTGACCCAGGCCATATCTTGCTTCCCTCTTCTACACTTTACCAAGGCTTATTTATAAGCAGCTCTCAGGATAATGATTTTATCCCTATCCCTCTGCATGTTGTGCAGGACTTTCCTCAAGTTAAATTTGCAAGAATGCAACTTTCATCAAATCACCCCTTCTTCTTTTTATCCATATTTGCAGGTTTCAACTTTCCCGCTATTTCTAATATTATTTACAAGGGCAGCTACAAGTGAGCATAGGTAAGTGCTCCATCAGTGCATATTTTAAAATACATAACATTTACCATTACCACATTTTCTATAAAGGCAGGTCAGTTCACATTTATTATTATTATTATTATTTGGAATCTTGTGTAGCGCGTGGTTTGCCAAGGCTAATGCCAATAATACCCTGAATTCCTATATCTTTCACAAATTGTAGGCCATCAGTATGGGAGGTTTTAATTCTAAAAACCACCAACAAAGAGTGTTTGTCACTAAAGGAGCTCAGAAACTAAGATATGATCAGTGATGGAATTATAGCAATTCCCTTGAATGGTGTATATTGGTATCTCCCCTAGCTCATAATGACGTTCTAATATCTCTAAATTAAATAAAAAATAATTTCATTACTTGCCTCCCCGTATATGTTGTGGGGAAACTGTGGCAAAGCATCCCCAATATCTTTTAGGTAGCCACAATTTTTGGCTACTGGCTTATCACATGCGCTAATATTAAAATCCACAGCCCAAACAAAAATATTATTATCCCTGATAGGTGCCAAGAAGGATTCCATATCCCTACCAAGGTCAATATTAACCTCAAATCTAGTAGTAATAGTTATATTGTCACAGTAGTTAACCAGAATAATATTCAAATGTTCACCTGTCTGCAGGTGAAAAATCTGAAAAATAAGGTGTGGATGAATACATTCTTTTAACATTTTTAATGGGGCAGTTAAGGATATTAATAGGACTAAACCCTCTCAGGCCGCTTAGCCTCTGAAGGAGTGGTCGGAGTTATAATGGAGGAATGGCCATACTTGTGATGCTACTAGAGCGTTCTTCGATGTGGAAATCTTCCACTGCCCAAGTTTCTTGTAAGCAGAATAATTGGGATGATTTGATAACATCCAACCTTTCTATATTCCCTAGTTTACTCTTGGCCCCGCAATGTTCCAAGACCTGGCAGCTAGAATAACACTTTCATTAGGACTATTGTTATTAATATTAGGTGGTCCCAGGGTTTCTGTTTGAAATGCTCCAGCTATATGTCCTGAATATTATTCGGTTCGGGCTCAATAGGCTTATCTTGTCCCTGGAGTCAGTCCTATTCATCACAATTAGAAAGGGGAGCAAATCTATTAGCTGTTGGTACTGAAATGTGCAAATTAGGTTTAGACATTAAATCTGGTAGCTAAGTACAAGAATTGGTCTGTAGATGCGACTCTATAGGATCAGTGTCAATATAATAAAACAGTTCAGGTTTATAGAAAAAGCCAAGGGGTTCAACCATTGTATCCCCCAGGTAATCCCCTTGATATGGTGCAGATTAGACCACAAAAAGTAAGGATTTAACCACCATGGGAGAATAGAAATTCACATTTATACAATCATCCAGTCCAATTTTTTCAAGAACGGCCTACACTTCGATCCTTCTCACCATGATTACTTACTGAAAAAAGGAGTTTGTGTCCCAGGTCTGTTTAGCCAACCAACGAATCACCTTGTTTTTGCAACTCAATCTCAGTCTCAGATGAGTGCAGTTGTAATTTGGGAAAATTTCTTAATATGATAACATATGGTGTCACCTCTGGTGGAAGATGCAATATATATTATTTGCAGGGGCTTCAGTATCAGGAGGGGCACTCTCTCAGAGGGAGCAACAGATGATTGTTGAAATGTAGGGCAGGGGATGGGCGGTTAATGAGGATTAGTGGAGGTTAAAGTAACTGTTAGAAATGGGATTTCTGGTTGGCTGAGGCTTGCGCCAAAGCCAGGCAGAAACCACCACTCTAGTCAGGGTAAGAGAATTACACGCCAAAGATAACCCCTGCTCACCCCCTTGGTAGCTTGGCACGAGCAGTCAGGCTTATCCCGGAGGTAATGTGTAAAGCATTTGCGCACGCACCCACCAGCAACAACATCCCAGGCCCCCCATAAAAGGAACTCCACACAAGGTTATATAAAAATAGCCTTTGTATTATCAAAACACATTAGAATCATAATCAAAGGATGTACGTTGTGCCAACTGGCACGGGCAATATTTACAAGGGATTATGTACACCTGACAGGGCACATGTACCACTGTTAGGATCATCACAAAGTGAACTTGGTAAAGGTGAACTAAAAGCATACAAAGAAAAATAGGTCATAGAACGTACAGTCAGTAACCACTGATAATAACTGCACTTGCAACAGTCTGAGCCATGAAATCCATCATACACAGTATTCCATCAGTCTAACTACATTAGACCCTCACCACGTAAGTAAAACCTTACACTAGGGGCGTAAATCACACAGGGAAGTACCATCTCCCTAACATACCTAAACAGGTAAAACAACCTCCTATGCATACATCATATCTAGAGCACAGGGTGCGCAAAACATACTACACACAGTACATTTCCTAACACCCAAAAAGTAGTACATAAATCACATCAAGGTCCAGGGTGCGCCACTGCGCCAAAACCTAAACGTAGCAGCTGCCCACTACTTGCTGGGCAGCTGAGGACAAGAACAGGGCCTAAACGCTGCAGCTGGCACTAAGTGCTGCACAGCTGGGGAAGGCCAAGGTAGGGGCGAAGGTGTGCGACTCAATCCTGAGTCCAAAGACATGTCCCTAGGAAGGAAAACCTAAACGGTGCAGCTGCCCACTACTTACTGGGCAGCTGTGAATCAAACTGTGACAGGGGCCCTCACTGGCCCCTAGGACAGAACTGCGCCACAGGTTTGGACCCATCTAGGCTCTGGAGGTAAAGGGTGTACTCTGTGGAGCCATCGGGCTCTAAAATTAACATCGGGCAGAGAGCACACTGGTGCTAGATAAAGAACTGTGCACATGGGGGAGCCTTGCACAGACTCTAAAAATGAACATGTCCTCGTGGAGTGCACTAGAGCTCTGAAAATAACTATGCCTCCTGTTGGAGCCTTCTAGGCTCTGGGGGAACACGCCCCCCCCAAGGGACCTAAGGACCCCCACGGGACCCTGGAAACAAAGCATGCCCATGGGTAGAGCCACTTCAAGGCTCTTGGAACAAAGGTGCCCCCTCTGGTAGTGGCCCGCTGCAAGAACGGGCCGCTTGGGGCATGGCAAAACACAGTGCCTCAGTCAGGCCTAAGACATATGCCCGGAGACCCCGCAGCCCTTTCACACTCACCGGGCTGTTCTCTGGTGGGGGCTCCTCCGGCGGCAGTGGGATGACTCTGGCGCTCACGGTGGGGGCAGGCACCGGCAAGGTGCCTCGCGCCCCCCCGCTGCTCACTGCTGCTGGCTGACGCCCTTCTTCACATGGTCTCCCATCTCGGGACCGGGACTTAGTGTAGAGCCCTTCGAGTCTCCAGGCAGCCATCTCCTCTTCCTGCCGGGCGCCGGCCAATCCCAGCGCGGCGGCGGGCGGGACTTCCTTCGACAACCCGGAAGTCCCGACTACTGCCAGGCGCAATGCTGCCTGACTCCCGGTTTTGTCGCGGTGCCAGCATCACTTTTTGGGGATAACGAGGGGTAGACACCCTTGAAATACAAAATAAAAGTAGAAACGGGGTGGGCACCCGTTAAGGCGCATATAAAAAGGGGTGGCACCCTTAATGCAAATAATTAAATCAGCGGGGTGGGCACCCACAGGGGAGCCATTTTCGGGGGAATTCCTTCGCCGGGGATTCCCTCGGGCCAAGGGGCAGCTCAGCGCTGCAAAGCAAAAACCAAAAGCGCTCCACCTGGCAATCCAAGCGCTGTGCCATAGGGGAGAGCACTCCCAGAGCACCACAGCAACAGAAGGGTCCTGTAGGAGAGAAAACACAGTGCTCCCAAGGAACCATCAACCCGTGGTCAGGGCAGGACAAGGGGAACAAGGTCCTGAAGTAGAAGCAAGGTAGAAGGGTCCCAGCAGCAAAGTCCATCAGGCATCCAGGGGCTGGGCAGGGCCCAGGGAGGCAAGCCTTCCCCTGGGCCCCAGCATTAGCACGGCCCTGGTACATTCAAGTAGGAGAACAAGAACATTTTACATGAGGTAACAGCCTCTTTTTATACACACAAATCCTTTGTCGCTAGGGTGAAGGGTGGGGGTAAAACCAGATGCAGCTGGTCCTGGAGCACTCTGTTGTACTCAGCCCCTCTCCCCATTCACAGGACAGGCTAGGGACATCAGTCGTACCACAGGGGGTAGAGCCAGCATTGTGTAGGGAAGGCCCAGCCCTATTCAGGTCCCAGGTGCACTCCTCCCACCCATCTGGCTGTCAATCTCATTATTCACTACTGGGGCAGACCCATCCTGATTCCTGGAGCCAGGCACACCAGCCACCTCCAGCCAATCACAAGCCAGACAGTCAATTCATCTTTATTACACAGACATGCCTACTTCTAGAAGTGGCACTTCCACACTAGACACAGTAAATCCGCACACATCATCGTGCAGCATTTACTCTCACGAGTTCGCACATACAAACTCGACCCTGCACTCCCCACACATCAGGAACTACCATGGACACACATATCCCTCATGCATTCCTATGGGAGGGCAGGCCAACCTGACCCACGCACCCAGGGAGTGCATGCACTTTACACTGGGACACAGTGTCAAAGTGCGCAAAGACCAGAAATCACTATAACTATCTTAGAGTTCAATGCAAAAAGTTCAGGGGTAACCTGCCAGAAGGGCAAAGTCCAACAGTAACGTCTGTAGTTGAGTTAACCTGTGGTTGAGCTATCCTCTTAGTCAGGGCTAGGATTTCCTTTACAGATTTCTCCAAATTAGTTATTCTTTCCTTTATATCTTTCAGTTTCATAAAAAATGTCTCCTCAACAGTTTCCATTTTACTATGTAGCTTCTGTAATGTTAATGTTACATCTAAAGATTTTGAAGGGATTGGAGGTTTATCTATTTGATGCCTCTTAGAGATGCTACTGTTCACATTAGTACTGGTAGCTAAACTCCCCTTCTTTGATCCAATGGCCAATAAAGCCACTGGCTGGCAGCTTTTCTTCGTGGGGTGGCGGTTGGTTCACTGTTATGAGATGCTTCAGAGATCAGTAATGGATCATGAGATAAACAGGAAGCCTGCACAGGGTTACATTTATTGATTGTTATTCTCTTACTTACAGGCCCCAAATCTAAAGAAACAGCCTGATTACCAGTGTCCTCCATACCACTGTGTGAAGCGGACTTTGTTGCAGCTAGCCTTTCATCCACATTAATTATTTCACTATTTAATAAGCCCATGGCGTTGGTAAGATAGTTAGTGATAGTGTTCTACTGGCTGTGTGGCTTTCGCTCCATGTACTTGACCTAGTTACCTCTGGTCCATTCTGGTGTCTTCTGGTTGATTAAAACTAAAAACAATAATAATGTCCTGTACGAAAACGTTCTGACCAGGTGTCGTATCTTCAATCCAGGGCAAGGATTAAAGAGTGTGGGCCCAGCCAGCCTCGATCAGCCATGGGCGGGCGCAGATGGGCCTGTCCTTTGCCCCGGCACGCCCATGTGTGCCCAGAGCTGGGAGAGTCCCAGAACGCTCTTGTAGCATCATTTGTCTGCCCCTTCCTGCTAATGGAGAAATGTGTGCCGGGGGACCAAGTCTCACCACGGCAAAAGCGGTGAAGGCAGGATAGGCACAAAGGTCAGTATTGCGGGCCTCTTACAACCCGTGAAAGTGTGTATCATTTCGTACTTCATTTTGCTGCAGACACTCTTTTCTGTTCTCCATGACTGCTTGTCTTATAAATTTCAGTTAGGAATTATCATTGGGGCAACCTGTAACCCTACCATGTTCTTTGAAACCTCTGATACTGCAATAGCTAAAGCTTGCTACTGCTATTCCTGACTTAACTGTAACAAGGCGGCTTCAGTTATAGTAAACAAACTGGGCTTACTAAGAGACAAGCATACTTTTTTCTATTTGCTATGCCTTGTATTCACCGCAAACCCTCAGTTATCATTAAGAGGTGAAGGTTGGGCAAATATTGGGAATCACTATCTCTAGTTCAATAGCAGGATATCGCTAGCAAAAATATTGTCTGGCAGAAAGAATGTGTCCTACGTATTGTTTGCAAAAATATCGATGTTTTGATTGCACTACATTTGTCAGATAGTATTTTGTATATGATAGTTCGGTTGCATCCCTTCCCCCTTATTATTCACCTTACTGGCTGCTAAGGTGCCTGAGGAGGAAAAGGCTGCAAACTCAAGAAGGAAGGATTTTACCAAGCTGTACACATTTGTTTTTAAAGCTGGCAATTAACAACTCCTCTTGATGTGACTAGACCGATGTGTGTTCTGTCCTTGTCAATAATAAAAAAATTGTCTGGAGGCTGGTCCTGCTTGACAATAAGTTGTTATAAAAATGTATCAAGCACACTCATAACAAAGGTGTCTTGGCGCTGACTAATCCTGAGCAAGAATGATGACCCTAATTGATAAACAACCAAGTTTTGAGCGCCTTCCTGGAGTAGATCAAAGTGGGCAAGACTCTTTTTTCTGTTACATGATTTTTATTAGAGAATAAAGCACAGAAAATACAAAAAACTAACATGTTCAAGTAGTAAAGTAAGATCTCTTATAATTAATGCATGTGAAAAAGTTGCAATTAAACCAGATATGAATGAAGAATACATGACCTGGTGCAAAGAAGGGGTATACTATAACAACTAATAAACAAGGAATAAAATTAAACATTAAGAAAATTGAATAAAATTGAATAGAACCTATCTGTATAGAAACTAGAATATAATAAACTACAGTAAGACATTTTTATTAGAAAAAGGGGAAAAGAAAGAGAAAGAAATGGGGAAAAGTAAGAAAAGATAGAAGAAGAAAAGAGAGAAAGAGAAAAAGAGAAAAAAGAAAATTATGGAAGAGGTAAGTTAGAAGATAAATAAGTCGTGAACGGTAACCCTAATAAATCAGATTTGATTTTTAGTTGGGTTGAAACATAAGAAACTGAAGCAATTCTGTGTTCATCACAAATTAAATTCCACCACTGTAAGAAGGATAACTTAGAATTGTCTTTCCAGCAAATTAATATAACCTTAAATGCAGCAGCAATAAACAAGTCAAATAAAATAGATTTGGAAGGAACCTGGTCAAAATCAGGAGACATAGTACCTAAAAATATATTATGGGGATTAAAAGGAAGATTATAGGAAAAAAATCAATAAACATTTTGACCATATATTTTTCCTGAAAGTATTAACGTGAGGTCAATAGAAAAGTAAATGTAATAATGAACTTTCAGCATTAAGACAGGACCAACAAGAGGACGAAACTGAGTGGTTGAATTTGTGAAGTGAAGAGGGAGTAATAACAACTCTGTTATAAATAAAATATAGCGATTGTGTGATGTTTGCAGCCTTGGAGGTTCTAAAGAGTTTAAGCCATACTTTGTCCCATTGATGAACAGTCAATATTTGGGATAAGTCATGTTCCCATTCAAGTTCAACCTTAGACTTGGTGCGACGGCAAGTTACATTAGATAAGGCTTTATATATGAACGAGGCACTAGGTATAATGTTAGAGGGAACATCATGTAAAGGAGTGTCAGGTGAGAATGAGAATGGGAAAGGTTGAGAGGTGAACTTCTGTAGGCAATTTTGGAGAGATGGAACTAAAACATTGTATTGTTGAAGACATGAATCAGGTAGATTCAAAATCACTTGCACTTGACGGAAAGGCAGAATCAAATCATTAGCAAGCATTTGATAAACATAAAAAATGCCCTTTTCTTTCCAGTGTTTAATAAAACGATTTGTGTCGAAATTTAATATGTCTATTATACCATAATGAAGAAGCTAGGAAAGATTGATATTCGTCAAAAGGTTTAAAGAATAGTGTATGTAATAGGTGATGGGAGTATTTCAAAATTGGATATTGAGAAATAAAAGTACAATTGGTCATAAATATCACGTACTAAAAAGAAAAATCATTTAACAAGGAACTTTCAACAGAAACCCAAGAAGGTTGAGATACATCTTGATAATCTTTAGACAAAGCATAAAATTGTCGAATGAAAAATGCATTGTGATACAATCTAAAATCAGGAAATCGTACACCCCCTTCAGATTTGGGACAGTAATTTGGATAATGCAATACAAGCACGTTTATTGTTCCAAAGAAATTTAGTACAAATAGAGTTAATCTGGGAAAAATAATAATTTGGAATTTTAAAAGGTAACATTGACAAAATAAATAATATCTGGGGGACAATCATCATTTTAATTGTATCAAGTCAACCCCAACAAGACAAAAATAAGGGAGACCAAGAAGACAACAAATTGGTGACTTTGAGTTTCAGGGCAGTAAAACTATGGGATAATGTATCACGGACATTAGGAGAAAACCAAATTTCTAAATATTTAATTTTGTGGGGACACCATGTAAAATTAGTAGAATCAAACATATGTTGATAACATGAGTCATTTAAAGGCAAAATCTCAGTTCTGGAGAAATTTAACTTGTATCCGGAAACTTGAGAAAATGATACAATTTCCTGTAGAAAATGTGGTAAAGAAGATACAGGGTCAGACATATAGATAAGAATATCGTCTGCATAAGCAGATAGTTTAATGTGATGGGATTTTAGTTTAAAACCATAAATATGAGAGTTATTTCTGAGTCGTTGAAGAAAAGGCTCCAGACATCACAAAAAGAGTAGAGGAGAAAGGGGGCAACCCTGGCATGTACCTCTTTGCAAGCAAAAATAAGGGGAGAAAAGACTATTAACAAATACACACGCTTTTGGATTTGTGTATAGCAATTTAACATACGAGATACACTTGAGACCAAAACCAAACCATTGTAAAGTTTAAATCATAAAATCCCAATTAATCCGGTCAAAAGCTTTTTCAGCATCCAATGATAGAGCTGCTAAAGGGGAAGGGTATTTCTTGCTGAGACTTAGAATATTAGAAAACATTCTGGCATTATCAGAGGCTAAACGACCTTTGACAAAACAGGATTCATCTGGATCAATAAGAATAGGAATAACATTCTCTAATCTGGTGGCTAATATTTTTGCAAAAAGTTTACAGTCATAGTTGATTAATGATATAGGGAAAACATTCTTACAGAAAGAAGGGTCTTTATTTGGTTTGGGAATAACAATAATAAGAGCTTCTAAAATAGAACCAGAAGCTTTAGAATTGGATAGAAAAGAATTTAAAAGTTCCAGTAATTTGGGAGCAAAAATAGAAGAAAAAGCTGAAAAAAATTCTACTGAAAAACCATCAGGGCCAGGGGCTTTGGTTTTTTCAGAGACTTAAGGGCATCAGAGATTTCCTGGAGAGAGATATCATCCTCAAGAGAGGTAAAGATATCAGGAAAGGAAGCAGGTTTGGGAATATTTTAAAAAAAAGATGAGAAATCTCCCTCTGTTGGGTTAATGGTTTCTGTGTATAAGGTATTATAATACGATTGAAAAGTAGCAATAATGTCAGAATCAGAAGAAAGGAGTTGATTATTCAATTCTGAATGGATAGGGCCAATAGTTTTGCGTTCAGATTTGATTTTTAAATAGTTTGGCAACATTTTTCCAGCCTTATTTTGGCCCCCATGGTATTTGGATTTGATCTTAAGGAGGACATTACAAGCATCTACTGTGGCAATTTTGTTTGGATTAGATTTGGCTTTAATTAAATCTTGTAACGCGGCGGAGGATTTAGAAGATAAATATTTATGTTCCAAAGTTTTGATTAGACTGAGAGTTTCTTTATATTCCTTACTCAGCAGTTTTGTCTTCCTAGAAGCATAGGCAACGGTAAAGGCCCTGAAGGATGCTTTGAAAGCGTCCCAATTATTATGTATTGAGGTATCTAGAGATTTGTTAATGTAAAAAAATTCCTTAATAAAAGTGGTCGCTTCTGAAAGAAAAGTACGGTCAGATAAAAGGTAATTATTAAACCACCAGCGACCTTGATTTAGCGGTGTTAAGGATGTATCAATATATGTGGAAACAGGAGCATGGTCTGAAATAAAAATTTAACCAATTTCAGAGGATTGGAGACAGGGTAATAGTGATTTGGAAATTAAAATATAATCAATACGGAATCTTGTGTGGTGAACAGGAGAGAAGAAGGTGAATTCAGAGACATCAGGGTTACATGTTTTCCAGGAATCAAATAAAGGACGCGAAGAAATAGCTGACTGGAATGATTTATGGGTTTTATCAGGTTTAAATTTATAATTTGAAAGTCTGTCAGAATAAGGATCTAGCCAATTATTAAAATCTCCACCAAACATCACATTAGGGTTAGATAAAGACAACAATCTCATTTTTATAGTATGCCAGAAATCTGGGTCTGATTTCACCGGACCATAAATATTAAAAAAAGTAATCAGTGTTTTGTTGATAAGGGCGTCCACTAATACCCAACGACCGGCAGAATCACATTCTGAGGACATAATTTGAGCATGAATAGATTTGTGAAACAACATAGCAAGCCCACCATGACGATCAATAGCGTGTGAAAAAACAATTTGATTAACCCAATGGCGTTTAAGTTTTAAAGATTCAACATTGTTACAATGGGTTTCCTGTAAAAAAGCAACTTGAGCATTAAGCTTAGCCAAATGAGACAATACCTTTTGACGTTTGACGGGATGACCTAGACCACAAACGTTCCACGAAACGACATTAACCATGTAGTTGGATTAGGGGATACAGAAGGAAACAGGAACATGAGACTGCATATTCAACATAAAGGAAACTGTGGGACCAATAAAAACAACAAGAAAGACACCAATTATTATGTGTTAAAAAGAGAGCAGTACAAAGGACAAGACATGTAATGAACAGTAGAATCACCAACATAAAAGAAGAATGAAAAGAGAAGGAAGAGAAAAGAGAAGGAAGAGAAAGGAGAAGAGGGATTTAGAGGTAGAAAAAGGAAATAAGCAGACAGAACAAGGAGGACATTCCAGACCTGCAGAGAGAGAAAAACACAAGTTGAGAGAGACATGGTGACAGCGAAGAACACGGACACCCATAAGAGAAAAAGATGAAAAGAAGAACCTCAGGGAGAAAAGAAATAACCAGCATACTAAAAGATATTATTCAAATCAAACATTTAGTAACAGAGTAATAATCCTGAAACTGGGTGAATACATCACTTATTAGTCTCCATACTGCGAGATGAGAGGGTCTTAAGAAAGAGTTTATGTTTATCAGGATCACCAAAAGATCTTGACCGACCATCATGAGTAATTTTGCAGAGGCACGGATGGAGAATTCCAAATTGGATGTTCAGTTGTCGCATTTGAGGGCGAAGGGCAAGAAACTGTTTGTGACGAGCATTTGTTGCATTAGAAACATCTTGTGAAATAAAAATGTTATGACCTGACCAGGTAAGACGACGTTTAAGTCTCACCGCATCAGTTCAGTAAACTCCAGAAAAAGCATGATGATTCCACGTGGTTTATTGGACATAGGATTCAAACAACCTAGGTGATGTGCTCTCTGAATATTTAGAGGAGTTGGTGATGGTTGCAGCTCCAAAAGTTCAGGAAGAAACTTCTGTAAAAATGCCACCAGATTAGAACCTTCAATATTTTCCGTAATCCGTAAAGGCGTAGGTTGTTTCTGCGATTACGATTTTCAAGGTCCTCAGCATGAACTTTTAGCTTGTGGATCTCCAACTCAAGTAAAGGAATCTTCGAAGAAATATCTTGAATGTCACTGACCCGTTGTTCAAGTTCAAGTACTTTTCCTTCCATGACGATCCATCTTTCTTCAATCTGTTTTAATTTTTCCTTAGTAGTAGACATAAATGGTTGGAGGCCACGAACTTCGTCAAGAATAGAGTCCAAAACTGGATTCTGTGAGGAGAGGATAGGTGAAGGTGGGTCATTTTTATGCCGTTTAGGTTTTGTACCTGTGGAGGAGGATCCAACTGAATGGGAGTCATTGGCCATGGCTGAGTATTGAGAGAAGACAGTGGTAATATTAGGTCGATATTGAAAAAATGTCAGAATTGTATATAGAGGTACTTCTTATGGTGAACAAGAGCAAGATAGTACAGCAATTACCACAAAAAAACAGCACTTTAGGCCTTTTAAAAACGGAATAACTAACCATTAGTATGAAGTATACTAAGGTTATCCAAAGGTACAGGCAAAGATGTTCTGAGTAATAGGACAGACCCACACAGTTACCGTATAAAAAACCAAAAAGATGGTGGGAAAGTGACCCTGAGGTGGAATGATTAAGGGTCAAGGCATGAACCAGGCAAAGAAAACATGCAAAATGACAATAAAGCCAATACCACCACTTTTGTAAGGAAAAAGGCTCTCAGTAAGTAAATAATTGGCAAAAAGAACAGGCAAACAAAGCCACACTAGCATCCATAATAATGCAGAAGCTTCCAGCGAAAAGGATGCAAATTCCAAGGAGATAAGCGAGGCATTTTGCTGCAGAAAGTCACAAGAGGGCGCTGAATAAGGTAAAAGCGGCAGAGGCAGCAGAAATGAGAAAGTGTGAGCGTTGCGGCATAAAATGGCGGCCGCTGGCTCTACGCTGAGGAGAAATCACCGCTGATCATAATTCGGCATAGGGATAACAGAGCGCCCGTCGAGACTCTCCAAAAGACTCACCCCGCCTTCATGAGTCAGCAGGCAGCGTAGACGAGGAAAATACGAGCAAAACAGGCTCCGGTAGCAGGAAAGAGTTCCGAGGTGTCACAGAGCTCACACGGGATCCGCCATGCTTCTTCGGCGGTCAAGCCATGCCCCCCGTGGGCAAGACTCTTATACGGCAGTGTAGACTATTACAGAGCTTCATGGTTCCTGCCGTAAAGATTCTGCCACCCCAGTTGGCCTTCCGGACACTGGGAAGCAACATATAGGGGTCCATTAGGATGGCGGACGGGGACAGGTACCGTCCGCCACAAGAGCGGAGGAACCGTGCCCCCAATTAGGATGCACCCACCACAGTGGCGGGTGCATCCCGCATTTTTAACATTGAGGCGGACGGTGCTTAAAGCACCGGCCGCCGCAATGTGAAAAATGCTTGTTGTGCGTTTCACAGCACAACATGACAGGCACCGCGCGGTGCCTGCCATGTTGTACTGTGAAACGCAGGGGGGTACCATAGGTACCCCCATGTGCACCTCCCACCACCCCCTGCACCCTGGGGGCCCGCAACGGGCCCCCAAAGCAGGAACCGTATGCCTTTTCGTGGCGGCAATGCCGCCACGAAAAGGCATTCCTCCCAGGCCATCCTAATATGGCTGGCGGTGTCTGATAGACACCGCCACCATATCAGGCCTTTTCTGCCGCAGTCGCCTTGCGACCGCGGCGGAAAAGCGGCGGGCGGTCTTCCCCTTTGCCACGGTCCCCCCGCCATTGTAATATGGCGGGGGGAAGAAAGGTGGCGGACGGGCAAGGATGGCGGACGGATCGCCACCGCCTGCATGTCCCCATAGTTTGCACATTCAGAATGCAATGGTCCACTGGGGGTGTACCACTTGAAGGACTGTCTAAGGTACAGGGGACCAGTGTCAAGACGAAATTATAGGCAATGCACAGGGCCTTGATTTTGATACAGCTTCTTACATGGAGAAAATAAGGTCTTTGAATTTCCTTGGAGACAGATAGGAATTTAGGAATGCTGAGGCATGCTGGCTTGCACTTTGGAAAATAAGTAGGGGGGTTGGCTGATTGTGGCCTGAGTTACTTTTCACTGTGGCTCTTCCTGAATCTCATTGGTCCTCGCCTGCCACGCCCTGACAAAAGACCCTGGCTTTGTACTTGAGACTCGGAGTGACAAAAGGAGGTCAATAAAGAATTAAATATTTCACTGTGGCTCTCCCTGAATCTCATTGGTCCTCGCCTGCCACGCCCTGACAAAAGACCCTTCCTTTGTGTTTGAGACTCGGAGGGACAATAGAAGTTCAATAAAGAATTAAAAACAGGTGATGGAAGAAATGCTTGAATCAATCTCAGCCACTAGTAATTACTCATGCCACATCCTCTGTATTTAGCAGATCAGCCTGGACTGTACCCGTTAGAGAAAGACCAATGCTGCTTTGAAAGCATGCTTGGGGCTCAGAAACGTATCTGAAGACAAACATGACTTCGCCGAAAATGTGCTTATGAACGTAGTTATGCATTCAATTATATCCTTCACATATCTTCAAAATGAAAAGGCCTAAATATTTGAGAAGTGTCCTGTAAACAACATTAAAATAGCTTAACGTAAATAAGTACATCTTATTCTATAAGTGAAAATTGCGAACTAAATATCAGTACTGAGTAAACCATCAGATCATAAAATTTGCTGAGGGAATTCGACAACGAATCTATTTGTGAGCATAGGAGCTGTTTTTAATAGAAGATGATTTAGCTCGTCGTAGGGGGCCATGCGATGTTTTGTGGTATAATGTTTTACTATTCATTTTATTGTCTATGATAATTGTCTACTGCAGAACGAGATGTATTAAAGTTATGGTATTTAAATTGCTCACATGTTTTAATGGATAAAATGAATACACTTTGCAATAAAGCAGCAGTACATACTGAAACTGTTACCACCTTGGTCCTGTGTGAATCTGGATCATAAAATAAGAGTCATTATTATTATTATTCCGAGTTTTGTATAGCGCCTGGTTACCAAATAGGCATCCCAGCGCTCACCAGATAATAACACTACCAAAGAATAAATTTTGTCCCCAGGACAAAATGTTTTCACAGCTGAACTGCGACCTCTGGGACACTGACAAGATCCGTAGCTAATCTGAACTATGGAAGTCTGCAGTGATTTCCTTCATTTCTACTTAATTTCTGAAAACGTCTTCACGCTAGAAGGCCAGTGCTTAATAAAAGAGTACTGCATACGCTAACCTGTCTCAGAAAACACTGGGGCAACCACACATTATTACAATTTAGTTTCATTCTTTGTTACCTACATACCAGAAACACACCGTGTTCTTAAAAATGTGCAGTTCATCATCGCACATTCAGAGGAGTAAAATTCTCTTGGGGAGCTATTGAAGAGTTGAGCCACTCCAGTGGACCTTGGAAACGATTTGAAATGTTACCCCATCTGTCTTTCACGCCTTATCACCCCAAAGAGGACAATGTCTAAGGAATTGCAAGTCATATGCAGTTTTCATGCTGATGACTTGCAGATGGTGCTATTAATCTTTGTAGTACTGATCAGTGAAAATTTCATTTGAAAGCACACATATACTCGAAGGAGAAAGAGAATCACAATCCAAAGCCACATAGAAATAAACACTAACAGGCAATGGTTAGAAGCTAAAACTTTAGAACTAATTCCTTGAAATAATGTGTCTGTTTCTGACTGGGTCTATGACATATTCAACATTTTTTAGAGAAGACTGGTGGCCTTGACACTTCTAGGAAAGCAATGTGACCCATCAAAGTTCAATCGCCATCTACCGTTATAGTCACCAAGGAGAGGCCATTTTACAAAGCATACATCTATGGGATGGAGCCCATACTAACCACAATTGTCAATCCCTCCCTGGATTGCTTCTTAGCTGTTGTGACATCTAAACCCAAGATCACAGTTCAATAAGGATATCTCTTACCCATCCAACTGATTTGGACACAAAATATTACATTTTACTCCTGGGGCTCAACACTCCAACAGAAGAAGGTTCCTGGAAGCAGCATCGCGCAATTTTCACTGCACATCAGTCTCCCATCCGGCACTACCTAAGCACCCAGATCTTCAGCTTCTTGCATGGTGCCTTTGTATCCAATATAAGTTTCTAGTGGTGAGACACCACAAGCAGGATTAATCCACAGATTGCCAAGAGCACTCCCTTCCTTTAGGGTCCTCAGCAAGTCCACTGGTATTGAGAGTGAGTCAGGGGGCTTGTGAGTCTAGTCCTGGAGACAGGGTTTACAAAGGTCCAGAATTACAAATACAGAGTAGGATCCTCCACACTCCAGCAAGATGCTTGTCAGCTGTGCTACTTAGCCTCCCCATGCCTCTTATTCTTAACTGGTCTTCCCTATGCACAGGTTTAAAAATGTAGGTGGAGAGTTTTAGAACATGGATGTCACCTATTCAGTCCTGTAATACCACTAGGCCTGGTGAAGTTTGAGTTACATCAGCGCAATTAGAGTAATTGCAACAAGGGAAAACTGGCTTCCCACATTCAAGTTTTCTACCCTTGTGTGGCAAGATTCCTGGCCCTTTTCTTTATCATATACAGAAAAAGCATTGGTTCTTGTGGGAAATACAAAAATATTTGATAATAAGTAAGCACAATTGCTAATAATGCCAGTGAAGGATGTTATAAAAAGAGACGCTCAAACAAAAATGCAATCAGGAAACCAAATACTGATAGTACAAAATCATGCCTGCATTTTAAAAACACATGTAAAAGGAGTGCTCAGTGTCCCAAGTGAAATTAGAACAAGCGCACAGTAGCCACATTGCAACAGGCATTTTTCACTAGAAGCAATGAACAAGGCCCCCCACCACAGATGGGGCTAGTCAAAAGCAAATCAATTTTGAAAAGGGGAATTAAAGTCCTTTTGTCACACTCTTTTTGTTTATAAAGTAATTCTAGGCTGGCACATAACAGGGTACATCCTAGTGTGTTCATATATATATACCCTGAGTGGGTGAATCAGCGATTCTGTGGATGATGTCATCAGTGGTGTCATCAGTGATGTCATTTGAGATGTCATCAGTGATGTCACTGACCATGCATGAGTGATGTAATATGTGAGGTCATAAGCATTGCTTTGGGGGGTGCAAGTTATAGTTAGCTCAGTTAGCTATAACTTCGGAATTTCTTTGGCTTTCTATGAGTGAAATGTCAGCCTAACTATAAAGTCCCTGCAACTTTCGTTTTTTTAGTGAATTTCTATGTTTTTTAAGCTAATTCCTAACCATAACGTCCCTGTAACCTTTGTTTTTTCAGTGAATTTCTAAGGTTTTTATAAATGCTAATTCCTAACTATAACGTTCCTGTAACATTTAGGTTTTTTAAGTTGCAATGGTATTTGCATAATGGTGGGGAAAGGGGGTGGGGCCTCAGGCCAGCTCTCAGGAATCCCACTGTCTAAAACTTACATAAAGTACCAGGAGTGCCATTGCTCCCCAAGTCCCTTAGCATCCAAGAAAAATTAATTCCCCAACAAGTAGTGTGCCAGGAGACGCGTTTACAGATCTCGTGGAGAAATAGAGGGCCAGGCCTCCGAAGACCTCTTAAGAAAATCACTGTGTGGGACTTGCTGGAGGTAACAGGAGGAGTAGTTGGCCCCCAAAAACCCTCAATCGCAAGGAGACTTCAACCCCCAACTAGTGGTGTGCCCGGTGATGCGTTTGTAGAGTAGTGGAGAAAGGACATTCTTTATGATTGCACAGGTAGTGCTTGTGTGATTCTATGAGTGCAATTGCCAAGGACAGACTGCGAATACCGAGTGTCTTTGACAAATTGTAAAACACATATATAGACATATTTTACAAAAAGTTTCAGTGTAGCTATTTACTAATGTAACTTTCCCCTTTGTATTTATTTGCCGAAATAACTACATCAAAAAAGAATTTTCCTTTTTCACAGAAACACCGGGGGTCGCAGTTACATCAGTAGTCACAAATGCAAATTACAAAATGTAAAACAGATATCTAAACATATAATTATGTAACTTTATTTTAACAACACATTTAACAAAATCATCAATTTAAAAAGATAACTTTCAACATCTGAACTCATGGATTGAATATAACTACAAAACACACTTCAAATTACCCTTTCTTACACAAACTCAACAGGAATGAAAAACTGATCAAAATGTAGCGCACTGCCCACTCTGGAGGGATATTATATAACCGCAAAACTTAACATAAAAACGTTTCCAACCATAAAACCAACAAAAACATTTTACAACTTTACAAAACCAAAAAAAAAACAGAAAATCATGGACGGTGAAATAAAAGAATATCATTGGATAATACACTTTTCAACTAAAACAATGAAAAGAACACACCCACTTATCTATCTATCGTGAACATTGTCTAAGAGCAGTTCATTGTGAGCAGATTTGTGCAATGCACAATATGTCACAAGGCATTGTCAAGGGGTACAGATATAAAATATTTTTCCGAGACTACGTACGTCTAAAACCATACCAAAGCAATAGTGTAAAAGTAAAAAGAAGGCAATGCAGGACTGAAGGACCCTGAACTGTAATACCAGCCCCAATAACACTGGGGCAGACAGCCCATTCAGATGTCCAATGTCAACTCCCAGATTTGGCTCCACAGTTGCTTAGGATTGCATCAAACTGCTTGGATTGTGGAGATGTAGTGAGTACAGAAGAGAAGTACATAACAGCCCTTCGTAATGCTCCAAAGAATCATACATTTGTATATTTGTTTCATTTTTAGCCATTCATAATTTTTCTACATTAGCAGGCATTTTATTATCCTACAAAATGGGTATCTAATATCTATGTGTTGTTCATTTTATAATCTTCTCATTAATTGTAACACTACTTACAAATAACTTGCTGTATGGATAAGTCAATGCATTCCTCAACAAATAAATACACAGCTAGCTTTTGCCAATTATCATTATTTACTTTTTTACTTTTTAAACATGTCAACAGTCTGTGTGTAAATCTTCTAGTTAGTGCATCAACAACATGTACGAAAATACTCTGGTTTTTGAGACCACACTGTGTTATATTTTGTGATCTCTTTTTCAAACCTATCAACTGTAAAATCTGCGTCCTGTTCTACAACTCCTACTCTTAACAATTCTTCATTTTCCCTAGAATCCTACTGAGGACCAAAGAAACTAAACTGCACATCATCAGTCACCTCTTCTACACCTGCCACAGTACCCTACAAAAGTGCTCTATTTATTTCTCCTAAACACAAAGCAGGAGTTTTCACATAGTACAGCCTCCTAACTAAAGTTTGCATTGTTGAGCGGTGTACAACTAACATACTAAAATGATGAAAGGTGCTTTGGCACACTTTGTTTAATAAACAAGCTAGTGAGTGTCCCTACAAACTTGTATGCTTTCTAATCTTGCAAGGATCCAATCCTCGTAAAATACTTACTTTGTATTTTAAACTTCACCTTGTAAAGAAATGTTAAATGTCCTTAATATATCAATGGATTGCTGTCGTTGACTACAAACACTACTACAATTCCATTTACATACAGGCCCCTGACTACGCCTTCCTTGTACCTGCTCTCCAATAACTTGTTCTACATTTGTAGATCCAATCATTTCTTTTGCTATAGGAGTGCCATTCTTCATTTCATAACATTGTCCTCCATAATCAATACCATGAACTATTCTATTATCCTTGAGATAGCTTTCTTCAATAAAGAAAGACTCAGTACTAGAACTATGTATGCATTCTCCACTGAAAACTGTACAAAAGTTACTTCTTTTTTTTAAAAACATATTTTTATTAACATTTGAGTTAATCTACTTGACATTTAGCCATTCCATTTCAACAAACTTTATTTCGGTCAATATATACCATAAAAAGTACATGATAAAAACAGTTTGCGCAGATCAAAACACATAGCTTAGACAAATAAAACATTTATACATAAAACTGAACATTAGGCAGCATTAAAATACATCGTAATAAACACAGAGTGGGAGGATCGGGGAGTCCAGGCCTACACCCGGTCCTCAACCGGCTTCCATGTCGATTACCCTGTGTGAGGCCACTAGGGCCATAAGCAACTACACATACAGATACAGTCTTATCAATATAAATTTACAATTCATCACTACACCAGAACTTCGAACCAGAATTGGTTTACTGCAGTGCAGTCCCAAATTTTGTGGATAAATTCAGCATCCTTGTGATCGCATCTCTGGCAGTTACGCGTACCACCCTCAAATACAACCTGAGTCTATAGGCATATACGTCAAATGGGTGTAGTTAAATTGTATATATTTTATCCCGGTGTTACGGGAAATCTTTTTGGGTTATGGTAAGATTTTGTTCCATTCTGAATACGACAGCTCTCTAGTCAGTATAGTATCTCATTTGCCACGAAGGTGCCGAAGAGGAGTGTGGGATACCTCCGACAGCAAGGCATACAGCCATTCCCGGCCTCTACTCGATTGCGCCTTGAACGTATGTACTAAGGCTACGTAGTGTAGGAATTGCCCCATTTATAGCCCTGTGTTTTCAACCCGATCTTCCAGAGGTGAGAGGACAGACTGCTGGTAACAGTCCTCCACGATTTCTATTCCCACTGTGGTCCAGGGCAACAGCTGTTTGGGGGTAAATATCCTTCTAGGGTTGCCGTGTGGTAAACCACTGTTGCATCCAATATTTTAGCCAACAGCAGGGTTGTGCGGTCTCCAGCATTTAACTAGTTTGTTCCCTCAGATGCGAATGTCCTCTAGCCATTGTGCCAGCCACTGCAGTTGTGAAGCCAGCAAATAGTCCTCGAAATTCGGCACCCCCAGGCCACTGTTCACTATGGGATGCCATAGTGTGGCCAAGGACAAACTAGGCCAACCCCTTTCCCATATGAGGTCACGGAGCAGGGTATCCAGCTGGCGGAACATTTCACGGTAACCACGGTTGGGAGATTAACAACAAAGTACAGCAGACGCAGTAGTATGACATTTTTCGATAATAAAATACGGGCCATGATCGGAAGGTGCAGGGAGCACAAAATGGGAGTGTAAAATATGTATTTCTAGATATTTGAAGGTGGAGGAAGCCGGAAGCCAATTAAGATCTATTGGGAGCTCTACAGGGCAAAGGCTAGTAGACAATGTTGGGAATAGATAGGTTTTGCTTCTGTTAACCTGTAATCCAGACACATATTAGAATCTGGCTAGTAAATCAAATGCCACCGTGGAACCCCCGTACTGCGCCGTTAGGGGAAATCAGGAGGTCATCTACATATAATGAGATGATATGGTCGAAGCCACCCACTGTCAGACCTATCCCCTTGCCTCCCTGGTGGAACAAAACCGCCAATGGTTCTATCGCCAGTGCAAATAGGAGGGGCAACAGCGGGCAACCCTGCCCGGTACCACGGAATGTTCAATATTGTGCTTAGACTACTTTGCCAGTCTTGACCCTGGCTATAGGATGTTTGTATAGTAGATGTACCCATTTTGCCAGTCCTCACCAAGGCCCATGAGCAGCATTGTTTCAAATAAAAAGTCCCATTGAATGGTGTCAAAGGCCTTCTCAAGATCTATCGAGAGAAGGGCTTCTCCAGGTAGGAGCCTCACGTCTGGATGGTCGAGTACTGTGTACAGTCCACGTAAGTTGTTAGAGGTGTTTCGGGATGGAATAAAGATTCATGGATTGAGTGTGGACATGTGGGGCAGTAACTGAAGTGCCAGTTTCTTGCTCAGGAGCTTAAAGTGCATGTTGAGCATAGCATCTAAATTCAGAAACTCGGCCCCCTCCAGTTTTGTCTTAGGGAAGGGAATCATCAAGGCATCCCTGACAGACGCCGGGAGCCGCCCAAGTTTCAGCAATTTTGTATATATGATTTCCAGGCGGAGGGCCAATTTCAGGGCATATGTCGAAAAAAACTCTGCTAGAAGGTCCTCTGGGCTAGGGTCTTATCCGTGTCCATACCTTTAATTGCTATTGGGTTTTCCTGAGTCATAATAGGGCAACCGAGGGTCGCCTGCACTTGTGGGTCTAGTGTGAGAAGTGGCAGCTTGGAGAGAATGGAATTCTATACTATCTACGAGACTTGTGTGGGTGCCTCATGTAGGGATTCATACTATGTGCGAAAGAGGTCGTTGATGCCCTCAGGGTCATGGACCGATTAATTTGTTCCTGTCTGTACATGAGTAATCGGCGCACCTCACGTTTCTAGCTTAATCAGCCATGCTAGCAGTCGGCCAGGTCTCCCCTCCCCATGTGTCTTGGCAAGGAACCCCTTGTAATCCTAACATCTCAGCCTCAAAAAGGACCTGTCTTGGCAAGGAACCCCTTATAATCCTAACATCTCAGCCTCAAAAAGGACCTGGTAGTACAGTATCTGTGTTTCCTTCAGTAGGCCTTGTTTTTTGGGGGCCGGCCTTGCAACATTGTCTAATTTGTGTTGCTTATCTTCCATAGTTCCTGATGTGTTTCTCGTTTGTGCCCAAATGGATTGTCTCAGGCAGAACCCTCTCGTCACCACCTTAAATGCCTCCCATTCTACCGGCACTGTAGAAGCTGTGTGTGAGTTGGTGACAAAAAAGTATCTATGGTGGAACCCAAGGCCTCCCTAAAGCAAGGGTCTTCCAGCATCTGCATGTTAAAGCGCCATAGAGGGACCAGTGGGCGCTTTCATACGGGTTTGTAGTTCATCAGCAAGGGGCTGTGATTGGAAAAAGTGCGCCCCAGGTATTCTGTGTGTGTGACGCCATGTTCCAACCCTGAGGAGCAAAGGAATGTCTCTATCCATGTGTGTAGTTGGTGTAGCGGGGAGTAGAATGAGTAATCTCTACCTTGCATATGTTGCGTCCTTGAAATGTCTTTCATTCTCCAATGCCTAACCAATCTCTAAATCCTACCATCATGTGGTATGCCAGGGCTCCCAGCAATGGGGGTGTGTGATCAGTCCAGCACGGTGTTAGCAACCCAGTTAAAGCCACCCCCATGAGTATATCCGATCCGCTATTTCCACCAGGTGGACAGAAAGCTTTTGTAGGAAGGAAATCTGCTCCTGATTAGCCTCTTCCATGCGTCGGATGCCCCTCGGCCGTCCGACGTCACAGTAGGCGAGTGCAGAGGACGGCCGGGGGCACGGCGGGGGAATTCCAGCCATGTCAGTGCGGTTAAGGGCATACACACAGCCCAAGGTGATTTCCTGTCCATACAATCTCCCTTTCAGGAAAATGTATCTGCCCTATCTATCTAATAAGGTGTGGGTAGGTACAAAAGCTATCCCTGCCCGGACCCATATCAACACCCCCCTGGCATATGCAGAGTATGATGTTGCGAAAAACTGCCCTCTCCAGCCTCTACCTAGTTTCTCGATTTCACTCTGTATAAGGTGAGTTTCTTGTAACACAGCAATCTGCATCCCCTTCCTCCGCAGATAACTTTGTATTTTATGCCGTTTTGTGGCAGTGCCCATCCCCTGGATATTCTATGTCATGAATTTCAGTGTGTGATGTGTAGGCATCATTAAAAAATAAACACTCCCAGTGCCTGCTACCCCACCACCACCCTGCTGCCCTCAATCTCCCAGACCTGTATAGCACCACTCCTGCAACAAAACATAATAAAATCATAAACAGGAAAAAACAGTTAAGTCCAAACTCACCGTCTCCCGAGCAGCCTGGCAACAGCCAGCCATCCAAACTGCAAACTGTGCACCTGATTCAGCAGAAGATTCCAACCTCGATTGGGAGTGGACTTCTATGTGTGGGCAAGAAACTGATCTCAGGTTGTGAAGATTCCACCAGCACGCGCCATCCCAAACATCAATAATCCAGACCCTCCAAGCCCACTGTGTCAGCGGTGTGTTCCTGTCCAGGACTGTGTCGCTTTCTACCTGACAGGGTCATCCGCTTAGAAATCATCGTCTGACCTGGGGGTAACCTGCAGCAGCTGTACAATATCTACTTGAGACAAATCTGATTCAGATTCCACGGTTCCTTTCCCTGAGGGCGACCCAGCTTCTAAACCCAATTCTTTAGGTTTCACTGCTTGGAGAGCAGCTGCCCTCTCTTTCTCTGTTTGTGATGGGTTCAGTTTCTTAGGGAGTCTCCGTTTGAGCCTCTTACGGGGGCGCTTCCTATTTGAAAGATCCCAATCTCCTGCAGCAGTGACCAACTTTGAGGATGCCCCCCCTGATTTATAGACTTCATGCCATGCCCAGGCCATGTTAGGATCATCAGAGAAGTGGGTCTTCCAATCCAGAGTTATGCGTAGTCTAGCTGAGAACATAAGGGAGTAGTGCTAGCCTTTGACCCGTAGTGCCTTTTTTACGTCTGTGAATGATGCTCGTTGCCTCTTCACTTCCAGTGTGTAATCAGGGAGAATGGATAGCTTACTGCTATCGATCACAAAGGGGCATGCGATTCGTGCTCTCTGTGGAAGGATATCTCTCTCTCTGAAGTGCAGGAGTCTTGCTACTACTGGATGCAGTGGGCATCCCAGTGCCAACAGGCGAGTAGGGACCTTGTGGGCCCTCTAGAGTGTGTAGAAAGCAGAGAGTCCCTCTGGGGTCACCAATGTGTGGAGCCACGTTTCCAGGAAGGTCAGCATGGTTTGGCCTTCCGTCCCTTCCGGCATACCAGCCACCGTAGTGTTATTCTTACTGTTGCACCCCTGGGCATCCTCTGGATTCTAGAGTATGGACCCTGTCTGCGAGGTCCTCAACCATACAAGCCAGTCTCTGTTGCACATGTTGGAGCTCTGCAATGGAGGTTTCTGCGTTACCACCTCACTCTACCAGTTTAAGGGGTGCAGCGCGAAGCAGTCCTAGACCAGCAAACACCGTACTGATATCTTGGTGAAGAGTAGATTTCGTGTCTGCTATGGCCTCTAATATCTTGGCCAGTTGTTGCTGAACTGGGTCGGTGCCCTCAGGTGTCTCTGGATGTTGGGTAGGGACGTTCTCTCCCCGACCCATTGTTATTCCAGTCATCTTTGCCCTGGGTTTCCCCATCTGTACCAGTGTACAATTTGCAGTTATAAACTTAGGAATGAACACAAAAATGCCAGGTCAGCCGTCCATTGTTGTATCCAGCCACCATCCCACTCAGTCAGTGTCAAAACAAGTATCGGACTTGTGGCCCATCGGGGCAAAAACGTCTTAAGCTAATAATAGGGTGGCTCAGTAGGGGAAGTAAGGCATGGGCAATTACAAGTTATCAAGGCCCACTATGGACTAGGAGAGTCCACTGCACCCCATGGGGGGGCAACCGAACTCCAGGAACCAAGCAATCGCCTACTCCACTCCGGGTACTCATGCCCTGCAGGCCAGAGCAGGGGAAGTGGGGTCTGCAAGTGTAGTAGCACCATGCATCAGGCCTCCCAACCCCTCCCCAGGTTCAGGACTCCACAAGCCCAGACAAGGCCACCGGGTACAGCCGCTCTGCAGGTGATCCCTCTGCAATGAGAACGTTTTGGGTGCGGAGCGGAGGGCCGCCAGACTCACATCAGGTCCCAGACCCCAACAGGCCCCTTGCTGTCTTAGGTGGGCTCAGCAGGAGTCCACCACTGGTGTTATGAACTCCCCATCCAGGTCAGGACACCAGGGTACCTCTGTAGGCACCACCTCTCACTTTCATGCCAGGGGGGTACCTGCGAGGGCACCTCCCGGTCCCACAGATTCTCAGTGCTGAGCAGAGCACAGCAGATCTTTCAGGGCACCAGATACCCCCAGTTCATTGTGATGCATCAAGGGGATTGTCAGAACGGGGTACTCACGTCCAGGGTCCAGGACTTCTGAGCAGACTGTTATTAAAGGAGGGTGTGGAGAGGGTCCCTACATGCATGTCCTGCAAAATACTCACTCAGCGATACCTTCAGTGGGCCCACCGCCTCTCAGATCAGGCGGGGAGTGCACCAGTCCAGCAGGTTGAAGTCACCGCTCCGTCCTCAGGCTCATCAATGAGGTGTGAGGTGTAGCAGCCGTTTCTGCAAGGACCCACTGGACGCCGTTCTCCCAGCCAAGCAACCGTTGCCGCCGCAGTGAAGCAGCGGTCTCAGCCGCTCCCTGCCCCATTCGAGGTCCATGTGTGATGCGGGCCTTGCCGTGCCACAGGCGAAGTCATGTTTATCCCATGTGTCCTCCGTGGGTGCTAATGGTCGCTGTCTGTCTGCCCCAACCAACTACCAGGGAAACTCGGCCCCAGAGCCCGCAAGTCTAACACACTCTTCACTCCGAGGCCGCCATATTGGCCTCCACCGTCGGCAGGAGATTTCAGGCTCCTGGCAGCAAACCTGGCAGACTCAGGGCTCGAAGTCTACCCAATCTCCCCCCCACAGTGTTCCCAGGTAGGCAGGATTTGCATGGGCCCCTGAGTATTGACAGGATGATCGTCAGGCTGGCGTGGAGCCCCAGACTCACGCGTCTACCATTGCTGGCTACCAAGCCACGCACCGTACAAAAGCTACTTTTATTCACTAATCTTTTTTTCTGGTTTTGTCTCCATATGCACAACATACTTGGACAACAGTTCACGTTTTGAATGCAAGGTTCATTGGTTGAGAGCTGAAGAATGTTGATTGAGGGATTTTTGTGGGGGAAGACACGCATAGCACTTCGGATTACAGTTTTAGATTAAAGATATATTGAACTGTGATTAGTGATGTTAATTTTTATCTTTTATTTTTTGTTTAAAGACCCCTGAGGAAGGGCAACTTTGGCCCGAAATGCATTGGGTTTTTATGTAAATAAAATACTGTCTTAGAAGAATTTGCGTCATTCATTTTTTTGGCAAGAGGTTCGGATGGCCCACCTTGAACACAAGAAAAACAGAAAATTGGCATTCCATTCCACGTGTGGATGTATTGAACTCTGAAAAAGGTTGAAATAAATGTTCATAAAGTTTGGATTAGCAGGATTACAAAAAGAAAAAAACTGGAATAATTATATGATCGCCACAAAGGCGCAACCAGCTGTTCATTTGGTTGGAGCGAGACGTCGCTCCATTTCTTAGAATGTTCTTACCTAGATGCCTTTGGGCAGGGCACCAACCAATTTGCACTCACTTTGTTTGAATAATGGATACGTTTTGAAAAGTCACGATGAGATGGTGTGCATCCCTCCCCCATAAGTTGAATTCTTCCATATGCACAACACCATTTTGTCAAAAGTCTTCATTCTATTTATAATCAAAATAAAAAGTTTCCTCTTCAAAGCAAAGGCCTTATCAACTACTCTCTCATCTCGTTCTTTCTGTTTCAGTGTCTCTCTCCTTCTTCTATCCTTCTTCATATTTCTCAGTAGATTTATCACTACTCCACTACGAATCATCCTGACTCTGATTTCCTTAAACTGCTTCTGTCTCCTGGTTAAGGTGTGCCCATCTTTGTTGCATTGTTTCATTATTTCATTGTCTTTGGAAATGTCCACTTATATTTCTAAGAAATTACTCTACATAGATACTGTAATTACTTCTGTTCCTTTTTCCTCTTTTATGGGCCTTCTGTTTGAATGATAACAAAACAGTTTGTATGTTATTTTGCAGTTTTAAAACTACAAATCAACCTACCTACATAAGTGCAAGCACGTATTTCAATGTACCAATCCCAACCAAAATCCAAAACCTAATTATTACTGCACCATATCTCAGTTCTCACGTATACATTCTAAAGGACCACTTTATCCCTTGTGTACTCATTTTTAAAATAAACAACAACCAAAGTGTAAAAGTGTTAGAAACGGGTAGTGTGGTGTAGAGCGGGCGGGTCAAACTCCGGAGGAAATGTGTAAAGCATCCGCGCAGCACACACAGGCGACACACAAGGCACACTACAAAAAGAGACTCCGCACCAGGTTGCATGAAAAATAGCTTGTTTATTATACCAGACACAGTAAGATGTAATCACAGTTGAGAACACAGCACCAACTGGCACCAGGTAGACATGTACAGGGGATTATTTAGAGGGTAGGGCAAATCGGGCCGCTGCCAACATCATCACCAAGTACACAGATAAAATTTAAGTCCATAAGCAGTAAACGTATAACAGGCAGTATGTTACTGGCCAGACCAGTCCCTTTGTAGAAATCCTTGGCATAAACATCAACACTGTGCACCCTAGGAAAAAACATTAGGCCCATTAGCACAACCATAGGTATGAACACATTTGTTTAAATCACTTTAGCATGAGGCATAACCTAGAACATTAAAACCTGACATTATGCAACTTCGTATGCATTAGGCATCGGTAGGCATGAAAACCACCACAGCATGAAGTGGGCATAAAACCTCATTAGCATAGGTATAAATCATGAACAAGGGGAACAAGGTGAACACGATGAATAACCGTAGGCACAAAACATATTTCCATAAATCACTTTAGGCATATACTAAGGAGGCCTTGGGCATGGAACCTCATGCAGGGCATTAATAAGCAGGAAAACATTAACATGGGTGCACTTTACACAAACCCCACTTAGGCCCAGAATCAACTGCGCCAACCTTTGAGAAAAGGATATTAGGCAGGATCACAGCACCTCCTAGGGCGCGAAAACACAACGTGCAGACCATCAGCCCCTTATTGTCATCAACCTCATTGGCCGTGGGCAAATAATGAAAACATCATGGCATTACTGAGAGTGGCACCTTCTGCACAAAATCATCAGTGTAAATGCACCATCCCGATAGCCATGAAACATAATCCTTTCATTAGGCATAAATCATGAGCAGGGGCCTAAAACAGGTGAGCATAGGGTATCCTCCTCAGCCTAGAAGCCTGAGCAACACATTAGGTATAACATTGGGCATAAGGTACCTCAGCAACAGTGCAACCGACTCAACATCAGCAGGGCATCATAATGCATTCTGCAGGACCGTATTCAAATGGGGCATAAACACTTGAAATAATTGTCCAAAGTTGCAGATTAGCTTCTGGCGCCACCGCACCTGGGGAGCCCCTCTCGGGACTCCAGAATACAAAAATGATCAATCAATCAATCAATCAATCAATACATTTATAGAGCGCACTACTCACCCGTAGGGTCTCAAGGCGCTAGGAGGGGGGGGGGGTGCCTTTACTGCTCGAACAGCCAGGTCTTGAGCTTCTTCCTGAAGGAGAGGTGGTCTTGGGTCATGCGCAGGTCGGTCGGAAGGGAGTTCCAGGTCTTGGCGGCCAGGTAGGAGAAGGACCTTCCTCCTGTTGTCGCTCTTCGGATGCGGGGGACGGCGGCGAGGGCGCGGCTGGTTGATCTGAGGTGGCGTTTGGGAGCGTAGAAGTTGATCCGGTTGTTGAGGTAGCTCGGGCCTTGGTCGTGTAGGGCTTTGTGTGCGTGGGTGAGGAGGCGGAAGGTGATTCTTTTGTTGACGGGGAGCCAGTGCAGGTCTCTCAGGTGTCCGGAGATGTGGCTGTTTCGTGGGATGTCGAGGATGAGTCTGGCTGAGGCGTTCTGGATCCGCTGGAGTCTCTTCTGGAGTTTGGCAGTGGTTCCGGCGTAGAGGGCGTTGCCGTAGTCCAGTCGGCTGGTGACGAGGGCCTGGGTGACAGTCTTCCTGGTCTCGGTGGGGATCCACCAGAAGATCTTCCGTAGCATGCGCAGGATGTTGAAGCACGACGAGGAGACGGCGTTGACTTGTCTGGTCATGGAGAGGGAGGAGTCCAGGATGAAGCCCAGGTTGCGTGCGTGGTCCGTCGGTTTGGGTGCGGTGCCCAGGGCGGGGGGCCACCAGGAGTCGTCCCAGGCGGAGGGCGAGGAGCCCAGGATGAGGACCTCCGTCTTGTCTGAGTTCAGTTTCAGGCGGCTGGTCGTCATCCACTCGGCTACCTCTCTCATCCCTTCGTGCAGGTTGGCTCTGGCGGCGGTGGGGTCGTTGGTCAGGGAGAGGATCAGTTGGGTGTCGTCGGCGTAGGAGATTATGTTGAGGTTGTGTTGGCGTGCGATGGCCGCGAGGGGGCTCATGTAGACGTTGAAGAGGGTGGGACTAAACGAGGATCCTTGAGGGACGCCGCAGATGACTTCGGTGGCCTCTGACTTCTACGGTGGTAGGCGGACTCTCTGTGTTCTTCCGTCGAGGAAGGAGGTGATCCATTCCAGTGCCTTCTCCTGGATTCCGATGTTGTCAAGGCGCTGCACTAGGGTGCGGTGGCAGACAGTGTCGAATGCCGCGGAGAGGTCCAGGAGGATGAGGGCCGCTGTTTCTCCGTTGTCCATCAGGGTTCGGATGTCATCGGTGGCAGCGATGAGGGCGGTCTCGGTGCTGTGGTTGGCTCGGAAGCCAGACTGTGAGGGGTCGAGGGATCCATTTGTCTCGAGGAAGGCGGCCAGCTGTTTGTTGACGGTCTTTTCGATGACTTTGGCCGGGAACGGGAGGAGCGAGATGGGACGGTAATTCTTGAGTTCGGTGGGGTCCGCTGTAGGTTTCTTGAGTAGAGCGCTGAGTTCGGCGTGCTTCCAGCTGTCAGGGAAGGTGGCGGTGTCGAAGGAGGTGTTGATGATGTCCCGCAGGTGGGGTGCGATGACAGCGTCGGCTTTGTTGAAGACGTGGTGAGGGCAGGGGTCGGTTGGAGATCCGGAGTGGATGGAGTTCATCGTGCGGATGGTGTCTTCGGTGCTGATCCGGGTCCAGGCGCGGAGGGTGGTGGTGGGTGGCGTTGCTGCGGTTGTGGCGTGCGTTGGTTGGATGCTGAGGCTGTTGTGTATGTCCGCGATCTTGTTGTGGAAGTAGGAGGCGAGGGAGTTGCAGAGGTCTTGCGATGGGGTGATGTCGTTGTTTCCGGCGTTGGGGTTGGAGAGCTCTTTCACGATGTTGAAGAGTTCCTTGCAGTTGTGTGCGTTGTTGTCCAGACGGTCCTTGTATGCAGTTTTCTTGGTGGCGCGGATCAGTTGGTGGTGTTTCCGGGTGGCGAGCTTGAGGGTGGACATGTTGTTCATTGTTGGTTCCCTTCTCCATACTTTCTCGAGGGCTCGGCAGTTCTTCTTGGAGCTCTTGAGTTCGTCGGTGAACCATGGGGTTTTTCTGCTGCCGGGTCTGCTGGGCGGGGTCCTCAGAGGGGCGAGTTCGTCCGCGCAGTTGCTGAGCCACTTCGAGAGGTTGTCGGCGGCCTGGCTGGGGTTCGTTGAGCCGGCAGGCGGGTGCTGGCTCAGGGAGGCGGTGAGCTGGTCGGCTGTGATCTTGTTCCAGCTTCTTCGGGCAACCTGTTGCTGGTGGTGGTGGATCGTCGTTCTTTTGAAGGTGAAGTGGACGCAGCTGTGGTCCGTCCAGTGGAGTCCTGTTGCGTGGCTGAAGGTGATGTCTTTGCTGGATGAGAAGACGGCGTCGAGTGTGTGTCCGGCGAGGTGGGTGGGGGTGGACACCAGCTGTTTGAGTCCGAGGTTGGCGAGGTTGTCGAGCAGGGTGATGGTGTTACGGTCGCTGTTGTTCTCCAGGTGGAAGTTGAGGTCCCCCAGGAGGATGTAGTCGGCGGAGGGGAGGGCATGTGGGCTGATGAAGTCGGCGATGTCCTCGCTGAATCGTGTGCGTGGTCCCGGGGGTCGGTAGATCGGGTGCCTCTGAGGGTGGTCTTCGGGTCGGTGTGGATCTGGAAGTGCAGGTGTTCGGCGGTGGTTAGGGTGTCGTCGGTGTTGGTCGTGATGCGGATGGTGTCCCTGTGGATGATGGCGATGCCTCCTCCCGTCTGGTTGGCGGTGCAGTCCCTCCGGGTGATCTTGTAGCCCTCTGGGATGGCGATGGCGATGTCGGGTGCTGAGGAGGCGTTCATCCAGGTCTCCGTGAGGAAGGCGACGTCTGGGTCTGTGGTGTCGAGCAGGTTCCAGAGCTCGACGGCGTGTCTGTGGACGGAGCGGGTGTTGAGCAGGATGCACTTGAGGTGGTTGCTGCTGGTGTTCGGCTTGGCGGGTGCTGGTGCAGGGTAGGTCCGGACGCAGGAGAACTTGCAGGCGTGGCAGCTGAAGGGTCCGTGGGTGTGCTTCGGGGTGGCTCGGTGGCATCCCGGGATGGCGCCGGGGTTGAGTGCGATGAGTTGGGCGGCGTTGTAGGTTCGTCGGGTCGGCTTCCGTCGGTGGGGGCCAGGGGTCCTGGCACTGGGCGCAGTCCGGTCGCGGACGGGCGCAGACGGGCTTACCTTTGGCGCGCCTTCGGCACACAATCGGCACGCCCGCTGCGCGTCAACGCTGCGCGTTCGCACGGTCGCCATATATGGCGAAGTGCGCGGGTGGGCGGAGCAGCTGGGAGGTGGGAGTGGGGAGGGTACAGAAGGGAAAAGGGGCGGGGTCAGCGGCGGTGGCGGGAAGCGGGGAGGGAGTACGAAGGGCGGCGAGACAAGGGGCACACAGGAAGGAAAACGCAAAAACAATCAGAAATTTACTAAAACAGGCACTAAGGAATGACAGAAACAAAACAATAAAAACAATCACACAGTTACACCAGCAGGCGAGCACGGACCACGCCGCTCGAGGGAGGGGGCGTGGTCACGTGGCGGCAGCGAGGCAGGCAGGGCAAGGGGGCACACGCAGCAGCTGGTGGCCGTGCGGCGCGGGGGTGTCCTACAACTAGGACACACTCACCTGCGTCGCACGGTCGCCATATATGGCCAAGTGCGCGGGTGGGCGGAGCAGCTGGGAGGCGGGAGCGGGGAGGGTACAGAAGGGAAAAGGGGCGGGGTCAGCGGCGGTGGCAGGAAGCGGGGAGGGAGTACGAAGTGCGGCGAGACAAGGGGCACACAGGAAGGAAAACGCAAAAACGATCAGAAATTTACTAAAACAGGCACTAAGGAATGACAGAAACAAAACAATAAAAACAATCACACAGTTACACCAGCAGGCGAGCACGGACCACGCCGCTCGAGGGAGGGGGCGTGGTCACGTGGCGGCAGCGAGGCAGGCAACGAGGCAGGCAGGGCAAGGGGGCACACGCAGCAGCTGGTGGCCGTGCGGCGCGGGGGTGTCCTACAACTAGGACACACTCACCTGCGTCGCACGGTCGCCATATATGGCCAAGTGCGCGGGTGGGCGGAGCAGCTGGGAGGCGGGAGCGGGGAGGGTACAGAAGGGAAAAGGGGCGGGGTCAGCGGTGGTGGCGGGAAGCGGGGAGGGAGTACGAAGGGCGGCCTCCAAAGTACCACCCAGTTGGGGGTCCCCTCCTGGGACCCGAGGCTCAGGGAAAAATGCCTCACGTTGCAGCGACCCGCAACTGCGGTGTCGCTTTTTAGCCCCTGGGGAACTGTGGCACTGTACATGGTGGAGCCCCACGGGGCTTCAAAACAATTATGGCCCCAACGTTGGTCTCTCACACCAACTATACGCCCGTTGCAGCTGCCCCCTGCTAAGCAGGGCAGCTGGGGAAGCCCACGCAACAACTCTGGTCCTCCTGGAAGGGGGCGGGCACCGATCATGTGCCCCGTTGCCCCCCTCCACCACTGGTTCCCCCAATGCCCCACTCACCGGGCTCTGGGGCTGTAGGCGTCTCGGCGGCCTCCCGGCAGCAGCTACAACACCTGCGGGGCTCTCCTCTACTCACGAGAGCCTTGCCAAAACTGGTTCCCCTCCTGTCTTCACCCGGGCCCCCTCCTGAGACCCGGAACTTAAATAGAGAGGGCTCGAGACTCCAGACGACTTCTGGGGCCTCCCTCGACTGGCCTCTGGTGCTGCTTCCACTCGCGGGGGCACTGGATGGCAGGGTGGGCTCCGCCTCCGGTTTCTTAGCACCACGGGGCACTCTTCACCCGGGCCACCCGTCGCGGGGTCTGGAACTTCTGGTTCAACTTGTGGAGGCGATATAGGCTCCCGTACTCCTATCTGCTCCCACTTCCTGACTCCGACCGGAAGTGGCTTCTGTTGTGCGGGCCCCGCCCACCTCCAGGCGGGCTTCAAAGCTTTCATGTCGCCAACTCCTCTTCTCCCTGGGCCGCAGCGGTGCTCTTGGGGTGATTTTTGAAAGGTGGAGTGGGCACCCGCCTTAAAGCAGTGTGTTGTAACCTCACCCACTTCCCTCACCCCTTGCCCCCCCCTCTCTTTCTGCCCACTTGGTATGGTCCGCGCTACCTCCGGGAGCGCAGGTTAGAACGTTGTGAGAAGAGTTATGCCGCCAAGCTGGGAGCACCTATTGTTCAAGACTTAATAAATTTACTTTCATGGAAACCTCATTTTGAGTAGTGAGTCATTACTACATTGTGGCGACGAGGACCGGGAGCTGAGCCGGGGTCAGTGAGGTGCTTTCCCTCCCCGGGATGAACTTGATGCTTGTGCGGACATTGCGGATCGAGTGAACTGTGGATTTCCCAGCACCAGATATAATCAACCGAAGAGCGTCTCTGCTGGACGTCAGGCTCTCGCTTCTAGAAGTCGGAAGTGGTTTTAGCCGGGGAGTCGGTGAGCTGGTGCTGAGGTGAGGAGAGGAAGCTTGCCTCCTCGTTTGAAGTCACAGGCGTTGGTGGAGCCGGTGCGTACAGTCCCGTTGGTGTGACGGAGGGACTTACGAAGAATCAGCGGCAGGTTGAGCGGAAGTGGCCGGGCACAACGCGTTATTTAATGAAACGATCTGAAGAGGTGTAAGGAACCGTAATTAGCTGTGGCACGTTGATCTGAGGCTTCTGGGCGCATCGAGCGATTTGGTGAGTGGTCCAGAAGAGGTGCACAGACCTGTAATTAAGCAGCGGCAGGTTGATCTGAGGCAGCCGGGCACCACACATAGCGAAAGCGTTCTGTTGCTGGCGTTGAAGAGGCGTCTTTTGGCACCGTAATAAGTTTCCCTTGTGGAGCGGAAGGCTGTCAGGCTGTCTGCGTAGAAAGGAATTCAGAGCGCGACAAGACGGATGGTCTTGCCCCGAGGAACTGTCGAGTCGTTGACAGGAAGTTCCGGTTCTGCCATCGGGGGGGGAGAAGTAAGACTCAGAAGCACTATCTCTCCCATCACGATAGGGTGCTGACCGAGTGTCACGCTGGGCACAGGAGGGCAAAGGCGAAGTGCGGAGGCAAGGACGGCGTCAGTGTGCAGGACCAACCTTCTTCTGTCGCAATCTATCAAGCGGTAGACACTCCTCAGTGAAAGTGACGTGCGACGCTCAGCGCACTGAGCCAGCGGTGCGAAGTTGCAGGAGACAATGAAGTAAGGCATAGTTCTCCATGTGCCGTAGATCTACGTAGGTCCATGTTGTGAGACCTTGAAGCTACGTGAGGTGAGGTGAGCGGTGCAAGTATTAGAGTCGCATCTTAAGTAACACATAAAGAACTGTTTTGTGGTGAGCGACGTTTGAAAGTAGCTGAGCGTGCATCATAAGTCGCATATTAAGCATCGCGAAAGGGACTGATTTGAGGTGAGCGGAAAATTAAGTGACGGTGAATATCAGGGAAGGCAGTCAATCCCTGTTGCAACGCGCGAAAAGGATCTGAGGTAACGCTTTGAAACAGCGTGCAGCAGCAGTGTGAGGTGACATTTGAAGAACAAAGAGTGTAGCGAACCTTTGTTTCCGTGTTTGAAATTAAACTGAGGCAGCAACGTGAGCTGTATGAGGTATGATTTAATTACTTGCCCCTGACTCCAGAATTGAAGGAGGAGCGTGGAAAGTCTCGAGGAATCCACTAAGTTACACGCACTTTTTGGGTGAAGGAGATTATCCGTGGGGGACCCGGGCTGGACTGCATTGTTGTGTTGAGCCCCAGAAATACTGTGAGACGCGTGGAGCGAAACCTTAGGTGCTTAAGCCTCGTGACACTGCATAGAGGTGGTGCATCGCATCTGTGTGAAAATAAAGGTGGAAAATATAATAATAAAACTAGGGAAACAGTGTGTGTAGCGAGCCACTGTTCCAGTAAATGAAGTTAGTATGGTGTGTAGAATGGTACACCAGGAAACTACCCACGTGTGGAATTATTGAAATAAAGTGCAAAGGAGTTTGACAGCTTAAGCTAGAGTGAGTTAAACATATTCCGGTGACTTTTGGATTTGAGGTGCAGTGATTGGCGTATCTTTGAAATTGCCATAGTGAAGGAAAGCAAGACCCCGGCCGGATTTCTAGTGGACCTGCACATGAGTTTGAGATGAGCCATTGAAGCTGACTGTGGGGAAAGGAACGGAGCAGGAATTTAGTCAAAACCCCGACCTAGCACTTGAAACTGAACTGGGCTCCGAGCTACTGAAGCAATTGTCGGAGACGGCATTAGGAAGTGTTGTTTCCAAACACAAAGTTGAATTGGATGGCGAGTTGTGATCAGCCTCTGAGAGTTCAGGCATGTTCGTTGAGGAGTGTGGGATGAAAAGTACCCAAAGGCTAAACCCATGGTGGGAAGCACAGAGTTGGAGCAGGTGCGTGTGAGGAGTCTTTGATACCGTCAGGGCCAACGGGAGCAGGACTGGGTGTCCGCGTCTGAAACTGATCTTTGGCAGCGTGTGTGAGCTGCGTGAGGAGATTCGAGAAGGTTCAGCAAACCCTGGTGCAGCATTTGAAATTTATCGGAGTCATCACGCAGTGAGTGTGATGCGTATATTCTCTGTGCTTCAACGTGAGGGGGAGAAGGTTTGGTGATTACTATAGTCTCCTGATGGGAGTGAAGAAAAGTAGCAAGCCAACAACCGCCACCCGGTGAAAATAAGGTAAAGTGTGAGCTGAGTCCAACGAGGAAGAGCGTAACCTTTGAGGTCAGAGGAACATATTCAATACAAAAGAAGCATTAGATGTTCATGAACATAGGAGGGAAATTTGGTAGAAACTAACATTTTGTGATATAACTAAGGCCTAAATTAAACTTGGAGAAAAAAAAAAAAAAGAAAAGAACATCTTCACACCTATAGGGAACAGGTACCAGGAAATGAATAATAACAGAGAGAAGAGAGAGATAAGAAGAACAGACAGTTACGCCGGGGAAGAGACTGTGCAGGAATCTAATGAACACTGGCAGCAGGAAGGGAGTGCCAATCTACAAGTGGGGAAAATGCACAGAGAAGAGGGAGATAACGTAATGGTGAGGAACAAGAGCGAAGCAAAGCAGAGGCACACCATCTTGATAGGGGGAGCATATATGAGCCTCATCTCTGTCTCAGGGCCACAGAGTACTGTGGTAGACAAGGATTTTAGCAAGAGTGAATTATATATAGCTCTAGGAAATGAATTAGATGTAGAAGAAACGGGTGAATACAGCATCGTGAGTGGAGGAAGAGAGATAGTGTGGAGTCAAGGGAAGAAAAGTAACAAGATTTATGATGTGGAAGAAGAGCTAGCTGTACTTAAAGGGGAGAAAAGTTGGAAAGTAAGGACATTGCGAAATTTCAAAAGTTCTGAACCCAGGAGAGGGTCGGCTGTAATCTGCAAGAGTCAATTTACCTTGCTGGGGCTTGTGAGAGGAAAGACGCCTCCATCTAAGGTCATTGAAGCAGCGACTAGAGGGGTTTGGAAGTACAAAATGGAAAAAATAGCAGCCTTTGTCGAATTTGAGGAAAAACAGAATGCGTTGTTGGGAAACGTTGTTGGAGACAATGTAAGGAAAGAAATAAGGATAATGATCAGTGAACAGTATGTTCTGGAAGTACCAGAATTAGCCTACGAGGAAAGGCATGTAGTTGAACAATCCACCATGGCTATGGAGGAACTTTGTAAGCTTAAAAAAAAATTGAGAATATCTCTTGAGGGAAGAAGAAGAGAACAAATGAAGGAAAAGGCACTGGGAAAAAACATGGGTGTAAAAGTGGAAGGCAGTTGTGATGGTGCAGCAAGTTGTGTTGAACGGGTGGAAAATACTGCCAGGTGCAAACTTAGAGGAAAACGTGGGTGCAAAAGTGCAACCGGTTCGAAAGAACGTGCGGAGAATACAGCCAAGTGCAAACTAAGAGGAGGACAAGAATCTTACCAGGGCTTGGTGGATGAGAGAGAAATACGTAAGAAGCACGAGGAAAAAAAAAAAGGAAAAAGAAAAAAAACCTGTGAAGGAATAGCTGGAGCAGAAAGAGTTTTCGAAAGAAAGGGTGAAGGCACCAGTTCCACTGTTAAGAAATGCAAAAGGATGAAATGTAAGAGCAAGGAAAAGAACATTACCGCCAGTATAAATCCTCCGGAAGGAAAGGGTAATATTAGCAGGAGAAGTTCGGAATCCAAGGTAGAAATAGACTGTGGGCAAGCTCTGACAAAAAAAGGAGCCAAGAGAAAAATAAGGTGGCGATTCATAAACCTGCGTTTTACCCCGGACGGGATGCCTAAAGTACATACTTGTACATCCCTTAATTGTACTGCCCACATCATAGGAGTGCACATCCATGGTGCAACAGACATTCACTAGTGTGTCCTGCGCTGGTTGATTTCGAGGGTTAAAAGGATGTGACACTACACCCGTGATTTAACCATGTCAGGTCGCCTAAGCACGTAACCGTGCATTCATTGTATGGCACAAACCATATCTTAACTGGGCACACCCTTGTGGCTCCAGAATGTTACATCTGTTTATGTATTGGGTTTTCATCTCATAATTTTCATTGCTGCAATCTGAATTCTCATGAGTTTTGTCCTGTTTTAGGTAGACATATATTTGGACAAGAGCGTCTCATGTAATCCTGTCTGTATATGCCCGGGGATCAAATAAGTACATCTCCCAGTCACGTCAAATATTCTACCCCCATATCTCATGCACCTTAGTCAGCAGTAGTCTCATGTTATCCTCCGCTTAGACTTTGGGCTTGGGGTTCCCTGTTTCCGTCCCTTTTGTTCTGTGTCTTACATCTATCCATCTATATCCATACATCTCTCTCTCTCTCTCTCTCTCCCTATCTCTCTCTCTCCCCATCTCTCCAGCACCCATTTCTGCTGGGAGTTCATACGCATCCCCTCCATCTATTTTCCTTAGGGAGGATGGTGTGTTGTAACCTCACCCACTTCCCTCACCCCTTGCCCCCCCCTCTCTTTCTGCCCACTTGGTATGGTCCGCGCTACCTCCGGGAGCGCAGGTTAGAACGTTGTGAGAAGAGTTATGCCGCCAAGCTGGGAGCACCTATTGTTCAAGACTTAATAAATTTACTTTCATGGAAACCTCATTTTGAGTAGTGAGTCATTACTACACAGTGTCCCAGCGGGGTAGGCTCCCGCTACTTAGATATACGGAAAGGCGGCAATCACGCGTTGTGGGCACCCACTTTATGTAAATAGGCACAAGTGCGCACACATGTGGGGTGGGCTTTTGCTTTCACCGACATTATGCGGAGGTGGGCACCCGCGGTAGTTTCAAGTGACTGAAGTGGCACACATGCGGTTTCAATATGCAAAAATACTGCCACAACACGGGCGAATCTAAATGCTGTGCCCACCAGGCACTAAGAAGTGCCAAAAGCTTCAGGGGTGATAGGGTAGCACTCCCCCTTTGCTCCCAAGGCGCTAGGCAGCAGGCAGCTAGGATTGCAGCCCCCACAAGCAGAGCGCAGTCAATTAAAATACAGCGCTCTCACAGCGCAACGCTGCCGGTGTCAGCTCCTCACATCCTGGGCAGTAAGGTAGACCACTCCTCTTCTCCAGGCGCTAGGTTCCATACGATGAAATAGTGCCCACGAGGCACTAGGTAGGAGAGCAGCAGGCACTACTGGGCAATATCAGCGGTCAGTGGGCACTCACCAGAACAGGGCAGCAGTTCCTAGGAACCGTCATCCTCTGTAACGTGGCACTCCTCATTGGTACGGCAGTCTTTACTCCAGCAGCTGGGCTCTCACTATCCCTGTGGACAGCAGAGGGGTACAGTTGTTCTCAGGGGCCAGCACACAGGCCCATTCAGCGGTACCTCCTGCCAGAGTGTCCCCTCTCATTCAGGTCCACACTCAGTTTGAGCACTTGGCATCCCAGCTCCGCTATTTATACGCCCCTCACCCCACCTATCAGACAGTGCCAGAAGCTTCTAGAAGCGTCTGGGGAAACTGGTCCTAACTGGTCTAGAGGGAGGTGTCCAGCACCCTGTCACTTCGAACACTAGACCGCCAACCCACCTCAGGCTGGCAGCACAAGCAGACAGAAATGATGTCCATCTTAAAAAGGTGTATTTCAACAATGGAGGAAATCAAGGTGCCGACACCATTGCACAACATTTATTAATTTCAGCTCAGACACATCATGTCAGTAAAAAGGCTAGGGGGAAAAGCGAAAAAGTTTAGGACAAAAAGGGCCAAGTCCAACAAAAATTATACAGTATCTCAATCCTGTAAATCCAAAAACACAACATAAGGGCTGTTTCTGTGCCTCTCTATCACTGTGTGACTGGTCAATTTAGTGTTTCAATACTTTTCTACTTAGATGTGTCAGGTTTAAATTCTGAGAAACACTGCATATACATATATATTGGCTGCCAACACTTCAAACCAAGAAGTGTTGGCAGCTATCTCGAGACTTTGTTGAACCAAGTCACTAGAATAAAGGTAATAAAATGATAAATAACAAGAAAAGGGGGCATGGTAGAAACACGCTGACCCACTAGGCCTGCTCAGGGAGTCTCACAGGGACCCCCAGAACCAAAAAAAGCATATTTCTTTTTTATTTTTGGCTGGAGTCACTGTGGATCCGGGAATCCCGCTGACAAAAAAAAAGTGAAGTGCGGGTTCCCGTGCTTTGTTTAATTAGGCCCCCTGGTGGGCCAGGTCCCAGGGGCAATTGAATTAATAATGCCACCTCCTGAGGGTTCTGGTTACAATAATGCTTGGGGGGTCTCCCACCCCCCCATGTAGCCCCGTAGACCAACACCTCTCCGGGGCTATGTTTAAAAATAATGTATGGGGGACTGTAGCCCCCCCACATAGCCCCTGTGACCACCTCCTCCACAGGGCTATTTCAAAGATGGGAGGGGGCCATACTGCCCCCTCTCCTAGAGCCGTAAATGGCCCTGGGGACCACCACGCCCAGAGCCGGCTCCAGCAATATCCTGGGGTGCACACCCCCTGGATATTGCAGTTTGCTATGGCTTGGTGGCAGCACTGCTTCCGCCAAGCCATAGCAAACTCTGCTTTGCTTCATGGAAGTAAGAGCATGAAAAATGCTCTCCCTTCCATGAAGTGGAGCAGAATTTATTTTGGGCAGAGGGAGCTGCATGTTTGCCGCTCCGTCTACCCAATAGCATTGCCAGCTCCCGCAGGAGATGGGAGCCAGCAGGGATTGTGGGGGCCTTAAGTCTCCCCTGTGGTCCCCAACGCCATGAACATGCTTGGGGGATGGGATTCCTGGGGCAATATCAGAAAGGGTAGGAGGGCCGCGCAGGCCCACTGACCAATTTTTCAAAAAATATGGCTAGGGCCTGGCCCTGGGGGGGTGTGGGGTCCCCAGGGCCAAAACTGGCCCAAGGAAGGGTGTCCATGTGGCCCCCCTGCCTTAAAAAAAAAGTTAAAACAAATAAAATGGTGAGATCTCGGGGGATTGGGACCCCGGGGCCAAAATTGGCTTGGGGAGGGGGACCGCACAACCCCCTCCCGTTTAAAATGGAATGAAGTAACAACGGCCCAGCTCCAGGGATGGGGTCCCCGGGCCAGAAATCAGCCTTGGGAGGGGGCTGCGCGGCCCCTCTCCCATTTTATTACACTTTAAAAATAAAAATTGGTCAGGCCCTGGGGGATGGGTACCATTGACCCCAAAAGGGTAAAGTGAAGGGGGGCCACACAGCCCCACTTCCTCAAATAAAAAATAAAAAAAGCTGTCAACTCACCGAGGCCACACCCTCTTTCTCCACTATTCTGAAAAGGTGCCTTCTTCCGCACTCTTGGTTGAGGGATGAAGTCCCCTTCGCTGCTGAGGGTCCAGCGGGGCCAACTAGCCCACCTGTTACCCCCAGAAAGCCCCACACAGTGGGATTGCTGAGAGGTGGTCAGAGCCCATGCCTCTTTTTCCACCACTCTGCAAACGCGCCTCTCAATCAATCATTTGTAAAGCGCACTACATACCCACGAATGTCTCAAGGCACTGGGGGGGGGGGGGGGCTACTGATCGAACTGGCAGGTCTTGAGTATCGTCCTGAAGGTCAGCAGGTCTTGGGTCTGTCGTAGGCTCAGTGGGAGGGTGTTCCATGTCTTGGCAGCGAGGTGGCAGAAGTATCGCCCACCGGTGGTTGTTCTTTGGATGTGTGGGACGGTGGCAAGTAAGAGGTCGGCAGAGTGTAGCTGGCGGTTGGGGATGTAGAAGGAGAGCCGTCTGTTGAGGTAGGCTGGGCCGGTCTTGTGGAGTGCCTTATGTGCGTGGGTGAGGAGTTTGAAGGATATTCTCTTGTTGACGGGGAGCCAGTGCAGGTTTCTCAGGTGGGGTGATGTGGCCGTGACGTGGTACATCCAGGATCAGTCCTTCCGAGGCGTTTTGGATGCGTTGTAGTCTTTTGATGAGCTTGGTCGGGGGTCCCGCGTAGAGGGGGTTTCCGTAGACGAGTCTGCTGCTGGCGAGGGCCTGGGTGACTGCCTTTATTGTATCTGTCGGGATCCATCTGTAGATCTTGCGGTGCATGCGCAGGGTCTTGAAGCAGGAGGAGGTGACAGCGTTGACTTGCTTGGTCATTGAGAGCGTTGAGTCGAGGATGATTCCCAGGTTGCGTGCATGGTCGGTGGGTGTCGCGGCTGCCCCCAGTGCCGTCGGCCACCAGGAGTCGTCCCAGGCTGTAGGATTGGAGCTGAGGATGAGGACCTCCGTCTTGTCCGAGTTCAGCTTCAGACCGCTGGTCTTCATCTAGTCGGCGACGGCCTTCATTCCTTTGTGGAGGTTGGCTTTGGCGGTGATAAGGTCCTTGGTGAGAGAGAGGATCAGCTGAGTGTCGTCAGCGTAGGATATTATGTTGAGGTCATGCTGTCAGGCTACGTGTGCGAGCGGGCCATGTAAATGTTAAACAGAGTCGGGCTGAGGGAGGATCCCTGGGGTATGCCGCAAATGATCTCGGAGGCTTTGGAACAGAATGGGGGAGGCAGATGATCTGGGTTCTACCAGAGAGGAAGGAGGTGGTCCAATCCAGAGCCTTGTCTCGGATCCCTGCAGCGTGGAGGCGTGCGCGTAGTGTGCGGTGGCAGACGGTGTCGAAGGTGGCAGAGAGGTCTAGGAGGTTGAGCGCTACGGTCTCACCATTGTCCAGCAGGGTCCTGATGTCATCGGTGGCGGCGGTGAGGGCAGTCTCAGTGCTGTGGTTGCTGCGAAACCCTGGTTTTCTTCAAGGTATCAGGTTAGCTGTCTGTTGACAGTTTTCTCGATGACCTTGGCCGGGAGAGATGGGCCGGAAGTTCTTGAGGTCTCTTGGGTCTGCCTTAGGTTTTTTGAGTAGGGAGTTGATCTCTGCGTGTTTCCAGATCTCTGGGAAGGTTGCGGTCTCAAGGGAGAGATTGATTACATTGCGCAGGTGGGGTGCGATGGAGTTGCTTGCTCTGTTGAAGACGTGGTGCGGGAATGGGTCTGATGGAGAGCCAGAGTGGATTGTGCGCATGGTCTTGATGGTGTCATCGATGCTCATGCTGGCCCAGGCTAGCAGTGGGTCGTAGTCGATGGTGTGCGGAGGGTCTGTTGTGTTGCTGTCTGTTGGGGTTGTCTGGGTGTTGAAGCTGTCGCTAGGCAGCAGGCAGCTAGGATTGCAGCCCCTGACAAGCAGAGCGCAGTCAATTAAAATACAGGGCTCTCGCAGCGCTGCTGGTGTCAGCTCCTCACCTCCTGGGCAGTAAGGTAGAGCACTCCTCTTCTCCAGGCGCTAGGTTCCATACGATGAAGTAGTGCCCACGAGGCACTAGGTAGGAGAGCAGCAGGCAATACTGGGCAAGATCAGCGGTCAGTGGGCACTCATCAGAACAGGGCCACAGTTCCTAGGAACCGTCATCCTCTGTAACGTGGCACTCCTCATTGGTACGGCAGTCTTTACTCCAGCAGCTGGGCTCTCACTAGCCCTGTGGACAGCAGAGGGGTACAGTTGTTCTCAGGGGCCAGCACACAGGCCCATGCAGCGGTACCTCCTGCCAGAGTGTCCCCTCTCATTCAGGTCCACACTCAGTTTGAGCACTTGGCATCCCAGCTCCGCTATTTATACGCCCCTCACCCCACCTATCAGACAGTGCCAGAAGCTTCTAGAAGCGTCTGGGGAAACTGGTCCTAACTGGTCTAGAGGGAGGTGTCCAGCACCCTGTCACTTCAAACACTAGACCGCCAACCCACCTCAGGCTGGCAGCACAAGCAGACAGAAATGATGTCCATCTTAAAAAGGTGCATTTCTACAATGGAGGAAATCAAGGTGCCGACACCATTGCACAACATTTATTAATTTCAGCTCAGACACATCATGTCAGTAAAAAGGCTAGGGGGAAAAGCGAAAAAGTTTAGGACAAAAAGGGCCAAGTCCAACAAAAAGTATACAGTATCTCAATCCTGTAAATCCAAAAACACAGCATAAGGGCTGTTTCTGTGCCTCTCTATCACTGTGTGACTGGTCAATGTAGTGTTTCAATACTTTTCTACTTAGATGTGTTAGGTTTAAGTTCTGAGAAACACTGCATATACATATATTTTGGCTGCCAACACTTCAAACCAGGAAGTGTTGGCAGCTATCTCGAGACTTAGTTGAACCAAGTCACAAGAATAAAGGTAATACAATAATAAAAAACAAGAAAAGGGGGCATGGTAGAAACACGCTGACCCACTAGTCCTGCTCAGGGAGTCTCACAGGGACCCCCAGAACCAAAAAAAGCATATTTCTTTTTTATTTTTGGCTGGAGTCACTGCGGATCCGGGAATCCCGCTGACAAAAACAATGTGAAGTGCAGGTTCCCGTGCTTTGTTTAATTAGGCCCCCTGGTGGGCCAGGTCCCAGGGGCAATTGAATTAATAATGCCACCTCCTGATGGTTCTGGTTACAATAATGCTCGGGGGGTCTCCCACCCCCCCATGTAGCCCTGTAGACCAACACCTTATGTTTAAAAATAATATATGGTGGACTGTAGCCCCCCCCACATAGCCCCTGTGACCACCTCCTCCACAGGGCTATTTCAAAGATGGGCGGGGGCCATACTGCCCCCTCTCCTAGAGCCGTAAATGGCCCTGGGGACCACCATGCCCAGAGCCAGCTCCAGCAATATCCCGGGGTGCACACCCCCTGGACATTGCAGTTTGCTATGGCTTGGTGGCAGCACTGCTTCCGCCAAGCCATAGCAAACTCTGCTTTGCTTCATGGAAATTTATTTTGGGCAGCGGGAGCTGCATGTTTGCCGCTCCCTCTACCCAAAAGCATTGCCAGCTCCCGCAGGAGATGGGAGCCAGCAGGGATTGTGGGGGCCTTAAGTCTCCCCTGTGGTCCCCAACGCCATGAACATGCTTGGGGGATGGGATTCCTGGGGCAATATAATAATAATAATAATAATAATAATAATAATCCACATTTGTAAAGCGCACAATCACCCGTAAGGGTCTCTAGGCGCTGAGGGCTCTCGGGAAGATTAAGCAAGCTATTGCCCAGAGTCACATGGTGCTGGGCTAACCTGCCGCCGGAGCCGGGGATCGAACCCTGATCCCCAGATTCCAGCGTCAGTCGCCCTGGCCGCGGCACCACACCTCTCCCACATCAATATCAGAAAGAGTAGGAGGGCCGCGCAGGCCCGCTGACCCATTTTTCAAAAAATATGGCTAGGGCCTGGCCCTGGGGGGTGTGGGGTCCCCAGGGCCAAAACTGGCCCAAGGAAGGGTGTTCATGTGGCCCCCCTGCCTTAAAAAAAAAGTTAAAACAAATAAAATGGTGAGATCTCGGGGGATTGGGACCCCGGGGCCAAAATTGGCTTGGGGAGGGGGGCCGCACAACCCCCTCCCGTTTAAAATGGAATGAAGTAACAACGGCCCAGCTCCAGGGATGGGGTCCCCGGGGCAGAAATCAGCCTTGGGAGGGGGCTGCGCGGCCCCTCTCCCATTTTATTACACTTTAAAAATAAAAATTGGTCAGGCCCTGGGGGATGGGCTCCATGGACCCCAGAAGGGTAAAGTGAAGGGGGGCCACACAGCCCCACTTCCTCAAATAAAAAATAAAAAAGCTGTCAACTCACCGAGGCCACACCCTCTTTCTCCACTATTCTGAAAAGGTGCCTCCTTCCGCACTCTTGGTTGATGGATGAAGTCCCCTTCGCTGCTGAGTGTCCAGCGGGGCCAACTAGCCCACCTGTTACCCCCAGAAAGTCCCACACAGTGGGATTGCTGAGAGGTGGTCAGAGCCCATGCCCCTTTTTCCACCACTCTGCAAACGCGCCTCTCAATCAATCAATCAATCATTTGTAAAGCGCACTACATACCCACGAATGTCTCAAGGCACTGGGGGGGGGGCTACTGATCGAACAGGCAGGTCTTGAGTATCGTCCTAGGCTCAGTGGGAGGGTGTTCCATGTCTTGGCGGCGAGGTGGCAGAAGTATCGCCCACCGGTGGTTGTTCTTTGGATGCGTGGGACGGTGGCAAGTAAGAGGTCGGCAGAGTGTAGCTGGCGGTTGGGGATTTAGAAGGAGAGCCGTCTGTTGAGGTATGCTGGGCCGGTCTTGTGGAGTGCCTTATGTGCGTGGGTGAGGAGTTTGAAGGATATCCTCTTGTTGACGGGGAGTCAGTGCAGGTTTCTCAGGTGGGGGTGATGTGGCCGTGACGTGGTACATCCAGGATCAGTCCTTCCGAGGCGTTTTGGATGCGTTGTAGTCTTTTGATGAGCTTGGTCGGGGGTCCCGCGTAGAGGGGGTTTTCGTAGTCAAGTCTGCTGCTGGCGAGGGCCTGGGTGACTGCCTTTCTTGTATCTGTCGGGATCCATCTGTAGATCTTGCGGAGCATGCGGAGGGTGTTGAAGCAGGAGGAAGAGACAGCGTTGACTTGCTTGGTCATTGAGAGCGTTGAGTCGAGGATGATTCCCAGGTTGCGTGCATGGTCGGTGGGTTTCGCGGCTGCCCCCAGTGCCGTCGGCCACCAGGAGTCGTCCCAGGCTGTAGGGTTGGAGCTGAGGATGAGGACCTCCGTCTTGTCCGAGTTCAGCTTCAGACGGCTGGTCTTCATCTTGTCGGCGACGGCCTTCATTCCTTCGTGGAGGTTGGCTTTGGCGGTGATGAGGTCCTTGGTGAGGGAGAGGATCAGCTGAGCGTCGTCAGCGTAGGAGATTATGTTGAGGTAGTGCTGTCAGGCTACGTGTGCGAGCGGGCCATGTAAATGTTAAACAGAGTCGGGCTGAGGGAGGATCCCTGGGGTACGCCGCAAATGATCTCAGAGGCTTTGGAACAGAATGAGGGAGGCGGACGATCTGGGTTCTACCAGAGAGGAAGGAGGTGGTCCAATCCAGAGCCTTGTCTCGGATCCCTGCAGCGTGGAGGCGTGCGCGTAGTGTGTGGTGGCAGACGGTGTCGAAGGTGGCAGAGAGGTCTAGGAGGTTAAGCGCTACGGTCTCACCATTGTCCAGCAGGGTCCTGATGTCATCGGTGGCGGCGGTGAGGGCAGTCTCAGTGCTGTGGTTGCTGCCAAACCCTGACTGGGAAGGGTCCAGGATTCTGTTTTCTTCAAGGTATCAGGTTAGCTTTCTGTTGACAGTTTTCTCGATGACCTTGGCTGGGAGAGATGGGCCAGAAGTTCTTAAGGTCTCTTGGGTCTGCCTTAGGTTTTTTGAGTAGGGTGTTGATCTCTGCGTGTTTCCAGATCTCTGGGAAGGTTGCGGTCTCAAGGGAGAGATTGATTACATTGCGCAGGTGGGGTGCGATGGAGTTGCTTGCTCTGTTGAAGACGTGGTGCGGGAATGGGTCTGATGGAGAGCCAGAGTGGATTGTGCGCATGGTCTTGATGGTGTCATCGATGCTCACGCTGGCCCAGGCTAGCAGTGGGTCGTAGTCGATGGTGTGCGGAGGGTCTGTTGTGTTGCTGTTTGTTGGGGTTGTCTGGGTGTTGAAGCTGTCGTGGATGTCTGCTATCTTAAGGTGGAAGAGGGTGGTGAGGGAGTCGCAAAGGGCTTGCGACGGCTGGATGTTGTTGGTGTTGGAGCTGGGGTTGGAGAGTTCCTTCACGATGTCAAAGAGCTCCTTGCTATTGTGTGCGTTGTTGTCGAGGCGGTCTTTGTAGGAGGTCCTGTCGGCCACCCTGATGAGATGGTGGTGGTTGCGGATGGCATCCTTGTGTGCTGCGTAGCTGTCCTGAGTTTGTTCACTGTGCTGTTTCTTCTCTAGTTTCCGGCAGGCTTGCTTGGAGTCTAGGAGTACTGGGGTGAACCAGATAGCCCTCTTGCTGGTGTCTCTGTGGGGGGGTTTCTTCAGCGAGGTGAGGGTGTTGGCGCAGTCCTCAATCTAGCGTCTGAGGCTGTGGGCAGCATTGTCGGTGTTGGAGGGTTTGGTGGGTGGGCTGAGAGGGATGTATGACGTTACAACGCATACTTTTACTCCGCAGACCATTACAACGCGACTTTTACTCCGCATACCGTTACAACGCATAGCGCCTTGGGGCGCTGGATAGTGGTAAGTATAATTTACTATTCTAACTCCAGTCCCCGTGGACCCTAGGGAAGGTGTTGGATAGTAAATTATACTTATTACCTATCCTAGAGCGCCCCCCAGCGCAATGCGTTGTAATGGTATGCGGAGTAATGGTCGCGTTGTAATGGTAGTGCGGAGTAAAAAATGCGTTGTAACAGGTGTATACCGCTGAGAGCGAGGTTTGCGTGTAGTTGTTCTTCAGTAATTTTGCTCCAGCAGCGGCGGGGGATCTGTTGGGTGGGGCGGTGTGTGGTGGGCTTCTGGAAGGCGAAGTGGATGCAGCAGTGGTCAGTCCAGAGGAGTTTGGTGGTGTGGGTTATGGAGATGTGCGGGCTTGAGGAGCAGACGAGGTCAAGCGTGTTGCCAGCGGAGTGGGTGGGCGTTGTGACGAGTTGCTTCAGTCCGAGGTTGGCGAGGTTATCGATCAAGGTTGTGAAGTTGTTGTCATTGTTGTTCTCAAGGTGAGAGTTCAGGTCTCTGAGGAGGATGTAGTCGGTGGAGGTCAGGGCGTGCGTGCTGATCAAGTTGGCGATGGAGTAGCTGAACTGGGGGCGGGTTCCGAGGGGTCAGTAGACGAGGGTTCCTCTGAGGGTTGAGTTAGGGTCTGTGTGGATCTGGAAATGCATGTGATCGGCAGTGCTGAGCGCGCCGTCGGAGCTAGTCGAGACCCTGATGCTGTTCTTGTGGACGATGGCGATTCCTCCTCCGACTCCGTTGGTGTGGTCTCTGCGGGTGATCTTGTAGCCGTCTGGGATGGCTATATATGGCGATGTCGGGTCCGGAGGAGTCGTTAAACCAGGTCTCTGTCAGAAAGGTGACATCCAGGGATGTTGTGTCGAGCAGGTCCCACAGCTCAACTGCATGCTTGCGTGCAGGGCGGGTGTTCAATAGTATACATTGGAGGTGGTTGGGGTCTTTCTTGGCGGGTGGTTTGTCGTCTCTGAAGCTGGTGTAGCTGCAGTTCCGGCAGGTGAAGGGGCCGTGTTTGCGTTTCAGGGCAGCCTTGAAGCAGGTGTGGCTTTGCCCGGAGTTCAGAGCGTGCAGAGTGCTGGCGTCATAGTGGTGGTGGTCGTCGTGGCGGGTGCGGGGGCCAGGGGTTCTGGCGCTGGGTGCAGTCCAGGCGTGGACGTGGCAGACGGACTTGCCTTAGGCGCGCCAGCGGCTGGCATATATATACGGAGGTGGAAGGGAGGAGCGGCTGGGAGGCGGGAGACGGGAGCAGCGAATGGGCAGTGGGCCGTCAGGGGGGCGGGGCCGCAGGGGACACAGCGGTGAGGGCGGTTAGGGACAACGAAGGTAACAGAAGGAAAAAGGGGCACAAAATTGAGGGAAAAACGAGTGGCACAGAAGGCAAAAGGACACAAAAAACGAGTGGAACAGAAGGCAAAAGGGGCAAAGAAATGAGGGAAAAACGAGTGGCACAGAGGGCAGAAGGGCACAAAAAAACCAGTGGAACTGAGGGCAGAAGGGCACAAAAACATGGGAAAAACGAGTGGCACAGAGGGCAGAAGGGCACAAAAAATGAGTGGAGCAGAGGGCAGAAGGACACAAAAATGAGTGGAACAGAAGGCAAAAGGGGCACAAAACAAGGGAAAAACAAGTGGCACAGAAGGCAGAAGGGCACAAAAAAAGAGTGGAACAGAAGGCAAAAGGGGAACAAAAACGAGGGAAAAATGTGTGGCATAGAGGGCAGAAGGGCACAAAAAACAAGTGGGACAGAGGGCAGAAGGGCACAAAAAACGAGTGGAACAGAAGGCAAAAGGGGCACAAAAACGAGGGAAAAACGAGTGGCACAGAACGCAGACGGGCACAAAAAACGAGTGGAACAGAAGGCAAAACGGGCACATAAACGAGGGAAAACAGGGGGCACAGAAGGCAAAAGGGCACAGAAATACCGGAAAAACAAGTGGCACAGAGGCAAAATACAGAACACAGAAATACAGGGGCAGCTAAGAACAGAAGGCAGAGAAGCACGGGGGCAGCAAGGGGAACAGAAGGGAAAACCGGGCAGAGACACAGGGCAGCGAGGGGAACAGAAGGGAAAACCGGGCAGAGACACGGGGGCAGCGAGGGGTACAGAAGGAAAGACCGGGCAAAGAGAGCACGGGGACAGCGAGGGGATCCAAGGGAAGAAAAAGGGGCATGGACCACGTACAGGCAGCGGGGGAAGACAGACGACAGCAGTCACAGACACAACAATGAAAATACAGGCAATACAATAAAAGCAATAAAGCGGAGGATGATCGAATCTACCTACGGCCTACCACTGGCCACCAGGGATGAGGCGCAGGTGGTAGCCTGCGGGAGGTGGAGGGCCTCGAACTTCCTCAGCAGTGGCAGCTGGGGCAGGGAGACACAGGCACACTGCTGGTGGGACGATGAGGTCCCCTTGCCTCCTAAGGGCCTCAGGAATAAAGTGGACTTCATCCCCCAAGTTATTTATTATTTTTCTCTAACTTGTAAATTGCCTTAAGAATTATATTGTGCTGTTGTTTTACTTAAATGTTGTTTTACTGCTTAAACTTAAAAGACATGCATCTTGGTTATTGCCTGCTGCTTGTGCCAAAGCTACCGGGATTTCAGCATAAATTATCTTCATGCTGTCTTTTGAACTAACATGGGTGTGTTTGTTAGGCTGGTTAACATCCCCCGACCCAAATTAATAACATACTCTCTGAAAATAGGTATTTAATATATATGATGTAAAGTTCAAATTGGAAGACAATACAGATATAATAGTAACCACTATGATGTACACACTTCACTAGTGTGTTCAGTGACAGACAAATAAAAAAAAGCAAAATGGCTCAAGTGAACTTCATAGCAGAGCAGTAATCCAGCACAAGACTAATAAACCAACAAAGGAATCAGTGTAAATTTAACACGACATGAATGTGTATGGAAGGTTGGTTGGACAATAGATAGCTAGACACTTGTGGGCAAAGAAACCTAATTTTCCATTTCCCGCTATTGCAAGCGTAACTGGCAACCTCTGCATACAAGAAACATATTTACTGTAAACAACACTTGTAGTGATCTAAGACACAGTTCAGGGACTGAAGTATTTACAAAATGACTCTCAAAACTCCATAGATATATATTGGGCCACTTTCTGGTTCTTCACTATTGATTGATTTTGCTAGAAACTAGTCTTCAAATTCACAATTGTATTACAAGTTGTTATTGACCTTTATTTCATAACCTGCTGATCTTTACTCAGATTGTGCTGAGCAGGTATAGTCTACTTATAGACATGCAGTTATGATGGCATATATATCACTCTTTTGTAGTCACATCAGAAAGACAAAAAGCACATATCCATTTGAGTAAACCCCACAACAAGCACATTGGGTTCTAAACTCCATTTAAGAGGCTGAATAATCTATTACCATGCGCTCATTGAAAAATAAAAGGAAGGCTTCACTTGAAAAACAAATAGATGAAAGCAAATGGCAAATTTAAAACAATGACAGCTACATAATTGGTAGATGGAAAATATGATATTTGAATGACATGCGGTATTTGATTGACACTAAGAATATGATAATTTAAAATGCAAATCTGTACATAAGGTGAATCTGAAATGAATGATGAGTGTGCCATTCCAATGTCAAGAAAGGGCAAATTGCTGTAGTCACTGAGGCACTCAGTCAATGGTTGACAACCATAATAAATACATTTAAGGAAGCATTAATGGCACAAAAAGAAGATTGAAAAAGTACATTTAGTGCTGTTTCTGCCCTAAATGTTTGAGGGAAAATTTGATTTATTTAGATGGAATAGTAACTGACATTAGGCCAATAGGAAGAAGCTGTTTCGGGGTCTGAATAGTACACCAATGAAAGTACATTCTTTAAGGTTACTTTATGCTTATTTAGCCTGAGATACAGGACCTTCTGCTCCATTTTTATAATCTCAGATTAGTAGTTGTGTATTTTAGATGTTTTTTTTTTTTTTTTGAACAACAACAGCGGTCCCCAACATTAAGGAATATCACCACATGAATAAAATATAGACAGAGTCAATCTATATTTTCAAAAAAGACAAGTCCAGCCGGACAGAGGTCTTTCAGAGATTTTACTCAGGATTTATGTATTGAAATCACATAAAGATACCATCCAACAATCAACCAAAGTGGACCACAAGCCTGTGTCCAGTACTAACAGAGCAAGTACAAGAGGTGATGTAGACAGCAGAGAAGGGCTTTGTAAGGCGGAACAACGTTACTCTATAAACAGTACAATTGTACAGAGTATAACAATCATGCACTGGACATTTCAGTAGTAATCACAGTTAGGTTCACGTGCATTAAAGGTCGACGGCGTTTTGGACCCCTATAAAATATCAGGGACCATCATCAGGACAAATACAATGAAAAGCCTTAGGTTAATTAAGCCTCTAAATGCCTAAAGGGGGGAAAAAGGAAATATTAAAATCAGATACAGGAACAGCTTAAGCATGATCAGTAACATAGTGACTTGAGTGTGACCAGTGAGCGACACAGTACCGGTCAAGCATGTCAAGTGAACTATGGTGATGGTGTATACAAGATTAGCCGTGATCAGGAAGAAGGGAAAGTACATATGGCAGTGAAAGTGTCCAGTGAGGACGTAAATGCAATCAAGAACGTTGTAGCACAAACTTTTGCCGCGGAGACTAAATTAGAATGGCCTCGCAGTGAGGGAGTGACGTCTGGTGAAAGGCGATATTTTAAAAAAGGCAAGATGCGTGATCGTGAAGGATTAACTGACGCGGGTGGAGTCAAGAAATGGGACCAACGCTCACCGGGTTGCCTCGTGAGATAAGGGCTGGCTCCTCGGGCATAAGAATAACACGCGATCACCCTGCAAGGGCGGAATAATTAGTAGCGGAAAAAACGTGGCATTTTTAGGTAACAAGCCGCGAGGGCTCTACCAAGGGAGTAACGAACTTACCAGAATCGAGTGGCGGCGGCCGCGGAGTAAAATAAAGTCCGTCGGCTTGCCAGGATACCTGATGGAAAGGGGGGCGCATTACCAATATGTACAGTAACGATAATAACAGTAAGAGAGGGGAGAGTGGAGGTAATCCGCTTACCGGGTTAGTCGGCCTGAATCATTTCCTGGCGTGCACAGGGAGGAATCATTCAGAGAGCAATATAGTCGCCTCGGATTGGTCCCAAGGTGGGGCATAGAAATCGATGACGGACTCACATAGGCGCCATCTTAGGACAGTGGTTGTGAGGGGAACAGGTCGTGACGCGAAGTGAATTCACATGCTTGGAGAAAAGACATGCTTTTAGAAAAAGGACGCGCTTTAAGAAAAATTGCATGCTTTAAGAACAGTGCAGTTTAAAATACATTTATACAATGGAATGCAGGACGGACTGAAGATAGCATCCAGTTCTTGATGAATGCTTCAGGGAAAACACATAATTATTACAATCCAAATACAAATGTAAAGCAGAGAAATAAAGAAATAAGTCTGACTCCAAAAACCCAAGTATCAGATAAGGGCAGTCCATTCATCTTGAAGGTTAAGCCCCGAATTCAGACTATCAGTCTTCAAAATCCATTTGAGTTCCTCCCTGTTCAAGAGGCGTGTGAGATCACCACCCCTGGGTGAGATGATGATTTGTGAAATCACAGTCCATCGGATGTCATTCTCCGAGTGTCCCTTCTCCAAGAAATGTTCCACCAGAGGGGCGTTGGGTGTTTTACACCTGATGCGGCTCCGATGTTGGGAAATCCTCAGTTTAACCTTCTGCTTGGTTTGACCCACGTATATCAAGTTGCATGGGCAGAAGATGGCATACACAATGTTCTGACTATTGCAATTGGTAAAAGTTTTTAGTACATTTCTTACATTGTTATACACAAATTCCTTGCCATCAATTGAGAACTCACACACAACGCACGACCCGCAGCGGGCGTGCCCAAGGAGTGGGGGTAATTGCCAGTGGTCATGAAGGGTTACATTTCTAGTAGAGGGTAACGCAGCCCTCACCAATTGGTCCTTGAGATTTTTGTTCTTCTTGAAGGCAAACAACGGAGTGTCCCAATTTAGTACCCCTGAGTTTAGAATGTGCCAGTTCTTTTTTACACATTGTCTCACCCTGTTGGAGACTGGGGAATATGTAGTAACACAGACCAGTTTTTCAGTGGCTTTTTTGGGTTTTGGGTCAAGGAGGGTTTCCCGTGGACAATACCAAGCTCTCTTCATAGAGTTCTTAATGAGGCGCCGGGGGTACCCTCTGAACCGGAGTTTATTCGATAATATGCTGGCTTCACAGAAATAATCTTCCTTTTTATAGCAGTTCCTTCTCAGCCTAAGGAACTGAGAGTATGGCAGACTGTCCCTCAGAGCCCTGGGGTGACAACTGTCATATCGTAGCAGCGTGTTTCTCTCCGTAGGTTTACGGAAAAGGGAAGTGTATAGGATGCCCTCATGATGTTGAATGTTTAAATCAAGGAAGGAGATGCTACTTTGGTTGTGAGCAATTGTGAAGGTGAGGCCATTACAATTATGGTTCAGCCAGTGTAGGAGACCGTCCAGTTCAGGGATAGTACCGCCCCAAATCAAGAAAATATCGTCTATATATCTCTTCCAATTTTTTAATCCCTGGTAAAAGGGATTTGTGGGGCACAGGATGGTGTTCGTTTCCAGCCAATCCATGTACAGAATAGCCAGGGTGGGGGCAAAGACAGCCCCCATAGATGTACCACGCACTTGTTGGTAATACTGCGAGTCGTACATGAAGAAGTTTTGGGTAAGACAGATTTCTAAGAGTTGGATAATAAATATCGTCGGAACTCTGTGTGGACTGGGTCGGGTGTTGAGAATGCTCTCCATCACCAGCAGAGAGTCCCTCTGTGGTATATTCGTGTACAAAGACTCGACGTCTAATGTACACAGGGTCTCAGTGTTAGGGTCAAAAGTGTGGTTTTCTATGATGTTTATCATATGCATACTATCTCTAATATAACACTGGGTTGTTGATACAAAGTCCCTTAGGAAATAGTTGACATAGAGGCCCAGTGGCTCAAGGACTGAGCCACAGCCCGAAACGATGGGTCTACCCGGGGGGTTATCCAATCTTTTGTGGATCTTCGGTAGAGTGTATATCACTGGTATTCTGGGATTGGAGATGTTGAGGAAGTTATATTCATGTTGGCTGATGATGCCCTTTGACATCGCATCTGTTGTCACATGCCTGATGAGAGTCTGCAGTTCCTTTGTCGGATTACAAGGTAATCTGCAATAATGATCAGTGTTGGAAACCTGACGCAATCGGTTGAATGCAAGGGTTTTCGTTCCCTCCACTTCTCCTAAGTGTATTTTAGATGCTCGCATGCACGCATACACCTACTTTTTATGGTATATCATCCTTAATTTTTGCAGACTTCTATTGTGTTATGAGTTAGCTTCATCCACTATGCTGTTCTGAAATGCAGCAGGAGCAGTGTATCTGTTTCAAAAAGCTATCATTTTTCAATGTAAAGAGAACAAGGGAGAACCCCATGTCCCTATAGTCAAACATACCCAGAGTACTTTATATACAGTCAATGTTAATACAACGTTTTATTAGGACAGCTTCATGAAGAAGTCTAAATCTCATTAAAATAAAGTGAAATAAAGGTGCTTGGTTCTCACACATAAAATTCACTGTGATAAAAACACTTCACATGTCAAACACTTAAGGCCTGACTTAGATCTCAGCTGAAGGGTTACTCCATCACAACGGTGTCAGATATCCCATCCGCCGAAATGTAAATCCCATTATAACCTATCGGATTTATATTTCAGTGGACAGGATATCCTTCCCCGTTGTGACGGAGTAACCCGCCAGCTGAGAACTAAATCAGGCCCTTAGTGCTCCTCCACATGGCCTAAACAAACAAGTACAAACAATTCATTTGTAGGCTCATAGGATGTGGGCAAGGGTTTTTCGATCCCAGACAAAAGAGGGATCGTCATTAGAACTGTCCAATATAGAAAAAAGCCTGAGATAAATAGTATGAGAGTACTGCGAATACAAGAGTGAGAGAAAAAGAGAAATCCAGGGTAATTAAGACCCTATTATAAGTTGATTACAGGGGATGGTTATGTTGGAGGAAGCACGTAATGCTCACAATCCTCAATGCTCGGGCTACATGAGGAAATAAAAAAAAGAGAGAGACAAGAAGCATAGGCCCAAGGAGACAAGTAGAGAACGTCATGAAAGATAGCAATAATAGTTAATAATCTGTGATGCTAACTAGCAAACAGAAGGCTGGGTTTGTAGTAGCCACCTTTCAGTGGAAAGAAATGCCAAAAGAGGAAAGGTCAATAATGCAGATGTGTTGCCGCAATTCAACCTGAAATTATCATGGCATGATGACAAGAAGGTAGTAACTATGATCAAGAACTTTAATGGTCAGGGTTCAAGAAAATCAGAGGATTGTGGCGTGAAATAGCACTGAAATCAGTGGTTAATTTGTGTTGGTAGTTGATGGTACGGCCAATCTACACTAAATTTTGGGGGCTGGGATTTATGAGTGGGTGTTCCCATTAATGAATCCTCTTGATGTGCGGCAATATAACAATTGCATGCACCCTTTTCTTGCTTGTGTATGCAACCAAGTGATGCAATGTGCAACTAACCCAAATCTACCAACTACCACTTAAAGGTAGATAATAAGCACAGGCAATGCCAATGGGTGTGGCTGTTGAATTAAGGTTACTCTTTAGTCAATGACTGGTTTAGGCCCTTAGTAAGTCATCATACATGAACTCTGTCATGCATCCTTATGCTTGTACATCCATTAATCACTTTTTCATTCTTGCATTCACCCACTTACACAACCACAATACAAAGCATACTATTCAGTCCTACAAGAGAGATTAATTAAAAGAATGAGTAGAAAAAAGAAAATGCTATTGACTAAAAATGGCATTTAAACAAAATAACAGGGAAAAGTTTTGCAATGGTATTATACATAGTGGTGAATATCTTGTAATGGACTTGTAAATTGAGTATAGTTCCAGCTAACCCAATTTTAGAATCGTCCTGGCCATCCATCATCAATAAAAACAATGATATAGTATGGATAAAATTATTCCATGAAGGTCAGCTAATTTAGATTCGGCCGCTGTATAGGTCTCATTTCACTACACATTAAGGGAGCCTCAAGCAAGAAGCCAGTTACCAATGTCTTTTGGGCTGCAGCATGCTTTAAACAACTACATTAAAACAGAAAGAAAAAAGGCACCTATATGTAGAAAATGGAAATCTAAAAGACTAGCCTATCAGCTTTGGCATTGAAGCACACTCATTATCAGATGACTGTTCACATGTGATCAGCCAATACTTACAATTTAAGAGCGCCAATGACTGAAATGGGCTGCCAATTGCCCATGCTTTAAGCTGTCATGGGGCCTGACAATTGCAATTGTAATTGCATTTATATAGCGCTTACTACCCCTGACGAGGCGTTGAAGTGCTTTTTAGGCGAGTAGCACGCTACTCCGGGACCCATAGAGGATTAGTGTTTAATTAGTATAGTGAAATATGCAAGTACATTTTAAGTGGTGGATAGGTTAGTCAGTTATTTGGATTTGGAATGATAGCAGAAGGATAGAGGAGGACAAAGCTTTGTATTTATATAGCGCTTGTTGATGCATGCTATTCAGGAAGCCTACAAAGGATTAGTGGTGAATTAATATGGTGAAATATGAAGTAATTTCAGTGGTGGATATTATCCAGTTTCTTGGAGTGAGAAGAAAAGCGGAGGGATAAAGGGGAAGAAAGATTTGCATTCATACAGCACTTGTTACCCCTGATGGGTGTTGAATCGCTTTTCTGGTGAGTAGCACGCCACTCCGGAACCCATAAAGGATTACTGTTGAAAATTAGTATAGTAAAACAATATGAAGTAATTTGAGTAGTGGATATGTTATTCAGTTATCCGGGTAGTATATTAGTATAGTTTAATATGGAATTTGAGAAGTGACTGTTAATTTCGATTGAAAAGGATAGTGGAGGGATAAAAGAGTAAAAGATTAGTTTAACTTTTTTTTCTAGGTCTTAGCAATAGGAGGAGGCTTTTGGATGACTAAAAAGGAGTTTTGAAGAGGAGGACTCAGAGGAAAGAGTTTAGAAAGGTTTGTTTTAGGGTAGCGGTATAGTAAAAGAGGTGTCAGATGATACAAGGAGGGGTAGAGTAGGAGAGATTCTAGAAAGGGTATTTTGGCAATCATAGTAGTGGTATGGGGTTTGGGATAAATGAGAGAGTGGATATAGAGGATATATTGATAGATGTATAGGATGAGAGATAGGGTAGTGCATTGGAAGGAGTAGTAGAAGAAGTTTGAGATGAGTCAGAAGGTTGGGCTAGAAGATATATTGAGCGAAGTATAGGCTGAGAAATAGGGTAGTGCATTGGAAATGCTAAATTAGAAGAAAGTGAGAAATATGTAGATCCATAACTACATTGAAAGTATATGTGTCGCAAGAGTTACAAAGTGTGGTGCTGTGTAGTGTGTGTGTTGTGTGTTGGTGTTGTTATGGTAGAAGGGAGAGGAGGGTGTTTGTTGGATAACTGATGGAAGGTCTATTAGGTGTAATTACAGCAGGGAGAGTGTGTCTGAATGGGATGTAGTTATGTATGGTGTTGATTGGTGTTGTGTTAGTGATGAGTGTATTGGTTAGCGGTATAGGATAGAGTTGTGTACTGTTTGTAGGTGATGGTGGATATGTGTGGTAGTTGGAATAGTAGGGTGTGTAGTTGGGGTTTTGGTTGGGTTTGTAGTGAATGCTGGTATATTAATCTGTGCATAGTGTTGTGCGTGGTGTACATTTGGTGTGAGTGTGTTGCTCTGTTTGTGGATGTGGATGGTGTTGGCTGGGTATTGCTAAATGAGAAAAAGGGCAGCATTTCTGGCCCTAGTCCCGACCAGTCTTGAACAGGCTCAAACAGGAAACTGCCCTTGTCCTCTCTGCCCTTTACAGGCTCTAACAGGCAACTGCCCTTGTCCTCTCTGCCCTTTACAGGCTCAAACAGGAAACTGCCCTTGTCCTCTCTGCCCTTAGCCTCGACGCCCAGGCTGAGACTCCCTAAGCCTGGCCTTTTTTATAGCCCTAGTAATCAGGTGACCCCTTCAGCCAATGGGAACCCTGGCCCTAACACTATCCAATCACAACACTAGCCCTAAAATCTAGGAACCAATAGGAGACCAGGACCTTACAGCCAATCTTAGCCCTAGTCCAAGCACCCAAGCAGTTCAAAAACCCTGATCTCTACGTCCAATAAAGGCCCTAGCCCTACCAGTAGTCCCAATACAAGTTCATGCAACCAATGGCACAGGTAGCCCTAGTCCCTACTTCCAATAGAAAGCCTAACTCTACTCTAAGTCCCACACCTAGTCCAGCAATCAATCACACCAGAAGCCCTAATTGTTACTTCCAATTAAAGGTTTAACCCTAGCCCAAGTCCCACCCTACTCCCAACAACCAATAACATAGGAAGCCCTAGTCCCTACTTCCAATAGAAATCCTAACCCTAGCCCTAGTCTCAACCCTACAATGATTGAATCACAGACGCAGAAACCAATCAGAACCCTCAAACACCCAACCAATGACGACATTAACGCTAAACCAATAGAAACACCAGATGCAACCACCAATCAGTGTAGACATGTACCATTCACTAGCAGACCATATAAGGTCCCTGCGACCTCAGACAAGGTTTGCTGGCCAAGGAGTTGGAAGCTGCTTCTCCTGTTCAAAATCTCCTAGAAGACAGACGGGCTCAATCCACACTTTGGACTTCAGAAGGTAAGGGCCTCACTAACCTGAAATCTAACAATACTGTTTGAATAAAACTTTACTCCCCCTGCTGGCCAAAAAACGAAGTGCACAGGTCCTCGTAAAATACAGTAGCTCACAGAAGCACCCTCTGATGTAGAAAAAATCCCTGTTGCAGGGGGCGGAGGCATGTGGGCTGGTTTCACTGGCTTGTGAACACAAAATGGTGGCTGGGAGTGCACTGTTTTAACATACAGGTCTTAGCCCAGAGCAAAGGAGAAATTTGGAGGGAAAGCAGAATTGTCACCTAGGAATGAGAGGGACAAACTACAGAGGTTGGAATGCAAATCCCACAATTCAGAACACTAAATGGAGGCAATCATGGGCAGGGACAACCACACATTTAAAACACAACACAGGTGATAAAATATGCAATTACAGGCAGGCTAAAACTACAATTTTTAACTGTAACAACCACAGGCATAGACAGTAAACACAGAAAGTGAAATTTGTTTTTTAAACAACTTTTTTGTCTTGGGAAGAGACAGCACTAGTCTGTCTCCTTACCACTTCCTGGACTCTGCTCACTGCAATCTGCAACTCACAAGATGGAGGAGAATGATTTGGGGTGCACCCAGCAAGGATTTAAGGGGCCTGGGCAGGTGTGAAAGGAGGGCGCAGACTTGCCTGGTAGCTGAATAGCCAATGGTCTGCTGGCCTGGGGGCTGGGCAGCTGCTTCTCCTGTTCCGAATCTCCTAGGAGACAGACAGGCTCAATCCACACTTTGGACTTCAGCAGGTAAGGGCCTCACTAACTTGAAATCTAACAATACTGTTTGAATAAAGCTTTACTCCCCCTGCGGGCCACCCATCCAGACCATCATTAGAAAAGAGCTGAACTACTGCCCTTAGTCTCTATTTATATGTATGCATATTTGAAAATATATATATGTACTTATTTTTCAATTCTTTTTTTGTTTACAAGAGCCGGCCTAACAATTAAATCTGTCAGGCCTTTTGAAGAGATTCCAGCAAGAATTATTAAAGTTCAAATCTTGAACCCCTAAGGTTTATTAAAAGGGGTAATCGATACCTAATAACTTTAATCTATGAGTATTCAAGTAGCAAAACACATCTGCAGATTTTAACAGAGTAAAATAAGAATCCATCCGTAAAGGCCTATTAGTTAACAGCTGTTTCATAATAAATAAATCCGGTTTACTGCCATTGTCAGAACTTTTTATATGAGACAGATCAGACCTATGACATCTGAAAGAACTCTTCCCAGTGAACTGATCAGGTCCATGGCATTTGTCATTGGCTCAGTACCGCAATTAAGCCGGGCTAACTGTATAAGTATAACTTTTCTACAAGGAAATCATCAGACATACGCAATTAAATTACAATTATTTACAAAATTATAGTTATCTAAACAATGCTGGATATGCATTTCGTGCAATTACGCATTCATTTTGCATATGTTTTCCCAGATTTGTATGTGAATTTTGCACACCGTAACTTCTTTTGCATTATGCATCTAGTAATGCATATTTTTATATTCTTTTTTTTCGGTGGCTAGGGAGTGTTTTGCAGAATGTATTAATAAAATGTTTCCAATCCAAAAGATGATGACAAATAAGGGGTGATGTTTCACGTAATTATATTTGATTCTTCTCCGAAGAACAGTCTCAATTATATTTCGTGGTTGAGGGAGAGGTAGAGGCAGTCTGGCTAAAAGGTTCATTGTGCTACACTGCTTAGACGCCCTTCTGCAGAATGCTTTATTGTCACTCACTCATTTTAAGTATCACTCAAACACTTCTAAACTAACGCGCTAACCTCATTCCTTCACTTGATCACTGATATGCTCATTTTCTCAGGCACCGCTTCAAAATCTTGGTCATCATTTGTTTATTCACTTCATGCTTCACTCACTCACTTATTTACATGCTTGTAAACACATTCTGCAAGCAACAATCATGTACTCAGTCACTTACTAATGTACTCACTCTTTCACTTGTCTCAATCACTTGCATAATCATTCAATTACTGTCATTTACACTATTTCACTTGTTTTCTCACTCGTAGTTGCTGCTCTCCCTTTCACTGATTTTTCTTCGCTTATTCACTCACTAATTTACGCACTTGCCATCCAATCACTGAGTGCTTCCTTCGTAAACTCACTCGTTCCCACATTCAACGGCTTATCCACTCACTTTCTTAATCATGTGGAAATTCAGACCTCATTAACTCACTCAACCACTGTTTCACTTGCCTACTTACTTGTTCATTCCCTTACTCACTTGGATAGTCACATGCTCATTCAGAAACCCACACATGAATTCACTTGTCCATTCGCTCACTCATTCATTCCATTTCTCTTTATATAGCCCCTCGCTGTTTAGCTTGCATAACCATAATACATACATTATGAATATTTGAACTATTTTGATTGATAAAGTTTCTAATGGAAAGGGTGAATATAGTATGTATTTATCTTTAGCTCTTAACTTCCATCCTCGACTAGCGTGTGAATATTGTAGATGGATGGGGATCAGCTTTCTGGCTCACGTTACAAGGTATTTGAAGCATTGTTTTTATAATCAGATAATGTTGTTCAATAAATCCCTATATGTCCCCTACGGTCCTGATGACCTTTCAAATACTAAGTCCCTGAGTATGTATTTTCAATCACCACTTACAGTGCATTGCATTACTATCATCAGAAGCACCTGCTGCTCGAGAGGCTAATCATCAACCTTAAACTAACATGATGCAGGAGCAACACAGACACAATGGCTGTGCTCATCCTCGTCAAATTTAGAAACTCAGAAAGCTCCTGTCTTAATTTATTGTGACTGGAGGGAGAATGTGAAAACTCAAATACAGGTAGCTTGTAATGCTACCCTGTATTGTCCTAAACTTGGTGCACTGTGAACTCACAGTTCATATGTAAAACGCTGCAGGGAAAGCTTTGGTGATTCTTTCCTGCTGTTTCAGGATTGCCCGCTATTAGCATTTCTAAAGATAAACATGCCATCTTTAATAAAGCATTTGCAGGGCAGCTTCATCGCCATCAGCGGCACTTCAAAGGCTCAATGAAGCATTTAATGGAATCCTTTGTAGTGCCTGTTGATTGTAGGTATGCGCGTCAAGGGAAACCTAGGTTTGAGCATCCACTTTGCAGGCACGCAGTTCAAAGGGAACTATGGATAGAGCTGCCCAACTTACCTGATTATCTCATTAGGGCCCAGGGGTCACAATTCTTTGGCCGAGGCAAGGCGGGGTGGTTAGTGGAATGGCTTCTTCTGTACTAGCCTTTGTGTAGCAGGGGGCTTTCTGTTGCGTCCTGGGAGCGACACCCAGTGTGTGCATCGCTTCTCCTCTTGCCATCGCAATTGCTGCTGCCCTGGCCACCTCCTTTCCATTGTAGGCATCGCGACGATGGGAGCAGCAACTGCGGCTTCACGGACCTGCGCTCCAGCTACTCTCTTCCTCTCTGGTCCTTGCTCTTGGTTCATGGAAGCTCCTTTCTTTTTTCTTCAGCCCGCTGACACTTCCCGGGCCTCCTGCCTCGGTGATCCCTTATCAATTCCTTTTGGGTGGATCATCTTTTTATTAGTCTTTCGGAGTGCTGCATCAGCTCCAATGATTCTGTTGTAATGTGGAGTGCTGCATCAGCACGGGCTCTAGAGATTCGAGAGGAATATTGTGTGGCCTAGTGGTTATGGTCCTTGACTCTAATTCTGAAGGTTAGGAGGTCAAGTCTTGGGTTATGAATGTAAATTTTGTCTTGTGGAGCGCCGCACCACCGCAGGCTCCAGTAAGCCTATTGAGCTCTTTTTTTTACTGCCCTTATTGCCTGATTGTTAGCTTGCTTACAGGGTGCTATAGCTTATTGGTGCAGACACTTGCCTTTGATTTTTCTGCTCATAACAATTTATAGCACCATTTGAGGTACCCTTAGTATGTCTGGCTCTGGTTATTCCCCATTCCTCACAGCTATTTGCACCTTTTCATTAAAGTTTTTGCTGGCCTTCACCTCAGAGGGTTGGTAACCCTCCCCCTTCCTTGCCTGTAGAGAATTTTGGGGCTGTTGGAGCTTGCATGTGTGCGCAAGTTGCGTACCCATCGACTGCAACTGCGCCGGGCCTGGTACGCAAATCAAGACTTAAGAGCAGTGGTCTACCAGTTGTTTTGAGTCCTTATTTGTGTGGTGTTGTCACTGTTGGTTGTCTTTTACATCAGCTAAAAGGGCACCCAAGAGGAAGGGTCATGATGACACAGAATTATCCCACCCGTTAAAAATGTTTCTGGCAAATTTGGGTGAGGGTGAGGAGTCAGGCAGCTTGGCATTCGAACTGGAGCCTGAGCCAGAACTGGAGCAGGTAGTGGTTGAGTGCCTGAGACAGTCGCACGTTCCTCCGCCGGCTGCCTTCCCTCCTGTAATGAAAAGAGTCAACAAACAGTCAGGGCAACGCACCTCCCAGGGTGCTGGCGACTCTATGGGTCCGGAGCCAGCAGGAGTTGACCAGTTGGCAACAGAAGACACCAGTCATGACACCCCAGCCCCACCCTTTGCCCCAACTCTGCTCACCACACCCTCGGACTCAAAGCAGGCAGTGTCAGGTTCCAATGAGGTCCTTCATGTATTAGCTCAGATTAGGTAGTCATTAAAGCAGTTTTCTCAGCAGAATGCTGCGGTTTCATTAAGTCAACCTTGTCCTGTCTCTTGCTCACAGTCGGAAGGGGTGGTAGAGGCCCCACAGGGCCCACTCTTTGGGTCATTGTGTTCAGTTGTGCAGGCTGGCTCCGTCGGGGGAGGGTCAGGTGCTCCTGCAGATCCTACAACTGAGATGCTTTCTTCAGTTGCATCTCTACTGTCTCAATCAGCGAGTCCAGCAGCAGGGACTCAGGGGAGACTCATACTTACTGGCTCCGTGCCCCTTCACTTACCTTGTCCCTCATCACTGATTTACAGAGGCAGGTTGAGTCCATTGGAAGGGCGCATGATGTGTTAGGGTCTGGCCATGCTGCCTAGAGGGAAGGCGCATGGGGACCATTGGTCAGCAAGGATCCCCCCATGGCTGCATCAGGTTAAGGACTGAGGGTGCACCCAAGGATTCTGGCTCTGTGCAGAAAGTGATGGGTGGGCAAGACACTTAATTTCCATGCCAGGGAAGTTAGCATCGCATGTTTCTGTTGAGATAAAGGAAAACATATGGGGGGCTAAATTTGCAGACATTTTCTCGATGATTAGGCCCAAAAGACGAGAGGGTGAAGCAAAGGAAAATGATGGGAAGGATAGCTCCTCGAAGAAGGAGAACCCTAAGTTCGAGGAGTCTATGACTAACTTGGTTTTTGGTTTTAATGTTTTTAAGACTTTTATGCTGGAAAAGAAACCTGAGGTAGCCTCGGCTACATTATGTTATGCAAATAAAATACTTAAAGCCCATCACATGTATGATGGGATGTCTTGGCTGTGATTACGATAGGGACGTTTGATGGGCTAAAGTTGAGGATCCTGATACTGGATGGTACCAAACTGAGGTAAATGTATGGCTAGAGTGTGTGAATAACAAGACACCTCCTAAATAGCCTTTATGTAACCAAGGGGGTGCAGTTGACAGAAAGAAATCTTGTTGGGCATGCAACAGAAAGTGGTGAACTCGGCCAGCAAAGTATTATAAATTCAAGCATGAGTGTTCATTTTGCACTAAGTCATCTAACCAGTAAGGCTGTTCCCATCCCAGTTCGGTTGAAAAAACTGCTCCTTCAGCTTAATTTGAACCCTAACAAGAAGGTGGCTCAGTTATTATATAAGGGTTTTTCCAGTGGCTTTCGGATACCGGCTCAAGGGGTAGCACCTGTTCCACTTTGCAAGAATTTGTTTTCTGTGCATGCTCATCCAGAGGTGGGACCCCAGAAATTGGAGAAGAAGGGTTTGTTAGCCAGGATAGTGGTTCCTTTCTCTGAACCTCTATTGTCTAATTGTGCTTGTTCAAGGATTGGTGTGGTACCAAAGACAGACCCTGGTCATTTCTGGCTAGTCCATAACCTCTAAGCACCCATGGGCTTATCTGATAACAATGCAATCAACCCTGAACTGTGCTTGCTGACTTACTCATCAGTTGACATGGTACTGGCTAAGTAGTGCAAGCTGGGCCCCGGGACATTCTTGGCAAAGGAAGGCATTTATTTTGCATTTGGGCTTCTTCCTGTTCATCCTGACGATTGCCACTTGCTTGGTTTTCAATATGTTGGTCAATATTTTTAAGACAAATGTGTGCCCTTGGGCTGTGCAGTTTCTTGTAAGTACTTTGAATAGTTTAGTTTGATGTTACAATGGTTGTTTATTTACAAAGCTGGTTACCATAACATCATACATTACCTTGATGATTTCCTTGCCATGGGTCCTACGGCTTCAGGGGCCTGTAACTGGGCTCTTGGGGCGTTGATTTCCTTATTCAGATATCTGGGGGTTTTGCTTGCCCCTGACAAAACTGTTTGCCAGTCCACCTGTGTTTCTTTTTTGGGTATCGAGATTGACACCATTGCAGGGGAATGCAGACTTACTTCTGACAAAGTCTGGGCCTTCACCCAGGCTATTGATTCCACTCTCACTAGCAAGGATGTAACCATAGATCAATCTCAGGTTGAGGTGGGCCTTTTCCAGGTCAATAGCCAGGGCAGTGGTGGGTTTCATGCAGAAGCACCATCATACTAATCTTCAGACCCAGGTGAAGAAGGACTCAAGGATCTGGCAAGAGTTTTGAATCATTTTAATGGGTCTATATTTTGACCAACCTCACCTGTATCTAGCAAAACCTTGGGCTTTTGTACTGACGCAGCTGGCAGCATGGGTTTTGGGGCCATTCTTGGACAATCATGGTGCAGAGCTGATTGGCCTGCTGTGTGGCATGATAGCCGGTTGCCTAGGATTGTTGCATTTTTTAATCTCTTTCCATTTTTGTTGCAGTCACCATTTTCGTTTGCTGTTTTCCAGAACAGGACAGTGTTTTTTGGTCAGACAATATGGCTGTGGTTGAGGTTATGAACATGCCTTCTGTAGGCAGTTTCTGAGGCTACTGAAGCACCTTTTTTTTTAACTCTGTTTGAAGCTCAATGTTGCCTTTAGAGCCAAGCATGTCTCAAGTGTTCATAATAAGGCGGCTGATGCTTTAGCTTGCTCCAAATTTCAGGAATTCAGGGAGTTTCACCCATGAGCAGGTGAGCTAATGACGGAGCATGCCAGTGGGTTACCAGAATGCTGTAAGACCTACAGGGCTTTTTGTGGGGATAGGGTGTGTCTGAGCTCTTTTGACATGCTTCTGTGTGCCACTTTGTGGAAGGGTTCAGGTTGCAGGGCAGACATGTTTCTTGTGCTAGGAACCATTTGCTAGCCATCCTCTTCTTTGCCAAGTTGTAGGGCATGAATTATGTGGGTAATAACTTCCTGGTGAGGAAGGCCTTAGTGGGATGGGCTAGGCTTGAGGGCATGGTCAAGGATGGCAGGAGACCACATGACTCACCGGTGCTGGGCGCCATTCTGGACAACCTTCATAGAGTTTGCATTTCCTCTAATGAGGTTGTGTTATTTGCGGTGCATTCTCCATTGCCTTTTATGGGGCTGTAAGGTGGGCGAGCTAGTTGGGGCATCAAAAATTGATTTCTCGGGAAGCCTGCAATGGGTTGACGCTAGCTTAGAATGAGACAGACTTATCCTTAGGCTGGGGAAGTCCAAGACTGATCAAGCTGCTAAAAGAGCTGTTGTACAGCTCAGGCCAGCTCAGGGGTCAGTTATTTTGGCAGTCACCTGTATGAAGTCTGATGTAAATTCATAGAAGACCACAGGTACAGGTAAGCTTTAGATAAGCTTTATTGCAGCACAGAGATAGTAGGTCAGCTCCTCGTCCAACCAGAGCTCCAACTGCCAACCAGGCGAAGGAGCGCTCCAGAATACAGAACACAAGAGGAGATCTAGAATGTTAGCCCAAGGAAGGAGCAAAGCACTGTACAACATATCTCCCCTCCTTGCAATGAAAAGAAACACAGGAACAAAAAGGGAAAAGAAACACTAATGCACATAGTCATTCAAATACATTGGTGGACGGCGGGAGCGAGGGCTCCTCAGGCAGACATCAGCTAAGGAAGAGGAAGGAGGAGCAGGAGTACGAGGTAAAGAAGGAGAAACAAGAGAAGCAGAATCGAAATCAAGCACAGAACTATTGTGATAAGTACACAAGGAAGTGGAGGCATCACCACCACCCACCTCCCCCCGACCAGCAGACAAGGGAATGGGGGAAGAAGGACTACCAGAGGACAATAAGTAACCACTACAGCCATCCACTTTGGCAGGAAACAGGTCATCAGAAGAAGAATCTTTACGTTTCTGGTAGAGAGCTACCCTTCGGTAATTCCAACTTTCACCATTGGCTAGTACAATGAAGTTGGGAAAAACTTTCCTGACTTTGTAGGGGCCTCTAAACTTGCTAAGACCCTTGCTAAGTCTGCCCGGCTTAACCTTGACCAAATCACCCACGGAAATGGGCAAGGAGGCACTGTCATGGATTAAGGGAATTTCACTGCTAGAACTCAGCCAAGAAGGGGTTAATTTGCTCACGGGTGTGCGACCACGCATTAGCTCAAAAGGAGACTTTTCACCAGACCTATGGGGTGTGGAGCGATACGCCCAGACCAGTTCTTGGACACGCTCATCAGAAAAACAGCCAGACTCCACAAACATCTGAATCACACCCTTAATGAGGCGATTCACCCTTTCACAAAGGCCGTTACCCTGTGGGTTGTAAAGACTCGTCTTCTGATGCCTGATACCACAACCATTAACAAAAGAAGTCATTTTTGAGGACGTGAGTTGAGTCCCATTATCTGAAATAAGAACAGAAGGGTATCCTTCATTGTTAAAAATGCCCCTCAAAAACTTAATGGTAGCATCTGTAGTGATTTCCTTTACAAACTGAACACACAGCCATTTTGAAAAACAGTCAATAAGAACGATTGCAAACCGGTGATCAGTAGGAAGCTCACACATGGGGCCTATAAAATCTATGCATACACTATGCCAGGGAGAATTCTCAAAGGTAATCTTGTGCGTGGAGTGGGAGCCTAAAACTTTGAGGCGCTTCTCACCCTCCTTACAAAAACTACACCTCAACACGCAATCCACTGCGTCATTATCAATAGAGGGCCACCAAAAGTTCAGTTTGACACGACGTTGCGTGAGGCTTTGACCCAAGTGTCCCTCATGGGCCAAGTCCAGAATTCTCTTTCTTAACAGAACAGGGGGAACGAAGCGATCGCCTCGCATTAGAACATCTTTTCCTTCTAAAGAAAGTTCATCCAAAATTTTTAGAAAGGGTCTGACGGAAGGACTAACAGTGCTTTCTCTCCTAGCACCATTAGAAATGAGACTGATAACGGCCTTCAAAGTCAGATCCTCCTCCATTCCCCTTGACCACTCATCACGGGTAAATGTGCCTCCACCTACTGACAAGACATCCTCCATAACAGCAACTGCAAGGTCATCAGACTTGACTTCAGAACTACAAACAGTGGAAGGCATAGGCAGCCTAGACAGACAATCTGCTTGGATGTTTTTCCACCCATGAATAAACTCAATCTCGCACTGAAAGTCTTGCAAACGAGAAGCTAGTCTCGCCAACCTGGGAGAACCCTTACCAGCTCCACCAGGAGCTAGGACGTTGACAAGGGGTTTGTGGTCGGTACGTAAAACAAACTTGTAACCCCACAAGTAGGTTCGAAAGTAACTTGTACCCCAGACTGCGGCAAGAGCTTCGCGCTCTATTACCGAATAGTTAGACTCAGAAGAGGACAAAGGTCTAGATGCGAATGCAATTGTTTTTTCAACGCCACCATGTTTCTGTAAAAGGACAGCGCCCAGACCTATGGCACTTGCGTCCACCATCAAGATGGAGGACCGGGTAGTGTCAAAAGGGGTGAGGACGTTAGCAGATTTGAGCTCCCTTTTTATCAAATTAAAACAGGATTCGTGTTCAGTAGTCCAACTAAACTTGACACCCTTTTTAAGTAAGGATCGAAGAGAAGCTGTCTTGGAAGCAAAATCTCTTACGAATTTCGAGTAAAACTCGACTAAGCCCATAAAGGACCGAAGTTGATCCTTATCAACTGGGGAGGGTGCTAGCTCAATAGCTTCAATTAAATTCTTTTTGGGTTTAATGCCATCCTCTGACAAACAAAAACCTAAGTATTCTATCTCTTTCAATAGGAAGGCACACTTCTCTTTTCGCAAGGTTAACCCAGACTCATCTACTCTACGTAACACCTCATGTAAAATTTTGTTGTGTTCCTGTAATGAACTACCATAAATTAAGATATCGTCTTGAAAAAATAGCACCTTATCAAGACCCTTAAAAACTTCAGAGACAAGTCTCTGGAATACACTAGCAGCTGAGACTAGCCCAAAAGGTAGTCTAGTGAATTGGAATGTGCCTTCACTGGTGATAAATGCAGTTAAGTGCTTTGAGTTATCATCAAGACAAATTTGGTGGTAGGCGTGTTTGAGGTCTAACTTACTAAAGAATCTTGCTCCTCTAAGGGTTGATACCAATTCGCCAATGTTGGGGAGGGGAAACACGTCAGCTACCACACACTTATTAAGAGAACGAAGATCCACACAGAACCTGATCTTGTTGTCCTGTTTCTGCGAGATCACGACAGGCGAAATCCAAGGAGACGCTTCAATGGGCTCGATGATACCCCCTTGGAGCATTTCCTCAAGAGTAGCCTTAACTTCATCCCGTAAAGCAAAGGGCACCCTTCTTACTTTGTGTTGTACAGGCGAACTGCCTTCCTTAAGGATTATGCGATGAGAGTATCCGATAAGTTCACCCAATTGGTCCCTAAACACATTTTTAAATCTGGCCAAAATATTCTCCACAGACGAGGTCTCAATTATGGAAACCGGGTTATCAGACCTGGGATCAACTATAATGTGGAGGTCGTATTGGTGGTGACGGCCTAGGATTGCTGGTCCATCAGCTGAAATGTATATTTTCCCATAGGCAGATCTGCCCTTGAAAGCAATTTCCGCTTCAAAGTAACCCAGCATGTCAATTCTCTCACCCTGGTAACCAGACGGGAAAATGTCGCACGTTCTCAATGCTCTTTTCCCCCAAACATTTTCCATCAAGGAAGTGGGAATTATGGTCCACTTTGAACCGGTATCAACCATGAGTGTAACAGTTTTCCCATCAATTACAAAATCATCTTTGAAAGGATTACCCCTCTGGTTATCACATGCACACACTGTGTCAGTCAGGACTAGAATTTTGTTAACATCACGTCTCAAAACATCGCATTCATCAACAACAGTAACTTTTGAGTTATTCTTATTCCTACACATCTTAGCAAAGTGTCCCGTTTTACCACACCGTAGACACTCTTTGTTGTTTGCAAAACAAAATTTCCTATCTGAAGGATGAGAAAAGCTACCACATCTCAAACACATTTTCTGATTATTCCTGTTAAGAGATGTTGGTTGTATATTCTTTTTCTGAAGAATGTAGCCTTTCTTCCTGACAATTGCAATGGTGGCAGATTCTTCGTCACTATTTTCACTAAAGGTACTCTTATGAGAGATTTCAGCCACTTTGGATTCTAAGCCACTTTTTTGCAGTTCTCGCATGCATTTTTCACTTTCTTCTACGACTTTGGCCAGCTCTATGGCATCCTTCAATGTTGGGTTCTTAGCCGCCCACAAGCGTTCTTGCACTTTCCTATTGTTGGCTTGAACAACTAATTGGTCTCTGATTAACTCATCCGCCATCTGGCCAAAGTTACATTTAATTGATAATTCACGTAGTCTTGCTACAAACTCGTCAATACTCTCTTCAGCCAGTTGTTTATTTTTGTAAAACTTAAATCTCTGAAGGATGAGATTCTCTTCTTTACCAAAGCGAGTTTCTAATCTTGTGACAGCCTCTTTAAACTCGTCAAAATCGGCTTGTGATCCTGCAGGTAGTACTTGAGGTAAGTATCTGAACAAACGCTGCCCCTCTTTACCTAACGTGGTCATTAGCAGTGCTTTTTTCCGTTTAGGCAAATAATCTTCTCCATCCAGAGCCTCAATATAGTTATGAAACATAACTATCCAGTCTTCCCATGCTATAGGGGGATTGCCTGGCTCTGACAAAAATTGAGGAGGGAGAGCAACATTGATTGATTGAGTCATGACCTTTAAAGGTTGTTAGCAGGTAAAGAGAACTAAGTACACCAAACAGTAGAGTAAAAAGAGTAGAAGGTAAACGCTTACTGTTATTGCAGTTGATGATCTGTGAAGAATGGCTGATGCTTACTGCTTCATCACAGTCGTTTCTAGTGCTTACTGCTCTATCACACTCGTTTCCGATTATGTTTCATCACACACGTTCCTAACAATGCCCAAAGTGAGGAACTGTACTAAAACAAGTTTTATAAACGTTGTGTGCGTTTATACGCACTCCGGTAACACTTACACTTGTGTGAAGATTTCGTGTTTCTAAGCGTGAGCGCGAATGTCTTCTGTTCTCTGGCGTGTAGTCAGGGTAACAGTAATGGCGTCAAAATGGCCGACAACGTCGTGACGTCGTGCGTAAACGTCAGGCGTCAGACGTTCCGAGTCTTCATTCACAACGTGAATTTGTACGGCTTTCAAAGACGCGCTCAGTGACGTAGCGTTGCCAAGTAACTCACCGACAAAGAAAGTTGACTCAGGTGACGTTGCTGCTTGTGAAGATCGAGTTGCTAAGAGACGCGTTGCAGGGGAGTAGACGTTGATTTGGATGACGTCAACGCTGCACCACGAACAGAAAATCGGTGTAATTGTCAGTAAATTGATCAAGTCGCTGTCACTGAGAAGACGGAGACGATACTCCGCATTCACGCTGTGTCTCACGCGTGGATTCTTGAGAGGGCTGAGACGCTACTTCTCTGGAAAACAACTTCAGGCTGCAGCATACACAGGAAACAGTGGTCGGACTTCTCGCCAACTCAAGTCGCCAAATGATGTAAATTGATAGAAGACCACAGGTACAGGTAAGCTTTAGATAAGCTTTATTGCAGCACAGAGATAGTAGGTCAGCTCCTCGTCCAACCAGAGCTCCAACTGCCAACCAGGCGAAGGAGCGCTCCAGAATACAGAACACAAGAGGAGATCTAGAATGTTAGCCCAAGGAAGGAGCAAAGCACTGTACAACAAAGTCATACCTCTTGCTTTGACCCACTGGCCAATCTCCCGCTCTGTTCATCCATTCTAACTGTGAGTGCTTGTCTCGGTACCAATTTTTGGCAGTGTTACACAACGCATTCAGCAGTATCGGGTTGGACCCTTCTGGTTACTCATCGCATTCTTTTAGGATTAGGGTTGCAACTTTTGTTGCAGGATCTGATTTCTCTTCATTTGAAGTCAAGTGGATTGGCTGGTGGTCATCATCTTGTTTTAACTGCTACATTTGCCCAGAGTTGTTTTGAATCTTTTGAATTTGCTCCGTGATTGCTCTGTTATTCTGTTGTCTCACTCTCAATTTTCTCCTTTAGTATGCCCTTCAAGGTTGTGTGGGTCCTGGGTCACTCGTTTGTGGGGCGTGTGGTCTACTGTTTGCAACAGCATCGTAAGTCGAAGCCTGCTGGATTGAAGGATGTCTTCTTCCGTTGGTGTGGAGTTGGGGGCCTCAGGATTCGCCAACAGGTGGAGGAGACGAAGGGTCGCGAGGGACTGGAGTTCCCAGACCTGATGATTATTCACGTCGGTGGTACTGACTTGGTTAAGCTAGGACATAGGGCAGTCAGCGAGGCTATGTTGTACGAGTTTGCTTGGCTGGGTAGGGCCTTCCCTAAGGCAGTCATAGCCTAGTCTCACATGATTGCATGGAGCAAGTGGGCCCCAAACGTTAAAACTCAGCCCATGGATGTGTCTGTTATGCGCCCCAATGTTGAAATGACTAAGCTCTGCCCTGGGCCGGGAAATCCGTGGACCATACCATAAAAGTTGAATGGGGTGACCAGATGTTTCATAAAGATGGGGTTCACTTGTCTGACTTAGATACTGACGTGTTTATGGATGGTATCTGGGCCTTCATGCACTACTTTTTTATGCGGAGGGCGAAGGACCGGTAAGCCCTATTTGCCGCTGTGGCACCAACGTGGACCCAAAGATTGCAGCGGGGAGGGTCATCCAACTCTTTTCCTAAAGCAGCACTGAGGGAGAGGACATCAATCGGATTCCAGTGGAGGAATTTTCACGCTGGTTGGGGGCAAATGTCGCCCAGTTAGACAGTGTAGGGTATGGGGCTTCATCTCCTGGTCTCAATCTAGGTGCCCGCAGACAGCCTGGTGTTGGAGGGGTGGCCTCCTGGTGTGCTGACAAAGTTACCGTTAGTGGGGACCACCCCTCATGGATACAGGTGGGTTTCACTTGTGTGGTTCTCTTGGGATGAAGGTTGACTGAACTTTAGTGTTGGAAGATTAAATAATGGAGGATTCACTATGTTGACAATTGTTTTATGTCCAATAATGGTGACATTGATGTACATTAATTGCAAATGAAAGAGTGAAAAGACAGTGAGGAAGATGACGTGTGCGATGTGTAAATGGAGGTTTATAGAAAGATGCAGAAGTGTCTAATAAAGTGAAAAGTTTCCCGGGAAAGTGGTATGATGGGAAACAGGGTTCATTGAGACACTTTAAAGACTACTAACCATTCCACAGACCTCAGAAAAGGTTAATTCACAGTGTTATATTTTTAGAAAGGAAACCGTTTAAATCTAAATGCTCACAATAATGTGATTGTTATCACTCATTTCCCTGATACTGGAAATAAGCATTGAAACCACAAATATATCTGTTGTAATTTGGGTGTATGTGTTTATTGTTGTGTGCTATGCCTGAACGCAATAAAAGAAAACTTATGTGTGGCATCCAAATATTTGTCAGGTGGTGTGCTGCATGGTTTCTAGTTTACATGTACTAAGCCATGCCCTCTGTTACACACCTAATTTGTGCTTCTGTGGAAATGCCCATTTTAGAGGCCACCCATTTTTTATCCCAACATCAGAGGCCTGCGTATGCCTTGTCAGGATTCAAGATCACAATCTGGCTTTAGGTATTGCAGGTACATGCAGGTAACGGCAGTGCCCATGTTGGAAGTGGGTGGCGCCAATGGTGGAAGTAGGTGGCACTCATGGAGGAAGTTGGTTCAGCTTCATAAGAAAGGTTTTGGGAACGAGAATGTTTTACAAAATAAGTATTATACTCTAAATACATTCATGTGCCAAATAATCCAGCAGAAATGCGACTCATACAAGATAATGTAATTGGATTTTCAGTTTATAAAACTAAACAAATTCTGATACTATGAACAGAAGTTAAAATGACAAATGTAAGTGTAATATTTGTGCATCATTAGTAGGCTATGTGGCGCAAACAATTTAATGATTGAGGTCAATAATCTCTTATGTTTCCTGGGGTTTACATTTCTGCCTTAGGAGAAGACTGAGCAAAAAACACACCAACGTTCACATAGCAAATGCATATGTTTGGAGACGAATTCTATCTAATGAGAACGATTTGTATTCCATGGCAAAATCACTGCACAATTCATGGTGCCTCAACTTCACTCATGCAGAGGCAGGTGCTGCAGTACCCCAGATAACCTTCAGAGATTTCAACTGGAGATAATGAGACCCTTTAAATTACTTTCTCTTATCATAGTGGGTCAAGAGTTGCGAGGAATTACACCTGGGAAAAATAGTCTTTATGCTTTGATGAAGCACATCACTCTATAAATGTTGCCTAGAAAGTGTGACATTTTAAAATCTTGACATTTTCAAATGTTTAAACTATATGCAACTAACAGTTGAAGTACAATTGCCACACATTGCCCTTTAATGACGGAATGAAATTGACACAAAGATCTTGAGATGGGTGAAAAAACAAATATGAGACCATCGTACTTGTGTGAGGCGCAACAGACTGAGACTACAAAGCTTTGTTTTTGCTTTGATTTGCTGTCCCATGCTAATTTGAAGTCGGCTTTTCATAGTCCAGAAAGGACCAATCACACATCTATGCCATACATTACGACAAATATGACAAAGACAAATATGTCTATAATGTATAATGAGCACTGAGTGTGTCTATATATTGGCAAGAGCATAGCTCTGTGTTGACCTAGGTATAAGCAAAAATAGATTTTAGTGAATCTTGAAATTACGCGGAGCACTGCAATGAGAGACTCTTTGAATGAATTTGGGTATTATCAAGACCAGAGCTCTTAGTGACTCAGGGTTTAGTAAAACTAGACCCTCAGTATTTTTAGCAAAAAGAACAACACGCATCATGCGGTCACTATGCAGAAGATTTCTTTTTTATATCTTTCCATGTGTAGAAAAAAACACAGGCATCTTCTACAACACCTTTATTATATACTACTGTTGAGTAAGTTCAAAGAATATTTAAATGCCACCAGCTAACAAGGATGACCTTTTAAGATTCATATGGCAAAACAAAAAAATCCCAACATTGTTTTATTTGATTTGGGAATTATGATAAAGGTATAATTGAAATGAACAATTTTCGGAGACCAAAGTATGTGACCTCACATCTGTGGCATTATCTTTGCCCAATATTTTAAGGATCGTTGCTCCGTAGCACGATATTGGACACAGAAACGTTTATATAAATAAACACCAATGCTCACCTAAAGCTATCTTGTTGATCTTCCTGAACTCTCAGATTATGTTTTCTTGGGTTTATGTTATGGAAGAGGTATGGCGCCGCGGCTAGGGCGACTGACTCCGGAATCTGGGGATCCCGGCACCGGCGGCAGATTAGCCCAGCACCATGTGACTCTGGGCAATAGCTTGCTTAATCTTCCCGACGGCCCACAGCGCCTAGAGACCCTTACGGGTGATTGTGGCTTTACAAATGTGGATTATTATTATTATTATTACCGTTTTGATGTATTGGCTTTGTTTTATAAGTGTTGAAATGAAAAATAAAAAAACTAATAAATATTCAGAGGGGTGTTTTTTCTTGGTATGGTCCTACTTGGGAAAAGTGTATTTGTTAGAACACATCACTTGTGAGAGCAGTATACGTTATTACGTTTTTAATCCATAGGACAGTATTTCTGATGGCTATTTATCTAATCTTCGCATTTGTAAGAACATCAGTAAAATCTGTGGCTCAATGTTTCATTCTGACCATGGCTGGCTGTTATACAAATGTATGTTTTTTAATGCACCCATGATTCTACCTAGAAATGCAGATGAAGGACATATTCTTATTTTTGAGCTACGAAGCACTACTACACCAGAATACTGTTGTAAATTGTGAAGTATTATATTAATTCACAAGATCATGTCTTACCATTTTAAGCACAAAAACAGAATAAAAGCCAGGATCTTCCAAATAGTTGGCAATCAAGAACACCTTCATTCGTTCTGTTCCGCTTTAATAACATCCGAGGGACATTTAAATGGAGAAAATGGGTACACTATAAATCGTATCACATTGAATTATATAAATAGCATTATATTTGTCAAATTGCAAAACTGGTGTCCATTTTTTCCCCAAAAAAACGTCGTTGGGAGGCTTACCCGAAACCCAGTCTCACGGGTATTGCTTTTATACATCACTGTTTTTCTAGTAATAGTTATATTTGAACTCGCTATGATTTTAGCGTGTAAAGGCTACTGACCAGCACCTCACTACAAAAACTATTCCAACACAACTGTACTTATGATTAAAGATGCTAATCCATCTTTACATTTACTGATATTTTTTCAACATAAATTGAGGAACACAAAATAAAGTAAATTACAGGACACAAATCTCATGTCGGATCAATTTAGTTTGTATTATTATATGAAACATTTAATTTATAACATCGCCATGGAGTGCTTTGTTTATGGCAACAAACACTACAAACTGAGGATCGTTTACTAATATCATACCCTGAAAGCTTTTACAATTGCAGATGCGTTCCATGAAAAGAGGTATCTGTTCAAATGTTTTGTATCTACGTTGTAATTCCTGAACTGAAATAGTAGTGTGAATATAAATGTTTTTTATTTATGCACAATGCAGAGAACAAGACTGGTTAAATTCACTAAAAAGCCTTGCTCATTGATTACACTATTGAACAGAGCTCTAATTGACTCTTCTACTGCAGTGACGTGGAGAGTGCAGCTTTTTTAATGAATTACGCACTCCCTTTAGTGGCCTGGGACCCACATGTCTACCTTGTGATCAGTCCATCGATGTTGGCATTGATAACTCCGAGTCCTTATGGTGCAAAATGCTTTGAGCATGATAATAAATTGTACTGTTGCTGAATTGCTGATGTGCACACTCTTTTCGAGTTTAATATTCTTGAGATTCTATCTCTATATCTCTATGATGTTAGTTTCCTAAATTTGCAAATGCACGTTTACTTTTTTAGACTCAGTCTCCACTTACTTTGAAAAACGTGCGCCTGTGCTCACACATTTCCCTCTGGTGCAGATCCTTCTGGATATAGAGGCCCTGATTGCAAGTTGGCCATACAGCGGAGTAGTGCTTGACTCTTATTAATAGCCAGGATATCGGTTTTAAAAGGGTTCAAGATTAAGAGGAGATTATGCGGATTATGCGGCATTCCTCCTAAGGCCCATATGCAATGGGGACTAACTTGCAAAAATAAGTATTACCACTCAATTGCTGCCTGTTTGTTTTCAGATTCTGCATCACTTTTTCACCTGCTAAAAGCTGTATGTGTGATTAAAATTACAAACAAAATATATGCTGTCCTTCAGAACAGGAAATCTGACCATTTTATAATAAGGGCACGTTTGTGCTTAGTTCTCATTCAGCAGGATCACTTTTCATAGTGTACATTGGTTTCAAATACTAATTGTGTACTCTTCCTTTGCATTGTGAGCTGGATTTAAGGAACATACTGCTAGATTCATCAAAGACCCGTTTTGCGAGTCTTTAATAGCGATTCATAAGGAATCGCTATTAAGGACTTGCAAAACGGGATTCATGTAGGAATTGCAAAAAATATTGCGATTCCTACATGTTCCTTATTTGCGATTAGCAAATTGCTAATCGCAAATAAGGAATAACTCCCCATGCATTCCTGTGGGCCTACAGGCCCATAGGAATGAATGGGGAGTTATTCCTGTAGGCCCATAGGAATGCATGGGGAGTTATTCCTTATTTGCGATTAGCAATTTGCTAATCGCAAATAAGGATGCGATTTCAAGGGTGCATGGGTGTCCAAAGGACACCCTGTAGCACCCCTGAAATGTGAATTTACACTGATGTTGTGCACACACATGTCCAAAGGACATGTGTGTGTGTAACATGCAACTTAGAAAAATGCATTTAAATGCATATTTTCGCTATTTACCACGAGGTTTGACTTCGTGGTAAATAGCGGTCCTAAATTGCGAATTTGCAATTTTTAAATGTTTCATGAATAGCATTTAAGGAATCTCTAATAGAGATTCCTTAAATGCTAATTCTCGCAAATTTGCGAATTCTTTATTAGCGATCTTTGCATTTGGGATGATGAAACCCAAATGCAAAAATTGCACTCTCAGAATCTGGCCCTTTTTCCGAGCGCATTTCGCTTGATGAATCTGGCTGTAAAATACACATGAAATTGCAATAAGTAAAACAGGCCACTACATGTGAATATTTAAGAGCATTGGGACATTTTGGAAAGGAAGTGACATGATTTTAAACCTAGCTTTGAAACCAATAAACAATCGCTCTTCGAGGGTTTGACAATATTGAGGTGCACAGAGATCCTGTTCTCTCTCTTCAAGTGCAGCACTCTTTATCTGTCACCCAACATAAAGCAGCCATAGTCCCTGCTCCCATGGTCCCACTGAACGCTTGCTTCTGATACTGTTTGCATTAACTGCTCTGATTTGTATGGATATGCTGAAGCCCAGTTACCTCTGCATTCTTTTGACCCCTGTTTTGGTCTCTGAGTCAGCCCAACGCTCTGACCCCTCTTCTGGTTTCTTTAATGGCCCATTCAGATAACAAGAGGCAGGGAGCTTATTCCTTAAGAAGACAGATGCTTTAAGGGAGAAGGTAGGTTTCGCTGCAAGTGTGGAAAACGGTCCAATAATCGAAGGATTCAAACTCCTAACTGTTGCTTTCTCCCTGGCGTTAAGTATGTGAGCCCCAAATGGCTTTTTTGTTGACTTATGACCCATAGAAGAGTTGTAGAAGTGGACCGAAGCAAGAGGCTTTCAATGGTACCCCATCTGTTCTCCTAAAACAAGTCCAATAAATTGCCTGGAGGAAATTCTGCTAATGACTGCTTATTGCTTCTACATTCTGAACTAAATATACTAGTTATGTTTTACATTGTTTCTTTATAAAGGAAGTGGAATCTGACTTTGTAGGCACTTTCTCTTAGATTCTAAGACCCTCATTAGGAATCTCCAGGACAGTTGAACCCAGTATTCCCAGTACCCCTCTTTTCCTATTGGACCCACATGGTTAAACTCATAAAACACTGGATTTTCTCTGTGGTTGTGAGTACACTTGCAATAAAAGGGTTCTCACGGCCAGGTACCTTGAAGCCGTGCCCCTGCGATAATTTCTCAGAACAGGACACTTTGCATTTTATTTTTTCCTGTGAATTTTATACCCCCTTCGAAAGAAATGTATAATGCCACTATTGAGAGAGGCAAACTTTGTCCAAGTAAGACCTGCTCTGTTATTTTTACAAATGCTACCCTCCGCTGTGGTGTGCTTTGGGGTTGAAAGCTTTCTGCTAGGGGCAATAAGATCCAGGTAGAAGATGCCCTCACAGTAGCTGCAAAACAACATTTCTTAAACTCGTTTTAGTATTACATACTCTTTTTAGCACTCTTTTTACTTAATCATGGCGACATTTGTCAAGTACCTATTTATATCGCATTTTACTTGTTGAAGCTCTTAAATGTATTGATATCTGGATGATATTTTACAATGTGTTTTTCAATTGGACTTACATGATTAATTACTGTGTGTGTAATATGTGCATGATGGGGACCCTTCTAACGGATATATATACTACCCTCTTTTTTTAAAGGATTAATTGTCCTTTCAAAGTTTTTAAATGTTTTACCGGTGTGCTGTTATGGCTTTTGTTAGCTGAATAAAGTATTTTTGACTTGACTTTACTTGCGTACCCTTGTATCAGCAACCCCTGGGTGAGGAAAACTGATTTGTGCACAAAAATGAGTGTGCAAGAAACGAAAAAAGAGAGATAGAAGATAGGAAGTTTGGTATCTTACAGAAACAGTCAAGAATCTAGAGTGTGGATGTCACAGGACCTCTGCTATACTTACGAGGAAAGTCATCCTTTATGGTAGAGGAAACCTCACATACATAATAGTGTCATGCTTCATCATTAGCATCCTCTCCCCAACCTGATAGGTCGGTGCCACCAGGGTGGACTGAACCTCCTCGAAGACTTTAAGGAAGGAGGGAGTTCTTAAATAAAAACTACTGGACAAGGCGGGATCCAGACTTATTTAAAATACCTTGGAGTTACCCTGTATTTCACCTTTATTAATGAGGATCCTAGGTATGTCTAAAGAGGATTATAGCTCAAACCTGTCTCTTTTCTTCCAACAAGTGTCTGCCTATCAATTATAGCCTAATAGGTCCGGGGTATTCTTCAGGGCTAATGGATCCCTTAACTAGTCTCAGTGGCTCTAATAGCCACATAGGCAATTATGGTTACAGAAAATGACTAAGAATAAAAAGTAGTGTGAAAACAGTGCACAGTGCCTGACACTACATTATGGTGCAAATTTGATCAAAAGTCATCCTAGTAGGTGACTCCTTCAAATTCTCACCAGCTTACCATCAAAAAGCTTATCAACAGCCAAGTCACAGGTGCAACGTCTCAAGAAGTAAAACATATTCTCAATTTTCAGTATGTACTATAACAATATCTCTAATAGATGAGAGGGACCCCGAAACCCAAAAGGGTAGGGTACCAAAAAGACAAATGTCAGAAAGAAGTTCCCTTCTGGGTGAAACTCTATATCATATGGACTTTTAAACACAACAACTCATTCAAACAGGAGCAAAGAGGAAAACTAAATTAAAGTTAAACAGTCTATTCAATTGAATTGTTAAAAAGCATATATTTTCTTGTCAACAAAACATAGTTAAAAAGCTACACAGTTTGTACAAAATTAAATCACAGAGCTAGTTATACAAGTGGGAAACAGAAATTAAGGAATGAATAAATCCTATTATCACGAGATAAATACAGTAGTCACAGATGTAATCACTCTCTGACAACCAATTTGCTTTTCCAGTCAGAGTTGTTATCCCATGGACTTAAAGTACTTAAACTCAAAAAAGTGCATTGAAGCACAGTATGATAGTAAGAAAAGATTACAGCTATAACATTAAAATTGGGGGACCAGTGGGTACTCATAAGCCCAGGACTGACTAAGTATAGCGTCTCACTTACCCTCTTACTCACAGAGGAACAAGTGATTAGACACCCCAGAACACAACACCCCCAACTCTCTCAGGGATCGCAGTTGCAGGACACATCCTTTTGCTCTCACTTTCGTACTAGTCGATAATAAGTTCTGACAGAGACTCGGGGTAAAACTTAAAATGTTTATTTTAACTATCGTGCACTAGTATGCAGTATACACGATAGCCACGCTATGTCATAATGAGCTACTTCAATGGCACCAAATTGTGTCCGCATACTTTCTTTTCCTTTTATTTGGGGAGTGTTTTCTGTGTGAAAGTACATTTTGGCACACAGCAAAATATATCTGTAAAGTAACGTGCGCAAAGCAGAAGAAAAATGACAATGTGCCTGCATGGCACGTATGACACCCTACCCTTGGTGAGGACAGTAGCACTGAATGATGACAGATATCAAATAATAAGCAGAACCAAAGTGTGAAAGCAATTGCAGGTCAAGATTGTCTAAAAAATTGCATTGCCGAATGCAATGGAACTTTTGTGCACAAAAATATATCCAATTACAGCGTATCGCGTAGGACCCAGGATGTATGATGCCAAATGGAACGACATCAATTCCAGTAAGATATCTGTACCCTCCAAATTGTAAAGAACTGCCATCCTACTGATCAGGTCAAAGGAATAAACATGCTCCTTGTTTCCAGTTGTGGATAGAACCATCCAAGGAGAATCTGTGTGGACTGCAATGAAACTGAGATCAAGGAGACACTGTGCAGTTGCACAGTAGCTACCTCTGACCACTGACCTCTACGCTGGGTTGTATACAAGCTGCGGTAGCCAGGTAGATATCCAGGGCCCACTGAAAGGGGCACCGGATACAATGAAACTCAGGGTGAACATAGGTGAAGTAAGCGTATCGGAAGCTCAGACAAAATTAGGCATCTAGAGCATCAAGAGGCACCATTCCCAAAAATTGTAGCATCAGCTCACAGTGTAGCTGCAGTGATGCCGTCCGGGCAGGACCACAGATGGAGCAGCCATTGCGGAATAAAAGGATCAGCACAATGATGCCACAAACCAAGAAGAGGAGCAGCGGGAACCCAACAAATATGCTAGCAAAAATAGAATGTCTAACAGCTGGTATTATTCCGAAAACAGTTTGAAAAGAATTCACAAGGCCAGAGTCCACGAGTTAAAAAAAGTGTGCCAGGCCCATGGTAACAGACGCATTAAATATTTGATGTATCAGTTCCCCGAAATGCAGGAGGAGATGTGTATTCAATAAGGATTGTATTTCACTAGACGTTCTCGCCACGTGCAATTCGAAGGTCTTGTGTTCTAAAGTGAGAGCCACTTCTTGTTGAAACAATAGCACCTTGAGTCTGCTTAGCTTATGGAAATCTGTTTTCAGGGTCGGAAAGGAAAGCCACAACGTGCGATCTATACTTCCATGTGGAGGGGGAAACAGGACATTGTTGCAACAAGTAACTAACTGGGAAACAGCCACTACGTACAGGATTCCCGTCCGCAGACCACAGCAGTCAAGATCGAGTACAATAGTCAGGTAAAGAACTTTTAGACTTAAATAAATAATGCTCAGACCCTGACTGCAAAAGACACACATTGGCTAAGGGCTCTGCCAGTACCACTTCTCATGTATATGTGGTTTCTCTCTCCCAGAGCAACAAATGATTACAACCTGGCATACCTCAGGTACTAAGTTAGTGACAACCCAGACAGGAAGCCAAGAAGGGACAGAGGTACACTGTGGCTTAATCAATGTGAGATCACTGTCCAAACATAAATTTGAAATAGCAGAGGTCATCCTACACTATAACTTGGATGTCATATTACTAACTGAAACATGGGCTTACCCGGCATCAGACCCCGACTTTCGGATTGCATTCCCACAGGGATTTGCTTCTTTAATAGATAGACCGATTAAGAGAGGAGGAGGGCTGGCAGTAATATATCAGGAACTTATTAGAGCTAAGTTCTCTCATGCCACTGACCCCCACTATGAAGGCCTATACTTTTCACTTGACTTAAGTCCAAAAAATACTTTTAAGGGCTTATTGGTGTACCGTCCCCCACGGTCAAGAGCTAGTTTTACAGGAAACCTAGACTCATTGTTGGAACGCTTTCTCACCACCGATGAACTTACAATCCTGGGCGATTTTAACATATATATTGAGGATTAAGCAGATAAAGATACAGCTATACTAATGGAATCCTTGGGCTCACTGGGGCTAACTCAGATGGTTCATAAACCTACTCATGAGGCAGGGCAAACACTCGATGGGGTTTTTTCTTCTGCATAGGGTCTCGCAGTTAAGGAGATCTACCCACTGGTCTGGTCACATCATTCACTTATCTTAATTGACTACTCAGTCCCAAAATACTAAAAGCCAGAACTACCAAACTACAGCAAAGTACCTATAAAGCATGGAGCAAATTAGATAAGTAATTTAAAACTTCAGCTTGAACAAACACAGCCAACCCTGAGTAGCCATGCAGACCAAGCAGCAGAAGAATACACTAATTGGCTTATTAATGCCTTTAGGACTACAGTGCCCACCTGCACGAATTTAGGGAATCGTACTCAACCATCAGCCCCCTGCTTTACTGAAGCTCTGCATCAAGAAAAACAGAATTGCCGTAGAATGGAAAGAGGTTGGAGATTGAAATATGAGACACTGGATAAAAATAACAGTAAAAACGCACTATCTAACTATAAATCTCAATTGATCACAGAGAAATGGTCCTACTTTTCTCAACAAATTGAGAAAGCTGAAAACTCAACCAAATAACTTTTTGGGGTAGTTGAGAAACTCACAGCCACACCCAAAAATAAAGCCTCAGGTAGCAGTCAATCTCTATGTGATAGTATTGCTAGTGCATTAAAAATAAAGTTTATGACATATATAACATCTTTAAGTTGACTACCCCTAATAAACCAGCGAAGGAACCCTTGAGTATGGAGACTGAAATTAACATCTTTTTAGAATTTCTCAGAGGTTTCAAACGAGCTGGTAGAAGAACTCATCCAGGGAATCAAATCGGGATCTCCACTTGATCCTTGCCCTCCTGTGCTGTTGAGAAACATTGCAAGGGAGGTGGGCCCCACATTAACTAAAATATTTAATAGCATGTTTGCCTCAGGAATTTTCCCGGCTATTTGGAAAGACGCAGCTATCTGGCCGCTAATTGACAAAGCTAATCTGGATTCATTATTACCTGGTAACTACCGACCAATTGCTAGGCTGTCCCTCCCAGCAAATGCAGTAGAAAAAATTATGAATATCCAGTTAACCCAATTCATTCAACAAAACAAATTATTTAATCCATCCCAGTTCGGTTTCCATGAAGGACACAGTACGGAGACAGCACTGATCAAGGCAACTGAGTGTAACAGAGCAGTGATGGGTAAAGGAGGTGTGGCGGTACTTATCCTCTTGGATTTGTCAGCGGCCTTCGAGACCGTACATCATGACATGCTGCTCCAGAGCATTGATAAGTTAGGAATCAAGGAGCTGGCACTGTCTCTAATATCATCTTTTCTGAAACTAGAAGACAGACAGTGACTCTGGGACATTTCAAATCGACCCCCTATGTGCTCCCATGTGGGGTCCCTCAAGACTCCTCACTGAGCCCTTCCTTAATTAATATATATGTATTGGAACTGGCTCTGTTACAATTTAACATCATACGCCGACGATACCCAGATCGTGATTGCAGCTCATAAAAATCTCCCTTCCCCAGCAATACAGTTTCAAAAATGCATGTGGGAAATCAGCAGCTGGATGGAAAGGCACTGCCTCAAGCTGAATTCGGATAAAACCGAAGTGGTAATCTTCGGTAACCTCCAGCCAGGCTGGGACTCTCACTGGTGGCTGGCAGAAATTGGAGAAAACCAAAACCAGTAGACAAAGCCAAAAACCTAGGGGTTCTGATTAACAGTAAACTCACCTTCACCCAACAAACGAATGCTGAAGTCTCAGCCTCTTTCTACTTGATAAAAAATGAAAGAAGGTCTTCCCCTATATTCCCCCTGAATCCAGGAGAACAGTGGTTACTACCTTGGTGTTATTGAAATTGGACTATTGTAATGGCCTTCATCTCAAATTACAGAAACAACATTTGAAAAAGCTTCAGATGGTGCAAAATGCGGCTGCCAGGCTCTTATTGAACCTACCAAAATATGCATCAGTTAAGGAAGAAATCAGAAGACTCTGTTGGTTGCCAGTGACAAAACGCATTAGGTTCAAAGCTCTTTGCTTAGCCTACAAAGTCCTAAATAACATAGAATCAGCATCTCTGAAAAGTCTATATTCATGGTACAACCCGGGGAGACAATTGAGGTCTTCCAATGCCGGGTTGATAGTAGTTCCTAGAATTCCAATTTCGAGCTGGGGTGGCCGAAGCATAGCCTACAGCAAAACACACAAGATGATGGACGTAATATTGCACATTGGCAAAACATTCACCCCCAGTCACAGATCTGGGTTTAATCCATCGTTATTTTGCTCACCACGCCACCCCAGTTCAGACATGGCAATATACACATCAGTTTTGATCCTGTGCCTCATGGGAACAGTCCAGCCCGAACTGCCAAGCCATGTCTTCCCTGGACCAGAATCAAGCATCCTAGGACCGGTCTCTGGCTATCAGCCGTCATCAGCCAGAATAGCCTGATTCCAGTGGCATGGAGAGCCCTGGTCTCACGTCTGAGCATACCCATCCCACTCGGGGTGACAAATGCAAAAACATTTCGGGCTGGACTGTTACCATGAGGCACAGGATCAAGACTGATTTGCATATGGCCATGTCTGGCTATTTCAAAATTAAGATGCTTCTGCTTTACAGAGTTGTGTTTCAGAACAGCGCCAAGACTCCTCTTGGTAATCGTGCGCTATAGAAATTATAATTATTATGAAAAACAGTGGTCCATAGGATTGAGTTTTCACAAAGACAAAATAGAAATATAGACTCAAATCAGTACTATATTAGCAAGATTTTCAGTACCCAGCCGGGCCTGAATTTTTATTTTCAAATATAAGTAAATTTTAAAAGACCATCAAGAAGGTCTAATGTAGCAGTTAATAGGGTACAAGCCTGTACCTATCCAAAAGTACACTCAAGAAAAATTCAAGAGTAGGAAGAGAGCAAAAAAAGAGAAGGTAAAGAATATCAGGCAAAAAAAGCTGCGGAGCCAATTGTCCCTTGCAACAATAACAGATTAGCACTGCAAGTTCAGACAACCAATTCATGTAACATTATAAACACAATGGACAGGTTACATAATCGGAATGAGTGTCGACGGCGTTTCGATCCCCGGCTCCTAGTGAACTGGGATCATCATCAGGACAGTAAAAATGTATTGCCTGTATGTGCTTTCTTTACAACCTGTTAGGAATTACAATTTACAGAAATGGGAAAAAGAAGAAAAAGGGAGAAGAAAATTCTGTTTAAATACAGCACTATTTACAGGAAAATGCACGTGGTGTTCATTTTTGTCATGCTATTGTGATCAAAACGTCCTTTAGTGTTCAAAACACATGCTTAATCTAGGAAAGTGCAAGAGCCGTTTAAGGCAAAGCCGAATCGGGAAATAATACCGTGAGCATTTAACCGCTAACGTCGTTGCGCCTATTAGAGCGAACGTGACTATATGTGTCGCTTTCAAGGATGCCATAGTGGTGAAGCCGTGTGTGGCGCTGATTCTGTGTCTGGCAATAAGTGAAAATAAAACCTTTCCAGATCGTGGCGGCGGTGGCTAAGGTGCTAGGGTGGTAAAATCATGCATCACGATTGCCTGGTTTCTTTGCATGCCTCTTAACATGGCCATAATGATACCAAATTAATAATTGAAGGTGCACCTTGTAGGCATTTTACATCAGCCTTCTAGTAGTTATAAGGATAGTTGGATCGAAGGGCTGGTACCTACAGTGAACAAAACAAATTAGCCAACAGTGCTGGTAAAATACGCTAATAGTGAGAGCAGGGGGAAACATAACGTTACCTCGGTGTCCTATTAGGTGGGTTTTGGGGGTGCTGCCATAATTTTCTATCATGAAGTTGATGAAGATTCCAATTATTCTTGGAACTTTGGTCGTGTGTATTCCGTAATGGGCATATACACAGAGACTCGAGGGTCTGCAATAAATGGGGATTAGAGCGTTAGGGCAAAAGAATACTGATGGCCCATGGTATTAACGCGCAGAGGGTGGGAGGAAGGACGAGAGCCCTTACCTTGGCGAGGAGACAATAGTCCTGGTGCTCGCGGTCCGGTTTGGCAGCAGGCGGTGTGCACACTGGTAACGCGCCGGCTTCACGAAGATACGGAAGTCAGCCCGTGCACCACCGCGTGTGATTAAATAAACAATGAAGAGGGAGTAAGCGCAAAGGGAGGAGAAGTGTCCCCGTGGCGGCCATCTTAACATGGTGTTTGTTTACTCACGTTAGGTGCAAGTGCTCGTTGTCATGCAATGTGCTGAGATTACAGAGCAATTTCAATTTCAATTTACAGGGCAAAACGAATTACAAGATGAGAGATTCTGCCGCCTTATCAGCACCCCGCTCGTTGTCATGTAATGTGCTGGAATTACAGAGCAATTTCAATAACAAGGCAAAACGAATTACATGATGAGAAATTCTGCAGCTTTTTCATCACCCCGCATTAGACTCAGCATGTACACTTTTTCAGTTTTGGAAAGCATGATTTAGAATTTCAAGGGCAGACAGCATTATGTTAGAACACATCATACATTAAGCTATTGAGCAATATGTTGGTAAAAATCCGGAAATTTTTGACACTGTCATAAGTCAAAGTCTGGCAATTCATAGCAGTCCTGCCCAATCCTCAGTCCGGTTGAGACCATTCCGGATTGTGTCCAGAAGCAAAATACATTTCAGTTCCTCTTTGTTTAGGAGTTGAGCCATACAACCACCTCTGTGTGGTAACCTTAGTGCCTTTAGCACAGTCCATTTTAAGTCATTTTCTGTGTGTTTGGCACTGGCAAAATGTTCCACGAGCGGTGCATTCTGGGTTTGACAACGGATGCGGCTCTTGTGCTGGCAGATCCTTGTTTTCACCTTCTGCGATGTTTGACCCACATACATTTTCATACATGGACATTGAACCAAGTAAATAACATTACAGGTGTTACAATTAGAAAGTGAAGAGCTGGTAAAGGTGATATTATTAAATACCCTGGTTTTCCCTTCAATGGTTATGTCACATACACTACAGTTGCCACATTTCACATGTCCTACAACGGGGGACAGACCCCATATGCTTTCAAGTGTAGAGGATTGAGCGGGGCTTGGCAGTGCTGCTCGGACTAGATGGTCCTTGAGATTTTTGCTCTTTTTAAACGCAAATAAGGGGCGCTCAATTTCTAGCATGCCCGCATTAATGACAGGCCAGTGACGGAGTATCATCTTTCTCATTTTGTTTGACACGGGAGAAAAAGTGTTTACACAAGCTATTCTCTCCTGTGGGGTCTTAGCGGTGGGTGTCAGTAAGGTTTCTCTAGGTCTATACCAAGCCCTTTTGAGGGCATTTTTAACAATACGTCTCGGGTAGCCCCTGTTTTTTAGTTTTTCTGTTAGGATGGCCCCTTCTTTGAAATAATCCTGCCTACACGAGCAATTTCTCCTTGTACCCTATTAACTGCTACATTAGACCTTCTTGATGGTCTTTTAAAATTTACTTATATTTGAAAATAAAAATTCAGGCCCGGCTGGGTACTGAAAATCTTGCTAATATAGTACTGATTTGAGTCTATATTTCTATTTTGTCTTTGTGAAAACTCAATCCTATGGACCACTGTTTTTCATAATAATTGATTGCCCAAGGTCCCTAGGCACCCATTGGGTCTCCCTTGTTCTCTGAAAATATATAGAAATTATAATAGCATTACATAACATTATTAAGAGCAAGATAACTGCCATTTAAAAGTAATGTGAGGGTGTAAAAAATTGCGGGAACCGGAGTTCCTTTCAAATAACAAGTCAGATTCGGTGCAGAAACATTACAGGCACCATGGATTTTTACATTTTGACGGACAAGGGAATGTCCAGCAGTGAAAATGCACATTTCTCCAGTTAGAAAAAGTTCTCTATCAGCCCGTTGACAATGATATATGAAAGGCAGGGACCATAAGACATGCATGTAACTGCTCCTAAGAGGTTCATATATGCCTATAGGGAAGTATTTCATGCAGGCAATAAATTGAAATATTGAGATGGGGAACAGTATAACCCCACGTATTAACCAATCCTCTGAATCAGTTTCCGCTACAGTGAAGGGAAGTTGTTCAAGTTTTTCTGTATGTAGAATATTATAACTCGCGTCTTTCATAGCCAGTAATTGCTGTTTACGTGTTAAATTGAATGGTAAGAACAATGCAATATAATTTAGGTAATGCCAAGTAACGCGTGTTTGAAGTGTCCAATCAATTTAAATTTTGAAAGCTTTTATTCGGTTAAATAAATCAACCATATAAGCAGTACAGTCATAAAAAGGCAACCTACAATAAAATCATAAGAATATAAAACCGTGGGACTGAAAGTGCAATACATCAGAATTCGTAAACATGTTGATATAGATACAAAAGTGCAAATGCATATTACAAAAGTGCGAGTGCGTGTTCACATGGGAGTCCAAGCATTTACTGGGATATATATTGTCCTAATTCAAAAGTGTAAATGCATATAAGTACATGATAGCCTTAACGCACCCATTTTTCAGTGTTTGGAGTGTCCAATGAAATTGCATAACCGATCACATTTTGCGATGCAGCGTGTGCAACAAAATTTGTTTTATTTATTTATATGTTGATTTACCTCTAATCGGCCATAATCCGTAGTTTACTAACCCCCACCGTTTCCATCCCCCACCCCACGTCAGCGCCTGGCAGCACTCCCACCATGGCCCGCTGCTGGTCATAAATAATGTTTCCTTTCCTTGTAGTTGAATCAATTATCTTGACAGAAACCACTGCTGCACAGACAGCCGTCTAGGTGCCTCAACTGTTTCCAGTGACCGCATTATTGTAATGTTTGATTCTCTTAAGTGATACATTCCATACCTTTGTATTAACCATTGAAATAAATAGTTAGATATTTAATATGAAGATAAAAAACTATTTCTTTGCAGCAGTAGATGACTGTTAGCCTCAGTAGGTTCTAGTTCACTTTCGCCCCTTCCTTTAACATCTCTTCAGAACAATAAGTTCTGCAAACCTTTCACACATCATTTCATCACTCATCTTACCTTTATTCATTTCTGCTGTACATGTAAACATATGGCGGTGCTTGACTTCTGCCACTGATTGACATATTGGAATCAACACGACACCCCCTCCCCACAAACCCGTACTGATTATGTGTGCGTTACCTGCATTTGGTTGCATTCAAATTATGTTAATTTCCTTGTTGAACTCCAGCTGTTATGTAATCAACATACAAGTCGGGTTTCTCTGCATGAGCCCGAAATCTGTGTTTTCTTCTTTTTAACTGTGACCATGGAAATGCTTCCGGGCACTGCGCCTGAAATGGAAGTCATTCAGGTTAAAATTAACCAGCCCACAGTATTTCCTTATCTGCCTGCACCTGGTGTGCCAGTGCCAAAACGCTGCATTTAAAGTATGTATGTTTTCACGAACATCTGTAGACGCCACATACTCAATCTTAATAGTACCTAAACGTATTTTTTTTTGGATTAAGTTATTCTTGTTTGTAATGAAAAATTAGAAGTGCGTTTCATCAAGAGCGAGTCACTATTCATGTTCATGTGCGCTTTATTAACGTATCTGACCCACAACTGAGCTGAAAAGACAAAAAATTAGCTATCATTTTTATGTGATGCTCATTATTTGTATAAAGGTGTGGCCTGGCTGTTAAAGCATATTCCATTTGATTGGTCCATGACACTTAATAATACTTGAAACATTGAATTTAAATGTCAGTTTAGGTTTGCTATCACGGCTCCCGTCCCAGGTAGGTCAGTAACTTGAGAAGATACTGAGGCCAGTGTTATTGATTCCATCTTCTACCTTCACACTAGTTACCCAGGCATTATGAGACCCATATCCAGAATCTGAAATAACATGACAGACCCCGAATTTCCAGGTCCAGTGCTGCATGCTGTTTCTTACTCTGGGCTTTTCACTCTTAATATATTCATCTGGACATCAGCAGAAGAAAAATGAGCACAGAAGCTCATTTGGTTTTACAGGGTACATTTCGACCCCAGCTAAATCTTTGAATCATGCAAGGTGTTATCCCGATTTAGATACCACTCTGCATAACTCACCAAGAGGGATTTAATATGCTAATGTATTTCAGGAAATTCAGGGCTTAAAATGTAGCTGTTCAAAGTTGTAACACTGTTTACTTGTAAATATTGAACTTACTACCCATAGATTGTAAAGTTTTATGCCTATGGGGCCAAGTGTACGACTAATTTGCGAGTCGCAAATTGCATCGCATTTGTGACTCGCAAATTGGGATAGACAACAGTGTCTGAGACTGTTTGCGATTCCCAATGGGGTCACACATTGCATGCCTCATGCATAATAATGAGGCTGTCGCACTTTGCAACCCCATTGGGAATGGCTGACATTCCCAGGGAAGGTGGCCTGCTTGGGTCAGCATACCACCATGTCTAGGACTGCTTTTAAATAAAACGTTTTTTTTTAATGCAGCTGCATTTAAAAAATGAAAATATTCAGTTTAATTTTTTAAGGGCAGGCAGTGGTCCTTGGGACCACTGCCTGCCCTTTAAAATCTTTTTAGAGCCAATCACAAAAGGGAAGTGGTCCCATTGGGACCCCTTCCTATTCGCGGGCGGTTTACCACCCTTCTGCAGTCACAAAACAGTCATACATAGCTTCATGAGTCGCTATTAGGAAGGGGTGTCACTTGAACGCCTATTTTGCGATTCGCAAATTGATTTGCGACTTGTAAAATAGGATTAGTACATTGGCCACATGTTTTGTGCGGTCGCAAACGGGTCTAAAACCCATTTGTGCCCGCAAAAAACGTTAGTACATCTGGGTATTGCACTGAAGTATACAAAAAAGTGATTTTAGCCACGGATAATTACTCAGGGCCACATCCCAGTCCATCATTATTTCGCACACCATGCCACCACGTTTGGACGAGGGGCTGAGATTAATTCAAGTGTCCCACCCATCCTTATTTTTGTATATTTTCTTTTACATTTCATTAGTGAACTACGGCACCTCTTGTGCATGAGAGTGTAAACATGACTTCAGACCTACGATTGTTGTCTGACTTTGACAGTTTAAAAACTGCAACCAGACCTGTCAAAACAAACCTTTCATTTAAATATTAATGTCAAACCTTGTAGCCCATTTGGCAGGGAGCATACTATTTAAAAATAGGTCATATAGAAAATTAACCCTCAGAGTGAAAATCAACTAAAAGCTATTCTCACTGTAGCAAGGCTGCTTGTTCCACAGATGTAAGCTACTCACCCCATTTGCCCTGTCCATCCCATTTTGTTTGAATGATACAGATGGCAAATGATTCTAAGGACCAGGACCAGGGCCAATGCTCTGATGAAAAAGGTATATGGTATTTAGGTATACTTACAATTGGCAATTACGAACCCCTGAGGTAAAAACTGCCAATTTAATTTCTTCCGTTGCTCTGATGGGGGAGCTCTGCAGCTGCAAAGACCCGGCTAGGCCGGTACCTGGGCAAATCAAACTAGGCTTCAAAGAGAGCAGGACAGTAAGGAATGCTAGCCAGGCCTACCCCCTCTTCCTGTACCCCCAGCCAGATGGCATCCCTGGTAATGAAATTTGCAGAAGATCTGGAGGGGGAGTGTTAATGGAATCTCTATCTTGAATTTTAAAGTGCAGTGCATTGTGGGACAAGAATATGCCACACTTTGGAGGAAGCTGTTGCGTTTTTGGGTTGCGCCCAGCACCTCACTGGACAGGGGTGCCCCCCTGCTTTTCATTCCAGATCATTAAATAACTATTTGAGAGCTGCATAGCAACTTGGATTTGCTGCCTGAAATCAAAAGAAGAAGGACTGCTCTGCTGGAACCCTAGTCTGCACCACACAGGATTGCTCCCTGAAGGACTGCTCCAGTTGCACACTTAAATCTACTGCACTGAGGGCTTTGCCTTGTTACAAAAAGTGTTAAGGAGTGGACTCCCTGAAAGCAATAGTTCAACAGTGCTTGCCTGCACCATCTCCCTCAATAAGTCTCCAGCTAAGTGCATACAATGGACTTATAAGGATTTGGGCAAGTGCATTGTGTGAACTATAGTCTCAAACTTGCAAGGACCATCTCAGAGCTTCTAAACCTTTGAATTTGTGTTTTAGACACTTTGGACCCTCAAGATGAACTTCAAGGAAAAGTACCAGAAGCTTGGAGACGTTTGAAGTAAGCTCCATAAGTGGACCGACCCAACGTCGAGAGTCAAGAGTCGAGCCGACTACCTTCAATATGCCCTGGCCTGGATTTCAGGTCTGTCCTATGGAAATCTGCGGAGCTCCAGACGTCCAGGATTTGACCTGGGCCTCGCTGCAAGCAATCTGACAACGTCATATCAAAATCAGCCTCCTGGAGAGGACTGTATGATGTTGAGAGAAAATTCTCCAGAAAAGTTTCTAAGTCCAAGGTAAAATTCTGATCAGGGCCTCCCGCTTAGTGAATCAAACCAGGGCTCCTTCTTGGCCAGCCTAAACTTAGACTTTGGCGCTTTCTCTAAGAACGGCAGTATTTGAGTCCCTGCGGATAACATTTATCATCTAATCTGCCTTCTTAACTCCACGCCCCCGTCCATGCAACCATAACCCCACTCTTTAGTTGCAGGCCTTGTCCCAGATAAATTGTTTGAGTGTAAGTCAAGTCAAGTCAAGTCATAAAATTTGTATAGCGCACTACATACCCAGAGGGTTTCAAGGCGCTTAGGAAGGGGAGGAGGATTACTTGTCAAATATCCACGTTTTAAGTTGCTTTCTGAACGCTAGGTGGTTCTGGGTAAGGCGAAGGTAAGCGGGGAGTGAGTTCCATGTTTTAGCAGCCAGGTATGAAAAGGATCTGCCTCCCATGGTGGTCTTGTTGATGCGAGGTACAGTGGCGAGGGCTTGGCTGGAAGAACGTAGCTGGCGGGAGGGGGTGTAGAAGGACAGTCGTGAGTTGAGGCAATCTGGTCCGATGTCGTAGAGTGATTTGTGTGCGTGGGTAAGCAGTCGGAAAGTGATCCTCTTATTGACGGGTAGCCATTGGAGGTCTTTAAGGTGACCAGAGATGTGTTCGTTGCGTGGGATGTCTAATATGAGCCTGGCTGAGGCGTTTTGGATTCGTTGGAGTTTCTTCTGGAGTTTTGCGGTAGTACCCGCGTAGAGGGTGTTTCCGTAGTCCAGTCGGCTCGTGACCAGAGCGTGGGTGACTGTTTTCCTTGTTTCGGAGGGGATCCAGCGAAATGTTTTTCTGAGCATGCGAAGAATGTTGAAGCAGGAAGAGGATACGGCGCTGACTTGTCTGTTCATTGAGAGTGAAGAATCCAGGATGACGCCAAGGTTCCGTGCGTGGTCTGTCGGGATGGGTGCTTTTCCGAGGGCTTCCGGCCACCAGGAGTCGTCCCATGCAGAGGGGGATGAGTGTATGCAAGATTGAGTGATTCCCTAAAGGTATGAATGTTTGTATGAGTTGCTAGAATTGCCCTGGAGTGTAGGGAACATTGAATAGTGGGAATATATCCTGGTTGCTATGTTATATGAAAAAATACATTGACCTCATCTTTTGAATCCTTTGTTTGTATTTATTGAATGTTTTTTAGAAATGTTAAACTGTATAAAGATAAATAAATATATAGTTTCTATAAAAATGATTGACTGATTCATATATATTTGATGACTCTGATGCATTGTTAAGACTGCTCCCTCTATAAGATGTGAGGATCCCTTAGAGGACCTTAGGTATCCATTTTGGCAGGGTGTCGCTCTTTCTATTTACACTGTTCTAAACCCCCTCCCTTCCTGCCTACATCATTCTTCGTACTGGGGAACCCCCTTCTATTGTGTAAACTTAGACTTTGTCCCGGTCAACTGCAACCAGATGTCCCAAGTTGACGCTATATGTTTTTAAGCACTAGAAAGTGGTTAATCTAAAAACAAATTAATATCTCCAGTTCCCCATATTGTTTGTTGTTTTGGTGTCATTTTAAAAATACATATATTTCCTATTGTTATAAATTGGAGTGGGATAGTTATTGTGTGTTATATCTTACTTATTTAATGTATTGGTGTTTTTAAACGCTTTAGATACCTGTCTCCTAAGTTAAGCTTGCCAGCTCATTGCCAGGTACCAATGGTTGAGCAATGGAATAGTTTATTGGGACCTTGTCTGGACCTTATATTGCATTGGTTGACTTATTCGTAGTGAACGGTCCAGATTTACCCCTACTAATAATCCACATTTCCAACAAATAAACACTGAAATGCAGTATTACAATTTACGAATGCTATCTTCGGTAGGAAACAACTCGAGATTTCATATATTGACTCTGTAATATTTCTTCATAGTTAAATTCAGATTTCTAGAAAATATTACAGAAAAAGAACTTCTTAAAAGCTACCTTTTCCTGGCCTAAAGTCTCTGGGGTCTAATTTGCTGTCTCCTCCACCTGAATCCCGCTGAGTGCTCAAAAATGAGATGTGAAAACTGATCCCAGTGCAGAGACAGAGGCATGGTGTATGAGAGGTATTTCTGTTCTCCTGGTAGTATGAACATTTGGGCAGTGCCCAGGAACTTGATTAACTTCAAAGAGGCCTCCCCTATCACAGGCAAATTAAGCTGACACCTGAACAGGCCCCTTTCTTATTTCCCTCAGTCAGGCAGACTTCAATCCCAGTGGTGAAGGAGCTACTCTCATATTTGGTTTGAAGTGACCACAGAGGAAGCAGTACTCATTTCCCTGGCCACACCTCCTCAGTGAGCAAGGGGAAAAGTGTTTCACTATGTTGGATTCAGGCAGAGAGAGGCACTGTGGGATTGTTTTCCTGGAGCACAGAGCAAATGCTGCAAAAGTAGGCAGGGTAACTCTGGAAACATTTACCACATTGGGTAGATTGGAGCCAGGAGTCCCTCCCAACCCCATGCGAGTGCTCAGCATAAAAGAGGTATCCCCAGACCACTCTGGACCTGTGGAAGAACAGAAGAAGGACTGCTCCTGCTCTTTGAAACCTGTGAGGTGATCTAAAGGGCTGGACCAAGGACAAAGAAGTGGACACCGAGGTTCAGTTTGCTAACCTCCTGCAAGCTCCAGGGCCACAACAAACTACAAAAAGCCTTTTTCTGATGAGCCCAGCTAACATGTTCCAACGGACCCTAGCTTGGACACTTCTGGTTCCTCCTGCTGGAGTGAGTCTTGAAGAGGCCTGGGCAAACTTTTAATGTAGCCGGACTCATCGGTGTAAATTCAGTAATTATGCATTACTCTTGTGATGCACAATTACAGAAATTACTCGATTTCGCTAGAGTGAGCAGATTCTGTCTACTGCTGTTCTTATCCTGCAACATTTAATGCAATTTTCCTAACACAAAATACATCCTAGGGCCCATTTTGGATGTGAGGGTGCATTTTCCACAAAGTAAATAAAGCTAAATGCTAGATTACACTTCTCACATAATAACGCATAATTATGAGTGATTTTGTGGTAATTACGCCAGAGAGAATTATGTTAGTTATGCCCACCCCTAGTCCTGACCCCCAAGTGCTTTTCCAGAGGTCCTGGTTCACTTGACTGTCTCAAAGTGTACTTCTTCTAAAATCCTGAAAAGCCTGGGACTTTGGCTAAAAAGACCTCTGGAGAGCCTGGAGAACCTGCTAAGTCAAATTAGAAATTGAATAAATATGACCAGTTACAATTTGTATGTTATGTTATGTTATGTTATGTGTACTTGTAAAACATGCGATTCACCTGAGAGGATATCCTGGTACTGAAAAAGCTGAAGCAGCCTGGGCCGAGGTGGGCTTGGCCTAAATGAAAAGCTATAGCTTTAGTTTCTTGTAGGATTCAGAAACTGAGGAGGTGCCTCTGATGTACAATGGTAGGTCTTTCCAGTCTTTAGGAGTGATTCTGGTGAGAAGTCTGATGTATGTGTTAAACAGGGTAGGGCTGATCAGGGTGGGGCTGATCAGATGAGGCTGAGGGTGTCCGAGCAGAAGAGGGTTAGACCGACTGATTGGGTGTGGTCTGTCTGGCAGGAGCAGATCCAGCAAATTGCTGGCCCTTGGAAACCGGCTAGGTGTATTCTTTGGATAGGAATTGTATGAGAAGCGGTGTTCAAAGCTGTGGAGAACTCAAGACTGATGAACATATTGTAAGGCCAGTACTTCAGTAATGTTATCCAAGTGGAGAGGTTAACGACTGCAAAGCATTTGATGAGCATTATGTAATGTCAGTATCTTCAGAAATCTTGTGTGTTAGTCATTTTGTTCATTATAACCTGCAACTGCTGCAGAAAACGATAATCCAACTTAAAATCCACAAAATCATTTAATTTCCTTCAAGTCTCAAGACAACCTACACGAACATATCAGCATCATATTATGTACTAGAATAGATTCAAATGAATTGACAAAACGATCACAAGAAGACTAGATTAATATAATCATCCCAACATGCCAGTATCAGTATTTCTTATGTATTTTAGGGTTGCATAAAATGAAATTGTTGAAAAGCAATTAAATAAAATTACAGCATTTGTGCATCCTTTTATGTAATGTAATGTAAAGAAACATTTCTATAGCGCACCTATCACTCCAAGGAGCATCTTGGTGCTAAAGACCAGAAACAGATGATCTAGTTATTTAAAATGTTATGTTTTTCATTAACTGGAATAAATTTACCTTTGAGGATTTGGTTGGCAGTGCCAGATAAAGAGATTCTAGGAGGTGAGTGTTTCACACCAACATTTCTGATTTTGTGGTTGATTAGTCTGAGATATGTTCTATTAGAGTTTAAATTCTAGTGTCTTATTTGAATAAATGCATATGTTGTGAATGGTGGATAAAGGTATGAATGGTGCGTACCTTGACGGAAATGAACATAAGGATATGTGTGTGAGTCTAAAAGTTATGAAGTAAAAGAGTTCCAGGCGCATCAAGCGGAATGTAGCAGTTAGAACAGGCCACTTTTTAGGTGAGTTAATATATTGAGGTATATACTCTAGGATAAAGGACCATCAAATATAGTACATCCTAGGATGCCCTTGTCACTGTGCTGACCCTCCAAATCAGATTTTTCAACACACCCCATCTTTTTCTATCACATTTTTTCCACCATTTTTTCTTTACATTATTCTTTTCCTTTTTTCCTTTTCTTTCACTTTCTGTAAACTTGGCTCTTGTTTACTGCTTACACTTATGCTCACTGACATATCACTTTCTGATGTCTTGTATCTGTGAGCTACTTTGTTCTCTGTTTAACATATATGTCAAAAGGATAACTGACTGTGGGTGAGAGTTTAATATTTTGGCAAGTTCACTCAGCGATTCACCCTTCTGAGGCTGATGAAACACGTGCCATAGATTTGAATATCAATAAACATATTTTATACAGCACCAAGATGCCAAAAGGCTTGATTGTGTGCTTTAGAACTATACACGGTATGTTATTTAGAGTAAATTCTATTGCATACCCTTTATAAATATCACTTGGTTCCTGATTATCCACAAAAAATATCCTAATATCACATTAACTATAGAGCTATTCATAGAGTATTTTTAGTGAGTCCTAAAAGAATTACGTTTATAAATATGTCTGGTTTACTAATTATAAAATACAGCAGATCTTTATTAACTTTTGAAATCTGCATGCTTAAGCCTATGTTGCTTGTCTTTGATATTTAACATGTATAGAAAAAAGAAACGGGCAATAGTTTTTTAAGACACAAATACCCCTTTTTCAAATATAACAGTTTGATTGAGTTCAAATGCCCTATGTATATCTAGCAAACTTAGAGATGCAGTGTCTTTTACTGAGATAGTCGAGCTGTCCTTTTTGTCAAATGTTCTGTCGCAAAGTCATAATGAACCATTTGATATAGAAATATGTATGCTGTCTTTAACACCTTGATTGAACACATTTATTTTTTCATTTTCATATTACAAGTAAGGATCAGCATTGCATTTATTCTTCTTAATTACTGATTTACTAACACAGCCATAAATGATTGCATAGATAAATCTGATGTTCAATTTCACCCTTGGGTAATTGATAATTGAAAATGGTTTACTATTTCTTACTTTAATATGCTACTTTTATTCAGTGTAAAAGTTTATACCAGGGCAGAGGCTTTTTTGTCGTTGATTTTCAATTTTTTTCTGTAATAAAGGGCATCATGTTGTCGAGAAATGCTATAAAATATTTATATATTTTAGTTTGAATATTTGTAAAGTACGATGTATAACCAGGGGTTCCTTGGTGCTAAACTAATAAGGATATATAAGAATGCATTTATTGAGGTTGGTGCAAAAATGAAAGGTACCTAGGGGCAGATTTACAATTACTGGCGCATCCCTGCATATCGGCAGGGATGCGCCAGTAATTGTGCACCGCAGCTCCGCCACCCATGATGCGCCGCATTTACAATGTGGCGCACCATGGGGCAAAAATGGCACAGATGCGTCACGCATCTGTGCCGTAAAAGCGGCGCATTGCTGGAGTTGCGTCGCAAGCGCGATGCAGCTCCAGCAATGATCAAGGGGGCCCTATGTTCACAATGCTGCTTCAATCCTTACGCCTGCTTCAAGCATGCGCAGGGTTTTGATGCCCAAAAGTGACTGAGTGAAATCTTGTAGATTTCACTCAGCCACTTTTGGGGGGCGTTCCTGTGTCGGAACGCCTCCCCCTGCAATGGTACGCCTCTACCGAAGCAGGGCTTTACAACGTGACGCATCTGGGAGATGCGTCACGTTGTAAATACCCCGCACCATGGTGCATCTTTTGCTCCGCCGCTGCGTCACAAAAGTGACGCAACAGCGGCGTAAAAGCGGCGCAAGGGGCTTGTAAATCTGCCCCTTAGTTTCTTTTTGAAAAGGAAATGGGAAGATGTACATTTTAATTCAGATGGTAATGTGTTGCGGAGGAGTGGACCCAACGTGAAAAACCAGCCCTTTAAAGGATCCTTGAAATGATGATCTTAGATTTTAGAAATTCCATTGCCTTACCATCCAAACATTATGTACTACTTAGGAGAAGCAATGAATGATACAGTAGGTAAACTAAAAATATGCAAAGGAACGGGGTGTTGGAGTGATGGAGTAGTAAATGTCAGAGATCTGAAAGGCTTGAAGAACATTTTGTCTATGTTGTAGGCCCCCGTAAGCGATTTTTAGTGGACGCCACCAGACTTGTTATGAGTCGGGAGTAAATATAGATAGTGACATGAGTGCAAATCTAGTTTACAAGTTTTGGGGAAAACAGGACATCAGTTTTATGTCACTTAGATGTTTCGCCAGGAAAACCTGGAAGGTGAAAATTAACCTGAATTGAAGTATTACTGTATGAATCAGGTGGTCATTTTCCATTTATCAGGATACAACTCAGAATATATTAGTATTCCTGGCCCTCAGAATTACCAATCCCTGTTTGTTGGTAATCCTGTGTGCCAGAATACCGTATTGATAAACTCAAGAACATTAGAATGAACTTGTAAAAATGTTGGTCAGGTCGTGTGTCTTCACACTCCAGATAGTTGTTGGGAACTATTTTATTGCTTAGAAAGAAAACGGTATCAGGCATATGGGGTGGATGGTATTGTTCAGCCGAGCCAGTTTAATAGCACATGAAAATAAAAAAGGCATTATACATAAAGACTGTTTTTTTTAGTGTTTTAAACTCAGTTCTAACGTGCCAAATATTACATTTTAACTGCTAAATATATATGATCAATTGGATAATTTTTTATCCATCTTAAGTTTTGCTCTGGTAATGTAAACTGCAATATGGAATGTACATTTGTCAATACCTATAATAACTTCATATTAAGCCGTGTTCCCATGCTGACATTACTGAATCTACAAAATAAAATGTGAAATTTGAGGTCGCTCAACACTTTAAAAAATCCTCAATCGCCTGTTTTACATTCTGCTTGACACACACAAGATGCTAATGGAGAGGTGACACAGTGGGGAAAAACACCCACTGTGTTGTCGGTAGAAATCTCTCCTAAGGATATTTCACCTACCAGAGCAGCTTGTTCTCGATGGATCTCACCCGGGAACACAGACACAAATAGAAGCCATGGTTTGAGGGTTTCAATGTGGAATGTTCACTGTAAAGTATAATAATTATAATCGAAAGCAGATAATAATACCATAATCTAAGGATGAGAAACACTTTAAGCATGCATTTATCACTTAAAGACCAACATACCCTAAAGTCAGGCATTTGATTTCAATCAGCAAGTGTTAGGGTATAGTGGCTAAATTGTGGAAAATCAGGGTTTGAATCTCAGCTTTGAAAGTTACCCCAAACCATGTATGATTCTAGTTAATTTTATCTCACAGTGCCTGAAATTGCACGTGTTTTTTAAGGTAAATATCTAATACTGCATAATGTAAAAAAACAACTGTTGGTAGTGCTATCCTGTTACATGCAGCCTTCCTCTCCCTGCCACAAATCTTTTTAGGTCGAGTCTAGTCAGCACTTGCGCTGTTGCTTGGGGACCTGTTGTATATGGTTTGTGGAGGTGAAGTTGCCAATTGCTTGCCATTGCTTTTTATCTGTCTGTTCCAGTGTCCTTTAGAAATCATGGCTTGCTGCTTGGCAATTCTTCCTCTTTTCCGTCCTTTGTGTTTCAGCTTTCCTGCCACAGAGCACCAACCAAGCACTGTGTTCTTACGCATTCAGTGTCTATGTGTTCCTCTGGAGACTACTTTTTTTTTCTTGTACATTTACTGTGAACGAAGTCTTAGCATGCATCTCCACAGCATGTCAAGTGTACACAGATCTCCCGCCATAGCAGGCCTCTGGGTGACAACAAGCCCTAGTGATACTCAGAATAAAACAGCAATTAAACTCCACTCTTCTACTCATTTTACGGATGGATGCATGCATAGAGGCACTCATTAGTGTTCATTGGCGCCCACTCCAGCTCTGCGCCAAGATAGACATCTATATTACAGGGAAAGGCTGCGCCTCATGCACAAAGGACTGTGCTGTGCAGTGAGGTCACAGCGTAGTGAGCAGAGCCAGCATTGTGTTCTTATTATGGTTTTTATGAACCGTCGTCAGGTATCCTCATACCTCGGTGTTAACTCCTCCACCATTTAAAGGGGTTCTTTTTCCAGCCTATTGGGTGTGTTCTATCAGCTAAAATCCTTCCATCCTATCTGAGGAGAGTACAAAGCCTAGGGATATTGAAGGTGTCTCATTTCTACCAGTCGCCTTTGCCATAGTTATGGAGGTGGGATCTAGTAGATGCCCGTAACCAATGGCAACCAGGCGTGAGCAATTTCATGCGCACTGCCTCGTAGTCTTTGTTTCTGCTGTCTTTTGTTGTCATGGTTTCTGCACGCGATGAAACTGAACCAACTACTCTGTTGCAAATCAAACGGGACCCATTGCTTTGCTGCAAAAATTGAAGAGGTGTCATGACAAGGTGAGAAAGGGGTTGCGAGTTGGTTGTCAGGGGTCGCTTTACGTTCGTTGCCTTTTCAATACATTCTCCCCATACAACCATTGCCTGAATGATGAATGAGTACACTCTGCTGTGAAACACAATTGAATCACAATTATTTGATAAGTTGTCTGTATATGTTTTTGTAAGATCTCATTTTATGAATTCGAACATGTAGGAAGTTTGATTGATTCATTTTATGCTTAGATGGGCCTCCCCTTGCTACACAATCTAAGGCAATTTCCACGGGATGCAGAGACCTATTCTTTCTTTCCGCAACCAGTTGCCTTTCTATAGGACTCTGCCCCCCTTCAGAGAAGGCACATGATTCCACAGTGCCCCCCAGGTACAAATGACGAGGATTGGATTTTTGCCCATTAGTATTCGTCTCCTATACCCAAGTAGCAGCAGCTGCCTCCTCCTTCGAGTGTCATTAAGCTGCAAGGGTGGCATAGCAAATGCTATATCAGACATGTTAATATACTCCCTAATGTATGTTCTTAAATGCACACATACTTTTTAGAAACCCTAGAATTCCTGGGCCTTGATCAGCCGGTATCTGCCCATATGCAGTGTGCTGGACACACCCTTGATTGGATATGTTCAAATTTTGCCACTCTAAAAGTCTACTCCCCAGTCACCTTAACATGATCTGACCACAAATACATTCCCTTTGTAATTGGATGCCACTACACGGATACTCCACTGGGTCCCACCTTGGACACCTAAAACCATGCGAAAATTCCATAAAATGTTAGCCAACCTGGACATTAGCACCAAAGGGTCTGCCTGTAGGCCCTTTCTGACACGCGATCCTTCACTAGATACCCAGTATTTGAACTCCTGGATGTCTACATTCAGTAATACCTTTGCCCCATTGGGCCCTCTGAAAAAGAAGTCCACCAATAAAGTCTCTGCCTCCTGGTACACACTGCCTCCTGGAACTACAAATACATTGCAGACAGCTAGAATGTAGATGGTGGAGAAGTTACAATTAATAAGAGCTAACTCATTTCAAAATAGACCTCAAAACCTACCACCAACAAATTAAATTAGAAAATAAATCTTACTTCACTAATTTACTCAGCCTGGCCGACTCAGACCAAAAAACTATTTTTAAAATTGGGAAATCTTTCACCCACCCTAAAATACTTGAACACAATATTCCGCTATCACAGATCATGTGTGATCAAATTGTTGTCTTTTTTAACAGAAAATTCAAATTTTACAAAAAGATTTTAAGATGACCCCTACTCTTTTACAGAAGTATGTTCTAAGTCTTTGGGTGATAGACCGACCCTCCAGTCAACCCAAGCCATTCTCTCCTGCAAGTCAGGGTCTCTATTTGACCCAGCCTCTCCAGAGGTACTGCATGCCATTATTGATATCATCAATCCGGCTATTAAAAAGATAAGAAATCCCTCACTCACATTAGCGGAAGTACCTACGGCCTGGAAAATTGCTGCAGTTAAACCCCATAAAAAAAAAAAACTAGCCGAACCTACGATCCTTTCCAATCTCCAACCTATCTCCCTACTACCCTGTGTCAGCAAAATCACTGAGAAATTTGTGAATAACCAACTGATTTCCTTTTTAGAAGTGGCTAATATTCTGCAATCAGGTTTTAGGCCCTAGCACTGTGTTGATTTTATTAGATCTGTTGGCCGCATTTGATAGGTCACCCATGACATTTTGGTGGACCTCTTTAAACCATTTTAAAACATATGTCATTTCCCACCTGGCCCTGGCCTGAAATCCTTCCTGTCTATCTGAAGACAGAAAGTCACCCTTGGCCACTATCAATCAGCAGAGATCCCGCAGGGCTCGGCTTTAAGCCCAGTATTGTTCAATGTTTATATGGCTCCCCTTATAAACCTCATATCCTCGTTCAACTTTGAAACCATCCCTTACAGTGATGATATGCAGCTAATTCTAGTACTAGACAAACTCTCCACTAAGGCTGAAGAGAATCTCCAACTTTGCCTCACAGCTGTTTTACACTGGATGCAATTGAATCATCTGAAGTGTAAGGCTCTAAAAAACTAAGATCATGCTAATAGGAAAATCCAATCACTTCTAGCCCAGCCAATGGTGGCCTAAATATATCCCTACTCCTCCCAACACAGTAGATGTAGTAAAGAATCTAGGAGTGAAATTCGTCACCTCACTATTCTTCCGTCAGCAAGCTTTAACAGTGGCTGGTACATGCTTTCACCTGATAAAGTCTCTCAAAATGTTCTTCATCCTACTCCCTTGCGTGGCTTGAAAGGCAGTGGCAGTAGCCCTGATCACATCGAGATTGGATTATTGTAACAGCTTATATGCAGGGACCAATAAGTCTGTCTTGAATAAACTGCAGATAGTCCAACATGCAGTTGCACATCTAGTCATAGAATTGCCATGAGGTTCTTCAGCCTCTCCAGCTTTAAAATCCCTACACTGGCTATCCATCCATGAAAGAGTCCTCTTCAACATCCTGGTAATCACTTACAGAGCTTCTAGATCATCAGGACCTAATTACCTTAGGGCTACAGTAAAACCGTATGTGATGCCGCGCCCCCTCAGATCCTCAGCCTTCCAGCTTTAAGTATATCTGAAAAGGGGGCAAATCAGTGGCAGCTCTGGGAACTAAAACCTGGAATTTTCTACCTAGTCATCTCTGGTTCTCCCAGACAGAACAAATGTTCAGGAAATCCTTAAAAACCTAGATCTTTGGACCTTAGTTCTCTCACTTATCTGATTTAGGCAGGTACACGCTGTATCTTATGTAAGGTCCCACCTAGCGTCATGATAATCCTTGGAGTGACAGTTGAGCTCTATAAATACTTTAATACATACATGCATACCCTGTGGGATACCTTGAATGTAACTAGTAGAGCTGATGAGTCTTTAGGTCTTTCTCTGATATGACCATCTTTGTGTCATGTACTGACCACACCAAGGAGAATTGAGATGTACCAGCTGCTGCAAAATCAGAGACAACAGTAGCAGTTTTGAGAGCACTCATGCTGCATCACCTGTCAAAGAACTCCAGTACTTGTTAAATAGCGGTGTCTTACAATGTGCATTACATGGATTCTGTCAATGAAACTGAAAATATTAGAAAAATGTATTATGTGGAATTTCAAATAAAACACTGTCTTATTTGTTTGTACTTTGATGCAATTGATATGTCATTCTTCCAACTATTGAACTTTTATTATCAAGCGATATTATAGTTTTTTATAGCGCATCTGTGTTACTCAATTGCACGGACTCCAATATTCTGATTATAAACTCAGGAAACCTGATCTGCAGTACCATGAAAGGCATTAATTACGTTGATGTAAAAATAGTATGAAACTTTTCTGAACGAGGGTGATGTGGTAGCAATAGGCATCCTTTCCCTAATCCTTATCAAGTATTCAATCACTCAGAAATCAATTCTGCTGAACCATAAGGCGTTCTTTGATATGAATGCAATCAGTACTTTAGGAGCAAATGCAATCAATAGATTCATGAAAATTCATATTTCCAGATTAAAGAGCAGGTTTTCTTCCAAAATGGATATTTTAAATTTATGCACCTCACAATGGCGGAGCATTGATTAGATACTTATTAATTAAAATGAAGAGTAAATGTAAGTCATGCTCTTGTAAATAATAACAGGCAGCACTGTCACTGTGCCATCCTCTAGCTTGTGTTGCCAGCTTTAGAGTTTGCATTTTTTAATCACAGCTTCAGCGCAATATACCCCAGTGAAAGTTTCAGGTAAACAAAGATTTAAGGTGCACTTTGGAGCCAGCTATTGGTGTCTCTTATCTCTTGTTTTTCCAGGGGACAAATATAATCTAGCACCCGCCAGCATGTGTGCATCAACGAGATTCAGAATAAACTATTTGTGGCTGGTCAGTGGGGTAGGAGGAGAGGACAAAGCAAGCATGTATGCAAATTGTGATGCATGCTTAAATTGTGCATTTATTTGTTTGCACCTGAGGAGCAGAATCAGGGGTGACCCGCTGCTTCTCTTCGGAGTCTTCTGATAGGTCAGTCAATATATTTACCATGATGATATTTGCATAAAGGGGAATATATTGCCCAGATGCCTGACAGTGGCTTTGCAAGTAACCTCCTCAACAGGGTAGCCTGTTTTCAGTTTCTCTTTGTAGAGTTCTCTTGGAGTTTAATGTAGGAGGCACAGCACACAGGCTCCCCAGTAGAGGAACTTGAATGCACAGTCAGGGCTGGGCAGTGTAATTAAGGTAATTACATTGCCCGGTTCCTGACAGTACTGTGAAATAATTCCTCCTTCTTTGTTCCTGCTTTCCACAATGCTTGGGGCGGAACGTCCTGGTGCTGCAAGGCATCCTGTCTTGCATTTCGTCTAATTTGCAATTTGGAACAGCCAGATGGAAAACCAGCAGCAAGGGGTGGAAGTGCATGGAGTTTCACCTCTGCTTTACCAATGAGAGGATGTGGCCTAACTGCCAGAGCTGCCGTCTTTGGAGCTGGGGAACCAGGTTCGAGTCTGGCGTCGGCTCAACATCCTGTGACTGTGGGCAAATCACTTAGGTCCTGATTCCGATGTCGTACCGAAGGCCTCTGAATCGGATTTGGCTTTCCTGGATTCAATTTGTACCCCTTGTTTCTGACCAAATCGTACACAGGTCTGAACAACCAAGTACAATGCAAAGTTTGCATACGCTTTGACCGAATCGTCTCCGGGACCGGAACCTGTCTGTATGACTCATTCGTAGCCGAATCGTGCCGCGCAATGGATCCGAATTCTGACCAAACGATTACAATGCACGATTCAGACAGCCGCTTCGCCTCGGTATCAGCGAGACAAAATGACTGTTGAAATCGTACTTCGGGGGCCGCAGCAGGCCCCCTTTCACCCGGGACCCTCCATATCTGTCACAGGGGTGTACCCATGCGTCTCCCCGCTCTAGGCATGCACAGTGTGGTGGGCACCATGGGATGCCCGTTACAGGATGTACAGTTTTCCCCACCCGCCCCTTTTTGCTATGACAGCCTGTGTACTCATCTGTACAAGTCTCCCATAGAGTTCAATGGGAGTCCGAGCAAACTGAGTCCGTAAGCATATGGCTGCATCGTACTCGCTCGTTCAGGATCCTGGAGCACTTTTTGCTCGGAAAGCCCTCCGGATCTAAGTCGTACGGAGGGCTGTCCTAGTGTGATCGGAATCGGGCCCTTAATCTCCCCAGCCTACCAAAAAGGAATGTGTCCTTGTGTAATATAACTGGTGCTCATGCAAAGCGCTCCAACACCTTCGGGTCAGTGCTATATAAAACTACCAACAACAAAAAAACTAATGATGAAAAACAAAACTTTGCCCACCACTACTAGTCAACTAGAATTTCAACCATGGTATAAAGCCACCATCGAAAGTATGAAAAACACATGGTTTTTGCATGCACTGTTAGGTAATGCAGTTATGGCGATACTGATCCTATAGAAACGCATTAGAAAGAAGAACACAATTATTTTGTGTTCACTTGCAGAAATCTAAATGTGGTTAATATCACATATCATTGCAGTGCAGCAAGTATAACTGTACTGCTCACATATGTCTTATTAGTGGATTCCTCATGTTATAGGAATGTGCATTCCCTGTCTCGTTTCCCTGCTTGCAAATGTGAAATGATTTCTGTGGGACGTTTCCTATGTGATCTGACCAGCATGATAATAATTAGCTGTAACAGTTTGAGAGCAGATGGAAACCAATTAGAGCGGCCAACACAATGTGAGCAAAGAAGACAGCTCTAGAGTTGTATGGAAAAATGCATCAGCTGTAAAGAGTTACAGGTTCAGAGTCTTCAATGGTCAGTCCAAGATCTCTTCCTTATCAGTTGATGAGCGTGCATTGTACCAGGTTCTTGATATACAGGCATTACATAATACCGCAGTGATAGGTGTGGCACAGTGGCCAGAACGGCTGACTCATGGTTCAATCCCCGGCAGCAGCTCAGCTTAGCATCATGTGACTCTTGGCAATAGCACACTTAATCTGTTTGACGGTCCTCAGCACCTTGAAACCATAAGGGGTTATATGTTTGTGCTGTACAAAAAGGCAATAGTCCGATATTAATATTATTGGCAGCCACGTCCACAAACATTGAAATTGGTCTAGCGCTTTGGGGAGTTGGTGCTGAAAATATTGTGCCTGATTCACAAACTGCACCTTTGTGGTAACCTACAGTTTTGGGTGAATTCCCACTCTCCAGGATTCACAAACTGCACTTTTTCAGGAACGTAAACATTTGTTGTAATTTCCACTTTGTTAGTTAATCCATACCTTCATTATTTTCCAGCCAGAGTGTTGCAGTGCCAGTCATTAGTCACGTTTAGTGCTGGACAAACTACAAAAGTGTAAGTTACAACAAACATGCAGTTTGTGAATACCGAAAAGTAGTAAAATTACTCAAAAGTGGTAAATTTACTCAAAAGTGTAAGTTACTATTGTGAATCAGGTCTATTTGTCAATAATTATAATTCAAAAGTCATACAGCAGCTAAAGATTGGCAGCAAAGCTGAACTCATTTCCAGAATTCAACATGTGGTGGACTCTATTACCATTTAAATTCCTTCTAATTTCTGTGAATTATTGTTATGGCATAGAGAGAAAATGATGTCTGGTTCACTGATTATTAAACACCGCATTACCAAAAGGTTCGGAATGACCACCAAGTTTAATGTGATTAGCCAGCAATGTGCTTCTATGCAGTAAGCACTCCCAGTTGACAATTGTTGTGGCATGCAGCAACGGTTCTTAACGTTTTGACTTCTTTAAACCCCTAGTGAATCACAACTGGAAGCCTTCAGATCGATGCTAAGCAATGTACATTATTTGTACCTCAAAACTGTCCACAAACACAGAAAAACAAGTATCCATCAAACAAATGCAAAAATAATTACTTTTTAAATTAATTCATAGGCAAAGAAAGTTTTAAAAGTCTACATTTTAATATTAATGAGTAAGATGGAGCATTTCAAAATGTAGTTTTAGTTCTAAAAAAAGAAAATATATGCTTTAATCTAGCATATCACTTTCGGCCAGATTCATCAAGGTAAGGAATTGCGAGTCCTTAATAGCGAATTTTAAGGATTCGCTATTAAGGACTCGCAAAATGGGATTTATGTAGGAATCGCAATTGAATTTGCGATTCCCACTGATTCCTTATTTGCGATTAGCTAATTGCTAATCGCAAATAAGGAATAACTCCCCATTCATTCCTATGGGCCTAAAGGCCGATAGGAATGAATGGGGAGTCATTCCTTATTTGCGATTAGCAATTAGCTAATCGCAAATAAGATTGCGATTTCAAGGGTGCCAGGGTGTCCAAAGGACACCCTGTAGCACCCCTGAAATGTAATCTACATTGGTGTTGCGCACACACATGTCCAATGGACATGTGTGTGTGTAACATGCAACTTAGAAAAATGCATTTAAATGCATTTTACTAAGTTTTCGCAATTTACCACAAGGTTTGACCTCGCGGTAAATAGCGGCCCAAAATTGCAATTTCGCAATTTTAAAATGGTTCATGAATTGCATTTAAGGAATCTCAAATAGAGATTCCTTAAATGCATTTCCTCGCAAATTTGCGAATTCTTTATTAGCGAATTTTGCATTTGGGATGATGAATCCCAAATGCAAAAATTGCACTCGCAAAGGGCCAGATTCTCAGAATCTGGCCCTTTGCGGGCGCAATTTAGTTTGATGAATCTGGCTGTTTGTCTTTTTTAGCTCCTAATGCATGCTGTAGTTTTGTGCTTCAGCTGAGACAGCCAATTGCTCATAGTACAGTATGTTTGCTGTAATTGTGTTGTTTCTCCAAATAAAGTTCAGAATTGGCTCCAGTTTAAAATTACTTCACATTCAAACAGCATTTTAAAGTAATTGATTTTAAATCTTTCTTTTTTGTTAATAAATACTTTATTATTCTTCTATTATTATTTAATTTTCAAAACAGTTGCGGACCACCTCAATAGGCGTTGTAGCTCCCCAGGAGTCTGTGGACTCTAGGATAAAAACACTGCTGTACCACTTACGAGTTTGAATCCCAGCAAGGCCAGCTGAGAATTTCATCCTTCTAATGTCGACAAATACATTAAATCATGGAAGAGGATTACCTGTTGTATACATTATGGATAGAAATTGAAACATTGCAGTATGGATGCTACTTAAAGAAAAAAGGTACAGTTATCATTAAAAGGATAATGCTATTACTAAAGGAGGCCAAAGCTAGATAATCTTAGTTGAAGAATAGACATATACCTAAAGTAAGGTCATTCAACAGTGAACACTCAGACAAATATTCTACGTACTATATGCATACAAAGCCATTTCTGTATTCACTATCCTTTTCTTGATTCTTTATTTGGTATTTCAGCCAAAATCATTATTCAATTGCCAGGACCGCATGGGAGGAATGCTACTAACACAAACCTGCGACCAAGCTATGATAATGTATGGGAAGTCTGTGTGAAGAGGACCAGTCTGATGCTACCCATCAATGTAAAATAATGCTGTGCAAATATTTCGGATGCATCTTGGACGTACCAAATGACAGAATTCTAAAAAGATATGTTTTGTTAAAATACACTTGTACAAATAACGAGCAACACACCATTTCCAAAGGACACGTCTGTTTGCCATGAAGAAGCTCCATGTGTAAATTGAAACATGTTGGCTGTTTTGTTGTTTAAATAAGTAATTTTACTGAAATACCAAGCAAAGGTTTACTGAAAATGATTAAAACACTCTTAGCATGTTGTTAATTACGACTTGAAATTGATATTAAAGAACAAATCAATAACAGCATCAGGCAGATTGGTGATCAGGAAGCGGAAGACAGGCCTGCCTGGTGGCAGCTAGATCCACCATCTTGAAATATGAGCTCCTAGTTAATTTTACAATAACGCAAATAGATGCTGCAAAAGAAGGTGGGAGGGGCTGCAAGAAATCTTTTGCCATTGCATGGTAGACCTTTTTCAATTACTAGCTGGTGCACAATATAAATGTGGCAGTTATCCACCATCCCCTCAGAATATTCCAGGGTCAGGGGAAAGATAATCTGAAGAAGAACCTGCTGGAATAAGAATCATCTGGAAGATGGAAGAAGAGGAGGCACACAAGGACTCAACAACCCCTGAATCCTGTTGGCATCCAAGGTCTGGATTTGCTTTTCAAGTGGCTGGACTCCTGTTTACCGGCTTCATCGACACAAAAGGCAGAAGAACTCCTGACTCCAAGGGGGCCTAGCTGACTAATGAGGACTAAACCCTGCATGAGACCTGGCTGGAGAGAGATCTGATGCCCATAACCCTGCCCTTGATGAACTGTGGATTGTAGTACTTAGGAGAATAAACTTTACCAGCAATTGGAAACTATGTCTGATGGTAAAACCTATGACTGGGACAATCTACTTGGTGTATCTGACCTCTGCTCTTTCCTGGCCGACCTAAAATTCAGCCTAGGTTCTGGTCCACTGCTAACTATTGCTTTTCATAGTTGACTTTCTTAGCCATTTATTGTCTTACAACGTAAAAAATCCATATATCTGGTTCCCCTTAATCTATTTTGATGAACCTGGTGTCTTTTTGCTCAATGTTTCCATAGGTTTCTAAATTAGCTTGGGAAATTTATTATGTTGTGTTCTTTACTTTGAAATTGCTGATACTGCTTGAACTTAGCATACACTTCTATGGGGGTTCCCTGCTGCTTGAGCTACCACAGAACTGTGTTTTGACCTAACCAGAGTGGTTTTAATGGGTTGGTAGAATATAAGAATATCCTCTGCTAAATTAATAATGCCGGTTCTAATATTGTTGTTGAGTGGTTGGGATAAGACTTTGTCAAGCAGTTGCCATTCAGTTTAAAATGTTAATAGTTCCAGATTTGAAACAGGTACTTTATTATATGGCAGTATCCAGGCGAAACAGGGGTGGCTAGAGTCTGAGCCACGGCGAAGTGTGGCTCAATCATTAGAGCGGCAGACCCTTCTGCAGAGGTCTAGCCCGGGACCAGGGTTCAATTCCCCGCCTCGGCGGGTCTTAGGCTCAAAATTCCACGGCCCTGATAATTCTCACCTCGGTGCCTATTCCAATCATGGAGTCCCACTCTGCAACTCTGGGCAGGCTCCTAAATTTAAGGACTGGATCACAGATCTATTTTTTTGTCAAGAACAAATGTCTATATACTCCGAACTGTTGCCTCAGTCCTCGAGACCTAAAGGATATTTGGGACCCCTTGAAATCATATATGATGGTCCGGCCCTTGGTACCGGGTGACTCCGATGCATCCACTCATCTGTGAGACAAGGGATTTGGGATAGCGCTGAATGGACTGAGATGAGTGGCGGCAAAATGTGTTAGTTACGGGGGACTGCCATATAGCCCCTTACTGAACCCGACCGTTGTACGCTCTGTATGCCACCCCCGAACATGCTATGAGCTTGTACCGACAGTGTGCAAAGGGATAATTGGGCCTATATGTGTAGAATTTATACAATGTAGCAATCTGTGCACATGCATGCACCTTTCTGTGAATGCTGATGGGATGTAGCATAGTGGTTGCATTTTGTTGAAAAATACCAATAAAGAATTATTATTTTTTAAAGTTCCAGATTTCGAAACAAAATATTATTTTGGATTTTTAATTGGCAATAATTATTTTTCATTCATTTTTGATCAAGTCATATGATTAATTTGTCTTTCTTTGATAAACCTTTTGGTCATTGATTTTTTTAATGGGAACATGGGGGTCAAGCTGCCCACCCTGGCTGGCCTTACTGTCACTGACGTGAAGGACATATGCAAGGAAAAGAAAGCTGAAGCTGCAGCAGAGAGTCAAGAAGGTGGATTGTGAGAAGGCTTTCAAAGTCTGGTAGGAGGCCAGCAAGTGCAAATCTCCTCAGAGGAGAATGAGGATAAAGCTGAAGAGGCACCAATGCAAGAAGAGGATATTCCTCATGGAGTAGCATTACCTGTGCTCTCCAGGGCTGGGAGCTGGATGTCAGAAAGGCTGAGAAGGCCTTACAATTGAAACAGGTATCCTTTTTTTTTTTAACCGATTTTTATATAGCGCAAACATGTCCCGAAGGTATCAGGTATCAACGCGCTTTATATAGCACCTGTTGCATTACATGAGGACACATTCATTTTTGTTAGGCATGGGGAAATTAAGTGATTTGCCCCGAATCACAGAATGTTCAGCGTCATTGCCGAGACTCAAGCCGGGTTCCCCAGATTCAAGTTCGACCGCCCTAGCCGTTAGGCCAACTCCTCTCACCCTTTGCCCTTGAAGAGAAAAAAGGCTGACTTGGCTGCAGAGGAGACAAAAGCTAGAAGCTGGCCTGGCTGCTGAGAAGAAGAAGGCAGTCTGTGTTATTAGGGAGAAAAAGCAGCAGCTGTCTTGACTACTGGGGAGAGGAAGACAGCCATTGCTGGAGAGGAATTGAGACTGGCAGCTGAAGTGAAGTAGTCAGCTGCCAACTTGGCTGTTTAGGAAAAGAGGCAGCAGCAGCCCTTGCACTTGAGGAGAAAGATTTTGCCTTATAGGAGTGGAAGTCCATGATGGCCAATGAATAGTGCAGCAGAAGATGGACTGGAGGGCAACAAAGTCCAGTGATTTTGGTGGCAGTGGTAATAAGTACCCAGAAAGTCTTGCAAAATCAACATTCCCAAAGATCTTATGCCTAGCTACGTGTTGAGGAATGGTATGGAGAAGTGGTTTCTTGCTTCTGATTTGGTCTTGAGCATGCACAAATTAACTGAACAGAGTTGATGGGTTAGCCTGTAGAAACACAGGCTAAGTGAGGGGAGGGACACCCAGTTGGTTGTAGACACAACAGAGCAGGTTCAGTATGAACCCATGAAGGCCGTCCTCATTCACAAGTGTGATCTCACTACTGAGAAATACTACTACAAGGTTAGGGATGCCTGAAAGCAGCCACAGCAGTCTTGGGAAGATTTTGTTAATATTTTCATTAGAGCAGTGGAGGGTGAAATGCAGCAAAGTAACTGATTATGATGAGCTGCATAATTTGTACTTGTGCAAATACATTCTGAGTTAGGTTTTTACAGCATTGCTCCAGCACCGGATTTATTCTGAATTTTCTGATCCCATGAAGGTAAGGATAGAGGCTGACCTCGGGCTCAGCACCAGAGTGTCAAAGAGAGTACCCCCTGTGTGACCATAGTAAGGGTGGGCCAGGCCCCCAACAGAAGATATAAAATTAGAGCCTCAAACATCTAACACAAGAAAAGTGTACCATCCCACTTCGGAGAAATGTGATTCCTCATGCTCCCTGAATGCTCTTACCAGTGGGCACTCTACAGGGGCAGTTAGTATAGTGCTGAGGGGAGGTGATTCCCAGGAAGAGGGGGTAGAGCATGCCCTAGAGTCCATTTGTTGTGAAGTGGACCCAAAAGATGAGTTGTGATCCAGCTCTAGGAAATACATTGAATGGGGTCCATGTCACTGCTCTACGTGATACCTGTGGGACCCAAACCCTGGTGGTAGAAAGTCTGGTCTCCCTAAACAGTACCACAGTGAAGGTCTGTTGGGCAAGTAATGTCCATGGGAGGAATATGGTCGTACTATGACCATAGTCCCCTTAGAGTGGAGGCGCTAGCTGCCCAAAAGAATGCACTGTGTGTCATAGATTGTGTCCTTAACAGTTAGAGAACCGTTTGTGGATGAGATCATCATTTTGGGCCATCGGACGTCTCTGATAGCACTAGCAGGGGGCAGGGGGCATGAGTCATTCACAGTGAGAGGATCAGTGGGCCAGGGGCACTGATGAGGCCACTTCTGTCTTGGAGGGGCTGCATGTGCTGTCACGGAGATAGGTGAAAGGATTCCTGGACCGGCAGATTAAGAGTTTGTCACCCTTGATGTGAGCAGTGCATCCCCACTAGAAGTTCTGGAATTTTAGGTAATTATTGCATTTTAAGATACACTGTGAGACCCCGACGTGGGCTAAGTGTTCCCTGAGAGGTTCCTTAGCCAGTGGCCTGGGGACAGGCAAGTTTCCCCAAGGGAAGGGATGTCATGGGTCACCTGTATTGCCTTCCCAAGAAACATTCAGGAACCCTTATGGAAACCTGGGGGTGACAGACGAGGGGGAGTCTTAGGCACTGTGCCTGACTCCCTACTTCGCACTCTGACATGCAGTTCCTTAAAGGCTGACTGTGCTGAAAGGGCCACAACTATGTAGAGATTGATATTGAATAGGATTATTCAATATGCCTTGTGATGAACTGGATGACTTGATGTCATACCCACATAATCTAACTAACCCACTTTGTCTGTCTATTTATTTAATCAGTATTGCCTTACAGTGATATCTATCTGCAAACGCATAGTAAATACCGTGCCTTATGATATCTATTGTAAACATCCACAATTAATAACATTGAGATTGGTACCATTACATTGGTACTGTTATTGAATAGGTCCCTTGCGAGACCTGAATCACTAAATGGTATATTTACCTTATTGGCCATGTGTAAATAGACAGCAAAAGACCCTGTACTGTTACCACTCCCTACCACTGCACACCTTTTGTTTCTTGGCTTCTTAACTGCCTTACAGACTTGAGCTGTGAAATAAATTGTTTCTATAAGGAGGTCATCCACTGTTGTTTATAAGGGGCCTAAGTAAACAAAGCATCACAGTTCAACCGTGGTTTAAAAGGTATGAAACACAAAAAAAGGCGAGATAAACACATCAGAAGCCTGCTGACAAAGCCATTGATAAATATTTGAGATATGAAAATCAGCTATTATAGCTGCTAACTATCTTAATGGAACAAACTATAAAATAATACGCCAAATCCATCATGCTCTTTATTTAAAGTGCTTTCTTCCTTCCCTAATCTCTGTCACCATTTACCGTTATAAATGCAAATATTTCTGGTCTATGACAGCGATTTAATTATTAGATACTGGCTCATAAAGTTGTCCTATTAAACAATTTCCCTATTGCTCTCATAATGAAAAGAAACAAACACAAACTCTGCCTTAAGCCTAATATATCATTGAACCTCTGATCCTAAAAATTGGATAAGTGGCAGCTTTAATCTAGCTTGGAGCTTATGCTATTTAGCCTTTGACCAGCAGTAAATGTCAGCGTTATTTCAGAGACGCAATATTTGCTTACTTAACCTATTGGTAAAGCATAGCATTACAATTGCAGTGTTGGCACAAAACAAATTTGTAGCACTGGAGAAAAAGCTACAGCTGGAAAGTGGAATTCATGTAAGTATCCTATTTTATACGATTAGTGAACAAGACCTTTCTTGGCCAGTCATGTCACCCCACAACACCAGTTCCTGCACGTTGAAGTGCAAACATTTAAATCAACAACATGCTTCAAACAAACAAATTCGCACTGTCTTCCAATGCTCCATCTTATAGACTATACACATTTATAAAAAATAAAATGTACTCCTCTCACATCATTGAAACTCACTCTACCACCCACACCATAGACCCTAAGAGAAAATTGGTTATATTTGGGATCAGAAATTCAACTTTTTATCTAATCACTATGTATGCCTTCACTGCTGTTTAATCATTTTTCTTACACATGCCTACAACATCGTTCTTACATCCAACATTGCCGCTTGCACCTTCGTGAAGTGAATCATGTACCAGATACTATAAACTTCAGGTAATTTGCTGAAGGATTTACACCTCTTCCGGTTCACAAAGCCCTCTTTATGTTGTAGCTTGGCTATGTTGATGGCTCTTGGTGTTTTCCATCCAATCAGGAACGATGTCTCATTTTCATCATTATCCCATCAGGGTTGTAATTTTTATAAAGATGCTAATTTTCTATTTGCTGTTGAATTCGCTCATGGATGCTGCAATCCAGAAAATACCCGTCTTAATCCATGCAAAAACATGCTTGGATTTTGAAATCTGTGGTACAGTAAGTAACTGAAAAAGATGTTGCCTGAATACAGTTTTGTTCACTGGTATTTACTAATTTACTAATTATTTACTTTTCCCTAGGGTAATCCCCTGTTCTCTTTCCCTATTGAAATGTTTGAATCTTTTAAAGCTATTATATGAATCATGGGGGGGAGGGGGGGAGAAGCATTGCATTTGAAAGGAACCCTGATTGATTGGAGACATGTTTACATTGCTTGAAATATCAAACGTCATGTGGACTTTAAATGCTCCTATATTAAGGCCCTGATCAAATTTGTAGTGTAACTATTCTAAGTAAAAAGTGTATGTGTGCTAAATAAAGGCAGACTATGTCACAAACGTTTTAGGCCATGAAAAATGTGCATGGAAAAGATCCCAACTTTTAGGGGAAGTCTCCGAGACATTTTCAGTTCTCCCACAGACATTGCTAAACAATTACCAGTTTAATGCACACTATATTTAACTTTGACTTGAACACGTGGGTCATTGAAGACTATTTGGAGTAAGACAAAATCCACTGATAAGCAATGGATTATTTACTGAGCTGGAGCATTTTCTCTTTATTATTTTATATCTGTTCTCTGTATCCATTTACTTGCAGCAGGAGTATTCAATCATCTCTTAATTCACTCCAACCACACTGGACCCTCCTACGATTAGAGTGAATGCTCATGTAGTTCAAAATCTCCAAACTTCTGAATCATTTTCCATGCTATATAATCCTTCCGAATAATCTTTTTTAAAACAATAGGAGGGGTGATTCTTGAAGTTCCCAGCCACCTCTATAAATAAAGACCAAATCCCACCCTCCGCACAGTTTCAATGAAGAAACAAGACACAAACGAAAGTCTCAATCGAGTTTAAAGTAATATTAATAATCCACATTTGTATAGCGCACAATCACCCGTTAGGGTCTCTAGGCGCTGGGGGCCGTCGGGAAGATTAAGCGAGCTATTGCCCAGAGTCACATGGTGCTGGGCTAACCTGCCGCCGGAGCCGGGGATCGAACCCTGATCCCCAGATTCCAGCGTCAGCCGCCCTGGCCGCGGCGCCACACCTCTCCCTTTTGTACAATTATTATATTAAGGACTCAAATTTCATCAGCACAAACTATTTCTTCAGCGTTTCAGAAAAACATATAATGGTTTTAATGCAAATTTAAGTTAAAATCCTCTTAAAGAGGCACAAAGCCCTGCTACCTAAACAATAGTAGAATGGTTCCTTGGCTAACATAACTCGACTACTCTGATCCAGGAAAAAGATGCTTTAAAGTCTCTAGGGGCATTTGTTTACAAACTAAAAAGGAAAGTTCAAGTTCAGGTTTGGCATGAAAGGTACTCAGTCATCTGCCACTGACTGTATCATTAAAGCATAAATCCCAGAAAATCCTCAAAGATCAGTCAGCAGGGAAAATAGGTAAAATGCAATGAAGCATGTCACTAGTCCATAAAGAACAAAAAGTGCATACAAATAAATTGAGTGTGTGCTCAAAGAAAAATAATTTAAGTGTGATGCACAAAGGGAAAAATGGTGTGGGTTACCCTTCTCCTGTGGTTTCTTCTTTTATTAGTTCTGTAAAGGATGTCCATGTAATATGGTCTCACAACACCATTGAAAGACCATCATCAGTTCTTGATGCACATTGAGTCATCTAGAGAATAGCAACATCAAGTGCACATTAGCTGTCTGAAAAGAAACATGATAGCAACATATAGGGCCAGATGTACGACCATAGTAAATTGCGAATCGCAATTTGTGCTCAAATGCGAGTCAAAAATTACGAGTCGCAATTTACTATGTACTAGAGTGTCAGAGACACTGATTGCGATTCCCAATGGGGTAGCAAAATGTGAGGCTCATTAATATTAATGAAGCACTTGCATTTTGCGAACCCATTGGGAATGGCTGGCCCTCCCAGGGATGGTGACCTGCTGGGCTCAGCAGACCACCATGTCTGGGACTGCTTTTAAAGAAAGCAGGTTTTTAAAAAAAAATTTGCCCATTTTCTAAAGGAAAACGGAATGCATTTAAAAAAATAAAAATTAAATTTTTTCGTAATTTTTTTTAGGTCATGCAGTGGTCGCTGGGACCGCTGCCTGCCGTTAAAAAATATTTTTGCATGCATTTGCAGAGGGTAAGGGGTCCCCTGGGGACCGCTTACCATTTGCAATTGCATTAGCACCTACTTGAAGTAGGTGATAATTTGCGAGTGTTTTGTGACCGCAATTGCAGACGTAAAACATTCATACATGGCTCATGAGTCGCTATTAGGAAGGGAACACCCCTTCCTAATAGCAAGTCGCTAATTGATAAGCGACTCTCAAAATAGGTTTTGTACATGTGCCCAAGGTTTTTAGCTTGTGCAAACGGATCTAAAACCTGTCTGCGCATGCTAAAAACCGTGTCGTAGGTAACACATTTCACAGTTCTTCCTTTCCCATGGGAAAATACCTATGTAGAGGATATGGAATGCACATCTTGCAAATAGGAAATACAACATTATTCCTAGTCACTAAGCCATTGTTAATATTAAGGGCAAAGTTTAACACTAAGCATGTTACATGTAATAGGAAGCCTTTAACTTGATGTCTCTTTTACTTTATCTAAATGCATTTGCAAACACCATTTAGTAATATAAACTCATAATAACTTTCATAAATCAGTATTAATATTTCAATTACTATAATATTGTATTTCTCATGCTCATGTATGTCAGATTACTGCAAATTTCATTAATTCAACAAAAACTCATGTTTCTCTATTTTCAAGAGAATAAGATCGTTTTAACTGTTTCATAATCTATATCACTTCTAATATTATTCCCTATTCCCTAAGCTTCTAACTCATTATTTAGTAGCTACATCACTTCATTTTCTATCCCATGTTAGTTTACTGTAGCACTCTTAATGACACTAGGCCATGTGTTTTATTTCACCTTATTATATGTAAATGTCTAGATTTGCATAAATACTTAACTTTAAAGAATTCTTTTACGCGCTTCTACTTCTCTCAACTCTCTTTTCATGAACGTTTTTTATCTAATGTGTGCAATGTGTAATTTCCAAATGTGAGTTTTTCATTGTTTTTGCCCGTGTACATGTTTTTAAGATTCACGCTTTATCAACTGTAAATTCCCACTGAACTGACAAAGCAGCTAACCACATTTAGCATATTGAAAATGTTCAGTTTAATAAAAAATTTGATAAATTGTCATTGCATCCTCATACTGTACACTTAAGAATTATCCAGATTGCTTGATACTCCTTTGCAAAAATAAAATAAAAGATATTTTAAAAATAATAACAGCATTACATTGAGATAAACAGAAACACATTGCAGTGCTTGCTAGCCGAATGGAGTGGTTTTTTTTGCAATTGATTAATGTTATCTTTCTTTTGTAGTTCAGTTCTATTTTGATATTTCTAAAGTATTTAAAGGATGTGTAATTATGATAATAGATTCAATCCATATAATTATCTCAAGAGCTCTTTATGATGCAAAATCTTGTTTGTGCAGATGAAAAAACATAGCATGTAATGAGGTAGAGCTCAAATTAAAATTGTAGACATTATTCCCTTTTACATTTATCTACATAATCCTTCTAATAAAAAGGATAAAGGGTGGGAAGGAGCACATTTTATATTCATGTAATCAGTGATCAAGGCACTAAAATTGGAACATTTGAGGAAAAAAACATTTTCGTTGCTGGAATAACTGACTAAAATAATTTGTAAATTGGGTCTATCCCCAGAGTGTCTTGACGCCAGTCTTACAACTGCTAAACAATCAGCTAAACAAATGAACATTCAGATTTTTGCTGAAGCTTAAATGTAAGGTTGAAGGCATGATGTCAAGGGACAATGAGTTTTCATATATGGAAGACTGTACAGAACTGGACCTTATCATTGCTATGCAAATTCTGTGTTGGAACATCAGGAATGATTTTGGCAGTTAGCTAGTTCCTGCAACTATTTAAAGGTATTGCACATCATGTATATGTGTAACCTAATGTGGTCTAATACTTGGTGTCAGTGTAAAGTTCTGCATAATGCTTTAGAGGCAGTCTCTTGTGTTCAAACCAACATGTTCTGTATATATAGTACTACACTAATCAAAACTGTAATTTATAGGTTTACACACCGCAATGGCTCTATTCTGTTCTTCTAGAAGGGATGGGTATACATTTAAATTGGATAAATTGTCAGAAATTTCGTTTTCACCAGAGAGCTAATCTGTTTTTCAAGAGGTGCATTGGATTCAAACAGTGTGCCTAAATGTTTTACTTTTCCTAACGGAAACGTTAGAGATTTTGAGATGCACAAGTGAAGGCCTTCTTCTAGTACCAAATAATATTACCTCTTGTTTTCGAACATTTAAGTTTCCTCTGGAGCTCTACTCCTTTTTCTGGGTTTATGATTTTATGGACTTTTTTGACCAGCTGTCCACACTAAAATCTTCTCTTTCTTCACAACTTGTTTGGCACACAGTGGTTGCATTAGCAATGGTCTGGTGAATGTAGCATTATTTTTTGCCTTTTCACAACAGCACCTATCTTTCTTTTTAATTTGACATACAGTTTTCTGTTTCTTGTGCGGTTGCTACCAACTTATTAAAAAGATCTGGCTTTAAAACTACCGGGATCGGTCAAGCAGCGATACACTGGCCCTACAGCACAAGTGGTGGTCAGTAATACAACATCTCGCAGATTCTCCCTGAGGAGAGGAGCGAGACTTGGGTGTACTCTGTCGCCCCTGATTTTCGCACTAATGTTGGGTCCGTAGGGAACATTGGTCAGGGTATTACGTTGGTCTAATGAATGGGAGGACAGAATATCCCTATATGCCGATGACATCCTCCTATATCTGGCATCCCCTAAACACTCAATTCATAGTGTTTTGAATATATTCACTCATTTTGGGAGATACTCAGGCTATAATGTGAATTGGTCAAGTCCCCCATCTATGTATTAAGGAGTACACACCCGGCTTACTGCAAGGCAGAGGTAGTAACAGAGGGCTTCTGCTATCTGAGCATGTCTATAACAGAACCAAACCGTTTTTATGATTGCAACCTGTTGACCCCCTGCAGCGTCTACAAGAAGATGTGAGCCACTGGAAGATGCTGCCTCTTTCCCTGCTCGGGAGGACAGCCCTCTTCAGAATTATGGCAATCCCCCATTTTCTCTATATTTTACAGAATACACCACACGTGATACCTCCCACATTAATCAATACATGTACCATTCGCCGGAAGATCCATCATATCATATGGGCAGGTTTTTGGAAGAAAAAGGGGTGAAAGGTCCTGATCCCTTACTCGCCGTAGAGTTGAGCAATAAATGATTTTTGTTTATTTCCTGCCTATGACAGGGGAAACCCCTAACCCCCTAATACGTACAAAGTTCAACAGGATTGTCTGGCCAAGGATAGTTTTACAGTTCTTGACAGGAAAAAATTCCAATCATGCTCTATCCTCAAGAGTGAGTGGAAAAACAGCCAACACGTGTTTCGCTCCCTTACATGGCCTTCCAGCCTGGGGCTTCCTCAGGGCGTTTGTTATGTAAAAAAGGGTTGAGTAAGACAATTCTTTGCGGTCGAAAGTCCTAGGAATTTTCTGTCACAGCATAATGCCGGTCTGAATCGCGTCCGTGGTTGATGTCAGGTCCTGAGGAAGCCCCAGGCCGGAAGGCCATGTAAAAGGACGAAACACATGTTGTCTGTTTTTCCACTCACTCTTGAGGATAGAGTGAAAGTTCTTTCATAAATAATTCACACCCAAATAAATCAGTGCGTGATTGAAATTAATTTTTTCCTGTCAAGAACCGTAAAACTATCCTTGCCCATACAATCCTGTTGAATATCATAAGGACATATATCTGTTAGGGTAGGGGATATACATGAGAGCACTGAACACCTCACCACAGCTCATGTCGTTAAGCGGACCAACAAAAACCACGGTTCACCTGTGGCATACAGCCCAGAAGCAGACGGGTTGGGAAAATACAATCACGCAACACACCCCACTTTGTGATGTAGAAGTACTAGTACACATGAGCGACTATCGGGGGTTCGATAATTGAGACCATATAGGGTTGTCCTGGGTGGGAGATCTGTGGGTGAGGGGCGATGTATGATCATCCGCAACACTTCAACAAGACTACGAGCTATCTAGTGCAGAAACCTCTCAATACCCACAGATTAAACATGCATTGCAGGGAGCAATCCCCAAAGGCACAGTGCTCCTGGAGTCCTCTCCAATGGAAGACAGAATTCTAATTGACCATATGTCTAAAAAAGCAATATCCTTAACTTAACAAAAATTAACAAAAAACTACCCAGACCCCCTCACCAGTCTTAGAGACAGATGGCAGAGGGACATAGGTATAATTGAGGATGAGGGATGGCGAGACACATTGTCATCCCCGCAAGAAGTGGCAATATCGAGCAAGTTTTGATTGGTGCAGTTGAAGATACTCCAGAGAATTTATTTCTCGCGTAGGTGCTTAGCAAGCATGGACAGGTTAGAGGATGCCTCCTGTGGGAAGGGATGCTGCATGGGGGTAACATACTTTCACATGATCTAGGAATGCCCTAGAATATAGCAATAGTGGACATCCACTACACAAAAGATGTCCAAAGTCACTGGGATAGATTTGACCCCCACTCCAGACTGGTGTCTCCTCAACATATGGGAATCAGCACATCTTAGTGAGAAAGGGCGGATCTGGGTCACACTGGGGCTCATAATCCCGAAACAAAATATTGTCCGACATTGGGGTGCCCCGGAGTTGCCATGCTTACAAGAATGGGAGAGAGACCTTGTTTGGTTTATGTTGGCAGAGAAGACGGTATATACCAGTATGGAGATCCCCAAGAAGTGGGAACAGATTTGGGACAAGTGGAATGTATATTCATGTAAGAGCCCTAGAGTGGAGATGCAGAGGAGAATTAATGATACAAATGGTTCCCCATAAGAGTGTCAGGCGAAGTATGGAAAGCAAAAGGGTTGGAAAGGAAAAGAGATATACCCAGCACTGCAAAATGTATAATTAATTACAAAGTGCCTAAAAATTTACAAACTGTTATGTTTCCTGTCAATTTAATAAAAATATGTTTTTTTAAAAGATTTGGCTTTCTTTTGTTTACTGTGGCCATAAAGAGATAATTCTACCTCTAAGAGTTACTTTGAAAACCTCCCAGACAGTTGAAATATTAGCCTTTCATTATTGTCTAATTGTGACCGGGGAGTATTCCTTTATTATATTCTTAGATTCAGGATCATGTAACATTGATATATAGGGGATTCAAATATTCAGTATTTCAGTTTTACGTTGTTCTGTTATTTTTAAATAATGAACCCCCATTATTACCTGAGAGGAAAACAAATCTCCATAGCATTATCAGCTGCCCAACAGACCACACCATTTTATGGAATAAATCTAGGGCCCCCATATACCAGGAATGATTCTATTGAGTTTGGAAGGTGCTAGGGTTGGAGGAATGTGCCATGACATGAATTCAAGACACTCAGCAAGTTGAATACATGTGGGCTGTATTCCTGGATTTCCTTTCTAGGGAATTTAGGGAACTCGCCTGCTCAAGAGAAGTCACCTTCCCATCAGAGCGCCAAAGACAATCTGGACAGGGTCGGAGGAGGTTGGGAGAGCAGCATGTGACAGAAAGCCAAGCTTACTAACTATAGTGGGGGTGGGGGAGGGGACAGGAGGAATATGACAAGACTCATACTTATTTAGACATAATGGTGGAGGGAAAATAAGTAGAATGAACCTTGGTTGGAACTCTTAGTATTTGTTCCTGTTTGCTTCCTTTATGCTCATGATGAAAACTCCTTCCACTCCAGACTTCAGGTCATAGGTGATGAGATCTGTTATCTTGAAAGCCCAATAAAAAGATTTGATCCATTAGGAAGTCTACTTGCTGCTAGTTTGTGACCAATTGTAAGAAAAAACAATAATGGCATGGGTAAAAGACTCGCATCATTACAAACAAAGTCTGTAACCTCTGATTGCCCTATAACCACCCACGCCAGTTTTCGCATTGCCACATAAATGTCAATGGAGGTGAATTGTTAATATCTGATGGACCAGAAGAAACCAGGCCTGTAATGTCCATCTGCCCCAGTATCCCTCAGCGTGGCACTGCAGGCAACAACAACTGTAACTCCAGTCATTTGTAAAAAACATTAATAGCACCTCATGTGCCAGTAGCATCAAGGATGGTAAAACGTGGGACAGAGTATACTGGAGAAAAGTGTGAGTTAAGTAAACAGACAAACAGCCAAGCAACTTCAGAGCGTCCTCTGCTTCTTCCCCAGCAATGATTGCATGATGTGTTGTTTTGACCACTGTTGGACCACATCCCAGGAGTCATTGACAACAGTGTTTGAAGTGCTACTGGTGTTAAGCTGTTATGAAGTGTGAGATTATGGAGCTCTTCGGTGTACGGGCGAGGACATATATACTTCAGCATATGCACAGCACCGTGATCCCTATTTGTGTTGAACCAGCTAACCCTGTCAAGCTCACTAAACCGCACAGGCACACTTTCTGTGAAGAACAATTTGTTGAAAATGCTCACTATGTGTTGGGAATGTTGATGCACAGTGAGAAGAGTCGGCCAGTAAGAGAAGCTTCCAACAGCTGCTGACAAACCAGTCATGTGGGATCAGAGGCAGAATCCTGCAGCAGAGGGTGAGTGTCTGTCAGCAACTCTTTTTAATATAGGCCTGATTATGAGTTCACTAGTATTCCTCTTTTGCGATGATGACAGTAAACACAAGAAGTACTTATGATGAGCAGCCAGTAGTCCATTTCAGTGGGTTGGTTAGTGGGGGTGAGCAGCCTGCCAGCAGTCACTGGACAATGGTTCTCTAAAGTAACTTAATGCGCAGAGTGTGTCATTGAAGTCTACTCAATCTTTGGTCAGCCTTGTCAGTCAAAGCAGACCATCAAAGTGTGCTTGCTGAGGATGAGGACGCCACTTAGAAATTATTGATGCAGTGTTTTTTAAGAGTAAGGCTTGCCCATTGTTAAATAAGCAGAGCGTGTTTTCAGCCATGGTTTCAATTAAAACATGGGGAGAACTATGAAATCCCTGCTGGTGGAAATTCAAACAAACCTAAATACAGACAGCGCCCTTCATTGTCACATACTACTGGAAGCACAGTCACACTCAAAGACTACTGGTCACTTTCTAGCAGAAGTCTTCTTAAGCCGCTCAAATATATGATCATTCTTGCAATAGAAACAGCACCCTGCTTCCATCAGAGTAGCATTGACATACTACTGACAGCCCTCACAGTCTGACACTGCTATAACCCCCCTCACACCTTTCACACACTCTCAATCTTACACTAATGATAATACTCTCAAGCTATCAGCCTAGCAGTCACACACTACTTAAAGCACACCTACACACCCCTCACAGGCTAGCAGTCACACTGCACTGGCAGAACTCACAAACCCAAGAGCACAACTTTGAAAACACTACAGGAAGCACTCTGAGTGCTGCAAAACTATCAGCAAAACCAATAGGTGTGGATTAATTTTGGATAGGCAAATGAACGACTGTAATAATTAATCAATGAGTGAATGAATATGCAAAGGTGCTATAATGAGTGACTGAGTGCATGAACGATGAGTGATATGTGGACATTGACAGATATGTTATTGACTGCCTGGAATGAAGCATCCAAGCACTTTCAGTTATAATCCAGAAACCTTGGATTTGCCAATGCTTGTTTTAGTAGGCAGCTCATGCTATCTTGCTAGACTGTTTTAGGGGCGAATCTGAATTCATGTCTGTTGACTCTCTCTTTATATAACATGCCTGTAATAAGTGCCTTAAGCAGTGGTTAAGTACATATGGATAACGATCGAAAGAATTTGGGGGCTTATTTACAAGTTAAAAGCTTATAAATAAGCTCCTTGATTGATTAAAGGGGGATCTTGGTAACATTAACTTAATATATGTTCTTACTAAAATGTTGTTATCAATGCATCCATTTGTGATGGTAAAGAAAGCTACTATAATATAATATGGAATTTTAAACTATAAATTCTGTTGATATAAGTTAATCGCCCATTCAAACATACATTTTACAATATATAATGATGCAACAATATTTTTATTTCGTTTCACAGATGTTGTTTGCTTATTAAATTTGTAGAATTGCATGCCAGCTTGAAGGATCCGTCTTTTGACAGTCAGAAACCTATTGGCACTTAGTAGCAAACCATATATTCAGAGAGCCTAGGATGCAAATTACCTGCATATGCGACCTTTCAAGTATCTTTTTCTGATTATGCGGCTCCCTCGAGAGTCTTATAAAATTGCACTAGTAATGCAGTCATTCATTCGGTACCTGTCCTTGTCAAATGCCACAGCACATTATTAGTAAGCTGAGCCAGTGAGAAATGCACAGGTCAGTTTTTCCTCAAGTATTCTCTCCCAGAGCACCTTCATTTTATTAGGGAAATCTTAGCTTGAAGTTCTCCATTTGTTGACAACACATTTTTGCAGTTGCCTGCATAGACACAGGAAGAAAGGTGCGTGATTTACAATACACACCAAATATCTGTTTTCTCATTGTGTGCCGAACTCCGAACTGAGGTCATGATTTATAGTTCGCAGACGTGATTGATATCCCGTCTGCTGCATTATATGTGCATTATATCCAATGACACTAGTAATACAGTGCATGGGATATCTGTCATGCTTGTTACAGATTAAACTGTCCACCCAACTCTAAATAAGCCCCTCGGACATTAGAGCAATAGATTATTGTGTGACATTTTTGTGGACTGATGTTGCTTTATTTCGAACTCTGCACACTGGGGTACAAATGTACACTCCCCAGTATATATGTGCGAACCCTTCTAACGTGGTAAGGCCATGGTATATGACGTTAGAAAAACCATCAACCAATAGACAGTTAAATGTCACCTGTGGACTGCAGTACTCATAGTGCCATTCACTTGGATAACAAGGAAAACAAGTCTTCAGGCCTACATTTATAGCCTGACTTCTGTAACTTTAAAAACTGCAGGCAGACCCGCCAAAATAAACCTTTTGATACGAGCGAAACCCTACTTTTAAATTGAAGTAAGCTACCTCTAATTAGACTTGGTAGCCCACAAGTAGGGTGCCTGGTATTTAAAAGTAGAACATGTAAGAATTTGATGTTGGTATGTTCCGCTGTTAGAATTTTAAGTTTGCTTTTTGTTACGATGACCAGCCCCTGAAGCTGTTTTCACTGTTAAGGATGTAGCTGGCTCTGGGAAGAAAATGCTAAAGTACAATTATTATGTGAATTCGGTATATTTGGTTTGGAATATTCTACAGAGACAGTACAATCATTACTTTAATATTTAGTAAATATCCAATTAAGTAGGGTAGTTGGATTTTTGATAAACATACAGGAATGTATCTTTAGGGTTTATCAACACAAGTACAAAAGATATAGCGATCAACACCAATCAAAACTGGTTGTATAACCTTGTGTAGCAGTTTCAAACATCACTGAACATGCATACATCATGCTGTATCAGACAAGAGAAAATGAAAAATATAACAAAATATCTTCATGTTTAAAAGAAGATTATAAGCGCAATCCCAGCTCTTCAGCATAGCCTGCTAATTAGAAAGCAACAAGTCTCGATACCGCTTTCAGTACTGAGGCACAACTCTAGAATGAATGAGCATGCAAACCCACAAATAAACAAACAGGGTCTGGGTGCGGCCCATAGAGTTTTCCTCTGTATTTCTTAGGGTGCAAACATAAGAATTTCCAGGTATGCTAGTTTAACACGTGCTTAACGCTAGAATATGGAGGATGATAGATTAACAACTTGAAGTCCCTGCCTTGACGGTCCAACATAGGGGATGATGGTGGTGATGCCAGGCGGAAGACGGGCATAGGGGACAATGGTGATGATGTCAGGTGAATGTGGGCAAGACGCTGCAATGGGGAAAATTCTTAGGTGGTATATGATATGCACCAATGTTAAAAAACTCTCATTTGACTCCTGTGTGTGGGCTCCTTAGATGTTGGTGAATAGGGAATTCCTGAATATTCCACAGCCACTTCGCCATGTATTTCTAACACAGTGTTTCAGTTTTACATATTTCCATTCCTTATTTCTGGTTAGATGATATAGGTGTATAATTATAAGATTCCTTTGTATTATTAGCTGATCTAAAGTGAGAATTCCTGCCCTCTGCCATGTCCCACCAGATGGTCCGCCCTCCTACACCGATGCTAGCATCATTCTATATATATCCTTTTCTTATTTTTTTAATTATTTTTATTAATATTTAGCAAATAGACAATCAACAATACAATAACAGTACACTTCCGGCTTGTATATCATACATGCATTTTCAATGTTTACAGCTTCTTGCCCATCTCATCTTTCCATGTGTTGTGCATTTTGCACACAGTCTAGTACATACATATCTCTTGCCTACTTGATTCTAGCATGCAAATCCTGCATTTTACATTTTTTCCAGCTATGAAGAAAGACAAGTATCTTTTGCATGAGTGCCCATTGACATAGGCACTTCACTGGTATAGGCAAGTACAACAATCCCCTATTGGGGATCATGCCATTTCGTCAAACCAGGTACAGCTCTATCTCCCATCCTTATCCTTCCTATTTGCGTATTGCCTATCTCTTTTTGATGTTGGGAATCGATTTATCAGTCAACGGCTGAGTTATTAATTACGAATTCAGTGGATCCCAAATATCTTTAGGGCGTGATGACATTGGGTGTAATTCTGCACATGTCAAAGATTGTTCCGGCCAGAATACCAGATCTCAGATCCAATCCTTGAATTTAGGGGCCCGTCCCCTCCCCATCTGCAGGCAACTTTTCGTTTTGCTAGCAATAGTCCTAATGCCACGTATTTCCTACATCCAGCGGCTATATGATCAGTATGCCCTAGAAGAGCCAGCAGTGGGAATGCCGGTATCAGCGACAATGGCATTTGTGTGAGTGCCATGAACACTTGTTCCCAGTATTGATTAATGTCGCTGCATTCCCTTGCAAGGTACATGATCCATATAAGTACTTGTGTATGTAATCTAGTGTTAATCTGCAGTAAACCATCTTGTGTTTAATTAGCAGCTGGAGAGTTGACCCACTTTGTTTGAGGACACATTCAATGGGGCCTGACAAAGGAGTATCCCTTGTTCTTGGCCACATATAGACTTATTGTGACAAGTCAAGTGCTATGTTGCAGCAGCTATGAGCAATCAGTCTGGATATCCTCAACCTCATTTCCATGCCACCCCACTCAAAACCCTTAATGCTTTATCAATGTATCGTACTAAGGGGGTGTTCACTAACAAGGGCAGTTTACTTAAGACATACACAAATCGAGGCACCACTACCATGTTTACAACTTGTTTTCTGGCCAAAATTAGAGCTGCAGCTGTGACCATTTTGCTTAGTCTGCATTGGTTCTATGAGCAAGTCTAGCTTATTTTGTACAATTCTTTCTAGACCCCTGTTAATATAACCCCCTAATTATTTTTGACATCTTCCACTGTGTCACGAGACATAGACAATGCTGTCCTTAGTTCCCAGTTCATTTTTATCTCAATTTAATGGAAAGTCTATTATAACTCTCAGGGACGTGTGCATGTCATTAAACCTCGGCAGAATGCCATCTGTTTTAAAGAATTTTTGAGGAATCTGCTGGGGTAAGGATCACTCCTTTTGCAGCAGATTAAAGAATGGCCACTGCTAAATGTTATAACACTAGCAGGACAAAAAGGGCAATAAAGGGCAACCCTGTTGTGTTCCACTGCAAATAGAAACAGAGTCCAATAGAAAGCAAGGTCTTTATATAGCCATTAACCTTGGTGATAAAGTCTCAGGTATAACCTCTGAAGGGTATCAACCATATAGTTCCTTGTGATTCTGTTGAACGCCTTTTTGGTGTTGAGATTCCTTAGTAGGAATATTCTTTTTTGTTGAGGGTGTACGAGACAAACTGTCTTCACTATTGGCTATGTGAAGTGTTCCAGTCCAGTCCATGATCGAGTTTAGAGCCACATTCAAGTCCATCCCAAGGATCACATGTATGGTGCCCAGTGCAGCTATGACTCTACTAAGTCAAAAAATGAAGGATGTCTAGTTACCTTCTGGAGCCTAGATTGAAGTCACACTGGCCACTCTAGTGCCAAACCTAAATTTAGCGAGCTCATATCTCTCTTCCTCCACCTAGGACTGTATCACCATGTATGAAAGGGATTTTTGAACTAGGATGGTCACCCCACATTTCTTTGAGTTGGTCTGAGAAGAGTGGTTGATGGGGTCTGACTCAGGGGCTCAACAGCTAAAAAGAGCCTTCACCCCTGCCCAGTTTCTCTTACGTTTTTCAGTCTCAATTTTTTGCAGTTGGGTCTTTTCTAAGATTGTAATGTCTGTAAGTTTTAAGGGCAGATGTTATATTGTTTTCTTTCTTCTAGTTCACCAAGCCATTCACTTTTAAGAAAATGATGTCAAGGGGCCTGGATGCCATTATCAAGTCACTAGAGTGTGGTTATTGAATAAGGAGGTGTCCCCTAAAATATGCAAATATCCTTGACTAAATCACGCTGCAGTGTTGTGTGCATGAGCCTAGAATATCTTCACCCCCAATGGAGATAAAAAGATATGTAAAGTAGTGTAGGTGAACATGAAATTGAAATGCCTGACTTGTTGTTCGAGCAACTCAGCACAAGTGACAGAGCACTTAGTCTTATAACGTTCAATGATAGTTCTGTCTTCACTGTTCTTCCCCGTGCTCTACGGGGAGATGTTCCAGTCCCTGTAGGAGTTTCATGTGGTCCAGATATTATGGGGACATAGCAGATATTTGGGAGTGGAGAACATGGAAGAAGAGGTACTAATATTCCTTGATCAGAGAACCTCCAAGAGGTCATCTGGATTATACCTGAGACATATGTACAGATTATGGATAAGCAGAAGGTACACATATATATGTATGTACAGATACTTAATTGTGCAGGCTTCCATGTTACGTGTGAGGGCTCTATCTCAGAGTATTCAAGTTTGTTCTTCTGGACTGTCTTGCCTACCTCAGAGGGGGTACGTATGAAGAAAGTAAGAGGGGAGCAGCAAGGGAAAGAGGTGCCTGTCTACACATAAAAAACACTTGATGACATACCAAATCAAATAATAATAGACAGCAATAAAATAAGAACAGAGACAGCAGAGACATGGCATTCATAGTACCCTGGCCAAGAAATACTCATCTGTCCTCATTAACAGTTAGTAGGAGATTGCAAAGCGATTTATTCTTCCATAACTGCAGTGGGTTTTAGTGATAATCTGGATTTGTCCAGAGATTTTTCTTGTGTGATCTCCTCCACAGTTCTGATTGCTTTTCTTTTTCTGCATGCTTCTGAAAGGGTTGAGCTTGCTACCTACCAGGACGATGGGAGGGCCGGTTGTCATGCTGTGAGGTTCGATTGTTTTTGGAGATGGAGTGTAATGTCCATGTTTGAATGTTCCAGACTGTTCAGTATTCTTGCCAGCTCCTCAGGGTTCATATAGAGCCTGGTCTTGCCATCTGTCATCCACATCTTTGCTGGCTCCAAGATGCCATATTTAATGTCCCATTAATTAAGTATAAGTCTCATGGACTGGAAAGCATTCTTTATAGCATTGATGTCTACTGAGAAGTCTGCAGCAATCTGATGTTTGTTACCATCCCAGTCACATGATGCATGCTTATTAACCACCAGTAATACCTGTCAGGATTGTTCATGTTAGAGGAGGCAAGCTATGCTTGATCTAGGTTTCTCTGTGTTTTTATTGTGATACATTTGTGAGAAATCTGCAGTTCCAGTGGTGCTCAGAAGGTCAAAGCTGTAAGGCAAGGTAGGCAGGATGACAAAGAAATCCTTCAAGTCATCTTTTTCCAGCTTTTCCAGAATTCTGTAAACTGGTACGTTATTGGATTAGGCTTATCCTCTATAATGGTCACCTTCTGCTTTAGATACCAGATGTAAGAGCTCCATGGGTGTGCTCTTTACAGCTGGGCTTCTATTTTGGCTATCCTTATCTTCAGCCCTTACACCTCTGTTCGCATTGTCTTTAATCCTGTCTATGAAACCATTAAGTTTAACCACCCCCCCACTGAAGTGATTTCTTTAAGGATGGTTAACAAGATTTACCACCACAGGACCTGTCGTCTTGGGCCCTCCCACCACTTTGGGGAAAAGTAGTTGATGTTAGGCCTTGCTAGCAGTCTCAAATGAGTAGAAGCATGTGATTGGTAGAGGAGGTGGATAGTGCAACCAAAAGGAAAATCTATTATGAGTGGCTCTTGTCCTGCAGTGGTGGTTTCAGCTTTTTCATTCCCAGGGCACGACTCAGCAGAGACAAATCCATCCATTGTCCATTCCTCATCAAACCAAGGCCTTGTGGTGAGGGGTGCTTCCTTCAAATGAACCCATATATCCTCCCTGCATTTCCCCTCTTTATCTGAGGCAAGATTTCATTCCAAAGCTCAGGACCTCAGTGCCGGAGATTGCAGATATTTCCAGGAGGGTCATTACTTTATGCGGGCTATAGTGCTCTCTTGAGCCTCCCCAAGGGCCACCAGTCATGTACTTCTTATTGGCAAAGGAGGCTGTCGGAGCTCTACATGACTGTGGCGATATTTCACCACAATCCTGGTCAGGCTAAGACAGATACACACCCTAAATTAACTTGTTCCTACCCTCTGGTACCTTGGAAAGAGCAGTCAGGCTTAACTTAAGTGGCAGTGTAAAGCATTTGTACAACACTCTAATTACAGTAACACAGTGAAAGCACCACAAAAGACTCCACACCATAAACATAAAGATTCTTTTTATGAGTAATCTAAGACCAAAACAACAAAAATCCTATGAGTAGAACTTGAGATTTGAATTTTAAAGATTAAATTGTAATATAGTGCTTAAAAGCAAACAGCACTTAGGAGTTACTTGAGGTCCCGCTGGACCGGGGTAAATCCAAAGTTCAGGCCAACCGGGATGGAGGGCTTGCTAGCTACAGGAACCATGAAAGTCCTACTGGAAAAATACCTTCGATGCAGCAAGCATCTACGTCAAAGATCTACGCAGTCAGTAGATCCCTCATAGGTGAGCCTCGCAGTTGGGTCCCACGTCGTCACGGAACCCCTTTAGATGCAAGTGATGCGTCATGATCCACCATCCCAGTCAGGTCCTGTGTCGTCGTTAAATCCCTTATAATGCATGCACTGCGTCGTCATTGTGCCTTGCAGGTAGATCCAGCATCGTCCCCGAGCTGCACAGAGATGTCCTTGAATCAGCGCTGAGTCGGTGCCAAAGGGCAATGCATCGGTTCGGTTCAGCGTAAAGTCATCACTGTGTCAATTTTTGCAGAAAAACAGCTGCAGAACTTACTTTCAACCTGAGGACTGGATTGGCACCTATTGGTAGGGCAGGATTCACAGTTGACAGATTCCAGCAGCTGAAGAAAAGTTGCAGGAAGTCTTTGATAGCCCTGAGACTCCAAAAGAGGAGGCAAGCTAGAGAGTCCTTGGAGTTACTTAAGTTCTTGGAGGATGTAGGGATTCAGGTCCACTCCTTCACACTCCCAGGCAAGAGCCAGAAATCCAACACAGCAAAGCAGTTCAATAGAGTGACAGCCTTTCCTGAGAGCACACCAGTCCTTTTTCCAGGTAGAATGCCCTCAGATCCAGAAGTGTACTGGGGTCCAGTACGTATACCCAATTATGCCTTTAAAACGGAGGAGACTGCAAAGAGGCTTTTGGATGTGCCCTATGTGTGGGGAAAGAGCCTCTCCTAATTCAGGTGCAGATGTCAGCCCCACCCTCCTTTTCTCCCCAAGAAAAGCCATCAGAATGCAGATGAGTGCTCAGGCACATCTAACCTTCCTGCGTTTGGGGCTGCCTAGAGGGAATGCACAAAATCCCAGTTGTTAACCAACCCAGATGTGTATTTAGAGACAGGCAGAGGCACAGAATGGTTGAAGTAAGAAAACGCCAACTTTCTAAAAGTGGCATTTTCAGGCTGGCAACTTAAAATCTAAGCTTACCATAAGATTGGATTTTAAATTGTGAGTTCAGAAGCACCAAACTCCAAATGTCTATCTTTTCCTAATTGGAAATTACACGTAAAGGATATTTTAAGGCAATTCCAATGTTAACCTAAGGGAGAGATAGGCCTTTCAGTAGTGAAAAACAAATGTAAAAGTATTCAACTACCAGCACATGTAAAACTTAAAAGTACATGTAACCACACTGCACCTTGCCCTCATGCCTGTTTAGGGCATACATTAGGGGTGACTTATATTTAATAAAAAGGAGGTTTGAGCCTGGTAAGTAAGGCAACTTGCCAGGTCGAAATGATGGTTTAAAACTGCACCAACAGACTCTGAAGTGGCCTGCCTGAGACATGTTTAAAGAGCTACTGAAGTGTGTGGCACAATCAATATGGATTGCCCACTAGTAGCATTTAATTTAATGCCCTGGGCACATACAGTGCAAACTACTAGGTACTTTTAAGTAAATTAAATATTCCAATTAGGGATAACCCCCCAAAGTTACCATGTTTAGAGTACAGACCAAATGCACTTTTGCACTGGTTAGTAGTGGTAAAGTGCTCTGAATCCTAAAGCCATCAAAAAGGAAGTCAGCAAAACAGAAGGTAAGAAGGTAAAAAGTCTAGGGAAACCACCCCAAGGATGCGAGGTCTAACAACCTGCCTGCAGCTGATTTGTCAGGGGTAATCTGATAAGAAATACTGCTCTCTACAGCAGAGAATTTAGCTTGTTCCTTGCAGGGTGGCTGGTGGCCAAGCTTAACCCAAGCATGGCAGTTTTGAGGTGTTCAGGTACTTCACTAACTTAAAAGGGACCCTTTTTTAACGTCATGGTTACTGGGAGCTCTAGCCCCTTGGTTTACAGAGCCCCCTCTCCTTGACTTCAAGGCTGTTGGATTTTTCCTACAACAGCTGCACTGTGGAATAGTTTGAAGTGAAGTAACAAGGATGTGCTGCAAAAGTATGAAGGTTTGCCCTCTGGAACGTGTTGCCCATTGGTCAGGTGGTGTTCAGGAGTAACCCTCACCCACTAGCTGGAAATATGAAAAAAGTAGTGCCGCACACCCTGCTCCTTGTGCCTGCTGTCTGTAACCTGTGTGAGGACCTGAAGGGCTCAACATTCTCTCACTTGTACCAAGACAAAGAGGGGGACTCTAAGGATCAGTTGGCTGATCTCTTTTGTGGCTACAAGCACATGGATTGACCAGTGGACCAGTTACAACTGGAACTGGACTGGGTTAGCTGGTGGCCTCAGCAGCAGTGTGTCCTGATCTTCTAAGTGCTGCGCCAGATGTCATGTGAGTCTTAAAAGTAGGAATGCCCTAGAAAGTCTGAAACGTTAGGACCTCCAAAACTTTAGATTTCAGAGGGACTTTGCTGGATATAGCTGCAGGCTTACTTAGCTGAAAGTTTTGGAGCTCGAAAAAGAGAGACTTTTTCAGAAGGTAGAAATCTTGACTGGGCGAAGGCACGAAAAGTAGCCTTTTGGCGAGAGGATACTGGCGACCAAGAGAGTTGAATTTTGCCTCTTTTCCTGTCAAAACAATGCTCAAGCGGCATCTTGTTGAGTGGCTATCTGGATTCGACGGAACTTCATTAGATGCAACAATCAACCTTGCCCAACAAAGGAATTTTGACTTCCATAAAAAATACTAAGTCAGAGGTTAAAATCCATGACTGGGACAACCTGCTTGGAGAATCAGACCTGCATCTATCGCAGTCCGCCTGAAATAGCAACCTCGAACAGTGACGTCTGGTTAGCGCTTCATTTTTTCTTGGTGCTTTTTGCTTTAAGGAAACAACTCTGCCATTATGATGAAAAAAAGCCCTTTTTGTCAGGGTAATGATCATACATGCAAGTTGTCAGAATATTGCAAAATGTGAAAATGGGTCTGTTGAATTTATTAACTTCCCTTAAGCAAGGCAGCTCCAACAAATCCAAGAACATGCCAGAGCTGCTTACACTTTTAGATTTAACTTTAGTCCTCCTTGATAAAGAATACCCATATAAACTCTCTTTTCATCACACAACTCGTCACTGGTTGATCTTTTCAAGCTGTAACAGCACCCGCTGGAGGAAATAAAAGAAATGATAACATGTTTCAAGCAGTTGTAGGCAGGATGAGTCTTTTAGAGTATGTCATAATACATTTTGTGACTATTGCTCCAAAGTGGTATTAAGTATAGGTGGGGAGTGATTTTGCCTAGAGGCAAGAACTGCTAACCTAGGTACCCAGGTTCGAATCCTGAGCTCGGTCTTGGCTCTACAATATGTGCCTAAAACTGAGAAGTGAAATGTGTTTGCATAATCTCCACTTAATGTACTCAATTTTGTAGATTGTCCCCAAACGTCCCCACTGTTGAGTGCTTACTGGCTTGGTTTGCGCTATGTAAATACTAATATATTGCATCAAGGTTTACACTGAACCAAACAGATAAAACCTTAAGTGTTCGGGATATAAATAAAATAATGTAATTTACAGTCACATGCACTTGCTAAAGATATAAGATAAATGAATCCAGAGACAAGAACTACAACATAGACCTGAACATGGTGGTAAAGCATAGTCTGCTAATGTCTTTACATTTTTTTAAGCAACGTGGTTCATTTCCTGAAATTTCTGACAAAATATCGATTTTATTCAAAGTAATTTGAAATTATATGTATTACTTAGTTACTTCTGAATATCAGGCAAAGCTTACAGTATGGTTTGTGTTTTAGCGGAACATTTTTATAGTTCTACTGTGGCCTTTTTTATAGTCATCCCTTGCCCAATTGCCCTCACTACACATTTTCTTGTGAATTTGATAATGCATAATTTGTGTACTAAACTATTGCTGCCTCCCAAAACACCAATGGCGTAGATAGTTTAAACATTACTTGTGGGCCACAGCACTACTGTGTCATACACTAGTGTGACATGAGAAGCTTGACTATTGGCCTACCACTGTAGCCTGACTGCTGTCGTTTTAAAACTACAGGCTGGCCTGTCAAAATGACCCTTTTAACAGGAGAAAGCCTCCCTTTTAAATATTATTAATTACCATGTGTATGCCGTGTAATGCACAAGATGGGGTCTATTTAAAAGTAAGGCATGTGGAAATTTAAAGTTACCATGCCCAAACAGTGACTACCGTTCAAAAATTGGAAATCTGCTGTTATTGTCTCATGTTTCAGTTGATATATCAATAAACATCTTACCGTCAGGCCAAGAGACACCAATGTCAATAAAGCTGTGGTGGCTGGTGCTGACCGACTCATATCGCATTTGAGTTGTACGTCATAGGGCCAAAGCAAGAGGAGTCCAGTATGGCATGTATTACAGCACCCAAAACCCCATCCATGACTCATAAATCTGGCCATTTCCCGCGCTCGAGGCCATTATGTTCCTTTCTTATTGCTTATTAGCTTAACGAAATTAGACCGTGTAGCCCTCAAATTAGGTGCCCAGTTTACACAAGATTGGCTGTTGCCCGTTTTAGCAGGCGACTGAGAGCCACACTTTCATCACATCCTGCACAGAAAGCTAATAATAGTAAATAGTAAAACAAATAACATTTTACAAATGTAATATTGCGCTGAAGTAAAGTGAAGGGGAGTTTGTATGTGGGATATAACCTTGTCTAAGCCGTTCTTACTTACAAAGCACATAGTGATTGGAAATTTTCACTAACCGTGAAGTACGCCCTAATGAGATGACTTCCTCCAGCCTTCAGGGCTAGAAAGATACTTTCCTCCTTATTCCCAGTGAGTTATGTGCTCCCCTGCAGTCTGGGAACATTATCATACAACCCACTTTGACAACCCTTCAAAGAATCACCCGTGGCCCAAAACGACACTATTGTGCACTTGCCAGGGAATTTCTCCAGCCTATACCCAAAATAACAATATAAAAAAAATGCAAGAAAGAGACTGAAATATGTCATCATAAGTGCAGATTCTGAACTCCTCATTACTGGAGTCTACACTCGCCAGAATATGAAAATCACAATGACAGAGCTCCTTTTCTTTTCAGACCACATCAAATTCAACACAGATCTCACCACGAGGAAAACGGAGACATCCAAGGAAGCTACGGATTATATGCCGCCATTGCCAAGGCACAAAGGAGCCATCTTGATTTAGGCCGATGTCCAGATTCTCCTCCTCGTGTTCCAAATAACTTTTTATCGACTCAAAGAGACTATTGACTGGAACAGAAACCCAAGACTCTCATATATCAGCAGACTTCAACCATTGGCTCTATTCCAAATGCCACCATCATAACTTCCCACCAAAATCTTTAACTCTCTCCAGACCTCAAAAGTTCATCATGTTGCACCCTCCCTCCGCAATTCCAGTTTCTCAGCTGAGCTGGGAATGCCGGATGCTAGCAGCCCTATTGTAACTGACTCATCAGTACTCTGAGCTTTGAAGCACATACTAGACGCCCATGACCTCGAATGCATTTCCAACGGCCAGTGCTGTTGGCCTCACTGGACATGGTTCGGGGACAACGCCAGTACTTCTCTCTGTGACCTTCTCCTCACAGGCCAACAAATTAACTTAAACATTAGGGATGGTAAGAGAGCCCAGGAGGCAACCTGCTCTTTAATTTCTGGCACAATGTATTTACATTTTAATGCACAGCTGCCCGCTTCCACATTGATTTTTCCCAACTGCTGTCTTGTTGCAGTGGCACTCTTCTGATTCTACTCTCGCCCCCAGCCACAGCCCCAGTTTCCTGGAGGAACTGATACTCCACCTTCAAACCAACGGTAATAAAATTAGAATAATTGGCAATTTGAACCTACAATCACAAGTATGGCCAGAACAATACTTCTTCTCCTTCTAACTAATTCTTATCTCAAAACCCATCACCTGCATATCCAGTTATACGCCCGGCTTTACAGAAACGTATTACGAGGTTAAAAATCTTGCAACCCAACACAACTAATCTCTGCTGTGCAATCTGTGCCTCGAGACATCTGCTGCCCTCGACATTTTTAACCTTGTCAAATCTCACACACCCAACAAGGCAATACAACACTCAATGAGTGGGTTACATATAGAACTCTGAAATGTGACAACAAACACCAGTGGCACTAGTTAGCAACCAAAGAGGATATAATTCACTGCAAGATACATGGAAAATGCTACCGCTGGGCAATGAGAGATGCCCAAAAATCTTATCTGATGAAGTATATCCTTAGGGTCACTAATACATCAAAGAAGAGCTTTAATGTTTATCATGAATGGACTAAGAATGATCCTGTTACAATCAACCCATGTACATGCATCGCCACAATACTGTAAGAAATTACTTTTGTTGAATGGCTCCAACATTTCCAAGCTCTTAACTGTTTAAAAGCAGACTTTTTTTCTATACACACCAACCTCCGGCAACTCTATGACTATGCACCATTACATCCTTCATGTGAATAGAGGCTGATGAGATGCTTGGCCTGCTTCCTAAATACAAGTGTCCATTTTATCTATTGACCCATGCTCAGCTCCTACTGGTGTCACTGGACATTGCAAATATGATAAATGCCTTGTTTGAATCTGGAGCTGTGCTTGACCCTGTAAGACAGCAAACATTATTCAAGTTGTGAGAAAACAAAAGCAGACACCATCCTGGCTATCTTAATGCAAACCTTCCACTCCAACTCCTCAGAAAGATCCTAGAAAAGGAGATGCCAACATTTCTTGAATAGTATTGGAATTCAGGCCACTACCATTACTCGTTTAGACCCCCAAGAAGCACCAAACAGTCATAGTAGATGTAAGAAAACAACCCTTATAAGCTTCAACCTATAACACTGTTGATCAAACACTACTGCTGGATAGGCTTGCAAGAGGTGTTGGAATAGTGAGACCTGCTTTGTTCTTAAGCAATCCATTCTGTCTAACCATAGACAGAAACTCAGGAATGGTACCCTGTAATGTCCTGCCAAGTTCATTTCTAGTCAACATTTGCTGGCAATATTGGCAATACTTTTAAAATAGAAGCCTTTGAGAGCATTTTCTATAATGGTATTGGGACTACTTTTTATGAATGTAGAAAATAAAAGGGCAGTATTATTTATCTACTCAATGTTCTAAGTAGTGGTGATTGTAGAGTAGTTTTACACTAAGGATTATTTTGTATAAATGCTTATGGAGCACAAAGCATTGCAACAATGTACTTACCCCTATAGACGCTGCCAACATTGTATGAGTGCCCACACAACCCTTAGTAAAAAACTGTGGGCAACTGCTCCAGTGAAACTGACTCTAGCGTGTGTTCCATCTTGATACAAGACTAACCCCGATTGGGCAAATTCATGTTTTTCGTTCTCCTGACTATCACAGTGCAGAGCATACGTTCACCATTTTTGAATAAATTACTCCACCTGCGTCAGTAACTGTTCACGGTTGGATAACTCGAGTTTCCTATAAAATAGGACAGTGCACTATTAGTCTACACACTCCAATCCAAATCGGTCCATAACTGATATTCTCAAATCCATCTGATCTGAAATGAGACTATCTGACTCTCATAACATATTAATGTGGCCCTGGATCTTGCTTCTTATGCATTGGATTTCCCACCAAATTAGAAAGGGTGCATAATAAATTCTGAACGTTGTGTTTCTGGAGTTTTATGTACATTATCCTTTCACCAGACCAATTAGTTTTACAACTTCCCTCATGTATATTCACATTTTTCAATTTGCATATCTCATTGTGTAATTGTCTAAGCACTGAGCTGATTATATATACAATTCAGCTGTAAAGATTAAATAATTCATGGGGTGATTTTTTTAATTTAGTCATCTTGTGGATGAGTTACAAATCCTTTGTTTATTTCGTAAATTAGCTTGAATGATACCAAGGGACAGTAGAACACTGTACAGGCAGATTAGCACAATCTCTGCATATAACAATGTAAATACAAGAACTTGGGTTACTTGTTGGCTGGGTGTGAGCCTTGGTCAAGCGACAACCACAATCCTAGTCAGGGTAAGGCACAAGCAAACCCCAAATTAACCTGTGCTCAACCCTCTAGTAGCTTGGCACAGAGCAGTCAGGCAGAACTTGTATAAAATATTTATGCAACACTTCAAACAGTAAAACAATGAAAAAAGCTCACAAAAAGATGCCACACCAGGCTAGAAAAATAAAGCAAAATGTAATAAACACAAAAAGACCAAAAGAACGAACATCCAATCAATAGAACAGGAGTAATTACTTTTTAAAGCACAAACTACAATATGGCACCTAAAAGCAGACAGTGCCAACCGAGTTACCTGGTCACACTGGACCTGCCTGTCAAAGACAAGCGCATGGACCAGATACAGTCACAGATTAGTCTTGCTAAAGTTGCAAGAAGCTTGCTTTAAAGAGCCTGTGAGCAACATAAAGAGTCCACGGCCTGAGAGGTAGCACTAGGGGTTCATACATTTGCTTAATCTGGGTCCAGGAGCTGGTTGGGAAGCCTCATGTGTCCCTTAGGCCCAGATCAGGAGGCCAGAAGACTAGCCTTTTGAGTCACTCTGTGGTCCTGGGCTCAAGATGTAGTTGCAGGTCCCATTATTCTTCCAAACGTTCTAGACAGCTGCTTTTTGTATTTAAGAGGGGGCATTATACAAATTCTAATTTCCGCCTCTTACCATAGTCAATGAATAAATATCTAAATGTAATTCTACATCCTGTTCTCCTGTTTAAATATTATTAATGATATTGAATGTTTGGTTAATTTCTTTTATTACAACTTTGGTCTGTGGTTGAAATGCAATGATTAGGATTTTAACCACTCCTGAAGATGTTTTAAATTAGCTAATGACAAATTTTTCCATTGTGCTAAAGTCATCCTTTTTGCCCTGATTGAAGTGGTTGTGTCTGAGGTCCTTCTCTTTTGCATTGGTGAGCTTGTGCTGGAAGTTGGGAGAAGCGCTTAATTTGTAAAAAAAAGAAGTGCAGGTGCTGAAAATTTTGCCAAGGCGGCCACAGCCCACTTCTTCCCCGGGTGAGCCCCACTTTCAACACTCTCACTGCCTCAGTCTCTATCTTCTAACCTTGATCTCAAAAAGTCAAAAAAGTTTATTGTTTCCAATTATTAAAAATTATTACAAAAATACATTAGAAAATCATTCATTAAAAAATATGCTTGCTTTATACAATATTGGATTTGACTGGTCCATAAAATTATTTATTTATTTATTTATTTATTTATTTTCTATTATGTTCTTCTTTTTTAGCTGGTCAGCTCAAATCAGTCCATTTCTCTGCACTTTGATGGGTTGTTATGACCATGCTGAGCTTTATCTGTCAAGCGTTGGGTTTGCCTTTTTCGACTTCTCTTGTCTCCCCAAGTTCCGCTTGTCGTAGGAGGGATTGTACTTTTCTCATATATTTGACCCCCCTACAAGCCAACATGGGAGACGATTCTCCAACCATCGAATTACAGCTTGCCTGCATGTACGAATGTTCAATTAAAAATATTTTTTAAAAGTGGTCTCCTTAGGTTCATAAGAGCTGGACAAACACATGACAGTTGGGGTAATGTTTCATTTCGGTAACCGCATAGGCGACAATGAAGGTCTGTATAACTGCCTTTCCAGGATGGTGACAAATCCTTCGAAAGCTGTAAGCCCAGCCGATATTCTATGTATCTCTGTTTCGGTGTCACGTTAAAGTGACTTTCTAAATAAGGCTGCGGCTTTATCAAGGAGTATGAATTTATCACTGTCCACCCGTGTCGTCGCTTCGAGATTATTGATTTATCTTCCAGAAAGGATTTCCATTTGGCAGCATTATTTGTTGTTTTATCAAAGCTGGTTCTATCTGGGATAGAATCCCATGACGATTGAATTCCTAAACCCCTCAAGGATTGAGTCAAGAAATCTCCCCAACTGCTGAGCGTGGGCTGTTTTTGCCTTGATCTGTTGTCTGTCCTCTAAGGCTTTCCTCTAAGAGTCTATCCTCTCACCTCTCTAATTGTGTTCTATCATCTTTGTCACACCTGGCGTGTTACCTTATTCCCTGCATTTCTTATTTGCCCTCTATTCATTCTACCCCTGCCCTTTTTCCTCTTCACTTTTATACATGCTCCGCTCTCTCTCCCCTCGATCTTGGCTCTTTACTATCACTCTTCTAGCAGTGATTAGCTGTGTCTCCGTTTTATCATTTGTCTGCTTTTTTTTCCTCTGTCTTGTCCTCTACCTCCTTCCATTCTATCTTCTCTCTTCTTAATGCTTTCTTCTTCACATCATGGCTGCTTTCTTTTTGTATCTGATTTGCTCTCCTTTTCTTCTACTTAGCTCCGTCTTATCTCTTTTCTGTCCTGTTGTTTCTTTCTCCTTTTTATTCCTGCTCTCTCTCTCACCTATAACCCTGCTGCTGCCTGTGACCCTTGTCGTCAGCCTGTAAATGTCCCTGCTATTTTGAACTCTGCGTTTTCCTGTTGTCTTTCCTAAAGAAGAGGAAGATAACGTGTTTTACTTAAGTACCTACACCGAGTGCAAAAACAAAATGTACACCAAATGAAAATGTTTTTTAGCATATATTAATCAGTGCAGTATCACTGGGTTATTTGCAGAACAGGTAGCTACTCGAGCACGGCAGGAGATGTAACTACTAGTGCTGCCTATATTAGTAGGTCCAGGGATGGCAACGGCATCAGCATCCACTGCTCAGCTAGCTGTGACCCTGCCTGCTACAGCACAGGCATTGTCTTGAGCGGTAATGTTGCCAATGCCGGTAAGTATGGCTGTGGTGTCTACTGGACTCACGCACGCTCCGCAATTACCATGCCGGGGTGCAGCGCACAGATTCTACAGGTGACGCCATCGCACACAAAAGTTGTGTTGGGGCCACAGTCGCATCGAGCACGTTGAGGATAGCAGCAATGCAGGGCTGCAGGATATGCTACTCTGGCTACACAGCAAGTTCAAAGTCCACACTTACTTTCGTTTATTCTTCCTCAAGAGCCCTCACACCCAAGTTCCAAATGCACTCTCGCAGCTTCCTTGCCTCAACTCCGTCATGAGCCAGCCCCCAGCTACAATTATCCAATGGGAGGCTTAGGCTCAGGCAGTGGCAGGGTGCAGCAGACTCGGGGAATAGAATGCAAGACATAGTTTGTCGATGACTTCTTGGATTTGTGATCGGATTGATGACACCATCACTAACGTGGTGAAACAGAATCATGCCTGTCTGGACAGGCGTATGCTGGCCTGTCTATGAACATTTACCAGCCAGAAACATGCAATGTATGTTATTCTTTCTGACCTGCAGGGTCAGAAATTGTAGCCCCGGCCCTGTGTAAGAAGTGCTGGTGCTGAGCACCTGAAAGCTCCTGCTCAAATTAAGCACTGCTTCTAGATAGTGGCTTTGAAGTCCATGGAATTCAATGTCTCCCCTGCCTCAAAGCTGGCTAAACTGACAATGCATGGTCGTTAGGTCCTTTGTGTGAAGACAAAGTACAGGCCATTAAGTTCTAAGTGGGGCTGTGCTTAGCTTCAGCCCCCAACCTGCCAGCAGGTGATCTATCCAGGCACACCTAATCCCTCTATTGTGTGACTGTCTGGGAGGAATTCACAAAGTCTATCAGTTACACCCAGTCACGTGACCCAGGCCAGGCTATAGGCACAAAATGGCTAAGAGTAGTAAATAGCATATGGGAGTAGTAGGACTCACAGTAGTAAAAAACAAATTTAGGAGAGTTTTCCTCTACCAGGTCATGTAAAACATAAAAGTTTATGTCCAACCTTTTAATTGCAAAGCACCCTGCCCTATGAGGTACTTAAGGCCTACCTTTAGGTTGACATATGTAATAAAAAAGGAGTTTAAGGCTGGCAAGTGTTTTTTAATGGCAAGTTGACATTACAGATTAAGGCTTGGCAGGAGGTATTAATGCCAAGTCGACATTGCAGTTTACAACTGCATATACGCTGCAATAGCAGGCCTGGGACGTGCTTTAAGGGGCTACCTAAATTGGTGACAAAATCAGTGCTGTAGGCCCACTAGTAGAATTTAGTTTACACGTCCTGGTTACATTTAATACTACTCTACAAGGAACTTATAAGTCAATTAAATATGCCACGTAGGCTTGGGTCAATTTAACCATGTCTTAGGGGAGTAAGCAAAAGCACTTTTGCACTGGCTAGCAGTAGTAAAGTGTGCAGAGTCCTAAAGCCAACAAAAATAAAGTCAGCAAAAATGGAGGAGGCAAGGCAAAACATTTGGGGAAAGACCACCCTAAGGGTGGCAGGTCTAACAAATGTATACCTGCAGTACTGAGAGTGGATTTTGGTCACCCCCATGCCCCATCATCCAATGATTACTGGTACTTTTTAGCAGTTGCCACTGGCTGGGTTGGCTGTCCATAAACCCCTGGCATTTCCAGGAATGTTACTTAGGGTTTAAGTAGTCCCCTGTGGCAAACTCTAAACTATTGACTATATCTCTGTGCCCCACCCCAGTACACTCTGTGGCCCCCTTCCGCCAGCTGTTACCACCTGCTATGTGCCTTCAGCAGTGCGTATGCTTTTCGTTTTGCCTGTGCTTGTTGAAGTGTTTCACAAGCATTCACAGAGCCGAAACCTTTCACGATGATTGCCATGCCTTCACTCTCATTCACGAACGGCATCATCTAATATTTTTTCTTAATTTTTGGGAAATTCATTAGAATAATTCTAACGTATAGGTGTATGCTCAGCAGCCAAATGCTGGAGAACAACACTGCAAAGCCAGTAGCTCTGTACAGAGTACCAAAGGTTGTATTTATTGCTTTTGCCACTGCTTGTTTGAAATCTATATGAAGCGTCTTTATTCTCTGTTACGAACATATTGCATGCAAAGTGGCTCTCTATAAGCAAGCTATTTCCAGGACATTTTGCAGTTTTTTTAGAGAAAGGTGTGAGCATCACATGGGTTTATTTGTCAAGGGCAGGAAATCAGTGCACATAAATAATGCCTTCTCCCACCTTCATATAAAATGAAAGATGCACACGTGACATTCAGTCCACGATGAAAGGTGTCAACAGTAGCATCTGTTTTTCAAACATTAATATGTTAATAATGTTTTCTGTTGAGTTCACTTAGTGAAACTACGAAGGTATTTCTTGTAATGTAAATGGATATAAGCAATTCAGATCAGAAGACAATTAATGCAGTTAGCTTTAAAGCCGTTCTAGATAGCAACTTTTTGTATTTAAGAGGGGGCATGGTGAAAACTCGAATCCCCACCCCCTTACCATATGCAATGATTAAATAGCTAAATGTAAGTCTACATCCTGGTCTCCTGTTTCAATGTTCTTAATAATATTGAATGTTTGGTGAATTGCTTTTATGCCAGCTTTGGATGTGGCTGAAATGCGATTATGTCGATTTTAACTACTGCTGAAAATGTTTTAAATTAGGTAATGAGAAATTATGTATTGTGAGAAAGTCATAGTTTTTGCCCTGATCACCCCCAGTTTTAGGACTGATTCTGATAGTTACTAACTCTGATTGTGCCCTTGGCCCTGCTAACCAGGCCGAGGTGCAGTGCTTTGAATAAAAGGTATATGGTAATTAGGTGTACTAAACCTACACTTAGTACTGTCAAACTGCCTGTTAGTCCCTAGTATATGGTAGGGCATGTAGGTTTAGAGGACCAGCAGACTTAATGCACTTAAGGGTGCACTGCTGTCTTGCCTGTTGTCAATTTATAAGTCAGCCGTGCTTTGCAAGCTACTTTTAAAATTAAAATTACATGCAAATTTGATTTTGGAATTAAAGGTACTTCCAAAGTATTAAACAGTCTTATTGTTACATAAACGTCACCTCTATGGTCTACCCTAGGTGCCCCCAGGGTAGGGTGCCATATAAAAATAAGCATGGACATTTTAAAAGATGTTTTATATGCAATGATGAGGGAATAACTCCCATTTTGTTTTCCCCATTGTAGCCTTTTAGCACGATAGCCTAACATGGGAATACTGTAATAAAGTGTGATTATTAACAGGCATGAGCTAAAATAATATTTCAAGGACTTAAAAGATTAGTAATGATAAATATAGCAACTGGTCGCTTTTGAATTTATCACGACTAATACAGATAATAAGTTATAGAATTGTTTTATCTGTGAGCCAAAATACAGCCTTCTAGCATCCTCCCTTGATTGGCCAGCCCAGGACATGATTAGCCAAATTGCTCTGATGAGCTGGTAAGTGGCCTGCACAGAGACAAAGGATATCTGGTAGGGGAAGATTTGCAGAGAACAAGACAGGAAGGGAGCTGGATAAACAAACTGGCCTTCAAAGAGAGCAGGGCAGTAAGAATGCAAGCCAGTCCTACCCTCTCTTTCTGTGCCAAGGGCTAGAAGGGGAGTGTTAAGGGAAATGAGCCACACATGTAGGTTGGCTTAGCAAAATCTTAAACCCAAGGAGAAAGTTTCTCCATCTTGAATTATAAAGTACAGTGCTTTGTGGGACAAGAATATGCCACAGTTCGGAGGAAGTTGTCATTCTTTTGGGTGGTACACCATAACCCATTGGTCAGGGTTGCTGCTCTTCTTGTCACCCCAGAACATTGAATAAATATGGGAGAGCTGCATAGCAACTCAGATCCCCTACCTAAATCTACAATAAGAAGAAGAACTGCCATTGCTGGTACCCAGGCCTGCACCAAGAGGACTGCACTCTGAATGACTACACCAGCTGTACACTAATAAACTACAGCCCTAAGGACTTTGACTTGCTTCAAAAGGAGAAGGAGTGGACCTCCTGAAAGCGACAGGTTAATAGACCACCACTTGCATCATCTCCAGCAAGAACACACCTGACCACCTTCAGCTGGACTTTAAAGGATTTGGACAGGTGCATTGTGGAAACTATAGTCCCAAATTCCAAGGAGACTCTGGAACCTTGGATTTTGTTTGTGGACACTTTAAATCCCCTAAAGGTACTCCAGGAAGCACCTCCTGAAGTTTGGAAAACATTTGAGAACTTTTTCTGCAAAAGCTCCATTCTCCATAAGTGGACCAACCCATCGACGAGAATCAAGCTGCCAACGTTGAACTGCGTCTGTGCCTGGATTTTCTATTTGTCCAGATGAAATCTCCAGAGCTCAAGACTTCCAGGATTTCACTGAGGCCTCACACAAATCCAAGCGCCGTCGTCAATCCAATCACAAACTGATGAAGTGCCCCGCTTGACGTCGACAGAAAAAGCTCTTCAGTATGAATTGGAGGGCTTCTAGATCAGACAATAGGGTCTTTGTTTGATGGTCCGCCGGATCATCAATGTGAATATTAAAGTCGCCAAGCACTGTAAAATTAGCCGGGGATAAAGCTAACTCAGCCACAAAAGTGGGGAGGGACTCAAGGAACCGCCCCATCTGTCCAGGCGGCCGGTAAAGTAGTAGACCCGAGAAGGTTTGTGTGGGTGAAAATTCCAGTGCGAAGCTCATACTTTCGCAGTTAGGTACCTCAGCTGGGCGAGATCGGCATTGGAAGCAATCCCTGAAGATTATCCATAATCCCCCACCTCTACCTGATTCCCGATCTATTCTGTGGAGTAAGTAACCTGGCTATAGGAGCTGGGTGATAGCAGGATCTGCCTCCTCTCTTAGCCAGGTTTCAGTTAGGAAGATAGCATCAGGTTTTAAGCTTTCCAAAAGCAGAGACATTTCAATCGAGTGCTTAGTCAGGGAGCGACAGTTTAAAAGAAGCATTTTTATAGGAGGCCTAGTCTCCTGCTCCATTAAGGTAAAATCACAATGCAAGCAGTGTGCGGCCGCATTGTCTAGACGCATAGCATGGAGACATGAGGCATCGGTGGCTGCATTTAGATTTCGCAAGGTATGTGCGTCATATTGTAGGCAAATGGTCCCCCTTCTAGTAGTACAGGCAAGGGTTCTAGCCCTTGGTCCCGGGTGGATGCGGACGCCTTTGGCGCGCCGCCGGCGCGCCCGCTGCGCGGGTCCGTTGCGCGGTCGTGAGAGTGCCAGTTTAAATGCCTTGGGGAGCTCAAGAACTAGAGCGCTACCCCAGGCGGAAGTGAGTTTCTGCTCCCGGAGGCCCTCCGCACAAACGGCAGCTGCCGCGATGGACCGGGGCCAGGGAGAGTGAAGGGAGCAGTTAATAAGCAAGTCTGCAGATCGGCGATATTTACAAGTACGTTTTAAAATAGATAAAATCAGAACATAACCAAGTTTCCTGTAAACAAATTATTGAGGGGCAGAACGGCATTAAGAAATGTAATTTGGACTTAGAATGTCCCAGGCCTGCCATGTTCCAGGGCAGAATTTTACTCGGAGTGCTACCTCTGCAGCAGTGGAAGTTTGATATTTTTTAAAGTATTTAATGTACCTGCTACCCAGCTCCAAGGTGCCACCGATCCTCATATCCTACAATTTTTACCACTCTCCTCCCTGTGTCTTAGCCAAATGAAATTGTAATGTCCTTCAGACTTACAGCCCCCCTACTGGTGGTTACGTCATGGGGGAACTGCTAGATGCAGGTGGGTAGCAGTGTTAATGACCAACCCCCCTTGATTTGGAGTTAGTGATCGTGCGCGCAAATGCCGTTTTGACTCTGAATCCTTTTTTAACTTGTACAGGTGACTGTGATTTTCTTCCGGTCACGTTTGTGGACACGTGAACACTTGGCACGGGGTCCCAATGAGTGATGCTGGTATGTGCTGACATAGCGCCCTCAAGGTAAATCCACCTGAAAACTGTGTGTCAATACACGCTGCATTGGTAATGCCTCCCCGGTGAGGTATATGAATAGCGCTTTGAGCGTTCCTCTGTTTTATTTATCACACAGGTCCATAATGTTTTGAAAAGACTGAGAATAGAAAACCCCTCATATGCCCTGATGAAATCGCCAAAAAAAAAAGGGAGCGTTGAAACATGTCGGCTTGAGGACATAAATCTTGATGGTATACAAGTAACCATTTTTAATCAGTAAGTGTTTTGCTGCATCAGAATAAAACGGCAAAGCAAGCAAAGCACTACTACACAATGTATATGTTTTTGTTGTGGTTTGTTAGGGGTCTTGTTATGTGTCTCTGTACACTATAAGCAGGTGTCAGTGTTTGATACGTTGGTCACTATATGTGTTTTCCTTCACTATTCTCACGTCCGCACTACTTTTCTGTTGAGTGCACGTTTGTCTTTTCATATAGAGAGAGTTGCCAATGATGAGAAGCGGGTATACCGACAATTGTTAACCGGGAACCCCCTCAGGTTGTTCTACCGTGAGGTACTCTCTCTATTTCTCACAATTTTTTCGGGTGTATTGTTGTGGTCCTGTGTGATTTTATATTGGCAAAGAACACATCCAGACCCATGGATTCATGTTATTGGACATATTCCAGGCAGTACTGATAGTTAGTATCTCTACCCTGTTGGTCTTTTATATAGATGTAGTTATATATAGGTGAGGCACTAACTGTCTGAACACTGTATGAGTGGGGGGCTGCCTCGCCTATTCCTCTCCCCCTCTACCCCTTGAGATTGTGCGGAACTACTAGATGCCCCAATCGGGGTTCATCCTGCTTGAGGTTTAAGGTTGTTTCGAGCGGAAAAACATCAATGCCTTTTCTCCGAAAATGATCCACATTAGCCAGGATTAACAGTATGACTATCCTCAAGCTAAACGTGACCCTAGAACGTGGATAAGTGGTAAGGGGATCTCCAAAAACTCTAATAATACCCCTGTTTGTCACCGAACACAGGCCCTCAATCTGTAATAGGAGTTGCAGAATGCAACTTCTGTTTAGTGGACTCAATTCTCCATTAGACAAGGACACACAATTCAGTGTATGAGATAGCTTGTCAACACCAAGTCCTTTACCAGGATTGCTAGGATTCAGTAAGCACATGCCCAACATCATCCTTCACTATGCAGCCGTTTGCTACACCACTATTTATATGGACATTTGCTCCCATGTCCTTGGTTCCCTTCCTCAACTGAAGACAGTCTCTGATTGGTACTTCAAATGGAGGAGGCAAAGCAGGCATACTAGTCTAACACTAAACCTGGATGAACAACAACATTATCAAGCCCTTCTTATTTTTGGACACACAGTAACGGAAGCAGACCCTTCTAAAACATTAGAGAATCTGAGTTTTTTAGACTTACATTTCATGATACGCCGTACTCTTCTCTTTTTTCCCTTTGACATTTCACCTTATTACAGCCTGGGCGGCCCCCTTCCCAGAGGAATCACCGCATGATGGACCCTTGATGGATTAAAACTGGGAGGATAAACATCTTACAGAACTGCGGCCCCTGATGTACAATGGGACCTTTTTCTAAAGATCAGAAAGAGTAACAAAGAATTCTCAATTTCAGGTGCATTTGTGCTTTCGGCTACTGTACTCCCTGCCTCAGAAAAGTAATTTAACAAGGGAGAACTGGGCATATTGTTAAACTCCTTTTTAACCTCTAAATTGCCATTACAAAGTCCCACAAGAAGTGACCACCATAATCACCTACCTGAATTCCATTTTCAGCCACCGCATTTTTTTTCCATAATACTGGTTTGGGAGGATTGAGATTTCATTTCAGGACCTCTTTATTCCTTTTTTGGACCTAAGCCACGTGAAGTTAGATGCTGTACTCCCATTAAATTTGGGGACAAGATATCCGACAAATGATCCAAGTTAGCCACCAATCTATCAAGCGATGCCAAAATGTATGCTAATACCCTGTACATACTTACTAGAAGGTCAGGGTAGGCTTCCCACCCCTTCTCCTTCCAGATTAAATGAATGCAGACATTTCTTGATGACCTGTGGACAAAGATAAATCACAATTCAAAGAGGCACTCAATGAACCCATTAAAGAAGCCCGTGTAGAAGGGGTACTACTGTACAGAGTGACAAGGTAAACAGAATTTGTGGGTCTCTTAAAAGAGTACAAACAATACAGCAGGCCAATCAAGTGGGAAAAGTGTGCTAAAGGAGTCCTATTTAAGAGGGCGGAATCCCATCACCCACCGAAGTAGCATGCTTCATCATCTGGGATCTCCTCTTGGCTGCAGGCCTAGTGAAGCCAAGGATCTACGACTCCTTGCACGTGTTTAGGAGGAGCTGGCGGATGTTTTAGAATTATCCTAGTGACTAAATCTCCTCAGATCAATGGAGCAAGGAACAGTGTGGTGAAACTGAGTAATGCAGTGTGTAAAGTGAGTGGTTAAAATTGACTACCAGGATAGAACAACTTTATTGGGTATCCTGTGGTGTCAAAGATTAAAAGCAGTGTAAGCGTGGTTTGATAAGATGTGCGAACGCGCTGGTCAAAACAAAAAGAGGGTCTACATGTTTTAGCCAAACTTGATCATACATCGATCATGGCCTTCCTCATGACCTAGTTGTTACTACGACTGCAAGATATAAGTGATTAAGAACTTACACAACAAATAGCCTATATAATTAGAAAGATGCAACCAACTTTTTACCTGCGTAATACTTTAGTAGGCACTACAGGAATATTTGATAAACACCCGTATGAAATCGGGAGGACTATCGATTTCATACGGGTGTTTACCAAATATTCTAAAACATCCGTGAGCTCCTCCTAAACACGCCAAGAGGAGATCCCAGATGATTAAGCATGCCACTTTGGTGGGTGATGGGATTCCGCCCTATTAAATAGGACTCCTTTAGCACACTTTCCCCTGTTGATTTGCCTGCTGTATTGTTTGCACTGTTTTAAGAGACCCGCAGATTCTGTATTTTGGTATATATGGAGTGGGGATTGATCCACGCAGGTCTTTAACCCCTTTTTCTATCTGGTTTTGTATTGACATGGTAAACAGTCGAAATGCAAATTCAAATACAATTCCAGAGATAATAGATGATTTTTACTTCGCCTCTCTGATCCAATTCTTCTCCATGAGGACAGCTATGACCAGCATAGAGTAGTCCTCCATCACATTAGGGTTATCATCACACAACTCAGCATCAAACCCCCCCATGATTTGGTCCATGGGTTGCTCCAAGGGTCTACATGAATGACAATAATTCCAACCCAGACGCTACATCTTGGCCACCAGAAAGAATCCCAGACAGAACAGTGATGGTTTTGGAACTGGACTGAGAAACCAGGCTTATGCCAGTAGTTCCATCATTGCCATCTTAGGCACAACCTCAGTGGCTGCAGTGTCAATTTCCTCTCTTACTTCTAACCAATTACCTGATTTCTCAGAATGACTTAAGATGTCACTCAAAACTGGACTGTTAGTAGATTGATTAAATTGATATACAGCAGTGCCCTGGAGCAATTCCATTACTAGTTTTAAGATATCTTTGTTGCTTCCGCCTGATATCTTCCGACCCTTCTTTCCTACTACGGCCCCCCCATTAGAAAATAGAGAGACTTCAGGAGAGACAGTGAGACTGGGTCTTCACTCACCTACTAGCTTTTTGGTTCAATGTCAGAAAACACAGACTCAGGATAGTATCCTACGCCAACGACATCCTGCTCATCCTCTCCATCACCAATGAACCAGACATCACCAGACACACATTCCAGGAAGACATGAAAGATGTTGCTTACTGGATTGGCAACAGCTGCCTAAAGCTCAACTTAGAGAAAACAGAAGTCCTCGTCCTCAGGTCCACCCCCTCAGCATTGGACAACAACTGGTAACCCATCACACTCGGCGAACACCCCACACCCACAGACCATGCTCGCAGCCTCGGCATCATACTCAACTCCTCCCTCACCATGTACCAACAGATCAACGCCGTAACCTTCACATGCTTCAACACCCTCTGCATCCTCCGCAAGACCTTCAAATGGATCCCACCCAAATCCAGAAGGATCGTCACCCACGCACTCATAACCAGCAGACTGGACTACGGATATGCGCTCTATGCCAGAATAAACAAACCTGTACTCCTCAAACTTCAGACAATCCAGACTGTCGCAGCTAGACTTGACCGAGGCATCCCACGAAAACACCACATCACCCAATACCTACGAGAACTCCACTGGTTCTCCGTCAAAAAGAGAGTGACCTTCAATTTCTTCACTCATGCCTACTAATCCTTCAACAACATCGGACCCCAATATCTCAATAACAGAATGTCCTTCTTCGACTCCGATCCAACGATTTTGCCCTAGCCAAAATACCACAAAGGGTAAAGTGAAGGCTAGACGCAAGTTCTACAATTGCTATTGGTTATTCAATTCGGACTGTGGATTCATATACACCAATATCTATGAAAGTGCAAAGCAAAAAAAATATATACACACATAACATATTTTATTTATGGTTATCAAAAAATAAATATTTGTCAATTTATTAAAAAACATAGTTTCATAATTATGTAAGTTAGTATCAAAATAATGTTCGGCATGTCGCATATAGCATTGCACATGTAACATGTACATAATTTTATGAATGGTACTATCGGTCATAACTATAAGCATATGAGTAGGCATATATTCATTTCACTAGAACATAAACTTCCAAGACACAGAGTTTTATCTGTTGTAAATAGATGTGTGTGAAGAATTCTGAGTTTTTTGTCTTGCGCAGCTCACCAACTTTAAGTTGGCGAATGCAAGTGAGAGAAATAGCGCGTTAGACCATCTCCCACTGAGATTTCTGAACATGGGCAGTCGCCGCAGTTTGCTACCACTCGCTTTGTGAAAGCTACCGCTCGTGTCAAGGTAGCTGCCGCTTGAGTAGAAAATCCACTCCAGCGGCAGAAAAAGCAGCACCCTCTGGCGATCCAAGTGATGCCGTTCATGGTCAATTTACAGTACGATTGAAACTTTTGGTGCTAAAAATCCACGCAAAACAGCGCTATGTATCGGACTCCGCCGCTCTGTACTACTGTGGGGCAACTGGAAGGGCAAGTCTTACGGAGTAGTGCTTACTGAGCTGTTGGCTTTGTCTGTTCTGAGTCATGGGCTGTGGTCAGGGGGTCTCATAGCCCAGTGCATGGTGAGCGTTCATCCTTCAATGAGAGCGACTTCTAAGGCAGTCCAGCATGGCCCTTCCTGAGATCTGCCACACCGAAGATGCGTTGTCTGGGCACGCGAGTAAGTTTGCCTAAGTTGGGTCAGCCACCGTGACCACCTGGGACCAAGTGTGATGTATGCCAGTAACCACTCTCAAGACCCACTGCCGTTGTTGAGAGAGGACTTCTGGAGCACAGTCATCCCATGCCTTCACGGTCGACTCCATTTGCAGGCATTTTCAAACAGTGGTCCGAGAGACCGTAGAGGGTCCCAGACATGCTGCCACATGGAGCTGCTCACCATTGATTATGGGCAGCTGCCGGGGAGTGCTTGGCCTATGAAGTTTTCCCTGCTGTGGTGGGTCGTGTGTGTTTGCCCCCTTGCTTCAGCACGTAACTTTTGGGGACACTGGAATCATTTTTGGTGCTATGGGGTGAAACCTCAACAGAGGCCCTGGTGAATCCTGGCATCAAACGAATCCCTTCACTAACCAAATTATATGTAGTAGACGCGCAGGTGCACCTGCGGCCTATGTTTACATCAGCAAACTCCTTTACTCACTAGGGCTCAGACAGATTACCGCAGCTCAGTACAGCGGCTCAGGGGTTCATTTTCCTACCAAGGCTTATGGTTGATGATGTATTGAGGGTGTGTCGGTACCTCTGGTGATTTGGTAATTCGTGTACTTATGATGCATGGCGATTCCTGTGTTTCCGCCAACTAACCTAACTGCTGCATTTCCAGCCCTGATGTTATGATATGTGTCGTTCTATGCATTGCAATGACAGGAAAGTGTTTTCATGATCTGTGCAACATATGTGTCTTTATCTTATTGCACTAGCTGTGATGGTTTGACAATTGTCTAGTTGGCAAATTGAATATTGGTTTATGTGGTTTTGGTCTATGTTTTTATGCACTACAGATGCATATTGTTATATAGTATGGTGTAATGTCTCTTTAGTGGTGTATTTACTGTGTCGCTAGTGTATGTGTGTGTTGCACAAATGCTTTATACATTGCCTCTGGGATAAGCCTGACTGTTCTGCCAAGCTACCAAGGGGGTGAGCAAGGGTTGTCTTGGGTGTGTAGAACCCTTGCCCTGACTAGATTGGGGGTTCTACCTGGCTGAGTTGCATGCCCTAGTCAACCCAAAACACAGTTTGTAGCAAAGGAGGAGGCTCTTATGTGGAGTGGAGGCTGTACCACACTTAACTGCTTCTGTGCGGCTGGAATTCCAGCCCTGTGCTGGACATTCCAATCGCGGGCGTGGTCGTGACGGAACCATTCCGTCATCAGCACAGCCCAACCGTGACTCATGATGGAATGGTTCCGTCACGAGCATGGAAGGGGTTAAGAAGCAATGTAAGAGAACACCCATCTTTCTGATTTGGTTCTGTTTATGCGTGAGATATGTGTGAGTAGGAATCCTGCAAAGCGGAGGTGTCCGGGTGGTTGAAGGAAGTAGATGTGACTGTTCAGGTAGGTGGAGCCTATGTTATGTAGTGCCTTGAATGTAAGTGTGAGGAGTTTGAAATTAGCGCATTTGTGTATCAGGAACCAATGGAGCTCCCTGAGGTGTGGAGTGGTGTATATTGTGTGTGGGAGGTTGAGGATGAGTCTGGCAGATAAAGTCTGAATGGTTTGTAGCCTTTTAGTGAGTTCTTTGGTAATCCCCCCATAGAGGGAGTTTCTGTTGTCCAACATGCTATGACTAGGGCATGAGTGACAGTTTTTATAGTGTTGCTTGGGAGCCATTTGAAGATTTTTCTCAGCACCTTAAGGGTCTGGTAGCAGGATGCAGTGCTGGCGTTGGCTTATGCAGTCATGTCCAGTTTGCTGTGGATGATTATTCCGAGGTTCTTAGTTTGAGTGATGGGTCTTTGCCCAAGTTGGACTGACCACCTCTTGGAGTCCCATTGTGAGGTGTTCTTGTGATTCAGTTTTCTAAACTTCAAATAAACCCCTATCCTCACTAACCATTTAATCACATTTTGGATGTCATATACACCTCTTCTGTGTAGGTTTATAATTTCAATAGTACGCTTAATATATGTGTAATTGGTGCAAAACAAGATCTCAGAAATGGCACATGTGGTTGCGCATCTGCAGATGATATCTGAAACTCTGCAAACTTTTAAGGTTTATGTATTTCCACAGATTACATATGTCTCACGTTCCTTCTCAATGGCAGCACACCCTTTATTCGAAAAGAGAACTGCTGCTTTGGCTTGTACTTACACATCGGTCCTGTTCTATGTTCCATATTCCCTGATAATGCATCAGCATTCATACAGCGCATTTTATGGAAATTAAGCGCCATGCAAATCTTTCAGTTCAATACATCTTCACTGTGCGGTTGCAACATTGCAACCCGTTAATGTTGAACGTAATCAACATAGGCACCCTACAGACAAGCCGTAGGGGTATAGATTGCATTTGTTTTTTATTTGAGTAAACGTATATGCCACACTTTAGCACTACTGTTTTGGGTAAAGCTTACAAACCACAATGGAGTATTACTGTTGATAAATATAGAAATATGTGCATAGGGTCATGTAAAAGTTATGAGCACAGAGTTGAATTGCTTTTGTATTAATATTTTATAGCACGTATGCTGCCTCCACATTCAGAGGCCAGCATTTTTTGAACCGTACTAATTTTATTTTAGTTTCCCGAACTTGCAAAAAATAAAAACAAAAATATTTGCACCGGAGACAATTGCTTGCCAAGGTCCATATTGTTTTGGCTTTGCCAAAGCTTGTTAGGTTTGTCAACAAACAGGTGCAGACATCTGCCAGTCGACAGTAAGCACAACTCACATCATCCGGCATACGGAGAAGGGCTTTGAATCAGTGCCCTCCAGCAGGTGGCTTCCTTGAGTGAACCTCCTTCAAGCACTGGATCGATGGGTTTCTAGTCACACTCTGTTATCAGGCACCGCAGTTCACGTTTCCCATAGAGATTTTGAATCAACGAGAGGGGCCCACATGTGTAACAGTGTACAGGCGCTGTGCATGAGCCAGCATGACTCTAGTTAGAGTGTATGAAGTGTACATTTGCTGGCAAGGTGCTGAACTTGTTCGTGGGTGGCTGCCTGTTGCAGAACTTGTTTGTGGGTGACTGCTTGGTGCTGAACTTGTTTGTGGGTGGCTGCTTGGTGCTGAACTTGTTTGTGGGTGGCTGCTTGGTGCTGAACTTGTTTGTGGGTGGATGCTTGGTGCTGAACTTGTTTGTGGGTGGCTTCTTGGTGCTGAACTTGTTCCTTGGTGGCTGCTTGGTGCTGAACTTGTTTGTGGGTGGCTGCTTATTGCAGAACTTGTTTGTGGGTGGCTGCTTGGTGCTGAACTTGTTTGTGGGTGGCTGCTTGGTGCTGAACTTGTTTGTGGGTGGCTGCTTATTGTAGAACTTGTTTGTGGGTGGCTGCTTGGTGCTGACCTTTTTTTGTTAGTGGCTGCTTGCCTCTTGCATACTTTAGGCGTTTCTGGTTTGGCACAGTGAGAACTGTTGTTCCATAGACATTGGTGCTGTCTCCACCAGAGAAGCTCTGTCTGATCATAAGTAGACTAATCTATTTAACCCTCTCTGTGGAGAAGAATATGGAGTTTGCAGATGAGGCTTGAGTCAGATCTTTTCACCTCAACAATTTCCTTCCTTCCCTCTGACAGCTGAGGCTTGACATCTCTGTCAGTCGCAGGCAGGCAGCAAAACTAAGGGAGCACTCCATAAATAAACTCCGAAAGGATTTGCTTATGATGTGACGGCCGTGTGTTGTCTCTTGGGCCTGACTTACCACTTTTTCGTGACGCCAGTGACCCTTTCCACGGTCCCCAAGCAGAAGCTGGTCGCTCCCAACCAGCCTCTTCTTAGACCCCATACAGCTTCACAGAGCTCTGCCACTTTACTCACTTCTAGCAGTTGGCCACCCCGCCCTGCGTTCTCTGTACTCTCAGCAGAGAAGCCTAGGAATGAATGGGCAAGAGGAGTGGCTTTCTCTTTAATCCAGTGGTTCATCCGCAAGCAGGTTAGTCACGTTTCTACTATCAGCAGGGATTTGCAAGTAAAAGTTTATAGACTATTTAATCCAAAGTAAATACAACATTGTTCACGCGCTGCATGTTAAATCAGTTCAGGGCCGACTTTCGCACGCCACGCATCTCCTTTTCTCTCTTGGGCAGTCGCACCCATGGGGTCAGAGATTCTCTTGCAGCCCATTGGCTCCCCTAGTCCGTGAGGCTGCGGAATAGGGACAGAGCTTGGGTTTCTGCATCACCGTGATTGGCGTCCACACGGGGTAGGTAGGCAGCCTCTAAGGAGGAAACAGATATGATTCCCTTTTCTGTAACATAATTATTAACAGGCAAGCTTACTCCTCTTTCCTTCCCACTGAAGAGATGATTTAATTCGGCATTTCCTATGAAATTGTACTGCAGTTTCCATGCAAACACTGCTACTTTACAGTGGACGCGCGCTAGTACTTTGGATGCGCTAGCTGCTTCAGGTTACGCTGTGTTTTTAACCTCTCCCCTGTTATTTTTAAAGATCTTGTTTTAATATTACCTTGTGTGTGTGACTGACTGTCCCGGTACTCGCTCGTAACGCCAGCTACTTCCGCTCCCTACCCCGGTCCACCACGGGCTTGCCCGATTGCGGTGGAGGGTAGGCGGGGCGGCCGCTCACAATCCCAGGACGCTGGGAGGGTGGAGTCTGGGGTCAGCACACCAGCCATTTAAGGCCAAGCTATCAACCAGAACGCTGTGGATGCGCGCTAGTATTTTGGATGCGCTAGCTAGGCGGGGCGGCCAATCACAATCTCTGGACGCTGGGAGCGTGGAGTCTGGGGTCAGCGCACCAGCCATTTAATGAGATGCACTTTAGGACACGCAGCGGACGCGCGCAGAGGGCGCGCCTAAGGCAAGCCCGTCTGCGCGCGTCCGCGCCTGTGCCGCGACCAGCGCCAGGCAGGCTGCCGGAGGACGCACAATAAGACAAATATGCTGGTCCAGAGCTCAACTGTTGGCCATGAGGCTTCAGACCAGGAGCTGTAGCATTAAGTGCAACCCCTCTCAGCTACTCGTCAAACACTTTGTGTGCAAAGACTGCTGCTTCCGTTTAGAAGCACTTACTACTTGCCCGAGTAAAAAATGCTACAAAGCTCCAGACCGTGAGCCGCCCAGAGAGGTTAAGGCGTGCCTCCTCAACTGTCGATCTCTCCCGCGACACGCAGGCGACATTTGGCTATCACTTACTACTCATTCATGGGACCTGATATTTCTCACTGAAACTTGGGTCAAAGTGTCCTCTAGCCCAGACATATCGCTTGCAATTCCCCCAGATTACCACTTTGTGGGGATTAGCCGGCCAGGGACAAAAGTGGGAGGTGGGATCGCCATTATTTCATGATCCCAAAGGAAAATAACCTCCAGGAAATTAACCAACTCAGGCCCGATTGAGGCGATGTACTTTAGTATCACGGATCCTACTCACCTGATCCTTGCGGGTGCCCTAATTTACAACCCCCCAGGCACACAGCCCTCTCATCTCACTGAGCTATTAGCCACCCTTGCCGACCTATCCCTAAAACACCCACATTTTACCATCTTAGGTGATTTCAACCTACATGTGGATGATTCATCTTGTCCTAAAGCGAGGTCCCTAGTAGAAACGCTAGCTGGAATAAACCTGGACCAAAGAGTTCATGGCCTTACCCACACGTCAGGCCATACTTTAGATCTGATTTTTACGAACCTGTCAGGTCTTTCTACTTGGCCACCAAGTCCCCTGGCGTGGTCTGACCACTCGCTCATTCCTTTCAGTCTAACTATCCCCCCCCTACTAACCACAAATTGTGTAATACCGAATTTGGGAAGAAAATGGTACAAAGTCACATGTGACGCACTTGAACCAGCACTGTCGAATAATGAGTGGCATCCGTCAGAGGATTTAGACGCTGATGTGAAAAATTCAATACCACTCTCACTACAGCGATAAATGCGATCGCCCCCTTATTGCCCCTCTTTTCTGCCTGATTGAAACCCTCTGCCCCATGGTTCTCCCCGGACCTACGTACAGAGAGAAGTAAATGTAAGAAACTGGAGCGCCTTTGGCGACGCACCTATGATCCTCTCGCAAAAAATACTTACAGAACTGCGCTAAAAAAGTTTCATAAATTAAAACTGTCCACAATGAAAGAATATTTTGCCAACAAAATTAACTCTACAGATAATTCGGCCAAAACCCTTTTTCAAATTGTGAAGGACTTCACAAAACCATCAGCCCTTACCCGTCTTTCCAATCCGAGTCAAGAACTGTGTGATGGTCTCTCGCATTTCTTTCATCATAAAATTGCTGATATTTTCTCCTCCTTCACACCGATGAGGGGGCATGGTGAGGTCATATCAGTCCAACCCCCCCCTACCGGCTAGTGTATCCAGGTTCGAGGCGATCAAACCCATCGAATGGGATTCTGCCATACATAAAATGCAAAAATGTAAATCTGGATCTCCCATAGACCCCGTTCCGGCTCAAGTATTCACGATGCTGGCGCCACTCATCACCGCCCCCCCTAATTTCTATCTGGAACACCTCCCTCTCCTTGGGCCAATTCCCGTCGGAATGGAAACAGGCAATGCTGATCCCTATATTAAAGAAAGTGGATGCTGATCCGGCGGTATTTAGCAATTACCGTCCTATCTCACTCCTCCCCAAACCTGCCAACATTTTCAAAAAAGTAGTACAGGAACAGCTGGCCGACTACCTGGAATCTAACACTCTCTTACATGATACTCAATCCGGATTCAGATCCGGATATAGTACAGAGACGGCCCTCCTGGAAGTAACAGAGACTATAAGAGAGAGCGTGGACAGAGACGAGGTGGCCATGTTGGTGCTCCTCGATCTGTCCGTGGCTTTCAACACTGTGTCTCACTCCATACTACTGGACAGACTCCATGACATGGGGATTCAGGGCACACCACTGGCATGGATAAAATCATTCCTGTCTGGAAGAACGCAACAGGTGTGGTGTCGACCCTACTTATGTAATGTAATGTAATGTAATTGCCCATGTATATCGCGCAACAATCGCTCCAAGGAGCATCTAGGCGCCCGAAGATAAGAAGCCCCTTGGTTGTGTAGTCCCTCAGGGGTCGGCCCTCAGCCCTCTCTTTTTTAATGTTTACATGTCACCGTTGGCGAGGGTTGTTAAAGCCTGTGGAGTCAGAGTGGTCTCTTACACTGATGATACTCAGCTGATTTTCTCATTTAGAGACCACTCTGACAACAGGCTCGCAAATTTTAGAGCCTGCCTTGCTAAAATTGTTTTATGGATGACATCTAATACATTAAAATTGAACACCGATAAAACTGAGGTGCTATTTTTCAATCTGAAATCCCCACTGCTGTCTTCCACATGGTGGCCTCCTGAGTTGAACCCACCCCCCAACCCTGCCAACTCTGCCCGGAACCTTGGGTTTTATATTGACAATGAATTGTCATGCAAAACTCAAATCCAGAAGGTTACCTCTGCCTGTTTTGGCAAATTAAAAATGATTTAAAAAAATCTCCCCCTATCTATCCAGGGACTCGATGAGGACCGTCGTGCACGCCCTCATCACCTCACATCTGAATTACTCTAATAGTCTCTATGTAGGGGCTCCTGCATATCTACGTCATCGACTGCAGATTGTCCAGAACGCGGCGGCAAGATTGATTTGCCACGTCCGCTACCGCCACTCCATTTCCCCATACTTAAAGAACCTGCATTGGCTTCAGATATCTCATCGCATCCAGTTTAAAGCCCTGATCCTGGCCTTCAGAGCACTCAATGGGAAGGGACCAGGCTATCTCAGGAACAGACTGAAGCAGGTCCAATCAGTTCATACCCTCAGATCTAACCACTTTCGTCTCTTGCACCCTCCCCGTTTCCATCATGCGAGAAGAGGAGGCAGAGCTTTTGCGGTGGTTACTGCTAAGCTATGGAACTCCCTGCCGCTTAACCTGAGATTGATTGAATTGGAACCCCAATTTAGGTCCAAATTGAAAACATATCTGTTCTCTAGCGACTAGCCTCTTTGGTTCACTTCCGTTACTGTCCACAGCGCCGGGACACCCCCGGTGGGGGTAGCCTCGCGCTTAACAAATTCCATATAATAATAATAATATATTAATAAGTCTGTGGGATCAACTGGTTCTCAATTCCTGTCACTTTACAGTACTCCCTCCGAGGAACTGATGAGCTACGTCATTTCCCCCATGCAGTGGCTGATTACCCTCAGTCAGCCTGTTTTTCGAGCAGGGCTTCTAATAGTTATCCCACTTTCTTCAATCTGTCAGCGGACAGTCATGCCCCCATCTCTTCTCCTAACTACTCTTATTCTTGATCATACTCTTACTCCTGTGTGTGCATATTTATAATCCTACATAATCTTATGTTTATTTATGCTTACTCTACCTTATTCCTGTTTTCATCTCGCCTTTCTGCTATTCTTTTTACTAATTGTTCCCACAACTTGGTACTCCTACTCCTATTTCTAGATGAGCCTCCTACTACCACTTACTTGTACCTACTCCTACTCTTTTACTTGGTAAATATACTCTTACTCCTGCTCATCTTCTTACTCCTGCTTATTTCTGCATTACTTCTATTTACTCATATACTTGTTCCTACTTACACTTACTGCTGGAGAGCAATGTCTATCTTGAGTCTGTCGAGGTATCTGATGACTAAAATTGTACTTCTTTTGGGCAATTTAACACCCTGAATTCCAAGTAATCCTTCTGTTGTCATTTTACCTATCCATACCTACTCATATAGTCCTAAAAAAATTATATCTTGTCCATAATCACATTGCTACCTAAGATGAATAAATAGAAGATTGCCTCAAATTCACGGTGGTATAACTAACAGATTTAATATATCCCCCATACACCTCCCAAACTGTATCACTAACCATCAGTGTTTCAACCCAATAATCCCTGTACTGCAGAAACCACAATTTCAAACTTAGTAGTATACACATGGAGGCATGCCTGGCTGCCCACTACCATCTCCTAATGTTAAAAGAAACTTGCATACTGAGGGGGGAAAGGGTTAATTGATGATTGATAAAAACTGATAGTACTCACAGTATAGCATTGAACTGAACTATAACCTTACAACATAGTTAAACTTTAGCATCATATCTTTATATCTTGCATTTAGTTATTCTACAATTCAACTCGTATTCCGTCTGCATTATCAGTTATTTATAACTACATTTGGTCATGTTTCCCTGATGGCCAGTCTATATCACAAGACATTTCATGTTTGCCTCGTCCATCACTGGCATTCTGTGGAGAGATTGCTGCTTTCTTGGTAATATGTTTGCAAGAGTAGCTTCGGGTTGAGTGAGGAGGTGGGTTTGGTCCTCGGAGGTGACATTTAGTTTCGCTGGGTAAAGAATGGAATACATCACCTGTGTTCCATATAGGTCTCTAAATCACAGCAAAGGTTTGCCGTTCCTCCTGTACACTTTGTGTAAAGTCCGTAAACATCCACACTAGTAATTCCTTGGTACTTTAATTTGCCTTTATCTCTTGTCTCTTGTCTTTTGTCTTGTCAACTGAAGAACAAGGTCCCTATATCAATGATTTAGAAATTTGACAATTATTGAATGTGCAGGGGCATCTGGTGGTGGTCCTGATGCAGTGGTGCTGGAACAATTTTCAGAGTGGAGGTACTGCCATCTATATTACATCACTGAACTCATAGGGACTGTGAATAATCCAATTGCCACACAAATACCAAGCATTACCGAAGCATATAGGTCTTGTGTTGGCTGGCAACCTTTTAGCAATTCTTATTTTGGGCTAGAGGGCATAAGAGGAAGAAATCAGGCAAGAAAGAAAAAAGAGAAAGACAGAAAGGAAGAAGGAATGAAGGAATGAAGGAAAGAAGGAAAGCAAGAAGGCAAGAAGGATGGATAGGTTTGCGGGATAAACAGATAAGCTTATACTCAGAGTTCATGTGAGCTGATGTAAAACAGCAGCTGTCAAATAAACATGGGCTATCCGAAAGAAATTTACAATAGCATTAGCAGTAGATGGGATCTGATAAACCTGGAATGTGCCCTATACTTACTTCAAAAGCATCCCACTATCACATTCCAATAGCAAATTCTTTCATATACAAACAAAAATGCATTTTAATTCTATGTTTATATATCACGCATACAATAAATGCAAATGTTGTAGTAGGTAATCACATTTAGGTGTTATAAGCCTAAGAATGAACTAAACAAGCGCTGACTTAACTTAGCCTAACCTTGACACCATATTAACAGAGACCCCACGTTAAAATTGAAAGGCCTGTTTTGAACGTGGATTAGTTGTTTGCACAAAATATTTCCTCTTTTGCTGCAGATGTTGTTATTTTCCAGAAGCCTTTCTGTTAGTTAGTTATCCAGCATTTGATTTGTAATAGACAACAGATAGTGAGGTTCTCACCGGGAGGAGAGGAGGCAACAGGAAGGATGATTCATGGAAAGAACTGCCTTGACAGCAAAATGTGGATAATGTATCTTTTCAATGACTAGCGTCTGTAGACAATTGTGCAGATGTGAGAGGATGGGAGATCCCTTATTACCAAGAGTTTGCTAAAATTCTATTGGACGTTGTGGTCAGAGGAAAAAGACACTTGTTACCATCTAGAATGTTGTGTGTTATGTTAGAGAAGAGAGAGACATCTCTCATTCGCAATTGTTGGACACTCTTCACCAAGTTTCTTTATACCTCTCTATATGGGAGGCTGTTTAGCCTATTCCCTGATGCCTGCTAATTTACAGCTCATTATACTTTCCACCTTATTATGCAAAGGCTTCATGTTTATGCATTGATTCTCCCATCAAAACTCTTTACTGGGTGTCAGAACTGACACCTTATTCTATTTTTACTCCAATTTGATTTAATTAGGAAACTTTGTTTATGGAACACAGCTGTTGTATTATTACATATTAACTGTGAGTCTAAGCAATATTTTATTTTTCCCTATATTTAAATATCGATTATTGGTCTATATTAACTTGTAATGTTCATAATTAAAAGATTAATACTTATTGAATAAATAATGAAAAACTAAAGAATTGCAAAGAAAACTCTTTATCTCAGACACCCTCTCTTTACTGACTGTACTAAAAGTCTTTCGTTATTTTATTACTATGTGCTTAATGTAGATGATTGCTCCTTTTTACTTCACCTTGTCAACAAACAAATGTCCATATGACCAGTGGCGGGGAATATTTGTATGATTACATCCAAAGTGAGAGATAAAGAAAACCCCAGTCCATCAACAGCAGGCCGTAAACACAAAGACAACTCTAAAGTAATTTTAAAGTAAAAACAAAAAACCCTGGTACTGAAGGGAACGACCTTGCATCTGGATGTGATCCTTGTGAAAGAACCATATGCAGTCACTCACAGTGAAGTTAACCAGTGATTTAAGTAGGCTTACCCATTGCCCCATGCTATATGTTGTAGTGAGCAGAAGCAAAATGTGAATTTAACAACAGACCAATGGATAAAGAGAGGTGGCTGAGAGCTCCTTTAAGTAAGTATATTATACATATAAATGTAAACACTTTTGAAAAATCTCAAGGTATTAGTTTAGGCCCGATCCAACAAGTGTAGAAAATGAGTCTTACCAATTCAACCAGAGAATGTTAAGGGTGTAGTATGCAGCTGGTGGTGTATTTTGAAGAACTTTTTCGCAAATATATTACTATAACACAGTGTGGTGAAACACACGTCATTTACAGCTAGCACATTGGCCATTGAAAATGCTACTAATTTTGCACAGGCATATAGTTTAGCTGATTAAAATCTGTATACAGAGCAAAAAGAACAATATGTGGAAATCAGGTTTCATTGAATGTTTGTCATTTACACATCCCCAAGTATAGTTTTGTGTTTTGTTTTCCTCCCATTAAAATCTTTGTTTCTATCACTTATCAGCAGTACACAAAAGTGTTTCATATGAGCTTGCCTGACTGCTCATATAGTTTCAAATATTTGTTCAATTCAATGAAAGGCATTTAAATTTTGTTTGTGTGTTATTAAAATGATGTGGTGTCCTACAGCCTTTCTTTTAACACCACCAAGATTGGCATATAGTTTCACTTTACCAAATCCTCTCACTTTGCAGTCAGAGAAAAAAAGGAAACACCAATTTAATGTTAAAGAACGAGAAGCAATTTATGAGGAGACTGAGTCTAGCATTTGACCTGTCTTGAAAGGCACCTTTATTGCTCATTCACCTCAGGAATTTCAGCCTGGTTATTAAAGGGGTGCTGCAGCACCCACCTCCCCCACTTCCAGCATCTAAGTTTGATGCTGGAATTAAATGGGCTCGTTCAATAGCAAAGACCTCTGGAAGTTGGTTTCATATTCCCATTACATATGTTCAGCTTTTCTGTTGCTGTATGTGAGGACATTCCTATCGTTCAGATGTCAAGCAAGATACAGGTAATGGGATACGGCTAGAGGATAAAATGTCTCTTGCAAATGTTTTTCTGCTCATTTTAGTCCCTCCATTAAAAAAATAAACTCTGCAAAATAGTGAATTTGGCTCAATTTTCCTTAATCCAAAATGTGCGAATTTTGCACATTTTACAGCCTAATAGCAATTTCTGAAAAGACTATCTTCTAGGCTATTTTCAACACTGTCGGCCATTCTGTCTTACACTTCTTGGCATTACTGACACTACTCCCCACTTGTTCTTTTATCTCTACATTAATTCTTTTTCATCTTAAAGTAAACTAGTTCTCATCTAGCCCATTCCCCTGAGTGTCATGGAACTGGTTCCTTGGTCATGTACCCATGATATGACATGCATCTGGGTGATGCTATTTATCCAATGCCAGTGACAACAATCTTCTTGCCTCTCCCATTTTTCACATCTCCCTTTCGTACTCAAGTCTCTAGTTATCTCACTGGTATCTAGCACTGGATAGCGCTTCAATTCCTTATATCCAATGTTTCCTTTACAGTCTTCTCCAGAGCTTTTGACCGGGCACTAACCTTGTATTTTCTTCTTCATAACCTCTCTCCTCACCCCTCTAACAAGAATCTTGGAGTGCTATTGATGTCACAATGAACTTGCACACTTCCACATTTGTCCAATTTAAAATCAGAAAGACTCATCCCACCTCGATGTCCTCAGTGACTACACCCTTATGAGCTCACTTCTAATGTGCAAATGAGAGCACTATAAAAGGGCACTTGTGAGTCTCCAAAAGAGAGCATCTGACAATTTGTGCGCTTTTCAGTTCGCATCTGCATCAATCATTAGCCAGCTATGAAAAGATGTCTGGCTTTTTGAAAGCTAAATATGTTAATTCAAAGTCTTTGATCTTAAAGTCAATCCCTGATCTATGCTGTCTATTTTTGCTAGAAGCAGTCACCCTCTCCACACACTTGCAGCTTTACAAGCTCTGGTACCCTGCACATCCTCACTGTTATTAAACCCCTGAACACAATCCAGCCATGTATTATTCCAGCCTCGAGCCCCTTTTTAATTGAGCGCTCTTACACCCAACACAAGCTGTACCTTCCTTACTCTCCTTGGAGGATCAGCTGCCCTGGAACATCCACCATAACACAGTTTCCCACTTCTCAGACACATAACTCAGCACCTATTTACATGGATGGTGTGGCCTTTGCTGCTACAGGTATCTCTAAGTGTGCTCTGTATTTAATATTTGACACGCCCCCATTATTGCCTAGTTACTTGTCACAATATAATTTCAGTGGTAATTTAACATAGAGTGTTCTAGAAGAGAAAGGAACACCAGTTTACCCAGAATGTTACAGAGGGTGAAACCCCAGCTGTCTAGAAAGTGAAGGGATCTGGAGCATTATCTTAATCGGGTAGTAATACTTACAACCTATAAGTATGAATGAACACTAAAAATAAACAAGTATAAACAAACACAGTGCTGTTGGCATGTCAAGACTTGTTAGTTTCAACCATGTACAATATTTCACTGTTGCCAGAAAAATTGTATGTCTTTTATGTCTGAAAGAGATTACTGGAGGGCTGTGAGGTGTCTACCCTCTGTGGTAAACATGATACAGCTGGAAGGCTATTTTACAATCGAAGCAGCTGATGAACTAGGAGTCAGGGCACCCTTATCAGAAGAGGGGTATATGGACTCTTAATTAAAGCTTGGCTGCTGTAATCCAAACAAAGAATAGCAGGAGTTACCATCAAAAGGACTGCAATGGAGAAAGTAGTGTACACCATACAGGGTTAGTAGCTTGCCTGTTGTAGTGATGAGAAATGTTTTGTTCACTACCTGGAAAGGTTTCATGGTTGTGGTATCTGCTAGTAGGTATTGTGCTGGTGTGTTTTAACACACCATCAAAAACACACACCAAACATTTTCGTACTTTGATGAAGAGCTCTCCTCTTGGTAACATGCTGGTTGTCTCCATATCATGAGATAGGAGAAGCCACCTGTTGAACATAGTTTTACACTAACTTCTGTGATCTTGCCCAGATTACTTAGAACGTTTGTGGAAACCATGAAGAGTAGAAACAATGCGATGTACAACAATATATAAAGTGCTTATTTGATCATTAGAAAGAAATGCCAAAAAGTATAGACTACTTTACATTATTATATTTATTCTACGAACCCTTTGTCTCTGGATGTGATGTAGCAGAAGAACATATATTGTTATGTGAGACACTTTTTCACGTTTTACCATTTCATGAAACTATTGTATGTATTTTTATTGGCGATCAGTTAATCAAAACATGACTCGGTAGCCTAAAACGGGAAATCAATTTATCAGTTGAGCTACTTCCTCTTTTCTGAAATGCTACTTATTAGATTTTTGTTTCATAGTCCATTTCCTTCTTTACTTTTCCAGTAATACGCCGCAGCCGAATCTATGACTGGTAATGATGAATGATTACCCTAGACACAAATCTGCTGTTTCTGCTCAAGAATATTAGCTTGATTTTAAAGGAAAAACAGAAGAACATTTTCGAAGATGTTTACTAAAAATATTATCACAATACTGAAACTATAAAGTCATAGGAATATTACTATTATATCTGATTACTCTACAATATAACATGTACAAGATCCACTTTAATCTATTCAAGATCTCAGAAATATGGAAACAGATTTTGTAACATGCAAATAAGATGTAATTTTGAAAGTTTTTAATTGTATTTTAATTAGTTTATTTCTAATATGACATTTATGAATAGAGAGTTGCCTGTTTCTGTGTTTGTATGTGTGTCTCATCAGTAGCTGTGGAACAGATGTGGCGCCCTGAAATGGCTCTCATGGGGATTTTGACAACAATCAAGTCTGGGAGATTCTCCGTTATTTCTTCTTTGTTAAACACTCATATGCATGCTCTATCCCTGTCGGTGGTAATCATTTCTTATTTAAATGTTTTCGTCTAATTGGGAGAAACAGTTTCAATACTGAAGCCAACATCTGGATATTGTAAAATTGTTCCTCTATTTGTCCCACTTATTCATCTATTCTGTGTGTTACATTTGCGTGAGAAAGAAGTAATAGATACCTTTCTATCAAAATTGAGGCAGGGACGGCTGGTATTAAGGGACGAAGTGAGCTTTGCCCCCTGACAATAAACAAAACAAGCATTAACAATGCAATTGGTTTCGCAATGACATTATTTTGAGCTATTGACATTGTAAATGCCATTGTTTTTTGGTTTTGTTTTTCTTTTGTAAAAGATAAATAAAATGCATTGTGATTTAAAATGGCAATAGCTAAAATGTTTGCAAATGCGAAATCTATTACATTGCATTACATTTACACTAGTGTGGAGAGAAGGATCATGCAGGGTGTGGAAGAGAAGGGAGACTACATCATACTGGCTGCATCAGGTCACCAACTGTGAACAAGCGCCTTATAATACGCCAGGTCACCGCATGCCTTGGGCACTAGGGGAGATTACATGCTGCTAACTTAGGCGGTTCAGTTGACTTGGCCTATTCAAGACTAAAAATGTGATTTCAAAGTTGATTAGTTGCCTCAGGCCAATGTACCTCAAGGTTAGTATGTCCTAGTTGTAGAGGGACTTTGAAGTATCAAGCCATAACGATATGCACTTGGTTGCCTTGTGGCAGAAGCTGCAGCGGACTTGCGCTTCAAGGGTTAATGCTAGCGCTGGCTTCACGCTCCAGGTTCTAAGGCGCTTGGGCCTCTAACGTTAACACTTGGTTGCCTCAGGCACTAGGCGAGACACAGCTTGAATGATTAACACATACTTGTTTGCCTCGAGTGCTGGATCTCTATGAGACCTACGCATTACCTTCAAGGGTGAAAAAACACTCGGCATCTCAGGCACTGGCACTTCAAGGGGTTAAGTCTCTTTGCTTGTCTGCCCCCTAGATACGCAGGTACTCCCAAAAGTGAATACTTTCTGGCTTCCTCATGCACAGAATGTGCAGAATGGCCCTGCGCACAGTGGGTAGGGGAATGGTAAACAGGGTGTACACACAGGGCTTGACATAAGCAACAAGCAATTTGTGACAGCGTTAGCTCCCAGAAGCTACACTGTGCCACAAGAACTGTGAAAGGGGTTAAAGGTAAAATAAACTCAGTGCCTGTGTAGAGAACCAGTCCCCGCGGATGGCGGGTGAAAAGAAGACAAGGCGTCATAAGCCACCAAGCCAACAAGCCTGGGGCTGCTACCATCAAACCCTGGCACCCTCCCGGCAGGCTCTAGCTCCGGTCCAACACTTCACTGATTCCCACACGGCTGCCCTGATGCCAGCGCACGGGAAGAACGTCTTGTTGCCAGGGATCAACTGGCCCACATTGATGACGGAAGGGGAGCATCGGTGCCGCTTTCTGATAAGTGCACCTAATTACACTGTCAGGAGGCAAACGGGGCGCGCTCATTAAGTGATTACGTGAGGGTTTTGTTCAGGTGAAATTCAATGTGAATCCACGTGGGTCGTTTCCCCCATTTTTTGGCATCTGATCAGTCCCCGATTACTTCTGTGTTTTGTTTCCATCTTGAACCACTTCCAGAAACCCAGAGTGCCAGTGACCTATCTCCCGGTGCTATATCTGCACCAGGATTTATCAGGGTTGTTTCTGAACAATGCTTGGTTAGTTGTGGCTGTTTTCGTTCTGCGGCTGGTTAGTCTTAGCTGTTGCTACACAATGATTGGTCATTTGTCTTTCTTTTCACAAAAGTCACAACAATCAGGCACCACAGACTTTTTTAATTGCCAGTAAAATCATAGAGCCCTACGGTCATCTCTTGACGGAGGATGCACCGGCCTCCCCATGGTGGCTTACGATATTCGGGTCGCTCCAGAAAGCTGTCGTTGACATGCATGTTGTCTTGTGCTTGCCTGGTGATATTTTGGCAGCTTGTTGCTTTGCTGTTTTTGCTGGGTCTCGTGGAATGAGGGGGCAGCTTTTCGTATTCGCTGTTATCAACCAATGCCTCCTTTCCCCCAAAGTAAGTGAGACTCGACAACCCTGGAAGTTTGTGAGAGGGCAAGAACGCTTCAGCGCCTTGGGCGGGGGTCGTAAATGCTATATAAATGTTATTACGATACATTATAGGAACACGTTTTGTTCAGGCTTTAGCAGCCCTCTCCGGGCCTTATCTTGAAACTCTCCCGGCCAGAATTTTCTTTTACTATCCATTCCATAACATAGGAGTACCAGAATTGCAAATTGTATGGCTTGTCAGACACCTGCATAGAGGCAACCGCAGCGCTGTCTCACTTTCACCCAAGGGGGGGCTTATCTGCTCAGTTGTAAATGGGAGTGGCCTTCCAAACTCAATGCCCCACCCGAATATGGTCCTGCATTGAAGGCATTGTCGCAGTCTGTCACCCTTCTCAGCTTTACCAGGTCAGGCCTTGTGTGTTAGGGTGGCAAGGGAGGGACGCCAGCATCCAGACCTACTGTGCATGGAGCTGTACCACCCACACGCGCTCTCCCAGGCGCACATTATTAGACTGCCGCATTATTTGATCGGTGCTTCATACACGACGGGACAGAGCAAGAACTAGAACAGGCCTGGAGTCTGAAGAAAGGGAGTGTTTAATAAAACAGGAAAACAGCAACAAGAGCAGCATCGGAGCATGACGAGCTCTGAAGTATGGACAGACTGATGCTGTCAAAGATGCTTATTTTGTATTTTTACGCTCGGCGGTGGAGAGCCGCACTGGCTCGCTCGCTTGCACCTGCCTCAGTGTGCAGGGTAGTGCCTGCAGACTTTCTCATCTATAGGGGTGGCCATCTGTTTCTTAGAAACGGATGGCCATGCTAATTAGAAACAGATGGCCCCCCTAACGATAAGTAAGTGCTTCACAACAGCCGTGGAGCAGACGATCCTGTCCGGATGGGCCAGACGAAAAGGGGAAAGGGCGGCAACAACAACAAAAATTCCAATGGCAGGCCACCATTTAGCATAAACGGTGATGCCAGCCAAAGAAAAAGAGGAGAGGGGCTTCAAGTCCCCTTCTGAAATCTCGTTGCTCACAAGAGGTCTCACAGAGTGGGCAGCGCGTTGCGCGGCAATGCCACGCGAGACCTAAAAACCACAGTGTTGCTTTAAAATACTTCCTAGCAGGTCTGGACCGGCCGTAGCGGGCATCGGGCATTTTCCCGGGAGGCTGGAGCGGGGTGGGCAGGTTTTACAGATCTAGGAGCCGGTTTTGCAGCAGTGCTGCAATATCTGCCCCCAGTAATAAAAGCAGCAGTGCTTAACACTTGCAAACCAGGGGGGAGGTGGCTGGACAAGGAGGGGCTGGGAGGGGCTGGTCTGACAAAATTGCCAGGGCTGCTCTGGGTTCCTGCTTTGTGGTGGTTTGTTTTAGGCACTAAGTAAGCTGAAACTAATTTTCTTAACAGCTGAAAATGTGAACACATCTGTGCAGGTTCCGCCTGGCTGGAAGATTACTCGCCCGGGATGGGCAAGGCAGTGTTGTGTCTTCAGGGTGATGGGCTCTGCATTTTTCATTGACATTGTATTTGCTTCATTCTGGATGTTAAAGGCCTGCTACCTCGGCGTGGTTCACTTAGTGCCAGATACAAAAGAGGCTGGGCTGATTACGTGGCGGCAAATATGCGAGCCCTTCCTCAACCCCATCCTGGTATGCTTTTGTTTGAAAGAGGACAGGCTGGAGGAAGGGCCTGCAGTGTATATGGGTGTTGATACACTTGAGGGAAGAGGTAACGGGTGAACCACTTATTGTTCTGTGCAGAGTGCAGCTTTATCTTAACATGGTGAGCTTTGCTCCTGCTAAGATTGCTGCCTCGAGCAGCAGGATTCCACAAGTATCACTGCTGCCCAATGCCCACCCTTTTGAAGCTGCAAATGCCATTGTAGGTTTAGGCCAGGCTGCAGCCCCAGCCTGCATGTCTCCATTGATTTGCTGGCTGCCTCATGGAAGACGTCTGCATTGGGTAGAAAAATTACCAGCTCGCAGTTAAAATATTGCCTACTTTCCGAGAAAAGTCAAAATCAGGCAGCAATTGAACAATTCTGTCCGTTTTCATGGACATATGCAAAGTAATTGTGTTGTTGTTGTTTGTTGTGTAAATTAAATTCCATTGCACTGAGCCAGCTCTCTTATCTATATCCAAGTGATTGATATACATTGATTAGTTAAAGTTCGAGGACCACACTTATGCCGAGTGGCTCACTGACCTCTTGTACTGAAACAAAATGAAGGCATTAGTGTTGGATCAGGACAGATCCATGTCTTTATCTGCTGCCATCCGAAGTGAGTCTAACAATGTCCTGGCCTCTATGCACCTTTGCAAAAACATTGAAAGGGAAGCTTGCATGAGTATGAGTGCACAGTGAATGGGGATACTGAGTGCAGGGTGGGTTGTGTGCCTGCATGTGTGCAGGGTGAGGGTTGCCACTGTATGAGTGTGGGGTGAGTGGGAACCACAGCCAGCCTGAAAACTGAAACTGGCCCTAGCAAACAGCTCGGCCAGCCTCAGGGAGGGGGGATTTCAGCAAAACTGGCCCCTGGTAACAGAAAAGTCCCCGCAGAGGTCCAAAACTGACCCTCACATTGGTGGCCCAACCAGTGAAATGACCAGTGCTTGCTATGGCCAGTCCGGCCTGGTGGGGATTCTGTATGAGTGCACAGTAAGTGGGGACTGTGCATGAGTGAAGGGTGAGTGGTGTGCCTGAATGATGGCAGACTGAATGAGGATGCTGTATGAGTGCAGGGTGAGCAGTGTTCCTGTATGAGTGCAGGGTGGACAATGTGCGTGTATGAGTGCATGGTGATCAGTGTGCCTGAATGAGTGCAGGGTGAGTAATGAGAGTGAGAGTCCACTTGTTGTGTGGGGCATTGTATGAGTGCAGGGTGAGTGGGGACGCTGTAATAGTGCAGGGTGAGTGGTGAACCTATATGAGTGCAGAGTGAATGAGGATGCTGTATAAGTGCAAGGTGAGCATTGTTCCTGTATGAGGACACGGTGAACAATGTGCCTGTATTATTAGTGTAGGGTGTGTGGTGGGCCTCTGTGAGTGCAGGGTGTGTGGGGATACTGTATGAGTGCAGGATGAGTCGTATGCCTATATGAGTGCAGAGTGAATGAGGGCAGGGTGAGTGGTGTTCCAGTATGAATGCAGGGGGGAAATGGGCCTGTATGAGTGTGGGGTGAGCAGTGTGCCTGTATGAGAGCAGGGTGAGTAATGAGAGTGAGAGTCCACTGGTTGTGTGGGGAAACTTACACTGTATGAGTGCAGGGTGAGTGGGGACGCTGTAAGAGTGCAAGGTGAGTGGGAGGTGTGCCTGTATGAGGGAAGGGTGAGTGGAGTGCCTGTATTAATGCATGAGGAGCGTTTTGCCTTTATGAGTGCAGGGTGAGTGGTGTGTGTGTATGAGTGGGGATGCTGTTAAGTGCAGTGTGAGTGGAGTGCATGCATGAGTGCAGGCTGAGTGGGGACACTGTATGAGGGCAGGGTGAGTGGTGTGCCTATATGAGTGCAGAGTGAGTGAGGATGCAGTATTAGTGCAGGGAGAGCAATGTGCATGTATGAGTGCAGGGTGAGGAGTGTGCCTGTATGAGCTCAGGGTGAGCAATGAGAGTGAGAGTCAACTGGTTGTGTGGAGACACTGTGTTAACGCGGGATTTCTGATCTATGGTTATAGATCTAGATCCCAACTCAGGTCGACTGAACCGTTGGTACCTGTCATTGAGTAAAAGGCAATCCACTACTAGGTTAATCAGTTAAGGACTTACTCCACTCTAAAGAACCACTGAAGCTTACAAGTTTTAAAAGTTTATTACAAAGCCAAACTTAACTGGAGATACAAACATCTCAAAATAAGATTCAAAAGTTATACGGGTATCAATACAAACATGAATTTTCTAAATGCTCTTAGTCTACAAAAGAATATCACCAAAACCAATTCTAGAATTAGCAAAGTTACGAGGATGAACACAAACTGTAGCTTATGAGTCATTTACAGAAAGGAAGAAATCAAATTAAACTGTCCCTACTCTAGACTAAGTGACATCCCTACTTAGCAAGATCTTAACCTAAAAAAGGTGTCAGCAGTGGTGACTTCTAAAGAAGATCACACACTTCCCTTAGTCTCTGTTGAAAACGATGTCTCGCAGTTCCCTATCTGCCTACCCATCCGCTCTCTTAGGTTCCTCAGATCATCTGCCTTAACTTCACCCAGGGTTGCTGTCCCTAATACAAAATCACATTTACATTAGAAACGCCCCTAGAGACGCCCCTCACGTGGTGTCGGTTCTGGCGGCAACTTCCATGCTGGTACTCCTTCTAGGCCCATCGTTAGCGTTGACCTTGCTTCCCAGGCTCCTCTCCGGCAAGACGGTACCCCCAGGAAATTCCTGAAGACTCCTCCAGGCCTGTGGCAGGCTCTCTTGAACAAAAGTCTATTCATCACTTTCCTGATTAAACCCCCTCGCACCTGCAAACCAGACACTCTCTCTGTGGGCCCCAAATTCCGGCCTCCACCATATCTTTAAGTCGTAAACCATGTAACAGGATTCACAGTTAGTGTCTAGCACGACTTTTCTCTAACGAGCACATATAGATCAAAAGAAATGACTTTATCTATTCAGGCCTGTTAGGACTCCATGAGACGGGCCTATGTACCCTGTAAAACATTTTCTTTAGCTTAAACGATATGCTAACTTATTACACACAATGATTATATGGAAAACATTTCTATAAAATATATTTCAGTTTCATGATCAATACTACTTTGGATTACAATAACATTGAAATCCACTATCTCACAAGAAAGTGTAACAGTATCCTGTACTTTATGTGAACTGCCATGTGGCCTACACATTTCTACGTTTAGCAGAATTACATTTTCCCCTTCCACAGCCACATAACGTAGGATTCCAACATCATCCTAGTATTTCTACCCAATTCTACATTAGTTCTCACACAGATATATGCATTCTATGTTTAATTAAACACTCTTATGTATTTTCACTCTCTTAAATCGACACTCTTATAACATGTTTACTAGACTAATACAACGTGCTTGTAAATATGGTGCACTTCTACAGTTTTTCTTAATTTGCGCTCTCTCAATCCCCCCTTTGATGACTTTCAGTAGTCATCACCCTCAAAACACCATCCCTGAGGTATGGACTGAGTCAGACTGAAGTCGTTTCAGTTCCCCCTCGTTTCATTGTCTCTAGAGCCTTTAGATTCCGGTACTGATTATCCTGCATCGCAGTCAATCTCCTCTCTTGCCTTCTCATGGTTCTTTGCAACTTGTTTGATCTATACCATTGATACAGCCGCACCAATCCCCACAAAGTCATTATACAAATCACTATTATGATAATAGGTTTCAATATGTACCAAATGATATTCTTTCCTAGGTTGGCAAACCAACCTCCAACTTTGCCCATTCCTTGACCTACTTTTTCCCACACTGTTACCTTTGTCAAATCCTGAATTTCATGGTGTATCTCAGTAATGTTTCGAATGTACTTTTCTAAAGGTTTTGAATTGTCTGGAATATAAGTGCAACATTCCTGAAACTTCAAAGCCTTACAGACTCCTCCCTCTTTGGCTAACAGAACATCTAGAGCAAGTCGGTTCTGAAGAACCATTGCCCTTATCGATTGCATTTCTCCTTCCACCAGCATTAGTGATCCAGCAGTACTGGCGGACAACCTATCTACAACTGTTGCCAATCTTCTAATCTTGACATCATTTAGTGCTATCCCTAAAATAGGAAACATAGCACCAAATACGTCTCCAACTACCTCTTCAGCGCTTACATCCCTTCTTCCTCTAGCTGGTGTTTCTCCCTCTATGATTTTCAAATCCTCAGCATGGTATATTTTGGGAAAGACAATTGCCAAATAACATGATCCATACCAATTATCTGGTAGTTTCACGTATGCATTTCTCCCACAGACAAAATATACATTTGGGATCACCTGCATTTTCTTCAAGAAATCTTTAGAATAGTACTCTAATTGGAAAGCATGTTCACAACTTACTTTTCCCACAAACACATTCTCATAATAAGTTTCACTTCTGTGTATGCACAGTTTTCCCCTTTTCTCTCTATCTAGAGCTATTGGACCATTGCTACCCTTTCTTTGATGTGCCCTTTCTTCCTCGGTCCAATCTGTTTTCCATTGACCTGAGGATTTTAAAATCTTTTGTCTCCTGTATCGATCATCCACCTGCCCTACAAACTTTTTCTCAATTTCTGACACTTTACAAGTCAAATTATTTCTTCGGGCATGTGAAGTATCTAATGTTTTCCATGGAAGGAAAAAATTCTGTAATCTGTCCTCACTCTTATAATAATCCCATTTATTTAAATGTTTGTAATTTGGAACTTCTGGTAACACTGAGTCAAAGTTCGAGAAATAGTATTCGAACCCATCCCTTTCATAAAATATGCTCAGCAACAAACTACATGTGATTCCATAAGTTAATGGAAGGTGATGGTATCTGATACCTTCGTCTACAGAGGCTGGCAATTTCATACAGACGTAGCAATTTTTGGCCTCCTATCAACATATTCGTATAGCAATTTAGCATATGCATTCGATTTAAAGTTCCCCTGTGATTCATCCACATGTAACCTACGAGTCTCAGCTGCTAGTAAAGCTTTGTCTTTCTCTGTATTGTCCCCCTTTTTACTAGCAATACTAGGTTTCTGTGTCGATGTAATCTTTGGTTTTGTTGTTGCTTTCTCTTCGTTTTCATGTCCCACTACATATGATATAGTAACTACTAAAGCTATAAGAAAAATCACTCCCACTAAAAGTGTGCCTATTATACATTTGGCCCTGCGGTTCGGGTTGCCAGCCTCCATGACCTCAAACAGTGTAGTTCCAGTTTTCTTTCACAGCACAATGTCTCTTGTCTAACCACACCAGGAAGCTGATTATCTTCTCCGCAAGATCAGTCTTAGTGTTCCATAGCAGCAGACAACCCTAGCCCTTCTCCGTCCACTAAATGGAAGTCCCTAAATCTCTTCTTCCACTCGGCGCTAGGTAATCTCTTAATTAGTTTATTAACAAAGTCTTTAGCAATCTGGAATGATACGTGTTCCAACGACTCTCACCACACCTTCTAATATTTCTAAACGAAGAAGGAGCTCCTCGAGTACTGGACTCCTTGAACAACAAACCGGAAATTCTACTGTATTTAGGACCAAGTCTCTTATTCCACTCAGGAGAGGAGGATAGACAATATTGAGAGTCAGCAATCCTTCGACCTCCAATCCTGGTATCAGCAACTCTATTTCCACTTTTATGATGGGGTCAACTCTGGTCAGGGTCACTTGCCTCACCCTCCCAGTTCTGCGTGCTTCGGACATCTGTAGCGAGGTAGGTCCACTCAGGAGTAGAGTATCTTCTGCAAGGCACTCGCACCCTCCTTGATCTCCTTGGACCTTCCTGTTCCTGACCTTGTACACCTTCGTCCAGATCCGAGTCTTCAGATATAGGAGCAAGAGTTTCTTCTCGAGCTGGCTTCAAGCTTGGCCTCTTTTTTCTTTCAGGCCAAGTAGCTGCTCCACACCTGGTTCTCCTATTTCTTGTCCTCTCACTCTGTTCTTGATCACTCTGGACTTGTTCTGTGTCTGAGTTGTTTTCACAGCAGCTTTCTCCTTCTGTGGCAACTTCAGTTTCACTGCCGTTCTGTCCTTCTTCTTCTGGTTCTGTAGCGCTCCCAACTTCTTCAGGCACCCCCACAGCTTGACTGATCCCCTCTAGTGGCTCACCGTCCACAGCTGAATCTTCATCCGCGAGAGGAGCTGTTTCTTCTAGGGGTGCTGGAACCCTTCGTGTATGGGAAGCATGAATCCAGTTTGGCAGCCCTCCGCACTTCACAGCGGTATTCGTGGTGAGGATGACCTGGTAGGGCCCCTTCCAGCGCACGTCTAGGCAGTTCTTCCGGACATGTTTTTTCAGCAAGACCCAATCCCCTGGGCACAAATCATGACGCAAGTCTCTGGAAGATGGAACCTCAGCAGCCTGCACCTGGAGAGACACAGAATGAATGGCGTCAGACAGTCCCTTGCAGTAATCCAGGATCAGGTCATCTGTAATAGCAGTGGTTGGGACAGTTGGAAGTCTCATTGCCCTCCCCGTCAGGATCTCATGCGGAGAGAGGCCTGTCCTCCTGTCTGGTGTGCTACGCATACTCATGAGTACCAAAGGCAGAGCATCAGGCCAACTTAAGGAAGTCGATGAACATACTTTGGCTATTCGGGATTTCAGCGTGCCGTTGATCTGCTCCACGATACCTGAAGCCTCTGGTCGATAGCTACAGTGCAACTTCTGATCAATGTTCAATGCAGAGCAAAGCATTTTCACAACTTCACTGTTAAAATGAGTTCCTCGATCTGATTCCAGGGAGTTTGGCACCCCGTAGCGCGGGATCAACTCTCTAAGCAACAACTTTGCTACTGTGAGTGTATCGCACCTGCGTGTAGGGTATGCTTCGACCCATCTGGAAAATATGCATACAACCACCAGAACATACCTGAGGTGGTTGCTTTTTGGCATCTCAATGAAATCTAATTGCATTCTGTTGAAGGGCCCCCCAGACCTCCCAATGTGACTCATTGTAACTGGTGTTCTATTCCCTACGTTTAGTTGCTGACATGTGACACATCTCCTACACACTGCTTCTGCAGCAATCCTAAACTTAGGGCAATACCAAGTCTGCCTGAATACCCTCAGCATGGCATCCCTTCCTAAGTGTACTGGACCATGTATCTGTCGTGCCATTGGACTCACTAATTCCTCAGGTAACACTGCTCTTCCATCTGCTGACACCCAGAAATCCATTTCACTTTTCACACAACCTGCTGTTTCCCATGCCTTTTTCTCAGAATCAGGTGCATTTTCTTGCATGTTTTTCAAATCCTCCCAAGTAACTATTGTTTCTAACATCATGTTTAATTCAGTCTTTTCCTGAACTCCACCTACTTCCACCTCCGTGAAAGAATATCCTTGCTCCGCACAATAGCGGGCAACTTCATCTGCATATCTATTACCTTGTGACACAAAATCAGTATTTTTGGTGTGGGCTACACATTTAACGATTGCGATTTCAGCTGGACATTGTAATGCTTCTAACAGTAATCGCACAAATTCTCCATTTCTAATAGGCGAACCAGAGGAGGTCATGTAACCTCTCTGAGACCACAACTGCCCAAAATCATGAACTACACCGAAACCATATTGGCTATCCGTATAGATGGTGACTCTAATTTTGTTTCCTGCTATACAGGCACGTGTCAATGCAATGATTTCTGCTACCTGAGCGGAGTGTACTCCTTCCAGGCAAGCGGCTTCCACAACTCCAGTAATGGTGCAAACAGCATAAGCTGCTCTCAACCGACCAGTATCGTCTCTTAAACATGAGCCATCAACAAAGAAAATTTCATCTGGGTCGATCAATGGCTCATCCACGATATCTGGTCTTGGTTTCGTGCATAGTTCAGTCACATCAAGGCAATCGTGATCTTCACATTCTTCGCCTTCTATATCATTAGGAAGTGGCATCAGAGTAGCAGGATTCAAAACAGAGCACCTCTTAAGGGTCACGTTCTCCGCAGCAAGTATAACTTGCTCGTAGCGCATGAGCCTGCTGTTGGTCATGTGCTGTGTCTTGGTCCTGGTCATCAACAATTCTACAGAATGCGGTACATACACCACTAACTGGTGTCCCATTACAATATTTTCACATTGCTCAATGCTGACACCTGTTGCAGCAACGGATTTGAGACATCCGGGCAACGCTGCGGCTACTGGATCTAAGGTAGCCGAGAAATATGCAACTGGTCTACGGGCATTTCCATGAATTTGTACCAAGACTGATAAAGCACATCCCTCCCTTTCACAGCAGAAAAGTGCAAATGGTTTCTCGTAATCTGGCATTCCCAAAGCCGGAGCACGGCACAAATCCTCTCTCAGCTGCAGGAACGCCATCAAACAATCATTGTCCCATGGTACCGGATCACTCACCTCCTTGTGCGTCAGTTTTTGTAAGGGTTTTGCTTTCAGTGAAAAGTTAGCTATCCACTGTCGGCAGTAACCAACCATTCCTAGAAACATCCTGACTTCTCTCTGCGTCGTAGGCGCGTTCATTTTCATTATCGCCTCTATCCTGTCTGGTGCCCCCTTGCGCTTTCCTTTTTCTATCCGGTGCCCCAAGTACTGTACATCTGTCAGACAGTATTGCAATTTGCTCGGAGATACCTTGTGTCCATTTTCAGCTAAATGGTTCAGCAAGGCAATGGTATCTGTCTTACAGGCCTCTTCTGTTTCTGACGCAACAAGTAGGTCGTCTATGTACTGGACCAGAACCAAGTTCTGGGGCAGTACCAGACTTTCAAGATTTTTCTTCAACAGCTGATTGAATATTGATGGGCTATCTGTAAACCCTTGGGGGATTCGACACCATTTTAAAACGCGATTTTCCATTTTAAAAGCGAAAAGGTACTGGCTCTCTTCATCCAATGGGATTGAAAAGAAAGCCTGACAAAGATCTATCACTGAGAACCACTCAGCTTGGAATGGTATCTGAAACAATATCACGGATGGATTCGGTACCCCTGGACAACATGAAACAACTATGTTGTTAATTTTTCGAAGATCTTGCACTATTCTAAATTTCCCACTAGGTTTCTGCAAACCCATAATCGGGGAGTTGCATGGACTTCCCACGATTTCCTTCAGTATTCCCTGTTGAATCATAGAGTCGATTACGGGTTTTATTCCTGCAATCGTCTCTGGGGTCAGTTTGTATTGGGGCGTTCTTGGATATTCAGCATTTGGTTTAACCATAATCTTCACTGGTTCTACTCCTTTGATCAGTCCTATCTCTTCCCCAGTAAAATCCCATACCTCGGATGACACTGCACCTCGTAAATCCCATGGGAGCTCCTCTACTGTCAGTGTTGGATACAGCTCTATGCAGGTTCTAGAATTTACAACTTTGAAGGTAGCGTCATCATCCGTTGTCTCTACCTCTACTCCCCGAGGCGTGCAGTATATGGTGCAGTTCAGTTTGCACAATAAGTCCCTTCCTAACAGACACACAGGACTAGAATCACATACCACAAACTGATGTTCTTCCGAGTAGTTTCCTATTTTCACTGACACTGGTTCCGTCAAAGGGCTATTCATTCTCTTATTTGCAACTCCTACCACCTGAATCGTTTCCCCCGACATTGGTAGATCTGGAACCACTGCCGATCTCAGAGTGGATCGAGTAGCTCCAGTATCCACCAAGAATGTTGTAGGACACCCTGCCACTTCAGCCTCAATGAACGGTCCTCTTTGATCCACTTCTAGAACTGCCCCGAGGGTACAGTCCTCCTCTCTACTTACACGTCGTCCCGTCAATGGATCTACGTAGTAACACTCTTCTTTACCTGTGAACAAAGGCATCTGTCTATAGACCTTTCCTCCTGTCGTAATCTTTGGTGGCTGAGGGAACTGAGCTCGTGGAGCCGAAGTCCCCCCTTTGGCCACACTACTTCTTGACACCGTCACACTTTGAACTGGAACTTCCTGAACTTCCTCCTCTACTTCTATTTCTCCATTTTCAGGGTTATAGGGACACTCGCGTCTCCAATGTCCCACCTGGTGACACTGATGACACTTTGTCGTTTTCTTCAACGTAGCAAGGTCTATTCTAGGTCTCGGGCTTTCCTCGCTGTCTCTATTCTGACCGTTTGATTTTCGTCCCATTGTCCCTGTTCCCTGTTGGTGCTGTCCACCCTTTCCAGCTGACTGCATCTGCACTACCATCAATTTTTCCTTTAATTTCTTTGCTTTGGACTCTATCTCATCACTACAGTATCTTGCGTATCGCAAAATCTCATCCAAGGGTTTGTTTTGCCAACAAATTAAATGCTGCTGAATCATCAGACAAATATCAGGTCTCAACCCCAAAACAAACTTTGATACAAACTGTCCTATATCCTTGGGGTCCATTACATCTAGTCCACTGTATTGTTTGAATGCTTTCAGCAATCGTTTATAATACTCATGGACTGTCTCCTTTGGTTCCTGTCTTGTTCGGTCTATATTTACCCAATCTATGTCTTGTGGTGGCACCTTTTCCTTCAGCCAGGTCATAACCCTATCATATTTTAACATTACTGCTTCTGACGGTCCATTTGTATGAGGATTCCTTTCTGGTTCTGCATTTGGCCACTCGACACTAACCTTGCATGTCATCCACAAGTCTCCTGGGACCACAATGTCAAACAAGGTGTTCAAATCAATCCACAATACTTTCGAGATCTTCACAAACCTCTCTACCTGCTTGTACCACTCGACCGGGTTCTCCCTTAATTTCGGAAATGAGTTGGTAAATTCAGCCAAATCTCCCCTACTCCAGGGCACATGTACACAATTCCCATTCGATATCTCCCGCAATGGGAATGCCTCCATCTGCATTAGCCTTCCCTCCGGGGACATCCCATTCGCACACCGCCTAACAGTTCCCTTCTTGGACCACCTCTCTTCCCATTTGTCCAGATCTCTCCATGCTCTTATTCCTGTGATCAGTTCCCTTATGTGTGTTTTTAATCCAGTTGTCCTCCTCTCATCTAAGTCCTGATCTGAATACTGCAACCTGTGGTTACCCTGTAATGACTTGGTTCTGGACAAATCTACCATATACTTGTCTGCCAGTTCAGACAGTTTCTCATGAGTTACTCTAGCCTTTCGGGTGATGTCCTTTGCTATAAACAACAACTCATCCACAACAACTCATCCTGCTCGTACATCTCAATCCTTTCTAAAGCCAATGTACCATCTATTATATCTTCCAGGTCAGATCTTAAACTGGACACATCAAGTCTTTTGGCTTTTATCACAGCTTTTAGTACGCCATCTCTAGAGAGTCTATTTACATCTCTCCCATCACAGCTCTGAGTCCTACGTCTAGGCTCAGGCGAGTTGTGGGGAGTCCTCCCTTGCTCCCATCTCTCCAGGTCCCATGCAGTTCCATCCTCTCTGGGTGTATGGTGAAACACTTTCCCATTTCTCATAGTCCCAGAATTCCCATCCTGCATGGTTTCCCTAGATGCATGGTAAGACATTCCGTTATTCCCCATTTCTTCAGCATTTGTCGGTGGTCTCTGATCTCTCGACTCATGGCAAGATCCTTCGCTGTTCCTTATGCTCCCCCGACTCCAATGCTGTACGTTATCATTAGGTGCATGGTGAGTGCACCTAAACCTATCCCTGTACTCTTGTGTCCTTCGGTCTCCCTCACTTTGAATGAGACGAGACATCTCTCCACATCCTGTACTTCTCTCACTTCTCTCCTGCCCATTTCCACCGTCTATATGATGTATAGCTCCTCTACTCTCCTGACTTTTACCGTCCCACTCCTGACTGCTTGCGCTAGCCCCGCAGTGAGACAATGTTCCATTGCCTCGACTTCCCCATTCTGCTTCTGCTCTTGGCCTGTTGCTCTGTGCTTCTGTCGACGCATCCCATTCTCGCAAGTCAGCCCTCAGCTCTTTGTAAGATTTCGGCCGGGGTCCCCTCAGGTCCAGCGGTCCTCTCTGACCCCCCTGTTCTACTACGGGACCCACCGCTGAATCCAATGGGGTGCTCCAAGTTACTGGTCCTGGCAATTGTCTCCAGGCATTGGTCGTGTTATTCCTTCCTTCCATCTCAACTCTTTCCCTGTTCAGCTGTACCTGGTTTTCCTCTCTCCCTTTCTCTGGGTTATAAATCGACCGTATAGGACCTATGGTAACAGGTACTTGAAGAGCATCTGGCAATCCATGAGACTCAACCCTCTATGTTTCTGGCACCTTCTGCACCACAAACCTTCCGACCACCCCCTGTACAGGACCATGTTGAGGTGTCTCCTCACCTTTGGTAGGTGCCCAATCCGTTATAGGGAGTGACCTATACCCTTCTATGCCAACCCTGTCTTCTTTTGGGAGCCCCGTACCTTCTGTCTCCCTATTGTCCGGAGGTGGTCTATCTATCAACAACCTATTTATGAGGCCGTCCTCCGACTCACTCTCTTCATCCTCTTCCATGGGTTTCTTTTCACCTGTAACCTCTCTCATGGGGTACAACTTGTCTACTTCAATCGTCCGTACCCTCCATTTCTTGGCTTCCTCATCCCATTTAGCATCTTGCACTGCCCTTACTGATCGCCTTACCCTGTCTTGGCGTCTGTTCTGATTCCTATCGTGCGCCGCCCTAATCCACGCATTAAGGGCCTCAAACTGTGTTGGTCTAGGCAAAGGTCTCAGTGAGGACTTGACTGCTTTCAGCTGATGTAACACTTCCAATCTAAAAGTTCCGTATTTCGGAAAGGTCAATTCCTCATTCCCTTCTGTAATCTTACTCCCAAGTATCGAGCCACAGTATAGTATGCAACCCAACATTTGCGGCCATATAGTAAGCTGGTGTACCCTCTGGCGGTGCCTCTTCCTCGGAATAAGATTCCCTTCTTCTTCTCTTAAAAATCCCTCTCAAACATTTAAAACACTTCATGTTCAAAATCTACGAATTTCTATTTTCTCCGCGTTCCTTTACTTCCTGATGACAATCCACCAATCCCAGCGCGGTTCTCGCTAACTGCCCTATCACAGCGCGGCTCTTAGCCGACGTCACACCAACCGTCCTATCACAGCGCGGCTCTCGCTGACGTCACTCGTCCCCCTTTGCAGCAGTTCCCCTCCTTTCTCCGCTCGTCTCCCGGTCATGCATGTGTCCCATTCATACTCTGAAAAATGATTACTTCTGACTAAGCGATCACTTTTCTCTGACTGTACGTCCACAGTCTAACTGTAATTGTCACCTTAACTGACGAAATGTCTTTCCGTGTACGTCCAGACAATCGCCTTCTCTGATAGGTTACTTGCACCAGGTAACTTCCGACCTGCGTCCGTTACCCACACACTCACTCTTGCATTCCCCCTATCTCGGTCCTGCGGCGGTCAATGGTACCTCATGACCTCCTTACTCTGGTCGACAATTACTCTGGATGTTCGATACACCCGAACCACTTAAGCTCTACCCCGAACTTAAGATTTTACCAGGTTGCGCGCGCTCACAACCTTCTCACAATCACACTACAGGCATTCAACTCCGCATGACATTACAATACAAATACAACACAAAACACCGCAATCTGTCCACGCATGACCCTTGTTATACTCACTCTCGTCCGATACTGCTGCTTTTCTCTCGCACCGTCAGCACCTTCTTCGGCAGGCCACCTCCCGAGCTCTAGGGACCTTGGGGTAAACTAACCTAGTCTAGATCACCTTCCTCAAGAAGGTAACCATCCTCACTCTGCTACCAACTGTTAACGCGGGATTTCTGATCTATGGTTATAGATCTAGATCCCAACTCAGGTCGACTGAACCGTTGGTACCTGTCATTGAGTAAAAGGCAATCCACTACTAGGTTAATCAGTTAAGGACTTACTCCACTCTAAAGAACCACTGAAGCTTAAAAGTTTTAAAAGTTTATTACAAAGCCAAACTTAACTGGAGATACAAACATCTCAAAATAAGATTCAAAAGATATACGGGTATCAATACAAACATGAATTTTCTAAATGCTCTTAGTCTACAAAAGAATATCACCAAAACCAATTCTAGAATTAGCAAAGTTACGAGGATGAACACAAGCTGTAGCTTATGAGTCATTTACAGAAAGGAAGAAATCAAATTAAACTGTCCCTACTCTAGACTAAGGGCCAGATGTAGGTAAATTTTATTTTACCACCTCTTAAATACCGCATCATACCGACTCGGTATTTAAGAAGTGGTAAAATAAAAGTACCGAGATGTAGGTAAATGCAGATGTGCATTTACCGAATCGGAAACAATCGGTATTTACCGATGCGGTAAATACCGACCGGTAAATGCCCATGCATTCCTATGGGCTTTTAAGCCCATAGGAATGATTGGGCATTTACCGGTCGGTATTTACCGCATCGGTAAATACCGATTTACACAAGGGTGCAGGGGGTGTCAATTTGACACCCTCTAGCACCCCCAAAACGGGTTTGGGTGCCATGTGGCAGGCATACCTGCCCTAAGGGCAGGTCTGCCTGTCATATGGCACAGGTGTGCATGCACACATGTGCATGCACACCAGAATCGGTATTTTACCATCAAATAGTATTTGATGGTAAAATACCGATTTTTTAATGCTTGTGGGACTCAGAAGAGTCCCACCTACATATCAATTGTCCCTATTCCTTAAAAATACCGACTCGGTATTTTACATAATCGGTAAATTTACCTATCGGTAAATTTACCGAGTCTGTAAAATACAGGGCCCTACATCTCCAATTGCTTTTACCGGTCGGTAACGGCCGAAGTCGGCCGTTACCGACCGGTAAATGCCTACCTACATCTGGCCCTAAGTGACATCCCTACTTAGCAAGATCTTAACCTAAAAAAGGTGTCAGCAGTGGTGACTTCTAAAGAAGATCACACACTTCCCTTAGTCTCTGTTGAAAACGATGTCTCGCAGTTCCCTATCTGCCTACCCATCCGCTCTCTTAGGTTCCTCAGATCATCTGCCTTAAATTCTCCCAGGGTTGCTGTCCCTAATACAAAATCACATTTACATCAGAAACGCCCCTAGAGACGCCCCTCACGTGGTGTCGGTTCTGGCGGCAACTTCCATGCTGGTACTCCTTCTAGGCCCATCGTTAGCGTTGACCTTGCTTCCCAGGCTCCTCTCCGGCAAGACGGTACCCCCAGGAAATTCCTGAAGACTCCTCCAGGCCTGTGCCAGGCTCTCTTGAACAAAAGTCTATTCATCACTTTCCTGATTAAACCCCCTCGCACCTGCAAACCAGAAACTCTCTCTGTGGGCCCCAAATTCCGGCCTCCACCATATCTTTAAGTCGTAAACCATGTAACAGGATTCACAGTTAGTGTCTAGCACGACTTTTCTCTAACGAGCACATCTAGATCAAAAGAAATGACTTTATCTATTCAGGCCTGTTAGGACTCCATGAGACGGGCCTATGCACTCTGTAAAACATTTTCTTTAGCTTAAACGATATTCTAACTTATTACACACAATGATTATATGGAAAACATTTCTATAAAATATATTTCAGTTTCATGATCAATACTACTTTGGATTACAATAACATTGAAATCCACTATCTCACAAGAAAGTGTAACAGTATCCTGTACTTTATGTGAACTGCCATGTGGCCTACACATTTCTACGTTTAGCACAATTACATTTTCCCCTTCCACAGCGCCACATAACGTAGGATTCCAACATCATCCTAGTATTTCTACCCAATTCTACATTAGTTCTCACACTGATATATGCATTCTATGTTTAATTAAACACTCTTATGTATTTTCACTCTCTTAAATCGACACTCTTATAACATGTTTACTAGACTAATACAACGTGCATGTAAATATGGTGCACTTCTACAGTTTTTCTTCATTTGCGCTCTCTCAACTGTATGAGTGCAGGGTGAAGGGTTTGCCTGTGTCAGTGTTGGGTGAGCAGTATGCATGTGTGAGTGTAGGGTGAGCAAATCAATGTGCATCTGTAACTGTAGGGTGAGAGGGGTAATGTCTGTGAATGTAGGGTGCGTATTGGGTCTACGTGTGAACAGAGAGTTGCAAGTCTATTTGTGAGAACCCCCTGCATCCTACACTTGTGTCTGATTCACGCTCGCTCAAACTTTATATTCAACTTATAGATTCTGGCCTACCATTTTTAAAATGTAGGGGTGCTACTGCGTTGAGACGTACATGTATGTAAGAGATGAGGTACACATGTGACATGGGATGAAGACAGAGACTCTACTGAGAACCAACGAAGTGGCAGAGCGATTCAAGTTCTGGTTATTGCTGTGAGAGGTTTCACAAAAATTTCTGCTTGAGCAACTTTGGGAAAAGCATTGTGCACTTGGTCTGTCCATTACATTCCCACCCCATTTCTGGGCATGACAATGTGGTTCTGTCTATAAACATGCACAAACCTATTAGGATAATACACTGCAATGCACTTTCTTCTCTAATAACTTCACCTCCTTCATAACCAACATGGCCAACTAGATGAGGGAGAACTGCCTAACACTCAACACGAACAAAACAGAGATCCTGATATTCAGCTACAAGAGCTCCTCCCTATGGCACACTTCTTGGTGGCATTCAAACTAGGCACCACCGCCCACCTTCAGAAACCACGCCTGAAACCTTACCATCATTCTAGACAACAAACTTACAGTGAATAAACAAGTTAATGTTGTGGTCACATCCTGATGCTTCTTTCTTAGAATGCTTTGCAAGAAAATAGCTCCCCACGCACACGGTATGCAGGTTCATGCAGGCCCTCATAACCAGCAGATTTAACTAAAGCAACTCGCTGTACATCAGCATCTTCAACCAGCTCACTCAGAGATTCCAGACAAACCAAACCCAGCCACCAGACTCATCCTGTCCCCAAGAGCGCTCACATCACTCCCTACCTCACTGAGCTACACTGGCTACCCGCCCAGAATCATTAACAATTCAAACTGCTCATCCATGCCACAAAGCACTCCATGACAGCGGACCAGCATACCTCATCAACCGACTTTACCTCTACCATCCATCCAGACATTTACGCACAATCTCCCTTTCCCTCGCACGTGTCCCGCATCAAGTTAGGAGGGCATTCCTTCCTCATCACCAACAAGATGTCGGATGGACTTCCTCAACACATTTCAGCACCAATCTCTGACGTGACACGTAGCTCACACGTAGGGTGTGTGTTTTCGGTAGTGACATGGCTGCTTTGTCTATTTGTTTCTTTATTTTTATATATATATAATATCTCTATAGCTTAACTTTGAAAAGGAACCACAATCCGTTTGTCAGTTAGCCATTTGATTGTAAACGCACTTCTTTCCGCAGATCAGAAGAAGGCATTTAGATGTTCGTCAGACACCCAAATAAAAAATCCCCCAACAGCTATGGAGAACCCAAACAAAATGATCACCTTTAGGATTATTTTCAAAACAGGGATAGGTTTGTAATTTGGTGCAGGGGCATTTTACGCGACAGAATTTTGTCATTATGATCATGGTTCGAATCCTAGCTGCATGCTGAACTTTTTATTTTTTTAAATCCACTATTTTATTCATAAAAAATGTCTCAGCAGCTTTCAGTAAAAATGAAGCAAGACCAGTATAACACATTAATCTTAATGTTGTAACACCTTTAAGAAGCATATAAATATAGGCAGTGCTAAATATGAGCTGGTGGTTTACGGTACTCGGCACCGGCACTTATGACAGCCTGCCACACGGTGGCCTGTTTATCTGAATTAGAGTGAGCACAACAACATTTGTTTACTAATTCAATATATCTACAAAATGACTATTACCTGCCTCCCAGGCTAATCTTATAGCCTGGGAGGCTATAAGATTAGTACGAGTGTGATGGTTAGTAGCTGGTTTGTTACTGTCATTGGCAGCGCTGCAGGTGCAATGGGTGATGTAGGCTGATGTGGCCTCCTGATGAGGGCCTGGCACTTTATTTTTTTACAAATTTAGTACTCAATACTGGTCATTGCACGCCTGGCACCCAAAATAATTCACCCGCTTTAGCTGATTTTTTTCTATGTGAACTACACGTTAGCATGGAGCTTCGCATTCGATGTATTCTAATATTTTAACAGACTTGGTTAAAAATTGAGTCTGAAATGGTGCCACCTCCCCTCTCAAGGGTATAATATTTCATGAAAAGGGTTAGTATTCAAGCAACCCCATATAGCAGCTTACTGTGAGCACGAATTTAACAACAATTAAAAAAGAGTTAACAAACTGTTACTCCTTGTTTATGCTTACCTCACAGGAATAATTAGCCGTTTAGCCTCTGCGTTTTTCGCATTGTGGTAGGTTTTAAAGCATTTGGCACATACTCCATTACTCACTGTGTAATTTGCAGTTTTCAGCAACGTTTGTTAAAATGGCCAAACAGTGAATGAATACTGCTAACGAATGTGCTGCATCACGCTGCCTAACTTGCCTTATCTTCTTGCATAGTTAAGTGAACCCTACCGCATTCATTTGCCCTTTTTTTGCTGCAAAATTCAAGTTGCTCTGCTTACACAATCTTTACAATGACCTTTGTTGTTCAGGGCCACCAAGCATTAAGCATTAAGGTGTGCGCTAAACCTGTAGTTCCTTTTCCACCTCTTGCTACCCAAAGCCTAGCAGCAAAAAGGCACACATATATAGCTTTACAAATTGTTTTCAGCAGCAAAAAGGAGCAAATTCATTAACACAATATGCATGCCAGCGACTCCTCCTCCATTAAGGCGGAGGCGTGTCGCCTCACTGCTCTAGAGCAGTGCAAAATAAAATAAAATGATAATAACAAAACATTATTATCATTTTATTTTTATTCTCCCTGCAAGTTCCGTGTTAGGGCTCGGCGGGGCTGGGGTCGGGTGACATAAGAAGGATGAGGAGTGGTTGCTGCACCATAAGTGCGCATGACGGTTTGGCATGCCATCTTCGGGCAGCCAAACAGTCATGCGCACTTAGCATGTTCTCTACCGGCTGTATTACACAACCTGGGTGGAGAACATTTACAGCCTCCTACTCCCTCTCAGACCGCAAAACCACAGCGCTCGGACTAATCAAAACACTGCTGTTATGCTGGTGACAACAGCGCCGTGATTGGCTAGGGGAGTATGGGAGCCTTGGTGCTTCCTTGAGGCAGGATACAGCGAGGACGGAGGAGAAGCAGCAGGTGACACCAGCAGGTAAGTCTTCTTTCCTATTATTTTTTAACCCCCTCCATTTCCCCCCACCACTATCCCCTTCCAACTACCACTGATCCATGCCTTGTGCACGCTGGTGCTCTAGAGGCAGGGCTTTAAGTGGGCCGGGACTCACCGGTGCTGAGCACCGGCAGTTTTTTAAAGAGGGCCTCGAAACGGGTCTCTATTGGGCTCTGTTTTGTGCCCTGGCACAGGCGGACAGCAGGCACATCGATGTGTGCATACTCACACTGTTAACTCCTCACTGGTGGAGAAGTTAGGGCTTGACGTCATGCCAGGTCAGCGTTGTAGGAGAAGGTAAAATCCTTTAAAAGGAGTCCCATTTTCTCTTTGGGGTTCCCTTCTCTTTTTGAAACTCAGGAGCAGCAACATTGTTGTAGTGTCACCACCAGGGCTTTAAGTGGAAGCTTTTTCAATAGTACATACAAGCCATTATTGCTGCTTATTTATCTTACGCAACTAACAACCATTGACAAAGCCAATAGTCCTGACTTGTTGTAGGTATGATATTACTTGTTGTACCATATATGTGGATGCAATGACAGAAACCACAAAATGCAAGTCGGGCGGCACACTATGCTAAGCGCAGATTTTTAGCTGACGTGTTTTAAGCCACGCCCTTAATTGAATTGGCCACGCCCCTTTTGTGAGACTCTTCCTCCCCCCCCCACCCCCCAGTTTTTTTTATCCCACTTAAAGCCCTGTCTAGGGGGCTCCATGCTGTGCACTGAGGGGGGAAATTATTGCTGTCCCAATGCGAAGCAAGTTTAGATCAATTTCCCAATGCAAAGTAACCAAATTACTGCCTCGGGTATATAATCTCTTTGAAACTTCATTTCGTGGTTGTAAACAGCGTATACAAGAGCATCATGAAATATACAATCACAATGTGTGGAATATTAAACGAAAATAATGTAGAAAGAGCCAAAACGTCAGAAATGTTACCAAATGAATTTACCTGAATAATCACATATATCCTTCTTTCAGAAATTCAATTATTATACATATTCAGCCTGATTCATCAAGCCGAAATCGGCTCGCAAAGGGCCAGATTCTGAGAATCTGGCCCTTTGCGAGCGCTATTTTTGCATTTGGGATTCATCATCCCAAATGCAAAAATCGGTAATAGCGATTTCGCTATTTTGCGAGGAATTACATTTAAGGAATCTCTATTTGAGATTCCTTAAATGCAATTCATCATCCATTTAAAAATTGTGAATTCGCAATTTCGGCCCGCTATTTACCGCGAGGTCAAACCTCGTGGTAAATAGCGAAAACTTAGAAAAATGCTTTTAAAAGCATTTTTCTAAGTTGCATGTTGCACACACACATGTCCTTTGGACATGTGTGTGCGCAGCACATGTTTCAATTTGCATTTAAGGGGTGCTACAGGGTGTCCTTTGGACACCCCTGGCACCCTTTAAATCGCTATCTTATTTGCGATTAGCTAATTGCTAATCGCAAATAAGGAATACTCCCCATTCATTCCTATGGGCCTTTTGACCCATAGGAATGAATGGGGAGTTATTCCTTATTTGCGATTAGCAATTTGCTAATCGCAAATAAGGAATGTGTAGGAATCGCATTTCTTTATGCAATTTCTACATGAATCTCGTTTTGCAAGTCCTTAATAGCGATTCCTTATGAATCGCTATTAGGGGTTCGCAAAACGGGAGAATGATGAATCAGGCTGTTAGTGCCTTAAAAAATATTTGCGATATTCTGCAAATTACCAATAAGAGTGGGTTCATTTCTGGAGTATCCTGTCTCACCTCTTTCGTGGCTGGAAAGTAATATACAAGCTTGCAGGGTGCTAATTGAAAACTAACAGTCAAGCCTAGGTTCAAGAAGTAGCTTGGATTTCACTTTATTCGATCCGGAAATCTTATTTCTCTTAGTGAACGTCACAGTATGTCCTGTCTTACATTTTCCCATTAATAACATCCATGCAAACACTTCTACAATCCATTAGTAATCTTTTGAGGCTGATGGTGCAAGTAAGGGAACAAAACTTCCAATTTATCATTCAATTAGCTGATGTGCAACTCATTATTCGACGTGTATGTGTGGCGCAGAGGAACATCTTATCATAAGCGTCACACTTCCTGTAATGTGTGCACATCACTGTACAGTGGCTTGCAGCGACGTTCCTTATTTTTTTACTAGATAAAATTGTTTTCAAGTAGGTTCTGCTTGCTTATCTCCGGCCTGCTCCCCTCACCTGGGTTAATTGCTCTCTCTCTGACATTTTCTGACATTTCTTTCAGATTCAATAAAGATAAGCAAGAGAGTGCACAAGCTCTAAATTCTGTCGATTCCTAATGTGTTTTAGTTGAGGCATGTTACTGAATGCAGAGTTAATGTGAGCTTTGTTTTAATCTCAGACTATTATTCTGTATTCCATTCAATGGAAAATAAATGAAAGCCATATGCACAAAGCTGTGTCAATATCACAATCACGGTAATAGCAAATGTTTTTTAGGGTCCTCACACCCACGCACAAAACGGCAGGAACAAAAGATCTCCGATAAAGAGCCCCGTTTTGAGTACCCGTCGGTCCGATGAGGAGCAAGTCCATATGATGAAGCATGTACCTAGCTTGCTGGGTGTGTGAGGACTCTAGTTCCGATTAGGAGGATCCCCCCATCCTCTATCCCTCTTTCTCTTTGTCCACCCTGTGGGAACAGCATACCTGTCTTGTTGATGACTGTAATACATTTGTAGCACATTGATAGAAAGGACGAGCCAGTTTTTCACCATTTCACATATTCAACTTTTTAGAAATGTAGCTGTGGGAAAGTATATCCTTCTTAGTGGACACTTCTTTTTAAGAATATTTGTTGTTAGTTTTTTACTCTGGACACTGTGATACTGCCATTCAGTATCACGGTACATGTGACGTGTACCTAAAAAAGAGGTGAACTACATCACTCTTAACTTTTAAAGTTTTAAATAACACCATCAGAAATGTGGTGCAAAAAAGTGCATCAGCGCCATACAGGATAAAATGTCATATGTGGACTCCGGTGTACATTGACACCACCAATGTTTGTGATTATCATACTCATGAGGGTGAAGAATTCAGCTATGGCATTGTGCACCCAAACAGGAAGAATTCTGGTATGCATTTGACAACAGTGTGTTGTAGGAGGCCATGTCCAGTCAGACACAGAGCTCCCTCATCCTAATCCACTGCTTCTGCGTTTATGGTGACCCAGAGGGGATTCCTGCAGGATGGGGGTAGCGCTGAACACAGGTGGAGACAGTGCAATGTCAGAATGCTGCATGGCTGGATGTCGAATTAGGGCTTATTCTTTGAGGTGGAATGAGTGCTACGAATTTTCAAAAAGCGTCACCACTAAGCCTTCTAAAATGCCTATGACAAGATGATGGTCTGTCCATTCAAAGCTTCTAGAGTGTCAAAATCCAAGATATTGTAGGAATGCCAGGTACTATTACAACCATTCATAAGCATTGCATTGCTTGAACACACTTTGTTTCCAGATTTCTCACCACATTCAATGCCTAATTGCTTCCGTAATTACCTATGAATTTTTCCTCCTGGTGATTGACCATTTTCTTTGTGGATCATTCCGGTAATCTTCTGGTTGGAGGTTGGTGATGTGCATTTTTTTACCAACACTACCTTCATCTTCAATCAAGATTTACAAAGATTGCCAATGGAGCCTTTTGCACTTTGTAGTTTTTCCTCCAAGTTGTGACTCTTGATAGGAAACACCTCTGTTAGACCTGGCATCTTTGGCGTGGTCTTTTTGTCCTCTACCTCCTGTATTTTTGATGCTGTGCTGGATTTCGTTTTTGCTGGTTTAGATGCTTTGGACACTCTGCCACTGCTGATCAGTGCCAGAGTGTAAGTGCTCCCTGTGTAAATTGTTATGATAATTGGATATACTTAAATGGCATATTTGTATCACCAAGAAGTCCCTAGTAAAGTGCACTGTGTGTGCCAGGGCTGGTGATGGCAAATGCTACTAGTGGGCCTTCAGCACTGATTGTGCCACCCACATGAGTAGCCCCAAAATGGTGTCTCAGGCCTGCCACTGCAGTGCCTGTGTGCAGTCTGTGAACTGCCATGTCCTCCTGGTCAGTGTCCCCACTGACCAGGCCTAACTCTTCCCTTTTTGAGCACATTAGTCACCCCTATGGAAGGCCCAAGGTACCCCCCTGGACAGGGTGCAGTGTATGTGAAAGATAGAGCATGTACTGGTGCAGGTGACATGCTCTGGTAGTGAATTACAGCCATTTTCGTTTTTCACTATTGTAAGGCTATCTTGCTCCATAGGTTAACATGGGGGATGCTGGCTACAGTGGTTACCAGCATATCTTCCCATAGGAACAAAATAGGACATAAAAGTCTGGTATCCCTGAACTTCTTTTAAGAAAGGTTGTTTTTAAGTCCTGTGTTTGAGAACAGCACTTTTAGAAAGTTGCTGTTCTCTTGTCTGACCTTTCTGTGTGCCTTGGCCTGTTTGTGTATTGACTGTCTGGTTTGAGAGTGACAGGGGCTGGGGATTCCCCAGCAGGCTGGCTGAGTCCGCCCTAGGCTGAATTACTGCATTTGGAACTTGAGTGGTGGGAGGAGATAGCACCTGGGCCTGAATAGGGCTGTGCCTGCCTTCCACAATGCTGGCTCCACCTCCTGCTGGGTGGCTGATGACCCTGCCCCTCATTCTGGAAGGAAAGGAGAAGCCAGGAAAACAAAGTGCTTAAGAAACACCCAGAACTGGTTCAGATCGGGCTCAGGGCCCACTTGCACAAAGAGAACAAAGACTTTTAGGGGTATAAGTACAGGACCCCTGACAACAGTAAATTAGATCATCCTGGAATCAAGAAAGAACCTCTGCCAAGGAAAAAGCTGAAACTGATGAAGGAAGACAGCCCTGCTGTTGCTCTGCAGGACTGACCTGCTGTTGCTTTGCTGCCAAGGAGAGGGGAAGGAATTTGCTTTGTGCTGTGTCCCCTTGCTTGAAGGAATCTCCAAGGGCCTGAGAAGAGCTGGCTTCCTGCTCTGAAGTACCAGGATCAAAAGGACTTTACCCCCAGCTTCCCTGAACTCTACTGAGAGAGTTCTGTCCTTCCTGGAGTGTGTGGCCATGTGTGGTGCCTCTGGAAGTTGTACCTGTGATGGGGAGCTGGAAACCAGGCTTTTAAAGACTTTCTGCAAGTTTTGTCGCATCGCTCACTTGCGGAGCGCATCCCCGACAGTGTGAGGAAATTCCCGCCGCTACGAAGGCCGAGATCGTTGCAGCGCCTGTTGCCTCTTCAGAGCCATCGCATCCTTCGTTTGCGGGACACGCTAGACGGTGCGGGAAGATTACCATCGCTGCGAGTGTCGTCGCAGGGTGAGATCACCACACCGCTTACTTGCGGACCGCATCACGTCGCTGCGAGTGTCATCACAGAAGCCCTCGCATCGAGAAGCTGCGAGAGAGAGATCACCGCTGGTCCGCGCATCGTCGCCCTGGAGATCGTCGCAACTCCAAAGATCATCACATCGTACCTTTGCGAGAGAAAACTTCCTACGGAACCTACGCACCGGAAACCATATAATTCCGCTTTCCTCCCCATACAGACCGGATTCGTCGCAACACGCTCGCTGCTACAGCGGGGTTGTCGTATCGCCTCCCCAGGGTCTCAGGAGCAACGCATCGCTTGTTTTCCAACGCACCAGCTTCTGCTTTTGGATCTTTGTCGCAACTAAAGGTACTGTTGGCTAAACGTGACGCAACTGTGAACTTTTCATGTATCTGTGGATTATTTTCTCGCAACCTTAAGAACTCTTTTGAAACCATATTCTTGAACTGTGTATGTTGGATTTTTGTTGTTTTGGTATTGTGTAGTTTAGATTAAATACCTTTATTTTTCTAAACTGTTGTGGAGTCAGTTTGTGGGGTTTTCACTGTGTTACTGTAAGTGTTGGTACAAATACTTTACACATTGCCTTCTGATTAGCCTTGACTGCTCGTGCCAAGCTACCTAGAGGGTGAGCAGGGGTTATCTCAGAGGGTTTCTTCCTTACACTGACTAGAAGCAAGGGTCCCTATTTGGACAGTGGTACCACCTCTGCCAACTACAGACCCCCAGTTCTAACAACCTCTCACATGTATTGTTCTTTTCTGTGTGGCACTGTGATTAATAGGAGCGGTAGTCCTTTCCTTGGGTAATCTAGTAGGGTACCTGAAGACCTTCCAGAGTCCTGCCCTTGACAGTCACTGGAAACACATAGCTTCAACTTCGCCTTTGTGACATTGTGATTACTGCCTCGGGTATATAATCTCTTTGAAACTTTATTGCGTGGTTGTAAACACCGTATACAAGAGCATCATGAAATATACAATCACAATCTGTGGAATATTTCGGTTTTCTACAGAGTAATTACCTGCAGAAAACATGGTAGGGGAAAGTGTTCCGCCATGTAGAAAAAAGGTACTTTTATGCAGTAAATAAGTCATCTACCAAAAGTACGTAGCAACTCACAGTTCTGGTCAGTTTAATGTATAAAAGTGTGAATAGCCAGACAATGATGTTTTCACCTTGTAGGGAATGAGAACTATTTGTATTACGAAGCCTCATTGTTTTTCTGTTTAGCAAACAGCTAGAAGAAAAGCCTTTCAAAGTTTATTTTTCCTGTTTATCAAAAAGCTAGTTCAATTTTAAAGGTAGATTTTTGATAACACTATTAGAAAGGTAACTTTATTTGTTTACTTTTCAGAATATAATGAGTTTGTTAAATGTAGCTAGAAGGAAGGTGGGCAAGGGATAAATTAAAGCGATGTATGTTGGTAAATTTGGTCAGAAGTGTATACATACAGATGAACGTAAGGTGGTTGACTTTCATGAACCTACAGAGAAAGCATCAGTGGTTTGCTTTAAGTTAACTGTGAATAACATTTCAGTTTTCATACATTATCACTCCATGCAGGAAATTGGGTTACTGTTTGAGGGTAAAGAAACTCTTCTCAAACATCAACCACAATTTATCTCAAGGTGAAGTCACAAGCAAATCCTGAATTAACCTGTTCTCAACCCGCAGGTAGCGTGGCACCCAGCAGTCAGACTGAACTGAAAGGCAACATGTAAAGTATTTTTGCAATACTTCAAGCGTAATACAGCGAAAACACAATACAAACGGATCCCACTTCAGTATATAAAAATAGTCGTTAATAAAAAAAACTAGAACAAAATGCCAAAAATCCAATCAGTAGAACTGGAGATATTCAATCTTAAAGGCTTCAGTAAAAATCACGCCAAAAATCTCAAAGCGCCTCACTGGGACAAAGTCACAAGTTCAGGCTGGAGTGTAGGTCTGTTACAGGGACCTAGTTAGGCCCAGTTAACAAAGTACCTTAAATCCTGGTTTGCGGTGCGCTGCGAGGCTCGATTATGAAAATGCATTGCAGAGCTGAAACGATGCGTCAGTTCTAAGATACGGCAAGGCTAAGGTGTGAGTTCCTGTGTCATCATCGAGGATTCCAACAGCAAGGGCTTGCAATATGAAGTCCATTGTGAAGGATGTGCTGCACATTCGGAATGATGAGTTCGTTCCAAAGGGCTGTGAGGGTGCGATGAGGAGTCTGGTGGCATCTATAAGGTGGCCATCAATGAGGGATGCAAGGGCCTGCACAGAGTAAGTGTTGAGTAGTGGCGGTTCAGATGAGGTGATGGACTGTGATGCAAAGTGTGTATGTCCGACTGTTCTGATCCACAGAGACTGGCAGAGCACTTTAGGCCCACTTCCAACAGTCTAGGATTGGGGTGAGCCCACTTGTCAGGGTAGACTCACAGATGGTAGAGCCCAGGTGCTTGCTAACAAGGTTGTTGGAGCCACTTGTCCCTGAGGGTCTAGTCAGCAAGTCATCCAACTATCCCTGAGAGTCATTTTGTGGTCCTGGTTTCAACAGCAGCAGGCCAGCACAGTAGGGCAGCTGTGCTTCAGAGCAGTAGCCCAGCAGCATGGCAGTCCTTTCAGAAGCACTTAATTCCTTCTTCCTGGCAGGGTATCCACAGGTCCATAAGTGTACTGAACAGTTGGTGCTTGAGGTCTACTATGTATACCTAGTTGTGATTTTTTAAATGGGGGAGTAGTTTCTAGAGGTTCCTCTTTGAAATCCTTAGGCATTCTGCCTTCCCTGCCGTGGCTCCCGACTAAATACAGGGGGTATGCCGCCCTCTGTGTGCAGGAAGGACAAGGTCTATTCAAGTGTACGTAGGGCTGTGCTCAGCTCCGCCCTTCCATCCTGCCAGTGAGGGCCCATCCAAGCATGCCTAAGCTCTCTATTGTATGTGGCTGTCTAGGAGGAATACAGAACACCCAATTATCAGCTACACCAAGTCGTGTGACCTAGAAACAGGCTACAAACACTAAATGGCTAAGGCAGGAAAATTCCAATTTGCAAATTGGCACTTTCAAAATTGTAATTTAAAATCTGACTTCGCCATAAGTTCGGATTTTTCATTACAATTCCAAAGACACCAAACATGAACTTGTTACCTACTCTCATTTGAAAATTGCACCTTATGAAATGTAATAAGGCAACTTCAATGTTATCCTACAGGAGAGGAAGGCCTTGAATTAGGGAAAAACAGCTTTTCACTATGGGGACATGTAAAACTTAAAAGTACATGTTCAAATTTTTAAATACACCACGCCCTTCGCTCTGGGCTGATCAGGGCCTACCCTAGGGGTGACTTATATGTATTAAATGGAAAGGTTTAGGCCTGGCAAAAGATTTATTTTGCCGGGTGGCAGTCTAAAAACTGAATGTACAGGCTACAATGGCAGAGTGAGACATGTTTAAAATGCTACTTAGGTGGGTGGCACAACCAGTGATGCAGGCCACTAGCAGCATTTCATTTACAGGCTCTGGGCACAATTAGTGCCACTTTACTAGGGATTTGTGAGTAACTTAAATATGGAAATTGAAGGATAAGGCAATGTTGCCATGTTTTAAGGAGTGAGTACATGCACTTTAGCACTGGTCAGCAATGTTAAAGTGCACAGAGTCCTAATGCCAGCTAAAATGAGATCACTAAAAATGGAGAAGGAAGGCATAAAGTTAAGTCTAATCGGTCCTAATTATGAGTATGATAAGTTTGAAGAGTTTAAGGAGTCAGAAAATCTAGGCGGCTGTAAGGTCTACTTCTCTGAAATGCATAATTTCTAGTCTTCATGGCTCTCACTTACAAGTATATCAGTTACAGCCTCTGAAATCTACCAACTTTGTTTTGGGCCCGAACCCTGGGTTTCCTATTGTCTGTAATTGATTGATATGAGAAGGGGGCATGAAGGAAAGTTTAAAATGTTGGCATTTAGTAGTTATGTCTACAAGTTTAGATACTATTCGTTAGGTGAATGTATCCTTTTTGAAGTGCTCTCCTTTCGCATGCCTGTAAGAGTATCCCTGTCTATACTATCTGTCCGCAGTTGCAGCTATAAATCCCTGCACTCGTGATATTTGAGTTACAATAAGGACTATTTTGTGCTGACAATTAATGGCTCCTGGTTCAATGAGAAGAGCTGTTATTACATCAGATCTGTGTTTAATTAGACTTTTTTTGCTAGTTTTGCCTTTTCAAGTGAAAATAGGTCTGTCACACATGCCTACGTTACAGTTTCCCTTGTGCTTATTGATCTTACCCAGGAAAAAATACTTAGTCAGGAGATCGCTGCACCCTGACTCGCAGACATGAGTTGCAGCACAGTAGCACATACAAGGAATTACAATAAATAAATGTGCTGTAAATTACTGGGTTTCGGATCACCAAGAAAAGCTGCTATGGGATCAAGTCTGTATTTGATTGCACTTGTTTTCTAACTTTGCCTTCCCAAAATAAAACATACTTTGACATTTCCTGTAGGTCTGGCTCATGAGTACACTGTCATGCCAGACCAAAACATCAATGCAGGTTTTAGGTAATCACGGGATAACTTTTTAATTTCCTGCTACAGCGGACTCACATGAATCACCCCCCTCTACAACCTATACCAACTGTGATCTGAACATTTCAACATCATTCACGCCAAGCCGCTTCTTGCAGGATTCTAATAGTCTCTAGTGCGTTGGGTAAATTATGTGGGCAAACCAGAAAGCAGGCAATCTGAGTTAATGGCACTAGAGAATTTATGATAAACACTTAGGGGCATATTTATAAGCCCCTACCGCCACAGGAATGTCACTTTTATGACGTTCCTGTGGCGATAGGTGCTGCGCCTTAATCACAGAGTGAAAGGAATGGGCAATGGGTGTTCAGATGAGCGTTCCGCCGCAACACCCATTGATTTTTATTCTGCCCCATATTTACAAGGAAGGCTTAAATATGGGGCAGCACCAAAATTAAGACCAGGGAAAACATGGTCTTAACCGCTTTGCCGCGGTGCGGCAGAACTTGACGCGTGCGCAGATCGGACGCACATGCCCACCGTGACGTCAGATGGCTGGGTGCCATTCGACGCATGGAATAGGTTAAACAGGCGAAACGAGGAGAAATTCTTTATTTCTCGTCGTTTCTGCTGTTTCTATGTGTGCTGCATGTGTAGCACTCACAGAAACGGCAAAATGCAATGAAGGTAGGTAGGTAGATTGTGTGCAGGAAGGTTTGCACATAAACAATCATTCATGGCGTTTTGCTATTTCTTTGAGTGAGACTTGCAACAAAATGCAGTTCGGTTTATCCTCGCAAAATTCTACTTTGCTATCAAGGTCTCACTCCTTAGATAGTGCTTTCCTGAATTTTCTACTCAGCTTGGGCTATATGCTTCATTAAAGAAAGTATAGTTCTATTCGTTTCACAATTGTATCAAAATTGAGCATTGTAGTTCTAGGTTCACATTAGTTTCCTTAAAATTATTTTCACAAATATCAATTTTCCAAAATTAATAAATATATCAGTGAGAGACCTCCTTCCTCAGCTGTTCGTTTTCCACAACTGCTTTGCAGATGTTTCAGGTCTTTGTGCCCTTGGTTATTTTGTGGGTTTACAATAGTTAAAAAGTGTTAGGTGCAACACTGGGTCAGAATTACATTTGAGGCATGAGAAAGAATACTGCTGTTCATGATCTCTTTGCATCCCGGTCTGCATAATGTGAAGCAAACCAAGTGCATCTAAAGTCTGAGATTACTGCAAATTACATAAAATTATATATCTCCTCCAAATTTGTAATCTTCACACTATTCTAAGACTGCTAGGTCTCATAACAAATGGTATAGAATTCTCAAAAAAAGTTAGTAGTGAAAGCCATGTCCAAGATAAAGCAGTACTTTGCACGTGATCATTATGCTGCAGCAGTGAGGTATCTGAGAATGCTTTGAAAACAGACAGTCTACAATGCCACACATTCAGGCAAGGAGGAACAATGGCAAGAGATTTTTAGAATGTGCAATTTACAAGATCCAAGAACATTCCACCATTATACAAACAATTTGGCATGTTTATCAAATGGGAGGGAGAAACATGCCTATAGGTGACTGGGATCACATAGGAAGATGCTGTATGTGTCTGTTCAACTTATCACAAAAAATGTGGTTGAAATCATAGCGGATTAATCTGACCACTGGATCTTAGTTGACAAGCTGTTGAAAGTCATCAAGGAATGGAGAAAGAGGATGCCTCTGGCCCATACAACCTGCCTAAAAACAAACCATGTTTTGGGGCCGCACTTACCATGTTTTTAAACCCGCCGTTTACAAGTCACTTCAGTTTCAGAGCCTACAAGGAGCTCAGTTTTCATCTTCCATGTAAACAATGCGGTCCAAACGACCCTAACAAATATCAACCTTTAGTAGTAAGTCAAAATAGTGCCCAATTTTTTGATCTACTAAAAGTTCGAAATCTGATACCATGGTTTCAATCTGGATTCAGAGTCAAAAGTAGTACAGGTGATAAGAATCTCGCTCTGTCATGCTACATGGGGCAACTAATTTATAATATGTAGGCAACATTGATTTCCAAACCTCATGGCAGAGCACGCCTTTGGATTAAGCTATTTTAATGGTTTAGTCCAGCAGAGAGTCATTCAACAGCTGCATGGCTGATTGTTGGGTGTTAGCAACCAACAGCTCAGTCTCCAAACAAATAGTCACCACATGGGGCTTAAAACAGGGATATGTCTTGCCTCCCCTGCTTTTCAACCCTTGCATTGGAGACCTAAGGGACGCAGTCTGCGACAGGAGATCATGTCTACCATAAGCTCACGACAGAGCAGTGTAATTTCTGTAATACCCACCAGATGAGAGAAAGATAACTCGAGAAGGATCTGACCATCCAAGCCTTTAAGATACATTACCCTTTGGCTTCGCAGTCCTGTGCATGTGATAACCTGCAGCCATATCTGTCTGTTTCTGTTCCTGTAGGAATCAAATTGCATACCTGTGGTTGCGTTTTTGTTGAGCGTTCCGTGGGTTAGAAATACCCAATTTTTGCGAAATGCTGTTGATTTGGCACTGCCAGTAAGGAGCCTATCTGCCATCTGATTTACCATTACCCAGAGCCAGAGGTGTTAGAAGAAGGCATTTTCTAGGGTCAACTGGTGTAGATTAAAAATCATACAGTGCCAAGTATCAGGCAAAAGGTGCTTTCCGCATACGGACTTGCAATTGGCAAGAGGCAGTAATCAAAATTATTTAATGCCTCCAAGGTAGATTCAAGAACCACAACTAAACTGAGTAGCCAGTATGGGGTTTGCTGTTGTAACCACAAGGAGAAGATACCATTTGGGACACTTTGTTACATTTTAATAATAATTGTCAAATCAGTTTAACTACTAACAGTGGAGCAACTGGAAGCCACAGCTGACGGAGCAGCGCCAGTATGATCGTTTCAAAGAAGCAACAGTATTATGCAGAATTGAATCTAAACGAATTACAACAAACATATATGCTAACATTTGATTCCCACACCACTGCAGGAGGGCAGATTTATCAACACTGCACCGCTGCCAAGTGACGCATACTAGCACAAAATGTAGAAATGCAAAAAGCACTTTGCTGTTCTTTTTCCTTCCTTCCTTCCTTCCTTCCTTCCTTCCTTCCTTCCTTCCTTCCTTCCTTCCTTCCTTCCTTCCTTCCTTCCTTCCTTCCTTCCTTCCTTCCTTCCTTCCTTCCTTCCTTCCTTCCTTCCTTCCTTCCTTCCTTCCTTCCTTCCTTCCCATTTGATCCAAACACTCCAGATCTGATGCTTAGTATCAATGGGACCCTGTTTACTTGGCAGGTGTCTATCTTTTGCTACCTGGGCATTAGGGTATGCCATACAGAACAAGATCTCCTTGATGGAAACCTTACGAGGGCGCCTACCTCTTTGTCGTCCCAGATGACGTTTTGGAAAACATTACTACTTAGCATCTCAATTACAATGGGTGGCTCATTGGGTGAAGGGCCGACATCTATCAGACACAGCGAGTAATGACACTCAATACACAAAATACAATATCCTCTCATTGCTTCGCACATGTGGCAAGAAGCCTAGCCTTCTCCTTTTGCTGTTGCAAGTGGCCTATAGATGATTTCGTCGTTCATTGTATCTCACCAGAAACATCAGACCTTATGCTCCAGCGACTCCTTTACTGGAGACACCAAGGGGCAACAGGCTAACTACACTGACTGATCGTGAGGTCTGGCATACAGCAGGACTGCATACATTAGGTGACTTCTATCTAGAAGGTTCACTCATACCATACAGTGACCTTAGGCAGGAGGAAGGAATACCTCCAGTACATTTCCTTATCCATCCATAAGTCTGCTGGGGTGAAGCTGGGGGGGGACATTGTGCAAAACCTACAAACAAATTTAGTACTCCAGTATATTCATGTCATAGGAAGTGACAGGCATCTCACTAGCTGGTTTGCGAATGCACTCCACCTCCATACAGCAATGGATCTAACCCTGTTACATCTGAAATGGGAATCCGATTTAGGTTGATCATGCACGAGCACAGAATGGAACACAATAACTGCAAGCCCAACATTTTCCCCACTTTATGCCCGATTTAGATTGATACAATATTATATAACACACCGAGCATACCTAACACCGGAGAAAAGTAATCAATATTTTAATAGGATTGACCCTTGACCCTGCTTCCAGGCAGGTCGCGCCCTACACCGCGCAGCTCCACCTGACTGCGCCTGTGTCTTTAGCCCAGCTGCTGCTGCGAGTTCGAGGGCCACCTCCACCCGCAGGCTACCACCTGCGCCTCATCCCTGGTGGCCAGTGGTAGGCCTTAGGTTTGCTTTTGACTCTTTCACTGTTGTTTTTACTGTTGTTGCCTGCTCTGTACTGTTTATTTTTTGTATTTCCTGTTTTTCTCCTTCTTTCATTCCCCCTGATTGTTGTGCCCGTTTTTTCCTTCTGTTCCTCGCCGGTTCCACACTCCCGCCACTGTGTCCCCTGCATCCCCGCCCCCCGCTCCCAGTCGTCTGCTCCTCCCACCCACCTCCCCTTCTTATGGCAGCCGCTGCGTGGCCGAGCAGCGGATGCGTGCAGCGGGCGCACTGCTTGCGCGCCGAAGGCACGCCTAAGGCAATCCTGTCTGCGCCCGTTCGAGTCTGGACCATGCCCAGCGCCAGAACCCCTGGCCACCATGAACACCACGACGCCCGACTCCGCTATGATGCCAGCACCCTCCACGCACTCAACACCGGACAAACACACTCCTGCTTCCAGGCCACCCCGAGGAGCACCCAAGGAACCTTCTCCTGCCGGAACTGCAGCTTCACCAGCAACAGACCCACAAATCTACCCACCAGGGCAGGACGCATTCACCTCAGATGCATATTCCTGAACACCCACTCCGCACACAAACATACCATCGAACTCTGGGACCTGCTCGACACATCCTCCCCAGTGATCGCTTTCTGACTGAGACCTGGATGAACGACTCCTCAGCACCAAACATGTCCATAGCCATCCCGGACAGCAGAGACCACGCCAACGGAGTAGGAGGTGGAATCGCCATCATCCGCAAATCCACCCTCAAGGTCTCAACCAACTCTGACGACACCCTCAACACTGCCGAACACCTGCACTTCCAGATCCACACTGATCCCAACACCACCCTCAGAGATACTCTGATCTACAGGCCCCCTGGACCCCGGCCACAGTTCTGCGACTCCATCGCCGACATTGTCAGCACGTACGCTCTTGTGTCCAAGGACTACATCCTCCTCGGGGACTTCCACCTCGAGAAAAACAACGACACCAACTCCACCACCCTGCTCAACAACCTCGACAACCTCGGACTCAAACAGCTCGTCACAACTCCCACCCACTCCGCCAGACACACGCTTGATCCCATCTTCTCCGCAGGCTCCCACGTCTCCTTCAGCCACACCACCAAACTCCACTGGACCGATCATTGCTGCGTCCACTGCACCTTCAAGAAGCACACCCCGCACCACCGCACACCACAGATCCCCCGCTGCTGCTGGAGCAAATCACCGTAGACCAGCTACACACCGGCCTCGCCAACAGTCCACCCACAGACCGCACCAACCCTGACGCTGACGCCAGCAACCTCAGATGCTGGATCGAAGACTGCGCCAACACCCTCGCCCCGATCAAGAATCCCTCCAACAGCCGCACCAACAAGACTGCCGGCTAGTTCACCGCCGACCTCCAGACCTTCAAACAAAATTGCCGAAAGCTGGAGAAGTAATGGCACCACGAACAATCATCAGAGAATCAAGCAGCCCACAAGAACGCCATACGCCAACATGATCACCTCATCAGATCCACCAAAAAGACCTCCTTCAAGGACCGCCTCGACAACAACGCACACAACAGCAAAGAGCTCTTCAACATTGTAAAGCAACTCTCCAACCCCAGTGCCAGCACCAACAACATCCCACCTTCGCAAGACCTGTGCGACTCCCTGGCCTCCTTCTTCCAACGCAAAATCGCAGACATCCATGACAGCTTCGACAACCAAGCCTCCACTACAGCCCGCAACACCTCAGACCCCACGGCCACTGCCCACGGCGACCCCCTCCTCAACTGGACCAACATCAACGACGACAACACCATCAAAATCATGACCACCATCCACTCCGGCTCCCCGTCAGACCCGTGCCCACACCACATCTTTAACAAAGCCAGCGACACCACCCCACCCCACCTCCACAAAGCCATCAACATCTCCTTCGAGACTGCGACCTTCCCGGAGAGCTGGAAGATCAACGCCCTGCTCAAGATGCCCAAAGCAGACACCAAGGACCTCAAAAACCTCCGGGCCATCACCCTGCTCCTGTTCCCGGCGAATGTCATCAAGAAAACTGTCAACAAACAGCTGACCCGCTCCCTCGAGGAGAACAAAATCCTGGACCCGTCCCAGTCTGGGTTCCCCAGCAACTACAGCTCTGAAACGGCCCTCATTGCTGCCACCGTCGACATCAGGGCCCTGATGGACAACAGCAAGACCGCGGCCCTCATCCATCAACATATACATGGCCCCACTCGCCCATGTCGCCAGACTGCACGACCTCAACACCATCTCTTATGCCGAAGACACACAACTGATCCTCTCACTCACCAAGGATCCTATCACCGCCAAAACCAACCTCCACGATGGTATGAACGCTGTCGCAGAATGGATGAAGAACAGCCATCTGAAGCTGAACTCGGACAAGACGGAGGTCCTTATCCTCGGCTCCACGCCTTTAGCCTGGGACAACTCCTGGTGGCCCACCGACCAAGCACGCAACCTGGGGTTTGTCCTCTCTCAACGCTCTCCATGACCAAGCAAGTCACTGCCATCTCATCCTTCTGTTTCAACACCCTCCGCATGCTCTACAAGTGGATCCCCACCGACACTAGAAGAACGGTCACCCAGGCTCACGTCAGCAGCAGACTGGACTATGGAAACACCCTCTACGCGGGAGCCCCGGCCAAACTGCTGAAACGACTGCAATGCATACAGAACGCCTCTGCCCGCCTGATCCTCGACATCCCTCGCCACAGCCACATCACACCCCACCTGAAAGACCTGCACTGGCTTCCAGTTAACAAAAGGATCACCTTCAAACTCCTCACCGACGCACACAAAGCCCTCCACAACACCGGCCAAGCAGTACTTTAACAAACGGCTCACACTCTACACCCTGAACCATCAGCTCTGCCCCGCCGACCTCGCCCTCTCCACCATCCCCCGCATCAGCAGAACAACCAGCGGCGGCAGATCATTCTCTCCTATGGCAGAACGAAGACCTACTAACCTTCAGGAGGCTACTCTAGACCTGGCTGTTCGAGCAGTAGCAGCACCCCCCCCCAGCACCTTGAGACCCCCACGGGAGAGTAGCGTGCTTTAAAAATGTCTTGATTGATTGATATGCAATGTCCTATGTGTTCTCAGCATGATGCGGATATCATACACATGTTGTGGTCCTGTGCAGCAGTATTGGGAGGGGGTGATACAGCACCTATCTACCTGCACTGAAAGAGCCATCTCGAATACGTGGGAAATATGTAAACTGTGGTTGATTACAAGAGATAAAAAGTGCAGAGACACAAGTGGATTTATAGATCTAGGTCTTGTGGTGGCTAAACGGCTAATAACGAAATGTTTGAAATGAAAGATTCACTGTATTTACTGGCCTGGTCCCGTTCTTAACTGGGCCAAGGTTGACGGGTGTGTGCCTCCATAGGGAAGACATGTTAGGGCTGCGTAAATTTCCTGTCTCAGATAGTTGGAATTCGATCCTTGTGGCTTTGCAAATAAATATACTCCCTGATCCAGAAGTGGATCTCCCACGGAGTGGGGAACTGGTGGTTAGATGAGAGGAAAAGACAGGTACCTACCCTGATGGGACAAATGGGATGGTATGCTTCGTGTACATATTTAAAGCTAATGGAATGTCAATATCTGGGGCATATTGTTCTTTCTGCAGATTAGATGCATTTGATACTTGTGTTGGAGGGTGGCCTTGAGTACGGGTCTTCCTGAAGTTAGGTAATGTTTCTCTCCTTTTTTGGTTTACAAATTTCAAGTTTTCTCTAAATGTATTTGAAGCAAGCATACTTACATTTTGCCCTCAAATATCAGTCTGTTATAATATGTGATATGGAACTCAGATGTATATAAGCACTCAACAGGACAATATGGGCCATATGTACAAACACATTTTCCCATAGGCACAGAATTGATAAAACCCTTTGATACATCTGGCCCTATGTGTTTAATTACAATGTGATTTATTTGCTTTGGAGCTACTGTAAATTAAGTGAATACAGGAGAGCAGCTGTAACATGAAAATAGATCATTCAAGTGGATAGATCTGCATGTACAATAAGCACATAGACACTTCTTGGACTTGAGTGCTGTAAACAATCATCGCCATGGACGACTGCTGTAGTGACTTCCTATTGTGGCTCCTGTGTAAATGTATCACTTATGCATGTGTTGTACTCGTGAAATGTTTTTCTATTGCAAAAATCACTGAATAGATTAAACAAAAAGAAAAAGGGAGAGTTCCCTCGGTTGTACATGAGCATTCTCACTGTAAGACCCAGGGGTTTTACACAAACTATCTACTAAAATTGGCACATAGTGTTTTGCACCAAAAAATATTCTTTCCACTGTGCAGTTGTTAACCAGGATAAATGTTCTCATTTAGAAGATTTCTTTCAAAATTTCATGTGTGTAGCAATGTACAGCACACACAGTATGTGTGAACTGTTTGAAAGTTAGTCTAAGCATAGTTTTTTGTTCTGGAAGGCTACTCTTCCAATACACACACACCTTTGCAGTATGGAGCAAAGGTATGTGTGTGGCGCTAGGCAGCCTGTTTGTGCATCCGCACTGGAGAAGAGAGCATCAGTGGGGAATCGCAGTAGATATAGCTTAATGATGCCCTCCTTCCCCTAGCGCAACACAGTGCTGCTTTTGTTGCTGAGCTGCATTGAGCTGTGTCATTATAAATCTGCCCCCAGGTGTGTTTTATATTTCTATAAGGCATATATGTTGTATGAGATTGCCATCGGAGTTACGATGGGTGACCATTGACTCTGAACACTTACTCTGCGGTTGCGAACAAACAATTCTTTTTGTCAGGATGAAAATTACCGAACCTACATGCTCCTCAACTAGGTATTTTAGTCAGGAATGCATCTTTGAAATCTACCTGATTGAAGGAAAGGCATTGCTGAAAATGGATTGTCATCCAGCAGCACTCAATGGGGAAGCTGTGGTTTCATGCAGAAAATGAGGATACTATTATATTTTCTGATAACAGCATCTAGGGGTGTATTCTGTGTGTGCTTACAATGACTACAATCAGTACAAACGATATTTAAGGCTTCCCTTTGATTGAAAACGCATAGATGTTTAAAGCCTCTTGTGTGAAATGGTTTCACTTTGTTGCATGTTTGAAATGCCACAAAGTATACCAAGAGAGAAACAACCTGTGGCTTTCCCCACAGGGCCTCACTGAGCCCAACCCTGTTCAACACATACATGGCCCCTCTGGCCAGCTTGGTCAGATCCCAAGGCATGAACATCATATCATACGCTGATGACACACAGCTCATCCTCTCCCTATCTGCAGACCCCACGATCACCAAAGCCAACTTCCACAGGTACATGACAAGTGTCTCCAGCTAGATGCAGAATAACTGCCTTAAACTAAACTCTGACAAAATAGAGGTGCTCATCTTTGGTAGCAACACATCCCCGTGAGATGACTTCTGGTGGTCAGCAGAGCTCGGCCCTCCTTCCACATCCTCAGAACACAATAGGAACCTTGGCATCATACATCACAGCAAGCTCACAATGAAAAAATAGATAAACGTAGTGTCCTCAGCCTGCTTCCTCACTCTCCGCATGCTCTGGAAAATCTTCAAGTGGCTCCCGATCGGCACACGGCGTGCAGTCACTCAGGCCGGTCACCCGCAACCTAGACTATGACACCACCTTCTACCTCGGTGTCACCTCTCAGCTGCTGAAGAGACTTCCGACCATCCAGAACACAGCAGCCAGGATTTTCCTCGACCTCCAGAGGTGAACCCACATCACCCGTTACCTCATAACACTCTACTGGCTCCCCGTCCAAAAGAGATGCCAGTTCAGAATGATGACCCACGGCTACAAGGCACTGCACTATTAAGGACCAGCCTACCTTAAACATAGGCTGACCTTCCACCAACCCGTCAGACATCTATGCTGCGCATCCCTCTCCCTTGCATACACTCCCGAATTCTGCCAAATCTGGAGTGGAGTCTGCTTCTTCTCCCACCTGGCCGACAAGACTTGAAATGGCATCCCTCTCCACTTCCGGACCTCCCCATCCCTGCAGCAGTTCAGAAGTGGGCTAATAACCTGGCTGTTCAATTGACCAGGCCCAGCAGCAGCTACCCCCTGCTCCTGGATACCCTCACCGGTGTTAAGCAATGCTTTACAAATGCGAATTGATTGATTGATTAATACATAATGGGTTTTACAAGCACTTTCAAAAAATGTTTATCTGATTATGGCATTTCCATTTTTTATTCAGTTGTGCAGCCATTGTTTTGTTATGTTATTTTATCTTATGGTATGGTATGGTTTGGTATGTTATGATATGGTATTGTATGGTATGTAGATGTGTATGGCGCAGCTTATCACCCATGAGGGTGTCCAAGTGCTGGAGCTAGAGGCAAAATATTTTTGGGGTCTCGATAAAATCACACATCACCATAGTAGTCTCTGACACTGATTGGGACTACTTTGTGTGTGGATGTTTTCCTTGTGAAAGGGTAGCATGCATAGCACATAGGGAAGTTCACCAATGACTGAAGTGGGATGACTCATTGCCTCATGATAAATGCTGGAGTAGGTGGAAGAATAATGGGAATGCTACAGCAGACTAATGGAAGAAGCCCGGCTCAAAACCCCTATACCTAACTCTATTATACACATAATTTTGGTGAGATCAAAATCTAACACCAGACCTAAATAATCCAACCAGTCCAGCTTTAGCTGCCATGTTCTTGCATTTGCTATTTTTTTTATATTATCTTTGTAATCCTTTATTACAAATAAATAAATAAAAAAAAAAGGTTGCAAAGGCACATAGATAGAGGGGGTTGTATAGCTAAAGAGTTGTGCAGGTACATACAAAGATAGATAGATGGATAGAGATGGTTGCAGAGATACCTAGATAGAGAAGGTACCAAGTATCCAGTTACTGTCAGTTTGTATCCCCACTGGAGGGCTTCTGAAGACCTTGTGATGGGGGTGTGGTTCTGGACATGGACCCATGTTCGAAGGCTGAGGAATCTGTCTATAAAAATCAGGGCTGCCAAGAAAACACCAAATGATATAGGGCAAATGGTGGAATCATTTTCTATCTGTTGTACCTACTTTGTAATGATTTTCATAGTGCTGCTGGTTTGTGTTAATTTTGAATCTATGACAGCTTCTGGTTGTGGTCTGCTACATTATGATCTAAACGTTACATTATAATCAGAAAGTAATTACACTATGTACTGTTGATGACTGTCATCTTTGTACTGTGCTTTTGTGTATACAATAATTTTAAATGATGTGTAAAAAAAGTAATTACCGGCCTCTTCACACCTCCGAAATTAGACAAAAGTGTGTGAGCAGCCTCAGAGCAAGCATGCCCGCGATCACATCTACTCCATTATTTCAAGGACAGCTACTGGATAACGATCATAGCCTAAACTGATCAAACACCCAGTCACAGGCATGTATCCACATGAAAATGTTGTATCTCTCCAAAGAGGTCTGCCCAATGACAAGATACCATTTGAATACGTTCATATTCTCCATGCACAATGCTGTATTACGTTGCATCTACCGAAGCTTAAGTGGTATGATGTTTTCATAAAACTATCAACAGTTAGCCTGTCTTATAACATATTGTAGTGTCTGACAGCACACTAGACCTTTTCTCTCAATCACTATGAAAGCCATGCCCACATTTTGGAAACTCTTCCTTCTTAGCGTATTGTCCAGATCTTTCCCTTTCTTAATTAATATTTACCTTAGGGGGCGCTAGGTGGCGCACTGGTGTATGGACGCCTTTTCGTAAGGCTCTCACAGCCTGGCGTAATTGATCCTATAATCGATCCTTGAACCGATGTGTGATCGGGCCGATACTGCTACCACCTGCTGAGGAGGCTGCCCGGGTGCTCCGGTGAAATTTCCAGGCTGATTGCTCATACCCTGAGGCTGGTAGAGACTCCGTTGTGTCCAGCGACCTGGACTGCTGGAGGGCTTGATGCAGCTGGCCGGCTTGCCGCACAACGCGAGACCGAGGATCAAGTACCGGCTGCTGGGCCCTGGAAGGCGCGAAACTGACGGAGCGGCGGTGGCGAGACGCGCTCTCAGAGCTCCTCTTCTCATAGCGGCGCCTTGAAGATTGTGGTGTTGCTGCTCGGCCCATCTACCCCAGCAGGTACTCGCTATAGTTTCCTAGATCCCCTGGGCAAACTGTTTGCTGCTGAGTGCGACCATCATTCTGCTGACGGCTGTCGGGGGTGGAGGCCATCTTAGGACCGGCCCCTCAGCCTATCCACGAGACTTCCAAGGGATCTAAATTCACCTACCCCCAGGCGTGGAAGACATCGCGGTGCACGCTGCGCCGGATGCGTATGCCGTCAGCTCCTGGAGCTACCGGGGAATCGGCTGATCTCAGCGGTCCATCTTCTGGCTGACCCTTGACAGCGGGGTGAGTGGAGCGAGCGGCGCTGTGCAGGGTCCGAGGCTGCGGCCATTATTGGGGATCTACTACTACTCTCCTATTGCTGGCGTTGGCTGGGTCCTAAAGTGTGAACGCACGGCGGTGTGCAAGAGGCTGGAGACGCTGGTGGTACCGACCACTTGGGGACGGCGGTGATTTGCCATGCATTAAAGCCTTTGACACTTGCTGATCCTTGTTGATTGCAACCACCGCCCCTCACCGGCTAATTAACATCCTGGGAGAGGAGGCTGCTCCATGCGACTGACTGTGCTGCACGTCTGATTCACGGGTGCTGCCATTGGTGCACAACCGCCCTAACACCCTGGAGGCAATTGGCGCACGGTGAGACAGCGGTGGGGTGGTCTCACTGGGAGACCCCTAAGTCAGAGTTGGAGAAGAGATTGGAGACCGAAGGAGACGACAAATACTGGCGTTAACCTTGATTTAAACCCCAACCGAGTGCTGATATCTACTGGCGCTCGTCGCGACGGTACAGACACTAAGTTGATAGTGCTCACCGAGCTTGCGTACCAGTGGTAAACTAGCTACCCACTATACTGCGCACTGTGCTGCTTGTGGGTGGTTGGTGGTAAGATGGGCCGACCTGATGCGCGTCAGCCGAAGCTTACATTTGATGCCGCGAAGAAGTCAACCCGTACCAGTCCGGAGCAACTGCAGCAGACAGAAACCAGTAATCCTACCAGTAGTCAGACGACCAACTCCACAGATATCCAGGAAATCCTACGTGAGATGCGACAGGGATTCGCAACTATTGCTGATAAGGTGGACAGAATATCGTCCAGGATGGATGCTGTCGTGCACAAGCTGAATGTCCATGAGGGGAGACTGAAGGAAGCGGAACAGCGGATCTCAGACGTTGAAGATACCTCAGGACAACATACGACACGACTTACGCGGATGGATGACCTGCTGCGCACAATAGCGGCAAAGAATGAGGATTTGGAGGCGAGGAGTCGCCGTAATACCATACGCGTAGTGGGTATTCCGGAGTCCACCAATGTGGGCAAAATGGAGGACTATGTGGAAAAGCTCCTGTTGGCTTCGGTGGGCTCGGAAGCATTCTCCCCCCAGTTCATCGTAGAGAGGGCGCACAGATCCCTAGAACCGGTACCCAAACCGGGCATGAAGCCGAGGCCTATCATAGCCCGCTTGCTGAACTATAGGGATAGAGACACAGCGCTACGGGCGGCTCGGACCACCAAAGCACTTAACTATGATGGAAACAGTTTCACGATTTACCCTGACTTTACTCCTATGGTACAGGAAGAACGGCGCAAGTTCCTGGACGTCAAGGCGAAACTTTGCACTCTTCAGGTGGATTACGCACTACTCTATCCGGCTAGACCACGAATCACGTATCAGGGTCGCCAATTATTTTTTACGAAACCGCAGCAAGTTGAGGAATTTATAAAACATTTTAAACGCACAGCGCTCCAGAACAGAGACGGGATGGCTGCACCTGACCGCGGAGAAGACCGCATGGAGGATGAGGAACAGTGACCTCCTGATTCTTGCTTTTCAGATATCGCCCTAAATCCTGTATGTGAGTACTACGGTGTAGACTGCTACACGGCAATAGACATGTTCATCGATTTCTATACCTCTTGAATCTTTGCGGTGGGTGGGTGTGTTGGCCTGACACAAACTGGTCTAGATCCTCATCGCCAGGCACCCCTCTTCCCCCCGATGGCTATGGGTGTCCCGCTGTTGGGAACTTGTGGAGGGGAGGGGGTGCTGTGCTGCCACCTAGAATGCTACCTAACGGGTATCACCCATATTGTTACTGTTGTTACAGGGTGTGTTCTCACCCTCGATTGTTGAGGGACTTGGGGAGGGGAAGGGTGGAAGACTGCACAGGCGAGTTGGGGATGCCTCTTTGGGTGGTGGGTGGGGAATGGGGGAAAATGTGGGAATTATATGATTTGGTTGAATGTGAATTACACGGGCAAGATGACACAGTGATATGCTGGAGGGAAGCGAGTGGACCTGTTGAGTATGTTGCATTGTGGCTATGGGTGCTCCATTGTACGATCCTAAAACAGACTGAAATAGGTTACACTGGGCGCAGGAATTGTTAATAAATGCACCTTTATATCTTGGAATGTGCGTGGACTGAAGGATGCACGGAAACGTAGGCAACTGTTAGCATATTGGGATAGACATAGTGTACAGGTGGTTATGCTGCAAGAAACTCACGAACCCCCAGCGGTTGCTTCCACATTCGGCGCGAGATGGGCGGGTGTAAGGGCTTTCTCGAACTACTCCTCTTATTCCAGGGGCACTGCTATTCTTATACACCGAGCCCGCCCCTTCACACTGCAGGGTCAACTGATTGATAAGGAGGGTAGATATGTGATTGTGTGGGGGAGGTTGGGTGGAGAAACGATTACCATTGCCAACTGTTATGCCCCTAATGTTGATGATCCTCACTTTTTTGCGCAACTCTGGGGAGGTATACTGGATGTGGGTTCCAGGCACCTGATCTGGGGTGGAGACTTCAATGTGGCCCTGCACCCGAGATTGGATAGAGCGGATGGATGTTCAACATACCATACTAGGGCGAGGGATTCCCTTAGAGGGATAGTTGAAGAGGAAGGATTGATCGATAGTTGGAGACGAATGCATCCTGATACATTAGATGAAATGCACTTTACTCAGCACACTGGAACATGGGCCAGAATAGATTACATTTTTGTATCCATAAATCTAGCACCACATATTCTGCACTCTAAACATTTGCCCAGGACACATTCTGACCATTGCCCGGTCTTGACGGCTCTAGACATGCCCGGATTTAATAAACCACGCCCACCCTGGCGCTTACACCCTAGTGTACTGATAGATACTGTCTTCCGCGAAGAACTTAGAACTGACATAGAAGATTTTTTCCCCCGGAACAAAGATACTGTAGACACTGTAGAAACAGTCTGGGAGGCTTTCAAAGGTACGGTGAGGGGATGGTGCATTGCTAAGAGCTCTGGGGTGCTGAGGGACATTCAACGTGCTCTTAGTAGGTTAGAGGAGGACCTCAAAACACTGGAGGATAGCATGGTTCGAGGGGCTACTGGAGACATACAGTGCGAGTTCAGGGCTAAACTGTCGGAATACGAGGCAGAAGCGCAAAGGGAGGTATTATTCAAGGGAAAGCACTGGCGGGCCCGCGCTTATAACGAGGGAGGGAGACCGGGGAGAGCGCTTTCCATGGCAGTGCGGGTGGCACGGGGTTCAAATACTGTCCTAGAACTGACCACAACGGACGGGGAGATACACAGAGATTCTGTTGGGATTCTGAATGCACTCCAAACACACTATGAACAACTCTATACCTCACGGGCATTCGGTGAAGTGGACCTGGATGACTATCTAGGGGATATTGCGCTCTGCTGGATAAGCGACGTCCACAGACAGTTTCTGGGGGCGCCCTTCGAGTTGGACGAGGTGCGGGATGCCATTATGTCCTTGGGCAATGGGAAAGCGCCGGGTCATGATGGTTTACCCGCAGAATTTTATAAATGTTATATAGAGGTCCTTGCACCTGTTCTGCGGGAGGTTTTTGAAGATGCCTTAGAAGTGGGTGTACTTCCGAGGTCTATGCGTGAGGTGATTATCACGTCTCTCCTTAAACCGGGAAAAAATGCTGCATACTGTGACTCGTACCGCCCACTGTCGCTCTTGAATTGTGACGCCAAAATTCTGGCCAAGGTGCTGGCGACGAGATTATCTTTACTTATGACTACACTCATATTGCCTGATCAGTCGGGATTTGTCCCAACGAGATCGACCTCACACAACCTTCGCACTGTTTTCTCCCTGATCCAAACGGTGCATCCTGAGATCCCTCTAGCCGCAGTTTTTCTGGATGCATCGAAGGCTTTTGATTCGGGGGAATGGGGGTTCCTATTCACAGTCTTGCGAAGGATGGGGTTCCCCCCGATATTTGTAAACTGGGTACGGTTGTTATACACGGCTCCAACGGCGAGAGTACTCGCGAATGGCCAACTATCTGACGCCTTTGCAATAACAAGAGGAACCCTCCAGGGATGTCCCCTCTCCCCCTTACTGTTTGCCGTGGCGATAGAGCCATTGGCCTGTCGAATCCGGCAACTTCATAAGGCCAGCGCCTTCAATTACCAACAGCGTCAGCTCTCTATTTCATTATATGCTGACGATGTCACCCTGTAGGTCAAGGATCCCAGCTCTAACTTGAATGCATTACTGCGGGAATTTGTTGCCTTTGGAGGCCTTTCTGGCGTTTCTATTAACTGGGGTAAGTCCCAACTCTTCCCTTTGACGCCAGCAATATCGGAGTTCCCGCTGGAGTACCCACTTGAGTGGTGCACCTCTGAACTGCGCTACCTGGGCATACATATATCGAGAGATAGGGGGGATACCTTACGTACGAACTACGGAGTAGCTATTACTAAACTAGCGGATTTAGTGACCAGATGGATTAAATTGCCCTTGTCGATGGCGGCGAGAATCTCCCTCATAAAAATGGTGATTCTACCGCGCTTCTTATACTTATTCCTCAACATTCCTTACTACCCAGGCGCATTCTTCTTCAAAACTCTACGCTCCGAGCTTATACGTCTTGTATGGGGGGGCAAGCAGGCACGCCTCCGCTGGGCAGTTATGACACAACCATACCGTGTGGGAGGATTTGACGTGCCTGATTTCGAGGCATATTACTTGAGTGCTCAGGCACACTACTTGTATTATTGGCTGAAACCGTCACCCTACATGCCGCAGGTGGCAGCGGAGGGTTGGATAGCCATAGGGAGGAAATTGCAGGCCCCATTACTATACACGGCTCGGATGCCACTGTCTTATCACCCGCGGGTAGCGCTCCTTCAGGAGGTGGGATTCCAAAGGCTCTGTCGTCGGCTACACATTCATACATGGGGTGATCTTTTCCGCGACAGGCTATTTCGGTCTCGAGAGGATTTCTTTCAGGAAAATTAACACACCCCATTGGAGTTGTTTTATTATATACGGTTACGGGAAGGCCTGAGGGTCTTGCTGCCGGAATACCCTCGTGAACCCCCCAGTGTGGCCCCACTCACGGTAGTAGTGAATAGCGTTGATGGTGCGCATTTAGTGTCTAATATATATAGAAGCCTGCGAGAGGAACTGCCTGTTGTGGAGAGTACGGCCAGGGCACATTGGTCATCAGATCTTGGCAGGGAGATAGCGGACGAGCAATGGGAGTATAGTTGTGACCTATCAGGAGCGGTGATGTCCAGTTGTCGTTTTAAAATAATACATTATAAGTTCCTCCATAGGTTATACTACACGCCGGCTAGGAAATTTAGATTTGGTCTGATTGACTCGGACAGATGTGAGAGGTGTGGTCAGGAGGGGGCGGACTTCTTTCATTTAGCGTGGAATTGTCCACAAGTGCAGGAATACTGGTCACAGGTGTGTAAAGGACTCTCCCTTATGATAGGAAATGCCCTGACCTTAGATCCACAGCTGTTCCTACTAGGATACACGGCAAAGATTACACGAACAGTTAGGAAATATACTGATGTGGCAATATTACTGGCAAGAAGACATGTGGCGTGTAGGTGGGGCCGGGGCAGGGCTCCTAAATTCAAGTTTGGTTGCATGACATGTTATACTGCCAAGAACAGTACGCTATATTCTCAGAATTGCTGCCTCTCAACTCTAGGCCAGCTGACATATGGGGTCCTCTGCAGACTTATCTTCTCGCAACTGCCACACAAGGGGAGGAGGACATTGCCACTGAGGATATTACGCTAATGGCTGAACCAGTTTAAACTTGCATGACTAGCCTTGACCAGGGATGGATGGGGAAAACTATGATATGTCTATGCTGTTTTCGGATTTCTGTCATACGAGAATTGTTTATGCAAGCAATAGTGTCGGATATGTGGGTTTATGCCTGATAAATATAGTCTACTGTGAGGACCCCCTGCCCGGTCCCTTGATCTGCCGGCTGTATACCCTGTTTAGCAGTATCTCAAGTGCATCGAGAGCTGGATAAGTACTTTCTCCCCCTTGCCTACTGAAGGGTTGACCTGATAGTTGGCTCCATTGCCCTCAACCCCATATAGCAAATGCCAAGCTTACAATCGCAGATACCCAAGTGCTTAGATCTGTTTTGCTAGGTCCTACATTTGGTTGTGACTCTGGTTTATACCCATGAATGATCCTTCCTCTCTATGGTATTACTTGACAAAAGCTCCACTGTGTTAATATATGTGTATCGCTGCCGGCCTTGTACGGTTGTAGGCGCACTGCTGTGTAATTGTGTGTGTATGTCAATAAAAGTTTATAATAAAAAAAAAAAATATATTAATATTTACCTTCAAAGGACCATATTACTCTTCTTTTTAGACTCATCTTGAAAATCTGCCTCTTCCACACCTCCATTTTACCTTGCTGTCATCTACTATAGATGCTGATTAGCCAAAGTATTTCTTTGAGTAGTTGGGCCTCACTTCAAACTTAAAGGTGATTTATTAAGGATTTTCCAGGAGAAGGCCACCACTACTCTAAAAATGTTAATTAAATCTGTTAATAATCATGATGAATCAATTTATATAATAGTCTAATGGACATTTACAGTTTAAATACTTTCTTAAACAAAACATGCATAAAATACATTGGTAACGTATATCTGGAAAGCAAACTGATAATATTTATTGCACAATAGGCATTTTGACTAAGATTCATAAGACATTTCCCTTGAATAAGCTGAAGTTCTAAAAGGAAAAAGTCAAAATCCTCACATTCAAAACCCTCTTCTTGTAAACTGTTAACTGCACAGCTTGTTAGCTGGGGAGTCAGTATATACCCTTTACATAAAATCAATGGAAGGTTTAAAAACATATGGTTTCTCAATAGAATTATAAATGGCACCTCAAAAAATATCTCCACTGTAACCCTAGAAAATACCAATGAGGAACAGTGGAAACTACTGTGGAATCTGAAAAAAAGAACCATTAGAACAGAACTCCATGCGGACTTTTTGATACAATATTGTAAAAAGGGTATAATCCCGAAAGGACTTCAGGTCACAAATGAACCAGGAGTTTTCATAAAGAATGCTAAATTCATAGAAAATTGGATATTTATAGCCAATAGGTGCAGTCGTGATTGGATGTTGCTAATTATCGAGACTGCCCAGGAGAACTGTTGTTTTCTAATAAATTGTGTATTAATTGCCTATGTTTTTATGAATTTTATGAGCAAATTGTATTTTAACTTTATATGTGTAATAAATTGTACAAAATGATTTTTTGACATATCAAACTTTGGGTCTATTTGTATTATTCCGAGGTTAGCTGACATAATGAATGTTTAGTTTCTTTTTATTGTTTAGTGTTTGTGTAATATGCTTCTTGTTTAAACCTTTATGACATTCCTCAGGACTTATCTGATTTTGTTGTGGTACACTGAGGACCTGTTTGTCGGAGGTCGCTCAGTAGATGGAACTTAATTGCCTTAAACTAAATGCAAGGAAAACAGAGGTTCTCATTTTAGGTAAGCAACTCTCAATCTGGTCTTCTGCTTGGTGACCAGACTCACTTGGACCTTTACCGTCCCCAAAGTCCAGGGTCAAGAACATAGGCATTTGGTTTGATGAAAGGAAAGCTCACATTTGATAGCCAGCTTTGGTAGGCAAATGTTTCGGGATTTTTAAAACTCTCAAAAAATCCTTTGCTTCTTCTCTGAATCTGCCAGGAAAGCAGTAGTCCAGGTACTGGTCTTGTGCAGGCTGGTCTACGGTAATGTTTTGTACCTTGGCGTATCACAATCCCGGCTGCTGAGACTTCAGAGTGTTCAGAATGCTGCTGCTCATCTGTTTCGGAACCTTCATAGATGTTTCTCCATGGGATCTGCACTTTCAAAGTTGCATTGCCTACCACTGAAGAAGGGGCTGCAGGGTTTTTACGAACAAGGGTCCCCGCTATTTACATGTCTTCATGAAGCCTTACTCTCCTGCAAGGAGACTCAAATCTGTGGGGGCCTCTTGCTGGTTTGTATCCCCACTGTAGAGAGAGCTCCTATTGGGGGCTGCTCCTTTCACTTTTTAGCATCCAATTTGTAGAATTCCTTTCCCTTCAAATTAAGACAAGCAAAAACAGAATTGTTGTTTCATGAACACTTAGAAACATGGCTTTTTCAGGTCGGTCTGATTCAGTTTTTATTAGTTCTACTGTGTTATGCTTACCAATGGGAGATAGACCTTTAGCGCTGGGACAATTAATCAAATAACTATGTGGTATACAAATTACAATAGTATTATTAGTATTATTATTATTATTATTATTAAATTGTGGATGTACTCAGGAAAGTGTTACATGTTGATCAGGAACGTGTAATGCAGGAGGTGATAATCCCAAAAGATTAAAATCTCTCATCAATTGATAATCATTCATATCCACATTTATTTATAGCCCAAAATTATATCTGCATTAACTTAGGCATAACTGATGAAGAAAATGAGGGAAACACATAAAAAAGCCACTGAGATTACTAGAAACCACCGACCAGTAGGAATATTGAGGTTCCTCAAACCTCTCCACTAATGCATGATTCCCCCAGCTTGTTTGCTTCCAGTCTTGAGCCTCTAGGGTCTCAAGAGTGCAAGGACCCCATGTAGCCTGATGCTCTATGATTTTAGAGACAGTTGTTAAGAAGGTGATGGGCCTATATTTTTAGGTCCCCAGACTAGGTCAGCTTTCTTCAAAACACTTCTTTTACAGAAGTTCAGCACCACAACAAGAACAAGCAAGGTGTTGGTAGACATGCATGCAGAGCAGTAATACAAGGGCTAAGCCAGGGATCACCATATGGAAATGGTGCGTAAGGCATTGGGTAATCATGACATGAGACTCGACAACACACAGCTTGTATCAGAGTACTTATACTTATTTCAGACCTGCCGACCTACAAAAAAATTGTCACTGTTTCCGGAGAGCCGGGGTTTTTTAGGGGACGGGGCCTTGTGCTTACAGCTACAGAAGAGGCACTCTCCCCCATGCCCAAATCACCCCATGCCTCTCCCCACCTGAAAAACAAAGGGTCGCTCAGGTCGTCACCAATGTCCTGGGGTGTTTTCACACCCTTAATGAGCATCGACTGCTTATAGCCTCCAAAAAACAGCTGGAAAGCTGCTCGGCGCAGTGCTTTCCAGCAGTCTTTTTTGCCACCATGCGAATTTGGCTCCTCACCGGGTGACCGTGTGAAGGTAGACGAAATAGCATGACACACAGTGGCACCGTGTGAGTTGAGACGTCTGTTAACTTCCCTCTGTGGTGTTCTCCAAGCATTCATGGGATAAGAAAGCCCAGACTACTGGAGTTCATCCGGGAGTATCTCCAAAGTTGTAAAGAAATCTGTAATAAAGCCAGTCTTAGCTTTGTGGTGGTGTTATGAGGCTCTGGGCATCCCTCATCTCCCTCCTCAAAGGAGAGGGGTATAGGGGGCTGGTAACAGCAGGGAAGAGGCGCGGATATAGCTACCATTGGCGCTGCAGGTGCAATGGCACAGGGGCCCAAAGCCCTGAGTAGTCCATTGAACCCTGATAATTGCTGCAGTTTATTGCTCCAACAAGCGCCAAGAAATGCCATTTCCTTGTTTGCACCGGTGCCAATGGTATCCTTGCTATACTCCTGGAATGAGTGTGAAAGTTCTTTCATTAAAGAAAACAAACTAAAAAAGTAAGGAAGGGGACAAAGAAGGGTTTGAACTAATATTTGCTCAGACGCAGAAATATGAATCTATCCCCACTGAAGGTAGAATAAAGAAAAGATGCAGACAAGTAGACAGTTAACGTGAGTATAAAGCAAGCATTACAGAAATATCTGTGCAATTTGTATGTAGATCCGACAGCTTGAACCTAATAAATAATTCAGCCTAAAAGGTCAAATGAGGTGCACATCTTGAAATTAAAGATGTTTTATTTTTCCATTGTGTTTTTTAAGTATATGAAGTATTGTTAAGAGAAAAGCTTCTGGAATGAATCACCAGATGAACACTTGCTGGCAGTATGACATTAGGTTCGCTACGGATACCACCCACTGCTCGTAGCCATTAGTTTGATACAAATAGGGCACATATGTCATAGTCAATAATTCCCAGCCTAGGCAGTTCAAAGTACCCAGCAGGTTATTTTATAGCAACATCAATATTCAGGGCGACACACCAAGAGTACACCTCTGTGTGTACTGATAACTACGATAGGACATTGACACTTATACATCCTGACACTTGGACTTGTGTTTAAAGTGCAGCCTACACAGGACGTGGACGCGTATTTAACAGAGACGGCGTATGGCCGAACAGTGTTCTTCTGAACCTGCTGTGTTAACTTAAGTATGCAAGTCTTTCTAGCCACCACAGAATGAAAAAGCGTTTTTTTTACTTTAAGTGTTGTTCCGCTAACTGGTTTTCTTTCTGATAGGGCTCTCTGTGGCACATAATACAGTGGCCATTGTATCCATTCCCAGTATCACATCAGGGTGTGCATGGGGGTAGGTGGAGGAGCAGAAGGCTTTAGACTTTACTAATAAATGACAATAAAAGCTCAACAGGGATCATAGTGTGGCATTGTGCTTGTCTGACAGAACCTCCATTTATGCTGCCAAAGAGATGTATTATAAATTGAACTCCCAGGCAGTAATGTAGAGTGGATTCAATTGTAACTTTTAATGAAATCCTTTCTGTGGTTTTATTTAATGCACAGTAAATTGTTAAATAAAAGCTAGGTGTTAAATACAAGTAAAGCCCTCTAAAATTGATATGAGCAACATGAAGGCTCCTCTAGAAAAAGTCCATGTTCCCAATCACTGTAGCCCGTTAATACTGTTTTGGGTGAATACTCCTATTTTGCCCAAAAAAGACTGAGCAGTGTGACTTAAGGGAATGTGCTGTGGTAAGGTGTGCAGCTGCAGCATCATTGTTATGGGGTAATGTGTGTTTTAATTTGCACACATTTGTTGACCCATTATACATGAGCTGGAAATTGCCCTGGTTCCCCTTCTCCAGCAGAAGAGTTATGCACCTAATTTGGTGTACTTGTATAAAGACGATTGCCTACGTCAGACAGACCATTCACAGATCAGATATGAATATGATAAGGATACATTTGCATGCCATTTTCACGCTCTGTGAAGGGGACATGATATTTTTGTAACCTTTTTTTTGACATGCTGAACAATTCTAGCCGAGACATCTCATTCTCCTTGAAAAATACCAAAATTCCATCAAACGCCTTACCACTGACAAGAATTCCCTACTCACATCCAATAGTGATCATCCAAGAGGACTAACAAACAAATAACCTTGTAAAGACAGAGGTTTTTACTTCGTCTGAGATTTTTATTTTACAACTGATAGAAAGAGATGACTGGTCAGACAGGCCATACAAAAGTACCTGTTTATACCCATGACAAACACCTTGTGACTGTGAAGACAAAACACATGACAGAAAAGAGGTTGATATGAGTGACAGCTTTCAATGCAACAAGTAACATAATCAGAAAAGTGCTTGATAAAAACCCAACATTCCATTACTAAATTTTATAGGATGTCTTTCCTATGTTGTTCCTCTTTAATCAGTCATTCTGTTCTGTTTCACACTACTGAACTTTAGGTTGAAGGTAAGCAGTTCTCTGCTCATCTCTTGATTTGACTAGACCTGATAGAAAGCATTAGTTAACATGTATCATTAATTAATCATCTCAAGAAAATCTTGGAACTGGAGGGAACTGGCAAAGGATCTCAAAGGAAAAACACAATAAAGAAGAAAGAGTTAACAGAACAGGAATATTTTGAGGAATCTTCTGAAAGGGAGGTGATTGTGCATACTGCAAATACTAAGAGTGTGTTCTGGAGCTTAGGAAACTGATAGCACAGTCATCAGCATCCTTTCTTGCCAGGCTGAACTTTGGTATTACAATCTGTAGTAAGGATTTTGAACAAAGGGAACTGCCTTGTATTGTACAAATTTCACTTTGAGACATGATTTTTCAAGTCCCTAATATATCATGTGTGTACAGCAGAAGACTTTGATGTGTATTCTCTGCTTGAGGAGAAGCCAGTGGACTTTGTTCTGCTCCCTGAAACACGGTCAAATGATTGAGACCTAGGCCCTTCCAGACTGCAAAGTTGTATACCAACTCCGAGTTGGCCATAGCAGCCTCTTGTAGTCCTCTGAATACATCATTTATGTAATAGGCTACAAGAGTATCCATACTGAAATAATTTTAGCACATGCTTCTTTCAAGTTGAAAATGGAGGCCTTCTTCAGCATCCTTAGGATATGAAAACAAGATGAGCTAACAGCATTCATCTGGCATTCCAGGGAAAGATTGTTATCATTCCACACCCCAAGTGATTTAACTTTGGAGTAAGAAAAGCTTGAGGGAGTACTCCCAGGAAACAGCTTCAGATATCATTGGCTCTTTTTACAGCCTCCCATAGAAGTTTGTTTTTCCCTCCACCCAGACATCCACTAGAGTGTCCAAAGATAAGATTGTGATACAGTTGAGTAAGGAGTTGGGTATTATTGAGTTACATTAACGATGCAGAGCATTGTCCTGTCATAATCTGAAGTATCCTCTTTATTTAGAAATTAAGCAGGAGAGAAGGCAAAGTAGAGCCATATGTCACTATGCTTGTTACGTTACCGGTCTAGGACAAGCAGCAGTAATACTAGAGACTGAGAACAATAGGACAGAAAAAATACAAACCATTTGACTACCAAACCTGAAATAGATGTATCTCAAACCTTTAAATGAGGGTTGAGTGGTCCATCATATCAAATGCGGCAGAAAGAATAAACAGGAGTAATCGGGCAACATCACCATGGTTAATTTTTGTTTTTAGGTTGTTCAGTGCCAGCAGAAGGAAGGAAAGACTCAGTTCCTCTACAATATCAATGTTCAAGAAACTCTGAAAGTTCTGTGAAAAAATAGAGCTGGCGTGCAATGATTTTTTCAAAAAAAGTAACTATCTCCCAGAGTGACATCTAGATTTATTTTCTTCAGAAGAGGGTGAACCACTTCGGAATTCCATTTGGCAGATACATGATCTAACAAGAGAGATTCTCACATGTAGAATAGGTGTCAGGGATTTGAGGGCTACAAAGGAATAACATTTGTCTTGTGCCCCTAATTCATGTTCTCTAGCTTGATGACCTGATCAGGGGAGACCAGGTGAAAGGATATCTATGTATCAGATATTGTGGTATGGCAGCCATATATCTTGTGTTCACTTTCTAGGATCTTGGCATAATCAGTGTATTTTGGGCATGAGTAATATAGCATGTTTGTTGCAAAAGTTCTGCAAGGTTATCATTTCGTAATTTTTACAATCAGAATTAGTCAAGAAAGCTCTAATGTGGAAGACCGGCTGGATGATTTAATGGTGGCCAGAACATATATGTTAGGAAGGTACATTTAGCATTTGCAAGCCTTTATTTATAGTCCTGCAGTTGCATTTCATGGGTCTGAACATCTTAGAGTTTCACTCCTCGGAATCCCACAGTTACATAAAAACACTGCAAGATTCTGCAGAGTTTTGCGGATGGGCGAATTCTGCATGTAGCGCTGCTCAGACTGACTTTTAGCACCAGGAGCTTGTTCTGCACTGTGAAATATACACAAGTGGCATTACACTGTTTGTCAGAGGGCACTACTTTATTCTGCAGTTCAAGTAAATTTTCTAGATGTGCGGCAGCTTTCTCATCTCGAACGGTTGTAATTTTCTGCAACTGCCTACATTGAGAAATCTCACTGGTAGGTGTTCTAACCCCACAAAATCATGCTAGGGAATCCTAATTCTAACCTGGGCTCACCAACTCAATGTTGGCAAGGCATGCCGAGAAAAAACCCCACCACCAGGCGCTTGGGGAAGTTTTGCCAGAACTCGATCTCCAATTGGAACATGGAGTAGGTAAAACTCTACGAAATCCACCAGTGAAGTTACATTTTTCTCCCACCCCTACTACTGACAAAAAGAAGTGTGAAAAATGAAAAAGAGAAAAAAAAGGTCCAAACAGCCACTACTTTGGAGAGTCTCATTCTCCATTGGAACACCAATTAATTAATTTCAAATATGAAATCAATCAGTTTATAACTTCCCTCACCCCTAAAAAAATTCATGAACATTTAAATAGAAGATTTAAAAAACATTGATGTTTACCAAAAGTTTACTATTTTTAAATTTGAGGAGCATTAAGTGATAGAGAAGATGGGTAGCCTGAGAAAACAGACTTAGAAAGGGAATACTGGACTTAATTAGAGAATTCTCTCTTTAGCTTTCAAGCTATGTTATGCATCAAATGTCTATGAATGCATAATTTATTTTACATTTATTTTTTAAAGAAAGGGGTTTCATATCTGCATGAAGTCCTCATTGCTCATTTAATAGTAATAATAATATTAATCTTTATTCGGCATATAAAATATGTCCATAAAAGATACAGTTCAGTTCAGTTCAGTTCAACTTTATTCGGATACAATAGTACCCATAACAGCACAAAAACATAAATACTTCACAACAATTAATACAAAAGTTTAAAAAACCATCCATATATCCAAAGTGCCTAGTGCAAAAACAAGCCATCATTTTAACATAAAATAGTTAAAACAATTCTCAAGTTATATCACATATAATCAGGGATCCATCATAGACTTACGTGCCCTGATCGCAATCTTAAGAAAAGGGCCAGTGCGGAAGGTCATTCAACATCATCTAAATCTAATATGCATCGATAAAAGATACAATTTCATCAACACATCAGTATTAGGCAAGATCATAAAGGAATGTTGCTCATTTACTTCAGTCTACCCATAGGAAATATTTTTAAATTCAACAGCTCATATTTGAAAAAGAGGGCATTCAAGAGTGCTCACTTTAGTCCTGAATACAGAATATTAGCACTCAAGTTGTTCATTTGATGTTGGTGGAGTAGGTACTGTAGAAACTGTAGGGTCTTCTGACAGACTGCTGCTTTGGTTGAAAGTACATTTTAAAAGGCATGTCAGACCTATGCCTCATACTGATGAGAAGATATTTTCAAATGTATATAGAAATATGTCCTCATTTTAGCTTCTGGGGCATCTTCCATGATATATATTTGAACATCATGACAGAAAGCTCTTTTTACCTAAAGATGGGTAATCAAATTTCAGAATAACATCAGTATTTTTCACAGGTTAAAATCACCTTAAGGAATCAGTAAAATTCATAAATTAGTATGGTACTTTCAACAAATGATTTATATTGTGACTAAAATCTGCTATCATCTTTGCTGTGTCTTCGTTCTGTGCCTTCAAAGTGTCTTCGTTCTGTGCCTTCAAATGCAGACATCCTCCATAGTGCATTTCAGTGGGACAAAAATGGCAGATCCTTATCATCAAAAAAAGTGTTCCAGCTAAATCGACCCATGAAAAACATGCATCTAAAACATTTTTGATATCTGTTTTATGGATTATAAATAATCTATATCACAATTAGAAGGCATTCATATTGAGCGGCAACATGACTTTGGATAAATCTGTCATGTAAATCTTGTGCTCTCAAATAATCTCCAGTATGGCATTTGTCTTGAGCTGAATGGAGACCATTATACTTTAAATGTTACGTAGCTGGGGCTACTATAAAAGATGTGCCTCTGAAGGTCAGATGGTGTACTCATCATCAAAGACTTGGTGTATTTCTTAAATATGAGACTTTGCATGTGCTTTGGTTCTTGTACGGCAATTCTCCATCGTGATGTGTGCTTCCTGTGGGCATCTTTACCCTGATGACCTTGGCACGCTAGACATGAATAGATCTTGAGGTGGTAACAGCTGATATTGCTATTTTGGTATATGTCTCTCAGATCTCTCAGTTATTATTTGATTTAAAGTCCTTGCTTAACTGCATGTATATGCTTTTATTTCAAGTCCTTCAGCTCAGTTTCTGTAATGTTCATTTACATGCTAGTCAGATGCACATGTTGCCTTTTTTGCCGATTTTGTACTAAACCAGCCATTATCCACTATGAATTTGTTTTTGTGTTTTGTTGCTTATGATAAGTGTCAGCTTCCTTTAAATCTGTAAGTTTGGTTTTCTTGTGTTTACTGGCTACTTATTAACTGGACATGTTTTACTTTTTACTTGAGAGCAATGCAGGAAATGAGGGGGATTTTGCCAGATCCTGGTTCCGGCAGCTATTTTTGAATCAGACTTGTGTCTGGCTGACCCAGTGAAACATGCTGAAATTATCCAGTTGTAATTTTCTTACAACAGAACACAATTTAGCAGTGGCCACACGTTGTCTGATTTCTATTCTGAGCAACAACCTGCAGGTGTCATGGGGACTTTCTTAGTTTCACTTTCTTGGTGGTAAACAAAGGACTTATTTAAAGAGCCATCAGCCCTTCTTTTGTCCAAATATCAACCTGACTGGGAGCCATCTGGAGCCTAACATTAAGATGCCAATGCAATGGAAGGGAACAATGACACTCAGCTTTGCAGTTCATAAGTAATTTGGAGAAACGATGACTTGAAGGCAGATTTTTTACTTTGTTCAACCGCCCTATGTAAGAGATACCCAGACAGTGTAAGAAACCCAGATTTACTTATGTGTATGAATAACTACACAATAATGATTAAAATGGCACTTACTAATTCATTTTTTATTGATCCTTTGTAAGCGCTAATTATTTCAGTGTAGGTTGTCAGTGCTTTTCATCAGATACAGAGACAATAAATTATATAAGTGTGAAAATCAGTTTATGTGACATGTTACATATGACAAGGGGTTATAAGGTGTAGGAGTCACATATCATCCACACTTGTAAATATTATATGTTAAGAGTGCATGGTCAGGAGGAACACAAAGTCAGGACATAGAATATACCACAGTGATTGGTGTTGTCTACACCCAAACAAAATACTTTTTACCCAAAGGAATCCTTCTTTGCAAACTTAGAATAACAACAGATTTAGAGTAAAATAACAAGGATCTACACCAGTGCTTCCCAAACTTTTTAGAACATGACCCAGTTTTTAGAGCAATAAACAGGCAATTGTTTTAATGTAAATAAAGCGTTTTGTAGTAGAGCACTGTCATTTAAAGACAGCACATTTTCCTTTGATATGGCCACTAAATTTGCTCAAACATTTTTTTAACTGATAATACTATATTGCGCAAAAATGATAATGTGTGGAAATCGGGTTTCTGTGAATGTTTATTATTTGTTTCTCACCAAGAAAAGTGTCTTGTTGATCTAATTAAATTCTTTCTTTCCATGACACTCCAGACCTAATAAAAATGTGCTTTATTTTTGCTTTTCTAACTGCTGTATGTGTGCATTTCATTTACAGATAAATACAGAATTTAAAGGCATCTGTATTTATTGTTTGGAATTTCACAAACCACTAAAAATTAACTCACAACCCAACAGTTGGTGAAGACCCACAGTTTGGGAAACAATGGTTAAAACCCTTTCACATCTTTGATGCTCGTTCATAACTCACTATGCTGCATTAGACGGATTGTAGCTTATGAACTGAAAGTAATAAATTCATCTCTGTCTCAAAACCATACCCAATTACTTATTAACATAAAATACAAATCTGTGATCTACATGTTACACAATATGCCCTCAATTAGGTACAGTAGCCCTGTATGCTACTTTGAGTCAAAACTGTCAAATTGGACAAAACACAGAACTCTTTCTAAATTGCATTAAGCACCCGAATTAGTTGACTGTTATTCCCCTTGAAAATTGCTGGGGATCAATCTCTGCAGCAGGTGTCTTAACCCCATAAGATATTTTAAAATACAGGCTTTTTGTAACCAATTAAGTAAGCTAGAACAAAATGACTGTCACATTTGTCCTTGTTGGTAATTTGTTTTCAGCAGAATAATGTATTAGGTGACAGTCGGATACCACTTTTTATGACTCCACCCCCTTTCCTTTGCCACACCTTGACCCCGATTTATGCGTCCCCAGAGTACTTTTTTTTATTGTCAGCACTGCCTGAGAGTTTTCAGGTATGTCTTAGACCATCAATTAACACATGCATTTTTATTTCTATGTATTTTTACACTGGTAAACAGACATAATATCGATTCCAAAATATCGACTGGACATAATATCGAGTTAAAAATATAGACTAGACAAAATATCGACCAGACATAATATAGACTACAAAAATATCGAGTTATATCGATATTGATAGCCAAAATATCGAATCAAAAATATAGACTAGACATAATATCGACTAGATAGAATATAGACCAAAAAAAAAATCGAAAATAAGGTAAGTTTTTCATAATTTGTAATAATTGTGTAATATAAATCTGTAGCGGGTTGTGGGTTTATAGGGGAATAGGGTGGGAAGTAATTTAAATATAATTAATTAATTATGTAAATTAATATTAATTGTTAATTAATTATTAATTGGTAATTAATTAAAATATAATTGGTTACTAATAATAATTGATTAATTGATAAATAATTCATTTTTAGTAAATTATTTTCTGTAGTGGGTTGTGGGTTTATAGGGGAATAGGGTGGGAAGTAATTTTATTATAATTAATTAATTATGTAAATTAATAATAATTGGTAAATAATTATTAATTGGTAATTAATTAAAATATAATTGGTAATTAAGTATAAATATTTAATTGATAAATAATTAATATTTAGTAAATTATTTTCTGTAGTGGGTTATGAGTTTATAGGGGGATAGGGTGGGAAGTAATTTAATAATAATTAATTAATTATGTAAATTAAAATAAATTGTTAATTAATTAATAATTGTCCATTAAATACAATTTAATTGGTAAATAAAAGTAATTGGTATAGGAAATTAAATTTACTTGGTAATAATGTTTCTATTAATTATATTTATTTATGAAGTTTTTACTTTTTCTACTTTTGCACTCACTGGAGTGGGAATAGTAATTTTTACCCCTACGCTATCCAACGCTTTCCCTACTGTTGCACCCACTGGAGTGGGAATAGTAATTTTAACCCCTACGCTATCCAACGCTTTCCCTACTGTTGCACCCACTGGAGTGGGAATAGTAATCTTTACCCCTACGCTATCCAGCGTTTTCCCTACTGTTGCACCCACTGGAGTGGGAATAGTAATCTTTACCCCTACGCTATCCAGCGCTTTTCCTACTGTTGCACCCACTGGAGTGGGAATAGTAATTTTCACCCCTACGCTATCCAGCGCTTTCCCGACTGTTGCACCCACTGGAGTGGGAATAGTAATTTTAACCCCTACGCTATCCAGCGCTTTCCCTACTGTTGCATCCACTGGAGTGGGAATAGTAATTTTAACCCCTACGCTATCCAGCGCTTTCCCTACTGTTGCACCCACTGGAGTGGGAATAGTAATTTTAACCCCTACGCTATCCAACGCTTTCCCTACTGTTGCACCCACTGGAGTGGGAATAGTAATTTTTACCCCTATGCTATCCAGCGCTTTCCCTACTGTTGCACCCACTGGAGTGGGAATAGTAATTTTTACCCCTACGCTATCCAACGCTTTCCCTACTGTTGCACCCACTGGAGTGGGAATAGTAAATTTTACCCCTACGCTATCCAACGCTTTTGCTACTGTTGAACTCACTAGAGTTGTTACAATAAATTTTAACCATTTTGCTATGCTACGGTAAAAATATTATATATGTTTATTTAATAATATGTTTTTATATGTATATATATGTATTATTTTTGTTATATTTTTTTTAATTTACATTAATTATTTATTAATATTACATTTATTTAATAATGTTAACTAAGTTTATATTAAATATATTTATTATTATATTAGTTTTAACTTAATTTAAAGACATTTAAAAAAAAAACGATATTTTGACAGTCTATATGTTTGTAAATCGATATTTTTGAGTCGATATTTACCTGTTTGAAGATAGCCAGTCGATATTTTGTCCCTCGATATTTTATCCTCGATATTATTGTATCTCGATATTTTTGTGGTCGATATAATTTCAGTGATCCTTTTACACTGTTACTTTGGTGGACCCTCTAGGTGAAGTTTTTTTAATCTTGTTTGATAAAGGCGAACTAATATAGCAATAATGTGTCAGCATTTAATGGGTAACGTTCTGCAAGTACATGCTTACATTTTTCGAAAGTTAACTTTTTATATTATAGTTGCTGTAAATCTAGCTTAATTAATACATGTTTTGATAGTTAAAGTGTGAAAGCATAATTGTGAACAGAAAGAACACATCTTGCTTTTGGCTATAGTTGTTTAATGATTTAAGATGGCTCACATAATCCTACCTTCAATGTGAAAATTCAGTTCAAGATGAAATTGGAATTGTTCCTCTAGGGAGGAAACATGTCTATAGATATTCCTCCTTGCAAGGATTGTCATAACAGCAGTGTGGCGTGTGGTAGAAGTTAGACTGAGGCGTAGAGAGGCAGACATTTCCCAGTGGATTGCTGCAATGTGGACAGTTTAGCTTCTTGCAGAGAAATCATGTTCCTGGGTTCTGTGATTTACCCTAACAAAGAAATTCATCCTTCGCCCCATTTTTTTAGGTCTCGGCTAGAAGCGAGCGAAGCTCGCTCTCGCCAGAGACCTTATTGTTGACGGCTCAGCTTCCCAGGAGGACAGCACTGGCCGCGCGCGCCGATTTGTTAAGGCCACGCGCACGAGAACGCGCTCGCAGCCAGGTGCTGTCCTCCTCGAAAGCTGCCTCCCTTCCCCGTGCAGGGCGGGCCGCCGCGCTGCCTGCGGCGACCCGGAAGCATTGCCGGCCAAACCGGAAGTAGGTGCTGTCCTGCAGAGCACCGCTTTTCAACTGTTATTCACAAGCCGCCCGAAAGAGAATTGTCATTAGGGCTGCGCCTGGCATGCCATTACCAGCGAAAAAGAACTAAAATTAGCCAAATGTCAGAAATGAAAAGATTGATTCGCCCAGACGCAATTATAATTTAAGAAGGCTTGATTGAGGTGCTGATGCTCATGATTTATTCTGCATACCATATCCATAATTAAAGGAGTGGAGTGGAGCAATTTATCAATCTCGCCGGGGCCGCGGAGGTAAGGAAGGCGCGGTATATGTTTGTTTTATTAAACTCCTCGGGGCTGCCGGGCCCGCCCCCTTTCCTCTCAAGAGTGGAGCCGAGGATTGCTCCGGCAGTGGAGGAGGAGGAAGAAGAGGAGGCGAGGCTGTGCAGTCCGGGAGTGTGGGAGACAGGAGCGAGGAGGAGACGAGAGGAGGCAGGCAGGCAGGGGGAAGCGGAGGCAGCACCAGCCAGCAGCATCTCTCAGCAGCAGCAGCAGGCAGCCAGCTAGCATCCCTGCACGCCATGCTGTCCGGGCTCTGAGCGCCCCCTTCCCATCCGTCTTCTGTCACTTCCTTCCTGGATGCTTCCAGGACCGCTGGGCTGACTTTGACTCGGGCACTGGCGGCGGCGGAGAGAGACGGCGCGGCTCCCCTCCTGTGCACCGGCGGCCGCTCAGCGCATCCTCTCTGGAGCCGGGGATTGTTGTGGGCGCTGTTCCTGGGGGCGCAGGCTTGGGCCAGGTGAGCCTCACCGCAGGCTGCGAGGAGAGACCAGCGCTTCTTCCAGGCAGAGGAGGGGGCTCCTGGACGGGCTGCCCAGCCCCGGATTCTTGTAAGTACATGGGGGGTTATTGATCGGGGGGCTTGTGACAGTCTGGTCCCTCCAAGGAGCCCCCTGCAGGTACCGCTGCCCCTCACTCCCTAACTCTGGCCGCTGCACACTTTGCAACTCTCGCCTCTGAATAACTCCACATCCTCCCGGGCTGCTGCAGCCGGATGGCAATTTTCTCGATCCGCTACTTTTATTCCCTTTCAGTTCTTTTCTGCCGGGACGTGTCTTTGCCCCCAGTTCCTGCGGGTCTTTCCTGTCCCGTGCGGGCTGGGTGGACTCTGCCTGTTTGTAGTGTCAGCGGTCTTGTGACCTTCGCTTGTGGACGGGGGTGAGTTCACCAGGCTGGCAGCGGGCAGAAGAGACTTCACGCCGAGCCGTGCCCGCAGGGGCTTTGAAACTTGGGAGCGTTCACCGGAGGATGCCTGCGGACAGACGGACCACCTCAGCGCCTCACACGTGTCCTCTGATCACTGACCGAGGGGCGCTGCGTGCACCGCTCAGCACGGACGCACGCTTGGCATCGATGGAAGATGAAATGTGGAGTCTTTGATCTACCTTTGAGGTTTACTTTATTCCCAAATTGAGCGGTTTAAACTTCCGTTTAATGAGACTGCCAGTAGACAAGTTTATGCGTAGTTTCTCTACAGCATCTCTGACGCCGTTTCTAGGTGGGCACGGATGCATGCTTGACCACGTGCTGAGATGCTGTACTACAGATTCAAAGCATAATGATGAACACAGGTCGGTCCGCCGTGCAAGTGCAATGCTAGGTAAACAGCCGAGCACGCGGCAAGCCTGATTTATGGGTGACCGTGCGTACGCGTGTGAAGGTCTCACGTGCTCGCCGGTCAAGTCCATGGCTCGGAGCTTGCGAGCCGACTCGCCCTCAGATGCAGGCAAAGCAGATAGACAGCGAGGGGCCTTAAAGTGCCCACGTGCACAAAGTGCATCCGAGAGACAGGATATGTTCTTTACGGGTCAGGTGTGGGCACACATCGGAGGGTATTGCCTTTCAGAATGTAAGGGTAAATGTAGGGGGGTCTTTGGACAGCGTGGGTATTCACCCCACCTTTCTGAGTGATTGTTCTTCGCCCAAGGCGAGGGGCCGACGTGCCTAGTAAAGCAAGCTCTTGTACGAGGACACCAATAACACCCTCGTTGGCACTGAGGTGTTTCTTGCAGGGCACGATTAGCTGGCGGTTTCTACAGAACAGAGTCCGCCCTTATTGCCCTTGTGTCTACTTTATTTGTAGACATTAGATGTAGCGCCAACGTTGCCAAAGAATGGCTGGTTGGGCACTTTACAAACACAAGTTGTAGACAATGATATATAAAATACGCAGTTGTCAAAATACAGGATCCCCACGCCCACAAGTTAACCCATAAGAGAAGTGCGTGTTTTTCGCCTCAAATGCCGAAGTTGTCAGCTTTTTTTACTGAAAAAAATCCCGCCAGCCACGACCCCATCCTCTACAAATTATAAGTTGCCATGCCTACCAAAAGCACAATTCAATATGAAGGTCGGGACACTGGCCGGCGCTGCTTGCGCTGCAGTGTGACAATGCTAAAGCACACCTCAGAGTGTGTGTGGTGCGCACGGCTTTCCCAGGTGGACATATGGTGGACACAGGCCGCACACAGGCAGTGCACTAAATGCACGGCTCTGAGTCTGACATCACGGAGCAGGGCCCCGGGCCCTCACTGCTAGGACCCCCGGGGTGGCCTGCAGGGTGCTCTCGTGAAAGCAGCCTACTTTCAGTGGGGAACTAACTTGCGGGAGCGTGCCACTCCTTTAGTGGATGTTGCGGTGGCTTTGTCTTTACATCACAGTCTGTCTCTTTTTGTGTTTATCTCTGTGTCTCTCACATAGTGTCTCTTGTTGGTCTCTTAGTCTTACAATGTCAGTCTCAAGATGTCCCCTGCTGCTCCCTTAGTGGACGTTGTGGTGACTCTCTCTATTTGTGGTTCCTCATCTGTCTCTTTTTGTGTGTCTTTTTGGATTTCTCTTTGGGTGGTACAATCGGAACTTTCAGTACTTTGATCTGTCCCAGAGTGCCTCACACTGCTCCTTCAGTGAACGTTGTGGTTCTTCTGTCTTTCTGTAGGTCATATTTTGTTTCTTTCTAGGTCTGGTTCTATATTGGGACAACTCCCACCCTCCCTTACTCCATCCCCGCCTCTACATCACACACTGCGCTGCCTCTCCTATGGTTGTAGCCCTCCTCTTTTCCCTTGTCTCTACTCCTCACTATCTTCTTTACCCGTCGTTCTTTTCCCTAGCCGCCTTTCTCTCATTCTCTTATAACCCTCTCATCTCCCGGTTTTTGCCTTACACATTAAGCCTACTCCTGTTTCTCTTCTTCCTATCAGTAGCTTTCTACAAGCATTTGCAATGCAATAGTTCTCGCATTTCTTAAAGTTAGAGCTGTTGGCGTTAAAAATGACAATGTTTTTTACTTTTGCTTTTTCATACCAATAGCAATTGTGCTATGCAAATATATTTATGACACTGCAAATAAAAAACAAAAGTAAAAAACACTGTAATTTTCAAAGTCAACTGCTCTAACTTTAACAAAAGCGAGACCTATTGCATTGCAAATGCTTGTGTTTATTTGCTTGTATGATTAACCACATAACTCATGCTACCTCTTTTGGCCTACTTCTTACTGTGTGGGCTTGGATAACATTCAACAAGATTATATGTATTTTTCTGTCAGTCTCACCACGTTACAGTTAATTGAGAACTATTGGTTGAAATAGGTATGGGAACATGTGCACTCACTGTGTGGCTGTTCAGGAACAGCAGGGGGTAATGTATGAAGTAACTCTGTGGCCCTTGTGGTCTTCCCTATGAATTATGCCAAACTGAGTGCTCTATGAGAGTCTGCACCTTCAGATGAGCTGCAATCGAACTTGCCATCCTTATTAATAGAGGCCTTAGAAGGGTATTTGCGTACAGAGCCCCCATATGGAGCAAATATAACCGATGTGCATAATAACTAATTTGGATTATAATATTTAAGGCTTATCAGAAATTTCAACATTAGTTAATAGCAGGATGTGGAATTATTGTCTCACCACCTGTTTTTTATAGACATGTTCGTAATGGTGCAGAATGAAGAATATTATTGTTAAACACTTTAGAAGATTTTTTTTCCCCTCTCCAAAATTTCTGCCATGTTTGGTATGATAGATATCTCTTGCAGATACACAAATGACAAAAAGATAAACTGCACATACAGAAATTCTGAAACTAAAAGAAACTCCAGGAAAAAGTACCTTATTCATGGTGATAATGTAGCAATAGCGGTGGCTATACATGTAAAAAAAGCATTTGCAATGCATTAGGTCTGGCTTTAAAGGAATGTTATATGGAATGTGCAGCATTACAACTATGGAAATGGATAGGTTTTTGTGTAGAAGCAAAGATCTGTAGAATAATATTGGTGTAAGTTAAAAGGTTAGGTGACAGTTGCACTGTCAAGCCAGATCTAAAATACAGGTCGATTAATGGCTGCCCTCCTCTTATTTGTGCTGCTGCCAGAGAAAAACACAATCAATTATCGAGTTATCTTAGACACCTTTATAGCATTTATAGGCCCTCATCCTACTAGACATCTCCGCAGCCTTCAACACCATCTCCCACCGCACTCTCGCCTCAGACTCCACTACGCTGGCAATCGGGGAACCGCCCTCGACTTGATCCACTCCTTTCTTGCCGGCAGAACCCAAAGGATCAGACTCCCACCCTTTTTTTCTTTCAGTTTTATATAGCGCGAACTAGACCTAAGACATCGGTATCAGAGCACTTTACATGAGCACCAGTTTCGTTACATGAGTACACATTAATTTTTGTTAGGCACGGGCTCTCCGAACCCACAGAGATTAACTGCGGAGTACCACAAGGATCCTCACTCAGTCCCACGCTCTTCAACATCTACATAGCCCCCCTCACTGCTATTAGACAGCATGGGCTCAGCAGAGTATCCTACGCAGATAACACCCAGCTCATCCTCTCCCTCACGAAGAACCCAGAAAAAACCTGACTCAGCTTCCAGGAAGGAATGAAAGACGTCGCAGCCTGGATTAGCAACGGCTGCTTTAAGCTCAACTCAGAGAAGAGAGATTTCCTCGTCCTTGGGCCCTCCTCCACCACCTGGGACAACACCTGATGGCCCTCGGAAGCCCAACCACTCCAATAGACCACACCTGAAACCTCAGCATCATTTTTGACTCCTCCCTCACCATGACCCGTCAGATCATCGCCTTTGCCGCCACCTGCTTCAACTCCCTCTGTATCCTCCGCAAGACCTTCAAGTGGAAACCCCCGAATGCAGAAAGACAGTCACCCACGCACTCATACCCAGCAGACTGGACTACAGTAACACCATCTATGCCGGAGTCAACAAATCCCTGCTACACAAGCTCCAACTGATACTAGAACACCGCGGCCAGACTTGCCCTCGGAACCCAATGACATGAGCACATGACCCAGCACCTATGAGAAGCCCACTGGCTCCCCATTAAGAAGAGAGTAACCTTCAAGCTACTCACCCACGCATATAAATTCTTCCACAACATAGGACCCAAATACCTCAATGAAAGGGTCTCCTTCCACGTACCCAAAAGGAATTCCACTCCACTGACCTCTCCCTGGCAGAGACCCCATGCATCGGCAGAATCAAAGAAGGTGGAAGAGCCTTCTCCTGTGTTGCAGCAAAGGCCTGTAACAAGCTCTCAGTCAAAATCAGATGCTCTGCACACCTTCAGGAGGATCCTCAAGACCTGGCTCTTTGCCTGATCTGGAGCTGCACCCCTCCCAGCGCCTTGAGACCCTCACAGGTGAGTAGCAAGCTTTAAAACCCCTGAGTGATTGATTGATTGATTGTGCCCCTGAAAGTTAAAACTCAGGCAGCTGGATCAATAAACAAAATGATCACAGCGCTATGAAGGGCTAACACTTTTTTGCAGAAGCACACATCTTCTGCCCAATCGAAGCATACACACTTGGCTTCCAAAATGTAGATCACATCTAGGCATGCTTGCCCTTTGTTACCCTAGACAGCTTGGAGTGAGGCCCAGGAAAGGGGAAAGGTTAATCAAAAGGGCACCTCCCATTCAAAGTCTGGCACTGCTTATAAGAATTATATCCTCATAACCTCTCATTAAAACACTCCAGGACCTGTGGAAGATTCAGTAGAATAACTGTCCTGCTGTCCGAAGAAGGAAGAATAGACATGCTTGCTTTGAACCTAGGATTCCTGAAAGTGACTCCCAGGGTTATTTTGTTGACCTTCTGTTTGAGCTACAGGATACAACAAGCTTCCAGAGGCTTTTTCTGCAACTGCCCCAGCTAACCAGCACCACCGGTGCCACCTGACCCTGGCTGCTGGCCTCTGCTGGAGTATGTTGTGATCCTCAAGAGAAACTCCTAAGTTCTGTACCTTTGGCTGGCATCAGAGCGCCATCCTTCTGCTGCAAAATCAAGCTAACGGTGAAAATCCAGATGTTTGTGGCTCTTTGCGTCCTGAAGCTTCTTGTGTCAGGAACAGTCATAGCGACTCCCACCAATTTGTAGTTCAGACGGTGACCTGCTCTTTGCACCAGCTAATGCCTGTGCCTCCCACCAATGTGATGCTCCAGAGATGACCCGCTCCTCTCACTGACAATTATCTCCTTGCGGCCACGCTAATGCGAAGCATCAACTTAGACTCCTCGCATTGAACTTAACTCTGAGAAGGTAAAATCTTTACTGGGACAGACTTGGTCATTGTACCTAACCCACACTCCATGGGGGTCAGCCTGAACTTGTGACTTTGACCTGGTCGAGCACCACCAGATACCCGGAAATGGCACTTTATGACTTTTGTGGTTGACCCTGTCAAGGATTGGGTTTATTATCTGAGTGGGGCTCTTACTCTTCTTAACTAATAACCCAATTTCCTACAAAGATGCACTGATCTATCCTTCTCAGGTGTATCCTGAAATGGGTGGTTCAAGGGAGCGACCCCCCATGACACCACATTAGGAAGGAAAGAAAAGTTTACTAACTGTCAGACACAAAGAGCATGGATAGGAACAAGGAAGAGGAATGCAACACTGAAGGCATTCTAAGAGATGAGTTGAGGAGGTTCTTCTTGGAACCTTCTACTATTTCCAATACCGTCAGAATCATGTTGTAAGTTGTCAGAGATGCATATTGTTCAGAACATTGTACTTTCCAAATATTATACAAACTGCACGTTACACTAATGTTATCAGATGTTCTATTTCATCTCAGTACCTTTCATTGCATGGATCCTAATTGAAGCACTAGGAATAACACCTTACAAGACAAGTCCTTCTCAGATGGGATATTTTGGGAGAAACCTAAACCAACAATAGTGTTTGAAGAAAGTGATAAGAAGGAAGAGAGTTTAACAATTAATGCCCATGATAACCTATCATTTTAATCGGCCTGATCTCATTCCAAATTTGGTGTTGATCACACACAGTTTGCTCAGACCCAACCAGTAAGTTGTTTGATCTTGACATTGCAAAATGGCTGCATTTCTACCACTGTATTGTTAAACATTGGTGTCTGGTAATCCTTGTAATAACTAGAGCAGCTCCTCATAGAGTGATGACTTGTTTTCTGCAGTATCCGGAGTTTTCTGCAGGGATGATTTCAACAGGTAAGGATGACGTCCCTGATCCTAATGGTTTTTCTTCCATTCAGAAAGATCATCTCTTCCATTTAGAAACATCATTAAGAATTATAGTGTCAAATCAGCAAAATTACTTCCAGTGCTTACAATTAATTATTGACCAAAATCACAAATTTACACAGATTCATAAAGAGCGGTTGCTGGTAATCCTTTATTACTGTGCAAGTGTAATTCTGCCATCACAAATATTTGTTTGTAGTTGCTTGTAGCTGACGTAGGGAAAAAGGGCATGATGCCTACTACTGCTTCACTCAATGGAAGTTGATCAGTGGTACTCCTGTATGTGCTTGTGTGTAAATATCTGCATGTGTGCACTGCACTATGTGGTCAAATCAATCCTTGTGTGCTATAATCCCCTATGATAAATTAGACTCATGCACAGCATCTTCATAGACTTCATTTTTGTAACTTCAAAAGGTGTAACGCTAAATATATAATTGTTGGCTGGCATTGGCAAAATGTATCCTTTAACGAATATTTGCCCAAAGGATTAATATCATACTGGCTCCCCCATCCCTTCACCAATTTCCAATTAATGCAAATTCCAATATCTTTAATCAGTGGTTCTGAAACATTCTGTGAGCCACTGTAAATGTGAGTGGGTGTTAGAAGATTGTGGATTGGAAGTAGAACGAGGTGGATTTCGGGCGGCTCAGCCTGTGCCTTCTGGCTCTGTCTTCGGCTGCCAATGTTTTTCTGAACCAGATAAAACAGCTACTGGTGTTTCCACACCCTGAAATCCTGGGGGCAGAACCACCAGGTCAGATGGAATCGGCTTTGAAGTGGATTTTATCATGGCAGAGGCATTGGTGCTTGACATATATAATTGAGCATTCACAATCAAATTCCCAGGCACAATCTCACAACTTTGAGCTTCTGTGGAATTTCATGGCTCAGTTTAGATTAGTGATTCTCTCATTCTTCTTGGTAGGGACAGCCAGGAGAGAATTTCTAATTGCAAATCTCATGCCAACTTACACACACACACACACACACCTACCTACACACACATATATATATTCACTGAAAAAACCATAGGTTATAGACCATATATAGTTAGGAATTAGCATTTAGAAAACCTTATTTTACTCACACAAAACCATTGAAATTCCATATATAGTTAGTTGCACTAACTATATATCGCGCACCCGCAATCCACTGCTGATGATGTCACATATTACATCATTCATGACATGGTCAGTGACATCACTGATGACATCACTGATGACATCTCAAATGACATCACTGATGACATCACTGATAACAACATCCAGTGATTTTATGTTTCTGTAAAGTTTAAATATGTCTTACATATTGAAGAATGAGTGGATGTATAAGTGTCTGGACGAAGGATTTAGTAGGTGCATGACTGACTGTATGAGTGAGTGATTAAATGTGTCTCACTGAGTGCATGGGTTAGTGACTAAACTGTCTTAATTTGTGCATCATTATGTCTGTTGTTCTGTAAACTGTTGCATGTGTTGATCAATAGCTATATGAGTAACTATATGGGTTATTGATTGATTGTCCAAGTATTTGTATGGGAGACTGAGTGTGTGTGTGGCTGGCTGGGAGGTGTGTGACTCTGTGCAGATCAATGTGTACTTATATCAATGATTGTATAACAAGGTAAGTATGTGTTAGTATATGTTTGAAAATATAAGGTGCTCTATGTTTAACTATATAGACAAGAAAATGGAAGTGTGATTGATTCTTTACAGGACTGACTAGGTGTGTGAGTAACTCCATGGATGAGTGGCAGAGTGTGAGTGTCTGTATAGGTGTATGAGTGCATATGATAGTGTTGTAAAGATGAGTGATTGTATGTATGAATGATTGTATGGGTGAATGAGTGAATGTGTGTGTAGACGTAGGAATCAGTGAATACATATGTAGTAACTAGTATTGGTGTGTCAATGGTTTCAAAAATTATACTCTGTATTTAACACTGGGTGAAACAGAGGTTATATTAAAATATGAGGAGATGCATTGTATTGTCACATGAATGATATCATCAGTGATGTGGTCATTGATGTCAAATGAGATGTCATCAGTGATGTCATCAGTGATGTCATTTGAGATGTCATCAGTGATGTCATCAGTGATGTCACTGACCATGTCATGAATGATGTAATATGTGACATCATCAGCAGTGGATTGCGGGTGCGCGATATATAGTTAGTGCAACTAACTATATATGGAATTTCAATGGTTTTGTGTGAGTAAAATAAGGTTTTCTAAATGCTAATTCCTAACTATATATGGTCTATAACCTATGGTTTTTTCAGTGAATTTTCAAGGTTTTGTAAATGCTAATTCCTAACTATATATGGTCTATAACCTATGGTTTTTTCAGTGAATTTCATTGGTTTTTTAACAGCTAATATCTGTAGCTGTAAAATGTATTCTTCTTTAAATCCAAAAATATATTTTATATGTTTATTAATAATTTTTTTTTTAAATATTTTTTTTTCTTCGTTCCCGCTTCGCGAATCGGGAAGCTTCCCGTTAGCTGACCTTGATGCCGCGAAATAGACCGCGAGCCGGTAAACGTTTCTTTACCGCAACTGCCGCGTTAGAAAACAACATCGTGACGCCTCCCGTCCGCATGACGTTTCGCGTTGTCACGTGATACATCATATGACGTGCTACGTTAGCGAACTGGTACGCTTACCGAGTCGCAAAGCACAGGTTTCTGGAAGCAAACCGGGAGGCCCTGCAAAGCGCTTAACGTAAACACAGCAGGTCATGTGACTTGGTAATAACACTTTTCATTGGTTCATTTCACTTTTGGTTTCCTAATGATGTAAGACTAGGTCATATAATCTAAAATGAACACTTTTCATTGGTTGAGAACTATTGTTTTTCCCAAATGATGAAAATCCCTCCTTCTTTCCTCACTCTGACTTTCATCATTGTGAGAGAAAGACCCTTTGTTACCAGTGAGCAATGGCTTCTTTAGTAGCTTCAGCTGGTGCTTCCCCACCACCTCCACCACATCCAAGGAAGAGTGGACCACCTGCTCAAGTTATAATTCAGCAAGAAGAGGAAGAAGAGGAACAGGACGACGAGCACGAAGAGAGGCACTTTTTGCCTGAGGAGCCCAGGACGTCTCACCGGAAAGAAAACTTCATTTGGCAATTTTTTTAAATTCCCAAAGGTCAGAAAAAAGTAAATGCAAGATACGTAACTTGCCTTATATGTCAAGATAGACTGTCCAGAGGGACCGACAAAAAATACAGTTTCGGAAACTACACAATGCATCGCCATATGACTAGGCGGCATCCTAACAACTACAGTGCTGCACAGTTTCGTAACGACCTAGATAATCTCCCTATTATGGCCAGAAGATCTGTTGTACCGGAAGTAACGGGACCAGAGGGCAGGGAGATGGTGCCAAATATTCAAACGAGATTTCATGAAGTAAAACACGTCTGCGTACATTGCAATGGATTCATTTGCTACGGAGAAAGAAGCATCACTCTGATCAACAGAGCTATTGACTATCATATGCAAGTTTGTACGAAACGCCCCAAATAATAAATAGTTTTTTTTTGTTTTGTTGCTCCTGTTGAGCCCTTTACAATGAATCGTTTTCATTGCCCCCTGCAAGAAAAACCCAAAAAAATATAAAACTGTTCAGAAAAATTCAAAAAAAGTAAAAAAATGTTCAGAAAAATAATAAAAAATATATAAAACAACAAAAACAATAAAAAAAAAAGTTCTTTTCAGAACTACCTCCCCGTTATTAAAAAATTGGTACAATATTTGGAACTGTGCCAACCTCTATTTCTCGTAGTTCGCTTCCCAGTTCGCTCGCCGGTACGCGAACCGGAAGTGAACCAAAATTTTTTTTTTTTAAAAAGAACAGTAAGTATAAGGGAAGGAAACAGACACTTATGTTAAAAGAAAGACAGCTATAGGGGAGTAAACTAGAGATACTATTACCCGTAATCCACTGCTGATGATGTCACATATTACATCATTCATGACATGCTCAGTGACATCATCAGCAGAGGATTGCGGGTTTTTTGGCAACGTGCCTTATCCACGGTTTAATAACGCTGCCTTTTGCTTTATATAAGTTTTCAAATTGTATGAAATATATACCAATAGGTCGTTATGAACCTTTAGGTAGTGCTTTTCTTCATGAGGTCTGGTCGCTTCCATACACATACAGATGTTTCAAAGATGATCAAGAAGTTTATCTGAATGGAGAGGAATGCACTGAGACGCCAGATCATTCACTAATGTGTAGGCACATACAGTTACACGGTTCATGCAACAAACACCGACCAAATATGGCTTGCGTGTTGCAAGGCACGCCAGTTCCTGCTATCATCCCCACGTTCAAGTTGTTGGAAAATGGTAGTTATTTGATGCTCAATAATGAAGATTGTTCTGGGTTAATTAAAAGTATTCCTTTTATCGTAACAGTAAGTGAACGGGTTATTTGCTGCAGAAATGTTCTATTTCCTCCCACACATGAACATAGGGAGTTTTCAATCTGGCCACAAATACCAACCTTGGGAGCACATTTCAACGGCATGGCAAGAATAAGAGCTCTTTTGTCTCAGAGAGAGGTGGCCTTGAGTTCGGCCCGTGAAACTTTCGTGCTTCACATAGCGAACACCCGTACAGAGGTGCAGACCCTTTTAAATACTGATTCGCCTTTGCATTTCAGCGACATGGTTCGGACTATCTTTAACGCGTCCTCCACAAAGGCCCTGGCGCACTTTTTTAAAGTTGTTACCAGTGGTCTCGTGACTTCATTTGAGAAAATCTTTGAAGTCATCCCTGCTTTCTTTCATTCTATTTTTTCCACTCTGCTTCGTGGATTCCCATTTTTACTTGCATTACCAGCGGACGCTCTTGTGCTTTTTTACATTTTTAAATATGGATGTCCCTCCTGTGCAAGCTCCCGCCCTGCAGCTGCTGACACTGTTCCGCAATCGCATGCTAGAATGTTATGGCACAATGCCGTTGGCGATATTAAGCACGGCATATGGATTATCTTTTCGATTCTCCTACTTCACCTGTGTCCAGCCTGTATTTCACTGCCTGACCTGTGATTTCGATTGGGCCATTGATTTGTGTCTCTGCGGACCGGTTTCTCCTGACGTCGACTTTAATCAGCTGATGACTCCTATCATTACTCACAAGTTGGTTTGTCCTGGCGAAAGGATTATGGCTGTGGCATTGATGCATGGACTAATTGGTCCCTGGAATTTACTGGCGGCAACACAGTCTTTCTTGGAACAGAGCTTTCTTGAAAACCCACCGAGCTGTCCTCTGATGGTGATAGAGGATCCGGTGCTGGGAGAGCACGTATGTTCTTTTCCGCTTTTAAATTGGATGGCTGAACTCTTTTCGGATGAAGACGGTGACTTCCTATTGGAGGCTGTTGCAGCTTATTTTGCATACACAGTTATGTCATAGACCTTTTTCATGTTTGATACGCTGAGTACTAGCATTTCATTGACAATTCATTGACTTATTTGTCAAGTTTTTATTATTTAGCTTGCCTATTGGCTTAAGACTCGATAAAGTACTTGGCTGTTTTATTTTTCTTTAGCATTAAATTTTCCTAGTTTTTAATGTTTTACCTTGCGGACCGTCCACATATAAAGTTGCAATCTGCTCTCATGAGATGGCACTTCTATTATCTTATTCAGTTCGTTTCCGGATCATGCGGAGGTGTCATCTAGGTCCTGGATATCTTTACACCGTGTTAAGTTAGCATGGGCTCATTACCGGTTTAAACGCCATTTTTCCTTTTTTGCAACTTCTGCACACGACACTTAGTTGTTGCTTTAGCTTTCAATCTAGTAGTTCATCGTGGTTTACATGAGAATAATATGTTATTGCTCTACTATCTGCTTTGCTTGTTAAACTATATCTGTACAGCGAGTGCTGAAGTTTCAAGAACAACACGATACAGAATTGTTATGAGGTCTGATCTCCACGACTTCATACTCATAACATAAGTGCAGCTTCTGCCAATTCTGGGCATGAGGCGGGTTTTATATTGCTTTGCCGAACACACATACACAACAGTTGATGCGGTTCACATGAAGAGAGAGCTGGTGTATGCTGATGTGATTCCTTCAAATCTAAGACACTAAAGTATGGGCACGCCCTAAACCAACACAAACAGACCTTCTTAGCAAATAATATAATATGTGTATTAGGGAGGGTGAGATATAAGCAGCCGCGGGCCGTGGAGGGAGTTACGGTGGGGCAGGGAGGCGGGGAGGGGGAGGGGCAGGGTGGAGCCCTCTCCACCCTGCCCCTCCCCCTCCCCGCCTCCCTGCCCCACCGTAACTCCCTCCACGGCCCGTGGCTGCTTATAAGTGTTGCTAACTCTTATTCATTTACAGCATGTTAACATACTGTCACCATTCGCTTTTTATGTACTAGTAACTATGCTGGTAATTTTGCTACTGATAATATGTGTACTTGTATTATCTAAGATACTACGCCTGAGAAGACGGCATTAGTAAATAAACATTTCAAATACACATGTGTTCTTCTTAACTCCATGTTCTGGTTTCTAAGAAATATATAACGACCGACTGTTCATGAGTTCCACGTATCCTGAGGTACTATAAGTTCATATTCTGGATTGTCTAAACATTGAGAGTTTGTTATATCCAATGTGACACTGTACCTAGCTTGCTAAGGGGTTTTTGATTACTAAGGTGAGTTTTGGGGCACCCTAATTCGCCGAGGTTCCAATCCTCTGTCCACAGTTCTGTGTGAGAACAGAAACCCTGCGACAGGGGCACCCCCGACCCTTGCTGGAGCTTCATCACACTTGCGATACAACTCCAGCAATGCGCCACCTTTACGGCACAGATACATCACGCATCTGTGCTGTTTTTGCCCCATGATGCGCCGCATTGTAAATGCAGCACACCATAGGTGACGGAACAGCGGCACAGAATGACTAACACATCCCTGGTGATGCGCCAGTCATCATAAATCTATCCCTATGCTTCTTATCTTGTTAGAGATGAACCGCCTTATGTATCATCAAAGTTTTTTGCATTTCCTAAATAGCGAACTTTAAGGAATAAATAGCGATTCTTTACCATTCCTAGTTTGCGATGAGCTATTTGCTAATTACAAATTACCCATTCATTTCCTTCATTTCCATAGGGCGGTTGGACTCACTTTTAGCTCGAACGGCTGAATGGATTTCCACGAAACTTGGCAAAATTGTAGGGACTGGTAGCCCGATGTGCCTTTGCTATGTCTCAAGATATATGCTCCAGTGGTTTTTACGAAAATTAACTTTGAAAAATATATATTGGGCTACATTGGCCTATATATATGTTGGAGCCCAAATGTAGCCCAATGTAGCCCAATGAAGCCCAATGAAGCCCAATGTAGCCCAATGTAGCCCAAAGATGGCCGCCAGAGACAAAAAAAACAAATGTAGCCCAAATATCAGCCAGATGTAGCCCAACTATAGCCCAGTGACAGAATGACCAATCAGCTTCGCAAACCTCCGTTACGCGAAGCGGAGCGCTGTTACAGATATATATCTTTTTTTGAACGTTAATTTCTCAAAATCCACTGGAGCACATATATTGAGACCTAGCAAAGGCACATCGGGCTACCAGTCCCTAATATTTTACCAAGTTTCGTGCAAATCCATTCAGCCGTTCGATTATTATTATTATTTTTTTTTTTTGCCCCGCGGGGCCCTTTTAAAACCTCCACATCAAACCTAGGGGGTCAGCGAGGATCTACTATGCCCCCTTATGGTCATTTGCCCCTTCGCTTTGGCCTCCTCTTGTCTCTCGATCCTACCGAGAGACAAGATGGCGGCCGCTACGGACTGTTTGGAATCTTTACAGACGCCGGAGAACCAATCAGCTTCGCTTCACAAAGCTCCGTTGCGCGAAAAGTACGCGTACTGGAGCGCTGCCCGGTCCGCTGTTACAGATATATATCTTTTTTTAAACGTTAATTTCTCAAAATCCACTGTAGCACATATATTGAGACCTACAAAAGGCACATCGGGCTACCAGTCCCTACAATTTTGCCAAGTTTCGTGCAAATCCATTCATTGTGATCCATTTTATTTTGAAATTTCTTGCTGTAAATTGCAGAAAAAAATAATCACTTTCATTTATCGTTTTTAGTAATACATAATGTAAAACTAACTTTATCAAGTATTTAGTATAACAGAAGGACTGTAAATAAATAACAGAAAACATTTTTCAAATTATCTTAAAGTGTACAACATAGTTCCCCTTACAAATTAACAACTCACCTTTTTGAAAGTAGGAGAAGCGTTAGTACTGTGTAAATCAAACACCAGAAATTGAGCACCAAAAATTCCTCACAAATGTACCTCAGACAGTAGTATCACAAAATGGCTGTGGTTTCCTCTCATTTTAGATATATACATAACCAATTAACTTTCATCACACACAAATACAAAACCAAAGTAACATTTTAATTGGTTCTAAATTTCAACACTTTCAAATGTGTTTTCCCCATGCAATTTTCCATAGGACATTTAGATACGTCTACAGCCTGAATGGCTGAACGGAATTACACCAAACTTGGCAAAATGGTACATCAAACCTAGGGGGTCAGGGAGGATCTACTATGCCCCCTTATGGTCATTTGCCCCTTTGCTTTGGCCTCCTCTTGTCTCTCGATCCTACCGAGAGACAAGATGGCGGCCGCTACGGACTGTTTGGAATGTTTACAGACGCCGGAGAACCACTCAGCTTCGCTTCACAAAGCTCCGTAACGCAAAAAGTACGCGAAGCGGAGCACTGCCCGGTCCGCTGTCACAGATATATATCTTTTTTTGAACGTTAATTTCTCAAAATCCACTGGAGCACATATATTGAGACATAGCAAAGGCACATCGGGCTACCAGTACCTACAATTTTGCCAAGTTTCGTGCAAATCCATTCAGCCGTTCGATTATTATTATTATTATTTTTTTTTTGCCCCGCGGGGCCCTTTTAAAACCTCCACATCAAACCTAGGGGGTCAGGGAGGATCTACTATGCCCCCTTATGGTCATTTGCCCCTTCGCTTTGGCCTCCTCTTGTCTCTCAATCCTACCGAGAGACAAGATGGCGGCCGCTACGGACTGTTTGGAATGTTTACAGACGCCGGAGAACCAATCAGCTTCGCTTCACAAAGCTCCGTAACGCGAAAAGTACGCGAACCGGAGCGCTGCCCGGTCCGCTGTTACAGATATATATCTTTTTTTGAACGTTAATTTCTCAAAATCCACTGGAGCACATATATTGAGACCTAGCAAAGGCACATCGGGCTACCAGTCCCTACAATTTTGCCAAGTTTCGTGCAAATCCATTCAGCCGTTCGGGCTAAAAGTGAGGCCAACCGCCCTATGGAAATTAACATTGGAAAAACGCGTTTTGGGACCCCCCTTTTTTCTCGGCCCCCCCTTGACAAACCCCCCCCAAATTTCCAGGGGCTGCTCAGAAACAAAATGTTCCATTGTCCTGAAAATTTCTGCCAATTCCGTCCACAAACGCCAAAGTTATTAGACATAGAATTTTCAAAAATCCCATAGAGAAAAAATCCTAACTATATATACCTACTGGCGACCGCCAGTAGGTAATATATATATATATATATATATGCATCCGTTTTTTGCGCGCACGCAAATTGATCCTGCGCACTCCCAGCTCCTATTTACCACAAACGACCAATGCTCAAAAATGTACTTTCTGTTATTTTAATCCATAGCAGCACTCCCAGCAACACTGCTCGACGCGTTTCGCGGCACACGCCGCTTTTTCACGAGGCTGAAATTACCGCTCGTGAAAAAGCGGCGTGTGCCGCGAAACGCGTCGAGCAGTGTGGCTGGGAGTGCTGCTATGGATTAAAATAACAGAAAGTACATTTTTGAGCATTGGTCGTTTGTGGTAAAAAGGAGCTGGGAGTGCGCAGGATCAATTTGCGTGGGCACAAAAAACGGATGCATTCTCGAGCAGCAAGGCTCTGCTGCACCTGACACGCACCGCCAAGAGAGCGCTTGAGAGCCCTCACTGGGGCCATCTAACTTGGATATATATATATATATTCACTGAAAAAACCATAGGTTATAGACCATATATAGTTAGGAATTAGCATTTACAAAACCTTGAAAATTCACTGAAAAAACCATAGGTTATAGACCATATATCGTTAGGAATTAGCATTTAAAAAACCTTATTTTACTCACACAAAACCATTGAAATTCCATATATAGTTAGTTGCACTAACTATATATCGTGCACCCGCAATCCACTGCTGATGATGTCACATATTACATCATTCATGACATGGTCAGTGACATCACTGATGACATCACTGATGACATCTCAAATGACATCACTGATGACATCACTGATGACATCATCCATTGACTGTGTGTTTCTGTAAAGTTTAAATATGTTTTACATATTGAAGAATGAGTAGATGTATAAGTGTCTGGATGAAGGATTTAGGTGCGTGACTGACTGTATGAGTGAGTGATTAAATGTGTCTCACTGAGTGCATGGGTTAGTGACTAAACTGTCTTAATTTGTGCATCATTATGTCTGTTGTTCTGTAAACTGCTGCATGTGTTGATCAGTAGCTATATGAGTAACTATATGGGTTATTGATTGATTGTCCAAGTATTTGTATGGGAGACTGAGTGTGTGTGTGGCTGGCTGGGAGATGTGTGACTCTGTGCAGATCAATGTGTACTTGTATCAATGATTGTATAAGAGAGTAAGTATGTGTTAGTATATGTTTGAAAATGTAAGGTACTCTATGTTTAAATGGAAAATGGAAAAAATAGAAAATGGAAGTGTGATTGATTCTTTACAGGACTGACTAGGTGTGTGAGTAACTCCATGGATGAGTGGCAGAGTGTGAGTGTCTGTATAGGTGTATGAGTGCATATGATAGTGTTGTAAAGATGAATGATTGTATGTATGAATGATTGTATGGGTGAATGAGTGAATGTGTGTGTAGACGTAGGAATCAGTGAGTGCGTATGTAGTAACTAGTATTGGTGTGTCAATGGTTTCAAAAATTATACTCTGTATTTAACACTGGGTGTAACAGAGGTTATATTAAAGTGTGAGGAGATGCATTGTATTGTCACATGAATGATATCATCAGTGATGTGGTCATTGATGTCAAATGAGATGTCATCAGTGATGTCATCAGTGATGTCATTTGAAATGTCATCAGTGATGTCATCAGTGATGTCACTGACCATGTCATGAATGATGTAATATGTGACATCATCAGCAGTGGATTGCGGGTGCACGATATATAGTTAGTGCAACTAACTATATATGGAATTTCAATGGTTTTGTGTGAGTAAAATAAGGTTTTTTAAATGCTAATTCCTAACGATATATGGTCTATAACCTATGCTTTTTTCAGTGAATTTTCAAGGTTTTGTAAATGCTAATTCCTAACTATATATGGTCTATTACCTATGGTTTTTTCAGTGAATTTCAATGGTTTTTTAATAGCAAATATCATAAGCTGTCGAATGTCAAGTACGTGGTAAGTAAAAACATTTTCGTGTTTATGCACACTGATCTGCTTTGAATGCTGCCCCCCCCCTCATTTCTATTAGGAGTACTCTCTCTTTGCAGATAGTGAAGGGTAGTTAACGTAGGCCTTTGCCCCCGTTGTAATCCGTCGTGCCTGCTTCTCTCTCCATTTGATTGATTGTTCTCTTTGGTTCATTCTCTATTTACAAACAAGCACAGAGTCGCAATACTCTGTTTAGTCTTTGCAGATACCGAAAAATCGTGTAAAAAAACAAAACGAATCGAGCAAAATCAGTAGGCCACTAATGGGATCTCTTTTTGACCTCGCTAAAATAGAAACATTAAGAACAACCCCTCATGACAAATACGAAACTAGTGAGATGAACTGAACTCCACACCATAATGGCTGCAATACAGCTCGGCTCCGCCACCCACCCCGCCCAAAATAACGATAAAGAGCGGCTGCCATGATTGCTCGCGGAATGGCCACGACGGAGCTACGAAATGGTGGTGCTCTCATGCTAACGCCAGCTTCAGTCTGAAACATCCAGAAACACTGTAGACTACCAATTCGACCAGTTCCGGTAGCGCCCCAATGTAACCCGGTAGAGAAGAACTAGCCCTCCCCTCTTTGACTGATGGTTCTTGTTGCCTGTCCCTTCTGTTGTCATTTAACAGAACTATTTAGCCTGCTGAAAGGGGTTGTGTTCCGACCGCTGGTTGGTGGAGACATTTTGACTATATTCTGGACCTGCGTTGTCGCGTAATGCGTCATATGACGCGCCGCGTTAGCGCATCCGGAAGTCATCCGGGGCGCGACGCGCAGCGCGTAACGTAAGCATAACAGGTCATGTGACTTGTTAATAAAACTTTTCGTTGGTTCATTTTACTTTTCTTATTCTAATGATGAAAGGCTTGGTCATATGACCTAAAAATTACGCTTTTTATTACTTCCGAACATTATTTTTTCTTAAATATATGTTATAATGTTCCAGGCTAATGTACTTTCCCGGAAAATTTACAACTGTCCTGCAAGTAAAATATATTCTTTTTTCGAGAAAAAGGGCGTTTCTTCGTCCCATGACGGAGCCGTTGAGCAAAAGAGGGTCGACCTGCTGTCTTAGTCGCCGATACGCCTGAATATGAGATTCTTATCGATCACTTTATGTTGCAGGAGTAGAAAACACAACAGCCCTTGACCATTTATCTTTACTGCGTTCCTGCGTATTATAACTTTTACCCTTCATGTAATTGGTCTGCTTTATTTCACTTGCCTTTTAATGATTCTAAAACAGTGACTATTATTAAAAACTTTACCAATGTATATACTACTACCATGTTTTCTTTTAAAAACCTTTATTGTGAAAATTTCATTATACAAATACGAGCCTATAACCACGTGGGCCGGCCACGGAGCAAACTGTAATCGTATATGATGAGTAGACATTTACACTGTAGAGGAACGTAACGGGCGGGCCATTAGGTTGCAAGAACTAAGGTGTCTAACAGTTGCGGAATCGGTGGACGTACATTTTATAATTAAAATACGACAGGGCCAGTTACAATAAAATAATCTAGATATACATTTGCGGGCAAGTACCATGCGCGACGTTAATTCGAACTTTCAATAGTACAGTAATCAATAACACATCAGAACTTAATATCAATAGGGATGTCGAAATACTCAATCAATTCTCGTCCCCGCCCGCCATGTGCTTCAAAACTGCATACGTATCTTGTGATTTCAAGGTTCTGCAACCAGTACACAACAAGGAGTTACGAGTCCCATTTATTCCGGCGCCATTTTGGGCGAGGACGGGCAGGTCCAGGATATAGTCAAAATGTCTGTACCAACCATCGACTATGATGATGTTCATATGCTGTATTTATAGAGTAACACTCATCTGTCCACATGAAATTAATTTGCCACAATCTAAACATGTCATTTTAATCTTTCCAAAGTTCTTCTAAATATTTGGGACCGTTTCCCTTGCCTCTGATGCTGTCAGTGCCACTTCTTTGATGAATGTACTGGCAGGTCGGGGGTTCTCCTCCAAATCTCTCTTTTATGCAGCACTATAATTAATTGGTGCCACCTCTCCATATGACGATGCATGGTATAGTTACCATAACTATATTTTTTTTCGGTTCCGCTGGAGAGTACATCGTGGCAGATGAAGCGTATAACGTACCGGGCATTTACCTTTTTTTGCATGTAGAGGAAAGGAAAAAAAATCGAGCGTCCGAGTTCTAAGGTGTCCCAGGGCCATTTTAGTGGACCAGGCCCAAATCCAAAGAACAGGCCGCCATTTTGAGAGTCCTGTTGCAGCCGCCTGTCGCTGTAGCATCAAGAGCGGCCAAAACTCAGCTGAATGGCAACTGAAACGGTAAAGGGGCGCCCCACTACATCAGACGAGCCTCCACCTAGGAAGGCCCGTTCACGCCGCCTCCCCCCCCCCCTTCGGGCACCCCACGCCGTTATTCGGAGCAGTATTGTAGGATGGCCACACCAGTGCAGCAACTTGCTAGACACCACCTCGGTGGTAACCGAATCTCAGCGCCTTGTGGTGTCTTCTATTCAGAAAACATTGTTGTGCTGCCTTCGACCTATTCGCCGCAAGTGCGCACGCAACTCAGCTGCATAGCTTGCTAGACACCACCTCGGTGCTAACCGAATCTCAGCGCCTTGTGGTGTCTTCTATTCCAAAAATATTGTTGCGCTGCCTTTGGCCCCATTCGCACATCGGTCCGCTACTGACGCCATCTCACAGGCCAACGGGGCGCCCCACGCCGACTTTCAGCATTGTAGGATGGCCACACCAGTGCACCTTACTAGACACCACCTCGGTGCCATCCGGATCTTGGAATCTCAGCGCCTTGTGGTGTCTTCTATTCAGAAAATATTGTTGCGCTGCCTTTGGCCCCATTCGCACATCGGTCCGCTACTGCCGCCATCTCACAGGCCAACGGGGCGCCCCACGCCGACTTTCAGCATTGTAGGATGGCCACACCAGTGCACCTTACTAGACACCACCTCAGTGCCATCCGGATCTTGGAATCTCAGCGCCTTGTGGTGTCTTCTATTCAGAAAATATTGTTGCGCTGCCTTTGGCCCCATTCGCACATCGGTCCGCTACTGACGCCATCTCACAGGCTAATGGGGCGCCCCACGCCGAGTTTCAGCATTGTAGGATGGCCACACCAGTACAGCAACTTGCTAGACATCACCTCGGTGCCATCCGGATCTTGGCATCTCAGCGCCTTGTGGTGTCTTCTATTCCGAAAATATTGTTGCGCTGCCTTTGGCCCCATTCGCACATCGGTCCGCTACTGACGCCATCTCACAGGCCAACGGGGCGCCCCACGCCGACTTTCAACATTGTAGGATGGCCACACCAGTGCGGCAACTTACTAGACACCACCTCGGTGCCATCCGGATCTTGGCGCGTTGTGCTGCCTTCGGCCTATTCGCACATCGGTCCGCTACTGACGCGAACTCACAGGCCAACGGGGCGCCCCACGCCGACTTTCAGCATTGTAGGATGGCCACACCAGTGCTGCAACTTGCTGGACACCACCTCGGTGCCATCCGGATCTTGGAGCGTTGTGTTGCCTTCGGCCTATTCGCACATCGGTCCGCTACTGACGCGAACTTACAGGCCAACGGGGTGCCCCACGCCGACTTTCAGCATTGTAGGATGGCCACACCAGTGCTGCAACTTGCTGGACACCACCTCGGTGCCATCCGGATCTTGGCGCGTTGTGTTGCCTTCGGCCTATTCGCACATCGGTCCGCTACTGACGCCGCCTCACGTGCCAACGGATTTTCTACGCTTTTTATACCCTATGCCGCATAACAGGTCATGTGACTTGTTTATAAAACTTTTCATTGGTTCATTTTACTTTTGGTTTCCTAATGATGGAAGGCTTGATCATATGACCTAAAAATAACACTTTTCATTGGATGAAAACTTTTTTTTTCCCCAAACGATGAAAGCCCCACCTTGTTTCTGGATGTTTCACACTGAAGCTGGCGTCACCATGAAAGCACCACCATCTCGTGGCTCCGTCGTGGTCATTCCGAGAGCAATCATGGCAGCCGCTCCCCACCGGAAGCCTGCAGGAGTCGGGGGCCCCCAAAACTTTTGTTGAATCCTCAAGGCGGAGGGGACGCTTTCGAGAATGGGGTCCAAGACCTAGCAGACAAGCGTCCGATTTGCAAGGTGTCCCAGGGCCATTTCAGTGGACCAGGCCCAAAAAGAAAAGAGCCTGCCGCCATTTTGAGAGTCCTGTGGCAGCCGCCTATCGCTGCACCGCAAGAGTGGGCGCAACTCAGCTGAATTGCGGCTTTTGACACAGTGGACCAAAAGCGGACGGAATGGCAACTGAAACGGTAAAGGGGCGCCCCACTACAACAGACGAGACTCCACCTGGAGAGGCCCGTTCACGCCGCCTCCCCCCCCCCCCCGGGGCGCCCCACGCCGTTCTTCTGAGCAGCATTGTAGGATACCAAAACCAGTGCGGCAACTTACTGGACATCACCTTGGTGCCATCGTTCTGCTGCCTTGGAACTATTCGCACAACAGTTTGCTACTGATGACCCACCCCCTGCGACGCCCCACGCCGGATGCCGAAATCAGTGCGGCACCCAGGCAACATCACCTGGGTGCCGTCCAGAAATCTGGACGTTGTGCTGCGTTGGGACTATTCGCACAGCCGACCGCTACTTCGTTGTTTTTCCCTAAAAATGTTTATATGTTTTTACTGTTTTTGTTTTGTTGTATATATTTATAAGTTATTAAAGTTTTATAATCTTACTACTTTGTTGGAGTGCTATATATTTTTAATGTGACACATAATTGTAAAAACTTTGATGTACAAAGAGTCATCCCTGGAATCTTCCGCTTCAGGCTCGGTCCCCTCCCCAATCGCAATACAGGATGGTTTTCAGATAGTAGGAACGCGTGTGCTGTGACGGATCTCATCGAGTGTGGGCCTTGATCTACTATAACTCCTTTGAAGAGGGGTGATTCTTTACAGCTGGGGCCATAAACTACATCTGCAGGGCTAGCTGATAGCCTAGGACCGGCCTGGACAATTGGACACAGAGGAAAAGGAGTGTCAGAGGGTGCGGTAGTGAATAGGGCAAAAGGGAGGTGTCGGGCGGGCACAGGGTGTGATTCTCAGGGAAGAGCAGCGCAGATGGGGGGAGGTTTATTACCCATGCATAAGACAGAGAACGAGGGTGACCAGTGCCTGGGGGAGATGCTTGCGAGGGTGGGGAGCCATGCTAAGGATCGACAGCGTGCAGAGAGTGGGTCTGGTCAAGTCATCTAAAATGGCTGCCGTGCACAACAAAAGTGTGGCATTTGAAAAAAGGCAAGATGGCGCAGACAAAGGTTTTTCAACACTTCCTGATTTCCTTTGAATCGAACGTTAACAGACGTTGGGGCATATTACCAAAGTTAAGCGATATTTATCCCTAACGATGCTTAGCAACAAATTTTTTACCGCTAAGCATCGTCAGAAATTATCGCAGATAAACCTTGCTATTATCAAGGTTTATCGCAAATGCCATAAAAAACGACCGCAATGCATTAATATCGCTGAAAACTCAGCGATATTCATGCATTACCGAGCTAATGCTCTTAGCCATGTTATCCACCTCCCATTGGATAACATGGCTAAGAACTGCTCAGGGCAGGTGGTAGCTTTTGGAGATATTCACGCTTAGCGCGAATATCTCCAAAAGTTGGTAATAGGAGATAGCGATGTTAGCGACTGTTTCCAGTCGCTAACATCTTGGCATGCCCACTTTGCATGTCATTAGTGATAAATATCACTGACATGCAAAGTGGGGCCCAAGATGGTCACTATCTCCTACTAGCGGTCGCTAACTGGTGTTAGCAACAGCTAGGTAATACAGAGATAATTTTATCTCCGCGGAGCGCTGTTACAGATATATATCTTTTTTTGAACGTTAATTTCTCAAAATCCACTGAAGCACATATATTGAGACCTAGCAAAGGCACTTCGAGCTACCAGTCCCTACAATTTTGCCAAGTTTCGTGCAAATCCATTCAGCCGTTCGATTATTATTATTATTTTTTTTTTTTGCCCCGCGGGGCCCTTTTAAAACCTCCACATCAAACCTAGGGGGTCAGGGAGGATCTACTATGCCCCCTTATGGTCATTTGCCCCTTCGCTTTGGCCTCCTCTTGTCTCTCGATCCTACCGAGAGACAAGATGGCGGCCGCTACGGACTGTTTGGAATGTTTACAGACGCCGGAGAACCAATCAGCTTCGCAAAGCTCCGTTACGCGAAAAGTACGCGAAGCGGAGCGCTGTTACAGATATATATCTTTTTTTGAACGTTAATTTCTCAAAATCCACTGGAGCACATATATTGAGACCTAGCAAAGGCACATCGGGCTACCAGTCCCTACAATTTTGCCAAGTTTCGTGCAAATCCATTCAGCCGTTCGATTATTATTATTTTTTTTTTTTTGCCCCGCGGGGCCCTTTTAAAACCTCCACATCAAACCTAGAGGGTCAGGGAGGATCTACTATGCCCCCTTATGGTCATTTGCCCCTTCGCTTTGGCCTCCTCTTGTCTCTCGATCCTACCGAGAGACAAGATGGCGGCCGCTACGGACTGTTTGGAATGTTTACAGACGCCGGAGAACCAATCAGCTTCGCAAAGCTCCGTTACGCGAAAAGTACGCGAAGCGGAGCGCTGTTACAGATATATATCTTTTTTTGAACATTAATTTCTCAAAATCCACTGGAGCACATATATTGAGACCTAGCAAAGGCACATCGGGCTACCAGTCCCTACAATTTTGCCAAGTTTCGTGCAAATCCATTCAGCCGTTCGATTATTATTATTTTTTTTTTTTTTGCCCCGCGGGGCCCTTTTAAAACCTCCACATCAAACCTAGAGGGTCAGGGAGGATCTACTATGCCCCCTTATGGTCATTTGCCCCTTCGCTTTGGCCTCCTCTTGTCTCTCGATCCTACCGAGAGACAAGATGGCGGCCGCTACGGACTGTTTGGAATGTTTACAGACGCCGGAGAACCAATCAGCTTCGCTTCACAAAGCTCCGTAACGCGTAAAGTCCGCGAACCGGAGCGCTGCCTGGTCCGCTGTTACAGATATATATCTTTTTTTGAACGTTAATTTCTCAAAATCCACTGGAGCACATATATTGAGACCTAGCAAAGGCACATCGGGCTACCAGTCCCTACAATTTTGCCAAGTTTTGTGCAAATCCATTCAGCCGTTCGGGCTAAAAGTGAGGCCAACCGCCCTATGGAAAACTCAATGTTAAAAACATGTTTTGGGACCCCCCTTTTTTCTCGGCCCCCCCTTGACGAAACCCCCCCAAATTTTCAGGGGCTGCTCAGAAACAAAATGTTCCATTTTCCTGAAAATTTCAGCCAATTCCGTCCACAAACGCCAAAGTTATTAGACATAGAATTTTCAAAAATCCCATAGAGAAAAAATCCTAACTATATATACCTACTGGCGACCGCCAGTAGGTATATATATATATATATATATATACAAATCGCCTCGCGCTATCGCAAGAAGAAACCGCACTCCAGGTTTCTATTCAACACAAATTTATTCAAGACTGACACGTTTCGACCTTCACGGTCTGAGTCATGCATATATATATATATATATATATATATATATATATTCACTGAAAAAACCATAGGTTATAGACCATATATAGTTAGGAATTAGCATTTACAAAACCTTGAAAATTCACTGAAAAAACCATAGGTTATAGACCATATATAGTTAGGAATTAGCATTTAAAAAACCTTATTTTACTCACACAAAACCATTGAAATTCCATATATAGTTAGTTGCACTAACTATATATCGCGCACCCGCAATCCACTGCTGATGATGTCACATATTACATCATTCATGACATGGTCAGTGACATCACTGATGACATCACATAATGTACGGGTGTTCGCTATGTGAAGCACGAAAGTTTCACGGGCCGAACTCAAGGCCACCTCTCTCTGAGACAAAAGAGCTCTTATTCTTGCCATGCCGTTGAAATCTGCTCCCAAGGTTGGTATTTGTGGCGAGATTGAAAACTCCCTATGTTCATGTGTGGGAGGAAATAGAACATTTCTGCAGCAAATAACCCGTTCACTTACTGTTACGATAAAAGGAATACTTTTAATTAACCCAGAACAATCTTCATTATTGAGCATCAAATAACTACCATTTTCCAACAACTTGAACGTGGGGATGATAGCAGGAACTGGCGTGCCTTGCAACACGCAAGCCATATTTGGTCGGTGTTTGTTGCATGAACCGTGTAACTGTATGTGCCTACACATTAGTGAATGATCTGGCGTCTCAGTGCATTCCTCTCTGTTGAAAATTAGCACGGTTTGGTGAACATTATCTGCGCCATCTTGCCTCTTCCCCTGATGCCACACTTTTTGTCGTGCGCACCCGCCATTTTAAGATGCCCCGATCAGAACGAACCCTTTTGCATGCCGCTGGCCCCCGACATAGCCCTTCGCCTTCACTAAGCCTGCTCGCTGACCAACCCCCCCTGCTTGCACCTGCCTTGAATCATAAACCCCTCTTCGGCGCTGCTCTGCCCCAGGCCCTCATCCTGTTCCCAGCGCGACACCTCCCTGCTTCCCTTTCATGATCTCCGGCCCTTAGATGCAACCCCCCTTCTCCCCCGTGTGCCCGTTTTGTCTTCCCCGTTCCCAGGCCGACACCCAGCTCTGCCGATACCATTCCTTGCCCCTCCCCGTACAATAGAAAGCTTCCCCCATCAAAGGATCCCCGGGTTGATCAAAGCCCCCACTCCATGAGATCCGATCAAACCCCCCCCACATTCCGTGAATCGGCGGAATATCCAGCTGCGTGATACTCATCACCTGTTATGACTAGGGTGGGGACTTCAACTGTAAATGTGTGTGGGAACGGGCCCCAAAGGGGGATTCCGGGAATGTCTTTCCGTATATCAAAGCTTTGTCACATGTATGTAAACTGTAATAAAAACCACAAACACTGTATATAAGGGGCCAGGCCTCAAACATAAGTTAGAGCACCTCAGAACGATACCTTCTGTCCGTTTCGTTGTGTTCTCCTCCGGAGAGAATAAATAAAAACCTTGTTTCCTGCTTTCCAATCTCCAGCGCCTGCCTCTTCATTTGATTAAATAACTAGAGGGTCACAGAGGCAATACCGCCGGGCAAATATCGATTGTCCCCGACCCGACACAGAGGTTTTTACAATTGGCGCCCAACGTGGGGCCCATCAGCGACTCGTGGATCCAGTGGGAGAGGTCCCGACGACAGAGTGAACGACTGCAACGATCGGGAGAGCTCTTGCCCAATAGACCCTCGTCTGGCAGCCGATCATCCGAACTTCACTAGTTCCGAACAGACCTCTCTCGAGTGATCTACGGTCCTGACTGGGAACCATCAGGAGTGCCGCGAGGATAACGGAGAAGAGAGGACGATCGGGCGCTGGATTCGGAAGACAGGAAACTGTCCATGCGGTCCGGGTAAGGTCGTGTTACCACGACAAGTTGCGAAAATTTGCTTGATTGTTTGTTTGTTTAAAAATACTAGTATTGCTCTTTTTTGTTTATTTTGGAGATTCACTGTCTGCAAACGGAGAAACAACAGGCTCTCTCTCTTTGTAAGCAGTGGAGGATAGGTAGGGTAGCAGCCGTGCTTATTTTTTCTCCCCCACTCAATAATTGCTTGAAACTGAACTGTTGTTCGCAAAACTATTGTTTCCTGGAGATTCCCTGTCTGCAAACAGGGAAGAGACCACCCTTTTTGCAGATAGTGAAAAGGGTAGGTAACGCAGATCTTTGCGGACCTACTCATTCTCCCCATTGTTATTTATTGGTCGTTTGGTTTTTATTATTATTTTTTTTTGATCCATGAGGTATTCACTGCCTGCAAACAACGTCGAATAGAAATATTCTGTACGGTCTTTGCACCTAGTGATAAGATAGGCAGTGCTGACTTTTTAGTCCCTCGTTACGAGCCGTCATGTCTGTCTTCTCCCCACTGATAAATAGCCTGTTTAGCCCGGACCGCGTATTAGAGGTGGACCATATAGCTCCACTAGAAGGCACCCCTAATAAGGACATGTTCATAAACTATGGATTAGTCACCATAGCCTATAATAAATTGTGGCACAGGTATACCGAAGAGAGTCAAGACAAACAGTGGCCACTGACAGGATCCTTTGACCTTGATAAAATAGAAACGTTGGAAATAGCCCTTCGAAATAATAAGACAACGCCAATTATGCTCGACAGTCTCGGTATGTGGCGCAGAGAGGCTACGAAACGACAGAGAAAAGACGAGGACAAACCAAGTAGAGAAATATACCGACAGGACAACCCCAGGACACCGCTACCCACAACTTATCCCCCGACACTGTGCAAAAGACGACTAGACTCAGGGCCAGACCAATGCGCTTTCTGTAGGTATGTCGGACACTGGAAAGCCCAATGCCCGACTCTACTGAGCGTGAGTAAAGGCAAAGGGCCGACAGGAACGACAGACCGGCAGTACGGGAAAAAGCGCGAGACAAAGAAGAACCCGACTTACATAGACAGACCAGACAGAACCACCACGTTTGATTATGCCCGATGGCACAGATTTCGCCAGGAAAATCTCAGCGGCATGCTCAAGTTCTCCTAGGTCGGGCAATGTCAAGACAGGAACCCAGCCTCGTTTCAAATTCACAGACGGAAAGAGATAATTATGACCAATAACTGTTTTATATTCGTCTTGGGTCTTTGTATGTCGTACTTGTACTGTCCCCCGTCTGAGTTTGTGTGTATGTAATGTACAAATCTGCGTCATCCCTCTACACGTGTTTCCGTGTTACTCAACCTCTGTTAGCAGAAACTTAGCATAAAAGCAACCTTGAAAGAAAGAAATGGTAAAACAAAATCCGTAGACCATTAATGAACTTGAACTTTTAATTTAGCACAACAAACAAGGAATAATAACGGTAAAACTGTAGAAAAATGAAAAGTCAAACAGAACATTCGCCCCCCCCCCCCCATTCTGGAACCTTCCAAAGTTGGGCAGGGTTACGGCTACGCCCAACCAACGGCAACCCATATAAGGCGGGCCCGGCCGCCAACTCTTGGTCAGGAAATCTTAACGTATGGGGGAGCCGGAGGAGAGGCAGGAGCCAGCAGCCGGGCTGTTGTAGGTAGTCCCGCCACATGTCCAGAGGAGAACGAGGCACCTTTTTTCCTTTTTTCTTCCGTAACAGCCGCAGCAGCTCTGGACGGCGGGATGTCCTGCACGTACCTCCACAACAATTTGTCCAAGTTGGGCTGGGAGGGAGAGGCGACGCGGACGAGCCTCTCCCACCTCCACCGGTAGGAGGTTTCCCAGCCCCCGGCCCGACGCCGAACACCCCCAGTCAGGCGATGGTGCCCATACTTCCACAGCACCGAACACACCATGGTGGCACCCCAGTACTTGCGCAGCACCGAACGTGCAATGGTGGCCATACTCCCACAGCACCGAGCACAGGACTTGGGGAACACCGGATGTGGAGAAACCTTCATGCGGGGCGATGAAAAGGAGCGGCATGGAGTGCACCGGGAGAAGGAGACGATGCGAACCAGTCTCCCTCGCCCCCCAGGTGGGGGCATCACAGCTGCACCCCAGCCGAACGTCCCGCTTTCACAAAACAGGGACCTCTTCCTTTCACTCCGAAGGGTCTCTTCCACTCTTGCAAACTCGACGAGAGTGGCCCCGGTAGGGCCTCAAAATGGCGTCTGGGTCCGCTGGAAGACGGGCCCCGGCCACTAGAGTAACTTTGACCAGCCATATAACTCGAACATTTGCCCCCTGGAGCACGAACCCCCATCTCCGACAGCATCTCCGCAGCCTTGAAGATCCTACAAAGGTCCCCGACGGAACCTTCGGCCTTTGCAGGTTTCCGGTAAGGGACGGCTGCCTTGATCGCCAACGAAACAAACATGACATTGCCACTCCTTCTGTTAGCATGAATTCTAGAACTGCCGAAAAGGACTCTGGTCCAAACTGCCAGTAATGGGAAACATTTCCCCTGATGCTGCTTCCGGACTGAGCCGGCCCCGCCCAAAATGGCGCTGGTATCAATCGGAACTTACGAACACCTCGTGGTGTTCCTTCGCACTAATATAAACTTGATGTTCTGAGATTTTATATGATCCTTTGTACACTTGGCTAGAAAAGACAAGGAGAACTCACTCGACGAACAGTATGAAAGAATCCCCGATACAAATGTTAATTACAAATGTACAATGTATTATATTTTTATAACTGATGTAAACCTCATTTACGACGCACACGTACGGTATGCATATAGAAAATCTGATTACAACCATTGTGATTATGCTTCTAAATTATGAAAATAAATGCCCCCGAACCCCCAGCCAATTAATAGACGTTTTAGTTTCTTACAAATGAATGAGTAACACTTTCCGATGTTTTTATTGCTGCAAGCGACACCCCCCACTGTATGCACTTTAGCCGTTGCCACGACCGGCCGAATACGACCGCACCCTCATAATCCACATGCTGAAATAATTTTTGCAAAATAAAGTTTTTGAAACTATGGACGGGTATTGCATGCTTTATTTTAAAAATGTGGGATCGGTGGGAAAGTTCTTTTCTGTGCACCCTACTCTGCTCTCTCTTTAAGGTTAAAAGAAGATGGTTACCCAGCCCTGGAGGACGGATCGGATCAACAACACGACACTCCGCCTTCAAAGTACGCGGCTGACCCATGAACTCTCGCGTAGAGGAAGACCTTGACTTCCAAGGATGGGTAAAACGAACGGTGTAAATGAGGGAATGTAAAGGGAGGGTGAAATTAAATAATATAAATGTTATAAAGTACCACGTTCCAAAGTATCAGGGACCCAAGAACCGAAGAACCTTAGAACGCCACAGCGTTGAAAGAGGTTTAAGGATCCCGATAGTGAGATACATCCTTTGACTAGATACCTCGCACTAGGCACCTCTGGTTTCCTTTTTACGTTTCCCCGCACACGACCTGTATGGACACACTACCCCCCCTCGACTCCAGAAACCATATCCCCGGGGACCCTGCCCCAAGGAGGAAAGACGAGTAAGAGGTAAGTAAAGGACTTATGAATCCATGTATTTGAATGCGCGCGAATGCTGTCTCCCCCACCCCCCCCTTTTTTCCTCCCTCTGCAGGTTACATCAGAGATTACAGCCGAGGTGTGGCGAAGATCTGAAGCCTCGCCATGTCTAATACACGAAGCGGACTGGCACCGCAAGGTGGTGTCTAAGCACGCCTGCAAACTACTCACGTATCGAACAAACCCGAAAGAAATTAGCACAACCTGATAAAAAGTGATCACCCTTAAACCAGACCGGACGAATGAACCCATGTCACGTATGATGCGAAACTATGAGGGAATGTGTGTGTGTGTGACTGAGGCGTTGACCCAACTGGTCGAAGGACCGAGAATGCGAGAAGTGCGACAAAATGGTACCTCCTTTCTTCTTTCCCTTTTTTCTCAAAGCACGTTCCCTCTACCCTGTCTAATGCTCAAACTGCATGATTACAAGATTCTAACGCAGACCCGTGAATGCCTTTTACTGTGTAATGCACTAAATAGCCTTTCTTGAATACACTGCCACCCTCTCTGTTGCACGTGTACTATTTAGTCTGCCGTTGCACTCTCTCTCTCTCTCTCTCTCTCTCTCTCTCTCTCTCTCTCTCTCTCTCTCTCTCTCTCCCTCTATTTTTGCACTCCCACTCTTCCGAGTGATTAGCCCCGAAATTGGCAGACTGCCACCCCTAGCACACCACCTAATTGGCTTCAAATACCGTCAGTATTTGCACAAAACTTGTCTTTAATACAATCACCCTGAGGCCGCGTCGTTACCTCTCCTTTTCCGCTAGAAGTCAATGAACCAAGGTTGGGCCGTAAGGGAAAGGACAGGTAAGACGACAGAAGTTCCCTAATCTGACCCGAAAATAAGGGAACTACATGTCAACGGCTCCTATAGTATAAAACAAGGACCTCAGAATACGCGACCCTCCCCTCCCCGAATTGTCGCAATACCCAAACCGGAAAAATGATCACCCCTGTTACCCCCCTGTATCAGCCGCCCAAAAACTGGAATTATGAAACTGCCCCTCGTTTCCAGTCGTGAGAGATGGGTCGACTTATGCCCTTACCACAAGTTTCCTATGTCCCTGGTTGTTTCCCATAAAACCCCTGTCCTTTCTAATCAAGTAATCGGGCTGTAAAAGGTTACGTAGGACCCAGAATGATGTTTTACGAGGTTAACAGACTAGCCCAAGGTAAAGAAATCATCAAAATAAACCCCGTAGTAGTTGAAAAGCAGAATGCATCAATAGAAAGGAAATGTTTAGCCATGTTCGTCTCTCAGCAAAATACCTGTGTAATAACTAATTGTAAAGGAAAGTCATAGTAAATCCAACAAACCCGTCACCGGTCATTCATATGCCAGTTGTGACCACTAAATATAACGGGCATTTTCATTCTTTGCCTGGAGCTGGGAGAGAAATAGACTTTTTGATTATCTTCATCTGCAAATTTTCTAAAGACTGTCTTTTCAAACTTGTTTAAGGGTACTGCTGTTGGAGGAGAGAAGGACCGGATGTGGGAGCACGAGGCCCGACTGCAGACTAAGGAACACCTGCGACATTAGCCAAGGCGAGACCACGACTGAAAAGAGCTGCAGGACGAGGCACTGTTTTCGACAACATGAGAAGAAAGGGTCGACCTGATGCCCCTGCTCGATGTCCAGTGCCTGTCGACAAGTCCCCGCTCTCTGAATTCGGTCACACGCCCGCCTATTCGAAGTCTCTCGTTCCCCTAGTTTGTTCCTAATTTGGCCTTGCTCCATCCCCCTTTTCCTCTGACCTACCCTATGGACTGTTTTGTACGCTCTTCTTCCATTTGAACTTTCTGACAATCACCTCAAAGGACACAGGGCGAAAAGGACCTTTCCGACCAGAAACGCGAGGAAAGGGTCGTGCCCTGCAACGCAGAACTTAGAACAGAGCTGGACTTGTAGCTCCACCGCCGGTGCTCAACAGCGCCAACGAAAGGCAACAAAGAATAATGAGAACTCGTTAAACTTCGAACATTTGACATCCCCAATCGCCGTTTCTGCTAGACCTCATTTCTCTCCCAGCCGCCATTGTATTGATCATGCTCCAATATATGTAATCACCTGCCAGTATGAAATGTACTTGCTGCTCACGCTACAGAATCGTTTTTGTACTACATTCCTATGACTTTCCTGCTGAACAAGTTTTATCAAAGTTTATCAAATAGGCCCACCTCCTAATAACTAGAAATGTTAAAATGTATTGTTTACAACTCTTTTTCATCTAGGGTTCCTACCGTTTCCTTTCTCATGCTCACCACAGTAGAACCGAATAGAAAATGAACCAGCAAGATGTCTTGAATATGTTAAAGGGAGGACTGTTGAAAATTAGCACGGTTTGGTGAACATTATCTGCGCCATCTTGCCTCTTCCCCTGATGCCACACTTTTTGTCGTGCGCACCCGCCATTTTAAGATGCCCCGATCAGAACGAACCCTTTTGCATGCCGCTGGCCCCCGACATAGCCCTTCGCCTTCACTAAGCCTGCTCGCTGACCAACCCCCCCTGCTTGCACCTGCCTTGAATCATAAACCCCTCTTCGGCGCTGCTCTGCCCCAGGCCCTCATCCTGTTCCCAGCGCGACACCTCCCTGCTTCCCTTTCATGATCTCCGGCCCTTAGATGCAACCCCCCTTCACCCCCGTGTGCCCGTTTTGTCTTCCCCGTTCCCAGGCCGACACCCAGCTCTGCCGATACCATTCCTTGCCCCTCCCCGTACAATAGAAAGCTTCCCCCATCAAAGGATCCCCGGGTTGATCAAAGCCCCCACTCCATGAGATCCGATCAAACCCCCCCCACATTCCGTGAATCGGCGGAATATCCAGCTGCGTGATACTCATCACCTGTTATGACTAGGGTGGGGACTTCAACTGTAAATGTGTGTGGGAACGGGCCCCAAAGGGGGATTCCGGGAATGTCTTTCGGTATATCAAAGCTTTGTCACATGTATGTAAACTGTAATAAAAACCACAAACACTGTATATAAGGGGCCAGGCCTCAAACATAAGTTAGAGCACCTCAGAACGATACCTTCTGTCCGTTTCGTTGTGTTCTCCTCCGGAGAGAATAAATAAAAACCTTGTTTCCTGCTTTCCAGTCTCCAGCGCCTGCCTCTTCATTTGATTAAATAACTAGAGGGTCACAGAGGCAATACCGCCGGGCAAATATCGATTGTCCCCGACCCGACACAGAGGTTTTTACATCTCCATTCAGATAAACTTCTTGATCATCTTTGAAACATCTGTATGTGTATGGAAGCGACCAGACCTCATGAAGAAAAGCACTACCTAAAGGTTCATAACGACCTATTGGTATATATTTCATACAATTTGAAAACTTATATAAAGCAAAAGGCAGCGTTATTAAACCGTGGATAAGGCACGTTGCCAAAAAACCCGCAATCCTCTGCTGATGATGTCACTGAGCATGTCATGAATGATGTAATATGTGACATCATCAGCAGTGGATTACGGGTAATAGTATCTCTAGTTTACTCCCCTATAGCTGTCTTTCTTTTAACATAAGTGTCTGTTTCCTTCCCTTATACTTACTGTTTTTGGTTCGCTTCCGGTTCGCGTACCGGCGAGCGACTGGGAAGCGAACTAAGAGAAATAGAGGTTGGCACAGTTCCAAATATTGTACCAATTTCTTTATAACGGGGAGGTAGTTCTGAAAAGATCTTTTTTTTTAATTGTTTTTGTTGTTTTATATTTTTTTTATTATTTGGGTTTTTCTTGGAGGGGGCAATGAAAACGATTCATTGTAAAGGGCTCAACAGGAGCAACAAAACAAAAAAAGAAGTATTTATTATTTTGGGCGTTTCGTACAAACTTGTATATGATAGTCAATAGCTCTGTTGATCAGAGTGATGCTTCTTTCTCCGTAGGAAATGAATCCATCGCAAAATACGCAGATGTGTTTTACTTCACCAAATTTCATTTGTATATTTGGCACCATCTCCCTGCCCTCTGGTCCCGTTACTTCCGCTACAACAGATCTTCTGGCCATAATAGGGAGATTATCTAGGTCGTTCCGAAACTGTGCAGCACTGTAGTTGTTAGGATGCCACCTAGTCATATGGCGATGCATTGTGTAGTTTCCGAAACTGTATTTTTTCTCGGTTCCTCTGGACAGTCTATCTTGACATATAAGGCAAGTTACGTATCTTGCATTTACTTTTTTCTGACCTTTGGGAATTTTAAAAAATTGCCAAATGAAGTTTTCTTTCCGGTGAGAGGTCCTGGGCTGCTCAGGCAAAAACTGCCTCTCTTCGTGCTCGTCGTCCTGTTCCTCTTCTTCCTCTTCTTGTTGAATTATAACTTGAGCAGGTGGTCCACTCTTCCTTGGATGTGGTGGAGGTGGTGGGGAAGCACCAGCTGAAGCTACTAAAGAAGCCATTGCTCAGTGATCACAAAGGGTCTTTCTCTCACAATGATGAAAGTCAGAGTGATGAAAGAAGGAGGGATTTTCATCATTTGGGAAAAACAAGAGTTCTCAACCAATGAAAAGTGTTCATTTTAGATTATATGACCTAGTCTTACATCATTAGGAAACCAAAAGTGAAATGAACCAATGAAAAGTGTTATTACCAAGTCACATGACCTGCTGTGTTTACGTTAAGCGCTTTGCAGGGCCTCCCGGTTTGCTTCCAGAAACCTGCGCTTTGCGACTCGCTTCGCGTACCAGTTCGCTAACGTAGCACGTCATATGACGTATCACGCGACAACGCGAAACGTCATGCGGACGGGAGGCGTCACGATGTTGTTTTCTAACGCGGCAGTTGCGGTAAAGAAACGTTTACCGGCTCGCGGTCTATTTCGCGGCATCAAGGTCAGCTAACGGGAAGCTTCCCGATTCGCGAAGCGGGAACGAAGAAAAAAAAATATTTAAAAAAAAAATTATTCATAAACATATAAAATATATTTTTGGATTTAAAGAAGAATACATTTTACAGCTACAGATATTAGCTGTTAAAAAACCAATGAAATTCACTGAAAAAACCATAGGTTATAGACCATATATAGTTAGGAATTAGCATTTACAAAACCTTGAAAATTCACTGAAAAAACCATAGGTTATAGACCATATATAGTTAGGAATTAGCATTTACAAAACCTTATTTTACTCACACAAAACCATTGAAATTCCATATATAGTTAGTTGCACTAACTATATATCGCGCACCCGCAATCCACTGCTGATGATGTCACATATTACATCATTCATGACATGGTCAGTGACATCACTGATGACATCACTGATGACATCTCAAATGACATCACTGATGACATCACTGATGACATCTCATTTGACATCAATGACCACATCACTGATGATATCATTCATGTGACAATACAATGCATCTCCTCACATTTTAATATAACCTCTGTTTCACCCAGTGTTAAATACAGAGTATAATTTTTGAAACCATTGACACACCAATACTAGTTACTACATACGCACTCACTGATTCCTACGTCTACACACACCTTCACTCATTCACCCATACAATCATTCATACATACAATCACTCATCTTTACAACACTATCATATGCACTCATACACCTATACAGACAGTCACAGTCTGCCACTCATCCATGGAGTTACTCACTCACCTAGTCAGTCATGTAAAGAATCAATGACACTTCCATTTTCTTGTCTATACAGTTAAACATAGAGCACCTTACATTTTCAAACATATACTAACACATACTTACCTTCTTATACAATCATTGATACAAGTACACATTGATCTGCACAGAGTCACACACCTCCCAGCCAGCCACACACACACTCAGTCTCCCATACAAATACTTGGGCAATCAATCAATAACCCATATAGTTACTCATACAGCTACTGATCAACACATGCAGCAGTTTACAGAACAACAGACATAATGATGCACAAATTAAGACAGTTTAGTCACTAACCCATGCACTCAGTGAGACACATTTAATCACTCACTCATACAGTTAGTCATGCACCTACTAAATCCTTCGTCCAGACACTTACACATCCACTCAATCTTCAATATGTAAGACATATTTAAACTTTACAGAAACAAAAAATCACTGGATGTTGTTATCAGTCATGTCATCAGTGATGTCATTTGAGATGTCATCAGTGATGTCATCACTGATGTCACTGACCATGTCATGAATGATGTAATATGTGACATCATCAGCAGTGGATTGCGGGTGCGCGATATATAGTTAGTGCAACTAACTATATATGGAATTTCAATGGTTTTGTGTGAGTAAAATAAGGTTTTGTAAATGCTAATTCCTAACTATATATGCTCTTACCTATGGTTTTTTCAGTGAATTTTCAAGGTTTTGTAAATGCTAATTCCTAACTATATATGGTCTATAACCTATGGTTTTTTCAGTGAATATATATATATATACATACATACATACATAAAAGAAGAAGAGAACTCTGGGTAGTTCTCAAGTGTAGGTGGATAGCAGCTCCTGTTAGAGCACTCTCAACATTAGCGACACTCTAGATCTGCTCACCTCAAATGTCTGTTTTTCTATCAGTCTTTAAGCATAGGATTAGCACAGTGCCATCCACGCCGAGATAGAAAAGGACAAAGTCTTTTGCCATTTCTACAGCAAAGTCTACTACTTTTGGTTTCCTAATGATGGAAGGCTTGATCATATGACCTAAAAACAACACTTTTCATTGGATGAAAACTTTTTTTTTTTTCCCAAACGATGAAAGCCCCACCTTGTTTCTGGATGTTTCAGACTGAAGCTGGCGTCAGCATGAGAGCACCACCATCTCGTAGCTCCGTCGTGGTCATTCCGCGAGCAATCATGGCAGCCGCTCCCCACCAGAAGCCTACAGGAGTCGGGGGCCCCCAAAACTTTTGATGAATCCTCAAGGCGGAGGGGACGCTTTCGAGAATGGGGTCCAAGACCTAGCAGACAAGCGTCCGATTTCCAAGGTGTCCCAGGGCCATTTCAGTGGACCAGGCCCAAAAAGGAAACAGCCTGCCACCATTTTGAGAGTCCTGTGACAGCCGCCTATCGCTGCACCGCAAGAGTGGGCGCAACTCAGCTGAATTGCGGCTTTTGACACAGTGGACCAAAAACGGACGGAATGGCAACTGAAACGGTAAAGGGGCGCCCCACTACAACAGATGACACTCCACCTGGAGAGGCCCGTTCACGCCGCCTCCCCCGGGGCGCCCCACGCCGTTATTCGGAGCAGCATTGTAGGATACCAAAACCAGTGCGGCAACTTACTGGACATCACCTTGGTGCCATCGTTCTGCTGCCTTGGAACTATTCGCACAACAGTTTGCTACTGATGACCCACCCCCCGCGACGCCCCACGCCGGAAATCTGGACGTTGTGCTGCGTTGGGACTATTCGCACAGCCGACCGCTACTTCATTGTTTTTCCCTAAAAATGTTTATATGTTATTACTGTTTTTGTTTTCTTGTATATATTTATAAGTTATTAAAGTTTTATAATCTTACTACTTTGTCGGAGTGCTATATATTTTTAATGTGACACATAATTGTAAAAACTTTGATGTACAAAGAGTCATCCCTGGAATCTTCCGCTTCAGGCTCGGTCCCCTCCCCAATCACAATACAGGATGGTTTTCAGATAATAGGAACGCGTCTGCTGTGACGGATCTCATCGAGTGTGGGCCTTGATCTACTATAACTCCTTTGAAGAGGGGTGATTCTTTACAGCTGGGGCCATAAACTACATCTGCAGGGCTAGCTGATACCCTAGGACCGGCCTGGACAATCGGACACAGAGGAAAAGGAGTGTCAGAGGGTGCGGTAGTGAATAGGGCGAAAGGGAGGTGTCGGGCGGGCACAGGGTGTGATTCTCAGGGAAGAGCAGCGCAGATGGGGGGAGGTTTATTACCCATGCATAAGACAGAGAGTGGGGGTGACCACTGCCTGGGGGAGATGCTTGCGAGGGTGGGGAGCCATGCTAAGGATCGACAGCGTGCACAGAGTGGGTCTGGTCAAGGCATCTAAAATGGCTGCCGTGCACGACAAAAGTGTGGCATTTGAAAAAAGACAAGATGGCGCAGACAATGTTTTTCAACACTTCCTGATTTCCTTCGAATCGAACGTTAACAGACGTTGGGGCATATTACCAAAGTTAAGCGATATTTATCCCTAACGATGCTTAGCAACGATTTTTTTTACCGCTAAGCATCGTCAGAAATTATCGCAGATAAACCTTGCTATTATCAAGGTTTATCGCAAATACGATAAAAAACGACCGCAATGCATTAATATCGCTGAAAACTCAGCGATATTCATGCATTACCGAGCTAATGCTCTTAGCCATGTTATCCACCTCCCATTGGATAACATGGCTAAGAACTGCTCAGGGCAGGTGCTAGCTTTTGGAGATATTCGCGCTTATCGCGAATATTTCCAAAAGTTGATAATAGGAGATAGCGATGTTAGCGACTGTTTCCAGTCGCTAACATCTTGGCATGCCCACTTTGCATGTCATTAGTGATAAATATCACTCACATGCAAAGTGGGGCCCAAGATGGTCGCTATCTCCTACTAGCCGTCGCTAACTGGTGTTAGCAACAGCTAGGTAATACAGATATAATTTTATCTCCGCGAAGCGGAGCGCTGTTACAGATATATATCTTGTTTTTGAACGTTAATTTCTCAAAATCCACTGAAGCACATATATTGAGACCTAGCAAAGGCACATCGAGCTACCAGTCCCTACAATTTTGCCAAGTTTCGTGCAAATCCATTCAGCCGTTCGATTATTATTATTATATTTTTTTTTGCCCCGCGGGGCCCTTTTAAAACCTCCACATCAAACCTAAGAGGTCAAGGAGGATCTACTATGCCCCCTTATGGTCATTTGCCCCTTCGCTTTGGCCTCCTCTTGTCTCTCGATCCTACCGAGAGACAAGATGGCGGCCGCTACGGACTGTTTGCAATGTTTACAGACGCCGGAGAACCAATCAGCTTCGCAAACCTCCGTTACGCGAAGCGGAGCGCTGTTACAGATATATATCTTTTTTTGAACGTTAATTTCTCAAAATCCACTGGAGCACATATATTGAGACCTAGCAAAGGCACATCGGGCTACCAGTCCCTAATATTTTACTAAGTTTCGTGCAAATCCATTCAGCCATTCGATTATTATTATTATTTTTTTTTTTTGCCCCGCGGGACCCTTTTAAAACCTCCACATCAAACCTAGGGGGTCAGCGAGGATCTACTATGCCCCCTTATGGTCATTTGCCCCTTCGCTTTGGCCTCCTCTTGTCTCTCGATCCTACCGAGAGACAAGATGGCGGCCGCTACGGACTGTTTGGAATGTTCACAGACGCCAGAGAACCAATCAGCTTCGCTTCACAAAGCTCCGTACCGCGAAAAGTCCGCGAACCGGAGCGCTGCCCGGTTCGCTGTTACAGATATATATCTTTTTTTGAACGTTAATTTCTCAAAATCCACTGGAGCACATATATTGAGACCTAGCAAAGGCACATCGGGCTACCAGTCCCTACAATTTTGCCAAGTTTCATGCAAATCCATTCAGCCGTTCGGGCTAAAAGTGAGGCCAACCGCCCTATGGAAAACTCAATGTTAAAAACACGTTTTGGGACCCCCCTTTTTTCTCGGCCCCCCCTTGACGAACCCCCCCCAAATTTTCAAGGGCTGCTCAGAAACAAAATGTGCCATATTCCTGAAAATTTCAGCCAATTCCGTCCACAAACGCCAAAGTTATTAGACATAGAATTTTCAAAAATCCCATAGAGAAAAAATCCTAACTATATATACCTACTGGCGACCGCCAGTAGGTAATATATATATATATATATATATATATATATATATATTACCTACTGGCGGTCGCCAGTAGGTAGTTATAGTTAGGATCGTTTTCCATAGGAAATCCGCAACATTCTATTGGGAATAACTTTGGCGCCGAATGAGGGATCTGCCTGTAATTTTCCTTAACTTTGCCTCTCTGCGCTCCGCTCCTTCCCTGAAAGTTTCGGGGGGATCCGTCAAGCGGGGGCCGAGATAAAAGGGGGGTCCCAAAACGTGTTTTTCCCATGTTCATTTCCATAGGGCGGTTGGACTCACTTTTAGCCCGAACGGCTGAATGGATTTCCACCAAACTTGGCAAAATTGTAGGGACTGGTACCCCGATGTGCCTTTGCTATGTCTCAAGATATATGCTCCAGTGGTTTTTACGAAAATTAACTTTGAAAAAATATATATTGGGCTACATTGGGCTATATATATATGTTAGAGCCCAAATGTAGCCCAATGTAGCCCAATGTAGCCCAATGTAGTCCAATGTAGCCCAAAGATGGCCACCAGAGACAAAAAAAACAAATGTAGCCCAAATATCAGCCAGATGTAGCCCAACTATAGCCCAACGACAGAATGTCCCAGAGTGTTCTAAAGAACAACTAGAGCGCTAACAGTCTTACTTATGACAAAAGTATGGCACACCTGAAGTCATCTTGATTGGAATAAAGTGTTAACACTTAAAACATTTAATTTGCAAAGGAACAAAATGAGGGGGTTCATTTTGCCATAGAAATTATGATTAGTGCTGAAGAAAGAAAAATTAGGGCACATTTTGAGTGACTTCTCAAATCCTCTTATATTTCATTAAAAAAATTCTGATATGCAGTCTCCCAAGATGGCCACCAGAGACAAAAGAGCCCAAATGTAGCCCAAATATCAGCTAGATGTATCCCAACTATAGCCCATTGACAGAATGTCCCAGAGTGTTCTAAAGAACAACTAGAACGCTAACAGTCTTACTTATGACAAAAGTATGGCACACCTGAAGTCATCTTGATTGGAATAAAGTGGTAACACTTAATACATTTAATTTGAAAAGGAACAAAATGAGGGGTTTCATTTTGCCATAGAAATTTTATATATATACCATCACTCTTGGTGGTACCAGACGCTTCAGCCACGCCCACTTAGGGCGGTTTTTCTAATGAAATAAAGTTAGAATCACGAGGTGGAAGCACTGCCTGTTTTGTGCATTGGCCCCATGAAGAAGAGGCGTTGGCCTCGAAACGCGTTGGGCGCATGAAATAATTCAAGGAGAAACGGGGATTCCAGGGCACGAGGCAATATTATAGCTGGAAGGCACGGAGCGCTGAGTGTGACTGCTGGAAGCGCAGGTGCGCTCATTGCTAGATTTATATATATATATATATATATATATATATATATATATATATATATTCACTGAAAAAAACATAGGTTTCACACCAGTTATAGTTAGGAATTAGCATTTAAAAAACCTATTAAATTCACTGAAAAAACCATAGGTTTCACACCAGTTATAGTTAGGTGGAAATTTTACTCGCATAAAACCATTGAAATCCCCACGTTATAGTTAGTTGGACTCACTATAACTTGCGCGTGCAATGCACTGCTGATGACGTCACATATTACATCACTCATGACATGGTCAGTGACATCACTCATGACATCACTGATGACATCTCAAATGACATCACTGATGACATCATCCAGTGAATGTGTATCTTTCTGAAAAATAAATATTTTTTATATATGTATATCTAAAGGTTGATGGAAGAATAAATGGGTTAATAAATGTCTAAATGGATGTTTTTTTGTGTAAAATTGATTGGTTAACTGACTTATTAAATGTATCTTAGTGAATACATATATTAGCGAGTAATGTTTAAATATTTAAATATCAGTACATGTGTCTCACTTTGTGTATAAGTGGCTGCATGGGTTGGTGAGTAGCTACATGAGTGTGTATATGGGTTATTAGTTGTTTTTTGAGTATCAGTATCAGTGTCTGTATGGTTCGGTGGGGGATATTACTTAGAGCACAGATGCATGAATGAGTGACTCACTATTTGTATCTATTTTGAAGACAGCATGTGTGCAAGACTGTATGGGTGGATGATTGTGTGTATGGGTGGGTTAGTGAGTATGTGTTTTTATAATTGATTGTTTAAGAGAGTAAATATGTTTCCGTTTCTGTAGAAGTATGTGTAGTGGTGTGTATATAGACGTATAATCAAGTAAATGTTTTTTTGATAGTTTATTTGCATGTGTGAATTTGTGTGCGAGTAACTATATGGAAGAGTATTAGTGTGTAACAGGATGTATAGGTGTATGAGTACATATGATGAGTAAGTACATGCATGAGTGACTATATAGAACTGTTGGTGAATGAGTGGATGTGTATGTAGATGTTGGAATTACCTAATAAGTTGTTGTAATTGGTATTGGTTTCTCCTTTTTTAAGAAAATGTTAGTTTCTATTTTTGAATGTGTGTGTCAAAGGTTATTTTATCCTGATAGGAGATCTGCCACTTTGTCACAAGGATGTTGTCATCAGTGATGTCATTTGAGATGTCATCAGTGATGTCATGAGTGATGTCACTGACCATGTCATGAGTGATGTAATATGTGACGTCATCAGCAGTGCATTGCACGCGCAAGTTATAGTGAGTCCAACTAACTATAACGTGGGAATTTCAATGGTTTTATGCGAGTAAAATTTCCACCTAACTATAACTGGTGTGAAACCTATGGTTTTTTCAGTGAATATATATATATATGAAAGCTCCAAAGTTCCTCACCGGTGGGGAACTTTGGAGCTTTCATTTTTTACGCGGCGTCCCCGGCCGCGAAAGACGCACCACCCTACTAAGGTTGGGGGCCACGGGCTCTGTAGTTCACAGAGCCACTATGTGGGACATCTGCTTGGGATATTGAACGGCACCCACATGCGGAGGCCCATCTGTGGGCTCGGAACCTTTTGGCAACAGCAATATTTACATGCACCCATTAGGGTAGAGTTCGCTGATCCAGACTACAACACCCACAAGTCAATACGCTCAACAGAGCAGCCCATCGAAGGGTGACATTTTTCCTTGTGTGTGTATGGGTCAGAACAGCACGAAAGACTGTCGAAGCCTCTGATGAAGTGCGCCAGCACAGAAACGCATCAGGCATGCATAACTCGACACGAAAGCTGTTATTTGCATCGGCATGCCGGTTCCGTTCTTACCCTTTAAAAGCCTGGTGCTAGCGGATGTCTGAGTGCGTCTTTGTTCCGGTGGGGAACTTTGTAGCTTTCATATATATATGTATATATATACATGTATGTATGTATATATATATATACACACATACATATCTGTGTGTGTGCACGTGTATATATATATATATATATATATATATAGAGAGAGAGAGAGAGAGAGAGAGAGAGAGAGAGATGTATATATGTGTCTGTGTGTGTGTGTGTGTGTGGCTGCTTTTCAGTTGCCTTTTTAAACCTAGGCAACTGCTTCATTAAAGTTGTAGCTAGCCTAGTATATGTGGAAAACTGTTGTTGTACTTCAAGGTAGCACTATGCAAAGAAATATATAAAGAAAGAAAGACATAATGAAAAGATCGTTAGGCCATATGAACTTGAAATAGGTCAATTTTACACAGAGGTTATGCCCTACTTATTGCTATCCATTCAAGTTCAAAGAAAGTTCAAGTTTAAAATTTGTATAGCGCACTACTCACCCAGAGGGTCTCAAGGCGCTTGGGGAGTGGGGTACTTTACTCATCGAATATCCAAGTTTTAAGTTGTTTTCTGAAGGAGAGGTGATTCTGTGTAAGGCGTAGGTGAGTGGGGAGAGAATTCCAGGTCCTGGCCGCTAGGTAGGAGAAGGATCTTCCCCCCATGGTGGATCTGTGGATGCGTGGAATTGCGGCGAGGGCTTGATTGGACGATCGTAGTTGGTGGGTGGGAGTGTAAAAGGACAGGCGCGAGTTGAGGTATTCTGGTCCTAGGTCGTAGAGGGCTTTGTGTGCGTGGGTGAGGAGACGGAACGTTATTCTCTTATTGACGGGGAGCCAGTGGAGGTCTTTCAGGTGACCGGAAATGTGAGCATGGCGGGGGATGTCTAGGATGAGTCTGGCTGAAGCGTTCTGGATGCGTTGCAGTTTTTTCTGTAGTTTGGCTGTGGTTCCGGCATATAGGGTGTTTCCGTAGTCCAGTCGGCTTGTGACCAGTGCATGGGTGACCGTCTTTCTTGTTTCGGTGGGGATCCAGCGGAAGATTTTTTTGAGCATACGTAGGATGTTGAAGCATGATGATGAGACGGCGTTGACTTGTCTGTTCATCGAGAGAGAGGAGTCCAGGATGAAGCCCAGGTTACGTGCGTGGTCCTTTGGTATGGGTGCGTTTCCCAGGGCAGGTGGCCACCATGAGTCGTCCCATGCGGAGGGGGATGATCATAAGATGAGGACTTCCGTTTTGTCCGAGTTCAGTTTTAGACGGCTGTTCTTCATCCACTCGGCTACTTCTTTCATTCCTTCGTGTAGGTTGGTTTTGGCGGTGTTTGGGTCTTTGGTGAGGGAGAGGATCAGCTGGGTGTCGTCTGCGTAGGAGATGATGTTGAGGTTGTGTTGGCGCGCGATGGATGCGAGGGGACTCATGTATAAGTTGAAGAGGGTTGGACTGAGTGATGATCCTTGTGGTACGCCGCAGATGACTTCGGTGGCCTCTGATCTAAAAGGGGGGAGGCGGACTCTCTGGGTTCTTCCGGTGAGGAACGAGATGATCCAGTCTAATGCTTTTCCTTGTATTCCGATGTTGCTGAGGCGTTGTATGAGGGTGCTATGACAGACTGTGTCGAAGGCTGCGGAGAGGTCAAGTAGGATGAGGGTGGCTGTTTCTCCGTTGTCTTGTAGAGTTTGAATGTCATCTGTTGCTGCGATGAGGGCGGTCTCGGTGCTGTGTTTGGCTCGGAAGCCGGACTGTGAAGGGTCGAGGGATTTATTGGATTCGAGGAAGGCGGAGAGCTGATTGTTGACGGCTTTCTCAATGATTTTGGCAGGGAATGGGAGGAGCAAAATGGGGCGGTAGTTCTTAAGTTCAGTGGGGTCTGCTGTGGGTTTCTTCAGGAGGGCGCTGAGTTCAGCATGTTTCCAGCTTTCCGGGAAGGTAGCGGAGTTGAGGGAGCAGTTGATGACGTCTCGGAGATGGGGTGCGATAGTGGAGTCTTCTTTGTTGAAAATGTGGTGGGGACAAGGGTCGGTTGGCGATCCTGAGTGGATGGAGTTCATCAGGCGGATGGTCTCTTCAGTGGTGATTGGGTTCCAGGCGCTAAGGTTGTTGGAGGGGGGTTTTAGATCGGAGGAGGGTGGGGTGGACTGGTCTCCAAAGCTGTTATGTATGTCAACGATTTTGTTGTGGAAGAACGAGGCTAGAGAGTCGCAGAGGTCTTGGAAGGGAGTGATGTCGTTGGTGCCGGCGGTGGGGTTGGTAAACTCTTTGACGATGTTGAATAGTTCCTTGCTGTTATGGTCGTTGTTGTCGAGTCGATCTTTGAATGCTGATTTCTTGGTGGATCGGATTAGTTGGTGGTGTTTGCGGGTGGCGTTCTTGAAGGTGGCCAGGTTGTCAGTGGTAGGGTTTTTTCTTCGCCAGGCTTTCTCGAGGGTGCGACAGATCTTCTTGGATTTCTTAAGGTCATCATTGAACCAGGGGGCTTTTTTGCTGCCTTGCTTCATTTGATGGTTTTTCAGAGGTGCTAGTTCGTTAGCGCTGTGGGTGATCCATTGTGTGAGGTTGGTGGCTGCTTGTTTTGGGTCTGATGATTTGGCAGGAGGGTTTTGGTGAAGTGATGTGAAGAGCTGGTCAGTGGTAATTTTGTTCCAGTTTCTGCGGGGAATTGGTTGTGGGTGGTTGTGGCTCGTGGTTTTTTTGTAGTTGAAGTGAACGCAGCTGTGGTCCGTCCAATGGAGAGCTGTGGTGTGATTGAAGGAGATGTGCTTGCTGGAGGTGAAGATTGGGCCGAGCGTGTGCCCGGCATAGTGGGTGGGGGTGTCCACAAGTTGTTTGAGTCCGAGATTGGCGAGGTTGTCCAGAAGGGAGGTGGTGTTGCTGTCGTTGTTCTTTTCCAGGTGGAAGTTGAGGTCTCCCAGTAAAATGTAGTCCTCGGAGGGGAGGGCGTGTGGGCTGATGAAATCAGTGATGTCTTCGCTGAATTGTGTGCGGGGTCCTGGTGGTCTGTAGATGAGGGTTCCTCTGAGTGTGGTCTTGGGGTCGGTGTGGATCTGGAAGTGAAGGTGTTCGGCGGCTGCGAGGGTATCGTCTGAGCTGGTCGTGATGCGGATGGTGTTCTTATGGACGATGGCGATGCCTCCTCCTGTTTGGATGCTGCAGTCCTTTCGGATGATCTTGTAGCCGTCCGGGATGGCTATGGCGATGTCGGGCGCTGATGAGGCGTTCATCCAGGTTTCTGTAAGAAAAGCGACGTCCGGCGATGTGGTGTCGAGTAGGTTCCAAAGTTCAATGGCATGTCTGTGGACCGAGCGGGTGTTGAGCAGGATGCACTTCAGGTGGTTAGTGTCGGAGCTCTGTTTGGAGTTTGTGGATTTGGTGTGGGTCCTGGTGCAGTCGAACTTGCAGGAGTGGCAGGTGAAGGGTCCATGGGTGTGGCCTGGGGCGGCTTGGTAGCAGTTTGGGGGTCGGCCAGGGTTAAGTGCTGAGAGGGTTGCGGCGTCGTACGTTATGCGGGTGGAGTGGGTTTTACGGGGGGCAGGGGGTCTGGCGCTGGGCGCAGTCCAGGCACGGACGGGCGTAGACGGGCTTACCTTTGGTGCGCCTTCGGCGCGCATAGGGCGCGTCCGCTGCGCGCAGGTGTGACTGTCATAAGTGGAGAGTGGGGGGGGCGGAGCGAGGGAGGAGCAGCTGGGAGGCGGGAGCGGGGTGGAGAGGACGGGCTCCTAGGCACAACAACAAAATGGCAGCAAAGCAAAACCGAAACAGGTTGGGGCACAGAGTGTGACTACGCTGTGGGCAGTGGCAACGACGCAGTCAGGCACTGATAATTAATTACTATTATGCAATGCGAGCGCTACGGTACAAACTGAACGAGCGAGCAATGCACAACTGAGCAGTAGAGCGCAATGAAATCTAAGCAGCACAAATGGGCAATAGAGCGCTATGAAATTCAAGCAGCACAAATAAGCAATAGAGCGCTATGAGATCCAAGCAGGCACCAATTCTTTAAGAGCACAAAGCAATGTGAGCGAGGCACAACGATACCCAATGGAGACCAGGGAGCGTGGGGAACGACCGCTTCTGATAGCGTCACTCTCTCTTCCATCATTCATCCTTGTAAAACTCAGTAAAAGTGATCGGCGAATTGCAACTAAATGTTCAGTAAGGCCTCTTGGACCTGGCCAACTTGGAAAGAAAGGTTCTGTGTCTAGTCTGGGATCTTTTGTTCTGATTAAATCCGTCTTTAAATGCCATTAGCGTGTTTTGATTCTGTTTGTGTCTGCACACATCAGAGTAATCAAGAGAGAACATAGAAAAGAGTAATTGCTTTTTGGTTGTAATTGTAAAATGGATTAGCTGTTCGCTGATTGATTGCCATTGAGTAATCAATGTGCCATCCGTTTAACTTCTCACTCGAGAATAATTGTTTTCTAAATTAGGTGGCTCAGTTATGGCTGTGCTGATTTGAGCATTGGGTTGATTTTCCAGTTCCTTCTTCCCACCCTCCATTGGCTAGTTTATAACATATATGAATTATGGCATTTTCGGGTCCCTCCGCTAGGATGATGGAGGGTATTCTCGCTGTCAGTAGTTTCATGTTTTTTGTGTAGAGGAGCAGAAGGCTGATACCCCTTAGGCACTGGATGGTAGATGGCAGGTCCTAAGATTTTGACGTCTGCACTGCATGATTTTTATGTCAACATGAAATAGATCCTCACCGGAGGGGAGGGCATAGCAGGAGCTCTCTCGCTAAGTAACAGCATGAACATGAGACACGTGAAACCTCTTTTTTAAATTATTCATGAGGCTGAAAGGCAGGGAGGGGGAGTTGAAGAATGGTAACTCAATAAATCAGAGTGTGAGTTAGGTTTCATTAACTTGATGACATTTCAAAAAAGAAAGGATGATGCATTACGAAGGCCTTAGATGAACTGGCATTAAAAACAGAATGCCTGTAGTCCATCCTGATATCCGTCGTAAGAGGCTCTTGTGTTTTATGACTCTTTTGTGAGGCAGGGAGAGTGGATGTCTACATATTAAAGCACTTTGGTAATCATTAATTCTTCCCTGAGCTGAATCCTGTATATGATGACACTGCCCATTCTGACTGATAATGCGACACTTCAAGCCTATATGTGCTTCTATGAAGAATTCCACAAGCCTTCTCTTGTGTGATCTACACACTGAGTACTACTAATACCATAAATGGGAATTCAAACTCATTCTTTTAATGCTTAATCCAATGTTTAAATCGGATGAGAGTTCAGGATGCTGTTTTTCATAAATATTTAACGTACTCTGCTTGCATCACGAATGCGAGGGTTAGATTTGTGATATAATAGATCATATAATCTGTTAATTTGTTCATGGATAATTTATAAGTGATATTACGAGTCATAAATATTTAAATATATTGGCTCTCCACTGATTCCCATTGTTTCCATTGAAAATAGACCCTCTAAGCCTCCAATATCAGTCATATTATCTCACATGTGCATTTAAATGAATCCATTGAAGAAGTCGGCATTGTTTTTTGTGTCAAGCAAGGTTCTCCTTGAAGTACATGCCAGCCGAAGCCACCTGATCTCTGAAAGGTGCGCAGAATCTGAAACCAGGTATTTCCTTGTTATTACAGGGGTGAGTCAAAGGAAACCCACACTGTCTAGTAATAAAAGATGGAATTGGCTAAGGAAACACCAACATTCAGCCTGAGGAGTCTTATGTAGGAAGCTTGCAATGCTTGATTAATGCAAACATCAGTTAAAATAAGTGCAAAGCAGCCAGGACAGGCAAAAATCCATTCCAGTATCAAAATTATGTAGGTAATGTTGCGCACATTATTTTGTATTACAATTTCAAGATTTACATACTAACTGTGAATTGGGGATAGCCAATATCTAGCCCTTAATTGTATTTCCATTGTCGCTTCATTAACATTCCTACTTTATTTGCTATTTTTTTATGGCCATACTTTATTTATGTCAGTGGTACTTCAGGATGATCCATACCATCCATTCCACTCCCAAGACACTTCTCCAGGGGTAGCTCCTCCACTAGGGTGGAGGAGTGTCGCCCCACTGCTTTCTCGCAGTGCGAGAAAGCCAGAACATAAAATGGTACTGCAATTCTCTATCCCCCTTTTACAAAAATATATGCTTAGTGAAAAATACAACACAGGTTTCGAGTTGTATGTTGGTGAATGAAGGACATATACTGCTTCCAAAACGTCTTGCCACCCTGCCATCAATTACAAGGTAGTGGGCGCAGTGGTGGAAATAGAACCAGACTGAGATCACTAGGAGTCTGAGAAATGCCATCCAAGTATCAATCTGTAGCAGTATTTACCCATCCAGTTCTACATAGCCAGATGTGGTCCAGGTGGTGTTGGGTTGGCAGTGTAGCCACCAGCTCAGAACTGGCTGTAGTTCCCACTACCCCCTTCTCAGGGCCCTTGGGATTCAACTGGCCCATTGTGTATTCATTCCCTCCGCTCTAGGCAGGGAGAGATGACATTCATTACCCCCACACCTCGAGGCACAATGGTAATCCCTAGAGTCATTTCACTTCTATGTGGTAGATGATTGCTTATCTAAGAACTAAGCTTAACCCCTTCGCCGCGGGGGTAATTTCCCCACGGCGCGTGGGGGGGGACGCGGCGCTGCGGTGCTCGTGACGAGCCGAGCTCATCATAAGTCACAGTGAAGCTGTGCTCATGACGAGCTGGGCTCGTCATGAGCATGGAAGTGGTTAAAGATTTATGTTAAAGGTAGGTGAGATCAAGTCTTAAAACCAAGCTTGATGATTTGTATTATATATATATTTATTTTCCACAAGTTTAAGGCATGGATTTTGCTGGACTTCCTCAACCTGCTCCAGTCTTCTGTGCAGATATTGGAAATAATTCTGAGTTAGACCAGAGTTAGGTGTTAAAAATGGGTAGAGAAATAATGGACGAGGAAAGAGTTTCTCATTGGTATGCATTTCACCTTAAGAGATTTAACAGCCTTCCAAATGGTAATGCTTAAAGGGCACAACACACAAAATAGGCATTGGGTCTGCAAAAGGCAGTCTGTTACAGGGACACTCTAATTCCTCTGTAAGCCTCTGAGAGAAAGAAAGGAAGCAAAATAAAAAAATCTCTGTTTTAAGGACGCAAAACCCTCAAGCACCCAAAGTTGGCATGCTTTATCATTGGGTTCCCCCTCATACCACTGACATATGGGTTAGTGCTGTGGGCTACTACTCTCAAACAATTAGTGAGGAGCTCTTGGATGATACCTATAGGGATATCTTAATGTGAGCTATGTGGGAAGGTGATGCTAAGCAGGTTGTGGTGAAACAAAGTGTGAATTGAGATTTACAAACACCTATCAGTGGACAATATTGAAAACGGAATCGATGTCCCCAAAGGGAGAGATAGAGCTCAAGGTTGCTCTTTAATTTTGTAGGGTTGCATTATAATCATGGTTAGTTCGTACCCACATTTAGGGCCTCATTAGGATAGCGGTGAATCCGCATCCTCCGGGCCGGCGGAAGCCACCGCCGGCCCGGAGGATGCGGATTCACCGCCGCGGCCACATCAAACACCCACCGCCAGATTAGGATGGCGGTGGGAATGTGGTGGGACCAGCGGAGGACGGCAGGTCCGTCCGCCGCTGATCCGTGGGTTTTGCCGGGCCATTTGGTGGCGGTGTCTGCAAGACACCGTCAGCCAAATTAGGAAGCATGAGTAAACATGCTTTTCCGCGTCGGTTTTTCCTCCGTGGAAAAGCATGTGGACCTTTGCTTCTGGGGGGCCCTTGCGGGCCCCCAGGGTAAAGGGGGGGTGGGGGTGCACATGGGGGTACCTATGGTACCCCCCTGCATTTGCATGCACAAAGCGGCAGGCTCCGCACGGTGCCTGCCGCTTTGTGCATGTAAATGTGAAACATGCTTTTTTAACCTTGCGGCGGGTGCTGCTTCAAGCAGCACCCGCCGCAATGTTAAAGATCCAGGATGTGACCGCCAGGGTGGCGGTCACATCCTAATTAACATGGAGGGACCGCCGCTGCCCATGCGGACGGTCCCTCTTCCTCGGGGGTGGCGGACGGACGCAGGTCCGTCCGCCATCCTAATGAGGCCCATAATCTGTTGTCGTATTAACATTAGGACACTAGAACGTGAATTGTAATAACGTGTAATTTTAGTGTTTGATATTTTCTTCGTCTAATTAAAGAAATAACATAGTAAACATACGTATTTAGATGAATCATATACGTGTGAAGTGTACTCATGACTAATTAACTTTTCATATAAAGGCTCATATAATGTGTGTATATTAATGACTCATATATGCTTGCATTTTAAACGGGTGCACTGTTCTTATGTAAGCCGAATTTGGTCGGCCTAACTTTCGTTTCTCCCTGTTCATTCTTAAATCAATACTGTTATTTAGAGTTTATGTGTCTGTGGAATATTTTTTTCTTTTCACATCTTTGTTGCAGGTGCAAGAATTCATCCTTGTTAGTTAGAATAATGTCTTTGTTTCAAGAGTTAGACAGACCTAGAAAGGAGAGGATGCCTTGACACAAGCAGAGCTGATAAAGAAGAAGGGTGTCTCCCGTGTCTGGAAAGGCCTGGGAACCAAGGTCATCAAGCAAGAGTCTGGATGTGTGGTGACTTCATGGAAAGTTACCTACTGGTTGGTGTCCAACTGGACGAGGTGGTCAAGTGATGTAATTGTGTGTGTGATTTTTTACTTTTGTATTGGGGTTAGAGACAGAGCCCGGGGGACTTCTGCATTACCTGGAGATGGGAAAGCATCTTAGAAGGAGCTCTGTAGCTTTACGCTACTCGATCCATTCAACGTGAGTGAGCTTCTTAGAAAGCCTTCATGTGCTGACACCTTTCTGAGAGCTTACCTGGGGAATGCTAAGTAGGGATGTCACTATAGGAGTAGTGTAAGGACAGATAATACTTTTGCTTATAACTCACCAATGAAGAAGGCTCTGGGTGTGGTTTCTATAATTATAATAATATAATTAATTTCTATAATTATTTGTGTTCTGATTTTGGAATTGGTTGTTCTGTGCATGTTAGACCGCTTAAATCTTATTCATCGTTTTGGTTTTGTATTAGCCCCCATGTATCTTTACACTCTTGTTTTGAGGTGTTGATATATCCAACTGTTTTTGGCTTTATTATAAATATTCATAAACTTGGATTAGGAGTCTGTGTTCTTTTGGAGTCATGGGCAATGGTAATGTATAATTGGCCAATGATGTTTCTCTGCTCCACAAAGCAGGCAACAAGACCATTGGCCAGAGGTTCCTGAGTTAATCTAGAACATGGAACCTGGCTCCATCAGGCATAATTGATAGAGCAGAGCCATGGAATGCGACTTCATCCTTTACATGATAATGGGGTCAACATGTTAAATGTAAATGTTGTAAATGTTCATGTATTTATATAGCGCAAATCACCGACCCGGTATCTAAGCGCTTGCTTAGGGAACCCGTCCTGGTATTCTCCTGTGAGATATCCCGGCAGGGTATCCACAAGGTGAAAGCCAGGCATCCCGCCGCGAGGGGCCGTAGTGGAGATTGAGCAAGCTATTGCCCAGAGTCGCAGAGTGTGACCCCGTGAGTTGAGTAGGCACCGGAGCAAGAATTATCGAGTCCGTGGAATTTTTGAGCCAGAGACACGCCGAGGCGGGGACTCGAACCCTGGTCCACGGCCGATCTCAGCTTCCAGGTCTGCCGCCTCTAACCACTGAGCCACGCTTCTCCATGTGTCTGCCATTCCAAATGACCCTACAACAGGGTGTATTTGTCAGGACCTATATTCAAAATCCTTATAACTTTGCATAAATAGTGATATGACTGAAATGACAAATGCAAACGCTCATTCACACAGCTTGTGGCTTGACCAGTGTGGCCAATATCAGCAACATTCAGGTATGTCAGTCTCAACTTGCCGAAACACTTAGTCAGACATTGGCAGTGCTCACTGCCGGTCCGCTGCCTTCTCAGCCGGTCTGTCGATGGCGAGGATAAATACTTACAATTTGACAAGGGCTAGGCAGTGACGGACAGGAAAATCATGTGAGAGCACCAACATTATAATTTGTAGCAGAAGCTAATTTACCTTTCATTTACTTACTGTGTGTTTCTTTAGCACTACTTCAACAAATGTTATTAGGGCACTTTACAATGAAACAACAGTTACATATTACTGGATCATAATATTTGTATGTCACATGGACTTTTCTTTGAAGTTTGCCTACTTCAAAGGTTGAAACAGGTATACGTACTGGACCTCTGACAGCATATACTCAGAATACTTCTGGATTGAGGACATTCTGCCAGGAAGAAGAGCTGTGTAGCTGTCAGGAATGACTGACACTTTGCTGTTTGCTTTGCTGTTTCTTCAGGGACCTGAGATGAGCTTGCCTCCTGTTGGAAGTCTCAGGGCCATCAAATACTTCATCTACCAGCACCTGGGCTTCTCTGATGAGAGCCATGCTCTGTCAAGTGGTGCAAATTCCAGTTCTAAGCCCTTGGAAGTGAGTTGTGGTGCTAAAAGAAGAAAAACATGCATCAACTCAAAGCGTCACTTTAGAGTAGGAGCCCCCCTGCAAGAATCGATGCATCACCGCTGCCTGCACCAAAATGGTGGTCCCCACACGCCGACCGCTGTTTACAATGCAAGCTCCGACTTTACACTTTGCCGAAGAATCAATCAACGATATAAGTCTTGAGCACCGCATCAACGACGTCTGTGACTCCGACACAGCGCCGGTGGTTCCAGTTGAACGCCACGAAATTGACGCATCGCACTGTGGGATTGATGCATTATCGACACAGGGTGGCCTTCCGGAACTGAGGTACCACCCTCACAATCGACACATCACTTCCCCGGCACCTAGCATAGTCACCGGGTGTTAGCAGCAACATGACTCTGCACCACCTCCAGTAACTGACGCATCACGACTACACATTGCCTCCTTTGTGCAACGGACCATCACAGAGCACCAACATGCCAATAACCTGCATAGCAGTAAGAAACCAATGCATCACTTACTTCAAAGGTGCCTCACTTTCCCTGCGGCACGCATCATCATTGATTTTTGCCACATTGAAGGTACTTTGTCTTGGTCAAGCGCAACCATTGATTAGAATAATAAATTTAACCTTGAAAATTCATATGTTGACTTGTGTATGTTGTATTTTTGTTGTTTTGGTGTTGTTTTATTCAGATGCATATTGTCTATTTTGTCTAAACTGGTGTGGAATACTTTTGTGGGGTTTCCACTGCATTACTGTGTGTGTGTGTGTGTCTATACAACTATTTTACACATTTCCTCCGGGGATAAACCTGACTGCTATTACCAAACTACCAAGGGGGTGAGCAAGGGTTATTCTGAAGGTGTAACTTACGCATCCTGATTAGAGTGAGGGTTCCTACTTGGACAGGGTCCAAATCATTGTCAGCTGGAGACCCCATTTCTAGTATACCCCCAACATTTTGCCTTTATCCCTCCTATTTTTGCTGATCTCGTTTTTACCGGCCATAGTATTCTGTGCACTTTGCCAAGCTACCAGAGAGTTAAGAACAGATTAATTTGAGGTTTGCTTCTGACTTCACCCTGACATGGATTGTGGTTGCTGCTTGAGTTGTTTTTCACCCCGTCAACCACTAACCCAATTTCTTACAGCAAGAATCACTGTCATCCATCATTTTGAGAAGATCATCTACAACCTTCATAGTAGCAGTTTCCATGCTGTGACCTTTCCTGAATCCTGATTGGCATGGTTGTAGGAAGAGATCTGTCTATTACAATAAAATCATTCAGTTGTGCGGCACACATTTTTCAATGGTTTTGCCAGACCATGGGAGATTTGTAAGTGGCCTGTAGTTATCCGGAATCATTGGCTCAAAATTAGGTTTTGTTTAGAAATGGGAGAACTTGACTGGGGACAAGAACGAGAAAGTCGGCTTTTACAATATTAGCCGGAAGGCTTTCCTATGAGTAAGGATTAGGTTTTATAAGCTTGATAACCTTTCTGATGTCATCCAGTTGGAGTAATTTAAAGATCTCCCAGATTTATTTGTGTTCGGTGTATAGTTGGGTTTCTGGGCAGGAGAGGAATGATTTTGTTTATTGTATTGCTAAAGATTTTGGCTTAATACATTACAGTCAATCTCTGATTGATTGTGCTTTGCTCGAGATAGTTGTTGTATGGATATTATTGTAGATACATTTGAATAGAGACTTGATTTGAGATTGGATGTCGGAGGCCTTGGCTAGTTGAATTACTACTTAGTATATTTTTCTCACAGCTTTTATTTTGAACTGATTTTTAAGAAATATTTCAAGGATTTTTATGTTATTTCTCAGGATGTTGAGCTCGTTGTTAAACCAAGGTTTGTGCTGTCATTTTCTAGGCTGTTTCCGGGTCTGTCATGTCAAAGAAGTTTTCAGTGATCTTGGCGTAGGTATGTGATAAGACATTGGGATCATTGTGCATCTTTGGTGATTCATGTTTGGGGATCAGAAGATAATTTAGCACTTTCTCAAATTGTTTAACTTAAATCGTGTTGGTCATTCGAGTGGTTGGTACTTGTGTAGACTTGACCAGTCAATTTCTTTACGTGTGGAGTTAGTTAAACCATTGAGTAAGGAAAGTATTAAATCCAGTGCTCTGCTGTTGATTTGGTTTGGACCAATAGTAGTTGTGATAAATTGAAAAGATGTGCTGTGTCAAGCATATCACAATAAGGGCTTGAATTCACGTTTCACCAGTCAATGTTGGAGTCACCCAGATAGATAATATTTGGGAAAGAGTTTGGTTGTGGCCTACGTTGCATTTATATGGTTGATGAAGATTTATAGGTTTTTTCAGAGAAACTTAGTGCAGGTGCATAATAAGTCCCCGGCCGGGCAGGTTAATATTGCAGAGTTCAAGCATTTAAAGGAAGGAAAGTCCAATCCTGGTAGGATTTTGAACACCATGCAGTTTTGACCACTAGTGTCAGAGCTTTTCACCATTAAAAGGGCTGATTGGATGGATCATGCTATGTGTAGGCCTGGGTGGAGTTCGCAGGGTTTTACTCCGCGTAGTGACAGAAAAACTCCTCAGTGCTCCGTGGTGTTCCGCCAGCAAAAGGAGTATGTTAAGTTGCACTACTCACATTGATTTTAAGGACCGGGAGTTTGTCCCGCACTGTAAAATCAGCGCCAACAGCTCTCCACATCACGTCGGAGGGAGCTGCTGCCTTCTGCTGCTCGAGTAGATATTCTTCCTCAACGCAAGCGGCATATTTCTCAACGTGATCAGTCGCAACCTGCTGCAACCACCAGCATTGAGAAATCTCGAGAGAAGGTCCCGCACGATTTTTGCCTCGGGAACACTCGCCAACTGACATGACAGTTGGTGAGCCGCACGAGAGAAAAAACGCTGCCCCGCTCAGCTTTGATGAGTTTTGCAGAACTCTGCATGGAGAGCAAAGTGTGCAAAACTATGCGAACTCCGTTAGCGCAGTGGAATTCTTAGCCCACCCCTAGCTATGTGCTGCATTTTGCAGCTAGGCTCTAGGTTTGTGGTACACAAGAGGTTGGGTTTCTCTGGTTTTCTGCTGCTAGCGCCAGGATGCTTCATTGGAAGCAGCTGCACACTTTTCAACATTTATTATATTGTATTGTAAGTCCCAAAGGATGTGGGCCCTAGGCATAAAATACAAAATTACAAGAAAATCCAGAGGAACCAAACTGTAGATCCACACTGGAAAATCCACATGAAACAAAGTTACAGTACAAACCATGAAGGTTTACCTAAAATTTTGAAATTATCAAAGAAGGCAAAATGGCAAATGGTTAGTCAATTCAATTCAAAATACTCAGAATGTGAATTAGCATATGCTATAGAAGCAAATACTGACTAGCACAAGAGAAATAATCCGCCAAACGGCAAATTGTTATATGGACTGCTGAGTTTAAAGTTAAGAGAGAGTCATGAAACATCTTTAAGTATTTTTTTTTTTATTTTTTTTTATTTTACTTTTTGTCCTCATATACGCCACCAGTAGATGTTAGCTCTAAGCAGACGTCCTTCAGGCCACTAGCACAAACCTTCCTTAACCGCCCTTGTGTTTGTGGATAGCCCTTGAAGATCGCCCAGAGGTAAGGTTAGTTCCAGTCCAACTCCTTTCCCCGATGTTACTTGCTGCCAAAGGAGGACAGGACCACTTAACCTCTGGCATAATCATTGGACATATTGTTGTTATTTTTCACACCAAACTTTTAGTGCAGACCACATCTCAGCAGACTTAACCCCTCCACAAAGTAAGTCAAAACTACTCACCACCATGATGTTCCTAAGGCAATCAGCGAATTTTGGAGGGAGTTCTGATTTCCATTCTTTACAGATCTCTCTTCTCGCGATGACAATTACATAGAAGATGAACTGTGATATGCAGCTATTTATACTGTAATCTGATAAAAAACCAAATAAAACCAGTTTGGGAGACCATGTTATGGGGATTAACAATACCTCTTCTAAGAAACCACAGACCTGCCTCCAAAAAACATCAAGTTCAGGGCATTCAGCAAACATGTGGATATCATCTACTGCTGAAGACTTACACCTAGGACAGAAGTACTGTAGATATTTTAGAGAGTTTCGCCGGTGTCCAATATGCCCTGTACATTGTGAATAAATGGTTTCTTCTCAGATTTGAAGGTTTAATAACTTTCTGTGATATTGTAAAGGAATCAGACCAGGTTTTTATTATGTCGTCTGAAGTCTGTATTACAGGGGTATCCCATAGTTTAGATATTTCAGCTTCTAAATTTTCCTTATCATTGCTTCCGGTTATCTTTTTGTACCATTCCGCCGTCTCACCCTTCCATCCCTTCTGCCTAGTTATTAAATCGAGTGGAAGGCATTCCGTATTCCAAATCTGGCTTCCCCACCATGCTGACAGTTGGTAGAATTTAAACCTTGTTATAGTTCCTTCTGTTAGTCTTGATAGTGTTTCCCAACTTAATAAGCTTGAAACGTCACAAAGGTCCCCCCACTTTGTAAGTCCAGCTTTCTTCAGGGGAAGAGCTAGTTGATCCAATAGGCATTCAGGAGTACCAGGGGAGTCCAAGATTGGGGCCTGAGCGTGGTAATATGGGATACCTGTGATTTTCCGTATCCATCTCCAATTGTCTAAGGCAGTTCGTAGAAGCTTTAATCGGATTTTTTTTTTTTTTAATTTTGGTCACCAAACTTAAACAAGAAAAAATCTGCATCATATGGGAGGTCTGCTAGCATGGCTTGAAACAGTTTGCCGTGTGAAGTAGCATCCAACTTATTGGCTTAAAGTCTAAAGTTCTTAAATTGGAAGGCGTAGCAATAAGAAAGTAAATCTGGAAGTGCCAGTCCACCCAGTTTCAATCCTCTTCTGAGTTTCTTCCAAGCTATTCTAGGGGATTTTGTTGCCCAGATGAAAGTACCAATTCTTCCTTGAAATTAGCAATATCTTTTTTATTGAAAGATAAAGGGATGGAATTGAATAAAAAAGTGACTTTTGGGAGAATTATAATTTTCACTAAATTTACTCTGCCGTAAATGTTTAAAGGGAGAGTATTCCATCTGGTTAGGAGTTTTCTGATCTCTTTTATCACTGTACCCCAGCTAGTCTTAGAAGTATCGTCCAGATTTTGTGTAAGGAATACCCCCAAGTATCTAATTTTAGATTTTGCTTCAGCAACTGGGACAGGGTTATTCCAACTCATTATTTCAGTTTTGTCCCTATTGATGCTGTAGCCTGATATTGATCCAAAATCTTCAGCCAATTTGAATAGTCTTGGTATCGCTTCTTCTGGGTTGGAAGTATAAAGAAGTAGGTCGTCAGCATACAGAGCTGTCTTCAGTTCAAGATTTCCTATTTTAAATGGTTTTATTTCCGGATCTTGCCGTAGGTAACATATGAAGGGTTCAATATAAATATCGAAAAGAAGAGGAGATAAAGGGCAGCCTTGTCTAGTCCCTCTAGAAATATCCAGCCAGTCAGTGAGACTATTGTTGACCAGGATTTTGGCTCTTGGGCTTCTGTATGATGTTTCGATTCCCTTGATGTATGTTTCTGGGAAACCAAAGTTAGTCTTTAAGTATTGAATCAATAGAAAGATCAAGATGGAGTCTGCCTTTACAGAAAGCAAGCATAAGACCTTCAAAAATATTCTAAGCCCAAAGGACAAGGACAAACTAAGATGGAGTTTGTCTCTAAGGAAAGGGTAAATGCATTTAAATATTCATGGTTAAATAAAAAAACACATCACATGAAAAGTTATAGGAACACCATCATGCATGAACAATAGGCAGTGAATTTTAATCGACAAACTAATGAATAGCAAACAATGGCACATTTGAAATTACATATGCAACGTCTGTTAGCTAAATGAAGTGGCATTGTAAAGATCCAGTCGAGCTCTGCTCCTTCCTTCAGAAACATCAGAAACAAGAAAAAGAACACAATTCTTGCCACAGTTACTGACCTGGAAGGCCTGGGAGGACATTACTTGGGCCATTGCCGGACACCGGGCTCTTTGCTATCCTGTTGCCTCCTGTTGCCTGCCGCCTCCCGGCCATCGCGGCGAGGCGGCGGTTCGGGGACTACATCCCCCAGCACCACTTGCGCCAAGGAGGGCGCGCATCCTGTCCCGCCCCCGGAGGTGCGCTTAAGGCCAGCGCGAGCCCCGGGGGAGTGGGGGACTTGCCACAGTTACTGACCTGGGAGGCCTGGGAGGACATTACTTGGGCCATTGCCGGACACCGGGCTCTTTGCTATCCTGTTGCCTCCTGTTGCCTGCCGCCTCCCGGCCATCGCGGCGAGGCGGCGGTTCGGGGACTACATCCCCCAGCACCACTTGCGCCAAGGAGGGCGCGCATCCTGTCACGCCCCCGGAGGTGCGCTTAAGGCCAGCGTGAGCCCCGGGGGAGCGGGGGACTTGCCACAGTTACTGACCTGGGAGGCCTGGGAGGACATTACTTGGGCCATTGCCGGACACCGGGCTCTTTGCTATCCTGTTGCCTCCTGTTGCCTGCCGCCTCCCGGCCATCGCGGCGAGGCGGCGGTTCGGGGACTACATCCCCCAGCACCACTTGCGCCAAGGAGGGCGCGCATCCTGTCCCGCCCCCGGAGGTGCGCTTAAGGCCAGCGCGAGCCCCCGCGTCGCGGGATCACGCGCGGGTCAGCGCCCGGGGCTAAGCCCGGGCAAAGGGCGGGCCCTCTGTGGCCCATAGAGGCCGGGACGGGCCTCCCCACTAGGCTCCAATGAAGGAGGAGGTATCGGGCTGTCTTTCATTAATCCTTGTTGTTGAACTCTCTTCCATTGTAATCCTCTCAACATGTCCATCTGGGAGGAGTTGAATGCCTTGTGTGGCACGAACTACGCCCAGGATGTGTCTTCCCCCCTATAGTGAGTAGAGATCCTGATGCGGAAAAAGACAATGACACTGGGAAATCACTTAATGCCGATATAACGTGCACTAGCCCCTCATTATCTCCTTCCAATCCACCTTTAATTTTGCCGATTGAGACCGTGAACACAATACCTGACTCTGTATCACCACTCCATTTGACCTTACTGGCCCAGATAGAGCAACTATTAGTATCTGCTTTAACACCCTTGGTCACAAAAATCGACGCCCTGGGAGACAGGCTGACCATTATTGAAAAAACAATATTAAAGAGCTATACCCCAATTGAAAAAAATGCTACACCCATCCACCCCATTTTCCCCAGTAAAAATGAAAAGCTTAAGCTTATGACATGTACGACAAGTACGAAAGCTCAAACTCTTGAACCTCTTATGCCTATACCCAATCCAAGAAGCCGGAATAATACTTTTAACTCTGTACCTGTACCCCTTAGAGTTCCCAGGACCGCACTCCGTATTAATTTACCACCGGAAGCCGCCCCCTATGTGGCTGTTCTCTCTGGGGTCCCTGCACCTAGGCAGAGTAAATTGGAAACTCACCAAGACTTGTTACACAAAACTATTTCCTGGCTACAACAAAACAGACCATTGCCATCTGGTCTAGATGGTGGAATCCTGAGTGTCAGGAGGGTGGGGTGGCTAGGCACGTCGCCCAAAGACATCTCGGGCGACTTGATTTTAATTAAATTCAAGAGAGCGAACATTGTACCCTATTTGCGATCTTCTCTGCCCAAAGAGGGAGATGGCCCCATTTGCATCTGGGACCTGCACGATTTCTATCCTGGCCCCCGACTCAATCTGCCCAAAACGCAAATGACATTGAACCACAATTCTTGGTGAAAGGGTTTCCTAAGAATTTTGTGCCACTAATCCATCTACCCTTTTTGATTTTGCACGTACATTGTCAAACTGATTTTTAGTTGTTTCAATAGTTGGATCCTTTTTATTATGTATATGTTTTGCTGAGTCATCTATACATGTATGTATTTTTATTTGCTGCTTTTATGGTTTAAACAAAATGAACCGAATAAAGCTTATTTGATTTGATTTGAACACAATTCATGTTGCAAAAGAACGAGGTTGTAAAAATACTTGAATGAAGAATATTTATAACAAACCACTGAAGGACATATTTTTACTAGAGCTACACAGACAGAAAAATGAATACCCACATTTGAAGGTGCGAGTACATCACATGCAAATGGATTTAAGGCCTACATATGTCAACTTTAAAAACGTAATTGTGTTAATTACAATACATTTACATCATTTGTAACTTCTCAATGTTAATTAAACATATTTAAAATTGTTAATTTTAAATTATCTCCTACACTAGCAAAACAGCCAGAAAGAAGGCACTGCACAAATACACACGACTAGGCAATGACTAGGCAATAAAGAACAACATGAAGAATAACATGTTAATGAGAAAACTGTATATGACTTGGGTTTGACTTTATGTTTTTGCAGTGAGTGCATGTGTGTGCACAAGAATTTGTGGACATGTGATATGTTTGGGTTGGTGTATAAGTCGATGTGGGGGTGTGTGAGTGTGTGGGTGTTTTTGTGTGTGTATAAGTATATGTGAGACAGGAAATGATAACCTAGTAATTGCTCAAGTAGCTGCACTGGCAGACTTCTATATTGTGCCCAGGGTAGTGGAAATACCCATTTACCTGACACAGTGCTAGGGCCTAGTGCAGAAGGCATCCACTTTGAAGGAAACCTCCATCCAAATTCCAAATAAGTGAAAAGTATTTTTTGAATATGCCTACAGAGGACCTCCACTAATGCACTGAATTTTTCAGAAAAGGTCACACAGCACCTCTGTAATATCTACCTGTGGAATACTCAAACAGAGAAGTGAAAATAGAGATGTATCAGGGTCGGCTTCAGCGCTGGTTGAACCTCACCAATAATCACCTCTGCCATGGATTCTCTCTCTACCACCCTTGAGGGGTACCCCTCAAGTCTTTGTAACCACTCTCTCCCAGATGGATTGAATTAGTTTTATAGCATCACTCATACCACTGTAGGTTATCAGAGCACTTTACGTCACATACACTTTACACAGAGACAATCCATCATATGTGTGTAAATCAGTGTATACAAAATGTTATATAAGACAGATGACTACAATGCGTAGGAGTCATGTCATTCATACTGGTAGGCAGTATAGTTTAAGAGTGCTGGTCTGGAGAAGCAAAAACCTCTGAATTTGAGATTAACACAATGGTTGGGTGTTGTCTTTACCTTGTCTGATGAAGGTAGGCTACTGCTTTAGGGTGCAATCGCTAAACAGGGCACTGAGCAGGCTATCTCTGATTTACCCTATTATAAAGTCCCGGGCGAAGACGGCTTACCAACGTAGTTTTAAAAATGGACCAAATCCGAGGTGGTGGATCTTCTCCATGCGGTCTTTGCTGAGGCTGATCGCACTGGCTCCTTCGGTTTAGTTTCCAACAGGGTGCCATTTTTGGTCCTGACTAAACCAGGAAAAGACCCTCTTCTTCGTGGCAGTTATCATCCCTGCTCAATGGAGATGTCAAGATACTGGCCGGTATTTTAGCTGCCCGCTTCAAGTGGGCCTCAATTCGCAAGTAGGGTTTGTCTCAGGCAGCTCATTGCGTAATCATCTTCGCATGTTAGCTCCTGCGGTCTGGCTAACAACAAATCATCTGGATGAGGCTTTGGTGCTGTCGTTGAATGCCAACAAGACCTTTGACAGGATGGAATGGGACTTCCTGTATGCCGCACTCCAGAAATTTGGCCCTTGTGGAGAATTCATCTCCAGAGTTAGATGGCTCTATGATTCCCCTTCGGCACAGGTCAACAGTGGGGGCTTTCTTCCAGATCCCTTGCTGGTCTGCAGGGGTACTGGTCAGGGTTGCGCACTCCCCCCCCCCTGCTATTTCTCCTTGCGATAGAGCCTTTAGCGGCATCCCTACGCTAATCAGACCAGATCATAGGTATTCTCACGCTCTGAGATTCCTCAATACTGTCTTATAAGCATATGACATTTTATTCACCCTGTCAGCCTAGAGGACAAAGACACTTTTTAAGATATATCAAGCTACAAGTGAACTAGGAAAAATGCGAGGCTGCACATGTTGTGTATGAAGTGCATTTCGGGAGAAACCCTACAGAGGCTCCAATATAAGGTTTTGTGTGTTATTGCTACTCAGGAATAGGGATGAATGTTCGACCTGCCTCCCTTGACAAATTTAACAGCTCAACATGCCTACATTTAACATATTGAATAAGGTCATAATGTAGTTATTCATCTACCCAGTTTAATTACATAAGCAAAGTCGGGATAAAAATAGAGATGTCTTTAGGCTGATGGAACATTACATTCTATGCAACTCTCTACAGAGCCAGTGGATGTAATGGACACAAACAATGTCATGCTGTCCTCTATAGATCATAAATTTAAGGAAACTTGGAAATGGTACTAATCTGAAATGTGCATTAAGATATGAAACGTCAGTGCTTTCAAATAAAGTATCCCTCAAAAGCAGTGCCTGCTGATCAAAGAAGCTTCTGCAAAAACTAGAAAAAATAGATTTTTGATGCATAAAATATTTGTTACAAGGTAAATGTTGGTAATGTATGCATACAGCTGTTTCAAGTTCAAGAAAGTAGGAGTGATTTCCAGAATACTCCACCCACTCACATCAATATGAATGATACTCATGCAAAGGGGGTACAAATGTATTTAAAATTTGGGGACCACTGGTTTAATTAAACTCGAGGGGTCCTCCCTGCAAGGCACGTGGAGGGGGGCCCTCCGGGCTCAATCAGGAGCTCTGCAGCCAGAGTGCTCTGCTGAGGGGGCCTCCTGGAGCTTAGGGCCCCCCACACCGCGGGGGCTGTGGAGGCCTGTGTTACGCCCCTGTTGTGGCTCATGACAGCAGGGACTCAGTGGTGCTATCAAACTATCACTGCATTAGGGAGAGGGGCTTCTCCTTCATCTCATTGAAGGTCACGTTGGTAAGACATTAATGATCTGTTCTTTCCCATGTAGTAATTATCCAAAGTCTTTAGAGTAAGCCTGGGTAACTACCTTGATTGAAAAGGCCCACCTCAACCCCAAGGGCTTATTTTTAGAACTCCCTGAATCACGGTCATAGGTACAGGCTATAAACATGCTTAATTTACCAGGACTAGCTCCCTACTCAGTTACAAGTAATGGTTAAAGACAGTCTTTTCGGCTACCTGGTTTATTCACACTCAGTGGTGGTTTAAGCAACAAATGCTCAATTAAGCATGAAAAAGTTAAGCAGATCATCATGCTGAAATCAGGCCTTCAGAAACGACAGGCGGCATAAAATAAAAGTGCACTAGTGCCCTGTCTTGAACACTGAATAAAATGATAAAATTAAAGCTTTGTTATTTGTATCAAAGTTGGAAATGTACCTAATGACAATATCCGCTGGGAGACAAATATGTGATTGAAAAAAAGCCTGATAGGAGATATTAGAATCTAAGTTTACAGTAGCGGCCGGCGAGTTGACAGAGTGGCATAGTAGGGGGAGAGGTGGGGACCGGGGACTGAGGAGGAGTTACATATATATATATTTTTTTAAACAAAAACATTCCTGCTCGCCACATCGCACTCCATGATTCTCTAGGCGCGGTGTGCCAAGGTACACTGCGGCCAACGTTCCCAATGTTCTTTTCGTGTTCCTTCGTGGCCTTAGCACCAATGATTTTCACTCCCACACTAGGAGCCTGGGAGCCTGTGCCTGCTCACTCCAACCCAGAAATGCAGCTGGGGTTGGAGAGAGCTTCACTGCGCATGTGGGTTTGGCTGTCCTGAAACAGTCGGCCAAACCCGCATGCGCATTAAAGGCAGTGCCCAACACTCCCCCTCCAGCCTTTCACCACTCTGGCCCTGCTCCCAAGCCTCAGCTCCGAGAGAAAAATAAAACGATATTAAACAAGAGTTTATTATTGTATTATTTTTCATTTTTTCAGCTGCTGGCAGGTGGGGCAACACTCCTCCGTCATAGTGGAGGAGCCGCTGCTGTAAGTTAAGCAACTCCTGATTGGGACTCTGTGGAATCTGCAAGTTACAGGTTTGAATCATGAACATTGTAGCTCTTTCATTTTACCTTCAAGGATTAACAAAAATAGGCATCATAGCGTTGCACCACAGGGTCGGTAATCATCTCCCTTAATATGTACAGCACACTGATGTGGAAAATCATTGGATTTAAGGGCTATATAAAACATCCATGAGTTTGCTCTGTATTAGTGCAAAGCTTGAGACCCAGATCCTGTTTAATTAGGAGGGGATGTAAGCTATGCAGGCAGAATTCTTGAGTATCAAAGGAGGGGGGGACCACATAGGTTGAATGTCGAAATATTAACTATTGAAACATCAGGCTACCAAAAAGTCAGGGCAAAAATATCAGGACTAAAATATTGAGAAGTTAAGTACATATAGATAAGTATAGACTTACTGTTCTTAACTCCATGTGTATATATATGTATTGTTTCTGATTTATATAGCACAAACTCAACTCAAAGATATTGGAGTGCTTTACATGATCTCCAGTTACATTACACAAGGCACAAGGACACATTCATTTCGGTAGGCACAGGGAGATTAAGTTGTTTGCCCAGAATCAAAGGCCGTTGAGCCGACACTAAGACTCGAATCTGGTTTCCCACTTCCAAAGTAGCAGCTTTGGCCGTTATGCCACATCCTCTCCCAATATATTATCGAGGTACACAAATAACGAGTTAAGTAAAAGGAAGATATACTTATCTGTGGATACCTACCTTGCCAATATTTTGGTCCTCGATATTTTGGTCACACTACTATTTTAGCACAATAAACTAGAGTTGATATTAGGGTGAAATACCCACTAGTTTTGGTAACTTAAGCAATCTGTAGGATTGAACAGTATTTTATCTCCTTGGTGCCTGGGGCTATACATGGGATCTGTCAGGAGTGGTTTAACGTGGTCGTGGAAGATTAGGTATGCCCCATTGCATGTTCTGAAACTTCCTCAGCCTCAGGCCAGTTCCCACTGCGCCACTCCTAGGGCTTATAGAAACACTGTATGAGGCCAGTGTGTGTCCATTGGAAGAGTCAGCAGTGAATATAGCAGCCACTGAGCCGCATACTTGTTGCAATGTGAGCTATCAGACACAATCCATATCTCTTTCACTCACTCTTGCAGCCCATCAGGTACAGCTTTGATGTAACCAGCATGTAACGGAACAGGGATGCACATAGCAATGAACTTTGTTGTGCCACAATTAATCGGCCAATGTAAAGTACCTTTAGGGCGCTTTCCTAATTGCACCAAAGAGAAATCATGTTCCAGACTGTGTTCTTGACACTGTTAGGTTAAGCTCACTATGTCTCCCTATCCATTAATATAAATTTCTGAAAACATTTACCATTTCTAAAGCCCTCACCCATTGATTTTTACTACTGCTATTACACAAAGTAAATTGCACTTTGCCTATTGGGCATTTCTTAATCAATATTTGTTGTTTCCTTCTGATTCATGATTCCCTACCTCAGAGGTAGCAAGGCCTCGTTGAAGCCTTTGTTCCTTATGATGTTCTGAGCAATGTATAGGTGACAATGTTTCAGAGAACATGCCGGCTTCTCTGTTAAGCTGTTGTCTCCAAATAGTGCTTCTTCACCTTTTACGGACACATACTTTTATAATAGATTAATTTGTTGTGGCTTTGTGTTTGCTCACATTTTGTAATACTCACAGCTGTGGTCTTGAGCAGCATAGGCAGGAGATAACAACAGCAAGGTCCTTGTAGTACTGTGTGCATGTGTACCTCTGTATACACGGTGTTGTGTCCTGCTTTGTGTGTATTCATTCCGCTGGTTCATTTTATGTAAATTTGAGAGTTGAATTCTGTTCCTTGAGGGAAAACTAAAACCCGGCTTCCTTGCTCTCTCTCTCTCTCTCTTCTCACTACACTTGTGTCTCTAATAAGTTTAGACTTTAATAGCATTTTTCCTTATTTTCACCTGAACACTTTTAAAACTGAAATTCCCTTTTCCCTGCCTGATCTTCTCAAGCCTAACTCACCTCTTTGTCTGTTTCATTACCCCCAACATTTCTTGTGCACTCAATTTCTACCCGTAATCTGAGCATATTTGAAAATGTCATCTTTTGACTTTCGTAAAATGTGTTCTTTTTGATCTGCTGTGGAACAGAAGTCTTTATTCTTTCATTCGTCTTCTTTGTGCTGGGTTATTGTTCTCCGATTTCCCTGGTTTCCCTGATGGCTTCTCTTTTCATCTTTGTTTCTAACTCTTCCCACCCACCAGCACCTCATTCTGTGTTGCTGGCTGCTCACCACTGGCTAGCCTTCATGTCCTATCTTATTTTGGGGGTTCTCTGCATCACTTATAAATGTATTCAGGAACTTAACCTCAGCACCCGGTCTGTCTTCACCAGACAGGGTGTCTGCTCCTGTTTGTAATCTGCACTCTGCCTCCCATTTCATCTTGTTTCTCGCCATTCTACATGTAAACCTGCTTTATTTTTATGTTTTGGCCCCTAAACATGAACATCCCCCTCTTCTCTGTCCCATTTGCTCTCATGCTACATTGGTTAATTCTCCTTGTTAAAGAATATCTCTGACCCTTCCTCAGTCAGGATGGTTGAATTGTGTTTATTATGCTGTACTTTTGATTTTTATCTAATCAATGCTTTGGAAGCAACTATACTAAAATAAAGGCAAATAGCTGTCTCCTATGGTTGTTTATGCAGGAGGGCTTTAATCAGCTAAAGCTATGATCTTTCTTGAAGGACGTTTGATCACCCAGATGGAGTGATTGGTCTGCTTCAACAATGTTTCAATATGACGTAGATGCCTCAATCAAAAAATGTAGTTCAACTTATTGTGGGCTGATTTTCTTCTCCCCCTCTTGCTGTTCTCCATATTCCACCCCTAGATTAACTATGTCTGAGTAGATACGGCAGACTGACACAAAGGAGAGGCACAGAGAGAGAGTGTCTCCTGTCAACATTGACACCTGCCGTAGTGACTAGGATGATTTGAGTGTTCAAATGCAGAATTTGCTTCAACAGTCCATGTGGGTTGGGTTTTTACCAGTTAGACACTTGCAACCTTTAATCTAGAACATTGTAGGTACCTAGAAAATGCTTTGGACCCTAAACAGTCTGGTAACCTGTGTCCTGAATTTTGGAAAATACTGTTATAGCTATAAAGGATGGACAATCTGAGAAACACACATGTGGACGCACGCGAAGTTATGGACGTCATTTAACAGTAACCAGTGTATCAGATAGCACTATGACCTCTGGTACCCCTGGCACTGCCCTTAGTAGCCCTGTCAGTGGTTCTAAAAACAACAGCTGAAACAGAAAGTAAAAAGGTTCGAAAAGTGCTCAACACTCCTTCAGCAGCAAATAGAAGGTTGTTGAGTGGGGCAAGGCGTGGAGCCTGTAATGATATCGGGAGAAAATCCTTTAAGTGGCTAACATAATTAATCACCACATCTGCAACAAAGGGAGGACAAGCAGACAGCTGGGAGAGTGACCGCACCCTAAGAGAAGCAAACGTCAGTCTCAAATTACGCATGCTGCCAGTCCATTCTTATAATACTATTTTTGGCAAACTACCATCATTTTAAATCAATATTAACAATAGAAAAAGCTTCCAGCTTTTCTGTTCTGTTCTACCCAGTCTGCACACATTTCCTCAAAGCAGAGCTTTCCTGTTTTAGTGACTCTAGCAGTCACACTACCCATACAGATCTAAGTTTGGCACATCCCCTTCTGCTCTGAATTTCCTGCAACATATTCAAGTCATGAAAGTTCCCAGAAACACACAATTGGATGAAAAAACTTAAAAGTCTTACCGCATTTAAGCCTTTTTTTCAAAGCAGGCTGTAGATTATTACCAGCGAAATGTGCAACTTATACATGCATTTTAACTATATATTTAAACAGCCTCATACAAAATGTCCTTCTTTACACAGTAATAATGCTTTACAGTTTCTGGGTGAGAGACAGGTAAAAAAAAACAAAAAAAACTGAATGATTAGGTCCTAAAGCTAAATTTGGGGTTTTATTCCTTTCATTCCGTCTCTCTAGTTGATTCTTCAACTACTTTTTCACTACCCTTGTACATTTCTCCCTGTTCTTTATCTTGCATCTCTTTATTTCTAATAATAGGAAACATACCTCCCATTTTAGTTGTACCCCTCCTGCAACATACTAAAATAATCTGAAATACTAGTCACATCAATATCAACAGAACTATTATAGGCAACAAGGCCTTAAACAACCCCGACATCCAGGGCGGCACCCAGTCGAGCCAGCCAATGAACTACTAATCTGGAGCAGCCCCCTCTTTCTTCATCTGTGTATGCAAATTATGCAAAGTCAATATAGCCTGCGTCAGGTTTCGTTCTTCTTCATTTGCTGGTATAAAAGTGCAGCATACGGAATTAATCTTTTTACATACCCCTCTTTCGATTGCTGTCATGAAGTCCAATATATATAACGATGCTCTATTACCATAACTCTGATTGAACGCAGTTCCTCATTAATGGCATTAATCCATTTTCAGTCACATTTATAGTCTTCATTGACTCCCACAGGTAATTTGAACCCAGCGAGCAGTTGCTTGAAACATGGGAAACAGACTCCCCAAAAATGTTTGGGTGTCATTGAACAGCCTGTACTCTTTGGGCACATTCTGCCACACTGAAGTTCCAAAGTACTCATCCATACTTTTTCTTCTGTGATGATCTAGCAAAGTTGATGCTTTACTCATAGAATGCAAATGCAAATCTTTTATGTCTTTTGCTGGTATTACCATAGATGAGGTATGCAGAGTCACCAAATAACAGATTCCACTCCAGTCGGGGAGCAGTTGAGTGTATATTAGAGAGCCACACTGCCAGAAAAATTCATAAGGCTGGATGTACCATCCTGCATATCAGCATTGTTTATAGTTGAGCTACAATTGAGATTCCATCCTACTTTAACAACCCCATTTCCCTGAAAGCAAAGAGAAAATCTCTTTGGTTTCAAAGCCAGCTTAGGATGATGTTTAGTTCCAGCCCATGTATATCTCTGAATGTTTTCATCCCATACTTGCTGCCATAATCCTTGTATATCATCAAATCTCAAAGGACTATTTGTTTCTGTGCCATTCCATAACTATATGGCCCTACATGTGAACCTAGCTCCAGTATACCATTTATTGGCAAATACTGATGCTTCAATACTTAATACTGGCCTGCCAGCACAATCTGTTGGCAGTGGTTTAGCAGAATAATTACTACAGGAGGATGATGGATTAGATCTCCCTAGAATACCTCATTCCAATACTGCTGCCTCCCAATTTACAAAAACTATATTTCTGCCCTGCTCCCTTCAGTCTGGATATATCTTTCCTCTGTTTTATCCGTCAGTATTTGTAAAGTTTCAGGGATTGTATCAATTCTAGTTGTATTAACTTTGGCTTTCACAGGACTAACATGAGTTGGCTGTAACTGTGCCTTTTTCCTACACAAGAAAAAATGCAATTAACAGTTTGTTATATTAACAGGCACTTTTTTAGAATACACTAAAGGTGGCATTTCTAAGGTATGGGTTTTAAGAGAACAGACATAAAAACTATATTTTTGTGTATTGGTACCTATAGTATGCATACTTGTATACCACAAAAATATGTATCTGTTTCATTAAACAGCTTTGCGAAAGCATATTATTTCTTCCCTGTGGGGGTGAGGGGGGGGGGGGGGGGGTTAGGTTGGGTTAGGTTGCATCTACATATTACATAATACAATAGTAAATTATCAGAGTAATAATCATAACCACCGAACTCATTATTATAATATGAAAAATATAATTGAACTGTCTCTTCATTGTGTCATTGTGTCTTGGACCATTGCCTCCTCCCCTCTCAGCGGGAGTGAAGCCAAAAATGGAATACAATCCGTTACATGCATCCAGTTCAGCATCTCCTCAACTTTTACTGCTGTTGGCATGCTCTGTGTTACTTACGCAGTTGCACATGAAGACCCAGGAACTGATACTTATTGCTGTAGACCAAGGCAGGAATGGTGCAGTTCTGTCAGCCTGTTGCAACTGATCCTGTTAGGAATACACCTGTACAGCTTTTGTTAAGACAGACATGTATGCATTAATTTCTTCCCAAACACTTTCTCATGCAGACTTAGTATAAGAATGAATAATTTGATTTTGTTTAAAGAAAGAATTTGAATGCTTACCTGTTATGACTTGGTGAGAGGTCAAATGATAATCCTTTGAAGGGACATTTCTCAATGCATGCAGAGCAAGGGGAAGGCAGTAAAGCCAATTCTTTTTCCATGGCTTACACATTTTTGATACCTTACTTTTTAATAAGCCATTCTTCCTCTCAACTATTCTATTACTTTCTGGATGGGAAGCTGAGGTAAACTGTTGTTCCACTCCTAATAGTTTAGTAATTTGATGAAATACTGTGTTAGTGAAGTGTTTGCCATTATCACTGTGTATTGCAGCTGGAACCCCCACCTCGGTATGACCTCTCTCACCAGGAATTTAGCTGGCTGGTTAGCATACCACCTGGAGCAGGGTCCCGCTTCAATCTATCCTGAAAACGGACACACCACTACTAATAAGTACCTATATCCATTGCATTTTGTATCTTATACACCAGTGGCATCTGCATTACAGCAGTTTTCCTGCCACCATGTCCCTCATTAGGTGTCTCAGACCTAATAGCATATTTCTTCCACACATATAGACTTTGTTGCATGCAATTATAATCCCAATCTGGGTCCCCATAAACTTGAAAATACATAAATCAGCCATATTTATCAATTCATGATGAAATGATACTGCTCTTTGCCACACTTTCAACTGCGGCACCATACCTTCTGTCCACCCCGCAAGGTTATTATTAAATGGAACAACATTATACCAACTGTTATCTCCCTTCGCTATTATTTAATTGGGTGTCAAGTCACTATTTCCTTTCCTTTCTTTTTTCTGTATAAAACTTGTCATTTCCTGCATATTTCATACATGAAGAGAACTTACTCCAGCTGGAGGGGAATCTTTGTCCTAACTCTATCATACCCTCTGCTCGAAATAGACGCCCAGACCTTGGTATGCTACTGGGAAATACCTGCTCTCCTCTTGTTTGTTCTCTAAAGGCACTTTGTTCCTCTAATCTCCTATTTATTTTAGCATTTCTGTTCTCAGCCTCTTGCCACAATTCCATGAATTCACAGTCACGAACCCTTCTAATTTCACTCCCCACTGAGTTTATCCCTTCCTCTTCTTTCTCATCTCCTCCTGTATCATTCTTGATTTCTACATCATATCCTAAATCCCTTAAAACTGGGTTTTCGTCTGCCATATATAATATAGATTTACATATATTTGAACAGTCATCAGCAATATGGCTTAGTCTCTCAATTGTGTTCTGTATTCCCTTCACACTGATGGTCATGTCACGATAACCCTTATCCTCTTCCTAATACATATTTAATCGTGCCTCTAATTCAAACTTCACTTGTGGGGTACTAGTATAGTATCCATTTCCTTCACTTGTGTTTTGGGGAATCCTGCAGGCCCATTCCAATATGTTCTTTGCCTTTTGTTCAATCAGTTTCCCATTATTTTCCATTATTGCCTTGTCTTAATTTTCCTGTTCCCTAATATATGTTTTTAGGTTTAAGGGAATCTTTATTAATTGTTTGAGCATGATCAACCTCCCCCATGTTTAACAAGTCATCAACTTTTGGTGTAATTTTGTTTATGTCAGTCAGGGGTAGTAATGTCAGTTCTTTGTAGCCTACAGCTGGAACATCTGTGTCCACTCAGTCTATTGAGGTAGTGGATTCCTTATCTTCCACTGGTAATGATGGAAACAAACCATGGGGGCATAAGGTACCTTTAATTATCTCAGAATATGACGGGGTGGTGCTGTGGATTCCACATGGGAATTCTGACTTAATATCTTCCACATTATTATGATGCTAATCTTTTTGATATTGTATCTCTCAGATATTCAATATTACATGTTCTATCACTGCATTATCAAGAGAGCCATTTGGAGGCAATGGAACCAAGGAAGTCTTTGTACCGTCTCCTCATTCTTAAAAACGTATTTTTATCCTATCAGAGCACCTGGAAATGTGGAAACCATGTGCCCTAAAGGAGTCCCTTTCTCTCCCTGCCTCCCTGTGGTAGATTTCTTAAAGAAAGGCATGACCTCTCAATTCTTTTTTTATCTACCAGAAACTTTTACTATATATGTTCATGAGGAAAAACTTGTGGACTATAAGACTAACTACTCCTTTTTGTCTAGCCTCGTCTTCAGTTATCCCTAAATAAGCAAGTTGTGGGAGACTTACTAGAGTTTCACACGACAAACCTACACTCAAATCAGATGGATCTATATTACACTGAATAAATCTACCTGGTATCCTAGTAGACCCAACTCTTACTATTCTTAAAGGCCCCTGTACTAATGGAGTTAACACTAAAAAAACTGTTAGTACCACTGATAATGCAAGCAAACTCATGATCTATTACGCATGCTATAATAATCACAAATCTACATTATATATATATATAAATATTTTTTTTTTCTAAATCAACTCACATAACATATTCATACAAAATGTCAACTTTGTCCCTCTTTCTCTGATGTTTTCCCAATTCAAACTGTCAGGATTAACTTCTTATATATTCCTCTGTTAATTCCACAAGGGGGAAAAAACAGTCTAGCAAGTTTACCTAAATACAAAACTATTTCTCTGACAAATCTTAAACAAAGGTCTGTCAAGATTAACAAAACACATTTACTTCTCTCTCTCCCACTCTGACGATTCGTAAACAAAGGTCTGCCAGGATTAACTAAATGTACATCTCCGTTTGGAACAGTTATGGATCAATATACAAGGAATAGATTATCACTCTTTTCCCCTACCTTATCTGGCCACAGTAGATGTCCCCCAGACTGGTAGCCCTGTTGTACAAAAAAAACAGATATTTCGTCTCAACGGGCGCCTGTCATCCCCCTCAAATTGTGCACAACTAAATTAGTAGTCCAAAAGGGAACCACCCCTGCGGCAGGCCGGATCAAATGGGATCGCCTGGCTGCTGGCTCTGCCACGATGTCAGCAAAAAATCTTTAAAGTAGCTAAAATCATTAATCACCACAGCTGCAACTAAGGGAGGACAAGCCTATGCACATAATAAGACAGCTGGGAGATTGACCGCACCCTAAGAGAAGTACAAGTCAGTCTCAAATTACACACTCTGCAAGCCCATTCTTATAATACTATTTTTGGCAAACAGCCATAATTTCCATACAATATTAACAATAGAAAAAGCTTCCTGCTTTTCCGTTCTGTCCCACCCAGTCTGCACACATTTCCTCAAGGTGCAGCTTTCCTGTTTTCGAAACTCTAGCAGTCAAGCTACCTATACAGATCTAAGTTTGGAACATACCCTGCTGCACTGAATTTCCTGCAACATACTCAAGTCAAGAAAGTTCCCAGAAACACAAAATAGGGGAAAAAAACATTTAAAACTCAGCCCGCATTTAAGCCTTTTTTTCCAAAGCAGACTAGATTATTACCAGATAAATGTGCAATTTATACATGCATTTTAAACATACATTTAACCAGCTTCCTACAAAATTTCCTTCTTTACATGATAATAATGTTTCACAGTTTCTGGATGAGAGACAGGTATAACAGAATCATGAACAGAATGATTAGGACCTAAAGCTAAATTTGGGTTTTGATTCCTTTCAATGGCATCGGTTGTGATCATTAGAGGCCTGATGTCACTTTTATTAGCTCTGACTTTTATGGTAAATTGACATCCATGCTAGTGCTTATCGTAATAAAATACTTATAGCTCTACTGCTCCTATCTGTGATAATTCTGATTTGGAGCGTAGAAAACAGAGCACCACTGCAAATAAAAAGGAAATAGAAGATGTGGAGACAGACCACAACATCATGGTGGTCTTTCTCCTCTTCCGACACTTTCGTATACACTCTCCCCTTATTTGAGATACATCTACATTAGCAGGGGCTATGGTGCTAGAAAACAAATTTGTGTCCAGAACACTATCGTGTTCCAAGTGCTGCGCTTTAGTTATCCTCCATGTTGAGCCACTATCAATTCCTGGGTTCTGCAAGCTTTTTATACCACAGTGTGACCAACTTAAACTCATCCTACACCAATCATTTCATCTTCTCGTATGTTTTAAATATGATCCCTGAGCTAAGTCTTTATTGCCTTGTAATATTTTTCTAGCACTTTAGCTTATTCAGATGTGGACAAACTAGTGAAAGTCAATTTTGCCAGATTATGATTACTACTTATTTCTTCAAAGATTAATATTCTGAAAGGCTAGGTAGTGGTTTGGTTGGGGCTGTTTCTGAAGCAGCTGGGCATGTGGGAGTTGCTGTGGGAATTGCTTTAGGGATAATGTTGCAGGAGATGTGATGTCTGTAATATTATGATTCGTTCCACCTTTGAGCACATTGCATAGGATGTTGGCAACAATGTAATTATAAAAGTGAGCAGGGCATTATGGGCTGTACTACTGCATCTTCAAATATGTCTTAAAATCTTTACTTTTTTTACATTGTGATGTATTGAGTTTATGGTAAGGGCTTGCTATTGGAGTGCCACAGTATCTGTGCAGCAAACAATAGATAGCGGATGACAAAGCCAGTTTTACACATTAGGATCATGCTATTGAATCCGTTTTACTGGAAGTGACTGTATAAGGCCTCAGTCCAGATATTAGACCATGAAGTATAGTTCCAAATATTTGACCTTCAAGGAGATCCTTTCTTGACAGTCCACACTGCCCAGAGCTGTTGTAGTCCATGCTGATGGGAATGTTGAAATTGCTTTGTGCTTTTGGATTATTCAGTAGTCCTGTAGACTGTGTTTGTAACTTTTTTTTTGTATATGTCTGGGGTCTGCTGTATCTCTGACTGTTTAAGTGAGTGTTCATTTGGTTTCTGTTATTCTTGAATGAACTAATTCTTATGTTTGTATGGTTTCAGGAAATGTATAGAGCAATGTGTGATCCTGGGCTAATCGCAAAATCTCCCCAGGCCTAATGTAATGTAAATGGTGCTCATGTAAAATACTCCAATACCTTCGGATCAAGTTTGTGCTATATAAAATTGCACACATAAATAAATAAATAAATAAATAAAGTTGGGGGACGTTTTGAGACATTGTCACTTTCTTTGGTGCAGTACTTTTGGGCAAAAATAATAAATCCTGTATTGCTGGCATTGTATAATAACGGCAAATTAGGAGAACAGTGGTAGTAAAATTTCCCATAAATATGGTACTGGCAGGGCTTTAAGGGGGCCAGGTCTTGCCGATGGTCGGCACCGGCAGTTCGAAAAAGCAGGTGCTGAGACAGGTCCCTCTCGGGCTCTCCAATTCTGCCATCACCCACAGGGTGGTAGAAAGAAGCAGGTACGGTTCCATGTGTTTGGTTAAGTAGATTTTTTCAGTAAGATGGTAAGAAGAGAGCCCCATCAGGAGCAGCCATCCTGTAGCTCAGGTATAACACTCTCCAGCAGTGAAACCCTACAATGCTTTTGATGTGACTTTCAAGAGACTCGTTATAGTTCTTTCACAGGCTCAATTCAGCACCATAGCATTTTCAAGATTATATATAACGAAGCCGTAGTAGTGTATTTCTCATATGCAACTAACAACCATTGACAAAGTCAATATATATGGCTTGTAGTAGGTGTAATTTTACTTGTTATATTTTATATACAAATGCAATCAGGCAGCAAACAAACTACTAAGGACACATTTTAGGCTGTTTTTAATCCACGCCCTTAATTACACCGGCCACGCCCCTTTGAGAGCCCCAGGCAATTGATGATTTAATATACATATATATTATGACACAAGAAACGGAAGAACGTTATGTTTTTTCGGCCTGCCTTACAAAGTTTTCAGAAAAGAAGTTTTAAGGCGACCCTGCCTGTTTTCTTAGAAATAGAATACCAGCGTTACCATCTGTTTGCTGATAAAAGCAATTGTAAAAGAATAACAATAGACATGTGCTCCTGCAAGATAGTAGGGCCCTTTGGAGCTGCAATCGGTGGTATCTTGGACTGTAATCCGCCATTTCCAGTAAGAAGCTTCATGTCTTTGTGTGTGACTCGCTAATTTCACAGTTAGTTGAAAGTGCCTCTTTGAATGCAAATCCACGCTCCGTGCTGCAGAAGGGGCCTTTTTTTTGATAAACGAGAATACGCCAGGCATAAAGGATGTGAAAAGAGGCATCGAAGGCCTATTAGAGACCGCGTCCATTTTTTTTCTCGGTTATTCAGCTCACATATTCCCTTTCAGGTGACCCCGCGCCACTTGATGAAAAGGCAGTGCCCCGCGTAGGCCCCGCGCGCTCTGCGCGGTCGGCTCTGTTCACAAAGCCGCCGTCTGAAAGAGGCCCAGCTCGGTCGGGTCTGTGCTTCCGCCGGCAACAAAGGCTCTCGGGACCTGCCTCACTCCTTCCAAATCTTCCTTATCTTCAATGGGGGCGATGCTCTAGCCTTATCACTAATGCCAGTAAGACGTATCATTCGATAACAAATCTTTCCTTTCTATTATTGGAAAAGGTTTTTGATTTGTGGTAACAAAACCCAGCTCTTATGTTACAAGGGAACCAAATGTGTCTGGTAGGCTCTCAGCAACATTCTAAATCCGATGGGTCTCGTATAAGAAACATTTAAACCTTCGTGGATTGTTTCCTCTTTCAAAGTGGTTGACTCTGGATGAAAGTCATACATGTGGATGCCACCATGAATTCCTTATACTCTGTTTAATTTGAGCCGGTGGTTCAAGCACACCGGTGCTTTTCATGAGCACCAGTTAAGGATACATTAATTTACAGGGAGATTAATTGATTTGCCTAGAATCACCGGATGGTGAGCTGATACTGAGACTCGAACCTGGTTTCCCAGCTCCAAAGTCGTCTGCTCTGGCCATTAGCCACATCGTCTCCCCACTTTCATGGTTAGTAGTTGGTTCTGTTTAAGGCAGCGCTAACAAGAGAAATGGGCGTGTTCAAGCTGCATTCCTGAGGAGAGCCCCAGCACTTTTTTTTTTTTTTACAAATTAACCACTGTTCATACTGGTACCAGAGAGTGATCTGTCCTAAATTGTACATTTATTCACCAGCTGAAATTGGGCACAACAGTTGTGACAAACCCAAAGGTCTAGGCTTTTTATCAGTGAAAACCATTTAAAGAGCTTCATTAGCAGAGCTCATTCATTAGCTTGGGCAGTAACAGTACAAGGCTTCCCTGGCACTCACAACAATTACAGCATAGATAGTTGTAACAGTGTGTGCTTCTTACCTGCACACATATGTGGAATAACTCAGGAAGAATTGATCAACGTTACCTGATACACGCTGAAACATTTGTAGGCTCAGGGCCTGCTGTAGAAACCATCAGGGCAATAATGTATACCTCATTGCATGTCTCTTAAAAATAGAGGTGACATTCTAGCCCTTTTGGTTATCTCTACGAAATACGTTCCCATCACACCAGTTGTGACTCCCAGACGTTCCTTAACTTATAGACGACCACAGGCCAATTATACAAGATACAGATCTGCTGCTCAGGCAAGACACCCTTCTTTCTCTAAATTCCATATTATAGTACCATCAGAATTGACTACAGCAGAAGAATGTCAAACGATTAGATGCTGTCATAAACATTAATAAAATATCCTTTCACCCTCAATTAAAAGTCCCTGATGGCCTTGATACTGGGAACTTGTCTACCGTTTCTCCTTAGTTTGTTTGTTGTGTTTGATATGTGAGCCCTCCCCCCTCTGATAAGTAACCTCACAGAGGAAATGGAGCATTCATGATGGTGGCATAATGGATCGCAAACGTTATCCAAAACTGTCACAGTATTATTGGACAAAAATATAATCGGATTAAAATGAACCTTGGATTCTTTTGTACCACTGACCAAGTGATCCTGTATTTTTAAAAGGGCCAATAGAAGTCATATCACTATTGCAGGTAAATTGTTCCTTTTGTGGGGCCTTCTATTTTGGGGACTGTTGGAAGCAGAAAAAGATCATAACAAAGTTCTGATATTAATCAAAAAATTTGTGCCAACATTTTACCAAGCCAAACAAGGGTTTATGTCACTTTGGACATTAAATATATTTCCTTGTTTTGAGGCCTATATGCAAACTAGTTTTCTGTGACACCACTAGGGTCCTGACTTGTATATCGTATGGGGTCATTTTGATTTGGATAAGCAATATATGTTTTCCTCTTTACAAATCTGAAAATCAGTTAAAAAACCTTTGCCATGTCAGACAGGCATTTTTCTTCCTGGTGGCATTGGGCATCCTGTCGGGACATCATGGGTTCAGGCTCAGTTGTAATCTCATAGAAGAGATATTATTAAAGTTACATACTATTAGAAACGAAAAAATCTATATTTTTCTACAGTGATGAAACTTTTCAAATTTCTTTAGAGAGTAAATACAAATAGTTTTCCCTTAGACTGTGTAAAACATTGAAATATTAGTTGAGAGGGGTAAGAACCCACCTCAAATAATAATCACAATCCTTGACGAAATAAGCCTGTGCTTAAAACTTCTAGTAGATTGGCACAAAGCAGTCAGGCTTAACTTAGAGGCAATGTGTAAAGTATGTAGGCAGTATTCAAACAGTTAAACAGTGAAACGACAACACAGAAGATTCCCAAACTAGTTTAGCAAAATAGAGTACTTTTTAATACATAAGATTACACCAAAATGAAAAAAATCCTATAAGTATAACCGGAAATATATTTTATAAAATGTGTGTTAAAAATACCAACAAAAAGTACAAAGTGCCAAACGCGGTTATCTGGTTTCGCTAGACTGGTCAAAAGTTAAAGCAGATTGCGATGGAGCACGGTCCTAGGATGATAGAGGGGCTAGGTTCATCTTGGTGGAAAAGTTACCTTTCTGGAGAAAAGTGGTTGTTGACGATTCGATGGCAGGGCAAACATGTTCGCTGGACCAGAAGCAGGACTCAACAGCTGTGGGTTGCTGAAGAGCAGAGTCTCAGCACTGTCATCAATGAAGGTGGGAAAGCTCTGCATGGTTGAAGTTTATGCCTAGGAAGGCCTCGACAAGTTGCTGCTTGGCTTCAGTCCCAATGAACCCCTCTTTCTTCAGAGTTGGACATTTTTCTGGAAGTCAGCTTTCCTTCAGGGGGGTCAGACCAGAAGTTGAGTCCAACCAGCGATTCAACATAGATTGCTTCCTCTAGACGGTGGTTCCAGGGTCCTGCTGATTCTCAGGAGAAAACAATGGCAAAAAGTTTCTAAGTCCCAGCTTTTGGAATTTGGTCTGAAGCAGTACACTATAACACCAGCTAACGGTTCAGGACCTGAGGGGAGCCACTTGGGGTGTTAGAACTCCATCAAACTAACTGAGGCTACCAGAACTGTCCAGGGCTGGTCTATTTGGAACCGGTTAGTTGGGCAGTTGCAGGGAGAGAGGCCTCCCTCTAGAAGTTTGTTGTATCTCTGTTGCTCAAATTGGAGGGCGGCCAACTTATCCTTAGTGCCTCTTATGGGTCCCTCGGTTCAAGGCAAGCATGTCCAGTCTTCCTTCACTTTTCAGACAGCAGATTGGTCCTGCTTTTGATCTCCACAGGTCCAGGAGTGGTCTGAGAAGAGGTCTGTGGGATCCACTTCAACGCCCAGTAACAGCCTGTGGGTGAAGGAAACTGATGGCTACTCCCAAACTAATGCGGTAACAGTGCTCAGGGGTGACCCTAATTACTTTTGCCGTACTTCCTGTGTGTTTTACTGTAAACATCCCACAGTGCCCCTCTCTAACTAATTCCAACATGCCAAGACCCTTCTTCCCTGGTCAGAGTTCCCCGTGCCCACGCAGAAATGTGGCTATGATAATGGGCAACCCCTCCTTTGTGGTCACCCCAATACAGTTCCAGGGTAGTCTCCCCTCCCTCTGGGCTTGGAGCTAAGAAGAAGGCTAGGAGGACAAAGGAGCGGCAACTCTAGGTGTGAGCTACTTCTGCCATTGGCACAGTAGGCACACTGTGAAGTTCAGGAAAGGACTGGCACAGCCCCCGGGTATTTTGTTCAAGGAGGAAAACACCTCCCCCTTTTGTCCACTGCCTGGGAGCAATAAGCATAACAACACAGGATATCCATTAACAGTCAGACATCACTCAACACTGGCAAACAGGCACCTTTGGCTTAGGCAGGAAGTTGTCAGCTTTCTAAAAAAGTGTCATTTATAAAATAATATTATAAAGTCTGACTGGGCCATTAAGGTGGATTTTAGTTTGTCCATAATTTGATGGACTTTCCATTACCACATGGCAGCAAATTAGGCCTTGAGTGTCCATTTGGAACTTTCAGTGTGATATCCAGACAAGGTAAATCTGATTACGGTGTGAGGTTGGAACTTAATGTAAAAGTTTACCTTTTTGTACCTCTGTGTTTACCTTTAAAGTTTGTGCCTAGTCGGTGGTATAGAGGAATATCTAGCTTTGTAGAAGAAGAACATGGTAATGTCCCTAAAGATTTTCAATGCTTCAAAGTTTTGGGGCAAGAACTAGCTGCAAAAAAACAAACTTTTTTAAAGCCTGTACATGTCCTTGGCCAGTGTCTGATGGGAAATGACTGGATTGCATCAGAGCCTTCTTGCAATCGGTTCTCCTTTTGTGGATTCTCTGAAGCTTTGACAAGCTCATAAACTTGTTGCTGAACAAAGTTCCCTGGCACGAACTTACACTGAATACTCTTTGACGACTTTGATTGTCTCCAAGAATGGCAAGCGACTTTTCAGTCCAAGGACATTGTGATTTTACAAGTTGTGTGCTAATGTGTTTTCTGGTAATATGATTGCTCAGTAAAAGCTGCGTAAAGATTTTCTTGTTGTAATTCTCCTCCTGATTAAATTAAAGTCAGTGCCATTTGCTCTCTTCTTCCTGGGCTCCTGCAAACTTCTGGTTCTTCTGTCTACCTTACACGACGCCACACATGCTTCCAGGCACTGGAGTTTCAAGCATTAGGTAGTGCACAGGAATCCTGACACTCCATTGCGCCAGAAAGTCAACCTGGGAAGTGGTGCGTCTTGTCTTGATGGCAAGACTTCTATCCATCGGATCTATGGATCTTTTCTCGTAGTCTTACTTGGTGAGCCAGATATAAATGAATGTTACTGGACACACTACAGGAAATAAGGACTTTTGGAACCATTTTAATACAAATATGAGAGCATAAGGTGTACTGACTAAAACTGACAGACACCTACTTGTATTACAGTACGGCATAACAAAATTCTGAGGAGCCGATTTCTTATTATGCAATATAATGCAACAACCAAGTTGCTATGGATCATTATGCGAGAGCATTGCAGAGCCATATCTACTAAAATATGACACTGCTGCTCCCTTTCCTAACACTGGAGCACAATTAAGCTGCCTAACGTAATGCACACAACTTTGCACCCTAGTGTGGAAACATATATGTGCTGTGTAGCATATTTCTTTAGTGGAATTTTACTGCTCTAGTACGAAATACTATTCCTAGACAAAGTTTAAACATTTCACACGTTGCTCTGTACTGTACCTTGGAGTACACATTTCTGCTGAAGGCAAGCAGTCCCCTGGCTTTCATCCCGCTGATTACGAGCGGCTGCCTTGTGTTTTTAACCCACCTCCCAACCCGCCCTGTTGACCCCGCCCACCACCTCGCATCCGCCTATTTAGGCGTTCTTCTTTTTCGCCTCAGTGTTGCGATCAAGCCCTGTGGCAGAGGGCTAACGCGAGGCTGCGAGCGCTCTCATTTTTAAAATAACCTTACTTTATTCCTGGCTACTGCTGAAGGCAAGCAGTCCCCTGGCTTTCATCCCGCTGATTACGAGCGGCTGCCTTGTGTTTTTAACCCACCTCCCAACCCGCCCTGTTGACCCCGCCCACCACCTCGCATCCGCCTATTTAGGCGTTCTTCTTTTTCGCCTCAGTGTTGCGATCAAGCCCTGTGGCAGAGGGCTAACGCGAGGCTGCGAGCGCACTCATTTTTAAAATAACCTTACTTTATTCCTGGCTACTGCTGAAGGCAAGCAGTCCCCTGGCTTTCATCCCGCTGATTACGAGCGGCTGCCTTGTGTTTTTAACCCACCTCCCAACCCGCCCTGTTGACCCCGCCCACCACCTCGCATCCGCCTATTTAGGCGTTCTTCTTTTTCGCCTCAGTGTTGCGATCAAGCCCTGTGGCAGAGGGCTAACGCGAGGCTGCGAGCGCACTCATTTTTAAAATAACCTTACTTTATTCCTGGCTACTGCTGAAGGCAAGCAGTCCCCTGGCTTTCATCCCGCTGATTACGAGCGGCTGCCTTGTGTTTTTAACCCACCTCCCAACCCGCCCTGTTGACCCCGCCCACCACCTCGCATCCGCCTATTTAGGCGTTCTTCTTTTTCGCCTCAGTGTTGCGATCAAGCCCTGTGGCAGAGGGCTAACGCGAGGCTGCGAGCGCACTCATTTTTAAAATAACCTTACTTTATTCCTGGCTACTGCTGAAGGCAAGCAGTCCCCTGGCTTTCATCCCGCTGATTACGAGCGGCTGCCTTGTGTTTTTAACCCACCTCCCAACCCGCCCTGTTGACCCCGCCCACCACCTCGCATCCGCCTATTTAGGCGTTCTTCTTTTTCGCCTCAGTGTTGCGATCAAGCCCTGTGGCAGAGGGCTAACGCGAGGCTGCGAGCGCACTCATTTTTAAAATAACCTTACTTTATTCCTGGCTACTGCTGAAGGCAAGCAGTCCCCTGGCTTTCATCCCGCTGATTACGAGCGGCTGCCTTGTGTTTTTAACCCACCTCCCAACCCGCCCTGTTGACCCCGCCCACCACCTCGCATCCGCCTATTTAGGCGTTCTTCTTTTTCGCCTCAGTGTTGCGATCAAGCCCTGTGGCAGAGGGCTAACGCGAGGCTGCGAGCGCACTCATTTTTAAAATAACCTTACTTTATTCCTGGCTACTGCTGAAGGCAAGCAGTCCCCTGGCTTTCATCCCGCTGATTACGAGCGGCTGCCTTGTGTTTTTAACCCACCTCCCAACCCGCCCTGTTGACCCCGCCCACCACCTCGCATCCGCCTACTTAACGCCCTACATGCGTCAGCGCAGCGGACGAGCGCAGCGGGCGCGCCGGCTTCGCGCCGGAGTCGCGCCAGAGTTAAGCCCGTCTGCGCCCGTCCGCGGCCGGTCGGGGCTAGGGGCCCCGGACGCTGCCCGCCCCCACACATACTCGTCCTCCCAGCTCTACTCCCTCTGGGCCCCCGGGACCATCGGCGGCCACACCATCGGTCGTTTGAAGCAGCTCGATCTGCTTACCCTTCCACCCCGGCTGCCTCCCTCGACGGTAACCTCCTTAGTCCTACCCCCCACCACTACTCCTCCTGTACTTACTTCGCCCCTTGTCCCCCCTTTCTCTGCACCTAGCACTTCTGTTACACTTCTAAATACTCGCTCTGCGGTCACCCACCAGTACGAGCTTTTTGATTATATTGACTCCCACGCACCAGACCTTTTTTTTTTGACAGAAACCTGGTTCAAGGATGATTCCCTCCCCAACCTGCTAGCTGCCCTACCATCTACTTATTCGGCTATCCGAGCGGATCGCCCTGAGGGCAGGCGAGGCGGTGGAGTGGCTCTAATAGCTCGAGCAACTTTCAACTTCCAGCTTCTCCCTTCCCCCCCAATTCCCGACGTGGACTATCTGTTAGCTCGTTCGACCTCGCACCTGGTTCCTTTCACTTTTGCTTTAATTTATCGTCCCCCTCAGTCTACCCCCTCTTTTCTTTCCGACATTCAGTCCCTCCTAGCCACACTGGTGATCAATAACTCCTCCGTACTAGTTTTGGGAGATCTCAATTTTTGGCCGGATGACCCTGCTGAGAGCCCTCAGTCCAGGGATTTCACCAACCTCATGCTTAGCCTTAATTTTATACCAATAGTTCATGGCCCGACACATACCCACGGCCACACGTTAGATCAAATCTGGGTACTAAACATTCCGTCAACATCCCCCACAATAGTTCCCTGCCCTTGGTCAGATCATTTTATCATCACCTTCTCTCTTGCCCTAGCCCCGATAACTAAGCCCCAACTCCCCAAAAACACCTGGGTTAGGAAATGGGGCAAAGCCAACATGCCCTCTCTCTGCTCGACTTTGGCGAACACCAGTCCAGAGTTATCGGGCCTCACAGCCGCCTCGCAACTGGCCGCCATCGACAACTGGCTGACCGTGGCAGGTGACGAATTTGCCCCTTTAAAACGTCTTACGGTCAAACGAGCCCATGCCGCCAACCGCTGGTTCACCCCGGAACTAAAAAAACTGAAGTTGGCCGCACGGCGGGCTGAGCGAGTCTGGCGAAGATCTTATAGCCCTGAGCAGAAGACAGCCTACTTGTCCGTGTTACAAGTCTACAAAAAGGGTATCCTTGTAGCTAAAACTGAGTTCTATACGAACAGGGTGATGGCAGCAGAGTCTCAACCCAAGGAGATATTTGCTACGATTCACGAACTGGCTTCATCTGGCAGAACTGCGCCTACCATCCCTCCATCCCAGTCCCTCTGTAACTCACTCAATGAGTTTTTTATTGACAAGGTCGTTAAAATCAAACTCAACATCCCACCTCCCTCCCCCACATTTGTCAACCCTTCCCCTCCCTACATGGGTCCTAAATTGACTACCTTCCCTCCGTTAACCACCGAGTCTCTTCTTCCGCTGCTGGTCCGAGTCAAGTCTGGCTCCCCTCTGGACTTCGCCCCAGCTTACATCCTTAGGGAAATTTATGTAGCGTGTCCCACACCGGCTCTGACCCTCCTCAACGACTCACTTACACTGGGCTCTGTTCCCAGTTTTCACAAATCAGCAGTGGTTGTCCCAATTATAAAAAAATCGGGTGCTGACCCAACCTCCCCTGCCAATTACCGCCCCATCTCCCTCCTACCCTACCTAGCAAAAGTCCTTGAGACTCATGTTACGACCTCTCTGAGCGCTCACGTAGAAGCCAATGACTGCCTCTCCTCCCATCAAGCCGGGTTCAGACCCCTGCACTCTACGGAGAAAGTGGTGATCTCGGTGATGGACAGGCTACGGGAAGGCATTGACATCAAGATCCCTCAAGCCCTGATACTTTTAGATCTATCCGCCGCTTTTGACACGGTGGATCATTCCATTCTTCTCTGCCGTGTCAGGGCGGCGGGCATTGAGGGCTTGGCCTTCTCGTGGCTTGAGTCATTTTTAGCCGGGAGAACCCAGGCGGTCCATCTCACCGGCTTCTCCGCGGCCTCTCGTAGGGTTGAGTGTGGGGTCCCCCAAGGCTCGTCACTCTCCCCCCTTTTATTTAATTTGTACGTCTTCCCCCTCATTTTTATGTTACAGCAGCTGGAGGTCACGGTGTTCAATTACGCCGATGACCTCCAACTAATTTTTAACCTCTCCAACTCCCCTTCATCTGCCGAGAACGTCCAGTCAGTGATGAGACTCATCCAGGACTGGATGAACTGCAATCACCTCAAACTTAATCCAGACAAAACCGAGCTGGTCTTGACTGGAGGTGGTTGCAGTCCATGGTCCCCTTCTTTCTGGCCCCCCTCACTCGGTGTCCCTCCTTCTCCTGTGCCTAAAGTTAAAACCCTTGGGATTTTTCTGGATTCACAACTTTCTGTTCACTCACACGTTAGCTCAGTCGTCTCCTCTTGTTTTTTTTCTTTGAGAACAATTAGGAAGGTTTCCCGTTTCTTTTCTCTCCCCGCCCTGAAAATCATCGTGCTAGCCTTGGTATTGTCCCGTATTGATTACGGCAACGTAGTCTATAACGGGGCTCCCGCTTACGCAATCCACCGCTTGCAGCTGGTAATGAACCAGGCTGCGCGCCTGATTCATGGCCTCCCCAAATACCATCGGGCCAGTCCACTACTAAAGGCGCTGCACTGGCTGCCGGTGCGGGAGCGTGCTCTCTTTAAGCTCGGCTGCCTTACTTTTCAGGCAAGAGCCGGGACTGCCCCTAAATTTCTTTGTTCCGCTGTCACTCCTTATCTCCCCGGCAGAGAGCTCCGCTCTTCCCACGCGGCCCTCCTAGCCATCCCCCGATTTAAGAAACTGAGAGCTGGCGGCGCGAGGTTCGCTGTTTTGGCCCCTACCTTTTGGAACTCCCTCCCTGTTGCCCTCCGCACTGTGCCCTCCTATACCCAGTTCCGGAGGGACCTTAAAACTTTTCTTTTCATTAAAGCCTATTCTGTTTAAACTCCCCCCCTTTGCTCTCATCCTCTGTTATCGCAATAGCGCCATGAAACCGCTAGGTAGAAGTGCGCTGAACAAATGCTTTTAAATTCAAAATTCAAAATACATTTCTCCAACTTAGCGCTTGCCTTAAGGACGCATTATTTTTTGGTTCAAATCCCTGTCTACGATTGTTAATGGATAAGGCTTTGCACCAAAAATCATGGTTGGTAGCGTAGAAACGCCCATGTGCAACCCATGTCCTGCCCCTTCGACACAAAGTAGCGTAAATACCTATTTGTGTTACTTTACAGGTTGCTTTTCAGTGGAAGTAAAGCCTTGCACTGGAAAGCAAATAGTATATCTACACTTTGCCCCAGTCACATCACCTTTTGTGACTTTACACCGGAGCAAAGTGTTGAAGAATCTTATCAGACACTTTTGATTCTAAGTAGGCCAAATCATACACATCCATTTCCTAATAGTGCAAATGGTAGAGGTCTCCACTGGAGAACAAGAGGTTAGAGTATCTTAGTGCAAATCTCTCTTTTATTTTAAAAAAGAATATGATGTTATGTCAAAAAAGGAGGGGCTTCCATGCTGGGCCTGGAGTAATAAACTCATCACTGGTTACCATGGTGTTAACGATATATTTCTCCACTTTGCTAGTTACTAAAGTCATGGACTATCCTACCTTCGTCCTGGAGGGAAATCCCATTGAGATCTCCACATGGTTTTAAAAAAAATAGCACAGCATGAGACAGAGTCCGCATGGCAGAAACATAATGAAATGGTGCACTTTTAATTAAATGGCTATTTTTATGTACAGACCAGGAGACATAACTAGTATCAAGTCCTATTCATTTTACTAATGTGGACTGTACAAGGCTTTTGTCATTTTACAGACTCAAGGAGTGTAAGTATACTAGAGGCCCTAGTCACCAGAAGAGGCCAAGATAAAAATGGTACATAGGCAAATTAATGCCAGGGCAGATGAGGACTTGATGAATGGGAAGTTATCTTAACTGTATGTATTTTTTTAAGTAAGGGCGTGAAAAAGACTAGGGGTCCCCACTCCAGTCCTGAATAACACGTTTTAAAAATAGCCTTTCTCATGTATGTCTTTCTGTGATTTCAGATTGAGTAAATGTTCTTTATTAACTCAAACTATGTTGAACGGTCCAGTTGGGATAGATTTCAGGAACATAAATCCTTTCTTGGTGGCTTTAGCAGAAGTTAACTCATGTTGTCCATTTTGTTTTTTCATTTCAACAAGTTTTAATACACATTTTTTTTTCAAAAGAAACATGAACACATTAGTAGTTCTGTAACAGGGTTTGCATCGCCACATCAAATTACTATTGTCCATACTGCTCTGTGCATACCTTAATTGTGTTAATATTCCATAGATTTTGTCCATTTTGCAACAATTGCTTTTTGAACTTTTCCCGTGCTTATTTTGTTCTCAAATAGAACTAAAAGAAATTCGAAATCTCCAAATACCACTTTAAACACAGTCCTGTAGCGAATAGTTTTGTAAAAAAAAAAACACACACAGAAAAACGCGCCTGGAATTTTTGCATAATGTAATTAGGTTTTCAATGGGAACATGAACAAATTTAAAAGGAAGGGCCTTAGTAGGGCGGTGAAAAAAATCATGTCATTTATAAGGTTAAATACTTTGCCCTGTATTCATTGGTTTATTTCTCGGTTGAAGAGCTTGCTGTAGAAGGTAAGGCTGTGAACCCTCCTTTGCTTTTAAGTGACTTGATAAGGTATTCTTTGGAGAAAACATTACTATTTATATATGCAGACGCGCAGTTCCAGACTCGGTGTTTCCCAAGGAGGATCGCTTTCAAAGCTTGTTTGTTCTGCTTCTTTACACTAAAGGAATACAATTTAAATAATGTATTTTGTTTAGGAAATTATTTAACTATGTCAGAAGCCATTCTAAAGATAAAATATCAAAGCAGGCCTACATTGTTTGCGTACACAATCCTGGTAATTTTATTATGCACAAACTGTGGATTGAAAGGTAGAGGGGGAGAGCTAAGCACCACTTGAATGCACGCACAGCAAAAAGCACAAACTGTGAACAATAACATTAAACCTCCCGCAGAAGTCATTTACTTGATACATTTCTGTAAATGGTTTGTCTGAGTCACAACCCACTGCTTTTTGCTGTATGCATTCACATGTAAGGGCAATCGTTCTCTCTGCTTCGAATATCCAGGCTGCTGAGAAAACTCGGTACGATGTAAGTCTGTCCTACTGGAAATTAAGGCCTGTTGTTACTTCACATGCCTTTACCACGCATGTAATACAAAGGATCGCTGTCATTACCACACATTTTTCACGGCAACATATATATATATATATATATATATATATATATATATATATATATATATATATATATATATATATATATATATATATATATATATATATACTTAGCAAGCAAGATACTCGGCTAAAGATATAAGAGGCACACTCGGAGTCAGGATGTAAAGCTGAAAATGCTTTATTCGGTGCTTTTAGTCCCTCTGGAGGGGAGAGGGATGTCATCAGTGATGTCATCAGTGATGTCACTGACCATGAATGATGTAATATGTGACATCATCAGCAGAGGATTGAAGGGTGCGCGAAATATAGTTAGTACAACTAACTATATAGGAGCAATTTCAATGGTTTTTTAAATGCTAATTCCTAACTATATAAGGCCTGAAACCTATGTTTTTTTCAGTGATTTTGCAAGGTTTTTTAAATGCTAATACCTAACTATATAAGGCCTGAAACCTATGGTTTTTTCACTGAATTTCAAAGGTTTTTTAAATGCTAATTCCTAACTATATAAGGCCTGAAACCTATGGTTTTTTCAGTGAATTTGCAAGGTTTTTTTAATGCTAATTCCTAACTAAATAAGGCCTGAAACCTATGCTTTTTTCAGTGAATTTGCAGGGTTTTTAAAATGCTAATTCTATTAGCGGATAACGTTTAAATATGTTAATATCCTTGTGGGACCACCTGAGGGATCCGATTTTTGGACCGGAGCAAGATGCTCTCTGATTGTGCCGTATTTCTTGCCTTCTGCCCCCCTGATTGTGCCATATTTCTTGGCATCTGCCCCCCTGATTGTTCCATATTTCTTGCCTTCTGCACCCTGATTGTGCAATATTTCTTGCCTTCTGCACCCTGATTGTGCCGTATTTCTTGCCTTCTGCTCCCTGATTGTGCCGTATTTCTTGCCTTCTGCCCACTAATTGTGCCGTTTTTTCGTGCCTTCTGCCCCCTAATTGTGCCATTTGTCGGGCCTTCTGTCCCCTGATTGTGCCGTTTTTCGTGCCCCTGCCCCCCTGATTGTATTATCTTTGCCAGTGTTTGTTCGCTGCTGGTATTGCCTTTGCCTGTGTTTCTTTGCTGCCGTTATTGTCTTTGCCAGTGTTTCTTTGCTGCCGTTATAGTCTTTGCCAGTGCTTGTTCGCTGCTGGTATTATCTTTGCCAGAGCTGTGTGGGCTGTGTGGGCTGTGAGAGCTGTGTGAGCTGTGAGAGCTGTGTGGGCTGTGAGAGCTGTGTGGGCTGTGACGGCTGTGTGGGCTGTGAGAGCTGTGTGGGCTGTGAGAGTTGTGTGGGCTGTGAGGGCTGTGTGAGCTGTGAGAGCTGTGTGGGCTGTGAGAGCTGTGTGGGCTGTGTGGGCTGTGAGAGCTGTGAGAGCTGTGAGAGCTGTGCGGGCTGTGAGAGCTGTGTGGGATTTGAGCTGTGTGGGCTGTGTGAGCTGTGAGAGCTGTGTGGGCTGTGAGAGCTGTGTGGGCTGTGTGTGCTGTGAGAGCTGTGAGAGTTGTGTGGGCTGTGAAAGCTGTGCGGGCTGTGAGAGCTGTGTGGGCTGTGAGAGTGTGGGATGTGTGGGCTGTGAGACCTGTAAGAGCTGTGTGGGCTGTGAGAGCTGTGTGGGCTCTAAGGATGAGTGGCGGTGTGTAACAGGATGTATAGGTATATGAGTACATGTGATGAGTGAGTACTTGTATGAGTGACTGTATAAGACTGTTGGTGAATGAGTAAATGTGTGTGTAGATGTTAGAATTACTGAATAGGTGTGTTGTAAGTGATATTGGTATATACATTGTTTGTATTGCGTAGTTTCTATTTTTTAATGTGTGTATCAAATATTATATTAGGGTGATTGGAGGTCTGCCACTCTATCACAAGGAAGATGTCATCAGTGATGTCATCAGTGATGTCATTTGAGATGTCATCAGTGATGTCATGAGTGATGTCACTGACCTTGTCATGAGTGATGTAATATGTGACGTCATCAGCAGTGGATTGTGGGCGCGCGAGTTATAGTTAGTACAACTAACTATAACGGAGCAATTTCAATAGTTTTGTACGACTAAAATGTCCAGCTAACTATAACACCCTTAAAACCTATGATTTTTTTCAGTGAATATCTAAGGTTTTCTTAAATGCTAATTCCTAACTATAACATGTCTGAAAACTATGGTTTTTTCAGTGAATTTCAAAGGTTTGTAAATGACAATTTAAAATGTATTAATTGTTATATTTATTTTTTATACTGATTTACTACATTTTTTTAAACTATTTATTTTTTAAATTACATTATGATTACATTATACATTACAAAATATACTTTCTCAGAATGAATTACTTTAGTTTAAATACTTTGAAAATAGGCAATAGACTTTTAAGTACAGTAGTTAAAGTTGTTGCAATGGGCAACACAATTTCAAACACAATGCAACTTTGACCTCAATGGGAATTTCTAGTTAAATACAATTAGATTCTTTATGGATTACTTTTCTAATCACAGGACTGGATCCTAGATTCAGCCCTGGGACATCTCCTCTAAACAGTTGAGTAAAAGCGTTTTGGTTACAGTAGTGATTTTTAAGGGATATTATGGTATTTTAAAAGTTGACACCTTTTCACCAATGTTATCCTATAGGAGTAAATTCACTTAGCAGGTAAATAGTGTTATCGTTACTTTTTTTTATTCAGTGGTAGATTTTGCATCCAGCACTGGTGCATCTCCTGTAAACAGTTGAAAGAATGTGTTTAAGTCATACAGGCGATTTTTAAGGAATATTTGTAGTTTGCGAAATAGACACTTTTCTGGTGAAAACCAGACAATGGATTCCTATGGAAGAAAATACAAGTTACGGGTAAGTACGGTTAGAATTACTTTTCAGGGTTAGTGCTGGGCTAAACGATGCAGCACTGTGTTCTCTCCTGATGACAGGTGAGTAAATCGGAATTCGTTGTTCGGATGATTTTAGGTGAATATTTTAAAGTTCCAAAACTCCACACTTAAAAGAATTTCCAAGTGAAACCAGTCAATGTTTGCCTATGGAAGGAAATTCACGTTACTGGTAAGTATGGTTACAATTACTTTTCTGGATCAGTACTGGGCTCAAAGATGCAGCACCGAGATCTCTCCTGATAACAGGTGAGTAAATCGGAATTCGTAGTTCAGCTGATTTTAGAGGAATACTTTAAAGTTCCAAAACTCCACACTTAGAAGAATTTCCAAGTGAAACCAGTCAATATTTGCCTATGGAAGGAAACTCAAGATACCTGTTGGGCTATTTGGTCCTCAGGGACCCTCGGTATTGAAAGAGAATTAATTCCCCAACTTAAAACACGCCACGGGGCGCATTTGCACAGTGGTGAAGGAAAGGGGCGTGGCCTATAGTGACATGTCTGCAAACAAGCCCTGTGGCACGTTCTAAGTTAGATAATTAATTCCTGCTCAATCTTGTGGGTCCCTGGGGGCCAACTAGTCAGCCAGCTACCTCCAGTATGCACCAGGGGGCTGTGTTGCAGAGAAGTGTTCAGAGGCCACGCCCCTTTTTACAACATTCTGCAGCTCAGCTCTGTGGCGCTTACTGGAGGTACCTGGTGGGCTAGTTGGGCCCCAGGGACCCTCAGGATTGACAGGGAATTAATTCCCCAACTTGAACCGCGCCACAGGGTGTGTTTGCACACATGTGAACTCTGACCCCGCCCCCTCCCTTCACCACTGTGCAAACGCGCCCCATGGCATGTTTTAAGTTGGGGGAATAACTCCCCTCGAATACTGACCGTCCCTGGGGTGCAACGAGCCCACCAGCTTCCTCCAGTAAGCGCCACAGAGCTGCGTTGAAGAAAGGTGTAAAAAGGGGCTTGCCTCAGAACACCTCTCTGCAACGCAGCCCCCTGGCACATCTTGGAGGTTCCTGGTGGGCTAGCTGGCCCACAGGGACCCCTAGTATTCAAGGGGAATTTGTTCTCCCTCTGCAAACGCGCCAGGGGGCGCTTTTGCAGAGTGATGAAAGTAGGAGGCGTGGCCTCTGGTGCGATGCCGGTCTTTTTTAAATTTTATTTTTTCAAGAAGGGGGGCTGTGCAGCCCCCCTTCTTTTTCTATTTTTGGGCTCTTGGGATCCCATCCCCCAGGGCCTGCCCCCTAATTATATTTTTTAATTTAAAAAAAATGTGGAAGGGGGCCGCGTGGCCCCCCTCCCGAGGCCTTACTATCCCGGGGACCCCATCCCCGGAGCATGGCCTTTTTATTTTATTTTTTTTAAACTATTGGGGAGGGGGTCTCGTGGTCCTCCTCCCGGGCGACTTATGGCCCCGGGACCCCATCACCCATTTTTTTTTTACTATTGGGGAGGGGGTCTCGTGGTCCTCCTCCCGGGCGACTTATGGCCCCGGGACCCCATCACCCATTTTTTTTTTACTTTTGGGGAGGGGGGCCGCGTGGCCCCTCTCCCGGGCCCCTTGTAGCCCTGGGGACATCATCCCCTGGGGCTGGCCCTCTCCGTTGGGGACCGTGGGTGTTCCCCAATCCCCCCACGGTCCCGCCGGCTCCCCGCCTCCTCCAGGAGCCGGCATTGCTTTTCCACATGGGGAGCAACTAACATGCTGCTCCCCAAGTGGAAAAGCAATCTGTTTTGCTATTTGGAAGGTTTCCTGCTCTCTCTTCCAAATAGCATAGCAGTTTACTATGGCAGGGTGCGAGCCACGAGGCTCCTGCACTGCCATAGCAAACTACAGGGTCCCAGGGGTGGGCAGTCACCCTGGGACACTGCAGGAGCCGGCCCTGGGGATGGCGGTCCCCATGGCCCTCGAGGGCTCCAGGAGGGGGCTGCGCTGCCCCCTCCCACCTTTTTCAAAGCCCCAGGGGTGGTGGTCCCCAGGGCTAGGGGGTTCGTCACGGACCGCACAATTTACATATTTAGAGCCCCTGGGAGGTAGTGGTCCCCAGGGTGTGTGTGGGGGTTCAAGATCCCCCCACAGAGGTTTTTTTAAAAAATAAATCAAAAATAAGCCCCAGGGGTGGCCGTCCCCAAGGCTTGGCGGGCCTTAGAGGCCCCCCATCATTACACTTTAACGTCCCAGGTGGCAGTCCCCGGAGCTGTGGGGGGCCATGTGCCCCCCACAATGTCAATCAAGTCGAGCCCCGGGGTTGGCGATCCCCGGGGCTCGGAGGGTACTTACAGGCCCCCAAAATTATACTTTTAAGCCCCAAGGGTGTCGGTTCCCAGGGCTGTGTGGGGGCCGTGTGTGCCCGGGGCAGTGTGGGGGGGTATTGGGCCCCCCACACTTTTTTTTAAGAACATGCCCCCGGGATGTGGTCCCCCCGGGAGCTAATTATCCTCCAAGCACGGTAGCCCACGCTTCATTTTATTTTTTTTTTGCAAAGTAACGTGCACCCTGCACGGATTTTTCAGATTTTTTTTTAAAGTAATTTTTTGTTGGGCCCTGGGGTCCTTGTGGGACCCCCTGAGCAGGCCTAGGGGTCAGGGTGTTTCTACCTTTTTGCGTTTTTCGCGGTTTTTATTTAGGTTTCTTGTGCCTCGGTTCTACCAAGGCACAAGATGACTGCCAACACTTCCTGGTTTGGAGTGTTGACAGCCAATTAGCATACAGCTCGTGCTCGGCAGGGTGCGCAGATCCTGCGCGCCATAGATATAGATGTAATTTTAGTTGTGATTTTCTCAGGAACTACTGAACGTATTTACACCATTTAAGCAAAAGGCATGAGTCTGATCTAAGGACTACCTCTTTGCCAAATTTGGTGTAATTCCGTTCAGCAGTTCGGGCTGTAGCCGCGATGAACGGTTCCCATGGAAAATTGCATAGGGAAAACACATTTTGGGACCACCCTTTTTTCTCGGCCCCCGCTTGACGAATCACCCCGAGCGGGATAGGAGCGGACCAGAGCTGGCCATTAGTTTTGAAAATTTCGCGAAGATTCGTCAACTGGCGCCAAAGTTATTCCAAATAGAATGTTGCGGATTTCCTATTGAAAATAGGTCCTAACTATAACTATCTACTGGCGACTGCCAGTAGATAATATATATATATATTTATATATATATATATATATATATATATATATATATATATATAAATATCCCCAAAGGTGACCTCCACTCCAAGGTCACAAATATATATATACACTATACTATAGTGTGCCAGACACCGGGTCTCTGAGTTTTCTTTGGTGTTTTTGCTGCTGGCAATTTACTGGGTGCTCGTGTCCCTGTACTTTCCGAGGCCTCCCTGCAGGGTTAGAGGCTCCTTTGAAGTCGGAGGTCTTTTGGTGAGATATATATATATATATATATATATACATATATATATGTATATATTAGTTATAGTTAGGACCTCGTTTCCATAGGAAATCCACAACATTCTATTGGGAATAACTTTGGCGCCAGTGGACGAATTTTCGCGAATTTCTCAAATTAGGTGGCCAACTCCGCTCCGCTCCTTCCCTGAAAATTTGGGGGGCATTCGTGAAGTGGGGGCCGAGATAAAAGGGGGTCCCAAAACGTGTTTTCCCCATGTTAATTTCCATAGGGCGGTTGGACTCACTTTTAGCCCGAATGGCTGAATGGATTTCCACCAAACTTGGCAAAATTGTAGGGACTGGTAGCCCGATGTGCCTTTGCTATGTCTCAAGATATGTGCTCAAGTGGATTTTGAGTAATTTAGGTTCAAAAGAATATATATATCTATGACGCGCCCCGGTACGCGCACCGGGGAGTGCACCCGGCACGCTACGCGAGTACGCGAGCGGAAAGCTGATTGGCTCTCGGGTGTTTGTCAACATTCTAAACAGTCCGGAGCGGCCGCCATCTTGTGTGTCGGTAGGATCGAGACACAAGAGGTGGCAAAAACAAAGGGGGAAATGACTAAAAGGGGGCAGGGTAGACCCCCTCCCTGACCCATAGGTTTGATGTGGGGGCCATAAAAGTGCTTCGCGGGTCAAAAAAAATTATTTTTTTTTTCGATTTTTGCGGGGGGAGCGCCCGTTACGCGCACCGGGGAGCATACCGGGGAGCGTACCATGGAGAAAAAAGAATTACAGAGTTTCCAAAAAATGTAGCATTTTTTTATAAATTAGAGGTAGTTCTAAAAAGAACTGTTTTTTTATTCTTTTTGTTGTTTTATATTTTTTTATTGTTTTTTTAACATTTTTTACTTTTTTTGGCTTTTCTGAACAGCTTTATATTTTTTTTGTATTTTTTATGGGGAGACACAAAAAACAGGGAATTGTAAATGGCTCAACTGGAGCAAAAAAAACAGCAAAAAGTTAATGTTTCTTCGGGCACTTGTGGTGATCCCAAGCACGGGTGATAAGTGTAATGCTTTGCTCACCATAGCATATTGTCACTCCACAAAATGTGCAAACGATTTTAAAATTGGAAAACTTGGATTGAATGCAAGGGATCATCTCCCTTGCCTCTGGACCCGATGGGGTGGGTTGATTACTTTGGGAGGTGCTGGCAGAAGATTGGGCAGGGTTTCTGGCCAGTTCCCTGACCTCTGCCCTAGCATAGTTATTAGGGTGCCGGCGTTGCATGTGCCGAATCATGGTGTTGTTGCCAAAAGAGTATTTTTTGTTAGGGTTCCCCCTTGAAAGTTGAAAGCCACAGATTAAACATGTCGCCTTTGGCGCATTAACTTTCTTCTTGTCCTTTGGGATGGAAAAAAACTGCCAGATAAAGTGCTCCTTTGGCTTATATTGGGTAGTATCTTCTGGCAGAAAACTCCCCTCCTCCTCCTCCTCCTCCTCCTCCTCCTCCTCTTCTTGTTCTCCACCACTGTGGTGTTGTGGTGGTCTTTGTGGTGGTGGTGGTGGTGGTGGGGGTGGTGGTGGTGCAGATGCTCCTGCAGCTGCTGCTACTGTAGCCATTTTTCAGACAAATAGGTACAGAGGTCTTTCAACAGGTCTTCCTCACTCAAAGTACAAAGTGAGAATGAGGAAAATAGGTGGGGGCTTTCATCATTTGGAAAACAAAACTGTCCTGAACCAATGAAAAGTGTTACTTTCAGGTCACATGACTGTGGCCTTCATCATTTGGAAACCAAAACTGATCTGAACCAATAATAAGTATTATTTTCAGGTCACATGACCCGACGCGCTTACGCTACGTGCCCCGGGGCGCACCCGGGGGCGCGTAGCGTAAGCCCGTCGGGACGCGCCCGGCGGCGCTTACGTTGCGCGATCGTATACGTTCGGGCGCTTCCGGGTGTGTTTACGCCGTGCATCATAAGACGCATCAGGCGGCTACGCGATACGTCACGATGATGTTTTCGTTTGCGGTAATAGCGCTAACGGGACGCTCACCGGTACGCGCACCGGGGCGCGCCGTAACACTGTGCTCACCGGTGAGCGCATCGGTACGCACCCCGGGAGCGCTCCAGGGCAAAAAATAAATAAATAAACATTACAAAAATGTATTACATAATTATACAATATAAAATTCATTATACAAAATATTACATTTCATACCTATAGAGATTTTCTATTAAAAAACCTATGAAATTCACTGAAAAAACCATAGGTTTCACACCAGTTATAGTTAGGAATTAGCATTTAAAAAACCTATTAAATTCACTGAAAAAACCATAGGTTTCACACCAGTTATAGTTAGCTGGAAATTTTACTCGCATAAAACCATTGAAATTCCCACGTTATAGTTAGTTGGACTCACTATAACTTGCGCGTGCAATGCACTGCTGATGACGTCACATATTACATCACTGCTTTACCTGGGTCAGCTCCTCTTTCCTTGCCTTGAAGCGCTCCGGTGGACGTGGGAGTTTGAGGATCTGTGGATTGGGTGTGCTTCATATATATATATATATATATATATATATATATATATATATATATATATATATATATATATATATATATATATATATATATATATATATATATATATATGTGTGTGTATATATATATGTATATACATCCATCCATCCATCCATCCAACCGTCAATACAGGTGAGCCCCAAAGGAGTGAAGCCAAGGAAGATGAGTAGCTCACGTAGTTTATTTACAACTTGCAAGCAGGCAACCCTCCGGGTACAGGCATCAATGATAGTTCTTACGCCAGACGCTTTTCAGGAGTTTCTTTATCCCTTCTACATTGGCGTTGTTAAGAAGAATGAAAGTGAATATATATTTATTTATTTAATATTATATATATAAATATATATATATATATAATATATATATTAATATATATATATTCTCTTTTCTTCCTTGAGCATTCTGTGCCACTTCTAATCGAGAGTTGCATCGACACTTGTACTCCTCGAGAACGAGTCCTATAAATCCTTTAGAACAATGACGATGCCATATGCGATTTTTAAATTGTATTCTCTGCCGCCACCAAACTCGTTTTGACTGTGAAACAATCTTGCTTACTGGTAAAAGAGTTGTGAGCGCGGCCAATTTTTAAAGTGCATTACGTGATGTCACATGACAACTACAAACGTGACTATTGTGAAAAACAGACTCGTAGTTTAACATTACATCAGCGTTTCAATTCATATTGATCTCATTACAATGTTTTTCAGAATTATAAAATATTTTCAGTTGCACATTTCAATTGATAAAGCAATAAAAATTGGTCACGTTTAATGTTTAACATTTTAGATTTGTGTTGCATTCTTAATCAAACTTCCTGTATGGTATATACTTAATAACACGCCCCAGTGGGCCATACCTATTCACAAATTATTAGCAGGAATGTACGTATATTGCTTATTGTGCTCAAGTGAGCCAATCAAGATCTTTCAAGATTTTTCATCTCAAATTACACAACCTTATTAACGTCTGTAACCAAACATTGATTCAATTCATTATATACAATTTTGCATCACGCCCAAGTGGGCTTATACTGTGCATTAGAAAATCTTTAGTTTTATAGCTACTTCCCATCTGATGTAATCACAAGATCTTACTAGTTTTCCATTTCAATTTACAAGTCTGTTACAAAATATATATTGTTTACTTTCTTTAAAAACTTTCTTTCATGAACAGCTATTCTCTGGGCGGTGCATTCTCTTTCATTTCTATGCTTGTATAGGTCCTCTTGCATATTCAGGCCTTCTGATTGCTTTAAATCTAACTCTATAATGTAATGGGACTCTAGCCTCCTCAACTTTTCCTCCCTGTTTCCTCCCCTTATATTTGTCATTACAAAACCAATTACATAATAATATAAACCTCGAGTATCCTTATTGTGGGCTTTTTCAAAATGACGAGCTACAGTGTATGTTCTATCTCCATTCTTTATTGCCCTCAGACCAACCCCATGCTGCCATTGGGCAAATGTGTAGAGTTGGCTGCCTGTGAGCATCCACACCTTACATGCCAACCCCACGCCAGACACTGCTGTGCAAAGCGTGGAGCTGACTGCATTCAGGGGGTTAGATGCAGGGCACGGCCTTTGGCCATGCAAGGTGTTAGTTGCAGGCCAGGCCAGGCCCTGTGGCCAACCCCATGCGGCACAAGGCTACAGCGTGGGGATTGCATTAAGTATGGTCCTAAAATATTACTTTAGGTTAAATAAACATAGAAATCCACTAAAAAAGATGAAGGTTAAGGTGAAGTTATAGTTAGGTATATCTTACTTTGCAACTTAGAAATTCACTGAAAAAAACAAAGGTTAAAAGACGTTAAACTCTGCAATACTCAGTCCAAAGTCCAGCTGAGAAAGGAGGAGTGTTATGCATAGGGCTAGCTACCGCACCATGTAAAAAAGTTCCTAGCTACAGAAACATCAACTAAAAGATCAAAAGATATCCCAGCTTGGGGAGAAAGGAATCTCCTTCACAGAGAGCTATGATGCCTTGTGATGATAACCAGAGATCCCTGGATGCTACAAAGCTGATAGACCTGCTTTTGTCTAAGACCAGCTCTAAACAGGCACGACAGCCCAAGTGGCAGCAGAGATACCCTGCTTGGTATCAGTGAGACCAGATGGACACAGTCTGGACTGAAAAGAATGGATCCTGGAGGAATGCTTCTATATCCTAGACACATGGAAGAGAAGGCCCCACAAAGGCAGGGAACAGCACTGATGCTAACGCCAGTAGCCTACAGTGCTCTGATTGGATCAAAACCCCACAGTCCCAGAGTCATCAGAGCAACCTTCTGCGCAAAGAAAAAGAGGATCAACATGAATGTTATGCAGTGTCATGCGCCTACAGATACAGCAAGGAAGAGAAAATAGAACAGTTTTTCAACAGACTCCAGTCCATCCTGGGGAAATGCCTTGAGCAATACATTCTCACACTGATGGGGGATCCCAGTGCTAAAATTGGAAGCAACAACACTGGGTATGAAGAAGTCATGGCAATGACAGAGAATGGTGAAAGGCTCTCAAATCTCTGTGCCCTGAACAGTCTGATGATAAATGGTAGTGCCACAGTCTTCACCAGACATACAGCCAGCTGACAAGACTTGCCAAGCGGCCGCAGCAAAATAACCAAGGAACAAATACGGCAAGCCATCAAACATCTGAGAAGTGGGAAGGTAGTAAGACCTGACAACTTCCTGTAGAGGATCTGAAGGCAGGCATTTAAACACCATTCGACATGCTCTACCCCATATTTTGATGGCTCTGGGAAGAGGTAAAGGTGCCATCAGACTGGAAGGCCGGATATCTGATCAAGATCCCCAAGAAGGTGGCCTGAGTAACTGCACAAACTACTGAGGGATAACTCTTCTCTCAACCGTAAGCAAAGTGTTCAACAGAGTCATCATGAACAGAATGAAGGGACAAGTCGACGCTCAGTTGCACCGACCAGATTGCAACAACGGACATCATCATTGAGCAGTCGATGAAATGGAATACACCCCTCTATATCAACTTCATCAACTATAAAAAGGCATTCAACAGCAGGGACAGAAAAACCCTTTGGAAACTCCTCTGCCACTAGTGTGCCGGATAAACTTGTAAGAATCATCAGGCACTCTTATGAAAGAATAACATGCAAGTCCATGTAGGACAACTCACAGAAGATTTTTAAGTGAGGACCAGAGTCCACCAGGGTTATTTACTCTCACCTTTTCCCTTCCTGCTGGCCATAGACTGGATCATGAAGATGTCCACAGCAAGGAGAAGGAATGGGATCCAGTGGACACCTTGGATATGGTGTACTTTGCAGATTATCTGGCCTTACTCTCTCATACCCATCTGCAGATGCAAGAGGAGACCAACAAAGTGGCAGCAACATCAGTATAACTTGGTCTCATTATCCACAGAGGGAAAAACAAGACCCTGAAGGCTAACACGGGCAGCACAATTGCAATCACTCTTGGAGGTTGAGGTCTTTACCTACCTGTGTTTTTTCAGAGAATTGCTAAGGTTTTTTTATGCAAAGTAAGATATTATTACCATATCTAACTATAACTATTGATCACATCTCCAAGTTACCCAGAGGCGACAATTGAGAACACAAAATATGGCAATTGGAATCTAAATCTATCTGTAACTCAAATCTCTGATCCACAGAGGTCCAAACCAAAATGAGGAGCTGCTTGTAGATCTTGGATGAAATACAGGAGGACTAACATCAGTATGTAAAACATGTCTCAAGATCGGAGTATTAAACTTGTCGCAAGATGAGAGTATGATCACCGGTGGGGGAGCTCAAAGTCTTGATGTTTAAATTGTGGCGAACATTCACATGTGAAATCATCAAATGATGTGAAAAAACATTTCTTGTAACAGGAAAAAAAATCCTATCATCTTGAATTATGGCAAACACTTGCAAGTGAAATTATTTAGTTATGAAAAAATGTTGGTGGTAACTTGAATGCGGAGCTCAACAAATTAAGGGTAATTATTTCATATAGAGTAACCACCTTGGGCCCAATTATGGTCAATGTCAAAAAGTGGGATGGAAATCTGGATACTCCACGAAAATGTGTGTAAGGAGACAGATGTCATGTCAATTAACATGACGAAAAAATGTGTTGTACGACGATGAAAGTATTTTTTCTGTGGTTTAAGCCATCAAAAGAATCAAATTGAAAATGAGCACTGGATGCACCTCTTCTATATAAAATGCACACATGATCGTTATCAGTTGGTATAATATATTTTATGGATACACAGACATGAAGTATATCTGTTTATCTTCACATACAATGGAGATTTGTCCTTTGACAGTTTTGTTATTGTAAATTGAATCTTGCAAGGAATCAGGAGACATTATCACTTATATTTGGATTTAGTTGTTTTGGCATATGTCGATATATATTGAACTATATCTCATTTGGTTGATAATCATTCCTGACACTTTTTTGCATCTATTTTGAATTGTTTTTAATGTTGTTTTAATTTATCCTTGCGTTGCACTGGGTTGAGGTTTGGAAACTTAATTTCCTATGATTCCTACTGGGAAAAGTAGTGATACACTTCTGTTAGAATATTTACACCCCAATGAAGCTGTAATGAATATCCTGTAAACAAGGCTATGTAATGACTGAAATGTGTTGGGATTTAGCGAATCCATCAGAAAGCTACTAATTTGTGAATGAATGAACTTTGCCTCACCTTAGAGTGCGGAGTTCTGGGGGGGATTTTTTGTGTGCATAATAGTGAAGAATTGAGGCAGTGGATTCATAAGTCTTTCCTCCTGCACCCTGAACTGACAGAACAAATCAGCTTTATTTGGACATATATTCATACCAAAGGTAAAAATAATGTTATAGTTAGGTGAAATGTTCAGTAACAATGTAAAGTTTTAAAATCTAAATAGTTATATTATTCTCAAGTAACTATACCTCATGACCTAAAGTAAGTATAACTCAAACCTCAATCAGACAAATGTTCTGATCAATAACTTCAATGCAAATGTTACAGTGATCCTACCAATGCTGTTATAGAAGATATCACAAATTATGTAATATGTGGGGTGATTACAGTGCATGGCAAGGGTGTGAGTTATAGGTACCTTGGGGCACGAGTTATAGTTAATTGAGATAACTATAACAGGTGAGTTTCTGTGGTTTTTAGAATTTAAAACTTTACATTGTGACTGAACATTTGTCCTAACTATATCTTTACTATAACATTTGTTTTTTTCAGCAAATTTCTAGTTTTTTTTAACGTAAAGTTTTATTTTATTACCGTACATAGAGCAATCCCCGCAGGATCACAGCAAAAAAAATGGCGGGCGTTCATTTTATCTTAAAAATATGGGGCCCAGCCCATTTAGGGTCCAGGGGATCCCATCCCTCGTGCTGGATACATTTAATTAAGGGGAGGGGGTGCGCAGCCCCCCTCCTTATGCCTGTTAGTGCCCTGGGAACCCCATCTCCCGGGCCAATTTTTTTAAAAAAGGTAAGGGTTCAGCATGATCCCCCTCCCTACCCGAACTTAGTTCCCAGGTACCCCTTCCCCCATCGCCAAAATGTAAAACAAATCCTGGAGGGCACCCTTTACAAGCTTTAAAAGTACTTTGTGGACCCCATCTTCCACTTCAGTAACTCAACTTAAAAGGTAGGGGAACCTAAGCCTTTAATCACGCCGGGGACCCCATCCCCCGGGCCTGGCACAGTGACTGTTTCCTGAGGTGCCCAACCCTGAGACATTGTAGTTTTCCTAATGCACTACCGCAGGCAGCGAAACATGTGTTTGCTCTCATCTGGCGAGAGCATTTTTGAATCTCCCATCAAATGGGAGCAAGCACTAAGTCTGTTTCCAGCTAGGTGCAGACTTGTGTTCTGTTTCCCTGCCCCAAATGAATTTAACTGGTTGCATTTAGACCATCTTTACTATATATGGTATCTCAGAGTGCTACCTAACACATTTATATTCTATATTGATTGCAGAAAACTCATATTGTCCATGCCATGGTTTGTACTAAAGTGCTAATAGTGAATAAATATTAAGTTAAAAAGTGCTGTGTGCTAAAAGTGCTAAGTGGAACTTCCTATTAATAACAATTAATAACCATTTATAACAAAGGGAGGATATTATAGCGGCCTAGAGGAGCTGATACTAATAGATGGGTCTCAATGTATTAGGAATATTAATGTGTTTCCAATATATACATCAATTATATTTAACAATTCATAGTCATTCCGTTACGACCCAGTGCATTGAAATCAAGCCGTGTATACAGAAGATTGCATTATTAGATATCTACTAAACAGCAATAGCAGATTATCTACAGCATCACTAACTACACTGATCAACATATCAGAATATTAACCATATCTCAAATAAATTCATTATGAGTATTTGCATAAACAATTGTGCACATCCTCGCTATTATTCAGACTGGTTGGTGATTTGGAATCTAGTTCCAAAATAAATCGTGTCTCAAGCTGGCGGACATTTTTTTTCTCTATTGCCTCCTCTTCTTAGAGGTGCTATTGCTCCAATGACAAATATGTCATGTAATTAAGGTCATTATGATGTTCTGATTTAAAATGTCTGGCCACCGGATATGTAGGGTCTGAATTAACAATTACCCTTAAGTGTTTCCGAATTCTCATGTCCACCTGTAGATCGTGCTACCCACACAGCCAAAGGTGTACTCAAGGACATATACTCAGCCACGGCCCATAGTAGGTGTAACTGCAGGGCGGAGACGTGGGGAGGGAGAGGGGCAGGGTGGGGGGTAGTAATGTATGGATTACGGACTTTAACAGGTAAGTAAACATTTAAATAAATAAAACGAATTTCGTTGTGTGCACTGCATCACCAAATTCGATGCAGTGCGCGCAACGAAATTCGTTTTATTTATTTATATGTTTACTTACCTGTTGATGTCCGTAATCCATACATTACTACCCTCCACCCTGCCCCTCCCCCTCCCCACGTCACCGCCCTGCAGTTACACCTACTACCGGCCGTGGCGGCTGCATATACTGCGAATTCTGTTTTACAATTGTAATTGCCCTTTAAAGCCACATGTTCTGGACTAAACGGTGTGGTATAGTGGGTGGTATTAATCCCAAATTTAGACACCCTACAAGAGCTGCATTCAAAACCCCCAACATAAATATAAATAAATAAATAAATATATATATATTTTTCAAAGTATGTGGAATAGGTGAAATAAAGCAGCAAATGTGGGATAAAACCTGTTCAGAACTATAAAATATCTGGGCCATAGACCCTCCCAGCACCCAAAAACAAGTCAAATGAATGGTGCTGCATTCTGCAAAACCATTTCAAGGAAAAATTTAATAAATAAAGATAAATCATCATACACTTCAGGATGTACATATTGCTGGTCAAAATGAATAATATAATAAAAAGTAAGGAAAACTCATACTTACAGTGAGCGTTTCATTTTATGTGTCAGAAGAAAATGGCTATCAGATATTAAACAGTTGAAATTGTTAAAGGGTAGAAATGTGGCATGTCCTACTAATAATGTTCAAGAATATAGGAAGGGGATGATACGTTTTTTCGCTAATTCTATAAATAGATAATTTACCCCCAGATTCATCAATGTCCTGATTTGCGAGTCCTTAATAGCGATTATTAAGGAATCCCTATTAAAGACTCGCAGAACGGGATTCATGTAGAAATCCACAATTAAATGCGATTTCTACTGCTTCCTTGTTTGCGATTCGCTAATTGCTAATCGCAAATAAGGAATGACTCCCCATTCAATCCTATGAGCCTGCGTCCAAGTGGTGATTTAATATTTTAAATTATGTATTTTATTATGCTTGTATGATTTGTATGTACAAATCGAATAAAAGCTTTTGAACTTGAATAGGGAGTCATTCCTTATTTGCGATTCGCAATTAGCGAATCGCCAATAAGGAAGCGATTTCAAGGGTGCCAGGGTGTCCAAAGGACACCCTGTAGCACCCCTGAAATGCAAATGTACACAGGTGTTGCGCACACACATGTCCAAAGGACATGTGTGTGTGTGTAACATACAACTTAGAAAAATGCACTAAAGTGCATTTTTCTAAGTTTTTGCTATTTACCACGAAGTTACACTTCACGGTAAATAGCGGCCCCATATAGCGAATTCGCAATTTTAAAAAGGTTAATGAATAGCATTTAAGGAATCTCTAATTGAGATTCCTTAAATGCGATTCTTCGCAATTAGGCGATTTCGGTAATTGCGATTTTTACATTTGGGATGATGAATCCCAAATGCAAAAATAACGCTCGCAACGGGCCGGATTCTCAGAATCTGGCCCTTTGCGAGCCGATTTTGCATTGATGAATCTGGCCCTATGATTAGGTGCTGTTGAAGCAGGTTTGCCTCACTCCTCCAATCAAGGAGGCATCTCTGATCTGGATCTTACATATTCTCAAGCCTATTCAAAAGTACCCTTTCACTTGGAGCAGGTAGAAAACATGAGTTTCGGAATTATCTTGAAAGACAATAATCAGGATTTTGATCACACAGGGATGCAGAAACAGTCATGCATGATAAGCATTCTTCTAAATTGGACATCTTGTATAAAGTTGGTCTGGCAATCCAATGCTGTTGATCAAAGCTAATATGATCGGTGAAGGAACATAACTGAACTTTAGGAGATAGTAATAAGCTTGTTCATCGCCTGCTTAGAGGATAGATTGACTAAAGTGTGTCTTGTAAGGCATGCTTTGCTTTAAAAGGAGTATTGTTGGCATTCTGCAGGGCTCTTCTCAGACTTTTAATAAATATGCTCAACTTCTACATGAGGTGTTTAGGTAAATGAAAAAAAAATCATAAATACATCAATGATATCCATGTGGTGTTCTATCTTTCTTAATAAACAGTGACCAACAGGAAAATGAAAGGAAACGCATTAATGAAAATTATAGAGAGAAAATATAATAGTTGGATGATCCTCAATGAAGACAAACCAAGCTTCTGCGTTAAGCTCTGATTTAGTCCTTAGGTCTAATGTTTGGATTACTTTGTGTGTTTCATTATGCCTGGTCTGTTCTTCCTTGTTTAATTATTTGCATCTTGATTCGTGCTGCCTCTCCACAGACACATTGAAGCCCCAAGGGTCATGCCAAAAGTATTTTTTTTTGCTTTCAATGAATACACCGTTATGCAGCCAATCTAATTCGTATTCCAGTGTAGGAACACGATGTCCCTTCCTGATAATTCAAAGAAGAGATGCTTTTGAAACTGGACTATTCCATGCATGTTATATGGGCATGTTACCCTACTCTGAGTGTCCATCTGCATGTGAATCCGGAATGCTGAATTTTATTTAGTTCCAGGTGTCATGTTAACCTAATGGGTGCACAGAGGTCTACACTGGCACCTGTTGTGAGGTATGGCACCAATCCTATTACCCGAAGGAGCTACCACAAATCCTACCCTAATAGTTGACAGAGGACTACTGTCCCTGTCCTGGGTGTAGCACATGAAGCGATGGTGGCATACCAGTGTAGTGTGCTTTGTTATTTATAGTAGACCAAAACTGTCAATGAAAGTGTGACCAATTGGCCTCTCTGGTGTAAAGGTAAATGTTATGTGAAACCCATGCACTTGCACTGGTATCCTATATGTTTTTCCATTGCATGTACTTGTATAGTGAGCCTATGTTATAGGTGCAGTAGTGGGGGAAAGAGCGAGAGAGAGTGTATGTGTGTTTGTGCATGCGTGTGTGTGCTGAATCCAGTGTGAGTCTTTTTGGATGCCCCTGGTTTATCATGGCACAATAAGGAGGATGAGGACATTGTGACATGTATTGTAAGTGTATTGTCTACCTTCCTGTGGCTGGATGGTGAAGATCAGGCACTGAATTGAGGAGTCTGTGGTATTCGTGAGCCAATCAATCTATCCCAATCCTAATGCAATGGCTAAACAGGACATGTCTACCATGAGATCAAGCTTGGCAGAGGTGGGCTACTCTGGCTATATGACCTGGGTTGAGGATGTACTTGATTATATTCTGCCATTTAGATTGATCAAAAAAACAAGGGCTACTCCATCTCTCCCCTGGTACTCACCTTCTCTGAGGGAGGCCAAACTAAGTTGGCAGAAACTGGAGAGACTTTCAAAGGTAGACTAACTCAGTGTTGGGAGGGGCAAACTTAAAAAGGCATTCAGGGAATGTAAAAGGCAGGTATTTGCCCCTAAAGCAGCCTTCTTTCTAGCTAAAGTGCTGGACGCAGAAAACTCCTCAAAGGAAATCTTTTCTATTGTTCATCAATTCTCCACCCCAAACTGTGTTGGGAATAAAAATGTTAACTCTCGGGAGTCAGGCTGTTGGATTTTTTGATGACAGAATTACTGCCATCTTGAAAACACTAAAACTGATAGACACATTAAACACCTTAGAGGAGACAGTTGTTGGTCATCTGCCACCATAGCTGAAGGATGTGAGAAAGGCTTTAAAGTGGAATGAGCTGTGCTCTAAGAATTGTCTTGAAAAATAAGTTTCCTTAACATCTGTAAATGTTAAGGCTATCTCACTAGCTTTGAAGTCTGGATCCCCATTAGTTCCTTTGTCACCCTTCTTGTGGAAAACAGCTGCAGAGGTCCTTGGTCCACCACTGCTGGATATCTGTTAGATCTCCCTTAATAGAAATGGACCGTGGTGGTGCTACTCCTAAAAATAGCTACCTCGGACCCCGGTATGTTATCAAGCTACTGACCTATTTCCCTCTTGACTTTTGATGGGAAACTCATGGACAAACTAGTCAACTTTTTATTAGCTGACTGGTTGCTTAAAAATGACCTTCTTGAGACCTCTCAGTTCGGGTTTGTTCATTTAATTGCATAGAGATGGCCCTTGTAATAGTGGTAGATGACATATGAATGCTGGCGGACCTACGGCAATGCGCGACCTTAGTGCTATTAGATCTGTCCACAGCAGTTGACACGGGATCGCATGACATCTTATTCGCTAAGCTGAAGGAGATTAGAAAACTGGAACGGCACTTGTATGATGTATTATTATCTGCAGGGGATTGTTTAAATATTTCAGTCAGGGAGTGCAGCAGGGATCAGCTTTAAGTTCAACATTTTTTAATATATACATCTGCCCACTGGTGAAACTACATTTTTTGATCTCAGTGTGATGAATTATGCAGCTGACAACCAGCTGATCCTCACAGTAGATCAAGAGGCTGAAAATCACTCGAACCATTTCAACAAAATATGGCTGCAGTATCTGAGTGGTTACATTTCGAACTCACTCAAATTCAACTCATACAAAACTGAAGTACTCTGGGTGAGACTTCCCTGTGTACATGATCTCATACCCTAAGCTTTTTGGCCCAATTTTTGGACCTTAGTGTCATCACCTGCAAAATGGTAAACACTCAACTAGGGATACACCAGGACCCATATCTCTACTTAAGGGTCAAAATAATCACTTTGCATTCACGAGCTTCTTTCTTTTTCTAAAACAGCTGTGGAAGATCCCGCTTCTTCTGACCTGGCTCTCCAGTTGGTGATCCAGGTGACAGTCTTAGGTCACCTGGAATATTGGATCTCCCTCTTCTTAGAATCAGGAGCATTTCTAAAGGGTGACTGGTTTTCATGATGTAGTTGGTGGCATTCACTTTTAAGAGGACTCAGGCCTCAGGTCTTCTGAGGACTTGTGCTTAGTATTTCTGCAAATAGAAGGTTGATCCTGCCTGCATTTTGCATGATTCATGCGTTAGCCTTGGCAGAGTAGTACTTAGGATAGGTTATTGGTCAGCCTCATGATGGTAAGGTAAAATTAATTATATCCTCAGTTTTGAGAGAGGGCTAGTCGATCCCTGAGAGGATATTGATCTCTTAGCTAAAGCTCATTCAGCCTTCAGAAATCCAGGTTCTACCCCATCCTTTTTCTTTTTTTCAGAAAACAATTTTGTGATCCACAAATTATAGTTTGTAAAATGTTGTTTCATTTTATTTGCAAACGTGTAGACTGGCTGAATGCTAATTAAAATACTAAATATTGATGAAATGTAGTACAATACATTGTGCAATTACTATATATACAGTTATTTTTCAGATACTTGTATTCCAACATACAAAAACTGTAACTTTTGGTTTATATCTCCCATAGAAGATGTTTTGTAATATTAATGTGGATGTTCTAGCTGTGATTAACAAATGCTCTGTTCACTTTGATTCCAGATCACATTTTTCATGCTGCTGTCCGCTGTGTGTGTGATGCTGAACCTAGCAGGTTCAATCCTCTCCTGTCAAAACGCACAGCTAGTAAATTCTCTAGAAGGCTGTCAATTGGTAAGTCTAAAGCTAAATATGGCAATACTTTCAATGTGTTGATATTTAGATCTCCAACGGGGCCTCTGTACTTGAGTTGATTCTGTTTCTGTTCTGACTATGTTGATATGGTGTTTTGATCAATAAAATCATGTTGGATATACAGATAACGTCATGGGTTGGTTTTAATCCTAGTGCATTCATTAAAGCGTGAGCCCGGTCTAAGACACTACACTAAGTAGAATAGGTGTTTCCAACTAGACCCCAGAGGAATTTACACTTAGTCGTTACAAATGGCTACCATATAATCCAATTGATGGCATATGGTTCTTTGACTACCAGTGAACTACTGCGACAAACACTCTAGCTGATTTTACTTGATACATGTAACTAGTTGTTTGAGTTTGTCTTGTGGGTTTCAGTTGATGCCTTAATGTATCTAGTCAAATGTCTCTTTCAGTTACTGTAATGGTTTGTTCGCTCGTAGAACTTCCGGAAGCATGGAAATGAGAAGCATCCAGTGCAGCTAAAAACAATATAAAAGGATGCTGAGTGGTACGGTGTGAATAAGCACTCCTTCTTCCCTTGTTGGGGAAAGATCCAAGATATATACGCTGGAGTCTCAGTGTACCCTCTGAGAGAGTCCACAGCGCCTAGGGAGCCACTCAGAGTTGAGGTATGGTATGGCACCCCTTGCCAAAGCACTCCCTTTCCCCTTTTTTGGGAAGGATCCAGTATTGTAGGCCTTGGAGTCTCAGAGACCCCTCTGAGAGAATCCACTGCATAGAGGGAGCCTCTCGCAACAGAGATGGGGAAATGATACCACTTCCCCTGGGATCACAGCTTACTGGACTTTGGACGCAGCTCTGACTCGTCTACCGGTTTGTGTCCCCCTCCCCCTCCTCTTTCCATGCCATGTCTCTCACCCTCTTTCCCTCCTCCATTCTCTGTCTACTTCCCCTGTAATTATCGCCCCCAAGTCTCTCCGCTTGGTTGCTTCTTCCCCTACGTATACGTATATGTCCTTTTTGTTTGTTCTCGACCTTACTTGTCACTATGTTGCCAGGCTCTAATAACTGTAACCTTTGTAACAATGTAACCTGCAATTATGGGCTGATACTCATGTAAAGCGCTCTGATACCTCCGGGTCTAGCCAGCGCTATATAAAACCTTTAAAATAAATAAATAAATATTCATAAATACTTTCATTTCATTTTTAAGTTTGTGATGAGTCAAATTCTGAAGATCTTCCTTGAGGCTTAAGTGCTTGCGTGCATAGCGAAAATTCTACAATAGTTTACCATCCCTTCTTAAAGGAGTAAAACATTCTGTAGCTAATAGATTCCTAAGAGTGTCTTCATTTTAGTGTATCAGATTATTGCACCAATGACGTACAGCTGCCAAATCTCTTATAAAGGTGCTAATTAAACCCATTTCTAGTTGTAATGCCTCAATTGTTGCCATGATATTTAAAGTGCATATAGAATGCACTTTAAATATAATGGCACCACTGGCACTTTATGCATAGGGTGGCCCATCCACCCTATGCATAAAGTGCCAGTAATCTATTTTTTCTGTTTCTATACCGTACACCAGGGTCGGAGGAATTTTCATTTTATAGGCTGTTAAAAGATGGTAAAAATGTCTTTGACCCATTGCTTCATAAAGCGCTTTTACTGCGTTAGCATGGGCTGTCACTCTATCAAATGTGCTATATGCTCGGTATCTGTTAAGTTGGCAGCAAAAAAGAATTCCTAAGTAAGATAGGAGTACGATTTAATGACTTCCAGTGCAATACTACCTAGATGCCAGTTGTATTTAATGGGTGTCCAGCAGCCTCTTGCACAAAACGTCATGATTTTACTTTTATCTATATTCACCTTTAAGAAATGGATTTCTGCATAGGAAAATAAAGAATTTAGACTATTGTGTAATCTTTCTGCAGTCAGGTCTAATATGACAATATTGTCTGCATATAATAAAGTGCCCGAAGGATATGACTCCAATTTAGGAGCATCACCGCCTACCAGGCCAATATTAAATTCTGGCAGTTCAGCGATGTATAATGAAAAAGAAGAGGAGCCAAAATGCATCCTTGTTTTGAGCCACTCCTAGTGTCAATTTTTGATCTAATGCCACACTTGCCTCTTAGCCTGATGTAGTACCATGTGGAAGTATGTAGGTCAATCATAAGCTACAGAAGACCCTCCGGGATTTCCATTGTCCTAAGTTTCCTCCACAAAGTGGGTCTGTCCATACGGTCAAAGGTGGTGAAAAAGTTGATATAGGCTGCATGGATATAATTTGTTTTAAAACATTAACAGCGTCACAGTTCACAATGCTGGTGAAGTTTATAAACAAATTGCAAATGTGTGAAGTTTAAAAATGCAGCTGGAGAAAAAACACCAAATGTACAAAAGTAGATATTAAGATATTGAGAAATTAGGAGCCCAGAATGGACCCTGACTTTAAGGTAAATAACCATCTGAAGTATCAGTCAATAGCTGCACCTCCTGGTCAGTTTCAGGTTTGTGGAGTTGTGAACTGGTGCATTCGTTGCAAGTGTATCCACCGAAGTCGAATGGCTTGTGTATCTCAGAGCCTCAGGCATTGTATGATCTTTGATTTCCTCTACCCTTTGCATCTAGCATATTGCATATTTAGGGTGTGATTATTATGCAGGCAGTTTTCGAAATATGACATTCTTGTGCCCGTCTGTCCTATGGCTGGCCTCTATTACCAGCGTTAGTAAGAGGGTGTGGAAGAGTTACAGCGAAGGGTGCTGCAATGTGCACTTATCCTAATCTTAATTATTCCTGAGGTCATTTCCACATATTGCAGTTTACCGGGACATTCAATCATGTACAATATATTGTTTGAATTGCAATTCATGTGTATATTTTGTTCCCAGGGGGTGGTAAAGCCAAGAATCAGAGTGTTGGTGCCATTTGTCAGTGGGCAAACTGAACACTGTCCGCATGGGTAATAGCCAGTAACCCTCAAAAGGTCCCAAAGTGTATTCTGGCCTGGGACACCTTTTTAAAAGTCTAGTGTGGACTAAGATATCCCTCAAGCTCTTGTTGTTTTTGAATGAAAATAATTCTTATTCGAAGTATAATTGATTCAGTGTTATCAGCACATTATCTAAAGTGCTCCCTGAAACACGTTTGAGCCCATCACAGTTTTTAGGGACCAGGATGAGACCTGATGATGAAGCATGCCACTACTAGAGTGGCTGAGGGTCTAACAAAAAGAACAAGCCTTTCTCTATAGGTGGGTGACTACCAGGGGATAAGAAATCTCTCTAAATGTCAGGCAGGGGATACTTTTGTGTGTTGTGCTATCTAGATGTGAACACATTATTCAGGCTCTCAGATCTTTTCAGAGCCATGTATTTTAGAGTTTAGGAAATGACTTAAAAATTATATGTTCAATAGGTATCCCCGCTTCACAATGCAGTGATTTATCTGTAGAATGTTAATCTTTTTAGGTTCTCGCTACAAACAGCTTCAGCTGTCTATCATAGGTAGTGTTGCATAAAACACGACATTAAGGGGGCATTGGGTCAGCAATTGATCATAACTGGATGGTTTTCTTTTTCATTCCAATTCCCTTCTCAAGATTCAATAGCTTTTAGCTTTCCATCATATTCTAATGTTTTACCATTCCTGCTTTAGCCTCATTTTTGAGGCTCTGCTCAGAAGCCCACAACCAGTGCTTTTTGATGTCAGCATGTTGAATATCAAGTATGCGCATACTTCTATCCATCTCATGTCTCCTTAATCCACAACCAGACATCCCTATCCCATTACCTCACTCTTGCAGGGTCTTGCTTTCTCCCTTGCAGTAGTTTGCTCCTTTTTTCGCTTCCTTGTCCTTTTCTCTCTTTGTGCTGGAGGCAACAACCGGCTCAAATTAATCACTGTATCCAGCTATAGATCAGGATGGGCCGAGCCTTTTAGAATGTCATATGAATCCGAGGTCAATTCTGCAATCTGATATGGCTCAGTTTAAGACAGTTTATCCTGTATATTATGATATTTCGATGTCTCATTCTCAAAATCCCAACAGATTATTATGAAAACTAACAATCTGTTTTCATACCGTTGTCTTAACTTCTTTCATGTGTCGGACGCCCCCCGACTTTGGGTCGACTAGTAATTCTGAAGGTTAATTTCCAAACCTTTGAACAATTTAAAACATGAAATCTGTGTGTTAGCCCTCATTCCAAGTTCTGCACCTCTAAATCGGGAGCAAACTGCACACCCACTAATAACCCAATCCCATTATAAATGCAATTAGCAGAAACTAAATTTACAACCACCATTCCATGGCCTATATAATCAGAACTATGAGTTCATCCCCTGAGACAAACACTAAGGGGTTCATCTAAAGATAACTGCAAAATACATGTGCAAAAACGTCCCAACTCAGATAACATTTTGGGCCATTTAGTAACATAAAAATGACGACTAAAGCAGGCAATTGGTATTTGCTTCTTTTCTAAACACAAACATTTACATTGTTTACATTTCTCTACTATTAGTAATTTCAATGTAAATCACAACGGAACACATTCTGCATCAACTCTAAATCAGCAGTGAATCCAAAAAGGCTGCAAAATACAATACCAACTCATTTTTGCAAAATAGCCAGCACCTAAATTAACCCAAATGACCCTATATATGTGTGCCCTACCATAAAATGTCAAATGGTTGCTAGATGGTCGAAATACAATGGTCTCCTTAACAAACATTAGGTGAAACTAATTAAAACAAACATTGTTAAAGTCAGGCCTCAACTGTGTCATTTATGTGGCAATATTGAATGCTTTATAAATGAATGAGAATGTATGCATGTCTTAGGTTTTACGTGTAATGGCGCAATGCACCAGTACTAGGTTTTGCTTGAAATGGTGCTTGCACCATTTTGACATTACATATTGTTTTCTATGCACACTCCGTTCACATAAAAAGAGGCTTCAGGTGAGCCTTCTTCCACTATTGTCTTGAGACATTGTTAAAACATCAATTAGATCCTCTCACAGTAGCTTTTTATTCTCATGCCTTTCCATCAGCTTATATGCGTCCTTTTACTTTTTATAGAATGCAGTAAGAATTATTCAATATCTGAAAAGCAGGCTTTCATCATTTGATTTAATTTTTGTATCTCATTCATGGGCTGTTTATACAAAATATTTGTATATGTTCTTCCTTTCAGTAGGGTTATTTTAATTCGTTTGTGTATTGGCAGACTGGAAAATAAGTCTCTGCGCAACCTAAATATGTAAAATGCCAATCTTCCTTTTACCTGGCGTGCCATGATGTTACTATTGGCATCCATGCTAAGGCAGGAAAGCTGCAGTTTTTAGTATACAGCAAACAGACGTCCTCCAAGTAGAATACTGCAGGTGCAGGAACACTTAGTTCAGTGCACCATCACTTGAGCTGGGAATCCCAGGTTTTTGTAGCCCCACACAACCCACTGAGTATTTCTGCTGATGTGGTTCTCTGCTTTCTGGGACACTAACAGTACCTTAAAGGGTTCAGGTTAGCAATAGGAATCCAAACGATCATCCATTAATGAGTTAGACTCTCAAGGCTCATTAGAAACTGAAAAAATGCATTTCAACATACTTATTTTAAAATGATTATTTTAAAACTTCTGAATCTAGTTTGGATAATGTTGTTTGGGAAAATCACAGAAGATAAAGTATTTAAGCATTTCATGAACTGTGAAAACAACTGGTACAAATTGAACATCACAATTTTTAGCCCTTCAACCCTCTCTGTACTATTTATAGGCGCTATGCTAGATCTAGCAGATGAATAAATAATAAGCCTATTTCTTGCGTTTCAGAGGTGGCGCGTGTACCTGGAACAACAAGGTTTGTTGTCAGTTTGGAATAGCTTTCCAGCTATTTTGAGCACAAGGACAAGGAGATTGTGTCTGTGTGCGATCACAATCTTGGCACCAGTCAATGAAGGGAAAATGCTTTGCTGACCCTTAGAGAGTCTTCTTGGAGACTTCTTCTGTTAAAGGGGAATCAGGTCCTGTGCCCACTTAGATCCGTGTCTAGGTCTGTGCCCGGGTGAAGATTCTCTCTAATTCAGTAGTCAATACATGGGGTTTATATTGACTTTTAACCTGTACTGGAGGACATTCCATTTAATCCACGCCATAAGTGGTGAACCAGCATGATGAAAATACATCAACTCCTACTACGTGTGTATTTTTAGACTTGTGTCGCATTATCAGTTAGCAAAGTCCTTGTTTAGATGAATTGAAAAAAAGTTCTGTGAAAGATAATGACATGCTGAATGTGGACCCAAGTGCAGATACGCCAATTAAAGTGGAAACTGCAACTAAAAAAGAACCTACAATTAAAATGAAGGAGCCTAAAAGCAAGTGATTAAAGTAAATTAAATAATAACATTATGAAGATGAACGGTCATAGTGTTTATGGCATCCCTGGATTAACTTCTAAACTAATCAATCACTGAATGTATTGTTGCATGTTCTTGGTATCATAAGTTCATGACATTTACAGAATAGAAGCACATGCTATAAATGTCAATCAGTTTTGATTGATGGAATCAAAGTGCATCTATTGTTGAATGTTCAATAACACATGTTTTAAAATGAATTGAAAGGATTCCCTGTATAGGAAGACATGAGTTTACCAATACGATTGCTTGAAAGCTGAAGTTGCACATAGAAATCTAATGTAGTCAGGAGAGCGAATTGAAGCTATGCTGAACAGTCTCCTATAACAGATTAATGACGAAAGAGTGCGGACGGTGGCATATGTGTCATTTGTGACTTACAGTTATAGGGAAAACATACTTTTAATGGTCTCTCTTAAATGCAATTTCGAAAGGGTTGCAAGCCCTTTTTGTGAGTCAGAAAGAATTGCCTATCTTGCGGATCATGCTTCCTAGAGGAAATCATATTCAAGTATCCAACTTAAACATCTAATACAATGTGAATCACCCTTGACTTCAATATAAATAGTGTACATTATGAACACCTCTTTTTGTGTAGTTTATTTTTCCCAAATCACAACTCTGGAATTCCTTTGTAAATAGCGACACAACATCACCTATTTTAAGCTCAATAACAGCAATATTACATGATAAATATTAGACAGTTAAAGAGCTACTTCTCAGATCTTCAATAAATGATGTACATTTGTGACATGCTTTAATGGGGGTAATGAACAATGTAATTTGGAGAAGTAGGGCTGCATAGCTCAAGGTAACTGCCAAATAAGCATTGCCATTAGATTAACCAAAATGAGCTTTCATCTTAAGTCTTCATTGACATTTGCATGTTTTATGAGAAATATTATTTGTTGATCTGACTGTACCTTCCTTTTACCAAAACTTTTTCAGGTAATTTCCATTGATATTGTTTGGTCCATGTCTTTTCCTTTGCAGGAGACTAGAGGAATCTGGATACAGGGTGTGGTCTGCAGCTATGACATTTTCTAGATATCATGTTGCTAGAACAATCAGCACACAGCTTTAGGCCAAACACAGGTGCCCAGCGTTGTGCCCAGAGAAGCACCTGAGCACATCATATGGCCATAAATATTGGGATCGAAGAACATGACATGACCTCTGGCCAAGCCCTGCACAAAGCTCCTGTGCTTTTAGAAGCTTCTGTGTGCGGCCTTTGGTCATGCACAAATTCGGGGTGTATTGTGTTTCCTTGAACAATATTCTGTACCATGACTTCTACCATGACGTCCTGCCCTCATAGCTGGTCTGTGTACTCATGGCTCTTTTTGCTTTGTATTTGTGGACCAGATTCTGAAGCATGGATACTGATTGTTTTTTATTTGCATGTCAGAGCAAGGATATATGTGCTTCTGAACAATAGCATCTTAATCAGTTTAACATTTCATACCGCATACTGGTCTAACTTGCATTATGTATATCACATTTACATGATTATGGAACATAGGTAATTTACACTGTCAATTGTGGTAGGTCCTGATGACGAATGCTATGTGTGGGAGGGTATACTCAGACGTGAGTCCCTTGCTCATTGCACCATCAGGATTCAAGCAAGCCGGGCCGAAGAAGGCTGTGATGCCAGAAACCGGTCCCCGGAAGCTTGTTTCCTTCCCAGTATAAGAATTGGCTTGGTAGTTTGGTTTGTCCTGTTCCCATCATGCACTGGGACAGGAACAGACTAATTTGCATATAGCCAGGTTCTGAGCTGGGATGGTGCAGTGAGCTAAAAAACGGTGATGGATTAAAACCATGATCTATTGACTTGGTAAGAGTATTCTGCATCATTCAGAAACTCTGTCCATCCCACCCCCTTTTCCAAAATCTGTTTTATCCACACTATGTGTGGGAGGGTATACTCAGACGTGAGTCCCTTGCTCATTGCACCATCAGGATTCAAGCGAGCCGGGCCGAAGAAGGCTGTGATGCCAGAAACCGGTCCCCGGAAGCTTGTTTCCTTCCCAGTATAAGAATTGGCTTGGTAGTTTGGTTTGCCCTGTTCCCATCATGCACTAGGACAGGAACAGAATAATTTGCATATAGCCAGGTTCTGAGCTGGGATGGTGCAGTGAGCTAAAAAACGGTGATGGATTAAAACCATGATCTATTGACTGGGTAAGAGTATTCTGCATCATTCAGAAACTCTGTCCATCGCCACCCCCCTTTTCCAAAATCGAATGCTTGCTTATATACATATACAATATGAAGTTTGTATACACAGAACATTACATTTTTTTAACCTTTTTATAGAATTGTAAAAACACAGGGTTAATCTTACATATAACACTACCCTACACACCCAGACATTGCCAGAGACCGATAGACTCACATACACACACACTTACACACACATGCATGTACACACAGACACACACATACCATAAGTGTAAATGGTGTGTAGCTCCACCACATTTCTGAGCATAAGGGAGAGAGAGCAGTGTCCAGAGTGTTGTTTTTGTTGAGGTTCTCGCAGTAATACTTTTTGTCAGGTGTTTATTTTTTTGCTCAGTTGATGCTTGTGTTCTTATTCTTCTAATTTCGTATTTATACAAAGCTTATACCTGGTGCGTCGGATCTGTGCCTTAAATATGGCTATCAAGTTACTACAGGGAATTAAGTAAAATGTCTTGAAAATATATTATGAGCATGATCAGATTATTGCCACTCTTCAACAATATACTTCATGGAATAGCTGTTGAGAATGACCCAAGTATGTATATCTGTGAGTATCTCCACCCTGCAGTTATCGCTGGTGCAGGATCGGATATATAACAACGACCCTGCCACAGTGGTAATGTTGAGGGGAAAAGGGAGTGGTGGCGATGCTCATTCTTTTGAAATGAGAGTTGGCTTTTTGTGGTGTGGAGCACATGGTCATAAAGGTCTTTTAGGCCCTTGGGTAGTGATAGAGAGGTGCCACAAACTGGAAAGGTCTGGCCTTTAGGGGTTTGGATGTTAGTTCCTTGTGAAAAAACACTGGGGCATCTTATTAACTGCTTCTTTTTCTGGATATAACATAGGACAGATAATGGTAACACTTTAGTTTCTTGCAAAACTCTCTCAAGTCAAATGAAATAGAGGCTATTCAGTCTGCATGGAGGCAGTGATGGACTAGATAAGAATAAACAATCTGCAGTGCAACACATATAAAACAGAAGTTTTTGTAATTGGTCCAGATCCTGCTCCCGGCTGGAAAGGAAGCTGTCAGCACCCCTCCCACAGCTATAGCTAGGAGCCAGGGCATTCAATTTAATTGTCAACTTTCTTTAAAGCTCATGTCTTCTCTGTGATCAGAGCCTATTTTGAGATAATGCAAGCTTTAAAAAAGTTCTGGGTCTACCTACATGGGAGGCTCAGAGATCTGCAGTTCAGGCCCTGGTTACTTTTTGGCTGGACTACACTAATGTGCTTTATCTTGGCCTTCCTTTCTTCTCCAGTATTTGCCAATTGTACAAAACATGGCTGCTCACCTTTTTAAACTCTCATAACACATAACAGGCCTTCATCTCAGCATACCTGGCAGAGCTACACAGGTTGTGAGTCAGGAACAGAATTCAGTTCGAGACTTTGGTATTGGTCCATCAGGCTTTTTATAGACGTGGTCCACAATATCTCACTTCCAGTGGGTGAACAGAGGAGGTTGATCCTCCTTTATGGGCAGCGCAAGCCTGGAATGGTTTACCATTTAAGCTCGGGGCTATGCAGAACAAACTAAGTTCACAGAAAATGTTAAAAACCTCTGAGATGTTTATCTGCTGTTTAGCACCAGAACACTCTGTGAGTATCTGTGTGCTTTATAGCTTTAGTCTAGTCATTCATTCATACATCATTCATAATTCATGATGAGGGAGATTGAGGAATCAAAGATTTGAGGTTTACAAGTCCCTGGTGCAGGCTCCAATTACAATCAGAGGAGACACTTCTGCTTACTTCGAGGGGTCCCTGTATGCCGAAGCTTTCGCCCTTGCAGCTGACTAGCATCTCCATGTGGGGTGTCCAGTTCACGACCAAGGCAAGATCCTACACTCTTACTCACCAGGTACAGGGGTTAGATTATCCAGGAGGGGGTTTCTTGGGAGACCTTACATTTACACCCTATGCACGTAGGTTAGGGGATTGCATCGTAGGAGTAAGTAAGTAAGTACATTTTTATTTGCATAGTTAATAAAAACCATTTCAATACAAAAACATCAAGATTAAAAACAATTCTGCGTACAATGTTAACAAAAATATTTCATAATGTAAATCTTTTATCTTTTTTAAATCATTTCTGTAAATTAATAATTTAAGCACCCACAAATAGAAATGCTGTTATGTTAGGATACTATCTTGTAATAAATTATGAATCTGGTTGCAGTTCAGCTGTGGGTCACTAGGTGCCAAGCAGGCAAGAACTGCTTGTTTTCGTGAACGTAACCCACGTTGATTAAAATGGTATTTTAACAAACGCGTTTGTTCTTCCAAGATTTCATTACAGGAACATAACAGATGCTGCAGATCTTCTTGCGCTGAGCCGCATAGCCAGCAGGAGGCGCCCGCCTTATCCTTTAGCCAATGCGGAAAATACTGAATACAGGGTAGCAGGCCTAGTCTGTACTTCAGGAACTTCATTTTAGTAGTTTTGGCATAACCCAAGTCGAGGTAGTTCTCTGGCAACATTTTTGTTCAATTCACTATTTATAGCTCTCTATAACTTTCACCTGATTCTGTCTATTGACCATTGCAGCACATATATTCTATACAAGAATCACTTTGATTCAATAAATATTGAAAAAACGTCCCTTCATGTATTCTTTGTATTTCTCTGAGCACAAGTGAACACGAGTGACTAAGCGAAAAGTCCTAGATCTGTCACCACTATTCCTGAGGGGCTGGATTGTCATGTTCAGTAGTTGCCAGAACTGTTCGCTCCCTGCCCAGATTTAGGGAGTCAACTTTGGCACTGTAAGCTAGCTGGTCCAAAGGACAACATATCCTGCGGGGGTGCACAGATTCAGTCTGGCACCATACCTATGTTTATGTCGACCAAAAAAGCTCTGTTCCTACTGATTAGTGGAAACTTCATGACAGGTCGACATACTGTCAACCTGATGGTAAACGTGTAGCCTTCAGTTGTAAATGAGAATGCATAGGTGAGCAGCACCAGGCTTAAAATCCCATCTCAACTTTGTCGTTGGCTCAGCTCTGAGCTAGGCAGTTTTTCCTTTTTAGACGTGTTCTTGCAAGCTGTCACCAATATGACATTTCATGTGGTGTGTCAAAGCAAAGTAACAAACACATGGATCAAATTGAGCAAAAATCCTGGCACGGAAAGTGTTTTAATAATAATTTGCAATTGATTATTCTTATGGTCTTCTCTTCACAGAACTGAATCTCAACTCCCCTTACCACAATATTTATATATCTTACAGCTCAGTGGTTGAAATATTTGCTCATCATCAAACTCTTCCAGATGTAACAACTGACAAGTCTGTAGAAAATACAAACAATATTCACCAATGCCTCTTGGGCATTTGGTACCTGCATTCGCATCTGCCGTTGCCCCCGGTGACACTGGAGCTGCATATGTGGAATGAGTCTCTCTGGAAACCTGTTGCAGTATTTGATAGAAGAGTGATAATGGCTCATACTCCCTGCCCCTCCCACCCAAACTGAAGGTACTAGAGCAGACACAGAAGAAAGAATGTGTGGTACTTTCACTGCAAGTTGTCTGCCGTACCCTAGTCCTCCTAAGGAAGCTTCACCAAAGCGTAAACCTACCCACTGTGGCATGGGTGATCCTGGCTCTGCACTTGGCTGTTGTGCTGGCGCTACAGCGTGTTTAGTCCCACAAAACCACAATCCTCCATTATCAACCGGTAGGCAGGTGGCACAACCTAAAAATGATGCCACCTTACCATTTCTCTCAGTGCTACTGTGCACACACACAAATAAACATATTTTGGCAAAGCTGCTGGCGCTCCATAATACTATAAATGCTGACATCAGCCCACATCGTTGAGAATGCAGGAGCTCAGTTTTGAACAGAGAGTGTGGTACTTGAGTTCCCAGAGTTTCTGTAAGAACTCCACCTCCTGTAGCATGGTGGAGTCTTTTTTTGTGCATGTGGCTCGCCAACGTTAAGCTGGCTAGCGAGAAAAATGAGTGCTAAACCACCTCCCGGTGAGATTTCTCAATGTAGGCAGTCAAGGCAGGTCACTACCGCTCACGTTGAAAAAGCTCGCTCGTGTTGAGAAAGCTCCTGCTTAAGTAGAAAATCTACTCAAGCGGCAGAAAGATGCAGCACCCTCTGATGTTGAGCGTAGTGCAGTTTGCGCAAAATTTCCTGCACAGGACAAGCTCCCAGCACCACAAATCAGCACAAGCAGTGCAACGTTCTAAATTCTGCTGCTCACGGAACTCTGCGGATTCTTGTAGAGTTTTTTGGTAACTTCGAGGAATTCAGCTGAGTGAAACTCTGCAAGTTTTTGTTAGGTCAGAGTGCCACAAAGCTCACTTCAGCTGCCTTTACTCCAATCAGTTAGGTATAATTAAATAGATGAACCACACCAATTCAGCAGCACCGTCTCAATGGATTCAGCAAGTCTGTGCTTGTGTTTGAGATGATTTATATTTGCTTTAATACCACTAGTGCACGATAAACATGGGCCAATATTCAACATTTCCCTTCAGCATATAAACTTTTATGCTAGGTTGTGGCCTAAACACATTTGCTGGAACATATTATATGTGTTCAGGTACATTACAAGTAACCAAAATGGAATCCACTAAGGAGGTGGTGGTGGTCCCTACAGTGGTGGGGAGCACACTGTGTTGTTTAAATACCCCTCACATACCAACAGGCCCCTTGGTGTCATGCTTCATCATTGGGGTCTTTGCACCCCTCTACGGGATGCGGCGTGCTACAACCGACGACTACGTGGGAGCACTTACTGTGTACTATGTGTGAATTTGTGTGGGGTATTATATGTGAGTGGTGGAGTGGTGAAGGTGAAAGTAAAAAATAGCTGGCTCGCGGGAGAAAAAAAGTCTTTAATTAAGCCCCTGGCTGGTATTATTAAAAAGGTGCAGTGTGAGGTTAATAATGTGAAATTATTATTAAAAAGGTGCAGTGTGAGGTTAATAATGTGAAATTATGTGCATTAACCTCTGTAGTGCATCGACATGAACATGTTTCGGAGTGCAAAACTCCTTCTTCAGGACAGGAAATGCACAAAATTCCCCACCTTACTCACATGGATGTATATATGAAAGTGTATTATACAAAAAACCGTGAACTATAGGTGTGTATGTACCTAAAATGTAGTTCAACCCGTAGTCTCTGCCCCCAATTGGCGGTTTTTTAGGACCTGGAGGGAGAGAAGTACAAAATCAATACCTTTCTCTATATGCATTAGTAATTGTCATGTAGGTATCAGTGACCCTGAGGACAAAGAGTGTGCATATATATATATATATACATATAAAGGGTTGCAGATATCCTCCAAAGATCTTGCACCCTATGGAAAAAAGTAGCGAAAAAAGGACAAAGACACACATGTAAGCACAAACATAACACACTTGTTTGGATATTCATTGTTTCAAAAAGAGTTCCTTCATGTTAGGGGATAAAAACACAAAATACTGCAGAGATTGTCTTACTTAGTGTTTAGGGTTACAATGCCTCATGAGCTCTTAGCGCTTTTTGGGGGGGTTCCATCATGCTAGGATCAGCGATCTGTGGGCATGAGAAAACCTTGTTTTAGGATTCACTACTTATATCCATTGGTAACCCTGCTTTCAGCGTGGTTGGGTTGTAACTCACGGTTTTACAGGAGACGATCTGCCTTCTTCCCCTCAGCGCTGCTCCGACGATAGTGCCGATGAGGGGAGGGCGCGTAGTATTTATACCCTGTTAAGATAATTGCCAATTAGCGGGCAAAATACCAGCGGATGTACGCCCAAACATGGGCTGGTTTTGAGGTGAATCATGGCTCCCGGTTCCGCGCTAAGGAGTGTTGTCTTCTGCTCCGCGCATGTTTAGATCGTGTGGTTATCAACGCGCATGCGCCGTGGTCGAAGACTGTGATCACACGCATGCGTTGGTCGGTAACGGGCCGATTCATGAGCTGTATTGTTAGAGATGGATAACGCATTTGGGTTTTCGGGGGGGTTTTTACTGATAGGCTCAATGTTTGGGATCAGCCTGTGTTAAATAGGCGAGGAGTGGAAAAAAGAGTGCCTATATTTATGCAGAAATTAAGCGTTTAGTGTTTATTAAAACACTTCTTAAAACATAGTTGAGGACCTAGTATCAGTATCAAAGGTGTCAAATAGGCAGGGAGTGAAAAAAGGGATGCCCATATTTTAAGCGCTTAGTTGTTATTGAAACACTTATTCGGACACAGTTATAGACCTGATATCAGTATCAAAGGTGGAGGAACCAGTTGGTCCGATAAAGTGGGGTTAGAGTGGGTTTTTAGAGCGATATGTGCCTCTTGGAAGTTGTATTTTCATCGTAGTTGCCCCCAGGGTATGGCATCGTTGAGGCCATCTGTGTTAGTGCCCAGGCGAACAACCCATCTTTGTTCCTTTTCAAAGAGGCCTGTTTCAGAGGGTAGCTGTTCAATAACAGTCCAAAGTAGCTCATTAACGCAGTGTTGTCTCTCCAGATAATGTGCTGCCATCTTTGTAGTTGATTTTTTACATCTCACATTACTCTTATGTTCGTTTAACCTCACCTTCACGGCTCTGGTTGTCATGCCCACGTACTCTAGGCCACAGGGACAAGTGATTGAGTACACCACGTTCTTACTATTCAATTTGTGAAATTGCGCTGTTGCCACTTACTCCCATTTCTGAAGGTGAGAGACAAACATTTCTTCGTTAAGTGGCAGCTGCTGCAGTTACCACAGGGATGGTGTCCTTGTGTCCCCTGTAGCCTGGGTTGTTGGTTTTGTGTCTTAGGTGGCCTTGTATGTACTAGGATGTCCTTGAGATTCTTACCTCTCTTGTGGGCAAAAATAGGTTTTTCTAGGTTTAGGGTTCCACTGGTTAGTATCCTCCAATGTCTGTTTATCATTTTTGACACTCTGTTCGAGTGTGTGCTGTATGTGGTGACACATACTGGTCTTGCTTTTGTGTTGTCTTTTGGAACCTTATCATCCAAAAGGGCCTCACGATTATTGTTCCGTGCCCTCTTCATTGCAGAGTCTATTACTTTGTCGGGGTAGTGTCTATTTTGCAGTTTCTTTTTGAGGTCCAGGGCCTGTGCTTTATATTTGCTTATGTCGCTGCAGTTGTGGCGTAGGCGGAGAAATTGCCCATAAGGCAGTTTCTCTCTGAGGTGGCGTGGGTGAAAACTGTCAAAACGTAATAAACAGTTTCTTGCAATAGGTTTGAAATGAGTCTCTGTTTTCAAGCACCCTGAGTCATGATAAATGTTGAGGTCTAGAAAGGCCATGGATTTGTTAGACATTGAATGAGTGAATTTCAAGTATGTGTTTTGATCGTTTAGCCATACCAGAAAGTCCATGACTGATTGGCTGTTACCTTCCAAGATAACTAAACGTTGTCTATGTATCTCTTCCACGTTTGGATATTATTCCTGAAAGGGTTGTCTGGGGTAAGGATCTTAGTGGTCTCAAGGTGGTGCACATACAGGCCTGCTAGGCTCGGCGCGAAAGTGCTGCCCATACTGGTACCGTGGCATTGTAGATACAGTGTGCCCTCGTACTCAAAGAAGTTCTTTGTCAAAGCCGTTGAGATGCACTCCATCACCACCCCTTGTGGGGTTTGGTATTTCCATGGGGTTGAATGTAGTACCTCCTCTATGATGAGGAGAGTCTCGTCATGTGGCAGACTAGTGTAGAGACTCTCCACATCCAAACTCAGTAATATCTGCGAGTCTGGGTCAAATGGGAGGTCCCTCAACAGTTGGAGGACAGCTTTGGTATCCTTCAAGTAGGTGTCGGTGGCCTGGACTAATGGTCTCAGAAAGGCGTCGGCAAACTTAGACAAAGGTTCCAGGATAGATGATATACCTGATACTATAGGTCTTCCAGGTGGTTGAGTCAGGCTTTTATGTATTTTTGGTATGCTATAAAAGTAGGGGGTACGTTGTTTTTTTTGCGTTAGGAATTCCCCTTCTTTTTTTGTGAGCCAATCATGCGTTAATGCTTCCTCAACCATGGCTCATATTCTGATCCTCAATTCTTCAGTGGGATCATTCGGTAGGATTCGGTAGTTCCTCCTGTCTGACAAAAGTCTTCTGCACTCTTGATCATATGCAGTTGTAGTTTGTAACACCACTGCTCCCCCTTTGTCTGCTGGTTTAATCGTCAGGTCCCTATTCTGTGAGAGTTCTTTTACTGCTTCACTCTCCTGCTTGCTCATGTTCTGGAAGGTCTGGTGATTGCTGGTGTCTATTTTACTTAATTCCACCATCAGGGCTTTTTCAAATGCCAGAACCTCGACTGGAAGGGCATGGTCAGGAGGTGTAAATGAGGACTTGGGTCTCAAGCCTGTGTCTGAAGTGTCGGGGATGACCTCTTTATTGAAAAAGAAGGCTTTTAGTTTGATACTCCTGATGAAGTGTTGGACTTCAGTATGTAGGCGGAAAATATCTAGGGCTAGATGTAGGTAATCAGATTTTACCGATTCTTAAATACCGAATTTTACCGATTCGGTATTTAAAAATCGGTAATTGAGATGTAGATGAAAAATCGTTATTTTTTACCAAATCGGTATCTGAGTTTCGGGAAATACCGAATCGGTATTTACCGATCGGTATTTCCAATGCATTCCTATGGGCCAAAAGGCCCATAGGAATGCATTGGAAATACCGATCGGTAAATACCGATCGGTAAATACCGATTCGGTAAATACCGATCGGTATTTTCCGAATCGGACAGCAAACAAAAGTGAAACTTAACACAACAGCCAATCAGGTGCAACCACCCTCCCCCTTCCTGCCAGGAAGTGGCTACACAGGCAGCTGCAACTAATTAGAAGGTTCTGGAAAGGCAGTTGGAGCAGAGAGACTGGGAGCAGCAGCAGCAGCAGACAGAGCTTGTGATTTTTGAAAACTTTAACATGGAAAGCAGCAGGGACACTGAGCAGGCTGAAAGGAAAAGAAAGCTTAAATTCAGTAGTACTGAGCTACAGGTCCTTGTTGAGGAGGTGGTAAAGGTACACCACAGACTTTTTGGAAAGCAGTCCCTCACTGTGCCAGAATCAACAAAAAGGAAAACATGGCTGGAAATCTTAGATAAAGTTAATGCAGGGGGAGTGACCACCAGAGTCACTGAAGATTTAAAGAAGAGGTTCTATGACCTAAGGAGCCTCACAAAGAAAAAATTGGCTGACCGCCACAAACAGTCACAGAAAACAGGTGGAGGAAAGAACACTGCACCCCCCCTCACCGACCTGGAGGAGCTGGTAGCCACAACCCTGGAGGCTGAAAGTGTCCATGGACTGGGAGAAGTGGACAGCTCGGCAAAATCTGCAAAACAAAAAGGTAAGATGCATGCACAGCAATCCCCCTCCCACCCCCATCCATCCCTCACCCCTTGCAGCTAAGTTACCCCAGTCCCATGGTGTCTGTGCAAAACTGTAGCAATGCATCATGGTACACATAGTCAGTTATTGAAAGACCATGTCACACAGCACTGTAACCAACAAGTTATTTAAATTATTGCAGACAAAATGAAGGGCAGGCAGCATGTACAAAGTGCAATGTTATATGTTTAATTGTAATGGCTGTGACACATTTCACCTAGCTGATATGTGCTCATATGTCCACAGGTCACACATCCAGAAGGCAGTCCGAGGAGGCAGACGGCACGGCACCCCAGAGGGATGACAGTCAGGAGCCAGGGCCCAGTGCGTCCCAGGACACAGGTGTTCCGAGTGGGCAGCCACCCTCCCAAGAAACAGACATCAGTGAAGAAATGCAGGGCTCCCCAATTCCTTCACAGTCACCACTATTGGTCTCATCACCAGAAATGCCTGCATCCCTTGTAGTAGTAACACCTGTTGCACACCCTAGCAGGAGGCATGTCGTTTCCCCACTGCTGGAAATGGAGATAGGTGTTGAGGAAATGGTGGGTGAAGACTCACAGAACTTGTCTCAAGCTGACATCACTGCCACACTGCAGCCCAGCACAGAGCCTGTACCAAGTACCACTAGAAGGCGCACAGTACAAGGAAGGGGTGTAGGTGCACGTGGGGAGGGGTCCAGTGTCTTCCAAGGCCTGGAGGGATCCATGGTCAGGATTCAGAGGATGCAGGGCAAGGGCATCATGGCCTGTCAAAGACAAATGAGAAACCTGAACATTAACATGCAGGAAATTGGCAAGGGCATAAAAGAGCTGGTGGAAGTGAACAAGAGCATGGCAACAGGCATACAGCAACTGTGCACTAAACTTGACTCTGAAATTACTGCAAGGCGCAGGGACAAGCAGCGCGCAGAGAGAACAGAGAAATCCATACACCGCCTGGCAACAGCCACATCCCTGCTATGCAGGCGTAGCATCAATAGTCAGGAAGTCCTGACTCATAATAGCAACCAGTTGACAAGGGGCATAGCTGGAATGACCGGTGCGCTGGAGGCCCTACTCAATGCACAAAGTGCACATAGTTCTGCTCTTGACGTGCCGGACACTGAAGCTAGCACCAGTAGGAGCAGCACAGCTAGCCCCCATGGCGTAGAGCCAAGGAGGAGCAGCAGGCAACAGGGTGAGGCTACAGGCCAAACGCCCAGTGAACAGGCTGAGCCACAGACACCTGCCAGTGCAAAGCGTGGCCAAAAATGAACAGTTGTAACTATGGTTAATCAAAAGGAGGGATAAGGGATCTGAATCTCCGTTTCATTCCCCATAGGAAGTTATAAATTCATCACAAGAGAAACGGACACTAGTTACACCTTATGACCATTGGTACAAGGAATAAAGATCAGAGTGACCTCAAAAAACTCTATGTACTGGTTGGAAAAAGGTGCGGTTTATCTGGTTCATCCGCCCCACAATAGAGTTATGGCAGTTATCATTGGTTACTCTGAAGTGGTGAATTTGCCAGCCTCAACCCGAGGCGCCTCTGGTCTAGGGTGCAGCGTCCAGAGAATAATGAGTGAAAAAAGTGTTAAAGTAAATTGTGCAAAAAAGGAAAAAATGGTTAAAAATGGTAAACAACCCTGTGGTTTTTTAATGTAGGTTGTTTAACCACAAGCTTTAAAAATTGGGTAATACTCCTTTTTAGACCAAGTTACTGGATCTAGCAGTATAGTTAGAAAAATACGTCGACATGTTTCAGCTCCTTGGGCCTGGATGGGTCTGTGGAGCTTTCGTCAGGACTAACAAACATAAAAAAATTCGTACTCACACAACTTGTGTAGTATTTTTTCTGATATGGACACACTTTTTTGGTTATGTAGTTGAGAATTTCTCCTTCACAATCTGTAATAAGATAGAATGATATACACAACAATTGCACACTTTTTTCTTGATGCATTGCAGTTCTGATCACGATTGGTAAAGTAACATTTTTCTACTGCCAATACGACATGACCAAGGGAGGCAGTGACAATGGGGAGTTAAGTAATGCTGATATAGAGTCTTATTAAGGGGGCGCCTGTTTAGAAGTTCCAGAAGTGGGCGCTAGTATGTTTTATGTCGACTGTGTACTCGCATAACTCTAAATATAGTAGCCCGCTGGTTTTAGCCTGCTATTAGTTGCTTAAACGCTTGAGGGATTAGTTTATGTAGAAAAGCACGAGTGTGCGCAACAGAGAATATGCTATACTGCCACTTTACCATGAGCGTTTTGCGAGGTCTTGGTGGAAAACTGGGGAAAGCGGTAGGGTCAGACGCTGCGCAATTAACAATATACTAAGAAATACTGTTTAAGAAAAGGTGGTTTAGCCTACCTTATGTCCAGAAGTGTTCTGCTTCATCGGGGTGTAGCTCTTAAAATTTCGAAGCCCAGAGCTGTTACAGAAATGACTTCAATTAGTCTACAGCTACTCGTGCATCTTACCGGTGTTACGACGTTCTGAGAAGGTCGGCGCCATTACCCGCGTGCAGGTAAGATTCCTGCCTTGTGCTGACTCTGCCCCGGGGTGTGGCTTATGAGTTGAGATCAAGATTTTTAAAGGGCCCTGGCGGGCGGCAATGGCGTCTCGTTTTTTTCAAGCAACTTTATTAATCTCTCTGTGGCGTTTTAGCTAGAAAACGTTCTAGATGTCAAATTTGGGAACAGTCAGTGTTAATGGAGAACAAAAACCAGAACTAAAACAAAAAATGGGATATACACAGGCAGCCAAATATTCTACTTGTGGTCAGTTCATGCCCTGTAGTTACTTGGCAAATCGATGCCAAGGAATGGCATCGTTCAATCCTTGTTCACATGTTTTAAGGCGGTCCACCCACCTTTGTTCTTTTTCGAACAATAATCGTTCACAGTTATTGCTTTTGTCAGTAAGCATTTCGATTACAGTCCAGCGAAGTTCTTCACAAGAGTGGCCTGTCTCTACGAAATGGGCACATAGTTTGGTGGTATTCTTTTTTAGCTTAATGTTACTTTTGTGCTCACCAATTCTTACTTTAATTTTTCGACAAGTCATCCCGATGTATTTTTTATTACATGGGCAGCTAACCATGTAGATGACATGTGAAGAGTTACAATTCGTATGTTGTTGTTGTGTCCATGTCAGTGTCTCCATCAGTTGTAGTGTTTTCGATACTATGGTTGTCTTACAGGCTGCACAGGAACCACATGGGTAGTGTCCAGTTACCGGTGCCATTGTCACGTCCCTCATGGTTAATTGTTGCTGTATCTTCAATGGGCGGGTATGGACTAGGACATCCTTGATATTCTTTGTTCTGCGATTTGCAAATCTTGGTTTTGGCCAATTAAAGACTCCAGTGTTTAAAATATGCCAGTTTTTATTTATCATTTTGTTGACCTCATAGGTTGAGGGGCAGAAGGTCGTCACACAGGTTGTCAGATCTTGTATGGGTGCCTTTGGGAAGCTTTGCAAGAGGTACTCCCTCGGTTGGTTGCTCGCTCTTTTTTTACAATACTTTATTGTTTTGACCTTATAGTTCCTTTTTAACAACTTCTGAATTAGATCATTTGCCTGAATCAGGTAATCCTCATTCCTACTGCAGTTTCGTTTCAGCCTCAAAAACTGGCTGAAGGGAAGATTGTCTCTGAGTGGCTTGGGATGGTAACTCTGGTATGATAGCAGGCTATTTTTGGCGGTAGGTTTGGTATAGGTTTTGGTCTGGAGGATATTGTCCTCCACAAAAATTGTAAGGTCCAGAAAATCCAAGCTGTTGTTACTGGAAGTAAAGGTAAATTTTAACCAGGGATCAAGCTGGTTGAGCCAGTTCATGAACTGCTCCAAGTCATCTGTAGTCTTCCAAATCAGGATAATATCATCAATATACCTCTTCCAGTAAAGGATACTGGAAGAGAAGATGTTAGCTGTATTGTGGATGTATTGGCTCTCAAAATGACTCACATACAAACCCGCCACCGACGGGGCAAAGGCACTGCCCATCGATGTGCCATGGGTTTGCAGATATAAGTCTTCCTCATAGGCAAAGAAGTTCTCTTTTAATGCTAGTTTACAGCACTCGAGGATGAAATGTCTCGGTGTGTTGTATTGCCAGTCTTCAAAGTAAAGGATATCTTCCAAGACTTGTAAAGTATCGTCTTGTGGGAGGCTGGTGAATAGTGATTCCACATCCAAGCCCACCAGGAGCATTGTATCTGGATGAAATGGTTTAGCTTTGATCTGTACCAACAAGTCTCGGGTATCTTTTAAATATGATGGAGTTCGTTGGACTAGAGGTTTTAGAAATTTGTCCGCAAATTTTGAGAGCGGCTCAAGCACTGACCCTATTCCAGACACTATAGGTCTCCCAGGGGGTGGGGACCTATTTTTATGAGTTTTTGGAAGTGAGTAGAAATAGGGTATTTTTGGCTCTGGAGTGATCAGGTATTCAGCTTCTTTTGCCATTGGACATTTGATTCATAGTTAATAAAGTTATATTTGCACATTTGTGCCATTTTAACCTGCCTAGTGACAAAGTACAACTACGGTGGGTGGATTCAACACCTGTCTGAGTGTGTTTGCTCACTGTGAGCATTGCTGTCAAATGCTTACTGTTGCACTTTTGTTCTTTAACATATCTTTAAAAAATCTAATTAAACAGAAGCTTGTGCTTTCACTATAGCTCAGTGTCTTCACTTACTCAGAAATAGTTGCGTGTTATGTCATCACGTCTGTATCTGCCATCACTTGGTGTTGACACTCCAGCAGGTTGTCTTTCAGGCACAGCAATGTCGTCGTCATGATCCTCATAGTCAGTTAACTCCACCTCAGTCCCCTTCTTAACAGCCAGATTGTGCAACATAACATAGGCAGCAATTATCTTACAGCAGGTGATGGGGTATACTGCCTTGCACCTCCGCTCTTGTGCAAGCATCTAAACCTGCTTTTCCAGATACCAAATGTTCTCTCAACAACAATGCGTGTGCTCTTGTGTGCCCGGTTGTATCTCCTTTGGCTGGGTGTTGAGGGGTTGAGGTAGGGGGTGAGTATGAATGAGCGGAGGGCATATGCACTGTCTCCTAAAATGAAAAGGGAATAATTTACTCACATGCATACATGTACTGCTTATTGCAATAGGTGTAATAGGTGTTGCACACTGTCTCTTACCTAGGAGGTAGCCTTCACCAAATTCCCCTGCAGTCAGGCGTGCATAGATGCCACTGTTTTGAAATATATATGAGTCATGGGTACTTCCCGGGAATTTTGCGACAAGGTCTGTGATGACGTTCTTTGCATTGCAAATCACCTGCACGTTGATGGTGTGGCTTGACTTCCTATTGCGGTAAATGTATTCTGTGGCAGCAGGGGGACAAATGGGGATGTGTGTGCCATCAATGCATCCGATGATATGGGGAAATCTTGCCATCTGGTAGAAGTCCGATTTGGTTTGAACCAGTTCAGCATGGGTGGATGGAAAAGAAATGTAATGGTCCATCCTATGCAACATGGCGTCAAGGAAAGTGTGAAAAAACCTTGAGAGGCTGCTCTGGCTCACCCCTCCCACCGCAGCCAACCACACTCTGGTAGCTCCCTGACGCCAGCAGGTGGATGCTGCACAGCACCTGTACATGTGTTGGAATTGCATGTGCCCTTGGGGTGGGGTGCTCCAACAGTGGTTTTAGGTCCCTGATGAGCTCCATGATGGTGTCTGGAGCCAACCTGTACCTTTGCAGTATCTCTTCCTCTGTGAGCATGAACAGGGTCACCCTCTGCCTGTAAACCTGCTCCTGTCTCAGCCATTCCCGCTCTCCTTCCTCCTGTAGCCGTAGCCGTCTTGCAATGACATAAAATGCCGCCATTTTGCAAACAGAATTGCATTTTGGGTCCATTTTTAAAGGCTGCACCTGGTTACCACCTGATTTGAATCCATGGTAAATACCGACTCTTAAATACCGATTTTGGTGCAAATTCGGTATTTCAGAGCCTCCCTACATCTCAAACTTAAATTTTAACTATTCTTAATTACCGATTCGGTATTTTACCGATCGGTAATTTTACCGATCGGTAACTTTACCGATCGGTAAGTTTACCGATCGGTAACTTTACCGATCGGTAATTTCTCCAATTCGGTATTTTACCGATCGGTAATTTTACCGATTCGGTAAATTTACCGATTTGGCCTATTTTCAATCACCTACATACCGATCGCTCAATACCGGTCGGTAACGGCCGAAAATCGGTATTTTCGGCCGTTACCGACCGGTAACAGCCTACCTACATCTGGCCCCTAGTTTGTTCGTGGGTACGTATCCTAACCCTTTGTTGAGTACTTTGTTCTGTAGTTCAGTCAGGGGCCATGGTGTAATGTTTATCACTAGGTTCCCCTCTTGCTCGTGGAGGCTTGGTTCACCAGTACCCCTGTCATGCTCCTGGTGTGAACCCTGGGGTCTGTTTTGTCCTCGGGTTGCCAGGACACGTTGGTGCCCCTCTTGTTCCTGCCCCTGCGGGGTCCTTGGCCCCACCCTAAAAAAGGCTGCTGATTTTGGGCTGCCGCTAGTGGGTCAGGCGCCCATTGTGGGTACATCAGTCCCATTGGTGGGGGTATTGTGGTTGGCCCTGAAAAGGGTTATATTGGGGGGGCCCTGGTAACCTCTCCATCCTCTCTGGCGTGGGTATTGGGGTCTCTGCTGCCTGTACCCTCCCCTTTGGTATTTTTTCTGCTGGTAGTTGCTGGAGTTAGAGCTGGAAGTGCTGCCATCAGAGCCTACACTATCTTTGTCGCTTATGTTGTTCTTTATAACATTATAACACTTTTGTATATGGAGAGGCCCTTTCAGGTGTGAACCTGTCCTTGTCTTTTTTTTGAGTTTGTTAAACTTGCTTTGTTTTAATGTTAATTCGAAGTCAGACATCTGCTGGTTTAGTTCCTCTAGCCTTTTCTTTAGGGCAGCTGGTGGGATGAAGGCTTTCAACTGTACCTCAAGATTTTGAATATCTATTTTTAACTCCTGGGCTATTCTTGTGGCAGTTTTTTTTTTTTTTTGGTTTTTTAAATTTTTTTTATAAACCTTTATTTCGTTGCCAAACATGATACAAGGTGTACAACCTACAACCCAGAGGGCCGGCTGCTGGTATTGAACTAATACATCTGTACATACTAGCAGGATCTTACACAGCCTTTTCGCCGACATCCCGGAGGCTCGGCGGCATTCAAGTATGCCACAGTGAATCAAAGTCCAATGAATCTCAGGTCAGCAATGCCACGATATCTCCACTGTGACATCTGTCCACACCCTGCAATATGTTACCAGCAATTGTCCAGCCGAACCCCGCAAGTTGCAGACCAACCCATCCTTCGCTTGCAAACAAACACCCATAACCTACCCCAACTAACCCCCCACCCATGGTTGTCAGTAGTGTGCCTGTCCAATCTACGTCTCGGAATGGTATTCCCTGAATGTCTCCCCGAACTTATAGCAGAGGGGGGGGAGAACCCTGGTCTGCCACCTAATTCCATACCTCCTCCCGTAACATCCCTCTGTCTCATTCCCCTACATACACTGTGTGTTCCTATAATCCAGTCCCACCCTCCCAACCTGGGTCTTGTACCTATCTTAGATGCACCTACTCCATGTCCTCCCCTATCCTCAGGGCAGACCCCACTTCCTGATTCTCTGCCGCCGCTAGCTCGGCCGTGCCCCCATCCCGTTCTGTCCCCTCCTCTTCCTCGCAGGCCTCGACATGTGTCCGGTATAAGCTCCAGAAGTTCTTGGGGCGACTCTTAGGGGGGAGCTGTTCACTGTACACTTCAGATTGAGTGCAGCAGTACAACATGTCTCTGGCCCCTTTCTTCTTAGTAGGTAACGGTCCCCTCATCCAGCAAGTGGCGACGACGCGCCTGGCCATAAGTAAAGCCATATCAACCAAGCGCCGTAATGCCACCGGCAATGGTTTCGAATATCCCAACAGTGCTAGCGCCGGGGTGATTGCTATCTCTGCATCCAGTATCTGGTTTATTTCCAAGAACACCTCCCCCCAGAATTTGTGGACACCTGGACAGTTCCACGCCATGTGAAGGAAGTCAGCTATTTGCGCATGGCAGCGTTCGCATTCCGGGGACCGTCTCAGCCCGTACCTGTGCAATCTCTCCGGGGTATAATAGACACGGTGCAGATATTTGAAATGCACTAATCTGTGCCTCCCATTCAACGAGAGCTTTTTCGTGCTGACACAGCAATATTTCCACATCTCATCGTCTATCTGTGTCTGTAGGTCATGCTGCCATTGTGCTCTGGCCTTGGAGAGTTGGAGTTGTTTGTGTCGGACACCTAATTTATTTAGATTCGTTACTAGCTTACGAGAGGACACCGTCTTAATCACGTAAGTGAGTTCCGGAAGCTCGGGTGGCTCTGCCTGGTCCGGGCCCAAGATTTCCTGTAGCGCGCTCCGGATCCTGTGATACTGAAAGCGTGCCAAAAGGGATGCCTCTGCCTGCAGGGGGGGTAACTGTTCCCATGTCTTTACCACCCCATCTATGAATAGGTCTTCTAATTTTGAGATCCCCAATTCGGTTAACGCTCTCGTGACTCCTTTCTCCATCAGCAGAGGGAGCCATACTGCCCATTCGATTGGTATGTGAGGTGAATACAGTAGGTCGCAGCCTTGTGTCTGCGCCAGCTCGTTCCAAGCATGGTTCGTGGCTTTTATGGAGTCTAGTTGACCAACCCTACGGTCCACCGGCAGGCAGACCGTGGCCGGCAACGGTATGGGTTTCGCGATTAGGCGTTCCAGAACAACATGCGGAATGTGTGAGTGCCCGTGTATCCACGAGTGCAGGTGAGCTGCCTGAGCAACCCTGTAATATCTTTCCATATCCGGGGCTCCGAGGCCTCCCATTTCATATGGTAGTGTCAGGAACCTCCATTGGATTCTCGGCTGCCCACCCCCCCACGCAAGTTGTATAAGAACTTGGTTCAGTTGCTTGAAAAAGGCCTTCGAGAGGACCATTGGTAGTTTAGTAAACAGGAACAGGAACCTCGGTAAAACTACCATTTTCATTATGGCTATCCTGCTCATTAGTGACATGGGGAGTTTACACCATTTTTCAACGTCGTTTACCAGCTTGGAAAAGGCGGTCCCATAGTTCTCCCGGATCAGAATTTCGGGGTCCGTGTGTAGCTGTATCCCCAAGTATCGAACAGGGTCCGTGGACCACTGCAGTGGGTATTCCATCTCGAATGGCATTGTGACTGGGGTTAGGGGGAACGCAACCGATTTGGCCCAGTTGACTTTCAGGCCCGAGAGGGCCCCAAATCGTACTACCTCTCTGATCACTGACTTAAGGTTGGATTCTGGATCGCGAACGTATAGCAGTGTATCGTCTGCACACGTGGAAATACCTATTTTATATGTCGGAAAGTTGATACCTTCTGCGGCGTGATATTCCCTAATTGCACACGCCAAAGGTTCTGCGACCAGAGCGTATAATAGCGGGGAGAGCGGGCAACCCTGTCTTGTTCCTCTACTGATTCCAAAGGATTCAGTGACAAAGTTACCTATCCGCAGTCTAGCTGTAGGTTTGTGATATAGCGCCCCTAACATTTGCAGGAAGGGTTCTCCCAACCCCAATTTCCTCAGTACTCTCACCATAAAGGGCCATTCAACCGAGTCGAATGCCTTTTCCATATCCATGAAAACTGCTAGCGCCTTATTCTCTTGCCGGATGTGTTGCATTGTTCCCAACACCGTATGAATGTTATACGTTAGATTACGATCTGGGACAAATCCGGCTTGCTCCGGAGCAACAAGGTCCGGGACCAGTAGGGCCAATCGCGTGGCCAATACCTTAGCGTACAGTTTGGCATCTACGTTCAGTAAGGAGAGTGGCCTATAGGATCCGCAAGAGTCGGGGGGCTTCCCTGGTTTCAAGATTGTAACTAGCAGCGCCTCACTCATGGTAGGGGACATACTGCCATCTTCGCAGATGTCGTCAAAGAGGGCTATCAAGTGCGGCATCAGTTTGTCTATGAGCACCTTGTAAAAGCCCACTGTAAGGCCGTCCACCCCAGGTGCACTCCCCGAGCGCATCCCCCCCTAATGCCTCCCTTATCTCCTCCTCTTGTATCGGCGTCATCAAAAATTCCCTCTGCTCGCCGGTCAGGAATGGCATTTTAATGTAGCTAAGGTAGTCCTCGATCTCCTCCTCCATATGAGAGGATTTTGATATATAGAGATCGGCGTAATAACCTTTCAACTCATCAATTATCTCAGTCTCGTCCGTGAGTACAGTGCCTGCGGCTGTTGTCAATTCATCTATCACCAGTGGCCTCCTTTCCTGTCTCAGTATTCTGGCCAGCACTGAGCTAGGCCTGTCCCCCTCCCCATACGACCGAGCAGTAGCATACTTGCCCATGTGTTTCACCTCCCTATCTGCCTCTTCGTTATAGTCAGCGAGTAGTGTTTTAAGCTGTTCCGCTACTTCAGTGTCCGGGTCAGTGCGCTGCCTAGTCTCCACGACCTGCAGTTGTGTTTCAAGGGGTTTCAAGCGCTGCCTAATGGCCTTTAGAACACTGGAGTGTTTGGCCATAGCCATCCCTCTGATGTATGCTTTGAATGTGTCCCACAGCATTTGGAAACTATCAACTGACCCTAGATTGGTCTCAAAGAAAGCGTCGATGTCATTCGCCAGCTCCCCTCTGAACACTTTGTCTAATAGAGAGTAGGGGGGAAATCGCCACGTGAATGGGGGAATCCTCTTCGTAGGGGTCGCCAGAGTCAACAGCAATGGGGAATGGTCCGACAGTGTTCGAGGTAGCACCACACATCCCCGGACCCAAGAAAGAACAGATTGGGAAGCTAGGAAGAAATCAATTCTTGTGTGGATGTTGTGGAAGGCTGAGTAGTGTGTAAAACCCCCCTGCGTGGGGTGTTTGTAGCGCCAGACATCAGCAATGTCAAGGTTAAGAAGTTCTGCCTGCATTAGGAGGGCCACAGCAGCCGGCTGACAAGGTGGCCCTCTGGATCTGTCCAGGTCAGGGTTAAAAACGAAATTGAAATCCCCTCCCCAAAGCATGTTAGAGGAAGCATAAGGTCTGCAATGCCTGGCCAAGTACGCATAGAACTCGGGGTGGTCGTAATTGGGCCCATATACGTTTACCACTATAAGGTTGTGTCCTTTCCCGACACATCTCGTTATCAAATAGCGACCTTCAGAGTCAGCTGCTAGTAGTGTCCCCACAACTTCAAACTTGAAACCAGTCCCTGAGTACTCCTTGGTAAAGTCCGCTCAGGGGCATGCTGAGCCAAAGGCACTAGGGTGGAGGTCACCATATGGGTCACACAATTGTGTGTCAGTGACATACCGTGGAACTCTAGCCCTCAGCGCCATCACCCTAGTCTATGTCCATCAACGGGCAACCAATCCGGGGTGCTTCGTGTTACACAGCAGGGCACCTCCCAACCAGTACTCATCACCCTCCCCCCCTTCATTTCTGTAAGTCGTTAGTGGTAGTGGTGGGAACTAAGCATAATACTAAATAAAAACAGTGCTCCTCCCAATACCATAAAAGTTCAGATATTGGTCGTGTTGGTGTAAACAAAATGAAACAATCTCACCCAGCCACCACACGTCGTCTAATCGCAGAGTGCAGCTCTTTCCCCGCCCCCGCCATGCATCACTTCAGGTAGTCACGTTAAGCGGCTGCATTCCAGCACCTCACTGCTCCGTGCCCGGGGCCTCCAAATGATTGATCGAGCCGCAGGTTTTTTAGGAGTTTATTCCTGTTCGTCGAGGCGGCTACTGTCTGTTTGGTCTCCAGCCTGTCCGCACGGACTGTTCCGTTGTTCCTTGGTCCACTCCTTTAGCGACTTCTGGAGAATCTTAGGGTCCGTGAAAAAATGGGAGTGCCCTTGCCTGTTGACCCGCAGTTTCGCCGGATACAGCGTCGCGTAGTCCAGACCAAGGTCCCGCAGTTGTTTCTTGTATGGTGCGAAGTGTCGCCTCTCCTCCTGGACTTTTGCCGTGAAGTCTGGGTATAAGGAAACCTCCATACCCTCGAATTGCAGCTTCCCCTTGTCTCTGGCCACCCTCAACGCCGTGTCGCGGTCCCTGTAGTTCAGCAGCTTCACTATTATCGGCAGCGGTGGCGCTCCCATGCGTGGCCGCGGGCCCAGTGTGCGATGCGCTCTCTCCACTATGAACATCGGGGAGAAAACGTCGGCACCCAGCAGGGTAACCAGGAGCTTCTCCACGAACAGTTCCATCTTCCCGGTCTGTGTCGTCTCCGAAAACCCCGTGATGCGGATGTTCGATCGTCTTGAGCGGGCCTCCAAGTCCTCGGACTTGTCTTGAATGACCTGTAGTATTCTGGAGAACTGTTTGCGGTCTTTGTCCCATTCTGTCTGTGCCTCCTCAACCTCAGTTATCCGCCTTTCCGACATGTCAAGTCTCTCCGAATGCTTGTCATCACGCTCCGACATGCGGTCCATACGGTAGGTGAGTGCGTCAATCTTCGTCCCGATGGATGCCATGCTTTCTTGTAAACCCTTTTCCATAGACACTAGCATGTCTTTAATGTCGGTGTACATAGCGTTCTCGGGGCCGGTGCTCGGTTGGGTGGGGTTAGACGCCGATTCCTCAGGTGTCTCCGTCTTACGCTGTTCAAACGCTAATTTAGTCTGAGTTCTGTCGTTCTTACCCATATCGCGTCGCACGGAGTGGTCGATGTCTTGCTTCCCACCACAAGACCTGGGTGTCGAGTGCGCTCCCACCAGAGGCGTCGCACCACCGCAAGCTGCTTTGTCCCTCTGCTGTCACAAATTTGGCGCAGTGATTGTCCTCGTCCACCGTGTGATACGGTCCGCCGCTGCTGCTAACACCCCCCCCGTCAGCAGGCTAGTTATGCCCTCAATTCGCCGCTGGCGCAGCAGCTAGTAAGCAGCACTTAGATGGATGTGTGGTCTCGTGCTTCAAGCGGCGCTGGACTCCTAGTGCCGCTCTGCTCGTCGCCTTGTGTCAACTCTTGACGTATGGGAGTCACGGCCAAAGGCGAAGATATCACAGAGGTGCTCTCTCCGCAGTTCACTGATTCCACGTCACAACCCACCGATCATTACGATAGTGACCGCTGATATTACTGCACCGCACCGTCTCAGATGATGCCACAACTCCGCCAACTAGTGACAATGCCTCCTGATCTCCGCTCGTGCAGCATTGGCCTAACTGTCCCTCTCGGGGAGCGCAGCCACGCGGTCTCTACTCCGGCGGTGCGCGTTGCTCCCAGGTCCGCAGTTCAAGTGCACCGGTGGCGGGCCACCCCCAGAGTCCAGGAGCCGACTTCTACGTCGTGCGGCCACTCAGTAGTATTGTTCTCCCGGCCCGCCCAGCCCCCCACTGGGAAGGCTGAACAAGGAAGGGCAGCAAATCTCCTCTCGGCCCCCTCAAATAGTTCGCTCTAATGCAAGGGCGATCCCCAGGCCACCGGGCAACCTGCGGCGCAGTCAGTGGGGGCCGCGCTGTGCACCCCAGACTCGAAACAGAGAGGCGCAGGCTCCAGCGGTAGCGTCCAAGTTCAAACGGCAATGTCCGTTATACACGCGGAAGGCCACCACCAGATCTCCAGCTGCCGGGCGTAGGGCGCAACAAGGCCGCCAGGACACAGCTACGATACCCCCGCGTGGTGCCGTACCTATCCGCTGTCATCCGGGGGTGATGAACTCCGCCGCCTATCCCAGGGCTCCACGACAACGCGGGGGTAGCAGGTCCCCGAGGACGCTCTCCAACACTGGCCGCACGTCAGGGCATGTACACCGGCCAGGCGCCCAGGCGAGTCCGCTGCTTTTGGGCCCTGTATGGCGGACGTTCGCAGGTCGTGCAACACCGCCGATTTTTGGTCAATTTGCGCCGGAGGACCAGCCGAGTGTGCTCGCCGGAGTAGCGCGTCTATCACACACTCTGTTGTGTCTTGGAGTCCGTTGAAACAGGATAAATTAGTGAATATTGTGGGCGATGGCGCGGAGCTCAGCGCTTACACGTCTGGCATCGACGCCAGCAAGCTCCGCCCCTCTCTTGTGGCAGTTTGTACGATCAGCACCAAACAGTCTCTTGTGCAATGCCAGGAAATCAAGGACCAGGCTTTTTTGAATACTTGGTCGTCTTGAAAAATGAAAGGTTCGTTCTTTACAATGAGGCCCTGCGGGGCTATTTTATTCTTCAGATATTCCGTCATAAGGAGGCTGTGTAATGCCGTCCTGATCTGTGTTTTGCGCAGATTGGTAAGTTCATCTCAATCAGCCACTGCGCGGCCTGGATCATTACTACTCAATCCTTCGAAAGGATTGATGGCTGTCAGTATCCTGTCGATATCTTCCTCCCCAAAAGTCAGGCCATGTTCGTCTTCCATACTGGTGTAAATGAGAGTGTGTTGTTCTAATGTGTGTCTATGTGTGTCCAAAAAAAACTCCCACAGCTGTGCGCTGTCTAGGACATCTATATAACATAGGAGGGAGGGAGAGAAACTGTGGATTCAGTCTCCCACAACGTTATAAGTAACCAAAATGGAATCCACAAAAGAGGTGGTGGTGGTCCCTACAGTGGTGGGGAGCACGCCGTGTTGTTTAAATACCCCTCACACACCAACAGGCCCCTTGGTGTCATGCTTCATCATTGGGGTCTTCGCACCCCTCTACGGGATGCGGCGTGCTACAACCGACGACTACGTGGGAGCACTTACTGTGGACTATGTGTGAATTTGTGTGGGGTATTATATGTGAGTGGTGGAGTGGTGAAGGTGAAAGTAAAAAATACCAGGCTCGTGGGGGAAAAATAGACTTTAATTAAGCCCCTGGCTGGTATTATTAAAAAGGTGCAGTGTGAGGTTATTAATGTGAAATTATGTACATTAACCTCTGTAGTGCGTCGACATGAACATGTTTCGGAGTGCGAAACTCCTTCTTCAGGACAGGAAATGCACAAAATTCTTACTCACATGGATGTATCTATGAAAGTGTATTATACAAAAAACCGTGAACTATAGGTGTGTATGTACCTAAAATGTAGTTCAACACGTAGTCTCTGCGCCCAATTGGCGATTTTTTAGGACCTGGAGGGAGAGAAGTACAAAATCAATGCCTTTCTCAATATGCATTAGTAATTGTCATGGAGGTATCAGTGACCCTGAGGACAAAGAGTGTGCATATATATATATATATATATATATATATATATATATATATATATATATATATATATATATATATATATATATATATATATATATATATATATATATATATATATATATATATAAAGGGTTGCAGATATCCTCCAAAGATCTTGCACCCTATGGAAAAAAGTAGCGAAAAAAGGACAAAGACACACATGTAAGCACAAACATAACACACTTGTTTGGATATTCGTTGTTTCCAAAAGAGTTCCTTCATGTTAGGGGATAAAAACACAAAATACTGCAGAGATTGTCTTACTTAGTGTTTAGGGTTACAATGCCTCATGAGCTCTTAGCACTTTTTTGGGGGGTTCCATCATGCTAGGATCAGCGATCTGTGGGCATGAGAAAACCTTGTTTTAGGATTCACTACTTACATCCATTGGTAACCCTGCTTTCAGCGTGGTTTGGTTGTAACTCACGGTTTTACAGGAGACGATCTGCCTTCTTCCCCTCAGCGCTATTTAAAGATTCATATCTCTGGTTCCCTACTTTGGATTATTGTCATTGTGATGTTAATTTAAAGGTAAAAATATTTTCAAAATCTATAAATTAATGTCAGAGTTTTATTGTGTGGTGTATCTTAGTTGTTTGATGTATTGGTATTTTTAAATGCTTTACTATGTTATAAGGTAGGCCTGACTGCTCATTGTCAGCTACCAAGGGGTGAGCAAGAGAATAATATACTGAGACCTTTACTGGAACTTATACTGGGTTGGTGGCATTATTACCATTGATTAGGCCCTACTCACCCCTACAAATATCCCACTTTCCAACACCAAGTTTCAGGGAGAAGCAGAACATTCTGGTTATGTAACTCAATAGAATTACAATTGTCTAATAGATATTTGGGGAGAGGTGGTAAGTTGAGGAGAAAGCAGTGCAAAGCAATGGAAGTAGAGTGTAATACTTGCATTGTAGGTGGATAATCCTTGTTATTTTAACTGCAAGTGGATATATACAGTGCTCAACTGAGATGTTTAGAACAATTAGACTGTTTGCTTTAGCATGATAATTACAAACTAATGGGGTAACCCAGAAAATGTCAAGAGGACCTGAGTGCAATGTAGTAAGAACAACAATTGGTCCTGATGCCCCTCTATGGAAGAATCACAGAGAACCTAACTTATGAAATTAGTTCACTAAGTACTTAAGTCTTTTATGAATAATCATTAAACTACGAGAGTAGATACTCTTCATGAATGCACAAGAAAAAGAGATATAACAAATGAAAAACAGGGGAAAGAAATCCCTTTTTATTTTACTTATGCAAATAACATATTCAATAAAATATATGGAAAGATATCTATGAGTGGGGGGCGTGGCTTCGGCACGTAGCGGAATGGCTGCCTGCTAAGGGAGCTCCGCATGCCGGAACATTCACTGGGCGAATACCATCCTTTTAGACCTCGATGCATGCTGTGGGACCCCCTCAGGGCATAAATTTAAGAAAGCGGCACAGTTTGGTGTAGTTTGTGGTCTTCTGGTCCCAGCGCTACTCCCGAAGTGAACGCAGCCGAGGTCACGAATCGGACCGAAAATGGCGCCGTTGTGAAAGACGACCTGAGGGGGCTGAGGTCGATGGTGGATGCGGCATTCCTGATAACGGACGGTGGAGTCCGCACGGAGTCGTATAAATACTGGTTGGAGGAGCGGTGTGCTTGTGATCGGCGCAGGAACTGAGCGTGGCTGTGGAGCGGTGGTCCCAGAGGGACGGAAGGAGCCCATATATGAAGAACGACATCGGGCGGGAGTGAGTGGCGGTCCCCCCCGGAGGCGGTAGTCGACTGGAGCCTGGTGCGCTAGACGGCCTGTGGTGTGATCCTGCCTTCTATCTGAAGCCAATTTCAGGCCCCTTTCCTAAGTAGTGGGCAATACTGGTGCTTGTTTTTGGTTTGTTGTTCTATCTAAAGCGGCATTTCCAGGCGACGGGAAGCTGGTACCTGCGGTCTGTCGTCAGCGAGGTGATGCCGAGTAGAGCTGACCTAATGCGGTGAGTGCAGCGCTAGAGCGGGCTGGGCCTGGTGGGACCGGGCGGCGCGGATCTCACGGTGGTGCAGAACCCGGTGTGTGGTGGCGCCTTGTGGGGACTGTGCGGCGGGGTTGCAAGTGGCCGCGGCTCATGAGGTGCTCCTCAACGGGGTTGACCGGTTTCTGGGCTGCTCCTTGGCGCCTGGGGGGTACTACCCGGGGGTCTTCTATACCTCTTTTCTTGTCCAAGTATCAGGCAGGAGGGGGTGGAGAGCCACGGGAGGCCTCTCGGGAGCGGTGGATAGTGAAGGTACTGACTCTGGCGTGTGGCTGCGAACTGAGTACAATAGACTGATCTGTAGAGGGCTGATTCTCCCTGGAACCATTAAAGACTTCCTTATGGGACGGCCTCTTACAGGAGCCCTGCTGGGTCACGTGGTGCCACTAAAACACGGACAGTGGAGCTAGTGCCTGAAGTGGTTGGAAGAACTGGCCAGTTGCGAGGAGATACTATCTGCCAGTTAGGAGCAGGTGTGACACGGGGGTGCTGGCGATTGCCGCAGCAGGGGCGAACTCTGTGTGGACGAGTTTGGGCTGATTTGTTTGTTATTGCTTCGGCAGGTACGTGGATCTGCTGGGGCACCAGAAAACAGTGTCTTTCAACATGGGCAAAACTCCAATTTGAAAACAAAAGGGCGACTCATGCTGCTGATGGCATGGGTAACCAGAGTGAATCTAGCAGTGCCTCAGGGATAATAGAGGGAGCGGCGGATGATACCAGGACCATACTGTTAGAGTTGCGTGCAGGGATGAAAACCATTGATAGCAAGATAGATGCTTTGGCAACTGGACTTGATATGGTAAAGAAGAAAGTAGACAAGCACGAGCACAGACTAAACGTTCTTGAAAATCGTGTGTGTGATGGATATGACGCACAAGCTGAGGCACGCACACAATTACTTCAGATGGAAAAGGTGCTGGAGGTGATAAGTGCAAAGAACGAAGATTTAGAAGCACGCTCGAGACGTAACAATATACGCATTATTGGGCTTTCGGAAACCACGCCCATATCCAAGATGGAGACCGTCATAGATGGAATGTTGCGCGAACTTTTTGGACCTGATTTCTCTGCGGTGATGATAGTAGAGCAAGCGCACCGCTCCTTAGGCCTGAGGCCCAAACCGGGTGCGCCGCCGCATCTGATCATTGCACGGCTACTAAACTATGCTGACAGAGACGCCATTTTGAGAGCTGCCAGGATCCAGTGGTTTACAAAGGGGACAGGCTATTGTTTTTTCTGGACTACACTCCTGCAGTGCAGTAGGGAGTTTGTGCCAGTGAAAAAACTATTAAGGGAGCCATCGGTGCCATATGCCATGTTATACCCGGCCAAGTTGAAGATAACTCACGAAGAACAATCGCATTTTTTTACTGACGCAAAATCGGCACTGAAGTTCACCAAGCATATTTGAAAAGCGAAACCTCGACAGAATGTAGTGGAAGACAAGATGCTGGAATCAGGATTGGAAGATGCGGATTAAGACTAAGTTGGCTGAGACAGTAGTGTGGTATGACACTGTGCGGACACGTGCCATTACTGGTTTTGGACTTGGGCAAGATTCAACAAAATCTCTATACCAGTGGTCCTGATGGGGGCGGATAATGAACGCTACCTGTTACAAGTTACAGAAAGCATGCAGGCGGGGCAGATGATAGTTCTGGCAATCCCACTTTAGTGCGAGTACACGTTGCTGAGCCTCTTCCCCCAGAGGGTGTTGCCCACATGGTAAAATGGGTTGTTGGGAGTGTAGTTTTGAGGGGGGGTGGGGGTAATGGTCTCGACCTGATTGGGAGGTTGGAGTGGGAGGTGGGTGGGAGGAGGGCATTGGTAGAGGGACATTGTTGTTTGTTTTGTGTTAATTTTTTCAAATTGTGCATGACCAAAGGAAACATGTTCAAGAAGGTTAAGTGGTACTGTGTTGATATACCTACAGCCCCTCTGAGGATAGATACAGTACCCTTGATCACACGACTTACAATAATTGATGGCAGGTAAATGCAAGTTGTTAACCTGGAACGTTCGCGGCCTCAACTCTCCTAAAAAAGTAGGACAGGTAGTGGCATCCCTAAATCGGCACATGATACAAATTGCCTTGATACAAGAAACGCACTTGACTAAATATACTGAGCGGGATGTAGCAAGTAGGTGGGCGGGTTTTCGACTGGCCGCTTCCTACTCTTCCTATGCGAGAGGGGTGCTGATTCTGATTAAGAAGGGAGTAGAGTTCCAACCACTATGCACATACACGGATGAGGACGGGAGATGAGCAATGGTGTGTGCAAAGATGCATGGCAAATTGATTATCATTGTTAACATGTATGGGCCGATACTAGATGACCCGTCTTGTGTGGACCGCATATGTGGGAAATTGCGAGAATTGCCTGACGCTCCTATAATATGGGGGGGGGAGATCTCAATACATACCTGAATGTGATGTTGGACAAATCTAACCCCATCTCTCATCGAACCCCTAAGGTTGCTAAATGTGTTTTGCGAGCGATGGAGGAGTTTGGGTTGTATGATGTTTGGAGAGTGCGGCACCCTCAGGCAAGGGAAGGTACGCATGCGACGCCAATGCACGGCAGCTGGTCACGTCTGGATTATTGGCTGGTTGGCGGAGAGATGATGGATTGGGTTGAAGATGTGATGCCTTTGGCTAGAACGTTGTCGGATCATAACCCGGTGAGATTGGGCGTGGTGTTCCCGGGGACCGTGAGGCACTCCTTTACACGGAGATTGCTTTCTGATGCGCTGCTTGACCCAATCTATGAGACGACAGTTCGGGAGGCAATAGTGCAATACCTTACATTAAATAAGGGAACTGTAGCTGAGGCTTCAAAACTGTGGGAGGCTTTTAAGGTTACTATTAGAGGGGTATGCATTGGTATGGCAGCTGGTATATTAAAAGACATAAGGACCCAGCTTCAGAACACAGAAAGTACGTTACGCGACATGGAAAGAGAATACTTGGCTAAGCCGGAGGCAGGAATTTTAGCTCGTATACAAGAACTGGTTAAGGAGTATGATGATCTGGCGGATACAGAGGTAAAGTACTTGTCCCGTAGGCAATCAGCGAGGCGTTATGGAGAGACGGGTAGGCCGGGGCGCACACTAGCGTTCAAAATTAATGAGCGACTGGAGCAACCTCGTGTGGACAGGATAGTCGATGAACCGGGGGGTGAACATCATGCTCCGGAAGACATTGTAGAACAATTCCGTGGGTTCTATGCAGAGCTCTATAAATCATGCGGTACAGCTTCGGAACAAGACTTTGAGGCATACCTAGAAAATATAGCCTGTGCCTGCTATCCGATGTGCAGAGGAAATATCTCTGTCTGCCTAAAGATGAGCAAGACATTAAGTTGGCAATAGCAGCGATGTCTAATGGCAAGGCGCCTGGCCCTGATGGGCTCACAGTAGAATTTTATAGAAATACGCTGATTAGCTCGCGCCACATCTATTGGAAATGTATGCTGAGGCGTACGATACGGGGATGCTGCCGCCTTCTCTAAGAGAAGTATTGGTTATTACTCTCCTTAAAAAAGACAAGCCAACGAATAGATGCGATTCATACCACCCGCTGTCGCTAATTAATATCGACGCTAAGATTCTGGCTGAAATATTGGCTACCAGGCTGCAGCCATTGTTACTGGGCCTGATATTACCGGATCAAGCGGGTTTTATTCCTGAAAGGTACACCTCACACAACCTCCGTACAATTTTCTCCATGTTTCATGTCCTGAAGCCGAGTTTGGAGGCGGCGGCGGTATTATTAGGTGCGGCCAAAGCATTTGATTCAGTGGAATGGCATTATATGTATCGAGTTTTGGGGTGCATGGGATTTCCACCCCTTTTTATACAATGGATCACTGTTCTGTACACAGTGCCAACAGCAAGGATACGCGTGGGGGGGCTGACATCTGAGTCGTTTTGCATTGAGAGGGGCACCCGACAGTGCTGCCCTCTGTCGCCATTGTTGTTTGCGATAGTCCTGGAGCCTCTGGCTTGTGTAATTCGTCAACTGCACAGGGAGGCTGCGCTTAACTTCAATTACAGACCGGTGGCAATCTCGCTCTATGCGGATGATATTGTTCTCTTCGTACATGAGCCGACTAGGTATTTGACGCAATTACTTCGGGAGTACGTTCGCTTTGGCTACTTGTCTGGCCTTCACATCAATTGGGATAAGTCGTAGATAATCCCATTGATGTCGGTTACTGTTCAACCCAGCTTGGAATTCCCGCTGGTGTGGTCAACGGACCCTGTTAAATACCTGGGGGTGTGGATACACCGTGACCCGGTCGTAGTAGTCAGGAGAATTATAGAAGGGCATACTCGAAACTGGAAAGTTTGATAGACATCTGGATTTCACTGCCACTTTCATTGGCAGACCGCATCGCACTTGAAAGATGGTAGTGCTGCCTAGATTCAGCTATCTCTTTATGAATATACCGATAGTGCTCACAATGGAGTTTTTTAGAAATCTTCGCAGCTAGTTAATTCGGTTGGTGTGGGGAGATTAAGTCGCGCGGGTGCAATGGTCGACCCTTACGAAAGGTTATGAGAGAGGTGGATTTGCAGCTCCCGATTTTTATGTATATTATTTGAGTGCGCAGGCTCAATATGTGTTTTATTGGTACAGACCACATGCTTTTACTCCACATGTTGCGGTGGAGGAGGGAGACGCGGCCCGATCTCACTGCACAGTTTACTTACTCATCATTCTCGCGGTACTACGAAGTTGGAGATTAATGTAGTGGATACTACGGTTTCCGCCTGGCGGAGGATAGGGCGATTGGCGCAGAAACTGCAGATATATGCGCCGCTCATGCATCTGGAACATCACTTCGCCATGTTGGTTACGCATGAAGGTCCCTCCATGAGATTATTGCGAGAAGTCGGTATTGTACGCATGCAAGATGTTTACCCAAACGGTACGTTTATTACGCAAGAGGCTTTACAGTATGTTAGTAACCAGTCACTTCTCTTCTTATTTGCTGTACATAGATTGCGGCACGCGATAAAGATGCATTACACCACGTATCCACAAGAGCCCCTCACACTACTGTCCTTGCAGTTCGTGCTCACCACCCCTACTAACAAAAAGTTGAGATTGAAGCTCTACAAGATTATTAAATGGAAACAGTGGAAGTATCAGATAAAAGCTGGGACAGATAGAATGAATGTTTGCCAGACCCTATTACAGAGGAGAACTGGAAGTATGTTTGTGGTTTGACAGGGAAACTCAGAATGAATGGTAATCTTCGGATTATACATTTTAAATTTATACATCAAGTATACTATACCCCAGCGCGGCTACAAAAGTACGGGTTACGTGTGACTGCATGCTGTGAACGGTGTGGACAGGATGGGGCGGACTTCATGCATCTGGCGTGGAACTGTCAGAAGGTGGGTGAATTTTGGGATGCAGTAGTACATTGTTTACAGGAGATGATTGCTGAGGATAATCAATGCACTCCGCTTGTGTGCCTGCTTTGCTGTGTGCCGCATGTTAAAGGGGTGATTTGTGTACGATTAGCGTTATTATTGGTGCCGCGAAGGGTGGCGATTACATGGAGCAACAAACACCGACCTATGCTTAAGGCATGGATGATAGACTAGGTCTATTGTCGAGATAATCTTACTACATATGCTGAGGAGTTTCCAATTAGTTCGAGGCCGAGAAACATCTGGGAACTGTTACGACTATATTTACTTCATAAGTCGGAATAATGGCCCAGTTTACATGTGAAAATCGGAGGGGAAGGTTGCATTGTTGGAGTTGTTGAAAGGAACATTTGGTCGTGTTTACAAAAACCAGGGGTGCATAGTGTTTGAGATATATGTCCTTTGATGGTATATGAGCTGTTTTTTTTTTCTTTTTGTTTGACCTTGGTTGACTTATTATTTATTTTTTATGGTTCCAATGTGAAATGTTAGTGTTCGCACAGATGGACCTGTCATTTAGCAGTTGGTAGATTCTGCATACATTTTGACATATGTGATAAGCGGCTGTAATGTGGTTGGAATATGTTTCATTTTTGTTTGTATTCCTCATTTATCTTGCATTTTCTTCAGTTTTAATGTGTATTGTTTCTTATGTTGTCTTTTTTTATTGCTGCAATAAAAACTTAGAAAAAAAGATATCTATGAGTGGTTGCTCTAGTAAGAATTGCAAGGAAAAGTGCTTGAGTGTAAAGTGGTTAAAGGAAGGGAAATTCAGACAAAAACAGTAGTAAGTCTCAGTATCAGGATTTTTTACAGAGAGTACTGGTTACCATGGTTATGAAGAAAGCAAACCAGTGTCCTTAGGCCTGACTGCAGAACAATTATTTTCTATTATTCAACGTCCGTTTATCAGAATGATGCTTCTATTTATAAATGCATCATCCAATCCGATCTAAAGTATAGTGTAATTCAGGCCACTACGGATTTTCCAGGTAGCGGAAGATTTGGATTGACCTGGTTAGCCTGGTCAGACAACTACCACAGTTGTCTCTGTATCTTTCCTTGTCCTGATGAAGACCCGCATGTGGAGGTTTTAATCCACCCTCACCGCCCTAGCTGGGTCAAAATGCCGATGCTTCTCATCACGTGGCCTGAATTACACTGGAGAAAGGGATCAACGTCGAAATCTGCTGGGATAAACAAGAAATCACTTGTTTCTACTGACCTTTAGATGGCGGTCCCTCCACCGCAGTCAGCTTGTGGGCAAGCCAACTCTTCATACAGACAATGGTGGTGCTCCTCTGTACTGACCTGTAGAGGCTGCCTTCTCCCGACACCAGCCCCGGTGGTCTGTTCACACTCTTTGCCGCTGCTCTCCTCTCACTACCATACTGGAAGTTCAGACAGAAAGACTTATAATGTTTGAAGAGTCTACAATGCGAAGTAATGGAGTTTCCAACAATGAGATGGAACTAGATCCTTTTGAAATTGAACAAAAACAAAATTCAAGTGAAACACAAATATCAATTCGGCCTACCACCGACATCTACATCTATATGCCTCTACAAGAGACAACTGCCAGTTCATCAAAACTTGCTGAGCTGCCAAAGATAGATCTAACTGCATATGGCTACTTCATTTATTTCAACACATTTTCTGTGGATCCAAGTGAACCTGAGTCACCTCCAGCTCCAGTTTACCGCAAAAATCAACTTCATAATTTCTACATTTTTCAGCAAAAAAAAATACCTAGTTTCACTGTGGCTACAGCTCTGGATAAACACTGGAATACTGTTCCTACTATTCTGGATAGGTTTAGTGTCTGTTTTTTCCTTGATCATGCACCAATACCATCTCCCAGAACGCTCTGCAGTATCAAATGTGAACTTGGTGCTGAAACCTCACATGTAATCTCTTTGTGAACAAAGAGACCAGTCCTATGTAAATATTACAGCAGTTCCACTTCCTGACAGAATAGTTTGGGATACGGTTTCATATGATGTATTTGGTCCCACTGGACTTTTAAAAATACTACATGTATTTAAAATGTCTTTAAATGATATCATTACCTACAGTACGTACTCTGACGATTGGGATTTTGAAACTGTTAATAATATGTTGTCTGATTTAGAACTGTCTGCAGCATTTTCAACTAATGTTTGATGATTCTTCTGATTTTAACGAAATGTACTGTTATCAACATTATGGTCATCACTTTTTGCATAGAACGAGTGCACCACGTAATATTTTTGCATACCACCACTTGGAACATTGCCCAACACCACGAAAGGTAGTTCTCAAACGTTTGCACAAAAGTTTGCTTATTTTTCTGGATTCAATACATCTGATCCGCGCTCATATTATCATATGGTTGCACTTTCATCTGCAAAGAAAAATATTCTCACTAACATAAAATTGATATACTCTGCTCCCTTTATTGCCAAACAGTTTGAACAGAGTTTCGGCTTATGGAAAGATGCTATAGATATTAAATCAGTCTGGGGAATAAAGAATGGCAGGTTAAGGGAACCGTGGCACTGTTTAAAGCATGCCTCATACCACATCAAATGATGGGTTAGCCAAGATTTAGGACTTGAATACACCTTGCATTCCCTCCCATTCACACTTCGAGGACTGGCAAAATTACACAAAAAATGGTGAAGTACACTACATTATGCAGGGCATTTCATACAATTCAACAGACCCCAATTGGAAGGGATGGTTAGTTTGGCCTAGCAACCAAATAGGTGTCAATCAAGATTCAAGGGTATCGCCGAAGAGTGTAGTATACATAGGCCTAACTTACACTATGTACAAGGAGTACATCTTGGTGTGGTGATAGTATACAGTGTTGGGAAGTTATGCCTAGATTGGCTAAGAAACTCAACACTGTCTCAGGTGATACAACACTTGTCCCTACTGTCAGATGACATGGATCTCAAGGATTATTTACTAGGTCCCCAAAAGATGAAATGAAATTTGAAAAATCTCCCAACAGGAAACTGCAGAGAGATTGCGTGAAATTGACAGAATTAACTTGGAAAAGGCTTTGGCTGTGGTTGACAATGGCATGACCACACTAACATACAGGATTTATTCAATGGGCAACATTGTATCTTCTGCTATAGATAAAAAGGAACAGTATCTGTCCATCTTACAACACAGACAATGACAGTTACGTTCTATTATGCTATTAAGCTGGACGCTACAATCACTGTGCTCTGGGTACGTGCCCTGGAGATATATCAACAGTACATCTCTGTTCTCTACATATAATTTGAGTGAAAAGCAGACAACAATGGCATGAAGAGATGTGAAATATACAATGCTGTGCATTGAAAAATTAGACAAATACCTTTTATTGTGGCTGAGTCACCGTCCATAGAATGGTTAATTCATGGCCATATAATATTGCCTGTAACAACCTTCCAGTTTCAATATTGCCTAGAACACCTCCAGGTAGGCAGGTGTAAAGCAATGGGTAGGTAATTCATACATGAATCTTGGGAATTACCATATAGATTTAGATGCAGGTACGGGGACACCAAAGTGTTTCTCAGCAGTACAGACTGTGAGAATTCTTTTGAGTGAATCTCTCATTTGCCAGGATTTTATGATTCATGGGACCTGTTATGGTTCAATAGCTAACTTGTCCTATCTGAAAGGTTCATCAGCTGCCATGGTTAATCCAGTGTTCAGGCTGCTCTCGGTCAATGAGGAGCTGATGTGGCCTTCGTTGAATGTATCCTTTATACTGTTTGATACTCTGAGCCAACTTAAAGCCATGCTTGGATGGCTCTACTACAGGCACACAGGCTTGGATATTACAATTGCTTCCCCCATCGGCTGATGGAACTGAGGAAGATCATCTTTGCTCCATTTACCTGATCTATGAGGTGTTACAGGGACCGTTGTCTGCCAAAACAAGCAGCAGTGATGTTGCGTCTCTCACACAGGACAAATAAACATTTGGCTCTTCGTGTACTGGGAAGAATTCGGCCTTTTTACAAAACCACCAAAATTGGAATTTTGAACTAAGTTTTTCATTTACATACTACGACTGAGCTCCATGGCTTTTAGACGTAATCAGTGGCTCAGACTTTATCTATGAACATATTTTAAAGGACCATTAGAGTTTCTTTTTTAGAGATTTTATACATTTTTTGATTTTTTTAATGCCTTTTTAACGATGTTTACATGTTTGATTACAAGGGCATTCTCTATTTTAGTACGTCATCTGGTCGGATGAGGAGTGGGTGTTATGTTTCATAGGGTACCCCAATATAGACCCAAGCATCTCCTAACATTTCTCCTACATTTACCGTACAATTACACTACATAACAGGTTTTGGTATTGACCTTTTAACTAGTTGAGTGCTGCATGAATAACTAGCCTCATTAATTAAGCATGAAGATTCTCAGAATCACAGCAGGATTACCATCTTCTGTATTATAGCTATGTATAGGGGTAATTCTTTCCATCATCCATGACCAACATGACACCAGGGCAGGCAGAGGAGAAAGACTTCCATGCTGACACACTGACGCGAGACACTGAGGTTTCTGAATGCAGACACTCCAGCTCGCAGTGGTCTGACTTCACTCACGGGATGTCCATCTCGAGACCAAGATGGGGTCCCACAGTCTCTCACTCCAGTTAATGGGGTTGGTTTCAGCCTAGGAGGATTTTTGGTTTTACACCTACATACATGATAGGTACACATACATACATCTAGTTAGGGTTGCATCGTAGGAGTGCACATTTATTTCTGTCATTTAATTTTATACCTGCCTGTATTCATTGTTTTAGCACTATGGTAGTAATCTACCATCGCTTTACTCTGTTGGTGCTTAAAATCATTTATTTCTGTTTCTGTCTTATGGTTGTTTCGGCACACCTATATTACACTAGAATGACGCAGTTCAATAAATGCTTAGTGAAAAACCTCCCCAACGTTTATTCTGTGTATTTCTCTGAGACAAAGTGAGCACGAGTTACTGAGCTAAATGTACTGTACTGTTTCCACGATCCCTGATGGGCCAGGGTCGTCATGTTTGATAGTTGCCAAGAACTATTCTGTCCTTGATAAGAGGAGTTTACAGTGGCACCATGAGCTAGCTAGGTATACAGGCGAAAATACCAGGTGGGGGTATATGGAATCAGTCTGGACACCAAACCCACAGTCTATGTTGTCTAAACGAATATGTCTCATTACAACAAATGCGTTTTTCACGCATTCCATTACAACGCGGTTCTTACAATGACTGCGTTGTTTCCACGCGAACGATTACATCGCAAGTCGTTACAACGACTTGCTGTAGGGGGCGTGCTGGACTTTGGAATAGTATTATTTATTATTCCTACTCTAGTTTGTGCAACAGCAAGGAAGGTGTTGGATCCAACACCAGAGCACCCCCTACTGCAAGTCATTGTTGTAACAACCGCATTAAAATCGATGCGTTGAAGCGCATTCGATGTAAAGGCTGTTTCCCGTCTAAACGCGCAGATCCTATATAGATTTATAGGAACTACACAACAGCTTCCTATGGTCCTCTTAGCATGTTTTTAATTCAGAGTGAATATGTTTCATGATCTTTTATTATTTGTTACTACAAGGGATCACACACTTCTTCTCATTATTACTGTATTTCAATACCTTGCAACTGCTATACAGAAAGACACTATGCCTTGTGTGTAAACAAACAGTAGTAACATTTGTGGGTAGATAATTACGTTCTAGTTTATATTTGTGTAAAGGATATTTCCTAAATGTTATCTTAGTTGACTGGCTACTGAAAGTCGTTGTAACATTTGCCATTTCCTTTTATCCATTATATAAATGTTTTTTGTGGGTTCAGATTTCTCATGCGGACACTGATGGCTTTGCCTGTCCTAGACTTTGATAACTGCTTAACTAACAACCTTAAAATAGCATCTGTCTATGAAGCATGTACATATTCCATTCTTTGTAGACTCAAATCTCCCTTCAGAATTAACGTTATTATTATTATAATTACATTTATTGAGCGTGCAGCTACCCGGAGGTTTCCCTCCGCTACCATTCTGAACACATAAGTTAAAATCTCAAAATTCAGATTAGAAATTCAAATCATTAGAATTTAAGTTTTGAATAAACTCCAAAAAATGATCAATGTTGTTATTCCAAATGAAACAGGCACTGGTACTGGCAATGCCAATACCATCTTCCTTGACAAGCTTTTATTTGATATTACTGGCTCATGCAGAAAAAAAAAACTTAACATTGCTGTCATAGGTATGTTTTAAATATTTTAAATGTCAAAGACATTAATTGATATCTCCATCTTGCTAAAAATGCATTTTAAATAACAAGTTCTTGACCCAGCCCCCCATTGCTGACCGAGCAGCATGTATTCATTTGCCGCACGCCAATCACTGCCTATGAGCCGTCAGCCCTCTGCCTCGTTTTCTTAATTTTGTTGTGTGTTCTGCTCTTACCTCTTGTCCACTGCCTTATTTCTCATCTGCCTTTCCTCTGTACTTTTGCCTCCAACTTCCTCTTTTGAATCTGGCCTCTGTCTACCTGATCTTTTGTCACAGCTTTAATACTGTCTTTGCCTCTGCCTTTTGCCTCCTCCTACTGCCTTTTTCACAGTTTTTGTCCTGTTTTACTTCTACCTTCCCCCATGTTTGTTTGTTTCTCCCGCTCTTTCTGCTGCCTTGATGTGCTCACATTTCCTGCATGCCCCAACCACCACCACCACCAGCGCACCTCCCTTCTCCTAGAACCTAGTTAATTAATGGAGCCCCAGCTCAGGTGCACTGTGGGTGGATCGCCGGCATGCAAAAGGCCAGCCTGTATGCACCTGTCAGCTCCTGGACCGCTCCCAGTGCCAGGACCCTTGGCTCTCCGGCCCACTGCAGATACACTGCCTCTGAGCTCTGGAGTACAGACTCTGCAACAACAACTGCTGCCTCGCCTCAATCAACAGTAGGACCTGTCAAATGCCTGCACTATGTCTTGTCCTGCAAAACTTGAGCACCCACAGGCACGACGACCATCAGCACTTCGTCAGAGCAACTCCACTACCTCCTCCTCAACACATGTTCACTATGCAAGCACTCCACCAACATCTGGTACATCAACACTACCTTCACTCCTGATGTCATCTTCACGAGACCTGGCTCACACTGGCATATACTTCCGACATTGCCTTAGCTGAACCCTACCGTTACTTGATAGCACACTGGGACCACATCAATAAACACAGAGACCGTATCGCCATTATCCACAAAGAAACCATCTGTTGCACCACAACCACAAAGGACACCACCCCCACCATGGAAAAGCTCAATTCCAAATTTCAAACGGGCAGCATATCAACCATCAAGGACATCCTCTCTTACAAACCTCCATGACCTCACCCCAGCTTCTGCAATGCCATTCCTGACTTCATTGCCATGCTCGCCATTGACTCCAAGGATTACATCTTCCTCGTTTACCTGAATTTCTGTTGATGACCTCAACAACACCAACATTGCCAACTTCCTCGAAAGCATGAACGACATTGGCCTCTCTCAACTAGTCACCAGCCCCACACACATTGTAGGACACATGCTTGACCCCATCTTCACGTCCAGTGTCAGAATCAAGTACAGCCACATAACTAAACTCACCTGACAGAACCACACCATTGTCCACTTAGTCATCACCAAACACTCTGGCATCCCTCACCACAGCTTGAGCAAAGTATCAGAGAGCCAGTGGACCGACACTCTCAACACTTCCCACCCTGGCACCACACCCAAACTAGAGCAAGCTGTCAAGAACTTTAACGTCTGGATCACCAACTGCACATACAGAGCTGTCCCCATCAAGCCAAGCCTACGTAAAATATCCACAAGGCAGGCGAAATAGTAAACTGCGAGCGCACCACTTTCTTCAATGCCTCCATAACCACTACCCCTGCCCCCGAAGAATGGAAACATGCAGAAGTTGATCCCCTTCTCAAGAAACCTCCATCAAACCCAGCAAACTCAAAAACTACCGTCCCATCACTCTGCTCTCCTTCCCCTGCCAAAGTGCTAAAAAAAAGTCAACCATCTTCTGGAAACCTCCCAAACCAGATTCCACACCAACCACAGCATCAAAACTACCCTAATGGCTGCCACCAATTACATTAGAACCCTCCTTGACATATCTTACGCAGGCGACACCCAGGTCATCCTGTCGCCCCCCCTTCCACAGGTGTCTGACGAGCGTCACCTACTTGATGAAAGACAACTGCCTGAAACTCAACACAGACAATACAGACGTTCTGGTCTGTGGCAGAAGCTCCTCTCCGTGGATGGCCTCCTGGTGGACCACTGAACTTGGGCCCACTCCAACAGGCCATTTCGGAATCTTGACATCTTCCTGGACAGCAGATTCACCATGAAAACCCAGATCAATGTAGTCTCACTTGCCAGCTTCCTCACTCTTACCTTGCTCTGGAAAATCTTCTGCTGTCTCCCCATCAACACCGGACGCACTGTCAGTCAAGCCGTAACCACCTCTAACCTCCTGAAGGGACTGCAAACCGTACAGACCTCTGTGCCAGACTCATCCTCTGCCTCTCCAAGTGGACCCACATCACCCCTCACCTCAAGAAATTTCATTGGCTCCCCATACACAAGAGATGCCAAGTGAAGATGCTGACCCAAACCTACAAGTCCCTGCACAACCAAGGAACAGCCTTCATCAGCCACTGCTTGAACTTCCACCAACGATCCAGACACCTACGCTCTGCCTCCCTCTCACCCCTCCCCTGCATCCCCCAAAGCAAGAATGAATGACGCTATTCAGCAAAATCCTGAAACGAACTCCACGTGCACCTCCGGACCTCCACCTCTTTCTTGGAATTTCGGAAAGCACTCAAGACCTTGCAGTTCAACTGCACCCACCTAATACAGCACCATCCTCAGCAGCTGGATACCCTCACATGCTCCATAAATCACACTTGATTGATTGACCGGTTGATTGAGTGATTCAGTTGTTCTATACATTTCATTATTATTATTATTATTATTTGTTAAGGACAAATAACAAGAACAAATCACTGCATAAATAAGCACTCCCTCTCAGGCAGATATAATGTTTCTTAAGGATCACTGAAATAATATCGAGGGACAGAATATCGACCAACAAAAATATCGTTGACAAAATATCGAGAGACAAAATATCGAGTTTCTATCTACAAACAGGTAAGTACAAAAATATCGAGTTAAAAATATCGTTTACAAAAATATAGTTGTAAAAAATATCGACTTTAATAAAAACAATGTTTAATTACATTAATATAAAAAATTACTAAAATATACTTAACAATACTTAAAATAACTTTTAATAATTAAATAATTAATGAAAGTAAAAAAATAATATTTTTTTAATCATATTTCTTAAAACATGTATATATATAGTAACAAAATTTAATTAAATAATAGCCAATATTATTAACGTACAAATACAAAAGAGTAAAAATTACTATTCCCACTCCAGTGGGTGCAACAGTAGGGAAAGCGTTGGATAGCGTAGGGGTTAAAATTACTATTCCCACTCCAAGGAGTGCAACAGTGGATATATGACGTTACAACGCAACTTTTACAACGCACTACCATTACAACGTAAGTATTGGTAAGTATATAATAGTTTTTATAATTTAAATTATTTAAAATTAATTCAATATAATTTAATTTAATTTAATTTCATTAAATTAAATTAATGTAAATTTAATTTTACTTTATTTTTACACTGTACCCCTGTACCCCAAAAACCCAAAACTGACCCTGAACCCTAAAAAAAACCCTTTACCCAAAACCCCAAAACTGACCCTGAACCCTAAAAATACCCCTTTACCCAAAAACTAAAAACTGACCCTGAACCCTAAAAATACCCCTTTACCCAAAAACCCAAAACTGACCCTGAACCCTAAAAATACCCCTTAACCCAAAAACTAAAAACTGACCCTGAACCCTGAAAATACCCCTTTACCCAAAAACTAAAAACTGACCCTGAACCCTAAAAATACCCCTTTACCCAAAAACTAAAAACTGACCCTGAACCCTAAAAATACCCCTTTACCCAAAAACTAAAAACTGACCCTGAACCCTAAAAATACCCCTTTACCCAAAAACTAAAAACTGACCCTGAACCCAAAAAATACCCCTTTACCCAAAAACTAAAAACTGACACTGAACCCTAAAAATACCCCTTTACCCAAAAACCAAAAACTGACCCTGAACCCTAAAAATACCTCTTTAATTTAACATAATTAGCAATTAATTAATTAAATTAAATTAATTACCAATTACATTTTAAATAATTAACAAATATTATTTAATTACCAATTAATTAAATATTACTACCAATTAATACATTTACATATTTAATTAATTATAATTAAATTACTTCCCACCCTATTCCCCTATAAACCCACAACCCGCTACAGGAAATAAATTATTTTAATTTACATAATTAGCAATTAATCAACTAAATTAAATTAATTACCAATTACATTTTAAATAATTAACAAATATTATTTAATTACCAATTAATTAATTATTACTACCAATTAATAAATTTACATATTTAATTAATTATAATTAAATTACTTCCCACCATATTCCCCTATAAACCCACAACCCGCTACAGAATAAAATTACACAATAATTTAAAAAAAATCATTAATTAAAAATAATTATAACATAAAATGACACTTTTCACACATATTATAACATAAAAACACTATAAATAATTAAATATTATTTAAAAAACGATATTTTTTACTATCTAGATTATATACTTGGATATTTTCACTTTCTATATTATTTACAGTCGATATTGCTTCACTTACCTTAAAAACGATATTTTGACTGTCGATATTCTGTCCTGTCGATATTTTGTCCAAACGATATTTAAAACTCGATATTCTGTCCAAACGATATTTTGGAGTCGATATTATGTCTGTGCACCGTTTCTTAAGCAGTTTATAACTTTAAAAAGGAGACATAAAATGAATGACCATCTAAGTGAACACTCAAAGTGCAGGCAAAATAAGGATATTTGAAGATAAAATGCAACATAAATGAAACAATAAACCAACTTTGTCACTGAAGAAAAAGGAGCTATTTTTAGACAGAAATAAACAATGTTCACTGGTTTTGTTCAGTCACTCAAAGTGAACTCGTAAAGTAAGTCGACCCATTGTCCCATACTCTATGCTATGGTATGCAGATGTAAAATGTGGCTGACAATTTAACAGAGAAACAGTTGAAACCCTCGGACTGCAAGCCCCTTTTATTAGGTTTACATATGATTTTTGGGAAAAATTCTGAAAAGCCAAACCTAAAAAGGACATCTATGTATGTGAACCACATGCTCACGTTTAGTGTACTTTTCACGTTTTAGGTGACCATACCAAACCCTTCCTTCCATCGGACCTTGAATATATTTGCATACCTAAGGGGTGAAGCATGTTCCTAACACATTATGTTGTATTATTTTGTAATATGTGTAATGGGAAACAAATATATTTTCATTCAGTCAGAAATCAAACATTTTTATTAAAATATTGTTGACGATCTGGCCCTTAACTCCTTCGGTGCTCATGACAAGCCCAGCTCCTCATGAGTCACAGTGGAGCTGTGCTCATGACGAGCTGGGCTCACCATAACGGGTGCGCTTTGCCCACGCACGATTGATTCCCCGCCTGTGCGGGAGAATTAATCAGTGGGTGGAGTTGTGACGAGCCCAGCTCGTCAGGAACCCAGCTTCACTGTGAATTACCTCCCCAGCGAAGGGGTTATTTGATTTTATGATGCTCTGAGACTAACCTGTTTTTTTTATTCGTATAAATATATGTAGGACCGTTACATTGCTTTCCGAGATCATGCTTTCCATAAATAATGGGCTAATTAGGTAATTGTGGTTGATATGGTTTTGTCAATTACATTTGTGTTGTATGTTTCACCTCTCACCTGCCATAGTCAGTGTTTCATTATTAAGGTTAACTTTCGCAAAAAGACACATTGACCATTGCACCCATGCACCTGGAAGAGGCAAAGAAACTAAGGAGTGCCAACTATGACTGAGGTTTATGCCTACTTTGTGTGTAGAATATTTGAATTGATAAAAGAAGAACAGGGATGTTATTGTCTGACCTAATCATGCATTGTGGACAAATGTGGAGGAAAGTCAACAAACCATCAGTGTTTTTTATATTTCATTATTTCCATCTGTGGCTGCCTGTGCCCAATCTCCTATGTGGCCAGTGCCATGGCATGGGGGTTGACTGGATGGCCTGGACTGTAGTATGTCCATGTGCCCAACCTACTTTGTGACCAACTCCTGCAGGGCAAAGCTTCTGTCTATGAGCAGTGGGGTTGGTCATAGGGACTGACCTCTGTCGAGGCTGTTGCGTATTCGACCATGCAACCAACCCCGCTGCACCCATCATTGGTTTACGTGTAATATTGGTTGGCAACAGGGCCTTTGACCTGCAGCCAGGCACTGCACCCAACCTTCTGTGTGATCAGCCACCATGTGGCCAATACCTGTTGTGTTTAGCCAAAGTGCAGCAACAAATACTTCGTAGGTGCCTAGTTTCTAAAATTATTTGTTCAACATGTGCAGGTGTCTATGGTGACTGTCTTGGCACATGGTTTGGCCCTGCACTTGCTCTGTTTTTCTCAGCATGTTGTGCACAGCCTTTGGTCATGCATTGCTTTGGTGTCAGCTGATATACCACTAGCTGTCACTGGAGCTGATAGCATAAAGGCTGTATGCAACAGTCTTGGTGCAGGTCCTGCATCAGCCCCTGTGAAACTGAGTACCTGTCCTTTGAACATGTGCTGTGGGCTCTGGGCAAATGGCTAGCTTGCGGGCCAGCCCTTTGCCGAGTCCCGTGCCACTGAATCGGCTATATATGACCTGTTTCTTAGCTCTCTGATCTGACAGGTATGCACATTATCTTGTAAATGTGAGTAATTGTGATATCCAAGTTATTTGTGATTCTGGGATGCACAAATTATGGCTGAATGACCAGCCCACTTATAACTGGCCCCTTATTTTTTGGCGAGTAGGGAATCAGACTAAGAGGAATCTCCCCACCAGATAAAAATCATATAGAGGAACGAATCGGAAGGCCGAGTTCTTACAAAAGGTACTTGAACTCTGAAGTGACTTCTGAAGTCTTTTTAACGTATGACAGAGGGTAGTGTATTTCTTAAATTTCGTGTCTTTTAAAAATCTTAAATCCTTGTTGTTGGAATAATAACAATCGGAAGAGCAAAGTGAAACACATCAGAAAGCAGTTACTAATTTGTATCAGGAAATATTTGAATTACCTTAATGTAGTCAGATTTCTTTTTTTAAAAAGGTCAGAATGAGAAGTCACATGCTTATTGGTACTTTCTACAAAAACATATCTCGATGAATATCCAGTCGCGGCTCCTCCTCTAAGGCTGAGGAGCATGGCCCAACTGCTCCTAGAGCAGTGAAAAGGGGAAAAATAAAATGAAAATGAAGTAATTATTATTTCATTGTTTGTTGCTGCGGGGCTGGGTTTGAGCAGGGCAGGGCTGGTGGCACATGGAGGAGGAGTGGACTGTGCACAGTAAGTGCGCCTGACTGCTTGGATGGCCGTTTTAGCCAACCAAGCAGTCATTCACACTTTCCATATTCCTCACCAGGATGCATTACACAGGCTGGAGGGGAATATTCACAGGCTCAGACAAATCACAAAGCTGCATTGCAGCGATGTGATTGGTTCAGGGGAGCCTGGGTGCCCAAGAGCTTCCTGCTGTTTCTTCCGGACTGGAGTCAGGAAGAGCAGAGAAGCAGTCGGAGGAGATATGCGCCTGTTGAAAATGGTGAGTTTTTAAAATATATATTTTAACCTCGCCCTGGCCCCACCCACCATCCCCGTTCCCTACCAGTCGCCTTGGTGAATAGCTCATTTCTGCTGATCGCTATCCAGTTTACTCTGGCGTCTGGTGTAGGCAGCAGGTGTTATAACATCTCAACCAAACTGCAATAAGTTATTACATTTGAGCAGCTAAGCTTTTTTTTCCTATTACAGGCGACTAGAGACATCACAAATTGACTGCTGTAAATTAGAGACAATCTTTATATGGTGATTGTAGGCTTCCATGTATTATAACGGTATTCACTATTTCTAGACCATATATCATCCTACCGGTGTATGCCTATCCATAATTATCTTTGTAGGACATATTTATACTGGCAGTATGTTAAAAGTAAAATTTTAAAAATCAAGACTATTAAAATATTATTAAATCTATCTATAATCTATCAAAAGGTATTATTTGAAAGTTTACAATTTAATGTAAAAAACTGACATGCCTAATCATGCTTAATTGATTTCTATGAGAAAAAAGAGAGGATGCAAAGCCTTACTTTTCATTGTCTCCAACATACAGCATGAATCCATAGCAATTGAAAAAAATTATCGTCCCAGAAAACACCCCAGCTATGCAGAAAGGAAGACTGCACTCAGGAATGGAGAGTAGCCTCCTGGTTCACCTAGAAGCCAGCTGGTAATACTCTGGTACCATGGGTGGAAATTGAAAGGGGAGTTCAGGTTGGAGGCATCGTGTGAACAGGGTGCATGTTGTCATGCAGGGACTGACCAGGAACACTTCTGTTTGACACTCAATACCTTTATAAGTGCAACCAGATGTTATCATTTTAGATTACAATGTACAAAGCAATTCTATCACCCAGTAGAGGTCCGTGCAGGTGGAGGACTTAACATGCATCCTCTTATAACTCTTTCACCACACCCACTTCGTTTGATTATACTTTTCACATAATCCCAGAGACATTATTTTTTATATTAGGTTGCTATCAAGGGGGGTTTCATTAAAGAGCATTCTATAAACAAATACGTTTTCTAGTATCATGTCAAGTGTAAATATATCCTTAACCGCATGCGCGCTAGCGGGTTTTCCCGCTGTGCGCTGAGATTTAAAAATCGCGCGGTTCGTGACAAAGCCAGCTCGTGATGCGCGTAGCGCAGGTAACGCCCATGACGAGCTGGCTTTGTCATTAGCGTCGAAGGGGTTAATGTAAGAAATTGGGTTATTAGTTAAAAGGGTTGACTACCAACCTGAAGTAATAAATACAGTCTTTGAACCAATAATTTCATTAAATTAACCTGGGCTCAAAACCCTGGTAGCAAGTGCACATAGCAGACAGGCTTAATTTAAAGGCAATGTGTGAAGTAGTTATGCAGTACCAAAAGACGTTATAAAGTTAAAAACATAATAATAGTCACAAACCAATTTAGAAAAATAAAGGATATTTTATTGTAAAAGAATAACTCTAAAACTACAAAAATCCAATAAGAAACCCATGAATATATTTTTTTAAATAAATCAAAAATAGCGTTAAGAAATGATGTTAAGTGCCACCTGTGGTCAGGATAGACCTAGGTCCTATTGTGGCAGACCGAGATAGAGGGCGGTTCGCATACAAAAACCAAGCCCGCCCTGGTCAGATATTTTACCTTCAAACTTAGGGCCCGATTATGAGTTTGGTGGTCCTCCAGCAGAGTGCCACACCAACTCTCTGCGGGAGGACTGCAAAACCCGTCCACACACTGCCTGCCAGATTAGGAGTTTAATCCTGTTCTGTTGGGAGGTGCTATTGCAGTCCCACTGCGGTACCTTCCAAAGGCTTAAAGGAGAGCCTTAAAAAGGCACAGCCATAAGAGCACCGCAGCACATTCCTGCACGGGAAGCAGTGCTTTGTATTTCTTCCTGTGCAGGAACAGGGGTTGCAGAAATACAGGGGGCACAACATATGCCCCCCTGAATGCATCCCCATTCACAGATGCCACAGGGGGCCCAGTAAGGACACCAGAGTTGTCTCACCACCACACTTTCCATGGTGGGCTCACTGCCATGGAAAGGATTGCATTGAGGTGACTCGTAATATGCTGGTGGTGCCGCAGAAGCACCGCCAGCATATGGCAGCCTCTGGCCGCTGCTCTACTGACAGAGGGTCATGGCTCTCCAGTGGTGGCAGCCGGTGGACTGCCAGTCTGGTGGTCCACGGACTTCCACCGTGACTGCGGCTGTCCAATGGACTGCGATAGTTATAAACAGACCTTTAGTCTCTAAAATCTTCAGCGGGGCAAGATAGCTGGGGCAAAGGAGGGCTTGAAGAGGTCAAATATCCTTAACATGAGGTCTGGGTCAAACCAATGACTTTTGGCAAGGAAACCTCTGAGTAGAATACATTTGGATTTTACACCGAAGGAAGGTACTTACGTACCTTTGGAAGTTTTCTACCTTCCTACTCTGTCACTATTTTTGGAGCTCACTTTTCGCTAGTGGGGTGAAGCTGTAGACTGTAGCTGAAGTGGGCTCCATGAGTTTTGATATCATCCCTGCGAAGTCCAGCGAACATGGATTTGCCATAATGCAATAGGTCTGAGTGTTGGGAAACTAAATCTTCAGTCCAGCTGCAACTCACCTTGATTAGATAGGTTTAACAGGTTTGTCCTGGTCATCCAGAGTTTATGAGTCCCAGATTTTATGGGGTTGTAGGAGAAGTCAAGGGTTCCAGGACTTGAGGAGCATCAGCAGGGTGTCAGGACTCACACCAGCACGGGCTATCAGCTGGGTCCTGCGCAGGTCCAGATGTTACTGATCTGCTGGGAATTTTCAGGAAAAGCCTCTTGTAGCATAAAAACCAGGTCAGCCTTATGACCCTTGGAGCCTTCTGAGGTCACAGATAGCAACTTCAGCCCTCTTCCGATTTTCCTCAAGAACAGTAGCGCTCTGAGGAGGGGACTGGGATGTCGTATTTATGCTGGGCACCAGCATGGGAGTAGAGGAGACTCTTGTTCCCTCTGTAACCAATAGGGTAAACGTTCCTAGAGTTTACCCTACAGCTTTTGCAGCATTTACTGTATGTAGTAATGCAGACAGTCCCAATGTGACTCTAACTGCCTAATTCCAAGATTGTGAAATGTTTTCCCTTATCCAGAGCCTGTGTGCTCATCTCAGAGGTATAGCCAGGGAATTGAGTGGCTCTTCCTCAGTGTCATGCTAAACCAGTCCTGGAGGCAGATTCCCTCTGACTGGACTTAGTGCCTGTCTGACGGCGAGAAGAAAAGTGTCATGAGACATCTCCCTGTGACCCGTGAGGCCCCTTTGAAGTAAATTAAATTCCTGGGCAAAGCCCATATGGCTATCTTGCTAAAGGAACAAAAACGTTCCCACATCCAGGCATTTGTCTCTGCTCAGGAAGCAGTTTTCACATATCATTTATGGCTTGAGTATTCAGAGTATTGCAGCTGAAGGCTATTGCTAATTATCCTTCAGAGGGTTCAGACATGGAAAGGGTAAAAGTCCCCTTTCCCTAATACATATAAAAAAACAGATTTCACCACTTGATTGGGTTTTTTAATAAATAATACTTATAAAGGTGTAATCATGTTTGTAGATATGCACTGTACCTTATTGGCTATAAGGTCTACATAGGGGTGACATATTAATATTTAAAGGGGAGGTTTTGGCCTATCAAAAGGTTTTATTTTATCAGATTGAAAAGGCAGCAAATTCGAACAAGGAACTCTATAAAATCTTAGAAGAATTCTCGACTATCCCTGTGCAGACTGGTGCCCCTCTCTCACAAGACTGGGTGGACTCCCTCTCTGAGTTTTTTTCAGACAAGATCTCTGTTATTCATTGCTCTTTTCCACCTTCCGAATCCTTAAACACCATGGGAGAGGACGTAATCGACTCTGTCAGCCCTCCCCCTCTACTTGCAGACTTTTCCCAGTTCAATTCAGAGGATGTGGAAATGGCCTTGTTGAAAATCAAATCGGGCTCACCAGTGGACCCGATGCCACCTTGCTTTTTCTCCACCATTTCCCCTCTGCTTCGTGACAGCCTCACTGACCTATTCAATAGATCACTGTCACAATCAATGATTCCTGTGATATGGAAGGCTGCCAGAGTTAGGCCAATCCTAAAAAGCCTTCTGCACACCCAAACTTTCTGATAAACTATCGGACGATCTCTCTACTCTCCTTTTTTGGAAAAGTGCTTGAGTCTTTATTTAACAGACAACTTGTAATCCATCTTGAAAGCAACAGCCTTTTGGATACATCACAGTCGGGTTTTAGGGCTGCGCACAGCACTGAAACAGCGCTGGTGGAAGGCGTGGACAACATCAGACTGGCATTGTATAAGGGACAATCATCTATCCTTATACTGCTAGATATGTTGGCTGCCTTCGACACCATCTCCCACAGCATTCTGGAACAACGGCTCTGGAAGTTTGGTGTCAGAGGGAGGGCCCTGAAGTGGCTCAAGAGCTAACTAACCGATCGAGCCACCGCAGTTCAGATCGGAGATGTGGTCTCATGCAGTAGGCCAGTAAGGATGGGAGTACCTCAGGGCTCTATTTTGAGCCCAACACTTTTCAATCTCTATGTAACTCCACTGGCCAGGGTGATCAGGTCATACAGCTGTGATGTAGTGTCATATGCCCATGACACTCAGATTCTGATCACCTCGGCCCTGACCCCATGGACACAAAAACACGCTTTATTAATTGCATGCTGCACGTTGACAGATGGATGGCACTAATCATCTGCAACTAAATGGTAACAAGACCTAGGTGATACTCTTTGGGAAGGCACTTGAGCACTGGTCAAAAAATTGGTAGCCCCCAAAACTAGGCCCCTGTCCAATTCCTAGGCCGGCAGTGCACAATCTTGGTATTCTAATTGATGAGCAACTATCAATGAAGAACCAGGTTAACCAAACAATAGGCACCTGCTTTGGCATTATGCGCAATTTGCGCACAATCTTTAAATGGATTCCGATAGAGGTAAGGAAACCTTTGGTACAGGGACTGATCATCAGCTGGATGGACTATGGGACGCCTTGTTGACACCAATAAATGAAGATCTGCTGTCCAGGCTACAGGTTCTGAAAAACACCGCAGCCAGGCCAGTGCTGAATCTTCCGTCAAGAATACCTTCAGCACCCAGCTTAAAACTCCCTCACTGGCTTCCTGTAAGGAGGAGAACCTGGTTCAAAACCCTCTGCCTAGCACATAAGCATATGTACAGTAGGTGCACCAGCTACCTGGCAAAGAGACTCAGCTGGTACCAGCCTCGCAGGCTATTAAGGTCCAGTAACAAATTTCTTCTTACCCCTTTTAGAGTCCGCATTGCCAAAAATGGTGGAAAATCATTTCCTTCTTGGCGCCCGCCCTCTGGAACGAATGACCTCCCCACCTCCGCATGGCAACTGATCACAATTGCTTCCGCAGGGAGCTAAAAACATGACTGTTCGATCATTAAATGTAGTTTATTTTATTTATTTATTTATTTGATTTGTATAGCGCACTATAACCCAGAGGTCTCTAAGCGCTTTAGATCTTCCCTCTAGCCGGAAAGTCAGAGCTGTCCATCAGCGCCATGAGAGCTTTGGGTGATATGTGTGCTCAATAAATAGCCCTAATTTCATTTGATTTGATAGGCCAAATTGCAGTTTTTAAACTGCTTAAGTGAAGCTCCAATGGTAGGCCTAAAGCCAGGTTTGCACCACTACTGTAGTGGATGGCACAATGGATGCGGCAGTCAACTAGTGACATAAATATGCCAATTAGGAGAATACCAATTCAACCATGTTTAAAGGGGGAGCACTGGCACTTCATTACTGATTAGCAGGAGTAAGGTGCGCAGAGTTCAATATCCAGCAAAACAGATAAGATAAAAATCTGAGAGTACACCCCACAAAACCTGCCCATTTCATACACATAACAACAGAAACAATTGTCTTTTACATCCATAGATTGTGTATATTGATAATTTACTATTGCTTGAAATGACTAGCTACTGTTTTTCAAGCACTGTGTCGGATTCGCATCTGTACGCTCAAAAGAGTGCAGGGTGTTTGCTTCATAAAGAACATAAAATGGCTTAGATAATATCTTTGAAATATATGTTTAATAAAAAAAGACTGAGAGTATCAATTTTGAAATGTTCTATTGTGACACATATCCAGATTAATATACTGGCCAGTTACTCCTGAGAGGTGTCAGACAATGTTAAAGAGAGGATGGATGCCTCCGTTGATTAATGGTACTTTCAGCGGTTCCTTGACAGATTTCGAGTTTAGTCTGACTTCTACATCTATCACATTTCACTTTGTAGCTATCCACCCATTTTCCTATGCTATTTAGGAGGACATGACAGAAAAGGCAGACTTTAGAGGTTAGGTCGATGAGACACAGGTCTGTCTGCCATCAGTACATGGATAAAGATGACAACCTGAGCCTCCAATTAGGCGCCCAGTAAGGCACACTGTAACTAACCAAGGAGCCGTTTAGCTCAAAAAAATGCATTTCTTCCAAGAAATATAGAGATGATGATGTCATAAATCATGACATTAAATGCATTCATTTTGAGAGGTTTTTTTTTTTACTGTTCAGTGCTGGGTCTCATTTGACATCAAGCCAAATTACATTTCCTTTCTGCCCACCCAATTTCCCCTAGCTATATACACAGTACAAAGGCTGAGCATTGGATCCTAATATTGTTATGCATATTTAAAATGTTACAAATAAATACCTTTGGGGGCGATTTAAAGTTTCACATCTGCGTTAACTAGGGAATGTCAGAGTGTGTGTGTTTTTTGAACTGCAACTACAGTGCCCCAACTACACTGCCCCTCGATGAAGGTTTTATGAGTGAAAAAGGCTCTTTAGAAGTAATACATGACTAGCAACTGTGTATTTTCGTGTTCTGTTGCATGGTTTGTAGCAGCATATGTAGCACAAGGCATGTGATGTTGTGTTTTGTAATTGTTACTAGATCCTCAAGATTGTCTTTTATGGTCCTTCACCTGTAATCTATATTTTATTATGATATAGTATTTATTAAATGAAGAGAAGGTCCGTCTCTAAAATTCAAGAACATAATGCACTAATTACAGTTATGAATCAGTGTCTCCATCCAGTAGCATTTGGTAAATGTATTTTTTTCCCCACATTTCGTTTTTTAGGTCTCATCCTCGAGACCTATTGTCGCCCAGTTGCTTCTCAAGGGAGACAGAGCGGTGCACGAGCCTACCAGGGTCTGGGGACGCGCTTACGCAGGCCGGCCAAAGGCACGCACACACGCACGCGCAGACACACACACGTGCAGACACACACACACGCAGACACTCACACACGCGCAGACAGACACACACACGTGCCAAGCCCCCCAAGCCCCACTTACCGCATCAGCGGCCTCGGCCGCCACTCCTGACTTCTGCTGCCACCGGTCCTCTGGGCCATCCACTCCGTGGGCGTGGGCTTCTCGCAAAGACGGAAGTCCCGCCCCACGACAGCTGTGAGCGTGCACATCCCGAAACTGGAAGTACGGGAGCTTGCACGCTCACGGCTTGTTCTAAACTTCCGGTGTGGTGCATAAACTGTGAGTAACGTTTGTGTACCAGTGTAAGTGGATTTTGAAATACCAGTATTAATAATTCAAAGGCACAATTGTCCAGCAAAAGAACATTTATTTTTAAGCATAACTAACGCGTGTCTGTGTATTTCCCAAGAGTTTTACAAGGCTGATTATAATGCAGACTGACGGCAAAAAAATGTGTGCTATTATAATAATTTCAAATATTTCTACAAACAATGAATAGCTGGAGTTTTCCGTTAAATGTGCAAGAACGCTGCAGTTTCTTAGTAAGTGAATGGCCGCTGTTGCACCTTTGCGAAAGACCACAATTTAAGGACAGACACTAAGTTGACAGTAGTAATCCAGGAGGTCACGGTTATCAGGCCGCATACAGCAGAATCCGTTTGCCGTGCTGGCGCTTATTCTCTATGCAGCACAGTGCATTCTTTCAAAGGAGCAGCAAAAAGTAAAGTGTGCCATCCCTGCTTACTCTGGTACTTACTCGTGCGACCCAAGTACAATGGTTTAACCAGAAATTTAAAATCACCACCAGATTTAATGGACGAAAATAACCACCAGATTTGATGTGTGATGTGTTTGTTCTCTTATCCAACTGTCGAATTAGTTCACTGTACACAACTTCACTAGCTAGTGTTGTGTCTTCACGCTCATGGTACAGCTCTTTTGGGAACTTACCAATCTGGAAAGAGGCCTTACTTTCGTTTCTGCTTGTGAGTGGAATAGAAGACTTGACCTGGTCACTAGCAGATATCAAGTCACAGTTCCCTATACTGGACATAGCTTCGAAGTCTATTATTGCTTACGGTGCTTAGTTTGTAAAAGAATAACTGCTGGGGCCAAGAGGTTTGTTCAGAAGCCCGCAGCCGGCGGCATCGAAGGTCTGGGTGCCAAATCTGAGGATGTGGCGTAATGGCCTGATCTGCCGACTTTAGCGCTAGGGAACCAGGTTCGAGCCTCGGTGTCGGATCAACATCCTCTGATTCTGGGCCCTTAATCTCCCTGTGCCTACCAAAAATAAATGTGTCCTTGTGTAACTTAACTGGTGCTCCTGTAAAGCGCTCCAATACCTTTCGGTCGAGTTCGCACTATACAAATCTGCAAAAAGAAGAAGAAAAAAAGAAGCCTGTGTAGTCTAGTTTTCACCTCATGCCTCTTTAATCAGGCATCTGCCACTCCCTGCCTCTTTATTTCACTCTAGCACCTTCTCGTCATCCCCGCTTTCTCTCTGTCACGGTTTTCTTCTTTCTTTCCCTCTTTCTCTCGCTCTCGATCGGAGGTTGTTGAGAAAAAAAATAAGTGCTAACACCGGCTCATGTTAACCACCAATTGCTTCTAAATTTTAGACACAGCAAATTAGGCATGCTAGTGGCACACACCGCGTACACGTGCCGAGCAGACCTTGAAGCAGAGACTACATGCTGCACACACGCAACTTACGTTCTGTCTCCCGCACCATGGAGACCAAATGTTCATTGCTACTGGCGGCACCAAGCCTGCTGGGCAGGAACAACAGTATGAATCAGTAATAGGTAACTGTCACAGTTTTTCAAGGCCAAATGTTCTCATTTCAAACCGATCATGAAAGGCAAAACGATGTCCTTAACTCTACCAAGTACAAATAAGGTACACCAATTGCTGTGTACCCAGTGCAAGGCAACTCGAAGTCATTCAGGTCTATCCAACCCTCAGTAATGTGATTGGCCTTAGTGTAATAAGAGGGATAGCAGTTCGCTCTGGCAATCAAACCTGTACAATATGTGGAATGGCTCAGATGCTGCTACATGTAGTTAACTATACTAAGGCCAAGCACATTACTGAGGTGTGGATAGACATGGATGAGTAGCTACTCTAGCTGCCCACTGCATCAGTCTTTCTCCCATCGCTGGTCCCGCTCGTCTCAGTGATCTTGGGAGCAAGGACCTTAGAGAGGAAAGTCAGAACTCAAGATGCAGAGATGTTGCAGGCATATCTTCAAATATGGTGTCTATGATTCCAAAACAGTCTAGATTCCTTGTAAAAGAAGCCTGTTTATGTTCCTGGCATCTTTTTTTAATCCTATGTATTGATGACTATCTCCAGTTACATATTTATTGCCTTCTCTAACTCCAGTGATGTATGTTCCGGCAACTCCTTAAATACTCTATATTTTTCTGACAGCCACCTACTTATGTATGCTCCTAAAAGGTGCCTCAAATTCCTCTTTCCCCATGCGCCTCAGTTAAGTACGTTCTAGGGTGTACTCTTCTCCCCATTACACTCCAACACACCAAATGACAGGATGTCACTGTTTTGAACTCGTGTTTCCCACCTTCACGTCATTCACAGACTCAGATTTTAAAGTGTTTCTTTTATGCACAAAACTCCTTTTCTGACGATGCCTAAAGTATGAAATATGATAACAGGATGAAAGTGATAAGTTCACCCCAAAGAATTGGGAACTTTAGGAAAAATTACTAAGACATGATCATCCTCCACTGTGATGTCAGTATTAAGCCAAGGTGAAATTTAAATAACGCTGGCATAATTTGGCAAATTTAAATAATGCTGGCACAATCTGGCATAATTTGTGTAAAACAAGCTATGTGGAATTCCGGAAATTACACCAGGTGGCATACTTACGCCCACACATACACTATGGAGCAAAGAGGGAAAGAGAACCCTGGTAGCCCTCCACTCAAAACATTAATCCACACAAAAACCAGGGTACTAGGGCTACGGAGATCAAAATGTCGTATCCCCTCGATGTAGTCCTACTTAGAGGTTTATAGTTTTCTATATAACACTCCTTGTACTCTGTTTCGTAGTATTCATATGTCTCTCTAAAAACCTAATCTCACACTTTGTTGACAGTTTTTCAATACATGATGGGATCGAAGACTACACGATCTCAAGTGTTGCAGTCCCAATCATAAAATCCTCAATGTGAAAATAGTAAAAAAGTGAAGCGAGCGTAATGACACCTCACGGACGTACCACCAAGCGGACCACTGATAGGTACTCACCAGTTGAGTCCATTGTTATCACAGTGAAGGTGGCGAGAAATTTTGTTTACAGTATGGGGGCTTGAACCCGCCCCTCTTCTCCATTGGCTGGCTTCCTAAACGGAGGCTAGCCATTGGAGGAGAGGGGCGTCACTCCGTTAAAGACGGGATTCGGGGGGGGGGGTTTTACTTACTTTCTGTTTTCTTTCTCTCCTCTTCCCATTGGCTGGAATTTTACATTCCAGCCAATGGAAGATGAGAGAAAGAAAACCACGCCCCCGAATCTGAAAATGACGCTGCTTTCTCCGAGGCATTTCTGCTTCGCCTCGGAGAAAGATGGTGGTGTGCATGGCGTCCCCCCCTGAGTCGGTAAGTTTTCTTGCCTCTGCCTCCTGGCTTCGCACGTCTTTTTCTTGCCTTTGTTCCCTAGCTGCGCTCGTCTTTTTCTTGCCTTTGTTCCCTAGCTTCGCTCGTCTTTTTCTTGCCTTTGTTCCCTAGCTGTGCTCGTCTTTTTCTTGCCTCTGTTTCTGTGTGTGCGAGGTACACAATGACATGCTGCGGCCGCTGAGTCAGCGCTGGAGCCTCCGCTGGGGACACTGCAGCAGCAGCCGCCGCCGCGCTGCCCCGGAAGCCTCCCTCCTCCCCCTGGTTGTGCGAGCCTGCTCTTCACCACTCCTCCTCCTCCCTCCAGATGGCAGCTGCACATTGACTGAGCTGAAAAAAACACCCGGAAAGATGGCGCCTGTGGGACACCTGGAATCGGCGCTGTGCCCGACCTGAGGGACCCCGTGTGCCCGGATATGCGGCCCTCTCCTGCCCCATCGCTGTGTTTGCTCTCCTGCCCCCTCCGTGCTTGCTCCCCTGCCCCCTTGCTGTGCTTTCTCCCCTGCCCCCTCGGTGTGCTTGCTCTCCAGCCCCCTCGCTGTGCTTGCTCTCCTGCCCCATCGCTGTGCTTGCTCTCCTGCCCCCTCGCTGTGCTTGCTCTCCTGCCCCCTCTCTGTGCTCCCTTGCTCTCCTGCCCCCTCGCTGTGCTCCCTTGCTCTCCTGCCCCCTCGCTGTGCTCCCTTGCTCTCCTGCCCCCTCGCTGTGCTCCCTTGCTCTCCTGCCCCATCGCTGTGCTTGCTCTCCTGCCCCCTCGCTGTGCTTGCTCTCCTGCCCCCTTGCTGTGCTCCCTTGCTCTCCTGCCCCCTCGCTGTGCTCCCTTGCTCTCCTGCCCCCTCGCTGTGCTCCCTTGCTCTCCTGCCCCCTCGTTGTGCTTGCTCTCCTGCCTCCTCACTGTGCTTGCGCTCCTGCCCCCTCGCTGTGCTCCCTTGCTCTCCTGCCCCCTCGTTGTGCTTGCTCTCCTGCCCCCTCACTGTGCTTGCTCTCCTGCCCCCTCGCTGTGCTTGCTCTCCTGCCCTCTCGCTGTGCTTGCTCTCCTGCCCCCTCGCTGTGCTTGCTCTCCTGCCCCCTCGCTGCGCTTGCTCTCTTGCCCCCTCGCTGTGCTGTGCAATCTCCATCCGCAGGGCACTGGTCGCCGTCCGTCTCCAACTCGCAGCGGGGCAGCGTTGCGGACTGGTTCACCACCGAGAGATGGCAGCCGCCATCTTGCGCCCTCGCAGTCCGAGCACTCCACAGCGGATTTCTGCTTGTTGCTGCGGCGTTTGCAGTCTGCAATGCCACCACTCAGCTCAGGGATGTTTCACCTTACAAACCAGCAGGTTTTAGTGCACTGATGCCGCGATTTCAAGTGGACATTTGGCGGATCGAGGATCAGCCCGGCAGAGCTGCACTGAGGCCCAGGTCACGGTATGTGGCGCCTGGAATAGCAAAGGGTCTGCACATGGGCCGATCTCGTTGCAGGCCCCGCAGTCACTTTTCACTTGTGGGCCAAGCAATGCAGGCAATACTTTGCTGGGGACAAACGCCGATGGCGCGGCGCACCAGGAAATCCTAACATCTAAGCCCTGTCCTTTTCAGACTGGGGGGCGTGTTTTTCTTTCTCCCTTCTTCTCCATTGGCTGGAATGTAAACAACGGGTATGTTTTTGCCTTGTTGTTTACCATTCCAGCCAATGGAGAAGAGGGTAGAACAAACCTAATAAACACACCCCCAATCCGAAAAAGGACGGGGCTTAGATGGAGAGAATGACGACACTGAGACCTCTTCTCCAATGGCTGGCCGTCATTTAGGAGGCCAGCCAATAGAGAAGAGGGGCGGGGTTTACCCTCGCTACTCAGTCATTAAATCTCGCCAGCGAGACTGCGCATGTGCGCAGCCTACGCTAGCCGAGACCTATAAACACATGACATAACATGGGTGGCACGGCCCCACAGGGTAGGCACCCTGGCATCATATCCAAGGGATGGCACGGAGCACCTGTGCTTCTGCTGCAGAGCCTGTCCGGTCTCTGCAGACATATGGCGCTGAGAGGTCGAGAAGCTCTCTAGAGAAGCACATGACATAACAGGAGTGGCAATGCCCGCAGGCAGGTACCCTGGCATCCTATACGAGGGATAGCACGGGGCACCTCTGCTTCTGTCCGAGAGCGTGTCTGGTCTCTGCTAAAAAAAGTACAGCTGAGAGGCAGAGAAGCGCTATAGAAAAAAACAGCCCATGACACAACGTGGGTGGCACGGCCCCGCAGGGGAAGGCACCCTGGCGTCCTATTGGAGGGGTGGCACTGGGCATCTCTGCTGCTTCCCGATAGCATGTCCGGTCTCTGCGAACATATAGCGCTGAGAAGGGCTAAAGAAAAGCACATGACATAACATGGGTGGCAATGCCCCGCAGGGCAGGCAGCATGGCATCCTAACCGAGGGATGGCACGGCGCACCTCTGCTGCTGCCCAAGAACGTGTCTGAGGTCTGTGGAGAAGCCGCTTCTCGAGACAGACCGACGGAAGAAACCTGTGGCCGTCCAGCTGCTGCCGGCACGGCAGGCATCCGTTGCCTCCTCTGACAGTCATACCTGGCTGCGGGCATTACAGGCTTACACTAGGAAATGACGGCTCTACACTCTGCCTTAATATCCATGCACTGTAAAATCGTCCCCGATGTAGTGTCCTAGCATGGACACGTTCTAGTGTTCAAGTGTCTGTATTACACTTTGCACCCACCCACCACAGACGTCATGGTGTCACATGACGCTGGCAATAAAAGGGGCCGAGCGCACGTGCTCGCGGCCATTCCCACTACCCTCATCTGGTGTCTGTGTCAGGTCATTGCTGCGCCTAACATGCGGGCCTAGGGCCCTCCACCGCAAACCTTACAATGGCGACGAGGCCGGTAGTGCAGCCCATGCGTGCCACTACCCACTGCTAAATCAACAAGGAAAAGGGGAAGAGAGCTGCCCGCCTAGAGGGCATCCCCTGCAGCTGGGCGCAGCGCGCCGAGAAGCCGGTGGGCACGTCGGCGCCCCACAGCAAGCCGACCGGAGCCCACCCGCGTCGACCGCCACCACCGAGTGCCACCAAGCAACAGCGGACCGCCCAGAGCCCACCTGCGACGGCCGCGAGGCTTAAGACCCCCACCGGAGAGGTGCACGGGCCGAGCGGAGCCTACCCGCCACGACCGCAACCAAGCATCTGGCCCGCCGGCCGAAGGTGAGCCCCACGGGCGAAGTGCCCGCCCTGAACTGAGCCATAAATAAGCAGGACCAGCGGAGCCCACCCGCGGCCTGCCCGAGTCGTTCCCCGCCCCCGCCGCGTGTGTGCTTGGAAGCGGCGGGGCACAGAGACTAATGGCGGCGTGAAATACAGTGCGGCCGGACCCGCAATCACCATAGACTACGAGGGGGAGGGAGCGGAGTAGCTAACCGCCTCCCGACCCCCCTCGCAACGTGTTCCAGGCCAGCGGAGCCCACCCGCGGCCCGCCGGTAGCCCCCCAGCAAAGGAAAGACTCTGCAGCGCCAGCGGAGCCCACCCGCGGCCCGCCGGTAGCCCCCCAGCAAAGGAAAGACTCTGCAGCGCCAGCGGAGCCCACCCGCGGCCTGCCGACGGCACCCCCGAGTGAAGAAGAACTGCAGAGCCAGCGGAGCCCACCCGCGGCCTGCCGACGGCACCCCGAAAGGAAATGAAACTGCAGAGCCGACGGAGCCTACCCGCGGTCTGCGATGTCAGTGGCAGGTCTCCGCCGCGCAGCGTGTGCGAGTAGAAGCTGCTGCGGCGGGAGACCGGTGAGCAGAGTCTGCAGGGCCGGAGGAGTACCAGCGTCTGTATAGGCAGAGCCGGCGGAGCCTACCCGCGGCCTGCCTCAAGTGCACACACCCAGCGAGGAGTGAAGGGGGTGGCGCGCTTCCCCTGCCTGCGAGGGAAACGTCTCCACTGCCCCCCCCCCCGCCCGCCAGAGCAGAGAAGCATCAACACACCCCCCCCCCCTCGCGAGGACTGCCGAGGCTGCAGCGAGCGGGGAGGGGAAAGAAGGAAGCGCCTACACGCGGCCAGCGCCGCTGCAGATCAGAGGAGCCTCCACCTCCTGGGCTCCATAGGGAAATGAAGTGCCTGTAAGCGGCCAGCGCCGCCAACCATAAGCTGTGCCACACAGGAAAACTTTGAAGACTTTTACCCTGTGCACAGCCACGGAGCAGTACAGTAACGGTGCCTCACTTACATGCACAAGCACTCCTATGTGCCCCCACCCTGTGAGCAAACACAGAGATGCAAACCCAAGAGACTCACCAGCTCCCAGCAGCAGCAGCTCCAGCCCCCTGTGCACTGTGACAATAGAGTGCACATCAGGGGAAGACAAGACAGGCTGCTAACAAATCCAGCAACACTGCCACCCAGTGGCCAAATGCAAAAGTGCACCTACCTCCACAAGAACCAAAAACAAGCATTGCACAACGCAAGAAAACTCACGCAGCAAGCAAGTTCTCCACAGCGCGAGTGACAGCGAAAGCGTCTAAACTCCCGCAGCAAGGAAGCATCCAACCTCACGCAGCAAGTAACTGCGCAACAGCGCCAGTGACACCCACACACACCAGCAAGGAGTCGGCGGCTGCCACTTCCAACGCGACGTGGGAAAAGGCACCAATGCCTCTCAAAGCATCCAAGCACTGACGTCTGGAGGAAACGACTGCCAACCACTAAAAGAACGCCCAGGGAAACTACTGCCGCGATCAAAAGACGGAGAGAGCAGCGACGCCTTGTGGCCACAGGCGCTCACCGCAGCATCACCTACTCCCGCCAACGGTCCACAGCATCAAGTACCTGACGACAGCCAAAGCAGCAAGTACCCAACGTCACGCAACAGGCGCCCCAGAACCCTGAACAGTAAGTGCGCAAACAACGCGACATGTGGCGACGCACAGCCACCGCAAGCAGCGCCATCGCGCAGAACAATCTTCGCGGACGACCCCACGACATGGCGCCTCCAAGGAGCCGATCCGCAAAACGATCGCCCATCAAGTGCCGACCCGCGACAGATCCGTGGCGCCTCCCAGGAGCCGATCCACAGAGTGATCGCCCATCAAGTGCTGACCCACCACGGGTCCCCAGGAACTGTTGTAGCGCAAAGTCCGACAGGACGACCGAAAGCAACCTGCCAGGCATCGGCAGAAGTGGACCACCAACCGGTCCAGGACGTTCAACCATGAACAGGTCTACAAACATGGACCCCCGAACGTCACCAACAACCATCAAGAAAAGAAAGCATCAAGAAAAGAAGGTTCGCGACACCAACTCTGGCTGCTGAGGAAGAAAGGAGAAGGTGTCCCCGACGGGGACAAGACCAGGGGTACACATGCAGGGTGCGCGCACTGCATGGAGGACCCAGGTCAGGAGAGAAGACACAAGATCGGTCCAAGTGATGTCGCGATGCAGAAGAAAGGAGAGATCTGAGTGGCACGTTTGCCACCGTGAAAAGGAAGGAAGAAAAGGAGAGATCTGAGTGGCACGTTTGCCACCGTGAAAAGGAAGGAAGAAAAGGAGAGATCTGAGTGGCACGTCTGCCACTGCGAAAAGGAAGGAAGAAAAGGAGAGATCTGAGTGGCACGTTTGCCACCGTGAAAAGGAAGGAAGAAAAGGAGAGATCTGAGTGGCACGTTTGCCCCCGTGAAAAGGAAGGAAGCATATCCATGTGGCCTGTTGCCACAGTTAAGAGTAGAAGGAGAAGTCAGTGCGAAGCAACATCCCCACAGCGAGCTAACTAAGGAAAGAGAGAGGAGTGCAGGAAGACCACTCACGCTCCCGAAGAGAAGGAAGGCGACAAGTGCCAGGACAACGGTGCGAGGAACACAAGGCCGGAAGAACACCAGTGGCAAAGAAGACCAGCTGACAGACGATGTTTCCGCACAGCCAGGATCTGCGGAGAGGAGCAAGCGAGACCGTTAGTGACATCCACCTTTGGGGTCACACGGACACTGGACACATGCCAGCCGTGGTGACCCAGGGGCAGAGGCCTCCGGGACGCAGTCCCCGCGACGAGAGACGGTCCTCCGACGCCCATCCGAAAGGTCCGGGGAGGGCGAAGACATCGCAAGCAAAGACAGAAACCAACAGCTACCTTGGGACGAGGCTGCGGAATCTGAGGTGAGACACATCGTCTCTTCCATACCCCCACTGACGGCGGCGCAGGAACAACTGATGTGGACACATCCAGCCCAGCGCGAATCCGAGAAGAGGACCTCAAGGATATCCTGTGGCAGGGGAACACCGACGAGAGGGGTCATCCTAGTGAGAGGGATGCCTTGCAACGGATCTGCCTTTTGCCAAGTAGGACACAGACTACAAATACAGCTAAGGCCCAGGCCGGAAATCGTGCATCATTCCCCGGCGAACCACAAGAACTCTAACTGCACCCGTCGCCATGGAAGTGAGCAAAAGAAGGACTGTGAGGACAATTTGGTCGCAGAGTCATCAACAGACTGTTTCCATCGAGCACCACAAACCGGTGCCACTGTGAACTGATGTTACCCGCAACAGGTTGAACACCATCGGTGATTCCAAGCAGCGGCGGATTGAAAGACACTGCGGAACACTTTACTGCATCCTGATACATGTTATTTTTCCCACAGGTTGATTTCTGAATGTGGGTCTTTGCAATTAAAAAATGGGAGGGATGTAGTGTCCTAGCATGGACACGTTCTAGTGTTCAAGTGTCTGTATTACACTTTGCACCCACCCACCACAGACGTCATGGTGTCACATGACGCTGGCAATAAAAGGGGCCGAGCGCACGTGCTCGCGGCCATTCCCACTACCCTCATCTGGTGTCTGTGTCAGGTCATTGCTGCGCCTAACATGCGGGCCTAGGGCCCTCCACCGCAAACCTTACACCCTCTACACTAAACCTTTAAACCAACAAGCGCTTCCGGAACTCTGCAAAGTGCTGTTTGTTTCTTAATGAATAAAATATGCAGTAGGTGGTTTAATTGAAAGAAAGGAAATGCCAGAGGAAGACAAAATGTGTGTGTTGTTTCTTTTCCCTCTACAGAAGCAGCCTTCCTTTAAAGCTGAACGCAGGAGGGTTGCATTCCAACGTCATTTTGATACCTAGATAGCTAAATGTGGTGCTCTCCCAACGTAATGGGTCGCAGTCTAAGTCATGATGAGTGAATGGAATATTGGGTAACAGTGGGAACATGCATGATTTGGGCTAGTTAACTCAAACAATAGACGCTGCAGCAAAGCCCGCAAGCAATTGTGGTATATCAGCAGCAGGAGCACCGCAATCTTCTAAATAAAGGAGGAGGTTATCAGCATATAGTAATACTGATTGAACTCCATCCGGCAGTCAGATTCTCCAAGACAAGCTCGGTGCTCAGAGTTTGGTCACCTGTGCCTCCATCACAAGGGCAAACAAGCATTGAAAATGCAATAGGTCTCGCCTTTGATTAAGTTAAAGCCATTTGCTTTGCTAATGGTATTTTATAGCAAAGCAAATGCTTAATGCTTGTTTTTGTAGTTATGTACTGTTATGAGTGTGGTCTTCCTGTAGGCAGGGTCTAGAATGGCACAGTAAGCAAAAAAAGACGAACTAACTATAATGTGGACCATAGCGATTGCCGAAGGCTGTTAATAATTCAAGGATTTCTTCCATTTAACTTGAAATGACAAGAGAAATTACAATGTCAATTTATTAATCCGTTGTCATCTTTATACTCTTTAAGTACTATTATACTCTTTATGGATTAACATAAATTCGGGTTGAAGTATGAGGCTGGATGTGTTTTTCTTGTCTTCTTTTCACACATTTCGTGCTTGAGGGAGCACACATGGTTCCAACTTGAAGCCCCCACTGGTGGCTTGTCCCAACCCATTGTTGCAAGACTATTGAATTATCAGAATCGTGACTTGATCCTAACAGCTTCATGTCAAGCTACAAGATCAACCCTTATGCTTACAAGAACCCAAATACATAAAAATCTTATGGCAACAATGGTTCACAATGGTATCATTTACAAAACATTTATTATATGGTGATTATTTCCTCTTGTACGCCTGTGGCATGGATGTTGATTTATTTAACATTGCAGTGTTTTTTTCTAAGTTTGCTACCCTATCGGGCCTCTGGAGAATTGAGCTAAATCCTGTATATTCCCTTTACACCACATAGGGAGACCCCTGCATCCCCAAATGTTAGATCCTCAGTTGCAATTACCAACAACTATCTTTAGATACTAGGGTATCAACACAGATCTTACACCTGGGGATTTATGCAATGGAAACTTGGGCAACGTGATGCAGGCACTCCGAACGCAAATCATGTTTGGGTAATTTCTGTCTCTGCTGGTAATCGGTTATGTGGCGTTTGTGAAAATGGCAGTGCTACCCAGACTCCTTTATTATTTCACTACCCTTCCCCATCTTCTCCCACACCCCTTCTTTAGGCAACTGGACTCCTCCTTGGTTACTTTAATATTGTTTTACATGTTTAACATTCATAAACCTTTAGAAAACATCCACAATCACTGGCTGATGTCATCAGTGATTTCATTTGCGAAGTCATCAGTGATGTCACTGACCATGTAATGAGTGATATAATATGTGATTTCATAAGCAGTGCATTGTGCGGCATAAGTTATAGGTAGCTCAGGTAACTATAACTGCTTAATTTGTATGGTTTTTAAATGAGGGAAATCTGAACTTAACTATAATGTACCTGTAACCTTTGTTTTTTTTGTGACTTTCTAAGAATATTTTTATGTTATTTCCTAACTATAACGTCACTGTAAGCTTTGGTTTTGTAAGTGAATTTCTAAGGCTTTTTTAGTTGTATTTCCTTACTGGGACCAGTAACTTTTGACAGTGAATATATGAATAAGTGTATGAGTGTCTCAATAGATCTGTGAGTTAGTGTGAGAGTGTCTCAGTGGACCTTTCAGTGGGTGTGTGAGTATCTGAGTGGGTCTGGGAATGGCTGCATAAGTCTCTCACTGGGTGTGTGAGTGGGTGTTTAAGTGTCTGGGTGGGTCTGTAAGTGGGTGTGTGAGTATCTGAGTGGCTGCCTGAATGGTTGTGTGAGTGTCTGAGTTGGTGCGTGAGTGCCTGAGTGGGTTTGTGAGTGGTTGTCAGAGTGTTTGAGTGGGTTTGCAAATGCCTTCAAAGATGTGTGAGTAAATCTGTGAGTGCATGAAAGTCTGAGCGGGTCTGTAAGTGGATGTGTGATTCTCTGAGTAAGTCAGTAAGTGGGTGTGTGAGTATGTGAGTGGGTCTGTGAGTGAGTACATGCGTCTCTGAGTGAGTCTTTGAATGAGTGCATTAGTCTTTGAATGGCCCTATTGGCTGCAGCATATTTTCCTGTATTTACCAATACTTGTTCCTCCTCTGCGTCTCTTATCAGTTTCCTGAAGCCGAGATACTGTCCACATCCACTATGGTGGAACAATTTTTTCATAAAGTTTTGCCTCTTGCTACTTTTTCCTTTAACCGTGGTTTTATATAGCACATCTTATCACCCAGAAAGATTAAATGATTTGCCCAGTGAATGGTTAAATATCCGACTGATCCCACAGATCACCTATACGCGATAGACCTATGAGGTCCCATTTGTCAAACCCCTTGCATTTCCACAAACTACCCAGCTCTTCCGAGTCCCATAGCAGTGTTGCCGGTGTAAGTCTGCACTCCCAACCAAGACCTTTAGACACAGTGTGCCAGACATGTACCGAATGTTTGGTGGGGGCCGTGAGTGTAAAGCGTTGTGGTTTAGAGTAAATGGCTCTATTGTAGTTTCCACCAGAGAGGAGCCACCTGTCCATGCTGTAGCCTGGGTCCCCGGGTCGAGCGTAGGTGCCATGGTTAATGGAGGCCAGTTGGGCCGCCCAGTAGTACTTTTTAATGTCGGGGAGGCTGATGCCCCCATTGTACCAATTCAGGGAAAGCTTGCTGAGAGCGATTTGTGGCTTCCCATCCCATAACAAATCTTGCTGGAGCTTGCGGGTTAGATGGGCAGAAGATTTGGAGATCTCCTGAGAGAAGGTGATTGGACTAATGTACTGCATGGCAACCCCAGTGTGTCCCAAAATACACTATTGACTCATTCAATACTATTAAATACATAGTTAGGGTTTACTTATAACACATGGTCTGGAATTGCTTATGGTTATGCACATACTGAAGCTGGGTTTGCACTGATATTTGTCAGGTGGCAAATTTCTATGATTTGGAAAAACCCAAGGGGTCCGGCTCTGACAGGAGGTGCTCAGCCTTAAAGTTTGCTACTGACAGACCTTCCATTGGTGCACATAACTGATCAGATATTGCCTCCTCCAAGCACTGAACACTAAATATACTAGAAGAGAAGACGCTTAAAAGAGGCAGGCATTGAAACAGGGAGTCTCAATTGTCTGATCAAAGGAGACCCGTTACCACTATAAACCATGCCTTCTCAACCCATGAAATTTGAGGCAAGTTGTTTTGCAATAGGGTCGGATCCAAATAAACCAACAAAAAAGCTTGTATTATACTGTTTATATGAGTAATATCACTAAAACACTATATGATGCATACATCAAGAGATATATTTCGAGGTGATGTATAAAAAGTTGACACCTCTAGACCTCCTTTGAGTTTTGAAATTACAGAACTAAGTATGAAAATAGTAACAAAAGTAACATGGAAAAAAAACAAGTCGATACAGTGAAATTGCCTATGGATTAGATAAACAACTACATAACTGTATTAATAAATGTAATTGTAATTCACAAGGTGTTATGTGTTAACATGCTGAATAAAAGGTATTTTTAAAAGAAGCACTGGCAGTACCAATAGATTGGATTTTTTCGTAAGTGAAGGTAATTATTAATTGGAATGTGTGAGTGGAAAGTTCAGGTTAGAAGTTTGTTAATGACAATAAGGTAACATAATGATAGGCTGGTAATCACTGTCTGGGAATGAGGATAATGCAAGGCTATGGAGAGTCAGCTGTGCATGAAGGAGAAGCATGTGAGGGAGTAAAGGGTGAGCTCCATTTGAGAGACAGTGGTTTAAGGAGAAAGGATTGCCTTCAAGTAGGAAAAGAGTTGGATGTGTGTTCATCTAGATAGCATGAGGTTGACTAGAGTTGGTACCCTTACACTGAGATAGTTTGAGTGTGAGAAGTGACATTTGTATGAGTGAAGGCCAGAGGTTTATATTTTGAATGATTGCACTGTGAGGGTATATAGAATAGGCGTGTGAAGGCTATGTGTGTGTGAGTGTGAAAGTGGTGGTCTTCCCGTGAGAGTTGTGAGTGAAGCATATGTATGGGTGAGAAGACAGAGGATCCTACAAGCGTTTAGTATGTATTGCAAAGAGTCAAATATTAACATTTCTAGTTGCTTCCTAACTGGAGATAGAATTTTTACATTTGTTAGTGCATCCCCTTGTTTCTCCAAGAAACAGCCTGCCTTGAACCATTGAAAATAACCTTTTGGTACTAGCCACTGTAAGGACATGTTGAATATCAACATTCTAAATGTCCTACCCCGCCTTTGTGGCTTCAAAGTCAACTTAGGGGTGGCATTCATATTTAAAAGCCCGATTTAGGCCTGTTAAAAGAGTTTATTCAACAGGGTGAATTTCAGTGTTTAAACTGCCACAGTCAGGCTACAATGGTAGGCATGAAGCCATGTTTGTACTGTGACTCTAGCGGATGGTACAATAGATTCTGCAATCCACTAGTGTCATTTACTTACAGGCACTGGGTACACTTTGTATCATATACTAAGGAAGTATAGGTAAATTAAATATGCCAATTTGGAGTATAAATAGTTTCAAAATGTTATAGTGGTCAGGGCACATGCACTGGGACCTGGTTAGCACAGTCACAGGTCACAGAGTAAAACAAAACAGCAGCATCAGTCATCAAACATGTTGTTGGATTTGTTCACAAAGTAAAGACTTTTGAAAACCTAGGCTTTCTTATAGATGTAACGAAAATATTGGCTTTTTGTCAAATGTATCTACTGTGCAATTGTTTCGCACCTGTATGTAATTTAAGATTGCTACTTACAATGCAAAGTTCATCTTCCACCTCCTTTTCATTGCACTCTTCTTTGAGGGTAGAATGTAACTCTATTAATGCAGTCTGCTCAGTAGAGGAGGCCCACTGCCAGCTTCCATATTTGTATGGCCCACAAAACTGCTTTGTTAATGGGATTTTCTTTCAGCGACATCTAGGGCCAACACATGCCCAAAGTCACTCAATTATTATCAAACTCTTCCATTAAGCAAAAAGACATACTAATTGGTTTTTCCAATTCTATTTGTTTCTGCCTCTGCCTTCCTGACCACGGGGGTCAAGGATGGCAAAGGCAGTAAAGGGGGACTCACTGGTAAAACAAGGCTAGCAGCTCCTGCTAAGCCGTAATGGGCAGTGCAGATGCACTTGCTAGGACCCTTATTAATGTACCCTTAAAATCTGCTTATTGAACATACATATGTAACTGAGGTTGATGCTTTGCAGCAAGTGACTGGCTACCAACAGCTCCTTGTTGCAAGAAGTGAATATTAACCCATGTGTGCTCCAGAGATTGTGTGGGAGCTATTGTACATCATCTACTTGGCCAATTCAATGAATTTACTGTATCACAGATCATTTGGGTATGTATGGCTCTCACTGAGATCCAGTACTCTGAATACCATATTCTAAATTCAGTTACAGCTGCTGCAATTTCATAAAGAAGTTCCCTGCGACTTTGCTAGGGTTGTCCAAAAGCTTGTCAGTTTGGTGCTGTTTCTGTGCTGTGATGGAGAGCAGGGAGCACAGCTTCAGGCGGCAAAAGTGAGGAAAGGTGCAGAGTGGTGGTGGTGGGTTGCAGGAGAACAGGTATTATGTTTATAAATTTGTACAGTAAAGGTGTTGTTTGAAGAGAGCGTGGTGTAGGTGGGTTGTTTTTTTTTCAAATGTAGGTGGAAATGAGTTATATATGCAGTGGCATACCACCCAGTTATATGTATATATTTGTTCATGTTTGTGGGGTACGTAATGGTAAGAGTGGTGTGAGAATACTTTATGACTGCAAAGATGTTGAAAGTAGGATCAGATATTTTAGGTGGCCCATTTATAACATAAAATTGTGCATAGTAATAGTGTGGGGGGAGGGGGTAACAAATAAAAAAATGAACAAAAAAATAATAAAACTTACCTGCTGCTCGCGCTGCCAGCCGCTGCCTCTCTGCAGCCTCTCCGGCCTCCTCGTTGCAGGGCAAGCACAATGCAGCATTGTGATTTGTTCCCCTAAGCCAATCACAAAACGTTGTGATTGGTCTGAGCACCGTGGTTCAGCGCTCAGATGGAGATAGGAAGCCTGTGCATGTTCCCCACCTGGCTGTGTAATGCAGCCTCGTGGGGAACATGCAAAGTGCATGAATGTTTGGCCGGCCCAAGAAGACCGGTCTAACATTAATGCACACTTTGAGTGGGCAAACTACTCCTCTCCTTGCCCCTGCTCTGGCCAGCGCCGCCCCTCCCTGCACCTAGGAAGGGAAAAAGAAAATAATAATAACACGTTTCATTATTATCATTCTCTTTTTCCTCTGCATTGCCTTAAAGCAGTGGGTCGACTCTCCTATGCCTTGGCGGAGGAGCTGCCCCTGATGTTTTCACCTTAGGGTTCTGAGACAACTTGAACGCTACTCTCTTTGTCCATTTAATTGCCCTCAGAACCCTTGTACCTTTTTCACTGTTACTCCTCTATGATTCTATGGGGCTTATTTACAAGCCCCTTGCTCCGCCGTTACGTAACTTTTTATATGGGAAAAAATGAAGTACGGGCGACGCAAGGGGCTTGTAAATAAGCCCCTATAAGTAAACAATAAGTTCAATCAAGTGAATAATTATGGCGTACACATTTGTAAGCAATTCCTTCTTACTGTTTACTTTCATATGCACTTCAAGATAAAATGGTAATTGGAAAAACTCAAAGTACATCAGGCTGATAACTGCTTATCCTTATCTCTAAATCCCTTAAGCCATTTCCATTTTGAGATTGGTTTGTTTTGAACTAATGTATGGTCTATGTCTACGTGTGTCCAATTAATTTGTACAAAGTAACCTTAAAAACAACTGATTATAATTTAAAATGAACTCAAGTTCTATATTTAATGTTAGTCTTTTCACATATACAATACGGTTATTTTCATCATAACTTGGTGTTCTTAGCCAACGTAAAATCAATGCATCTTGGTAAGGCAAAAACGTATTGTTCAAAGCAAATTCCTAATCTATTTTGCCAAGGCTTCTGTACAGATTTCCCTTGTGTTCACTTTCATTCACAAAGAGAGATGACATGTTTTATCTACTGCACTCCACTCCAGTGGCGGCTGGCAATTTTAACAGGGAGGGGGTGCCACACACGCAAACATGTGCACTCACTCACTCACACCCATGCATTTACAAATGTACACACACCCATTCACAGCACTCACTCACAACAAATTCAAATTTACACATTTATACATACACGCACGCACCCAACATTCAAAAGCATAAAACGTACCTGTCCTGCAGCTCTGGGAGAGGGAAGCCTCTAAAGTCCTGGGAGGTTTAGGATTGCTGCCTTACCTTACTGGCTGACCTTAGGATTTTAGGGCAGCCAATCAGTGAAGGCAGCCCTCCCTACCTCGTCACAGGCTGAGATGGTTTCACTGACGTAATGAGGGGAAGCAAGATGGTCAGCAGTGCTCCGGCTTCCTGACCAGATGCAGAATCACAGAAAATGATATAAGGATCAACTAAAATATAGGAACACCCTGTGTAACCCCAAAGACTTCAATAGAAATCGCAATAGTGAGGTCATGTGTAGCGTGGTACTCACTTTTCTGTGCAAGTCATTGTGAGAAAACCCTGTGCTGGGCTGAACTGCTCTTTGCCTGGTGGCAGTTGCTGGGTAAACTGACGACCACGCAGACTACGGGAGGTGCTCAGCGTTTCCTGCTACCTCAAAAATGATCCCAAAAGCCATCTGTGGGGCGGAGGCATAAGAGGAAAGGCTGCTGCTGTGGTCATCGCTGCTGCCCCACAGGCATCTTAAACCCCAGTGGACAAGCATCCTGGAACAGAGGCTGCGAATAAAAGCTCAGCGGCTGCGCGGAAGAACGGCCAAAGACTCGCCCCCACAGTGCCAGCCACCCAAAGGAGACTGCCAGGGAGAGGAAGGGGAAGGGCGGGGCTGCGCTTCTGCACCCCACCTGGTTCATCTGTGGGTGAGGTGATGTCAGATCCCTTCCTGCCCCAACATGATGAGACTGATCAGGCAACGATTCTGGAACGGGCAAAATCACTGTTGCTGTCTACTCTCAGGAGAGGAGAAAATCAAGGCTAGAATGGCTCAACAGATGGAGAAAAGGTAATGGATCCCACTTCCTTGCCTATTATGTAGGCTATTGCTGGGGGTATGGCAAATGATCTTGTATTGACCCAACCTAAGTTTACAGACCTTGTGGTGACTAATGATTGCTTCTTTTTATTGTTTGATAAGGCATGGTCAGCACATGGACCTGGGTCAGGCTCACTTACTGAATACATTGGGAACGAAAGTATATCTGGTACTGGTAGAGCTGACCTGGTCGCAACAGCTTGCAAAGTACCTAGAAATGAAGGGCGAGCCAAGCAACAGAAGAATGATCTAAAATTGGACTATTCACCGACTGAGAAATTGGTTGGTACCTTAATTACTAACCCGCAGGATGTTCCTAGCCCTCTGCCCCCGACCTAGACAAACATAAATACTGGGGATCAGGAATATGGAGCGCTCATCTCCACTATAAATGAGCTTGCTATCGGAAGGCAGCATGGGGGGTGTTTCTTCGACAGGTTGAGGCCAGGTATTATAAAAAAAAACACACAATTTAAGTGATTAACAGCGACCTGCAAAGTCTGGGGCAAAGTGGCTAAACTACTGTAAATACCAAGATATCAATCAATCAATCAATCAATCAATCATATAATTTGTAAAGCACACTATTCATCCATGAGGGTCTCACGGTGCTGGGGTGGGGAATGCTTCTACTGCTCGAAAAGCCAGGTCTTGAGGAGGTTTCTGAAGGTCAGCAGGTCTTGGGTCTGCCGTAGGTGGATAGGGATGGTGTTCCATGTCTTGGCGGCGAGGTGGGAGAACGATCTGCTGCCGGAGGTTGCTCTTCGGAAGCGGGGGACTGTGGTGAGGGCAAGGTCGGCGGAGCGGAGCTGGCGGGTGGGGGTGTAGAAGCTGAGTCGTCTGTTGAGGTACGTTGGTCCGGTGTTGTGGAGTGCCTTATGTGCGTGGGTGAGGAGCTTGAAGGTTATCCTCTTTTTGACCCGGAGCCAGTGCAGGTCTCTCAGGTGGGGTGTGATGTAGCTGCGGCGGGGATGTCGAGGATCAGGCATACAGAGGTGTTCTGGATGCATTGGAGCCGTCTCAGGAGTTTGGCCGAGGCTCCTGCATAGAGGGACTTTCCGTAGTTCAACCTGCTGCTGACGAGGGCCTGGGTGACCATTCTTCTCATTTCAGTGGGGATCCACTTGTAGATCCTGCAGAGCATGCGGTGGGTGTTGAAGCAGGAGGAGGAGATGGGGTTGACCTGTTTAGTCATGCAGAGGGTGGAGTCAAGGATGACCACTGGGTTACATGCGTGGTTGGTGGGTGTTGGAGCGGTTCCTAGTGCGGTCGGCCACCAGGAGTCATCCCAGGCCGAAGGGGTGGATCCGATGATGAGGACCTCTGTCTTGTCCGAGTTCAGCTGCACTTGGCTGTTCCTCATCCATTCAGCGACGGCCTTCATTCCTTCATGAAGGTTGGTTTTGGTGGTGTGGGGAATCCTTGGTGAGGGAGAGGATCAGCTGGGTTCATCTGCATAGCTGATGATGTTGAGGTTGTGCCAACGGGCGACGTTGGCGAGTGGTGCCATGTAGATGTTAAACAGAGTTGGGCTGAGGGATGAGCCCTGGGGTATGGCGTAGATGATCTAAGTGGCTTTGGAGTGGAAGGGGGGAAGGCGGACGCTCTGTGTTGTGCCGGAGAGGAAGAAGGTGGTCCAGTCCAGGGCCTTCGCTTGGATCCCGGCGTTGTGGAGGCGTGTTCGTAGTGTGTGGTGGCAGACCGTGTCGAAGGCGGCTGACAGGTTCAGGAGGATGAGGGCCGCCGTTTCTCCGTTGTCCATCAGGGACTTGATGTCATCGGTGGCGGCGATGAGGGCAGTCTCGGTGCTGTGGTTCCTGCGGAACCCGGACTGGGAAGGGTCTAGGATGTTGTTCTCCTCGAGGTAGCGGGTCAGTTGTTCGTTGACGGTCTTCTCGATGACCTTTGCCGGGAACGGGAGCAAGGAGATGGGCCAGAAGTTCTTGAGGTCCTTGGGGTTCCGCCTAGCGTTTCTTGAGTAAGGCGTTGATCTAGACGGGCTTCCAGCTCTCCGGGAAGGTTGCTGTCTTGAAGGAGGTGTTGATGACTTTTCGGAGATGTGGTGCAATGGATGCTTTGTTGAAGATGTAGTGTGTGCATGGGTCTGACGGAGATCAGGAGTGGTTGGTGTTCATGATCTTGATGGTGTCGTCGTCGTTGATGTTGGTCCTGGAGAGCAGGCGGTTGGTGTGGATGGTGGTTGTGGGGGCAGAGGTCTCAGTGGGTGTCGGGGCGGTCGTGGCGTTGAAGCTGTCATGGATGTCTGCGATCTTGCAGTGGAAGAAGGTGGCCAGCGAGTTGCACAGGTCTTGCGAGGAGGGTGGGACGTTGTTGGTGTTGGAGCTGGGGTTGGAGAGTTCCTTCACAATGTTGAAGAGCTCTTTGCTGTTGTGCATGTTGTTGTCTAGGTGCTCTTTGAAGGAGGCCCTTTTGGCGGATCTGATGAGATAATGGTGTCTGCAGGTGGCGTTCTTGTGGGCTGCGTGGCTGTCCGGAGTTCATTCACGGAGCCAGATCTTCTCCAGCTTTCGGCAGGTTTGCTTGGAGGCCCGGAGGTCTTCAGTGAACCAGCTGGCTTTCTTGTTGGTGTGACTGTTGGAGGGTTTCTTGATCAGGGCGAGGGTGTTGGCGCAGTCGTTGATCCACTGTCTGAGGTTGCGGACGGCGATGTCGGGGTCGATGGGGTCGGCGGGTGGGCTCTGTACAAGGGTGGTGGTTAGCTGGTCTTCGGTGACTTTGCTCCAGCAGCGGCGAGGCATTTGTTGGGTGCAGTGGTGCTTGGTGGGTTTCTTGAAGGTGAAGTGGATGCAGCGATGGTTAGTCCAGTGGAGTTCGGTGGTGTGGTTGAAGGAGACGTGGGGGCTTGCGGAGAAGATGGGGTCAAGCGTGTGCCCGGCATGGCGGGTGGGTGTTGTGACGAGTTGTCTGAGTCCGAGGTTGGCTAGGTTGTAGATCAGGGCGGTGGAGTTGGTGTCGTTATTGTTCTCGAGGTGGAAGTTCAGGTCCCCGGGGAGGATGTAGTCCGTGGAGGCGAGGGCGTGAGTGTTGACGAAGTCGGAGATGGAGTCGCTGAACTGTGGTCGGGTCCAGGGGGTCTGTATATGAGGGTTCCTCTGAGGGTGGTTTTGGGGTCGGTGTGGAACTGGAAGTACAGGTGTTCGGCGGTGCTGAGGGTGTTGTCGGTGTTGGTCGAGACTCTGAGAGTGTTCCTGTGGACGATGGCGTTTCCTCCTCCTGCTCCTTTGACGCGGTCCCTGCGAGTGATCTTGTAGCCTTCCGGGACGGCTATGGCTATGTCGGGTCCCGAGGCGGGCTTCAGCCAGCTCTCCGTCAGGAAGGTGATGTCTGGGGAGGTTGAGTCGAGTAGGTCCCAGAGTTCAAAGGCGTGTTTGCGGGCGGAACGGGTGTTGAGAAGGATGCATCTGAGGTGGTTGGGTTGTTTCCAGGTCGGCAGCATGGTGGGGTGGATGCTTGTGAAGCTACAGTTCCGGCAGGTGAAAGCTCCGTGGGTGCGCTTCGGGCGACCAGAAGCAGGTGTGTGATCATCCGGTGTTGAGTGCTTGGTGGGTTCTGGCAGCGTAGTGGTGTCGGGCGTCGTGGTGTTCGGGGGTCCAGGTGTCCTGGTGCTGGGCGTGGTCCAGGCACAGATGGGCGCAGACGGGTTTGCCTTGGGTGCACCAGCGGTGCGCCCGCCGCGCGGCCTCCATATGAGGGGATGAGGGAGGGAGGAGCAGCTGGGAGGTGGAAGCGGGGCGGCGAATGGGATTGCAGGGAGTGGGGCCGCAGGGACGCAGCAGTGGGAAAAATGGGCGGGCTGCAGGAGAACTAGGCACAGGAAGGAAAAACAAGTTTAGGCAAGGAAACAAGTACAGGCACAGAGGAATAAAAACAAGTCTGTGCAAGAAAGCAAGAACAGGTACAGGGGAATAAAAACAAGTCTGGGCAAGAAAGCAAGTACAGGCACCGGGGAAATAAAACAAGTCTGGGCAAGAAAGCAAGTTAGGAACAGGGGAATAACAACAAGTCTGGGCAAGAAAGCAAGTTAGGCACCGGGGAATAAAAACTAGTCTGGGCAAGAAAGCAAGTACAGGCACAGGGGAATAAAAACAAGTCTGGGCAAGAAAGTAAGTACAGGCACAGGGAATAAAAACAAGTCTGGGCAAGAAAGCAAGTTAGGCACAGGTGAAAAATACAAGATCAGGCAAAAACAATGCAGGCAGAGCCGTGCAGCAGCGTGGGGAGCAACCTGCCTGCAAGCAGGGTCAAAGGTCGCAGCAGGGTCAGAGGTATACTCCAGTGTGGTGGTTTCCCCTACTTCCATCAATATCATACGATTCAACGAGCAGAAAATGTGAGGTAGTCTGGTATTATTTAGATAGGAGATATTTATTTTGCTGAGCAGATATGCCTATTTTCATATTTACAGAAAGATTATGGAGTAAGGGCTGGCTCTTGTTTTAAGTATATACAGATAAGAACATTTTTAAATCTAATTAGAGTCAAATTACTCTTGTTAGGTAACATTCCCCTCCTGGAAGCTGTTAGCCACCCGGAGTGTAGGCTAAAGCTTATTTATAAAATCCTAGTGGATTCTATGCCTGGTGATTTAGAGAAGGTTGAAGACAACTGGGTTAGAAAGCTGGGCGATGGAGATACAGATCTGTATAGGTCAATTACACTAGGAAGGAAGGTTAGTCTATCGGCCAACTTGAAAGCCCAGCACTGTAAAACAATTTTCAATCTTTACTTTACTCCGGCAAAGCTATTTGGGTGGGGTAAAAGGGAAGAGGATAAATGCCCTAGGTGCACACAAGGCCCAGCTGATAAAAACACATGTTTTTTTAGTTGTGATACATTGGAAACTCTCAAGCAAGGGATGGAGGATTTTCTGCAGGGGGCGATAGGAAAGCAAGTTTCTATTACGCTACTTATGATGCTTCTGGGTTATGATAATAAAGATGCACTGGACACAACCCCGATTCATTTCCTTACAATTCTGCTTGCAGTGTCTTGGCTCTTTATAGCAACCAGATGGAAGGATCCTGAGCCCCCTACCTATCGAACTTGGTTGGCTCACCTACTTGGTATATATAACCAAGAAAGAGCCCTGTATAACTGTAAGAGGAGGCGCCCTAAGGAAAGGTGCCAAAAGATCTGGTCTCCTTTGACCAAGTTGATTTTAAAAGACCGTGGCAATAGGGATTGGTTTGTTCAGAACTCTTGGGGGAAATGCTTGGGAGTGTAATACCTTGTGATTTAAATTTCGAAATTTGTATGAGCTCTATAATATTAACAAAATGTTCCTGGTTGTAATTTATTCGACCTCTTTTAAGGGACCGGTATAAATAATTGTTTGTATAACCCATTTATATCTTTAATACATTTGGTACAAGCTATTTATATGTAATTGTATGAATTTGCTATTCAATGCATATTTAACGGATGTATTTTGGCTTTCTTTCAGGGAAACAAATATATATTTTTTTAAAAGATATTTTTTCAGTGAGACCTGCTGACAATACCCCACTACACTCTGTGACATGGTGTCACTGATTGACACTCAGCCCTGGGCATTTCAGGGATTAAAACCGAAGAGCCTAGGTCAAAGACAATCAGTGATGCTCCCCTTCATCACAATGGCAATGGCCTCAAAGCACTTTTGGCAATCTAAGGGGGTCATACCAATAGAGCTGTGAAATCCTCAGCCTGCCAAATTCCAGCTGTTCGTTTGGCGCCTGTACAGCTTCTGGCTGCCTGACCTGAACAACAAGAGTGTCTGTCAGACTTTCTTTTGCTCAGACTGACAGACCTCTTCATCTCTGGAAAAAGGTTAGGGGGCGTGGCCCCTTCACCCATATGGATGGGCCATGGCTGCTACTCTGCTGCCTATTTTGCACTTAAGGCAAGCAATTTTGTATCTTTTCCCAAGCTTCTGCCAAGGCTCTTATCAACATCAACCCCCTTTTTAAATTGGCACAAACATTCTATTTTAATAGATAGCCTGGAATGCCCACATAAAGGGCATTAGCGTAGTCTAGTCAAGTGAAGAGAAGCTGGGTGTCGTCCGCGTAGGGCATGACCTTAGATCCAAGTTCCTCTGACAGGTACACCAAAGGTGTGACATAAATGTTAAAAAGAAGAGGGATAAGGGAGGACCCCCGTGGGACTCCTGTGGTCACTGCCAGGGGAGAAGTGGAGGACGGTGGAAGCCATATCTGCTGAGTTCGTCCTTCCAAGTCATCTCACAAGCCTATTGCAATCCTAAAAATTTTATTAATACTACATATAGATAAGGCTTTTGAATGAGCCCCATTCCGCTGTTACTTTGTTGTCGTGTCAGTCACACTTTAGTTCAGCTCTCAAGGACAGCAAACATAGAGCCGGAGGCTCGGTCTGCACCTTTCAGGCACTGGTTTGTAGGCAATGTCAGTCATATTTGGAATTAGCCCATAGGATAGCCGTTCAGTATTTGGCTTGTCAAGCAGTGTGAGGATGGCATTTTGCTTGCTTACTGTCTCTTTCTGTATACGGAATGGTCAGTTTTTGACAGGCAAAATAGTTTGCATCAATCTGTTAACTTCAGCACTTAATTGCTGTTCACATTGATTTCAAGTATTGCTCTACCTCACCCTCCTTGTTACATGGCTCCCAAAGAGCTTCTGCTGTCTTCTGTCCGGACCTCATGGGCTAGCATTTTATTCAAGGATACCACACAACAGACAACCTGCAGCATGTTTTTTATTGAAAGAGATACACAGTACCAGCGCAAAACATTTGAGATATTGTCAATGCAGTTCCTCATTACTTTAACCACCACCACCACTTCCTCCATCACTACCACAATCACCATCATTAAGATCAACCCCAGTGTTAATGCCAACACCACTATTACCATCTCCATCACTGTAACTAAATTACCCCAGCAACTTTACCATTAGTGTTACCAGCACCATGATTTCCACTACCACCATAATTATACCCACCACAGTGGTGTTCCTTTCGATATATTGGTGCTTACCTGCACATTTGCACTATGCATGGTCACTTTATGCATTTGTTGCACGGTCCCAAGCCAAATTTGAGAACAACATTTGTAACCTTATTGCCTCTCTTTGCACATTTTTTAAACAACACATTTTTTAAATTAGCTTGCACCTGCTGTATTTTGCACATTTCCCTTATGCGTTTTATTACATTCAATTACCTGGAGGAATGTTATCAAACCATAAAAAGTGTTTTAGATGAATATTGCGAATGTAATTTTAAAGGGTACTGTGATGATGTTATACTAATATGTATATAGTTCCCGTTTTGACAATGAGCTTAATGTATTATTCTCCTTGTATATTGATTGCTATTGCTTTGTTTGTATTCGTCTTGTGCATACTTTGATGGTTGCTTTTAACCAAATAAAGTTATTATTACTTACTTACTCCCACCACAACCGTAACCACTATCACCATGATGGCCAACACCTCCATTACCACCACCTCCATAAACACCACACCACCACAGTGGCTATTACTGACCTAGAAATCAGTGGCGTCACTAAGGGGGTGCAGGGGGTGCGTACCGCACCGGGTGACACCATCAAATGGGGTGAAACCATGACGGACTATTTGTCGTCACCTGAGGTTTTATTATGTAATTGCATTTGGAGTGACTCACGCGGAAGCCCAGCCTGGTTCGGCAGCGGTGTAAGGCTCTGTGAGACCCCCCCCACACACACACACCCCATGAGCTCCCGCCCTCGTGCAGCCGCACAGCATCGCCCGCCTGGCCTCAGCACAGGAGAGGGACTGCGGGCAGGGAGGTAGGGATTAAATGTGCAAAAATAACATCGAGTCTTTGTTCTGGGCAGCAGCAGATGAATCAATTTAAGGTTCTGAACCTAGGAGCAGCCGAGCTACACAAGCAGAGACAGCCTGTGCAGAGACAGTGCGAAAAGCGTCAGCCCGTGCAGAAAGAAAGCCCTGTAGAGAGACAGCCCGAGCAGATGCAGCCCATGCGAAGAGACAGTCCATGCAGAGACAGCCGGAGCAGACACTCCGTGCAGAGACCACCCGAGCAGAGAGACCCCCGAGCAGAGGCAGCCCAGGCGGAGAAACAGCCCCTGCAGAGACAGCTCGAACCAACACAGAGCACATGTGCCCCACGCGCTTCCACTCGCCCTGAAAAAGGGGTGGTAAGTGAGGGGAGGTTCTGGGGAGAGTTGAAGTCGCACAATATGATTCTTTTGTTTCCAACAGGGCAGATCCCCTCCCTACCATCACACTCACTATCATCACACACACCCATACTAGCTCTATGAATTAACAGCCCCCAGAACCTGGGAAGAGGGTGTTGAGGTGAGGGTGTGTGTGTGGTGGGGGCAGGTTTTCGGAGCCTTGTAGATACATTCATGTGCCGGGGCATGAAGTCGCTGTTACACTGCTCTGCACGAGGTGTGTGAGTGTGTGTGTGGGGGTCTGAGAGGAGAGATTGTAATGCCCCTTTTATTGGTGATTTGTTTTTAATTGAAACAAGTGCGCCTTCGTCTGCCACGGCAGTAATTACGGGAGCCACCCACCCCCCTTAATGACATTACGTCAGTGGCAGGGGTCACATTTCTGAACAATGACAATGAATAGAAAGTAAACATGTATATTTCAAATACCGCCTCTGTTTACAAATACGTAAATGTGAAAAAGAGGTGCGTGTGTGTGCTTGGTAGTGGTTGCGTGATGGTTTGAGGTATTTCAGTCATGGTTTTGTGTGGTTCACTTTGTGATATCACCCTTAGAAAGATGTGAAATTAAGTGAGTGCCTTTAATTGCAAGAGTGCATGCATAGCATAGACTCAACGGAATGCAATGCATGCTTTGCAATGCATTACTTAAAATGCTGGTGTTTTTTTGTGCACGTTAGAAGTGGTGCACCTCAAGAAAGGGTGTTTGTTCACGGATATGTATGAGCGCACTAGTGGGAATACGGGAAGGGGAATTCTTTGCTGTGTTTTCCAAAATTTCATTTCCTATAAGATTCTGAACAGAGGACAAAACGGACCTGGGATGTATTGGCTGTCTCAGTCTTACTAGTAATATTAATAATACATTGTTGATCGCATTATCTGCGTCATTACCATGAGGTAACTGGAGACCTGACTGCCCACATGAGGGCAGAGTCCCACCAAGGGGATTCTCCAGCGATCATATTTTGCCAGACAGTGGCCCCTACTATCCATGTAACATTGCCTCCTCTTGACGCCTAGAAGTCTGTGTGATACTAAAATTCATGAAGGGGTGACACCACTAGTTACCCGCACTGGGTGACACCAACCCTAGTGATGCCACTGCTAGAAATGGTGGTAATTTCTTTAACTTGTGAGGCAAATGCCCATCTATATTCTAGCTTGGCATCCAGCAATTTAATCAAGATTACAGATTCTTGCTCTACAATGTGAGATCATTTTTTAATTTCCTATAAAGTAACAGCGATTGCGGCATCCTCTAAATGATGTCTTGACTGAATCAAAGCTACCAGAACGTGGAAAGCACTAGATGAAGATGTTAGGGTATATTGATGAAGTTGCAATAAATGTATAGAGCACACAGTCACCCTTGGGCCTCCTGGTACTTATAATATGACAAAATATATATGGACAGAAAAGGAAGGTTTTTATGGAAACCAAAAGGTTTTAGGTTTTTTCAAAATGTTAGAAGATTGAAGTAAAGTTTATGAAGTATGGTGAATTTGTTCCAAAGAAGGGTTGCTGCAACAAAGAAAGAATGGTCTCCCGGACACGTGTGTAAAAACTGGGGACTTGAAGATAACAACACTCGAAGGACCGTCAAGTTCTTGTAGATATGTGTCTTTGAAGGCAGGTTGATATAGACTTGGGGATGGTGCTATAAAAAGAATGATGGAGTATGCACAGCACCTTGTAGAGGATTCGCTGTTGTATAGGGACACAACAAAGAGATGTATGCACATTGTTAGTGCTGAGTGCTCCCAAAGCTAGTCTGGCAGCTTGGTTTTCAATAAATTGGAGGTGAAGAAGTTAGACATTTTTTATATTTAGGTACAGATTGTTACTATAGTCTTGTCTTACCCCCAATAACACTGGAGCAAGCCACAGTTCTGCTTTCTAAAGTTAGATAGGTCTGAACTGGGTGATGTTGGTGGAGGTGGACACCAATGCTGATACTTGGTCATCCAAGATAATGCAATGCTTCTTTTGGCCAGACCTGATAACAAACTCATAAGTTATTCACACAAACTGTAGACCATGCAATTGGAATGCCAAATAGTAGCAACGTCCAGTATGACACCTACACTCCAGTACATGTTGTAAAAAGGAATTACAGGTCCGGAAATTACAAATATGCAGTGCCAAAAGCCCATTGTGAAAATTATTTTCCTCTGTTTGAAACACATTATCAGCTAAAACAATGTACAGTGCCTTTAATATCTTACTACAACCTTCATAGTGCCAAGGCTGCAAGTTTATTGAAAGAGCTATTTACAATAATTTTGCAGCTCATAAATCCTCTCTGTTTACAATCACCGCTAATCCACTTACTGTGCTGGCTATCAAACTACTTTTTGAAACAAGGTAGCAGCAATCAATTTAATCACTGAAACAGAATGAATGCCTATACCAATGTAATTAAAATTAGCCACTCTTCCTGAATCACTATGCCCCTTGAAAACCTTGGACAAATTTCAGAACTAGAGTAAATGATTTGCTGGCTAGCTCCTGGTCCTCTGGTTCACCCTTCAACCCTTCTAGAATGGAGGGGCCTATAGTAGGTGTCTGAGCACTCATATTACACGATCTGTTGGCTGATTGCAACATTATCGACTACCATTACCTTATTCAGAGATTTATGTGCAGTAGATATTGATGAAAAGTGCTAAAAGTTCTTAAGCCATCATTGCCTGAAAGAGCCCAACTTTTGCACTCTTGCAGTACACATCTCTGTGTATGCTGGACTGTAGTATACCTGAAGATGCCCTTTTTGTCACCTGTTAGTTCTTGTACATCACCATATATTATCTGACATTTTGTAGTCACCTGGCGTGAAATTCTATATGTATGCAGAAGATATGCTACTGGTATTGAATGTGATTCTTTCTCATTCTTCCCCACAACTAGCACACCTTCCATTGCTACTGTCCAGTGGTGGTTGTCTGAATATTTTTCAAAGCTCAACTCTGCAAAGGCCATCGTTTTAGTGACAGGTTGTAATTTCCCAGTTTGGATCAAACCAAACTGCCTGCTGTTCTTGGTTGACTGTTGCACTCATTCGAAATGTTTGCACCTTACTGTACACAGCTTTATATGCCAATGGTCAATGCAATTGTGCAATCCGGTTTGGATTGTGGTAACTGTGTTTATTTAGGTGCATTGGAAAAGGTTATTCGAGGACTGAAACATATTCAAAGCACAACAGCTAGATTGATCACAGGGCAAAAATATGGTACATGTTTCTCCCACTTTGGTACATTGTCGACAAGGCAGTCTTCACTTTTTAGACTGATTAACTAGCATCAAAATGTAATTGATACACACTAGTGGTTACTACCTCCAACCTGCACCTGCTATGCATTCTGTCATCTCATTTGCCAAGGTGAGTTGATACCGCAGTTTTGGTAGCGGGAGCCAAATTCTGGAACTGCCTACAGAACATCTTACCTGCTTAATGTTCTTAACCTTATCTGCTGAAATTTATGGTATTAAAATTCTAGTTGTTTTCTCCACAGTCTGGCTCAAGCCACAGACTGATACATCTCCTTAGCTGGTCCAAGAAGCTTAAACAAATATATACTTTCTCTATAACTCTAAGAAAACATTACCATCAGCATTGCCATCACCACAATCTCCACGACCACCATGAGTTCCACTGCCCCCGATGTCAGCATTGCTACATTATATTACCATCATCACTACCCTTACCACCAACACATTACCATTATCACCACCACTAACACCCTAGTTACAAAAATAACCACCACTATTACCACCACCACCATCATCAACAAATGTACCCTTACTAAAACCACATTTATCACTACCAACACCATTTATCACTACCACCACCATTACCACCATTACCACCATTACCACCATTATCATCAACCCCATTACCACCACAATCAGGACCATTACCACAATTATTATTGCCACAATTACATTCAGCATTCCCATTACATCACTATTGCCATCCCAACGAACACCAATCCCACAAACATTAATAGTTCTTACCATTAAAACCACAATTTACCACAACCACTGTTGGAAATTGTGTTACTGGTTGTGTGAGGTGAAACTCTTCACACGCAGGAATCACAACCTCAGTCAGGGTGAAGCACAAGCAAACCCTAATTTGACCTGCTCTTAATCTTTTGGTAGTTTGGCACTAAAGCAGTCAGGCTTATTTTATAGGCTCCTCATTTAGAAAGCTAGAGTAAAATGTTATGGATTATTTGACGCCAAAATGACAAAAATCCAATCAGAAGAAACGAAAATAGCCAATTTTAAAGATTTAAGTGAAACTAGTGCATAGAAGTCCAAAGCTCCAACTGTAGTTATCTTGTTGCAGAGGACCAGGCCAAAGTCACAAGTTCGGGCCAACCGAGATGGAACGTGAACCAGACACAGGGACCAAGGTAGGTCTGCTGAACAAGAGTACCATAAATCCTGGTTGAAGAGCATTGTGGGATCCTGCACCGAGAATGCATTGCTCAGCAGAGGTTCTGAGGAGCTGCAAAGCTACGATATGAGATCCTGCATGATTGCTGAGGATGCTGTCATCGAGGGGATTACGATGAGAAGTCCTGCACTGAAGATGCGATACGCACCGGCTGTGGTGCTTGCGATGCGGAGTCCTGTGTCAAGGATGCGTCATGCAGTGGTGGTTTCAAGGACGCTGCAGTTCTAAAGCAGAGATGCACCGAAGTGCATCGCGCTGCATCAGTTCTCTCCACAGGACCACAGCTGAGCTGGCACAGCACCTTCAGATCCACTTTCAAGGGTCCAGGACTTGGGGGACAATACTTACAGCAGACTGAGTCTAGATGCTGGGTTCAAGGTGGTCAGAGACTGGTCTGTCCCTGAGACTTCTGTTCAGGAGGTCAACCAACTGATCCTGGGTTCTAGGTGCAGGTCATGTCCACCTTCACTCTGGCAGCAGGACAACAAGGCAACTGACTAGCACTCCTTCTGGCAGAGCAGCACAGCGTTCCATCTGAGTCTTCCACAACTCCAGAGCTGTACTGAAGAGTTGGGTCAGATGGTCCAAAATTTAAACCTGGTACCCTCTTTGAAGTAGGAGAAGGTTCTGGAGGGTGCCACCCCCAGAGATGCTTTGAATTTCCTGCTTACCTGCTGTGCCCCCAGATTGCCCAAGGTCACAATTCAGTAGTGTTAAACCCATTGGGAGTGTGCTCAGGCAGAGCCTTTGTGATATGCAAGTGTGGTAGGTGACAATTCCTCCCCCTCATCAAGTCAGAGATGGCCCATCCTGCCATCACCTATGGCCCTTTGTTTCACGGTCTGGGAACAACTCACAAAGATCAACTGCCAGCTACACCTAATCATGTGACGCAGGGTACAGGCAGCAGACACCAAGTCATTGAGACAAAAAAGTGCTTACTTTCAAAAAGTGTCATTTTTAGAATTGTGACTTAAAATCCAACTTTCCTATTAAAGAGAGTTTTAAATTACAGTTCTTTAGACACCAAACTTGATGTTCCTATCTGCTCCCAATCAAACGTAATCACTTTTTTAATATGTTAAGTTAACTCAACATTATCCTATGAGAGAGGTAGGAGACACAGAAATGAAAAACAAATTTAGGAGTTTTTGTCTACTAGGACGTGGAAAAGTTAAAAGTACACGTCCAACATGTTATATACATTGCACCCAGGGCTGTTCATGGATTACCCAAGGGTGGCTTTTATGTAATAAATGGAGGTTTGGGCATGACAAGAGTTTTTTCTTGCCAGGTTGAAATGGCAGTTCAAAATTGCACACAGAGGCTGCCGTAGCAGGCATGAAACATGTTTAAATGACTATTTAATTGGGTGGCACAAGAAGTGCTGCATGCCCACTAGTAGCATTTACTTTACAGCCCTATGTACATGTGGCACTACTTTACTAGGGACTTAAAAGTAAATTAAATGAAGCAATTGGGTGGAGGCCTACGTTATCATGTTTAAAGATAAGAGCACAAGCACTTTAGCCTGATTGGCAGTGATAAGGTGTGCAGACTCCTAAAGGCAGCAAAAACAGGAGGCTGGAAGGCAAAAACAAGGGGAAACTACACCAAGGAAGTCAGATCCACAACCACAATACTGTTTCTCATTAAATAAATACATCACCACAAGCATAGGTATATATAGCATTTGACTATAGATAAAAACATTAATACATCTATTCTAAGTTGATATGGTTACTAAATATTTATATAAACGCATTGATGTTATGAAAACACTGTTTTTTTTGCCAGTATATTGTGTGGATTTAGTTTGCATTTTGAGGAGTAATGTAAAATCATAGTTGCTGACTTGCTTTTTAAACTCACTCCTGCCCCTTCATCCGCCCTTTTATTGAGTAAACATCACTGTTTAAAGACATGCAGTAAATAATTTCCTAAGGTAGTTTCAACAATGAGCATGTGTCGCGGCTGCTATACATCAGCTGAGCTAAAACGAGAGCCCGGCCTGGTATTTCACGGGCAATTGTCCAAACTGAAACACTGCCTGTGAAAAGATGATTTGATTCATTCAAGCTCAGGTAGTTGAGGCTAAAATGAAACCGTGTGAGTGTTATTAAATGGAATATTGATGTCAGCCTTCAGGGTGCTCTAATATTATCCTTTCTAGCCATCCAGCAGTGATGTCAGACCTTCAGCTCCCGCTTTGTTGAAAGGATGATGGGTCAATATCACTCACCGCCTGGCAACAACAGGGAGATGTCCTAGAGAGCAAGCTCTTCCAATTTTGAAAAAAAGGATTTCTTATCAATGTAAAGTGTTTGGCAATCTGTAAGCCTAGGCTGGATAGAAAACATCTTGTCTTCTTGGTGATAGTTCTCTGCTAAAGTAAAGCTTTTTGATACAGAAAAATAATAACACTGGATCACTAAAATGTACAGAATGTTCTGTAATTGTTGGTTCTTGCCTCAGTGTTAGCCATTCCTGTAGCAGACAGCGGATTCAAATCTGCAGTTTTTGATATGTGTATTATTAAACCAGCCGCTTTGCTCATTGATGAGTTTGAATGGGTCTTGTACATTGTATGTGAATATTTTACGTTCACTGCAGGATATAATTGGTTTTTAAATCTCTCTCTCTCTCTCTCTCTCTCTCTCTCTCTCTCTCTATATATATATATATATATATATATTCACTGAAAAAAACAGAAAAAAACATAGGTTTTAGGGAAAGTTCTAGTTATTTGGACATTTCACTTGTACAAAACCAGAGAAATTCCCCTGTTATACTTAGTTCAGCTAACTAGAACTCGTGCTCCTGCAATGCACTGCTGACGACGTCACATATTACAACACTCATGACATGGTCAGTGACATCACTCATGACATCTCAAATGACATCACTGATGAACCTGAGTACTGGGGTCGCCACCTCTCTTTTCACCTCTTCATCTTCTTCCTGGAGTCTGTAGCAGGAAGAACCAGGGCTCCCAAGCCCCCCAAAGCCAATGACAATGCTGCAATGCACCGTTTTGATTGGTCTTAGGTCCATGGTTTGGTGCTCAGTTGGGAATGGGTGCGTGGGCATGTTCTCCACCAAAGATGTACAATACAGCGGGTGGAGAACATACCAAGTTCACATGACGGTTTGGCTGGCCCAAGATGGGCTGTCAAACTGTCATGCACACTTGGATAGTACCACCACTCCTCCTCCTGCAGTGCTCTGGCGTCACAGGAAGTGCCACTGCAGTAGAAATAATAAAATTATAATAACGTTGCATTATCATTTTTTTTTTTTTTTTTTCACTGCTCAGAGAGCAGTGGGGCGATGCTCCTCCGCTTTAGTGCCCCTGTTTATTTGGTTCTCCACCTAGTAGTAGATCCTGCATGATCAGAGATAGAGACCAGAAGCAGGGACAGGCATGCACTGATGCACACACAAAGCAACAAGACAAGAGGGACACGATTACCTGTGTAGTGGGATTCTGTCACTGCATGTAGCAGCAGAAGGGGCTTCTCCACTAGCTAAAGTCCCTAACAGCACATTTTATTTTTTGTGTTCACCAACAAATTGCTTGTTGTTTATTAATGCTCTCATTTGTTATTCAGAAAATGGTTGTTGCCATTGATGCAATCATTTCTTATTTAATAGCAAACATTCACTGTGTGGTGGGTAAATGCTTACAATATCACTCAAATGTTACCAATTTGTAACTCAATGTGTTCACTGATGTCAGAAACAAAAGCATAAAGTCGCTGAAACGCACATATTCATTTCTCAGGTGACAACAATGCAAAGATTGGGAGGATTACGTCAAATTTTGTCAGTCATCTGAGACACATAAAAAAAATACAAATATAACATACAACTTGATTATTATCCTGGCAATCTGCTGCACAATTTTATCATTGAAAATATTCAATATTGATAATATTTTTTAAAACAACACTGACACACAAAAAAACAAATTTGATTGGATACCCATTTTTACTGTGTTGCCAGATTTAAAACTAGGTCACAGAAGCTGAATATTAAAATTCCATTATCTCCGTGAATTAGGATGGTTCACAGTTCTGGTTCTCAGATCTGCTTTTCCCCTACTTGTAATTAATCACTAATTAGACCCTACCTTCTCATGCCACAGGTCCACTGTAGTTGATGGGGAAGGCCTTGGTTTGTTATCATTGATGAGCAAGACTTCTAGAAGGATGTGCAACAAACATCTCAATGTAACTCATAGTCCCATCTTGCATTGTCATTTACCACATGCCATACAGATAATGTCAGGCTGATATGGACTATTCGACACATCAGAAGGCCATTGTGACAAGTACATCAATGTAGATATTTATAGTCTTTAAGCATTCTGATATTGCTGTGGACATGATGCTGGGACATGTATCTATCTTGTAGTAAAACAATGGCATCCACCAACTGTTCCCTTCTTTACTACGTGCATCATATTACAAACCGGAAGTGGACATGCACTTAAACCACATGGGCGTCAATTACAGGTAGGATGAATTTCCATGTGGTGATTCCAAGGGACTGGAATTTATCTTGAGGAGTTGGCCTACCGGCTGGGGCGGTCGACCTCGAATCTGGGGAACGGGGTTTGAGTCTTGGCAATGACGCTGAACATCCTGTTATTCTGGTCACGTAATCTCCCTGTGCCTAACAAAAATAATTAATATGTGTCCTCATGTAACGCAAGTGGTGCTATGTAAAACACTTTGATACCCTATACCGGTTAAGTTTGTGCTATATAAAACTCTGTTTTAAAAAGAAATCACTCTTAAACCAGTCAAATCTGCTTAAAACGATGAATAACCATGCAGACCCAGTTTTTTAGGTGAATATACAAATGGTATTTCCCTTTCCATGGGGATTAACACTCTCATTTAACAGCTATGAGCTATGGGTCATTGCACTGATCACCTGATCTAAATAGATGGCAATTAAGAGTTGGAAGGACAGCAAATGGGGCAAAGGGCGTGAAGAACGGAAGAGGCAAGGGAGGATATGGCGTAGCAGGGGCAGAATTATGTGGTCCCACACACCTTAGAATGGGGTCGGTGTAGGCTGGTGAATATACCCCCGGCTGCCACATTCCAAAGTACTTTTATCAGCCTGATTATTCAGGTGTGGGCACACTAGGCCAAATAAATTGGGCAGAGCAGTGTCCCACCAAGGGGTACTGCTCTCCTATACATTTTTAATCCGGTTTACTAACCAAAATTGGAGTAGTCAAAGCGTTCTTACTTTTTATAGCACTTGTTAGTATTCTGCAGTCAATTTGAGGCAGTAACAGGAGAGGGGCCAATGTGGTGATCAGTAAGAATGAATAATGACACACAAGTGGTAACAAACAAGTTGTCAAGAAAATATAATATGGTTTGATGCACAAACAATTGCAGTGGGCTAAATCCTAAACAATAAATAGATATTCCGGTGTACACCATTATAAATTCGGATTAGATTTGCTGCAAGTTCAGAGAAGACCGGCATAGACATATGGCCTGCTGGTACGTTTTGAAGAGCTTTGTAAGGTACATTGGTTTCTCCATTGTGAACATTAAAGAAAATGTTGAACTGTATGAGCTGACCGATTGATCACCACTGGAGAGCACATTTATAGGGATAATCTAAGTTCTGTGCATGTTCAGCATGAAGTGGGTAGCTTTGTTGTGAGTACTTTGCAATTTGAACATTGTTTTGGCTAGAATGCCAGATTTTGGTGTCACAATAGGCCATTCTTAAAATACCAACTAAGAGAATAAGTCAGTAAAGGTAGGACTTGTGGAGTAAGTGATGAAAGACTTTCTTTTCCATATTGTTAAGATGAGGATTTAGACATGTAGAATGAAAGGTGACTCCATAGTCGTGTTCTTTGTTAGAAGGCAAAAGTTGTGTTCCTGTAGAGAGTGGGCATTTGATCTAGAAGTGAGTAGTGGTAGGGACCACCTGTAGGATGTCAGACTTGAAAGCATTGAGCCAAAGCATATTTTAGTTTTACTAGCACCGAATGTTCCCGAGACAGGGACCACTCTATTATCGTTGGAGTTTTCATTAGCTTCAAGTGCAGCGGAGTGCAGATCCCTGTAGTACTCAACAAATGTTGGAAGCATTCTCGGAAAAGCATATGCAAAGCATGACATGATATGTGCTGTTTTCCAGGAAGAAAAATTATAAGAGAGATCAGTCACTACTAATGGGTTTCAATGGCAGACTCATCTCATGGCATTTGGTCTTTAGTTGTGCCACTGCTTGAATGTGCTGAGCTTGTGCACTGGATCATTACACATGTCATCTTGTCATGCAGCCAGTTGTCAGGATGTTACTCTGCTTCTTTTAAGATATTTAGGGGCTCATTACGATGTTGGGCGGAATTGCCTCAGAGCAACACCGTCTCTGAATCTTGATCGACCGACATGCAGTTGCCGATTTCGACCGCCGGATTGACAATGCGGCCGCACCCCATTCAGGCAGAGTTCCATTGTTCCCTATGGGCACTCGGGTTCTGCCTGACAACCGGCCCTAACACAAGTTTCTATGGGGAAATGGGGTATTTGCGGAAAACCCTGCACCCTTTTGCAGGAACCCCACGTTGCCTGCCACTCAGTGCAGGGTTTCATGGAGGGCCCCTTTTGTACTCCCTCGTATATCAACCGTAGGCCGCGGGGGCTAGGGAGCCTTGCCAGGTGCCCCCAAAGTCACTTTCCAACATCCTTTCCGTGTCAGACAGGCCAACGCGTAAAGTCTGTTGGAAATCGACATCGTATTCCTGACGGCAGAAACGCTGTCCATAGGGGTGTACGATGCGGTTCCGACAGACACAAATACTCTGTGAGTTGGTCGGAACTGAGTTAAAATGACTGGACGGTTTACATTCCGACCGTGAATATCGTAATCGGGCGTTCAGACTGTAAAACAACTAGACGGTCAGAAGGGCTCCAAACCGTTCGGGGAGATTATGGCTGTCGGTGGATGCTTTCTACCCGACATCGTAATGAGCCCATTAGCTGTGTCAACTGATTTTGTCCAGCTGGTCCTCATGGATGCACTAGCTTGCTGGTCAATGCTTGTGGAGCTAATTTCATTTGCTACATTTTCTGTGGTTGTTGTTTCTAACTGCTACATCCTTGAGGACTGTAGATCAGGAGGGAACTTGGGATGCCGCTTCATATGGAGCTCCTGTAAGGCTCCCTTCAGATTTTCTGCTCTGGGGAATCAGCAGTTTTTTGTGACTGTCTGGTATGAGTTTAGTAATTGGGCTTCTCTTGTCTATGAGGTATATGCTTTCATAATCACACTTTTGTTTTGCAGCCAGTCCAGGGCACTGATGTGATTGAAATGATCAGTGTGAGTCATTTGACGCTTCTGTAGGTGGTGAAGCAAGTGTCTTAGTGGCATGAGATGATAATGGTATGAGGTGTGCTGGATGTGACTGATGTCTGCAAATTGTGGAAGTTCATTTGTCCAAGGGCGGGTGTGGCCTGAGTGGCGAGAAGGTGTCAATGTAGCTTTTCATTTAAAATATGTAGGAACATATGTTAATTTTCATCATCATCATTTACTTTATTTCGACCATACATATGTTGATTTTACATTTGTTCATCCCTAGGTGGGCTAAGAATCACGGCTGCTCTACAGTTTTGTTATATTGCTGTATAGAAGCTCGGTGTCCATTTAATGTCTGTCCTGGTGCTGTTGTGTGATGTATTGGTATCGTTATTACTGGTCCTCCTTATTGCTGTGTGTCATGTATTTCATTTCTAGTTCTTTATCAATTGTGATCTATTTCTTGGTGGATCTGCGGAGAATGGCTGATTGATTTTATTATGAGAAATATAAACCAGAACATCCTTCTATCTGCACAAAAGTTCCACACCTTATTCAATATCTCCCGTAAAACCAATTACTATGTGTTCATCAAATAACACTATGAGACAACATATACAAAGAGAGATGAAGAAATGTGCTAAAATTCTTAGATCAGGATTACTCAGGGGCGGACTAAAAACAAGCAACAGAAAGAATGTCAAGAATAACAAAAAATGAAGCATTTTGCTTCCATCCTTAATTCAGAATACAGCGATAAAGTGAACTATTCCTTATACACTATCAGGTACATGCATCATTGTAGGATTTTGCGATTCCTAAATTGCAAAAATTAAGGAATCGCAATTTAGGAATTGCAAAATCCTATGCATCAAGAAATAGCAAAGATTTTTGCGATTTCTAAATATTCTTTATTTGCGATTCCTTAATTGCGAATCGCAATTAAGGAATTGCATCACATTGATTCCTATGGGCCCAGAGGCCCATAGGAATCAATAGGAAGGCATTCTCATTTTGCGAATTCGCAATTAAGGAATCGCAAAATGAGAATCCAATTTCAAGGGTGCAGGGGGGGCTCCAAAGGACCCCCCCATGCACCCCTGAAATGTCATGTAAGTACATTTTACTCACACACATGTCCCAAGGGCAGGTGTGTGTGTAAAATATCAGTTTCAAAAATGCATTTATTTGCACTTTTGAAACTTTTTGCAAATTACCATGAAGGTTTACTTCATGGTAATTTTTTCCTTATAAATTGCAAATTCGCAAATTTAACAAAATCCTGCATAGCATTTAAGAAATCGCAAATTTTGCCATTTCTCAAATGCTATCGCAATTTGAGAAATCGCAAAAATTGCGTCTTCTTAAATTGCGGGAAAAAAAAAATGATGCATCCCAAATAAGTTTTTTGCATTCGCAAACGGCCGAATTTTGCGAATGCAAAACAGCTTGATGCATGTGGCTGTATAAGCGAAAGAAATATAAAGGAGTATTAAAGCTAACTGGAAAATGTTGGAGTGAGCCGGCAATACATTGTACAATTCTGCAAAGAATATTGTTTGTTTACAAATCAAAAGAAACTCACAAATTACTTGGTAAGAACAGACATCCGTAATCGAGAACAGAGAGACCCAACCACGATCATGGGAACTCACCCAGGTTTGAACTGCTCGAATTGTAATGGAATAGTTAAGGTCTCAAATGTCGATTGTGCAGCACCAGGAAAAACGTACAAAATGAATACACGCAGAATGTGCAATACTGAAGAAATACTTTATCTAATAAAATCCCCATGTTCCAAAGTACATGTTGGCCAAACCACACAGCAATTAAAGACACGGATTGTAGAAAATTAATTTACTACATGAAGTACAAATATTAAATCAATTGTTGTACACCATTGGTTTGAAAACAAACTCCAAATAGCCCAAATAGTGTATCATATTTGTGGAAAAAATACATAAATAAAGGGAATGCCGAAAATACTCTTACAAAGGGAGTGTTTTTTTGGATGTAGTGCATAAATGTCCGTCGCCGGCGCTGAGGAAACAGTGGTCATGATTTGTGTGAAAATAGTGGAAAAAGCAATAAGAAATACATTCCAGATATGGAAAACACTGGTATGGCATAATTTATTTGCATGTTTAAATTTCAGAGTGGCCGAATTATAGGATGCTATAATTGCTCAGTATAATGCTGGGCTATGTATGGACTTCATTGCCCACAATTCCCGTTATTTTAACATTGTAATCTAACTCCAGAAAAAGCAGTGATCAATATGAGACGTGCAGGAAACAAGAGATACGCCTTGTGGCCTCGTGAAAGGGATAAGCCATTGATCATTGACCATTACAGGAATGTGATACCACCATAAGGGTTATCAGACCCACTCATCTCCCATAGCTTAAGTAAATTCCTTTTATGAAGAAGAAAATCTCCGTATTTTCTGTTAATGGAGCAATGGCGCCCGTTCACACGGAGAATGGATGTTTGATTTATGAACGCCTACTGGAGAGGGTGTGGATAGCAAAATGAAATATGGGTTTTATTTTTTAGATTTATAAGTGGTTAATGACTGATACTCCAGAATTCACCCTGTTATAAATGCTGCTTTTACCAGTTTGTTTAACACAGAGAGTAGTATTTCTTTATATTGTCTTCCGTTTACAGGCAAATGTAATTATATTATATAATTGTAACTATATATATAATAAATACAACTATATAATAATTTATTTGCATAGGGAACGATATATAAAGGGGGAGTATTTCACTATTTCACTTATTAGAAACTGCCAAACTTCAGTGTGGAATTTAAACCGTAGTTCCTAAAGAACCCCTGGAAAGAAGTTGATCATAACATAACATTCACCCAAGGGTATCTTAGCACTAAATAACAGATGTTTATTGTTACCCAAATCGCGTACTCATTTTATAGACCTCAGAAGGATGTACGGCTGAATGGACCTGCCAGGATTTGTACTTGCGACCAGGAGGTCGAACACAGGCCCTTACAGTTCAAGCTTTAGCCCACCGAGCCACTAGACCTGACACTTGTCATTGTGTGGGCTAGTACCAGGGAAACGTGCCCTGGACTATTGACTGGCTTAATTGAGAAGCATGTGGGGAAATTGGCCACTTTGTAGTAGCACCAGACGAACAGAAGGGCTTGAGTGTGTAGGTCAAAAACATAGTCTATGTGAGAGTAGTTATTTCCATGTTTGGATAAGATGAATAGTTGTGATTGCCCTGTATTTGTGTGGAGAATGAGGATGTTTGCACTGGTGTGATTCGACGTGGACAGATTGATAGCTATTTTAGATGTGAAGCTTTATTTTGTGTGGGTTCAAACTGTGTTTTATTGTGTTGGAGTGAGAGGATTAGTGTGGCAAAAATGTCGCAGATCTAATGCTTCATAAGAGTCCACACACCAGAAGCGTTGTGGATGTTCACCTCAGGTTTTCTGATGGAATTAGCGAATACATGACTGCCACAATACACCGAGTGACTGAGCACCAGCCATGTCATACTTACAGAGAACAAGGAGCCTGAGACTCAGAGACATTGACCCATACAATTATGAACTGAATGCACAATATATTTCCTTTAGTGCTTAATGTGAGCTGGGGGTTGCAGGTGGGACCCAGCAGCACTCTGTTTTGGGGAACAGAATTATTTTCAATCATCAGACTTTCATCCAGAAGATGGGGGAGAAAGGTAGCAAAGAGGAAGAAAGGAGAAGAGATAGATGAAAAACAATGACACAGAGGGAAAGCAGAGATAATAAGAAATCTACAAGAGTGAGATATAGGGGCAGGGAGAATATATTGGTGGATGAAAAGGCATGAGGTAAAATCAAGAATAGACAGGCTTGCTTTCGGTATATCTAACATTGGAAATATTTAGGCCTGGCACTCAATCTTTTACAAATTAAGCACTGAATACATTTGTGGCTCACAGTGCCGATCCAGCATTCAAGGTTTGTTATGTTACGGCCATTCCCCTGTTGTATAGCTCCTATATATCCTTATATCGTGTTAAGTTAGCATAGGTACATTTGAGATTTAAACGCCATTTTTCCTTTCTTGCAACTTCTGCACACGACCCTTAATTGTTGACTTAGCTTTCAACCTAGTGGTTTGCCGTGGTGTATGTGAGAATAATATGTTATTGCTCTGATATCAGTTTTGTTTAATAAACCATGTCTGCACGGAGAGTGCTGAAGTTTCAGGAGCAACACGATATGGAATTGTTATGAGGTCTGATCTCCACGCCTTCATAGTCATAACACAAGTGCAGCTTTTGCCAACTTGGGCTTGAGGCGGGATTGATATTGCTTTGCACGAGAATTGTTAACACACTTGATGCGGTGCACATGCAGAGAGAGCTGGTGTATGCTGATGTGATTCCTTCATGCTAGGACACTAAGGTATGGGCCCGCCCTAAAACAACCCAAAGAGACCTTCTTAGATAATAATATAATATATGTGTTAGGGAGGGTGAGATATAAGTGTTGTTAACTCTTATTCATTACAGCATGTTAACATGCTGTCACCATTCGCTTTTTATGTCTTAGTAACTATGCTGATAATTTTGCTACTGATAATAAGTATACTTGTATTATCAAAGATACTGCGCCTGAGAAGACGGCATTAGTAAATAAACATTTCAAATGCACATGTGTCTTCTTTACTCCATGTTCTGGTTTGTAATGATAATATAACGAAAGAGTGTTCATGAGTCCCACGTACCCTGAGGTACTGTAAGTTCATGTTCTGGTTTGTCTAAACATTGGGTGTTTGATATGTCCAATGAGACACTGTAGCTAGCTCGGTAAGGGGTGAGTTGGTTGCTAAGGTAAGTTTTGGGACACCCTAATTTGCCGAGGTTCCACTCCTCTGTGCACAGTTCTGTGTGAGTACAGAAACCCTGCAACATGGCGCCCAACGGTTTCGGTGGTCTTATATCATGACACTCGAGTAGTTTATCGTTCATGCCTTAACCCCTTCACGTCCGTTTCCGGAAAACGGGGTGTCGGTGAAACCTACCTATTTTTTGAAATAGGTCTTTATTCAAGCTTGATTCTTTCTTAAACGGTTTCTTTGAATTACTACCCAGTTGTGCTACAAAGTATTCTTTGTGTTTTCTTATTTCCAATTCTGTAATGGCGGCAGCGGTGGCTATTGCGCAGCATAGTCGCGTAGCGGTACGCAACCATCTTCAGACGTACCAAGTCCCAGTAGATGGGATGGCTGTGATTTTCGTGGTATGTGCAGATCCGGCGTTTCCTTACGAGTTGTTTTACTCTTGGGTTACGTTTCCGGCTGTGGACGCTAATTCTGGTTTGTTCCACTCCTACACCGCCTCGGATGTCCCGGCTGAATATACGCCGTACAGGGCATTGGAAATACCTATTGATCATTGGCAGCATCGAGTTTGGTTTGATGGCGCCCTCCCCCACTCTATGTCCCCTGCGAGGTTAGGCCCACTCTCAATTCCAGGTACTAATTGGCCTGCGTTGGGTGGCTTTACCCCGCACCCGAATCACGGGGCTTGCACCCTGGCAGAAATTCGCAGGCTGCATGTAGTTTCCATTTCCGTGATTCGTGCTTTAGTGCAATACATCGGTCGACATCTTCCTGGTGGTCCCCAGGGGGGTGCGGCCGCTCCCCTGGAACGAGGCGGAATGCGTCTCAATCCAGTGATGGTAAATTCGGTTTTTGGTGCGCGTCCGGTTGACAACGATGACTTCCCATTCTGGCTAGCAGAGAAGTTTGATCAACTGGAGGCGGTTTTTCCGAATTCTACTCCTGCTGATAAACATAGAATGTTGACGATTACTCTACCGAAGGATATTACTCCTGAACTTGCTGACTGTGACAGCTGGGGAAAAACATTTGCGGCAGTTTATACAAGGTGCTTCGGCACCCCGTCTATGACTGCCCTGCCTGAAATCGTTAGACGTGTTCAGAATGATCACGGTCCAGAGGCAGCGGTTGAATTGGGTATGCGCCTGTGTGGTTCTTTTGAGATTGTAAGTGATCTCATTCTCTCCAATGTTAAAGGAGATGCAGTTAACTTTCAGGTGTCGAATGCTTTGGCTGCTCTGCCCGATGCCGACAAACCCCGCCAGTTAGCAAAAATTGTGGTGGCCGCTTATAAAACGATTGGCCGCACAAGTAGAGGTCTGAAATATTTTCCAGTGAAGGAGAAAAAACAACCACAGGGACAATCTGCAGTGACAGATGCCCAGCCCAAGTCCAAGAAACAAAATTGGCCTAAAAAACAGACACAGGGGAAGCAGACAACGCAGACTCAGGGTACTTTTCCTGCAATACAAGCTCCTGCGCCACCCGAAAAAGTTTATGATTTGCGCGACCGCGCGATGATTAAATCGCCTGATCGTTTTCAGGGTTCTGATCAACGCTCTCCTCGTTCCTTTCAGGACACATCGGCCCCGAAGACCGGTGGAGGAGGAGGGGGTGGACGTGGACGTGGTGGCCAACAAGGACGTGGCCAGTCCCGCCAGACGGACGGCGCAGTGAAGCAGGAGGATTCTACGCCTAGGCGTCCGCAGTTTGCGAAAAAGAAAGTCGCAGCCTTAACAGCGCATCGATATGCCACAGATAGTGAGAACGCGGCTTCGGAATCTGACGTGGGCTCTGACCTTGCTGGACAGCGCGGCGGAGATAACCATAGTCAGAGAGGCGCTGCGTCCACTACTGAGGGTGACAGCGACTGATGTCTACGTTGTGATAGAAACAGCGGATACTAGACTCGCTCCCCCTGAAAGACTATATGAAATTGTCCTGTTAATTGAAGGTGACATACAGCGTACCGTTAAAGGTGTATTTTGGGAGAATCTGTCTACTACATATGATATTTTACTTTCGGAGGCTGACTGGCCCCCACCTTTTGTGCTCGCGGCGCCGCGAGGGGAGGAGGTAATCCTACCCAGTTTCGCGAACACTGTCTCGAAAGAGCATGCGCAGCATTTTGCAGAAGAGTGGGCTCGGGCTCTCGCGCCGGCTCTGTACCGTAACCAATGTGGTTGGGATAAATTGTCGCCTTGCCACGAAATTCCGTTGCGGTCTCAGCCGCAGCCTCAACCTCAATATCCCATTCGGCGTGAAGCAAAATCTTCCGTCGCGGAAATCCTTGAACAATTGGAATATCAGGGAGTTATTGAAACGTGTGTGTCACCGATGAATAATCCACTTTTTACTGTGAATAAACCTGACGGATCATATCGTTTGGTTTTGGATTACCGGCATTTGAACTCGCATTGCCGTAACTGTGCAGTACAGAATACCCACGGCTCTGCCCTGGTGGATAGTCTCGTGCGTAAGCGTTTCAAGACAACGCTTGACATATCCAATGGTTTTTATGCCCACAGATTGGACAGCTTTAGCTCCCAATGGACCAGTTTTACAAGCGCTGGAGTGCAAAAGCAATTCCGGCGTCTTCCAATGGGCTACAAGAATAGTCCTGGTGTATTTACCGCTCGAATTGTCTCTATTCTGGAGGCACTCGACCCTGATGCTTTTTCGTATGTGGATGACATATATCTCACAGACGACGATATTTGGGAGCATCTGTGTCGTGTAAATTCTCTTGTTTGCAACTTCGCAGACATGGGTTACAAATTCAACTTTGCAAAATCGCACATTGCTGAACACACAGTGTTGTTTTTGGGCTATGAGCTCAACAATGAAGGTAGAGGTTTGGCTCCTCACTTCTTGGAGAAGTGCGCACAATTGCGCGCACCAACAACTCTGAAAAAATTACAATCCTTACTGGGCTTTTTGAATTTCGGCAGAACTTACATTCCGGAATATGCCCAGCGTATCAAGCCTTTGTATGCTTTGATACAACCAACTTTCTCAAAATCATGCTGGCTGCCTGAGCATTCAGCCATTTTGCAATCCTTGCAGGCTGATCTGCTCGCTTCTAAATATTTACTGACTCGTGATAACCACACCAACCTGGTCATAAGAATAATTCCTGGGACGGTGGGTTTCACTTACCTCACTTTTAATGAAGGTGACACAGTACCTATTGCTTACAAGTCACACTTGTACACCTCGGCTGAGATGCGGTTTCCCACCATAGAAAAGGTTTTAACTGCTGTACAGATGGCTATTCTAAAGGAACGAGCTCTGTCACAGGGGAAACGCATGCTAGTGGTAACACCCTGTCCTCATTTGGAGGCAGTCACGAAAGCCAGTGTACCAAATTCGAAAGCTTTGCACCCTCGGTGGATTCAGTGGGCTGCGTCATTGTCATCCTCGGATGTCATGTTTATTTTTGACGCTTCCTTACGGTCGCAGGAGTTCTTGCAGTATGAATTCGTTCACCCTGCTCCTCTGGCGATGCGACCTTTGGAGGACTTCCTTTGCATCATTTACACTGATGGGTCGGCGCAGGTTGCGCATGGCTCTAAACATGCCTACGTTTCCGCATGCGCCATTGTGGTCGGTGCTATGTTGAATGATGAGTTCATTTCCAGGGAGGTACACACGTTGCCCCTGGGCGATTGCACCGCACAATTGGCAGAGCTTCGTGCTCTCTTACTAGCTTTGGAGTACGCAGATCCAAGTGTTACTACTCTAATTGTAAGTGATTCGTACTACTGTGTCCAGTCTTACAATGAAAACTTGTTCTTTTGGATTCAAAATGATTTTCATGATTCCAAGGGTAGCACAATAAACCATAAAATGATCTGGGTTCGAGTGGCAGAGCTTAAGGCTATGTTGCCACTCGTTTATGTGATTCATACTCTCGGTCATCAGCGCGTGGGAGTTCACGCTTTTGGCAACTCGCTTGCTGATGAAGCAGCGAAATCAGCAGTATCTACATACTTAGTTGCAGCAGTTACTAGGTCTAAAACCAAGATTGATAGCGACATCTTGGCAGCGATTGCTGCCTCTGAGAAGGGAAGTAAACATCCTTCGGGATTCCCTTCGAAGTATAAATACCACTTAAGTCCCGAAAAGGTTCCTTTTGTGACAATTCCTGATGTTGGGGAACGGCTGATTCCCAACTCGGATCGCAGAACAGACTTGATTACAGCGGCTCATGAAGGTGTGGCGTCTGCGCATGCGGGCGTCTCAGCCACTGTAACGCAACTACAACAACGTTTCTGGTGGCGGGGACTGTACAAACAGACGCGTGATTATGTCCTTCTTTGTGACATATGCCAGCAGATTAAACCTTCAACTGCTACGCGTCCGCCTCAGACTCAGTTGTACATTTCTAATAAACCACTAGGCTGTGTTTATTTAGATCACTGCGGTCCATTTTCATCTGATACTGCGTATAAATACATCTTAGTAGCAGTTGACTCATGCACACGCTTTGTTTGGGTATGGCCACATCGCAGCGCTGATTCCCGGACTGTCATCAGAGATTTGCGTATCTTTATAGGGATTTTTGCCTGTGGTACCTTCCATTCGGATCAGGGTCCGGCTTTCGCCTCTAAGGCGTATAAGGATGCCATGACTTCGATGGGGGTCCAAGTCAAGTTTTCGTCACCCTACAGACCCGAGGGTAATAGTGTAGTTGAACGAATGAACCGTGATTTAAAGCAATCTTTGACAGCCCGAGTTATAGGCACTGGCAGAAATTGGCTGGCTCACCTCTATGGCGTGCAGCGTGCTCTTAATAATCTCCCTAGAAGGTCTCTGGGTGGGCGGACCCCATACGAAATGCTCTTTGGCATCAAGATGTTCGTCCCTGACCTTGACGGTCTAGACTCGGTGGTTCGCGCCACTTCCTTTGACGCAGATGAACATTGCAATGTTTTACAGAATCTACAAAAGACGAGAGACACTCTTGCAAAGGAACATTTGCCCTCCACGTCGGATGATGCGTTGCAGATCCCGGTAGTTGGCTGGCTACCCCAAGTTGGAGAACTGGTTCGAGAGAAGATCGACAACAAGAAAGAGTTTGGTCCCTCCTATCGAGCTCCGGTCCCAGTGCTTGGAGTGAAGGGCACAAGAACAGTCATTTTACCACCACTTCCAGGTCGTAAGGAAAACAGGTTTATTTCTATTGACAATGTCAAGATACACAGAGTGGCCGATTCTTCTTAGCATGACACCGGCTGTTTCCTGTCCTTCCATTGTGAGAAATTCAATTATGCCCACTGCTTATAATAATGAACCTGAGGTGGCCATCGAATTACCTGCTGTTTCCAGTCCATTATTGAATAATTTACCAGGAACTAACCTTGATGAGACAGACTATACATACCCCACTGATTTGTCCATGCCTGACCTGCAAGCTCGTTTAGCCACGGAATCCAGATTTTCATTTGACTCTGCTTCCCTTGCCTCGAAAAAACCCTCTAAAATTGCAGTATATGCTAGCCTGTTTAAAAAACATTTTTTGATACCTCCTTGGATATACATTTGGCTGGTCCTTTTTTCAGTTTACCTTTTTATGTCAATTGGTTTTGTGTTTTATTTTTTTCGGATTATGAATGGACACTATGTCGAGGAGAGAACTTGCATTACTCATTTAAATGGAACATTGGCCCCACTTTCCTCTTCACATTCTACACACAGATTAAAAAGAGACTTGACTTTGGTTAACATCACAGCGTGGCCTGTTCTGGATGGAATCGCGTGGGATGCAGTTCGTTTTCAGATTCATGGTCCAACGGAAGTCGTTAATGTCCCTAATGTACTAAGAGTTAATATGGGGGATGTGGTGAAACAAAACATTCGTTCTGATGATTGGGATGTTAATGCTGTGGAAAGTTTGTTTTCTGATTTGAAATATTATGCTGCTTTTGATGCTGAGGATTTATATTTAGAATCTGCTAATTATGGTGAATTGTTCTGTTACCAACATTATGGCAATCACTTCTTACACAAGACATCTTCCCGAAGGGATGCGGTTAATTTTACTCAGTGGGAACATTGCCCAGCACCAACACAAGGGAGTTCAGAAACGTTTCTTAAAAAGTATACTTATTTCACTGACTTTAATCAGTCCAATCCCGAGTCCTTTTATTTTAAATTTCACAAACAGCCACTGTCCAAGGTTCGACTTACAAATACAAAATTGTTATATTCAAAGGCCTTCCTGGATCAATTAGTTACTGGAGGGTATGAGTTATGGAAGGATACCATAGACCTTAAATCAGTTTGGGGCTCAAGGGCCTGGCAGGTACAAGGCACTGAGGCTTTGCACCGTGCATGTCTCATCCCAAATCATATGTGGTTTTTAAATGAAACCATTTCCCAGACCACGTGCTTTGGATTGGCTACATCTAAAAGGTTAAACACCCCGTCTTTCCCGGAGTTGGAGGAATATGAGAATTGGAGTAATTTTACTAAATTGTCCATTAGAGATATACAGGCTCTGCTTCTGAATTCCTCCTTTAACATTTCCAGTATGAATCCCAAGGGTTGGCTGCTTTGGCACCGTGGTGCTGATTCTTGCCAAAAGAGATTTTTAAATATAACTGACGGTTTTAAGACTGTTAGATCTGATCCCCGTTTTGATTTGAGTCATACTGTCACCTCTTACTCTGTTGGCAAGTTGTGTCAAGCTTGGCTGAAACATTCAACTTTACCTGCGGTTAAGTATCACCTTTCCAAACTGAATGCAGACGTGGATTTGAATGATTTCATTAAGGGCCCAGCTAGTGGCAGGTCGAAAAGGTGGTTATATGGTGTTTACAATGAAATTTGGAAACTCTCACAGATTGAGGCTGCTTCACGCCTTAGGGCTATTGATCAGGCAAATCTTGAGAAAGTGCTTGCAGTGGTTGACAATAGCATTAACGTGCTATCCTCTAGAATTTACACATTAGATAATATTGTGTCGTCTGTTGTTGATATTGTGCATGATGAAGTGTCTGTATTATACCATGGTCAAAATCAATTACGTTCAATCATGCAGTTTGCATGGACACTACAGACTCTAAAAATGGGTAAAGTTCCCTGGGGATACATGAACGTTTCCTCTTTATTTGCACCATTTAATTTGACAGACAAACAACGCTTGCTTTCAATGCGTGATGCTTCCTTTTCTATGCTCCATATTGAAAGATTGGAATCTTTACCTTTTTCTGTGGCAGAGACCACTGCTGCTACGTGGCTTATCCACGGTTTAATAACGCTGCCTTTTGCTTTATATAAGTTTTCAAATTGTATGAAATATGTGCCAATAGGTCGTTTTGAACCCTTAGGTAGCGGTTTTCTTCATGAGGTCTGGTCACTCCCATACACATACAGATGTTTCAAGGATGAACAAGAGGTTTATCTAACAGGGGATGAGTGTACTGAGACGCCAGATCATTCTTTAATGTGTAGACACATACAGTTACACGGTTCATGTAACAGGGACAGACCGAATATGGCTTGCGTTTTACAGGGCACGCCAGTTCCTGCTATAATCCCCACGTTTAAATTGTTAGAGAATGGTAGTTATTTAATGCTCAATAATGAAAACTGCTGTGGTTTAATTAAAGGTATAGCTTTCATAGTAACGGTTAGTGAGCGAGTTATTTGCTGCAGAAATGTTCTTTATCCTCCCACACGTGAACATAGGGAGTCTTCCATTTGGCCACAGATACCGACCTTGGGAGCAGAATTCAGCGGCATGGCTAGAATAAGAGCTCTATTGTCCCAGAAAGAGGTGGCCTTGAGCTCGGCCCGTGAAACTTTCGTGCTTCACATTGCTAACACCCGTACGGAGGTTCAGGCTCTTTTAAACACTGATTTGCCTTTGCATTTCGGAGCCATGGTCCGTTCTATCTTTAACGCATCCTCCACAACGGGCCTAGCACATTTTTTTAAAGTTGTTAGCGGTGGTCTCGTGACTTCCTTTGAGAAGATTTTTGGAGTCATCCCTGCCTTCTTCCATTCTATTTTTTCATCCTTATTTGGAGGGTTCCCGTTTTTACTTGCTTTAGCGGCTGGCGCATTGGTGGTTTTCTGCCTTTTTAAATATGGATGCCCTTCCTGTGCAAGACCACGCACGGCTACTACTGACGCGGTTTCGCAACCGCATGCTTGATTACTATGGCACACTGCCGTTAGCGACTCTAAGCACGGCGTTTGGATTATCTTTTCGGTTCTCCTATTTCACCTGTGTCCAGCCTGTATTTCGCTGTCTGACCTGTGATTTCCTTTGGGCCATTGATTTGTGTCTCTGCGGACCAATATCTTCTGACGTCGATTTTGATCAACTGATGAGTCCTATCATTGCTCACGAGTTGGTTTGTTCTGACGAAAGGATTATGGCCTTGGCGGTGGCACATGGACTAATGGGTCCCTGGGATGTGTTGTCGGCAGCGCAAAATTTCTTGGAACGAAGTTTTCTTGAAAACCCACCGAGCTGTCCTCTGATGGTTATAGAGGATGCGGTGCTGGAAGATCACGTATGTTCCTTTCATCTTTTAAATTGGATGGCTGAACTGTTTTCGGATGAGGACAGTGACTTCCTCCTGGAGGCTGTTGCAGCTTACTTTTCATATACAGTCTTATCATAGACACTGCCTCAAATTGACATGCTGATTGATAGCATTTCCTTGATTTTATTGACTTTTGGTCAAGACATTTTATTTTTTGCTTGCCTATTGGCTTGAGCCACATTATACTTGTGGGCTATTTTTTTAGCATTAGTTTTTATAATTGAATTTTTATTCATGCTCGTTTATAAATGGATTCTGCTCTCATGTGATGGCACTTCTGTTATCTTATTTAGTCCGTTCTCGGATCATGGGGGGGTGTTGTATAGCTCCTATATATCCTTATATCGTGTTAAGTTAGCATAGGTACATTTGAGATTTAAACGCCATTTTTCCTTTCTTGCAACTTCTGCACACGACCCTTAATTGTTGACTTAGCTTTCAACCTAGTGGTTTGCCGTGGTGTATGTGAGAATAATATGTTATTGCTCTGATATCAGTTTTGTTTAATAAACCATGTCTGCACGGAGAGTGCTGAAGTTTCAGGAGCAACACGATATGGAATTGTTATGAGGTCTGATCTCCACGCCTTCATAGTCATAACACAAGTGCAGCTTTTGCCAACTTGGGCTTGAGGCGGGATTGATATTGCTTTGCACGAGAATTGTTAACACACTTGATGCGGTGCACATGCAGAGAGAGCTGGTGTATGCTGATGTGATTCCTTCATGCTAGGACACTAAGGTATGGGCCCGCCCTAAAACAACCCAAAGAGACCTTCTTAGATAATAATATAATATATGTGTTAGGGAGGGTGAGATATAAGTGTTGTTAACTCTTATTCATTACAGCATGTTAACATGCTGTCACCATTCGCTTTTTATGTCTTAGTAACTATGCTGATAATTTTGCTACTGATAATAAGTATACTTGTATTATCAAAGATACTGCGCCTGAGAAGACGGCATTAGTAAATAAACATTTCAAATGCACATGTGTCTTCTTTACTCCATGTTCTGGTTTGTAATGATAATATAACGAAAGAGTGTTCATGAGTCCCACGTACCCTGAGGTACTGTAAGTTCATGTTCTGGTTTGTCTAAACATTGGGTGTTTGATATGTCCAATGAGACACTGTAGCTAGCTCGGTAAGGGGTGAGTTGGTTGCTAAGGTAAGTTTTGGGACACCCTAATTTGCCGAGGTTCCACTCCTCTGTGCACAGTTCTGTGTGAGTACAGAAACCCTGCAACACCCCTAATACGCAAATTTCACTTACAATATTTACAATTGTATAAATTTAAATATCGCTTCAGTTAACCAGTAACATTGTTATAAAAGGAAATGAAGTGCATCTTCGTAAGTGACAATTAGACACATGCCCCATTTACAAACAGCCAAGGTTATAAATGGGGTATAATGATCAGAGCCGGAGGAACCAATGACAACAGCTATTTCAACTGTACCTCATCTATGCTTTGTAATTTGGAAAGTAGGTGTTGATACATGTTTGACACAAATTTATCTGTCAGAAACCACCTCCTAAAAATATCTCTGAAACTTGTAGGGAGTTTAAATGATCTAACATGACCTTCCCCTAGTATTGCCCCTGCATCTCTCTGCAAAACTAGAAACATTTCCCTTATGGTGTAGCTGAAAGAAATGCATGGTAACTACATTTTCAGACATTTTCCTGCATTAAAGACTAGTTACCATCCATGTTGACCACTCTGTACTATTAAGGTGAAATCTCTGGTGTCACAGGCTGATTCAGTTGTAAGTAGAAGTCACATATGTAAAATGAAAAGGGGTATTTGAAGATAGTGTAGAAATATTAGGTTTTTGTAAAAGATGTTTTTGAAAAGTGATCTTAGCAAAATATGCGTTGGTAACTATAAGACCTGGCATCATTGGCGTGGTTTTCCCTTACTCTTTGCCTTCTGACCTCCTGTTTTGCTAACTCATTGTTTGCTAGCTTTAGGATTCTGGGCACTTTACAACCGCTAACCATTGCTACAGTGCACATGCTCTGTACTCAAAATATGGCAGGATTGGCTTATCCACAACTGGCATACTTAATTTACTAATACGTCCCAAGTAAAGTGCACTGTGTGTGCCCAGGGCCTGTAAATTAAATACTACTAGTGGGCCTGCAACACTGATTTCTTCCTGAGATGTTTATTTCAATGTATGTTTTAATGTACTTTTTTTAAGTATGTATCTTTTAATGTATGTTGCGCACCACCGTTTTTCATATAGCCAACCGCCACAGTCAAACATTCCCTTTTATTACATATTTCACTCCTAAGGTAGGCCCTAGGCAGCCCTATGGCTGGATGCAATGTATTTAAAAGTTAGGACATGTACTTTTGAGTTTAACATGTACTGCTAGTGAAAAACTGCTACATTTGTTTTTCACTACTGCAAGGCCCATCTCTCCCATAGGTTAACATTGGAATAGCCTTAAAATACACAAGTGTAATTTCGAATTGGGAAAAGATAGAGATTTAGGGTTTTGTGTCTCTGGACTCACAATTAAAAATCACAACTTATGGTGAACTCGGGTTTTAAATTGTACGTCTTAAAATGCCACTTTAGAGAGTTGACATGTTCTTTCTTTAATCATTCTGCGCTTTGCCTGTCTATGAATACATGTCTGGGTTGGGTGACAACTGGTCTTTGTGCATTCCCTTCAGACAGTCACACAAAGCGAACTGGGATGTGACATTTGCATCCTGATGGCCCATCACCAAAATGATTGGCCTTCCTGAGGTAGATTGGGGGAAAGTAGCTGATACTTCTACCTGAATAGGGCTGCATACCCCCCTGTAGTGAATCTGGAGCCAGGGCACATGAGGCAAAGGCCTCTTTGAAGTCTCCCCCACTTCAAAGGCACATTTGGGTATAAGTACCGGACCCCTGACACCACCAAATCAGAATATTTCTGGAACCAAGCACATTCTGCCTAGATGAAGAGCTGATGTGCTGTAGGAAAGGCTGCCACTATGCTAACTGCATTGCTGTATTGGCCTGCTGCCTGCTGATTGCTGTGATGTAGGAGAGACTACCACTTTGCTACCTGCTCTGCTATGTTGGCATGCTAACTCCTGCTTGTTGCCTGGGAGTGAGTATGACTGGGCCTGTTCTATACATCCTTGAACCCAAGTTCCACCAAGGGCTTGTGTAGTATTTTGTATTGTGCCTTACAGGCACTTGTAGGTAGAACCTTACGTTATTGGCATTCTAGGGTTGGGAGTTGGAATGTCCCACAAGTGGTGGTGTCCCACAAGTGGTGACCCACTTGTGGGACACCCCCGCGCCGCACGGCCACCAGCTGCTGCGTGTGCCCCTTGCCTGCCTTGTGCCTCGCTGCTGCCTCGTTTGCCGGTTGCCGGCTGCCGCCGCTGCGGTTGTTTTTGCCCTTTGTTTTGACGATAATTTGTGCCTGCTTTGTTTTACTCTGATTTTGCCCTTGTTTTTTAGATTATTTGTGCCTGTTTTGTTTTAATTTCATTTTCCCCGTGTTTTGCTGTTCCTTCCTTGTTGGCCGCCTACCTCGCCGCCCTCCGCCCTCCCTTCCCGCCAACGCCGCTTTTCCCCGCCATTTTTCTATTCTGTACCCTCCCCGCTCCCGCCTCCCAGCTGCTCCGCCCACCCGCGCACTTGGCCTTAAATGGCGACCGTGCGACGCAGGTGAGTGTGACCCACTTGTGGGACACCCCCGCGCCGCACGGCCACCAGCTGCTGCGTGTGCCCCTTGCCTGCCTTGTGCCTCGCTGCTGCCTCGTTTGCCGGTTGCCGGCTGCCGCCGCTGCGGTTATTTTTGCCCTTTGTTTTGACGATAATTTGTACCTGCTTTGTTTTACTCTGATTTTGCCCTTGTTTTTTAGATTATTTGTGCCTGTTTTGTCTTAATTTCATTTTCCCCGTGTTTTGCTGTTCCTTCCTTGTTGGCCGCCTACCTCGCCGCCCTCCGCCCTCCCTTCCCGCCAACGCCGCTTTTCCCCGCCCTTTTTCTATTCTGTACCCTCCCCGCTCCCGCCTCCCAGCTGCTCCGCCCACCCGCGCACTTCGCCTTAAATGGCGACCGTGCGAACGCGCAGCGTTGACGCGCAGCGGGCGCGCCGATTGTGCGCCGAAGGCGCGCCAAAGGTAAGCCCGTCTGCGCCCGTCCGCGCCTGGACCGCGCCCAGGGCCAGGACCCCTGGCCCACGAAGATCCCGACCGACCCGCCTGACGTACTCCGCCGCCACCCTCGCCGCTCTCAACACCGGCCGACTCCCAGAATGCCATCAAGCCACTCCAAAACGTACCCACGGAACTTTCAGCTGCCACGCCTGCAAGTTCTCCTGCATCCGGACCTGCCCCGCACCAGCTCTCGCCAAATCGAACACCAGCAGCACCCACCTCAAGTGCATCCTGCTCAACACCCGCTCCGTCCACAGACACGCCATCGAACTCTGGAACCTCCTAGACGCCACAGCCCCTGACGTTGCCTTCCTCACGGAGACCTGGATGAACGCCTCTTCAGCTCCCGACATCGCCATCGCTATCCCAGAGGGCTACAAGATCGTCCGGAGGGACCGAAACGCCAACCAGATGGGAGGAGGCATCGCCATCATCCACAGGAGCACCATCCGTCTCACGACCAGCACCGACAACACCCTGACCAGCGCCGAACACCTGCATTTCCAGATCCACACCAACCCGAACACCACCCTCAGAGGCACTCTGATCTACCGACCCCCTGGTCCACGCACGCAATTCAGCGAGGACATCGCCGACTTCGTCAGCCCGCATGCCCTCCCCTCCGCTGACTACATCCTCCTGGGAGACCTCAACTTCCATCTGGAAAACAACAACAACCGCAACACCAGCACCCTGCTCGACAACCTCGCCAACCTGGGACTCAAGCAACTGGTGTCCACCCCCACCCACCGCGCCGGACACACACTCGACGCCGTCTTCTCATCCAGCACAGACATCGACTTCAGCCACGCCACAGAGCTTCAATGGACGGACCACAGCTGCGTCCACTTCACCTTCAAGAGAACGACGACCCACCAACACCAGCAACAGGCCGCCCGCAGAAGCTGGAACAAGATCACAGCAGTCCAGCTCGCCACCTCCCTGAGCCAGCACCCTCCTGCCAGCTCAGCGAACCCCAGCCAGGCCGCCGACAACCTCACGAAGTGGATCAGCAACTGCGCGGACGAACTCGCCCCTCTGAGGACCCCGCCTAGCAGACCCGGCAGCAAGAAGGCCCCATGGTTCACCGACGAACTCAAGAGCTCCAAGAAGAACTGCCGAGCCCTCGAGAAAGTCTGGAAAAGGGAACCGACACCGGACAACAGGACCTCCTACAAACTTGCCACCCGGAAACACCACCAGCTGATCCGCGCCGCCAAGAAAACAGCATTTAAGGACCGGTTGGACAACAACGCACACAACTGCAAGGAACTCTTCAACATCGTGAAAGAGCTTTCCAACCCCAGCGCAGGAAACAACGACATCACCCCATCGCAAGACCTCTGCAACTCCCTCGCTTCATACTTCCACAACAAGATCACGGACATACACAGCAGCTTCAACAACCAACCAACGCACACCATGACCGAACAACCACCCCCCACCACCACCCTCCACGCCTGGACCCCGATCAGCACCGAAGACACCATCCGCACGATGAACTCCATCCACTCCGGATCACCGACCGACCCCTGCCCTCACCACGTCTTCAACAAGGCCGACGCTGTCATCGCACCCCACCTGCGAGACATCATCAACACATCCTTCGACACCACCATCTTCCCTGAGAGCTGGAAACACGCCGAACTCAGCGCTCTACTCAAGAAACCAACAGCGGACCCCACCGACCTCAAGAATTACCGCCCCATCTCGCTTCTCCCGTTTCCAGCCAAAGTCATCGAGAAGACCGTCAACAAGCAGATGGCCGCCTTCCTCGAGACGAACGGATCCCTCGACCCCTCACAGTCCGGCTTCCGAGCCAACCACAGCACCGAGACCGCCCTCATCGCCGCCACCGATGACATCCGAGCCCTGATGGACAATGGAGAAACAGCGGCCCTCATCCTCCTAGACCTCTCCGCGGCATTCGACACTGTCTGCCACCGCACCCTAGTGCAGCGCCTCAGCGACGTCGGAATTCAGGAGAAGGCACTGGAATGGATCATCTCCTTCCTCGACGGAAGAACACAGAGAGTCCGCCTACCACCGTACATGTCAGAGGCCTCCGAAGTCATCTGCGGCGTCCCCCAAGGATCATCTCTGAGCCCCACCCTCTTCAACGTCTACATGAGCCCCCTCGCGGCCATCGTACGCAAACACAACCTCAGCATAATCTCCTACGCCGACGACACCCAGCTGATCCTCTCCCTGACCAACGACCCCGCCGCCGCCAGAGCCAACCTGCACGAAGGGATGAAAGAGGTAGCCGAGTGGATGACGATCAGCCGCCTGAAACTGAACTCGGACAAGACGGAGGTCCTCATCCTGGGCTCCTCACCCTCCGCCTGGGACGACTCCTGGTGGCCCCCCGCCCTGGGCACCGCACCCAAACCGACAGACCATGCACGCAACCTGGGCTTCATCCTGGACTCCTCCATCTCCATGACCAGGCAAGTAAACAACGTCTCCTCGGCGTGCTTCAACATCCTACGCATGCTACGGAAGATCTTCTGGTGGATCCCCACCGAGACCAGGAAGACCGTCACCCAGGCCCTCGTCACCAGCCGTCTGGACTACGGCAACGCCCTATACGCCGGTACCACCGCCAAGCTCCAGAAGAGACTCCAGCGGATCCAGAACGCCTCAGCCAGAATCATCCTCGACATCCCACGAACCAGCCACATCTCCGGACATCTGAGAGACCTTCACTGGCTCCCCGTCAACAAAAGAATCACCTTCCGCCTCCTCACCCACGCACACAAAGCCCTACACGACCAAGGCCCGAGCTACCTCAACAGCCGAGTCAACTTCTACGCTCCCAAACGCCACCTCCGATCAGCCAACCACGCCCTCGCCGCCGTCCCCCGCATCCGAAGAGCGACTACAGGAGGAAGGTCCTTCTCCTACCTGGCCGCCAAGACCTGGAACTCCCTCCCGACCGACCTGCGCCTGACCCAAGACCACCTCTCCTTCAGGAAGAAGCTGAAGACCTGGCTGTTCGAGCAGTAGCGGCACCCCCCCCCCCCAGCGCCTTGAGACCCTACGGGTATGTAGCGCGCTTTATAAGTGTCACTGATTGATTGATTGATTGACTGTTTTGTCAGTTTATGCCTGCTGCCCTCTCATGTCGCTGTGTACTTCGATTCTTAATAAATACAACTTTGGGACCACAACTTTGACTGCACCCTTATTCACCAATACTACAAAAATGTTGGCGACAATCCTCAAGAGTGAAGGAAGAACCCGATGACTCACCTCGTATCTATTTTAAACTCGTATTTCAAGAACTGCGTGGATAGACGGAGATCGACTGCTGTCCTCCTTCAAAGACTGCTGAAAACGCAAAAAAGTTGCAGATAAGTGCTCCGCTTCGGTTTTTTTTCTTCATACGTGACGCTGTGTGTCCGCTAGCAAGTAGAAGGGAAATTGACAGTTTACTCGTGATTGGCAAGGAAGAAGGCACGTATGGTTGGCAGCGCGATTTCACGCTATTGACGTAGCAGTCAGCCATTTTATGCCGGTCTATTTCCTTTCACGAAGCCTGGTTGGAATAAAAGATACGCTGGTTGGCAACGTGGCTTCGCATTGTTAACGTCACGAGCGGCCATTTCAAGACTTTCCCCGAGTCTGAGACTACACAGTTACCGAGGCAACTGTTACAACGCTTTCTACGCTCCTTCTCAATCACCAGACACACAAAATATTGCTTTTCACACGCGTCAGCAAGCGGTGCTGTCTATTATTATCTGCACAATTATCTGTTTTTTGTTTTTGGTGTATATATATAAAAAAAAAACGGTCCTTATTTTTTCAGATTTAATGAACATTGAATTTGCTCGTTTTGCTCTGTTGTTTGTTTAAAAAAAAAATTGAAGACACTTTTATAACAACTGAATATGAGTTGAACTTTATTCATCCCAAATTTCATTCATGTTAACACAGCGACAAAACAAGTTTTGATTTGGGATTAGTACTTTTGTTCATACATTAAAGCAGTGCATCATGCAATCAGTTTCTCCTCCCCCTCCTTTTCTGGAGACACCTGGGAATCCACCAATAGTTTGGAAAAAGTGGTTTGACGCTTTTGAAACTTATTTGGGTGCAATTGGCGCGTCAAGATATCGCGCAGAGAGGAAGAATTGTCTTCTATTGCATTCATTAGGTTTCGAAGGGATAGAAATTTACAAACATTTACCTCCTTTAGTAAGGAACAACGCAGAAGAAGATGTGGATGAATATGTTGAAACAAGGATGAAACTGGAGTTAAGATTCGACGTCAAACCTAGTCTTGTTGTGATTAGGCATAAATTCTTCAAAAGAGAGCAACTGCCTGGAGAAGACGTTGAAACCTATGTATCTAGTCTAAGGCAATTGAGTGCAGAATGCGAGTTTGAAGGTTTCAGAGAACAATTGATCAGAGATCAATATATATGTAAATGCACTGACAAGTCGATCCAACAAAAACTACTTACCTTAGGAAACCCTACACTTGAAGAGACAATCCGTACTGCCAAAAGTATTGAGTTGTCAAAGAAAGAAGTTAAGGAACTTGAGAAGAAAAGTGATGAAGCAATATCTATAGTTAGAGCTAAGGAGAACAAGGAGAACAAATCAGTTCCCAGTCAACAACGTTTCGAGAAGAACAGTTTTCCCAATTCCCAACGTTTCGAAAGGAATTCTTTTTCTAGAAGTGACATTTGTTATAGATGTGGGAATCTGTCACATAATAAGAATATTAAATGTTGTCCTGCAAAGAGTTCTATTTGTCGCAATTGTGGGAAATATGGTCATTTTGCGAAAATGTGTCAAAATATTAGGCAGGGAAATTCAAACGTTGTCAATAAGTCTCAAGGTCAAAGCAATATTACCGGGGTAGGAAATGTTTCTGAGTTTTTTGATAATATAGGTAAAGGTCCGGATCCTATCAATAGCATTCAGGACGACCTTAGGGATATGGTTGTAGTAGTACGAGAAAATTCAGATCATATTAATAACATCCAAGGTGACATTAAGGAAATGGTTGTAGCTGTACGAGAAGATGGAGTCATCATTGGGGATCCTTCCGAATGTGTTGATCCTTATGAAGATTTTGGTGTGGGTGACAAAGTAATTTCCTTGTTAGTAGACTCAGGTGCAAGAGTAACTATGATCACCCAAGAGTTATTCGAGGAAACTTGGCCTGAGAGGAAACTTAACCTCCAGATAGAGCTCCTGTTTCATATGAGGGACGCAGAATAGCTTTACTTGGGTATTTTGAAGATATCCTACAATTCAGGGGTAGGAAAATTTTTGGTAAGATATATGTTTCAATTAAAGGGTTGAATATCTTGGGTTGGTTTCATGGGGGTTTATTCCGATTGATTCTAAGACCAGGCGCAAAAGAACAGGTTGGTATGGCAGAATCTAACGACTGTATTGAAAATCTAGCTGTGGTAGAATCTGATGACTACATTGAAAATTTAGCTCACAGTTTTCCTACTGTTTTTGGGAAGGGGCTTGGAATGATTAAAGGTTTTAATCACGAAATTAGGGTGAAAGATGGAGCCATTCCCATTAAACATAAAGTCAGGGGTGTCCCTTTTAGTGTAAGGGATAGTCTAGAAGCTGAATTGATCGAGTTATGCAAGAAAGGGGTCATTGAACCAATTGAGTCATCCTTGTGGTTATCTCCTCTTGTTTTCGCCAGGAAAAGGAATGGTGATTTACGCGTCTGTGTCGATTTGCGCAGCCTTAATAAAAACATCTGGATTGACTCACATCCATTGCCAAAAATTACAGATTTGTTGTCTCTTACCAGAGGCGCAAAATGGTTCACTAAGTTGGACTTAGCTTCTGCATACCATCGGGTGGTGTTGAGTGAATCTTCTAGGCATTTGACTGCATTCGTTTCTCCTTTTGGGAGTTTTCAGTACTGCAGAATGCCGTTCGGGCTTGCGTCGGCGGCAGCAGTTTTCCAAAGACTAATGAGTCAAATGTTTAAGAATACCCCTGGAGTAATTGTTTTCCAGGATGATGTTTTAATTTTTGGCGAGAACAAGGAGAATCATGACAAATCTTTGAATCAAGTCTTGGAAATTATGCAAGTTAAAGGTATTGTACTTAAACGAGAAAAGTTTGTTTTCCTAAAGGAAAAAATTGAATTTCTTGGGCATGTGGTCTCACACAATGGGGTAGAACCACGTCCTGGTTTGGTAAAAGCCATTGTAGATGCTTCTCCTCCTGTTGATAAAGCTGGCTTAAAATCTTTCATTGGACTCAGTGAGTTCTACTCTAGATTTATCAAGGATTATGCATCAAAAGTTCAGCCACTTACTAATATGTTAAAGAAGAATGTGCCATTTGTGTGGGACAAAAACTGTCAAGAAATTTTTCAGTGGATCAAATCTCAGTTAGTGAGTGACAGTATTCTTAAAGCTTTTGATCCTAATAAAGAGTGTGTTGTGACTGTGGATGCTAGTGGTTTTGGTCTTGGAGCTGTGCTCACTCAAAAGAGTGGTCAGGTTGACAACACCATTGCGTACGCTTCGAGAGTTTTGCGTGGTGCTGAGATGAATTTTTCTGTCATTGCGAAAGAGCTTTTAGCTTGCTGGTGGGCTGTGAGGAAATTCAACTCTTTTCTCTGGGGTAGTCATTTTGTAATACGTACCGATCATAGTCCTTTGGTCTCAATTTTATCTGGTGAGAAGATTAGGGAGCATACTCCAAGGATTGCTAGGCTGTCAACTAAGTTACTTCAGTACAATTTTGATGTTGTTTATTTACCAGGGATAAAGAATGTCAGGGCGGATTACTTTTCACGTTTTCCTATTTCTGGTAATGATTCTGATTTTGAGAAGGAAGATGACCAGGAGGATTGTTTTGTTGCTGCTTTAGATCTTGAGGGAATGTGTGCTGTCAATGAAGCTGAGTGGAGAAGGGAGTTGTTGAGAGATAAAGTACTTGCCCAGGTCATCAACTATACGAAATCTGGTTGGCCCAAGGAGAAAAATGTCTCAGGACAATTTCAGACTTTTGTTAAAGTTGCCGACGAACTGACAGTTGAGGATGGTATTCTTTTGCGGTGTTGTAGGCTTATTCCTCCTGAGAGTTTAAGGAAACGTCTCATTGATGGCACGCATGAAGGTCATTTAGGGAAAACGTTCACCAAACGTAGGTTGCGGGATGTGTTTTGGTGGCCGCAAATGGATGTGTGTGTTGATACTTTAGTTGATAGTTGCGTTATTTGTAAATCCTCCGACAAGAGCCACAAAGTGAGAACACCTCCTTTGGAGCCTATTTAATTTCCTGAGAGAGCATGGGAAAGGATTGGCGTTGACTTGGTTGGTCCTTTTAATCTCTTACCTTCTTCGTCACGTTTTGCCATTGTTGCCATTGATTATTACTCCAAATGGCCGGAGGTTCAGTTTATCAGTGAACCTTCCTCAGCTAATGTTATTCTCTTTTTAAAGGATATTTTTCTTAGGGAAGGATTTCCTTCGTTTGTCGTGACGGATAAGGGTTTGCAGTTCGTGAGTTCTGAATTTGAGTGTTTTCTTAAACAAGGTGGAGTTTCTCACAAGAAGAGTTCTTTCTACCACCCCCAGGCCAATGGCCTTGTTGAGAGAATGAACCGTGTGTTGAATAATTGTGTGCAATGGGCTATTGCTAGCAAGTGTGTACTTGAGAATGCTGTTCGTTCCATGTTATTGTTCTATCGCACTACAGCACATTCATCAACTGGAGTATCCCCGTTTGAACTTCTAAGAGGGAGAAAACCGTCTACCAAAATTTGTCCGGGTTGGATGTCGAAATGGGTCAAAATGAATGTCATGGATGGTATTGATGGTTTTGTAAGGGACAATGTTACCAAAGCACAAGCAAAGCAAAAAGTTTATTTTGATGAAAGAAAAAGGGCTGTTCCACATAATATTTGTGCTGGTGATTTTGTTCGTATTAAGAATCCTGTTCATGTCATCAAAGGAAGAAGTAAATTCTCCGAGCCTTTAATTGTTGATAAGGTTTATGGTAATGCTGTGCGGGTTAACAATGGTCATTGGTGGAATGTTTGTAAAATTGTTAAAGTCAATGGTGAGAACGTTGACTCTGATAACCATAACCATTTGTCTGGTTCTAGTTCTGATACCGTTGATATTGATAACAGTTGCAATGATTATAACTTGTTGCCAGAACTTCGCAGGAGTTTGAGAGTGTCTAGGATTCCTGCCAGGTTCAGGTAGTTCTCTAGCTTCCTGTTTTCTGTTTCCGTGACTCGTATGTTTTGTTTCTTTTTCTTGCTGTATTCCTCACTTAATCAATTAAAGGCTCCTCTACATTGCGGAAAATCTCAGCATGAGATTGAAAGTCTTTATTTTCTTTGGAAAAATGTGAAACCCTTCTGTGTTTATCATTAGTTGGTCTGAGCCAAATAAGGTCTGAATTGTTTTACTCATCAGAGTCTGAATCCAGCAAATAGGCTACTGCCCCTGAATGTTTTTTTACCGATCTTTAGTATTAGAAGGAGCATCAGATCGTTTTTAAGGAATTTGTCTCTATGTCTATGATAGAGGGTTATTTTGTTGGCGAGTTGACAAAATCATCCAATGATGGCCCACCTGTAGTCCTTGCACTGACATCGTCAGAATTCCTGTCAGCAGGAGATCCTGCCATTGCTATTGACCAATATTTCACTTTAGGAGTTGGCATCAGGTTTTTATATACCGAAGGCTTTAGTGGCGGCTGGTATTAAGGGGCGCAGGGGGTGTTGCGCTATCTACCATCGTCGGGGAAAACTGAAGGGGGAGAATGAACACCATGGAGCAGTTTTTGCTTGGTGCTCCCCCGTGAGACTATGTGTAATCTTTTTTTTTTGTGCTCGCCGTCTCGAAGAGTCTTCCAGGTGCGCATGTGCAAAGCTGGGCGAGGAATAGTCCTTGCCCTTGAGGCACAAGCGAGGACACAGGCATCAGCCTTGAGGGAGTGGCTGCATAAAGTGGCAGTAAATGGATTACAAATGGGACGCGAAGTAATTGACTCAGGGCGCGGTCAGTGGAGCGCCGTTCACAAAAATTGGAAGGTGCAGGGCTGGCACACAGAGCAGGGAGTGGTAACAATTAAAGCAAGCCTTTTGCCTCCATGAATTAGGCTTCCTAATTGGTTAAGGCTGAGGGGGGTTAGGGGAGTTGCTGGCTTTGCATTAGTTTGGCAGCTCTATCCTGGGACACACGACACAGTTGCTGGAATTGGAAAAAGAAAAGCGCCTGCAAACGTTTACTTTCAAATGAGCACGCAGCAGGTTGGTTTACTATTAGCATTAGCAAGTTATCGAGAGCAGAATTGGGGTTCGGGGGCTGCCATTAATGATAACAAAAATGCATGGAGTCTTCCTGTTGATTATTTGCGATGTGATTTGGGTAGTGTTTTGGTGTTGTGTGAGAGTGACAAGAGTGGTGCTCTTATCCTGTCCTTTATCATAGCGCTTAACCATATGTTGGTGTAATGTAAATGAGAGATCACAAGCTAGCCTAGTTTGTAAGGCACAAGAAGGAATATAAAAAAAGGAACTATCAGAATAATGCCTTTGTTTCCCACAGTAATGAGGTTACAACCTTCGCTCCCCCGCTGTTAGCGTCCCACTTTTACCCATAAAGTGAATCTTTGTTTAAACTGCATTCCTGCCCATGCAGCCGATCGAGGATTTGAGCAGAATGAGGTGAAATAGTAAAGTGTTGAACTACCACCAGGCAGAGAGCTGTGAGGTATTTTTACAAGCAGGGTCTGGGATCTGATTGTCAGATGCCAGGTTTGTGTGCTTAGCCTGACCTGAGTGGAGGGGTGTGGGCGGGTGTTGGTGAGTCTTGTTGTAATCACTGTGAGGGAAGGGCAGTACGGGCTCTCTAGGGCTGGGTGTGGGGCAGGAGAAGATATGAAGGGCTGCGTGGGCAGAGCTTAATTTATAAAACAAAAATAAGTTGCAGGCATTCATCAGTAGGCCACTGCAGCTAGCTTCACCAATTGCGCCTGCCAGCACTGCCAATGGCACTATCAACACAGCTACTAGTGTCCCCCCTCCGTGTGTTCACTGGAAAGGTCAACCCCCGCACTTTGCAAAGACTACACACTATGCACAACCACGGTGCATTATATTTTAGCCTTGAAATTTGATTTCTCAGTGCCAATCTCGTTGTCATATGACAATCTCTGAAATAACATCAGCTTGTGTGTTCTGTCAGAGCATCTGGTATAGGGAGATGAGGTGCCCTCTGCTGTGAGAACACAAAATAATAAAATATAATTAAAAACGAATCACCCCCGCTCGTTGTAGTCATATTTACATGGTGCAAAATGAAAACACTGCAGCACTGTGCCAGTTTTGCTGCCTATAAAAATTAATGGGGTTTTTGTGCCCCTATCAATATGTGCTCAAAGTTAAATTAGGCACATCTTTTCCCACTTTGCAGCAAACTTTGAAATACAGTCAGTGCAGCTTGTCGTGATTAGTGTGAATGGCGTGAATCCAAATTTGTAAAAAAACAAACAAAAAAACAAATTATTCACGTTGAAATACAAAGTCTTCAAACAAGGTGGACCCTGGACTCTTTTAAAAAAAATTCTTAACTTGAGGTATAGCGACGCGTATTGGCAAGCCGATTTCAACAGCACTTTATTGTGAGCATAAATCCCCCTCTTCTGCACTCCAACTATGTTCCCTCACAACAGCCTAAATTAGAAAATTGTTGGCACACTCTTGTTGTATACACTTGCTCGCTACAGTGCAGTACATGAATAGTTTTACACCCTACCACTTTCAAATGTCACCAGCCGCCACTGGTAGGCTTAGTTGTAAAAGTAATAAGATATCAGGACTCTTTTGCATGCTTGAATGGTCACAATACCCCAGCTTCCAGCAGGGTGGGTCTAATTATATCAGTAGTTTACCTGCAAGTTACGTAGGTTTTGTAGTTCATAAAGGTTCGATTAGTGTTTCTTCCATTGGCACTAACTGTCAGCTATAAAAAATAAACAACAGGAACTACCGCGTAATTGGAATCTCTGTCCTTGACATAAAAGTGTGTCCTTAGTGGATGCCTCACCCAGAAAATAATACCTTGTGGTTCAAATACTTATGCCAATGATTTTCTTACAATTATCATTTTCATGTAATCGCGCAATAATCACAAGCCACTACTTCAGTCATTTCATAAAAGGTCACTTTATTAAGACAGGTAAATTACTTTCAAACCAACAACTTTGCAAACAACTTGACATCATAAATATATTAAATTATCTCATAAAACCCCCAACCTTTTGTGAAAATTTTCCCCAAACAGCTCAATCCAATTTTCATGAAACAACCCCATGTAATTGCAAACCCCATTTTTAACTTCCCCTCCCCTGCATTATTCCTTCCCCCCCCCGGGCTCCCCGAAGGATGGATAAGGCCGCTCCAGAATTTCCACCCCCCAAAAGCACCACCCAGGAAAACCGCAGAGTTTTCCTGGCCCCACCTTGTAAATTGCTGAAAGGGAAAAAACATCATAAAGTGTGACTGTACCATAAATTCTCATTCCATAAATTTGCAAGCATATCCCTAAGTTCCAACAAATATTAGGCCTGACCCAGCTGAGATAAGTAAATACCTTCGTCTCTAAATAAATGCCCTTCAGATCTTGTAATGTTGCAGTTGGACAACACATAACATAACATGTGTATTTGTAAAGCGCACATTCACCCAGAGGTCTCTTGGCGCTGAATAACAACAGATGTTTATTGTTACCCAACTCAATGGTACTCATTTTATCGACCTCGGATGGATGAAAGGCTGAGTGGACCGGCAGGGATTTGAACCTGTGACCATGAGATTGAACACAGGCCCCTGTAATGGACGGCAATTTAATACCTGTTGCTTGACAAAATAACTTCATGGCCTTTTCAACTGCAGCATGACTCCTTGCCCCCCTTCAATTTTTTCTGAAAATAAATTCTGTCCAAATTAGGCACGTGCCTGACCAATTGTTTTTGATAACGGCGAGGTCCAGCTTCATTTGATTAATACAAGTCAAACCTGATAAAGACACTAAGTCATTTTCCCCCAAATGGATGACCAGCATATCAGGAGGACCCCGAGAGAAAAAAAGTTCAGTTAACGTTGGAAACAAACCCACCCACCGCATACCACTCTTCACTCTTGCCCTTCCATAAAACTTCATGTCTGGCACTTGGAAGTCCCAGGGATCTGCCATAAGTTTGTTGTTCTGCAAAGATCGCTGCCCACTTTATGAATGAATGGCCCACTATCCAGGTGTTCATTTTTTGCTGACAAAGAGCCCTGAACACAATCTAAATGGAAAAACAAACATTAGCAAATAGAAAACCAGAACAAAATGTATTTTCTAATGTAACGTGCACAACATGATAATTTCCACCTCCCAATCCGCCGAATGTCAGTCCATGTCCAACCCAACCTTGCCCCCTCAGTAGCAGCGCCAATACGAAATGAATGAGTTCCAAATAAGAGGGGGTCTTTTCCCAACCTAACCAGAGCCTTCCTTAAAACTGCTAGCAGGTGAGAACTAGTATTCTTAGATCCATTCATGTGACAAAATATTACACCAGACTTGAAACAAACATGATTGGTAAAAACCTCCCACTCCCCCACTGGACAACAGCCCTACACCCCGCTCCTGTTGAAGTGCATCCAGGTACCCATTTTTGTTTCTGTAAGAAGATCTCATCGCTACAAATGCCAGGGAGGCCCCTTAAACCCAATAACTCAGAAACCCTTAATGCCCCAAAAAAGAGAGAAATCATGCATAACCTAAAATGACAAACTTCCCACTCATCATAGCAACAAAAAGGTAACTGCACCAAAAGCAACTGCAATAACTCAAAAGGCACTGGTTCCCAAAAAGGAGATGTATGTTTCCGCTCCCTTCTGAGACCCTTTAAAACTTTCCTAACCAAAAAACCTTCAACTGGGTCGTATACCCACCACAACTGCAAATAAAAGGAAATTTCAGCTAACTTTCCTGCACTAGTGGTGTGGTTGCCATAGCTTAAAAACTCGGATCAAGCATGGTGATAGTTTCTTCTGGTGGAAGGACCTATCGATTTTTCTACTAGCTTGACGATCCTGACTCCCCAACTCCCAAACACTCTGTGGGAACGAAGTCTTGGTGAGGTCTGCCCCTGGCGCCAAACTGTGAAACTTCTGCCAATGAAAGTGAGACAAAGTGTCTGCTATGGAATTATTAGTACCAGGAATATGTCTAGCTTTAAATACAATATTACATTTTAAACTCTGTAATATAAATGCTCGTAAAAGGAGCAACACTCTCCAATCTTTTGATCTCTGCTTGTTGAATAAATCTACAACCGCCATGTTATCAGCATGAAAGAGAACAGATCGGTCTCGGACTTCCTTTCACCCAGACAAAAAGAGCCACAATCAAAGGAAAAAGTTCCAAGAAGGCAGTGCCGCGCCCATACTGTAACCAGTGAGAAGGCCATCTTTCGGTGCCCCACCAACCCTCCCAGAACAAGCCAAATCCATTTGCGCATGACGCATCTGAAAAGAGTTGAATCTGCCACAGCATATTCTCGTCAACAAAGTAGAGAGACACACCGCTTAAATCCTCCCAGAACTGCAGTAAGATACAGAGATCTTCCCTAACAGCCTTGGAAATCCTGACCTTGTGATGAAGACGGGAAGCCCCTGACATTGACATACCCAGACGCCTGCAAAAAGTCCTGCCAGCCCTGACCACTCTACATGCAAAATTCAAATAACCCAACAAACGCTAGACTTGTCTGAGTTCTAATTTTGTCTTATCAATGACAGTTAGCAAAAAGGACCTAATTTATTGCACTTTCTCTGCAGACAATCTTGCCATCATATCCATTGTATCACTCTCAATTCCTATAAAGGTTAGTCTTGTGCTGGGACCTTCCATTTTCTCCGGGGCTAAAGGGACACCCAGTTCCTGTGCCAATACTTGAAAACTTTGCAACGCTAAGCTACACTGATTAGTATGACCAGAACCAATGAACATGAAATCATCCAACTAATGGCAGACCATATTATGACCACTAAAATGGGTAAAGCACCATTGTAGAAAAGTGCTAAACGTCTCAAAGAGAGTGTAGGAAACAGAACATCCCATGGGGAGGGCTTTGTCCACAAAAAAATCGCCATTAAAAAAATACCTAGGAGTTCCTAATCAGAAGGGTGTATAGGCAAAATACAAAATGCTGATTTAATATCAATCTTTGCCAATTCCATCCCAGAACCCACTGATCTCACCAACTTCAAGGCATCATCGACTGAAGCATAAGACACAATGGTGTCCGATGGAGAAATAAAGTCATTGATGGACTGACACTACGGCCAAGATAAGTGATGAATCAAGCGATACTCCCTAACCGACTTCTTGGGTACTACTCCTAGGAGAGACACTATCACATTTTTGAAAGGAGTCTGTAAGAAAGGACCAGCTACTCTGCCAGCTTGTACTTCTGAATTACATTTCTGCTGCACTATCTAAGGAAGTTCCTTAGTGGATTTTAAATTGTCTACACATCTCCTGATATCCAATTTTAAAACCTTCTTTGAAACCCCAGTACAGCTTAGCAGCTGCCGCTACATTTGGATATAAACTCAACCATTGTTCTAAAACCTCAAATCTAATTGGGGTATACACCCTTTGGTGGATATTGAAATGATGAACCTCCCCCTTCTGGAATCTCCATTGATCACCAAACTTGGAACCCGTGAAACATTAAGTGAGAGGATGTTTTCCACACATTCCGAGCAGTCGTATTTGTAATGACAAAATTGTCTGATACAAAATCCCCTATTAAAGTTCCAGCAGGCTCCTGAAACCAAAGGTTGTCCTCTCCCATACCAACCCACCCCAGCCTGGGAGGGACAGGGTTGAAAGGACCGATAAGTGACCGGCAAACCACTTGGCGTATGTGTTGTGGATGGTGGGTGAGTAGAGGACATCCATTGAAGCCACAGTTCGGAATCTACATCCCCCATGGCTTATCATGAAATATACTTATCCTAGTTCTGAATTATTCATCATAACTTAACCAGGCATATCCACCAAAATGTATTTAAACCTTACGAATGATATCTATATATTTGAACATAGTTACTGACCTATTCTGGTGGCGTTCACAATATATGCTCGCATATATGAGAAAAGCTGATGTCCAATTTGTGATGGTTTTGGAAACCCTGGGCCTATTAGCCACTTCCTTAGATCCCTCCTTAGACTGGATGTCCCTGTGTAATAATTTAAAAATATCTACAAACTCCTGCTTCCAAATTCTGTTTCTTGTTCTGTCTGAAAGATGTGACCCCAAAGGGTTCACAATACCCATATAAGGAAGTATCTTATGGATATTCTGATCTTCTTCCTTCTCGTCTTTATCTGAATGAGCTATCTCAACAACTTTCTTTGGCTGAATAGTAGAAATTGCATCTATCATACCACTATCTGTATCTTTAACCTGTGTGCCTAGATTCTGTAATACAACTTCAGGTTGCGAGATCAAATCAGCATTCAAAACATCCCCCCCTCCCATACCAGTAGAACGTGTTTTATTTTCTTTGTGGTCAGACTGATGCCACTTGTTCCACCACTGTGCCTTACCTGATGGTATCTGAGATGAACGTTTATGAAATTCCCTAGGATCATCCCGCTGTCGAGGGCCACTCAGCTGATCTCGATCGATCGTCCGGTCCGCTCTGGACTTCTGTAATACACTAAAAACATTTGTTGTCGCCAACAATCCCCTTTGCACCCCACTGTTTAGATGTGAAACCGTCAGGGGTTCAGCACAATCTCCCTCCCTCAACTCCCCCTCCTCCAATTCATCACTGTCATCACCCACACCCACCATCATATGACCTCCAATTATGCGCTGACATCCTCTTCTTTTTTTTATTTTCTTTTTTATTTATTTTTTGATAATATTTTTTATTGTTTTTTTCTTACAACATATAACATATACTCGTCAACGCTTTGTCAAATGTCCAGCTGGTGAAAGAACATCTGCATGTGATCTTCCTTGAGTTTTTGTCCCTTGTAGAGAAGCCCCATCTTGCTCCGTTGACAGAAATCTAGGTTCGCCAGACTCCGTTATAGTTGAGGCAGAAACCTATGCCTTCAAGCCGCGCTTGCCTCAAGGAGGAGCTAGACCCAGTTTCCTTTCCACCCTCCGCAATGCTGTGCCAACTGACACCCCTAAGGAGGCTACTTCTGAGTGTGCGACCAAACCCACTGACCAGACTGTGAACCTAAAACTGAGTCAAAATATGAAATGGACTGGGAAACAGGATTGCCTCTAGCAACTCCTAAATGTAAAAAATGTGAATCGCCCTTACAACTTTGAACAAGTGGGACCCCAACATGTTCAACTTGATAGCCAACATTTTCATCTGACCCTGAAACCTGGCCAGAGTCACTAAAACCCGGATACTGTGAGAGAGAAAGCCTGCAGTTCAAAATTGTGATGCTTAACCAAAGCTGCCCTCTCAGCAGGAAATAAACTTCCTGAACTAACTCCACCACAAGGGGTTGCAGGAATAATTGTGGCAGGAACAGTCAGTAATTTAATGGACTCTGAAAAACCCTCCTCCCCGCTGTCACATGGAACAAGCAAGGAGGACTCGAAAGAAAGCTTTGTGTGGGGCGTGATGTTTTCTTTATTGTCAAATAACGTGATGCTTGTTGAATCATTACGAGTTGACACAGCGCCGTGATCTTACACTGCGGGAGATCGGCTTGCCCGCCTACTCAGCCCTGACGAAACATTTATTTGCCCTTGAAGCTCCACCCCTCTGGACGATAGACGTTTGGCCAGCCTACCTCCCCGAGAGTCGGTAAAAGATTGGAGTTGCTCCGCTCCTGACATTCTCAAAGGAGCAACAACGAGACCGGTCGTGTCAGTTACCAGCCCTGAGAGGGGATGCTGGGCATGCACGCGAATCAAAGCTTTCTTTGCCGCTAAGGTATGTGACGCATTAGGGGATCTAGCCTGCCCCGGTAAGCAGGCGGCAACTGCCTCAGCCACCTCTTTCACCGGCTTATCTTTCAGGCGTTCAAAGCCCACCCATGCCTCTCCAGGGACACCAGGTTGCAACAAATCCTTACACTCAGCTTATCAAAGAACGTGTATTTAATCGGGAACAACAGAAATCCTCAATATGAGGTACCTGACGGAGAAATATGGCAACAAATTCCTACTCCCCCTTAGGCACTGACGCCACAAAGAGCACCTTCCCGCCAAGTCACCTATACATATAGACTACCTAAAAACTCGCCCCCTCGCTGGTCTAAACCTATCAGCTAGCATGGCTCGCTCCATTTGCGCGAAAAAGCCCAGTGGGAGACCGGCTCGGGCCATGCTCCACTTGGGTTCCCATTCGGCGAAATAAATTTTAATATGTAGGCGTAACTCCACACCAGAACATTTTCTACTAGTGGAATATTTTGTATTTTCTTTATACTTTCTTCCTTTTTTTCAATAGGTGTAGGTATTTAAATTTACTATGGATTTTTTTTGGGTGACCCATACCTTATGAATAGTCCCTCTGGCCCTTTGCCCCTAAACACACATTTGTGAAAAATATGCTATACCTACAGGTTTTCCACAGTCCTAATTTACGTTTCAGGTAACACGTGTCAGTAGTACCCGACGCAGTGAATCACCCCTCCTAAGTTGAGCTTATCTGCTTTGTAAATAGCCCGTTGATGGTAATATGGTCTGTAACATTCTTAGTATTGCTGAGATTTTTTGAAATCTCAGAGTGGTTAGTACCTCCTATTATGAAGATACACTTAGTAAGTGGAGAAATCATTAATAGTGTTTCTGGAAAGGAGGTGCAATACTAGAGGTGATAATATGCACAAACAATGCATTCCAATTCAGAATTGATAGGGTTGGGCATTGTCCAGAAAGCCAACATTTCTACTCTCCATAGCTTTGTGGAGGAAGATTTACGTGGCTGCTCAACAGAAGGTCAATAGCAATTTGTCAATTATCCTATTGTTTAGACACTTGCTTAATCAAAATCAATGAAGTGTAATTCACTTACTTGAACGGTGAGCACAGTTAATTTCATTAACAAAAGTCATTTCTTTTAGAACTTGAAAAAGTATTTGTTGTAGCAACAACATGTGCCTCTACAAAAACAAATTCCTGTTATTCTCTATTATCCCAGTATTCGATTTACTTTAGATACAACATTAGAGAGAGTTGTGAATTGAAAATGTATAAATGTCATGATTCACTAGATTAGTTTGCACTTGATTGTACACCACATACCTTCTGTTCATACAGTAAACATTTACACAGGGCACAGTCTTCCAGATTTAAATATATGTTGCAGCTGTGCAAGTAGTGGAGCAAAGTAAAGAGAATTCCTTCATATATGCCTTCATGACCAATTAATTATTTAGGTGATATTGGTAAAGTGAAGCCCTATAGAAAACAGAAGATCTTCATGCAAAAATCTAGTATAGGCTAGCCATATCCTTCAAAGAGTATTGAGAGAGCTCCAGTAAAAGCTCTTGGACGTTGGGTTAGCAAAACTGGAATTTCCAGGGTCAGAACCACTACAACATAAAGTGCAGGTTTGTCATAATCAGTCTGTCTTTTCTATCCTAGCTTTCTTCACACTTCAAGGAGGGGAGGCAAGTTAAAACAGGTAATGTAATATGTATTTGCTTCAAATGTGAAAGTGGTAAAGATGGGAATAGTTATTCATCAATGCTGCTTTATTTGCACCAAAGGCATGCTATATATATATATATACATATATATATATTCACTGAAAAAACCATAGGTTATAGACCATATATAGTTAGGAATTAGCATTTAAAAAACCTTATTTTACTCACACAAAACCATTGAAATTCCATATATAGTTAGTTGCACTAACTATATATCGCGCACCCGCAATCCACTGCTGATCATGTCACATATTACATCATTCATGACATGGTCAGTGACATCACTGATGACATCACTGATGACATCTCAAATGACATCACTGATGACATCACTGATGACAACATCCAGTGACTGTATGTTTCTGTAAAGTTAAAATATGTCTTACATATTGAAGAATGAGTGGATGTATAAGTGTCTGGATGAAGGATTTAGTAGGTGCGTGACTGACTGTATGAGTGAGTGATTAAATGTGTCTCACTGAATGCATGGGTTAGTGACTAAACTGTCTTAATTTGTGCATCCTTATGTCTGTTGTGATGTAAACTGCTGCATGTGTTGATCATTAGCTATACGAGAGGCTATATGTGTTATTAATTGGTTGCCCAAGTATTTCTATGGGAGATTGAGTTTGTGTGGGGGTGGCTGGAAGGTGTGTGACTCTATGCATAGATGTGTGAGCCGTTTATTCACTAGGTGTATGAGTTCAAGACTGCATGTGGAAACAGCTACATGGGCAGTTGACTGTGTGCATGAGTGTATTGATGAGTGAATGGATATCTCAATGCTACATGTCATAGTAAGTACATATGTTAAACACAGTACATGTGAGAGTTGGCATATATAAATAACTGTGCATGAGAGCCACTGAATGAGTGAGTGGTTGTATCGATCATTGTGAACTTGTATCAGGGATTGTATAAGAGAGTAAATATGTGTTAGTATATGTTTCAATAAGTAAGGTGTGTTTAACTGTATAGTTGAAGAAATGGAGGTGAGATTGTTTCTTTGCATGACTGACTGGGTGTGTGAGTAACTCCATGGATGAGTGGCAGTGTGTGAGTGTCTGTATACACTGAGTGTATCTAAGGTTATATTAGAGTCTGAAGAGGTTTATCGTATTAGCACACGAATGATGTCAAATGAGATGTCATCAGTGATGTCATCAGTGATGTCATTTGAGATGTCATCAGTGATGTCATCAGTGATGTCACTGACCATGTCATGAATGATGTAATATGTGACATGATCAGCAGTGGAATGCGGGTGCGCGATATATAGTTAGTGCAACTAACTATATATGGAATTTCAATGGTTTTGTGTGAGTAAAATAAGGTTTTTTAAATGCTAATTCCTAACTATATATGGTCTATAACCTATGGTTTTTTCAGTGAATTTCAATGGTTTTTTAATAGCAAATATCATAAGCTGTCGAATGTCAAGTACGTGGTAAGTAAAAACATTTTCGTGTTTATGCACACTGATCTGCTTTGAATGCTGCCCCCCACCCCTCATTTCTATTAGGAGTACTCTCTCTTTGCAGATAGTGAAGGGTAGTTAACGCAGGCCTTTGCCCCCGTTGCCCCCGTTGTAATCCGTCGTGCCTGCTTCTCTCTCCATTTGATTGATTGTTCTCTTTGGTTCATTCTCTATTTACAAACAAGCACAGAGTCGCAATACTCTGTTTAGTCTTTGCAGATAGCGAAAAATCGTGTAAAAAAACAAAAGGAATCGAGCAAAATCAGTAGGCCACTAATGGGATCTCTTTTTGACCTCCCTAAAATAGAAACATTAGGAACAACCTGTTGATAATACCAATGTGTATGTACATAAGCGGCGTTCATTTGTGTTCACAGTACCCCTTGTTGATTGTTTGAATCGAGCATTGAATTGTTCGAAGTTGATTCTCTTAAGAATCTTCTCTGCCTGCAAACGAGGAAGAATAGGAATATTCTCTCTCCCTTTGCAGATAGTGAAGGGTAGGTAACGCAAACCTTTAACACGTCGTGCCTATTTCGTTCCTCATTGATTGATTGTTTCCCCAAACATTGACTGTTTGGGAATTGGTTCTTTTTGGAGGTATTCCCTGTTTGCAAATATACGTAGGAAAATCTTTGCAAATAGTGAAAGGGTACGTAATGCGGACCTTTCTCCCCCGTTGTAATCTGTCATGCCTATCTACTCCCCACTGATTGATGCACCTGTTTCACCCGGACCATTTACTAGAGATACGTCATCTGGCCCGACCAGAGAGCACCCCTAGTGAAAAGGACATATGCAATAATAACGAAGTGATCACTGTATCCTGTTAACAGAAACTTTAGCATGAAACAACCTGGAAAGAAAAGAATAGGAAAACGAAAATCAGTAGGCCACTGATGAACATGAACTTTTATTAAACAACGAACAAAGAAACGATAACATAACGTAATGATAAAACCTATTAATGTCCTAGAAACAAGAAAACGTTAAAATATGCCAGTGGTGAGAGACCAGAAAAACAGTAAGAGAAACCAAATCACCCCTCGCTGTCCCACCGCCTGCCACGCCAAAAAAATCGATAGACTAGGGAAAATGCAAGTCAGTAGAACATCCGCCCCCACTCTGGAAACTTCCAAGGTGGGGCAGGGTTGCAGCTACGCCCAGCCGGGAGCAGCCCATATAAGGCGGGTCCTGCTGCCACGCCTCGGCCAGGAGATCCTAACGTAGGGTGTAGCCGGAGGAGAGGCCGAGGCCAGCGGGACCCGGCCAGGGGATTGCCTTTACAACGCTGAACAGTTGCAGGGGGGGGGAATGTCTCCTCGACCCTCCCCTCTCTCTCCCAGTCCGGCCGCGGTGGCCCTTGAGAGTTGCAGGTAGTCCCGCCACATGCTCTTCCGGTCCGGCCACCAACGGTCGGGGGGCCGAGGCCGACGGGATCCGGCTGCAGCCGATAAACCAAGAAACCCGTTCATGGGGCCAGAGCCAGGGGCGTCCGGCCGACATCTACCGCAAGCCCGGCCCGAAGACGGACGGGACACTTCTTCTTTCTTGAATAATGGCTGCGACAACACTGGGGGGGGATGTCTTGCACATGCCTCCGACCCCCCCCCCCCCTCGTCCTCATCGCCTGGTCCGGCCATAACAAATCTCAAGCGAGACGCCGTGGGGTGCACTGGGAGGGAGAGACGGTGCGAACAGGCCTCTCCCGCCTCCCCAGGTGGAGGCTTCCCAGCTGCACCCTCAGCGCTCCAGGCGCCCGGAAAAGGGTTCTTCCACTGTGGCCATGCTGCAACGTCTCGCCCGGCAGGGTGGAGCCCGTCCGCTCATTTGACCCCGCGATCGCCAGTAGCTACCGAACTCTCAAAATGGCGGTCGACCTGGCAAGAGCGGGCCCAGCATAAAGAAATGGCCCGGTCACTGGTTGACTCCACCACCGTAGTCCTCCACGACCTTGAAGATTCTAGAGGAGCCGCGGGAGTCTCCGACCTCCGATGGGGAATGACTGCCATGATCGCCCGTGGAGTGACGAAACTGTATCCGCGGGACGTCGGCGCTCCCATGCTGGCGCCAGCCTCACTTTGAATTACTAGAATCCTGCAGACCTCAGTTCCGGTGAAAGCACAGTGTGACCCGGTAGGAAAAATTGTTGCACCCCCTCCCCTTTTTGACTGATAGTTCAAACCACCGATCCTTTCCTTTGCCCTTTTAACGGAACTTTGGACTGCCTCCCCCTCTTTTACATTTTCTAGAGAAAACAAAACATTAACCACTACATTAGCATAGCAGTTGACACCAGAACTGTTTTCAAATTGAAAACCAACAACATCTTCAACAGAATCCTTTTTGTTTCTGCTGTGACCCTGCTACAGCACAGGCATTGTCCCCAGCAGTAATTATGCAATGCCGGTAAGAATAGCTGTGGTGCCTACTGGACTCACTCACCCCCGCGGCGCCCCACGCCGTTATTTGCTGGGCGGCAACTTACTAGACATCACTTTCGTGCCATCTAGATTTCAGCGCGTTCTGCTGCCTTGGAACTATTCGCACAACAGACTGCTACTGACGACCCACCCCCAGGCAACATCTTCTGAATTTTCATAATTTGAAAGAACTAGTAACATGTCCTCATCAGGAATTCAAAAGAAATTGCCACGGTCTCTTCGTTGTTTAAATGTTTTTACTGTTTTTGTTTTGTTGTATATATTTATATGTTATTAAAGTTTTATATTCCTACTACTTTGTTGGAGTGCTATATATTTTTAATGTGACACATAATTGTAAAAACTTTGATGTACAAAGAGTCATTCCTGGAATCTTCCGCTTCAGGCTCGGTCCCCTCCCCAATCACAATACAGGATGGTTTTCAGATAGTAGGAACACGTGTGGTGTGACGGATCTCATCGGGTGTGGGCCTTGATCTACTATAACTCCTTTGAAGAGGGGTGATTCTTTACAGCTGGGGCCATAAACTACATCTGCAGGGCTAGGTGATAGCCTGGACAATCGGACACAGAGGAAGAGGAGTGTCAGAGGGTGCGGTAGTGAATAGGGCGAAAGGGAGGTGTCGGGCGGGCACAGAGTGTGATTTTCAGGGAAGAGCAGCGCAGATGGGGGGAGGTTTATTGCCGATGCATAAGACAGAGAGCGGGGGTGACCAGTGCCTGGGGAAGATGCTTGCGAGGGTGGGGAGCCATGCTACGAATCGACAGCATGCAGAGAGTGGGTCTGGTCAAGGCATCTAAAATGGCTGCCGTGCACGACAAAAGTGTAGCATTTCAAAAAAGGCAAGATGGCGCAGACAATGTTTTTCAACACTTCCTCATTTCCTTCGAATCGAACGTTAACAGACGTTGGTGCATATTACCAAAGTTAAGCGATATTTATCGCTAACGATGCTTACCAACGAATTTTTTACCGCTAAGCATCGTCAGAAATTATCGAAGATAAACCTTGCTATTATCAAGGTTTATCGCAAATGCGATAATAAACGGCCACAATGCATGAATATCGCTAAAAAGTCAGCGATATTCATGCATTACCGAGCTAATGCTCTTAGCCGTGTTATCCACCTCCCATTGGATAACATGGCTAAGAACTGCTCAGGGCAGGTGTTACTTTTTGGAGATATTCGCGCTTAGCGCGAATATCTCCAAAAGTTGGTAATAGGAGATAGATATCTTGCATGTTGTAATGCAAATTATTGTGGTATATGGAACTCATACCATAATCTCTCAGGAAAGCAGAAACTGATCCTTTTGGGACCGCCTAAAAAGGCCTAGGGGGTGAGGGGTACTCTACTTTGCCCCCTTTTCACGTTCCGAACTATTTTATTTTACTCTCTTCTGTAATTACACAAAATAGCAGCGATAAGATGCATCGGAGACACACAGTGAGAGAAAGGAGGCCGGAGATGAAGAAGAGATGTCAAATACACATTGGAGATAATATAGTGGCAGAAGGGAAGTAAATATGAGTAAACTTACCATGTAACATAAAAATGTTGCACTCTATACTATAAGTCTCATTTTATACTACAATCACTTCGCTACAACCTCATAAATTAAAAATAAAAATGAATAATGTCTCAAACAATTTTTGATTTCTAAATATAAATTTATTCTTCAGAATTTTCTAAATTTGAAAGAACTAGTAACATGTCCTCATCAGCAATTTCCTCATGAAAAGTCTGCAATGATGATTCTTGTAACTCTATGGTCTCCAAACATTCGATAAATTCGCCATCAACAGATTGATCAAAAAAATCATTCAAGTCATCTCCTCCTTGTGACAATATTTCATTATTGGTGCTGTCAATTTCAATCAATGTAGTGGAATCATTCAAGTCATCTCCTCGTGACAATATTTCATTATTGGTGCTCTCAATTTCAATCAATGTAGTGGAATCATTCAAGTCATCTCCTCCTTGTGACAATATTTCATTATTGGTGCTGTCCATTTCAATCAATCTAATGGAATCATACAAGCCATCTCCTCCTTGTGACAATATTTCATTATTGGTGCTCTCAATTTCAATCAATGTAGTGGAATCATTCAAGTCATCTCCTTGTGACAATATTTCATTATTGGTGCTGTCCATTTCAATCAATCTAATGGAATCATACAAGTCATCTCCTCCTTGTGACAATATTTCATTATTGGTGCTCTCAATTTCAATCAATGTAGTGGACAATTCAAAAGAAATTGCCACGGTCTCTTCATTGTGAGCCATTTTATTTTGAAATTGCTTGCTGTAAATTGCAGAAAAAAATAATCACTTTCATTTATCGTTTTTAGTAATACATAATATAAAACTAACTTTATCAAGTATTTAGTATAACAGAAGGACTGCAAATAAATAACAGAAAACATTTTTCAAATTATCTTCAAGTGTACAACATAGTTCCCCTTACAAATTAACAACTCACCTTTTTAAAAGTAGGAGAAGTGTTAGTACTGTGTAAATCAAACACCAGAAATTCACCACCAAAAATTCCTCACAAATGTACCTCAGACAGTAGTATCACAAAATGGCTGTGGTTTCCTCTCATTTGACATATATACATAACCAATTAACTTTCATCACACACAAATACAAAACCAAAGTAACATTTTAATTGGTTCTAAATTTCAACACTTTCAAATGTGTTTTCCCCATGCAATTTTCCATAGGACATTTACATACGTCTACAGCCTGAATGGCTGAACGGAATTACACCAAACTTGGCAAAATGGTACATCAAACCTAAGAGGTCAGGAAGGATCTACTATGCCCCCTTATGGTCATTTCCCCCTTCGCTTTGGCCTCCTCTTGTCTCTCAATCCTACCGAGAGACAAGATGGCGGCCGCTACGGACTGTTTGGAATGTTGACAGACGCCGGAGAACCAATCAGCTTCGCAAAGCTCCGTAACGCGAAAAGTACGCGAAGCGGAGCGCTGTTACAGATATATATCTTTTTTTGAACGTTAATTTCTCAAAATCCACTGGAGCACATATATTGAGACCTAGCAAAGGCACATCGGGCTACCAGTCCCTAATATTTTGCCAAGTTTCGTGCAAATCCATTCAGCCGTTCGATTATTATTATTATTTTTTTTTTTTGCCCCGCGGGGCCCTTTTAAAACCTCCACATCAAACCTAGGGGGTCAGCGAGGATCTACTATGCCCCCTTATGGTCATTTGCCCCTTTGCTTTGGCCTCCTCTTGTCTCTCGATCCTACCGAGAGACAAGATGGCGGCCGCTACGGACTGTTTGGAATGTTTACAGACGCCGGAGAACCAATCAGCTTCGCTTCACAAAGCTCCGTTGCGCGAAAAGTACGCGAACTGGAGCGCTGCCCGGTCCGCTGTTACTGATATATATCTTTTTTTGAACGTTAATTTCTCAAAATCCACTGAAGCACATATATTGAGACCTACAAAAGGCACATCGGGCTACCAGTCCCTACAATTTTGCCAAGTTTCGTGCAAATCCATTCAGCCCTTCGAGCTAAAAGTGAGGCCAACCGCCCTATGGAAAACTCAATGTTAAAAACACGTTTTGGGACCCCCCTTTTTTCTCGGCCCCCCCTTGACGAACCCCCCCCAAATTTTCAAGGGCTGCTCAGAAACAAAATGTGCCATTTTCCTGAAAATTTCAGCCAATTCCGTCCACAAACGCCAAAGTTATTAGACATAGAATTTTCAAAAATCCCATAGAGAAAAAATCCTAACTATATATACCTACTGGCGACCGCCAGTAGGTAATACATATATGCCTTAGTCCCGAGTAGCGAGATAACATCTTGTGCAAACACCGCACTGGGATGCACCTTCAATCCCAAGCCAACAGAAACCCCCTTTTTCTGCTGCCTGTTGCTGCTGGGTTTCACCACTGATGACAACAGCACACTCTGAGTGTGCTGATAAGATGCATAGGCCTTAGGGGGCATTATGTAAGATATTTAGCTTTGAGAGGGCGCGAGTCCAAGCAAGTCGCTTTACATGCGAAACCTTGCTCCATCAGATAGCCCACCCTTATTTCCTCCTAGTGTTGCTTCACCATTGGTAAGATGACAAAGGAAAGGCAAGATTGCCTTTCCCTCTTGTATTCCCCCCCTGAGGCAAACTGCTTAATGATTGTGATGTTATTGTGATCTTTGACAGTCAAATCTCAGTAGATGCCATTTAAAATGAGACTGACGGAAATATCTCACTGGGAAGATATCGGTCTGGGCATCCCACTCTCATTCTTGCACCTTGCTAAAAGAGGCAACATGGTAAGTAGGGTAAATGTATAATCTGTTGTATTGACCTGTGTTACACTTACTGAGTTCAGTTTGTCAGACTGTTCAGAGAGATGGGGGCAAAAGAACCTTGAGAATTTGAGTGGTGTGCAGTTCTGGAGATGATCACCAAGTAGGACCAATATAGAATTCCTCTTATCTACTGCATTGTGTAAGGGAATATGCATGATCTCCACCATGACTGAGGTAATGGTAATCTAAGTAGAAGCCTGGATCTCAGAACATCTTATGTGGGTGCAAGTAGGTTTTCACTACTCTGAGCATTATCGAGGATGACCTGCTACGTGCCTGCTTGCAGAGCATCCATTGATACCATAATAAGCATTCTCAGTTAAAGAGAATATTATTCCTCAGTTGAATACTTTCTGTGTCTTTGGGAATGAAACGCCCACCTACAGAATGTGTTTATAAAACATGCTTTTGATCCCTTATATAACACTGTCAGCTAGAATTTAAAAAGTCCATAATTGTTTAAAGACTTTTAATATATTCATGTCTGTTTCCAGTGTATTGTCAGTCGTTCCATGCTCTCTCAAAATGTATTTGCTTAGATGTTTATTTGTTGTATTTAATATCGGTTTTATATAGCGGGACATGACCTAATAGGTGACATATTGCATTACATAAAGATAGTTTTACCAATACAGTTTAAAATATTTAAGGTGTTTCCATAAAAGTTACCAAGGTTATATATCTCAGGGAACAAAATACCTTTGTGGAGATTAAAATAGTAAAAGAGGACGAGGAAGAGATGTAACTACAGATAAAGGAACTCAACTCTGTTTACATGAATACTAGCAGCAGCATTATTGTAGTAGTAAGCATGATAAATATGATATATTATAGTTATAAATAGTGTTTAAATAATAAGGTTAATAACAATGGTGGACGCTGTTTAGTCGGGGTGGCGGGGCGGGGCTGGGGCATGAGGAGGGTTGTAAAACAGAAAAACACCTACCTTCATGCCGGCCACCCGGCCAGTCCCACCTCTCAGTCCGCTCGTGGACGCCGCCTCTCGCTCCTGGAAGCAGGAACAGAAAGCACCCAGGCATTTGACTCCCCTAGCCAATCACAATGATGCAATGCAGCGCTGTGATTAGTCGGAGTGCCCTGGATCGGTGCTCAGCCAGGTAATGGGAGCCTGGTGCACCCAGGCAGTAATGCCACCTGGGTGCAGAACAGGCAAAGTGAGCATGACAGTTTGGCCAGCCCGCACCTTGGAGGGGGCAAATCACTCCTCCCCTGCCCTGCCCTGGCAGTCCAGCCCTGCTGCACACCAGGAAAGGAAAACTAAAATGATAATAACACTAGTTATTATAGTTTTATAATCAGCGAGGAGGAGGGCTGGCAATTATCCATCGAGACACCCTTAAATGTATCACTACGGAACTTTCAGATATTAAAGGAGCAGAAGCTCTCGGCTTTAGCTTTCAGGCACACGACTCATTCACCTTTGCTGAAGCGCTGATATATCTTCCCCCTGGACAAGCGTCTCAGTTTCTAGAAACTGTGGGTGAAGTCTTGATAAATCTGACCCTTAAATTTGCCAATTTTAAGCTATTCGGTGATTTAAATCTCCATCTGGATAGTACCAGTGATCCCAACGTGCTATGTCTTAAAGAGATCCTGCACGTTTTGGGGATGACGATACTAACAGTGGAACCCACACATAAAGCGGGGCATATTTTGGATTGTATCAGTTCTAATCTGGATATGATGAAGTTTGAATCCCCTTTGATTCAAACTTGGTCGGATCACAAAGTTATTGAGTTTAGCCTGACAATCGATGACAAAAAGTCAACAAAGATGGTTATATCAGGAAATGGGATGCCTTTCCCACGTTGGGGAAAAATCATAGAGCATCCAGATCTTAACAGTTGGGTGATTGAGAGTAGGCCATCACTGCTAGGGAACGTGAATATTGATAACCGGAGCTACGAGGGGTGGATGAGAACTATCGGGGAAAAGATGAAATCTCGGGGGACAAAGTCTAAATCTAGACAAGGAAAAAAATCTGCCCCCTGATTTACAAGTTTATTAAAAGAAACACTAGGAGAAGTGAGATTACTTGAGTGGAGATGGCGTTGACATTACAATAGTAATGATCAGAAGGCTTATAAACTGGCTAGGAAGAACTATCATGTATCAATTAAACGTGCTAAAGTGACTTACTATACTAATTTGATTGGAGCCACAAAAAATAAGCATAAGGACATTTTCCAAATTGTTAATAGTTTTAGGAACCCTAAAATACTCTCTCAGGAAATTCCGCCATCCCAGACCTTTTGCAACGAGATAGCAACTTTCTTTGAACAGAAAATAATCAATCTTACTAAAGATTTCCCTCAGGTTACCCTGGATAGCTCAGAGGCAATATATAATATTCAAAACAAAGAACCTCACTCAGCAGGTTGGGAAACCTTTGTCATGATCAGTCTGGAGGAGTCTTCTCAAGCCATATCCACAATTAAGTCAGGATCACCGTTTGATCCCTGCCCCCAGTGCTGTTAAAAGCTATAAAAGAGGAGGTCAACCCTGTGATTAATTCAATTCTCAATTCATCACTCCAGCATGCTGGAAGTCGCAGCTGTTAGGCCTCTACAGAAAAAAGTACTACAGGACTAAAAAAAAAAAAACTATTCCAAATGCAAGAATGAGAGTCACAAATTAAACAAAAATATGTAACTATCAAAGGAAATAATTTCCACTTGGAAATAGATGTAATGGTCTCCAAGTGGAAATTATTTCCTTTGATAGTTACATATTTTTGTTTAATTTGTGACTCTCATTCTTGCATTTGGAATACTTATTTTTATGTACTGTTAGCACAATGTGTGTTTGGCTTCTGTGCATAAAGATGTTGCTGTAAATATTTTACCCTATTCGAGTATTTCATGTCTAAATAAGATTGACATTTTCAAAATATCCTAGGTTCCCCGTGTGTTGTTTCTTTTTTGCATTTTTGCTCAGTTGTCCATCGACACTTTGTAATCATCTCCTGCTGGAGTGTTACTTTCAGATTGAATCTTATTACTAACTAGAAGTCATTTTTGTAACAAAATCCCTTGCAGGTCCTTTTACTTGATCATTGTATTGCCCAAACCTACAAGGGTATATTGGGTTTCCCCCTTTTACTATTGATGAGGAAAAGGAATTCTTGATGCAGGTGTTAAAAATAATGCTCCGAGCATTGATTCACATGAATCCCAAATTGTGATGTAAGCAGTTATTCATCATTCTGAGAATTATACTTAATTAAATGTTTAAACGTACTGGAGCAAACTAATTGTTCAAAAATAGGGCATGTGAGCCTGATATTGAACCAAAACCCAGAAAAGCCATCCCATATTTAAAAAGTGTCCTCTTATCAATAAAGGAACAGCGCACAATAGAAATAAACATAAAACGGAACTTAATGCAACAGGCTGCTGTTCATTAGTATTGTATTGGTTATCCATCTTTTAATAATTTTGTCCTGAAGAAAATACATGTTATACCATTTACTATAGATTTGCCACACATCTTTTCAAAAGTTCAGATTTGAGGCTGTTATAATTTGATGCAAATACAGACATGCTTTATAATAGAAAAGGAGCCTTTAAAACCTGAAATGGAAATTTTGAATACAAGGAAATATATAATCATTCTCTCTCTCTCTCTTCCATTAAATCTATTTGTTTTGCATTGTTCATTTAAAAGCGCCAGCAGCTCCCTTACCACAAAATCAGCCCCTCAGCAGTGAACCTGGACCCCACCCTGCCACCCCACCAAAAAACTCCGGTAGCCAGTCCTGCCCAGAACCCATTTTATTTTAAAAGTGACTGTTAGGGCAACCATAAAGATTGAGGTGTATGAGAACTCTGCAAATGACTGGATGAATTAGTAGGACAAGGGATCATATTATTCCAAACAGCTGAAAACAAGACACTATCAAAAATAACAGTGTTCCTAGGAAGAATTGGGGAATGCTGGTACATGGAGTTTTTTTCAGAGAGGCCACAATGTTTCCTCCTATGGGAACAAGGGCAGTATTTTCCCTCCAAGAAGAGAAAGGCACCATGAATTTTTTTTTTTTAAGTTTGAGTTTATTAAAGAACAAAAGAACAGAACATAAAATTAAGAAACAGATAAAATAATAAGCCATCAGATTATACAGTAATAAAGAAAATTATGATATTACAAAGTACATATGAATATATAAGAAATGCAATCAAAATTGTGTACATAGAGAAAGCAACGTAAGCATAGCAATATTGAAAAAGTATGCAATATGTTCAAAACAATAATATACAACGTTCAATAAGAGATATTAAGAAAAGGCAATGGGAGAATCAAGGTGGTTTTCGTACTTCAACAGATCTAGCATTGGGGGTAGTGACTGAGGGAGCAGATGAGGAAAAATAATTTACCAAAGGAAGCCAAAGGAGATCCCTTTTAATTGCTAGGGAGATGGGGGAAACATAATTAGTCGATGATGAAAGCAAACCGCGTTCCACCAAGCACGAAATGTAACGTTAGTAGCTTGTTTCCAATTAGAGGTAATAAGGTGAAAAGCAATAGCTATCAAAAGATCTATGAGCATGTAGTGTTGATGGGATTGGGGAAAAGTAGGAGAAAGAGAACCTAGAAAAATGTGAGTAAGTGAGAAGGGGACTTGAAACTGAAAAATCTTTTGGATTTAGAGCCAAACCAGTTTCCAAAATTGGAGTATGGGAGGACAATCAAATAACATATGTTTCAAATCTGCAGATGGGCAAGGACATGACCAGCAAGTAGAGGGAATGTCTGAGGAGAAAGTTGACAAAATTAATGGGGTAAACAAAATTCGATTATAAATGAAATAAAGGGTTTGGGTGGTATTAGCAGCTCTAGAGGTTTTATGGATTTTAGACCAAATCTTATCCCAAAATGGGACCGGCCATTCTTGTGAAAGGTCTTGTTCCCAGGCTAGTTCAGTCTTAGTCTTGGATCTGTCAAGGGAGAGATGAAAAGATTTATAAAGAAATGATGCGGGGGGAGAGGAATCTAATGAAGAGGATATAGATTGATGGAGGATAGGGATGTCATTAGAATTTGGTACGGACTGAAGGTATTGAGTAAGAATGGGAAGTAGTAAATTATATTGTGAACGAGAACTGGAAGGTAGAGAAAATTGAGACTGGAGATCCGAAAAGGAAAGTGGATGGTTGTGAGAGAGGAGTTGAGAAATCCATCGCAGGCCTTGGGAATGCCAAGATTTCCAGAAAAAGGAGCGATTACGAAGCTTGAGTTGTTTATTATACCAAATAGGTTGAACATGTGTCGAAGAAAGAGAAGGATAAGAAGAGGACAAGAAAGGGAGAAGGAGCTTACGGGAATGAGAAATAATAGGATTACGGAGACAAGTCAAAATAGATGTACAAGATAAGATTTCACGGAAATCAAAGGGAGAAATAAAAAAGGATTCTATTTTCAGCCAAAGAGGAGGATAAAAGGGGAGATCAGTTGAGAGCCAACGGGATGCCTGTTTCAAGGAAAAAGCACGATGGTAAGCTCTAAAAACAGGGAAACGGACTCCAGCATGGGCTTTGTCCTTCCTTAAGGAAGCAAGAGCAATACGGGAACGTTTACCGTTCCATAAAAATTTTAGTAAAATAGAATCGATCTTCTTAAAATAATAGTCGGGAATATGAATAGGAATCATGGAAATGGTATATAGAATAAGGGGTGATAACATCATTTTTATAGAGCTAAGGCGCCCCCACCAGGATAAAAAGAGAGAGTTCCATCGGGTAATGGCAGCATCCAATTTCTTAGATATAAAATCAAAATTTATTTTCAGAGTGTCAGACAAGAGGGGAGCAAACCAAACACCTAAGTATTTAATCTTGGATGGTTGCCACGAAAAACTAGAGTGGTCAAAGAGGTGTTTTTGACAGAGAGGGTTTAGAGGCAGAATTTCACATTTGTCGGCGTTAAGACGATAACCAGACACAGCGGAAAAGGAAGAGACTTGTTGAAGAAAAGAAGGAAGAGAAGATAGCGGGTCTGAACAATAGAAAAGAATATCATCGGCATAAACCGAGAGTTTCACTTGTTGGGAACCAAAATGGAAACCAGAAATGGTATTGTCCTGTCGAATCTTGGTAAGAAAAGGTTCCAGAGCCAAGACAAATAATAGAGGAGACAATGGACAGCCTTGTCGAACACCTCTTTGGAGATCAAAATAATCTGAAACTGTACCGTTAACAAAGATCGACGCTTGAGGACCAGAATACAGTAAGGAGATAATAGAAATGAATTTGGGTGGGAATCCTGCCCATTTAAGAGCTTGAAACATGAACTCCCAACTAATCCTGTCAAAAGCTTTCTCAGCGTCTAAAGAAATAGCTGCTAGAGGGAGGTCTAGAGAGGATGCCTTACTGAGAATGTCGAAAAAGACTCGAGAGTTGTCCGAAGAGAGACGTCCCTTAACGAAACCGGATTGTTCAGGTCCAATCAAGTCAGGTAAAAAAGGATCCATTCTAAGAGCCAAAATCTTGGCCAGAATTTTGTAATCGGTGTTTACCAGGGAAATGGGTCGGTAGTTCTTACATAAAGAGTGATCCTTATCGTCCTTAGGAATTAAACATATTAAAGCTTGTTGAAACGTACCACACGACAAGCCCGTATCAAGAAAAGATTTAAATAAAAGTAAGAGTTTTGGTAAAAGAAGAGAAGCGAAATGGCTATAGAATTCAATAGTAAATCCGTCAGGACCAGGGGCTTTTCCATGACGTAATTTCGAGACAGCATGGGAGATTTCCGCAAGCGAGATATCATGTTCCAAAGCTCCAAAATCCACATGGTCAGAAGGAGGTGGAGGCATAGATTGAAAATAGGAAAGAAGATCAGCTGAAGTAGGGATGGATTCCGGAGTATAGAGGATTTTGTAAAATTTGACAAATTCAGGCACCATGAATTTTAATGAGGAAAAAAAACCTCGGAGTCATTTGCATTTGAAAAAGTTATACTTCAATTCTCAAATGATTAGAAACAGTGAGAATACATAATATGCCACGTATCATTTACCGTATTTTACCATTTTCCGTGGTTCCATTTGTATTTGCATTACAATTAAGCTGTTTATAATTAAACATGCATAACATATATTTATGAATTTGTAGCACGCACAGCTACTCCTACGGGTGTCCCGGGGCGAGCCTAAAAGAAAGGGGTTGGACTCAACAGGTGGAGCTAAAAAAGTAAACTTTTTAGCTTTTTCTTAAAGGTCAAAGAATCTTGAATACTACGTAGAGCCAGAAGCAGGGCGTTCCACGCCAAAGCAGCTTTTCGAGCAACAGAGCTCCCCCAATCCTTTGATGGTTAAACCGGGGGAACTGAGCAAGAAGTCGTGAAGAGGAGTGCAGCTGTCACACAGGGACATAAAAAGAAAACCTCATCTGTAGGTAAATAGGCCTTAGGCCATTGAGAGCGCTGTGGGCAATAGTCAAGGTTTTACATTTTATGCACGCCTCCACAGGAAGCCAGTGCAAAGTGCGCAAATGGGAGCACACACTGCTCCTGCTGGAAAGACCCAGCAGGAGCCTGGTAGCCAGGATTTGCACTATCTTAAGTTTATTCAAAAGATAGCCCGGTATGCCAGCGTACAAAGCATTAGCATAATCCAGGTGGGAGAGAATCAGAGCGCGAACAGTTTCTTTTGCAGACTTGGAAAGAAGAGGAAGAAATGTCCTCAATGTTTTCAGGATGCCAAAGCAGGTCCCAGCCAGCTTCTTGACCTGGAATGAAAAAGACAGGTTCTCCTCAAACCACAACACCAGATTCTTAACATAGCCTCCCTTTGAACTAGGCAAGGGAGAGTCTGAGGGCCATAGTTTCTCTCTAAAGTCTGCCTGGAATTTGCCATACAGAAGAAGCTCCGATTTCTCCTCATTACATTTAAGCTGCGCATGAGCGAGCCAGTGAAAGATGGAGGATAAAAAGTATTGAGCAGAGGAGAACGAGTCATGGTCCCTTCCCCAAGTAAATAAAAGCTGGGTGTCATCAACATAGGCCATCACCTTAGCTCCCAAAGTCTCCGCTAAATAAACCACCGGGTTGACATAGATGTTAAAGAGAAGGGGATTAAGGGATGATCCCTGCGGGACACCCATGGTCAAAGGATGAGAAGCAGAGGCATAGGGTGGAAGCCGCGATCGGTCCTCCTGTAAAGACCTGATCCAACCCAAGGTATAACCAGATATGCCAATCTCCGAGAGACGGTCAAGAAGCAAGGAGTGGGGCACTGTATTGAATGCCGCTGAGAGGTCCAGCATAACCAAAACCACCCTCCCATCGGCATCCAAAACCATCACGGATCGCCTCTGACACCTCCAACAATGCTGACTCCGTGCTATTCAAAGCATGGAATCCAGATTGTGCCGGATGGAGCAGACCCATGGCCTCGACAAACTTGGTAAGTTGATTTGTAACCACCTTCTCATACACCTTAGCCAAACTAGGCAGGAGTGAAATGGGACGGCAATTTCCAGGAGCTGAGGGATCCAGGGTGGGCTTTTTTAAGAGGGTGAGGATTTTAGCTTGCTTCCAAGAGCATCCCGCAGAGAGGTATTGACAATCATGTTGACTTCAGGATTGATAAGGTCAGCATCTTAAGTCAAGAGTCTAACCGCACAGGGGTCAGCAGATGAACCCGATTTGAAACCTTCCAGAATTTTTAGAGTGCGGGCCAGATCATCTGGCAAAAAGGATGGCAAGGTATGAGAAGGGACAACTAATGGCCGAGCAGAAGGGAGAACCATAGGTGTATTAACACAAGAGGAAAGAGCAGTCTGAATGGTGCTAATCTTATCCACAAAAAACTTGGCATGACTATTGCACCAGAGCTCAGAGGCTGAGGCAGATTGTGCATGAGCAGTCGGGACGTAAAACTCTGCACAATGGTAAAAATGTCTGTAGCGTTGTTATTAGCCTGGTAGCTTTATTAATTTTGTCTTCAATACTAACAGTACATCAGCCCCTCTTGTCAATCAGTGCTACTGTCTACTCGCAATTCCTCACCCTACCATGTAGAACATGTGGGCTCATTTTGTAAAGAAAATATATAAAATCATTTTACAGTAGACCAATTTATCGCAATGATATAAAAGTATACATGCCAGAGAGAACATAACAAATACGTGGCATATTATGTATTCTCACTGTTTCTAATCATTTGAGAATTAAATGGCATACCGAACAAGATGGTGATGATTGTGTTGTGTTACTCTTGAACTGAGCACTTTATTAGTCCTCTATTAATGTTTATGGCTGCGTGTGTATGTAATAAAAGAAGACAGCCCTCGAACCACACGTGATCAAGGTGAAAGCCGAAATGCATTGGTGCATAGGCGTTTCTTGCAAATGAAGCTTCCTGGTAATTTCTGTACGCTGGCAGTTTTGGTGGTATATATTGTGGGCTGCTGGAGCCCGTCCAGGACCACCGCATGTTCGATGCCCCAGATTTCCGGACTTTGTTGAATGGTGATAAATATATAGAAAGAGCACAGTGCGGAAATCCCTCTTACATGCATCCAGCTTTCATCCCAAACATCTCATTGCTAGCATCACATATGGTGAACTAATACGAGTCAAAAGGAATTGCAGCTTACCCCAACACATAATAGATTCAGTCAAAGAGGCTATGACTTGAAAATGATCAAATCTGCATTTGATAACCATTTGATATGATGACCAGGGAACATATTCTGTTTGGTATTTCTAGAAAATCTCAAGGGGCTGGTGTATCAGGCTCATAACCACATACATTAACCAGAACAAAGCACTAGCAAAAGTTGTTATGAACAACAGGTATCTAATTAATTCCAATTCCACAATTGGGCACTAGCTACAAAAAAGCCACAAATTACAGGGCATGTACAATAGGAATAAACATAAAGGAATAGCATTCACCTTTTAAAGAGACACCTGTTGCTATCAAAAGCAACTTCAACTGCAAGAGCGATCATGTTGTATATGTCCTCCTTGTACCTGCAAGTTAAGATATGTGGGCAGCATTGTGTTGCAGACTCATAAACGAATATTGCAACACATGTGTGCATTGATATGTCTTCTCCAGTGACTCAGCACTGTGCAGAAATACATCAGAGCAAAGTCTCACAGATGATGTACTTTGTTATTGACACAGTGCCATACAACAAAAGAGGTGGTGATTGGGTGAAAGCATTGAGAACATTGGAAAGCATGTACATTTTAAGTCTTGATTCTAGATTCACCAACAGGTTGAATATTGAAGAAAATATGCACAATTTTCTATAATGGCAGTCTGCTCTCGTGTCTACAGTACATAGCATGGCCTCGGCTCTCCCAAAATAACTTGTTCACAATATTTCAGAGCTGTTGCTAGCATTTACAGCACAAATGATATCATTAATTATTTTGGTCTTACATTTGATGTTCATTGCCTACAAATTCATTGGTTGTCACTATATCAATTTCTTATCATGAGATTCATGAAGGTGTAAACCACATCAACATGTGGTTTGCACTAGATTCGCATCATCAATAGAATTTGATGGTGTGAAAATGAAATGCAGTTACATAACAAATCTTATTTTGCATTTTTCTATGAAACAATAGCATGGAGATATGTTAGTGAACTGGTAACGTGTGGCATAATGATTAGGTTTAAACAGTATTTTCTTTATGTTTGTGCTGCAGTAGAACATCTAATCTGAAAAAATGGTGCGGTTGCATTTGTGTGAGAAAATGGCCGTGGGTACTGCCGAAATGCATAACGGCAAACCTGAAAGTTCAATAAAAATGTATGGAGCATAATCAGAAGTCTGTCTACAATTCTGCGTATTGCAACAAGTTGGTCCATCCTATATGACTTTCAGTTGCTGAATTCATTCTCCCGGCGTTTACAACTATTGATGTCATTTAAATTGACCACCACATGAGTCAAATCAGAAACAATGACCACGGAGTGAATGTTTTTATAAAGATTTGCCTATTTATTTTTGAGACTTTGGGCAGGCCAATGATGGTCTTTTGTACTGTACTAACGATGAGGTGCTACAGCGGAGTATAATGTGTTGTATTCAAGGATAGTGTCATTTGGCATTTAAGAGTTTCATATGGTCGGTATTTGGTGATAAAAAGCCATTTGGGTTTGTAACAACACATAATCTATTTTGAACAGTACTTATACTTTGAGCATGAATTAATAGACTATGTGACTTAGTATTCCACAAGCCCTAATAGACATTGCATCAAATATAGCAAAAGTCCAAATGCACACCAATTGCTTTATTTTGTTGTACTGGTTAGGCACTATGTTTGTGTTATTTTACCTGAGTTCTTCAGTTTCTAAAATGTCAACTTGCACGTGACTGGAATAACTGCACTTGTATGATGTTGTAATTTACAAAAAAATAATAAAGGAACTGTTTAGACCAACTTGTGAGCCTGTCCACGGCAATGCCATTGATGTCTCTGTATCATGAGCATGCCGGTGCTGTTTAAATGTGGACAGATTATGGTGGGCTTTTTTGTGTGAAAAAGGCTGGTTTATCAGCCAAAACATGTCCATCACAGACCACGGTTGAGTAGACATTCTGAATAACCTGAGATTCCATACAGTGTCTTTCCTATTTTTTTATTTTGAGACAGGTATTGATGAATATCCCTGGGCACCCTATCCCCCGTGTCTTAAAAAAAAATGTTGGGGACCGTGGTGGGAGCCACAATGCCCCCACGGTCCCACCGACTCTCCGCGTCCTTCGGGAGCCAGCATTGCTTTTCCACATGGGGAGATGCAAACTTGCATGTGGAAAAGCAATCTGGTTTGGATTTTGAAAGTGAGAACAGATTTCACTGCTCTATCTTTCAAAATCTAAACCAAGGGGCAAATTATCAAGCATGGTGATAAAAATGATTGCCGTTTTAATGGGCTTGATAATATGGCCTTGTGAATTCCAATAGAAACCCATGTGTGAAAGTGGTGCAAGCGTGTTGTAAATCTGGTTTGCATTTTGAAAGAGAGAGCAGTGTGCATCAGTAGGGTAAGTGCAGGTTAGTGTAGGGGTAACAGTTAGTATTCTAACTCCATGGGGGTCCATCTGTAGTGTAAGTGCAGATTAGTGTAGGGGTAACAATTACGATTCTAACTCCAAGGGGGTGCATCTGTAGGGTAAGTGCATGTTAGTGTAGGGGTAACAATTACTATTCTAACTCCAGGGGGGTGCCTCTGTACAGTATGTGCTCGATAGTGTATGAGTAACAATTACTATTGCCAATCCAGGGGTTTGCATCTGTTGGGTATTTGCTGGATAGTGTATCAGTAACAATTACTATGAAAAAGAAAGGAGTTAAAGGAGAAGGAGACACGCACTTTCCCAGTCAACCTGGATGAACAGAAAGTGTCGAGAGATGATTTCCGACGTGTTTAGCTTTGAGAGCCTGGTTAATCATTAAATGGGGTCTGGCAGATAAGTGCGTACCTATTCTGCAAGAAGCCTTTCGGGGTCTTGCGAAAGCAAGACATCCTCTATAATTCGCATTGTACTACACTTGTTATTCAAATGTCGCACATGTTCTTTTTAACTTTGCAAGTGAAGTAAGGAGCGGCAGACAGTGGTATAACGTAAGTCATGTGATTGATCTCTAATGCAGCAATAATGTTAACGTCGTGACTAATAATTTTCCCGTTAATTTTTTAAAGATTGTTGATTATACTTCACCTCGTAAACTTTAATTAATCAAACACGCGTATGTTTTATTCCAAAGCGTTCTTTTAAACTACCATTTTTTATTGTTATTATTTATCGTAAGCAACAATTGCCTCCCCCGGCATGTACTTGCAAGGTCATCTGATTTGCTTGTATGTTAAAAACAGAAACTTTCTACACCTATTTTTCATTGGTTGTGAAGCATTGTATGAAGACGTATTACCGACCAATCCCTTTCCTTGGGCAGATTTTCAAAAACACTTCATTGGCTGTTGTGTGGTTAACTCTACCTTCCTGATCTTAATGTTGATTGGCTTGTTTTTTCTATGTGACGTTACTATACCCTCACCATGTACGTAGCTCATTTTGTGACGCACTTTATTTTCCAATGCGTTTCAAAAACTGGTTGTGGTAGGGTGTTTTTTTAACTTAAACTCTGTACTCTGCTTATGAGTTTGTTGACGGTAAAATTATTTAAAAATATTATTCTATTTTCTATTGTATCATAATTGTGCTGATTTTAGAGTGGAGTACTTTGTCCTTTCATTAAATGTATAATTCTTCAAAGAATCCTTGAAAGAAAAATGCACAAGTTTTCAAAGTATTTTTATTGAGTCTTTTATATTCATCACATGGGTGAAATGTAAAAACTTTTTTTCATTCATTGGTATCACGCGTTGGACCACATTTTTTATATTTTATCATAAGCACTCATTCCTTAAGTTTACATTATATAAGTGTTGCCCCATTATCTTTATTTTAATGTTAGGGTTTTTTTTAACTTTCAGATAAAGTAGAATAGAAGTGCTACGACAAACACTCCCTCACTACTTCATCTTTCTTTTTTGATATACATTTCATGTCATTATTACATTTTACAATCATTTTTAAAAATTCGAAGCATTAACATTAACATTACCATTTGAAGACACAATTATATTATTTTTTTGAAAAAAGTGCTTGTGAAGATAATGCACCTGTTCTTCACGAGTAAAAATTGGTAAAAGCACTACTCAATATAAATACTTTTATCCCATGTTCACTGTAGAAGCTAAAGAGTATTTTCCTTTATTGCAAAATATTTCCTTTTTGCGTCGATAGTGCATTAATAGTACATGTTTCAATCAATAAGAAATACTTGTATACTAAAAAAATAAAATCCTCTGTTGAAAGTCATCCAACTCCACTTGAAGGATCATAAAGTTGAATGTAAATTAAAATATACATTAACAATATGATCCTTCTGTGGAAATGAAAGCTAAACTCAAGATGAGACTATTGTTCCTAATCATTACCCTATACGTAGTAATTCCCTAATTAACCTATATTTCTTGTAATGGTTCTTCCGTCAACTCGTTATTATATTCCATTTTAACTTCAACATAGTGCATTTTATAATCATTTAAATATTCATCCCTGTGCTTCGGAAGTAGCTTAGCACGCTGTAGCTAAAGAGCTTACAGTGTCATGCTACAGCACTTCCTTATAGTTCTGCAGTTATACATTCACCATATATTACAAATGCATTCTTTAGTCAATTATGCAGTATGTATACATTTATGTCAACTTTCACACACTAGCATATAAAGAGCTTTTTTGTTTGTTTTTTGTACTTTTATATTTTTAAGTTCTAAGAAGAGTAATTAAAATGGGTAGAGTTCTTCAATAGTTAGAACAGTAAGTGTTATAAACCAATCAAATCTCTTTTTTTGGTCACATGGGATCCGCGTTGGGTGCATACACGCAGCACGCACCTAGCACGACTTCGTGTATATATAATATATGTAATATAAGTTTATTAAAACTAAAAGAATATAATTTTTTTTGCCTTCATATTTTTAATAAATACATATATATATATATATATCTTTTTGTATATCAAAACATTTTGCGGTAGATGCGCTCCCACCGCGTTGTACATGTAGATGACGTCATGCGGAAACGCGCGTGCGTGGTGTGGTGTGTTACGTACATGTTGCGTATGCGCTTGTAGTCACGTACGGGTCACATAGCAATCGCGCAAGAAAATACACACCTATCGCACACCCTACGCATATCCTGCAGAACAATAGTAAAATGACAGCTATGTTCCGCGCAGTAGTTAAGAAAAGTGTGTTTCGCAAGCGCGACTCGTCAAACAAATTGAAAAAAAAGAAAATATAATAAAAATATTTGAAAAAATATAAAAATATATATATATTATATATAATTTTTAAAAAAATATTAAAATGTGTAATGAGTCTTTTGAACTTTGTTGTAACTGTGCCCATACGCTCCGGAGGAGAATCCTGGCCGCATTTGTCTCCCTACATAGCGGAGACGCTGTTTTTACGCTGCCCACCGCCGAGAGAGTCATTTGGGCCACCGCTTCGTGCCGGGACAACACATCCCAGAGTCCCTAGGGGCACCACTGGGGAAACGTCCCTCTCACTAAGCCATCGCGCCAGGAGGCGCTCTTAAGCGAAGCAGGGCTCCTGCGGTGCGGGAGTCTTTTGAACTTTGTTGTATCTTTGCCCATGTGCTCTGGAGGAGAATCCTGGCCACATTGTGTCTCCCTGCATAGCAGAGACGCTGCTCTTATGCCGCCCACCACCGAGAGAGTCAGTTGGGCTACCGCTTCATGCCAGGACTACACATCCCAGAGTCCCTAGCGGCACCACCGGGGCAACGCCCCTCACGCTACGCCATCGCGCCAGGAGGCACTCTTAAGCAAAGCAGGGCTCCCGCAGTGCAGGAGTCTTTTGAACTTTGTTGTATCTTTGCCCATATGCTCTGGAGGAGAATCCTGGCCGCATTGTGTCTCCCTACATAGCGGAGACGCTGCTCTCATGGCGCCCACCGCCGAGAGAGTCATTTGGGCCACCGCTTCGTGCCGGGACTACACATCCCAGAGTCCCTAGCGGCACCACCGGGGAAACGCCCCTCACGCTACGCCATCGCGCCAGGAGACGGTCTTAAGTGAAGCGCGTCGTAGCCAGGAGGAGGCAGAGCTGGGCCACCTCCCTTTCATCAGACTTTATTTATCCTGGAGGACTGGAGGACTTGGTCAGTGATGTTTATGCTTAATTGTTAGTGAACTTTGAATTACAACTTAAGTTCCATACAACCTCATCTCTTAGTATAAGCTTGTAGACCGTGGTGGGGTGGGGGGGTCAGCACTAGTATTCTTTTAAATTTGAGACTTATTATCTGAGTAAACTCCATTTTGTTTAAAAAAAAAAATGTGAATGGCCATAAAACGTAAGCTTACAGGTAAGAGGGGGCGGGGGGGTTAGGTACGCTGGCAAAAAAATTGCTACATCACCCATGGCAGTTACACAATCTATAAATCACATAAGTAAAGAGTCCACTGAAGCACCTAGATTTAGTATATTTGATACGGACCCCATCCCTGTTTTAGGGAGGGGAGAGGTGGTTGACTCTACTGCTATTGAACGCACTAATTCCCCAAGACTGAGTGCTCACGGTGCTACAGGGGGCTCTGTCCATTTGCAGAACCCTGATTTCTCTGTTGCCCAAGTTCCACCCCAAGCCCAATCCAACTCCCCCATTATACCTCGGACAGCCCAAGGCAACCGAGCCACTATGTTTAAAAGACTAGCAAAGGATAGTGAAGGGGCGGCTAGTGTATTTTCACAAGGGTTGGATTGTAACACAGAGGGAGGATCTGGGGAACCACCGGCAAAGTGTACTAAGGGCGGTTTAGCATTGAGGGGCAAAATTAAAGAAAAAGGAAAGATTAAACATCTAAAATGGAAGTCGCCCCCAAGATCTCACAATGACCTGCCCTTATTCACTAACCCTAACGTGAGCAAGCCGGGGGACCCCGGAGACAATCCGGATTATCGGAAACGAATGGAGACCCTAATTACCACTCTCCTCTCACCTTTTTGGAATAAACTGGGGACAATTGAAGAAAAAATTGCCCTGCTCTCAAAAAGTGTTGAGGTAAGGGCAAATATTGATGTAGCAAGGGTCGTAGGGGGAGGCCTGGAACACAGGGTGCCGGTATGGCCCAGGAGTAGTGGTCCTGTTGGGAATCAAAACAAGGTTTTGACTTACAGGGCAGCAAATAACTTTAATGGAGAAATGCATATAGTAAGCTCGCAACCCCAGCATGTAAGTTTAAACCCAGGGTGGCCCTTCCCGCAACCGAGGGTAGCACCTCAAGGCACGGGTGGGCAATCTTGTCTTGTTCGGATTTTCAGAATCTGCATATGCCGAAGGGGTCACCCAGGGTATTAACTGCCGCTCCGGTCTCTCCTAGCGATGGACCCAGCACCACTAACAACGTGTCTATTAAGCCTGTGCGAGACATCTTAGATGTCCCCTTGTCTTGGTCTTGGCTGGTGTTCCCCCGCTGAGACCCGATCAACCAGAATCCTGGACCCAATTAAGAAATAAAACTGTGGACTGGTTATCTAGATTTAAAGGTTTCCGTGTGGCATTGAGCAATAATATTTTAATGGTGCGCAGAGTTGCATGGGTGGAGCGGTCGCAAAAAAACATAGGGGGGGATTGTGTTAGACGAGAAGAGGAGTATGGCACGCAGGGGCTAACACATTTTAAACATACAAACTCTGGGTCTTTACTAGAGAGTTTTTTATCGGCCAATAATTTGATCTGCCCTGCGCAGTCGGATATTTTATCTCCCATTATCACATATATGGGCCAAGACGACCCAAGTACCATTGATTTTATTCTAGTCTCAGGATTACTGATGGACTTACTAGGTACCTTTTGTGTAAGCCATAGTTGCCTGAGTGACCATAACCCTCTGACTCTGGTCATTCCATTTCTGTAACTGAGAAAGTTAAACCCCTGGTTCACATAACTAATTCCAATATTGCTCCAAAAGATCAAGCACGCAGGCTAAGATGGGAGGTAATCACTCCTTATAGTTTTCTTGAAAATCTATATAATGACTGCGTAGAGGAGTTTGGAATTTGTATGGACCAGGACTCCAATCCATCAATAATCCTAGGTGCATTTGACCGCATTACGAGGCAGGCAGCTGTCAATTTGACGGTCCCATGCAAATTAAGGCCCAAGAAGCTTACAAAATGGTTTGACCAAGCCTGTGATAGTACTCACAGGGCGCTCTTGGAAGAGCTTAATGTAAATGTAAATGTACAGGAATTTATATAGCGCTTGCTTAGGGAACCCGTCCTGGTATTCCCCTGTGAGATAACCCCGGCAGGGTATCCGCAAGGTGAAAGCCAGGCATCCCGCCGAGAGGGGCCGTTGTGGAGATTAAGCAGCTATTGCCCAGAGTCGCAGAGTGTGAACCCGTGAATCGAGTAGGCACTGGAGCGAGAATTGTCGAGTCCATGGACATTTTAGGACTCAAGACCCCGCCGAGCCGGGAATTGAACACTGGTCCCGGGCTGACCGCTGCTTCCAGGTCTGCCTCCTCTAACCAGTGAGCCACACTTCTCCTAGAAGTGAGAAACCAAGGGACATTGACAGGGTTAAGCAAACTAGCAGGGCTTACAAAACTGCAGTGCAAAAAAGAAAGATGCAGTTAAGAGAGATGGCATTCGACGGACTCAGTCAAGTGAGTGTTTCGGCGAATAGCACTAGGTTTGGGATCGTGGTGAATAGTCCCACTTTTGATGAATCCACTAACTCTGTTAAAGATTGTCTTATTTCTTCTGAGAGGTGGGCTCAGCACTTTAGGGGTGTATACAGTGACGTGAGTCAGGGATCTATTAGTTGGCCAGGGGACATAGGTTGTGTTGCAAATGCCCTGTCCTTTTCACTGGACGAAGTTACTGAGGCAATTATGTCAACATCAAGGGGGAAGGCACCAGGCCCTGGTGGTGTGCCAGCTGATCTTTACAGGGCAGATCCTATTTTTCGGGCAAAGATTTTAACATACGTTTTTAATGCTGCAAGCCAGGTCGACTTTCCCCCGTCTTGGGCTAAGGCGGTAATCATTCCGATTTTTAAAAAGGGTTCAAGAGATGATCCGGCCTGTTATAGACCGATCTCACTCTTGAATTTCGCAGCTAAAATATTGGTGAAAGTCGCTCTTGTCCGCTTAACAGATTGGCTAGATAAAAATAGTCTCATCTTTGATCTCCAATATGGATTTAGACAGGGAAAGGGCACATTTTGTCAATGTCTTAATCTTCATTTAGTAATTGGGGAGTACACAGTCGCAAATCGTCGGGATCTCCATCTGGCATTTATGGACCTAACCACAGCTTTCGACCTTGTAAACAGATTAAAACTATGGGCGTCCCTTCATAGTATTGGTCTGGAGGCAGATTTGATCTCTTTTTTGGTGGCATTCATGGAAACACCACAGCCGCTGTCCGCTATAATGAGGACGACAGCTTAAATGAAGCATGGGCTGTCAAAAGAGGGGTGCGTCAGGGGTGCATTTTCGCTCCCCTGTTGTTCACACTCTATATCAACAAACTTAGGGACGCACTGACTTCCTCTTGCAAAGATGTCCCAAAAGCCGGTTCAAAAATTATCCCTGCATTACTCTATGCCTATGATACGGTTTTGATGGCAAGGACGTCGTGAGGGCTGCAATCTCTTTTAGATTGTTTTATTGATTTTATGGACTCTCTAGATTTAATCACAAATCTTAAGAAGTCACACTCAATGTCTATTGATACAGCTAGAGCAAGGAAGGTTACATTTTATTGTAAGGGGATGGAACTTACAAAAGTCTCCGCCTTCCCATATTTAGGTGTTCTTTTTGATGAAAGACGCTCGTGGCTCATGCAGCGTGTCCACAAAAAGAACACCCTCGCCAGAGCCTAGGGGGCCATTTTAGAGTTTTCTTGAAGAATTGGCTCCAAACCACCCCCGGCCCTCATGAAGATCTATAATGCCAAGTGCCTCCCTATGGCAACCTATGGGAGTGATGTATGGGGATATATAGAGACTGGTGAAATCCAGGCAGTTGAAAATAATTTTTTTCGTAGGCTGCCGTCGGTCCCGGCCTCTACCCCAATTTTTAATATTCATAAGGACCTTGGTGCTGGTTTTATCTCGGATCAGATTGCCCCTTTATTATGCTGGCTGAGAATTTGGGCACAACCACCACCAATCTAAATCAATTGATTATCCAAGATTGCGTTTCCCTGGACAAAGGGTTAGACATACCTTGGGTCCGCTATATTAAGACCCAATTGGAATCCCTTGGTTGTCCTGACTTATTCCTAAGCCCTAGAGCTCTTGATAAGTCGGCCATTAGAGGACTAAAGCAGCAGTTGTTGGTTAGATATATGTCAATAAGGGAGGAAAGGGAAATAGTTAAACCTACTGTGAGGAGCTTTGTCATGCTGAGTCCAGGTAGGCAGCTGCAACCATATTTGATATATATAAATAAACCGTATCATCTATTTGCTTTAACTAGATTTAAGCACAATATGGTGCCCTGGCTACTAGCCTTCCCAAAAGAAGGGTCGTTGGGACCCTGTCCTTGTTACAACTTCTTGGAACAGAATACCCTACATATGATATTTTTCTGCAAATTTTATGTCTCGTTGCGCATACAATTTATCATTCCACTCTTAAGAGGGCGTAACTTCGAGCAAGTCAGGCCAGCATTGGCCTATTTGTAAATGTTGGCATCCCCAGTAGTCTGTTTTGGGTTTGCCAGTTATATTATTGGAGCAATCAGGCGTAGGATTAGACTCACTGTACCATAGTGTGGACTTTGTTAACTCTTAGTGTTTCCTTGGTAAAATTGTTCTGTAAATGCTGGACATTTGATTAGGGCAAACTTTTTATATAGTTATTTGAATATCAAGGAATGTTTTGATTGGTAGGAGTGTCCAATATTTGATGTCTCATGGCGAATCTGTTAAAGGCGTGAGAATTGGAATGAATTTTTGTATTAATGTAATGTGTTTTAATGTGTTATGCTGTGTGATGTGCACTTTGATGATTTTAAATTTTAACCGAATAAAGTAACTCTTGACTGACTCTGTAATGTAACCTAAAAAATAAGATATCTAAAAGTAAATAGATTAAACAAATGTAGTAAATTAGTATCAAAGAAATAAATATAACAATTAATACATTTAAAAATTTTCATAGGTTTCAGGCAGGTTATAATTAGGAATTATCTTCTAAAAAAACTTTGAAATTCACTGAAAAAAACAAAGGTTTCAGGCAGGTTATAGATAGGAATTATCACTTAAAAACCTTAGAAATTCACTGAAATAACCATAGGCATCAAGCACCTTATAGTTAGAAATTATCATTTAAAAAAAACCTTAGAAGTTAATTTAAAAAAACATAGGTTTTAGGGGTGTTGTAGTTAGTTGGACATTTCACTAATACAAAACCATTGAAATTCCTCAGTTATAGTTAGTTGTACTAACTGTAACTCTCGCTCCCGCAATCGACTGGTGATGATGTCACATATTATATCATTCATTACATGGTCAGTGACATCACTGATGACCTCTCAAATGACATCACTGATGACATCACCAATGACATCTTAAATGACATCACTGATGACATCATCCATGTGACAATCAGATACACCTTATCATACACTACTATAACCTTTCATCACTCACTGTAAAATAGAGTACCATATTTCAATCCATTGACACAGCATTATAAGTATCTAAAAACCCACTCAGTAATTTCTAGATCCACACTCACATCTAATAATTTACCTACAGATTCACTCATACATGTTGTCAATGATCAATAGAACACTATCAAATATACTTACACACTTATATTAACGTTACACACCAGCACACATCCTATTCAGTTATGCAATCATCCTACTCACTTTTGCACACAAGGTATCTTATTTATATTTAGTCAGCTACAAATATCACTTCATTTATTCATATAAATATACATATATATATTTTTTTAACTAAAAAAACAAAGGTAACAGACATTATAATTAGGCTCAGATTTCACTCACAAAGAACCATTAAAATTCAGCAAAGCTAACTATAACTCACGCCCCAGCAGTGCACTGCTTATGACCTCACATATTAAAACCCTCTTGACATGGTCAGTGCCATCACTGATGACATCTCAAATCACATCACTGCCAAATTTGGTGTAATTCCGTCAAGCAGTTCCATCTGTAGGCTTGTTCAATGGTCCTATGGGAACTAACATGAGAGACACACCTTTTCTACCTCCCCATTTCTCAGCCCCCACTACATGAAACATCTCGAAACTATCCAGACGCTATGCCTCCATCTGAAGTACCAGGCATGGTTTTGGGGAAAATGTAATGAATGTTCATTAACCGGCTCCAAAGGTGTAGGCACCTCAAAATGACCTTTTTGATAGAAACTCAGTCCTAACTATAACTACCTACTGGCAACCACCAGTAGGTAACATATATATATATATATATATATATATATATATATATATATATATATATATATATATATATATATATATATAGTGTTATATTGATATATTGAAATCTATATCTATATTACCTACTGGCGGTCACCAGTAGGTAGTTATAGTTAGAACCAAGTTTCCATAGGAAAAACATTTTTTGATTTGCTAATAACTTTGCCATCATTTGACGAATCTTCCTGAAATTCTCCAAACCAAAAGTCTACCAGGTCAGCTCCTATCCTGAAAGTTTGGGGGTGATTCACCAAGCATGGGCTGAGAAAAAAGGGTGGGTCCCAAAAGTAGTTTTTTCCATGTTAATTTACATAGGACATTTTGCGACGAGCTACAGCTCAAACTGCTGAATGGAATTACCCCAAATTTATCAGAAAGGTTGAGCTTGGTTCTGAAAGCAACCTTTGTTTAAATGATGTAAATCCGTTCAGTAGTTTTTGAGAAATTCAAAAAATAAGAGTGAAAAAAACAAAGGTTTCAGGCAGGTTATAGATAGGAATTATCACTTAAAAACCTTAGAAATTCACTGAAATAACCATAGGCATCAAGCACCTTATAGTTAGAAATTATCATTTAAAAAAAACCTTAGAAGTTAATTGAAAAAAACATAGGTTTTAGGGGTGTTGTAGTTAGTTGGACATTTCACTAATACAAAACCATTGAAATTCCTCAGTTATAGTTAGTTGTACTAACTGTAACTCTCGCTCCCGCAATCCACTGGTGATGATGTCACATATTACATCATTCATTACATGGTCAGTGACATCACTGATGACCTCTCAAATGACATCACTGATGACATGACCGATGACATCTTAAATGACATCACTGATGACATCATCCATGTGACAATCAGATACACCTTATCATACACTACTATAACTTTTCATCACTCACTGTAAAACAGAGTACCATATTTCAATCCATTGACACAGCATTATAAGTATCTAAAAACCCACTCAGTAATTTCTAGATCCACACTCACATCTAATCATTTACCTATAGATTCACTCATACATGTTGTCAATGATCAATAGAACACTATCAAATATACTTACACACTTATATTAACATTACACACCAGCACACATCCTATTCAGTTATGCAGTCATCCTACTCACTTTTGCACACAATGTATCTTATTTATATTTAGTCAGCTACAAATATCACTTCATTTATTCATATAAATATACATATATATATATATATTTTTAACTAAAAAAACAAAGGTAACAGAGACATTATAATTAGGCTCAGATTTCACTCACAAAGAACCATTAAAATTCAGCACAGCTAACTATAACTCACGCCCCAGCAGTGCACTGCTTATGACCTCACATATTAAAACCCTCTTGACATGGTCAGTGCCATCACTGATGACATCTCAAATCACATCACTGCCAAATTTGGTGTAATTCCCTCAAGCAGTTCCATCTGTAGGCTTGTTCAATGGTCCTATGGGAACTAACATGAGAGACACACCTTTTCTACCTCCCCCTTTCTCAGCCCCCACTACATGAAACATCTCGAAACTATCCAGACGCTATGCCTCCATCTGAAGTACCAGGCATGGTTTTGGGGAAAATGTAATGAATGTTCATCAACATCAACAGGCTCCAAAGGTGTAGGCACCTTAAAATGACCTTTTTGATAGAAACTCAGTCCTAACTATAACTACCTACTGGCAACCACCAGTAGGTAACATATATATATATATATATATATATATATATATATATATATGTGTATATATATATATATATATATATATATAGTGTTATAGTGTTATATTGATATATTGAAATCTATATCTATATTACCTACTGGCGGTCACCAGTAGGTAGTTATAGTTAGAACCAAGTTTCCATAGGAAAAACATTTTTTGATTTGCTAATAACTTTGCCATCATTTGACGAATCTTCCTGAAATTCTTCAAACCAAAAGTCTACCAGGTCAGCTCCTATCCTGAAAGTTTGGGGGTGATTCACCAAGCATGGGCTGAGAAAAAAGGGTTGGTCCCAAAACTAGTTTTTTCCATGTTAATTTACATAGGACATTTTGCGACGAGCTACAGCTCAAACTGCTGAATGGAATTACCCCAAATTTATCAGAAAGGTAGAGCTTGGTTCTGAAAGCAACCTTTGTTTAAATGATGTAAATCCGTTCAGTAGTTTTTGAGAAATTCAAAAAATAAGAGTGAAAAAAACAATTTCCCTTGGAAAACTTTGTGCAAGGCTACAGCGATACTACTGAACGGAATTACTCCAAATTTGGCAGACAGGTAGTGCATGGGTCACAAAGCAACCTTTTTGAAAATGGTTAAATCCGTTTAGTAGTTGCTGAGAAATTGGAAAAATAAAAGTTACGATATCTGGGCGGAACCTAAGTCGCGTGCGTGAGCTTCACTGCGATTGGCTGCTAGCACTCCAAACCAGGAAACGTTGGCAGCCATCTTGTGGCTCGGTAGAAGCGAGTCAATCAAAAACGGAGAAACAAAGGTATAAAACAAAAGAAGGGGGAAGGGTAGAAAAACCCTGACAGTCTAGATCTGCTCTGGGGGTACCGGGTTCTCAGATTTTATTTTAATGAGGCCCTTGGGTGGGCTAGGTTCCGGGGGTATTTCTTAAAAAATAATAGCAGGGGCTCGCAAGGGTTGTGGGAGTCCACTGGGGTCCACGCAGCCCGGGACTTCACTCATGTTGGGAGGAGAGTTGCGCTGCCCCCCTCCTGGAGTCTTCTATGTGCTTGCAACTTTGGCATCGTTTGATGAATCTTCATTAAATTATCCAAAAGTTTCTCTTTTTTTGATTAGCACCTATATTGAAAGTTTGGGGGTGAATGGTGTAGGAGGGGCTGAGAAAAAAGAGGGTCCTAAAATGTGTTTTTTCCATGCATTCTCCATACGAAAGTTTCCAGAAGACCACAGGTAAAACTGCTGAACAGAATTACGCCAAATTTGGCAGGGGGAAAGGTAATGGTCCAGGAAGCATGTTTTTGTTTAAATGGTGTAAATCCGTTCAGTCGTTTTTGAGAAATATCAAATTTTACAGATATCGATATTTGAGAATTCTGACATGTGATTGGCTGAGGGGTTACAAGCACCAGCTTGCGGCTTATTGAATGTGAATGGTTGAAACCAGGTGTTGGCAGCCATTTTGTGATTTACTCCATCAGATCGCATCTCTCTGTGTAGAAACCATCGGGTCCGCAGCTTTTCCTGTGCGAGACAACACTGACATCTGTGTCTGTGTGAGATATGCCTTTCACGCTGCCTCACCTCATATCACCAGGTCACAGGTATGCCTTTAGAAGCCCGTCCATCGGCTCGGAGCTCTGTGAGTCAGTCTGTCGGTACGATCCCCCACACTATGCAAAGACTACTGAAACACCACTGCATTGTCGTAAACTCTAAAACACTACCCTCAGCAGGATCCCCTACACTACTACACAAACAACCCTGCACTCCCCTGAACCCTAAAGTATTACCCCAGCACAACCTCCTACACTACCCAAACACCACTGCATTGTCGTAAACCCTAAAACACTACCCCTAGCAGGACCCCCTACACTACCTCAAACACCACTGCAGTAGCCTGAATCCTAAAGCGCTACGCTCAGCACGACCCCTACACTACACAAACACCACTGCACTGCCGTAAACCCTAAAACACTACTCCCAGCATGACCCCTACACTACCCAAATGCCACTGTACTGCCGTAAACCCTTAAACTACTCCCAGCATGACCCCCTACACTACACAAACACCACTGCACTACCCTTAACCCCAAAACAGTACAGCCAGCATGACCCCTTAAGCTTACCAAACATTAGTGCATTGTTGTAAACTCTAAAACACTAGCTCCAGCATAACTCTTACACTACCCAAACACTATTTCACTACCTTAAACCGTAAAACACAATGTTGAGCACGAACCGCCTACAGTACACATACACTACTGTACTACCCTAAAGCATAAAACAGTACCAGTCCGTCGGCTTGTAGCTGTGCGCCTGCGAGCCGTGGTGTCCCTAGCTGTACATGTGCGAGTCAGTCCATTAGGTGATATGTGTGTCTCTGCCAGCAGGGCCGTTGGCCCGTTGATGTCCCTTTGCGAGTTAGACCCGAGCTCTCCCTCTGCCAGCCAGCACGCTGGTGTGCGTTTGCGAGCTGATGGCCGGTAGCTCATACTGTATGAGCCGAGCCAACGGGCCGCAGCTCTCCCTCTGCGAGACTGCTGGACGGCCGGCAGGTCTCCCTGTGCTAGTTAGGTCGCAGTTGTCACTCTGCGTACCGATATTGGCAATATAAGGCGGCTCTAAAAAGAGCCCTTGTGTTTATTAGTTAGAGCTATATATAAGTGCGGATGCACAGCTTCCTGTTATTATTTCCCTGATCTGTGAAGCGTACTCCATCACTTCTGTAGATAACAGCATTATCAAAATGTATGTTGTTGTTGTAGATCGACCCCATTCCATGGTCTCTGAGGTATGCAGACACAGCTTTGTTGACATTCTTCCTCGATTTTTCAATCTAAGTACAAAATTGGTTTGACCATTTCCACTTCTTTCTTTGGCATATATTGGAATATACAAAGACAGTTTGAGGCAAAAGCAACATCAATTGTCTAAAGGTCTCCTTCATTAGCATTTCCAAACCTACCCCTGTCAATGTGCCTAGGTCGTTTCCACCACAGTGCACAATCATGAGGTTAGGGTGTTGGAGATGCAAACAGGTTTTAACCAAAGGCAACAATTGGTGCCACTTCAATCCTTTCTGTCCAAACCATTTAATGTCCACATTTTGTAAACCTAGGTCTAAGTCAATACGTCTCTGTTCTGCATACCTTTTGCACCAGAAAACATAGCTATGTCCTACGATCCACACTAGCATTTTGAAGGTCTGGCTTGGAGGTATGGATAGATGTATGTAGTTCATGTAGTCTGTTTGTAGAATAAGAGATATGTTTAAAGATGGGGAACCTCTTTTTTTCCCATACAAAAAGATAACTGATTGGGAGATGAAAAGCATTGTTTTTAAAAGTAGGCTGCACATTCGTTTTGTGGAAAAGCATCTTTGTGATTGGTTAAAGAAAAAGCAGTTTAAACGTGGAGTACATATCATAGGATAAAATATGCTCAACTCAACCATATAGCTACTTGTATTTGGAAGGCACTGTTCGAACTTAAAACAATTGTGAACCTGCACCAGCCATTAAATGTTTGTGAAAATGTTGCAAAAAAATGTGTTAGGTTTAAAAAAATTGATAAAACTTCGTTGATAGAATACGTTGCACTTCTGATTTCTATATGTCCTTGAATATTGAAAAAACTGTTTATATGGAGAATTTTTTTTTTAAACAATAGAGAGAACTTTGGCAATCTAAAAGAATCAAGGAACTATTCTAATTTGTTCTTTACATGTATTTATGTGTGGAGAAACAAAATTAAAGACACAACAGCACCAGCAAGAGGTACAAGCAGGGAGTTGGGGGACGGGGGAGATTGGCACAGTGGCACACATGCACAATTAAGTACAGCACAACTACAGACAAACCATGGCCAAAATGAAACACACCAACAAGGAGCACAAGTCACACAACCCGCCAACATCACACCACTGAACAAGCATAGAAGTGTAAACCACCTGAAAACGAGATGGGTGAACAAAACCTCACATGAAGGGACATCTCACACACAATGCAGCACACACACATAAGAAGAAGAGTACACCAACATCCAACACAATGTTGTCCAGACACAAACATTCACACAATTGAACACAGGACACAAATGCTCGCAAGATAGCTCAAAGAATCTTTCATCCCTACAGTAACTTCTCTAGCTGCATTCATACAAGATGTGTAGAAAGGCCGGTTGTGGATGTTGTGGGATGTATGCGACCCTGATCTTCATGGATGAGATGCCCAGCATGTGGCACATGGGCGGTTTCACTCTGTGTTACGTTGCCAAACAGCTGCTTCTTCCTCCCACGAGCCACCACACTTTTGTGCACTCCTATGGCACACCATTGTAGTGCCTATTTATTCACGAATGTCCTGCGGCATTCCAACCACACCGTGGCACTGCCGTTTGGAGGTGGTGCATGCCACTTTACAACATCGACTGCTTCGGCCCTTGTGGCGGCCACACCAGAACACAGAGACACATTTACTGCACTTCCTGCACATGGACATGTCCGAGACACCCCGTTCCCCTTGCTGGATAGGCACACTTCTGCGCTGACCTCTGTATGCCAGACCAGAACACGCCACTTGTGCATGCAGTAGGATGCGTGCGTTGCTACATGTCCAGGCTCACTGCCAACACTGAGCACAGCACACTGTGATGTTGCAGGGCCCATGCCCATCGTGCTAACATAATGACCACACGGACACACTTTCTCAGATGCGGCTTCGGGGGTGTTAGCAGTCCTGAGGTTGTTGCGATGAGTGTTGTCGCCCTCATAGGTATCCTTCTATCATGCTCATTGACTATATGCCACCTGTGGGTGTTCCGGTGTGGCTCTTGGATGTGTTCCCTTTCATGTTGGAGGTAGTCCTCCTGCTTAACACCAGTAGAAAGCAGGTGTAAAATCCCTTGTGCTAACGCGGCTTATCGCCGGAATTTGTTTCGCATCGCAGTTGTTGCCTTTTGTTGTGAAAGTTGTGATGTGGTTTTTTCATGTACAGAAAAATAAACAAACTGGGCAGTGTATACCGTCAAGATCCAGCACCTGACTCACTATTCCCAATCAATATAAATACAACGAGATTGAGTTTGTGTGTACACTGTAAATGCACCCACTACCACTGTGCAATTCAATACAGGATTTTAGTATTTAGAATAAATCGTAAAGGTGCAACTCATGTCTTTTTTTGCATGGGAACGCCTACTCTGCATCTCATTATCAGCGCTTTAATGCAACTAAAGTTCAGATAAATCTAACACACTATTCAGAAGCTGGTGCAAACTGCAGACATCACCAGTATTTCAGCGATAACTGCCCCAAAATTTAACACCATGGTGGACACCATGAAATAACAGTAATAAGAACGAGAAAAAGTCACACAGCACTTGAGTAACAACCAAAAAGTTTGTTTAATTTTTTTTCCAAACTTTATTTTTCTGCTAGAGTACATATAGAGGATAAACTATATTTATTAAACTAAACAGAAAACAATAAGGTGGAAGACTCCTGTCGGAACCATGAATGTCGACGACACAGCCTGGAAAATAAAGCACAAAATAAGGATGTGTGTAATGCGCATATCAAAGGAGTGAGACACAGAGAAAGAAAGAAGGGAAAAAAAGCCAGAGAGAAAAAGAGGGGGAAGGAAAGGAAGGGAGTGAGAAAGGGAGAGAGAGTGAGAGAGACAGAAGGAAAGGAAGGAAGAGAGTGAGAGAGAGTGAAGAGAGGGAAGTGAGTGCTCTGCGGCTTAGCAGATCCCACACATGTCGCTGAGTCCTGAGTCATCAATGGCAGACACCACATCAGCTTTTGGTTGTCGCTAACCCTGTGCAACACAAGTCAGCGCCATGTGGTGGTAGGCCGCTGATGGCCATACAACTTAGGGTGCGACTAACCCTGTGTAACTCAATTCCATGCCACGTGGTGGTAGGCTCCTGATGGCCACATCAGCTTCGGGTGGCACTAACCTGTGCAACTCAACTATGCGCAACGTGATGGCCCCTGAGGGCCACATCATCTTTGGGTGGCACTAACCCTGTGCAACTTGAGTCCCAGCATGTGGTGGTAGGCCCCTGACGGCCACATCAGCTTCGGATGGCATTAACCCTGTGCAATTCAAGTCTGCGCCACGTGGTGGTAGACCCCTGATGGCCACATCAGCTTTGGGTGGCACTAACCCTGTGCAATTCAAGTTCGCGCCACGTGGTAGTATGACCATGACGGCCATACAGCTCAGGGTGCAACTAACCCTCTGCACCACTTTTCATGGACTCTTTATGATTCAGACCCGTGGAGCAGCCGCCATCCAGTCACCACCGGCAATAAAGGAGTGACGTTGTCAATCCATTATATTTGCGTGGTCACATAGCCTGTGACGCATGTGCCGGATGGGTGTGGTGTGTGTGCAAACCTGCCCTCAGGGAGTGGCCTTGACATGTTGACAACTAGACCACTGACCTGCACATCAACAGCGAGCTATGAGGGGCCAACGTCGGAACGTAATCAGAGTGGCCTTGCGTACGATGGAACAGGGCTGGGATAGCCACAGTGACGCAGATGGCTCGTAGTACTGCATCTGTGAGTCGAGCAGACGGGCAGCAGTTGTCCCTCTGTGAGCCTGCGTGCGCTGTTCATAAGTCACACTACATAAGCATTGAAAAGCCGTTTTGTGATTCAGTGCGTCAGCTGGCATCTGTCCGAGGCATTTCAGAAAACATACCGGAGTTCTTTCAGTGAGAGATACCTCTTTCACGCAGCGTTTCCCCACATCAGCAGGTAACGCACCCTCTTTCCACATTACCAACATACCCCCAACAACTTTTTGGGCCCTGGAAGTGTCCCTGTGCAGTTGGACAAATAAGTATCTTAGTCATGTATAGATTTATATTTAAAACATTTTATTTGAAGAAAACAACAAATAATAAAACTGAAGGGAGTCTGATGCTGTGGGCGCTGCCACGGACTTGGGGTCACTGCCATTCAGGACACAGTTCCACATGTGGGATCGGCTTGTTTTGAACAGGGTTAGTGGCACCACGTGTCGCCGGCTTGTGTTGAACAGGGTTAGTGGCACCCATGTCCAAAATACGAATTGCGAGCTAAGCTGCCCGCAGTGTAGACTTGTATTGAGTGTTCGTTTGCACTTGAAGATGAATTTGGTGATTGTACTAAAGCTATAACTGATATAAAAAAAAGTTCTTGAAGCAAGGATACTAAAAGGATATTATATAGGTTTTAGGCATGTGCTAGTTACTTGCCTACTGAACTCTGTAATTAAAGAATCAAGACTACATTTTAATTGTGAGCCCTGATGACCGCAGTGTACGCCAGAGGTAGCGGTCAGCAAGGGCCCATAGCCACGTGGCGTTGAGTTGAGGTGCACAGTTAGTGGCACCTGAAGCATTGAGACTGAATGAGCCTGTGATGATGCTTGGTGTGGACGGGCCGCACTGGGAGCAATGTCTCTTGCCTACTGGACTGCGTCATCTGCAATCGGGACTCTATCTGAATTGTGAGCCCTGCTGACCACAGTGTAAACCAGAGGTAGTGGTGAACAAGGGCCCACAGCCACGTGCATAGGTTGGTAGCCCCACCAGCTTGCGTAGTTCAGGTTCAGTGGCACCACGTGATATAACACAAGTTTTTGAAGCAAGGATACTAAAAGTATATTGTGTAGATTTGAGGGACGTTATACTTAGTTGGGATTTTCACCAGAAACTACTTTAAATTTTGTTATTTCTTTTGAAACTTTACATCACTATTATCTTCCATCTCTTCTTCAACATGTACACTTATCAAACTGTTATTTTCTGCACACTTCTCTTGACTACCAAAGAAACGTAACTCTATATCATCACAAAGTTGTTTTATATTATTTATATTAAAACTCCATTTTGTGCCGCAGCAAGACCTAGACTTATCCAGATGATTCCTCTTGACTTTGAATATAAACTTGCAGAGGTCTATGAACATGCGAACATTCGTAGGATCTAATTTCTCGATGTGAAAGCATCTTTAAGCTGAAGCTGTACCATTTTTTGCTAAGTGTCTTCTCTTGTGAATTTTTTCCCACATTTCTTTCAGTTCTATCTTCTCAGACTTGGTAATATATGATGTGACATAGCGAAAAACAGCAATTCAGTTATCTACAACATATTGTATGTCCATATTTGCATTCCACATCTTCTAAATAACCGCATTATAATCATTAATGTACTTCGATTGTTCTGTTCTTTTTATATTATAAGTATTTTTGGGTGATTTTCGAGCGATAGTATGCCTCACTGCTGACATAAAACTGTTTAGTCTTCCTTGCGATGACTTATGGTGCACTGAGTTAGTAGTACCTTTGGCGCTCAGCGTGTACGTACCCTGCGTTGATGCATGGTTCAGGGGGACCTCACTCGGACCAATGTCTTTTGTCTATTGAATTCTGCATGGCTTCTGTTGAACAGGGTTAGTGGTACCACGTGTCGCGGCTTGTGTTGAACAGAGTTAGTGGCACCACGTGTCGCATCTTGTGTTGTACAGGGTTAGTGGCACCATGTGTCGTCGGCCTTGCATATGGAAATATGCCTCACTAATCGAAGGGAGTCTGGTGGTGTGGTCGCTAACACAGACTTGGGGTCACTGCCATTCAGGACTCAGGACACAGTTCCACATGTGGGATTGGCTTGTGTTGAACAGGGTTAGTGGCACCACGTGTCGCCGGTCTTGCATATGGAAATATACCTTACTGATCGAAGGGAGTCTGGTGCTGTGGTTGCTGCCACGGACTTGGGGTCACTGCCATTCAGGACTCAGGACACAGTTGCACATGTAGGATCTACTGTGCTGATGATGTGTCGTCCGGGCAGGCCGGACTGGTAACAATGTCTGTTGCCTACTGGACTGCGTCATCTGCAATCGTGACTCGATCTGAATTGTGAGCCCTACTCACCACAGTAGAGGCAGAAGGCAACGGTCAGGAAGAGCACACAGGCACGTCGTGTTGACTTAAGCAATGTCTGTTGCTTACTGGACTGCGTCCTTTGCAATCGCGACTCAATCTGTATTGTGAGCCATACTCACCGCAGTGTAGGCTGGAGGCAGCGGTCAGGAAAAGCACACAGGCATGTCATGTTCACTTGAGCAATGTCTGTTGCCTACTGGACTGCGACATCTGCAATTGTGACTCGATGTGAATTGTGAGCCCTACTCACTGCAGTGTAGGCCGGAGGCATATGTGAGGAAGGACCCACAGCCACGTGTTGTTGACTTGATCAGTGTCTGTTTTCTACTTGACTGCGTCATCTGCAGTCGCGACTCGATGTGAATTGTGAGCCTTGCTGTCCGCAGTGCATATCGAAGGCAGTAGTTTGTGTAGACATAAGTCCGTGGTGCTGTGCGCTGGAGGTCTATGTGGTGGAAGCCAGCGATCGGCTGAGGAGCCTGGCGCCCTGGCAGATGCTTTGGGTTTCCCACAAGTGAACCACGCCCAGAGATCTGGCCTATTTATTCACACGCCTATGCTGAAGTGGCGTACGTCGGACCAGCCCACTCCGGTTACTCTTATGCTTACAGGGGGGGGGATGACAAAGCTACATGACTTAGATCTTCCCTAATGTTTGACATAACATGGTTGGGTCCACTGTCCACAACACTACAAGCACCAGTAGTATTTGTGCATATGGAGAGATGTGTGTTGTGCATACTGAGATGTGCCCAGCACATCACCGCTACACTTTGCATTGTGTGCACTGTTATTCATGGGTGAATTGCTTCCTTCACATATAGTTTGTTCACACCTGTCCCAATATTCAGCTATTGTGTGGCTGAGGGGCCATGTTGGTTTTGGAAACTTTACTGTCTTGTTCTGCGCTGTCTGGGTGGTAGAGGGAGTGGGTGTTCTGGGGGCAGGTGTTGTGACTTTCTTGGGTGTTGGAGCTGCTTGATCAGTAGATCTATGACATGTGTTGGTCTTCAGATGTGGCTCTGGGCTGGGCTCCCTTTCCCTTTCATACCTGTATGTAGTTGTTTAATATTTTAAAAACAAGAAGACATTATATAATTTAAAAAAAAACAAAAACTATTTTTAGGATAGTAAAGGTAAAAAATATATTTTGTTTCAAAATTACTGAGAAAAACATAGCTTTTTTTAACTTTATAATTAGAAATTAGTATTTAAATAACCTTTGAAATTCACAAAAAAATAGGTCTCAGGAACATTAAAGTTAGAGATTAGTATTTAAATAAAAATTCAATTTTACTAAAAAAAACAATTGCCACATTTCCCAAAATTGAGCTATTATATGGCTGAGGGACCATGCCGTTTTTGGAGGGTTTGCTGTCCTGTTCTGCACTGCCTTGGTGGTAGTAGGGAGAGGGGTGTTACGGGTGGAGGTCCTGAGAGTTGTGGCAGTGGGTGTTGTGTCCTTCTTGGGTATCGGAAACAACTAGGGGTTAAATGAACATTATAATTAGAAGTTAGCATTAATACATTGAAATTCACTGAAAAAAAACTTTAGACATTCACTGCAAAAACCATAGGTTTGAGGTAATGTTATAGTTAGAAATCAGCATTTAAAAAACCTTAGAAATTCACAGAAAAAAACACAGGTTTCAGGAACGTTCTAGTTAGTTGGACATTTCGCTTGTACAAACCCATAGAAATTCCCCTGTTATAGTTAGTTCAGCTAAGTATAACTCGCTTCACCTCAATGCACTGCTGATGACGTCACATATTACAACATTCATGACATGGTCAGTGACATCACTGATGACATCTCAAATGACATCACTGATTACATCATCCACGTGACAATCTGATGCACCACCACCTCACACCCTAATATAACCTTTGATACACTCCCTGTAAAATACAGAGTTCCATTTTCAAGACCATCGAGACACCAAAACCAGTTACTACAAACGCACTCACTAATTCCTAGGTCTACAGACACATGCAGTCATTCACCCATACAACCATTCATACATGTAGTCACTGATCAATACAACACTATCACATGAATTCATACAGCTATACAGACACTGACACACCACTATTCATCCTACTCACTCATGCACTCATCGTAGTCTGACATGGAAAGAATGAATCATAGTTCCATTGACTCACCTACACAGTTATATACACCCCACCTTATTTATTCATACAGATACTAACACATACTTACTCTCTTGTATAATCACTAATACAAGTACACACTTATCCATACAGCCACTCTCACAATCACTGACTCTCACATATAGTCATTTATATACTCCAACTCACACATACACTGCCTTTTACATATGTAGTTACTAGGACATCTACCACTGAGACATCCAACCTTTCACCAACATATGCATACACACAGTCACGCTGCCCATACAGCTGTTTTCACATGCACTCTTAAACTCATACATCCAGTGAAATCAACCACTCACATATCTATGCACATAGTCACACACCTCCCACCCACCCAAACAAACACACTCAAACTTCCATACAAATACTTAGGCAACCAATCAATAGCCCATATAGACACTCATGTAGCTACTGACCAACCCATGCAGCAGCTTATACAACAACAGACAGACAGATACATACATTCACAAAGTGTTGTCACTAACCCATGCATTAACTAAGACACATTTAATCACTCACTTATACAGTCAGTCATGCACATACTAAACCCTTCATCCAGACACTTATTCACCCACTCATTCTTTAATACACCTTGGCATATATATAAAACATATTTAAACTTTACAGCAGCACACAGTCCCTGGATAATGTCATCAGGGATGTCTTCAGTGATGTCATTTGAGATGTCATCAGTGATGTCAACAGTGATGTCACTGACCATGTCATGAATGATGTATAATGTGACGTCATCAGCAGTGCATTGCGGGGGCGCAATTTATAGTTAGCTGAACTAACTATACCAGGGGACTTTCTATGGTTTTGTATGAGTGAATTGTCCAACTAACTATAACGTTCCTGAAACCTATGTTTTTTTTCTGTGAATATATACATATAGATATATAGATACCTATATATATACACATATGGAATCTATCTATCTATAAATATATATATAAATATAGATAGATAGATATATATATATAGATATATATATATATATATATGTGTGTGTGTGTATGTATACATATATTATGTAAAAGCTCAGCGGTTATGCTGGCCTGCATCCAGAATACTGGTGGCTAGCGCCCTACACTACACAAAAATTCATCACTCCAATTAAGAGGGGTCTGGCACTTAAGGATGTAGAAAATGCCATTTTATTTGGAGCACCATCTAAACAACAGAACACGTTTTGACTGGAAGCCCAGCCTTTCTAAGCCTGTATATATGACCAATATATATTTTATTTTATAATTTTAAATTTGTTTTGCGGTGACTTTAGAAAACTTCCTATAAAAATCTAGATAATTGTTAGCTACACATAAGCTTTCTAAAATGTATTTAGTACATGGTAGCTTCTTGGTCTGTCACCTTATTGCCATTTTTTTATTGGCAGGTATTTGCGACTCCAGGGACAACAATATTTCAGGGCTTGAGTGCAATCTATGCACATCATACAACATTACATCACAACATGGTGAAAGGAGCAGGCTATTCAACTGAGAACACAACCTACATTCCATGTCCATTTATAAAATCTTGGCACACTTAGCTGAATGGGGTAGAAAATTATTAAATGTCAATCTCTCTACAGTGAGATTTATATTAATCTGTGATGGCCAAATATCTAATAGGATGGTTACCTTGCTATAATAAGCCAGTCAACAATCGTTTGATGTGATTTCCGAAAACAAACCAGACTAAACTTAATTTTACTAATTCTTGCTGTCTAAATTGTTTGATCTAATTTCACAATTTGATAGACGTTCACCAGACAGACAGCAAATTTGCTGCAAGCCATTTCCGGGAAAAATGCTTTATTTCAGGCCTGTTTTTCAGCTTCCTGATGTTTGTTTCTGTTATATTCGCCCTTTGCTTTGTGTCACGATTCATGTCGCGCGCTGTACTCGCGCTGCTCCACTTTGTGACATGTCCTGTGTTCTATCTAACGGTTGGCAGTTGCCCGTTTGATCTTGTACACGATGGTTGGGTTTTCTACTCTGCGACATAATAAACTACCCTGAACAACACGACGCCGATGTACCGCCTCCTACTTTGTTTACAACATTTTTGGCGACTGCTGAAGGCGGAGGGTAACGTGAGGAAAAGTGTCTGCCGGAAAAGACGACGCGAGAAAGAAAACCCGACCGGAGGATTTATTTTAGAAGAGAAAGCGGTTTGAAAGTAAGCCTCAACGGAAGGTATGTCTCAAACTCACTCACCGTGAAGGGAAGTGTACACAAGGCTCTCTTCTCCCAAGCGCGACGGAGCTTTAACTATTACTCCTTAGCCCGTCGACGCAGACAACAGCGCCCCTTACTGCCATTGCTCTTAAAAGGGAAATCGTTGCTGAAGGAAAGGCAATACCAGTGAGCCCCACTGCTCGGAGGGCGGAGTGCCTTAAAAGGGAAACGCACAGCCAAAGGGAAAGCGGCTTTAAAAAAAAAATTTTAAAAAACAGATACCACCGATATTCTTTCTACAGTGACACACTCACTTCCATACAAGTTCGCTTTTGTGTGTCACGCTGTATTTAAGACGTATGCCATTAAAGACCACCGTCGTTGGTCGAGAGCAAATCTACAGTGACACACTCACTTTTTAATTCGATCTCCTTACAGTGTGTTACTCAAACGTCAGTGACACACACACTTTAAAATAAGACATTGCGAACATTGCTGACTGTTTTAAATTTTGGATATTTAAGTTATTGTTATCGTGGTTTGTGTACTACTCCTGGGTATTCACTATGAATATGAGCAATGCTATACAAGCGCCCGTTCCTTTTCTGAGTGCCCCGGGTGAACCCTCAATGGAATGGGATGACTGGTGTGAGGCGTTTGAGAATTATATAATAGCCTTAGATGGTACAAAGTTTTCTGCCATCAGGAAGAAAGCTTTACTACTGGGTGCTCTAGGCAAAGAGGGTCAAAGGGTGTTTAAGTACTTGCCAAATCCGCCTCTTGACATTGATGATGTTTACAAAGATGCTCTGTTTAGACTTTATACTAGATTTGCTAAACAAGAAAATGTTGTAATGCGCAGGCACAAATTCTACACTGCTCCTCAGAGAGAAAGTGAAACTATTGATGAATTTGTTTCTAGGCTGAGGGAACTCTCTGTGAAGTGTCAATTTGGGAACATACAGGATGAGATGATTCGGGACCAATTAATTGTACAATGTTTTAGCAAGAAAACACAGGAAAAGTTGTGGGCAGCTAAAAACCCCACCCTTAATGAAGCAATTACCATTGCTAAAGTCGCTGAAGAAAGCGATAGGTGCATGAAGGAACTTAAAAGAATACAACTGGGACACACTAGTTGTCAGGAAGTTGCAAGTTTACAGGCAGATGCTTCAGAAAGCATAGCTTTAATACAAGGGAAACAAACAAATAAGGGGGGGAAACCCACAACCTCATTTAATAAAAGTGGGACAAGCAGGTTTAAACCAACCACACGGTCTTGTAATAGGTGTGGAAGCCCTTTTCATTTAGCTGATTCAAAGAGTTGTACAGCTTTGTCCAGGGATTGTTTAAAATGTGGAAAGAAAGGGCATTATGCACGAATGTGTAGAACAATTGGCTCGAGAAAGGTTGCTATGGTTGAGGGTGAAGTTACTGATGATGAAGCAGAGGTTATGATGATTACGTCTGCTGGCAACATGGAGTCAATGGAGAATGTTGTCTTATCTCGGCCTAAAGCAGATTTTGAATTGAATGGTGTTATTATCAATTTAATGGTGGATACAGGATCGCTTTACACTATCATCCCTAAGATATTATACAATTCATCTTGCTCTGGTTCAATTTTAGTGAAATCTGACGTCACACTAAGGGGTTACCAGGGTGTGAGCATTGGTGTCCTTGGATACTTTGAGGCAAATATCAAGTTTAAAGGGAGGGCCACTCAGGGGAAGGTTTATGTGTCTCCACATGGCCCTGCCATTTTGGGGTGGTTACACCAATATGAACTTAACATAAGGGAGAACCCGAGAGCTGATCCACCTGTAATGTGTATTGACGTTGAAAATGCATGTAATACAGTCCATGATAATTTAGAAACTATTCTTAAGAAGCATGAGTGTATTTTCAATGAGAAATTGGGGGAGGCCATTGGTTACCAGCACATCATCAAAACCAAAAGAGATGTAGCACCTGTGAAACACACTGCAAGGAAGATACCCCTTTCTGCAAGAGATGAGGTCAGGAAAATCATCAAACAGTTATTAGAGGATGACATAATTGAGCCAGTGGAGGCCACACAGTGGTTGAGTCCAGTGGTGATCACACAGAAACCGGACAAATCCTTGCGCTTCTGTGTAGACCTGCGGAGCCTTAACAAAGCGGTGATAATGGATAGCTTTCCGCTTCCAAACATAAATGAAATTGTCCTGAGTTTGGGTGGAGGAAAGGTATTTTCAAAATTAGACCTTCGCAGCGCATACCACCAGATAAAGCTTCATCCGGACTCAAAGCAATTTACATCGTTCATCACTCCAGAGGGTACTTACCAATTTAAAAGACTTCCTTTTGGCCTCTGTTCTGCAGCCAGTGCTTTCCAAAGGATCATTACGGATGTACTAAAAGACATTGAAAGGGTAGTATTTTTCCAGGACGACATCCTGATTCATGGTTTGGATGTGGGTGACCATGATGTTATTCTGGACAAAGTTCTCTCTGCTCTTTCAAGGGCTGGTTTAACATTACGCAGGGAAAAGTGTGTGTTTGCTGTTAAAGAAGTGGACTACTTAGGGTACCACGTATCTGGCCTTGGCATACAACCAAAAAAAGACCTTGTGAGCGCAATCTGTAACGTGTCTGAACCTGATGACAAAGACAAATTAAGGTCTTTTATGGGCATGGTTGAGTACTATGCGAAATTCGTAAAGAACTTTGCAGAAAAGGTTGAACCTTTGCGTATTATCATGCGGAAAGGGAAAGGTTTCACTTGGGGTGCAGATCAGCGGAATGCCTTTCTATTGATCAAACAGAACATATTAGATGCTAACATTCTATCAAGTTTTGTGCAGTCTTATCACACAATCCTCACTGTTGATGCTAGTTCCTTTGGGATTGGTGCGGTCTTAACACAGAAAGGGGATGGCAAACAAAACACCATTGCGTTTGCGTCACGCTCTCTGAGTGAGACCGAAAGGAACTACTCGGTCATAGAGCGTGAAGCTCTTGCAGCTGCGTGGGCAACTCGGTACTTCAGGGTGTATTTATGGGGAATCACCTTCACACTCAGGACTGATCATAAGCCCCTATTGAAGGTTTTGGCCCCTGGGGGGATTAGGAACTGCTCTGGGAGATTAGCGAGACTTGCTGTTTGTATACAAGAGTTCACTTGTAGTGTAGAATATTTGCCCGGTTGGTGCAACAGTGTTGCGGACTGTCTTTCTAGATTACCTGACACTAAAGAACCACCTAAGGAGTTAGTGACTGAAAATGTGGTCGCGTTTTTAGATGACTTGGAAAGTAATTTACCCAGCTCCATATCTAGGAGGGAATGGATTGAGGAAATGGGGAAAGATCCTGTTATGGCTGGCTTAGTCAAGATGTGCAAAGAAGGGGTGTCAAGGCAGAGTACTGTTTCACCTGCTCTTAGGCCTTACGTTCAGTTACAGGACGAAATTTCTTTACAGGGCGAGCACATCCTTGTGCGGGGAGAGAAATATGTACCTCCGGCGTCTCTTAGACCCCGTATCATTGCGCTGGCGCATGAGGGCCATCTTGGCCAAACCCTTACTGGCAAACGTGTCAAAGCTGATTTTTGGTGGCCAGGTTTAGATGCACAGGTGAAGGGTTGGGTTGAGCAGTGCCAACCGTGCAGGGAGTCTGAAAAGAGGCTACAGGTTTGTGCTAGTAAAGATGGCATGGGGAAGATTATTGTAGACGATGGTGTATGGCAGAAGGTCTGCATTGACTTCATAGGTCCTTTTCATGATCTGACAGATGCTGAGAAATTCGCCTTGGTTTTGGTTGATTCAACTTCTAGGTGGGTTGAGGTTGCCTTCATGAAAAGCATCACTGCAGAATCCACTGTCAAGGTCCTTGATGAGATATTTCGACGTGAGGGCATTCCCTCAATGGTGTTAACGGATAATGGTACGCAGCTTACCTCTGCTATTATGGAGGAATATTTTGTTTTCCTTGGTTTGAAGCACTTGCGTACATCGCTCTACAACCCACAAGGGAATGGACTTTGTGAGCGAATAAACAGGCTTGTTAAGGGTAATATGCAGCTCGCTTTAGCGTCAGGTCGCCCTGTGCAGAAGGAGATCAAAGAAATGCTGTGGGCATACCGCACTACTGTTCATAGCAACATGTCTGTAACACCTTTTGAGCTCATGAGGGGGAGGGTGCCAGGCACTAAACTCATTCCTACTTGGCTACATGAGAAATAAAAGGGTGTGGGAGGCGACATCATGGGAAAAGCTGTCTCTTCCAAAATAGCTGAAGGGGACCTGGTAAAAGTAAAACCTGGAGGTAATCAAAGGATGTTCAACAAATTTAGGGGACCCTACCAGGTAAGGTCCGTAGTTGGCAATTATGTTAAGCTACAAAATGGCCAAACGTGGAACCTCCGCAGGGTAGCACTTTACCAAAGAAAGCTTAAGTCTGTTCCTTCAGCTCAAATTTCTAAGGATGTGGTTGCTGATAGAGTTTGCAGACCTCTTCGCTGCAAGGTTGCTCCTGCCTATTTGAAGGACTATGTGTAACTTTGACTGTTTAAGGGAGAATGTGGGGTTGAATGACTTGTTTCATTTTGTTCTGCATTCCCAAGAGCAAGTAATGTGTTCAATGATGCTTTGCTTTTTCTTGTGTTCCACCTTTTCTTTGTAAAAGGTTACTATGAGCTTTTGACTTATTTATGTTGTTGTATCCTTTTCTTTCTCTGTTTAAGGAAAGGAGATGTGTTATATTCGCCCTTTGCTTTGTGTCACGATTCAGGTCGCGCGCTGTACTCGCGCTGCTCCACTTTGTGACATGTCCTGTGTTCTATCTAACGGTTGGCAGTTGCCCGTTTGATCTTGTACACGATGGTTGGGTTTTCTACTCTGCGACTTAATAAACTACCCTGAACAACACGACGCCGATGTACCGCCTCCTACTTTGTTTACAACATTTTTCATTTCATTTTTTCGTGTCACTCCAAACGCAGCAAAGTCCCACATTTTTATTTGATATATTGCACCCAAATCCTATTCACTTTCTCTCATTATTGATAAATCTATTGTGGCTTATTTTCCCCCTCTGCCTTATGTTTCCCCTTATACTCACTGTCCTGTTATCTGTGTGATTTTTTGCCCCTGTGTCTCTGGCCCTCACCACGGCTCATCTCCCTCTTATTCAGCTGTTTTTTGATCCTGTCTGTCCTCTGATCCTCTACCTCTCATCCCTTAACCTCCTATTTTCACGGGGTTCCCCCAACTCATTTATACCTTTCTCTGCAAGTTTCATTGGAGTGACCTCACTGTAGCTCTTTTACTACTACTTCCTATGCTCCCCCTTGCATTCCCTGCTTATTGCTCACTTTTATCTATTTGTTTATTAGTCAATAAGAACGTTTCAAAACAAGTTTTAGTTATTTGTTTTTGACAAGATGATACTAGTTATGATGGTTCTTAATAAGAATAACTTAAGCCCATAATAACACCACAAAATCCCCCTACTACAACTGGTAATATCACCAGAGCCAAAAAGGGGCAGTTATAATGAAACCTGCAAACTAAACTTGTTTATAAGAACATCAGTTAAAAGTTGATGGATTTATGAAAAGGCCACAAGAATGAGAGTAGGACTCCTGTCTCCTTAATACTAGAAGATGATGTATCTGTGAGGGCTCCTTAGAAAAGATTGAGCTTGGACTGAATATACAGTTTTAAAGTGTTGCAGCATAATGTTTTCTGGTGTCCAACAGTCCACACTATAGTCGTCATTACTTAAGGCTTGGATAAAGTAACTCTGGGTGTTATGAATGTGACAACCTTGTTAGAGAATGTCTTATCTGCAGGGAGATGTATGCAGGCATTACCCTGACCCGATCCCTAAAAACAGAAGACACATACAACTGTTGGTATTTCCCATCAGTAGGTTATTCATTGTGTACTACTACCACGCATATCCTATGCATATGATTGTGGTAATCCTTATAGATGTAATAGCCATCAATAGAAAAGAAACAATGGGTATTAGAAAACCCAAAAGCATTTTACAGCACACATCCCGTAAATGACTAGTCTAATCCCTATCTTATACCTATAAATACTTTACCAGCCTCATGCTTATTTTATCTCTATTAGTAATCTCACTACCTAGCATATGTCAAGCTGTGTAACTATCCCTGTATACCTAACAAAGCTGTCCAGTCTGCATCCGGATAATGGCACTTCCATCAGTATTCATATCTGCCCATCCCAAATTTCTAGGTCTCTTTATATCCTTCTCTCCTCATATGCTCTTTGTAGAGGGAAGGGGTAGATTATGTGTACCCTCTCATATAGACACAAACAATGTCTCTGGATGGCCCAATAATGCTAATCAGTACATGTAGTCTTTTTTCAATGGAGGATTCTTTTCTTCTGTGTTTGTGTTATTTTTATTAGCACAACTAATGTTAAGCAGCGGTAAAAAATAATTGCTATCTTGCAAAGACCATTATTTTATTATTGCAAACACCAATATTTTAGAATATCGTTTTTCTAGGTTTTAAGACTCATATATACTCACTGTAGATAATTAGTGTCATTCATGTTACATGCAATTAAACCCGACTTGCAGGTAGCATTTATGTTTACCAGGAAAGCCCTGGCACACACAATAGATCATTTAATCACTCTGTGATAATCTTCTACTTGTTGTGATTTTGTTTTTAACTTTGCCGCTTCCATCTTTCAGGTCAGCTGCTTGCAACGTAAGGCTGAAGAATTCAGTGACTTTTAGATTCTAGTTTCATCTCATACATGAGTTCATCCAGTTAAGATAAAAGTCTAATATAATTGATTTTATCGACTTAAGAACCAATCAATGCATCTCAGCGTAGGTGCTTTGACTTCGGAACATGTGCATCGCCATTGTTGCGTGGAGAAAATTGTTGTATAATTTTGACTGCAGGATCAACACTAACTAATTGCTTAGCTTGCTACCCGCATCTCGCTGTTGCAACCAGGATCAAGGTACTTTGCTCAGCGGCCTTGCATGGTTCCTGTATCTGTCCCATACTCCATTGCGCTCAGCCTGAGCTCTTGACTTAGCGCTGGTACAGTGCGACCGAATAACCTCAGTAGGCGCTCATTGCTTCTAAGTGCTATTGACACTTTTATTCTTTAAAATTCATTACGCGCCTCCTACTCATTAGAATTGTGTCGTTTTGGTCTTGTTTTATTTAGAAAATCATAATCTATTTTTCCAAATGGTGTGGAGTATTTTTGTGGGGTTTTCACTGTGTTACTGTTTGAAGTGTTGCACAAACACCTAACACATTGCCTCTTAAGCTAAGCCTGACTCATCTGTGCAAAGCTTCCTGAGAGAGCTGGTAATCAGAGCTATACAAGTGGAGTCCAGCAGTAGGGATGAAAGCATACCTACAGTGTCTGTTGGAGAAGGGAGAGTTTGCATCCCAAAGGATTTGGTACCCAGTTTTGTTGTGGGGGTGACATAGACGAGTGGTTCTCCTCATATGAGGTGGCTTTAAGGACGCACAAGGTTCCTGAGGAGTCCTGGGGGTTAGTCTGTGGAGATTAATGCCAACGGTAGGGAGGGACACAATCCTTACACTGGAGGTATAAAATCAGACCTAGTACACCCCTATGGAGGTCATTTTGCTTAATAAGTCTGGCTGACCCCTGAGAGGTATAGGCAGGAGTACAGGGACAGCCACAAGATTTACTCTCAAACATGGGTAGACTTCAGTTCTTTGATTATGCAACCAAGGAACTGAAGGGCTGGGTGAGGGGCAGCAGGATTTTCTGAGTTGTACAACTTAATTTTGAAGGAACACATGCTAGATTATTGTTATCTAGAGCCAACACCTAGTGGACATTACGATCACCACCAGAGTGTCCAAGAAGCCCTCTGGAGGGTACTACCAAAAGGTTGGTCAGGGTTTCCACCAGAAGAAGGAGGGGGAAAGCTAGGGCTAACTCAAGATCCCCAAAACAACTCACAGGGGAAAGGGTCCCATTTCCAATGTGGCCAACAGAAGAAGAGCTTCTCTGACAAGAGTCAGTCACAGATTCCCAAATACTATCAGTGTTTGAGTATGGGCACTACAAGGGGTATCACAAATCCCCTAAAAGACCATAACATCCCCCTGAAGGTAAGACACCTGGGGTGGCAAGAATAGTGCTTGGGGAGGAGTTTGTCCCAGTAAGTGGGGGGGAGTACAGTGAGGTTAACCTAGTGTCCCTGGGTGATAGTGAGCTAGTTCCAAAAATCCATTTGTCTTCAAATATTGCAAAGTATAGGCAATGGGTTACAGTCAGTGGGCAACATGTTGAGGCTCTGAGGGACTCAGGTGCCAGCATGACTATGGTGAGGAGTCAGCAGGCAGCCCAAAAACAAGTTACTTCCAAGGCATTACACCAGGTTGTGTTGGCCGACAACTGGGAGGAACACTAGTCAGTGGCCTGTGTCCCATCTGAGTGGGGGTAGTCTCAAGTGTTCTGAAAGTTGCAGTGAGCCCTGCCATGCCTGTGGACTGTTTATTAGGGAATGACCTTGAGCATACTACATGGAAGGTAGTGGAGCTTAAGGTACACCTGGAAATGTTAGGGTTGCCTGATTGGATATGTGCTACCACCACGAGCATGGGTGCCCAGGAAGGGAGTACAGAAGCGCTGAAGGCAAAAAGAACAGCCCAGCCTGCTATCAAATGAGGGAAGGGTAAAGATGTGGGAAACCAGCCCCTGAATGTCTCCGATTTGAGGTGGATGGGGGACCAAAGGAGGCCGCTCTGGAGGCCACTGGGTAGGACATTGTCTCTTTTGGAGACTTGGCTGAGCTTGCTGGACGGCAAGGAGGTGGGACCCCAAGTAGAAGTTCTGCAAGGCTGAAAAAGAGTGCCCAACCCTGGAGGGCTTGAGGCAACAAGCAGAAGCCCAGCCAATAGGTGATGCCTCTGGGAATCACCACATTTACTGAGAGGGAAACGTCCTGTATAGTGAGCCTAAGGCACCTGTGCATGAGGCAACAAGGACAGTGATCGTTCCCCACTGCTACAGGGCCATCCTACGGGGGTTGGCTGATGAGATACCCCTGGCAGGACATCTGATGCAGGACAAAACCTTTGCCAGGGTTGTCCCCACTTTTATTGACGCCGGATTAAGATTTCCTCAGATGTACTTTGGAGGACTTGCTTGACCTGCCGGGCCAGTGGGGAGGCAGGACAGAGGCTCAAAGCTCCCCCTTTATTGCTTGTCTGTTATTGGCACCCCCTGTGAAAAGGTGGGCATCAACATTGTAGAGTCTATGGATCCCCACACAGCCTCTGGCAACAGGTTTATCCTGGCACTGGTGGACCATGCCACAAGATACCCAGAGTTCATACCTTTGAGGACTGCAACTGCACCCCTCAGTGCCTAATGGAGATTTTCTCCATAGTGGGTTTCTCCAAGGACGTGGTGTCAGACAGGGACACCAACTTTATATCTTCTTATATGCCATCAATATGGAAGGAGTGTGGAGTTACTTATAAGTTCTCCACCCCTACCATCCACTAACCAATAGGCTTGTTTAAAGATGTAATAGGACCCTGAAGATCATGATCAAAGGCCTGCCTGAGGCCTTGTGGCATAAGAGGGACGTCCTCTGGTCACGCCTTCCCTATGCTTACAGATAGGTACCATAGAAGGGGCTGGCTTTAGCCCCTTGGAGCTTATGTTGACCTTTGTCCTCTTGGCACATTACAACTGCTAACCAATGCTAAAATGTATGTGCTCTCTGATTTAAACATGGGCAAATTGTTCACACTCAATTGGCACATGTATTTTACTTGTAAGACCCTAGTAAAGGGGTGCTACTTGTACTCAGGTCCTGTAAGTGAAATGCTACTAGTGGGCCTGCGTCACTGATTGTGCTACCCACTTAAGCAGCCTATCAACATATCTGAAGCCTGCCATTGCAACCTCTGTGTGCAGTTTTAAAGTGCCATTTCTATCTGGCAAAATAAACCTTTGCTAGGCCTAAACTTCCCTTTTTCAATGCATATAAGTCACACCTATGGTAGGCTCTAAACAACTAACTTTTCCATGTCCTGGTAGTGAAAAACTCTTAAATTTGTTTTTCACTACTGCAAGGCTTACCTCTCCAATAGATTAAGATTGGGTAAACTTATTACATGTAATAAGTGATAACTTTTTAATGGGTGAAAGTAGGAATGGTGAGTGTGGTGTCTAAAGAATTGTATGTTAAAACCATCTTTAATGGTAAAGCTAGATTTTAATTCACAATTGTGAAAATGCCACTTTTAGGAAGTCAGTACTTTCTTGTCCCAACCATTTGGTGCTTGCAGCCTGTATCCTGGGTTGCTTGAGGAGGTATAGCTGGCAGTTGGTTGTTGTGTATTGCTCCTAGACATTGAGACAAAGGGAGAATAGGTGTTGGCTGATGGGGCACCTCTAACTTGATGAGGGGGAGGAGCTGTCATCTACCACACTTGCACATCACAAAGCCTCTGCCCAGCACACTCACAAAGGGTGTTGGCACTAGTATTTTGTGGCCCTACAAAAGCTGGAGTCAGGGCGGGTAGGTAGGAAATTCCAAACATCTCTGGGGGGGGGGGGGCGAAGCCTCCAGGACCTTCAACTACTTCAAAGTGGGCACCAGGTTTAAATAATGGACCCTCAGACCCAACTCTTCAATACACCTCTGGACCAATGGAAAACTCAAAAGAATCGCCGTGCTGCTCACTAAGAAAGACTGCTACTCTTTTGCCGTGCTGCCGTGCTGTCCTGTTGTCTTGCTGCCTGAGTCAGAAGGACAGGGCGTGCATCTTGATCCTAGGACCATAAGAGTGACTCCAAGTGCTTGTTGGCTGACCTCCTGATCAGAGCTTAAGGAACAGAAAAGGCTCCAACCTACTTGAACCCAGCACCTGGACTCTGACTGCTGTGCGTCCTACCCCCAAGTGGTGGACCCCCGGTCCTGGACCCTTGGAAGCTGGCCTTAAGATGCTCTGTCAGCCCAGCTGAGGTCCTGTGAGCAGAACTTATGCAGCACAATGCATCTCTTTGCAGTCCCTTTTGAACCGCAGCAACACAAAGCATCCCCATGCAGGACCACGATTGCAGCCCGCAGATTCCTTGAAACTGCTGCTGTGCATCAAATCTTCAGTGCAGGCCTTCACAAAGCAAACACCTTATTGACGGCAGCCTCTGCGATGACGCAGGAATTTTCATCCTAGCCCCAATAGCTTTCTTCGGAACCTCCAGTGTGCGACTCATCTTCGATGCAGAACTTCACATCAAAAGCCCCTTTTCAACAGCATCCTCGACAATGATACAACTCTGCATCACAGCCCCCTCTGAACTGCCACTTCGCAACACATCCTCGATGCTGGATCTTGCCACGCTCTGCAACTAGGATTTAAGGTATTTTGTTCAGCCAGCCTAACTTTGTCTCTGCATCCGGGCTGCGCTCCATTGCTATTGGCCTGAGCTTGTGACTTTGTCTTGGTCTTGAGCAGCCTGATTACCACTGTTGGTGCTTTGTGCTTTTGGGCACTATTTGTACTTAAAACCTGTTAAATTGCATAACTCCTTTCCGACTGATTGGATTTTTGTTGTTTTGCTCTTGAATAATTCATTACGTTTTACTCTATGTTGTTAAATTGGTGTGGGATTTTTCTTCAGTTTATGTTTTCACTTTAATACTGTTTAAAGTGCTGCATAATTACTTTACACATTGCCACTAAGTTAAGCCTGACTGCTTTGTGCCAAACTACCTAAGGGTTAAGCACAGGTTCATTTGAGGGTTGCTTGTGGCTGCTACCTGAGAAGTGTTTAACCTCTCTCAACCAGTATTCTAATTTCCAACAGTATCTACATGATTGCTGTTATCTCACTATGTCTACTGTTTCTCCTGTATCTTTCAAGTCTTTCTGTTTCTCCTGCACCTACCCAGGTCAACGGTATGATGCCCTTTTAGTTAGGTTTTGCATGTCGTACTTCTGTCTTTGGTATTCACTTTGTTTGTGCTTTTTGGGTGAAGTGATACTTCATATCTTTGGGGTTTCATGTCTTTTGTGTCTGCTATTTCTCCATGCGCATAGCTACGTCTACCCTTAGTATTGCCTTGTGGTAATTTGTGATTTATGGGTATTGTCGTCAATATAGAAAAACCATATTAGCGCATTCTTTCATACGACCCTTTGTCAGTGGATGTGACTCCACACCCGGAGTCAGTGTCTTTCGGCCTCAGAATTAGTCAGTGTCTCTGTCTATGTTTTGGTGACTGTTTTGCCCTGAGCCTTGGTCAGTACCTATGTCTCTTTGTTCAAATGAATGTGAACTCAGGCCCCAGAGATATTAAAATTATATCCATATCCCGTATCTCAGTGCCAGTACTATGTCTCCCATTCACAGACCTGATAAATGTGGAATACTGCCTCGCTTGCTTTTGACTTGCTTTTCACAGTATTTAGAAATGTGCCTGCTTTATCCTCTTTCAGGTCATACATCTCAATATTCCTCTTGTCAGTTTCTGCATATTACAGTCCCAATGATACTGAATGTTTCTCCCTGTCCCAGTGTTGGGATTTATATCTCCCTGTGTCTTTAGTGGATCAAAGTCTGTTGATAAAAAATAAGTGCTGGTCCCCAAAAATGAGTATCAGTGGACCCCACCTTTTAGCACCAGCTCAAATGAAACACTGCTGTGACTTGATGACTCCATGTCGCAACTTACTGAGCTGCAGTTTAACAGTTCATTAAATTCTAGCACTTGAAGTCTTGGTTCTGTTTGGATGAGCCAGTCCGACTAACACACCTTACATGAATGAAAGGTAAAATGAAAGGCCAGGACTGCAAAAGCGGTGGCTGGCTGACATGGAGTCATCCAGTCAGCAGTGTCCAGCAAAGGTGCCATGGAGGAGCGTAATGCAAGTAAGGCTAAAATTGACCCCCACCCCTTGTGGAATATCAAAAATCTGCTTCATTTGGGGTACCTGGGTCTCTGCCATCTCTAGGCACTGGTGCCACTGCACTTGCTGAACTCTTGATAGTCATGCAGCCGCTGGTCACATTAAGAAGGTGTCATATTTTCTTTGCAGCTTTATTTATCATTTTTAGAAGAAGAAACACACAACAAAACAACCCATAATGTAGGCACATTACAGAAACAGTTGACGGGTAGGGCCATTCAAAGAGGGAGGTACATTTGCTTACCCAGAATAGCAAGGCAATTGGTACCGACGGCATTGAAAAAGGCTTCAGTTGAGCTTATCATACTCGATAAAAACTATGGATAGCCATTAAAGAGATGAATGAGAAATATAAGGTAGCAGAGGTAACCAGGAAAGTAGAATCCTTTTCAGTTCGAGTCCTGGCTTTCTTGTAATTAGAGGTAGTCATGGAGTGGTTGCCAAATACCTCTGGGCCAGGATGTGGGGAGTTGTAGCATGGCATATATCTCGCTGGCGGTATCGCAGTATGTCATACTTTTCAACCATTCGGGAATAGAGGGGCATCATTTCTATCCAAGTGCAGGGCGATGTCACGCTTCACCAGAAGCAGATCATCAGCCATAAATCTACAGTTGGCATGTGGTATATCTTCCACTTATCCCTTGCAATGCTAAAAGCAGGACTGGAGGTAAGTCAGCCTCAATTATTAGTGAGAGTTGAGTAAAGACTGCCCTCCTGAAACTTCCCTCGTGACTGCAGGACTATGTCAAGTATGCGAAGTCGGCGTCAAGCACGTCGAGCAGTTGGAGGGCCTACACAGGTCAATTTTGGCCAGGGTGCTGGGTGTGGTGTATCTACGCCTGATGAATTTGTAATGTATAATTAGTTTCTGCCATATGAGCTTGGTTTGGTTGCAGCAGTAGTAGCCGACTTTGTCAGGAAGGGGTCGACCCAGTTTGTACTCCCTGATCTCACTAAGCTTCATGGGCCAGCAACAGTGCTACACAAGTATGATATAATTTGGACACCAGGTGTCCACCATCAGTGTCTGTTATTACCATTATTAATGGAGGGAACTCATCAGGGGCAAATGGGTTTGTGCGCGCAGGGCATTGTGGATGTGCCGCAATATAAAATGGTCCATGCGGGAAGCGCTGCATTATCACGCCACACTTTGCAAACATTCGGAGACCTCTTGGCGAATAATTGGTAAGAGGTCTCTGAACGTTTGCAAAATGTGGTGTGATAATGTTAGCTGGACCAAGCTCTAACCGATGGAGGCAGCCATTGGTTATCGACCAGTGGCAGAGTGGGGGAATAATGGAGGCTAAAGCCAAACAGGTGAAGGAGCCTCCAAGCCAAGCGTATACTAGAGAGTGTCTGTATGTTGGTGGGGTCCAGCAGAAAACCCTGTGGAAGGATGGAGGCGAGATGTGTGGGGGCTACTTGACTGTGCTCTGGTATGGCATACGGGAGTCGGGCATCGCAATGGTGCCAGTGGTATTCAAAATAGCATTGAAATAGTAAAGCTGGAAATGTGGTACACCCCCCACAGTTATAAGGGAGCACCAAAGTGTCCTAGCTCACCTGGGGCCTACAACCCACCCAGACTAGCCGCAAGAGAAGACTCCGCATCATAGAGTAGAATGCATTGGTAAGGGGAAGCAGAATGTATATAAAAAGGTACATGAAGCGGGGAAGAACAGCCATTTTGATAATCGGTATTAGGCTCACTATTGACAGTGGAGGTCGACACCACCCTTCGATTTGTAAAGTTAGTTTGTCTATGGCTGGGCCTTAATTCAGGCAAATTACCTGCTCCTTGTCCCAGTGTTTCCAAATTCCAAGATATCGGACGGGGACCTCGCACCATTTCAAGGGGAACTTGCATGCTATTGGTGAGGTGGTGTCAATAAGCGGGAAGAGTTTGATTTTATTCCAATTTATGGCGAGGCCAGAGAATTTGCTCAAATAAACCACCTCTTGAATTATAGAGGCCAAATTCTGAGCTGGGCGATGGATAAACAATAATATGTGTCAACATATGGGGCCATGAATAAAGGGCCTGACTTAAATTATACTCCGCGATGGAGATGCTTTTCCTGAATGTGTTGGACCAGAGGGTCATGTTGGACCAGGGGGTCCATGGCGCAGCAGCGGTGCATCCATTGGGGCGTAGGGTCGTAGCCCCACCAGCCACCATGGACGCATCGCGGCTGCCAGCCGTATCTAAATGAAATACATCAGCGTGTAATGATTACACGCTGAACAATCAGCCGCCGGGAATTGCTAGGAGGGGTGGCCTGCTGCAGCTTGAGTGACAGTCCACACACTCAGGCTGCAGCAGACCGTGACGTAGTGCGCAGTCTGGGGAACTTACAGTGCTCATGCTTGGGAAAGTTGGCAACTTTCTCAAGCATGCGCACTGTAAGTTCCCCAGCGGGACCCAGGGGTGCTTGTTCTTCGCCTGCCACAGTGCCACAGCCCGGGTCTCCAAAAGGCGACAGGGCGAGGGCAAAATGTGCCCCCCTAGCCAGGATTGGCTGGTCCACCGGCGCAGCATCCTATTGGATGCCGCGCGTGGGGGTGGCCCGGCATTCGTTGCTGCTGAGTCATAGAGGCGGGAAGTCCAAGGAAGGGGGAAGCCAGAGGTGTTCGGGACGGGGTTGAGAAAGGAAGGCAGTCTGAAGATATGTAAACAGTTTCGTCTGAGCAAGCTCTTCATGGCATTTCACGCCTCAGGAGCCAAGATACAGAAGCAGCCGCACTGTAGATGCTCACTTCCGGTAGGTGTTCTTATGGAAATGAGTTTTTAATGCAATATTTCTATAGTATTTTTGTGCAATGATCTTTTTAACCCAATAACACGGCAAGATATAATAATGTGCCGCAGATCACACTGTGGTCAGGCGGGGACACTATTAGTCTTCTTTACACAGCCCACCGCACAGTTTCTCACATTTCTGACGATACTAATACAAAAACTGGGAATGTAGAGTCGTGTGAGTCTGACGCAAGTGGTGTCTGCACGTGTTCGAAAATACGTAACCACACAGCGGGTCATTTTCAGAAGCTGGCAGTCAGTGGCACCGCTGTGCGATGAACGTGCAATAATAACCCACCTGCGCACATGAGAAGGCGGACACGTCAGACCGTGCCTCGGTGCCACTAAACAACCACAGTTATGTAATTTCCTCTTTGTCGAACGCTTATGTAATGAGGTCTTTACAGTCACTATTAGTTTATCCTCAGTTTCCTTAATTTACCTTTCGTTGAAGACAATTCAAATGAAAAGTAAAACTAAACAGGAAATTTATTGACTTTAAAAGTATTCTTTTTTCACAAACCTGTTTGTTTCTGTTTCTCATGCCGTCGTCTGCCAGCCCATACGTTGTCCCATAATGTCAATCTAACTATAATGAGTGTAGCTTACCTGTAAAAACTTCCAAATTAAGCACCACTCACCTATTGTAAAACTCTACTGAAAACGTCCATATAGTGAGCTCTCGATTTATAGTGAGTCCTTTTGTTAATGCATGAGCCTGCCTGTATGTGAAACATGTAAATGCAAGAGAGTGATCTCTTGGAGAGGGTGGAATGTCCCTATTGCTTCTGAGGGTTGTGGTCTCTTGCTACCCTTCACAGCAAACATGCACTCTGGGATAGTCTATGTCTACCCTTCTATAATTCTATTTCAAGCACTGATTCCAATACATTAAAAGAGATGTTTTTGAGGAAAGGGTAAATCAGACTTTTACGTCAGCAATCATCATGCCACAGTGGGAAAGAAGGCAAGCTGTGGGGGTCACTTGGAATCTAATCTATATGTCACTCTATTCTGATATTATGGATCTTATAACATGAAGGCACCTGTATTTGACTTCAAGACGGATATATTTGTAAAGAAATAATCTCTAGTAGTGGAAGTTGCCTGGAAGAGACGAGTCTAACAAGTAGGTGCCCCTGGTAGAACACAGTAAGATCCATGAAAACCAGTCATTACTGCCGCTAATGACTCAGATTCTAGCCACTGGTTTACAGCAGCGGTGCGTCCATTGGGGCGTAGGGGCGTAGCCCCACCAGCCACCATGGACGCATCGCGGCTGCCAGCCGTATCTAAATGAAATACATTACACGCTGAACAATCAGCCGCCAGGAATTGCCAGGAGGGGTGGCCTGCTGCAGCTTGAGTGACAGTCCACACACTCAGGCTGCAGCAGACCGTGACGTAGTGCGCAGTCTGGGGAACTTACAGTGCTCAAGCTTGGGAAAGTTGGCAACTTTCTCAAGCATGCACACTGTAAGTTCCCCAGCGGGACCCAGGGGTGCTTGTTCTTCGCCTGCCACAGTGCCACAGCCCGGGTCTTCAAAGGGCGACAGGGCGAGGGCAAAATGTGCCTCCCTAGCCAGGATTGGCTGGTCCACCGGCGCAGCATCCTATTGGATGCCGCGCATGGGGGTGGCCCGGCATTCGTTGCTGCTGAGTCATAGAGGCGGGAAGTCCAAGGAAGGGGGAAGCCAGAGGTGTTCGGGACGGGGTCGAGAAAGGAAGGCAATCTGAAGATATGTAAACAGTTTCGTCTGAGCAAGCTCTTCATGGCATTTCACGCCTCAGGAGCCAAGATACAGAAGCAGCCGCACTGTAGATGCTCACTTCCGGTAGGTAAAGTTAGCATAAGTATGAAAACATGGCCGAATGCCTCATATGTGTAAATACAGTGCTACGTGTGTACAAACTCTCAGAACAGGAGGCATAACATGGAGGTGAGGAAATCTCTTGGTCAATAGATGTGTTCATTGCAGGCATGGTAGTGCTGGTGATTGGAGGGACAGGGCTGGGCAAGGGAGGAGATGTGGGTGACTTTGTCATGAAAATTATGTCTTTCCACTCCTAGGTATTCCCCTGCATAATGTATTTGTGTCATTCAATCAAACATGTTTATGTGTGAATAATAGAAAGCACATGTAGCTTATGTTATTATTTTCTTCGAAGTGATAGTCAAGCATTGCTTGAATATATTCACAGTATTTAATCTAAGTGCGGACTTTTTTGTCTTGTATTATTTATTATTGATTTTTGATGAGAGGGTTGTTAGCTATGTGTCTCGTTTATTGTTGTTCAAAAGAACAATGTCTTGCAGAATGAAAATAAGTGAAAAAGCATCATTGCAATCTCAGCTAATTGTTCATATCACCAATTATATTTTAGGGCTATTGGGAGGCACTTAGCCATTGCCTCTCTGCTGGTTGAACTTATAAGTGCCGCTGGCCCCTAGAGACAAGAATAGCAGGCTTTGCGTTTATATTGAAAACAAGCCATATTGTTCGAACAGGAATGCAGTTGTCAACCATCTCTGAAACTCGAAATAGTTTTTTTTTCTGCTGTGCTAGAATAAGCATAGTGCGTAGAAGTAGCAGAATAGGGGTAGAATAGTTCTAAATGTATAATTGCAATCATTGTTGGCGTTCTGTCTCTTGTTCACGCTTTCTGTAAATGTAACTGCTTCCATTTTATTTGTCTTTATTGTGATTGCAATTTGTGTGCTTTTAAGTTTATGATTTTAATATAAATCTTTAAAATGCATTCCTCTAGACCTAGTGTTCTTGAGCGTGTTATTTCTTAACGAAAGTGGGTTTGAGCTTCCACTAAATATCCCTGTACTATCTCATGGGATTTATCGTTACCTGAAACACACTTCACTCGAATATTACTCAGTTGGTTGTGGGGTGGTTGCAGAAAAAAAAAATTTTTTTATTTAGGTTGACACATTTACTGAGTCCTTAGTCCCAGAGAGTTTAGAAAACCAAACTCTGCCATTCTAGTACAATCTAGAAAACGGCTCATTTGACGCACGTCTGAGGGGCATAGATTTTCTAGGCCCGGGAATAATTTTTGGATGGCACAGTCAAGAGACCACATTTTACAAATAGTGAAGACATCTATCCTTTGTAATACTGGGCACCTCCTTCAGCTTAACTAGGTACTTCGATTTATGATGAGGCAACAAGATATAAACTACTGTCCCATAAGAGCATTGAATGTGATCTTCTGAAAGTGGAGTCCAGGGGTTTGACTGACAGCTCCGCCCCCTTCTTACTCGGTAGCTAGCAAAACCGAGCTCGTGCTTCGGAAAGTCACCTTTTCTGATCACTTTCAGGTGCCGTAGTAGAAGTGATGAAACACAGGTGTCAGCTCTCACAATCCTTCTGTTGGGCAGGAGTATAGTGCCTCACGCCTCTGCACACACCTTCTAGGGTTACAGCGCTCACAATCCTTCTGTACGCCATACTTCCGGTACCCTCTGCCTGCCCGGCTCTAAGCCACAGCACCCTACTCCCTGTCCCGGGAACCCCACCACTGCCCGTCACTTTCTCTGCTCTCTGCCCTCTCCTACTCTCACCCGGTGCTTCTGGTGCCCTCTGCCTGTCCGGCTCTAAGCCACAGCACCCTGCTTACTCCCTATCTCTACTCTTTGTCCCACTCTCACCTCCTGCTTCCGGTGCCCTATGCATGTCCGGCTCTATGCCACAGCACCCTGTCTCTAGTCTCTGCTCCGCCCCTGCTATCACCCTGTGCTTCTGGTGCCCTCTGCCTGTCCGACTCTATCAGAGTGTGGCACATTACACTGCACAATTTGACTTTTCTTGATACATAATCTAGCCAACCCTGCCACATACTTTGGTCCTTCCCCGCCGCATAATTCCAGTGGCCTTGTCTCTAGGTGTTGCAGTATTACTTAGATTTAAGACATGCAAAACTATCCAGTAGTAGTCTGTGGCCATGCCCTCTCTGCCCCTCCCACCAACACATCTCCAAAACAGCGATGGTCTGTGGTCTAAAGCATTATGTCATAGCTCTCTGTTGGACTCCATGATCACATGTTCCAATCCTAGCTTGCCCACTTAGCCTTTCATTTTTCTAAGGTCGATAAAATAAATACCGTTGAGTTGGATAACAATAGCATCCGCTTTTCCGCGTTAAGATAGCCATCGGTGAAAGTATGTTTTACCTTAGCATGCGTTATATACCTTGTTTTATTGAAGGGTACATCACAACTTTAGGTACACATGTATGCATGTCATTCAGGAACACTAAGCTTCCCAGCTTATAGGAAGAGTAACGCTGCCTTTGTCGCAGGACCTCACAGCTCCATCAAGTTTCTTGCCCATGTTTATGAAGCGACGTGTTTCAGAGTGTTGAAGTTATGCAAAGGGTGATGGGGCAGGAAATATGTTTTAGAACTCCTTCAGGGGGAGCTCTCCCTCTAAGCCTGTCTGGGGCATATTTTCTTTTTCTGGCTACTCCCTTGTTTACATCAAATATTTTTACTCTGTAATAATATCCCTGTACGTGCTTAATGTACTTAAAAAGGCAGCCTCGTGCATGACTTGTAACATATTAGAATGCATCATGTGTGATGTTTCAGAGGATTTTCTATGCCTTTAGAGAGGCAAGCTGCCGCGCATAACTATTAGAAGATATCCATGAGCTGAATAATGGTGTTTAAATTACCAACAATGTCCATGAAGTCTTCCTACACACTCCTTTCACATTTCCATTTTATATTTAAAATGCATTACCTTAATCAGTCCAGTTTGCGCCTTAGGCAAGACATCATGGCTCACATTAGAGGCTTTTACAAGTGTGAATGTATGAAGCTCTGTGGTTATACTGAATATGCAGCTACCTATGTTATGCCATCTATTAATGTAATAACTGCACTTTCACAATTGCTTTATTAACCTTCCTGCTTTCTCAAATTTGCTTGAAAATGCACGATTTTTCTTCGTTTTTTTCAAAATTTTCTTGGGGGGGTTATCCCCCCAAACCCCCCTTTTGGGGTTCGGGCTCGCTGCGCGCGCTCGCTACGGTGCTGTATGCAAATCATTTTGCGCCACACCGCTTTCAAATGTCACCCACCGCCCCTGCCATGGCGATAAGGAATAGGAAGGGGGATAGCGGGCATCCCTGTCTGGTCCCGCTAGTGATGCTGAAAGCAGCCCAGTGAGAGGCATTTTGCATGAATGCAAGCCCTAGTCTGTGAGTATAATAACTTGACAAATGCAATGAACCTGCGCGACAGCGCTAGTCTCTGCAACATCGCTAATAAGAAAGGCAAATCGAGAAAATCAGACACCTTCTCCGCAGCTGGCATCTTGTGGGAACAATACACAATACATTTTCAGAAAACTAAAGTAAAGTGTATTGTGTATTGTTTTGAACTTGTATATGGAAACCTTTTTTAAAATTTTTGCATTGCATAATTGCATAGAATACATTTTAATGGAATTATTTAGTTTGTTTTTTGGATTTATTTACTGTGCTCTGCTGACGTACTGTGATTTTTTAATGTTGATTTGTTTTTATGCTCTTTCAGTGCTAAGTTGCGATTGCCCATAACATTGTTCTGGCATCGTTTTTGCATGAACTGTGCCGCTTATTAGGGACTTTCTGGATTCTCGCACTGTGATCAGTCTGTCCCTATTGTAGGGACAGGCTGCCACCATTTTTAGTATTGGCATAGAGCAGGGGTCAAGGGGAGAGCGGATTGTAAGCTCTTTAAGGCAGCTAGAGATTAAGAGGCAGAGATACGTCTAAAGAAAAGTATGTAAGATGAAGTGCCAGTGCCATACGCACTAGGCTCTGTAAGTTAGACGACCGACCCCTATTTTGAAAGCTGTTTTGGATGGTCATGATTTTTTTCGTGGAAAAATGGGTCAAGTTCAACACACCACTCTGCCGTTGGGGTGAAGGTTTTTGAAGTGACAACGGGGCGAAGGAAGGAATCAACTATTTTGAAGATTTCCTTTGCTTTGTTGTCATCTTCCAGAATCCTGGTGTCGTAAAAGCTCTTTTTGGCTAGGTGCAGCCGCGGTCTGTAGTAGGAGTTCCTACAGGGCGGTGACGTGGGGAGGGGGAGGGGCAGTGTGGGGGGTAGTAATGTATGGATTACGAAGTTTAACAGGTAAGTAAACACATAAATAAATAAAACAAATTTCGTTGCGTGCACTGCATCACCAAATGCGATGCAGTGTGCGCAACGCATTCCTGGAGGAACTCCTACTACCGACCGCGGCTGGCTAGGTGCAGTTTCCCCAGATAAATCTTTAATGCATTCTTATATACAGCTTTATCGTCTAGGTGGTATTTCACTCTCCATGCTCTCTCCAGCTGTTTCCAATGTTTCTTGTAGGCGCTGAGCTAGGCGTTAAACCAAGGTGACGTTCGGTATGATCTGGCCTGGGATTTGTTTATGAAAGGAGCTAGCGAGTTCTCAGTCTCACTGATCCAGCTGTTGAGGCGAGCGGTATCTTCTTCCACACCACCAGACAGGACTCGATATTCATAGGGAGGTCACAGTTGATGGCCTCCTTGTTGCACTGCTTACAGATGGCCAGAACACCCGTGGGGGTGTTGAAGTAGTGGGCTTTGGCGGTTACATATACCTGCAAACGGGCTGGGTAAAGCATGGCATATGCCAGTCCCAATTTCTGTAGCCTGATCTTGGCCTCAGCGTATTTGCAACAACCGTCTTAAACCATCATGGTGAAGCCGGGAATAAGGATAGTCGAGAGCCTTGCCCCATCTCGCATGCCAATCGATGTGCAATGTCTTAATTCCAAAAGTTGAGAAGGCAAGCCATGATAGGGCATGGTGGGGCATCAGGGGATGGCCGCGGACCAAGATAGTTGTGGGCACGTTGCACTATCAATTTGAATGTGAAATTCTGGTGACCGATTAGGTCCGAAAGGAGGCGCCGGTCCTGTGTCTGTGTGTTCCGCAACTGTGGCGGGATCTGGCCTCGAGGTCCTCGTTCTTGATGGCCACTGTCTTGAGAATACATTCAAATTTCTCTGCGTGCTTCTTCACAGTCGTTGACTCATCCTCCAAGGTCGAGACGCACTCCTCCGCCCCATCCAACCAAGCATTCTGGCGGTCCAGGTTCTCCCCCACGTAGTCGATGCGGCTTGTAAGGGAATAAACCAAGCGTCTATGGAGTGAAACCCCACGCAGAGTTCCGCCATGATTGCTGCCATGCCAGATGTGTGTTCCTGGTATGTTTGCCTGCCTCGCCCCCTTAATGTTATTGGGGGTCCCTGATCTCTCTGTTTCCCTGGTGCATTTGAATGAGTGGTTGTGCTCTTTAGGGTATCCATGCACCATGGTCGGTGAGGAAACAATATCAAATATTTACTATGGCCAAGTGGGGCAAACGTAGATGAAGCAGTCCTGCTGAATCAGGGCAATCGCTAGATGTCACCCTCAGCACCGGTTGTGATCAGCGCAGTTCTCTGGTTGCATGTGATAGCACTCGACTTGAGGGAGTGGGCCATCAGGAGTTAAGGTGGCAGCATCAGCAACCACTCCACCTGCTGCTCCAGTCTTCGGGACCAGCAAAGCGGGAGCTGCTCTCTAGGTGGTCAAGGTGTTGACCCAAACAGGATATGTACTGTTGCCCCCTTATGCCCCTACTGTACAAGAAGCTTGGCTGCTGCAGGTCAAACGATGCTCCGGGGGGCCGTGAGGAATACGCAGCGGGAGTCCGCCAGTATCGTCTGCCTCTATCCCAACCACCCACGCCCTGCAGCAGGACTATATGACTGGTGTAGAGAGGCCATCCATGGCCAGTGCACTAGTAGCAGTGGCGTGCAGCAACAGAGCCCTGCAGGTCCCCGCCAGGCACTGCAGTCAAATAGCGTCTCCCCAGGACAACATGTGCAGTATTGGGAATTGCTTCTTACCAGAGCTGGGAGGTAGCAAGGCAATGGCAAGGCGGAATTAGGTCACACATGCTAGCATCGGCACTCCACTCTATAGGCCAGGTGCTCCATTTAGCCATAGTGATGCCCTCAGGTTTCCATCAGGAAGGTCCCGACTCCATGCCAGTGCTGATAAAGTGTCCCCAGGCAGTCGCTGGATAAAGCACTTGGTATAGCGCTGGCAGGCAACGGGGCAGCACAGGTGACCCAGTGGGGCTCAATAGACCACGGCCACAGGTTCGCCAGTGGGCCCTGTCGTCAAAGGCAAAGGCCGGGCCGCCATTTACATGGTTCTGTTCAGTGCTACCCCACTGGAGAATTAATCGAATCCACTTTGTCCTGTTCCGCGCACTATGCTGAACTCATGCTGGTCCTTAGATGAGGAGTAAGGCCCGTTCTGGTGGCGTTAAGGGGTTACTAGTGCTTTAAATGGACCGGTACTTACCTGTGCTGAGTCTCGGCACTTCTCAGTTTTCTCCCCTAGAGTACCAGAACTTCTCCTCGTGTCAAGAGAGTACCGGTACTCCTAGAGTTAATTTGGGGTTGGGCTCTTGGGTATGGTGTTTCATGCAGAGCAAGTGCTGCTGAATACCTTCAGGGGCGCTTGTCTGTGAGGCTCTCTGACAGTCACAGTGAGTGTATTCCAGCGCCAGGTTGCTGCTGCCGCCTTACACTCTAACTGACAGCGTGACAGGAGTTAACAGGAGTTAGGAGATGTGGCCTGTCGGACAGAGCTACGCACATTGGAACTTTTGCATTGTCAGTTAGAGAGTAAAGCTGCAGCCCTGGAATACACAGTCAGAGCGCACAGCGCCTGTGGCCAAGTTCAGCATATGTGTACAGTGCACAATTATTACTTTTTTCCGTTATATATAACGCACACTTGGCAGGAGGGTATTAAAGCACTTTAAATGAGTAGAGCAAGTTCTACACAAAAGCATAGTTTATTTTGTTTTTATGGCACAGAGACCTGAAATGCCAGCTTCTGCTCAACATCTTGTTATTCTGGGTGATATTCCCATACCATGAAAACAAAAAAATAAATGTTTTCATGTAAAACGTCTGCTTCTCAAGTAAAAAGCATTAATGCCCTCTGGCCAAGTTCACATAATATAAAACTGCAAAAAACACTAATTACGACGTGCACATATGAAGAAACTTGGCCGAAGAACACTAGAGCGCTTTTGCATTGAATAAGAAAATGCCACCATCGTTAAATACCTGCCTCGAAGCCACGCCCCCAGACAAGCCCCTTGGAGATCCTTTAGACCATGGGTACTCATAGTACGGCCCGCGGGCCGCCAGCGGCCCAGCAAGCCTTCCTTGGCGGCCTGCGGACCTTGCGGACATCGTACCCATGTTTTTGAGAAAAAAAAAATCGAGTGTCTGCAAACACTGAGGGTTTAATGGCTGAACTGGGGTGGCAGAGTGGGCTAAAGAACGGTGATGGATCAAACCCAGATCTTTTGACTTTTGGCCGCCATAAGTGTGGCAGGGTATGCTCAGACGTGAGTCCCTTGCTCACTTTGCCACTGGATTCAAGCAAGCCGGGCTGAAGACGGCTGGAATGCCAGAAACCGGTCCTCGGAAGCTTGTTTCCGGTCCAGGGAAGACATGGCTTGGCAGTTCGGGCTGGACTGTTCCCATGAGGCTCAGGGTCAGACTGATTTGCATATAGCCATGTCTGAACTGGGGTGGCAGAGTGGGCTAAAGAACGGTGATGGATCAAACCCAGATCTTTTGACTGGGTGTGAGTGTTTGATTGGTTCAGATGCTCCGTCCATCACCACCCCCTTTTGTAACACTGAGGGTTTTAGCAGTGCGACTGTGAGAGACTCTGCTGCTCTGTGGGGGCTGTGGCGATTCCAGTGATAGAGTGGAGCTGCAGGGGCCTAAGAAGAGGTGAAATGCAACAAAGCCTCATTAACATGCAAATGGTCTTTTAAAGACCTGTGAAATGCTGTGTGTGTGTGTGTGTGTCCGGGGAAGCTGTCTCAGCCCCGGCACACACAGGCAGGGTGAGATGACAGAGGGAGACAGAAGGAGAGGAGGGAGTGAAAGGGAGGAAGTCAGAGGGAGACAGTAGGAGAGGAGGGAGCGAAAGGGAGGGAGACAGAGGGAGACAGAAGGAGAGGAGGGAGCGAAAGGGAGGGAGACAGAGGGAGGGAAAGGGAGGAAGACAGAGTGAGGGAGGGAAAGCGAGGGAGACCGAGTGAGGGAGACAGAGAGAAGAAGAGGGAAGGAGAGAGAGGGAGACAAAGGAAGACAGGGAGAGATAGAGGGAGAGAGGGAGAGAAAGGGAGACAGGGAGAGAGGGAGAGAGAGAGGGGGAGAGAGAGGGAGAGAGGGAGAGAGAGATATAGAGAGCGGAAGGGAGACAGAGAGAGAGAGAGAGAGATAGAGAGAGAGAAAGAAAGAGAGAGAGAGAAATAAAGAGAGAGAGATGTGTGTATGTCGGGTCTGATGGCTCAGTGGACGAAGGCGTCCGCTGCAGGAACCTGTGTTCAACCTCATGGTCACAGTTTTTTTTGTTGCACTAGCCCCGCCCCCTATTTTATCTACCACGTGAGGATTTCTAGGTGCCTTGAAGCCCATTATACGCTTTTCTCTCTGGAAACAATGGTTAGATGTGAAATATAAGTGGGGAAAATGTTGCATTACATTGTCGAACTTTACTATGTCTAATATCTGGAGCGGTTAGCGAACCGAGGATCTATATCATCATCAAAGTAAATAGTACATATACCGTTCTACACAGACGCATTGTGTCCTTTTTAATCGTCAATAACAAGACCTCTTACAATACGTTTCAGACGATATCCCCTGTAAAAGGCTTTCTGTTTGCATTTGAAATGTACATCAGAGGTATCTCCCTGTGGTGATGTTACAGGTGTGTTGCTGCTTTACACCAGCTGACTTTGACATTACACTGCAGACAAAGTGTGAATTTCCGCTCCGCGGTGCCTCTCTAACACCTGGTGCTATTTCAGGCTTTCCCGGCAGAGATCAGAGGAAAGCCTCGCTCGAGAGCCTTTACAGCATCAGTATTCGCCACGTGCTTGAAGAGTTCAAGGCGGTCTAATCTTACACGCTGGAAGTGTGTGTAGCGCTGAGATCTTTAATTTATACAAAGAAGGTGTTGAAAGAGGCCCGCTGGTTCAAACAGGCTGCTGTTCAACAAAGCTACTCTCAGGAAACTGACGATTAGAACATACGATTGATATCGAGGCTAAGGATACGCCACTTATGTGGCATTTGTCTCCAGTTTTGTACCATACAACTAACAAAGGGACAAGAAGAGATCTCCCGGTTGATTGAGTCTGATCATTTAGTTACTCTCACCATATGTGAACATGAAGTTCACCATTTCCACATTATATGTGCTGCTTTCAGTTTTCCGCATTCAGTTTCATATTTCTATTACATTAATTGTCCTCCCAGTTCTGATGTACTCCTGTTATTAGTTGACACTATCTGTCCAGACCAAGGCCTCCCGTTCTGTCGCTCTAGTGTGTTACTTCAGATGTCATGGCATCTGCTGCACACATTCAGTATATGAAATATCCGAAGTCATTGATGTTTAATGCACCAGACAATATGGTTTTCACAGTGGCCTTTTGTGCCAAATGATGGAATGATTTCCACTTTAACGTCCATCTCTTTCTGTTTGCTTCTAATATCGGTTCCTTTCACATTTTTGACCCTGAACAGAACACGCACTGTAAAACGAAATGCAATTTCACAATTCCTCACCCACCTCATTTTCCTCTCACATAGAGATTTGATACTCCGAAATCAATTGCATAATATAAATATTTTACACCCAAAAATAGATTCTAGTTCATATGGACCAAAAAGCTATTAAATGCGCAGCACCTGAAGTGCAACACAGTCCCTGGCATTTTGCCAAGGTTAATTGATCAGCTTTCATTTGTTGATTGCGGTAAAAAAGCATTGGAATACATTTGGCCCATATGGTATAATCGACCCCAATTAGATGGAATTGGGGCGGGGTTTGGAGTGTAACAGAAATAAAAAAAATGTAAATGCTTAGTTTCATTTCACGCAACACGTAAAGTATTAGTCCTTCTCTATCAGGAGAATGTTTATTTTTACTAATCATGCACATTCTTGTTTACCGGACAGACAGTGTTCCCAAGTAGCCCTTTTGTCAAATACTGAACAACAGTAATTAAGTGAAAATATAATACAAGAAACATTCCAAACTAATTTAGAAATATACAGAACATTCTTATAAATAAAAATGCACTAAAATAACAAAAATCGAATAAGAAGAACCAGAGATAGGCATTTTTGAAGTTTGGGTTAAAAAAAAACGCCCACAATCTCAAAAGAGCCAGCTGCGCATGTGATATCCTGCACATTTGGCCAGAGTAAACTGTTGTGCTAGACCAGGTCAAAGTAAAAAAGTTAAGCCAAACTCAATGGAGTGCACACAGGGACTAGGTTTATCCCGGTAGAAAGTTTGCCTTTTGACTTAGAAACTTTTGTGGCAAAAAAGTGGTTGTCTACAAGTTGTCAGCTGGGCAAGCTGGATCAGAGGAATGGCTTGACCATGATAGGGAGCCACTGGGCAAGATCTCGGAATCAATAGGTGGCTGTTTGGCATAAGGCCTGGAGAAGCTGTTGAGGAAGGTTGTTGGCATCAGTCGTGTGCTGCTCAGCGCCAACTCCAGTGAAGCTGTTGATCTGGTGCTTCTCAATGTTGAATCCTGCAAAGCCATCCACAAACATTGCCGGTGTCAATGCTAGGTGTCAAATCTGGTGAATCTTGGAGTTAGGCAGCGAGGAGTGCACTCCGACAACAACCAAGGAACCAGAACCAGGGATAGTACTTGGGAGGCAGCACTCACCCAACAGAAGCCAGCACGGGTACAGCAAGATAGAATCTATCAGCTAGCAAGCAGAAAAAGGTCTCTTGGAGGCACTAGTGGGGTCCTGGGTTAAATACAAGCATGTCCAGTATTCCTGCAGGTCCTTCGAACAGCAGGGCAGTCCTTCTTTTTATTATTTTCAGGTCCATGAGTGTTCGTATAAGAAGTCTGTGAGGTTCACTTTTATACCCAGTGCCATCCTGTGATTGGAGGCGAACCTTTGTCCCCTCACCCCCAAACCAGTTCTGGTCAGTTCCTCCCCAAATCTCGGTTTTAAACCAGCCTGACTAAGGAGCCAAAAGGGAGGAAGAGCTAGGTGTGAGTTTCATCTGCTAGGCATCCTTTGAAGCTCAAGAAGGGGCTGGGAACAGCTCCTAGGCCACTCTGCAAAGAGAGGAATCCCCCCTCCCCACACCCAGATCCCTTTGTAAATTGTCTGAGATCAATACACATCTCCCCATTGAGGAGCCGTCAGAGGTTAGGTGACAGCTGAATGCTTGCAAGGAAGCCTTTTGGTTTTAGACAGCAAAATGGCAATTTTCTAAAAGCCTAATTTCCGAAATAATAATGTAAAATCCATCTTGACCCATTACGAGTCCTTAAAGTTTTTTTCTAACTACTTTCAAACTAAATTTAGCATTTTTAAAATGTAATAGTGTAAACAAGCATTAACCTTTAGAAGAGCCAGCCTTGCGGCAGTGAAAAACGACTTTTGAGGTTTTTCACTGGCAGGACATGTAAAACATTAAATATGCATGTCTTGCTTTTTAAAGACCATGCAACCTTCCCTATAGGATTTTAAGAACTACCTTAGGGGTGACTTCTAAGTATTAAAAAGAGAAGGCTGAGGCCTGAAAAAAGGTTCATTTTGCCAGCTTGAAATGGCAATTCAAAACTGCACACACAGGCTGCAGTGGCCAGCCCGGAGATATGGATTGCTGTGGTGCTTTAGTGAATGCCACAGTGAGTGCTCCAGCCAACTAGTAGCATTTAATTTGCAGGTCCACGGTACAGGTCGTATCATATACTAGAGACATATAAATGTGGCAATTAGTTGAATGGTAATTTTACCATATTTAGAACAGAGAGCACAAGCACTTTACCACCGATTGGTAGGGACAAAGTGCACTGAGTCCTATGGCCAACAAAAACGGTTCAGCAACAGAAGGTAAAAATGGAGGGGGATACCATGCAAAATGTTGCCATTTCCAACAAAATGTGAATATATCCCACATGTCTTATTATACGTGCATTAAATCCTATGGCACTTGTAAAAAAGTGCATGTGATATCGATTACATTTGTGCTAGAGTAAACTGTCTGCCAAACTATAAATCAGGCCCACTGATTGGAATACAAGTGACTCAATCAGTTGCAACTGAACAATAACCACATAAGATGCTTTGAGTTAAGATTTGTTAATTAAATAAATGTTTTATTCAGTATTTCAAGCGTTAATAGTCAAACTGAAACATTTATGAAAACTGTTAGAACACAAGCATCCTTAAAAAACATTCAACATAAACATTCAACTGAAAACATTAGAAAGGGAAACCATCACCAGTGAATGCGTGTGAAAATATGTTAAAATAAGTAATTAAATTGTAGCTGTGCATCTCAGTTCGCTCTGTTGTTGTTGCAGCGATATATATATTAATTAAACACCATTCTATTGTCATTTGGGTGATATAGAATCAGAATGACATAATTCTGTTCGAGCGGTTCTGTTTCCGGCACTGTATTTCGAGGGACAGAAACAAACTGTCCTTATGGACACCAACGGATTCTATATATATAAAAATGATGCCCGAACACGGGCGTTGCTAGGTACCCTGGTCCCTCCTGTTGAACAGGAGGCACGTTTCGACCCCTAATGGTTGTCAGTCTCTCAGAACAAGGAATTAGTGTTTCCTCCTGTTCACAGGAAAATTAAAGGATGTGGTTCCAGAGATCCTATGGTGTGAGAACAACTTATAATCATAACTTAAAAGTACATTCTTAAATATAACACTGATGTGCCCAGTAAAAGAAGCACACTTTTTATTGAGCAACATGCACATGTACTTTTTTTCCCTCTTGAGTACAGCAATGTGTAGCGTCTTCTAAATAAAAGAACGCTAGAACTCTTTTGGTTACCACTGTACACCGTAAGCCAGTGATGTAAGCATTGGAGAGATGAGTTGAAGACAGGCTTAGAATGTGGGTTTCTGACTTACACATCATGCAATAAAGATGTTTACTAATATTCTTCGTGTAGCGTGGTTTTTGGCGAGTACCTGGGCTGGCTGGACGCTACACAATGGATATGATTACACAAACTATTTCACTCTGTAAGTTAGAAAGGACATTATGAATGTTATGGCATCCATGTGCATTTATCGCATTTAAAATTACTAGTGAATAACATTTTGGATAGGATGTTCTGCTAAATGTGTATAGTTGTCTTTCGTAGGAAATCAATGCATTTTTTATAGCATTCAATGCCTTTTATATGAATGTGTGTTAGACTAACTAGATAATAATGCAAGAAAATATGCTGTCTTTACTAGCCACATTCTGTGCTTTTGCATGACAGAAAATGTGGTTCTCCACTGCTGTCTGATTCTAGAGGTCCTGAATACTACAGAGGCTTCTGAGTGTGTCCATGAGCACCAGAGCCAGGTTTTGAGGATCACCACTGCTTATACAAAGGATTTTACTTTAGAAACACTGTATCTAAATGTATCTGATGTAGATTTGATGGAAATCTGGCATGGCTACGGTCCCAGTGATCCTCAGAAAGTTGCCATTGATGTAATAGTGGATGGTTTCACGATTGTAAACACCATTGAATATGAAACGTGAGCGCAGTTTTTATCGCGTTATCTCACAATGAATCTCTTCTCTTTTGCAGATTAATTTTGATAGTGATGGTGTCTGCGTTTGCTGTGAAATGCAACATCAAACGTCTGGCTGCAGCAACCTTGGAGAGACCCTTAAACTGAACCCACTGCAGGAGTGCAATGCTGTGAGACTGACACTGAAGGTGAGCGCTTTGTGTTCATTATTTGGGCTTCAAAGTCTATCTAGCTTGGGCTATCCCTTGATGAACGGGCTTCTTTTTGAAAATGAGATAGATCAATTTACAGAGAATCATACTATTCTACCTGCAGTGTACATTCATGTTAGAAACTGCTGAAATATTTTTGGCGTTTTCCTGCAATAGGTTTAGTGAAGGAAACAGAATTGAAAATATCATGTCGTGACTGCACATGTTTAAAAGCCTTTACAAACGCAGTTGGATTGATCTTGCACAACCATGTCTCTGAAAACTGGACATCAACAACACCAGCCTCTATCCTCCAGACAGAGGTATGGCATGCATCTCACTCATCCTTGGCACACAGTTTACCTGCGGAACATCCAACCCACTCTCAACTGACAGCCCCCCTGGACTTTTAATTAGTTGCATTTGCCTTTCAGCAAGATGACATTGATGCTGGTGGCTGTTGGAAGTCCTCTCTGATTGGTACCTTTATGGTGAGTAGAGCTGAAATGAGCCATTGGCCTGCGCACTCTGCCACAATTCCACCACCTCCGGCCAGTTTCCGTGCTCCTTCCTATGTTCCGCTAGTCTGCCACTCCTGTGAGCTCCTGGACAGTGCCACACTTCTGTCAAAGTATGTAGCTGCTCACTTGTTGACTGCTGGGACTTCTCTGCAAGCCAGCACCTTGGCTGAGGAACTGCAAGACTCCTGTTATTCATTAAGATGAGACCAGTGCCAATCTGCAGATCTTCATTGATGAAAGCAGCAGACAATGTTCATATTTTTCTTTTATGAGCTAATTTTAAGTATTGAGGAGGCCTCTATGTTAAGATTATGTCATCTGGCAATATCTAATTGTATTTGAGTTGCATACAATTTGTGCTTTGCAACAACATGTATATACCTATTCTTTCAGCCTTAAAAAAGTCAAGATTGACTAAACATGTGTCGGCTGAGTTTTCTCTGGAGGCGTTATTTCTTCAAAATAAACCAACTTGGAATGGAAACAGGATTGTGTTCTTTGTCATAACAGATCATTGTCTAGACTTGTATGTACTCACATGCACCAACTGTGTTTTAATAATAATAGTACTAGTACACTATTGATGAAAAGCACGTTGTCATATGAACAAGTATCCACTATTGTTCTGGATTAAGGGACTTTTTGGGAGAGTGCTTGTTGCAGTTCCTCTATATGCTCTATATCCTCTATATGCTCATGAATGGCAAGTAGTTAGCAAATGATCCCTGTGCAGGTTTATTAGGTTGTATGAAGATCTAATGGGGATACATTTACGGGGGGTCAAAAATATTTTGATTTACTACCACCTTTGGCATTGTTTGGTGGGCCTGCACAAACTTTGGCAGGGACATCAAATGTTTAAACTTCTTGCGGTTCCACCAAGTGAGGGGGTGAATTAAAAAGGGGATGTAAAAACGTATCCAGTTACTAATACCGTTAGCACTGTGTGAAGAATCTGCACAAAATATGGCAGAAGCCTGGAAGGTTTTTGATTGGTATATCAAGTTTTGTGCCAATCCACTAAGAAGAGGCAAAGTGAAACGGGCAGGGCAGTAAATTTTGTGTAGCTCCCATTTACCGGGAGGGGGAGGGGGGAATTTAAATGGAGGTTAAGGAGGTGTTCCTCTGCTAATATTTTAACACTGTTTGATGAATCCATGCAAAAGTTCACAGGACTTTAATGTTCTTAGCTTAGTAATGTCTATGTCAAATTGTAAGCAGATCTGTTAACCAGGCAGGCCATACAATCAACAATCAACTTCTGCTGAGCTCATTCTAAGGTGTTCTGCTGAGCTCATTCTAAGATGTTCTGCTGAGCTCATCCTAAGGTGTTCTGCTGAGCTCATCCTATGGTGTTTGAGCACAGGGAATGGACGAATGCTGTGCACAATGCAGGATATGTAAATGACAATGACAGGACGGGCGCAGTGAGGATTGGGCGTCCAAGACCTTCTTGCTCAGCATGAGTTGGGTGGCCACATCGGGATGGTGGCAGGACCCGCTGTGGAATTTGAAAATTAGACAGATTTTAAAAACAATAACATTAATTGAAAAAAAGTTAATATTGCAGTAATAGCACCATGGTAGTAATAGGTAGGACTGAGTTTTCTTAATAAGTTTGGTGTCTTTTGACAGATCTGCACAAAACTGTCAGGGATCAGGGGGAGCGGTAAGGGGGTCTAAAAGTCACTCATTCTGCGGTTAAAATATTTTTTTTAAAAGACACATTTTTTAGCTGCCAAATTTATATGGTGGGTTTTTCTAAGTTAGACGTCGCAGTGGTATTTCAGAGTATTTGAGCTGACCTTCCAATCTGAAAGTAAGTGTGGAGGTTCCAGGACAATCAGAAGTTACTGAGCCGCAATAGTTTTAAAGTGGGGGCATCTACCTCTCGTGTTCTGCAGCCTTCATACCATGAACCTCAGACTGGGGACCAAGTACCTAGTATTTAGAGAATCAGAGCCATCCAAGGCTGAGTTTGGGATGTGCTGTGGTCTAGCAACTAACAATAATACAAACCAAACATATGACACTGAATAAATCAACATTATTTGAATGTTTTCATATTAAAAAGAAAAAGTACTTTGATGTACGCACAGCTAAATACTTGAAGCAGCATTAGAAATACATAAAAAATGTCATTTGGTAAAACAAAGCATAGCCTTTCTTAAGGAGCCACACTATAATTACCAGATTAAAATGTTCTAACAAGCGTTGTGGCAGAGGGCTAACTAACAACAACACCGGTGCATATTATGGCAATTTGTTGAATTTCATGCAACAGAATACCTGCCTAGAGGTTTAAACATATAATATTTACAGTACACCTATTCTTGCTTCTCGCATGTAATTTTCATTATTAAAAAAAAGTCATCCTACAGATGATAACATGGCTTTTAATCCTCCTCAAAAATGTTGCCAACATTGCTGCTTCCATGTTACTCATTGATTACTTAGCAGCAAGGACAGACATTTTTGAAGCATTATCATCTATCAATGCTGCCTGAGTGGATTTACCCTCCTGTTTTCTGAACCCGTTTTTGTTGGTTATTAGGGCTTCGCACACTTTACAACTGCTAACCAGTGTTAAAGTGCTTGTGCCCACTCCTTTGAACATGTTGAAATTGGCTTATTCCCAACTTGCACATTTAATTTACTTGTAAGTTCCTAGTCAGATGGTACAATATATACCCAGAGCTTGTAAATGAAATGCTACTTGTGGGCCTGCAACTCTGAGTGTGTCACCAACTTAAGCACCCCTTTAAACATGTCTCAGGCCTGCCACTGCAGCCAATGTATGCAGTTCTAAACTACTATTTGGACATTGCAAGGTAAACCTATTGCCAGGCCCAAATCTTCCCTTTTTGATATGAAGACGTCACCTCAGGTGTAGGGTCTACACACCCCAGAGGGCAGGATGCAGTCTATTTAAAACTTTTGAAATGTACTTTTAAGTTTTACATTTCTTTGCATTGAAAAACTCCTAAATTCGTTTTTCAGTACTGTGAGGCCTACCTCACCCTTAGGATAACATTGGGTTGCTTTACTATATTTAATAAGTGCTAACCTTTGATTGGGAACAGGTAAACCTTTCATGTTTGATGTCTAGGAAATTGTGATTAAAAATCCTCTCACTTGGAAAAGTCAGATCTTTAGTTACAATTTTGAAAATCTCACTTTTAGTAACCTTGTATTTTTCTGCCCCAACTGTTTGGTGCATGCATTCCAGGGTCATATGACTGGGTGTAGTTACTAGCAGTTGGACTTTGTTTATTTCTCCCAGACAGCCACACAATAGAGGGATGTGGTGTGCCTGGATGGGCTATCCACTGACAGGATGAGGGAGGCGGATCTGGACACAGCCCTACTTGCTCCACTTGCACCTGAATAGGTTGTGCCCTGCCATCACACAAAGGACTTGTCACTACTGCATTGTTCATGCAGCCAGCTTGGAACCAGGGCAGAGGGGGAGGAAACTTCAAGGACTTCAAAGGCAGTCCTCAAGAAACTTCCCCTACTTCAAAGTGGGCACCAGGTATAAATATAGGGCCCTCAGAACCAATTATTTAGTACACAGCTGCATCTGTGGATACAGAAGTAAGACTGCTGTGCTGCTTTGCTGCCAGAAAGACTGCTACTCTGCTGCCCTGCTGCTCTTCTGTCTGCTACCCGGCTTGCTGATAAGGAAGACTGGACCTTCACTCTTCATCCTAGGCTGAAGTGACTCCAAGGGTAAGGCAGCTGCTCTCCTGTTCTCAGCTACAGGAGACATAACAAGCTAGAGAGGCTCCCTGCTACTACCCAGCTGACCTGCTGCCTGGACCTCCCTGAGCCCTGTTGGCCTCTGCTGGTGTGAATTGTTGATTCGAAAGAGGAACCACTCAGGTTCTGGACCCTTGGTGTGGCATCACTTGAGCTCTGTCCTAAAAAAAAAGAAGCTATCCTGAAGTTTTGTTCTCTTCATGAATGGGTTTATTTGTGCTAAGATCCTGCCTCCTACGCCGACTTTTGGCTCCACAGCAACCACCAGTGACGCCCGGCAATGCAAGATATGCTTTTCACATAACATTATTAATAGCTTGCGTGCCTACCGACATGGAAAATCTGTGATGGATGACAGGATCTTCACAATAAAGTGGAGACCATCCACAATGCCTGGTCTGCTTTTTAGGTTATTTCCACAAACACTCTCCCTGCTCCCCGCGGCCACTTGCATCACTAATCAGACCCCCCAGGATATACCGGCATGGATTAGCAAATTTAGCGGCACAAAAATGGAAATTTAGCGGCACAAATATGGAAATTTAGCGGCAATTTTGCGTCATTTTATTTGCCCATTTTTCCAATAAACAAACACAGATATCTTCGTTTTTTTAGTTATTTAACAAAATGGTCGATCCCGGTGGTAGGTTTGGCTCAACAAAGAACCAGTGAATGGCCGCGTGCAAGCCGCACCAGTGAATGGCCGCGCACGCAGAAAAAACCAGTGAATGGCCACGCGCAGGCCGTACCAGCGTCTGCCTCTCCTTCATTCATCGGACCAGCACATGCTTCTCATGCGTCGCGAGGGGTCCCACGAGCGGCGCCACACCCAGCGCGCGCCTGGCGCCTCCGCACACAAGTGCTCAGACATGACAGGTGCCCGCTCAAGAAAAGCGAGAGTCCGACGGAAGCACAGACACCAGGACATGGACATGGCCACTCCAAGAATGCAAGTGAGATTGAAGCGGGTAACTTCAAGTGCGAGCGCGCCGCATTTGCCAGAACGGCGTATATCAAAAGTTCATCAATAATTTCACATTTTAATCCTTTTATTTTGTATTCAAATTGTTTCCTCGGTTGTGCTTGTTACAGGGTAGACCGTGGAAAGTGACACTGCTTCTACACGGCAGCTGTGTTAAAAACTTCTTGCTGTCGCATGCTTGTACTTTCAAACAAATCTTTAGTGATTCTGCTGGTTCCCAATGCATTTCGGGCTTATTATGTAGCCCTTCTTCAGGGGGATCACTACAAATTTAAACAAACAACACTGTTACGTATAAACATGTCCCAACTGTGTTGTACACATAGCCTTATTACCCTTAGCGATAAACATTTTCCAATAGACATTTTCCCTCTATGCGCTTAAAAAAAGCGCAAAAACCTTTAACCAAAATCACATGGATGTTATCCTGTTATAATAATACTGCAAGTGTGGGAAATTCAGTTATTTCATACCTTCAAACGAGGTCCGAGCAGCCTTTAGTTTCTAAAAATGAGTTCTTACGCTACTTTCTAACATGCTCGTCATTAATAGGTGTTCCTCGGGACTCCGCCCTGTTATTTTTAACCAATGAAACGGTAGATGGAAACACCCTTACACTACGGGTCCCATAATGCCGTGTATACAACCCCGATTCTCCCTCCACTTTCTTCAAAACGTATGCAACATTGTAATCATACTGTAGCCTTGGTTTAAAGATAGTGCATTCGTGTGCCCCGCCCTCCCTGGATTGTGTAATACATGTCAATCAGAACGTTATAGATGGAAACACACATAGAAATGAGTCTGTAATGAAATATGGCAACGTTGTAACGGTTCGAAAGTATCCACGAGTTGGGTTTAGTAGATGGGTAATGGTTCTTTCTGTAGGTTTTGTCCTCGGTAATCTTGGGTGCAACTTGATTTAGGACAAGGATATGAAAACAACGTGCGAGGTCAAGTGCACTCCTATTTACTTTTTAACTCTTTATCGATTTAGTCCATGTTTACAATGTTTGGCGTGCGCTCGATAGCGGTCTGTCCTGAAACCACATGGTGAATAGATTACTTACTTGCATCTATTCACCAGAAAGAACCAAACCTCGTTTGAAGGTATGAAATAACTGAATTTCCCACACTTGCAGTATTATTATAACAGGATAACATCCATGTGATTTTGGTTAAAGGTTTTTGCGCTTTTTTTAAGCGCATAGAGGGAAAATGTCTATTGGAAAATGTTTATCGCTAAGGGTAATAAGGCTATGTGTACAACACAGTTGGGACATGTTTATACGTAACAGTGTTGTTTGTTTAAATTTGTAGTGATCCCCCTGAAGAAGGGCTACATTATAAGCCCGAAATGCATTGGAAACCAGCAGAATCACTAAAGATTTGTTTGAAAGTACAAGCATGCGACAGCAAGAAGTTTTTAACACAGCTGCCGAGTAGAAGCAGTGTCACTTTCCACGGTCTACCCTGTAACAAGCACAACTGAGGAAACAATTTGAATACAAAATAAAAGGATTAAAATGTGAAATTATTGATGAACTTTTGATATACGCCGTTCCGGCAAATGCGGCGCGCTCGAACTTGAAGTTACCCGCTTCAATCTCACTTGCATCTATTCACCATGTGGTTTCAGGACAGACCGCTATCGAGCGCACGCCAAACATTGTAAACATGGACTAAATCGATAAAGAGTTAAAAAGTAAATAGGAGTGCACTTGACCTCGCACGTTGTTTTCATATCCTTGTCCTAAATCAAGTTGCACCCAAGATTACCGAGGACAAAACCTACAGAAAGAACCATTACCCATCTACTAAACCCAACTCGTGGATACTTTCGAACCGTTACAACGTTGCCATATTTCATTACAGACTCATTTCTATGTGTGTTTCCATCTATAACGTTCTGATTGACATGTATTACACAATCCAGGGAGGGCGGGGCACACGAATGCACTATCTTTAAACCAAGGCTACAGTATGATTACAATGTTGCATACGTTTTGAAGAAAGTGGAGGGAGAATCGGGGTTGTATACACGGCATTATGGGACCCGTAGTGTAAGGGTGTTTCCATCTACCGTTTCATTGGTTAAAAATAACAGGGCGGAGTCCCGAGGAACACCTATTAATGACGAGCATGTTAGAAAGTAGCGTAAGAACTCATTTTTAGAAACTAAAGGCTGCTCGGACCTCGTTTGAAGGTATGAAATAACTGAATTTCCCACACTTGCAGTATTATTATAACAGGATAACATCCATGTGATTTTGGTTAAAGGTTTTTGCGCTTTTTTTAAGCGCATAGAGGGAAAATGTCTATTGGAAAATGTTTATCGCTAAGGGTAATAAGGCTATGTGTACAACACAGTTGGGACATGTTTATACCTAACAGTGTTGTTTGTTTAAATTTGTAGTGATCCCCCTGAAGAAGGGCTACATTATAAGCCCGAAATGCATTGGGAACCAGCAGAATCACTAAAGATTTGTTTGAAAGTACAAGCATGCGACAGCAAGAAGTTTTTAACAATGCTGCCGTGTAGAAGCAGTGTCACTTTCCACGGTCTACCCTGTAACAAGCACAACTGAGGAAACAATTTGAATACAAAATAAAAGGATTAAAATGTGAAATTATTGATGAACTTTTGATATACGCCGTTCCGGCAAATGCGGCGCGCTCGAACTTGAAGTTACCCGCTTCAATCTCATTTGCATCTATTCACCATGTGGTTTCAGGACAGACCGCTATCGAGCGCACGCCAAACATTGTAAACATGGACTAAATCGATAAAGAGTTAAAAAGTAAATAGGAGTGCACTTGACCGCGCACGTTGTTTTCACTCCAAGAATGCGCCACAGGCCCGGGAGTGACAGCCATTTCCTGCCCACCTGCCCCATCAAAGCAAGGAAGGGAGGTTTCTTCCCAGGAGAAACTGTTAGCTCTTATCCTAACCCTGCCGAGGCTATCCGGACCACTTTCTCCCAATATACATTTAAAGCTGGGCAGGTATACAGCATGTGTAAGATAGCAGCAGATTGGCATCTACACTTAAGGCATCTGATTTTATCCGAATTTACATTTGCATCCCACCTCGTTAATCGGTCCGGTGTATAATTGCAGGAGGATCTGTCTCTCAGTTACTGTTTTTTTCTGTACTTACATTCCTTATTTCACTTCTCTTTCACCTGGTTTAGGGCTCAACCTACCTGGTTTTCTACTTTTGCGTGTACCTTCTTTTTGTTCTTGAGTAAGCCAGGATCGTTTGATTTTACTATAATTATATATATAAGATATTGACTCCCAAGGGCTTTGTTTTATTGTAATAGCTTGGATAGGGACTTGTCTTGATGCGAATTGACATAGCACAGAACCTTCGGGGTAGAAGGGTTGTGAAGGTTCTCTGATTCCAAAAGTAACGACGAAACAAAACAGGCACTGGCAAAGCCAAACGGCTGCCAGCCAACACCAGACCTTTTGGCTGTGTCAAAGCTTTTGTTTTTATTTGACGGTAGTGTCACTAGGAGGCTTGATCCACGGTACACTCATTTTAGATACCCATTAGATAGTTCACCCCTATAGCCATACCACAAAATGAAATGAAGATGCTTCAATTCCAGTCCTATACCCTAGAAGGATCAGAAACGCTATTTTGACATCCAGCCCACAGCCCAGAAACCTCCGGGATTATAAGGATAGAAATGATTAGCCGGAGTGAGAACAAAGAGGCTGTGGACCACAAGCATAAGTGTCTACCCATAGAACCATACATAAATACAATAAATCCTACTGACCACTACCTTCCCTCATCATTCACTCACCCAATGTTCATATTGGTATGCGAAAGAATTCTTTATGTGAAGACATTTCTGAAATGCAGATCAAGGATGAGGGAGAAGGAGGGCGTGGCCAGCAGCATGGCCGGTTAGGAAGTACAGTTGCGGAGCTCCCTGTGAGCTGCCTCCAGATCCGGCGAATAATTCAGCCCTGCCATTTCAAAAGTACGGATGTGAGCCTGCAGGTGCCCAGGACCCTCTAGGGACGAGAAATTGGAGGATTCCCTGCGCCTAGGCTAAGATATCTGCCTCGGACTCACCCGCTCGAGAGGCCCGTCTGACCCAAGATGGCGGCCGCAGCTGCTGAGGGAGATCGGACGCTGTAGGACTCTGCTCCTTGTCCTGCTGTCACCGGAGTCCACCGACTAAATCCTGGGCGTGCCACAGCGGAGCGCTTCTCTGCCCCGCCAGGACTTGAAGACTGGCCCTGTGAGGAACGTGGGCGCTTTGATGCACACAGTCACTGCACCAACATGGCGGCCGGAGCCGAGGTGACGCGCCGGCTGTGCTGAGGACTGGCTCCTGATTCCTGTCCGGAAGGTGCCTGGGGGACGGTGTCGGTGAGGGGGCATTCTGGAGTGCGGCAGCGGAGCGGAAGGGCCAGGACCATTGGCCTCTGCGCAGTGGCGAGCCACCCTCTCCCCCCCCTCCTGGCTGTGAGGGCTGCATGGGGGGCACCTGGGCCTGCCTGGACCCCGAATAAAGTGCGCAGCAGGCGGAGAGTGGCTTCCGGTGTCGCCGCTGTCAGAGGTCGGTCCGAGACTGGCCCTGGGCTACCTGTGAAGCCCAGAGGATAGATGGAGGGGAGCACATCGGCCCCCATCGGTCCAGACTGCTTAGAAAGTGCGACGGACGGGGGCCCGAGGCCCCAGGGGTGACCGCACTGCCGGAACGGGTCCCCTGCTGAGGAATTGGACATTGGGGCACGGAGGTGAGAAATAGGGGCACCAGAAGACAGCCGCACGCAGGTGGCCCCACTTGAGAGGGGCGGCCGGCTGCCCCCCCCCCCCACTGTGCCTGCCAGGGACGTGTGACGGTGAGTGGACTAAGCGACACAGAGGCAGCGGCGGACGCCATCAGGCCCCCCCCGCCAGGATAATCGGTATCAAGCCATCCCAATCCATCGCCACAGGGTCACTGCGATAGGATGCCTCGCGGGGGGTCCGGAGTGCCGGCGCCTCAGGTCTGGTGGACGAGGGTGGAGTGTCCCGGTGGCTTGAGTGACCCGGGGATACGGGGGGCCATGGGGTGCCTTGCAGAAAGAAGAGCTGCTGCGTCATCAGAGCCAGCGAGGACAGGGAGAACCACTGGTCAGCGGGCCGGGAGCAGATCGGCGGCGTGACTGGGGCCCTCCGGTAGAGACTAGACAAAGGTTTCCGCCATAAGGGGCAGTGCGGAGAGCCGAGAGACCTGGGTGGAGCCGCTGTGTTACCTTCTCATTAAGACAGGAATCTTGGGGGTGGACGTGCACGCGGTGCCCCCCCCTCCCCCTCGCTGGAGGTTGACGGTGGGAAGTACAAGAGAGTCCTTTCTAGAAACGTGAGGTCATAGAGAAAGACACGATGGGGAAAAGACATCCGGTACTTAAGCAGGCGAGGCAGGAAACCCTGGATAACTATGCCACGGCTCGTCCACAGAGAGAGGTGGCCCCGGTGGCTGCTGGCGCACGCTCGGACACTGCAATGCTACTGGAGGCGATCCAGGCGTCCAGAACAGACATACACGACTCGAGGGCAGCCTTGGAGGTCAAAATAGGTGTGGTGGGCTCGGAGGTCCTGCTCCTACGCCACGATTTCCGGAAGTTAACGGAGAGGGTGACCACGGCGGAAACTCGGATAGGCGATGCAGAAGACGCCCTAAGTACGTTGCGGAAGGACATAGCGGAACTTCAAGCTTCACACCGGCAGCTGCTCTGGAAAGTGGACAACGCGGAAAACAGAGCGCGACGCAACAACCTCCGCTTTGTGGGCTTTAGGGAAGGTATCGAGGGGGAGGACATGGCGTCTTATCTACACTCCTGGTTGAAGCAGACGTTCCGCAGGCAAAAATCTCGAACTGCTTCATCATTAAATGGGCCCAAAGAGCGCTCTTAGCGAAGATATCAAAGGGAGCGAGGCCAAGACCGGTCATTGCACGTTTCTTGAACTTTGCAGACAGAGATCTCATCCTAAGAGAGGCCCGGAAGCTGGGGGAGATTTGACTGGAGAACACATCCATAATGATCTTTCCAGATTATAGCCAGGAGGTCCAGAAACAAAGGTGGTCCTTTGATACAGTAAAAGCAAAACTGAGGGACCTGCATATAACGTATATGCTCCTCTTCCCAGCGAAATTAAAAGTAATCTTTGGGGGCAAGACACTCTTCTTTAGCCGACCTGAGGAAGCATGGCAATGGCTCGAGGAGCGTCCGATTCTCGGAGGGGCAGTGGAGGAAGGTGCCCGGATACGGGGCGAAATGGCGGCCGCTCACCTTAGGGGCAGCCCCCCAAAACTCAAAGACCTAAGAAGCCACGGACGAGAAAACGTACACAGACCACACCGTACCCAGGAGTCACCAACTCGGGGCAAAGGAGACGGGATTCAACGTCCTGTGTGGGGAAAACTGCGGCGCCCGGGTCCAGATTCAGCTGCCTAGTCAACCACGAGGATTCTGAAGAGGGAGATGACACGGAGGACCGATTGTCGGAGGCGGAGGGCGCAGGAGGACGCTCATTGCACCCTCTAGAGGCTGCTATCCGGGAGCTTGAGAAAGGGACGCCCGGCCAGATGGAAGATCTGGGTGATAGAACGCAGGATTCGCATTCCTGATGAGGGACAGGACTGACGTCAGAGCACGCAGCTCATTGCTGAGGGGCCACGCAAGTTACTAACACACCTCTTTGTATTTATTGTTTGTTCTTTATTCAATGCTATGTTTTTCAGTTGCTGGGCTGTTAAGGCGGGAGCGGGACGCTCAACCGTCACGTAACAGTCCAATTTTGGGTTGAGTGGGGGGACCTGAGGGAGGGCGACAGACCTGCTCCGCCAGCAGTCTTGGCTCTGCCGAAGTCGAGACTACAGGGGGTGGGAGGTGGGGTGGGGGGTGGTTACGGATGTTTTTGTTTAGCAGGGGTTGAGGAACAGGAGCCCGGTTGGGGATTGGGCAGGATGGAGGGGGGAGGGGAGTTGGGAAGGGGAAGGGGGGGACAATCATGATATGGAGATCGCGCACTTCAGTACTCCTTACTGCACCTTCGCACAGGCGACAGACTATACTTGGTACTTACCATTCCAGACTGACGGGTGAGCAAGTGGGACAAGACAGGGTTCGGAGGAGTCTCAGTGTTTTGACATGGAATGTTAATGGGCTTGGCAGCAAGATAAAGAGGGGGCTGGTGAACTCGTATATTAAACGATTACACCCTGACATCACGCTGTTACAGGAAACCCACCTTAAAGGGACTAACTGTGCATTCCTTGCTAGGGGGCAATACAGGGTTTTGGCACACGCAGGATATACCTCTGACTCGAGAGGGGTGGCGATTATTGTTAAAAAGACCACGACGTTTCTTGTCGCAAAAACATGGACAGATCCGCAGGGGACATACGTAGGGGTTAAGGGCCCATGGCGCAGGCGTGAGTACACGATACTCTCGGTGTGCGCCCCGCCAAAACTACAGACCATCACTCTCAAGAAAGTGGCAGAGATACTCCTAGATACAGCTGACACCACACGGAAACTTGGGGGGGACTTCAATGATGTGATGGAGGTAGGGCTGGACCGAGCGGGGGCGGCGTCCAGGGATCGGACCCGGACTCCCTTATCCCGACTGATTGATACTATAGGGCTTACAGATGTCTGGAGGTGGCTACACCCCGAACGGAACGCCTACTCCTTTTACTCGGGCGCACATAAGGCATATTCCAGACTGGACTACGTGTTTATGTCCAGGCAAAATTTGACTGTGCACGACACTGCGGAATACCAGGCGAGAGGGATCTCTGATCACTCCCCATTATTAGCTAGAGTCGGAATGAACCGGAATAAGAGTGGAGGCTCCTGGAGACTGCCTGCCTGGGATCTGCAGAATGCAAATGTGTTGAGGGGTCTGCGAGCCGACGTAAAGGTCTATATTGCAGATAACGAGGGAACGGTCCCCTCGGGGGTGACGTTCTGGGAGGCCTTCAAGACAGTTATGCGAGATAGGGCGCAAAACAGACTGGCGGAGGAGAGGAGAAGGCTCCACGCTGAAACAGTAGCGTTGGAGGTGACCCTTCTGGACTTGGAGAGGGAATACCAGACCTCTAGGGACGATACGACACTAAGGAGATTAACGGACCACCAGAAACAATACAGAGAGCTGGTTACTGGGGAGGCCAGAACCCAGGCCTTAGCTACCCTACACCGACTATACGATGTAGGGGATAAGTCGGGCAAACTGATGACGTGGCTCAGCAAAAAGGAACGTGCGGCCAGATGGGTGGAGCAACTCAGAGACTCTGAGTGACTGCTCGTTAGATCTGATGCCCAAATCACCGAGACATTTGGTGACCACTACGAGCTCTTCTATAGGGCCCGGGACTTGGGGACGTGCGAGGAGGCCCTACAATATATGGCACAAATAGACCTGCCGACTCTGACCCCTGAGGCCTCTCAGGCCCTGGAGTCTGACCTCACGCTGGACGATATCACCAAGGCCATAGCCCGGCTGCGACCGGGTAAAACCCCGGGCCCGAACGGGTTCCCGGCGGAGTTCTTTAAGCGGACAGTGGACCTCCTGACACGCCACTTGAAGGGGCTTTTTGAGGGAGCATTACAGGAAGGGCAACTCCTCTAGATTTGAGAACTGCAGTAATAATCCCAATACATAAAGAGGGGAAACCACCAGAAGACTGCGCCTCATATCGCCCCATCTCTCTCTTAAACACGGAGGCCAAACTCCTGGCAACGATCCTGGCGGTGCGACTCAGATCAGTGATATCTGACCTTGTACACTTAGACCAAACGGGATTTCTTCCGGATAGGGCCACCAGGTTAAATCTCCGATGCACCCACAACTGGCTGCAGGAGTTACAGGGGAGGGAGACCCCGCATTGGTTTCTTTCCCTTGATGCCAAAAAAGCCTTTGACGCAGTCCATTGGCCGTTTTTGGAGGGTGTCCTGCAGAGGTTTGGCTTCGGTCCTAAATATCGGAAGTGGGTTCAGCTGTTATACACTGAGCCTAGAGCCAAAGTCAGAGTGAACGGGGTTTTATCGCGGGAATTCCAGGTCCAGAGAGGGACCCGACAGGGTTGCTCGTTGTCCCCCCTCCTTTTTGCACTCACAAAAGAGGTACTGGCGGGCCGGATACGCCAGAATGTAGCTATCAGGGGATTCAGAAGGCTCGAGGCGGACTCGGAAGAAGAGAAAATATTGTTGTATGCGGACGACGTCCTCTTGTACATCACGTATCCGGAAACAACGATATCGGCATTTTTCCTGGACTTGGAAGAATATGGGCAGTATGCGGGCTACCAGATCAATTGGCACAAATCGGTCCTCTATGACCCCAAGGGACTGGGACAGTGGACGGACCTTCCGGGGAGACTGCTGACAACGGTGGAGGGCTTAACGTATCTTGGAGTGTATGTCACTCTGGATCGGCAGCTGTCTTATCGGCAGAATCTGGACCGAATAATCCTGACTTTTATAACAGACGCGACCCGATGGAGACAGCTCCCACTCACACTCTTGGGCCGGGCGGTGATATTTAAGATGATCAAATTGCCTAAGTTTTTATATGCTCTGCAGAACGAGTATTATCCACTCCCGCCGAAAGTGTTTTCGAGAATACATGCTGAGCTGCGCTCCTTTCTTTGGCTGGGTAAGCAATCTAGAGTGGCTCTGACTACCCTTCAGAGGCATCAATATAGTGGAGCAATTTCACTCCCGAATCTAGAGGCGTACTACTGGGCGGAACACATAGCCCCGATCAACGATTGGCTACATGCCCAGGCAGACCACCCCACTTATGCACTTGAACGATATAAAATGTTGTTTCGACCAATGATGAGCTACCTATATGGGGACACCAGGCGGGGACAGCTACTCCCGGCCACGGGTCTCACCCTACAACTTTGGGAAAAGGCGATGAAACGCACGGGCTGGGCTGCGACACCCACGCGACAGACGCCGATCTGGCATTGTTTGTGGCTGATGGAACTGAACAAATTAAGAGGTTTCCAGCGATGGGACGATATTGGTGTCTCCACCTTGGGAAACATAGCAACCAAGGGGGAACTGAAGTCCTTTGCGGCCCTTAGATCAGATTTCGGCCTGAATCACACGCAGTTCTTCAAATACGCGCAGCTACGACATGCCTGGCAGGCCCAAAAGTTCCAATCAGACGGGCTCCCGGAATACGCTCCACTAGAGGGACGGCTCCTGCTGTAGCAAATCCAGGGAAAATTGGTTTCGCTCACGTACAAAACTTTAACAAATAATATGCTAGGCGACTTGGCCAAGCTCAGAAGGAAGTGGGAAAATGAGGTGGGTGACATGGAGGATATCGACTGGGATGTGGTGTTAATGCACCCTAGGGAGGTGGCAATTAAGTCCCGACTGCGCCTCATCCAGTTCAATGTGCTCCTTAGAACCTATTACGACAGGGTAAGGCTTTATAAAATGGGGAGGACCGAGGACACAACGTGCCTTAGATGCAGAGACATGGAAGGGGTCTTCTATCATACAATATGGGCCTGTAGCAAGATACAAGATTATTGGAAGGCGGTTTTTGAGGAGTTGGGTGAGGTACTGGAGACCCCTCTACAACCTGAGCCTAGGCTGGCCCTCCTGGGCATGACAGTTGATGTGGACCTGGCCCACCCTCTACTGACTTTTCTGGTGCTGGCTTTAGTGGTGGCAAAAAGGGACATAGCCAAGTATTGGGTAGCTTCGGAACCGCCGGGGATGGATGAGTGGAGGCGAGGGCTAGACCTTTATATGGCTGCTGAGAGAGTCCCTTACAAGGCGAGGGGGTGCCCGAAAAAGTTTTGAAAGATTTGGGGCAGATGGAGACACTATCACGGGATGGATGGAGGGTTCTGAGGGGGATGGAGGCGGTGGAGTAATGGATATCTGTGAGAGTCCACGATGGAGGACTGAGTGTCCGAATATAAGAGACATTTGCGCTTTGGCACTTTGGACTTTGGGTCGGATCGACAAGGACCTTGGTAGAACTGTCATGCGGAGAGGGCGGTGGGGGGGACATGAGTGTGCGAATTGCTGATTTCATGATTGTACGGTTGTATTATGATAAAATGCTAATAAAAATACCAAAAAAAAAAAAAAAGCTGAGGGAGAAGGAATATGTCTGGAAATGTTTTCTGAAATATGTGATTCGTACACTTCCACATATATTTGGGAGGAATGTTTAAGGGTTCCATTCTGAGTATGAAGTAAAAACCTATTTGGACAGTAAAATACAATCCTGGTGTCTGCTCCTCCCGTACCAGACATTTCACCAGGTAATTACTCATCAGGAAACAGGATGAAAACGGGAAACCACCAGGGGAATTGTGTGAGCTGATACTGATTGATACCCAGAGTAATTCTACATTTCGCAATAGGCCACGTATATTCCACTTGAAACTGCTCCACTTTGGAAATTACTGATATATGTGCTAGTGCAAATATCAGGTGTGAAATTGCCAATGCAGAACTACCGCATGTCCTAACAGAACACTTCAGTTCTGTATTCCTGCTGGAAGTGAAGTAGTGTAATGTTTAAACAGACCCCCCAGGATATAGCGGCTTTTGTAAAAATGCCGCGATTTCTACAAAAGTGCGGATTTCAGGGGCACTTTTGTAAAAATCACAGTATTTTTACAAAAGTGCTGATTTCGTGGAAAACAGCGAATTCGCGAAATCCTGGAGGGTCTGACTAATGGAACCCTTCACACTGGTCTTTGAAGGTGACCCTTTCAGCAGGACTAATCCGGTCCCCGTATCCGGCCCACACTCCATAGTGTTCAGACTGAACTTGTGACTTTCACCCACTCTAGCACATTCAGGTAATGGTGAGTGGCACTTTGTGCTTTTCGATATTTCACTTACCTGAGATCTTTTAAATTCCCTAATTACAGTTCTACTGATTGGATTTTTATCATTTTGGTGTAAAATAATGTATTAAACATTACTCTTTTTTTTAGTTGGTGTGGATTTTTCTTTTGTTGTGTTTTCACTTTATTACTGATTGAAGTGCTGCATACATACTTTGTGAATTACTTCTAAAATAAGCTAGACTGCTGTTGTGCCAAACAACTTAAGCACAGGTTAATCTGCAGTTTGCTTGTGACTTCACCCTAAAGAAATTGTGGTAGCTGCTTGAAAGGGTTTCACACCCTTCAACCAGTAACCCAATTTCCAACTGATTGCTTTGGTGCCCTAACTTCTCTGGGGGTAAGCACAATCTCATGGTGAAATTTATGGGTGTCTTGTTCCTTTGACTCTCACGTGCCCCCTACTTCTGGGACGCATATGTGCTGGTCAAAATAGCAGTGTAACCTGCACACACAGGTTGCAATGTCAGGGCTGAGACATATTTGAAAGGCTACTTAAGTAGGTAGCACAATATGTGCCGCAGTCTCATTAGTAATATATAATAAAAGAGGCCCTGGGTACATGTAGTACCACTTTACTAAGGCCCTACGAGTAAATAAAATATGTCAATTGAGTGTAAGCCAATTTTACAATGTGTTAAGAAGGAGCGAGCACAATCACTTTAGCACTGGTTGGCACTGGTAAAGTCGGCATTGTCCTAAAACCAGCAAAAAAGAAGTCAATAATAAATCAGAACCCCTCCAGAGCTTTAGATCCAGCAGCGCTGAGACACCCTAGGGTATTTGCGCGCTATATAAGTTGTATAAATAAATAAAATAAATAAATAAATCAAAAATAGGAGAATGGAAGGCAAACATATGGGGGAAAATGATGTCAAGGATGACAGGCCCAACAGCTCTGCTATGTTTGTTTGTCTATGCCCACACATGTCTTCTGCTTCCCTGTCAAACTTTAGAGGGGTCTCCTGATGAGCTATGAAGACAATGCTTATCTCTCGTTGTATTATTCAGGCTGAAAGGAACAGCCTCTAAAATTCACAACCTGTCCCCTTGCTCCAGAAACATAAGCTACACTCCCATGTAATGTACCTAATATTTTACGAGGCATTTGATTTGCCAGTTGAGAGGCACAGCAATTATTGAAATTAAGACACAAAACTCGAGAGCTAAGTTTCATTAGTGGGAGACTCTATACACCTCATGCATGAATGTATGAAAGCATTCAGCTAAGGTCTCTTTAGCTGGCCATAAGTACATGCACTTAAAACTTGCCACTCCGCCAATCCAGATCCTACTCACAAATCTACCCAGCAGTTCAAGCCAGCTCGCTTTAAGGGGCGACTTAACTGGTCCTCCAAAAATTCTAGTGTACCTGGGGAATTCCAGATTGGGACTGAAGACATATGATATGGGATACTAAAGCTCTTTCTAAAGTATACCCAAGTTCTTAACACTGTTTTTCAAAAACTTCAGCCTAACGTTTTAAAAGTATTTTGGATCCACATATTTGAACAAGTGGTTCTGCCCCAATCCACTAAGCATTGCCTCATATAGTTTACCCATTGAGGATCGATCTGCTTTGTTGGCCAACATCCGAATGTTCTTAAAATGGAATGGGTAACAATACATCGGGCGATCAGGCATAGCCAGCCCTCCTTCCACCAACTTTTTCCATGCAAACCTGATCCCCCTTGAGGCCCAAATAAAGCTTCCAATGTTTTCCTGCAGTTGAGTGTTACACTCTTCGAAGAATGTAAGAGGTATAGGGTTAAACAGAAAAGTAAATTTTGGGAGAACAATCATCTTAACCAAATTAACTGTACCATTGATGTTAAGTGGCAAATTGGTCGATCGCACTAAAAGTTTCTCCATTTCTTAACTTACTTTTTTCCAATTGACTTGCGGGATGTCCTCTGAGTTATACAAACTCCCAGATATCTCATCTGGGAATAATCATATCTGGGTTCCAAGACATAACCACGGTTTTATCCGCATTGACCAAATACCCCGATATTTTGCCAAATTCTACGGCCATCTCAATCAATCTGCGGGTTCATTATGTAGATGTGGTGTCCATTTGTCGTTTTTTCACTTTATTACTGTCCGTGTGCAGAAATACTTTACACACTGCCACACACTTCTTCTGAGATAAACCGGTCTGCTCGTGCCAAGCTAACAAGGGGGTGAGCAGGGGTTATTATAGAAGTGTATCCCCCTTACCCTTACTAGGAAGAAGGGACTTGGACAACGGTGCAAACCTTTGCCAATTAGAGACCCCCATTTCTAACACACAACCACTACTGTTAAAGGAGATTTCTGGGCGTCCGCCATATCAATGGCACCCATCAACAAGTAAATAAGCTCATCTAACTGCCGCCCTGTCATAAACCCCCTCTGATCCGAGTGGGTGACACTCTTAATTACTCTAGCCAACCTGATGGCCAATATCCCTGATAAGATCTTATAATCAACGTTTAATAGGGTTATTGGTCTATAAGATTCTAATCTAGCAGGGTTTTTAGCTGGTTTTAATACTAGAACTATAGTGGCCTCTGACCATGAAACTTGAGATTCTTCCCCTTGCATATATATTGCATTAAACAGCGCCTTTAATATTGGGGTTTGTGTCTCAATTATTGCCTTATATGGCTCAAATGGGAGACCATCGGGGCCTGCAGCTTTACCACCTTTTATTCTTGTACACTGGGTCTTTATTTCCTCTTCTGTGACTTCTGACCCTAATATATCGACTTGTGCCCTTTTTAATCTCAGTAGATCTTTATCCATTAGCCAAGAATCTATTATCTCCCTTTCCGGCTATAGGTCCTCTTCATATAGCCTACTCATATGCCTCAGAGCTTCTCCTCTGATCTCAGTATTAGTATCCAGAGGCAGCCCTGATTCTGAATCCACCAAGACACGTATTGTATTCCTAGCTTTATCTGCTCTGACTTTCCAAGCCAAGAGTGAACTACATCTCTCACCCTATGAGCAGTGTTGCAGCTTACTAACTATCCATGTTCTGTGATTTTCTTTGCCAGCTGACTCTTATACTCTGCCTGCATATCCTAAAATTCTCCTCGCAGGATAGATATCCTAGCTGAACCCTCCGATGAAGCATTCTGAAGTTCTGTTTCTTTCAGCTTTATTTCAGCTTGAAGTGTCTCTACTTTGCTTAGTATTTCTTGCTTCCTTCTACTCATTATGGCGTTGATTTCCACTCTTGGGTATGCCTTATAGGTATCCCACACTATGGCTCTATCAAGAGTCCACCTTCTCTGTCCCTGTTGTTCGTGAAGTCTTAAGACTAAAGTCCCGGGAGAATGATCTGAAAGTAAAGCTGGGCCATGGGCGACTGACTCTACTTCGTCATATAGGGAATAGTCAATCCAAAAATAATCTATCCATGAATGATGTCCATATTTTTTGCTATAAGAAGTAGAAGCCTTGGCGGAACCCATCTTCCTATGGCAAGCGTCTAACAAATTCAGTTCTACCATCATATCTTTTAACTTACGCAAAGTTCTATCTAGGTCTTTATTTAATACAATGTTAAAATATCCCCCTATAACAATGGGGACAGACATTTCCAAACGATGGTGTTGCAGTTAAGGTAAAAGTGACCTTAGATTTGCATTGCAGACAGAGTAAACTATATAAAAGGAACAGACGCAGGTCATTGTACCATGTGCCAAACAAATGTTACATTTTAATACAGTGTAGACAACTGAACAATATAAAAACACCATAGATCATACAATATACCTAAAGGCAAAGATGTATTCCCTTTTAGTATCCAAATAATTTGCAAGGTATCATCATCACTGTGTGTCCGGTTGTATAAGGTGTAGACTCGTTTTAATATGCCACAAGGCTTTCTGTGTGCAGTTGATAGGCTCATCAAACAACAGCCCTTCCCACCAACATACGGATGTAAATTTGTGCTTACACCTTTTATGTGCAACTTACCCTGTAGAAAAATATTTTTACTGGAGGTTGAAGCTTAAAGCCAATTTTTAAAGGCCATTACAGTACATGAAATTCCATTTGAGAGTTTCATAGCATAGCAGTGGTCAAAATCAGAAGTCTAAAATGGATAAATGTGGGTTTTCATGGTTAGATCCCATCTCCTAGACTAAGTTTGCTTTTTGTTGTAGCACAGCAGAGATAGGTATGAAAGTGGTTCTGTGCTTTTGAAAAGTCTCAGTAGCGCTTAATGTAACACAGCGATAATCCTAAAGCCAACACATTTTGTTGCCAGATGCTAATTCCCATCGAATGTTTGGTAAGACACCTACAGCCTGATTCATCAAGCTGATTTGCGCTCGCAAAGGGCCAGATTCTGAGAATCTGGCCCTTTGCGAGTGCGATTTTTGCATTTGGTATTCATCATCCCAAATGCAAAAATCACTATTAGCGAAATGGCATATTTGCGAGGAATTGGATTTGAGGAATCTCTAATAGAGATTCCTTAAATGCAATTCATCAACCAAATAGAAATAGCGAAATCGCAATATTTGGTCTCAATTTACCACCAGGTCTGACTTGGTGGTAAATTGCGTAAATAGTGTAAAAAGCACTTTAGTGCATTTTTTTCTTTTGCATGTTACACACACACATGTCCTTTGGACATGTGTGTGCGCAACACCTGTTCAAATGTGCATTTTAGGGGTGCTACAGGGTGTCCTTTGGACACCCCTGGCACCCTTAAAATCGCTATCTGATTTGCGAGTAGCAAATTGCTACTCGCAAATAAGGGATACTCCCCATTCATTCCTATGGGCCTTTTGGCCCATAGGAATGAATGAGGAGTTATTCCTTTTTTTGCGAGTAGAAAATTGCTACTCGCAAATAGAGAACATGTAGGAATCGCTATTTATTTAGCAATTCCTACATGAATACCGTTTTGCGTGTGCTCAAAAGCGAGTCGCTATGATTCGCTATTAGGGCCACGCAAAACGGCCCATTGATGAATCAGGCTGCTAGTGCCGTATTACGGAATAATTTGCACCTGGCGCACACAAATGTGCGCTGTGTCATCTCTGCTGCTCCCCATGGAATGTTTATTGATGCACTGTATTATGTTTCTGCTGCGCAAAACCTGTCTATAATAGGAAACTGTTTGTGTGGAATGCTGCAGCCAAAAATGCATTTACACCTGCGCTAATACAATATGCGCACATAAACACTAAGAGCAAAGTCTGCGCCAACATCGCGGTGCATTACAAACTGTTCTTCCTTAATGCCAACGGGTGCATACTCTGACGCATAGCGACAACTAGCACCGGCACAGTCATGTGTAATACGGCCCCAAGATGGAAAGGCTCTGTGATCTCAGGAGCTATTCAGCTAACATCAACCAGAAGTCTTTTTGCTAAATTGTGACTTACTGCTTCCCCCAAGGATAGATAGGCTAGTCATCCAAAGATGCAAACCTGCTCTCCGGTTTCTGTAAGAGCAGACTGACTCACAACCCAAACAGTAGAGCAGAAGGTCCCATTGTTGCTGTGGATGGAACCCAGGGGGCAAGCTTTCCAATGGATTAACTCTTGCCAAGAAGGAAAGCTGCATTTATTGGTACAATAAGTAAAAATATGTAATCTAAAGCTTAAACCTACACATGACAACTATTAAACCTAATTAGTCAATTTGTCCCTTAAAATTCAATCGAAATATATCAAAAATAGTGCCCTTTCTGTTTATACTTCAGTTCTGTGATGGTAAAAAAAAGTATGCTATTGCTTGGCTGTAGTTTAAGTATTTGTCTCAGGCACCCAGTGAAAATGTCTCCCTCAAAACATTGGGGGCAAACCACTGGAAGCTAAAACATAAGTGTCAATCGCTGACCAAGGATGTCCACATTAGTTGCTCCAAACTTGTTGGGTTTTGGCAGAGGGTTCCTTCTGAAAGAATTCTTCCCTGCTGTACACCCACAGTTGTAATGCATGTAGGAAGCATTCTATTTCCCAGAGTGTGAGTTAATATAGGGCCGTGAAGCGAGAAGTACTTTTGTCTAAGCAACGCATAACGCTTGATATGTGTATGTAATTATCATGCTGGTGTATCACATATATTTATGAGATCGCATTTTGAAAGTGAAATGGTTCCACTCCATCTATTATATTTTAAAATTGACTACGATATCAAGTAGAATTTGAATGGTATTATGCTTTTAACAGGAGCTGTAAACAGTGCCAAGCTGATTGAAGCTATGTAATTAGATTCCGTTTCAGCTGCTGGACTTTCCATTTAGAGCCGCTGAGTATATAATCTGGGCGGAAATACATCTGTCCTTGAGTTCTTAAGTGAGAGGTGTATATAGAGTGTAATTTCATGGGTGAAAAACCTTAACTGCTCATTACCTTCCTTCACATTATTTTGGCATTAGAAATGAATCGCTGTAATTGAAGTCAATCATGGGTAAAAGAAGTTGTCTTTGTATAACTGCGAAAAAAGGCAACTTGCACAGTTAAATCAATATTGGTGTTTAGAACGTGATGTTCGGGGTTATTAATCACAAAAGTCTTTTAATCAAAATATGTGTTTATACATAGAGTGTCGAGTTTGCTTACCCGTGTTGACTTTGGGTACATCAATCTCTATCACTTCATGTCCCTACAGCGGTTGGTGTAAGGACCCAGAATCACTCTGTGGTCTCATAGTGGAGCAGTGCGAATGGCTACAACCCTCAGTTTTAACAAGTGAGGCCACTTTAAGTGTTGTGCTGTGCACTGTGGGCAGCTTTCTCTGGCTAAATACCACCTCATGGTGAAGGAAAAGGAATGAGAGTTAGGTAGGGAAAACTGTTCTACACATCTTGCCTTCCCACAATACACCGGTGTAATTTGTAAACTGGAGAATTCAGAACTTTAAATAGGTTTTATCTCTCCTCTCATTTGGAATTATTATTTTTACTCAGTTTGAAGTTTAACCTCTACATTGCACATAGCGCATGCATTAAATCGCTCAACATTTCATACTCATGACTGCCTCTGTATGACCCTGTGGCCAAGCACCTTTAACAATTTCCCCTTTTCAGATGATTGCCTAGCTTCTAAACCCAGTGTAATGGTTTAAAGAATACAAATTTGCCAAAAGAACACATTCTTCCATAAAAAAATACTCGGATTTCTTAGTGAATGTTGACAATTAGGAGAAGGATTGGAAACAGCACTAATATCGTAGATTCCTTTAGATATATACTCAACAGTATTAAGGGGGTCAAAAATTGGCTATAGGTGATTCACCAAAAACTTCATTCCCTACTGGTTTCAAACAATAGGAATATCACCACTAAAATAGAGGTCATATGTTTGATGACAAAACCCATCGACTGAGGAGTAAAGCAAGCATGCATGAAAACTCCTTCCCTTGGTTTCAGTCACTGAGACTGGTTTCTTTTGATTTCAAGCTTCCATTTGCAAGTGCCACAAAGAACATCAGGTTACATTTGGTAACATGCTGCTCTAGCCTTGGAACTGCAGAAAGTCAGCTAATGGAGTTGAGGTTGGGCTTGTCCATCATGCGCCCTTTTGCCCAATCACAAGCAAGGAAAAGGTACCGCCCCTCGAATACTATTCTAGGTTCTGGTTAGGGAAAAGATCATGAACCTGGCGCTCTCGCGCTGTTTGCTGGAAATTTGAATCTGTGAGCCCTTGCAACGCAAAGCAAATGCGTGTTCCGGATAACTTCGGGTACGTTATATTTTCAGCAATTTGCTCCTCCTGTGTATGTGTGATTGCATGCCACGTTCGTGTGTCTGCGTGCGTGCACGAGTGTGGGTGTCTCAATAAGAGTTTGCATGGGTAAGAGTACCCACTACCCAGTCCCTGCGGGGGTGAGGCGTTTTTTTCTTTCTAAGTTGGCTGGCACAGGTACACACAGCAAAGGAAGCCTCTCTGATTCGGTGTACAAAATGAAATATGTTAGAATAAAAATACCCATGTGAGTTGCAATGAGTAGATTTAGATGGGTGTGGCAAAAGGATGGAGGCACACTTAGGTTATAAGAAGAGCCCGCTAATGAATTCTAACAGTTGTAAATTATTTCCAGCAGAGCAGATGCACAGTGTTGCCCTGTGTCTAAACAGCACCCCTTTCAGACTCAAATCTCTTCAGAATTCGCATATTGTCTCACAATAAAGCCCTTATCAGGCACACACAGCCTGTGTGACACAGGCTCGGGTACACATTTGAAGAAAATAAATACTTAAAATTACTTCCGGCTTCCTTAAAACGACACCTTAGACACTGGAAAAACGCTAATATCAGCCATGTCATTTTGTTATAGTTATTCAAATTTTGTTGATAATATGTGCATTCCAAGAAATGTGGACGAAAAACAGTTCATTATTATGTGTTAAGATAGCTTAGTGAGTTAAACACCTGCTCAGCTCAAGGTGCAACTTTTATTGGACATGTTTATTTATTGTTATTTATTGCATTATAAAGCGCCTGACTCACCCCAAATAGGGTATCTCCGCGCTAAGGACGCTGGGGGTCTGGCAGGTTAAAGTCGTCAGCCTTTCATCATTCTGAAGTTGTTTCAATGTGACCCCTTGAATAAATAAAGTAAGAATAAATACATGCCAACATTTTGAGCCTGGAAAGAGGAGGATTTTGAAAAAAAAAAATCGGAGGAAATGGATTTTTCCCATTGACGACTCTGAAGTGGAGGACATTTTAGTTGGGAGACCCCCTATAATAGAGCCTTTTTTGGCTTAAATATAATTTGGCTCCCGGCTGAATCAAGTCTGTTGGCACGGATGATGATCAGACATTATTTATCAATCATAAAAAAAAGTAAATGTTTGAAAACGACACTATTCCGACTTGCCTTCAGCTAAACACAGAAAAACCACCACTGGGTCTGGGCTCCCAACGGCACAGCTTGCCACAAGCTATAATGAACAAAAGAGATGCACGTGCCGCTATTTACTTCGCCTGAACTATTTTCTCAAAACATCTGAACTAGAACACCATGTTTCGTGTGTATTATCACTTCTTTTATTTGTTTTATATTTTATTTTTATATTCACCAATTTGGTATATCAATTTGCTAAATTCACATTTTTTTAAAGACCTTATGTACACAAAGAAAAACAACATTCATATTTACATTAGCAAAAAACAGTTTAAATATACAATTCAAAAAAGTTAAACATTCAAGCCACCATTCATTCATCTGACATACCACAACAAACAACAAAAACAATATGCTTTTTAAATAAATACTGGAATGCAATTATTCACAGTTAAGCCATCTACAGTTAGTATTCTCAAAGGGCATCTATTTTTACAATTCTTGGAACCCTTTTTCTATTTTTTGGCTTATTGAAAGGTCTACGCGTTTCAAACTCGTATTATTTTGGAGTTCTCATCAGGACCGTTGTCTCTTGTATTTCAGAATGTGGACGGAATCAAGAAAGCCCCCGACGGGTACAGATTATTTTATTTTATGTGTCCGTGTTTTGTTGGTTTACACCGTATCCTGCTCTCCGCTCACTGGCGGGAGAGCACAGGCGTCTATGTCCGAGTTTCGTGTGCCTCCACCTTAGAAGGACGGGGCATGGAGCATACAGTTGGTCTCCTTCCGAATCGAAGACGCCGCGTTACTATCGCATTGACTTCCGGGTCCTTTGCGGACCATGGCAAATTGATATACCAAATTGGTGAATATAAAAATAAAATATAATACAAATAAAAGAAGTGATAATACACACGAAACATGGTGTTTTAGTTCAGATGTTTTGAGAAAATAGTTCAGGCGAAGTAAATAGCGGCACGTGCATCTCTTTTGTTCATTTCAGCTAAACACAGCACTGACTCGGGCTGCAACTGATGAGCATTGGATACTAACAAAACCCGCCTGATCATACTCATTTGCTCTCATCTTTCTTATGTCCAAGTACCTGTATAGCTGTCAAAGCTTTTTTCTAAATTTGCAATGTCAGTTCCCATATCATTTTTAATACTAATGATTTTATGATGGGTATAGTCATAACCAATTCATTATTAATGTTGCACTTTCTTTATGTACCTAATCCAACCTTCTGAAGGACACCTCCGCTGTGAGTTCCGATGTAGGTCTGCTAGATCACTGGTGTATGAATCTTTGTTTGAAATGGTTTATAAATGATTAGTACATCTCCAGATTGTGTTATTGCTGTGGAAGTTAATGCCCCAGTTACTTACAGGTAATCTGCATTACTCCGAATCCAGGTAAAACAATCAGGATTTATAAGGTGCGGCAAATCACCAAAAAGGGTACCCAGGAGCTTGTAGGTCCCATAGGCTTATTCGATCAGACCGGTCTTTGGGCCAATCAGAATTCCGGAAGTAAGGTGATGGCCCGGAGGTGTGTGGGGAGGCTGTTCTTGGTCTTTGCTGCAATGTGGGAGAAGGAGCTTTGGTAAATGCGGGTAGTATGGGCAAGTGAAATGGAGGTGGAGCGCAGTCTTCTCAATGGTTGGTGGAAGTTCAGACAATGGTTAATGTTGGCAGGTCCTTGGCTGCGTAGAGCCTTGTGTGCGTGGGTGAGCAGCTTGAATTGGTATCTCTTCTGTACAGGGAGCCAGTGGAAGTGCCTGAGGTGGGTTTGTCAGGGAAGGCAGAGGATAAAATCAGGATGATTTTAAAAGATATTAAGAGCTCTCAGAAGTCAGAGGTCCCCCTTGTGAATGAAAACAATGCCATTTAGTGTATTATTCCTTCAAACAGTGCTATTACTGAACCTTTTATCCTCTGGAATGACAAACCACTGTCTTATGATATCTCAAAAGAGAGGCTAGACAGCCTCGATCAAAACTCTATGGAAGCTTTTCACACTGTATGGGACCATGAAGTCTGTATCCCCTTTGGACCTTCTTCCCTCCAACCAATGGCAAAAATGGGAAGACGACTTATCACTCCCACTGTTACAACTCTGCAACCAGTCCCTCAAATCAGGTGTTGTGCCGGCATGCTGGAAAAAGGCCATAGTAAAGCCATTGCTTCAGACTACCCTACAATTTTAGCCCACTACAAACCAATTTCTCTCCTTCCATTTCCAATAAAGATTTTGGAGCAATATGTCAGTAAAGCTTTGCCCCATCATCTGGAAGAGTATTTTTTGGTCAGAGGATGAATTATTTGGCTTCAGACCAGGCTATGGCACTGGCACCAAGACTGCTTTACTTTGTGCCACTGACGAAATTCGTAGGATGGTCAACAACGGTCAGCCGGTAGTGGTTGTCCTTCTCGATCTGTCAGCTGCCTTTGACACATGAACCACCACCCCCTGCTCACGAGATTAGCCACTGTAGTTGTTGTTGGTCTTATGTCAAAATGGCTAAAATCATATCTGCGTGATCGCTGCTCGGCTGTTGCTTTGTCCCCTTCTGTTCTAGCTTCAGAAATAGTTCTTAACTCACTCAGATTTTGTTTAATGTCTATATCAGGCCGTTGATTTCGTTGATCAAAACCTATAAGATCACTATAATTAACTATGCAGACGATACTCAGCTGATGTTATCACTTAACAACAATCAATTTGACACTTTAAGCAACTTTCAGGCCTGTATAACTGACATTTCAAATGGGATGAGTGTAAATTTGCTGAAACTAAATGGAGGTAAAACAGAACTTCTTTGTTTCTCTCCTAGTAAGGGTCTGGTGCCTATGACCTCTAATTTCTGGGTTCTTTCCACAGAGACTATCCTTGCTTTCTCAGAGAAGGTTTGTAACCTTGGAGTTACTTCAGATGAACATCTTTTTCTCGCAAAGCATGTTAATGGAGTGGTAGAGGTTTGCTTTGTACATCTTCAGAGCCTTAGAAAGCTCTTCCCAATGTTACCTGTTAGAACCAAATCTGTAATTGCTAGCTGTGTAGTGTTTAGCAGACTGGAGTACTGTAATGCCCTTCTCTTTGGAGACCCTAATTATCTGATTAAGAGACTGGACAGAGTTCAGATTGCTATATCCAAACTGACTCTAAATAGATCACGGAATTCTCCCGCCTCCATTGCTCTTGGCAACCTTCACTGGCTAATGTTGAAATGGCTCACACACCGATTTGAACCTTGTTTTATACGTAGTGGTGCTTTTTCTTTGATTTTTGGTGCGCATCAGGGTATTGCCTTCTGATCTAAGGCGTGACCGAATTATTTAAAAGTAGCGCTCCCCCTAGGGAAGCACCCCGAGTTGCACTGCTGGATTCCCGTTTGGTAAAAGTTCATCCAATTTCGTAATCTTTAATCCAAATTAATAAAACTTCACTTGATTGTCTTTCAAGTGGTTCCTTTATTGTATTTCTACATTTATGGCATGATAGTATTTCATTTCTATACATTAGTTGTTGGATCAATTCCCAAATGAATTCCTCGAATTTAACAATCCCAATGCATTTTGGGCTGGATATCCCTTTTTCAGGGGATGTTTAATTCTGAACAATAATGGAAGTGAAAAGAAATGTCAAGGTTATAAAGACTACCCATCACTAGGTGGCACATGTGATGGCGCTCATGTGTGGTAGGTCTTGTGCATGCTGCTTTTCCAGCGTGTTAATGGCTGGTTTAGTCAAGGTGGCTGTATCAGTGAACAGTGTGGGTGTGTAATCAAATGCGCATGATTAATTGTGTTCACCCCAAGCGTGGGTTAAAAAATCGGTGTTAATCAAGGAGCAACAGTGGATAAACGGTACAAGAGCATCATATCATGTGTTGCAGGGGGTCTAAACTACATGGAAGAGCTCCATGTTCATTCATGCTTGACGCAAGTAAAATTAAATCTGTATAAAACAGAAAACCATAAGAGCATGGTTGGTGAAAGAACACTGTATGATTAGTAAATGCAAATGGTCAAAACTGCATTGAAAATATCCCATGCTCTCTCATGTTTGTCACAAAGTCTGACATCGACAGGATAGTCTTCACTACTCCGAGTCCAGGTCTTCCCGAAACAGTGCTCACATGTGAGATATGATCTCCAGTCTGCAGACTTGTTCCTTAGCTGACTTATATTACTTCTCCTAATATGGCGGCTGACCTAGCCACCCCTAGAAAAGGAAGGAAATACTACATCAAAGCATGTTAATTACCTAAGCTATGAAAGACAGCCAACAGGAAAGATATATATTCAATCCCACCCTCTGGGAACGAGAAGGCAATATATAGGACTGTACCAGGGAAGTGCTGGAGTCAGAGTAATGAAGAGGACTGGTAAGTAACTGGGGCATTACCCCCTCGGTTGCCTTCCCCCGCTCCGGTCCTCAGATGCAAGACTATACCCAAGTATACCACATTGATTATATCCATGACATGGAGCAAAAACATTTTAAATATAACTTTAATGCTTGCAAACATTAAACACTGTATGCTAAAAATGACAAAATTGTGGAATTATACAGGCAGACATTATGTAACTGAAGACAGAACATGATTTCCAAAAGAGGATGAGAAACCTCTTTCTCCATGAGGCCCTATAATGGTATAAAAAAAGTCTGAGGAGCGCTCCTTGTTGCTGCACCGCAAATTTATCGAAGAGAGGCCCACTTGCCAGTCTTATTCTCCAACTCCCTGTGCATCAGCATGTGAAACCAGTGTTGAAACAACTCCATTGGCTCCCGCTGAGTCAACGTAGTGCTTTTAAGCTGGCCTCTATGGTTCACAAGGCGCTACTCGGAGGAGGGCCTAAGTTTATTTCCAACAAAATTAGGAAATATACCCCGTCCCGCACTTTACGCTCCTCCAGCCAACACCTACTGGGTATCCCCAAGTTTAGGCGCATCAAACATGGGGGACTGTGGTTTTCCACCCTCGCTCCTCAAGAGTGGAATAAAATCCCTTCGCCAATACGGACAATAAATAACCACCTCCAGTTTAGAAAACAGCTGAAAACCTGGTTCTTCACACAAGCCCACTCCAATTAACCACTCCTCACAGTTAGAGCCCTGCCTTCCGAAGCGCCAAGAAACCTACCCGGTGTACTTAGCACTATACAAGCATTTCTTACATTACATTACATTACTTGAAGGACGCCCATGAAGCTGAAGTGCCTCTGGTCGACCTTCCATGAACATGCAGGGGAACAGACTCAAGTGATAACCCATAAGCTTTAATAATGGCAGACTTAAGCCATTTAGAAATAGTAGCTGATGATAGAGTAGAACCTTTATTAGGAATACAAAAGGTAACAAAGAGGGAATCCACCTTTCTAAAAGGCGAAGATTGCTCCAAGTAAATGGACAATGCTCTATGCAAATCGAAAGTATGCATCTGAGGCGGGAGCAGAAAAAAAGAAAGATAGCACAATATCATCTGTACAATGAATAAGGAACTTTAGGCAAAAATGCACCACTTGGAGAAAGAACCACCTTATCCGGAAAGAAACTGATAAATGGTGGAACTGACAGAAGAGCTCGAATCTCACTGACCCGTCTCTCTGAACAAACAGCAACTAGAAAACAACCTTTTTAGTAAGAAATTTGAAGTCTTCTGACTCAAGTGTCTCAAATAGAAGACCAGTTAAAGCCTTCAATACCAAATGTAAGTCCCAAGTTGGGGTTGGGGAGTGAATTAGGGGACGCTGCAAAAAGAAGTTACGCAGGAGGCAAGATGCCAAAGGTCACCTTGAAAGCTTAACGGAATCAGCCACTTCTTCCGAACATCCCTTCTCAAGGAGCATTACCCTTTCAACAGCCAGACCCCCAGGTTCAATCGGCTGAGACAGTTCTGAGAGGGGATTGGCTGACTCAGAGGAGAGGAATGAAGAGAAAAACCCACGCCTTTGTGATCGCCAGCTGGCAAAGTAGAGGAAACCACGTTCTCCAAGACTGTGTGGGACAACTAGTAGGACTTCGGTCTGATCTGTCTGAATTCTATGCAAGACTTAAGGAATTAGGGGAAAGGAAGGGCAAGGGAGGAAAACAATACAGAAGACAACATTGTTGATGGCTGCTCATGCACTCATTGGCTGCTTGTGAGGTGTGTCAATGAGTATAAATAGCACAGCGTCATTCTCTATACAGGCCTCTGGGGAAGGGGTTTGTTTTAAATCAGGTGCACTGTTTATCGTAGAGAAGCACTGAGTGTATATATAATTTAGTGAGTTTTTCATTCACTCCAGAGGCGTTTATGTATCTGTATTACTTTTAGATAAGGGTAACCGTGGGGACAATCACATGTAACCAGGAGCGCCCTGTGCAGATAAGAGTGGTGGGGCGGGACGGGGAGGACTCTACAGATAATGATGAGAGAGAATTATTTATTTCATTTTCCCTCGTCAATATCTGTTGAGTCCCCCTCCCAATCCGCCCCACCAACCCACTGCTCTTACCCTCACGGGCCGCGGCTGCATGTAACATAAATACCTGACTGGTACTGATGCGTTCAGCATTGACCTTTATGACTGTTTATCGTCCAAGGTCTTCAGGAGACCTCTATGAAAATGTGTCCTTTCAATCTAAAGGGATTACGTAAATGCTATACCAAATACTTTAAAAGAGTTTTAAAATATATATTTCGCACCATATTTCTTCGAGACTCGAGGGTTCCTCTAAAGTTTTTTTTCCTTTTTGGTACCAGGTGGACAGTTAATGATCATCATCTTTCTCTTGTTCACAATGAATCTGACTCCTTCTGTGCCTCCTGTAGGGGTCTTCAATCAGGGAACATCAGTGTTCACCCATATGTAAACATTCGTCTGGAGCACATCTCATCCTAGCACACATTCAAGTGGATGTTCCATCCACTTGCAGATTTCATCAGGATATTCGGTAGAGGTCCAACCTGGGCCCATTATATCTTAACTCTGTCAATTCCTGGAGTTCAAAGGATCACTGTTTTATGTGTTCATTTAAAAAAGTTCAGGTTGAATCAAAGACCAAGGGTCACCTGAAGTGCAAATCAGCACCCAACAGATAGTGATTGAGATCACAAATGGAGTTGCACTCTTATTTGTTCATAGTGCCATGGCTAAAGATGTGTCCCAACTCCTTGGTTCACCATGACCACAACAGTTGATCACCAGAGTCTGTCAATGATAAACAGATGTGTTATGTGCCTTGGCCCATATTATGTGTATAGCATTAGCATCTGGTACTCACAAATATCTCATACATTGTGAATTGAACTTCTTTAAAACAGTATAATGCGTAATCCCTGGGAACACCAGCAAACCAACGGTGTCAATTTTAGCTGAAGGCAATGAATTTACAGAATTGGAGCAAATGTTCTGTAGTCTAAATCCAGCATAGATCATTGCTAGTTCAGTGCCAAAATCATTCTAGCCAAGTTGTATGTGACCCATTGGGGAAGAGGATATGCTATCTAGGTTGTTACAGAGTGAGCTCAACTAGTGTTCCTCGTGGCTAAATGTTATTTTTCTGGAATAAGTTACGGTAACTTTCCACACAGGGAGAATGTCCAGAAAGAATCTAGAGTAGAGGTTTCGACTCTACCTGAGACTCTTCTCTGTCACTTGCAGTGTTTAGTAAGAAAAGATACACTTAACACAGTGTCTGTGTATAAGTTTACAACAAGAGAGAATGGACTGCTACTTTGATGTTGGGCCTCGTAATAGGCCTCTGAATTGACGGTGGTAGATTCCACCGGCTGACATAACTAATTTATATTATTCCCACAATATTGTTAATCAACAGGTTCCTTTAAAAAGATCAGAAGAGACGAACTGAGGGTTCTTTTGTTGATCCTGTGCTATATTAATGTTCTGTTTCCCTTCTGCTTCCATTGACAAGAATCCCAGGACGGATGCTTCATTCCACTTCTTTGTATTTCAGTGGTCAGCACTATCACTCCCCTTATTACAGAAAGTGAAGCTGCCTGTGTGGCTGCTCAAGGGACTGGACTGCCAAATAAATGATTTTCCATGCAGTTAGCAATGTCTTGTCAACTGTCTGATCCTACCTCTATTATCAAGGCATGTATACAGTATGAACAAAAGTATGTTATCCTGCACTCCTCTGAGAGTTCTCAACTCCTCGCAGGCCTGTTTTCTCTGTCAGATTCAGCCTTTAGAGATCATTTAGTGGCTGCGTACAGCTAGATTCTCCTGGGTTTTGTTTTATAATATCAGCATTGAATATTTCATTTAGTCTGAAGGCTCATCGTTATAATCCTTCTTAACTCATTTTAGAAATTCTAATTTAGCTGCTTTAAGCTAAAGATGTAATTTCTGCACCACCCTTGGGAGATAACTAGTGGCTATTCCTATAGGGAATCATACTTGTAGTGGTGGCATTCTTAGGCAGACCTTTTCCTTCCTTCCATGTAAAGATGTTTTCCAGCATTTACCGTCCTCAAATGGGCTGAATGGACAGGTGTTGCTGTAAGGGCTCTACTTACATTTTTTTTCACACTATACACTCAAAGTAAGTGCTATAGCTGCTTCTGATGGAAAGGCTCTTTCTGTAAGGGTCTCCTGTTTGTTAGAATCACTGTTATATGTTGTACTGAATAAATACATCTCTGTAGCATGCTATATGTCTGATGTGATATAATATGAGATACGATATTATATGTATATGAAATGAGATATTATACATTTTTAAAATTGTAAAATATTTGAAAACATTTCAATGTTTCAAAATTGTAAAATCTTATTTGAACTCAACAGCATATAATTTGTCGATTCTGGCTTCTGTGGATATCTATGAGCAATTATCTTCTTTTTTCATGGATAAGATTGTCAGGAATTAGGAAGATCTAGATTTATCAGCATCTCTGTTGTAGCGGATCAGAAGATTTGAGAATAAGTCCCATTGTGCCATGTTGCCTGAATAATCTGGGGGCTATTTGTTTGGCTCAAATTTAGCTAGCTCTGCTTCATTGTAAATCTGGCTCCCCTATGGATCCATGCCCTCCAGCCCTATTAAGACCATTTGTAGAAACTATTGCCCCTGCTCTTACTAAGCGCCTCAACAGTTCTTTAGAGTCAGCTGTAGATCCGGCTTGCTGGAAGAGGGCTAAAGTAATCCTCCTCTTAAAAAAGCCATTGGCAGATCCCGTGATCTTGTCCAATTATTGTTGCATCTCTTTGCTACCTGCCATCACTAAACATTTTGGAAATATTTCACAGTGCTCAGCTGACCAATATTTGGAAGCAAACAACCTCCTTAATTATACTTAATCATGCTTTTTTTCTGCAGCAAAGTATGCGAATTACCCTTCATAAGGTGTGACCGCTGCAAACAAAAAAAGTTTTGCAGACCTAACTATACTGTCAAATCTTCAACACATTTTCTTACTCCCCGCACTAACCAAAATGCGGGAAAAAGTTGTTAATGGCCAACTAATTTCCTCTCTTGAAAACTCCACCCCGTCAATCCGGCTTTAGACCCAAACATTCCATGGAGTCTGTCCTACTGGAAGTCTCTGAAAATATTAAAATGACTGTTGACATGGTAAATAATGCGGTGCGGATATTAATTGATCTTTTTTGATACCATCTCACACTCTATAATCGTTCAACAGATTAAGGACTGAGGCATCTCCCACAAAGCCCTGTCCTGGATCAAATCCTTTCTGACAAGCAGGGGACAAGTAGTTGCCCTAGGACCTTTTTCATCAACAGAAAGAGCAGTGCCATTGGAAGTTCCATGGGTCTCATCTCTCAACACTGCGTTATTCAATATATACATGGCCCCTCTAATCGCCCTAATATCCTTGTTTGGATTTGACACTAAGTTGTATGCAAATGATACCCAGCTGATGCAATCCCTCAGCAAAGGCTCTTTAGGTTTAGAACTAAACTTACAAAGCTGTCTTTCCAATGTTATCCTGTGAATTCAAACGAATCACATTTAAATGCAAAATGGATAATATCGAGAATCTGCTATTTCGTAAGTGGAACCTGTTCTTTCCAACTCAATGGTAGCCAAACTCAGTGCCCCACCCCCTGCCACAGTGGAAGTGGCATAGAACCTAGGGATACAATTAAGCACCACCCTCTTCTTCTGCGTGCAAGCTCTGGCAGGAATGTGCTTCAATTTAATTAAATCCTTTAAAATAATCTTCCACTGGCAACCAGGAAAACAGTCACCTTTGCACCCATTACCTCTAAACTTAACTACTGTAATTGTCTGTACGCAGGATCAACCAAACAAATAGTCCATAAGATTCAGATGGTGCAACATCTCGTGCCAGACTAGTGTTGAAACTCCCCAGATGGAGCGCCACTTCTCCAGCCCTAAAAACTCTACACTGGCTACCCATCCACAAAATGATCCCTTTCAAGATCCTCCTACTGGTTTTCAGAGCATTTAGGTCTACAAAACCCAAATGCCTGACCTCTCGGTTCACCCACCACACAACTAAAAGGATGCTGAGATCTTCTCACACCAATCTTTTCAACCTTCCACCCTTTAGACTCAAGACCCTAGGTGAAAAGTCCTTTTAGAAACTAGTCACTAAGGCTTGGAATTAATTCCCTAGAACTCTGCGTTACGTAGACTTCGAAGCCATATTCAAAAATCCCTTGAAGACCTGGTTTTTCATGGCCCCTGCCACACTCTGTTATTGCCTAATCTAATCATTCTACCAATCACTCTCTGCTCCCTTTTTAGTTCCTCCCCAAATTGGATCATAAGGATTCAAACCTCTGCGCCAGGATGCTGAACTGCGAGTGGCTGTGTGTTATATAAGAATAACAGTCATTCATTCGTTCACAATTAAAACTGTCTTGGCTGAGGGGAAAAGTGCAGCTCTGATTTTGCTTGATTTGTCTGTGACTTTTGATACAGTATCTCCTACGTTTCTATTGCAGCGGGTGGCAGCTCAGTCTGGTATTGATCTAAATCCTTCCTTGAAGGAAGGGAACAAGAGATTTGGTTTTGCCCCTACCCCATTCCTCCTCTGGGAAGAGGCTCTTGCGTACGGAGTTCCACAGACATCTTCCTTGAGCCTTTCTATATTTAACATCTATATCGCACCATTAGTCAAACTAATTAAATTGCATTGCCTTGTGACTGTCTCATATGCTGATGATGCCCAACTGCTCCTCACCTTTATCACTCTGCCACTGACAAAGTTGGTCATATGTTGCCACGTTTTACAGATGTTCTACATCGGATGCAGCAGAGCTATCTGCAGTGCAATGCAGATAAAACTGGGATGTTATTGTTTGAGAAGACCAGAGGCCAGTGAATCAACTACAGTGGCCAGGGATCTGCCGGCTTCCCCCTTCTACGTCAGTTGATAAAAAATCCTGGAATTAAAATAGATGTGGAGCTTTCCCTGGACTCCCAAATCCTGCCAACATGGGGACTTGCTTTGGTCAATGAGGAAATTCTTAGACGTCTTACCAGAAAATGTAGAACAGTAGTCCATGCGCTGATAATCAAGATAGGACTTTTTGAATGGCCTCAATCTTGGTTCGCCAGAGTCCAAGATCAGAAGATTCCAGGTGATGCTAAATGTAGCAGCCTGCCAATCACTTTCAGGTTGCTTAGAGGTTTCCATTTACTTCCTGATAAGAAAAAAATTCTGTTGAAGGCACTGACAGTTATTCGTCAAGCTTACTACAAGTGTGGCCCTACGTACCAAACCTCTAGGACATTGCACTATAAGCCTTCCAGAACTCTCCATCTGCAGTGGCACTGCTGGTATCCACATCTAGATTCCACTTGGCTAGGGCCAGTGGACGGTCTTTCTCTTTACTTCCCAGTACAACATGGAATAGGGTTCCGGTATCTCTTAGTTCCATCTCATAGGAGTCGCTATTAAGGAAAGAGCTTAAAACTCACCTTTTCAAAGTTAGCTGGCTTGTGAGCTTGTCATGACAGATGTAATGCCAGGACACTCCTTGGAGTAGCTGCGTGCTTAACAAATTGCCTCTTTCATTGATATGATATAAGATATGATATTACATGTGAATGTACCTGTACTTCATGTTATTTTCATCAGATGAGGAAGAGTGACCAGGTGGCATTCATTTTGTAGTAATGAAGGACCAAAAGTAGTTGGTTACAACTCAATTTTTGCATTAAGATGGAAATAGCTTCTCCCTTTTCTTAAGGCCCTTGAAGCACAAGGTTGTTTTCAGGAAATGTCTCAACCTGCATGCATCATGTAATTTAATTTTAATATTGGACTGCAACTTGAAATATATAATGTAAGCTGCTATGCAGGCTAGGTGCGTAGTAACCATTGGTGCAGCATGTGCAATGACAATGGGGCCCACATCCCTGAGGGGGCCCATTGAACCCTGATGCTTTTTTTTATTTAACTACTAAAACAGCAGTCAAATGGGCCATTTACCTTGCTTGCACCAGGACCCAAACCATGCAAGCAGTGCTACTACTGTAGGCCTGCTTTGGTCAGCAGACTCCATCCAAGTGTCCGGATTTGCTACTTGATTTTTATATGAACTATGAGCATCTTGTTTTGCGGTTTTCCCCAGAAAAATATTTGTGTATCTTTGAAAAGCCTACGTCTATATAGCCCACTGTTACTACTTTGTCTATGATATTCTGGTGGTCATTAATGATTTGCTCCAGGAGCTTAGGATTTGTCAGGTTATTTTCCAGGTTCTGCTAAAGCCTTTTAGTGGGATGTTTGTGGATAAAGTAGTCTCGAGCTAGCTGACGCTGCTGGTGAGCTAGATTGACTTTCTTCCTTGTTGTAAGAAAATGTCACAGTCCCTAGAAGGATTTGTTATTGAAAACACCATCTAATTGAACTAGTTTGCTGGTTATGCTATGTTTGTACTTCTTTATTGGTGATTTGTATCCTCTGACTGTGCTGAGATATTTTAAATATTTATTGGGTTCTAGTTTTTAGGTTAGAGAGGTTTCTATCTTTTTCCTTGGGTTTGTTTGTGCTATTCTCATCAAACCCTCATGTATTTGTATTCTTTTCAAAGTTGTTTTCTAATTTGATTGCTGCCCTAAGAGGGATATTATTTGTTTCTCTGGCATCTTCGTTTGTCTGTTCTGTTCGTTTGACACGCCCTTATATTGCGTTCCCGTGATGCATGCCAAATTACACTTAAAACTAAGTATATTTTATAGAGCAAGTCGTTAATTCACGTTGACTTGTTTATGTTTTTATTGATATTTTTATGACGTATTTTAGAATGTTGTCGTTTCATTTTGCCCCAATAGAAGGAGTACAGGTCAGTTGGTAATAAAACACCCGAAGCACATACAATAGACATGAAATCAAACGTGCCATCAGTTAAAAGCTCTTGCTATCCTACTGCTGCTAACAAGAAAGAATAGAGCAGTGATTTAAAGGCTTGCCTAAAAGATAGGTTTTACAAAGACGATAACCCTCCTCATTGTGAAGTTCTTCACGCCACGGACATCGATGGAAGTCACCGTGCTACAGCAGCTTTTGTGGTAGGCAGTAAATCTGTGTTCATCACATAGAAAGTGCCGTAGCACTGTGCGCCCAGGAGTCTCCTGTCTGGAAAGAAAAGGAGACAGAATTCGATTTTAGAGTTTCATTGGTGCTATGAGAGGCAACTGCCCAAGAACAAATTACATAACAAATGCTAAGCTTCAGCAGATGTCAGAATACTACAATTATACATTATGAGTCAAACAAAGCAAAATGTATGTACCTTAATCCAGCATCTGAACATGTAGTATTAAAGTACTGAGGGACTCATTATGATGTCGGCCGGAGTTGCCTCTGACCGACATCACCACGACCCAACACCGCAATTACAATGCCGCAAGCTCCCATTTCTCTATGGGAGCTTGTGCTGCAGTCGGTAACCAACCGCAGATGGAAACGTTCTTTAGGACGAAGCCGGATTCGCGCTGTGCCTTCACAGCACCGGCTACAGAATGAATGCGTCTTTAGCACACATTTGTTCTTCGTGCAAGTTGTTACAACGACTAGCTTTGGGGGGGCGCAATGGTGAAGTGGTGTTGAAATTAAAGTCCAACAACTTTCCTGCTGTTGCGCAAGCTGGAGTTGGAATAGTAAATTAAACTATTCCAAAATCCAGCGCCCCCCCTAAGGCAAGTTGTTAATACGACTTGGGTGTAGAACAAATGTGTGCTAAAGACGCATTTGTTCAAATGACGGAGTTTCTAAATCAATCGTGAAAAACAAATGCAGAATTCCATCATCCATTTGGCCGCAGCAAAAGTTCCCATAGAGAAATGGTGCAGGGATCAACAAGGGGGTTCCATAGGTGCCCCCCCCAGGCCCTTAACTGCAGTCCGCTAAGGTCTGGAGGCCCTGCAAGTGGCCCCTAAAGTCGCTTTTCGACAGGCTTTTCATGTCAGAAAGCCCGACATGCAAAGCCTGACGGAAACTGACATTATAATCCCCACGGCAGAAATGATGTCCTTATTTGATTATATGGGGCCTCTGACTGGCTGACGGACTCTGAGCCCATTGAAAGCCAGTCGATCAGACCGGATGGTTTAAATTCCGACCGGTCGAACTTTAAACCTACGATGTCGGTTGGTGAGCCTCTGATGAGAAGTCGGAAGCTCACCAACCGATATCGTAATAGGGCCCTGAGAGTTAAACGTGCTTTTTTTAAGTGAATGAGCCATGTAGGCCCATTTGCAGAGTTGTACTATTTAAGCCACTATCAAAGAGAGGTCAACTGTGTGAAAATGAGTTGCTGTTGTTTTAGTTATTGTATATTATAATACATGTTTATTGACTGCCCTGTAGATGATGTCTTTGAAAATGCTGGGTCCCATGAAACACATGATATGTAGGTTCTGCAGGTAGTCAGGGAGGGCACACAGCATGGTTAAAGACCTTATCATTTCCGGCACCCACAGAGCATGGGCACAGGGAATGCAATGAGTTAACTGAAGGTAAAAGGTCTAGGTATTGGGCTAAACCTAGCCCATGGGCATTCCACTTTGGCTTTTGATTAATGCGCCAGTTCTCACTAGGACTCAGCCTATCGCAGTCTCGCCGCTGCATTCTGTAAACCTTGAAGTGTTCTCAACAAGTTCTGGTGAATGCCTAAGGATAAGGCATTAACATAGTTAAGACTTGATTACACCAAGGCTGTGACCACCAACTTTGGAGTACAAAAGGGATGAAAGGAAGGAGGTGAGTTTAATTATTTGTACGTTAAAAGACAGACTTGGGTTGACACTTATTCCCAGATTCTTGGCATATAATACCAGAGTGGGAGGAGAACCAAGCACCTGGGGCCAGCACATTTGATCCCAAGAGACCGAATTCTTGACAAAAAGGAGAACCTCAGTTTTAGACAAATTAAGCATACGGCTGCTATATTTCATCCATTGATCAATGGCTACTGATGAGCCCTGAAGGTCCCCACATGGCTGAGTGAAGGGCTTAGAAACATGTGCCATCAGCAATGCCATTATCAACAATGCAGATCATGGCTTTTATGCATATTACCCTGTTCCTTTTACAGATGCTGGCCAATGGATAGCAACATTCAGGGCATGACTGTAGTAACTGCAGTTTATGTCTAATATCCATATATGCACATATTCAAGAAATGGGATAGGGTACTGGATGCTGACATTCCCTAACAAAGTGAATCAACTAATGCAGTTTCATTGTCACACCATCTATAGTAGATGTCTTCGAAGCTGCAGCAAAAATAATTTTACACCCTGATCATTTTAATATGCAAATATAGCAGTATTCATGAAAAAGGACACATATTCCTTAATTTGCAATTCATACAGTCAAAATAGTAAATAGATATCAAATAGATAGTAAAATATAAATGTATATCCTTGTGTATTCGCAAATAAAATCAATTCTGTAGTCACTACAATAATTTACCAGCTTTCACAACTTCATACTAAACTTCATACTGTAAGAAGAAACATCTGAACTTAGCAATCAAATCAACACCACTTTCCTATACCACCTGCCAGGTAATGACAATTCATTCACTGAAAAACTACATGACCTCATCACCAACATGCTAATAGACTCCAAAATTCACCTACTGCTGGGAGACTTTAAGTGAGATAACAACAGCAGGAAAAACACATCAGTTACAATATTATCCTAATTTCTGCTCAACATAAACCCAGCACCGTTATTGCAATAACTTACCAATCACCTAAGAGCACCTCTGACTAGTTATTATTGATCCAACCTGTGAAACTGAGGAAAAATCCATTCAAACTGACAAACCTATCCATTTTATAATTCCATTCTGTATCACCATAGGGAAACCATGTCTTCTAGTGGAACCCAAGTATAAGAATTGGCTTAACAATCTATCCACCTCTTGAAACTTTAAACATAGCAGTAACTTCTCCAAATCAAGGACAAGGCAATGCCTGCTCTTTAGTTGACCAGTACAACACCAAAATCATCATGTATTCCGTTCCATTTCTGTGAAAATAAAATAATAAAGAAAGGAACTAGTAATGGATGGTTCACACTCTCTTTAAACACAGAGAGAAAAATATGATGGTACCTCTAATGTAAATAGAAAAGATAGCCATCACCCACACTAGTCATAACCTAAAATATCACAGGTGGAATCAAAATTCAACTTACTATACACCAAAGTGTCTTTCCTGAAAGACCAACCAGTAGCAGCCTCTACATCTCTCCATATCACCGATGAAAGGTGGTCAAAACTGGCAAACTGTTTAACCGCATGCGCGCTAGCGGTTTTCCCGCTGTGCGCGGCGGTTTTTCAAAAGCCGCGTTACATGACGAGCTCAGCTCGTCATGAGCGCGGAAGGGGTTAAGCAAAATATCCAGGAAATCAGTGATAGAACTGCCTTTACCAGGGGAGCGTACGACAATTACACTGCACATCCCAACATAGGAACACCATTGGATAGCAGGAATTTTTGCTGCCGGTAAACCTTCATGATATCACTTTGACCCTATTCATCTAATCCTGCCAGATCAATAATCTCCTCTCTGCTCTCCACATGGGAATGTATCAGTAATGCTTCCTTTACCACAGGCTTGTCCACGCCTCCTCAAAGGAAAGCATTATGTTACCTATTGTGAAAACCCTGGAAAATGTGTGACTAATTGTAGGAAACTGGGTTTTTGTTGCGGTACCCCCCCTCAACCCCCCCAAACACTTTATGCCTGGTATCTGGTGCAACTTTGACTGAAATTGAGCTGGGTTCCCGCTAACCAGGTCACCAGCACCAGTGAACTATTGTTCCACAGTTGGCAAACCATTTAGGCCTCGTGTAAGCCCCTAGTAAGTTGTACCACTGGTACCTTGGGAGTTAGACCTCAAGAGGGTTCCTAAGAGCTGCATCACCAATTTTGCCACCCTAAGGAACCCCTCACCAAGCTCATGCAACCTGCCATTGCAGCCTGCGTGTTTTGGTGCAGAGAAAATCGTAGAGTCAACATGGCACACATACCAGTGTGCCATGACATCAAAACACTGCATGTGGTATAGGTGAGTTACCCCTACAGCAGGCCTTGGAGCCCTAAGGCAGGATGCACTATACCCGGGTGAAAATATACACATGAGAGTGGATATGTCCCTGTGATATCTAAGTTCACCCTTAGATATTATCAGTCCACAGTGAAGCCATGACGAGTACATGGGCTGGACAATCATGATTACAAGTTTCCCAGCCCCAAGATGGCTTCAATGCACCCCAATATGTTTGGTACCAAACATCTCATCTTAATAAACCCGCACTAATGCCAGTGCTCGACCTTAGAGGTGCCCCCTTAAAAACTACAGACTACTAGTTTGTTGGCTGACTGCAGTGAGAGCCTTTGCTCTTGGAGATCAGGAACAAAACCTGTGCTGGTGGAAATGTTCAATGAGGATGGGCATCCCAGAGCAGGAAGCTTCAAAGACCCTGATGCCTTTGAAATGCAACACAGGCGGGGCTCTCCAGTTAGTGGTAGATGCCAACATCCCTGTCCTGTCCCCACTTTTTTGCAGGAGGACTGGTGGAAAAATATGTTAGATTAGACAGTGTGCACACACCTAGCCAGCTCCACCCCATAGGTGCTCCTCGAGTAATATATTGGGAATCCAGCCCACATAATTACATCAACAAATTGAATTGAAAACATGAACTTTATCCACTATGGCACAAAGCGAGATAACGCCGACCCATGTATTTTAAAGTTTGAAAATTAATTTTATATATACTTCCTTTTAAATCGTGAATTTTTAAAAATTGTGAGTTTTAATTAACTGTACAATAAAGTTTATTTACTTACTTACTTACTTACTTACCCCTAAGGTGGGGAAGCTGAAATAGACCCCACTTGTCCAAATCCTCCACCTTGTGTTGAAAAGAATTTGCCTATTACAGTCAGGGCTATGCCCACTTTCCACAGGAAGTGGTCATATAGAGGGTGTAGTCAACCTAAACGTAGGTAACCCATTGGCTACTACCTGGTATTCCCCTTAATGCCCCTAAATTGAGTATTTAGGTGGCACCCCTCTACCCAGAACTTCAGATTTGAATGGCCTGAAGACGAAGAGTACAAAGAAAAGTTACTGAACCTGAGTGCCCGCCGCGGAGTTTAGGTGCCTACCCCTGCCTCTCCTTTAAGACTTGATAATCGAGCTGAGCTGTCTCGTCCTGCTACCGTGTGGTCTCTAAGAACACCAGAGGACCACCAGCCTTTGCACATTTCACAAGAACTTTCTCAGAGTAGATAAACAACTTCCCTCCAGACCGCAGACAACCAAACTGCAGATACCGGTCCACTGACTTGCAGCTCCCAGTCCGATCATCACAGCAACTGACCAGAAAGAGGTACTTGTGCTCTAGATGGTCAGATCTGTCTCCTACCAAGTATGGGGGCACCAGGACTGACTGGAGCCATGCAGTGACAGTACCTGGGGTACTGGACGCCCTGCAACCAATACCGACTCCGAAGAGTCCAGTCGGGACTCCAACTGTATCAGAGCCCAGCAGATGCAGATGGACCTCAAGACCCCTGAGTCCTACTTTGAGAGTTGCCCAGCAGTCCAGAAATTGCCCTTGCCAGTTGTTGGCCCCTGACCGCAAGGAGCACCTTTGCACACTGAGGCCAGCCTACCTACCTACTCTGCACCCAGCCCAGGCGGCCTGGGTAATGACGAACCAGCTGTGTTCCCTTGTCCATAAGGCCCTTTTGACTCTAGCCCATGTTTGGGAGCCCAAGCAAGTCCCCTTGTGCAGACTGTTTCTAGAGGTCCCCCCTTCCTTGTAGCTCGCCAGCTACCAACTCCACCAACTCCTTGTTCCCAGCGGAATTGGGGAGGCACCCGACAACCTGTTGGTAGAACAATAAATCTTGACTTCCTGCTACCCTACACCGAAAGGTGTACCCTTACAACTGTCTGTGATGTGTGCTTTACCTACCAGCTTGTTCCTCCCACAGGATTGTATAGTGTGCAATTGCGCTCTGCGTATCTTTGAGAATTCATAAGAAATACAGTAATAATTGATATTTTTCTAAATTGGTCATGGATTTAATCTTTGAGTATGTGTCTCATTAATTGCCTACTTCAGTACAGCAAATTCTAAGCATTAGCCTCTGAAAAGCCTAACTGCTCACCCACACTACCACACATAAAGCATTAAGCCAAGTGGGTACTCACTGGACTCTCTTCACAGTGCACATCTTTTTAGTGCACTATATAGAGAGACAACTTCCAACACTAATCAACTGAACAAATATGTCAATGAAAATGGTCATATTGTAAGTTCTAATCAGGCTTCAGAACTGGATACAGCATCAAGGGCCAGATGTAGGAAAATCGTAATTACCGATTCATAAATACTGAATTTTACCGATTCGGTATTTATGAATCGGTAATAATGAAGGAGGGAGATTTAGGAAGAATCGGTAATTGAATTACCGATTCTTTAAAATTCGGTATTTACCGATTCGGTAAATACCGAATCGGTATTTCCTATTGATTCCTATGGGCTGTGAAGCCCATAGGAATCAATGGGAAATACCGATTTGGTAATTACCGAATCGGTAAATACCGATTCCTGCAAGGGTGCAGGGGGTGTCACTTTGACACCCTCTAGCACCCCAAATACAGGCATGTGTGCCATGTGGCAGACAGACATGCCCTAAGGGCATGTCTGTCTGTCACATGGCATAGGTGTGCATGCACACATGTGCATGCACACCTGGATTCGGTATTTTACCGCCCAATTGGATTGGGTGGTAAAATACCGAATCTGTAAGGCCTTTGGGACTCTGAAGAGTCCCACCTACATCAGGAAGTTACCGACTCGGTAAAAATACCGATTTGGTATTTTACCGATTCGGTAAATTTACCGAATCGATAAAATAGGGCCCCTACATGCCAATTCTTAAATACCGGTCGGTAACGGCCAAAATCGGCCGTTACCGACCGGTATTTAGGCTCCTACATCTGCCCCCAATTGTATTATGCTTATTAACATTGATGACAGCTTCCATATTCTGGGTAGGGCACAAATGTTTTTTGATCATACTCAGCCTCTCTGACACACTCAATACAACTGACCATAGCATACTGCTTCACATCATTTTGATTCTAATTGTGACTTATGGGACTATATTTCAGTGATTTCAACTCTGATCTGGATGAGCATCATTAAACTGTGATCAGCAACACTTTCTCTAATCCCATGGAAACTCTTTTCGACATTCCACAATAATAAACATCAGTCCCATCCTTTTCAATTAATATCTGTAACTATTTATAGACTTTGCAGACGGCCTATAATTTTTATTCCACCTATATGTTGATGATGCATAGATAAATGTCACAATTGGTAATAGTTTATCCACTGACTACATCAAGAAGTGTATATGCTAAATGCAGCACTGGATGACCTCCCGGCAGTTAAAAAAACAGATAACCTCAACATTAGGCAAGACCCAAACAGTAAAATTTCTCATATCTGGCAACCTAACCTACAACACAACGGTCTCTTTTCTAAAAGAATATACAATGCCAAGTGTCTGCTTAATACTTTTCTTTAAAGTCAACCTAGATACAGACATAAATGCTTTGTCAGAAGTCGCATATCAACAAAAGTTTCTAAAGCCCATCAAGAGTTTTATACCTACAAAGGATCTAAAACAAATTGTCCAAGTAAAAGCTATCTTTTCACAGGCCTCCCTGCTGTCAACACTACCTGCTACAATCAGTCATCAATGCAGTGGTAAAACAGTCACGGCTATTCATGAGCTTCAAAAAATGGGATACTACTCAAATGCTTATCAAATTCAAGTGGTTCCCTCTTGCTGTATTTTTGTATGCAGTGCCGTCATCTCCTTTTCACTCCAAAGGAACTGAGGGCCCAAAAATCGAACCAGCAGACAACCTAATTTGTTGCTTCTTCAGGTGCATATTCTGTTAGTGTCTATGTTCAAAAAGAACAATTGATAACCAGAATGCAGAACAATGTCATACATTCACCCCACTACAGAGATCTGGGCCGAAATCCACCGTTCTTTTGCTCACCATGCCATTCCAGTTTGGACCCAGCCACATGCAAATCAGTGTTGACGCTGCGCCCAACGGGAACTGTCCAGCCCGAACTGCCAGGCCAGGTCCTCCCTGGACTGGAAACAAGCATCCTAGGACTGGCTTCGGGCTTTCAGCCCTCATCAGCCAGGATAGCTTGACTCCAGTGGCATGGAGAGCACAGGACCCACGTCTGGGCATACCCGTCCCACTCGGGGTGACAAATGCAAAAAGAACAATTGATGGAAAGAATGCAGAACAATGTCATACATTCATCCCAGTACAGGGATCTGGGCCTAAATCCATCGTTTTTTTGATTGCCATTCCAGTTTGGGCCCAGCCATATGCCAAGGCAGTTTGGGCTGGACTGTTCCCATGAGGCACAGGGTCAAGACTGATTTGCATATAGCTGTGTCTGTACTGGGGTGGTGAAGTGAGCTAAACGATCACGATGGATTCAACCCAGATCTGTGACTGGGGCTGAGTGTTTTAAAAGTTTCAGCACTCTGTCCATCATGTCCTTGTGTTTGCTTTGTTCGACCTAAGTTGGCAGGGTATGCCCAGACGTGGGTCTCTTGCTCACTTTGCCACTGAATTCAATCTAGCCTGGCTGAAGAGGGCTGTTAGCCCGAAACTGGTCCCAGGATGCTTGTTTCCGGTCAAGGGTAGACAAGGCAGTTCAGGCTGGACTGTTCCCATGAGGCACAGGGTCAAGACTGATTTGCATATAGCTGTGTCAGAGCTGGGGTGGCAAAGTGAGCTAAATAATGATGATGGATTCAACCCAGATCTGTGACTGGGGGTGAGTGTTTTAAAAGTTTCAGTACTCCGTCCATCATCTCCTTGTGTTTGCTATATAAGTTTTCCACAATGCACTTCAGTGTTTCAGGTGCTACAGAAGGCAACAAGGCTGTCTGTCTCCTAAAGGACAAAAATTACCCAAACTAGAGTTGTGCTCTTTCCTTTGATGCTGTCTCAACTGTTTAGTTTTGTGGTTCAGTGGGTTAAATGTCCATGGTCTAAAGGTAGTTTGGCTCCTCTCGGTTTCTGGTCAATTATTTGCAGGAATAAATGTGGCCCATTTTCTTTACATATACAAACAAAAATTGCCAACTGGTGTGATTGTAGTAGACTCCATTAAAGTGCCATACCAATCAACAGTTTTACAGAAAATGACAGGTAATTGCCAATTGGAAGATCACTCCCATCTCTACTGGCAACCTGGCTTGTGTCATGTATCACACACACACTGGATTGCAAGGGTTTAGTTATCATCCAAATTGTTGAAGTGAGTTTCTTACCTTTTTTCTCACCCTCTCCTTCTTGCCCCTTCCCCTCCGCATTTCTCAGTTGTCCTCACAATTGCACATTCTGACCTTAGGCTCGCACAAGCATGTCAAATTGCACCCCATTCTACTCAGATGAGTATATTAAAAAGATTCTGGAAGGGCCATCTCTCTCTTCTCAAACACAACGGACACTACACAACCAGCAACCTCCAATTTGTCTGAAGATTTGGAGTAATGTAAAAAGAAACACATCATACTCCAGCGTATGATATGTATTCTAACTGAATACTTAAGGTCAGGCACTATTCCAGTAGGCCTACAAGTTATGAACATCCCGGTGGTCTTCACTGATGATAAACATTTATTTACACTGCTCTAGTTTCATAGGGAAAATGTGCTCACAGCACTGAATGGTGCTACGTATTGACACTGCCATTGAGCACTCCAAAAACCTTGCAGAAGAGATCCTTGGCCTCTAGAAACAGATTAAAAGACTCTAACTTGAATACAGATGCAAAAAACATTTTAGCGAGAAAACCAATAAAGTCAAGAAGGACATTTGTAGCTACAAAATCGACAAGACATATCCTTTCGTGACAGATAAATTATATACAAACAGGACACACAGAAATCCAAACTTCGGACGCCTTTGGGGCAGGTATAATAGACAAAACACCAATATCACCTTCCCAGATACATCAGGTGAGTCCGCTGTTAATTCAGTACCAGGCGAAGGCCCCAGCACTTCCACAAGCATACTAAACCCAATTTTGCTCAGGGAGAGGACAGGCCAGACCACCCAGGAGGGAGAAAGGGTGAGGACAGTGTTGGTTCAGCACTCTGGTTGACCACCAAACATGCTGGAAACATTACGAGTGGGGACATTAGCAGTTCCCATTATACCCACTTAACTCCCTGCCGACCCCGCTAGCACGACCAATAAAATGAACAATCTCCTGTGGCCTCACCCCGACTGAGAGGCTGCAGGCTCCAGGGGCTGGGAGATGGCGTGTGATACTCACCGGTGCCTGCCCCCATCTGTGAATATTGTGCCCGTACCCGAGGGGTCCCTGGGCTGGCGCTATGTGGGAGCCCTGCTGCCTTCTTACAACATACTTCATCACCGCCTATAGAGGACTATGGACGTGCCCTGATGGGCTGGCTGCGGATGCTCCTTTATTTTACACACACCCCTGCACTGCAGTTGGGAAGACAGGGCCCTGTCAGTGTCTGTGGAGGCCCTCGCAGCTTGCGTCGCCGTGGCTCTTTACTGTGGCGGCACCGTACAGCAGACTTCATGACACGGTAACGGCACCCACCCCATGACATACACATAACTTTGGTGGGGGCCGCCCATACTCCTTGACCATTCCCGACGGGGGTGCCTCTCTCTGGAGTGATCGGTGGCCACATTACAGTGCGGGAACACACATGCAGCTGCAGAGGCCCACCACTAACACCTCAAGCTGAGAGGCTCCTACTGGTCGCACCCCATCGGCAATAACACGAACTGTACCGCAAGGCCCACCACCTGGGGCTATCGTGCAGGGACCATTTCAAACAGGACACAGCGCAAGTGTGCATGGTCTGTGCCTTATGTCGGGTGGCACCCACGCACGCACTGGAACAGGAGGTGTGCAACCCCCCTGCCCTCAACCAAGCCCAAATCAGAAAAGATGGCGAAGCAGGGCCACGCGGATCAAAACGTGAATAAGTTGGACGCGGTACTCGCTGCAGTCGAACGGCTGGAGGAAAACATCAACCAGACTCACACCTCCTTGGAGTCCAAAATTGATAAGGTGGCCATGGACCTTACCCACTTACATGCAGATCACAGGAAGTTGGTGGATCGCACCACTGTACTGGAAACCACGCTCGCTGATATCAAACCACAGGTGGCTCAAACAGAGAAAGATGTCCAGAACGTAATGAATCGAGTTGAGTTCCTGGAGGAGAGGGCTGAAGACGCTGAAGGACGGGCATGGCGCAATAATGTGCGCATAGTGGGTGTGCCGGAGAACTGGGAAGAAAAGGAGCCTGTCACTCACATGGAAAACTGGCTCTGAGACCTGCTACCTGAGGGGACCCTCTCGTCCCACTTTGTCGTGGAGCGAGCACATAGAGTGCCGGAGAGGCCTCCCCCTACAGGCTCGAATCCACAGCCCCTCCTTATCCGATTACTTAACTACAGGGACAGGGACTCTATCCTACACGAAACCAGATAGCTGCAAGATGTCCAAATTGACAATCACATGTTTTTCCCAGACTTCACAATACAAGTGCAGAGGCAGAGATTCTCATTCATGGTGGTGAAAAAACGTCCTCGGCAAAGCAACCTGAAATACTTGCTCCTTTTTCAGGCGCGCCTGCGGGTGGTCGCCAATGACAACTTCAACAGTAACACAAGAGGGTCCCTGAAGACTGATACAGCGAGGGGGAGGCAGGGAAATATGAACAACAACAAGAACAGACCCCTCACTTAGTAGCAATTTAAGCTCCGTAGTATATCCTACATTCACATGAAAAATAACATTGTCCCACACACAGAAGTTATTCAAAAGATATTATCATATTTTTATTTACACATTTTTCTGATACTTAAGAACGTAATAACAACATAAGCTCATACTCGTGACCACAATACACTACAAATGTTCTATATATACATATTTATATTATATACACACAAGAACCCCCAAAAACCAAAATCACAGGCAGACATACCCAGTCAGTCAAAACTACTCACACATTTCATCCGAACAACCAGTTTCACCACAATCACAAGCTCACAACAAACAATTTCAAGAGATAGACAACAAATAACAATGTATATCAATATATAATACAGAAACATAAGAAAAAGGAAGAAAAGCGCCGACGCGCGTTTCGGAAAGGAACTCTTGGTCCTAAATTCCTTCGTCAGGGCGCAAATACATCATTGTTTCCATATAAGTATTTCTTATTCTTGATTTTTAGATATCAGATAAACATGCCAATGTAATGGTCATGTGGGGGTACAATCCTAATTCAGAAACATAATCTGAATTCAAACCCTATTTTATGAAAGATGGCACGAGTCAAGGTACCGGGTATAATTCATTCAGTCGCTTGGTATATAATGCAGTGAATGGCTAACTGTTGTAGGGGACGGGCTACCCGACTATTTAATGAGTGGAACGAGCGTCGGTTCCCAATGATATAGACAACTGGATGGGAGGCAGCGTCCCAAGAGATAAACTCCACGGGGCAGAATAAATTCACCAAAGTCGACTCCCGTATGAAGTAATTTTAAAGCTGGATAAAGAGTAGCGATCCATCCGTAACTCAATCAAGATGCCAAAAGACCGGACCCGCCAATGACAAAACACATTTCTTCACCACCTCGGAAGAAGCGGAGGACTGGCTGGACACCTTTGCTGCTGTGGGACCTCGAGATACCATCAGGACAGCGACACTGCCGAGACCGAGGGCCCCCTTTTGTTGCCACAGGAGGGAGCGGAGGTCCGCGAGAGAGAGGACCCCACCTTCACCAGCCATGGGGCCACACTCGGATCTGATCCTCAGCGGACAGCGGGAAGCTCTTCAGGTGGTAGCGGAAATCAGCGGCTCACTGATGGCCGAAGATGCTTCCAACTCCAGCCAGCATGAACTAACAAGCAATGATGAATGTGTGTATGGCCTGCAGCCTATACAAGACTCAAACGGACAACCAGATGTCACCCCGCAAACGGCTGATGAACTAATGTAAGTGATGTGGGACTCCGTCGTTGATTGCGCTACAACTTGAGGTACTGTGGTTTGCAGGGGGGGGGACGCAGCGGTCTACAATGCGGACTCATGTGGTGGTCACTGTTGGGACTTTCGACATCAGCACAGGGCAGAAGGTATTACTAAGGTCTGGGCTGGGAGGGCGGGCTCACATTGAACAGTGTGCTGATGGCATTTGTGCTCCGGTCCACGCCGCTAGATTGGCGTGTGACATTGTGTTATTGTGAACGGTCCTCTTTATCTCCTATACTCAGCCTGCAGATGGGGAGTCTCTGCCTAACAGATCACACGCTTTACAACTTATCGCACTGCGGTTCGTAGAGCAGCCCCCCTGATTGTTCTTCTGATTGTTATCTCTATTGAGTGTTTGGACGATTGCTAGTTGCATTCTGCCCTTTTGGCATTCATTGTGATTTTGTTGTTGTTGTGGGTTTCTTTTGAGACATCATTTGCTATATGTTGCATCATGCAGAGCACCATGCTGTGATCTAGAGGCTTAAGGGAGTCGTTCATTACCAGGTTGCTTACACCACATGTGTTTGCTGGGTTGCCATGGGTGCATTTCCTGTCAGCAGATTGCAAACGATATGGCCACACTTAAAATAGGCACATGGAATGTAAGGGGCCTGCACTCACCGTCACGCAGGTATCAGATATATTCATACCTTAAACAACACCACATACCAATAGCTCTCCTCCAGGAGACACATCTCGCAAAGGCGAAAATCCAGCGCCTACATCGTCGCTGGCGCAGCCAGCTGTATACTACAGGGTACTCGGCTTTTGCCCGAGGGGCGCTCCTATGGGTGCAACCGGGGGTTTCTTTTAAAATAACAGATTCATTGGTGGACACGTAGGGCAGGTATGTTGTGGTTAAAGGCACACTAGATGGCCGGTAGGTTGTCATTGCATCACTCTACACCCCCAACATGGAGCATGCTGCCTTCTTCGAAGATCTCTCATGCGTCTTGATGCCATGGCATGACATTCCCATGTTCTTGGGGGGTGATTCTAATAGCGTGTTGGAGGTCTCACTGGACCGTTCCTTTCCGGCCCTTCCGGGCACGAGCGCGCACATTACCATGAAGGCACTGACCAACTGGACGACGCAGTGGCGCCTGAGGGATGTCTGGCGACATCGCAATCCCCATGATAGAGTATACTCCTATTATTCAGGTACTTATGGGCTACATGTGCGGTTAGACCGCTATATGTTCTCAAAATAGCTGCTCCTACACGTCTCTGCAGTATACTATCTAGGCAGGAAGCACTCAGACCATAACCAGCATGTGATAGAAGTTGCCTGGGAATGTCCCCGGGCGCCGATTCCCACCTGGCGGCTGCAGCCGGATGTTCTGTTAGATGCCCCTTTTCGTAACCTGTTGGCCACCAATATCACCCAATACTTTTAGGACAATATGGATACTGCCACGACGCCACAGGTAGAGTGGGATGCTTTTAAGGTGGTGATTAGGGGTGACTGCCTCTGTGTGCAGGCAGGAATGCGGAGGCAATTAGATGGTGAACCTACATAACTCTAAAAACAGACTACTCAGGAGGGAGGGCGAGGCAATAGGGGGCCACACAGCGTCCTTGGCACGGGATAAGGAGGAGCACTCCAGACTGCTGGAAAGGCTCCGCCATTTAAATTACATGGCACATTCGGCACGTATCATATGGGGGACAAACTTGGCAAACTACTCGTGGTTCATCCACCAAGATGCAGTCACCACGCCTGTGACGTCTATTAGGACCACAAGAGGTGTTAATGATATACATGGCGCCTTTGTGGAACACTATTCTGCAATGTACAAGACTTATTTGCAGGCAACAGACTTTCTCTCTGACTTAACGCTGCCACAACTAGTGCCGAGCCAACAAGAGGACCTGGATGCCCCAATACTACCGGAAGAAGTCAGGGATAGTATTTTCTCCCTTTCCAATGGCAAATCTCTTGGCCCGGATGGGCTGCCATTCGAGTTTTGTATAGCGTATTCAGACATACTAATACTGGAATTGCTACGGGTATACGCAGCGGCGTTGGATGACTCGACACTCACGCCTACACAAAATGAGGTGCTACTGATTTTCCAATTAAAACCGAGTAGGGACCCTGACCTCCTTGGTTCCTATTGACTGCTGGCTCTGTTAAAAACAGACTATAAGATATTCACCTCCATCCTCGCGAAGCGACTAGCCCCATTTGTGCAGACTCTAATACGTCATGATCAAAACGGGTTTGTCCCAACCAGAAGTACCTCTTCCAACATACGCAGACTGTTCAGAATCCAGAAATATGCGTCAGGATGCTGGCCACTTTCAGGTTGTTTAGTACTAGATTTAGAAAAGGCCTTCGACTCCTTGAAGTGGCCCTACCTTGCAGCGGTGCTGCGCTAATATGAGCTGAGAGAAGGATATCTGCAATTGGTGCGGTTACTTTATAAGCGCCCTACAGTGTGGGTTTGCACTTGTAGGCTCATTTCTGATACAATAAGCGTTCAGAGGGGAACAAGGTAGGGGTGCCCACTATCCCCGCTGCTTTTTCCCCTCGCTATGGAGCCACTAGCTGCTTTGCTCCGAGATAGCAGTAAAGAATGAGGCATTCCACTAGGGGATGGGCTACACACAGTATCTCTCCTTGCAGACGATCTGCTGTTGTATATAAAAGACCTATATGCATACCTCCAGCAATATCTACGTTATTTCGTACATTTGAAGCAGTGTCGGGAGTCAGGGTCAACTGGGCAAAATCGGGAGTCTACTCTTTCCAAAATGACGTGCCAGAGACTGACGTAATCATTAACAGAACTGTACTCACCTGGTATCCGACCATGTTCAGATACCTAGGCGTCTACATTTATAGGTCCCCAGCAGACATACTGGACGGCAATCTGGTGTGCTCCATCTCCTCTGTTAAGGCATAGATACAGTTCTGGAAGACCCTCCCACTGCCTGTAATGAGTCGTATTACCTTAGTTAAAATGATAGTACTGCCGCGGCTATTGTATTATTTTGCGAACATCCCTGTATATGTTCCAGTTTGTATAATTCGGGAACTGGAAGGCTAGAAATTGTATGCACCACCTGAACATGGAGGCTTAGTAGTCCCCTATTTGGAACTTTATTATCTAGCTGCCCAGCTGCAGTAGAACACAAAGTGGCTAAGTGGCAAGAACCTGACAGATACAGCGACTGAGTCCCCTCAGTGGGCACAGGCTCAAATCTGTTGCTTGTTTCATCCACATGCGAAACTTCCTCGCCCGAAGCAGATACATCTTGAGCTGGCTCACAGATGTTTCCGGAGGAGTCTGCAACTTACCAAGGACACGGTCCCTTATGCCCGACACTGCCCCTCGTTGGGATGCCCAGAGGCAGAGGTGTTGTGGCAGATCAAGCACTGGCATCCTGGCATGAGGCAGGAGTAGAAACCATGGGAGACCTATACGCAGATGGTAGCCTTATACCCTTTGCAACCCTGGCAGCAGACAGTGGTATACCAGTGGGACAGTTCCTCCTTCACACGGCCATTATACGGACATTGTCGTCGGAATGGGGAGAGCTGATGGTTGAGTCGCCACCTCACCAGCTGATACAATCCACATACTCATGCACCACTGCATGCACCTCGGGAGCAGCAAGCAGGTGACACTGCCCGCAATCCCGCCCAATGAACCCCTCATGCCGTGAACGGTGGAGTCCTCTACTGCAGATGCCGGCCCAGGGCACGACCTCACATGTCTTGGTGATGTTCCATGGGAACGAACTTAGTCACACGTCGCCCAGACGTTCACATGACCAGGTATAGCACGGAGAACATAGCCCACACTCACTACAAATATTCCAACCACACAATATCTTCTCCTGGATGGCACCCTATATGATGATCTCACATCTCCTTTGGTATTGGATGTCTCACTTTCCCTTTTTTCCTTTTTCATTTCTCCTTTCTTACTCTTTTATTTTTTTTTCTTATTTTGTTGAAGTTCATATTTTTCAAATCAGAAAAAGTTGATGTCTAGTAATCCTCGCTGATATGTACACAGATCGCCCACGAGACAAAGCAAATTGAACCTCAAGGTGTGCTCGGAATACAATACATATCTATCAGTTACATGCAGTATCTACATATAGGCAACCTATGTTTGGGTAATGCGCACACACATGATACACGGTTTCATATGCCAATAGAGATGACAACACAAATACACAGTTGATGCCGATGACCCTTCATGTATGCATGACACTCTGCGCACTAGAGACGCATATCTTGCTACGTTTACATGATGGTAACACCCAGATTTATGGGTACGGGCTCATGGCAAAGTTTATTTTATCGCAAGATTATTGAATGCAATGATATGTTATAATTGTATAAGAAAGACAAAACGCAATAAAGATATTTAAAAACAAAATGGTGGGGGACCACGTATAGTCCAGAGATCATTAAATGATGTGTTTCAAATAAGAACATGGAGGAAAACAGGACTTTGGGGCTGAGGAATGGATGATAATCTGAAGGCAAATTTTAAGTGCGAAACATGACCTATGAGGCACAAAAGAGTTAAGTGTTCTGGGGACCATGAATGGGAAATAGGAGAAAATAGGCATGTTAGTGGGAGAGGAGACAATAGAGCAATGCGTAGATGAAGGAGGAGGACATCATGAAGCAAAGAGGGAAAATAGAACCAATGTGGAAGAGAAGAGCAGATCATCTAAGGGAGAGTTAAACAGTGCTGTAGGATAGCAAGATTGAATAGGAACTCAAAGGAATGGGGCATGACCTATGTGGGTAAGTAAAACATGGAGCTGGGTGTAGTGAAGCACTTGGTGAAAGACAGGGAGAAAACATTACCTCTTCAAGATGCCTCTTAGAGTAACATGGTAAGTGCTTACCACCCACTTTGATAAGCTATTGATGATGCTATTAGATGGCTTTTCGTTAGATAAAACCATCCATTAAGGGCATAGTGCATTTACATAATGAAATTTGAATTCAACCTCAACTTCTAATATGCACAAGACTAATGTTGGAAATTTCATAAAATGACTACTATCCTCAAGGGATAGGAATGCGGAGTAGCAAGATGTGTGCTTTTGATATGTATGTATGCGATATGTGTGTATATATATATATATATATTCACTGAAAAAACCATAGGTTATAGACCATATATAGTTAGGAATTAGCATTTACAAAACCTTGAAAATTCACTGAAAAAACCATAGGTTATAGACCATATATAGTTAGGAATTAGCATTTAAAAAACCTTATTTTATTCACACAAAACCATTGAAATTCCATATATAGTTAGTTGCACTAACTATATATCGCGCACCCGCAATCCACTGCTGATCATGTCACATATTACATCATTCATGACATGGTCAGTGACATCACTGATGACATCACTGATGACATCTCAAATGACATCACTGTTGAGATCACTGATGACATCTCATTTGACATCACTGATGAGATCACTGATGACATCATCCAGTGACTGTGTGTTTCTGTAAAGTTTAAATATGTTTTACATATTGAAGAATGAGTAGATGTATAAGTGTCTGGACGAAGGATTTAGTAGGTGCATGACTGAATGTATGAGTGAGTGATTAAATGTGTCTCACTGAGTGCATGGGTTAGTGACTAAACTGTCTTAATTTGTGCATCATTATGTCTGTTGTTCTGTAAACTGCTGCATGTGTTGATCAGTAGCTATATGATTAACTATATGGGTTATTGATTGATTGTCTAAGTATTTGTATGGGAGACTGAGTGTGTGTGTGGCTGGCTGGGAGGTGTGTGACTCTGTGCAGATCAATGTGTACTTGTATCAATGATTGTATAAGAAAGTAAGTATGTGTTAGTATATGTTTGAAAATGTAAGGTGCTCTATGTTTAACTGTATAGACAAGAAAATGGAAGTGTGATTGATTCTTTACAGGACTGACTAGGTGTGTGAGTAACTCCATGGATGAGTGGCAGAGTGTAAGTGTCTGTATAGGTGTATGAGTGCATATGATAGTGTTGTAAAGATGAGTGATTGTATGTATGAATGATTGTATGGGTGAATGAGTGAATGTGTGTGTAGACGTAGGAATCAGTGAGTACGTATGTAGTAACTAGTATTGCTGTGTCAATGGTTTCAAAAATTAGACTCTGTATTTAACACTGGGTGAAACAGAGGTTATATTAAAATGTGAGGAGATGCATTGTATTGTCACATGAATGATATCATCAGTGATGTGGTCATTGATGTCAAATGAGATGTCATCAGTGATCTCATCAGTGATGTCATTTGAGATGTCATCAGTGATGTCATCAGTGATGTCACTGACCATGTCATGAATGATGTAATATGTGACATGATCAGCAGTGGATTGCGGGTGCGCGATATATAGTTAGTGCAACTAACTATATATGGAATTTCAATGGTTTTGTGTGAATAAAATAAGGTTTTTTAAATGCTAATTCCTAACTATATATGGTCTATAACCTATGGTTTTTTCAGTGAATTTTCAAGGTTTTGTAAATGCTAATTCCTAACTATATATGGTCTATAACCTATGGTTTTTTCAGTGAATTTCAATGGTTTTTTAATAGCAAATATCAAAACCTTTACAATGTATTCTTCTTTAAATCGAAAAATATTTTTTACATGTTTTTAATACAATTTTTTTTAAATTATTTTTATTGTTTCGCTCCCGGTACGCGAACCGGTTAGCTTCCCGTTAGCTCAATTCGGAGCCGCGACCCGGTCCGCGAACCGGTAAACGTTCCGTTTGCGCAACTGTCGCGTTAGAAAACAACATCGTGACGCGTCGCGTCAGCATGACGTTTCGCGTTGTCGCGTGATACGTCATATGACGTGCTACGTTACGCTGCCCAGAACGCTTCCCGGTTCGCGGACCGGGCGCTACCCACGCAAAAAAAACAAAAAAAAAATTTGTTTTTTTTGCCCCGCGGGGCCCTTTTAAAGCCTCCACATTAAACCTAGGGGGTCAGGGAGGATCTACTATGCCCCCTTATGGTTATTTCCCCCTTTGTTTTGGCCTCCTCTTGTCTCTCAATCCTACCGAGAGACAAGATGGCGGCCGCTCCGGACTGTTTGGAATGTTGACAGACGCCGGAGAGCCAATCAGCTTCGCTACGTGAAGTTCTGGTACGCGCCCCGGTCCGCGAACCGGGGAGCTGCCCGGTCCGCTGTTACAGATATATATCTTTTTTTAAACGTTAATTTCTCAAAATCCACTGGAGCACATATATTGAGGCCTACAAAAGGCACATCGGGCTACCAGTCCCTACAATTTTGCCAAGTTTCGTGCAAATCCATTCAGCCGTTCGGGCTAAAAGTGAGGCCAACCGCCCTATGGAAAACTCAATGTTAAAAACACGTTTTGGGACCCCCCTTTTTTCTCGGCCCCCCCTGGACGAACCCCCCCCAAATTTTCAGGGGCTGCTCAGAAACAAAATGTTCCATTTTCCAGAAAATTTCAGCCAATTCCGTCCACAAACGCCAAAGTTATTAGACATAGAATTTTCAAAAATCCCATAGGGAAAAAATCCTAACTATATATACCTACTGGCGACCGCCAGTAGGTAATACATATATATATATATATATATATATATATATATATATATATATATATATATATATATATATATATATATATATATATATATATATATATATATATATATATATATATATATATATTATTAGGAGTTTGTAAAGGACACCCCATGTGAACTGCTGCTTCGTCTGTCTGTGCTACCATGTAAGGTACATGGTAGCACCTCTCACAGGTACAGATACTAATCTACAATATAGGTGTTCTATTTATATATGGTATATATATAATATATATAATATATATTTATATATGGTATATATATATATATATATATATATATATATATATATATATATGGTATATATATATATATATATATATATATATATATATATATATATATATATATATATATATATATATTATATATATACCATATATAAATAGAACACCTATATTGTAGATTAGTATCTGTACCTGTGAGAGGTGCTACCATGTACCTTACATGGTAGCACAGACAGACGAAGCAGCAGTTCACATGGGGTGTCCTTTACAAACTCCTAATTTTCAGTGTGCAGCGTTTGAGTGTGACCATTCCATGATTCACTCTTAAACCAGTGGAGATAGAAATGTCAGCGGGTAGTGAAAACATATTTTCTATTTTTCTAAATTTCGATCAATGTGCCCTGCCCCTTAGGGAATATTATAATAGTTACACCTCACACAGTGTTGCAGAAGGCTTTTGCATGCAACCCTAAAGTGATCCCTTTCTCTGCCATCCTTAATTCAGATTCTAAGGTGTACAGGTCATCGAAAAATCAAACGTGACCTGCCCTTTCTTTCGAGTCATTAACCTTTTAACCCCGCAGTAATGTCTGCAGTGTCACAATGAACTTTGGAAGGCCATAAATATTGCTAGTCATTTAAGCGTTTTCCCCTTGAAACAGTGACATCTGGTCTAGTGGCTCTTGATTAATAGTCTTTTCCGATTGAACACCCCGCTGTGATGCAAAATAGTCTGTATCAGCCCGCCTGCTCGTCAGCTTGCAATGAATGCTCAAGAAATTGATTTAATTAGACAAACGTTGTCTTCAATTGAACCATAAAAATAGTACAGAGCGAAAGAAAGACAGATAGGAAGCGTCGGTCATTGACAGATGCTAGTGCATGAAAGGGAGGTATTGAGACAGACAGCTGCATAGAAATAGGAACAGAAATTGGTGAGAAATGCACGTAGATAGGCAGAGACATAGACGGACGAAAATATTGAAACACAGGCAAACTGATATCCAGTCAACTGATTACCAGAGAGACAGATAAGTGCACGCAAAGAATGAAGTATATATTCAGTTAGACAAACAAATAGAGAAACATCTAGCATTTGCAATGCAATAGGTCTCGTAGTTACAAGAGTGTCAGCTATTGGCATTGTAATAAACAATGCCTTTTATTTATGTTTTTAATTTTTTTTTTAAAAGGCATTATTTACAATGTCAATAGCTCAAACTCGCGTAAATGCGAGACCTATTGCATTGCATATGCTTGTTTCCTAAGAATTGTATCCATTGGTTTACACTCTTTTACCTGCACTGGGGCATCAGTGTCCTTTGCAAGTGATCAGTCCTTCAGTTGGTGCCCAGGCAGCTCCTACCAGGCACCAGACCCAGTCCTTCGTCCGTGTAGCTGCCCCTCTGCTGTCAGTACTGTGCCTCCAATGCTCAGTCAATAGGTCATGGCTCCTGCAACCGTTTAATGTCATCAGTGCCCAGTCCTTTAGGTGCACCTGTGTTATGGCATCATTACTCTGCCCTGCTAAAGTGACAACAGTGCAACATCTAAAAAATCACAACTGGTTTTATAACAACAATTACACTGACAAACACACAGAAACGATGTCCCTGAACATAACTCACAGCCCCGTTTCAATGATGTCTGACATGCCTGATCACCTACTGTGAACACCCACGAAGGGTGATCGGCAGGCAGCCTTGCAAGAGATTCAATAACAACGAAATGTACATTAAAGCACACTCTTTGTGTCAGTCCAATAATTATTCTTTTTCACTTGCAAGGGACAGCCACCAGCCTAGTGTGATAAAACATCAAGAAAAACTACAGTATTGCTGAAGTACTTGATAAGGAAGATTTTGAATATTTGAACAACTGATACACTGCAGTTAAAGTCCCATACATTGTTACGGTTAAAGTATCTTTTAAAAGCAGAATATTTGGGATTTCGAGCTAATCCACTCCAGCAGCCATCTTGTGAATAGAACACGGCCTTCCTTCCGCTCAACCATCGCAACACTATAGTAATGATATAGTAAAGTGTTTTGCGTGGAAGCCCGTCCCCATGGAGCGATCTATCTATCTATCTATCTATCTGTCTGTCTGTCTGTCTGTCTGTCTGTCTGTCTGTCTGTCTGTCTGTCTGTCTGTCTGTCTGTCTATCTATCTAGATATCTATCTATCTATCTCAGTCCTTTTAATGATAGCTATCTTTCCGTATCGAGCAATCAAATATTTCTTTTTATCAATAAATCGTCCTCTCTAACTATGTGTGTATCAATCTATCTCTTGATTTAACTATACATCTGTTTATATTTAAATGTATTTATTTTTCTATGACTATGTTGTCTGTGTATCGTGCATCTGGCATCTATACATGTGTTTACTTCAAAAAAGTGCATTCATGTTTGTGTTTTATTTTGTGTTTGTATGACGCATAGTCTGTTAGTAGTATCTACCTATTTGTCTTTCTCCAGAGACAAGAAGATGCTTGTTGAGGTAATGGTAACAACATTCGTGTATTTTACATACGAGTGACCTAAGAGGGAATGATAAAGCACTCCGTTTCACGTGCTGGTGGCACAAGTGCCTGTGGTGTGCTTAGAGGACCGGCTGTCGGCTGCACTCACCCTGATTCCCCCAGCTAATGTCCGCAGCCGTGTTTTGTTGACACTCATCACCTTCTTTTGCCGTGCTTGCTAGAGGTTGTGTCAGCGCCGGCAGCCTTATTGATCCAAGGACCTGTCCCAAGAGCAGAGCGCAGACAGCTTTACTGAGACATCCAAAACTTCACGGGATCCCCCCTCAGGCCACCCACCTTCAGGGCTTGGATGGGAGCATCAGTGCGTCCTCCCATCTTGCAGATCCCACAGCGCAGCTCTCCGCAGAATGCGTAAAGCGCACAAACCAGGCATGCAGAGGAGAGTCGTGTGCACGGTTCTTGGAATGGTTTGTAGCCGCCGAAATTGCAGATTACACATATCCATGCAGCACACTGCTGCATGCACAAATCTTTCAGTCTGAACTGTTCCTTAAGAATTTGTGCAACTGCCAGACGGTGAGCGCAGCGTCTGCAGCGGTGCTGCGACAAAAGTAAACACACAAAAGAATCCAAGATACCGCTACGTGTACCGCATGCTCCTGTCACAACACTGGGGCGCGCAGCATTAAACCGCACACTGCTAACGCAGAGGGTGACTCGCTTATGAGCCAGCAAGTTGAGCAGCATTAATGCACTTTAACAATACTGTCCCACGTGTTTGTTTCCAGAAATTACCCGAAAAATAGTCTGCACAGTTACAAATCAAAGCTCGTGCAATATGGAAAATGTGGGTGAAAGCAGCTTAATAACGCAAATAATAAACATTGTTACAGCAGCGATTCAATTAAAGGCCCTCCCTGCGGGACTGCAGCACTGAGAGTGACACATTTTCACCAAGCGGGCACGCGTATGGTGCGAGCAGGAGTTGTGATAAGACAGCGAGCCGTACGTGTGCTCATCTCCTGTTCTCCGAGTTGTCTTGTAAGTAATGCAGCTGACGTAAGCGCGCCACTCCCAGACAGGAGATGTGCATGCGTATGGTGCAAGCAGGCGTTGTGATAACGCCGTGAGCCAGCCGTAAGCGTGCACAGCTCCTGTCTTCCACACATGTGCACATGTCCTGTCCCCCTTTGACCATGAAACCGACAACAATAGTTCTCGGCAAGGCGAGCCGCGCACGCCCTGTGTCGCTAGGCGAGACCTAAAAATTAGCTGATGAACAAAATGGCGAACTTTAGGAGTGGTTAGCAGATAGATAAGCGATTAAATAAACCAAGATAAAGAGGGACAAATCCCACAAGTAGCAGCTAAATAGAAAAAGTGAGAACAGGGAGATGAACAGGGAGCACCATGAGAGAAAGAGAGTGTGCATGGGTGGGCGTGAGAGAGTCAGTGCTAAATCTGAGCCAGTGGTTTCCGGTGCTCGGCCCTGGCACTTGTCAACACCGGGACCTATGACAGTCTGCCACATGATGGCACGGTTTGTCTAATCAAGAAACACACAACAACAGTAATTATTCATTCTGATACCTGCCGTCCAAGCCATTCTTATAGCTTTGGAGACTTCAAATATTCTGAAGAGTCACACTTGTAGAAGGTTAGTAGTTGTGCTGGTGCTGACATTGGCAAGGCTAGCTAGGGTAATGCAAGCTGCAGTGGCCTTATGGCGAGGGCCCTGGAACTTATGTTTTTTTTACAAATGTTGCACTGGCGAGAGTGAGTTTAGCAAGAAATGGATGGATGGGTGGATGCGCTTGTGTGTCTGGATGCATGAGTGTGCATAGATTAGAACACATCAGTAGATATTTAGATAGCTTGAAATGCAGGCTGGCATACAGATAATAGATAGATGAAACAGATTGTGTCGATTCAACCTCTTACCTATTGTCAGGCTCAATGCACCCACTGGCACTACTTCTTCCTAGGGATAAGATTATTACTAGGTCCTGGTCATCACACCAAACCTGAGATGAGGTCGGAGGAGTGTGGTGTCAATGAAGCAAATGGACGGGCCTCCAAGGCATTCTCGGATGCAGTCTGAGAGACAATACCAGTTCTTTTCTGCTTTTATCTAAAAGTACATCTCCTTCGTAAAACAACTTTGTTGGGATGAGCAGATCCTGGTCACTTGACATTAAGGTCTTTTTTAAGCTCTGTTTGGGCTTTTCTTGAAGGTAAAACGTTCACTGTCATCTATCCCTATCTTTCTTTTGCCCAATTTCGCACTTGTCAATTTGTGGATTAGAACACCGCATCCTATGCCGCTCTTCATCATTTTTCCGCAGATACTTTTTCCCCTTTTGAAAGGAAAGGGGTTTGCCAGCACGGAGAATAGGTGTGATCTTAAAGATGTAAATATGCTCGGGGCCCCACGAGCATAAGGGCGCTGGGAAGCCAAGAATTTAACACTAATTTTCCGTTAAACATTTTATTGGTTGTGTAGGTAAGACACAGTACTTCACTTTGCCCATGGGCCTCTAATGCTGGTAAGACAGCTCTGGTGGATATCTGCCTAGCTTTTCTCGATGGCCAAAATAACTGACCCACTCTACTGTAAAGAAACCTTTTACGATTGGCACGCCCTTTCCCACAGTGAAATAAACATAGACACGAATGAGTTCAGAGCAATGTTCATGGGGTCGGGTCTTCTACAATCAAGGATGTTTTTGAAAATATGTTGTTAAGTGTGATTAGGTTTTAACACAAAATGCTTTTTCTATAGCAACTTAAAGAGAAAGTTGGGGTGGTGCACTGTATGTCTTTTTCCTTTCTGTGCTTGGCCAACACATGCGATTCTTTTGCTTCCTCTGACTTCCATGATAAATATTTGCAAATAGGCAATGTAAACTGTGAAAATAAGAGCTCTATATCATACGGTCCAAGCTTCTTCCTCGCTGCGTCACAACATCCAGGTCTCTAATCTTGTCTCCCCTTGTGCCAAACAAAATAACATTAGAAGAAAAGTACCTCGTTTTATGAGACGTGCCTGCTGCATAAAAAGGTTCTCTGCATCGGTCCTCAGCTTCTCTCTGCAGCTGTGTTGGCATGAAATACCTTCCGCAAACACATATTTTACTACCTCCCGCTTAATTACCCCACACTCAAATTCAGTCACTTAACAAATGCAGCTCTCTTCTTTCTCACTTAAAACCTCATACTTTAGATGTACAAAATGGCATGAAGTTTGTTTGCTAAATGTTTTGTCATAGGCCAAATGACTAGCTAACCCATCTTATATTATTATTGTTATTATCGTTATTATTATTATATCAGGCACTTGTAGTGGCATGAGTCCTGCTATATAGCAGAGGCTTCCATACAATGAACATATCAGATACCTGCATACTGTACACATATCTTAGAACTCCACACTGCATTTATGAGAGGCCAAAACACTGTGTATACGTCTGAGGCTTCCATACTATGTATATGCTAGAGGCCTGCATTCTGTTCATATATCTGAGTCAGGAAAATGACATACACATATTAAAATGTAGAAAAAAAATATTAGAATTTCAACAAAAATGGGTATTCTTTAAATAGAGAGAACATATCTTTCTGTCATATGTGGAAGAGTTTAATGGGATAATAATGCATTTTACATTCAAGATAGGCTTGAATACATTTACATGTGACTGCATTTCATATCAGGGGCTATATGTCTAGGAGTAAGATCTAAGAAAAGCAGACTATCTCTGTGAATGGTAATGCAAACAAATGTCTGCTCAACCGCCATGCTTTAGAAACTCTGTTTTCTGATACTACCAGGAAAGTGAAGGAAAACCTTCTGCTTCACTGTTGCGAATATTGTAAGAAGACCTGCAAGAAAAGAGATCCGTCTTGGTAGGAGGAAAAAAATATAGCAGAGCATTTTACATGTTTTGAGAAATGAGATTCTCAAACAGCGTTGTCTGACTCCTAACACTCTCGGTGTAGTCTATTACAAATTGTTAGAGGACGAGTGAGAGACACCTGCCTGTTCTCCTTTTTTTTTTAAATGATGCTGTTTCTTTTGGGACTTTGAGCCAATAGGTGTGATCCTAATAAAATTGAGCTGAACACAGCACTTCTGACAGACACATTGGAACCAGTAGTTCATGTATTCGGTGTATGGAAGGAAACATAATGTGCCAATTTTTTTTTTTCACATACACATATGCAAGTTGCTTCTATTTTATTCTAAAGAACATGCAGGAGTCTGCAATGTTCATGGATCTCCCCACTCTTCTGCAGTGCATACTTCAGCCAAATATTTGAACTCATTAGGTCCTTTAATCAAACCTGCTACAATTACACACGACACTCATATCATCTTGTAGCTAAGAAACATGACACACTTATTCCTAGTTGTGAACCAATGGATACTGATCAAGCCCTAAAACTCAATAGGCAAACTGGGAGAGCTATCAGACTATGGTTATCTGGCCTCAGAAACCACACAGTGACTATCGACTTTAATTGAGTGCCGCAAGCGAAACAAGTTGCCAAAAGGATCTTCCTCATCATGCTAGCCCTGTGCCATATGTTTTTTCTTCTACGTTTTTCTAAGAACATCCAGGACACCATAGTCCTCATACTGTTGAACACTGGACTCTGCACACGGATGTTAAGTACAGAGAAATTAGAATGTGACAGCCAGAAAAAAAGTACAATTATGGCAATGCAACTGGATTGCTACAGCCATGCAAACAACTCACTTGTTATCCACAGCAAAGCTGTCCTCCTTTAAGGCACTCAGCTTTACCCATAGGGACATCTACAGCAGTTGACCATCCTACACCCAATTTACTCTTCAGTGATGCAAGAAAAAGAAAAAAATCATCCAAGCGTAGGAACTCACTGGTGGTAAAGCTTTGAAAAATTCACCACCAACTGGAAGTCAACAAGGCAGTAAAGGCATACAGCTTCCTTAAAAGATTAAACCTTTACTGTAAACACCACCAAACTAGTAGCAGGCGGAGGCAACCTCACTGGAGGAAGAATTAGTAATGCACTCATGACCGTGTGTCACACACCGTTCTCTTCAATCAATGATAAAACAAAAGTAAAGATTGCCTTGATATGAAAGAAGCACTCCCATTGTTTGTCATGCATAACAGTGAAGTATAAGGAGAATCTTAGGGAGGAGTAAGGAGGAGCTTGCAGAGTAAATTGCAAATACAAACAACAGCCCACAGAACGGTAAGTCCATTGCTGTTCACAAATAGTTAATGCAGCCCAAAAGGGGCAAAACAGCCTTGGAGTAAATCCAGCACTACACACGGACACTCATACACAGAAAATGGATTTAAGAGAACACCACCATAGGAAATAAATATTAAAAGCACTATCTAATTTAAAAATATTATTCAAAGTAAATAAGTTACTATTTAATTTTTTGTTAAACATTTAATACAAATATTTTAAATTCTTAAACAAACATGTAGTATTAACAAACACTATTAATAATTAAATATAAAAGTGTTACTGAAGGCAACATATTTTCAAATTATTTTAAATAATCATAAATTAAATTATTAGATTTGATTATTTAATTATTAGATTTGATGTTGCTGTGCTATAACACTTTTTTTTATTTCTAGGCTACTAATAATTATTTGAAATTACTGTATAATTTTATTGTACTTTAAAATATTTTAATTACTGTTTAAATGTGTATTAAACTTTGTTATTTTGCCCTATACATTACCATAGGGAGATCTTCGTCCTGGTGGTGGAAACCTCTGTCTATGTGTGAAAAATGACTTGTAGTTACTATGTACTCATACATTCTATTCTAGCTCTACTCCCTCTTTGAGTTGGTGGAGACATCTAATTTATTAATAACTTGAAACGTTTTGTACCCACATCTTGCCCTGCTGACAGTCCTGCCAAAAATTCTACCATCACTTCCCCCACCTCACTGTCCCTTTGCTAGAACAGTCTTCCGGCCCAGTCGTGTGGATTATGGGAACTCCCTGTTCCTGGGGTCACCGGAGTACGTAATGAAAAGATTGTATTCTGTACAGACTGCTGCTCTTCACCTTGTTCTTTCTCTTTCTTGCTCAGCTTTAGCCTCTCCGGCGTTAATTAGACTTCATTGGCTATCTGCCCCTAAAATGATTATTTTTAAGGCTGCTTCTATTTTTGACAGAGCTCCTTATAATTCCGTATCTGTCTCTTTGTTACAGACCACGTTCCACCATTATATTGCCTTTAAAGCGTGCGCTCTGCTGTAGCTCTTTTTTTAGCTACAGCCTACATTTAAGCTTGTGAACTACGTGAGGACTAGACCTCATGCTAGTGGAATGGTCTGCTTCTCTCTCTCTGCTCAGTGTCTGACCTTAGTCAGTTTAGGAAACTCCTCGAGACTTTGTTTTATCCAAAATAGCTGTCTGCTTCAGGTTATTTTGCTAGGTTGACTTTTCTTCAGCACCAGGACACCTGTTCAGGCAACTGGGCGGTTAACATATTGAAATAGTAATACTAGTCACAGTGGTAATAATACCAATTATAGTAATATTAAGTCTGCACCTAGTAGTGAAGTTATAGTCAGAAATGGTAAATGGCAAAAAAGTATAAATCTGTATGTCTAAATGTGCCTTTGTGAATAGGAACGAAGGTGTGATATGATTCGCTGTTTAAAAATAGGTTTTGAGGGGCGAAGATGAGATGGCAACGGAGCAGCATCTCTAAAACACTGCTCAGTGGAAAAACAATTGCACGCACCTCCAAATGAGAAACATAATCACCAATTCATGGTGGAAGAAATCACAAACCACACACAAAAAAGCTGATGGCACAGTAGGTGTGTGGATGAACAAAGATCCAGATGGAGAACTGAAAGACTGTGAGGTTAGGGAAAATTCAGATGGTGGTGGCTGCCTGATATTGAACTGAGCGGAGAAACAGTTCCTCTCATCCGAGGTAGAAAATCAAGTGAACTACAAAGAATTGCGAGACAAGCAGAACATAAGAAGCCAGTGGGTGCAATTATGGAGCAAGCTGGGAGAGGGGTAGGCAGGGTTGGCGGTGTATGTGATTCGGCCAGAGACAACAACTAGAACTAGTTAGCACAGCACCTCACTCTGTTATTTTTTCCAGCCCAATCCCCTGTGAACGCGTAAAAGGATTATCTAAATGGCCAAAGCCAAGATCAAGCATCATAAACCCAGGAAGGGTGCTAACTGAGCAGACTTCCCAAATTGAATACAAGCCAAGGAACTAAAAGGCGCGAGGGATTGGCCTGCAAATGGTAAAGCTACACAGTAATTAGAATTATAACAGAGCCAGTTCACGCTGTGCTCAGTGAAACAAATGATGCTTGAGACCCCTGGGTAAAGGATATAAAAAGAATCATTCAGTGGAACCTATGAATCATTACAGTTGTCCTCCTTTAGGACAAAGTTCTAAGGAGGAAGTGAAAGGTTAAAGGACATTACCTGGGAGGGACTGTGGCCCAGAGCCATCAGCCAACAAGAGGAGCAGCAGAGGTTGAGCCTGCCTTGGGGGCCCTACACTGATGAGCGCTGCCACCAGGGGGATCAGTGAGAAGAGTGGCACCCTAGGAGAACAGGCCTGCGAGATATGGTGGTGGCGGGGCTGACCCGCCTTCATCTCGCTCTCCTTCCTGCTGGAATTATGCTTGACCTGCTGGGGGAACCTCCTGGGGCCTCCAGGTGGGACCATTGATGACATCATAGCCCTGACCTGCGTGCCCTCTTGTTTACTGCCTCTTTTCCCTGGACCTGAATGGCGGCTCCAGAGGGCCTAGTAAGACCACCATCTGGGGCTATCCGACACCGCAGCCTGAGCAACACACTGTGCCTGCCCATGGGGGACTGAACTGTGGAACGTGCCACATGGGTGCCCTATTGGTGAGCACTGGTACCATGTATTGGGGCCTCAGGCTTGCGGGGCATGGAGACACATGAGTGAGCCTGCCTTCCCCTACCCTCCCTCTGTTGGCAACAGAATCCGTGAGTACCAGTGTGCAGCCAGGGAAGAGTGCATTAGTAGAGAACAGTGGGGGCCCCCTCCAAAGATACAATGCTGTGCCTGCCGGGTGGTGGCGCTGGAGAATAGAGCGGGCAAACTTGTGGTACCGCTGTAAGTCTGGCCTGGCCTGGCCACAGGCCCTCCCTGGTGAGTACTGCGGGGTCTAGCAGGGCTGAGGAGTGTGGGAGCTGTGAGTGGACTGGTAGACAACCCCCGTGAAGATGCTATTGTGGGGCTACCACCTATGCACAAGGCCCAGGACATCTGCTTGCCAGCAGAGTGGGGCCTTTTGCGAGAGAACCAGCACTGACGACCTAGGGCGAAGGAAGATCAGAGCCCCGGGGGCCAAGAGCGCACCCATAGCCACCTGCAGCACTGACTATTGGAGATGCTCTGAGAACATTGACTCTTTACTGCACGACCTGCCTACCCAAGATCTTTTTTTTGTTGATTTGCTAACACAGAGCTGGCATGAGCAGAGTCTCTTTTCCTCTGCTGTCCTGGGGGATTTAGTTCCATCCACCAGAGCCCCGGGGATAGAGACACGATGCATAGCCCTACAAGGGCCCTACACTCACAGTTTGAACAATTGGGGGAAGCAAACACTGCTCAGGCCTTGCCCAGGGGACCTAGCAACTACAAGACTACAGTGTCACACCATAAAGCTTGGTGACCTCACCCAGGAGTAAATCGATTGCAGCTGAGGAGGTCCCTGAGGAAAGTATGTCCCTGACAGCAGATCAGCACTGGTCCCCATATCCCAGGAATATATGGACCACTACCTTTACAGAGATCCGCTCTGAAATCGGCATGTTCAAGACGGATTTTTTGTCTTGCATTCAGGACATTCGCAGTGAAATCTCTGAAATTGGAGGATGCGTGGACGACCTGGAGCGGACAGTGGATGGGTGCACGGAGATAAGGAGAAGATCTGGCATAGAGTGGTGGTGCTCGAAGATCAACAGGCCAAACTGAAGGCTAGGCCAAATAGAAGTTGCCGGAACAACATCCATACATGAGGTGTATCCATAGCAGCAGGAGGAGACAATATCATGGCTTTCACCACCAAACTGCTTCATGTGATCTGGAGAGATGATGATGCTTCACCACTGGCCCTTGACAGGGCACACCAGCTAATGCCAGTGACTGATCACCCCAATCCAACCCAAGACATCCCGATACAGGTTCACTTTTTCACTGATAATGGATCCATTCTCTGGCCCCCCAGGGGCAAAGCGGACTTGGTGTACTGAGACCATACTATCCAGCTTTTCCAGGATCTCTCCCCAGTCACACTGCAAAAGTGGCGCAACTTTAAATCAATCGTAGACCCGCTGAGGGACTTGGACATTTGCTTTCAATTGGGGCACGACTTCGCTCTCTTGTTCTCCTAGGAGGGGAAATGGAGGTCTGTGCTCTCTTTCTCCTACCCAATTGCTGGAGATCATGTATGATCCATCCAGAGGGGGTTCATTCCTACCCTGCAGGGCCTCTGGAGGTGACCTGAGTCCTGTCTGGAACGTGGTGCAGCACCGCTGGCATGACAAGTGGCAAAAAAGAGACTGAATCTCAAGGAGCCAGGCAGGACATCATTATCCACCTACACAATATGAGGAAAGACTACCTATCTGTCTGCCTCCGCCACTAGGTCCCAGTGCCCCAGCAAAGACTGTCCGTTTCTGGGGTGGCCTGCCCTCATCTTACCTAGGGTCGGCCCGGCAGTTCATGGGGCCCTATCCCTTGGATAATCTGGTCCATGGGGATCTGGGGGCTGTCTCCAACTTCACACAATGCAGCCGCACAATGACTTCCCTTTGGGGGGGTGACACCTCTGGTGGGATCTGTGCATCTACATGCTCAACTCCACGGTGCATTGGCCCGTAACTGTCTAGTTTTGTTATGTTTTTCTTTTCTTCTATGTACAGCACTTCTTGCTGGGATTGAAACCTGGATTACATGTTTCCTCTCCCTACCCTACTACATCTGATTCCCCCCCACACCTCTTGTCAGCTATGGGCACTGACTGTGCCATGACTTCCTTTGATTATGGAGACAGTATTGCACACTAAATTACTTTCTTTAAATGTCCGGGGTAAACTTGCCTAGCAAGTGCAAGCAAGTCTGGCAATGCCTCGAGCAGCAAGACCCAGAAGTAGTCCAGCGTCAGGAGACTCTTCTCAAAGTGCACCGGTCATTGTGGCTCATTTCCAGGAACGTACAGAATTCTTAACTCCTCATGTTTGAGACCTGAAGTGTCTGGTGTGACTGAGTTTAGGTAGCGTGGAGCACTGTGGGATAGGTTACAGTACAACACACAAAAAGGGCTGAAACGTTGGGTAACCTTGTTGGTTACGGAATGGGCAGGAGTTTCTGCCACCCACAGACTGCCGCTGATAATAAAAGAGGCACCCTTGATACCCCCTTCAGAACAGTTCTGAACCAGTGACAGACTGAAGAACTGCATCTGTTGTTGAACCTGAGGAGTGATCCAGCTCCCACTTGTACCCAGGATAGAAGAGTAGACTCTAAGGGGTAATTAGAAAGCCTCATGGCCTGCTTCAGAAGCACAAAATCTGCAAGAAGCCCAAATCTCTGCTGGGGCCATCTGACCAGTTCTAACTAGATTTTCTCCCTAGACCCTGCGGGTTGAGTTTGACCTGGTCTGGTAGAACCAGATACCCACAGTTTGGTACTTAGTGCTATTTGGAGCAAGGAATTGTAAAACATTTGGGAGTCCTTCTTCAGGACTTAATGCCCATGTTCAGTTAATTTAAGTTCTTTTGATCGCAAACAATATTGATGTACATGTTAAACTTTCAGAAATGAGTGCACAAAAAAACAGCTGGAAGCTCAACTGTCCTAGGTTCTGCCAAACAGTAGCAAAAGAAAGCTTGATAAAGTCATTTTGTTTATGGTTGGATTTAGATTTTTTTCTTTCATAACGCAATATTGTATATGGAACTCTGTAGGTAGCCAGCTCATTCCTCCTACTGTAGGAAAACCTACTTAAGTTTGATTTGGTGGGTGTCTGAGGAACTAGAGCATAATATTAAAGTAAGGCATGGCTACTTAGCACTGGTAATTATAGCTTTAATTTCCTCATATTCGTCGTTATAAATAAATCAACCTTAACAACTGTCGTTTGTGCTGCACCAAAGAAAAATCAAACATTAATCCTCAACAAATTAACTTCCAACTATTTTGGATCTGCAAACCTCTAAGGGAAGCCCTACATTTCCTTTCTCTACCTTGCTGGCAATCCCATATTTCTGCCTTTTTTTTGCTTATCTCAGTAATGATAAAAAAGAAATGTCTATATCAGGCTTCTTGAATACCTTCCGTATCTGCTGCTCCAGCTAATCTAAAACATGGCAACCAGGCTAGTCCTGTGCTTACCACTGTCCTAACACATTTACAGCCATCTTCGATTGCTTCTCTGTCTTCCTGTCAATGTCGAAAATTTTAAATATATCACAACCCTATTAATGTGAATAAACCTGTCTCTCCCTTTTTCTAGGTATTATAGTTATGCACCCATTCACAGACCACGATCAGCCTCTACTAACCTCATAATGATTACTGGTATCAGGGTGGCTAGTATTGGTGTGTGAGCTTTTTCATTCCTTGAAGCCAAACACCTGAACTCCCTGCATTGCATTCTGTGGGCTACTTCTACCCAGCTGAACATCCACGAACAAAGGCAATTTGTGACAACCTGACACCTTGGACTACAGATGCAAAAAGGCCCACTTCACTCTACATTTACTATAGTCCAAAAAAAAAGGGGTAGTTCAAGCAGAAAGTTGCATATTCACTAGGTATCCCATTTTTCTCCATCCCACAGGAAAATCTGGAAGAGATATAAGTTGATGTGAGCATGGTTTTGCAGATGGCAGCACAATAGGTAGTCTAATTTAGACCACCAGTGATTTAATGCTGACCACTCCCAAGGATTGGGGCTATATGCTAGTGTGGGTAGATAGCAACTTCTGTCCACATTACTGTAATCGAGGATTCCAAAAATGTGCCTATTGATGTTGGAAATCTGGAAGTCAAAACATCTGCATTGGAATGGCAGGGCTCAGCTGGCAGGACCAGAAAGGTGGATTATTGGTATTGCAGTTTCCATTGTTCATCTTAGATAACACATACTGGACCAGTGAGTGTCAGTTTACTCCCTGAGAAGAGTCATGGCAATTCCCTATTACTCTTGAGCTTTCAAAGGGCACATGCTACTTACATTGAAATAGTTTAACCCCTTCGACGCTCATGACGAGCTCAGCTCGTCATGGAGTTTCCATTGACTTCAATGGAAATTACATGAAATCGTGGATCATGCCATAGCATCCAAGTGGTTAAGGTAACATCTTTACGGGAGTATTGTGAGTATGGTTCACTAGTTTCCCGTAACTATTGATGAGGGAGTAGTGATTCCAACAAAGTGCTCTATACGGTATGTAGATAACTGACATCTCTCTGTTGTGGAAGAAGTATCTTGACGGAAATCCTCTTTGGTCATCAACAGCAGATGCTAATAGCACAGCCCAGCAGGTGATATGTCCACACTAATGTTTTGTCATATTGTATTTTTACCTGTTTGTGTGAGCCCATCAATATCCCTGGGGGAATACTGAACCCCGCTGTGGAGGGAGACCTATTTGGCATCCTGCACAGATAGAGCTTCCTTGGTGTATTATGTGGCTGAATAACTTAGTGTTAGGGATCAGAGCATATCTTTTTTTCAGGTATGACTTGATTGCCATGGGTGGAATCCTTATAAACAGTGAGTAAATTATATGATAAAATTAGGATGTTGGTTTTCATTCTGCAATCTTGTTTTCATTCTGAAATCAAAGGTCAGAATTCATGATTAATCAATTCCGTAAAATCATCAAGAAGTTAACATTTTTATCAGACCCAAAAGTACAAACGAGTTATATATTAGAGAATGGACTGAGAAAAAAACTCAACCCACACAAACTTTGCCCAGGGTACATATGTCTACATATGCCTTCCTCAAGGCAATCTAATTAATAACAAGGATTAAAGCCCAAGTATAATTAGCAGTGCAATCTAAAATGTCCAACTTCGTTTGTCCCAGTGATATTAAGGCACTTTGGTCATCCTTGTACATATCGGCCTATGCTGATGTCTGTTTTGTGTCTGTCTTTCATAAGCCGGGTTAGCCTCATTAGCAGCAGTGGTAGCAGTTTATGTATTTCCATCTTCAGTTGAGGACTTTTTATGATGGACATTAAAATATTGGTTTTTGGAAGCATACTATTTGCTTCAGAAGAAAGCTTTTTATTTTCGGTTCCAGTAATGGCAGCAAACATAATGCATGTCTCTTTGGATGTGGTGTAGTGCATGCAATGTATCTCTTTACTTATGGCTGTGAGTTTAAGAAAATAAAAAAAACTCGAAAAATAGTTGCTGTGCTGGTTACATTTTTGTTTAGATTGAACTGTATACCACTTAAGAAGTCATAGGCAACATTTATGATCAGGCCAACTCAAAATGTGACAACTTTTTGTGTGTCTGTTCACAGGACCTGTTGTTCAGTGTGTGCGCATTGAATATTATCTCTACAATTGTCTGCGCTTTAGCTACGGCAATGTGCTGTATGCAGATGGTTTCTTCTGATGTTCTCCAAATGGTGAGTGTTTTTCCTTAATACAATTGTTTGTGAACGTGCATGATTGATATAGATGGTACACATTTACTTTGCGTATATTTCTCACATTTTCTTTATATGCAAATACAAAAGTTTGGAAACGACATATGCACAAATTCAGAAACAGTATTTTTGTGTTAATAGCTCCTACATCACAACTCTATTCTCATGTCATATCATTCTATTGAAAAGCAGTGGTTATGGTACATTTTGAAGGTAAAATCAGATCTATAATTTGTATCGTATCTATCAAAATCTTTATTTTCGGCTACAAAAAGTAACCATAAAAGCACAAAACGTTCATATTACAGCAATAAAATAAATAATAAGCTTACAGCAATTCCTTATCCAAGATACCATAACGACCACAAAATAACAAGTCATTGAATGGTTAAAATGACATGAATACATTGTACAAGGAATATCATCAGAAATGTCATATGTCAAGAGGCCTTGGCTTCATCCCTCCCGAACAAAGATATAATTCAACAAGATCAATTAAAATGAAGAGCACTTTAGTAAACAAGCAGAGCTAAAGAAAATAATTAAAAACTACCAAGATACACTTCAGAAGCCCGGCCCAGGGGGAACAACTCTAGACAAAGGTGGCCGTGGATCTCTAAGACCAGCTTCTGCTTAGAACAACATCAATTTCCACCTTGCAACATTTAGAAAAGGAGCAGACATTGAAACAAAGTGAGGGAGTTTAGTTGTAAATAGACCCCGGTGTCACCTCCTCTTCTTATACCACTCAACCTTAAAATTGGAATTAAAAACGATTTTTTCTAAAAGCTTTATAAAACTGTCGAAAGAAAGTAAAATGCAGCAGGCTCTGGGGGAGGACTCGTCACATGGACAAAGTAAAACTTTAGCAGGATCAAACTGGCCAATTGCCACATTACAAAGCCTAATCGAAATCTGATGCAAAGCAATTTATGTGTCCACCCAGTCTAAGTATGGTTTCAACACATGGAAGGTTTGGAGCTTTATATAGTCCATACTGGCACTTTTAGCCATGTCAAATTCATCCCTTGTGTAATGGCACCAGGCTTTGAAAGGCTTCTTAATCCAAGCGTAGTCCAATTTAGTAATGCCGGTAGGGCTAAAAAATAAGTCAGGTCTCCCCAGGTTTGTTCATTCAGACTTAATACATTGAAACAGAGGAATTTTCAAGCACCTAAGACTAGATAAGCATTTGAGCATAACCTATGTGTTACCGTTGGCATGCGGATTCTCCCAAATCGCACACCAATGATGTCTTCCAACCCCAGCTCTTGATGAACAAAATAGGTTGAGCAGTACGGAGGTACACCAGGCAGACACCGCAGTACCTTATTATGCTCAGCCTGGAGTGAGAGGGTATTTGAGTACTCCCATAGGTCCTCCACGTGCGTGACAATAGGGAAACATGTACTTCTATCCACAACAGGGAAGCCATCGGTTTGCTCCCAATGCGCAAGGCTAAACTATAGGTAAACACTGCCGCACTTGCATATCTATGTGAGGCTTTAATTTTACTGGGGCTCCAATTCCCTCTAGCATCAAAAAGACCATCCAGGGTAGTAGCGAGAGGGTGTTCTTGTAAATAAATGCTGCACGACTTATGAGGACTTGGGGTCACAGGACATAGTTAATTTTTTTGACCGTTTAGTGATCAGGCCAAGCGACATAATGTAACTAACAAAGTCCCTAAAAAATGCCCAAGCTATTAGGGAGTTTTTGTATGTTAAACAGCTATTTTCCAATGAGAAGGACATCCAGGTATTTTTTGGTAAGGGGAGCTTCTAATCCATTTATTTATGAGAGGAATACAATTGGGGCAAGGATGCAGCACTGGTGCACCCCCTCCCCAATTTAAATTATGTTGGTACACTCCCCCAGGGGCACAAATCTGACCGATGCTGCATGGTCATAATGTAGGGCACGTAAAAACTCCACTAGGCCAGCCTCCACTTACAGCTACTTTCTGTGAGTTTCTACATATATAATGTGGTTAGATGCTATCTTCATTGCTGTACTCTTTGGAACTTTGAAATAATAGAACCATATGTCAGCACTCTCATAAGTGAACCGAATAGACTATTAGTTCCTCGTATTGCATCAAAACAGTATATGCAGTTATACAAAATGTTCCAACTACTCAAAATGTGAAAACATCTCTTCTTCTTAATAAAAATGCACAATAAAAAAGGCTCATAAAGGATAATAATTCCACTGTTGTGTTATTGATTTCTTTAAGTCCACTGCTGTTTTATTGATTTCTTTTTTCTTTTTACACCAAACAGCCAACACATGTTTCGTCTTATCCAAAAATACCTTTTCAAGGCTGTAATAAATACAAAATGCACATTTTTCTTAATTTGTACAAGTTGTGAGACCAGATAAAACCAATTGAAAGTACAATACTCTAGATTTTCCAAATGTACTAGTACAAAGAAGTGATTTTCCCTTATCCAATTGAAGATTATATATAATAGTATGTATTGAAGTACATAATAGGCCTCATTTGAAGACCCACAGAAGCAAATTCAAAGAAAGTTCCAAGACAGAAAGAAATCCGGAAAAGAAACAGAAAAAGCACACCAAGAACAAAGATATGTCTAGATAGATAATGTGATCATTTAGATTGGTAAGTTCCACATCAAGTAGAAGAAATGTGATTTTAAGAACAGAACTGAGACCTAAGAGAAAACGTGACTAAATAGAGGATTCTTTTCTCTAAACAAAACACCCACCATATCAACCACATTTCTACCCGGATAGTACTGTTCCATATACACAATTCAACGTGATATTCAAACAACAGACAAAGTCCTCAGCTCAAGTGTTTATGTCATTAGGAGTTGTTTTACCAGAAATAATTCTGTAAAAAGGAACAGTGAAATAAATAAAGCATCTAATAGCGCAAGTGGAAATATATATTAATATCACAAATCGTAAGCTTTAACACAGGCGGGGCATTCCCAATAGTATACATTCTAGAAGATAAACACAAAAATCTTATGCTAAGAGCTTTACTGTATTTTTTTTATATAAAAACAGTCAAGCGAAAGTTATATATAAAACACTAAATGCATCGCCAGAAATGGAGAGAAAACATCTTCCTCCATCGATTTTTCAACGTATTTCAATTGCATGAATTCAAGAAGTCAACTATAGATTTTATTGCTCTAGACTAGAAAAATGTATATAGAAAAAGTATGTCATCCATTAAGTAGAAGGGGTAATATTATACCAAGAGTAATATTTGAAGAAAAAGTATATATGCCCTCAGTGTAAAATGTATACCTTCATAGTTTGTCACGCCGCAAAAAATATTCAACTAGCTGTCGATGCACCTCTTGTGTAGCAATCAGATCCTCCAATTATAAGTTTAAAAAACGAAATATAGTCCAGATAAGGGTATATAGTACATTGGTCAAACATGCGCAATTGTCTCAAAAGTACGCCTTCAAAGTGCAAATATAGATAAACTGCGTGAGACTCAAGTACATAATTATTCTGTATGCCTTAAATATGAGTAAACAATACACAAATGAAGGTGTAGGGTCCTACAACTGACCAGCCTGGACCTCAATAATCGAGAAACAGAAAAGAATGGCTGATCAGGGTAATTGGAAACAAAATATGTATAACCACACAACCAATGAGTGTCGTGCAGCCAAGGGTTTAAATATTCCCAACAACTTAGGTATTTTTGAAAAAACTTTATATTATTTCAATAAAAATGGCATCAAAATGGACACCCGTCACCACAGTTGATACAAAAACATACACGAATATATATACAAATATATACAACAAATATATATACATCACATTAAAGGCAACGTATACTTGAAAAAATGATGGAAAACAATATATTACAATTTGTTGTGATGACACCAACTGTAATCTACAATGTGAATTCAGACGCACATATTTGCAAATTAAACACCTCTTTACGATTCATTAAAGAAATAAACCAGTCCTTTGGTAACACAAAACATGTGAACAGGGCGGACACTGAGGTGAAATGGCCTGCCTGTCACACAACACCTGTGAATAGTAGTTTCTAAGGAATTGCAGGTAGGGCCCACAGAAGTGGTATGACTTTCTCCCTAGCTGCACCCTCCGTTCTTAACACAGGCTGGGGGTCAACGCGTTTCGAACCTTGTATATTCTCGGTTCTCCTCAGGACGAGGACTGGGTAAGTAATTACCTTCTCAGCCAACACGTTGACTGCGTGGAGAGAAGGGGAACCACTGGAATGATTCTGGGTGTGGTGTCAAAGGTGACGCAGACGGGGGCGCCCAAAGCGAGCTGTATTTATCAGCGCGGACTCACATCCTCTCTTAATTGCGTGTTATTCTGATGAAGAGAGCTGCACACGTTGTGCGCTGTTCAAGGGAAACGAGCCGCAGTATGTCTTTCAAGCTTGCGAGTGGGAATCAATCTCTCGCTGTCGATTCAATTTAAATATGAGTAAGGTACGTCCCGCTGCTACGATCAATTGTAAGTTCCTCTTTCCTTTATCAGCTTGTCTTGAGCACCCTCTATCTTTTTAAATGTTTGCCAGAGTAGTCCTGGTTTGACTTCATTCTAAATAAATAAAAAGTTTTTGATATATTTATTCACGCTAAACATAGTGACACAATCCCATCTGCTGCCCATTGCATCCTACTTACAACACGCAAATAAAGTCTGTGCAAAGCAAAACGTTGTTATGATTACGTATACATGTCTCAAACCAATAGAGACTGAGCAAAACAAAATGATGAGTACACTCATCGAAGCCGAGCGTGATAACCAGGGCTGACTGGTATGGAGTCCTTAATACGTCTCCATTCTGCAACTACAAAAACGAAACATGCTTGGTCTCTGTATTACCTATAGGCCCACACAATGTCTCCAATTTACTCTTTGCACTTTGAAATTCAAACGGATGTGGCGCAATTACTCAACTCCAGCTCCATTAAAAAATGTCCCCATTCGCGGTTTCCTTTTTAAAAGGGCCACCGTTGAAAGTAACATGACTCAATTACCCAACTATTTCTGGGACTAGGCAATTTTTCTGTCTAAAGGTAGCGCCATTTTGAAATATATCGAACCCTACCTTTTGTCATATGACTATAAAAACATGTAACATCATATCTACATTGATATGTAATTCCTATAACACTTAACCAATTCTTAAGTTATTTACATCGAAGCCTCGCTCTTGACAAGTTAAAGTTATGATCCTATGCCCCCTTGATTTCCTAATCCTTAAACTACTGTATTGTATTGTATTGTAGACATACTTATAGAGCGCAGCTGTAACCCAAAGGGCATCCTGGCGCTTTAACCACAAACATTCCTACAGATGTCAATTACACTGTCCTCGGAAAAAGGTAGGTTTTAAGATCCTTTCTAAAAGACGAGAGATCCTGATTGCACCTTAGGGCCAGAGGTAGGGAGTTCCAGAGCTTGGCGGCCGTGAAGCTGAATGAGCGGCCGCCCATCCTCACCCTTTTTATCTTGGGAACTGTCACCAAGAAGGCTGAGGAGGATCTCAAAAGTCTGGCAGCCGAGTACCAGGAAAAAAGACCTCGCAATACCACTGGACTCAGCCCATGCAAGGCTCTAAAGACCAAGCAAGCTGATTTAAAACAGATCCGTTTTTGCACCGGTAGCCAGTGTAAATCCAAAAGGGCAAGAGAAGATGAAGCAGACCATGGCCGCGAGAGCGCCAGTTTAGCTGCCATATTCTGCACCCGCTGAAGCTTCATGATTAGGGTACTAGGGGCCCCCAGAAGCAGTGCGTTACAGTAGTCTAACCTACTGAGGATGATACTACGCACTGCTTCCGTCCTCGCTGAGTAAGGGAGTAGCGGGAGAATCTTCCGCAACATGCGCAACAGCAGCATGCAGGTCGCCGTGGTTTTGTAAACGAAGGCGTCCAGCTGGAGACTAGGCCCGAGCAGGACACCTAGGTTACGGACCGAGTCTGCCGCTGCGACAGTGTCTAAGGTAGAAGAAGGCCAGAGTCCCTCTGGCAGAGGACGAGGCGTACGATCTACCGAGCAGTAAAGAACTTCAGTTTTTGCCTCATTAAACTGTAACGAGTTCTGACGCAGCCAATCCGCGGTTGCCGTCATGCAATGATGAAAAGATTCCAGGGAGACCGCATCCCTGCCCTCGATGGAAAAAATAAGCTGAGTGTCATCGACGTAATTGATAACAGACAAGCCAAATGACTTAATCAGACTTATTAGAGGGCGAAGATATACGTTGAAAAGGATCGGGCTAATTGCAGAGCCCTGCGGCACTCCCTGTTTTACAGCTCTCACCGCCGATCAAAACGGCGGCATGGCCACGGATTGCCGCCTGTTACAGAGGTATGATGCCAGCCAGTCCAAGGCTAAGCCAGTTACCCCGGACTCCCGGAGCCTGCCCAGAAGAACCGCATGGTCAACCGTATCGAACGCGGCCGACATGTCAAGCAGCACCAGAAACGCTGCTCCTCCCATGTCGACACGCAAACGCAGGTCGTCCAAAACGGCCACCAAGGCAGACTCCGTACCGTGGGCTGGCCTAAAGCCAAATTGGGCCACGTCCAGAAGGTCGTTAGATTCAAGGAAGCTGGACAGGACCCTAGTGACCAATTTCTCTAAGAATTTTACTGAGAAAGGCAGGAGTGAAATAGGCCTATAGTTGGCCGGACATAAAGGGTCCAAGGTGACCTTTTTTAGCAGTGGGGTAATCACTGCCAGTTTCCAGCTATCCGGGACCACGGCCGTGGTCAATGACTGGCAGCAGATGGAATGGAGCAAAGGGAAGAGCTCTGCCTGGAACACCTTCCAAAACTTGTGTGGCAAGGGGTCTAGCGGGGAGCCAGATGACACACCATTCGCCAGCAGACAGAATTCCTCCAGGGAAGGGGAAGGAAAGCAGGTCAGCCGAGGTTGTACTGCTTCCTCCATAATCACCTCCCGAGCTACTCTGCTGACTGATTCCAAGGAGCAGAGATCAGGATGGCTAGGTAGGTTGGGGGCAGAAAGTCCCGCCAAGATGGTATTGATTTTTTCCTCAAAAGCCGAGGCTAATGAGTCGCATAGTTCCTGCGAGGCCGGAATGGCAGATGTAGCGCAGGCCGGGTTGGAAAGATTTTTAACCAACTTAAACAAGGTTTGTGACTTGTTACCTGCTTTGGCCAGTGTGGCCTCAAGAAACTTAGCTTTAGCCAACCTGATCTGAATTTTATACTCCTTGAGGGTTTTTTTATAAACCAGTCTGTCTGTTTCTGAATAGTGTCTTCTCCAGACCCGCTCCGCCTGTTTACAATGAAGTCTCTGCTGAAGAAAGTCACTGGAAAACCAGAGAGTGACTTTTTGCGGTTTATCTTTCACCTTACGCATTGGAATCGTCCTATCAAGCGATTCAAGGAGCTGATGACAGAGAGTTGAATAACTCTCCTCCACATTCTGACCCAATGAAAAAGCCCTGGGCAGTAATGTGGGTATGCTAGGTCCCATTGTAACCGAGCCTACTGTTTGTCTTATTAGTTGCTTAGTTATATTGAATCCAAGCGACTCATGTATTTGCCCTATTTGAGAATATTGTTCGTATTTTTTTTTAAATCATTCCGAAGAGATACAATTTGTATTAGCACTCGTGTACCAAGTGAAGTCCATCTTCACTTTCTATATATAGGCTCTATACTATTTAGAATTAAGTTCCCATGTACTAAATCTGGGAAACTTATGTATATATTTAGTCATATGTGGCGTCCAACACAAATTCTTGAGGAAGAATCATCACCAAATGATCTATAGAGAAAGAAATAAAAGTGAAATAAAAAAATAAGAAAAATAAAAGATATATACAAAATAAAAAAATATAGAACTTTAAGAGGAAGAGATACTTGTAGTGAGATATGAGTTGCCTAAAAAAAGAAATATTGCCTAATACACAATTCTACGCTTTATCATATTTGATGTACAGCTTAACCTTCATTTAGAACCAAATATTTTTAGTTTTAATTATACATCATGTTTACACAAACCAAAATAAAATAAATATAGTTATTAACAAAGGAATATGAGAAACATGCATACAGTCATTATTTCAGAATAGACACTGTAGAGGACATAAACCGTTCATGCACTTTTTTGTATTTTATATGTATTCAATTTACAGAGAAAAAAACATTTATAATTACATTCTATCACAAACACATATACAGTATATCATTAGTCACGGAGAAAGACATGCAATTCCCTATCTTCTTTGAGTCCCAGTTCCACAGATCTTAATTTTATCAACCACTTGGACTCCAATTTCCTAAGAGCTAAGACTCTGTCTCCACCTCTTATATTTTCCTCTGCTCCAGCTATACCATGAAAACTAAGTTTCATGATCTCTGTAGTCTTATGCATGTTGTTGAAGTGTGTAGCTAATGGATAGTTTGTGTTCCCATTTTTGAGAGCTCTTATATGTTCCTGTATCTGTTCTTTAAGGGGCCTAATTGTGCTGCCCACATAAATTAAGCCACAAAAACATCTTATACAGTAAACCACACATTTTGTATTACTATTATTAAATTGGTGAATTTCATGTATCCGGAATGTATTGTAGGAAAAGCTCTGTTTTTTGTTTTCAGCATCCTGGCAGACATTGCATGTTGTACATTTATAAAAACGCTTCGCTTTTTCGGTAACCATGTTTCATTGCCTGTATTCAATGGTAGAAGATAGGATGGACATAGCCTATTGCGAATAGTTCTACCTCTCTTGTAAGTGATTTGGTTTTTTTTTGTTATCCAAGTAACCAAGCTGTGATCAAGTTTTAAGAGATGCCAGTGTTTGTGTAATATTCTGTAAATCTTATGGCTACACGAGTTATATTGCCTAGTAAACGCAATGGTATTTCTCTCTGGCTTATTCTTTTTGTTTGTCCTCAAAACTTTATTACCGCTACACTGTCTTATCTTGTTTTGTGCCTGAACTAGAATGCTATTGTCATAGCCACTGCTTTTAAGGCGAGATTTTAGACATTCCAACTACTGTTTGGAACTTTGTTAACTGAAAAGTATCTATCTATCTATCTATCTATCTATCTATCTATCTATCTATCTATCTATCTATCTATCTATCTATCTATCTATCTATCTATCTATCTATCTATCTATCTATCTATCTATCTATCTATCTATCTATCTAATGTTATGTTATGTTATGTTATGTTATGTTATGTTATGTTATGTTATGTTAAAAAGGCTTATAAAGGGCAAGCCCAACAACGGGACGTCCCAGCGCTATCGAAACAAGACGACAGAGGTGAGAGGTGAAAACTAAGGGAAGGACAGTCCAGAGAAGTCCAGTGCAGGTGCCGCGGGGCAAAAGTGCCCCTGCTAGATGGAAGAGAATAGCCAGGTTTTGATCTGTTTTCTGAAAGCCAAGTGATCTTGGGTGGAACGGGCCGAGATTGCGATAGAATTCCAGAGGGCAGGAGCCAGAGACCTGAAAGAGCGCCAACCCTGCTCCTACGCACCCTGGGAGTGCAGGCAAGGTGCAAATTAGCAGAGCGCAGAGCCCGTGTTGGTACGTACAATGAGCATAAGCCCTGCAGAAACTGGGGGCCCTGATTGTACAAAACATTATGAAGGATACAGAGAGTTTTAAACTGAATTCTCTGTTCAATCGGGAGCCAGTGTAGGCGATGCAGGAGATGGGAGTTGTGACAGTGTTTGGGGAAGGCGAACAGAGTGCGGGCGGCAGCATTCTGGGCCCTTTGCATCCTCGTGACTGTTTTATTTGTACTCAGTAAAAGTCCGTTACAGTAGTCCAGACAAGACTACTGATTGAATGATCACCTGAACGATGGGTGCAACAAAGAATCCTAAAATAGGTTTCAACCTACCTAAGTGGCCAAAGCAGGTGCCTGCCACTTTTTTGGCATGCAGTTCAAAGGAGAGGGAGTTATCCATCAGGACCCCTACGTTTTTTATTGAGTTTTTTGGCTAGGGGAGGACCCAGCGCAGCAGGCCACTATTGATAATCCCATTTATGCGAGTCTCTCCCAAACTGGAGTACCTCCGTTTTAGAGGAATTAAGTTGGAGGTAGTTTTCCGCCAGCTATTCAGAGATTGCCATGATATCCTCCTGGAACCTCAGTTTGTCTTGGCCGGGGTGTTTGGAAAAAGTAAATAGCAGCTGCGTGTCATCCGCATAGGATAGCTTATTAATCTCCCGGGCTTTGCCCAGAAGGGCCAAAGGGGGGACGTACACGTTAAAAAGTGTAGGGCCTAGCGCAGAGCCTTGCGGGACACCGCAATTGAGGGGATGGGTATTGGACTGGTAAGGGGGGGCATGGATCTGGAAAGAACGCTCAGATAGAAAAGATGCAAACCAGCCCCAGGCCATTCCACTGACCCCAATCTGCCTGAGTCCATGGAGCAGGATCTCATGGGAGACCGTGTCGAAGGCCGCGCTCAGATCAAGAAACACCAGTGCTGTGGTGCTGCCCTCGTCCAGTGCCACCCTCAGCTGCTCCGTGACTGCCAACAAAGCAGATTCTGTGCTGTGCTTAGGCCGGAACCCGTTTTGTGACTTGTCCAGAATCTCATTTTCCTCCAAATAATTGGTAAGGATGCTGTTAACATGGGATTCCATGACCTTCACCAGGTAAGGGAGCAAAGAGATGGGCCGGAAATTCTCAGGGGCCAATGGATCCAGTGTGGGCTTTTTAAAAATTAGAACAACCTTAGCGTGTTTCCTGGATCTATCTATTTATCTATCTATCTATCTATCTATCTATCTATCTATCTATCTATCTATCTATCTATCTATCTATCTATCTATCTATCTACCTGCCTACAGGCCTACATGCCTGGCTACCCTCTCAGTCTGTCTAGCCATTCACCTATTCATCCACGTCTGTCTCTTCTTGTACATATCTAGCTTATTCGATAATAGAGTTAAAGTGAATTTAATGTTTTTACTTACTGTTGGTAAAAGTGCAATGTGTCCTTGAGTCCATTTTTGATGCAAGGATGCATTTCATGCAAGAAAAATGAAAAACTCAATTGCCGCTTTCTGATCACTCACGCTATAGTTTTTCCGCATACAGTGATGTAGTTACTCAACATTACATAATGGCGTATTTTGGGGAATTTTGCTTAACAAGCACAACGTGAAACTCCCTAAATTATACAAATTGTGCTGGTGTAATTTAACATTTTCCTGCCCTAATTAAAATAGTGAGTGAGTTGGCACACCACACTTGGCTTCCTTTTTTTTGCTATTCCTATGGACAATAAAGGATATGGTATAGAGAACAGATTATTATATCTACATTGAATATAGGTAACTAAGTATACATTATTTGATAGATGGTTTATGATAATTCGTCTTGAACTATACATCTCACATTATTATAAACTTCAATTTCGTTTTTAAATGAATGCATTAATCTTCATACTGGATAGAGACCTTTGTAAATTCAGCAAATGAAAGGCTAATTGTCGTTTGACAGCAACCAGGGAGTACTTGAAAATTAAATTAACAATATCTACCCCTACAGAGGAAGGGAATCAATTAATCCAATTAGTTCAAATTAGTTGAATCCTTGGACGTTTGAGGTGGTCGCTTATTCTTCAAACCAATGTTAACTAAAAAAAGTGATTACTGAAAGGCGAGAAATCGAAAAATAATGAGTCAGTTTGTGCAGCTTAAGCTCTTTCCTGGTTCTAAGGATATCTAATGTTTCTGTATCTATAACTATAGATATTGGTTCGAAATATGCACAGTGACTGATAAACGATTATACAGAAAAACATTTGGTGAACATTCCTCGCTCCACCTCTTTTCTTCGCTTACTTAAAGATGTAAACAATACAGAGGCTATTGAACTAGTTGTTTCTGTGCAGTGTCAGGGTAAGAGTTGCAGAACATCTGGAGAGCATGCCAACCTACCCGAAATGTTACATGCCCATACCCATTTATTTTAGAGGAATTTATCCGGAAGCTAACCAGGGCTACTTTAATTAATGATTTATAAGCAAGGAAAATAAGGTAGTAATAGATCTTTTTTCTTTGAGAAAACCCTTAGGAAATCAACAATTAGTGTAAGTATTTATTAAGCTATTAAGACAGAGATCAGCCAGTGCTCTAGACAGGTAGCAACTGTCAGTTTACACACAAACCAGATCCCACATTCCAAATCACTCTTTATTACATCACTGTCTCGACTAGATCTTGTCAAGGCAACCAATCCGAATAACAGGTAGCATCTCATTGCTTGCTGGACGTAGTAGTGCAGTAAAGAAATCTTGTTTTATTCAGAAAGAGACCCCCTTGCCACGTGTATCTAACTATGCCACGGTGTCCTTGGATGAGACAATTTTGAAGGTAATAGAAAGCAGTTGTAAGATAAGCCATCCTATGCAACTGAGCGCGATGAAACTGTGATACACCCAATGAAAATTGGATTGGGCATATGAAGCATTCTGTTGATTTGACAACTCTTTCATCAGCTTTACATTATTCTGCGGTGGTGAGTCACAAGTAAAATTAATGCAACAATTGATTACTAGAATCCAACCAAAAAATAGATTTAATTAAAATACATTTCTGTAATGCATTTTGTACAAGAGGGGTGCTTGTCAATTGTCAATTGTAGCTAGCGATATATGTTAGAAGGATGTTACACATTGTAATTTATACTTCTGTTGTGTTGATGGCATATTATCTCCTGATTTCAAGTCTACTGCGGCTGGCAGCTCACTGATGTAGCGAAGGATTTAATGGTTTGGTATAGAATATGTAGCTTTGTAAACTGACGGCACACTTTACCATTCGGAACAGCAGAATTAGAAGTACAGTTCAGGCAGACTTGTCGAGTACTGTTAAACTACTGCCCTGTGACATTCTCACGCTAATGAATATTGACTTGTGTAATATAGTCACGTTTCTCAGCCATCAGATGTATTAATTCCTATTGTGTAAACTTATTGAAGATTCCTGATTTCTCTTTTAGGGATTACAGGATGACATTTTAATTCCCGGTCCAGGGAAAGTTATCCAACTGCCAAGTTACATCAAAATTTAAATCTTGCGATTAGGGCTATCTGAAAATAATAATGTGAGCCACAAAACCAGGTGTAGTCAGGAGCTTGGTCCTTGTTGAAGTTTAACAAACTACGCTGAATGTTTTGGGATTGGAGGCTGGGTTGTTCTGAAATTTTGACCTTTTGTTGTGGAAGGCGGGGAAATTGGTTGAGTACTTTGAATTGAGGTACAGAGACTAAAAGCCATGGTTAACTTAGAATGGCAGCCAGAAACACCAGAATACCTACTAATTCTCGTGTCCACTTTCAGCAGTGGAATTCATTCCTGCTAGAACTAATTGTCACTTTCACTGACCCTCTCTCTTTAAAAAAATAATAAAAAATCAAAAGCTTTGCACGGCACACAAATACAAATAAAATGAAAAAGTTGCACTGCAATTACACACCCAGTTATGTTATGTTATGTTAAACTAAGTTTATATAGCGCACGGCTACTCTAAAAGAGTGTCCCGGCGCTTTCCACAGGCAACTCAATACAGAATAACACAACAAGGAAAACAAATACAGAAAAACAGACAAAAAGAAACCCACCCAAAAGAAACTAGAGATTAAAAAGCCAAGTCTTCAGGCTCTTCCTAAACTGAAGCAGATTGGGGGTACTGCGTAGCGCCAGTGGAAGAGAATTCCACAGCTGGGGGGCCTTGCAACTGAAGGATCGGCCCCCAGTGCGGGCCTTCCTCACACGCGGAACCACAGTCGTAAAAAGAGATTCGGACCGCAATGAGCGGGCTGGGCGATAGAAGGTCAGCCTACGCCTAAGGTACCCAGCCCCTGAGCCAAAAAGTGCTTTGTGCATCAGCGTCATGGATTTAAACATAATCCGCTTCCGGATGGGCAGCAAGTGGAGCATTTGCAGCAGCCCAGAAGCTCGTGCTCGCCTATGCAAGCCAAAGATGGCACGGGCAGCAGAATTTTGAGCCACCTGCAGGCGCTGGACTAGATAGTCAGGGAGGCCAAGAAAAAGGGCGTTGGCATAATCCAACCTGGATCCGATAAGCGCCTGGACGGTAATCCGCCTGTGCTCCGCAGAAAGCAATGGAAGGAACTTGCGGAGCATTTTCAGAATGCCGAAACAGGTGCCGGCCAGACCCAGGACATGGGCTCTCAGCGAAAGCTTGTTGTCCAGTTTAACACCAAGATTCTTGGCGACCAATTATGACTGTGCGGGAGGGCACATTTCAGACGGCCACCATAGCCGCCACTCAGGGTCGGTGACACAGCCGAAGAATAAAACCTCCGACTTACTGGAATTGGCCTTCAGGCTGTTCCGCTGGAGCCAATCGAATACCATGCCCAAACAGCCCCGAATACTCTCTCCATCAAATGCCAGATCTTTACCGCATGTGAAGAGGAGTTGCGTGTCGTCGGCGTAGGACACGATCTGGGCCCCATAAGCCTCCACCACCGCCGCCAGAGGGGACATAAAGATGTTAAACAACGACGGGCTCAACACAGACCCCTGTGGAACCCCGACTCCCAAAGGCGGCATCTCGGCAGAGCTCTGGGAGACCCAGACCGTCTGGCGGCGACCTTCCAGAAAGGATGTAAACCATTTGAACACCGTCCCCCTAATGCCGATGTCATGGAGCCTGGCAAGAAGCGCCTCATGGGGGACGGTGTCAAAGGCCGCCGACAGGTCCAACATGACTAACATGGCCTTGCCACCAACATCCAAGGTCTCCCTGATAATCTCTGAGACCTCCAACAACGCCGTTTCCGTGCTGAAATTAGGCCGGAATCCGGATTGGGAAGGATGGAGCAGATTGTTAGTTTCAAGAAAGCTCGACAAGACGCCATGGACATGTTTTTCAGTGATCTTCGCCAGAGCCGGGAGAAGTGAAATTGGCCTATAGTTGGCCAAAACCTCGGCATCAAGACCAGGCTTTTTCAGGAGGGGGATAACCATCGCCCTTTTCCAGGTGCGAGGGACACTCCCCTCCCTCAGAGAGGCATTGAGGATGGGATTAACCAGGGGATTCACCACCGCCGCCATCCCTGCCAAAAATTTGGCAGGGCAGGGGTCAAGTGGCGAGCCTGATTTGAGGCTGGCCAGCAACGCCCGGGACGCCTCGCTAGTGACAGCAGGGAAATCTGCCAGCACTGCGACAGGCGTGGACGATGACCCATGTCCCGCCCCGGGGCCGCAGCCGCCCTCCTCCACGCTCTCCGAGAAAGAAACCTGAATTGCCTTGATCTTGTTGGTAAAGAAATTGGCGAGATCACACGCCCACGCATCCGATGATAATGGCGGGGGTGAGTGGGAACTGGGGGTGGTGAACTCCTTCACCACGGTGAAGATCTCCTTACAGGAGTTCGCCGCCGCCTCTATCCTCCTAGCAAGGTATTCTTTCTTGGCACCTAGGATGTCCAGGTGATAGGCCTTAACAGCCGCTCTATAGGCCAGTTTGGCCTCCCCATTATACTGAATTGATTGTTATGATTGAGGTTCAACTGTATAATGTCCTAATAGAGAGAACTTATGGCTTTTTTTGCCACTCGCTGCCATTTCCACCCAGTCATACACCAAAACATCTGGTTAGAAACTCTCTCAGGGCAGTGTATGAGGCATATATTGTCTGACTTTTGAGAAGACATGAGAAGGGCAATTCCTGGTTAAATATGGGGTTTCCCTGGACTTCACCAAATTGTTGTCAGTCTCTGGGAAACCCACTGGTGCCCAGTGCATAGGTCACTCAGATTTAGAAAGCGAAATTAAGGTTTGTTAACTGGATACAGTTGTTCCTTTCACCAAAAAATGTAATTGTCAGGTTGTGTCATGTGTTGTGCTTTTGTCTAGCATTAGTTCCACCTACTGCTAGGTCGACGAAATCACTACAATTTAGAAGCATGTCTATGTATATGAATAGAACAAGCACTAAAAAACAGAAAAGTATTTTATGCTCAGGTACTAATAATCATACTTTTTAAAATGAGAGCAACCAACAGCAGGGCAGTTGTTTTAAATAGTGATCGATTTAACCAGTAACCAGTAATAACTGAAATATGTCAACAAAATTGTACACCAATGTATTGATGTTGTGATAAGACATTGTCAAATGGTTGTATATTCAAGTCATATAAATCAGAAAACAGAGGAGGGGGAAGAGGATAGACCGAATCTTGTTATATCAAGCAGAGAACCCAGTCGTTTCACACCTGACAACACTCCTATGTCAGGAAAAACAGTGTTTTTCTTGTAAAACCTTCACCAACCAGCGTTACCCCGTGGTTGCATGCTTCATCATCAAGTCGATCCCAATCCACTACAGATCGGGGCGTGCTGTGACCTACAATCGACGTGGGAGCACTTATAGGTCTTTATTCGATGATAAAGACGGTGTTTATAAGGGGGGGGTGGAGGATAGTGCTGTGCTATGGTGTAGTTTAAAAATACCTGGCTATTAGGTATATCTATTTTATTTCTACCTCTAGTTGGTATGGTTAAAAACTAGGGGGTTATTAGGAAGACAAAGTTATCATGTACCTATGATCCTATGGGTCAACATATTTCGAGCTGTGCCCCTATTGGCTCTTCTTCAGGACCATGGGAAACTAGTTGCTTGGTACCACTCCTGTATGATATTCACAGAAAACACGCTACTTGCATGCAGTGCCACATTGTGGAAATACATACGTATACCACCTAATTGGTGATCTTTATTTTCTCTCTGAGGAGATATAAAAGGAGTGTTAGGTGTGTGTAATCTTTCTTGTATATTATTTTTTTGCAAAAATTGCATGAGCAAACATGTAAGTAAAATGAAAAATAATATTAAAACACTTCCAAGACCAGGGTGAACATTTCTATTGTAGTGCTACTGAACTTGAGAAGAGACCATAACAAATGGACTTTTGGTGCAAGATAGGTTGCTGAGCACCAGTGTAGGAAACATGCACGTTCTTTAACAAATGTATAGATATGAAATAAAGCATCCACATACATATTACATGCATTAATAGTGCATCATGGTTTCCCGAGGAGAGGGAGGCCTGTTGCACACTCTGTAGGACAAAAAAGGGGATCGACATTCAGGGTGTACGAAACAATAGGTACTGGTGACTCGATTTGGTTTAGTGAAAAAAATAGTGAGGAACCTTCTGTGCATTGGTCCGGTATTGTTAAATCAACATTGGGGTATTCTCATTCCTCTGAGGGATTGAGCATCACTTCACTGCTGAATTCTGCTCTTACCGCATCTAGGCTAACCCTTGCTGGATACACCAACTGTTGACTTGCTCCGGGGACCCCAGCTTGCCAATGCACGCTCTTCCAGGTTCTTTGTTTCGACTGAGGATGTGTTGACTCGACATCCTCCTTCATGTTGCAACAAAAAGACTAGACAGTTGCATCTAAAGATAGCAGTCTTCCATGGGACTTAGGCCAGATTCCATTAGAGTATTGTCGATGGAAGAAAAGTCTTGTGCCATCAAATTCAAATCTTGACTATTTTTTTTTCAAATTTTATACTCTTGAGCATAAAAAGTATATTCGACTAATTTTCCTGAAATATACATTTTGCAATGTCGCCCAGCTCAGTTTTTCCTTCAAATGTTACCTGACCTTTTTGTATGTTTTTCCCTTGCATCTTTGTTATGTCTGTCCTTAGCAATGCGGAGATCGATGATCCCACGGTGTGCCCCTAATTGATGTTTGCACTGTTGAGTATGTAGTTTGTTTGTTTATCTAATTAGTGTTTTATTAATTGTATTTTCAACCTAACTTTTAATCGTGCTTTTTACTTGTAATTACTGCAAATTTATTATGAAAATGAGATATTTTACTTGATTGTATGTTTGACTTTTTATACTTTCATGACCTTATTGTTAAGGCCGAATAAAGTTAATTGAATCTGAAATCTTGACGTGATGCATTTTCAAAAAACGAAAATATTGGAAAAACGTTTGAGAAAACTAGGGGTCACCTTCTTTTATCACCATTCCCCATTATTATTTACTTTAGTCATGGCCATGACTCCAGGAAATTAAAAAATATTATTAAAATAGTTGTAAAAACTGAGGGATGAATGTTCCTAGTTTATATATACCTATGTGTTCAAAGTGATGGCTACCTGGTTATCTTTTCAAGTGAAACTGCCCCACAGAATGTTGTCGTTGAGGCCATTAACATATGTTTTAAGCTTGAACACCCAACATTATTCTAGTCATAGACTAGGCACATGAGAGCTTGTGTGCACTGATAGAAAAAAACATGAAAGTTATCCTGATCAGTATTCTTCACAAAAGCATTTACAAAACTCAGAATTTAAGGCACACATTTATGTATGTTTAGAGCTCTCTCCTCAAGGACTCTCTCTGCAGTGTATTTTGTAAACTAAAAATTAAGGGCCTGATTATGACATTGGCGGACAGGGTTATCCTGACCACCAAATTACAATTCTATTATATCCTATGGAACTAGTAATGTAAATGTAAATGTAGTTGAGCTTATATAGCGCACAGCTACCCGCAGTGGGTTTCCCGGCGCTTGCTTAGGGAACCCGTTCTGGTATTCCCCTGTGAGATATCAGGGTATCCACAAGGTGAAAGTCAGGCATCCCGCCGCGAAGGGCCGTTGTGGAGATTAAGCAAGCTATTGCCCAGAGTCGCAGAGTGTGAACCCGTGAGTCGAGGAGGCACCGGGGCGAGAAATATCGGGTCCGTGGAATTTTTAGCCCAAGACCCGCCGAGGCGGGGAATTGTACCCTGGTCCAGGATCGATCTCAGCTTCCGGGTCTGCTGCCTCTAACCCCTGAGCCACACTTCTCCAATAGGACGGAAGGGATATGCGTCACATTTGTGATGGAGTATCCCAGCCGCCAAGCTCTTAATCAGGCCCTAAATATATAAGGAAAACAATCTGATACCTTAAGTATATGTTTCAATATCTGTAAGTAAATGGGGTTTATTTGGGGAGGATGTGAGAGGTATCCAAGTAATACATCTCAAAATCATTTATGGCTAAACACGCATTTTCAATATTTTAAACCTGGGCTTAGGAAAATTTGTTAAGTATTTAGCCACACTAAACCAGTCAAAAAGCCAAAACACTATCCACTAAAATTACCACAACCAATTAAAAAATAAATCTGAAAAATGGCACCAAAGTAACAACAATCAATTAATGGAAACTGTAGATATGACTGTGTAAAGTTTTAAGGCAAGGAAAAAGTAAAGCACCAACCAGAAATCACTGTTTGTGGTTGATTTCAGTCCATGAACAATTAAGTGCTTGTCGAATACACCAAGCGGGCCATCTCACACAAAGTTTTTACTTTCTCTCTCAGTATTTTTTTTCATCAAAGTCCTCTCCAAGCCACATGCTACTGGACAAGGTCCCGCTACTGCCATTGGTTTAGGCAGGAAAAGCTCTGAGTGACAAAAATTCAAATTTCACTGCCGCCAAAGTAATATTGTCAGGTATATACTATTAGCGCCTTTACCTATGAAGATTTCTACATTTGGTGATTGGACTTAAGGACCAAATCACGCCACTACAGGGTTGAAACATCGACATAACATAGCAGAGAACCATCATTCTAAAGACTCTGTACCTAAGACTGACAGAATACTCTTACCTTTTGAAAAATATTGGTCATTTTCCCCCCTCCCTTTCTAGACACTGGAAATTGGCATTGTATATATTGTATATTGCACTGGCACTAATTTCACAGAGCACCAATTGTCACAAATTTTCACTTTGCCCACTACTGTATAAAGTTGACAGCCTGTTACTACTTTTCTCCTCCTTTAAAATGAAAGTACTTATAAATGAATACAATTTATAAAGTATCTTGCAAAACTACAGTTGGTTTGGATTCCTCTTTCTGATTCGTAATTTTGTATTGATTTGCTCCTCCTGCAATGAATGAATTTATTGTATAAAATAAGAGACAAATGAAGAAATATAGTGTACCCGAATGAACCGATTGTTTATAACTTTGCCTTACTGCCCAGTTTCATAGGGAAACTGGGTCACCCCATTGATACTTAACTAACTTAACTACATTTGGACTTAGGTCGTTGTGCCAGAGGTTCCCCCAGCAAACATTATTATCCACCCAATTTAGATTTGAGCGGACCATTGTTTAACGATGGTGGGGAATACTCCTTCTCCATCTGCCTTGGTTAAACTGCTCCAACAGCCTGAAGGAGTAAGGGCCATCGGACGTTTGGCAAAATGTCTGCCTACCTAATTTGGACGGGTAGGCATACAACTGTTTTTCAATGACCTTCACCGCTAGGAAGACTTGGCGTTAAGGGGCTCTCTAGGTGGTAAATACTGCCCTGTCTTTAGGAGGAAACTCTTGTGTTGAAGTGGGCATTATTGTTTTATTTTCAAAATGAAAAGCTGTCTGTCAAACTTACAATGTAATGTTATATTAATTCAATTTATAAAGTGCACAAATGGGAGGGTGTAATAAAAGAGCCACTCTTGTGATTTTGGCACCCTATGATAACCCTCAACCACCACCATTTTAACTGTTTTTGGTGTGTTATTTTACCCTAGCCTTAATGTAGGATGGTCCTGTATATGCCTGTTTCTCTTCTGTCCTGTAATCTTGCTGTCTTTCAGTGGGAGCTGTTACGGAGTGGAACAGTCTTGCCAAGAGCAGAGCGTGTGGGATGTGTATTTGAAGGCGTGAGAGGGAGAGAGAGGTGTGGCAGTTGTGCAGGAATGTGTATTGTATTGTGCATTGGTGAGAATTATAGGTTACCATTGGCTTTGAAATGGCTTCATATCTTTTTGCTGTCTGACTCTGCATTGCTGCTGCGTGCACAGAGGTGCTTGTATGTTGTTTGGGGGGTTATTCACATTCAAGATATTTCTGTTTTTCTAGTGATTGTACTCTGGAAGGCCTTGTGAGAGCTTCGTCATGATAGAGGCTGGAAGAAGTGAGAATGGAGAAAGAGACGTGAAAGTTCCTTACTGCGAGGGGATGCTTGCCTTGGAGCATGGTCAGTTCTGGTAAAATTCCTCTGGCGGTGGGAGGAGATCTTTCACAAATCTTCTAGTGTGTTTAAAGCTGAGGGTTGCAGGCTGAGAGATTGGGAGTTTGGATTCCGAGCGAGGGCAGACGTGTCTATCTCAGATTGAACTCTGATTGCTGAGCTCTGATCCCCGGCTGTGTGAAGACTTTCCCCGGCAAGAAGTGGGCAGTGTATGCATCAGGTGATGTACTGTGTTGTCTGGCTATTGCCATTGTGAGGTGATAAATTGGGTTTTGTGGTTATTGCCATTGTGATGTGAGCCAGTAGCTGTGATCATTTGAGGTGTTTTCTTTGTGGTGTGGGAGGTGCACATCCAGAGTGATCCTCTACTGTGTGTGTGTAAATATATATACGTGGATACTCTGATGTCATCTTTAATCAGGCTTTGGTTAAGGCCAATTTACGATCCAGGGAAAGCCTATTCTCTTCAGACTCTCCCAATATAGATGATACTGCTTCACCCCTTACATCTGTTAAGGAATCGAATGACTGCCCCAGATTCATCACAGCTTTTAGTAATGAAGAAAATAAAATCCGGGCTATCATAAAGAAAAATTGGCCAATAGTGTTAACTGACAACATATTAAGTTGGTCTTTGCCAAATAAACCTTTGGTCATTTTTCGTCGAGCCTAAAGCATGGGGTCAGTCCTAGATAAAGCCAGTCCAGAGTTGAAAACCACATGGCTGCAACCCACGGCAGGGTTCCGTAAATGTTCTACATGTAGGGCTTGCAAATTTGGGATAAATAAAACTCACTATCAGATCCCTTTTAGTTCCACTGAAATCACTATCATCGGTAATCATACGTGCAAGACAGAGTTTGCGGTGTATGTCCTGACTGCACCTGTGGCCTAAATTATATGGGCAATCTACTCACGACACATCTTAACTCGTGTCAGTGACTGGATGCAGGAGAACGCAATTTTAACCAAATTCCAAGCTGGTTTATGATGTAAAGTAAGCACAATAGATCAGATATTTAGATTCTGCTGCCTTTATTGGAAATACGTACATATCAAAAAGGGACATCTATACGTTGCTTTCGTTGATTTGAGAGCAGCGTTCGATTTAGTGACACACACAATCTTTTATGGAAAACATTGAGCGTAGTAGGGCTGCCAAATAGTCTATTGGTTCAGATAAAAGAGCTGCACGAAGGGAAGTTTGCGGAAATCCGATGGGGCCCAAGTGGGGAACTGACCCAAAAAATTCCTATTGAGCGTGGCGTTCGCCAAGGCTGTGTAATGGCCCCTACACTTTTTTCCCTTTTCGTGAATGACATCCCCACACATCTAGAGGGGTGTATAAATCATTCACCAAAACTGAATGGAGAAAGGGTAACATCACTATTATTTGCAGACGACACTATTTTGATTTCCCAAACTAAGAAAGGCCTCCAGGCACTACTTAATTCTTTTAGTGAATACTGTAGTAAGAAAGGACTGGAAATAAATGGGAAAAAGACAAAATGTATGACCCTTAATCCACCAAAAACTAACAAAGGCTGTTTAACACTGAACGGTGTTAAACTAGAATCGGTCCCACATTTCCCATATTTAGGGGTCACTTTAGACTCTAACTTTTCCTGGAGAGCCCAAATGGAAAAAAGCAAGCTGGCATTCATTCAGAATGTAAAGCCAATTCTTAGGAAACAAAGTTTGAGTACTAGTAAAGCAGTGTCTCCGGTAGTTGAGCTTTTTAAATTCAAGGTTCAACCAGCAGCGTTCTACGGTGCAGAAATTTGGGGACCAGGGTCAAAGGATACTTTCTGTGTCCTGGACAATAACTTTATGAGAAGTCTGGTAAGGGTCCCAAGAGGCACTCCTTTATTGCCCCTTCAACTGGATTTAAATGTCAAAAGAACTGACCATTACACTATAATTCGCCCACTGATGTTATGGGTTAGACTGTGGCGGGTGCCTGAATTGCATGACTACAGAGATGGTCTAAAAGAAATCATGGGGTTGGATAATTCAAAAACCATCCCATGGCTAAAACATGTTAAAATTTGGCTCACCAAAATAGGTTTAAAGCATTTTTGGGAGAACCTAGAACATCTACCGTCTAACCCAAAACTAATTTTAAAAAGGGCCTTTTGGAGTTTTATGGTTAGCATGGCAACAAATGTTTCGGTTGCTGGAACTTTAGTAACAAACTTTCTTAGTTTCAAGGATGAGCCACTATTTGAGACTTTTCTTGATGAGATAGAGCCCCCACTTGCCAAAACCCTATTTTTAAAACTAAGATATGGGAATCTTCTGACCAAAACAACTTTGGCACATTGGTCAAGGAGGCCTAATGCTCCACCCGTAGTGGCAGATGAAATTTGCTCTATGTGTGATTGCAGCCAGATTGAAAATGAGTTTCATATCTTCTTTTTCTGCCCCGCTTATGCATTGGCTAGAAAAAGATGGATCAAACCACCATTATGCTTATTGTTAGGCCTGAGATCATGTAACCAGGCCCTGAGAATACTTAAAACAAACACAAATCAAACAATAATTTTTAGTGTTAGTCGATTCTTACACTCAATCTTTTTCCTAAGGAAAAAAAAGGGGCAACAGCTATAAAAGAAGTATATCCTTAAGAATAGAATGAGAATGTGTCCTAGTAATAATAGGGGGATCTTTGGTATTTATAAACGGTTGTGCTTCGATTTATTTGTATTAAGAAATGTATTTTTTAATGAATTTAAATCCTTGCTGACAAAAAAGTTTATTTTAATGTAATGAATTGTGCTGTGACTCTTTTATGGCATTCATGCCGAAATAAAGAAATAAATCGATCGATATAGGCAGTACAAAACTACAGGTGCACGTCTGGATCCTACAACACCTTAGAGCCATTCTACACAGTGATCCGGCGTACCTGGTTGCACGTCACTTTTTGAAAAAACACAATAAGGACGTTGGCTCTCTGTCTTATTATGTAGTGGGATCTGTCCCCAAGTTGCGGCGGGGGGGGGGGTAACAGGGAACAACGATTAAGACAATTAGAAACACGTATGATCCTTGAGTTTGACAGCAAATGGCCAAATGGATTGAATAACATCGAGGACATGCATACTTATTTATAACAACTTCTTTGAACTTTGTTCCCTGCACTATAGCTTCTTGAGGTTACCTTCCGTATGTGCTTGCCTAATCTGTAGAATCTAGGACAAGATCTTATTTCTAGAACAGAGGCGGCACACCTGCCTGTCCCCTACAGGTTCCCTGTTGCTTGTGGGGTCTATTTGCCTATTTTATAGAATTAAGGGTTTCTGTCCTGGCCTTGTAATAGAGGTGACGGTGCCTGTTTGTCCCCTACAGGTAGTCAGGTTCCCTGTTGCCTGTGGGGTTTCTCCATCTCGTGGATGTTGTGCTTCTTCACGCTATCGTTTTAGAGATTAGGTAGTCAGGTTCCCGGTTACCTATTTCCAGTCTAATCCAGTCCTTCTGTTCTCTGATAAAACAATTTACCATCTGTTTTACCTCTCATATTTAGATGTGTATTTATTCCACACAGGGTTAGTATCACTTGTAAATATGATGAAAATTGATGATTTGATGTAATGTTTTATACGTGCTTTTTATGAATGAAATATGGTTATAACCAATTTTTAATGAAAGCAATATTTAAGCATATACATCTAGGCTCTTTTATCATACACAAATGCACTTTATATTCTAAAAATATTGCACTTTATTTCACAGAGCTTTTTGCACTTTTGGCAGAGGAATTTTGGCACTGTTAGTAGCACTTTACGATGAAGTACCGTTCACACACACCCCAGCAATCTCTTTTTGTTCCGAAAGGAATTAGTTGACCGTATATTTCATTACGTGACTAATACTAATCCCCTTTGTGTTTAAGGATTTATCCCATGATGTTTATCAAGAAAGGCATTTCTGATAATATATGAGGGACAAGGGGTAAAAAGCTATCATGTTTTTACTGCCATTTGTGAATATACACACATATAAGGAATTGTGCGCATTTATGCCGTAATTTCATGTTGTTTGTTTATATATTCGACTGAAAAAGTGGTGTAGTATTTAAACTTCAAATCACAGTATGTCTTTCATGTCTACGGTCACATGACTGGGTTAGAGGTGGATAGTGGGCGTGTTTATTTACTTTTTTTCACTATATAAAATATTTATTGAAACCGCATTTCTCTGCATGTGATCAAGGGCTCCTGAGCCCTAAACGCGTCATTGCTGTTTAGAAATACCAGAACCTGACTGAATAAAGAACCTCGATCAGATCCTGTGGTCCGTCTCCTGCTTCGCCGGTCCAAGCTATATATACTCGCATAAAACCATTGAAATTCCCACGTTATAGTTAGTTGGACTCACTATAACTTGCGCGTGCAATGCACTGAGTGATGATGTCACATATTACATCACTCATGACATGGTCAGTGACATCATTCATGACATCACTGATGACTCCATCCAGTGAATGTGTGTCTTTTTAAAAAATAAATATGTGTTATATATGTATATGTAAAAGTTGATGGAACAATAAATGTTTAAATAAGTGTCTAAAGGGATGTTTAAAAAAAATAATTGATTGGTTAACTGGCTTATTAAGTGTATCTTAGTGAATACATATATTAGTGACTAATGTTTAAATATTTAAATATATGTATTAGTGTTTCACTTTGTGTATAAGTGGCTGCATGGGTTGGTGAGTAGCTACATGTGTATGTATATGGGTTAGAAGTTTTTTTGTTTTAGTATCTGTATGAGTATCTGTATGGTTTGGTGGGGGTATTACTTAGCACATAGATGCATGAATGACTGACTCTCTGTTTGTATGTGTTTTGAAAACAGCATATGTGCAGGACTGTATGGGTGTATGAGTGTGTATATGTGTGTGTTAGTGAGTGAATGACTGTCTCACTAGTATCTTTATCAGTAACTACATATGTTTTAGTCTAGTATATGTGAATATTGATGTATATAAGTGAGTATATGTGAGAGTGAGGGATTGTAAGAGTTCCTGTTTAAATTAGTATGTGTTTCTATAAGTGATTGTTTAAGAGAGTAAGAATGCGTAAGTTTCCTTAGAAGTAAAGTGGTGGTGTGTGTATATCTATATATGCAAATAAATGGATGTTCAATAGTTTATTTGCATGTGTGAGTATGTGTGAGAGTATCTTTTGGATGACTGTCGGTGTGTAACAGGATGTATAGGTGTATCACTACATATGATGAGTGAGTATATGTATGAGTGACTATATAGAACTGTTGGTGAATGAGTGGATGTGTATATAGATGGTGGAATTATTGAATTGGTTGTTGTAACTGGTATGGGTATCTCCATTTTTTTGAAAATGTTAGTTTCTATTTTTGAATATGTGTTTCAAGGGTTACATTACAGTGAAAGGAGGTCTGTCACTCTGTCACAAGGATGGTGTCATCAGTGATGTCCTGAGTGATGTCACTGACCATGTCATGAGTGATGTAATATGTGACGTCATCAGCAGTGCATTGCACGCGCAAGTTATAGTGAGTCCAACTAACTATAACGTGGGAATTTCAATGGTTTTATGCGAGTAAAATTTCCAGCTAACTATAACTGGTGTGAAACCTATGGTTTTTTCAGTGAATTTAATAGTTTTTTTTAATGTTAACTCCTAACTATAACTGATGTGAAACCTATGGTTTTTTCAGTGAATTTCAATGATTTTGTAATAGCAAATCTCTATAGGTATGAAAAGTAATATATTTTATAACAAATTTTATGTTGTATAAATATGTAATTTTTTTTTATTTAAATTTTTTTTTTTTTAATATTTTTTGCCTGGAGCGCTCCCGGGGCGCATACCGGTGAACGCACGGGTAAGCGCAATGTTATGGCGCGCCACGGGGCGCGTACCGGGGAGCGTCCCGTTAGCGCTATTCCCGTGAACGAAAACAACATGGTGACGTTTCGCGTAGTCGCGTGATGCGTCATATGACGCACTGCGTAAGTGCACCCGAAAGCACGCGATCGCATACGATCGCGCAATGTCTCGACGCGCTTACGCCACGCGCGCCTACGGGCGCGCCTCGGGGCACGTAGCGTGTGCGCGCCGGGTCATGTGATCTGAAAATAACACTTTTCATTGGTGCAAATCACTTTTGGTTTCCAAATGATTAAAGCCTGGATCATGTGACTTGAAAATAACACTTTTCATTGGTTCAGAACAGTTTTGTTTTCCAAATAATGAAAGCCCCACCTTTTTTCTTTATTCTGACTTTGTCTTTTGACTGAGTAAGACCTGTTTGGAGTTCTATCTGTACTCTTTACTTGAATAACATGGCTACAGTTGCAGCAACAGCTGGAGCATCTGCCCCACCACCACCACCACCATCTAAAAGACCACGAGAAGATTACCTTGGTGGTCAAGAGGAAGAGGAGGAGGATGATGAAGAGGAGGCACAAAGAAGGCAGTACTTGCCTGAAGATAAACAGCCCTACAAACCGAAAGAACACTTTGTATGGGAGTTCTATAAAATCCCAAGGGGTTTTAAGAAAGTCAACGCGGCAAAGGTAACTTGCTTGATTTGTGGTGCTGAATTGTCTAGGGGGAACCCTAACAAAAAGTATTCCTTCGGGAATCACACCATGATTCGCCACATGATGCGTTGGCATCCAAATAATTATGCTAATGCAGAGTTAAGGGACCTCTGCAGTAAACTAGCCCCATCAACGTCTAGACCCTCAACATCAAAACAACCCACTCCATCGGGTTCGGGGGCAAGAGACACATTGGATACTATCCAACCTAAGTTTGGCAAATACAAAATGTTATGCAAATTTTGTAACAAGACACTTTGCTACGGTGAGCAAAGCATCGAACTTATTATGGTTGCTGGTGATAACCACAAGTGTACAAAAAAAAAAATGTTTCCTGTTTTTTTATGCTCCAGTTGAGCCATTTACAATTCCCTGTTTTTTGTTTCTCCCCATAAAAAATACAAAAAAAATATAAAAGTGTTCAGAAAAGCCAAAAAAAGTACAAAATGTTCAAAAAAAACATAAAAAAAATATAAAACAACAAAAAGAAGAAAAAAACAGTTATTTTTAGAACTACTTTTACTTTATAAAAATAAACCTATATTTTTAAAGAATCTCTGTCAATTTTGTTTCCTCAGGGTACGCGCACCAGGGCGCGTACCCAAAAAAAAAAAGATTTTTTTTTTATGAAGGAGTTAGCATGAGGGAAAAACACAAAGAGAGTAATGTTAAGAGAAAGAGAGCTAGAGGGAGAAACACAGAGGGATTGTTTATCACATAGTAAAAAACAGAAAAGGTGTAATAGGGTGAAAGTGAGAAAAGGAAAATGAATAAGGAAGCGAAAGAAGGGAAGAGAGAGGAAGAAGACTAAAGTAGACATAGTGAGAGAATGTGAATGGGTGTTGAAAGACAAATAAAGAACAGTAAAAAATGGGGAATGAAGAGTAGTGACGGATCCAGGATAAATGAACAACGGTGAGAGAGGGTAAGGAAAGAGCAGTGAGTATAAGTAAAGAGGGGTGAAAGAGGGTGAAAAATTGAATTAGGATAACACATGGGGAGTGATAAAAAGAAAAGACAGAGACAGTAAAGGAAAGACTGTCAGAATGGGTCTGAGTGACACAGCAAAGAAAGGTAAGTAATGCAGTATGTGTGACTTATAGGGAGTCAGTGGGTGTAGGTCGGGGTCTGGGTGTGTAAGGTGTGTCTATGGGTGTGGGTGTGTGGGGTATTTCTGTTTGAGTGTAGGTGAGGGTGTGTGAGATATGTGTGAGAGGTGTATGGGTGTGGGGTGTATGTGTGTGGGATGTATGTGTGTGTATGGAATGTGTGTGTGTGTGCGAGTACTGTATGTGGTGGAGGTGTGTGTATGTATGAGGTGTGTCTGGGGTGTGTATGTGGGGTGTATGTCAAAGGTGAGTGTATGTGTTGGGAGGGGGATGAGGTGTGTATTAGAAGTTCTATCAAATTTTGAAAAAGAATCTGAAAAATAAATTTATATTTAATAATTCTAAAATTGTTTGAGACAATATTCATTTTTATATGTAATTCATAAACTAGTACCAAATTGATTATAATGTAAAGTCAGATTTATAGTATACTGTGCAACTTTTTTATGTTACATAGTATTTTGCTCATAGATACTTCCTTTCTCCCAATATATTATCTCCAATGTGTATTTGACATCTCTTTTTCGTCTCCTGCCTCCATGTTGTTTCTGCTTTCCTGACAGACTATGATATGGATTCCATATACCACAATAACTTCTGTAACAACATGCAAATTATCTACAGAGGAAACGGTGTACATTACATTTAAGACTCAGCATTGGTACCTACATGTTGGTACTTAAAACACCCAAACACCACAACAACTCTATTCAGAGCTACCCTACCTCTAAGTACTTTAAATTATTATTTTAGTGTTTCACTGATTTTTCCCCATGTGTGGGGCGGGGAGGTGTGTGTGGGGGATGTGTGGGGTGTGTCTGTGAGGTGTGTGTGTGTCTGAGGGGGATGAGGTGTATAGATGTGTGTGAGTGTGTGGGGTATGTAAGGTGTGTGTGTGGGTGTGGGTGTATGGGGTGTTTGGGTGTAGGTGGGGGTGTGGGGGTGTGGGGGTGTGAGGTGTGTGTGGGGTGTGTGTGGGTGGGGGGGGTATGTGTGTAGGATGTGTGTGTATGTGTAGGATGTGTGGGTGTGTCTGTGAGGTGTGCGTGTGTGTGTGGGGGGGAGGTGTGTGTGTGGGATGTGTGAGGTGTGTCTGTGAGGTATCTGTGTGTGTGTGTTGGGGGGTGAGGTGTGTGTGTGAGTGTGTGTCTGTGGGATATGTGGGTGTGGGTGTGGATGTGTAAGGTGTCGGTGTGGGGTGTTTGGGTGTGGGTGGAGGTGTGCGTGTGTGAGGTGTGTGTGGGGAGTGTGTGGGTGTGGGGGTGTGGGGTTGTGTGCGTGTGGGTGTGTGTGGGACATACTTGTAGGTACCTAAAACAGCCACAAAACCCAGAAAGCTCTTATCAGAGCTACCCTATCTCTGATCACTCAAAATGATTATTTTATTATTTATTATTATGATTATATAATTTTTTTCACTATTTTTCCCCCCGGTACGCTCCCCGGTGCGCGTACCGGGCGCTCCCCCCGCGAAAACCGAAAAAAATTAAAAAAAAATTGTGTCCCGCGGGACCCTTTTATGGCCCCCACATCAAACCTAGGGGGTCAGGGGGGGTTTACCCTCCCCCCTTTTGGTCATTTTCCCCTTTGTTTTTTGCCACCTCTTGTGTCTGGATCCTACCGAGACACAAGATGGCGGCCGCTGTGGACTGTTTCGAATGTTTACAGACACCCGAGAGCCAATCAGCTTTCCCTGCGCAAGTCGCGTGGCGCGCCCGGAGCGCTCCCCGGTGCGCGTACCGGGACGCTCTTATAGATATATACATTTTTTTGTACCTACATTACTCAAAATCCTCTGGAGCACATATCTTGAGACATAGCAAAGGCACATCGGGCTACCAGTCCCTACAATTTTGCCAAGTTTGGTGAAAATCCATTCAACCGTTTGAGCTAAAAGTGCGACCGACCGCCCTATGGAAATGAACATGGGGAAAACACGTTTTGGGACCCCCCTTTTATCTCGGCCCCCACTTGACGAATCCCCCCCAAACTTTCAGAGAAGGAGCGGAGCGCCGCGAGGCAAAGTTGCTGAAAAATTCAGGCAGATTCCTCAACCGGCGCCAAAGTTATTCCCAATAGAATGTTGCGATTTCCCTATGGAAATCAATCCTAACTATAACTACCTACTGGCGACTGCCAGTAGGTAATTTCTGATCTCTTGCAGGACATCCAGTATATCTTATCAGTTATTGCTTGTTAATTAATCAGTATAATTATTGATTCATGCCATTTAGTATATAGTTTGCTACATATATTTGAATCTTATGCATTTGGTATCTGAGACAGCCTTTGTTTAGAGAGTATTATGTAATAAACCCCAAGACTTATTCTAAAAGTGATAGAGTCTTTGCATTTTGTTAAATAAAAACCCTTTTCAAAAGGTGCTGTTTGTTTTGTGTTGAGCCAGCTGTGCCAGCGGTGGTAAGACATGCTCAAAAGTGTATATTATGCAGGGATTGGGTGTGGCTTATTGGTGAGAAGCCACATTCAAAAGAGGGGTGTATCTCGGCGCAACACAACTCATAGCCAGAGGAGCGGACTAATTATTCCAGAAATAAAGATGTTTTAAAAAGTCTTCTAAATGTGTAATGATCCTCACCTTAATGTATGTGGAACAGAAGCTTGTTCCAGAGTAGGGGGGCTAGATAAGAAAAGTATTTGCCTACTGAATGGAATTAAGTGATACAAGGTACTATGAGCAAAGCTTTGCCACTGGAACTCAAGGCTCTGCATGGACGCTAGTGGACAAGTTTTGAGGAGAGATAACTCTGCAGTTTGCCATGTCAGGACTTATGAGTGAGACAGCAAAACATAACGACAATTGGTTTGTGAATCAACAGCCAATAAAGCATTTGCCGAAGAGGGGGGAGGCTTTATCTTGGTGTATTGCCTTACTCCTCATTCGAATGCAGTAAGTTGCTTATTTTTTATACTTTTTCCTAAACTACTGTACTTTCAATGCAATTTGACCCTCCCTCCAAGTTTCTCCAAGCTAAAGGAGAACCTCCTGTTCATTGGGTCAGGTGGAAGGAGGAGTTTTTGACTTACCTTAAAACCATTGATGGAGACAGACTAGCAGCTGCAAGGAAAAAAAAATCTATATTGCTTGGGTTGAGAAGGTCAAGTGGTGTTTAGAACACTTCCGCAAGCTGAAGTGAGTGGAAACAAGAATGTTTTTGAAGAGGCTTTGGTGCAGATTGAGACCAGATTTAAATGTACTTCCAGTATTGCTTTGAATGTGTTCATGTTTTCTACCAGGGCTCCTAGGATGGCGAAACATTTGATGATGTTCTTACTGAATTATGAGCTCTTTCTATAAACTGCAATTTTGGGCCTTTTACGAATGAAACGTTCCGAGACCAAATCATCGCTCATGTCATAAGTAAGAAGGTGCAGAAACAGGTGTGGATTATGGGTGATACTAAATGGAATCAGTACTGCCAAAGCAATTGTTTGAAAAGCGGATGAAATCCTTATATAAAGACAACAAAGTAGTAATGGAGGATATATGCAGTTTAAAATCTGGAAATTCAGTATTGGACAGAAAGTGTGTAAGAAATTTGATAAGGATTTTCATTGTTTCAGACCTGGGAGTATTAGTCATGGGGCATCTTTCCCAAGGTGTCCTGCATTAGATAGAGAATGCAAGAGATGTGGATGTACTGGGCATTTTGCTGTGGTGTGTAGAGATTTCAAAGGGAATAGTAGTGCAGAATTCAATGAAAGCAAAATCTCCTGCGTTATGGATGAAGAGAATGACGATGGTGCAAGCTGTACTGGCATAGTGTTGTCCATTAGTGATGTGGGGGAAAGTTATAATGATCATGATGGTCTTAAACCACCTAAATGTACTGTATGAGTTTTGAATGTGAAAATAGAACTTATGGGGAGCACTGGGTCACCTTGGAAGATACATACGGAAGATTATTTTCTGAGTTGTTTTGAAGGATAGTTAAGCCTTGATTTAATCAGATAATGTTGCAAGAGCCTTTGTTGGGTCTAGGATTTACATGGTTTGGTGTGAAGAGGTTGATGTTGAATTTAAAGGGTGTGTTGCTTAGATTAAGTTGTATGTGGCAGTCAAAGGAGTAAATGATTTAGGTTGGAGGGATCAAAGGAGTTTAGTAATAATGCTTACTCCTAGGAAGGGTGGTCCTGTTTTGGTAGAATCTGAGGGTGATAAAAATGAAAAAATTAACCAGTTTCCGAAGGTGTTTTCAAAAGGGCTTGTGAAACTTAATAGTTTCAGTCATAGGGTTAGAGGAAAAAAGGAGCTGTCCCGTCAAACCGAAGCTTACAGGGGTTCCAGTGAATGGGAAAGAAGACCTAAAAAAATTGTCACATGGACTTATTGAAGAGAGTTTTCTTGAGGCGGTGTAGTCATCTGAGTGAATTTCTCCCATAGTTTTGGCGATGAAATCTGATAAAACTATTAGGCTATGTATAGATTTTAGGGCTTTAAATGCTCATTTGGTTGTAGATTGTCACCCTTTGCCTAATATTAATAAAGTTGGTTGCATGCTAGAATGGGTCAGGGTATTGTGCACCTTTGATCTTCGATCATTCTACCATCGGATAGCACTGACAAATGATTTTAAAAATGTATTGTCTTTCTTACATTGAAGGGGCCCTTTCAGTATAAGAGAATGCCTTTTGGTCAGGCCTTTGTGGCGTTGGTCTATCAAAGGGCAATGTACCATATTTTCAAAGACCTAGATGCTTTTGTATAATGCTTTCAGGATGATATACTTGTCTTTTCTCATAATCAGGAAGAGCAAATGATACATGTTATATAAGTCTGCAAATGTCTGGAGACACACGGTGTAACGCTTATGGAGAACAAATGTAATTCAGTTGAATAATTAAGACACACTCTTTCTGGCAAGGGGACGGTTCTTAAAAGATCACTTGTGGATGTCAACAGGTAAAGCTCTAACTCAGACAACAAAGAGAAATATTTGTCTTTTGCCGTGTTAGGGGAGTATTAGAGTAAATTCATTAAGAGTTTTGCTACCAAAATGGAGCCGTTTAGGGAGCTTACTGGACACAAAGTTGAATTCTGTTGGACAGAAAGACAACAGAACATTTTTCAACAAATCAGAAATTGGATTGTATAAGCTCCAACATTGAAACCTTTTTGTGTGAATAAAATGTGCGTTGACACTGTGGATGCTAGCTTATGTGGAGTGGATGGAGTTTTGACCCAGAAGTGTGGCAAAGATGAATGATATGTTGCCTTTGCTTCCTGCACCCTCAGTGACATGGAAATAAGGTATTCTTTCATTAAGAGAGATTTTTTACCGTATGTGTGGGATGTTGAACACTTCCGCAATTATCTGTGGGGAAATAGATTCATTCTCAGACCGGATCATAAACCCTTAGTATGGATTCTGTCACCTGGAGGGGGTTGGAATTCCACAGCGTGTATAGCTAGACTAATTTCCAAACTGCAAGAGTATCATTCATGTGTGGAATATCTTCCTGGCAAATCTATTATGACTGCTGATTGTCTTTTTCGGCTTCCATGTCAGAGTGATAAGAACTTGAAAGTGTGTGATGTTGAGATGGTTACGTCTGTGGAAAATTATGTGTCAAAATAGTTTAGGAGCATTTCTGAAGAAAAATAGAATAGAGGTGCTGTTGAGGATTAGAAGTGGAAATTGCTGAAGAAGTATCTCATGAAGGGTTAGCCCCAGGGAAAAGAAGTACCTTCTGAATTAAGGGGGTTCCAACAGGTATTGTGTGATTTAGAAGTGTAAGGAGAGTTAATTTTCAAGGAGGGTACGTTTGTGCCTCCAGAGACTGTGCCGGATGAGGTTTTGAGACTAGCGCAGGAGGACCATCCAGGTATGTCCTCTATGAAAAAACTTGTGAGAGCAAATGTTTTGGGGCCAGGTATTGATAGCATGGCAGAGAGTGTGGTGAGACAATGTAGTGAATGTATTAGCACTGACAAAATGTTAAAGCCATTTCCCCCGTTAATAAAACCTGTGCTGTGGCCCAAATTTCCATGGCAGAAAGTAGCATTTGACATTTCTGGCCCATATAAGTGTTTGCCACAGGCTGCATGTTTTGCTTAGGTTCTCCTTGATTACTACTCCAAATGGCCCGAAGTTTAATGTGTTGCTCAGGCTACTTCACAAGTTGTTGTAGAATTCTTGAAGGAAGTCATCGCTTTTGTAAACATTCCTGAAGTTTTAGTAACGGACAATAGTGTGCAATTGAAATCATGTGAGATGAAGGAGTTCTGCAATGTGTGTGGTATTTAGAAGGTTACTACAGCTTTGTATGAACCATAAGGTAATGTCTTAGTTGATAGGTTTAACCGTGTACTTAAGGATGGTATGGAATGGGCAAGAAAATCTGTTGGGGGTGGAAAAGTGTGTTGAGGGAGAGACTTATGGATGTATCGCATTATTCCCCATTCTGGTACAGAACTGAGTCCTTTCTGGTTGCTGAAGGCGAGAGGGCCTGTATCTAAGTTGTGTTCATGATGAATTAAATGAAAAACTACTTGACATTAAGGCTCATGATTTGCAGAGTATCTCTATGAAGATGAGACAAAACAGCAGAAAATGAAAGAAGCCTATGACACTAAGTGGAAAGGGAAAGTACCTAACTTTGTGGTGGGCGTCTGGGTATGGAGACTTAAACCTGGTCCCAAAGTTAAAGGGACTTCAAAGTATGGTTGTGCATTTAAGGTGGTGAAAGGTAATATGAACAGTGTGGTGACTCAGGACGGTAGGACCTGGAATTTAAAGAGAGTTGTCAAGTGTCCTAATGGTGCAAATGAGGACATTGAAGAAGAGAACCAGTACCTGATCAGAAGGTTTGGGCCTGTTAATGGTGGGCATCAAAACTGGGATTTCAGTAATGAGAATTCAGGTGGTTGTGTCGATGGTTCCTTTGTCACAGAATCTGTGGCTTCCAGAGTTAAAACAGGAGATAGAGTTGGAAACCCCCTGTAAAAATGAGGGATTTTTGTGTTGGTTTTTGTTATTAAGGGGTGGGATGTGTTTCAATTTCCTTATAACCCTGTTCCTTTTTTTATTAGTAATGCTGACATGTTGTATTTCTTTAAGTCCTGTTGTGTTCTATTGATATGAGCTTGTTCTAGGTTCCAACAGGAGTTAGTTGCTCCAGAAGATTTGCCTGCGGTAGTCGACTGGGACTGTGCCACAACCAATAAAGCTTTTATAATAAACTACGCTGCCCATTGGTTTACTACACCCAGTTCAGAGGGACACCAATGAGCTGTCCAAATCTGCCAACCAGCATGACCTCCATATTGTTGAGATTCAACTGGAGACAGGTCTCTGTCATCCAGGAGGCAATGGCTGTCATACCTGCTGAGAAACTAGTGTTTAGCATTATAGAGGTCTGGGTCAAGGGTAAGTATGAGCTGCGCATCATCAGCATATGACAGTGGTTGAAAGGGGGGTTGGCGAGGGGGGCTGTGTAAATGTTAAAAAGTGTGGGCCTCAGACAGGAGCTATGTGGCACCCCCTTATCATGTTTCAAGCTGCAAGATTTATAGGATCACAGATTAATAGTCCAGGTTTTCTTTGTTATATAGTTCTTGAACCATGATAGTGCCGTCCCAAGGATTCCTGCCTCCTGTAATCATAGCATCAGTTTGGAATGAGAGACAATGTTGAAATCAGCGGAGAGGTCCAACAGCACCACTAATGGAGGAATGTTGTCTAAAGAACATCTAATATGGTCTGTCAATGCAATCAAGGAAGTCTTGGTGCTGTGCATAGGTCTAAAGCCAGATTGGGTTGGGGGCAGCAGCCTATATATTTTAAGGAGCTCCATAAGTTGGATATCGATTTCACCTTGAAACTTTCCTAGTATTGGGATAACCAAAATGGTCTGTAATTAGTAAGGTCTGTTGAGGATAGATTGTTTGTTTGTTTTTAATAGGAGTTATTAGAAGGAAATTAGAAGGAAATTTACCAGAGGAAATAGACAGACTAAATAGTGAAAACATTTTCAGGGCAAGCTGAAAGGATACAGAGGTGGCAGTGTGAGGTGGACAGATGTAAGAGGGAGACCCTGATTTAATTGTTGCTAGTACCTTTTGAATAGAATCAGGTAGGGGTGGCTTGAATTTTCTCAAAGTAAAACCATTGGTAGGAAACAAGGAGCGAGGATTGTGCTTCTGTTATGTTACCAAATGTATAAAGCATATGGCTGCCTCAGCAACGGGGCATCCCAGTTATGGTTCCAGATTGCCATGACAAGAAGGGAGTGCAAGGCGGGCGGATTAAGTCAGAAATAGCTAGGTCTTTACTGCCTTTCTCAATGCCCCGTTGTTCTGAATGCTCTTGATGGTACCTGGGAGAGTGTTCCAAAGGGCCAAAGCCAGGGCACAGAATGATAGACCACCTGCCTATGCTCATATTACTTGAGGAACACATGCAAGGTGTTGATTTGCAGAGCGCAACGTGTGGCTAGGGATATAAGGGATATGAAGATTGGTTAGAATAGGAGAGCTTGGTAATTAAGAATTCTAGGTGAGATGCACAGTGTCTTGGAGTGAATTCTCTTCTCCACTGGAAGCCAATGCAGCTTCCGGATATGGTTGGAGACTGAACAGGTTTTAGGGATGGCAAATAAATTTCGCACCGCAGCGTTTTGTGCCCTCTGAAGGCAATTGATCCCTGCTTTGTTGGCGCCCAAGTACAGAGAGTTACAATAGTCCATTCTAGAGAGTATGGTGGACTGGATAATGATATATTGTGTCTTCTCACTATCTCGCTCAGTTGTTTTAGGGAAGTTCAGGTAGATTTCATTCATCAAGCCATGGCAGAGAGCTTCTGATGGCACAGTCTCGTAAGTGCAGGCTCAATTGTTAAGGAAAGAGTTCAGAGTTCTTTACATGAGTTTCCTGCCTGAATAATTTGGGAAAAATATGTATCTTGCTGGCTTTATTTATATTGTGGTGATACTTCGTTGAGGCTTGTTCGCATGCCTTTTTGCCATCAATAGTATTGGAGTGATGCCATAGTCTCTGAAGCAATTTACACAGAGCTTTTTCAGGGCGCAGATTTTGTGAGTATGAGGATGAGTGTGTGCCATGATTGGAATTAGAGAAAGGCTTTATAGGACCATTCTTGGTAAAAGCTGCATTGGTAGCTTAGGTAGATGTGGAGGAAATATAGCAGTCAAGGTCGATAGAGTTAGAAATGTCGAAGTTTTGACCCCTAAAGGGCGGGAAGGCCAATTGAAACCTTGTAGTGGGTTCTTCTTCAGGACAGAAAGGGGGCAATCCTGTACCCACCGTAGTCTTACGCGTGGGGTGGACTTGGAATTGGGCTGGTAGCTCCAATTAAGAGGAAAATGTGGACCTCTCCAGGGTCCAGGGGCATAATGTGCCACAGGGTCTCTGTGTTTGAGATTAAAAATTAGTTTGATGTTTCTGTATACAAAGCCCGAATTAATCTGGTGAATTTATTCTTAGTTAGGGGAGATGTCGGAGCATCTTGCATCTATGGCCTACTGGGTTGCCCCATTGTTTTGTAATAGTGTCATAAAAAACTGAGGCAACTTGGATAAATCTTTTACTTTGCTTACTCAAAATAAGATAAAAGAGATGTTGTTTCTGTTGAGTGGGTGGTAGATATAGCAATTATTTGGTGGTGGCGAATGACCAATTAAAAAATGTACTGGATGGAGTAGAGGTCTGCAAGCAGGACGTTCTTTTTCAAGAAGTGCTCCTAGATTTGGATGTAAACTAGATTATTTGACACCTTGTCTTTTTTCTTCTTAACTGTGGTTAGCTCACTGTTCTTTTATTGATAAGTACATTGTGGTAGCTCTATGCTCTATTAACCTCAGAATGCCCTGTGATTCCACTAGAAGCAGCTGGTATATAGGAGGCTTCCAGGATACATCACAGTGCTTTTGCCCAGAAATATGGGCTTGGATTATTCACTACGCTCTTCAGGAACTTGACCGCAAAATGTGTGGCATTGCTCAGAAGCCTGCCATTTATGCAGCAATGGGCTCTGAAATTCCACTGCCATGATGCTAACATTCCACACACTTTACCTCCACTGCCAGTGTCTTGTCATTGCAAAATAAAAGGATCAAAGCGCAGTCGTCTTTGCAAGGCATGTCATGTGTACTGCAGCTAGTGCTGTTAATGTCTTCAAGCAACGCACTCTCAAGCTTTGTATTGGTGACATGTGTTAGAGTGCTCTCGCCACTTCAAAACAACCATGTCACGTGACAAAAGACAGATCATTTCTTCTCAAAGAATACTTCCTGGTGCAAGAAATAATATATTGGATCCATAGCATGAATTTCCATCCTGTATTAAACTGCACTTAACAAAACTATGTTTGTATCTATCTTGTCTCTGCCATGGATAACATACAAGCAGTAATACATTTACCAAGCTTCCTTACACAACCCATTGCACCAAATATTGATTGGGGGAGAATGGGTTGAAATGTTTGAGAACTACCTTGAGGGAATGGATGGCATCAACTTTCTTCCAACTCCAAAAAAGGCCCTGTTATTTAGTGTGCTAGAAAAGGAATTATATTATATTATATTAAGTATCTACCTGTTGCTTTGGATGCCCATGGTGTCGAAAGCCGGCAAAGGTAAGATTAGACACAATATTTGCCAAGTCAATAAATGTCACATTGGCCAAACATAGGGGCCGATTATGATTGCGGTGGCCGGCCGGGAGGATGCGGATTCACCGCTGCGATGTTTGTAAAGACCCCCCGCCAGATTAGGATGGGGGGTCATCGGCGGACGGGGAGACTGTCCGCCGCTTTACCGCCGCGGTCGCCTTCAGACCGTGGCAGAAAAGCTCTAATATGGTGGCGGTATTTATCAGACACCGCCAGCCATATTAGGATTAGCCTTGGGACATGCCTTTCCGCGGCGGCAATGCCGCCATGAAAAGGCGTACGGTCTTTTCTTTGGGGGCCCTTTGTGGGACCCCAGAGTGAAGGGGGGTGGGGGTGCATATGGGGGGTACCTATGGTACCCCCCTGCATTTGCTTGCACAAAGCGGCAGGCACCGCGTGCTGCCTGCCGCTTTGTGCATGCAAATGCACTGCATGCAGTTTTAACATTGCGGCGGGTGCTGCTTCAAGCAGCACCCGCCGCAATGTGGTGGTCACATCCTAATTCACACGGAGAGACCGCCGCTGCCCCTGCGGACGGTCCCTCCACCTCTGGGGTGGCGGACGGACGCAGGTCCGTCCGCCATCCTAATAGGCCCCATAATTTTTATACTTCACCTCAAAGGTAAAATAAACAGTTCATGAGTTTGTGGGAAGAATGAGCGAATTGGCAATAAAAAGTCAGATTGGGTCAACGAGTAACAAATTGACCAAGGATCAATTTGTCATACAATGTCCTAGTATAAAGATTCAAGAATGATTCTCTAGAAGACAAGCAACCTCACACTCAAAGAAGCTATTACCATTCATGAAGGAAATGCAACATATGGAAAACCTTAAGGGGCAAGGTGTAGTCTTTTCAGATAAAATGCTGACTGATGTAAACTATGCAGCAAGGAAAACAAAACTCTTGCCTAAAAACAGTGCAGAGATTAGAGGGGTCATAGCTCAACCAAATTTAACTATAAATAACAGTCAAAGGGGGTGTACAAGATGTAATTGCTTTAGTTAAAATGCCTATCATTGCCGCCAATCGTAACAGCTAATAGTTCTCAATATACAACCTACCTTATGCATATTAATGAGGTAGGTCAAATTGCAACTCAGTATTTTGAGAAGCAACCTATAAATACATAGTTCACTTCTCAAAATACCTATGGCCTAGTCAGAAATTGGTGCACAAATTACTACCACTTCTAACAAATACAGTTTGTACATTCCACTAAATGAATCGCAAATTGTGATTTGTCACAATTTATGATTCCGTAAATGGAATCTTAGTACACGAGGGCCTTAGTCTTTTTCTAGGATTATATTTTTGTATTTTGGTGGCACTAATGACAAGCACAAAAACGCTTTAAGGTATGACCTTAAAAGAAGACTAATATAGATTTCTTGACAAGAAGTGGTTTATCTCAGACATTCCATATTAGATTTATAAAGTGTAATTATATTATAAAAAATGTGTAACTCATCATCATGAATTACAAATACATTAAAAACACCAGATATTGTAAAAATCTACACAACAACATGAAGATAAAAATCTAAAAAATATTGCAACAAAAAATACACAATATTTTTTTAATTAGATTGATTTCTAAAATTAAAACAAATATATGCATAAAAACAATTTTAAAACATCAGAATAAAAAATTGACTTGGAAGGGCAAACTCCCACTTCAAACCGAACAAAAGTAGGGTAATTGTTAAACTTAGAGGGGATAGATTTATTATTCCCACTCCGATGTAAGCAATAGTATGAAAAGTGTTGTATTCTGGATGGGGTCAAATTTACTATTCCTAACTCAAAGTGAGCAACTCTAGAGAAAGTATTGACCTTTGGAGGGGTCATATGCATTATCCGAACTCCAAGATAAGCAACAGTAGTGATCATGTTGGACTTTCGATGGGTAAAATTAATTATTCCCACTCCTATGTAAGCAGCAGTAGTGAAAGTGTTGCCCTATAGAGGGATCAGATTTACTTTTTCCACTGCAACCTGAGCAACAGTAGGGAAAGTTTTGGTCCTTGGAGGGGTCAGATTTTCTATTTCCACTCCGATATAAGCAACATTAGGGTACATTTTGGATTTTGGAGGGGTCATAACTACTATTTCCACTCCAGTGTAAGGAGCAGTAGGGAAAATGTTGAACTTTACAAAGCTTTGATTTATTTTTCCCTCTCCTAAATTAATACAAAATAAATTACACATACATGAAATAAATAAACATAAATGATATTACCATAAACATATACACTATTTTTAACATTAAATAATGTATGCAATTAATAAAAATGAAAGAAACACAGGATTAATTTATAAAGTTATACATAACATTATATTAAACATTATTGCATTTCAAAATAGATCTAAAATATTTCCCATAAAAGTACCCTAAATTCCAAAGATCACAAAAACAAATGAAATGAATAACAGCAAAAAATAAAAATAAACACTATTTAGAAAAGGAACGCTATAACATTAATTATTATACAGAAAACTTTAAGAAACATAATGTAATTAATTAATATCAATCAATCAATCAAATAAGCTTTACTCGATCACAAGTATCATAAAAGCGTTACAAAACCATAAATATATAGAATGCCAATACATTTGTAAAATATAAACAAGTTAAAAAATTTAAAAAAAGATAAGCTAAGTTATTAAAAACAGAGGTTTAAGACATGGTTTCCCAAAGGTAGTGCATTGCTTTTACAGGATAGAGGACACATTTTCTATTATTATTAAAATATCCCAGTCATAACTCTAGGCAACAGTTAATAACAAAATTACAATCATGGAAGTGCTTCCTGCACAGAGAATCATTGTTCAGCTTTAAACCACTGCCTTGTTGATAATAATTTTTTTGTGCGGAGAAGCAATGCACAGCCCAAGTACTTGGCAACTCCGCATACGAACAGAGACCTAGAGGCATCAGTCCGCAGGATGCAAAGTGCCACTAGATGGTCCCTGGTTCCCAGTTGGGTGCAAATTGGGGTGAGCCATTTTGTCCTAGCCTGTTTATAGGCAGGACATGCAAATAGTAGATGGGCTACCGATTCTTGCTGGGCTCCGCAACACGGACAGTCGGCTGAAGTATATTTTGTGGGGTCCCGTTGCGCAAGCATAGAATTTAAGTATAAGGAGCCAAAGAGGAACTGCATATAGAGAATCCTGTCTCTAGGAAGTGTAATAAGATCTAAGTAAGGTTCCTGGTAACTAACGTGTTTGTGTTGGAGGAATTCGTCAGTTAGTCTCCCAATTAATTAATATCCAATTTATTAAAACAAGTGAATAATTAACACAATACAGTGCCTTGCTGACCATTTTAGAAATATATGTGTTTTAATTATCTATTAATTAACTAAGGAAATTATCAAATTAACAAATGTTTTATAATCCAGTAAAAAATAAATATTTTAAAAAGTTCATTCCTTATTCCCCTCCAAACTCAACAACCTATAAAGTAAATTACATAAAATACAACAAAATACATAACAATAAATAACCGAACTAAGTAAACCCAAAACTTGACTAAAAAATAACTCAACTCAAATAATAACAATTTTGACACAAAACTAATAAAGCAACAAAATAATAAAAACATTACATTATGTAAAACAATATAAAACAATATAAAAGGGACATGGATGGGTACACATGTGGGAATGTCGAGCTTCGGCACTATGACCCGTGAGAACAATTTATCTTAGCCCCATAGCACCCTAAGAGGCTAGAGAGTCAGCACAAGGCTCTGGTCCTGAAGATACCAGTGCAGCTGCTGTGCTCCCCAGAGACAGATATGCATACTGAGAATGGTGCCCGACCAGCGGCACAGTGAAACAGGATTGTGGCTGCTGTGCCACATACACAATGAAACGGATGCACTAAAGGCCCCATCAGAGCACCAGAGACTGCGGTAAGAATACAAGCTTTCATCTCATGGCTCACAGGAAACAATAATAGTAAGACCAGGAATCTGGCACAGCGGGGGAAAGGAGGGAGGCCAGGTGCACTTTTACTTAGCCAGGCGCCAGGGAGAAAGAAGAAAAGATAGTCCGATAACCGCGAGCCCTGGAACAGGACTGGGGGCGACTGGTGAACGACTGAGCGCCCAGCCTTCGTAATTCGAGGGGAACATAGCGGCAAGGGCCCGCTCGAACAAGACAGAGAGTCGCCAGAAGAGATACCTGGTAGTTATGAATAGAGTGAGCACAAAGGATGGGACAATAGTGATAAGACCAAGGCTGCAGACACTCCTATGGGAAAGATCCAGAGATTGCAAATAAAGGAGCCTCAATAGCTGTGGTGAGGGAGATGACCCGGACAGATAAGTAAAGGGAGATCAAAAAGGCAGCAATAACAGAGCAAGTCACAGATCGTGCTGGGATTATAAACATACAGACTGGTGAAAAGGTACCTAGAAGGAAGGGAGAGATTAGGGCAGGCAGGCCTGAAAGAGAGGATGTGCCGTAGAGCGGTGCGGGCGCTTGTGCCCCCGGAGCCCCAACAAAAATTATCTGAGAGGGTTGTAGAGCCCGACTGGGCTGGGTCCCCTGGTGGGGAATTAATGATTGGAGAGACCCAAAGAAACCTGACCCAGAGTAAAAGCGGAATGTGTGGCCTCGGAGTTCAAAACAAATCACATAATCAAATCGGATTGCCACTGGAGAACAGTGAACCTTGTGCCTAAGAAAGCAGAGGAGGGAATTAGCCCAAGCGTCAACGATGCTGAAATGGTTCACCTTACAACAGTCAGACCGCTCCAAATAGAGGGCACAACTTCCCTGGTTGGGGAAAAGAAGCAACAGATGACATTGGGTGCTAACCAGGACCTGGAGGCACATACAGTAATCATCCTGGCAGCCATAAAGGACACGAAGAAGACACTAGAACAGAAATCTGACACAGTGGCACAGGCAGCAAATCTTTTGCATGCTGATCACAGGAGTCCACCCTGGGGCATGTCCAGCCTACGATGGTTGACCACACTGCCTACATACAGGCATTAGAGAAGGCAGTTGTCAACCTAACGTGAAAAGTAAATGATGCTGAAGGAAATTCTTGTTGTGACAATAACCAACTGATAGGAGGTCTGGAGAAGACAGAAGGACATAGCTTGGAATTGTTCCTGGAAGATTGGCTGCCCTCAATGCTGATGGGTTAAAAACTACAAAATAGTTTTCTGCGGAACACTCCCATACTGTCCCAGGGAGACCACCAGGGGCATCACCACGTGCTATAGTGGCCAGAATGTCAAACTTCTGGGACAGAGATGCGTAATTACACTGGCCCTGGCAGAAAGAAGGTGAAAACGTTAACATGTACACAGACTACACCATGGCCGCGCAGCGACAATGAGAAACCTTCATAAGTGTCAAACAGCACCTAAGATGACTGAAACTCAGGCATACCTTGTCCTTCCATGCAAAGCTCCAGAAAATTGTACAGGGCACTTCACATTTCTTTAACACAGTAGCGGAGGTATGTGAATGGATAGAGAGACACAGGTACCCACTGATCAATCAATAAATCACGGGGCTTATAAAGCATGCTACTCACCCATGAGGGTCTCAAGGCGCTGGAGGGGGGGCAACTCCGGATCAGTCGAAGAGCCAGGTCTTGGGGTCCTTCCTGACCATGTGCAAAGTCGGGGAGTGTCTGATGTTCACCAGGAGCTCGTTCCAGGTCTTGACTGCGATGTAGGGAAAAGCTCTCCCGCCTGTTCTGTGTTTGCGGATGCGAGGGACCTCTGCTAGGGCAAGGTCGGCGGAGCAGAAGTTCCTCTAGGGTATGTGGAAGGATACTCTCTCATTGAGGTATTTGGGTCCGATGTCGTTGAGAGATTTGTAGGATAGGATTAGGAGCTTGAAGGTGACCCTCTTCTCGACGGGGAGCCAGTGGAGGTCTTGCAGGTATTGGGTCATGTGCTCGTGACGTGGTGTTCCGAGGATAAGTATGGCTGTAGCGTTCTGAATGACTTGGTGTTTGTGTAGAACAGTTCTGTTTATTTTCGCGTATAGGGCGTTGCTGTAGTCCAGTCTGCTGGTGATGAGCGCATGGGTGACGTTCCTTCTGCAATTAGGGGTAGTCTTGCGGAGGATGCAGAGGCAGATTAAACTGGTGCAAACAACGTTGATCTGGTGGTTCATGGAGAGGGAGAAGTCAAGAACGATGCCGAGGTTTTGTGCGTGGTCTCTATGGGTGGGTGGCTTCCAGAGGGCGGAGGGCCACCAGGTGTTATCCTCGGCAGAGGTGCAGGGGCCGAGGATGAGAGCCTCGGTTTTCTCTGAGTTGAGCTGCAAGCAATTGTCTTTCACCCAATGTGCGACGTCCTAAATTCCTTCGTGAAAGGAGAGTCTGGTGTCTTTGGTGTTCTTCGTGAGCTAAAGGATGAGCTGGGTGTCGTCGGCGTCGGATACTACAAGAAGGTAGGAAAACAACCCATGAAGTGAGATGGCAAGAACAAAAGAGGTGCCATAGACCACAGAAATGCCCTGTTTGGTCACCAGTGAAGACCAGGAGGAATCTGAATAGACAAAAGTAGTGGAAGAGGACTCAGCAGGAACAGTCCCTGGAAATATAAATCCTGGCGAAAGAAACGGAGTACAACTGAAGGAAGATTCGGAGTCAAGAGGACAACAGAATGAACTGCACTGCCAAAGGTCACCCCAAATGATATCTGAGGAGACCATCTGCACTACAGTTGTACAATCCACAAACAATTAAAATGAAACACAGGCCCCCACATTCCAGCAGATGCCATTAGGTGGTTTCCAGCAGCCTAAGTAGATTCTCCGCGGGCCACACCCTGCATATTGAAGCTGCACAGTACAGCATACTAATGTTAGTATTTGAGAAACGTTGTTTAAATGGGTGAGAAATATACTGTGAATTGGGGTGGTGGCCAGTTCCAAAACCATGGCATGGTAAGGTAGGGTGTGGAGGGAGTTGGGAACATATTTGTAAGTTGGCAACAATACTAAAAGCAGGCTATAGGAAAGACATACACAATTTAGGACATATAGGGATGAGACTGGAAACAATGAAAATGGCAGTACACAATCTTAAGCTCTTCACTTGGAGTGTCTACTGACTGGGAAGCTAATGTATATGAGACCTAGTAGCTAAAGTGCTAACAAGATACATAGCAGATGTACCTTTTCTTAAAGAAGCACATATGAATGGTACCAATTGTGAGATACTGGGCATGGTTAAATACATAGTAGTGAGCCACACAGAATACACCAGAGGGGTGGCGATCCTGGTCCAGAAAGCAGTGGCTTTTCATGTGTCCATCTGCAGAGGCAGTTTGGCAACAGTCCTCCTCCTCATCCTCCTCTCCTGTTCCCCCCACTGGTTCCACAGGGATGCAGCTCTAGATTCCCCCATCTTGGAGCATGTTGGTCCCTTAGGAGGCTGGGTGTCCCATTTTCTACAAAATTGGAAATTTGTTACATCAGATTTTTGGGTTTTGAATCTTGTAGAAAATGGGCATGCCCTACCTTTCCAGGAGTTTCCCCCACCTTACCCTCCTCGACAGGGCTGGTGTTCGGAAGACCATCTACTGCAACTTCAGCAGAAGGTCCTGGCCTTGCTGAGGAAATGTGCAATAGATGTAGTTCCCGAGCCGGAAAGGGGTCAGGGGTGTTACCCCCGATATTTCCTGATCCCCAAAAAGGGTGGGTGGTTGAGATCAATTCTGGACCTCAGGATCTTGAATTTTTACCTCAAGCAGGAGAAGTTCAAGATGCTGATCCTAGCTCAGCTTCTTCTGGTCCTGCATCAGGAAGATTGGATGGTGTCTATTGATTTGCAGGATGCAAATTTCCACATTCCCGTCCTGAAGTCACATCTGAAGCATATTCATTTTACGGTGGGATCCCAACACTACCAATTTATGATCCTTCCGTTCTGACTTACTTCTGCACCACGAGTCTTCACAAAGGTGATACCGGTGGTTGCAGCTCATTCCAGAAGGTTGGGGATTCCGGTTTTCCCCTATCTAGACGACTGGCTGCTCAAGGTGAAGTCTCCAGAGTTGGTGCTACATGATCTGATGTTTTTTTGATAAATGTACCCAAATCTCACCTGGTGCCTTCTCAGCGCAACCTGTTCATAGGGCCAGTACTGGACACCACTGTTCCCAATAACCCGCGCGGCTGCGCGGCCGCGCATTGAAGGCACCCCTAGCGCGCAGTGCTCATTATTTAGCGCGCACATCCTGATACAGGTCAGGCCGCCGCTTTTAAAATGCGAGCGGCGCGAAAACCCGTCGTATGCTGGACACAAGAAGAGTCGAAGCGGCAGATAAGTGCATTTTGGGAGGGCGTGCAAATGGCCCTTGCACTTGCTGCATTCCTTTCCTTACAGTGCACTGCTGCGGGGCTGATTGTGGGCCATTGAGTTAGTATTCAATGTTAATTGCAGCCCGTGTGCGCTGCAATTAACTTTGAATACTAATTTAATGGCCCACAATCAGCCCCGCAGCGGTGCACTGTAAGGAAAGGAATGCACAGTGTCAAACACGGCGTGTGCTAAAGCACAAGTCGTGTTTGAAGGCAATTATTTCTGAAACAAAAAGGCCCGCACCAGCGCCTGGGCAGTTTCGAACGTCCCTACAAAGTCCAGAAAGTGATATTGAACTATCCACACAAAGGAAGTGGGAGACAAATAATTTCGCCCACAGCACTGAATTCCCAAGGACACCGAAAGAGTTGAAGTAACATCCTGGTCTCATGCTGTTATTGCCTCACCTCGCATCGTGAAAGGCAGGCTCTCTGCAGGAGCCCAGAGTAACCTTATTTGAACCACAACAATCACTGAGCTAAGAACGCTAGTTTGAGCAAACTTCAATGCGCCTTAACTTTTCATGATTTTAGAGAATATAACACAGCACCAGCACTTTATTCCGCTCGAATGTGTCCCAAGTAACAGTTACAATGATATAACCCACCTCCCCCAAACAATAGAGCAATCGTTTGTTGAGGGTTCAACACAGGGAAAAAAGCAAGGCAGGCTCTAAATTTACTTATACATCTGTACGAACTGATTCGTAGTCCTTTTAAAGGTTGTATTCTTTTTGTAAAACTTTTAATTAACTGATGCAAATAAATTAAATTCAAATTAAATTAAATTAGTCTTTCATATGTCACAAATGTTCATTGGGGTTTGGCTAGCTGGGTCCTCCCACTGACGTTTTGGGGGCCCTCTCTGCACGGACCTGCTTTCAGCCCCCGAGAGAGAGGGGGTGGGGGGGAGGGGTGGGGTCGGGGTGGGGTCGGGGAGTGAGGGAGAAACAAGGACATGGTCAAGAAGGAGCAATGGAAAAGATGAGTAGAAAGAAGTGAAGGTTGAGGTTGTGGTACAAGGGACTAAAGGAACAAATAGACTAGGAATCTGTGGGTGCACCAGTATCTGAGAGAAATGAGACTAGAAACTAGGGGGCAGATCTACAAGGAAGTACTGCAGCGCGGCACCACAAGTCGTTTGGCTGCTCCATGCTGCGCACTTCCTAAGCACAGGGATGCAACATATTTACAAGAATATGTTGCATCTCTGTGCTTCTCCCAGCGCAGGTGCACAAACTGTAGCCATGCGCTGGTGCAGGCACCCTTGCACCATGGTGCAAGGATGCCTGTGTCGTGGGGAGATTGTTTTTGTACAGGAAGGTGCCCCTTACTGCACAAAAACAATCACTACAGGCATTTTCTTCTTTCAATGCGTGCTGTAGAATGCAGCACGCATTGAAAGAGGAAAAAACGAGGAGAAATGAAAACATTCATCCTCGTTGCGCCTCGTGACGCCACCTCTAAGGTGGCGTATCTTTCAGACGCATCTCCAGATTCACGATTTCTCGTAGATCTGGAGATGTGTCTTGTTACATGAGTGTTGCGTGGGAACACCCACAGCAACACCCATAGAACGCCCCTTCAACGCAAAGTGCGGCATGTGAAGGGGCCGTATTTACAAGGAGAGGAAAAGTCACGCAGGGTGGCTTTTCCTGTCCTTGTAAATATGGCTGTGCCCCCTGCGCCACCAGTACGTCACAAAAAGTGACATACTTGTGGCGCTGGGGGCTTGTAAATCTGCCCCTAGGTGTCATGAAAAACAACTTGGAGCACTGGAGAAGGTCTTAATGCTAATCGCTTGTATTGAGGCCTATTTTGCGCAAAAAATTATTGAAAAGGTGAGTCTCTAGACTTTTTCAGAAAGAAAGAATGTTCAGGGCTTATCTTAGATGTGGAGGGATGGAGCTTAAGGTGGTAATAGCAGAGTCAGAAAGGAATTCTTTAGTATTTGAGATTTCAAATTTTGGGGTCAAAATAAGTGAGTTCTTGCCCATGAACTGTCTCGATCTGCCCAAAAAGATCAGCGGCGTGACACAGTACATTTCAAAATGTACCCCCGATTTTAAGGGTAGTCAGTGTCGATCACTCAGATCTGTGTTAACGTGATCAGATTCATTCCTCCCTGCAATTAAGCTGGCAGTAAGATGGAGGATACCCTAGAGGGGGGACAGGAACACCTATGTAGAAAGCCTGCTAGGATGACATTTCTCACATCAAATCTTGAGATGATTAGGGCATGGGCTGTTGACTACGGCTGGTCATTTGAGAAAAGAAATGTAATTCTCTTTAGTTTGTGAAGATTATAATTTGCAGACTGCACAAGTTTATTTACCTGTGGTAGCAATCATGTTGATCCAAATTCCTAGCAATTTGACTGTATCTGAGGGGGAGGTTACATTTGCAACGTTCAGCGAACAGATTAGGTGTTATCTTATTCTTCAATTTATGGGAGATTAATTAGTAATTCGGGAGGGAATAAGAGAGATTGACAAATTTCTGATATCCAAACATATAATTTCTTCAAACATCCCTGGAGTGTGTGTGGATTGTGGATAGAAAACCTCTTTATAAACAGGTGTGGGTTGCCAATGTATTTGTACAAATGTATGCCATAGTTTTGAGACGCTAGTTTAGAGGCTCAACATAAAGATTGAACAGGACTGGGGAAGGAGTAGATCCTTGTGGTATACCGCAGGAAATCTATTTTCGTTGTGACAGAAAATTCCAGTTTGATTAAATGAGAGTAATTCAAGAGGAGCCATCTGACCCATTTTAGCACAATATCCTTGTATTCCAATCTAGTCTGCCCACTAAAATGGTCCACTGTGCTGCAGGTCGTTGACAAATCCGTCAATACCAGTATGCACGCCTCTCCTTCATCGAACATAAAGTGAATATCATTAAGCACTCTTATTGTCACTGTTTTGGTGCTGTGGCCTTCTATAAAGGCAGATTGGCAGGGAGAAAGCAGCATTTTACTATAGGTATTTGTTAAATTGGAGAGCAACACATGTTTCAATGACTGCAAGGGTAGGTTAGATAAGGGTTTGTAGTTGTCTAGAGAATCAGGGTCTGCATTTGGCTTTCTCAGGATATGTATGATCTGGTCCAGCTTCAGTCCATAGGGAAAAGTTCCTGACACACCGAGGTCTTTCCTATAGCCAATCCATGAGGTTTTAGACAGCAGAAAGTCGCTTTAATTATGTTTGTGGGTAAAACATCACCAAAGTAATATGTAGGGTGCATTGATTTAATTATATCAGACAGGTCCTGTAATTGGCAGTCAACAAAAGTGAATCTATTTTAAGGTGTAAACAGATGATTATGATATTTGAGGAGAAAAATCTGCTTTTATTTTAGAGATGTTACTTGAGAATAAGGATATTGCTGGAATTTGGGTTACTGGGTGAGGGGGGTGTAACCCTACTGAAACATCGACCACAATCTCTGTAAGGATAAAAAACAAGCAAAGTTAAAATTAACTTGTTCTCAACTCTCTGGTAGCTTTCAACAAAGCAATCAGGTTTAACTTAGAGGCAATGCGTAAAGCATTTCTGCAGTACTTTAAACAGTCATAAAGTGAAAACACAATGCAAGAAAAATCTCACACTAATTTAGAAATATAGAGTAACATTTAATAAATTATTTGAGACCAAAAAGTAAAAATCCAATTAGTTGAACTGGAAATATACAAAAGATTTTGGTGAAAATAGTGCCTAAAAGCACAAAGCATCAATTGTGGTTATCTAGGCGCACCGAACTGGGACAAAGTCACAAGTTTAGGCTGACCATGATGGAGCGCGGGCCGGAAACTGGGATCAATTTGGATCCGATGAACAAAGTACATTAAATCCTGGTTTGCAGGGAATTGCAAGATCCCGCATTGAGGATGTCACATAGCAGTGGTTCGTAGAAAGCTGCGAGCTTCAATGCCAAATCCTGCATTGTCATCGAGGATGCTGTAGACAAAGGGCTTGGGATGCAAAGTCTGACGTCGAGGAGGTGTCTTGGAGGTGCGGTTCCAAAGATAGGGTGGTAGTGGCATTCTATGAGCCAAAGGGTGTCACTCTGAACTGGAAGTGGCCCTCTGGGTTCAAAATTGCAAACAACTATATTGCACCCTCAGTCAGAGCTATCTGCCAGTACCCTGATGTGAGATCTGAGGTACTAAGGAACTTAACAGCTCCCAGCCTGTCAATGAGCTCATCAGTTTGGAGGATTGAGTGAGCATTAGTCTTGGTGACTGAATTGAGTATCTTGTAGTCCACACAGAACATAAGTTCTGCAGGGGTGCCCAGTGGCGCAGCTTTTTGTACCAGCACCACCCATCTGGAACAGGGACTGCTCGAGGGCACAGTCACCACTAAGGACAGCATCTTGGAGACCGTATCTAGCTTTCACCTTGTCTGACAATGTGTACATGTTGTTCCTAACAGACATAGTGTCACCTGTATTTATGTTAGTTGTGGGTATGCAAATGTGTAAGCCCAGGTGTGAGAGAGAACAGAGAAGAGAACTGCCCCAGTAACTGGCGGTCAGAGTAGGGGAGATTCTTACACCCTCTACTGACCCATCATGCTCTTGGGTAGTCAGAATGTCAGGGAGATGTTCACTCACTTCATCCACCCCGTCATCTGTCACCAAGAGCATGGTGATTTCAGACCTCTCAAGTGGGCCATTGAGTTAGTATTCAATGTTAATGTGTATCCAAATTGCAGATCTGCCTTAAGACCCTTAAGGTGGCGCCGTGTGTGTGGAAATGCACCGTCTTTTCAGTTTTTTAAACAAAAGTTTGGAGGGATATTTGGTGCTGCACACATGCGCGGTCTGGTTTCTGGCGCACATAGCCATGGATGCAGCGCACAGAGACCCTAAACTTCCGCACACAGAGGAAAAAAATTAGAGGGAACATTGCTGGACACTACTGTGGATCGTGCCCTTCTGCCTCCTCGGAGGATTGTAGACATCCAGGCTATGATTCTGTTGTTTCAACAAGGAGCAAAAGTTCCAGTCCTGAAGGTCTAGTGCCTGTTCGGTCTATTCGCTTTCTGCATACTGTTGGTCAATCATGCATGCTGGCATATGAAGGCTCTCCAGTGGTGCCTCCGCAGACAGCGGTTTCAACATAACGGAGATCTCAGGGAGGTGGTCAGAATCTCGAGAGACACTGCAACGGATCTGTTATGGTGGAAAGTTTCAGGCAACCTGTCTCAAGGGAAGCCGTTTCAACCTCCTTCTCCGGTGACCACAGTGATAACGGATGCCTTCACTCTAGAGTGGGGTGCTCATTTGTGGGATCTGGAGATCAAGGGTCTTTGGTCTCCAGAGGAGAGATTTCTTCACATCAATCTTCTTGAATTGCGGGTGATATGTTTGGCTCTCAAGGCCTTTCTTCCCTCCCTTCGCAGTCAGTCGGTTCTGGTCCTAACAGAGAACACTACAGCGATGTTGTACATCAACAAATAGGGAGGAGTAGGGTCATATTGTCTCTGCAGAAAGGCTCTGTGACTCTGATCCTGGGCTCAAGACCCTTGGATTTGTGTAGTTACAAATCATCTGGCCGGGTTACGGAATGAGCGTGCGGACAGTCTTTTTCATCCGAAGGTGGTCCATCATATTTTCGAGATGTGGGGATTCCCTCGGTTGGACCTGTTTGCCACTCATGAGTACCCACACTGCCCGTCGTTCTGCAGACTCCAGAATCCAATGCGGGGTAAAAGGTAAGGCAAATATGTTTACTGTTTTGTTAAAAAAAGGAACTGAACAGTTTTCACATAAAAGCATATTACAACAAAGTTCGTAATTAAAAGAGCAAAGAGCATACCATAAAATCATGAATTCCTTGTGCCCAGGTAATCTGTGCAATTTGCAGTGCTTGTTATCAAAATCATTCTTGGCTCTAAAAGTTTTTTTCCCCTCTAGAAATGTGCACTTTACTGGTACGTAAAGTGCCTTGTGCATTATAGATGAGGATGAATTAGTTTAATCCCTTGATTCGATAAAAAGCCATAACAATACGTTGTAAAACATTAAAAGTTGTGTGTCTACCAACAAGAGGAATTAAGAAGAAGATAGGTCATGTGGGGTCGTGTTTACCTTGTTGTAAAGTCCAGGTTTGAGTCTCTGTAAAAGAGGGAGACAATGCTAAACTCGGTCTATGGACAGCTTGAATGGTCATTTACTGCCCAGATGTGAGGAGCATGAGGCTTAAAAGTCCGGTGGGGGGTCCTGGTATTAACAGGAGTGTACAAGGGAGAGGGAACTGAGAGGTATGTGGCTTGCTAGTGTAGTTTGAGGTGGATGGAGCTTGCCTAGGTGCTTATATTCACTGAGCAGTGACGCTGTAAGGTTCTTTTGGTTACAGCGATCACTGGTCGCTTATTCTCTGAGTCTTTACCCCTGCCGCCTCCATAAATCATACAAAGCGACACAACAGCTGTGCATCTCTGCCTCCGAGGCATGCCTGCACTGTGTGGCTGCAGGGTCTTATGCCCTTGTTTTTAAAGATGGGTGTCAGTAGCAGTCGGCATTCAACTTGCAGTTCCCCGCAGATGCACAGTAGGTGTAAGACACTCTCTTTCACTTTCTCACATAAGCAGCAGTTAGTCAGTGGTTGTTTCCAAGGGTTGGTAAAGGTGAAGGTATTTTTCTTCCGTTCTCCTGTTGAATCCTGCACCTACATAAGGTTGTTGGAATGGCCTGGCATAGCCCTAGAGGACAAACCACCCTGAAGCCCTTCCTTTGAATGCTACCTTGGCACTATAGATGGCCTTTACACTGTCTTGTTCACTAGTTGTTTAAAGCTGCTATGAGTCCCTGAGGCCACCCAAAGATCCTCAAGGCCTAGATGATTTAGTGATGCTTTCAAGTAGCCCATGGCTGCACATTCCTTCTTTAAGTGTATTTCATTCCATAAATGGGTGTTCAATGTTCCTGGTTCAGACTTTTTAATCCTGTGACAGGATTTAACGAAGGCACCTTTGCAAGTGATTTCTTGGGTCTGTAGGCCAAATTCCAGCCTGATTTGGGCTGGGGAGACATAATTGGGTAGGTTGAATATCATTCTTGCCAATCTTGAGACTGTATAGTCTTCCCCTCAGGCACTCGCTCCCACAAGTAATAGCTGTAATGAGCTTTGCTTATAGGACCTGTAGCAGTTGGGGTAAGGCTTGAGTCGGCAGTTTTGTATTTGGTGGATTGTAAAGCTACCGCAATTGAGTTGCCTCTGTTCTTAATGGCTTCTTTTTGTGTTTTAAATGTGCCTTTATTGTCTATTATCACCCTTAAGTACTTGTATTCTTCAACTGATTCTATTGATGAATTTAGTTGAATTACCTTTGATTTGTATAGATTGATAGTTAGACCATTGGTAGCTGAATAGCTGATGGTTGTGTCTAGCAGGTGTTGGAGACCGATAAGGGTTCGGCTGATCAACATAAGGTCGTCTGCGAACAGCAGATTGGAGAGTCAGAACCCACCCATCCTTGGAGCATGTGATTTATAGTTGTTCAGTTCCATCAATATATCACCCATATACAAATTGTAGAGTGTCAGGGCCAACACATATTCCTGTTTGAGCCCCTTTGTTTTTTGTTTGTTTTCCTTGACAGGAAGTTGCCAACTCCTAGCTTTACTTGGACACACTTGTCAGTGTGTAAGAGTGTTACCTAGTTTAAAAGAGCAGATGGTATTTTCAGTTTCTCAAGTTTGACCCAGAGTATGTTTCTATCAACGTTATTAAAAGATAAGGAGTAGTCGATAAAACACAAAAAAAGAGGGAGTTTTGCTGCTTTGGCGCTGTCTATTAGTAGCGACAGGGCGAGTATGTTCAGTGTGGTTTCCATACCCTAACAGAAGCCTCTCTTGTTGATAGGAATAATTGATTTTCGTTAGCCCAGGTTATAAGGTCATCCAGGAGGAAGCCAGCGTAGCATTTGGCCTCAATGTCAATTAATGCTACCAGCCTGTAGCTATTTGCTTTGTTCTTGTTGCCTTTCTTGTATATTGGAAATTTAATATACCCCCTCTAGGAGTCAGGTATGCTATCTTGTCCCGATACTTGTTCAATGTACGATAGTGGTGTGGTCGCCCTGGATCTTTTTTTATTAGGATCAGAGGGAGCCCGTCAGGGCCCGGTGTGCCCTCCTGCTTTCCTTTAGAAATCCTGTTCTTGATCTGATGGGTTGTAAATGAAAGAAGGTCATTTGCTACTTCGATGGTTTGGTCGGGGGAGTTGCCTCAGGGATGTAGCTAGGGCTGTGCATCCTAGTCCTAAAACCATCCTCCTCTGAATTAAAATTTTGCAGGAGGTGTTGCCCAGGCTTCTTCTGTTGTGAGTTAACTCTTTGTATGTTCGCGGTTTCTAAGCTGTTTATTGTGCACCAAAATCTTGTGCTGTTGTTAGTCTTTGAGTCTTAGAGTAGCTTGGCACACAGATTATCATCCGATTTTTTTTTTGCTTGACAGATTATGTTTTTCTTATATGATTTTATTTGTGTTAGCGCCTTCTTAATGATGGGGTCATATTATGTTCGCCAAAGATGTGTAATGTTTTGGTTACTGCTTTCTTGAGATCCCGAAGGTTGGGGATATTGGACTTGAAGGGGTAGTTCTTTTGTTGTCTAACAAACGATGTGGGATCCGTTTTTGAAGGGTTTCCCTAGATGTTGAGTCAGAACCGGCTCTTGCTGTGTACATTTCTCCTAGTTTTTTGATGAAGAGTTCCCAGCACGTTATCATGTTTACATCTGCTTCTTCAGGGTTATCCCATAGTGTCTTAGCTGAAGCCTGCAGTGTTTCTTGTTGGTGAGTTTTGCATTTTCTCCTCCTAATGTTGTCAGTGTGTATGGAATCTGAGTCCTCCACAGGCTGGTCTGGTATCAAACTGAATATGCCCATGGTGATTTCCTGTGGTAGATGAACGCTTTGATCTTGTGTCCCAATCTGAAACCCTGCAATCTTGCTGATAAGTGGTAAGGTGACAAAGGTATAGTCTGTTAGCGTACTTGCTGCAGCATTATGAAATGTTGCTGCCGGAGGCTGGTCACCCGTGTAGTGCTTGTTTAATGCCAGTAAGCTTAGATGTTCCAGATCCCTCATGAAATTCCTGGCGAGTGCCAATTGATTCATCTTATTGATCTGTTCCTAGCGAGGGATGTTCAAGGCCATAAATTGGTCATCCAGTAACTCGTCCCTTTTGTGATGCCCTAGTAATTCCATATTAAAGTCGCCTGACAGCAGTAGGTTGGACGTGCATTCTTCTGAGAGCAATCTGAATATTTCAGATCCCACTCATTTTTCTCTTTTGGTCTTGTCGCGTGATTGTATGTATATGTTTAGCAATATTATTTGTTGTTATGCGTTGCCATCCCATATGTTCACTCTGAGAGCTTTGATTGCTTTTGTAGGGGTTATGATAGTGTTGAAATCTTTTGTCGCTGTTATGGTCCTAATTGACTAGTAAATTGTTAGTCCCAAATTTGGCTCTTTTTGCTGCAGGTATGTGATGTGTTTTGAAGCTAAGTAGATGAAGGGGTTGTTCTAGCCATGTCTCTTGTAGTAGGGTGAGGTCGAAGCCATGGAAGTAATCCAGGAGGTCTCTATCCGATATTTCGTTTCCTAACCCATTTATATTCCAACAGAAGATTCGTAGCTGGTGGGCTCCTGGTGGAATTTGTTTTGTTCTGAGTCAAGTACTCTTGCCATGTTGATTTATTGTTCTGGCAAACCACGACCAGTTTTCCAATCTGGAAACTATGTTCTGGTCAGTAGTGCGTCCATGCTGCAGGCCCCTTTAAGCACAGATTGAGGTTGCATGCCCAGTGATGGAGTACATGGAGTTATTTGCTCAAGTCTGTTTGTTATCAGGGGGTCTGGATAGCCCAGCTTTTGATAGAGGTGTAGTTTAATTACTCAGGCCTTTTGTTGGACCTCTTTACCCAGAATCCTCCTCACTATATCTTCTGAGGACCATGTTGCCTTTTGTTGCTTCTCGGCTTGAGAGTTCTTTGATGGTTTTTAACTCTATTCTTTCAAGATCATACGAACTTATGTATGCCAAACTACTGATTGATCAAAATAATTGTAGAAGGTGCCTTCTATTGAAGATATCCCCGCAACCTCTAGACTTAAATTCAGGAATTAACAGGATTGAGCAGCTTTTAAGTTGTGGCTGTTTAGTAGTTGGGAGTATAGCCTGAATAGCCTGACCCTCTTGAAGATGGAGATTTAGAGAGTCAGCTTGGGCTTCGGGGTCTTCCCTGGCGGTAGGAATTACTTTTATTGAGGAGGCTGGATAAGCTTGTCTATTAGTCAAGTCAAGTCAAGTCAAAAAGGCTTCATTTCGATAAAAAATTATCATAAAAGCAGCACAAGAATCACAATAGAGCAATTTTAAAAACAAACGTAAACATACAATAAAGATTTAACCTGTTTAAAAAGGATTGACAAACAAAACAAAACAGTGCATTAAGCAATCAATTTTAAAAAGTTTAAGCAAACGATACTAGCCTTTTAGTTCATTGAGTTTTTGCAAATTTACAAAACAGTTCATAAGGCAGTTCATTTGAACAATGAATTTAAAATAGAATTAAACAGTCAATTTTAGCCTTTTGGCTCGAATGGACCAAGCCCATGATAAAAATTTGGCTAAGGCACAAACATAGGTCGCACGGCTGTCAGATATTAGTATCCTGATTGCTACCGCATGGCTCCTAGTTCCCAGCTGCCGACATAAGTTTTTGAGCCAAGCCCTCCTGGGTATTGCGTACTCTCTGCACTCAAACATAGAATGTGCCAATGACTCTGGCTTATCAAGGCATGCTGGGCAAAGCTCTGAAGTTTGCACGCGAGATTTCCAGCGTGAGGTGAAAGAATTGAGGGGAAGGGTTCCTGTTCTGAATCTGAAGTACAAAGCCCTATCAAACGGGTTTTTCAATAATGTCAAGGTACAATTCCCGTTTGGGTTGATCTTTGAACTTCAGAAAGTCCTCCGTGAGTCTACCCATGGTGGTACTAGTGTTCCTCTGAGAAAGGATCCAATCCCAATAGAGCTTCTTAAGAACTAACTTCGGGGGTGAAGTTCTATTCGTCCATGCTTCATTCAAGCCCAAGTTTGTTAGCAGGATCTTCATATCCCTCAGCCATTTAATTTTATGCCAACCTGGTAGTGACATGATTTCTGCTAGGCCTTGGGCATATCTGCTGAGTTCCTCCACACACCAGATGCGTGCCCATAACAATAATGGACGGAATTTTGCAACGTCATCAATTGGGCGGCAGCCTAAATCCAACATTAGCGGGACTGTGGGGGTGCCCTGCGGGAGAGACATAATCGCTCTACAAAATTTATTCTCTGATCTTGGCAAAGCATCAGTAATGGATGAGCCCCAAAGTTCGGCCCCATAGAGAGCAGAACTAACACCTTTGGCTGAGTAAATCTCAAGGACTGTAGCTATTGGTCTTATTGTACAGGAGCGTTGTTCTTTCAGAAGGGCTCCTGTAATCCTCTTATGAGTTAACAACATTTTGTCCAAGTGTGGGGTCCATTCCATTTTGTGTGAAAGACGTATCCCAAGATAATCAAAGACCTCTACCCTCTCCAAGAGTTCAGCATTCAGGGTAGGAGAGCGAGCTTGTTTTTTAGGAGGATTCAGCACAAGATACTTAGTTTTGCTTGTGTTAATTACCAGGCCTCGTTTAGTGCAAAAAGATTGAAAGTTGTCTAAGAGCCTTTGGAGGCCCATGGGGGTTTTGGAAATTAAAAGCGTATCATCCGCGAAGAGGAGGGTTGGAATACGTTCGCCAGCCAGGGATGGTTCGTCTGAAGGATGTTTCCGGAAGTGCTCAACCACCCCATTGATGTAAAGAGAAAAGAGGGTGGGAGCTAGGACACATCCCTGGCGGACGCCTCTCTCAACTGGGATACTATTTGTTTTTTCCCTCCCAGGGCCCCACCTAACCTGGGCAAAACTATTGTGATGCAGCCTGACAAGTAGGGATAGCAAGTAGTGGGGCAGCCCCATGTCAGCCAATACACTCCATAGAGACTCCCTGGGTACGAGGTCAAAGGCAGTCTTTAAATCGATAAACGCGAGATAAAGACTGCCCTTGCCTATGACCACAACCTTCCAATACACCATCATGAGTCTAAAAGCTTGCTCAATTGTCCCAGTACCCACTCTAAAGCCTGCCTGATAGTCAGAAAGAATTTTGTTTTCTTCTACCCAGTTTAAAATTCTGACCAGCAGGACCTTACCGACTACTTTTTGGCTAATGTCTAACAGGCTAATGGGCCTATAATTAGATGGATCATCTCTAGAGCCTTTTGTATGGATAGGGACCACCTCAGCCCCTTTCCACGAAGAGGGGATAGGGGCGCCTTTACAAATAGCAACAAGTAGGGAATGGATCAGTTTCCCCCACTTCAAGGTATCAGATTTTAAAAGGTCGCCAGGAATGCCGTCGGGGCCAGCCGCTTTTTGGGGAATAATAGTGCTTATTGCATATTCCACTTCCTTGATTGTAAAATCAAAGTCGGTCGGCTGAATATCACAAATTTGAGGGAGCAATGGTGGGACCACCTCCCCCCCATCAGGATCATCATGACGGGTGTAAAGCTTTGAAAAATGTTTGACCCACGCCTGACTTGGGATATTACAGGTTATCAGGTCACTATCTGACCTATTGCGAGCTCTTATAGTATCCCAAAACCATTTCGAATCTTTTTTAGAGCTAGCTTCTTTAAGAGTAGACCAATAGGCCTCTTCCCACTCCCTTTTTGCTAACCTCAGTGTTCTCTTATGTTCTTTCCTGGCTATCTGTATTAGGGGTTGGGACTTGCCCTTAACGGCCTCAATTAGCCTTGTCTTAGCTTTCCTGCATGCTGCAGTGTACCAATCATGTATCCCTTTAGATTTATTCTGGGACATGATCTTCCCTGCGGTACCCTTTACCCAAAAAACTTCCCCTATAGCTTTTATAGCTGCTTCAAAAATAGATGTTGCCCTGTCTGCTGCCATAAGTGGATCAATAGTACTAATCTCTACTTGTGAGGCTTTTAAGACCTCTTCTATGGTAGAGAGTTTGTCAACATTGCTGGAAACTTTGTTCCACTTTAGGCGTCTTCCACAGGAGGAAACAGTAACCCCATGTGTACAATTAGGTGGTGCTAATAATGCTCCATTAGACCAGGGATTCGTGGTAGTTAGGGAAAGTGAATTATGGTTGCTCTCTACGGTCGGTATAATTACCATATCTATGACCGAACTCCAGAGCCCCAAGTCCAACAGAATATAGTCAATCCTCGAGGTTTGACCAGCCCTGTTGAACGTTGGAGCACCCATCCGGTCAGAAGATGTACGGCCATTGGTGGCTCTTAGCCCAAACTCCAGAGTCAGTGCATTTAACTGCACTGCACTACGAGTCCAGCGTTTGATAGGAGGGATGGAGAGTGTGGGAATACCCCATCTGCTATCTTCTTCACCTAGATCAGGTATTCCATCCAGGGGAAGTGGCTCGTATGTGCAATTAAAATCGCCTGCTATTAAGATGTGGTCAGGTTCTTTATAATCCCTAAGTTGTACCTCAAGATCAGATATTACAGGTGAGTTGCACCCATTTTTAGTGCCTCTAGCGTAGACATTGTAAAGATCTAAAGTCAAACCTCTACGGTGATTAAACAGAGAGATACCAAGAATATCTGGGTTATCTATCTGCTTAAGGGTTATTCGGCAGTTGAGGGAGATACTTACCCAAATGATGAGCCCCCCTGAGGGGCGCCCCTTCCCTTGCTTGGGTTTTTCTGCTGGAACAAAATAGGTGACCAACCCAACTCGATAGAGTGGCTCAGTGCTCCAGGTCTCCTGAAATACACAGATCTTATGTGCTTCAACCACATCGCTCCACTCGGGCAAACCTAATTTCCTATTGATCCCCGCAAGATTCCAACTAAGAATTTTTATTTCATCCTTGATGGTTTCTCCTCTAGTCTCGATAGTATCTCTAGAGTTAAGGGAACCTACACAATCCCTATCTAGGGCATAAGGTATTAGTTTAGTAGCCTCCTCAGTTGAAAGATTAGGGCAAAAGGATGGGATATGACTGAAGAAACCTCCTCCTCACCCCTATTAATATCAAGATGTATGGAGGAAGCTTCATCGGAATTAAGTCAGTCAACCTCATCCAACGCACAGAATCTGTTCCAATGGGCAAACTGTGAAACAAAGGGGTCAAATGGGGGAGGCAATCCTTGCCATGGTTGCTGCCACTGATGAGTAATGTGTTGTGGAGCGTGTGTATACCCTCTATTAATTGGGAAGCTAAACCTAGGGGGATTTTGTCTTGGGGGCATGGGTAAGAAGTAAGACAAGGGAAGTGGATTAATTTGAGTAGCAGGTCCACTACTGGGTGTATTACATATATAATTCACTGCCCCTGTATCCCTGAAATTAACAGTAATAACATCTCCTGCTATGGTCTTAGTGTTCCTGCCCACCCAATCTCCTCTACGTACAGAAAGAATTTCACCGCTCATATGGATGGGTAGGGGTTTGTGCAACTGAAGCCACTGGGCACATTTGTTTCTCAATTCAACGAAGGTTTCTCTTCTTCCCTCCTTCAATGGTGGTACACCCATCAGAACAACCACAAAGGGAGAGACTTCCGGCGGCAAGTTAATTGTCTTAAAACGAGCCTGCCTTGTCTTTGGATCCTGAGTCTTATTTAAGGAAGGAGTTGTTGTCGAATTGGTGACCAAACCATTGGAACCCTTGGCTGGTTGGTTACTCGCTTTGTTTAGGCCAGAAGGTTTTTGTATAGTCGGGATAGAACCAATCGCACTAGGAGTAGCTGGAGATACAGCAAATTTACCCCCAATTTGAGTCGAGTGCTGTGTTGCTGTTCCCTTACTAGCTGATAAAGAATTAGCCTTAGTGGGAGGATCTCTCAAGGGCTTGGTACTAGGTGCATTTTCCAGAGGCACTTCTTTTGTTGCCCCGTGCGTCTGTATAGGCACATTCCCACTTGCCTTATTAGCCCATTTAGAGTTGATTAGCGACGTCAGTCTATCAATTTTAGATATTAAGGGCTTGATTTGAGCCGCTATTGTAGCTTCAAGATCCGATTTTAGGTCTATTACCATATTTTCAACCCAACAGGGTATGCCTGATGCAGAGTTAGGGGTAGGTGAGACAAGGTTGTGGTTCCTAATTTTAATTTTAGGCTTTTCCTTAGTCTTATGCGCATTCTTAGTGGTACCTCTATTCCCTGAATCAGGCAATACAGGGATCGTTCCTACGTTTGGTGCATGGGGATGTTTGTCTACACTCAACTCTGACTTTTCAGATGGTTGACAGGCTTCTAAGTCTGGGGTGGCCTCAAGATCAACATATGACGGGTCAGAATCTGATTGAGTTGTTGATAGATCAACAGCGTTTGGAACTGTGTATGTACCAGCAGCAGTTGAAGGTAGAGGGAGGGAGCAATTAGTTAAAGGTTGCTGGACAGGTGAGCTTGCAGTTGCCAAAAGGCCCAAGGACGAGCGTTTGGCATTCATAAGATCCAAGGAAACTCTTTTTTCCAACAGGATGATGCTATGGTCGATTGTTTCATTAACCCGTGAAATAAAGTGGTCTATAGGCCCTGTGACTTGTGCTACGGCCATTGCTTTTTTAGTATTGCTTCTGGTTCTATTGCGCATGGTGGACATTTGTTGTGTGGGGCCCTATACACTAAATGGTAAAAAGCCCTCACAGTCAATATATAATGTTTCTTGTGTCCAAAACACTCTGAACTGGGGAATGGGTTGAAGTTAGCAAGTCCGCCCACCTTACATGTATCAAAACGGTGCAGGGGTTATGGGCCAGGGCCGTCCTCTGCCGTCCTCGAACGGCCTCAAACGGCCCACTCTTAGCCAGGTCTTTGCCCCGGGCTGCGTCCCGCGCTGCGGGAGAACAAACACTGTTTATAGTAGTTGGAAAGGGCGGGGGGGTGGAGCTACAGGGAGAGCGGACCGGAAGCTGGGCTCGGTCTCGCAGGGACACCTGGGTCAGGTAGTCCCTGCACGCTCGCAGCCCTGTAGCGTTACTGGTCCCGAAGTCCAATCAGGGGTGCCCCCACAGGAAACAAGCAGAGTCGGAGCACGGTCCCACGACGAGGCGGCACCCGCGGAGCGGGTGCGGCAAGCTCCGAGGTGCAAATGCGGCAGGTGAGCGCAAGTCCAGCAATGCGCTTAGCAACAGGCAAAGTGTCCCAAGGGTCCGGGGCTGGGCCAGGTGATTTTAACGACCCTCTGATGGGCGGGGGGTGGAGCTACAGGGAGAGCGGACCGGAAGCTGGGCTCGGTCTCGCAGGGACACCTGGGTCAGGTAGTCCCTGCACGCTCGCAGCCCTGTAGCGTTACTGGTCCCGAAGTCCAATCAGGGGTGCCCCCACAGGAAACAAGCAGAGTCGGAGCACGGTCCCACGACGAGGCGGCACCCGCGGAGCGGGTGCGGCAAGCTCCGAGGTGCAAATGCGGCAGGTGAGCGCAAGTCCAGCAATGCGCTTAGCAACAGGCAAAGTGTCTATTATTAATTGAAGTGGCCGGGTTGCTGCTACTTGCGATCTTTGTGCTTTCATCTAATGCTTTATAAAATGTCTCGGGCAGGACTTCCTCAGCCCTTTCCAGCTCAGTTTCGGGGCCCTCCGAGATTGATGTGGCCAGTTGGCTCAATTTGTTGTCTACTTTTGAAGATAGTTAATCTGATTTTTTGCTGTTGGCTGGGCTTTTTGTCTCGAGTCTTGCTCTCCCTCTATGGAAGTAGTCCATGATGTTCTTCTTCCTCTTTCTTCCTTTCCTCCTCTGCTTGTGACTGTGTTTCAGATCCTCCTTCCTTGCAACTTTAGCAAAGTCTGGTGGTTCTATTTCGTGTTTTATTGGTAGAACATCCTCCAATTGTTGGGAGTGATGTCTGTTCTTCCAGATCTCTATTTTGTTCTTTTGCATTGTGAAGTTCATCATGTCCTTCAGTCCTGGTTTTCTCACTTTTATGGTTGTCTGTTATGTTAGCTGTGCTTATTATTCTGGGGCTTAAATGATTAGGTGTCAGCAGGTCGCTATGGGAATCCCTTGGGGGGACTTTTTTCCCGTCCCTTATTAATCATCTGCACTGTGCCGCCAGTTGATCCCTCTATGGGGCTATGTACTTGGGCCTCTTGAGCAGTTATGCTTGGTGTATTTGTTACTTTCTTGATGTCAGTTAAAATGTACCCCATTGACGCTGGGAGGGTAGAAAGTTTGTCTATTATGGTGAAAAGGTGCAGTGTGTTTGTGTTAATTGCGTATCTGCTAAAGCCCTTTTGATCAAGTTATTCATGTCTAATAATCTGTTGTCGATGTTTGAGGCATGAGTGGCGACCGAATTGAGGATGGATAGTTGAATGTCCATCTTGTCAGAGTGATACTGCATTGACTTGATGGATAACTGTATGGTGTCCAATAAAGATGACCTGAGCTTTTATGTATCTATTCAATTCACTTCTTTGGTCTAGATTTGATAGACAAGAGTGGCCTCAGTCTGCCTGGGACCAGAGGTGTGTGGAAGTTCGTTCCGGTCTTGTTCATATGTTGTGTGAGCAAGAATGTTTGTTGTTTTACCTTTGGAATCCTCTTTGCCTTCTGTTTCTGGGTCCCTGGAACTGGCTGCTGGGCAGTAGGAGGATTGATTGAGTGCTGTGCCGAGAGTGCCATAGTGGTAGCAATTAGTTGCAGCTGGCTTGTCTCGCTGTGTTACTCTATTGTCGCTACTCTGTGGTTCCTGGCCCCACTAGGGCTGGTTAGAGTGCACAAAGTTTACAAATATGTCACCGGACTAAGGTTGGGGGACGCCTCTCAGTTAGATTGGGCTCACAGCTACTTTACTCATTTCTTTCCCATTCCTTTGATTCCTCAGTTTCTGAGGAAGATTCGCCAAGACCTGGCCCAAGTCATATTGATCGCCCCGGATTGGTCAAGAAGGATGTGGTGCAGTGACCTTCTTCATCTCTCATCGCACCCTCCGCTTCGTCTCCCTCTTAGGACAGACCTCCTCTCGCAGTCGCAGGGGCAGATTCTACACCCCCACCTCCAGAGCCTGCACCTTCATGACTGAAGATTGAACGGGGCAACCTGAGTGCTTTCTCTCTCTCAACGGATGTGGTGGATGGTATTTTATCTGCCAAGAGGCACTCCACCAAAACTGTTTATTCCTGTAGATGGGCCAGATTTGTGAAGTGGTGTGGAGTGAGGTCGATTGATCACTTGAAGGCCTATTTATCTGATGTACTTAACTTTTCTCTTTCCTTGGCCCAGCAAGGTTGTGCTGTGGCAATTATTAAGAGTTACTTGTCAGACTTATAAGCCTTCCTTTGTTTTCCAGACCAGCCTTTGTTGTTTAAGTCTCCCATAGTTATGGGTTTCAATAAGGGCCTCACTAATAGATTTCCTCCGACTCCCTTTATTATGCCTCAGTGGGACTGAAATCTGGTTCTCACTTTCCTGATGGGGTCTCCTTTCAAGGCTCTTCATAGTTGTCCATTGAGGTTTCTTACAGTCTAGACTGTTTTTCTTATTGCTATTACCTCTGCCAGGAAGGTAATTGAGCTTCAGGCTCTTAGTTGCAAGCCTCCTTTTACAACCATCCAAGCAGACAATATGGTTCTTAGGACCAGAACTGTTTTTATACCTAAGGTGGTTACTCCTTTTCATCAGGGCAATCAATCACCTTGCCTACTTTCTATCTTCCCCCTCACCCTTCCAAGGAGGAGGAGAGACTTCATCGCCTGGACCCTAGAAGGTCAGTCAGCTTCTACTTGGACAGAACCAAGGGCGTGAGGCTGTACAACCAGCTTTTTGTTGGTTACATGGGGCGAATAAAGGAAAAATCTGTCCACAAGAGAACGCTTTCTAGGTGGATCATCTTGTGCATCAAGATATGCTACGCCTTTGCTTAGAAGGAGCTGCTTTAAGGTATCAGAGCTCATTCTACTAGAGGAAAGTCATCAACTTCAGCTTTGGCTAGAGGTGTCCTTGTTGTAGACATCTGTAAGGAGGCAACATGGGCCTCCCACCATTATTGCTTGGATTCAGAGGTGAGGAAGGACAGCCATTTTGCACGTTCTGTGCTGCAGGACTTTTTGGTATGAGTAGGTGGACACCCTCCACCCGGAGTGGGACTGCTTTGGGATTCAATTCCAAAGCTGAGGAATCCGCAGGCAGATGTATCCATCAGAAGAACAAGTTACTTACCTTCGGTAACGCTTTTTCTGGTGGATACAGTATCTACCTGTGGATCCCTCACTGACTCTCCCTCTTCCTCGTTGTCTACTTAAGTATACTGAAAAGCTTTTTGTGTTTGACATTCTTCTATCTCTATCTCATTTACCTTGCTATGATGCTTGTTGTTAGGAAATGTCTTGGCGTCAGCTGTTCCTGTTTTTCCTTCTTCTTTCATTTATATACTGTGTATATTTGTGTGTATATTGTATACTGGGTATACTTTCAATATGTTGCCGGTCAACCCATTCGCCGCAAAGGCATGGAAGAAATGGGTGTAACTGACGTCAGCACGTCGTCGAGGTCTTCTTATGGCTCCTGTGATGTTATAGAGAGTCGCTAGCGGAGTCCTGCTATTGTGATGTCCTCGTCGACGTGGGAGAGCTGTGGAAAAGTTTCTGTGGAATACTGGTGCAGGGGTAATTCAAAAGGTGAGGAATCCATAGGCAGATACTGTATCCACCAGAAGTAGTGTTACCGAAGGTAAGTAACTTTTTCTTTTCGCCTATTCCAACAAAAAATAATACACAGGATATACTACACTAGGATACTCCTACATAGATGATATGTGCCTACTTACCTGTGGTCAAAAGGGGTCTTTTCTACATACACTATAGGAATGCCAAACACTCCAAACATTTTGGGAAGAGGTAAAAACAGATTAGAAGTTGCAGGCACTCAATTAGATGGACACATGCCCTTAGTACTATCAGGAATATGGGGTAATACAGAATTAACATCAAACAAAAAACTGCTGGTTGACCTAGGCTTTCTACTGGCAAAAAGAGAAAATTTAATGAAGTGGGGGTGTGCAATACACCCAAAACTACAAGACAGGGAGCGAGAAATAAATGAAATGAATATTTGCTATGCTAGGGAAAAAATATTATACGAGGAAAGAGGCTGCCCCTAGAAAGTTGAATAAATATGGGAAGGATGGTCCACTGAAGGTTAGAGATACGGAGACCAAGGGAAGGGGTTCCAGTACCAGAAAAGGGGGGGCGGGGCTGAACTCCATCAGTGTTGACCAAGAATGGACAGCACAGCCATAGGCCAAACGGAACAGATCATCAGACCCATTCCAAACTAGTGCGTATGTACCATCCAGCCACTAGGGCATTGGGGGAGAGGGTGAGGGTGAGAGGAAATGTGCAGTTATAGTTGCAAATGTTTACCTGATTGATGCTTGATTTCTGTATGCCTACTTAAAACTGAAATAAAATGTAGTGAGAAAAACAATATGAAATGCATGGGGAGAGGATGTGGCCTAATGGCAGTTGACCAAGTTCGAGTCTTGGCAGGGACACTCAACATTCTATTATTCTGGGCAAATTACTTAAGCTCCCCGTGCCTTCCAAATTGAATGTGTCCGTCTGTAACACAACATGTAAAGTGCTCTGATACCTTTGGGTCGAGTTCATGCTATATAAAACTATAAAAACAGAAAAGACTTAAAGAAATCATATTCTTACCTTGCATATTTCGTCCCACAACATTTTTAACAGCACAATAGTTTTGACACAATATTTGTGTATCACTCTATTTTTTAAATACTATTTTGGTAGAATATCCATGGATAGAGGTGAAGTGATGCAAGTGGTGGCAGGACTGGTGAGAAAGGGAGACAGCTGGGAGAGCTGTGTCCCTATCTCTGTAATCCATTTTTGTAAATTTTGGAGGAGCTCACTGTTTTCGGTGAAGAAGTTGTAATGTGTGGATACTGTTTTGTGCTTCTCTAGGTGTTATGGACAAACTCATTACATTAGCTAATGAGGGTCATCTTTGGTAGACCATGACAAAGAAGCGTCTTCAAAACAGTTTGGTTTCCCGGTCTTGAAACACAAGTTACAAAGAGAGTAGCTCAATGTAAGGTTTGTAAAGAGGGGATGAAGAGACTGAAAATGGGTGGTGTTGGAGAACTCTCTTATACACAGGGGCACCAAAGAGTAACAAGTGCTTGGAGTTTATTGGATCTTTCATGATAATACCTGAACATTTGAGTTATACAGCTGTACTGGTAAATGTTCACTATAAGTGGTTAGAGGTGGTCTTTATGCACTTAGTTACCACAGCGAGTGCAATAAAAACTCTCAAGGAAATCTGCTCTAGGGAACAGACAATTGGTGTTGTTGGTGGCAAAGATTCCAAGACATTGTGGTGCAACCTGCAATCCAATGGTCCAGTGTGGAGATGGCAATGAAAGTGGTTAGAGGATTGTGGTAAATAAATAAATAATACCCTATTTTTGAATGTATAAATGAATAACAGATAGCTCAATAAATAAGAGTCAAGATTCGAGGTAGTAGGAGTTTCGCAGGTTTATTACAGCATAAAGGACAGGAACAGGACAACCTGCATAGGAATAGGATGGCAGGGCCCAGCAGCTGCCGGGGCTGGATCTGGGATGAGCGCGCTAGCATTTAATAACAATACACAAGCATATATAGTAAAACAGTTGCATTACAGTACATATGATAGGCGGAGCAGTGGGTGGAGCAAAGGGTGTGACGCGTAGCAGTCGCGAAGGATAAGGGTGAAAAGAGGTGTAACGGGGCGTATACATAGACATGTGATGCAAACGTAACAGAATATGTCATGAATGGGGCGGAAACCATGGAGGGGGCTACCTGAGGAGCCGGGACCTCTAACCTGATGGTGCGCGCAAACTAGCAATGACGTGTTACTAGGAGAAGCTGGGGGCTATGAACTCTGTGCTAGGAGCAGAGACTGAAGTCTGGAGAGTCAGGGCGACATGTACCTAAACAGTATCTAGTATCTGATGTTTAGAGAACATGTTGATATAAACTATAAGTCAGGAGGGGAAAGGCTAACTTGATTCTAAGACTGGACCATGCATTATTCTACATGTAGTGCGTGATGAAGAATATTAAATGACCATTAAATGCAGTATTTCTCTAACGTGGAGACGTGAAGGCTAGACAATGACGGAAACTATCGATGCGATTCAGTAGCTTTAGGAATGCAGAGAAGGAGGACTGAACTGATAACTGGAATCATAACATATTCTTGGCAGACTCAGAGGCTGAGCCAGGGTGAGCCGGGCACTGCGAGGCAGGAAGTAAGTGAAGGGTCGAGGATACAGGTGGGGGCTGTATCGCTCCTCAGCGAAGTTTCAGGAGACAGGAGCTGAATCTGGTGTCCAGGCCCTTTTGAGGCCTAGAAACGGGGACTTTATAATGGAATAACGTGCACACTGAGAAACGTGGCAACGTAGCTTTACATAGACCTGATATTCGTAGTATTCACGAGAACTGGAAACTGGCATACTAGAGGTGGACACAACTATAATTGCGTCTTGAATCGAACATGGGGAATGCATATGCATATTTAATCATGCACACATAACATATGATGGATGACACGTAGGGACACAGAACATGTCAAAATTTACTTTTCCACATTCCCTCCTTGTCACTACGTTTCCATCAGGAAACATCAATATTCATGATACCATCTATCATTTCATACAGTATCATTTGCTCGTCTTGAATTATCCTGGAACGGGATTTAGAACGGGGCTTGGGACTAGGAATACAAGAGGTAGCACAAATGCCGCAAATCGCAGGGCCACATTGTATACAGAGGCAGCAGCTGAATATGATCGCTACTGCAATACCTAGGAAGGACAATATTTTCCATCCCCATGCGGAAATTATATTCCAGAACCAACCGGACCATGTCCAGGTGCCTGGATCTTGGTGTATCAGATGGGCAATTTTATGGAGTCTGGTTATAGCTGAATAAACAGACGGCGCGTTATTTGGAATGAAAATGCAGCAACTAGATCCGATGACTCTACAGGCCCCGCCCCTATCGGCCAGTATGACGTCAAGGACGAGACGATTCTGTAAAACGACAAATCTCATAGCAGATTGCTCTTCGGTTAAGTTACCTAGAGCAGAGGCAGTCTCATTTACCACAGCTTCAAGAGTTCTTGTTAACCTACGGATTAGCTTACTATTCTGGATAGGTCCTATAAAGAAGAAGAAACCTCTATTGAAATCTGTATACTGTTCTAGAGCAGTTTCAGTATAATCGACAATTGGGGACTCCCTTCTATGTCTAATGTGTACTAGATGTGTATTTCTATGATAATCAGGTGGGGCTAGGAAAACAGGTGGCAGTAGGAAGGCAATGTAACAGGTTCCCTCCCAATCGAGGGGCAGACGAACATATGCAGTTTGACCACAAATAAAATAAGAATGACGTGAAGCTTTAAAAATAGATTTCCCACTGTCACTATACTTGACAATAGTAGTACAATCACTGTGTCCTACATGTACGGAACCATTATTTCGGACACATAATTCGCCTTTGACTGGTAGTACTGAAATAGCAGGTAAGTCTGGAGTAGTATCAGACTGAACATTCAAGACCATGAAATTCGAAGAATAATTACCTAAATTATACACTTCGTTTTCTAGATCTAAGCCTGTTCTGTGGGGAAGACCTTGCTTGTCTGGAAAACATGTACTGTTAAGAAAAGACATATCTGTTGAGGATGACGTTAACGTGGACCATGCTCCACACGAACCATTATGTGAAAATGGATAAGGAAAAAGTGGCAGAACTCCCTTCGGTATCTGGAAAGGGGGGAGTCGACCACACACCCAACAATTAGTGGCATTGCTGGTCTGATGTGAGTAATGTAACATGCGGATAAAGGAATTATTTCGCATAGCGAGGCGGTAAGAGAGTTCATGGGGAGGTAGATCACTAAACGTGTGCTCTACTGTAGCATTAGCAGACTTATTTACATGAAGAACTGGGAAATACAAGAAAAATGCATAACTGGTGCAGGAAATCATAATGCTGAGAAACAATATGAAACATAGAAAAACGATACATCGAATTGAGTTTTGACTAACTCTCTCACTATGGGGGTCTATTTTATACATGTCAGAAACAGTCTAACCGTTTCACCTAGGGGAGGACTTAGACAATCAAACTGACTGACTTATTTTACTAGACCGGAGTTTTAACTTATACTCCTGTTGCGGAGTTTTCTCTAACAGGGGAGGGTTTGTAGCAATGTCTTTTGCGGGACAGTCCTTGAGAACAATGCTTTGGCAATCCTTCAAATCCTGGGAAATGTTCTTTAAGACGGGTTTCAGTCCATTAAACTGTTTTACATGAGAAAGGTGCACCCAGCCTTTGCGACCTTCCAACTTCACGGCTGTACGGGTGGTGAGGAGGACCTGTCGGGGCTCCTTCCAGCGAGGCTCCAGCGGACTTGATCTGTCAAAATTCCTCACCATCACCATGGATCCTGGAACGATTTCATGCGGTGCCACCTCGGTATTGTCTGGAAATGCGGCGGCAACCTGTGAACGACATGAGTTGAGGGCAGACATCAAGGAAGCTAGGTAATCTGTCAGCATATTACTTGAAACATCGGTAATACTTCGGGGTCTAGGAGTACCCCACATGTTAGGGGGGCGGCCGAAAACGACCTCATACGGGGACAGACCTGATCTGGAATGTGCGACCATGCGCATATAAAATAAAGCGACTGGTAGAGCTACCAGCCAGTCCACACCTTTCTCTTTACATACTTTGGCGATTCGGATTTTCAGAGTCTGGTTATGTCTCTCTACGAGACCGGCTGCTTCAGGATGGCGTACACAATGAAACTTCCACTGGTACCCTAACAACAGGGAAACATGCTTCATGAGTTCAGATGAGAATGGCTGACCGTTGTCAGAATATACGACTCTAGGGAGTCCATAACGGGGGAAGAACTCACGAACCAACTGCTTGGCAGTGGTCGCGGCTGTGTAATTTGGGACTGGATATGCTTCTGTCCACCTGGACAAAGCGCATACAACTACAAGGACATACTTGAAACCTCGACATCGCTCCATCTGAATATAATCCATCTGGAGGACTTCAAAAGGGTGGTCAGGGGGCTGGAATCCACCTTGTTCCACCGGGACACTTTTACCTGGATTAAACTGACAACATATCATACAGGTACGGACTTTCTGCTTGGCTGCAGCTCGTAAATGTTTGTTGAACCAAATGTTCTGGATACTGTCTAACATAGCTTTTTCTCCTAAATGTGCTGGACTATGTGCGGTATTAATAATGACTTGAACCATAGAGTCGGGGAGAAACCATGTTGCTCTACCCTTCGTTAACCATCCTTGATCTGTCTGGACCCCTCCTTGTTCGGACCATTTCTTAATTTCTTCGGGAGTAGCATGTAACTGTATGTCTATGACATCTTGAGTAGGGTCTTTAACTGTCATACATGTAATCGGATCTGGAGTGTGTGTCATGTTAACTGGAATGTCTAGAGTCTGTGCTGTAAGCTTGGCTGTGCGATCTGCTAGATCGTTACCTTGAGAAATGGTGTCAGTAACTTTCGTATGTGCTTTGCACTTCATGATAGCGATAGATGTCGGTAAATGTATGGCATCTAACAGAGCTTGAATAAGGAGACCATGCTGAATCTTGGTTCCATGAGAAGTCATGAAACCTCTCTCCTGCCAGAGCACTCGGAAGTCGTGTACAACTCCAAATGCGTAGCGTGAATCTGTGTAAACATTAACTTTCAAGTTCTTGGCGTGTATGCAGGCTTGTGTCAGAGCAACTAGCTCTGCTGCTTGAGCGGACAGGGTGTCAATACGGTGTGTCTCAATAACTTCGGTGTCAGTAGTCACTGCATACGCGGCGACTAGTTCTCCTGTACTTGTTCTCATACATGAACCATCCACATAAAGTGTCAGGTCGGGGTCTGGTAACGGAGTATCTGTCAGATCTTGTCTTGGCTTTGTCGTAATGTTAACTATTTCCACACAGTCATGTGTGGCAGAATTCGAAGTAACTGATGGTAACAATGTAGCAGGATTTAAAATGTTGCAGCGTCTGATTTCTATGTGTGGCTGGAACAGTGTCAATTCATAACCTGTTAAACGTGCAATTGTCAAGTGCTGAGTTTGTGTTCGGTTTAAAAGAACTTCCACAGAGTGTGGAACTTGTACTGTCAAGGTATGTCCTAAGACTATGGAATCACTTTGTCTGATAGCTAGGGCTGCGGCTGCAACTGACTTGAGGCACGCAGGCAGAGCCTGGGCTACAGGATCTAATGTGCTCGAAAAATAAGCACAGGGCTTGTATTGTCCTGCTTGATCTTGTGTGAGAACAGATAATGCTGTACCTTCACGTTCAGTGACGAAAAGTGTAAAAGGCTTACTGTAGTTCGGTGTCGCTAGAACTGGAGCTTGGCATAGGGCTTTCTTTAACTCATTGAAACTAAGTGTATGTTCAGATGTCCAAGGGAGGACAGTCGATACGGCTGCCTCCTGTGTCGTTAACTGTATCAGTGGCTTGGCTAGAAATGCATACTGAGGAATCCATTGTCTGCAGTAAGAAGTGAGGCCGATAAAAGCACGTACCTCCTTCTGGGTCTTGGGCTGAGGAAGACTCGCTATTAACTGGATACGGTCTGGTGTCAACTGCCTACCCCTCTTGGACAGTAAGTGTCCTAAGTAGACCACTTGCTGGACACAGAATTGAAGCTTAGAAGGGGACACCTTGTGCCCCATCTCGGCTAGGAAATACAAGACTGTAAGGGATGCTTGCTCGCAAGCACGTTCAGAACGGGCTGTGATCAGTAGATCATCGACATACTGGAGCAGGGCAGTGTCAGTTGGCATGTGAATGTTGTCTAGTTGTCTTTTAAGTGCTTGACTGTAAATACTAGGACTTTCTGTGAAACCTTGAGGAGCGCGTGTGAACATATAGCTCCTTCCATTTAAACAAAATCCGAAAAGGAACTGGCTGTCTGGATGAATGGGGACACTGAAAAATGCGTTCTTGAGGTCTATGACAGTGAAGAACGTGGCTTCGGAATCAATGGCTGTCAATAGGGAAGAGATATCTGGAACAACTGGGTACTGCGGAATAATACATTTATTAAGCTCTCGTAGGTCAATCACTAATCGATATACTGGGGGTGCATTTGGATCAGTACGTTTCATGACTGGAATGATCGGAGAATTGCATACGTTGGAGTCAGTTTCTACAACCACTCCTTGAGCCATGAGCTCGTCAATAATTTTGGATAAGGCTGCTACAGCCTCAGGTGGCAATCTGTACTGTCTGATTCGTGGTAACACTACACCTGGCTTGAGAGTCACACGATAGGGTGTGATTTGCATGTAACCTACATCAGTTGGACCTTGCGCCCATAAGTGCTGCGGAACATTAGACAGTCTTGAATCAAAATCTCGTAATACATAGTGACCCTTAAAGTCACGTAGGAACAATCGTATTCCCTCTGGGGAACAGCATATAACTGCACCTAACTCTTTCAGTGTCTTAATGCCTAATAGATTTTCTGGACATGACTTAGTAAGTAACAGATCAGTAGTGCGGGACAATGGACCTACTTCTAGAGTAACTTGCTTTGATATTTCATTTACAATGGGTTTTCCTGAAAATCCAAGGGAAACATTTCTTGAGCCTGAGAGCGGAGCCCCTGGAACTTCGGCGTGACTAATTGTGGTCCTACTTGCCCCTGTATCGATCAAAAACTTTCTGTCTTTCCCTAATACTTGACTATGAACATAGGGACCTTCTTGATCTACAGGTATCTCGATGAGAGGCAAGCCTACCTCCCTCTCTAGGCTGTTTCATGAATACTGTTGGTACTCTGGATACTCAGACTGTGCATACTGGTACATCTGCTGTGTGACGTGCTGTGTTGCAGCAATAGGCTGCGGTGCTGTAACTGTCTGTGGTGCATTCTGTGGCTGAGGAATCTGTGAAACTTGTTCTTGTCTAGGCGGACGTGGTCTTTCTTTAGTCTTACCGGTAGCTATGTTGTGTTTCAGTACTTCACACTCATTTATAAAATGACCTGGTTGTTTACAATAATTGCAGTTCCCTTTAACGGGAGCTGCAGGATGACTGGCTTGATTTGGACCCTTCTTCTGACTGTCTTGAGGAACAGATTGTGCAACTAGTACTTTCATTTTCGTGTCTTTCATACGTTTTCTCTCGTGTTCTTGCTCTTCTCTGATTCTATTCTGGTGGTATTGGAGCATCTGCAACATCTGGGACGGGGTATTAGCTTGCCAGGTACTTTCGACTTTCAAAACTCGATTTTTAATTTGTGGACTTGAATTCTCGACTAATTTAGTAACAAAAAGGTGAGGGTATGACTCACTACTTGTCTTGAGGCCACTGTTGATGCTAAAACATTTCTCAAATCTAGAATAAAAATCACTAATATCCTCATCTTGCTTCTGTTTACAGGCTGAGATTGCATCCCAGTCTTCTTTTCTAGTTGTCAATAATCTGGGTAAAACTTGTATTAATAATTCTGGTAATTCTTTACATTTCGCTCCAAGACCGGTACCTGGTACTCGTGCCTTATCTTCAGCTTCTAGAACTGCCCAATCGATCTTTTTCTCTCCCACCTCCCATTCTTTTTCCTTGAGCTTTTCATACACCCCTGCGGGCAGCAGAACCTTTAACATTTTAATTATATCTGGATACGTGTATTCTCCCATACGGAGCATGTCTTTTAATTCTCTATGGAACCCTGCTGGATCTTTGTCATGACAGGGAATTAATTTCTTCATCTCGAGGAGTTCCATCTTTGTAATCGGAGTGTAAACAAACACTCGTTCTAGTTCGCCACCCGTTCCTCTAACTGGGTGGACTTCTCGTAACGGATTCTGTCTCTCCATGTAAAATGGTTTACTTTCTGGGGGTGAGACATGAACAAAATGCGGGTTCAAAAACGTTCTATATTTGTGACGCTGTTCTAGAATGACACTAATTAAATCGGTACCTAGACCTTTCCATCTATACTGGAGTAACTCGTTCAGGACATCATGTAACGGGCCTGGATCAGAGTGCTGACCCTCATACAATGTAATGAGGTGCTGGATCATATACATACCCACTAGTCGTTGCTCGGCTGGGGGCAGTTTCAGAAACATTTGTGCCACTATTTCGTCTGGAAAAGTGGTAGAATCAGTAATCCATCGGACTGCTGATCGGACTAGTTCTTGTTCATGCATGGTACTCAACTCACTGTAACCGATTCGTGATTTCAGAATGTGATCGGTAGCTTGGAATACTTGTTCTAGAGAACCTTGTTCTGGTGCTGGATGATGGAAAGTAGACTTGTGTTCTAGGCGTAAATGGCGGTCTGGAAATCTAGATTTTCCTACATACGCTATTCTGGCGGGATTCTCGTCCTCTACCTCTTCAGTATCAGAGTTACTTTCTTTCTCGCTTACTTGTACTGCTTTACGCTGTTCGTGTAACTTTATTATTTCTTTACGGATTTTCTTGTACATACTCTCCATAGCACCGACGGTCTTGTGCTTACCCTCGGCTATATTATCACTCCACCTTGTCAGGATTTTCATTTCGGCCGGATCTTTAGACGGGTAATCTTGTTCTCTTATTAGACAGTTAATCAGAAACTTTAATATCATGAGCTGGATCTCGGCTTTCCTTTGAGACATGGCCTCGCTAATGCTTTCTGGATCATCCCCTGTACGGATGAAACGATATATTCTGTCTAGATCTTCTTTCATATTCGGTAAGGTGACTAGATACTCGGCCACCTTTCTTACGCGGAATGAATATAAAACCATATTATCCTCGCCTGGGACTGGATCATAGCCGCATTCGGCAAGGGATTTTCTTATTTCTGCTACAGTCTGATGTCTGGGCGTACGCTGTGACGCTTGTGCATGTAATTCGGCTGTCGTTAAACGCTTGTGTGGCGGCGGGGTTTGAGGAGTACCTCCCCCTGCGGCCCCTAAACTAGAGTCGTCTACTGAGGCTCTTCGTCCTGGCAGAGTGGGAAATGGAAATGTAGGCTGGACTTGTATGGCGGGCTGGACCGGGGGTACCGTAACAGGTACTCCGGTGTCTGGAGGAGCGGGAAGTGCCTGATTTACAGGGACTGGCAGAGCGCGAACAGGATTTGCATATTCTGGGACTGTGTCGTCCAAATAGGACGAAATAAAAATATCAGCTGCGGTCTGTTTGTGACGTAGTTTGGTCGGAACTAATGGTGGCGGGAAATTACTGGATGCCTCTGGGGTCGCTTTTGGCAAGCCCTCGGCAAGGAGAGGATACATACCCCTAATAAGGGCATGCCTCTGTCTGTCTGACTGTTCGGCTTTGACTTGTTCACCTATCTCGATTAGTTCTTTTTCTTGTGCTCGTTCTAAGGATTCTCTACTTAATTCTGACTTTCTGATTTCCTTTTCAGTTCTTTTATGAGCTTCTTTGCGCCATAACTCGATGGCATCTTTCTGTGACTGTCTGGCTTTCTTTTTCCATAATGCCTCTTCTACTCGCATGATGCACTCGGCATCCCATGTACCCGATACGGGCCATCTATACTTTTCTTCTAACTGTTTGGTATACTCTACCCATAAATCTAGATACAGTATGGCGCTTATGCCATGCTTCTGATACATAAAATGACCTGGACTGTCCCTAGGCGGAACTGGAACTGCTGCTTCCAGCAGACCCTTTCTGGTTTTTAACTGACGTAATTTCGAAAAGAGCGGCATGACTGAACTATAATCTAGACACAATACAATACACAATAAACACGATACTTATTCCCCATTCATACCACGACATTAAAATACATGAAGAACATTTAAAAATAACAGTTCGAACAGAATACTACCTGGAATACGGAACACAGAATACATGAATTTTCTCGAGAACAGAACTGACTAGAACAGGAACTAGATGCACTGCTGAAACAGTACGAAACTTACCGGTCTCATAAAGAGACACGTCAGGACCCGCATCCACCGAAGTGGACACTTCGTTTGTGGGTCTGTGTACCACCAACCCACGGACCAGAGTCAATTAAATTGACCCTGTCTAGATACTACCCCAGTAACGGTACTCACCGGGCAGCAAGAACGGAAGGCCTCAGACTGGACGGGACTGCTTGGACGCCGGACGGGCGAACTTCGGACTTCAGTTACGGGTGGACCTCCGGATACCTCGGACCTTGGACTCTCGGCTTGGGCTCTGGTCGGGACTCGCCGCGTTCCTCCACCGTCTCGTTTGGATGCTGGACCGCCTCCTCCGTCTCCTCCGTGGGCCTGAGGGATACTTGAAGCAGAAATATCTGCCGGTGCGCAGAAGAGTTCCGTCACGACTGCAGAGGGTCAGGGGGTCGGCGTGGCTTCACCGACGCGTGGGGAAAGGGCAAGTCCCTGTTCGGGCGCCATTATGTGGTAAATAAATAAATAATACCCTATTTTTGAATGTATAAATGAATAACAGATAGCTCAATAAATAAGAGTCAAGATTCGAGGTAGTAGGAGTTTCGCAGGTTTATTACAGCATAAAGGACAGGAACAGGACAACCTGCATAGGAATAGGATGGCAGGGCCCAGCAGCTGCCGGGGCTGGATCTGGGATGAGCGCGCTAGCATTTAATAACAATACACAAGCATATATAGTAAAACAGTTGCATTACAGTACATATGATAGGCGGAGCAGTGGGTGGAGCAAAGGGTGTGACGCGTAGCAGTCGCGAAGGATAAGGGTGAAAAGAGGTGTAACGGGGCGTATACATAGACATGTGATGCAAACGTAACAGAATATGTCATGAATGGGGCGGAAACCATGGAGGGGGCTACCTGAGGAGCCGGGACCTCTAACCTGATGGTGCGCGCAAACTAGCAATGACGTGTTACTAGGAGAAGCTGGGGGCTATGAACTCTGTGCTAGGAGCAGAGACTGAAGTCTGGAGAGTCAGGGCGACATGTACCTAAACAGTATCTAGTATCTGATGTTTAGAGAACATGTTGATATAAACTATAAGTCAGGAGGGGAAAGGCTAACTTGATTCTAAGACTGGACCATGCATTATTCTACATGTAGTGCGTGATGAAGAATATTAAATGACCATTAAATGCAGTATTTCTCTAACGTGGAGACGTGAAGGCTAGACAATGACGGAAACTATCGATGCGATTCAGTAGCTTTAGGAATGCAGAGAAGGAGGACTGAACTGATAACTGGAATCATAACATATTCTTGGCAGACTCAGAGGCTGAGCCAGGGTGAGCCGGGCACTGCGAGGCAGGAAGTAAGTGAAGGGTCGAGGATACAGGTGGGGGCTGTATCGCTCCTCAGCGAAGTTTCAGGAGACAGGAGCTGAATCTGGTGTCCAGGCCCTTTTGAGGCCTAGAAACGGGGACTTTATAATGGAATAACGTGCACACTGAGAAACGTGGCAACGTAGCTTTACATAGACCTGATATTCGTAGTATTCACGAGAACTGGAAACTGGCATACTAGAGGTGGACACAACTATAATTGCGTCTTGAATCGAACATGGGGAATGCATATGCATATTTAATCATGCACACATAACATATGATGGATGACACGTAGGGACACAGAACATGGCAAAATTTACTTTTCCACAGGATTTAAGATGCCTTGGAGGGCTTAGTTTGCATATATCGTAACACTATGCGTATACTGTGCAAAAGTCATCTTTCTCAGTTATGTGGTGAGCACAGATGGTTCTAAAAAAAGGCTAAAATATTCTTGGATTTATTGCATTTGTCAGTAGACTGCTTCCCTTTTTACCATTATTAATATTCTGCCATGGTTAATGCTGTACGCCAATGCACAAGGACATTTGAAGCTCCATTATTACTATGGGACCTTTGGTGCTCACAAGAAATATACAGAATGATAATGTAGTCAAGTTCTCATAGTCATTAGTTGTCAGTGGATTTTAAGACTGCCAGACACAATATTATTTAGTGTGGATTATATGTGTGTATTACAGATAACCCACTATTCAGGTTTCAAATATATATGGCAATAGGTGCATATGCTTTTTCATTTTATTTTTATTAGCAGTCAAAAGGTTGATGCTATACATTCGAAATATGAATGGAAGAAACACTGTTTTAATGATGGCTGGGCAACATTATGTTGTAATACTTCCCAATTCATTTTGTTGAGCCTGGGCAAGAGTGTATATTTTACTGTTTCACATAACTTAAATTGGTTGCCTACTGAAACACAATACTGTTATTTCTGGCAGACTCTGTCATTAAAGAAAAATAATCACAATTCTTTCATTACAAAATAACAATATATTTCTGTATAGTGCTAAGGACTTTAAAAACACATCCTGAACATGGAACTCTTTAATCAGCATTTGTAGATTAGAGGGTTCGGCAACAAAATGAGAGAAACAGCACTTGCATGCCAGGCATAACTTAAGAATGACTCTTGAAATATTATAGGTATTGGTACAAAGCTGGGGGGTTGCCACATGGGGGAGGGTAATGTTTATTTCTAATCACTGATAAGGGAAGGTGAACCATAAGACAATTCTGCCCATTTCCTCCTCACTGCGACCTGATAGAAAATAAGTTGGAATGCAGGCAGAATGCCCCGCAAGCAAGTGTTCCTTGTTGTGCAAAGTAATATAATGCACGGAAGAAGGAATACTTATACAGTGTCAATTACAATCAGTAGCTGAGCACTGTATTTACCTTTAATAGTAATTGTATTAAGCTAATTCCACTGCCTGGTCCCTAACAGGGTATGGACGCATGTTTCCTAGCAGGGGAGCCTTTGTGCTGCCTGCCTGCCTGCCAGAGTGCCAGGAGGACCGTGCTGTTGGGCCCTACATACAGGCTTCCATGCTGTGAAAGTTGCTTTCAAGAGCACTGTCAGGAGTCCAGGCAATGCATTTACCGTAATGCAATTATCTTAATTTTTATTTTCACCACCACAGCTACCCACGTTCCACTCCGTGGGTGAAAAAAACACACATTTAATCTATTTCAATATTCATCAAGTAATATCACTGTTGGAAATGGCCATGTTTTGCATTGTGACGCCCCATATTTTTGCTCGGACTGTTTTTGCTGGATGTAGAACTCTGTTCACATTACCTGAGGTAACTAGTGGAAAAGTACCTGGGCTTCTCTTTTAACGTGATGAAATTAGTATACCCCTAACTGGCATCTATAACTTACTTATATGTCCTTAGTATATGGTTCCTAAAGTGTGCCCTGGGTCAGTAAGTTAACTGTCTCTAGTAGGCTGCTGTACACATTGTGCCACCCAGTGCAGTGACAGGCCAAACACAGCTGCAGGCCTGCCATGTGTACCAGAGTAGCATGGGTCTTAACTGCAAATCCAGCCTTCAAACTAACCCCATTTAACATGCCTAAACTCTCCTTTTAGATAATAATAAGTCTCCTCTAAGGACAACTTACTGCCAATTAAGGCAGCCTATATGGTATTTAAGAGTAGGACCATGCCCTTACAGTAAGAAAAGTCTATTTAACTGTAGCAAGGCTAGCTGCTCCATGGGAAAGCATTGGGATATTATATTTAATTTATATTACTATCTCCTTTTGGGATACAGCTACAGAGTATATTCATGGACTTATAAAAATATTTATTGCAAACCCAATTCACTGATAAAACCATATTTGTTATAACATTTTAAGATGAACTGTTAAAAAGTTGCCTGCCTAAAGCCTCTAGAAGCCTATCTTCATGGGCTAACAACTTTCACCAAGGTGTTGAATAACCACCTTGTTAAAGTGTGAACTTGCTCCCAGAACTGAGATAAAGGGCTTGGGTATGGGGTGGTGTTCTATTTCTCTGGCAGGCTGACTCTTGGCAATGTCCAGGAACTGAATTAACTTCAAAGGGACCTGCCATGTCACAGGCAGATGTAGCTCACACCTGGGCCTGACCCCTTCCTTTTCCCTGTCCACAACTCTAGGGGGGTCACAGAAGCTCTGCAGAGTGGAAGAAGGATTCTATAATGTAGGTTTCGGGCGAGAGGGCCAATGTGGGATAGATTACACTAAAACATTAGCAAGCCTGATCATGAAGTTTGCCACAAAAGTAAAGATGTGTTAGTGTCAGTTTCCAGTTGTATTCATCAAAAGATCTTTTGCCTTATGACATACAGATCCACTGCGGAATTCTAGGGCCATAAGGTGATGGATGTTATTAGATGAGCGGACATTTAGCAATAACCTGGTGTAGTATGTGGACCAGAGTAGGGCAGTCTGGTGTCATTGTTTGAGTCATTTTTAAAGAGCCCTAGTATACAGTGCTCTAAACAATTTACTTTATGGCGACCAGTGGTTTCTGGGAGAATGTGGACGGTTCCCATTTTATCTGATGTGTATTTACCTCCATATATAACCCTAGGGCAGGCAGGTGTTATAAGAACAAGAACAATTTAGCCCAGTTAACTCCGCAAGCCAGTTCAATGGCTCCCAGGATGTGTGTTACTGTGTCCACGCCCTTACAGATATCTTTGATGTATATTACAGCATCATCCAGATAAAGGGAGACAGCATGTATCTCAGCCTTGATCAGGATGCCCCAATCTCCCCTTGAATGTCAGAGGCACTGTGCTAAAGGTAAAATTGCCGGTGAAAATAGCAGCGGAGAAAGTGGATACCCCTGGCATGTGTCTCGGTTGATGGGAAATGAGTTGGAAATGAGTTGGGCAATTTTAACCCTGCCTGATGGTTCCAGTAAGAGTAGCTTGATGAATTTTAGCATTTTGTCTCCCAGACCCATACTGCCTAGCACGACAAATATGTGGTCCCAACCTAGCATTTCGTAGCCTTTTTGAAATCTAGCTCTAAGCAGACTGAGTAAGGCCAACACAGCAGGAACCCTTAGGAGCCTGGTATGAAACCATTCTGGTCAGTGTGGACCAGGTTAAGCATTACTCCCAGCAGTCTCAGAGACAGGATTCACTTAGGATACTATAATCTCTTCCCAACATGACCAATGGCCTGTAAGAATTAAACTCAAATGGAACATGTCCTGGCTTGAGGAATGATACCAAGAGAGCCACACTCATAGACGGTGGCAGTACTACAGCGATGCGAGCGGAGTTGAACAATTCTGCTATTTTTGGGATCAGTGAGTCCATATAGGTCATATAAAATTCAATTGACAGGCCATGCATTACAGGGGTTTACAAGTTGGAGAGTCATGTATGATGCATCAGATCTCTGTTCCATAATCGGGCACCGTAGTGAGTGTTTATTTGTGGCAGTCCCCTCTGGAAGGGTGGTGTAGTGGAGAAATTCAGTGCCATTGAACCAAACAGGAGAACTTCTGGAGCCATTCAGTGTTTGATGTGGGGATCAGAGAGCTACATATATAGCTTCCTGAGAATAAACTAGGGCATCTGGGGATATGCGAATGGCAGCAATGGGACCCGTGAATCAGAAATGCTGGTAATCAACCAGATTTATCCCCATCCGCATGTACCTTGGCTTGGCACTCTTATGCAGTGCAGGGACTCGAGGAGTTGTGCATGAGGTTCTCTTACAGGTATTATCTCGTCCTTGGTGGGGTAAGCAGCCATTACAGCCCTTTCCCTTCGACTTAGAGAGCCCTCAAGCTGATCCATTTTGTGGTTGATCGTACTGCACGCCCTAATGATTGAGTGTATCCAGTGCCCCCGTACTACCGTTTTAACTGCATCTCATTCCATGAGGCGGGTTGAAGCAGTGTTACTGTTTTCAGCAAAGTAGTGGGTTATGGTTTCTCTAATTCAATGATCTTCCAAGGCGGTGGGTTGTAACCTCCATGTTGGTATTAGTGAGTGATTTCCCCTCCCCCCCTCAAGTGAGTAGTAGGAGTAAACAACGGATTGTTGAATATCTTACCTAGGTATTCTGCATTTGAAACCATGTGCTATGTGACGGGGGTGCAAAGAAAATGATCCAGTCGAACATTGAAGTGATGTGGAGGAGAATAGAAGGAGTACTATTTGGTATTAGGAAGAAGGGTTACTCTACCTGTTGACTACCAACCAGTGTGATATCCACTGTTAGATAGGCAGCAGTACACATTGTAGATGTATGAAGGAAAGAAGGGTATGATCTGTCAAAAGTGACATCCAGGACACAGTTGAAATCCCCCAATTATCCAGGGAGGGTGGGACCACTATACAGCTGTATGGACAACTCTACCAGGAACAGTGGCTGCCCTGTATTTGGTGAGTATGCACTCCCAAGCAAGACCAAAGTGCCATTCAATAGTCTCTCCACAAGAACGTAGCGGCCTATGTCTGTCACTATAGTAAAACATTTGAAAGGGATTTTTGGTGTAATCAAATAAGTGCCTCTCTGGCATATACAGTAGCACTGACCACTCCAACATTTCTAGAGTCTACGTCCCTTGCCATTAACTTGATAAGTTTCCTGTAGGAAGGTGGTGTGAGTCTCTCTGTGCAGAAACGAAATATAAAGAAACAGTAATTTTTTATTTGTTTCTTTATGTTTTGTTTTTGCAGGTGTGGCTGAAACAGCAAAGGGACCAGTAGGGTTACCATTTATAACCCTCTAGCATTGTTTTATTGTATTCTATAGCTTAATTACCCTGACCAAGACCCCAGACCTTGTTAGGCAGAATAAGAGGTCAAAACATGTTGGTAATATAATCATGTCAGGCGATCCACTATTGATCATCAGATGAGCGTTACTTCCCCTATGTTTATAAAATACTAAAGGTAGCCACTAAATAAAGGAATCCCTTTGAGTATACTTCTAGGTATATTTTAAAATCTCCTTCTTTTACCTTATTCACAAAAAACGACAGAAACAAGTGTGTTGTCATGACCACAGATCTGTAAGATCTCCCAGGGGAGATTAGCTTCCTCAGGTTGAGTCACCCAGGCGGCACTGTTCCTACCCAGGTGTGAGAGGTCGTCAAATGATGAAGCATGCCTCGATAAGTTGAGGGTGAGACGACCTCTAAAAAATCTATTGATGACCCACACCTCCTACGTATATGTCTTCTCAAATTATTAGGTCTGTGATGACCTAATACATCCCTCAAATGACTTTATATGTGTTGCACATATGTAATCCATACCATCTGTGTACATTCCCGTCTTGCCGAGAGTGCAGTGGAGAGTGCATTGGGGGTGAGCATTTGGTTATATTGTTTTCAGTTTTTGGGGCATTATCAGTGTATTATACAGGCAGGCCTCATTTGGAAGTTCTGATTCTTCGTCCAATGAAGAATTGTCTGAGTCATCGCTGGAGCGGTGGAAGTCTGAGTCTAACAGTTGAGACGAGGTGGTCAGAGCTGATATCATCTCATCTTGTGACTATCCCGGCAAGGGCACATGGGGGGGTGGATCTAAATGATGAAGTCCCTCAAATGCACCACAACCCCCCATGTGACCCCGAACATATGCTGGAACAGTTTATTGATGTTGCTTGACCCAGTCCATGGCGTCTGCAGGCTCCATGGAAAAGTATGAGTGTTGTTTTCTCATTACCTTCAGCTTTGCAGGGAACACTAAGGACTATTTTCGTCCAAAGTCCTTCACCCTGCAGTTAATTCTCAAGAATGAGGCCCGCCTATGTTGAACTGCAATGGGGTAATCAGGAAAGATAAGAAATTGTGCATTTTCAAAAGTTATGCGGACTATTTGTCTTTCAGCTTGCAATGTTACATCCTTGTCTCTGAAATTCAATATTTTAGCCAAGGGCTAAAGTGAAGTCTGTCTTGTGCAATGTAAGTAGAGAGCTAGGATTTACTCATAGTGGTAGGACCTATGCCCTCCGCACCCTCTTTGCAGTCGAACAATGCACATGTTATTGAATCTAGATTTCCTTTAGCATCTTCTAACCTGCTTTAGAGTCAGCAGACCTTGTCGTTAAGTTTATTGACCTGTTTGCTAAGGTCGTCAGTCTGCTCTGAAGGTATCAAGCTTTTAGTGTGAACGGGGTGGGCAATAGGTGTTGCGGTGGCCGTTTCACTGCTGCACTCATTGATTTTGACACTCCCCCTTATTTACAAGTGTGTCGTAAATATGGGGCAGCACCAAAATTAAGACCAAAAAAAAACCTGGTCTTATCATGGCACACAGAAGAGAATTGCTTTATTTCTCTTTGTTTTTACTGTTTCTATGTGTGCTGCACTGTACAGCATACATAAAAACAGCAAAACGCCATGCATGATTGTTTATGTGCAGGTAGGTGTCCCTTCCTGTATATAAACTATCATTTAAAAAAATGACGAGTTGCAACTGTATGTGTACTGCATAAAGCAGAGGCAGAAAATGGTTAGCACTGTAATCTAAGGAAGGTTCCAGATGCAGCAGCAATCTGAAGCAGCTGAGTCAGTCATTCCTCTCATGACCTACAGCTTACCATTTGTGAACCTGACACGATTAACAATTTAGTTCTGCAATCTTCCACAATAGGTTCAGTTCTCCAGATCTGAAAACGTCGAACTAGTTAAAAGCACAACCAAACTTCTCTGGGATGCTAATAAAAGAAAACATAATTCACACCATAGGACGTGGAGAAGAAGATACATGCTATACCGCTGGCCTCTAAATTCTGTAAGATGGGAATAGCAAGACGTTCAGCTTGGAGGGCCGGCATAAACATAAGTTAAACAAACTGAGAAATAAAGAGAGTCTAGGGTGACAATTCAATTTAAAAGAGAATCCTGTTAGTAATTGTAGTGCACTGGAACATTAACATTCACACCCTCCAACATTCACAATATTATGCCACACAAATGGGTTTCTAGTGAAATGAAAAGGAATGTGCTTAAGTATACTGCAAAGCAGGTGCCTGGTTGGTGCTTTGGGGCAGAGACTCAAGAGCTTGAAAGACCCAGTGCGGGAACTGACCACTAATGAACATAAAAGTGACAGGATTCAGAGCACTCATGAAGTGAGCTTTGACATTGTCAAAATAAAAGCTGTCTATAAAGACGCAAAGTAGATCTTCAAATTTTGATCAACACCGGGGATGTAGGAAATTTGCATCATTTGTTTCCGTGTATGTATAAAATAAATCAGAAAAATGGGACGAAATTCATAACCGGCATTTGATGCTGTATTCTTGCATTAAGAGTCCTCACGTCCACTTGGACAAGATGATGCATTTTTTGCAAAAAATAATTGTGCAAAAGGAAACTGCAAACACAGACTATCTTTCTCAAAAGAATGAGATAGCCGCTCTTCATCTTCGTTTGAAGAAAATTGAAGAATCATCTGTAGATGTTCCCGCAAGATTTCAGGAAGCTTAACTCAAGATAGTTCATTTAGATTACCAGATGATTTCCATGATTCAGAAAATCAATTCAGATAAAGCTGTATTCGAGAACAAGCTTGAAGAACTCGAAAACCTTTCAAGTCGATCCAATCTGCAGAGTGCCCGAGGGGATTGAGAGAAGTAATACTCTCTCATGGGTTATAACTTTTATCAAGCATAAAGTGCTCCCAGATTTCACCGGAGACCCAACACTAACAAGGGCACATTCCTAATTCTCGTACAATTCTTACTAACTTTGCTGATTACAGAGTTAAGGAAAATATTTTGTCTAGAGCAATTCAGCAGAGACAGTTTTCCATCAATGAGGGAACAATATTTCCCTGATATGTCTGCTGTTGCGGCCCACAGACGTAGGAGTTTGTGAAGTTGCTGTATTTGTTTAAAGCTCCGGGGGCTCAGGCATCGATTGCACAGCAATCTAAGTTAAGGGTGTTAAGGGTCTTGGCTAAGGGAAAGCTCCACATGTTCTCACGAATAGGAGGCACAGTATTTATTGAAGGAGATTTCCGGTGTAAAGTGAATTTCTGTTATTTATGATAATTTATGATGCAATTTTTTCTCTTTTTCACAGTGTTAGGGGGAGGGGCAAATCACCTAGGGTGCGGGAACAGGGCACCCCTTTAGTGTAGGATGGGGGAGATGTGGCTTGCGGGGTTCAAGGGGATGTCCACATTTCTGGGGTTGGGTTGCTGGGGTGGGAGTGAGGGTGGGGTAGGAGTAGGAATAGTAAAACATAAACAGGAAAAATATAAAGTGGTTAGAATCATTATACATGGGAACCTTCGGAGAGGTGGAGGAAGTCAAATAAAATGGGGCCAGAAATGCAGAATCTAAAAATTGTCACTTGTAATGTCAACGGGCTACTTAATCTGTGTAAAAGTGGAGCTATTTTATACTGGATAAGTGCCCTTTCGCCTGAGGTCATATTTTTAGAGGAGACATATTTCATGATTAATACCCCAAAGATGTTACTACCAAAGAAATATCAGCAGGCATATTTTTCATCTGCCAATGCAGCCCTTCGAGTAGGTATTGTGCTATCTAATACTTATGATTGGCAGGTTAAGGAGGTTTGACGAGATGGGAGAGGCAGATGGCTCTGGGTGAAAGTTAAGCTACAGGAAACTGTCCTCGATTTGGTTAATTATTATGGTCCTATTGAGGATGATAAGGAAGCAGTGGTGAAATATATCAATTAGCGGTACAAATGTAAGGGATATTAATTTTGGGTGGGGACTTTAATTTTATTCAGAAATTGTCATTAGACACATCTAATAACACAAAGCGCCAACTTAAGCCCAAAACGGCAAAATTAATAAATAGTTTCTTAAAAGATTTCTCATTAACAGATCCCTGGTGACAGGGAAATCCTAGTCTTTTACAATACACTTGTTGTTCGGCAAGATACAGATTCGCTTCCCGACTTGATTATTTTTTAGAAGATAAATCGGTTGCCAATGGTCCAGCAGAGATATTGGCTAACTCTTTTTCAGATCATTCTTTAGTTTCATTTACATTGAGGTTAGATATATCCATAAAAAAGAGGGCTAGATGGCAACTTGATCAATCTTTACTACAAGATATTACTTGGATGACAGATACCAGAAGGTTTATTAAGGAGTTTTTTCAGCTTAATTTAGATACCGCCCCTTTGTTTATGGTTTGAGAGGCATTTAAAGCTACTCTCAGAGACCAAATTATATCATATAAGGCAAGGTTAGGTAACCAAAGGAAACAAAAGATTTTGGAATCACAGACTGCCGTTGAAGAGGCCAGATTAAAGGTAACTTTAACGGATACTCCAGAACCCATAAGAAAAGAACAACAGCAAGAATTAGTGAGAGTTAAGGAGAATTTGAAGGATTTTTTCTTTTAGAGGAAATAGCAGGGAGCTAGGCCTATCAACAAAAAATATACGAGGAAAGCAAGCAGATTGGTAGATATTCTTGGATTGGTCTATGAAATGTCAAAAAGCTGCCCACATAACTTTGCAGAACAGTTTGTTCATAGTGACCAATATGGTTTTATCCCATGAAGTTTGATGGCATCTAATACATATTTTTTAGCCCAAGCCATTGATTATTTTTCTATTAATAAATCTAATGCAGTAATTATGATGATGGATGCCGAAAAGACGTTTGATTTGGTAGATTGGAGGGCCTTATTTTTTATTTTGGAAAAGTTTGGTTTTCCGTTACAATTTGCACAAATGGTAAAAGAAATATATATCCATGCAGAAGCTAAAATCATTATTAATGGTTTAGAAGCCGGTAAAATCAATATTAAGCGCGGCACACATCAGAGATGCTCATTATCCCCTCTTCTGTTTTAATTGTTTATTGAGCCTCTAGCTATTAGAGTTTGAGAAAGCTTGATGCTTTTGCCTCCAATTGTGGGGATGGCAAAAATTAAGCTTTATGTGGATGACATTATTTGATATCTAAAAGCAGGCGCAACCAATATACAGAATGCTTTAGATGAAACTCAGAGGTTCACACAGGTGGGGGGATATAAGGTTAATAATGCGAAAACCGAAATTCTCACTTTTAATGTGATTCCCTTGGATATTCCATCTTCCTTTCAGTTAAAAGCATCCAGTTAGATATTTGGGGATATACGTTACAAGTGACTTTGGGAAATTATTTTCCTTGAACTATATTAGTATGTTCCCGAAAGTGAAAACATTATTTGATAAATGGTCTTCTTTTAAGGAGCTAGATCAAATAATTAGGTAGTTTGTCTGGAATAGTAAACAAACTCGGGTTAAAATGGCCACATTACAATTAGATGTTACATCAGGAGGATTGGCACTTTCACATTTTTCAACATATTATCAGGCTTCTTTAGCTAACTTACTTTCTTAATTGGGTTAGGAAACATTTGTTTATGACAGTTTCCTGCTAAATGAAATGTTGAGAGCTATAAAACTCTCTGTGTTTTTACGCCTGGCGAAACTCCCCAAGAAATCCAGATATAAGGGAATATTGATTCTTGACGAAAGAACTCAGCTATTTTTTAAATCACAAGACATTCCGGCATTTCATGCATATACCTCTATACAGGATTTTGAAGTAGGTGGTCTGATATTGTCTAGAGAGCTGTATCGGGTCTGGCAAGAATCAGGTTTTAGATTGCTCTGGGATTTTTATAATTATGAAACATTAATCTCCTGGGAAATAGTTCAAATGTGAATCACTACAATGACCACTGTTCCCTCTTTGAATTTTTTACAGTTAGCCAATTTTCTTAAAACTAATTATTCACTGTTGGGCGAAATTGCACTTACGAAATAGTTTCAAAAAATGTATTCTGAGTCAGGCTGCAGGTTTAATGTTAAAGAATGGCAACAGCTCAGCGAGTTAGCAAATAAAGCACTCAGAGGGGCAAATTTTAAGAGAATGAATTTTTTGTCAAGATGGTTACTGCACAGTACACCCCAGAGATTATCCAACATGTTCCAAACATGCCCTAATCGATGGTTTAGATGTAGCAAACAGGGCGAGGGAGGATGGGTACATATATTTTATGACTGTGATAACTTACGACAATTTTGGCAAGGGTTTTTTTCTGAGATTTCTCAGATTTTATCTATAATAATTGAGCCATCTGTCACCCTGGTGCTATTTGTTCCTCAGGCGAGGTAAAAAATGTTGTTTTATATTAATTTCCATTGCTAGTACCGAGCATTGGTTCAATAAAATGGTTCGGATCTGCAGATTCGAGGAGGTCTATGCCAAATGTGTAGGAGCAATTGTGAAATTTAGGGGTATTTGGAAACATTTTTTTCCTAATCTTTCCTAATCTGATTTTGCACAATGCACTTTAAGTAATATTAATTTTCTTGGTTCTATTTAGGAAAAGTTCAGAAAACGTTACTTGGAGTGATTTGAGATATTCGTTGGTGCTAGACTTACATGCACTTTAAATCAGAATGTTCTCGATCATGATCTGTTAGTTTAAAATATAAATTAATGGAGTATTTTTAGATAATCTGCAACTGGGACAATTACGTTTTATATCAGACAGACTATTTATTATCAACTGATTGTGTAAAAGATGCTCATGATAACTATTATTTTTGTTGTCTCTATCAAATTTCTCTTAGACATTGTTTCTAAAGTAATGGTTTCCTTGGCTAATTATCTGATTTTATATGTTTGATTGATTTGTTACTTGGCTGACTATTTTTCCTGTTCTCAATAAAAAAAATAATAATACAAAAACCAGACTATCTCTCTCAGTGCGTTATGTTGTTCCTGTGTGTTTGCAGTAAATTTGTACCCTGAATGGCGCATTTGCTATACATGTTTACTGTGTACGGCGCATAATATTTTCATAATATTTTCAGAAAAATGTTAGCACTGTATCTCTATGAAAGATTCCAAATGCAACAGCAGTCTGAGGCAGCTGAATCAGTCACTGGACTCTTGACCTTCAGCTTCTCATTTGTGAAACTGCCACTATTTATGATATTGTTCTGCAGTCTTCCGCAACAGATGGAGTTCACAAGAACTGAAAAAGACAAACAAGTAAGAGTGCTCAAAACCACAACCAAACCTACTCATAATGCTAAAATGAAAACAATGTTCAAATTGGGTTTCTATTCAGTGACAAGGCATAATAGCGAAATTTCAGGAATTTAGAGTAATAAGAGTAATGCAAAATTACCAAAAATCACACTAATTATGCTGGCATAATGTAAATTTGACCAAGGCCAATTCAATGCCACTAGCTCCAGTTATGGAGGCTGTTAGACCCGGGGTCCCTGGTTGTCTGAGGTAGGTACCTTAGGCCAAATAGGGACCCGCGTTTCTACGTCAGGGAAAGGAAGGTCACCTTCTGAGATAGCCCCCGCTCATCCCTTTGATAGCTTGGCGCGAGCTGCCAGGCTTATCTTCATGTTTTTGGAGACAAGGGAAACCCGAAGGAATAACACTAGGGTCCTTGGGTAGTATTATGTTATACAAGACAGGGGACCCTAGTTATTTAGGATCATTTGAAAGAATTTACGATATACTAAATAGTATATAGTCTCTGTCCAGCCGGACAGGAATTTATTAATTCGGATTCTTATAATAGTTCATTATTTCACATTAATACAAAAAGTGGGCACAACCTGTGACCCACAGAAAACAAGACAAAACAAGTGACAAGAATTCATGTAGAAAACGCATCAGGTGGTCTGCACTATTATCAGGCTTATCTTCATGGCAAAGTATTTGCAACCATGCTCACATCAACCCAATGATGACACCACAAATAGACTCCACATGAGTTAATGCAATGCGAAATACGCTAATCAGGTAGTTCATTATGCAGAAACAATGCAATGGGCCATACAACAATCATGTAGTTTCTTATGCAGAAATAATGCCATGTGTCATACACTAGTTTGTTATGCAGGAATAATGCAATGCGTAATACACTAATCAGGTTCTCTGTCATGAAGAAATAAGATAATGCACAACACACTCTGGCACCGATCATGGTGCCTTATGCGGTCTCTCCACGACTCCGTCTGACTCGCAGTCAGCCTCTGTCAACAGTTGCACCCAACATGGGTATGGTGTAACAAAAAGGGCGGCTCCGCACCCCGGCCCCGCTACTGCCACTCCCTTGGCAATAGGGGCCACAATACGAGCCAGAGCAGAGGCTCGCTCTACCGGAACGAGAGAGCCCGCACCCCACCCCAGGAGTGGACAAACGTTACCTGGGGGTGCACACTCACTCTCCTCTCCTCGTCCAGCGATGCAATCTTTGTGAATTGGCAACGGCAGGCTCGGGCCGGCGGCACATCTCCACCAGGGCTGCCGGTCCAGGTCTCTACTGCTATTAAGATCTCAGGCTACCACAGGGCACATGCACACAGCGATGCTGAGACTCCCTTGAGCTTCGGGTGCACGTTCACCAGGCACTCCACACAAAGGTCTCAGGCTGCACAAAGCACACGCACACAGCGTCGATGAGACGCACATGTATTCCGGTGAGCACGATAACTGAACAATCCTCACAAAAGGTTCAGGCTGCAAAAGGCACACGCACACAGCGTTGTGGATCCTTGCTTGGACTCCAGGTGCCCACTATCACAGGGCACACCTTACGAGGGTCTCAGGTTGAAAAAAGCACATGCACACAGCGTCGCAGAGACTCTCCTGGAAACTTTTGTGTTCCTGTGTTTCCGCAACAGGACACAGCACAGCAAAGTCATTTCAAGCAGGGTAACACAGCCCACAGCAAAGTCCTTTAGCCTTTCCTTGGTTACAACAGCAAACTGCAGGCCAGCCCCAGAACAAGGGTCAGTCCTTTCCTTCAGTCTCTCCAGTTGTGTCTTCCTTGGTAAAGGTGCCTCTTGAAATGAAATGAAATGAAAAACACCATTTGTTAAGCGCGATAGCTACCCTCAGGCGTCCTAGCGCTACAGACAACACGTCCAGGTGGACAGTTGGAGATTATTCACCACAAAGTAGCTCTAGTTTTGTTCAATCTTGATCAAGCCATTCTCCAAAGTTCAGGGGCTTCAGCTCTCATAGTTATACCCCTGAATGGCTCTGAGGTCTTTGTGTTCAAGGGGCACTGACCCCTGTTCAAACCAGTTCTGGGTGCTTACCTGCCAGTGACACCTTCTTCCTTTGATTAGTGGGGGTCTGGATTCTCAATCACTCAGAAGGCGATGAGACAATTGTTTTATAGCAGCAATCCAGGCCTCTTCACCTCTAGTGGCTACTCCTCCCCCTATAATCCAGATGCAGGTCAGCCTGTTGCTGTCTCACCTCCTCCTCTGGGTCAATACATTCCCTAGATCCTACGCCTTTCAAATCTAGAGACAAACAGAAATGTTAGAGCACAAAAACCCAGCCACTTCTAAAAGATCTTCTAAATACACAATGCACAAACCACCATCATAATAAGATGTGTTATTACATTGTGAGTAGTGCCAGTGCATTAATATTCCCCATCCGTTGCAGCGTAGAGCCCGGTGATGCACGCTGTACGAGTCACCGAGGTTCGGGTACATATAATTGTGCACATTTGAAGTAAAATAGTCTTTTGTTATGTTGCATGCAAATAGGTGTGCGAGTCACCGAGGCAAACAAGTGACCAGCCTAAGAAACAAGGATAGTTAGTTGGCAATAGTTATTTTACCGATGTAAAATGGCCACAAACCATGTTGTAAGACTGCCTGAGGTTGGGAAGGATTCAAAATGGCTTTCACGTCGGCAGTAGTACACAAGAATCATTGGGAAATAGGGCTTGTATGGGCCAGTGAGGAAGTACTGATGATGCAGCATGTAGTAGAGTTGTAGCTCCTCCCACCATGAGCTTGCTTTTCGTTAGACCAAGGGTCCAGAGACAGCGGCTCGTGCAGCAAACAGATGAGTGCGTGCTTCCCCTAACATCCTGGGACAGTACAACGTTGCAGGACAGCTCGTACTAAACGATGAAAACCAACCCCTGCTTAAGGGCTTCACGCGGCACCAGCAAGAACTGTAAGGTGTGCACGCCCCATCAATTCTGTTAGTCTTGCAGCCCGTGGCCCATTCAAATGCTGCTTGGAATAATGGCAAATGACCTGCACTTCTCCGATAAATTTTAGAGAGCCACTCACCACTGTAAAACAGTGGCTACACTGTCAGACACATTGTTTATGTCCCAAGCTGTCTGCCACTGGTTGCGGCCACTGGCTCCTCCAAAGCACCTCCCCAATCACAGATTCTTGATGCGCTCTCAGAAAGTCACACCACATCCGTAGTGCCTGTTCACATACACTGCCAGCCTCTGTAGATGGAGCCTGTTCAAATACACAGCCAGGTTCTGCAGATAAAGCCAGTTCATGAAATGTGCACTTCCTAATTACACATTTAAAAAATTTGTAGTAGCACAACAGGGCAAACAGAAATCGGGCATCATGTTTTATCCACAAGTTCATAAGATCCCTTGATGTAAGTAAGGTCAAACACCCCGGGCAGGCTGTCCAGGTGGTAAAGGACACTGGTGGGGCTAGCCATGGCGTTCTTTTACTTCAAACTTCAAGCTTCTTTACCTCAAGTTCCCTTAGTAGTTTCCAGTACAGTTCATTTTTTAGTAAACATTGTTTTTTTCTTAAAATCATCACCATTTATGTGATCCAAAAGAAGTCCATAGGTAGCCATGCAGTAGGTTGTAGGTAAGAGGTTTATTAAGCTTGGTTACAGGGTGGTAAGTAGGCTAATAGGGTCAGCAGTTCAGTAGTTGAGCCCCACCAGGAACAGCATCCTTTAACCTCTGCCCACACACTCCAATTGTCTCTCTCCCCACTCCACCAGGCATGCCCGCATTCCACTACCTTATCAGGCATTCTAACATTCCACACACACATCACATTCATACATGCTGAACAGCAGGGAACAGATAGCTACGGGAAAGGATGCAAAGCAACATTACAAGTTACAACATGGCGCTTGTTGGAAAGTATCAAAGGCTTACCCACTGAATCCCCCCAGTTCAAGTCTTATTCCTGAGCATATGACGACTCGGTCTTGAAATAAGTATGGCAGCTTTGCCTTTTTTTCCGTTTTATATAGTGCCTATTCAATGGAACACTAGGATACTAAAAGGACGTGTGTGCAAAAAAAAATCTAAACTGTGCCATGATACAGTCATAATCTATTTACATACTCACACATTAATTACTTTCTGTGTGCACTCATAAAACCAGCACATTTTCTCATCATTTTAATTAATGATTCCATTAGAATATACTCCTGGCTCTCCACAAGCACCCTTTTTTAAATGTCTTGTACAGAAGCAATCTACTACGGCAAGAAATTATTGAAATTTGTAGCTCTTGATAAATAATATTTGGATACTAGGGTCCTCAATTTGATGTTGTTAGGCAACAGCTAACAAAAGCAGGAGGACTCTGAACATTTTATCCATTTCTTAAAAATGTTGTATAATTTATTGTACAGATGTATATCCGTGTATTAGAAACTTGTTGAAATTTCAGTACCTAATAAACATGCCTTCTGGTATAAATTTGCATTTAGATTCTCTTTTTAAAGCATGTCATGTTTACAAAAGTAATGTAAAATTAGACGTACAAAACATCACTAGTGAATAAAAAAACAGACCAATAGCAGTCGTGTAACAATTGTTTTATTTTATTTATTTATTTAAACTGTTTTATATAGCGCTAGCTAGACCCAAGGGTGGCAGAGCGCTTTACAGGAGAAGGACAAGAGCGAACAATACAATAATGTGTTTGAACAAAAAATGAAAAGCAAAATATAAGAGCAAAATGTAAAGAACAATAAATACAAAATCAAAGAAATAGCCAGTAACATTTATTACCAAACTAGGAATTGGATAACTGTGCAAGTGTGGTAGGCCACGGGTAGTGGGAAGAAGGTATGGGGGTACGGTGGAGCTAGAGAGGAGAAAGGAGAGAAGGTAACATGTAGGGGTATGAGGTGAATATAAGTGAACAGGTGGAAGGAGGATAGCGGTATATGTGGAGAGATAAGCGGGGGAGGCAGGTCAGGTATAATGCAGAGAGCAACATGGTAATATAAGGGGCAGGTTGTGAAACACCTGAAGAGGTGATGGGATTAAGGACCCCAGTATTTGAGAAGAAGGTTTCATTTGAGATCTTTTTTGAAGCTGAAGTATGACGGGTTGCAACGTATATCTTCAGGGAGAGAGTTCCAAATGGTGGGTGCATTACAGGGGAAAGAGCGTGATTGGGTAGATTTCTTGTTTACCAAGGGAGGGACCAGTATGAGGGCATTGGTGCTCCTCAATTCTCTGGAGCAGCCCGCTTTGTGAAGTTTTTGGAAGAGATACAGTGGGGTATGAGGATGCAAGGCTTTATGCGTAATGCACACGTTCTTGTAGATGGATCTGCCATCCAAGGGAAGCCATTGGAGATCTTGGAGGATGAGGGAGATATGATCCCACCTCTTAGAATCAGAGATAAGCCTGTCTGTGAGGTTAAGCACCAACTTGATTGGGGCTAGGTGGACTTTAGGTGTACCTACGAGCAAAGCGTTACCATAGTCTAATCTGGATAGTACTAATGATTGAACAACAGATTTAAAGTCATCAATAGGGATTAATGATTTGATTTTTTTGAGGTGTAGTAGTGAAAAGAGGGCTCTTTTGGCTGCGTTTTTTATGTGGGGGGGAAAAGCTGATGTTTTGGTCAATGCTAATTCCGAGAGATTTGACTGAGCTAAGGTGGCTAGGGAGCAGTTGAGAGCATTGAGGTCAGAGACAGTGTTGAATGGGGAGCTGGGTTTTTTAGGGGCAAAGAGAATGACTTCTGATTTTTTGGGTAAAGTTTCAAGTGATTGTAATGGAACCATTGTTTGATATTAGTCAGGGTATCATTGAGGTGCAAAATGGCTGCATGGGATTTAATTTTAAAATAAAGTGGGGTTTTGTCTGCATAGAGGTGGTAATTGATACCTGCTTTCTTTAGAATGAGGGTGAGGGGCTCCGTGAAGAGGTTAAATAGAGAAGCAGAGAGAATAGACCTCTGGAACATACAGGGAGACTGGCATAGGTTTAGAGAGGCAACTGCTGATTTTGATTTGTTGGGTTCTGTGCTAGAAGAAGGAAGTGAACCATTCGAGAACAGGACCATTGAGGCCAAACCGAACTTTGAGGGTATTGACTAGGGCTGAGTGGTATCGAAGGCAGCAGAAAGGTCAAGAAGGATGAAAAGGGAAGCCTCCCCCTTGTTGAGGGAGTGATGGATATCATCAGTGATGTTGAGCATTGCAGTTTCAGTTCTGCAACCCTTTCGGAAGCCTGACTGTAATACATCCAGAAGGCAGAATGAGTCAATGTGTTTGTCCAGTTGGAGCAGGACGCATTTTTTGAGGGCTTTAGGAAGAAGAGGTAGATTAGAGATGGGGAGTAGATTGTTAAGGACGTTAGGGTCAGCATTAGCATTTTTGAGGATGGGTGAAATTTGGCCAAGCTGGAGGGAAACAGGGACACAACCCATGGTCAGGGAGGAGTTAATGATGGTAGTCCAATAAGGAGTGATGATATGCTTTAAGTCTTGAACGAGGTCGGCGGGGATTGGGTCCAAGGTATGAGAGGAGGGTTTGAGCTTAGTGATGATGTTGAGGACTAGCTCGGTAACTGGGCTAAAATAAAGCCAAGATGCATTATTTTTGGGCTGTGGGCTAGGGAGGAATAAATCCCGGGGGATGATGGTGAGCGGGAGACTAGCAGGATCTACAGGGGGCGAAGGAGAGAAAGGTGGCAACGGTGAGAGGACAAGGAGGGGTGAGACGCACTGCGGAGGGGGAGTTGAATCAAAGGATGCATCAATCTTGGCAATTTTTTCAGTAAAGAAATTCGCAATTTCTTCACAATTTTCGGTGATAGCGATCAACTTGGGGGTGGTAAAAGCAGATTGTTTTTTTATAATGTTGAATGATTCCCTGGGTCTATTTTTGGCTCGATCGAGTTGAGTGTGGAAGAAGGAGACCTTTTCACTAAGGGTGTGTTTTTTGTAATTACTCCTAGCGGATCTGAGGAGGGCAAGGTTAGAGGGAGAGGGCTGTTGTCTCCAAGAGCACTCGGACATTCTAAGTGCGCTTCTCTCCTTGTTGAGCTCAGCATTAAATTTGGCTAAGATTTTTTATGCAATTTTAATTTGGCTGGGGCAATTTGGTCAAGGACCTCGATGATTGTTTTGTTGTAGTATTCAGTAATATCGTTAGCATTTTGTGAGGGAGGAGGAAGTTGAAGTTTAGCTTTAAGTTTAGACTCTAGTTCACCTGGGGGAATAAGGTGAAGGTTTCTGGTTCATTTAATATGGTTAATATGTTTGGGGGGAGGAGTAACGCTGTTGATCGTGAAGAGGATGAGGTGATGGTCTGACCAATCAATGGGGACAATGTGCGAGAGGGAGGCTAAATCTTTGCTAATGATGATGGTGTCTAGCGTAGCTCCTTTGTCATGTGTAGGAGAATGGCAAAGTTGAATCAAGTAACGTCAAGGAGGTAATTGCGGGTTAAAACCGAGGGATTGTTATTATTGTTCCAGTGAATATTGAAGTCTCCGAGAAAGATGTTATTGGAGTAGGAAATCGAGGTTTGGGAAAGTGGGTCGGACGGTTCATATACAAAGGGCAGAGGATCACCAGGGGGATAATAAATATTATGTAGCCGAATAGAGGGGGCCCCCTGAACTTTAAGTTCAGCTACCAGGCATTCGAAGTGGTTTGATCCGAGTTCTTAACAAGTGAGAGTGGGAGATCATCTTTATAAATGATGGCTAGGACCCCCCGATTTTGTCAAGCCTACCTTTACTGAGAATAGAGTAACCAGGGGGGGAGAGCATGTCAAGAATAGATGAGGAATGAGCCTTGAGACAGGTTTCTGTAAGAAAGGCGATGTCAATGGCTTCACTGAGGATAGTCTCCGAAATTTCAGTTGCATGACGTGCAGCCGATCGACAGTTGATGAGAATGCAGTTAAGGGGTTTGAGGATGATAACAGGAGTTAATTCAGAGTGGACAGTGGTGAGTTGCGGGGGAGGCCTAGGCGAGCGAGGGGAGGTGGAGGTGCGGCTTATCCCCAGGATCACGGGGATAATGGAATGTGGTATAGGAAGAATCCGTAGTCGCAGTGAGTGGTGGAGGGGGCCTGGGCGAGCCAGTGTGGTAGTAGGGATGAGGTTTATCCCTACGGTCGCCGGAAAAGTGGGAAGAGGCATGTGAAATTCAACAGTCAAAGGGTTGGGGGGTAGGAATTATTTCAGACCCCTGGGTCCAAGGAGGAAGGGTGGATCGGCGCTTGAGGCGGGATGGGAAGGCAGTTACGAGGGAGTCCATCATAAAGGATGTTGTAAGGAGTGTTGCCTCTTTGAGGAGGGAGAGAAATGTTGGGAAGAGCGTCGCCAATTGAGATGGGATGGGTGGCAGGTTTAGTATCAGAGAGGGTGATAAAGTCTTTCCTGAGGGATGAAAGTTCCAGCGACAAGATAGAGAGGTGGAGTTCAATATTAAGAAGCGATTGGGTTAAAAAGGAGGATGATAAGGAGGAAAGGGGGTCTGTGGGGATGGGGGCTTGTTCCAAATTATCCAGAGAGAGAGGGATGGGCGGTGGGCGAGGAGGGAACCCCGGAGGCGGGACAAGAGGGGTGTTCCAGATTCTGGCCTGAGGAAGGTTTTTTGTGTGAGCGCCCACAGTCCCAGAGGCCTGATGGTTGTTATGAGATGATGAGGGGGAGAGTGGTAGGTTAAGAAAGGAGCTCAAATCTCTTTGAGGTTGGGGATCATTAAGATAGGATGGAATAGATGTACCTTGTAGCGCGGTAAGGGAGAAGGAGTGAGGGGATTCAGTGTGTTGGGGGATGGAGTAGAGGGAGCAGACAGCGGGGGAAAGAAGGTAAGAGGGGCGAGATTGAGGTTGGGTGTGAGAGCGTCAGAGGGGGTGGAAAAGGTAGAAGTCAGTGAGGAAAGGGGGCAGAGGGTTTGGTTGACTAGATAAGATGAGGAAGAGTCAAGCGAGGGAGCGGGTGTAGTAGTAGCGGTGGGATGCAAGGTCTGGGATTGGGAGACTTCGAAGATATCAGAGGAGTCAGGGGAGGTAGTGTTGGTGTCAGAAGCAGTGCTATTGTAAGGACTTCATGTGTTTGTGCGGTAGTAGAAGAATGAGTAGGTGAGGAGAGTAGATTGTAGAGGTTGTTGAAGTGGTGTTTGAAGATGGTAAGGTGGTTTTCTGAGGCTTGAATGAGGATATTTCCTGGTTTAAAGATGCAGATGTCTCCAGTGAAAGTGGGGGATGGAGTGGTGGATAGCTTCAGGCCATAAGGGATTTCTTTATGGGTAAGTGGCCGCGGAAGATACTTTCCATTTAGAGGGGCGTCTGGAATACAAGATGTAGTTAGTTTTAACAATTGATGTAAGGATTAGGTGATTGTCAACAAATAAGGTTTCTTGGTGACAAATTATTAGTTTATGTTTCACGTTCCTCTTGGCATTTTTAGAGAGGTTAGGTGGGTATAGGATGGAGTTGAAGCCAAACCTAGTGATTAGAGTGTCCAGTGGAGTGATGGTGTGATTGGAGGGAGGCATAGTAAAACAACTAGGATGATCGAATGAGCGGGCAAGAGATTTGCGGGGTGCAAGATGGAGGGGGAGAGCGGGCGAGGGGGTGTTAGAAAAGTCAGTGAATGTGAGAAATTAGACACAAAGCTGGGGCAAGGGCTTTGAATTGCTGAGGGTTGAGATAGAGAGGAGTTGGAGTACTGAGGGAAAATCAGAGTTAGCCACCATATTTTGAGTCAACACAATAGGGAGGAGAGGGTGTCAAAGTTGTCAGCCGAGTGCGGGGACGACACGATTGGGATGAAAGGGGGGAAGATGTGAAAAGTAAGAGGGAGTTTAGAGAATTATTATGGGGCAGAGTGCAGAGAGCAGAAATGGGATAAATTTGGGCTTAGAGAACATTAGCCCAGAAGAGTCTGGTCAAGATTCAGGTAAAATGCAACTTATATTAAAAACAAGCAAAATTACGCTTGAAATAGCTGGCATCAGGATGAGGTAAACAAGTTAGGGTACAAGTTGGGACACAATTCAAGTAAAATGCAATTTAGACAAAGAGCAAGCAAAAACACGTTTGAAATAAAAGGCATCAGGATGAGGTAGAGGACATAGGGTACAAGTAGCGCTTCAGGAATACAAATGCCGAAGGCATAGCAGCGGTTAGCAATACTTTAGAGAAGTGATAGTATCAGAAAAAAATAAAAATAAAAGATTCATAAGCAGACAGAAGAAAAACATTTATGATCTAGCAATCATCCAATGAGGAAGTTGAGTATTAATGCCATGTGTGAGAGTCATTTGGTTAGGGCGATGCATATAGGACCACTGTAGAAGTCCTATCTCAATTGTTATTGGAGGCTTCAGGCTTAGTCCTCTATCAGTTTTTATAGGTGGTGTCTGCTTAATCCCTAGTCAGTTGCTAGGGAACACAACGGAGCAGTCCTCTCACTTTCATTATGTGGTGAGGCGAGGGTCAGTCCCCTTTCAGTCTCTATGGGGAAACATCCTTTACAACGCAACTTTTACCACGCAGTGCTGTTACAACGCAGGTTTTACAATGAAAACCATTACAACGCATTACACTGGGGGGCGCTCTAGGATAAGGAAGACGTTTAATTTACTATCCAACACCTTCCCTAGTGTCCACGGGGACTGGAGTTGGAATAGTAAATTAAACTATTCACTATCCAGCACCCCTAAGTGTAATGCGTTGTAATGGTATGCGTAGTAAAACCTGCGTTGTAACAGCATGCATGGTAAAAGCATGCGTTGTAACGTCGTACATCCGTCTCTATGAGTTGGCAAGTGACGAAATCATCGGCCAAACCCCGTGATTGCAACAGTAACAGATGGCCCAAAATGGTCGTCACAGACAATCACAGGCTAGGGTGAGAACAAAGTAGCGCTTTACAGATGGCAAAAAAGGCCAAGTCTACCCGAGAAAAAATAAGGCAGAAGGCAAAGCGCTCACTGTTCAAAAGTATCGGGCATCAGCAGTGCTCACTGTCAGCAAGAAGAAGGAGGCAGACAACTATCAAGATGAAAGAGCAGGCGAGCCAAGCAATTCACTGGGGCAGGCTTCAACATCACATCCAACTCAGGCGTAGTACGGCGTCATCTGCAGACGGGCTCGGCATTAGCAAAATCGAAAACACCGGATGGGCGGCAGGCCGGCTCAGTGCTGGCACAAAAAGTGGTCGGAAAAGAGGAAAGGCACCGGCAACAGAGGTGGGCAGAGGGCTCGGGTTCAACCACCACATCCAGTTAAGGGACTCGACGGCGTCAACAACAGGCTCACCACCGCTCACAGAGTGTTGACCTCAGATCAGGTCCCCGGAGGTCAGAGTCAATGAAAGCGGGCGGAGAGGCGGCTCATCGCCGGACTTAAAGAGGGGTCATTCAAGAAGGCAAATCCTCAGTCGTCCAGGCGGAGCAGCATCTCAGTCATCACTTCAAATACATCTGCAATACAGGTGTCACCCTTGCAACTAGTGTCAACAACCAGGACTCCTGATTATCAAGACAGATTTTGTGCGGCTCCTCAAATACCAAGGAGGAGTATCGACATGGACCGGTGGCAGCGTATCAATATATAAATAGAAACGTAGGGTGCTAGCATTGAGCCAGGTGATAATGGGGTGGGCCTTCTTCATTAGGTCTATATTCCATAGGGATACTCTTTCCCTTCATTTTCTGCCCTGTTTTTTATGATATAGAGTTTCATTGGTCAATATATTAGGTTTGAAACATGAATGCCCTTTGACACATCTTTCACTTCTGCATGCAGCGTGTGCAAATTACAAATATAGTCTTATGTGTCTGTTTGTAGTAACTCCAATACACAGGTACAGGATTATTACCTGATGCAAGCTGCAGCTTTCCAGAATTACTCTTTTTAGATCTATATTACTTCCCTTTTTAGCACTGGCGTTAAGATAGCTTTAGCTGTCTTACCAGCCTCATAATTTCTAAATAATTAATTATTGAAATACATACAGATCTATGAACAGAGGGACTTTCAGTCAGCTCTCTTCATTCACGAAACTGTTCAAGTGTCATTCACATTTTGCTTCCACCCACCACACAGGGATGGTCCCTAAATGAGTGCGTTGGGGCAATGTCCGACTGAACTTGGGACCCCAAGGCCCTTGTATTAAAGATGATGAAAGGTGCAAAGAAGTAGACGTTGTTTTTTTCTGCCGTCATGCTTTGATTTCAGTCAAAGTCGCTTCACTGTGCACACTACAGGAGGGCTGCAGGTGCAGAATCATGAGCTTATTACTAGGGGCGGGATATAAATGCTGACAGCAGAGCAAACTGGCTGGGTCTGCTCTGCACCTGTGTGTAGTGCCCATATCAGGTTGAACGGTTTCTTTCGCAGACCAACCTGACATGCGCATTGGAGGCCTTTCCTACCTGTGTGGCCTGGGGAGCAGGGGAATCGTGGCCGGACCTCCCCAGTCTCCTTGTGAGCGCTGGTTGTAACTGCTCCAACCAGTCCAGACACTGCTCTCATGCTGTTAGGAGCAGTGCCTGGATTGGCTGAAGCGACGCAAGTAGACCAGTTTAGTGGCGTGGGAGCGCAGGGTGGGAGGTGCAGGTGACTACCCAATTATCCTTAAAATAATACATTAGTGGTGCAATTTTGGTTACATTGTTTTGTTAATAATTGGATCAATTAGCATGCCATAATACATAGTGAATTCCCTTACATGGATATATGCTAGAGCTATTAATTTTGAGTGCCAATTCTACAATAGTAGCATAGTCTACGCTCAGGGTGAATTTTTGTAGGTGCCCCAACATGCACTGGAAAACATGATATTAGCACCATGGAATTGCAGTGAATGTGTAGATTTTATGTCCAGAAATTATTGTCTGTTCAAAATCTATGATGATTTTTTGTGGATAATAATTGTTAGTTTGCTGTTTTGTATATATTAGCATTGCCTTGTAAGTTGCAGCTTTCTTGTTAGGTAACAGTCCATATACTAATGAGATGTGTGTATTTTGATATTGACCATGCACTGTGTATATGGTTAGGGGCTCCGATGTGAAGTCAACCTCTATTGGTAGGATTTGAACCTGGGTCGCCAGGTTCTGAAGTTGGCAGCTCTAGCTGCTATGCTTCATATCCTTCTTTTTTTACATTTTTTAAGTTTAATTTCTTTAAGTTAAGTCTGTGTTAAGTTTAAGCGTCTATGTTCAAATTGATAGATTGGCTGGAGACTTAGTCTCCTTTATGCACCATTGATGGTAAACAATGATTAGTGTTTTATAATATATATATATATATTTACATATATATAGATATATACCAAAAACAAAGTTCGCCATGCAAGGAGACGCCACACAGGTGATGAACAGTGCCTCCATTTAATGCGGGCAGCAGACACGTTGCACTACACCCCAGCAACAGCATCGCCAAACATGTTTCGGGCATTGCACCCTTGTTAACTGGCTGCACCACAAAGTCTCGTCAGCTGCGTGGACTTTACCTCATATGCCCCGCCCAAGTGGGACTTTTTTTTAGCAAAATGGCCTTCTGGGCTATGTAGTCCTACTGGCAAAATTAGGTGCTGTACAAAGCTTTGTGAATGTAAAAAGTATTCTCAAGTGGGTCCAAAGGTGAGGAAGCACATCCATATCTGTTGAATATATCACCCCACAAAACTAGGCGTTCATCAGCTCCTCAACGCGCCCCAATGTCAGGCACCTCGGGTCCACAGGTTGTGCGGCAGGGCGTCTCCGCGGCGTGGCACGCCGCAATTTATTCCAAAAACAAAGTTCGCCATGCAAGGAGACGCCACACAGGTGATGAACAGTGCCTCCATTTAATGCGGGCAGCAGACACGTTGCACTACACCCCACCAACAGCATCGCCAAACATGTTTCGGGCATTGCGCCCTTGTTCACTGGCTGCACCACAAAGTCTCGTCAGCTGCGTGGACTTTACCTCATATGCCCCGCCCAAGTGGGACTTTTTTTTAAGCAAAATGGCCTTCTGGGCTATGTAGTCCTACTGCCAAAATCAGGTGCTGTACAAAGCTTCGTGAATGTAAAAAGTATTCCCAAGTGGGTCCAAAGGTGAGGAAGCACATCCATATCTGTTGAATATATCACCCCACAAAACTCGGCGTTCATCAGCTCCTCAAGGCGCCCCAATGTCAGGCACCTCGGGTCCACAGGTTGTGTCGCAGGGTATCGCTGCGGCGTGGCACGCCGCAATTTATTCCAAAAACAAAGTTCGCCATGCAAGGAGATGCCACACAGGTGATGAACAGTGCCACCTAATTTTGGCAGTAGGACTACATAGCCCAGAAGGCCATTTTGCTTAAAAAAAGTCCCACATGGCGGGGCATATGAGGTAAAGTCCACGCAGCTGACGAGACTTTGTGGTGCAGCCAGTGAACAAACATGTTTGGCGATGCTGTTGGTGGGGTGTAGTGCAACGTGTCTGCTGCCCGCATTAAATGGAGGCACTGTTCATCACCTGTGTGGCATCTCCTTGCATGGCGAACTTTGTTTTTGATATATATATATATATATATTACCACACGAATCCTCCCGCTTGGAAAGGACACACGGAGCGCACTCACGAAAAGGTTTTCATAGCATTTTTAATCCTTCAAATTCAATCCACGGGTCAATCCACAGTTACAAACCAATGTGTTTTGGTCTCCATGAGACCTTGGACATGGTTGAATTTTCGAGTATTACCCGACATACTTATTTTTTTAAAAGGTCACATGACTTCCTGTCAAAACAATCATTTTTTAGGGCGAGCCCAGACAGCACATGCGCTGTCCCAAGACCTAGAGTAAACACTATATTGAGTTATGCCTGCATGGCAATGGGCTGGTGGGAGCAGCACCTTGTCTGGCACCCGAATCACGATGAGTACGTCAACAAGAACGTGAGCTGGCTCAGATTCATTGACAACCTTTTTATAATTTGGGACGGCACTGAACTAGAGTTCAAACAATATTTTTAAATACTGAATAATACAGAGGCAAATATATGATTCACCTATGAAATTGCCCAGGAAAGAGTAACCTTTCTGGATACTGAAATCTATGTGTAAAATGCCTGTGACGAAGGGAGAGATTTCCGAAGCGCGCCAGCTGCAAGAAACAATGAAAGACTCCTGCCCATGATGCTGCTGCCTCCATTAAAGAAAATACGATATTATCTACTCGTGTGGGTTCTTCCATGGGGGCAATCTTTTGACTGGATGTTTAGCGGCTGGCCCAGCCGCGGAAGAGCCCAGGCGCATGTAATGTGGACTTGATAACGCTATTCTGCTGCTTTCCTCAATAAGGGACTGGAGTACGTTTTATGCTGGCAAAAAAGAGCAGCTCAGCGCGAGTGGGATCTGACATCAACCTACTTGGGATTTTATAAACTTTTAATTCAAGTAAATACTGACAACTCACTGGACTAATACCGTTGTGCAACTACAGGTACCAGAAGGCTGCTCAAGTCGTCAAGCCCACTGGAACAGGAACATTAACTGAAATTCGAATGCGTAAGATGTCCCGCCTTACTTTGTGAAATGCCTGTGATAAAAGATTCCTGAAACGTGTCGCCTGCAAGAAACAATGAAAGAGTCCCGCCGATGATGCTGCGCCTCCATTAAAGAAAATACAATGGGGCATATTATCAAGGGGGTTTATCTCCGCTTTTTTGGCTTTAAAAGCCAAGAAAGCGGAGACAAAATTATCGCCCTATTACCTAGCTGTCGCTAACACCAGTTAGCGACAGCTAGTAGGAGATAGCGACCATCTTGGGCCCCACTTTGCATGTCAGTAATATTTATCACTAATGACATGCAAAGTGGGCGTGCCAAGATGTTAGCGACTGGAAACAGTCGCTAACATTGCTATCTCCTATTACCAACTTTTGGAGATATTCGCGCTAAGCGCGAATATCTCCAAAAGCTAACACCTGCCCTGAGCAGTTCTTAGCCATGTTATCCAAGGGAGGTGGATAACATGGCTAAGAGCATTAGCTCGGTAATGCATGAATATCGCTGACTTTTCAGCGATATTCATGCATTGCGGCCGTTTTTTATCGCATTTGTGATAAACCTTGGTAATACCAAGGTTTATCTGCGATAAAATTCGCCGCAGCTCAGCGGTAAAATTGGTGTTGAGAGTGCTCTAACTGGAGCTGCTTTCCACCTAAACTGAGACCTACCCAGAGTTCTCTCCTTCTTTTTTGCATAATTTATGCTTCACTCTATGCCTGAAAGGGTTTTGTTTTGATGTATATATATATATATATATATATATATATATATACATATATACATGTATATACATGTATATATAAGCATTTGGTTTTTTGTATAGAATTATGTCAATTTCCCACGTTCAATATTTTGGCATTCATGATTGATTTGTTTCCTTGGTGTTAATTTATGGATGATGCTTGGTAATTATTCATATTTGCTTTCAATATTGTTGTATTTGAGATATATTTTTCTGCTACATTTGGCTAGAGCGTTTGACCTTGAAGCTGGGGAACCTGGTTCGAGTCTTGCCAACATCCTGTGATTCTGGGCAAATCACTTTATCGCCCGGTGCCTAACAAAATGAATGTTTCCGCCTATAACGCAACTGCCGCTCAATGTAAAGTGCTCTGATACCTTCGGGTCGAGTTTGTACCATATAACCCCCACGGCCCCCTCCCCTAAAGTATTGGGTTGCTGTATGGCGGTTGCTGATATTTGTTGTCGAAATTTGTGAACGTGGATATTGTTTTTCTGAACATAGATTTATACAGCCAGGTAGTAGTTTGTAACTAATCTAAAGCAGGCGTTCTTCCCGGAGCAAAGGTATAGCATTTGATTCCTAATACACAATGCAAACCTCTATAGAAACAAGACGCATCTCAGGGGTGGGATAGGGCCATGAAATGCATGATGTACTACATAATCAACTGTATATGCCTTTCTTTGTTCGCTTGATTTAGATAATGGCATCATGTGATGAGGGCTCAGGAAGCTAAATTAACGTTGTCAATATTCTGTAAGAAATCCCATAATTGACTTTTAATTTGTACAATTAAAAAACAAATCACTTCTGTATGTACTGGTATGTTTGGTTGAATAGGAGTGCCTGTGCTTGAATTTATTATTAATATGTTTATAAAACACATTCCTGGCTTATGTTTTCCAGAATGTAGTATGTGTTGGCTATGCCATCAATGAATTATTAATATTAAGAGTCTTTGTAAAAAGAACATTCCTTAATTTTCGAATGGTTTTAAAGAAAATTCACGTTTTTTAACAAAGGAGAATTCATGTTAATTTTTTCAAACTGCCAATTCTTCCTCAAGGTGTTATTGAAATAGCGCAGACGGGCAGATTGTGCAACTGAGTGGATGGGTTGCTCTTTCGGTTTAAATGTTGTGCAAGTCTCCGATTTCCACATAACGCTGACCACTGTTGCATGGGCATATCTGACATTCTTTAATATGCCCACAGGAAGTCAGAAAAGAATGAAAGGCAAGTGTTAACCTTCAAAGATGCTTCAAAAATATCACACCATACCCTCCACATAGACTACTGCTTGAATGGTGCTCATTTGACATTGCTGGCTAAACAAAAAGATGGGTTAGATAAATATCTCTATTCTCTTCATTGTTCATTTAATGTTATGTAGAACCTTATTTTCTAAATGTAATGGCCTTCTGGCAGACATCCAAGAGAACAAAGAGAAGCTATTTAACTATATTGCAACTTCTATTATGAATGTGTAGAATGGCACACACACACGCAAACACACACACACACGTGCATGTCCTGGTGAAACCTCTGCGCAGGGATGCCCAGATGTTTCAAAGGCTATTACTGCTGGAAAGAAACAGAAAATAAGGACTGAAAGATACAAAGTTGGCATATGAGGGCCAGAAGTTGGGAACGTCTACTTCAAAACTCTACACAGCAAGCACAGGGAAAACATGTGTTGTGAAATCCTGTTAGAGACAGAGACAGACACAGACAATATCTCAGGGGGTAAATAACAACAGGAGTATGTGAATTAGTAATCCTATAGTGCTAAATCATGCCCTTAGAGATGAAATTCACATTAGTTGAGGCAGAGATTAACACCTACGTCTGTCCGGCCTCTCATGTAGAGAATTGTTTGCCACAGGAGCAGAGAAACACACCTTTAGGTCCACATTATTGGTGTAATGGTTGCTGAAGAATGGGCATCTACCACAAAGTTGGAGGTGGGAAAGGCACAAGGAGTACATGCAAATACAAATATACTCATACAAAAGTGTAAGACTGCTGAAATTTACTAATGTTACATCTACATCTATTCCAGTAGTATGCCGGTCAAAAAATGCTCACATCTATGACAGCCAAGTCTTGGATCAAATTACACATCATAAATGATCTCTCATATGTGTTGCAAGGGAATGAAATGCCAATCTAGGGTGGCAGAAAATAACACTACTGGCACAAAGCTCTACTCAGTAATGAATCAATGAACTAACGGAAAATACGATCATGTAATCTTAGTAATTGCGGACACCTATAGACATTACATAGTAAAAACATAACAAAATATAAATATAATATACATTTAATGAAAATAAAATATTATCCAGAAAAAAAGCCATATAACTGCGTATATTGCAAATATTTATATACGTCATAGTACTCTAAATCACATTATACAATGTAATGTAATGTAAATAAACCATGTACATATATGATAGAACACAACTCATCTCACATCTAACACTGCTCAGAGATTCCTCATAGCACACACAGACACACATATAGTGTAAGAAATTGGGTTATTAGTTGAGAGAGGTGAGAACCCCACTCAAATAATAAAAACAATCCTTGTCAGGGTGAACCAGAAACGTCATTAATAAAACTGCTCTCAAACCTCTTAACTTAAATTAGAGACAATCTGTAAAGTATTTATAAAGCACTCAAACGTAATACATTTAAAACAGAAGCCAAGAAAAAAAAGAGTACATTTTAATAAATATATTGGCACCAACATGAAAAAATCAAATAAGTAAAATCTGAGTTATGAGTTTTTAAAAGTGTGGGTGAAGATAGTGCCAATAAACACAAAGCGCCACTTGCGGTTATCTGGTCGCACTAGACCGGGTCCAAGTCACAAGTACAGGCCTACCGTGATGGCACCCAAGCCAGATACAGGGACTAGGTTCGTCCTGGTGGAAAGTTACCATCTAACTTAATCCAGGTCCAGGTCCACACTGGGAACCGCAGTCGGAGCTTTGCATTGTAGGGCCCCGAGGAGATTGTTGCAAAGAGAGCAGCAGCGAGTGTGTGGAAGGCACTTCCTTTGTCTAATACCGACCAGGTTCTGGTCAGTACTTCCCTATCCCCTGGGATTGGCTCCAATCTGTCCAGGGTAAAAAAGCATAGAGAGGCCCAGGTGCGAGCTGCATGTGCCAATTTCAGGGCAGACAGGTACTGAAATAAGGAAGAGGGTGGACAAAGACCCCAGCCTACCCTTCAAAGCTCAAGATGAGCTGAGTAAAACCTCCCAGGCCCTCCTGCTCAGTAGAGGAACACCCTTCCCAACACATAGGGCTCTTTTGTCCCCAGACTGCAATAACCTAAGAAGTAGAGCCACAAACAGTCGTGTGGCCTTGAAAAGGAATGAACATTTGGTGTAGGCAGAAAAACACCAACTTACAAAAGTGACATTTTCAGAATAGTGATTAAATATCCATCTCTACCATTAAATTACAATACAAGTCGAAGAAGTATTTCTCTATCTGGTCCCTAACTGAGGTTATCACTTATTAAGTTTAATAAGGTAACCAACTGTTAGTCTGTAGGAGAGTTATCTTGCCATAGTGAACGTCAACAGTGTTTTTCTTGCTGTCAAGACATGTAAAACTTAAGTACACATGTGCTAGTTTTTAAATACTATGCATCGGCCCTGTGAGCCTTTAGTTCCTACCTCACGGGTGACTTAACATTACAAAAAATGAAGGTTTAGGCTTGGCAACAGATTCATGTTACCCAAAAAAGGCAGTTTAAAATTGTACTACAGGCTGCAGTGACAGGCAGAGACATGTTTTTACAGCGCTGCTTTAGTGGGTGGCACAATGAGTGCTGCAGCCCACATGTAGTATTTATTTTACAGGCCATGGGTACATGTAGTGCCATTTACTAGGGACTCACAATTTAAATGTGCCTATAAACTGTATACCAATTTTACCATGTTGGAGTGGGAGAGCAGAAGCACATTACCACTGGATATCAGGGCTGAAGTGAGCAGAGTGATAATGCCAACATAAAGGGGTTCAGCAAAATAATAGGGTAAATGAGGCAGAAATCTGGTGGAACACCACACAAAAGATGGGCATTTCTAACATATGCCCCCACCCCGCAGAAAGCAGTGAGGACTACCCACCACCATGGAAGTTCTCATCACCAAGGCATAACAACCTGGAAAACCATCAGCATTGGGGTGGTCAGTGACCGTCCTGACTCCGTCAGACGCGGTCGCTCCCCCTCGCACCCTGGCTTCAGCTTCCAGCATTTGGTATCGTTACCTGCTTTCTCTGTGTTACTGCTGCCACATTGCGCCCTTTGGTGCCTGCGCTCTTTCGTGTATTATTTAATTTGCCACATTGCCTGCTCTGTGTTACTGCTGCCACATTGCGCCCTCTGGTGCCTGCGCCCTTTCGTGTACTAATTAATTTGCCACATTGCCTGCCGCATTGCCGAATATAGCGATTGTTCCTGTCTGTGCCTGCGCCTCTGCAAACCCCATTTAAATCGTGTTGTTACCGCCATCTTGTTTGTTGTGCCTTCCAGCCCGCCCCTACACCCAGCGCCCACCTCCCAGCTGACCCTCCCTCGCCCCCGCCCCCTCCACCATCCTCATATGACAGATGCTTTTACACGCAGCGTTCACGCGCAGCGGTCGCGCCCCAGTTGCGCCGAAGGTGCGCCAAAGGTAAGCCCGTCTGCGCCCGTCCGCGCCTGGACCGCGCCCAGCGCCATGCTCCCTGGCCCCCGTCCTACCCACCCCACCCGCTCTACATACGACGCCTCCACCCTCTTAGCCCTAAACCCTGGCCGTCGCCCCAACTGCGCCCAAGCCGCTCCTGGTCACACCCATGGACCCTTCACATGCAACTCCTGCAAGTATGACGGCACCAAGACCAACTCCACATTCACGAACACCAACCAGAGATCTGACACCAACCTCCTAAAATGCATCCTGATCAACACCCGCTCGGTCCACAGGCACGCCATCGACCTTTGGAATCTACTAAACACCATCTCTCCGGTCGTCGCCTTCCTAACAGAAACATGGATGAACGCCTCTTCAGCCCCAGACATCACCATTGCCATCCCGGAAGGCTACAAGATCATTCGAAAAGACCGCACCCACCAAACAGGAGGAGGCATCGCTATCGTCCATAAGAATTCCATCCGCATCTCAACCAGCTCAGACGTCAACCTGGCTAGCGCCGAACACCTTCACTTCCAGATCCACACCGACCCCAAGACCACACTCAGAGGCACCCTCCTCTACAGACCACCAGGACCTCGTGCACAATTCAGTGAAGACATCACTGACTTTATCACCCCACACGCCCTCCCCTCCGAGGACTACATTCTATTGGGAGACCTCAATTTCCACCTGGAAAAGAGCAACGACAGCAACACCACCACCCTTCTGGACAATCTCGCCAACCTCGGACTCAAACAACTTGTTAATACCCCCACTCACTACGCAGGTCACACACTCGACCCTATCTTCACCTCCAGCAAACATATCTCCTTCAGTCACACCACAGTTCTCCATTGGATGGACCACAACTGCATTCACTTTGTCTACAAAAAGACCACAACCCACTACCATCCTCAACCTACTCTGCGAAGAAACTGGAACAAACTCACCATCGACCAGATCTCCTCATCGCTTCTTCAAAACCCCCCTACCCACTCTTCGAACCCCAACCAAGCAGCCATTAACCTCACTCAATGGCTAACCAACAGCGCCGACAACCTAGCACCACTGAAAAAACGCCAAATCAAACTAGGCAGCAAAAACGCCCCCTGGTTCAACGATGATCTTAAGAAATCCAAGAAACTCTGTCGCTCCCTTGAGAAGACCTGGAAAAAAGACCCAAACACCAACACCAGGGACGCCTTCAAAAACGCCACCCGCATACACCACCAACTGATCCGGACTGCCAAGAAAGCCGCATTCAAAGACCGACTAGAAAAAAACGCCCACAACAGCAAGGAATTATTCAACATCGTCAAAGAGTTTACCAACCCTACTGCCAACTCCAACGACATCACCCCCTCGCAAACCCTTTGCGACTCCTTAGCTTTGTTCTTCCATGACAAAATCGCAGACATCCACAACAGCTTCGACAACCAACCCGGAGACCAACCCACCCAACCTTCTGCCGTACCTTCACCCCCCTTGAACATCCTTAATGACTGGAACCCAATCTCCACTGAGGAAACCATCCGCCTGATGAACTCCATCCACTCAGGATCCCCCACAGACCCATGCCCTCACCACATCCTCAACAAAGCAGACTCCATCATAGCACCACACCTCCGAGACGTCATCAACTGCTCCCTGAACTCCGCCACCTTCCCGGAAAGCTGGAAACACGCCGACCTCAGCGCCCTTCTGAAAAAACCCACAGCTGACCCCACCGAACTCAAAAACTACCGCCCCATCTCGCTCCTTCCATTCCCGGCCAAAGTCATCGAGAAAGCTGTCAACAACCAGCTCGCCGCCTTCCTCGAAACAAACAAATCCCTCGACTCCTCGCAGTCTGGCTTCCGAGCCAAACACAGCACTGAGACAGCACTCATCGCAGCAACAGACGACATTCGAACTCTACTGGACAATGGAGACACAGTCGCCCTCATCCTCCTCGACCTCTCCGCAGCCTTCGACACAGTCTGCCATAACACCCTGTTACAACGCCTCAGAAACATCGGAATCCAAGGAAAAGCACTGGAATGAATCTCCTCGTTCCTTACCGGAAGAACTCAGAGAGTCCGCCTCCCACCATTCAAGTCAGAAGCCACTGAAGTCATTTGCGGCGTGCCACAAGGATCTTCACTCAGCCCCACCCTCTTCAACGTATACATGAGCCCCCTCGCGGCCATAGCACGCCAACACAACCTCAACATCATCTCCTACGCTGATGACACTCAACTGATCCTCTCACTCACCAAAGACCCAAACAACGCCAAAACCAATCTACACGAAGGAATGAAAGAAGTAGCCGAATGGATGAAGAACAGCCGTTTAAAACTAAATTCGGACAAAACAGAAGTCCTCCTCTTAGGATCATCCCCCTCTGCCTGGGACGACTCTTGGTAGCCAGAGGCCCTTGGAAAAGCACCCATCCCGACGAACCACACTCGGAACCTGGGCGTCATCCTGGACTCCTCACTCTCAATGACCAGACAAGTCAACGCAGTTTCATCATCCTGCTTCAACATTCTTCGCATGCTCATAAAAACATTTCGCTGGATCCCCACCGAAACTAGGAAAACGGTCACTCACGCACTGGTTACAAGCCGCCTGGACTACGGAAACACCCTATACGCCGGTACCACCGCAAAACTTCAGAAAAAACTCCAAAGCATCCAGAACACATCAGCCAGACTCATACTAGACATCCCGCGTAAAGACCACATTTCTGGTCACCTGAAAAACCTCCACTGGCTCCCCGTCAATAAGAGGATAACATTCCGCCTCCTAACCCACGCACACAAAGCACTTTACGATCTTGGGCCCGAATGCCTCAACACACGACTTTCCTTCTACACCCCCTCCCGCCAGCTACGCTCTTCCAACCAAGCCCTTGCTGCTGTACCTCGCATCAACAAAACCACCATGGGTGGAAGATCCTTCTCCTACCTGGCGGCTAAAACCTGGAACTCACTTCCCATTCACCTTCGCCTCACTCAGAACCACCTAGCTTTCAGGAAGCAACTAAAAACCTGGATATTCGACATGTAATTCCCCACCCTTCTTCAAGCGCCTTGAGACCCTCTGGGTATGTAGCGCGCTATATAAATTAACTGACTTGACTTGACTTGACTTGTCAGTGCCTGGGTGATATTCTACTGTAAAGCCCATTCACTGCAGGAAGATTGAGCACCTCAAAAGTTTTAGAATTTCACCCCTAAACTTCATCAGCTACATGAGGGATCTGTGGTCTGTCTGAACCCAGAAGTTAGCCCATAAAAAGGATGGTCTCAAATTCTTCAGTCACCAGCCCACTGCAAATGACTCCCTTTTTTGCACTCTACCTCCTTTCCCTGGGAAGTAGCTTCCTACTGCTGAAGGCTACAGTTTAATACAATCCCTCATCATTTAGCTGTGATAGGACATCCCCAAAGCCATTTTATGAAGCATTTGTCTGCCCTACAAATTTCCTTGAGAAGCTGTGTGCTTCGAGTATTGGTGCTTCCTTCGAGGAATCAAGTTCTTCCTGGCATACCTCCATCAAGAACACCTATTTTGGCAGCTTCTTGGAAGTCAGCTCAGTTAAGGCGGCCATAATGGTGCCATTCCCTTAACAAATCTCCTGTGAATTCCAGTGAGGCCTAAGAAAGCTCTCACCTCAGTTTGGGTCTTGGGAGTTCCCAAACCAGAATGCTCTATATCTTGGGATGGAAAAGCTGCGTTTTAAATACATTATATTGTTTTTTTTAAGCTTTTATAACTATTTATAATAAGGCAGGTGGTGCGTAATGGAGCTACGCAGAGTGTGCAGAGATTGTTTTAACCTCTGTGGTGCTCCGCATAGCTCTGCTACGCCCACTATGCCCAGGGTTAATAAATAGCCGTCCCACTTCCAGAGGACTACTGTGAGAAACTGGATTATTATTTGGGGTGACTGACTACCCATCTCAAGGAATAATCACAACACTTGTGATGGTGAACTCTCAAAGTCTATAAATTAACCTGGGCTCACCCACTTTTAGCAATGGCACAGAGTGCACAGGCTTAATTTAGTGCATTGAATACACTGGTGATGCAGTGCCAAAACAGTAATCATGGTAAATAAAAAAAAATGAAAAATAGATTACATTTAATAAACAAAATGACACAAGAATTACACAAATCCAATAAGGGGAAGAGGAGATATCAGCTTTTAATGTTTTAAGTAGAAATAACACCAAAAGCACAAAGCACCAATGATGGTCAATGATCGCAGTACACCATAATCTGGGTGCCATTTGAGGCTGACCGTGATGGAGCCAAGGGAAATTAACTGTACATGTTCATCCTGGTCCAACCTTTTGATTTAGTCCTTTAAGTCCCAATCTTTAAGCCCTGTACGTCCCAATCCATCCCATGATGCCCTAACCCATGGGGTAAATCCTTCCGGGGCCAACCCTACCTACTTTAAAATTTTCAAAATAGCAAAAGACTTCCTCCATGCTCAACTTAGGCTGTAAGCGCTGAGTGTTTGTGGGGGGATGTACTATGGTAATCTGAGTTTCCTCCTATATCTAACACTATAATCTAGTTTGGGGTAGATACTGTACTCTCAACAAAGACAGAGACAGAAATCTGGTAGGACTAAAGTATGGCCCTTCCCCATCCAGACTGTGGATACACACTAATTATCTTTGCCTCCTGGTTTCTCCTCTTTCAAGTGTGCTCTAAGTAGTATATGTAAACCATAGACATATGCCTGTTAGCACAAAAGCAGGTTCCTTTATCAACCAGACTGTGGATACACAAGAATTATCTTGAATTATCTATCCTATTATCTCCTCTTTAAGCATCCTCCAAGTGTTATATGTGGATCAACAGATCTATCAAGCAGAAGTTGACAGTTCAAACATGTATTATTATTGTATTATCATAAATCATTTTTGCAAAGTCATCCTGTGCCCTGGGCACCCCCCACTTATTTGCTGCCTGATACTAGTGGTCACTGACTCTGACTGACCCTGGACTCTGCCTAACTAGGCCCAGGGCCAGTTCTATGCTGGTAGAGACACTTAGAATACAGTAAAACACATATATACAGTAGGGTACACAACTGGTTAGGGTACCCCTATGCTTGGCATGACCTCCCTTATAAGACCCTAGCACATAATAGGGCAGGAGGATTGAAACTACCTATAGTCCCTAGAATATATTAGGGCATGGCAGTTTAGAGGCCAGCAGCCCTTTCTGCACTGGCATGTGTGCACTGCTGAAGCCTGAGGTCAGTTTAAAAGCAGCCCTGGGTTGCAGGACTGCTTTTAAAATGCAAATTGGTCTTTGGTGTTTCTGGGCACTTACAAATTGATAAAGTACAATGTGTGGGCATATTAGGTACCCCCAGGGTCTTGCCTTGGTGTCCCAGGGGTGGGGGGCTCAGGTATTAATATGGATGACCCTTACAAAATACGTTTTGGATGACTACCAATGGATTTTTAAGGGTTGTATCCAAGTGGATTGTGGGAATTGAAGTCCAAAACTTCCAAGGACCATCTTGGAGCTTCCAGACCCTTGAAGTAAGTGTTAGACACTTTGGGACCCTTTGGAGACTTCGGGAAGAGGTACCAGCGTTTGGAGCAACTTTGGAAAAAAGCTCCATCTCCATAGGCGCTAGTTAAGCCAGCAACCTTCAACTGTGCGCGGGGCTGTTTTCCAGGTTCGCCCCACTAAAAAGATCAGGGGGTCTGACTTCCAGAGTTTGACTGGTAGTAAGCATAAACCCAAGCCGGCAACCCTCACCTAACCTGGCCTGGTGAAAAGCAGCGAGGGACACAGCAAGCAAAAGCCCTGTCAAAGTTTCTAAAACCAAAAATAGGAGAGGTGGCCGGGATAAACGGCAAGAGTCAATCCACCAACTTTCAACCATGCACCGGCCTAGATCTCTGGTTTGTCCCGCTGCAAAGCACTATAGGTCTGGCCTCCACAAGTTTGGCCGGGAGCTCGTCGCTAGGCAAGACTGCGAACCCTCACCAAATCCCGACCGGCTGAGAGCTTTGAGGGACCCCAAGAAGAAAAGCTTCAGAAAAGTTTTTAAGCCAGAAGGTAAAAACTCTGACCGAGACCTACCACTAGGGGTAGTCGCGCAGGGCTCCATCGCGGTCGGTTTGAAATTTTGAGTTTGACCCAGTCCAACACAACCAGATGTCTCAATTGGCGATATAGAGTACTATGTGCTATATAGTGGTAAATCTTTGAAAATTAATTTCTCCGGTTCCCTACATTGGATTTTTTTGTTTTGGTGTCATTATAAAGATAGGGGATGTCTAGTTTGGACCAGTTTCTGGACATGACTTGGGGCCTGCTGACACCAAAGATGATGAAGAGTAATTTGGTATGGAAAAGCGCACTGCAAAGTGATCTGACGAAAGTAATTGCAGGGAAGGGTCCGTGGTAAGATCTTTAATGTTTGAGAAAATCTGGTCTAGAAGATGTCAGAGGTACCTTCCTAAATGTTACTTTCCTTAATATTTATCTGAAAAAATCTGACTTCACAATAGGATTGGGTTTTTAATAACTATTAAAAATAGTGGCTTAATAATTCCCTAGCTCATTTTCCTTTCCTGAGATACAGTATTAGGGCCTGAATCACAAAGAAAAACTTACACTTTTTTCATATGAAAAGGGTATTTACTAGTAGTATCATTCCATCTGCGGAGTCTATAGACATAAAAAGATAGGAGACTGTATTATCTTTTTAGGTGCTGTCTAATTAAAAGCTTACACCTAAATACCAGGCACCCTGCTTTGTGGGGTACTAGCCAGCGTAGGGCTGACTTACTAATACTTAAAAGGGAGGTTTTCACTTGTCAAATGGGTTTATTTTGACAAGATGAATTGCAGTTTTTACACTGCTCCAGTCAGGCTACATTAGAAGGCTTAAAGCCATGTTTATACTGTTACTTTAGTGGATGGCACAATAGGTTCTACAGTCCACTAGTGGCATAACAGCCAGGCTCTAGATACACTTTTTAATGTATGCAAGGGACTTATAGTCAAGTTAAATATGCCAATTAGGAATATGCCAACTCGGCCATGTTTATAGGGGAAGCGCAGGCACTTTACTACTGGTTAACAGGCGTAAAGTGCACAGCAAAAATATAGGGTCAGGCAAAAGGTGAAATGCCTGGAGTGGCCATGCAGAAAAAGTGGATTTCCTACAGTTATAGTATATTTTATCAAAATTGAAGTTCAGGAAGGCTGAGGAGTATCCCAGTAAAACAATTCAATGTTCATGGGTTAATTTTGGGGACGTTCAGCAACACCTACAACCATCTGTTAAGATATCATTTGAAAGTAAAATGCTAGTAACAACAGAGGCTGAAGTCTGTTGTTCTAATACATGGATGAAATATAAAAAACATTGTACTACCTATGTTAAAAAAGTAAATATGTCGAAAAGATTTCCCAAAAATAGTTTAACGTGTGCTAATTGTTTTCAATAAATCTCCATAAATTACATACCTTCCTGCTTTGTATTGAAGTGTGTACTGCTATAATTTGTTGTGGCATTAAAATATATGTGATAAATTAAAAACTCACAGAGCAATTTTATGACCATATAGCGGAACATGGTTGAAGGGCGAGTTATTCAATAAGGTCATGGAACTCCAAGGTGACTTGAAATATGGTGAACAGCCTTTACCACGCGGCTGTTACACCGCCGTGCCATTACAACGCGGTCTTTTCAACGCAAGTCGTTACCACGACTTGCGCTGGAGGACGCTGCAGGACAAGGAACTTTTTAATTTACTATCCAACACCTTCCCTACTGTACGTAGGCTGGTATTGGAATAGTAAATTAAAAAATTCCTAAGTCTGCACCCCCTCCAACGCAAGTCGTGGTAACGACTTGCGTTGAAAAAAACGCGTTGTAACGGCACGCGTTGTAAAAGTACGCGTTGTAATGCTGTACATCCTTGCAATATCCTTATAATGCATGACATGGGTACTTCATTGCTTATAATACATGGTCAGAAAATCACTTTTTTCAAAAATAGCTTAAAACTTTGGTGACGTATTCTTTATATAAAGAGATACTATGAGTGTAGATATGAAGAAGAATAAAAGTGGAATCTAGTGTGAAATTAAACGCATGAAAAAGCAGGTAGTAATTTGTTGCACTGAGGTATTTGTTTAAAGTAAATAATGTTTAAACAAAGCTTAGGCTCAAAACACAAACATATTGCCATATATATTTCCTTTCTGCTCCTCACAGTTTCTTTTCTGAAACCAGATCAGAAGAAGGAAAAGCCAGTTCTTGTTTATCTTTTTTAAACCGCAGCTTTATGTTCCGTGGCCTGCTTTTAATCTTGGTGCTGACTCTGGCAGTTGGCGTTATCATTTTAGAAGTCAACTATGAAAAGGTATTACAGTTGAGAAGATACGTCATTTCATTATTATAGGTGACTTTAAATATGACAAGTTACCTGTAGTAATAAAATTAGAAACGTTTTTGTACAGGGATTGTAGGTTCCTATGTATTATAATTTGTTTAGGAGTAGTAGGTTGCACATTTCAGTTACTTCGAACTATATTTGCGGTAGATAATTTGATTTCCAAGTGATACGTTGAATAATGCATAACATGGAGTCACTTGACAGATTCTATTAAATTAACCAGCTAGTTTACTTTTCTGAGGTGTCATAAATGTTCACATTCATAAACGCTGCATAAAAAGTGCTTTTTGGCTCATGCTTAATAATTTCTGTCTTTGGTAGTTGTGTTGTTCACTTCAAACAACTGAAATGTCAAAATTCATGGTAATTGTAAATAGCAAACATGGACATATTACATGTACATCAATTATTTTGTAATCCAAAGCATTCTAATGCTTTAATATTCCACTGAATAGATTTGCTACATAGTTTCAAGGAACATATATTGTTTGGAATCAAACAAATCCTTTGCGAAAAGTATAATGAACATAAGATATTGACTGGCAAAAAATCATGCCATCTGTGTGTCATTACAAAAACAATTTGGCCCGATAGCGGTAATGTATTTATGGAGAAACACATGCTCCTTGAATTTCACATGTATTTTTGGCAGATATTTCAACTTAACATGACATTCCTCATGTTCAGAATCTTAGAAACTATAGTTTTGGATCTTTTGCTGCTGTATTCCATTGCAAACAATATGTCAATTACCCAGATTGTAATATAATGACAAATATGTTGCCTTGCACCTTGCCAGAAAATACCCATGTGCGTTGAATCTGCCTTGTTGTCTTAGCAGGTGTAAGTGAATAAAATCTTTATCTTTCCGTTTACATTGAGAGAAAACATATGAGTGTGAACAATGATGCCACTGCAGCTAAAAAAGTTGAAACCTGTTTTCAGATGTTTACATTCTTTATTTGCTGCAAAATCTTGTTCGCAAATTTTAACTAGGATTTTTATGACTAGGATTCAACTTTGCAAACTGATCTATGTACCTATAGGTCAGTTAAAAAAAAATCTGAATTGGAGTGGGTTGCAATCCAACATACCTCATAAATATTCAATAATATTCAGTAAATGAGAATTTGCGATGCCTATTGAATACAGTCACAGGGATTGTGGCCAGTAAGAGTCACTAGACCACAATTTATCAAATTGCATTTAAGTAAAGACAATTTTTTAAAGTAGCGTGATGTCCATAAAGGAAATCTGCATGCTTTAAATAAAATGTTTGTTAGTTTCTTTGAGATTTGGCAGTGGTCTTTTGGACCAATGCGTACTCCCCTATAAATGTTGAGCCCAGTTCACTAAGTAGAAGGGGTCCAAAGTGGGGCTTTTCTATTCTGTGAATAAGTTACCATCCCAACTTGGGAGTGGAAATGCTTCAGTGGTGTGTGATTGAAGTTCTGATTGCACCCCATTGATACATAGGGTACCGATTCACAATTTTTAAGGAAAGCTCTCGATATGCCCCTTCCAAACTGTGAATCTTTAAATGTTGGAAAATGACGCTCTGAATGGTCACCCCAAACTTTTTACCTTTCTCCTCCTTTTTTGTAACTTTTTTTATGTTACCTATAGGACTCCTGGCACTTTACCACTGCTGACCAGAGCTAGAGTGCATATGCTCACTCCTCTAAACATGGTATAATTGGTTTACACCTGTTTGGCATATTTGATTTACTTGTAAGTCCCTTGTAAAGTGACATAGCATATACCCAGGACCTGTATAATTAAAGCAACTGGTGGGCCTGCAGCAGTAATTGTGCCACCCACAGAAGTAGCCTTCAAACCTGCCTCAGGCCTGCCACTGTAGTGCCTGTGTGTGCAGTTTACTGCCACTTCGAATTGGCATTTAAAACTACTGGCCAAGCTTGAAACTCCTCTTCTATTACTCATATGTCACCCTTAAGGTAGGTCCTATATATCCCCAATGGCAGGGTGCTATGTAAGTGAAAGGTAAGGCACATACTTGTATGTTTGGCATGTCCTGGTATGGACAAACTACACATTTTTAGTCTATTTTCCGGAATCCAGTTTGTAGTAAGGCACTTATGTTCTTAGGAACAGATAAGTCCTTTTTAAAGGTTTTTGTTAGGGTATGGATGGTAGGGGGATCTAAGGGAATGTCTAGAGGTTAGTTATAGTTTTAATTGTTTATTTTGTACATTTAATTGTGGTGTTTTTCACTAGTGTGTAGGTTTGCGCTTTTGTACTCTGTTTTAGTAATGTATTGATGTTTTGATATAATGTGTTATGTTACTTGCTATATGATGATTAACTGTAATATATATGTACTTTTGGGAATGTATTATTTTGTGCAGGGTTAGTTTTGTTTATAACAAACCAATATTTTTTTTATTTTGATTTCCTTTTTTTCGGGTTTTCTTAAGCATTTTTGTTTTTAAACACTTTTTTGTGTTTTGTAAGTGTCCTAAATACTTTGGATTGCTTCGAAGGATCTATTTTGGATTGGTTACATTTTTGCATTCTTTTTGGGCTATTTGGATAATATTTTTCTTGTTTTTGGTATAGTATACTTTTTGACTACTTGAATATAGGGGTGATCTGCGGCCACAGAACAGTAAGTCATGTTTATTTTATTTGCTTTGGGTGGGAAATGTCATATTTTATAATTTTGTATAACTATTTTGTGATTCCTAGTTGGAAATGTGTATTTTATGTGTTGTAACTATTCTATGTAACAGATTTAACTTTTCTTTGAGCTTTTTGGTTAGTGAAATAATTCATATATTATTTTTTTACTTCAGCCTTATTTAAGATTGGAGTTTTATTTAGGTTTGAGTGACCTAATAAAATATTATGCTTATTATGAAAAATTATTTGTCAGGTTGCTTAAGATAATAACGTTTTTGGGGAGTATTGTAAGTTAGGATTTATTTTATTTAAAATGACGTTTTAGTTTAAATATAAGTTTTACTCACTTTACAAGGGCAGTTGTTGAGTTGTATATATTTGTTTTGTAAGGGGCAGGGCATCTGGCAGAGTTTCCTTGTTGCAGCTTTTGGTATTTTTTTAAGTGTTCAGTTGATGAAATGTGTGTAACCTTTTATATTGTTGATATAATTGTTTGTGTGATTTTATTGGTTAAGTTTCTTTACAGTTTGATTTTCTTGGTTAGTTAAAAAAAAATTAATATCTATGTTCTTGCATGGTAAATGCTAATTTAGATTTTATTTATAATGTTTAATATGTAGTTCGATAGTTTTGATTATGTCAGTTTTCAGGGTGAATCCAAATGACTTTGGTGAAAGTTGGCGTTCATCTCGGTTAAGGCTCATGTTAGTGAACTAGATTTACACTAGTTTTTTATACATGCCTTGCTGCCACAGTCTCATAGTTTCAGCTGCTGGTGGTACAGCATGCCAAATATATGAGTGGTGTAAGTTCCCCTATAATATTGTAACTGGTATTTTATTTTCCTGGGATGGGTAACCCTACATGTTCATGTATAAACTGATCTGTGAATGGCAAGGTGCATGGAGTCCCCAGGCTTATGGAATGAAACCTTAGCTTTAAGATATGTGCTAATGCAACTGCTAGCTGCAAATATGTTTCTGCCTCAGAATGAAAACACTGTGTTGACACATTTAATTCTGTATGCTGGAATCTTCACATAAATACTCATTAGAACATTGGTGCATGGTATCAGACCAGCAGATATCTAAGTTTCCCCTACTGCAGCCCCAGGCAGTGGTCTTAGCGCTAGCTGCAGCCTTCTACTATGAGTACCTCAACCAATTAACACTGAGAGCTGTACACATTCAAGAGGAGGGGTAGCATTATGTGTGACCCCTGCTTTCACCTCTACGTTGGATTATTTTGTCATGCCCTTATCTCTCAGATATCTGCATACATATAAAAGGTACAGTGTAGCTGTTTGGTTTGGAGGTTGGGAAGGGCATCTAAATCCATCAAAGACTGTTTTTCATTGTGCCAAAATATGAAATAAGGCATCAAAACAGTATTCCTCCTAAATAGGCAAGTTGCCAAGATTTTTTATAAACCAGTACTGGAATAAACCAGTACTGGAATGAACCTGTACAGGACCTCAGACTTGACATGTTGAAGTTGTGGAGTCACCAGGACAGGAAACTATATGTGGCCACACTCTTCCATCTGGAATGCAGTTTTACCCTAGACAACTTGCCTTATGATTGATGAAGAGGTTCCTAAAGAGACAGAAGTATTTTTGCTCTTCCACCCCCTAACACGATGGCTATCCTGTGCCATAGCTGGTTTGCCTGCCTCCGTCATGCTGGGCAGCATGCCTAGGGAGTCAGGTTCTTCCCCATGGTGTGCTCTGAGGATGTTTGAAAATGCCTGTGATTGTCTAAAGACTTTTGAAATACATAAAGTCCATCAGTATTGATCCCATGTGAGCCCCGAACAAGAGATGTCGATTTGTACTCTCATGGACTGAGGTTCTCCTGCCTTGGTAGCTACTGAACCTATTTAGAAGGGTGCCCTGAATTCCTTCACACCCACAACAAAAGAATTGTTTGATTGTGACGACTGGTTCCCAAACTACTTTTAGCCCAAAAGTGGCTACAAACAGCAGTAAAGCTACAGGCCTGAACTCCAACTGATATTATATACATGATAATCAATGTATGTGCTGTCTCACAATTTTCACCAAGCAAAATTTGTAACTGCTAACTCTCATTTAGCCCCTGAAAGTTCTTCCTAGTCTTCTACTAGTCTTATACTGTTGCTGGGCCTGATTTCCTTCCCCCTCTTTCTAATTGTTTGTCTGGTTTGGCTTGGGCTGTTCTTGCTAACAACTCTTCTCCTACCACTCTTCAACTTAGTCTACTCTTGCAAGACTAAGGCCCTGATTATTTGTGGCCGGTAAAGTCCGCGTGCATAAACGCCTGTTTGTTCACGGGCCGGAATTATGAGTTTGGCTGTATTTAACGCACCCGATAAATCTAGGATGTGGAAAATACCTCAGATGTCATAACATTTTAGCAGGCTAAACCTGCTGAAATTTAACGGGGGAAATTTAGCATACCATGCAGATTTTGGTGTGTTAAACACTACACAAACTCGTGATAGGTGTTGACACAGACCATAAATACCGTAGCATATGATATTGTTATTTATCATGTGTGATATATAACATCTAAACTCGTATTCAGGGTCTCGGACTAGTGCTAGGGCTGTTCTTTTTGTCCTTCATGTACAACTCTGCGGAATCAAGAAATGAGACTGGAGTGGACAACATCATCCACCATCACCCATTATTTCCTGGTTTATTGTTTTATAGTCAAACTCTGATCTTGGATGTGGATTGACGATAAACAGCTTTAGTTCAGGCAGAACAGTCCACTATCCTTTCTTTAACTACAACTATGGTGAATATTAGGTAGGACTGAATATCTGGCTCAATACTCAGGTTCTCTGTAGGTGGTGGTGGTAGCAAGGTTAATGGTAACGGAAATAAGATGCAGTTTGTACTTTCAGTGTTTTTTTAAAGTTTATTTCAGAACACAACTGGATCCCATAAATTCCACGCATAGTTGTTTGCACTGGGTCTTTTTAGACTAGGACTGGCTTTAAAGAATCCAGTTAGAAAAATACATACATCTTTAACCAATGCTAAATACACAACATAGTACCTGAGTGGTACACCACTTTTCCTTATGCGCTTTCATAATGGTGCAAGTGCCATGTGAATGTGTCATTGCATTGTCCCATTCTGTAATGCAACACCGTGTCATGTGCTTTCTCAACAGGACTATGAAAATGTGTATCTCTTAAGGGTGAATGAACTCGCTGTTGATTCGTGTGGATGGTTCTACCTATATTTTAATGCTCCCAAGAATAGTCTTTCATTTTTCAAGCTCCAAACTAATTTCCCTATCTTTTTTGTTGGGTATACTGTGTTGCTTATTTGGAAATGTCAAACTCTCCACCCCAGATCCCAATATTCTTGGTTAAGCTACATTTTTTATTTATTTTATTTATTGAAGTTTTGTATAGCGCTAGCTGGACCCAGAGGTATCAGAGCGCTTCACAGCAAATATACATAAAACAACAACAAGCAGGAAATAGAGTCCGTGCAACAGTAACTTGAGCGGAGTAAGGGATGGTGATCTGGCGAGAATCAAATTGTTCAAGGTTCCGCTAGAAAGCTGACTACCATTGTCCCGTATGAAGGTCATCTTAGGCACCAGAGTGTTCAAGGAAGAAGGCTTTGAGTAGCGATTTGAATTGCGGGAAGGAGGCAGTCATTCTGATATGAGGGGGGATGGAGTTCCAGATTCTGGGGGCATTCCCCGCAAAGGATTTATTAGATGTTTTTCGCTTCTGTGATTTCAGAGGGATGAGTAAAAATGTGCTGGAGCTTCTGAGGTTCCTGGACTGACCCGCCCTTTTGAGTTTAGAAGCCAGGTATTCCGGTTTGCCTGTATGTAGGGCTTTATGAGTGAGGCAGGCTGTGCGGAAGTTGGCTCTTTGGACAATCGGGAGCCATTTCAGTTCTTTGAGTGCTGGGGAGATGTGGTCAAATTTCTTTGTTCCTGTGACCATTCTTGCTGCTGCGTTGAGGGTGGAGGTGAGTGGTTCCAGGTGCGTCTTGGCCGTTCCAGTCAGCACTGCGATGCCATAGTCTATTCTGGAAAGCACAAGTGCCTGGGTGGCCTGTTTCAGGTCTTTGGGGGGGAGGAAGGGTTTGATCTTGTGTAGAAGTTTCAGGTTCAGGAATGTGCTTTTGGCGGTATTAGAGATGTGTTTGTTCATGTCCAGTTTGGAGTCGAGGGTGATTCCTAAGGATTTTGCGGAGTTTGTTGGTGTCAGAGAGACATTGAGAGCATTTAAGGCTTTGAGCCATTCCACTATTTGTGGGTTTTCATCTTTGTTCGATATTAGGAGAACTTCTGTTTTTTCTTCATTCAGTTTGAGGTGGTTGGCTGTGAGCCACTGTTGGACCTTCATGAGTGTCGCATTTAATCTGTGAATGTCTGCTATCGAGGTGGTTTTCAAATATAGTTGGGTGTCATCTGCGTAGAGGTGGAATGGGATGTTGGAGTTCCTTAGGAGTGAAGTGAGGGGCTCCATGTAGATGTTGAAGAGTTGTGGAGAGAGTACTGACCCTTGGGGGACTCCTCTGCTGACGGGGAGGGGGTCAGATTCGAAGCTGTTGATCTTTATTTTTTGGGTGCGGTTGTTCAGAAAAGAGGAGAACCATTTTAAGACTGTCTTTTCGATGCCCGCTCTCTCTCGGAGGGCATTAAGTAGGAGGGAATGATCCACGGTGTCGAATGCAGCCGAGAGGTCAAGGAGGATAAGAAGGCTGCATTGGTTGGAGTCGAGTGACATGTGCAGATCATCTAGGACATTTAGGATTGCGGTTTCGGTGCTGCAGCCCTTCCTGAACCCTGATTGGTGCGGGTCCAATAGATTGGAAATCTCCAGATGTTGGGTTAATTGTGCAAGCACGCATCTTTCCAGAATTTTGGCTAGGAACGGAAGGTTTGAGACCGGGCGGAAGTTGTTCAGGTCAGTGAGATCAAGGCCAGGTTTTTTTAGAAGAGGAGTGACTTGTCCTAGTTTGAGGCAGTCGGGGATGAAGCCCTCTTTCAAGGAGCTGTTGATGATCTTGGCCCAGATTGGGGCTAGAGTGAGTTTCATATCCTTTGTCAGTCTCCAGGGCAGTTGATCGAGGGAATGAGATGATGGTTTAGCGGCAGCGATAAGATTGCTTATCAATTCTTCCTTAATCGGCTGGAAGGAAGACCAACGGATAGATGGGATTACAAGGGTGTTGAGGTTGGGTGAAGGATTCGTGCTGAATGAGCGATCAATTTTGGCGATTTTTTCATTGAAGAAACTAGCAAAGTTTTCGCACAGGGTCTTCGATGCTACTATGTTGGATGCCTTAGGGATGGAAGTTTGATTCCTGATGATGGTAAAGAGTTCTTTGGAGCGGTTTTTGGCGTTGTCAAGGGCGGAGCAGAAGAAGGATGATTTTTTGCTTTTGATGTGGGTATAATAATTTTTGCGAGCTGTCTTGAGGTGGTCCCGATGGAGGGTGGTAGGGTTGGTCCTCCAGGTTCTTTCCAAGTATCTTAGATGTCTTCTTTCCTCATTAATGTCAGTCGAGAACCAAGACCTGGAGGGGATGCTTCTGGGTTTTTTTAGTTTCAGAGGTGCGAGCTGATCCAGGGCGATCTCAAGGTTGGAATGGTAGAGTGAGGTGAGATCTGACGTTGAGAGGGACTCCTTCGTGTTCGGGAGGAGTGAGCTGAGACCTTCTTCTAGCTTGTCTCGGGGGATTCTAGAAGTGTTCCTGACCCACTTAGGGGGGGCTTGGGTGGGTGGGAGGGATAGGGCTGGCTGAGTAATCTGAAAGAGAATGATGTGGTGGTCTGACCAGTCAACCGGTATGATGTGATCGATCGAGATTGCATTTTTGTTCGCAATGATGGCATCCAGGGTCGCTCCTCTGTAATGCGTTTCTTCTGAGCAGTGTTGGATCAGATCATTGGCCTGCAGAAGGGAGTTGAGAGATTGAATCAGCGGGTTAGTGGGTTCGTTCCATCTGAGGTTGAGATCGCCTAGAATTAGATTGTCGTCGCTGTTAAGAGTTGATTGGGTGATGAGATCTGACAGTTGAGTTCTAAATTCGTTGGAGTTGCCTGGGGAATGGTATAGGAGATGGCATTGACGTGAGCTCTGACATTGAGATTTGATGTTGATCGACAGGCATTCAAAGGAACTGTACAGGCCGGAGGGAGCTTCGGAGATGGAGAGGTCATTTTTGTGGATAATTGCTATGCCCCCACCTTTGTGTATGGGTCTGTATTTACGGATGATTGAGAATCCGGGCGGGACCAGCATGTCCAGAATGGGGAGAGATGCGGTGTTTAGCCATGTTTCCGTGATGAAGGCTACATCCAGGTCATGGGAGAGGATGGCTTCGGCTATTTCCGTTGCATGTTTGACTGTGGACCGGCTGTTGATAAGCATACAGTTCATGGGGGGTATTTCTTTCGCTTTAATCTTGTCGGGTTTGGCTCTGGGTATGGAGGAAAGAAACGGTGGAGGTCTCGTGGCTCTGCTGGGGGGGGGTTTCTACCTACACCGGTGATGACTTGTATCGAAGAGGAGAGAGTCGAGTTCGTGTGTGGAGCCTGGGCTGACTGGTTCGGGGGGAGTTCGTACGAGGCAACGAGTGCGCTCACTTCCTGGGGAGAGAGGGAGTCGGTAGTTCTTCTGGGAATGATAATTCGAGGTTCCGACAGGTCCTTAGTGCGAGGGTGCAGGGGATCTGGGTGAGGGTGGACCTGGATGGTGTTGGGATAGTCATTCCTGGGGAGGGGAGGGGAGGAGGGATGTGGGGTGGAGGGGATGGAGGAGAGGGCATCTGGAGATTCCCTAAGGCAGATAGGGTTTCTTTCAGGCCTAGGATCAGGGTCGCGATCTGCGCCTCAATAAGGTTCAGGCGATGCGCCATCTCGGGTGAGGTGGATAGGAGGGGGGGATCTCTGTAGGGGGAGGGTCTCTGCGGGGAAGGGGCTGAGTGCTAGTTGTGGTTTGGGAACTGGGGTGAGGGGGGGGTGGTTTCTTTGGGGATGAGTGGGGGGCTGAGTACTTGAAGTTAGGGAGTGCTGGGGGGAGGACGGGGGAAGGGGGGAAGGGGGAGCTGGGGAGTGAGAGGATGCAGGATTGGCATAGTGGGAGAGCAAGGGGCGTTGTGGAGGCTGGGGTGGATCTCTAAGGGTGGCGGATAGGTAGCTAGTGGTGTTTTGGGAGCTGGGGAGCGGGGGTTTGGGTGTCCTTTGGGGATGAGAGGATGGCTGGATAGTGAGAGGATGGGAGTGTGGGGTGAAGGCCGGAGGTTGGGAAATAGGGGGAGCTGGGGCTGATGGTGACATCTGATTGGTGGCGAGACTAAGTGACGTAGTGAGGGGCTGTCGGGGTGGCGGGAGCATGCTCTGTGGACCGGGAGTTAGTGCGGAGCTAGTAGGTGGGGAGGGGGTGCTTTTGTGGGGGTAATGGATAGTGGCCATCTTGAGGGTGGGAAGAGAGAGTCGAAAAACTCTAGGTTTTCGTCTTTCGCCTGAATTAGAATGGTGCCATTCTCATAGATGGTGATGGAGATGTCTCCGGTCAGAGATTGTTGGATCAGAGGGGCGATGGTTAGTTTGCGATTACGTTCGGTGAAGGTCGTTTTGGAGACGGGGAGGGATGAGTAGAAGGTGGTTGCCCAGACGTCAGGTCTGTTGGTGTGGAAAATGAGGTCCATTTTCCTCTGTCCTCTGGTAGTGCAGTGGTAAGTGTCAACAACTAGCGTTTCGGGGTAAAGTCTAATTGTATTCTTTTTGAAGCGTTTTTTTGCTTATTTTTTACATCCCTAAATTAATACTTGGTTTGTCAGCCTATATTTTATCTTTAAGGGCATTCATAATTTTCATGGGGATCATCTAAAGTTTCCATGAAACAGGTCCTTTACTTAACGTATGACAAGGCACAATATTTCTTTCACCAAATGCGTCAGTGCTTAAGTATGTGATGTCTCCACCCTGCATCTAATTTCAAGAAGGTAGAAAGTCAAATGTAGCCTTTTATTGATTTGGGAGTTACTCCAAGAGTTAGTCTCCTAATGGATAATATTTCTGCTACAATTACTACCTTTCTTGCATTCCTTACCATTTATGAGCAATATCACTATCTTCCACATGTTACAACTGACAGATATGTATTCATCTTAAGTCTTGCACTTATGTTAGATGATCCAATACAGGTACAAAAAACATATATCCTTTCACAGCAATCACACTCCCAGTAGACAACGCGCATAGATCTAGATATTTTGAAGCTTATATTTTTGGAGCTCTGATTATCAGTTGTACGCAGGGCAGATATAACCCATGAGGCAGACAATTGATGAATGGTCATATATCGTCTTCATATATATATAGATATATATATGTATAAGGAAAAGGGGAAACTCAGTAATTCTTAGACCTCGGTAATCTAGTAATGTTGCAAAACAGGGGTCCCTAAAGGGGGAAGTGTGAACCTCTACTTCCTTGGAGAGAGTAATTAACATCATCAAGAGATTGGTTCCATTTCTCATTTGGACAGTTGTATTTCAATTTTTTAACAAATAGAAAAAAATCATTGCAGCTTTATACTTAAATTGATTGTAAGTAAAAAGATGATTCGAAATGGTGCAACAATGCAGTGGAAGTGAACATAAGTGAATGTAAAGTCTGTTGGTACTATACAATCTATGTACATAAAATAGTGACTGATCATTCAAGGATACATAGGTAGTTGGTACACAAGCTGACAAAGAGTGAAATACTCCAGAATAAAAAAAACAGTACACCACTTTATTATGTCAAGTCGACGTTTCAACCCTAAGCACATAATGTAGACAGGGTCTTCAGCAGGAAGTAGTTTTGGGAAGCACCTGCCTATTTTATAGGATTAATTCGGAGATATTTACTGAGAGCAGTTGACGCATGGGTTGCTTCAGAGGGAAACTGATGCATGGGACGGCCCAGTAGTGGCTGGGATTGGATACGTGGTGTGGTCCCCAATTAAGCAATGATACCTCCAACTAATGATAGGACAAGGCTCAAATAAATCAAGAATGAAAAGCAATTCAAATGCCTGTGATTGCTATATTGTAGGAACAAAGTTGCAGTGGGTAGCATGGAAATCTTTCACAACGGTTGCGAGGCTGCAGAGTTTATCATTTCGAATTAATTGAAGAACATCGGTCCGCACAACTGATTCCTGTTCACTGAAGTATATAGCTTCTTCAAGCATCTTTTTACATATCAGCGTTAGCTCTCTGTTGTGACTATTGTTTCAATTTACAACAGATACTTAGAGAAGGCTTTGGTTTGGCCCCTTGCTCATAAATGGATGCTTTGTTGACTAGCTCAGGTGTCTGCTTTTGATTAAATGCCTTTCCTATGTGTTCAATGAAATTTTGCAAAGCGAATTGAAATGGGAAAAAAGGTTAGGACAAACCTGGCTGCCGTTTGCTCTGCTATAAAAGTAAAGCAGCATCAACAAAGTTTACAAATAGAAATCTCCAAGAGTGAGCTAAAGGCGCCTTTGGCAAAGAATTGTCTAACAAAAGTGAATACCAATGCCTAAGAGAGAAAAAATCGGCACGTTTTATGTTAAATGCATGGCAGAATAAAGTGTGTTATCCATATGTGGATACCCTACCAAGCCAGATGTTAAGAAACAAAATGCTGAGAGTAAGAACTGGACTCAACCCTTGCAAGATAAGTGTTTTCACAAAGGCAACAAGGATTGGTATAAGAGGGAATTGTACTTGTGGGTTGAACACCAAATGCGACATGTTGCATATTTTGTTGGATTGCTTAAAACTCAAACAACAGCGGCAACAATGGTTGCACCAAATATTCTTGAAGTATGAAATTATGACTCGAGGGCATGCCGTAGAATTTTTAGCTGAGATGCGCTTTTTTTAGTCATAGCATTTGCTTTTGGAAGAATTATGAGGGCAGTTAGTGCAGTAGGAGTGTGGATGTCTTTTACATACTTATGGGCAGATTTTATTGGAATATATATTTTATCTGAATAATTTATGTATTGTTTTATTAGATGAACATTATTATTATATATGTGTTTCACCATATTGTATTGCTGTATTGTTTAAAGGCCATTGGTCTAAATAAACATGTCTTTGATTGATTGATTGACTATCTGTTCTTCTGTTTGTCTGCCCTGGAGCATTTATGTCTCACATCCTTCTGATAGTATGAGCTTGTCCTTCCAATGCTGAATTTAGGGTACTCATTATTTTTCTTTTGTAGAGAACACTCTATAGAACTACATGTGGTTCCTCACTCCTCACTTATTTCTTTGCTTTTCCAACTGTGTGCTCTCTTTTGACTCCTATGCCTACTTGCTATTTCTCCCCATCTTGCCTCCCTGTTCCGCCCCCATTTTGAATATAATGTTTTTCATCTCAACTTATTGTGTGTCTTTTACAAGGACAGCTGCAAAGTGTTACTGCGCACTTGGTTACGTAAGAACTGCCATGCACGTGTTTTGCACATTTTAAAAATCTTTATATTTTCTACAGTGTTAGAAAGGTAAACTAAAAATGAGTGCAGGACTACAATGCATCATGAATGATGTATGCACAAACATGCATCATGATGCATGCATTTGTGGTATGATGCATGTATGCTTATGCATCAAGACTCATGCAGGTGCATAGGTCATAACAAATATATGCATGTTACCATACACATGCGGATGTGTCCAGATGCATGTGTACACATCAGCGGCCATCATGGAATGGTGTTTCTTTACTAGAAATCCCATGGCAAGGCTGCTGGCTATGTGTCGACATGAATTTGCATGCATCTAAATGCGTGCACCAATGAAAAATGCATTGGTACAGTCAATAGATTGGACCCTTAGAGCTGAAATCTAGTGGTTATTCTAATGCTTGCTTAGTAAGTTGTTTCATAGGCCTTGCCATTGTGTGTATACACAAAATTGATAAAGGGCGTTGTATCTTTCTCTCCTTGGTTCTTTAAAAATTGAACCTTGAACCTATTTGGTCTGGCCTACTGTTACATGCTTTGCTATTTTTATAAAGGTAATGATTTCTTAGTCTGATATGCTAAGTCTGACACATTATGTGTTTCTGGCAGCATATGTGAACCCTGAGAAAATAACATTTTGCTGACATGATGAATTTCCTGTTCAGACCCTGCTATAAGAGACAGTGCTTCTGGTGAGTTTGGTTGTTAATATAACAGTCTTTTACAGCTTGGCCCAGTGCTGAAATTGTTTGTGTATATAAGACTGCGTATGTTAATCAGAAACCGACTACCTGCATCTTCCTCTCTGATCTCTTCCTGTAATTTTGTCAGGGCTGCAAGAATTATGTAGCAGGAAGGGGCAAATTCTGTGGCAAAAGGGCAAATACGTAGTACATTCTCTGCCAGTATTATTGTGATCCATCGGATCCGCCCCCAAAAATGTTTTGTGGGATTAGCAATGTATGCACATTATATGGCAGTAGCGGTAAAACAGTAATTAGGCTGTAAACACTCCAGCCACAGGATAGCATAAACCCACTGGCCCTCATAGTGGCCCTTATTATAGTAAAAATGCATTAATGGAAACTAAATAAAATGCAAACATTCTAATTCCAGCTGAGGTTAAAGGAAAACTGTGTTTTCAGGGTAATTCACCCAAAATTAATTTGCCATATAAAAATATATATCTGGACAGTTTAATATGGTCCTATATTGCCATCTAAGGGCTCTGGTGAATTTACATAACACTCAGCCTCCGTCAGGCCTTGTCGTTTATGATGCCACCTGAGCCCCAGAACAATATTGAAACACATTACATGATTGCCTGTTATGCATCTCATATACATACATATATATATATAAGCTGAAGAAGTAATTGAGCACAACTCGTACAGCCCACATACAAACCATGACTCACATACAAGATTCAAAGGTCTTGACCTCTCCCTTATTGTGATGAAATTAGAAATGTTGTAAATATTCTTACAGATGAGATTACATGTCAAATCAGACCAAACAATATGAAAGATGCAACTTTGACTATCGTGCAACGTACTGGATTGTGTATGTATTATTTAGGTTGTGTTTTTACTCGTTGTTAATTATTGGAAAAAGTTGTGAAATGATAAGTATTGTGTTGGAAGCCGGGGTCCCCATTCCGCACCACCGTCACTAAATGCGAGACCCAGGAGTCCTCACTCAACGTTAGGCCAAGTAAGGACACCGTTTGAGATATCCTTGCTCACCCCCATAGTAGCTTGGCACTAGCAGCCAGGCCTTTCTCTAAGGCACGAGTGCACAGTATGTGTAACCACGCCCACAGCAACCCCCTGGTGACACCACAAATGGACTTCACATGAGTTAAAAAAACGAGTATAAACTTTATACAAAATGCTATGCTGGTCGCATTGCTAGAATCACACACGTTGCAATGGAAAACCAATAATGCACTGCGTAATGATTCAACCCTGTGCTGGGCAAAGGAGAAATAATACAATGCGTTACGATACACCCCAGTACCTTGCAATGGGAGAAATAATGCAATGTTTACCGCTACATTCATGTACTGCGCAATGAAGGAATAATGCAATGCGTCACACCCCAATCATGTACTTTGCAATGTAGCACGCACACTGCTTCACTGAGACTTACTGCAACTCCAGTGCCACGATATCCAGGCGCTCTTCACCAATGCATTCAGCCTCACCTCGACACGCTCACAGTGTCCAAGCCTCACTTCTCCTCCGGTGCACTCAATGACTAGGCGCTATTCACCAATGACTTCTGGTGCACCTGACACGCACCCTGCGCATCCGAGGCTCACTCTACTTCCGATGCACACGTTGATCAGGCGCTCCTCACCAATGCCTACTGTGCACCACGACATGCACCCTGCGCGTCCATGACTCACTCCACCTCCGACGCACATGCCGACCAGGCGCTCCTCACCCATGCCTCCTGTGCACCACGACACGCACCCAGTGTGTCTGAGTCTCACTTCAGCTATGGTGCCCACGCTGACCAGGCACTCTTTACTAACACCTGCGGTGCACCATGACACGTACCCTGTGCGTCCGATACTCACTTCAGCTTTGGTGCACACGTTGACCAGGCGCAATTCACCCGTGCCACCTGTGCACCACGGCACACACCCAGCACGTCCGAGTCTCACTCCTTCGTGTGTCCATGATCACAGGGCACAGCTTCCGAAGGTGTCAAGCTATCACAACACGCGCCCACCACGTTGCTTGAAACTTCTCCGGAAACATTTGTGTTTCTGTGTGTCCAAACAGGGAGCCAGCTCACCTCGGGTTCTTGAGGTTACAAGACACAGCACAAAGCACAGTCTTTGTCAAGCAGGGATACCCCGCGCACCAAGCACAGTCCTAACAGCCTCTTCCTTGATTAGTGCAGGAAACTGCAAACCAGCCCCAGATCACGAAGCAAGGATTGGTCCTTCCTCAGCAGTCTCTTCAGTTGTTCCTTCCTTAGCAGAGGTTCCTGTTGACCACAAAATGGGTCTAAGCCTTTTCAGACTCAATCCATTGCTGTTCCATTCCAACATTGAGGGGTTTCAGCTCTCATAGTTATACCCCTTAATGTCTTTGAAGTTTGTTGTGCTCAGGGGTCACTGACCCCTGTCTAAATCAGTTCTGGGTGTCTCCCTCCCAGTGTCACCTTTCTCTCTTTGATACTGGGGGTCTGGGTCATTAATCACTCAGCAGGTGACAGATCAATTGTTTTATAGCAGCAGCCAAGGCCTCTTTACCTGCCAGGACTTCTCCACTCCTACTCTACAGATGCAGGTCAGCCTGGTGCCATCTCAACCCCTAACTTGGGTCAAGACCTCCCCCAGCTCCTCTCACCTCTCAGATCCATACAGTCAATCCACATTCAATAGAGACACACAGAGATGCTTAAAGCACAAAACTCAACCACTTTCTCAAAGAGTGGTTTCTGAACACACTGTGACAAAACCACTTTCATAGAAAGATGTGTTATGACATGGTGAGTTCATACATACTAAACTTCACCTCTCCATTATAAACTTATGGGCAACTAGGCTAACAAAACACAATACCCAGCCTCTCCCATTCTGTCCTATGGCAGAAGGTTCTTTCACCAGTGAAAACAAAACGGGGTGTTTTTCACTGTCAGGACATAGCACACACCTAAGTATATGTCCTGCCTTTTACCTACACTGCACCCTGCACAGAGGTTACCCGGGACCTACCACAGGGGTGCCCAATGTGTATGCAAGAGGGAAAGTAAGGCCTGACAAGTGGTTACACTTGTCAGGACAAGATGCTAACTTAGCAAACTTCACGCAAGCCCTACACTGCAGGCCTGAGTTCCCTTCTCTGCGTGCCTTTGCATTACTAGCCCTGGCACACACAGTGCACCTCACTAGGGACTTTGCTAGTAAAGCAAACATACCAATCTTTAGAGACCAATTACTATTACACAATTTACATAGGGTACACTTGTACTTTGATACTGATCAGCAGTGGCAAAGTACCCAAAGCATCTAAATTGGCAACTCTATCTCAGGAAAACGGTCTAGAGGGAAGGCAAAAAGTTTAGGGAATGTTAGTTAAAAAGACCAAGTCCTACACATTGCATTTGGTGTGCTTAGTTTGGTTTTCTAGTAGTTGTGCAAGTTGTGGATTGCATTCCTACCCATAACTTGAAATGATTGCGGCTTTTTTGGTTCAATTCTATGAAAACTTTGTTGTTGGTTGACAGGGCCGGACTGGGAATCAAAACCGGCCCTGGTAAAGTGCTCGGCCAGGACCCCCTGGGGTTGAGGGTGCAGCCGAGGTGTTTGCCACGGCCGGTTTCAGATGATATTGTTACAGCAGCAGATATTGCAGCTATTCTGCAAAATCAGCCCTGTAACACAATCGGCCCCCAAGGGCCCAAAACCAGCCCCCAAACCCTGGCGGCCCACTGGGGAAATGCCCGGTGCCCCCTAGGGCCACTCTGGTCCTGTTGGTTGACTGAGGTGTGAGCCCCTGTAAGCAGCAACCACAATACTTGTCAGGGTGGGGCACAAGCCAATCCTAAATTAACCTGTGCTCAACCCTAACACTAATAATGTGAAAAAAAACACAGAAAAGGAATCTCACGCCAAGTAAGAAAATAGAACTTTCTTTAACAAATAAAACAAGGCCAAAACAACAAACATCCAACAAGCGACAAATGCAGTAGAACCGTAGATATAAAATTTTAGTGGAAATTGTCCCAAAAAGCTCAAACCTCCAACTGTGGATATCTGGTTGCACCACACAAGTACAAAGTCACAAGTTCAGGCCAACTGTGATGGAGAGTGGGCCGGCTACAAGGACCCAGTTAGGCCCATTGAACATTGTAAATCTTGGTTTGCGGAGTGTTACGAGGATCCGGTCAAAGATGCACCACGGAGCCAAAGCGATGCATCAGTTACAAGATGCAGCGAGGCTGCGACGCAAGGCCCGGTGTCGTCATCAACGATCCTATTGACGGGGTTTGTGATGCGAAGTTCAGCGTCGACGATGAGGCGTGCAGTTGGGGCGGTGCGATGATTCTGAAAAGCTTTGCACAGAGGCGGTTCCAAAGGTGTTGCGGGTTGTGGAGGCGATGTGGGTCTTTGCAATAAGTCAGATGCATGCAGCAGTAGAAATGCCTTGGTTCTGCTCGGGGTTGCGCAGCAGAGGAGATGTGTTGGTTCTGCTGGATCCACAAAGTCTTGCAAAGCAACTTCAACCCAGTTCTAAGGGTCCAGGACTGGGGTGGCATCACTTGGCAAGGTAGACTCACTGATGGCAGAGTCCAGGTGCTAGGTTGTTGGAAGCCTATTTCTCTGAGCCTTCAGATCAGGAGGTCAATCAACTTATCTTTGGAGTCACTCTAGGTTCGGTGTTTAAGGAATACAGGTCCAGTCTTTCTCCCGCATGCAGGAGGGCAGCAGGTCAGCACAGCAGGGCAGCAGTTGCTTCAGAGCAGCCGTCCAGCAGACTAGAAGTCCTTTAAGCAGCATAGCAATCTTTCTTCCTTGCAGAGTATCCACAGGTTCAGAAGTGAACTGAAGAGTTGGTGTCTGAGGACCAGTATTTATACATAGTTGTGCCATCGAAGTGGAGAGAAGCTTTTAGAGACTTGCCTTTGAAGTGCACAGATAGCCTACCTTCCTGGCTCCAGACTAACTACATGCAGTATACAGCTCTATGAGTGGAGACAGGACACAGCCTATTCTGGTGTAAGGGGCGCTGGGACGAGTTCGTCCTCCCCATCCAGCCAGGGATGGCCCATCCCGTCACAGCTAAGCTCCCCATTGTGTGTGATTGTCTAGGAGGAATACACAAAGGTCAACTATCACACACACCCAGTCATGTGACCAAGAGACAGTCTGCAGGCACCATATGACTAAGGCAAGAAAATGCCAACTTTCTAAAAGTCAAACCACACAAAAAATGCCTACACCATTCTAACTTTGTATCTACTTTAAGGAACAAACAAAACTGATTCTTAGTCTGTTCGGGTACTTTTATTTCTACCCCTTTGAATTTTAAATTATTTTATGATTTTCTTTTGTTTTCATGTATGAAAAGAAACACTAATACATTCAACAAAAACTATACATATATACAACGATATTTGGCATATGTGAAGGAGGGACTAATATCATTTATTGTGGAAACGAGCAAATGCTGGGTTCGAAATTGGTCGCCTTGTGGTGGAATTACCTCTCTTCTAGTTTGACTTTGTCCTGAGAATTGTCTGGATATTGTTTTGTATATTGATTAGTTTTGAATGTAAAACTTACAAAGAGTAATTATTTGTCAGTTTAAATCAGTACACGTAGGATGTATTTGGTCTAATGGAAATGTGGAATGTATATATGTGTATGTGTATGTATGTATTAAAGTATATACAGAGTTAGAATGGTGTAGGCATTTTTTGTGTGGTTTGATAAATATAAGGTCCAGCCTACCCCAGGTCCCGGGACCTAACTCCGTAGTTTTGCAAACTTTCTAAAAGTGGCATTTTCAAAATTGTAATATAAAATCTAACTTCACCATAAGTTAGGGTAGGGTTTGTAATAACAGTTCCTTAGACATCAAACATGAAGAGGTTATCTGTTCCGTGTTGGAAGCTACACTTAAAATGTAATAAGGAACACTAATACATTCAACAAAAACTATACATATATACAACAATATTTGGCATATGTGAAGGAGGGACTAATATCATTTATTGTGGAAACGAGCAAATGCTGGGTTCGCAATTGGTCGCCTTGTGGTGGAATTACCTCTCTTCTAGTTTGACTTTGTCCTGAGAATTGTCTGGATATTGTTTTGTATATTGATTAGTTTTGAATGTAAAACTTACAAAGAGTAATTATTTGTCAGTTTAAATCAGTACACGTAGGATGTATTTGGTCTAATGGAAATGTGGAATGTATATATGTGTATGTGTATGTATGTATTAAAGTATATACAGAGTTAGAATGGTGTAGGCATGTTTTGTGTGGTTTGATAAATATAAGGTCCAGCCTATCCCAGGTCCCGGGACCTAACTCCGTAGTTTTGCAAACTTTCTAAAAGTGGCATTTTCAAAATTGTAATATAAAATCTAACTTCACCATAAGTTAGGGTAGGGTTTGTAATAACAGATCCTTAGACATCAAACATGAAGAGGTTATCTGTTCCGTGTTGGAAGCTACACTTAAAATGTAATAAGGTAGCTCCAATATTATCCTATGACAGAGGTGGGGCTTGCAGTAGTGAAAAACTAATTTCTGCGTTTTTTTGCTACCAGGATATGTAAAGCTTAAAGGTAAATCTCCTCCTTTTTAGATACATTGCACCCTGCCTCCTGTACTATCCAGGGCTTACCCTAGGGGTGACTTGCATGCATTAAAAAAGAAGACTTGGGCCTGACAAGTGATTTACTGTGCCAGGTTGAAATTGTAACTTTCTGCCGCACCCCTTTTTCAAAGGTCCACCCAATGTATTTTCAAGCCAAGCCAACACGTGTTTCGTCGCCTCCTGTACACATTAGAACATGCGACTAGGTTTAAAACATATATGATACATTGTCAGGAATTCGGTTTCTCATTTGGATGTGCACAATTGTGAGTAGTTTCAAATAATGTGCGCCCCAGCAGCAAAAAACAACACCCAGTGTTGTCCTTAGTTATCTCATAATTAACTTAGTCAAAAAAGCCTTCAGGACGGGTCAAAAGTACAAATAGTGCAGCATTAAAGGATGACTAAAATAATAACATGGAAAATCACCACGTGCTTATGAAGAAATATATATGTGTATTATGTTTTCACCGTATTAGCAATACATGTTAACCTCCCTGTCATGTGGACCAAAAGCGAGTCATGCTTAAAAAGGACCAATGTCTCAATAGAAGAGACAAAGTAACCTTAGATTCCCTGGGTTGTCTAAACACCCTAAGTACTATGAATGGAATGTAAAAAGTTCTCAAAACCAAATAGGAAAAGACACACACTGACCTGAATATGAGGTCTTTGATGTATTTCTGCAAAAGTATCAAGAAAAAGACAAAAACTTGTGCTGGGCTTAATCTAAAAATTAGTATGCCAACACATTTCCTATCAAATGATAGATATTGGGACAGCTAGTAAAAAGGGTAAAATTACCTTTCATGTGGTGATAATTCCAGGCCACACGGTCCCGTGGTGTGTAAAAGCTAAATCCTTGTAGGATGTTGCGATGATGTTCACTAGCCAAACATCAGCACTCCAAAATCTAAAATGGAATGAATGCCCCAAATTCAATATCCAGGTCTCTAGCCGTAAATGTCACTAAAAAAGTTGGTGAGCTATATGGGGATCTAAGTTTAGGTGACATAACTAAATCCATAATTACAAATAGCGTACACGACCCCACATATTCAGTTATTAAAAGAGATGGTTAAAATTGAAAAACATTTTTCTTCCGTGGATGCACAGAACCCGAAACAATAGTAATTCAGGACGTTTTCGCCAAAAGGTCAACGATAGTCACAGGTGAAAGCCGACCCAGCGTGTAAGCAATCAAGCCGTTTTCCCAAGTAGTGGACAGTCGGATGCGGTGCTCGGTTTCTAGAGGGAAAATAACCCCTTGTCTTCCCAGCCCCTTACCTGTTTCTGTCCGACAAACGCCAAATCCGCGTTGCCTCTCATTCACGCCTGGAAACTCGAGTGCGAGTATCCCAACGGCGCCAGAACGCAGGATATGAGGTCCTCCAGTAAGACATTGGTCCTTTTTAAGCATGACTCGCTTTTTGCACATCCAAATGAGAAACCGAATTCCTGACAATGTATCATATATGTTTTAAACCTAGCCGTGAACAAGTCGCATGTTCTAATGTGTACAGTAGGCGACGAAACACGTGTTGGCTTGGCTTGAAAATACATCGACCCCGAACTCTGGGATGTTGGATTAAACAAAAAAGAAGAGAAAAGAATAAGACTTATCGCTTTTTGTTGTATCTACTTTGTCTGAATTAGACTGTATTAACTTTACGTGTGCTAGGGTACATAAATTGTGCTGTGTTCTGTTGGTTCTACAATCGGAGGTTTTGGGAGGCAGGTTGTTCTCCTCTACCTTTTAGCACTGTCAACAAATAGTATCAGATTACAAGAATAACGATTAGTGTACTGCCCTTCAGCGCCTAGCAACCTATCAAAAATACCACCCATTTCTGCCAGAATTAACTATGTGCGACGCCATCACTGCCTACTTTGAGCCATTCGCCAGCCCCGACTACGAGCGGTTATTGCTTCGCCAAGCTCGACAACTCCCGCGGGAGTCAGTGGACGTATTTTACACCAGATTGAAGGAACTGGTAAGTACGTGCACCCTCCCAGATGAAGACGTCGAAGTTCGTGCCCAATTCATTCAGAGCTGTGCGTCCTCCAAACTTCAGGAGCGAGTCCTACAAGAGAACAATATGCCAATGAGGGACATCCTTACGCTTGGCCGCTCCAAAGAGATGTCGAAGGCCAGAGCCGCTCACATGGACCCTAAACCCGCTGTTACCGTCAAGACAGAGCTGGTGTGTGCCATCCGGACTGATCCCCAAGAGTCACGCCTCAAGACCCCTCGACAAGCGAACGCCAAGCCCGTCCAGTCATCTAGCAACCGCCCATGTGGATGGTGTGGTGGCCCTACGCCGCACGATGGAGCATGCCCTGCGCAGGGTAAGACCTGCAGTGCCTGTGGGAAAGTAAACCATTTTTAAAAAGTGTGCAGGTCCACACCAAGGAAGAGACAAGGCGGCCCGCCCAGGAGTGTACGAACAGTCGAACCATCCCCAGACAGCCCAGCCAGCAGTGACATGGACGACAATGAAGCGGATGCCGCCACTGTCCGCGTGGTTCGAATGCTGAACACCCTCTCTGCCGCTCAGCCTGCTGCACCTATGTGCACTCTCAAGGTACAGGACTAAGCGGTCGCTGCCCTCATCGACACAGGGGCCACTATCAACCACATGGCAGCCAGCATGTATCAGACTCTGTTAAACCCTCCAGCACTTTGCCCCACCAGAGTGCAGGTCTACGCTAACAGCACCACACGGCACTCCGACTGTGTGAAGTATTCCAAGCTGGTCTATCCCATGATACTGCCCACCAGCAAGCCAAGATATACGTCACACAAGAGGGATCAGGATTTATGCTAAATTGCAGAACAGCGCAAGACCTCATCCTCATTCACTTTGCGCTCACAGTCCGTGCCAATGACCTAGACAACCTACTACAGGGTTTTGGGGACCTCTTCAAGGGGATCGGATGTCTGAAAGGCCCCACTATCCGCCTTCACATTGACCGGTCCGTCGCCCTTGTCGCACTCCGCCACCGGAGGATCGCCTTCCAACTTAGACCCAAAGTCGAAGCAGAGCTGCGTCTCCTGGAACATGCTGGCATCATCGAGCGAGTACGTGGCCCCACACCGTGGGTATCACCCATCGTCGTCGCCAAGAAACCGTAACAGCCAGATGCCATCCGCATCTGTGTGGACATGAGGGTTCCCAACCTCGCCATCAAGCGTGAGCGCCATTTGACTCCAACCGTTGACAACATCATCGGGGAGCTGTCGGGCTCAAAATGGTTCTCGAAGATGGACCTTCGGTTAGGGTACCACCAGATTCCACTCCACCCAGACTCTCGTCCCATCACGACGTTCTCCACCCACGCCGGGCTCTGGCGGTACACACGCCTCAACTTTGCAGCCGAAGTATTCCAGAACATCGTCCAGAACGTCCTGCAAGGGTTGAGTGGTGTCCTAAATGTCAGTGACGACATCCTTGTGCATGCACCCACCCTGGAAGAGGACATCCAGCGCCTCCACGCAGTATTCTCCTGCCTCCAGGACAGTGGCCTCACCCTCCATTGCAAGAAGTGAGAATTTCTCCACAGAGACATCAGCTTTTTTGGATACAGGTTCTCAGACAAGGGCATCGGCCCAGACCCCGACAAAGTCAAGGACATCCAAAACGCCCCAGCACCAACCTCAGTGACTGGAGTCCGCAGTTTTTTAGGGATGGTCACGTATTGCTGACGTTTCATCAAGAACCTTTCAGAGCTGACAGGACCCCTACGAGACCTCACCAAGTCCACCATCCCCTGGGTGTGGGAAGCAAAACAAGAGAAGGCGTTTAACAAAACCAAGGCTGCACTATCGGCCGACACGACACTGGCGGACTTCGACCCTCGGCACAAGTCTCAGCTGGTGGTAAACGCCAGCCCGACAGGCCTAGGAGTGGTTTTGGCCCAACAGCAAGCCTGTGGTGAGTGGGCCCCAGTTGCCTATGCCAGCAGTACCCTCATGCCCATGGAGCAGCGCTATTCACAAATTGAGAAAGAGGCCATAGCTATCGTGTGGAGGTGCCGCCACTTCCACATATACCTGTACGGACACCCGTTCGTTGTGATCACTGATCACAAGCCTCTCATCCCAATCTTCCTGGGTTCTTCCTCACGTCCTCCCCGAGGATAGAAAAGTGGGTGTTACAACTCCAAGAGTTCCAATTCACAGTGGAGTACAAACCAGGCACCCGCAACCCAGCAGATTTTCTGTCGCGGCACACTCGTCCCGTCACTGAGCCTGAGGCAGCGGAGGCCACAGCCACGGAACAGTTTGTTCGGATGATCATCGAGAGGTCCAGGCCCCTTCCCCAGCTCTCTGGACTAGGTGATACAGGCTACGAAGGACGACGACTGCCTTCAGATCGCCATGCAAGCGCTCTCCTCAGGAAACTGGAAGCTGCTGCAAAGTACTGCGCCTTTCCGCACCTCCCGTCCCTCCAAGTCAGTCTATGGCCCGACGAACAAAGAACAATCAACACGCCTCAAGACGGAGAAGGGCAGAAGACAGCCCTATTTCAGTGGGTGACCAAGTGTTGGTGTGTGATCGCCACCCCGGCGGGAAATTCAGAATGCCGTTTGAGATAAATCTGTGGACAGTGACCTAAGTCAAAGGCTACAGCCTTTCAAGGTGGTGAACGGGTGACCAGGAATGTGTCATTCTTCAAGAGAGTCCCCATGGACGACTTCGAAGGGCTCCCCGAGCTCAATGAGACGGACGCCGTAGAGCCGAGCCCCCAGCAAGACTTGGAATGCGGAAGCAATCATCACCCAGCCCGAGCGAAGAAGAAGAAGACCGAGCCACCCAGAGCACGAGGAGTTTGCCACGCCAGCGGGAACTGAACAGCCCGGAGGCGTCCGAGGTGACTGACCTCGCGACCCTGCCTCCGACACCCTCAGCTAGGGACAGTCAAGGCTGGTACAACCTACGGCCCCATCCACGACCGTCCCAGAAGTACCAGGACTTTGTTGCCCGCTGCCAATCCCTGTGAGCTGACTGGTGATGAGTCGTGACGAACCAAGTAAGACTGTTCTGTTTACTTTTTCTACTGTCAGAGACTGGTGCCGGTTTGTGTTACATGTTTAAAGACTATGGTCGTTCTATTGTGTTTCGCTCTTATGGGTAAAGGAGGAATGTAATGTTGTCCACTAATGGACGAGCCCACCTCGTAAGCAGTTTGAGGGGGGTGGGAGTAAAGGACCCCGAGAGTGTGCCTCAGTCAAGCCGGCCCAGCGTCCGCTCGGCCGGTGCGTGAAGTGGTTAATAAATAGCCGAGGGAGCTGGGCGTGGGTTCGGTGTGAGACTGGCCACCAAAGTTAATGCACGTGTGCCGAGTCTGTTATTTCAGTGCCCGCAGCCTGGGACATTACACTAGGTGCCTCGCTTTCCTTCAGGACATTGCAGACAGCCTATGAAATTCATCTGTCTCCCTCCGAGATGACACATCATGTAAAACTGATTTAAGATTGCTTGAAATATTGTAAAAAAAAAAAACAGCTACTCGCCCAGCGGCGGTTTAATTAGTCAAGCGTGGATGCATCTCTCTTCGCCACTGCAGTTCATCATTGGCATGTCTTCGCAGCCTGATCGCACTGCTTTAAAAACAACCAATTCTGTTGCTCTCATGCTGTTTTTACTAGTAAGCAAAATGAGAGCAAAGCAAGGATTGGCGTGAGCAGGGGTACCCAGCACTCCAAAGGAGACTGGGACAGCAATGCTACACATCCCCCTGGCTCATTAGCAGTGCAGTTTAGAAGGCTAAGGTTTGCATGCATGCCTGGTTGACCACAGTAACAGACCTGTCCAACCAGACATGCATACTGGGCTTTAACTGCTACCTGCCAATCAGCAGGATTGGCCATGCCCTGCCCTACCCAGACATGGGCAGACAGACTTTTAAACCACATCGCGACCCGGGAAATACTAATATGATATATGTATTTGCCCTTTTAAATTGGCAATGCATGTGGGGGCAACAGAGGTGGTGAGTCAATGGCCCCACGCTCAAATGAAGAAACCACCACTGAGCCTTTCTCAGAATAGTCAATGTTTCCTATCTAACATCAAAACCAACACACAGACAGTATAGACATGAAAAACAGACTGTAAAACAGCTGATGGTAGACAAAGCTAGACAATATTTACTCTTAGCATCATTATTTTGCAGTATTTATAAAAAACAAGGCCCATTAAAGGCTCATCAATTATGGAAAATAAAAATTAAGTTACAAAATTGAACAATAATTGCCCCAATGACTATTGCAGTTTTGGTAAAAACATAAATGAAAGACTTATAATGAATATATATTGAAAGATAATACTTGCCAAGACCCATAGCCCACATGGAACCTCTAAGATATAAATGCACAACTGAGAGTGATGTGTGAAATGCTTATAAATTGATATTTTGACCCCATTTGTCAAGATATAATCTTTCCTATTAACACATGCTTTACAATGACTACATTTATAATATCCAATCAGGGGCTTCAACCACATGTTGATATCCATTTATTAGGTTGTGTACAAGTATGTCCTTCAAGGATTTAGCCTTGTGGTAAGTGATAGATAAATACGGCCTCACACTATTCCAAATGATGTTATCTGCTTTCAGGATAGGATAGAGCCCAAGGCAAGCATGGAAGGGCACACTAGGGTGAGTCAATATCCAGGCCTAGAGTGGATATGGCCTGCTAGGTGCCTCCTGCCGGTGCTTGTGCATGTGGCAACTCTGTATTTGACCCACAATTTGCTAGCACACACGTTGGCCGCATCTGGAGGTTGAAGCTACAGAAATAACCCGTCCCTCTACTGCGACTATATCCGGGGATATACATGACTAGGGACTGCCAGTTCTTTTATGATAATAACCTGAGCAGGCTGCTAAATTACTACAAGACGGATGTAGGATGTTGGTCTAGACTACCATTATCCCTGCTAAAGCGTGCAGCATCTACAACATTATTTACTTGCCCTAATTTCTATACGCCATGCAGAATAACCGTTTTTAATTGATCTGGTGTTGGAGCCTCAGTTTTTCGCAAGCCTGTATTTCCTGGCATTGCCTCAGATGACCGATTGTTGTCATGGTGATTGAAGCCATTAGCAGTGAAATTATTGAAAATACTCACCATTTTCTCCTGCAAGAACTTTGCTAGTGAGTCATGAACATCCTGGCTGAATGCCTTGTTTAGTACCGGTGAGGTCAACTTTTTTATAGTCTGAAGGAGTGTTGTATTCAAGTGTTTTGCTAAATGTATTTGTTCGTCATTGTTCAGCGTAGTAGGCTGATTTTGAGTCTGTCATACATGTCTAGGGACCAGAATGTTTTTTTTATAATGAGGCAGTAGGGTATGTTGCTGTTTCTTTTTATAAAGGCTTTACGCTAAATCACATCAAAACTAGTCAAACAAAGGATGGAAAACCACACCTTGGTGGGCTGACATACTTTCCTGACAATAAGAAAAGGTTTGAAGACCGATTTTGATGAGGGCTGCAAAATGTAAGGAACAACTTGCCGCTCGACAAATGTGCATGAAACTTCCCCAAAAAAGTTCATCCAGTTTGGTAATTCGTGTTAAAATTCACATGGATCTGTAAAGCGGGCGGCCAAGAAAAATTGAGCTTTCAAAAAGTGTGATTTCCCATTTTAATCAATCTTAGAAAGTGTGCTCACAGATACAGACAAAAACAGCTGAACAGTATTAATCTTAATTTGCCACAAATTTGAACTGTGTTCAGAAATTACCTTCTTTTCATCTGGTCTGAATCCATTCAGTATTATTTGAGAAGTTAGGATTTAAAAAGGTGCCCAGGTTCATACGATGGAGTTTACCCTGAGAATAAGTTACAGATATCTTTGTAGAGTACCTATACCATAGACCACATAGACCGTCTGCAAATCATAATTCAAGAAAATACTCAATTTTGATTGGCCACAGGAGCATTATGTCCATTGGCAAGTTTGGCACTGCAGATCCAGAGAAGGATCTGTGGCACTGGAATGATCTAATTGGCTGAACATAATATCAAGAGAAATTTCAGCGGATGCCATTAAAGGACCATTACAGAACTCATAGACTCAGTTCCACAGTCTTGAAAGAAGTTGAGAAGGGGCACATACAGCAGTAAAAGTACACCCCGGTCCCCTATCCCATGTTGGAAAGAACCAAGGGGACTGTTGGTCTTGACCCTTTTTGCAGGGTCATCACTAAACTTTTTGCTTTCTTCCTAGCCTTTTTGCTGATATGGTGTTGGTGGTTTTAGGACTCTGGGCACTTTAGCACTGGTTAGCAGTGCAGAGTGCGTGCACTCTCTGCCCTCCATAGGCTAACATTGGGGACTCCCCCATTATGGGAAAATTCCTAAATAAAACAAAATATGTGTGGCATGTTTGGTATGGTTGGAATGGACATGATAAATGCTGTGCAATGGTTTGCGCAGATTTATTTTAACTATTTTAGGAATGCCACTTTTAAAAGTTGGCCTTTCTGTGTGCTGTGTGCCTGCCTGCCTGTCTGTTTCTAGAAGTGACGGGGGCTGGTGAGGAGTGGGTGGCTCCAGGGAGGCAGGGTCAGGCTAAGTGGGTGGTCTGCAACTAGAGTAATGGGCAGAGAAATCCCCTGCCCATGACTAGGTCAGTGCCTGCCCTGTACAGGGCTAGCTCCGCCCCCTACTAACACCCCTACCAGTGCCAGTTGGGATTGGAACTTCCAAGACCCTTCCAGAAGCCTCTACCCTTAGACCCTTCCAGAAGCTTCTACCCCCTTCCAGACGCAGGGCAGGGAGGTGTATAAATACAGGAGCTGTGAGCCCATGTGTGGTTGTGCTTGTGCTGACGTGGAGGGGACACCCTGCCAGGATGAACAGCTGTGGGACCCCGTGTGCTGGCAGGGAGAGATGCTGCTTTAAAAATACTGTGGGAGCCTACCCCTCGTTTTGCCGATTTCGGCGGTTGCCCACCCTCTTATTTCTACCTTTAAATGGTAGGGGGCCACCCCACAATTGATTTTATATGTAAGCTGGTGCCCACCCCGCACTTCTGAAGAGAATTCATCGCCGTGGCACAGGACGAGAAATCAATCAATCAGAGTACTTGTAGAGTGCGCTACTTACCCGTGAGGGTCCCAAGGCACTGGAGGGGGGGGGGGGGGTGCTGCTACAGCTCGAAGAGCCAGGTCTTGAGGAGTCTTCTGAAGGTAGTAGGTCTTGGTTCTGCCGTATGTGGGTAGGGAGGGTGTCCCAGGTCTAGGAGGTAGGAGATCTCTGTTCAGCCTGACAATAGCCTTAAAGTTTTCTATAGCGTTTGTTAAACCCAAGGGTATCTGAGCAATTTACAACAATTATTAGGCAGTGTCAATCAAAAGTAGTACTTTCTAAAAATTGTCAAAGGCATTGTCCATCAATACAATACAGTTTTTAGAGCTGAGCCAGTATAGAGTCCTTGGGAAATACAAGTGTGTAGTGAGGTAGTAATTCCAGGGAGAGACAGGTGTTATTTCAAGGATTGTTGTGATGTTGGTTGAGGAGGAATTCTTTTAGTTGTCTCTTGAAGAACGTGAAGGAGGGGGTAAGATCTGATATGTACCAGGAGAGAGTTTGAGATTTTAGGGGCATTGCTTGAAAAGGAGCGAGATGGGCTTTTTGCTTATGTTTTCTGGGTGGGGTAAGAAGAAATATGTTGCAGCTTCTTACGTTTCTTGTTAGGCCTGCCTTAGTGAGTTTGGCTGGGAGGTAGGCTGAATTGCCTGTGTGAAGAACTTTATATGTGAGACAGGCAGTTTTGAAACAACAGCGAGCTTCAATTGGTAACCACTTTAGAGTTTTGAGTGAGGGGAGATGTGTTCATATCTCCTTGCTCCAGTTACATTCCTGCTACAATTAGGGTAGCTCTCTGTGGGGCTAAGTGAGAGGTTGAGGTGACTATGAGGGTGGCATTCCCATAGTCCAATCTGGACAGAGCCAGAGCTTGTTTGGCAGCAGTTAGGTTAGTTGGTGGGAGACAGGGCTTAATACTTTTAAGTAGGTTGCATAAGGCACACTTTGCTGTGGTCTTTATGTAAGAGCTCATGTTTAACACCTTCAATGCTAAGGCTTTTCCTGCTGGGTGCTGACCAGATTGGATTCCCATTGTTCATGAAAAGGTCAGCTCGTCATTAGCACACATCCAGTGTACTGCATGACGAGCTGACCTTGTCATAAGCATGGAACAGGTTAAACTTGAGTCCAGAGTCTGCCAAAGTCAATTTGTAGTTTAGAGCATCTAGATTGTTTAGCCATTCTTCAATACGGGGGGGGCTGGCTGTGGTTAGATAGAAGGAGAGTTTCTGTATTTTCTTGGTTGAGCTTGAGGTGGTTGAGAGTCAACTAGTTTTGGACCTTTATGAGAGTGGTGTCAAGTCGGGTATTCCAGTCAGAGAAAACACTTTCAGATAAAGTTGTGTGTCGTCTGCATAAAGGTAGCGTGCATGTTAGCTTGACCTGGCTGTTCGAGCAATAGCGGACCCCTTCCCCCAAGCGCCTTGAGACCCTTCCGGGTGAGTAGTGCGCTATACAAATGTTATGATTGATTGATTGATGGTTTAAGTATTATGGTGAGGAGTCCCATGTATATATTGAAGAGTGTACATGAGAGGACTGAACCTTGGGGGACACATTAGGTGATGGTGGAAGAACTGGATGTTGAGTTGTTTATTTTGATTTGTTGAGTAGTAATGATGCAAACCACTGCATAACTGTGACTTCTACTCAGATCTGTTGTTGCAAGAAATTCAGAAGAAGCTTGTGATTGACCATGCCATGCGTTGCTGATAAGTCTGGAAGGATGAGAAGACAGCATTTATCTACATCCAGATCATTATATATATTGTATGCTATATTCAGGGTAGCAGTTTCCGTGCTGTATAATGGGAGAAGGGTTTGGCCTCAGCAATAACCTTAGCTATGTCATCTTCCGTGAGCAGGTTGAAAGCCATCCAGCTTTTGGGTGATGTATGGGACCAGTGATCATTAGGAGATAGGCCTCTGCTGGCAGGAATAAGGAGTGGGTTGGAGACCTGCAAATCTCTGGTGGGGAAGGGTTGTCACGGGGTGTTTATGAGTGACTGTTAAGGGAGAGTTCCAGCTTCGAGAATTTATAGTTGAAAAATTTGGCAAAGTTGTCACAGTGTTTTTTCGCTACTAGTGGGGCTTCTATGGTTGGCTTACAAGTTTGTTGATAAATGATTATGAATAGCTCTTTGGAGCGGCTTTTTGCTTTGGCTGTGTATTGCGGAAGAAAGTAGCTTTCTCTTTAATTATGCGTTTTTTGTATTTTCTGCGTTCCTCCATTAGCTGGAAGAGATGGTTTACAGAGGGGCTGGCTCTCCAGCATCTTTCCTTTATTCTTAGTTGTCTTCTTTCCACGTTGTGTTCTTTGGTAAACCATGATCTAGAGGGAGTGTCTCTCGTCTTTTCTAGTTTCAATGCAGGTACTTAATCTAGGGAAGCTTTCATCGTTAAATTGGAGTGGTTTCTGAGCTCGTCCTTTTGTCTGCGTGTAGGAAGTAGAGAATGGTTAGGAGGATCTGGTTGATGTTTCTCGACCATTTGAGAGTTTTGTGAGATCAGTTTGGGGGTGCCTCTGTTTTGGTTCATATGGAATAGGATAATGTGGTGAGCTAACCAGTTGAGTGGAAGGATGTTATCCATGCTTACCGTTTCATTTTGGGCTATGATGGCATCAAACGTTGAGCCTTTGTATTAAGTTAGTCCCTTGCAGTGTTGGTTAAGGTTTTTGCTATGCAAGAATTCATTTAGAGATTGGATTAGAGTGTCCTTCTCATTATTCCAATGGTGGTTGAAGTTACCTAGGATTATGTTATTAGCTTTGGAGAGAGAGCATTGTTGTATTAGATCCAACAGGTGTACACCGTAGGAGAGCGTGTTTCCTGGTGGGTGGTTAGAGCAGGGGACACTATGTCACTTTATTGTTTTTGGTGCTCTGGAAGAGCTAAGACCTTCAAAGCCGGATAGGGAGGGAGATTGTTGCTGTTCTTGTGGATGGGCAGTTCGGTCTGGACTGCTCCCATGAGGCACAGGGTCAAGACTGATTTGCATATGGTTAGGTCTAAACTGGGGTGGCATGGTGAACAATGGATTTAACCCAGATCTCTTGACTGGCGATGAATGTATGATTTATACAGCATTCCGTCCATCATTTGTTTGCGCAGCATTTTTTGCCATAAGTGGGATGGATATGCCCAGACATGGGTCCCTTGCTCACTGTGCCACTGGATTCAAGCTAGCCTGGCTATTGAAGGGTAATACCCAGAAGCCGGTCCCAGGATGCTTGTTTTCAGTCCAGGGAGGACCTGGCTTGGTAGTTTGGTCTGGACTGTTCCCATGAGGCACAGGGTCCAGACTGATTTGCATATGGCTGGGTCTAAACTGGGGTGGCATGGTGAGCAAAAGTAAGATGGATTTAACCCAGATCTCTTGACTGGCGGTGAACGTATGATTTATTCAGCATTCTGTCCATCATTTGTTTGCGTAGCACCTTTCACCCTAAGTAGGATGGGTATGCCCAGACATGGGTCCCTTGCTCACTGTGCCACTGGATTCAATGTAGCCTGGCTGATGAAGGTTAGTACCTAGAAACTGGTCCCAGGATGCTTGTTTCAGGACCAGGGGGGACCTGGCTTGGCAGTTCGGTGTAGACTGTTCCCATGAGGCACAGGGTCAAGACTGATTTGCATATGGCTGGGTCTAAACTGGGGTGGCATGGGTAGCAAAAGAAGAATGGATTTAACCCAGATCTCTTGACTGGCGGTGAATGTATGGTTTATTCAGCATTCCATCCATCATTTGCTTGCGTAGTTCTTGTTGATGATGGCAGTGCCACAACCTTGGCGTATTTCTCTGTTTCTCTTAATGATGGAGAAACCTGGGGGTACTAAAGGCAAGGATTATTTTCGCCAAGTTTCTGTGATGAATGCACTGTTAATGTCATTGCTGAGGATTGTTTTAGCCAGCTCTGTTTCATGTTTGGGTGCCTACCTGCGGTTTATGAGCATTCAGCCTGCATTGTTAGAGTTATGAGCTCCTGAGAGGGGTGTGCAATAGGAACTTTGATGTATTGGGCTGGTAGTCTAGCATTCCGATAGGGTTTAGGTCTCTACCCATTCCAGTGATCACCTGTAACTTAAAGGATTGGATGCCTATTGGTTTTGTATGGCCATAAGTTTTGGCTAAATCCATTGTCTCGCAACATCAAGGGGCTTGTTCTTTTCGGTCTCTGATATTGGCAGTTAAGAGGAATTGTGTGCTAGCTGTTCGGTTGGACATGAGATACATGTGGAGGTTGATTGCTGATGATGGAGGAGGTGAGGCATGAGGGTCGATCAACTGTATGGTAGGTTATAAGTCTCATAAGGTTGTTGTTAATACCCTGTGTTACTTTGTAGAGCTGTTTTTCCATTCGAGTTAGATGACCTTTTATGTCGGTCAAGTTTATAAGGTTCAGTGGAGAAAGAGGTTTGAGTTGTCTCTCATTTCAAGATGGGGTTTTCGTTGGGTCAGTCAGGGGTGTGGAGTTTAATGGAGAGAAAGTGGGTTAGATGATGGGTGGGTTGTTTTGTGTGTGTCGTTCTGGGCTAGGAGTTGGGATGGCATTTGGAGAGTGGTTAAAGTTGCTCTGTGTTTAATCCTCAGTGGGGGTGAAAATAGGGTATGCGTTCTGAGTGAAGACCTGTGTTTTTTCAGTACCTGCAAGTGTGGGGATTAAGGGCGAGTTGGGGTTTCTCAGGGCAGGTGTATCTTGGTTTTTATCCTGTTTGGTGTGTGAGAGTCTGAGTGAGAAGTTGTGGAGGGCTAGGTTGGCGGGAGAGTTGATAGGGGAGTTGTCCTTGGGGGCCCGGGGCTGGCGTGATGTTCGGTGCAGGTGTATCTGCTGGGTTAGGGTTGGCTGAGAGTTTTACGCCGGGTGAGTGTAGGGATGTGATGGGGTTGGCTGAGGGATTTATGCAGGGAGAGTGTGAGGATGTGATGGAGTCTTAAGAATTAAAGGTAGAAAGAACAGTGCAGTGTGAACATTGGAGTAGGAGATGTCGAGTGAATTTCAGGCGTGTTTATTGGGCGTTTTTCCTTGCTTTAGGATCTGAGGGCAGTGTTTGGTTAATGCTGGATTGTTGTGGGACATGTGGTTGTGTAACGTTGGGTATAAGGATTTAAGTGAACGTAGGTTAGTGTCATTAGCTTGGATCATGATATTACAGTACATAGTCATGGTTGCAGTGCCTTTGAAATCAGGCAAGTTGGAGATCAACAGTTTTTTGTGGCCGTGTGGGATTTTGGAGATGTTGGTTAAACGAAGACATTTTGCTAGGTTAGTTCTCCATTTTGCCAGGTTGGTAGAGTAGAAGATAAGGTCTGTTTTCTTATGACTGTTGGAAGTGTTGTAGTAGAGGTCATCTATGATTGTTTCGGGGTGCTGCTTGAACAGTCTGTGTTTTAACTTTTGGTAGCATTGGGGGGGGTAAAGACTCACTCAACAGTGGCCAGCAGCTGGGTCTAGGGTAGGTCAGCTGGGTAGTTTTGCAAGAAAGGCCTCCTATAAGTTGTGTCCCTGTGGCTTGAACAGGAGGTATGCCTTATGACCCTAGAGGCCCCTTCCTTGTCTTGGGTACAAGTAGATGAGCATGTCCAGTCTTCGAGGCTCTTCTAAGGATACAGACTGCAGGGTCAGTCCTCTTGTGGTCTTCCACAATGGGCCTCAGGAAGCCTCAAGAAGTTTTATGCAGCAACATTGCAATTTTCTAAAAGTATTTTTTTTAGCAGTCATTACAAATTCAATGTTACCATTAAATTGGGTTTTGGCTCATATTTCTAGCTGTCTCGTAACCGAAATTGCCATTATTAAATGTAATAAAGCAACCCAGTATTTTCCTATGGAACAGTGAATCTTACTACAGTGAAAATTGCTTTTGGGTCTTTTTCACTGTAAGGAGATGTTTAACATTAAACTTTTAAATGTTATACTTAAAAATACCATGCACCACTCTTATGTACAGTAACTATGTTTGCTTTGTCACTGTAGAGTACGGTACAATTGGCACTGCAGTCCACTAGTGAAATTTTTTGGTTTTCTAAAACATTTGTTGATTTTAAGAACAAAACAACATTACAGTTCAATAACTTGTCCCATCCCACGAGCCCCCTAAGCAAAGAGAGATTTGAGTCACATTGTGCATAAATAGATATAAATTCATACATGACATTGGATCCCCTAGACAGCATAATTGGTACTGTCATATTGAATCAACATCACAGACCAATATCAAAAGTATTAATCAACGCCCCGGTTCAGGTTCCCATTCCTTCCTACCTCCCTGTATCACTCCGGTATAAACCAACGTGTGGCATACCCCACATTCAGCCAATACCCACCTTGCAAATTCCCATATACATTGCTTTCGTGTGGGACTGGAGCTGTGTTTGGATTGTCACTGTAGTGTATTGCACAATAAGTTCTATAGTCCACTAGTGACATTTAACTTAGAGGTCATCGGTACACTTTGTACCATATACTAGGGACTTACAGGTAAGTTAAATATGCCAATTTTGGTCATCATGTTAAAAGGAGAAACACAAGCAGTTTACCACTTATTATTAGGGGTAAAATGCATGGAGTTATACAGTCATCAAAGAAAGATAGGGCAGAAACCTGGGGGTACACCAGGTAGAAGATGGTTATTTTTTCCATCCATTGATTAGGGTAATCTTTATACCACATTCCTGTTTGGTGTTTATTGTGTCTGCTAAGCCACTAATCCACATGCAAGAAAATATAATCGCAATTTCTCATTTTTAGACTATTTTCATGCATTTGAAGACACTTCCAGTTACTTAGCCATAGATTGGATCAGCATATCTACTTGATCACCATAAAACTGTCTTGTGGTGTAAACTTTAAACTACATGAACCCACTGGCCTTTTTCAGGCGCGGCCTGTCCATTTAGGCGGAGGGGCCATGCCCATCCACCTTTTGCCCCATAGGAACAGTGTCTGTCAGGCTGAACAAAGGTCAGCCTGACAGACACTGTTCACTTTCAGGTCAAGCAGCCATGAGCCAGACATGCGCATTTAGCGCCGGCTCCTGGCTGCCTGAACTGAACTTTGCTGGTCTGAGAAAGTCACAGCTCTGGTGGTTGTGACGTTCTCAGCTCAGCAAAGGTTGCTGAGACCCTCCCCTCAGTGACGAGGGGTAGCGTCACTGATTGCCTCACACCTGAGCGCCTCAGCTTTAAGCCTTGAAAAGCCCAGGGTCGAGTGTCAATCATTGACACTTCATCACAGAGTAGGGCGGGATCAGTGGTCTCACTGACCCCATCCCACATCCCACTCTGTGATGACATTGGGACTGCTGCCTTCCCTCAGGTCAGCCAATGAGGGAAGGCAGCAGTCCCAAGCCTTCTAGAACAGCTGAGGCAGCGCAGAGCTGGCTGAAGGTAAGTGTGTTTTGTTTTGTTTTTAAATTGTTTGGTGCATGCATGTATGAATGTTTGAGAAAGAGTGTAGTGAATAAATGTGTTTGTGTGAATGTGCGCGTGTGTGTGAATGCATGGTTGTGAGTGTTATGTGTGGGTGTGCGTGTGGGTGTGTGTCCCGTTCGCCTCCTCCCTACAAAACGTACCGGCCGCCACTGGTCTCTTGGACCTTTTCGGTTATAGGACGTGGATAGAATTCGTGAAAACCCCTGATGATCAAACATAAGGATGTCTGTGATGATGGCAGCCCTTTCTATTGTATGAGCTGAACACTTTTCCCCTAATTTATCTTTCTCTTTGGTCAGCCTAATAAGTAAAGTTACCTTTGGTCCATACCTGTTCTAAACCTAAGTACTCGGGCATTAGGCTTTTACAAAAAAACACACTGGCTGTATCCATTTTTTTGTCCATTCATTCACTCCTACCTGCTGGTTTACTGTATCAGGAGGATTAATTATACATTCAATTATGTTTCTTAGTTTGGTGTACGGGTGGTGCACCTGTGATCACAGTGTCAATCCCAATCAAAATGTATAGACCAAAGCATACTTATCAGGAATATCCCCAGGAAACATATCCATCTAAAAGTAAACCCAAGATGCACAAAACCGTGTGGCCCAATTCCATTTCTGACAGATACTTCCTAGACACAAATGACCAGAGATATATTTTGCCTCCACAACATAGACACTGTATCTTCATATTCAGTTCAGATATTGAAGGGTAGCAACCCAGAAAGGAAAGTAAATTGAGCATTAGATGAGGATCTGAATAGTAAAGTTTAAAATGTACTGTACTGTCAACTGGTGCCTTTGTAAATATATTGTAATAATGTGTGCTACAATTGTTAGTGTTGTGCATTTCTTCCAGAAAAATGTTTTTATTCTGCAGACTAGCAGCTTTCGATGCTTATTAGTTCAGTTCAGTAAACTCTGTTGTTGGAGAGCCCCACTCTTGTTTTCATTTATTTTTTAGTAGTAACAGGTCAACAAAAGAAATGCAAACGGAGTTAACGTTTTGTTGCTTTCAATATTATCTATTTCTTTAGAATTTCTCTTGTGCTGACGTGTGATATCATAAAATCACCTGGCCCAGTTCTGATGCATAAGTACCTTTAATTCCCTCTGCTAAGCTTATGAAAATCTTCCAGTTTAATGGCGGTGCACGAACACTCTTTAGCGGTCTAAATCCACTAAAGCCGTCAAAGGCCGTTGCTAACCTTGGAGAGATGTTGTCGTTTTGAACACGGCATCATATTAAAAATGCATGCAGCGGCCGTGAACTTGTGACATAGGCATCCAGGCCTAATGTTAGTCATTTCATGGGGCACGCATGATGAATGAAAGGTTAACTGCCTTGGAGCGCGGTGTTTACAGTGACACACTGCAAATAGCCCGGCTGCTAGGGGTGTAAATATGGGGTGCGTGCACTTTGTTTTGAAATTGTGTACTTAGGCATTTGCAAGTCTTTAATACAAAAGAGAAAGGGGCAGGTTAATCCCTCCGTAGCGCATTTCAGCCCGAGTGGATTTCCATTATACCCAATTTGGGAAACCCCATCTGGGGTTCTGATGGTGATTATGAGCAGAAGGTCAGTCTCTTGTATAAATATTCATTGTTGAGTTGAGATGTATGGCAGATTCAAGCTAAGACCGCCACCTGAATAAAAATGAAGTTCGCAACATATACCATGGCTCCGCTTGTGAAGTTTTGCCTCCAAGTTTAATTGTGTGTAGTGTGTATGCAATGATGAGAAGGAACCCTTGGATATAGAAGCCTGATAATATTGCTCTGTCCCGTTCTGTTCTGCTGCAGTGCCCGACAGTGGCGTAACGAAACTTTAGGGGGCCCCCCTGCAAAATACATGGAGGGGGCCCCCCACGCTCCGGGCCCAGTGAGGGTTTCTCAAGCCTGCGGCCGTACATATTGACATCGGGGCCCCAGGGACTCAGGGCCACCTGCACCGCGGGTACTGTGAGGGTCATTGGTATGCTACTGCTTGACCTCACTGTCACAGGTTCGCCCCCCAGTGCTCCACTCAGCAGTTCATCCTTTTGAGGTTGATAGAATTAGTACCATTGAGACTTCGGAAGCAGTGCACATCTGCTACACTGCCCTAAGAAACGCCAGGAGAACAGGGCCTAGATGTATCAAGCCTTTTGCGATTCGTTAAGGCCGAAATTCGCAGAATTTCGGCCTTAACGAATCGTAAACGGACATTTTGCATCTTTTGGGATGTATGAGAAATTATCAAAATAAGGAATCGCAAAAATTTGCGATTCCTTATTTTGCTATAGCATTTAAGGAATCGCTATTTTTGCGATTCCTTAAATGCAATGTATGTAGCATTTTTACATTGCGAATTATGTTTAAGAATTCGCAAATTAACACCAAATTGTAGTTGATGTTAATTTACGAATTCATTTAAAAATGCAATAATTGACATTTTTTAGGGTGGCATGTGACGCACACACATGCCCTTAGGGCATGTATGTGCACCATATGCACACACATGTACATTTCAGGGGTGCAGCAGGGTGTCTTTGAGACACCCCTGCACCCTTGAAATAATTCTCAAATTGCGATTAGCAAATTGCGAATTCGCAATTTGAGAATTCCTAAACAATCATTCCTATGGGCCTCCTGGCCCATAGGAATGCATTGGAACTTATTCCTTAATTGCGAATTCGCAAAATGCGAATTCGCAAATAAGGAATAAAAAGGAATCGCTAAAAAAAAGCGATTTTTTACATACATTCCATTTTGCGAATTCTAAATAGCGATTCGCTAAAAATCGCTATTTAAGATTCGCAAAATGGAATCTTGATACATCTAGGCCCAGGTGCTTTAAAATACACGTTAGGTTATATTTTAAAAGCAACAAGCCTTAGATTTCCCTTGCTCATTGCACCATCAGGATTCAAGCAAGCCGGGCCGAAGACGGCTGTAATGCCAGAAACAGGTCCCCGGAAGCTTGTTTCCTTCCCAGTGTAAGAATTGGCTTTTGTAGTCTGGTCTGCCCTGTTCCCATGATGCACTGGGCCAGGGACAGACTAATTTGCATACAGCCAGGTTCTGAAACTGGGATGGTGCAATGAGCTAAAAAACGGTGTTGGATCTAGCCCTGATCTCTTGACTCGGTGAGAGTACTCTGCTTAATTCAGAGACTCTGTCCATCACCACCCCTTGTTGTAAATAATTTTGTCCACCCTAAGCGTGGAAGGGTATACTCAGATGTGAGTCCCTTGCTCATTGCACCATCAGGATTCAAGCAAGCCGGGCTGAAGACGGCTGTAATGCCAGAAACCGGTCCCCGGAAGCTTGTTTCCTTCCCAGTGTAAGAATTGGCTTTTGTAGTCTGGTCTGCCCTGTTCCCATGATGCACTGGGCCAGGGACAGACTAATTTGCATACAGCCAGGTTCTGAAACTGGGATGGTGCAATGAGCTAAAAAACGGTGTTGGATCTAGCCCTGATCTCTTGACTGGGTGAGAGTACTCTGCTTAATTCAGAGACTCTGTCCATCACCACCCCTTGTTGTAAATAATTTTGTCCACCCTAAGCGTGGAAGTGTATACTCAGATGTGAGTCCCTTGCTCATTGCACCATCAGGATTCAAGCAAGCCGGGCCGAAGACGGCTGTAATGCCAGAAACAGGTCCCCGGAAGCTTGTTTCCTTCCCAGTGTAAGAATTGGCTTTTGTAGTCTGGTCTGCCCTGTTCCCATGATGCACTGGGCCAGGGACAGACTAATTTGCATACAGCCAGGTTCTGAAACTGGGATGGTGCAATGAGCTAAAAAACGGTGTTGGATCTAGCCCTGATCTCTTGACTCGGTGAGAGTACTCTGCTTAATTCAGAGACTCTGTCCATCACCACCCCTTGTTGTAAATAATTTTGTCCACCCTAAGCGTGGAAGGGTATACTCAGATGTGAGTCCCTTGCTCATTGCACCATCAGGATTCAAGCAAGCCGGGCCGAAGACGGCTGTAATGCCAGAAACCGGTCCCCGGAAGCTTGTTTCCTTCCCAGTGTAAGAATTGGCTTTTGTAGTCTGGTCTGCCCTGTTCCCATGATGCACTGGGCCAGGGACAGACTAATTTGCATACAGCCAGGTTCTGAAACTGGGATGGTGCAATGAGCTAAAAAACGGTGTTGGATCTAGCCCTGATCTCTTGACTGGGTGAGAGTACTCTGCTTAATTCAGAGACTCTGTCCATCACCACCCCTTGTTGTAAATAATTGTGTCCACCCTAAGCGTGGAAGGGTATACTCAGATGTGAGTCCCTTGCTCATTGCACCATCAGGATTCAAGCAAGCCGGGCCGAAGACGGCTGTAATGCCAGAAACCGGTCCCCGGAAGCTTGTTTCCTTCCCAGTGTAAGAATTGGCTTTTGTAGTCTGGTCTGCCCTGTTCCCATGATGCACTGGGCCAGGGACAGACTAATTTGCATACAGCCAGGTTCTGAAACTGGGATGGTGCAATGAGCTAAAAAACGGTGTTGGATCTAGCCCTGATCTCTTGACTGGGTGAGAGTACTCTGCTTAATTCAGAGACTCTGTCCATCACCACCCCTTGTTGTAAATAATTTTGTCCACCCTAAGCGTGGAAGGGTATACTCAGATGTGAGTCCCTTGCTCATTGCACCATCTGGATTCAAGCAAGCCGGGCCAAAGACGGCTGTAATGCCAGAAACCGGTCCCCGGAAGCTTGTTTCCTTCCCAGTGTAAGAATTGGCTTTTGTAGTCTGGTCTGCCCTGTTCCCATGATGCACTGGGCCAGGGACAGACTAATTTGCATACAGCCAGGTTCTGAAACTGGGATGGTGCAATGAGCTAAAAAACGGTGTTGGATCTAGCCCTGATCTCTTGACTGGGTGAGAGTACTCTGCTTAATTCAGAGAATCTGTCCATCACCACCCCTTGTTGTAAATAATTTTGTCCACCCTAAGCGTGGAAGGGTATACTCAGATGTGGGTCCCTTGCTCATTGCACCCTCAGGATTCAAGCAAGCCGGGCCGAAGACGGCTGTAATGCCAGAAACCGGTAGCCGGAAGCTTGTTTCCTTCCCAGTGTAAGAATTGGCTTTTGTAGTCTGGTCTGCCCTGTTCCCATGATGCACTGGGCCAGGGACAGACTAATTTGCATACAGCCAGGTTCTGAAACTGGGATGGTGCAATGAGCTAAAAAACGGTGTTGGATCTAGCCCTGATCTCTTGACTGGGTGAGAGTACTCTGCTTAATTCAGAGACTCTGTCCATCACCACCCCTTGTTGTAAATAATTTTGTCCACCCTAAGCGTGGAAGGGTATACTCAGATGTGAGTCCCTTGCTCATTGCACCATCAGGATTCAAGCAAGCCGGGCCGAAGACGGCTGTAATGCCAGAAACGGGTCCCCGGAAGCTTGTTTCCTTCCCAGTGTAAGAATTGGCTTTTGTAGTCTGGTCTGCCCTGTTCCCATGATGCACTGGGCCAGGGACAGACTAATTTGCATACAGCCAGGTTCTGAAACTGGGATGGTGCAATGAGCTAAAAAACGGTGTTGGATCTAGCCCTGATCTCTTGACTGGGTGAGAGTACTCTGCTTAATTCAGAGACTCTGTCCATCACCACCCCTTGTTGTAAATAATTTTGTCCACCCTAAGCGTGGAAGGGTATACTCAGATGTGAGTCCCTTGCTCATTGCACCATCAGGATTCAAGCAAGCCGGGCCGAAGACGGCTGTAATGCCAGAAACCGGTCCCCGGAAGCTTGTTTCCTTCCCAGTGTAAGAATTGGCTTTTGTAGTCTGGTCTGCCCTGTTCCCATGATGCACTGGGCCAGGGACAGACTAATTTGCATACAGCCAGGTTCTGAAACTGGGATGGTGCAATGAGCTAAAAAACGGTGTTGGATCTAGCCCTGATCTCTTGACTGGGTGAGAGTACTCTGCTTAATTCAGAGACTCTGTCCATCACCACCCCTTGTTGTAAATAATTTTGTCCACCCTAAGCATGGAAGGGTATACTCAGATGTGAGTCCCTTGCTCATTGCACCATCAGGATTCAAGCAAGCCGGGCCGAAGACGGCTGTAATGCCAGAAACCGGTCCCCGGAAGCTTGTTTCCTTCCCAGTGTAAGAATTGGCTTTTGTAGTCTGGTCTGCCCTGTTCCCATGATGCACTGGGCCAGGGACAGACTAATTTGCATACAGCCAGGTTCTGAAACTGGGATGGTGCAATGAGCTAAAAAACGGTGTTGGATCTAGCCCTGATCTCTTGACTGGGTGAGAGTACTCTGCTTAATTCAGAGACTCTGTCCATCACCACCCCTTGTTGTAAATAATTTTGTCCACCCTAAGCGTGGAAGGGTATACTCAGATGTGAGTCCCTTGCTCATTGCACCATCAGGATTCAAGCAAGCCGGGCCGAAGACGGCTGTAATGCCAGAAACCGGTCCCCGGAAGCTTGTTTCCTTCCCAGTGTAAGAATTGGCTTTTGTAGTCTGGTCTGCCCTGTTCCCATGATGCACTGGGCCAGGGACAGACTAATTTGCATACAGCCAGGTTCTGAAACTGGGATGGTGCAATGAGCTAAAAAACGGTGTTGGATCTAGCCCTGATCTCTTGACTGGGTGAGAGTACTCTGCTTAATTCAGAGACTCTGTCCATCACCACCCCTTGTTGTAAATAATTTTTTCCACCCTAAGCGTGGAAGGGTATACTCAGATGTGAGTCCCTTGCTCATTGCACCATCAGGATTCAAGCAAGCCGGGCCGAAGACGGCTGTAATGCCAGAAACCGGTCCCCGGAAGCTTGTTTCCTTCCCAGTGTAAGAATTGGCTTTTGTAGTCTGGTCTGCCCTGTTCCCATGATGCACTGGGCCAGGGACAGACTAATTTGCATACAGCCAGGTTCTGAAACTGGGATGGTGCAATGAGCTAAAAAACGGTGTTGGATCTAGCCCTGATCTCTTGACTGGGTGAGAGTACTCTGCTTAATTCAGAGACTCTGTCCATCACCACCCCTTGTTGTAAATAATTTTGTCCACCCTAAGCGTGGAAGGGTATACTCAGATGTGAGTCCCTTGCTCATTGCACCATCAGGATTCAAGCAAGCCGGGCCGAAGACGGCTGTAATGCCAGAAACCGGTCCCCGGAAGCTTGTTTCCTTCCCAGTGTAAGAATTGGCTTTTGTAGTCTGGTCTGCCCTGTTCCCATGATGCACTGGGCCAATGACAGACTAATTTGCATACAGCCAGGTTCTGAAACTGGGATGGTGCAATGAGCTAAAAAACGGTGTTGGATCTAGCCCTGATCTCTTGACTGGGTGAGAGTACTCTGCTTAATTCAGAGACTCTGTCCATCACCACCCCTTGTTGTAAATAATTTTGTCCACCCTAAGCGTGGAAGGGTATACTCAGATGTGAGTCCCTTGCTCATTGCACCATCAGGATTCAAGCAAGCCGGGCCGAAGACGGCTATAATGCCAGAAACCGGTCCCCGGAAGCTTGTTTCCTTCCCAGTGTAAGAATTGGCTTTTGTAGTCTGGTCTGCCCTGTTCCCATGATGCACTGGGCCAGGGACAGACTAATTTGCATACAGCCAGGTTCTGAAACTGGGATGGTGCAATGAGCTAAAAAACGGTGTTGGATCTAGCCCTGATCTCTTGACTGGGTGAGAGTACTCTGCTTAATTCAGAGACTCTGTCCATCACCACCCCTTGTTGTAAATAATTTTTTCCACCCTAAGCGTGGAAGGGTATACTCAGATGTGAGTCCCTTGCTCATTGCACCATCAGGAATCAAGCAAGCCGGGCCGAAGACGGCTGTAATGCCAGAAACCGGTCCCCGGAAGCTTGTTTCCTTCCCAGTGTAAGAATTGGCTTTTGTAGTCTGGTCTGCCCTGTTCCCATGATGCACTGGGCCAGGGACAGACTAATTTGCATACAGCCAGGTTCTGAAACTGGGATGGTGCAATGAGCTAAAAAACGGTGTTGGATCTAGCCCTGATCTCTTGACTGGGTGAGAGTACTCTGCTTAATTCAGAGACTCTGTCCATCACCACCCCTTGTTGTAAATTAGATTTCAGGAGGCATTCCTCTCAAAGTTCCAAGGTATGGAAGGTATGGTATTAAAAAAAAAAAAAAAATGAAATAGCATGCAGTTCCTGCGACAGTCTGTTTATCAGAGCAAGCACAAGGACTGGGCCACTCCAGAAGGATCAAGAGATATTCTAGCTCCTTCCAAAAGTGTGGGCAGGTCTGCTATTGTAGCCACAATTGCACTTCATGATGTTGGCACAGTGGGCAGTCACCAAGCGTGGCCTACACATGGAGCAGGCTGTGCTAGGTGTATGAGAATGATAGACTCAACGTGAGGACAATCCTGAGTCTTCCTTAAACAAAGCATCACTGGCAAGGTAGTTCACCTTGAGGGCACCAAAGCAACAAGTCGCAGAAGGTATTCAAATGCCAAGGGTCTCGTACAGTGTGGAGTTAACTGGCCGCCCTACTGCAAGGGAAGACAAAAGACCTCATCGATGGCTTGCATTCGAAGAGGGTTAGAGACATCTTGGTTGTTACTTGGTGACTTCAATGGCAGGATGTTCGTGAGTGCGCTGCAAGGAGGACTTCCAAGTGTTGTGGACAACTCTTCTCCTCTGAAACCATCTCAAGAGGAAAGCAAACCAGAAGCTCCCAATCTTCAGAAGGACTGCCAGGCAGTGATCTGGGTTAATCAGGATATAGGCACCTACTGGGCACGAAAATGCTGTGTCTACAGCGCTATGGCTACCAACAGGTGTTTCATGCAGGCTTTACTAAGGGATCTAGGGGAGTAGCCATCCTAGTGCACCGCAGAATCCCATATTTCCACTCAGCTCACTGGGTTGATACACAGGGTCGCTATATCATTCTTAAAGGTATGGTAGGTGAGGAGCCGCTAGTCCCCGGGAGTGTCTATGCTCCGCCTCCCTTGCAGTGGTCTCTGGTCGAAAAGCTGTTTGAGGTGTGGGCGGACATCCCCGAAGCGTTGGCGGTCATTGGGGGTGATTGGAACGATGTTATGGACAGCCTTACGGATCGGTTTCGACCTGGAGGCGGACGGGTGGTGGGTCCCCCCACTAAACTAAATGACATGGCTAGGGGGCTTAACTGGGTTGACACTTGGCGGCACCTGCATTGTAACATGCGGGGATACACGTACCTTTCTGCAGTTCATAAATCCTTCTCTAGGCTAGATTACATATTTGTCCCCGGAGCAGCGATTACTAGGGTGGAGGCAGCAGACATTCTGCCACGCGGGCTTTCGGACCATTCCCCCACCACTATTGATATATGTTTGTATAAGGCGGGGCGGCCATTCAGGTGGCGCCTATCCGTGTGGCACCTGCAGCAGCCGGACTATCAGAAACATATGGGTGAGGCCATCGCCCACTTCCTGACTGAGAATGTAGGGTCTGTTGCAGAAGTCGGCACTGTATGGGAGTCCATGAAGCAAACACTTAGAGGAATAGACATAGCCTGGTGCGCAGCAGCTCAGAGGAAACGCAGGGTGGACCTGGTTCGGGCTGAGGCCGAAATTGAGGCATTAGAGCTCCGGGGAAGTACGGAGGGTGGGGCTCAAGCGGCGGGGCAGCTCATTTTGGCACAGCAGTCATATGCGTCCATGCTAATGGACGAAGCGAAACAGATATGGCTTGCGACGCGCAGCCGGATTTACCAATGGGGGGATAAATCAGGAACGATGCTCCACCGGCTATGCCAGGGTACGTTCCAGGCTCATAGCCTATCTCTATTGACATTTCTGCCTCCGTGAATTCTGTCAGGGGTAAACAAGGGTTGGCAAAGCTAACACATAGGCATTGGCGGGTGAATGATAGATAAAGTAGAATTAGGGCTGTAAGTGGGAAGAAAGAACTGAGGCAGTCTCAAAGGGGCATAGCCAATGTAATTAAGGGTGTGACTTAAAAACATGTAAGCTAAAAATCTGCGCTTAGCATAGTGCGCCGCCCGTATTTTCCTGTTTCTGTCATTTCATCCAGATATATGACACAACAAGTAAGAACATACATACAAGAAGTCAGGACTGTTGGCTTTGTCAATGGTTGTTAGCTGCATAAGATAAATAAGCACCAACTATGGCTTGTAAATAATATTGAAAAAGCTTTGACTTAAAGCCCTGGTGACACACGACAATGTTGGTGCTCTACTGCAGAATAGAATGGTGAAGGTAACTCTTCCAAAAATGATTGCATTTAGCTCTCTGGGTCGGATTAAACATATAGCTGAAACATAGCTGCCAAGGTTTCAGATTGCTTACGAGTGACATTTTAATAATTTCAGTGTAATTATGAGTGACATTCAATGACTATGAGTGACACTTTCTCAGAAGCAAAATCAAGCAATAAAGACGAGGCAAACATATAAATATCAGAAATTACACCCAGAGCCAGATAAAGAAGAGCACTCGGATATGAGAGAGGACCCAGCGTGGAGCCTCAGCCAGCCTCACTGACGCTGAACTCAACTTTGTGCCGACAGTGACTGCAATGCAGAGCTCAGCTCAGGCACTGTAACTTTACTTTACTTATCCATTCTTGCATCTGCTTGCTTACTGACTTGTCCATGAATACAAACTCATTATCCTATTCATACATTGATCTGTTCATTTTCTTAGTTATCACTGCATGCACACAGTTATTCCTTGATCTATACATTCTACTATTCATTCACTAACCTATCCAAGTAGCAGCCATGCATACACTCACTCACCCATTCACTCAGCTACCATGTCATTTATCCGTGCGCTCACCCACGTATCTCATCTCCTCTTGCAATCATCCACCCATGAACTTGCTCATCTATCTATCTATCTATCGATCTATGAATCCCACCCATTAATACATTCTTGCAGCCATTCACACGTCCCATCAAAGACACTCACATCCAGAAACTGGCCAATCAATGAAAAAAACACAAAACAAAAAGCTATCACCCTTATTTTAGGTTGTTTTGAAGTGTTTGTTTAGTCACTATCTGCCAAGTTTTCAGTTTCGTTATGTGTAGCATTTCCATTTCTGCAGTTTGCTTATGTGACATTTCAATATATTATGTGTGACATTTGGAGTGACACTTTATCATGTGTTGACTAAAGCAGTTGTTTGCAAGTCATAAGTTTAAGTTCCCTTTGGTCAACTTATTTGCCAGAAAGGGCCTTGAAACAGGTACAGCACTCACATGCCTATTTCATGCTTCTAAAATTGTAGCCCTAAAATCTTATGATGTCATAAAAACAGCACAAGTCATTTGTGAAAAGACCTCCAAGGACACCCCCCTTACCTCTCCCACTTTACCGAGCCCCCTTTGACAGACTCTTTCCGCAGATCCTCTGACACATCTGTTCTTTTTTTGCAGAGACCATGGCACGTTCCACGTTTTTGCTTTACCAACACTTGACATTCTTATCATGCCAAAGACACTGCGTATTGTACTGATGTCTGTCACACTATCTACGTCTACCATTTTCAAGGACCCATGGCAAACCTCTTCAGATGCAGAAACCTACCTTCTACCCATATGTAATTCCCTTAATATATAACTTCTGCCCAACACACATTGCATGTCGTCTCCATTTGCAGTAACAAATGTATAATTCCAAACCAGAATCTACTTTCTGTTTAAAGCAATCTATCCTTTGCTTCTCTTGACTCAGTGACGTCGCCCCGCTAGTGGACTAGGGAAGGACTTATGTCTTGGAGGTGAGTTATCAAAATGTTGTAAAAGCTATTTCTTTCCTTTAAGTGAAGTGATCGTGCAGTGTAGGAAAAACTGGAGTTAAGTTGCTAGGTGAACATTTCAAAGTGAGTTTCAATGAAGTAAGTGGAGAATGCTCAGACTCTGGTCACAGCAGTGAGTACGTCTCACAGCAGACACCAGTTAGCCCCTATTAAAGCATGTGAGTTGTTTCAAGCAGGCATGTAATAGTTAAAACCTCAGAGATGCTGAAATAGTTTTATTTATTCATTTTATCAAGACATTTCAAATAGCTGTGCTGGACCCCTCCCCCATCTCATTCAATGAAGTAGTGACAAACATCGACATTAGCTGTCTAAGCTAGAGCAGCCAGTTTCCCAGCAGTGATGTGTGTGTGCAAACAGTGTGACGTGGCTGTCTTAAGTGATGCTATCTCACATGATGCTTTGGGACAGCCCAGCTGGCAAGCTGCAGAGCAATATAGAAGGACACCGCTCTCCAGCTTGCCCTGTCTGGCCTGCGTGCTGCTGAGGGCCCCCACCCTTGTTCCGACCGGGCTCTGACTGAAGAGAAACATTGTATCTTTTTACTTTGTTTCTCTACAGTTCAGTCCCGGGTCAGCACGGAGGAGCTCAGTGCAGGCTGCAGACTGCACCTGCTTTCTCAAACTCACAGCTCTTTACCGAAGAGGTGAGAGGGGCCCCCTTCACCTACTGAAGGCTGCCCCCCCCCCCCCCGCACCGTGGGGGCTGCACGCCCCTGGGCCCAGAACACGGTCGGATAGGCCCACATGGCTATCTTGCAGTTCCCAAAGGGCTGGTCCAATATGTCAGTGTGTGGGCCGTTATTTTGCTGTCGGTGGGACCGTTTTATGGTCTGACGGGCAGCATTTTCTGTTCAATTTCCTACCTCGGTTGTCTTCCTCAGCACAGACCTAACAGGTGAGTACTTTGTGTGATGTACACAGAATTCACCCATATAAATACAATTTCATTGGTCCACCCAAGCAGTGGTGGCTGGTATTTAAAGGCGGTGGGGGAGGAAGAGGGGGGGCGGAAGGGTATGAGTTCAAATAAAAATATGGGTCATGGGAATGAATAAAAAACGAAAATACTCACCTGTACCCCATTGCTGCAGCCATCACTACCGCCTCCTCTGGGTCCTCTGTTGCCCGCTTCCAGGGCCGGAAGCACCCGGCTCCCAGCCTCCCGATAGCCAATCACAATGCTGCAATGCAGCATTGTGATTGGTCTGAGCACCATGGATCAGCGCTCAGCCAGAGGATGGGTGCTGGGCAAGTTCTCCATGCAGGCTGTAATGCAGCCTGCATGGAGAACATGCAAAGTGCGCATGACGGTTTGACTGGCCGAGACAGCCGGATTTAAGCATCCTGCACAGTTGGAGTGGGCAAACCAGTCCTCCCCAGCCCTGCTCTGTGAGCAGAGCAGCCCTGCCCCTTTCCAGCTGTGCAAGGGGAAACATAAACTGATAATAACAATCAGTTAATATCATTTTATTTTTTCCTTTTTTGACCTGCTTAGTGAGGCGACGCTCCGCTTCCTTAGCGAAGGAGCGCCACTGCACCCAAGATGCCTCCCACAGGATATACACATCACATGATGTTTAAAGGAGGAGCCAGGACAATCATTTCTTCTGAACTGTTAAGCTACAGCAGTTCCAGCACTTTTTTCTCACCTTCCACAACAGAGGGAGGACAGAAACTAAGGACGTGATGAGGAAGACATTGTTTAGGAGTAATGAAGATTGCTGGTAAGTCACCAAGCCATTACCTACCTTGTCCTGCCTCGTCACAGTCCTAACAGGCGAGTGTATAGCCAAGCCACTGGGAAAAAATTTATACCAGACATACGCAAGATGCAAACTTTCTTTATTATATGAAAACGTTCATAGAAATCCACACAATCAGTGAACTGCAGACAGCACTGCTTAACAAAAATCTGGAGAAAACAAATATGCAAGTCGACACTTGAGTGTAAATGTACACTCAAAAATTATTTAATAGCAAAAAGTGTTGATTTACCCGCAGGTATAGGAGTAATTTGCTTATGTAAATTCACCTTTGTGACTAGGGCCTTTAGAGTCTAATAAAAGCCCAACAAAAACTATGGTTTGAACAGAATAGGAAACCGCCATCAACTGAGGAAAATAATACACACCTCACCAACATTACTATTGGGAGCACATACATATCGTCCTCACCTAGGGCTCTGCCCTCATCTCCAGACAACAGCTACAGTTGTATTACTTGTTATTGTGTGGGTGTGTTTGGTTGGGACATGCTCAGAGTTATGATTTGAAATCTGTATCTTTATGATTCATTAATGGTGAGAAGTCAGACACAGAGGCCTGAGTGGCTCACTCCGGAGCGCGGGCTCACGGTTCGATCCCTGGTGCTGGTGGCAGCTCAACTCAGCATCATGTGACTCTAGGCAATAGCTCCCTTCATATACCCGGTCAGCCCCCAGGTCCTACATACCATTAGGGGTGATCAGTTCGCACTTTACAAATGTAGAATTTAATTCAATCTCATTTGAATGATTTGCATATTTGTATTTTTTTTAACAATATACATCTATGTTTACTTTTTATTATGTGGTTTGCCTGTATGTGTCTGGAATGTTTAGTTGTATGATTCTTAAATTTTTATTAATTTTTAAATATTTTTTTAGTTTTGCAAACTAGGGTATACAAGAAAGACAAAGGGAACACCAACAGATCTTGCGTCTTACCCCTTTCGATTGCCTCTAAATCAGCAAAAGTCTTTGTCACAAGAGCATGAAAGGGTGCCTCCAAAAGCCCAGCTGTAGTCCCATCCAGTGTGAGGGATATGGGGAGGCTGAGGAGTCTCATGAATCCTGGTACTTAGATGGAGCATGGCCTGTGCTTAATTTGATCCAGTGGTGTCCGGTGCTTGGTACTGGCACTTAATTGTCAACACCAGCACTTGTTACAGCTTGCTTCATGGTGGTACTGTTTATCTACTTTAGAGATGAGCACAACAACAGTTTTTTTATTAATTGAATATCCATTAAAAATGACTAATACTAGCCCCCCAAGCCATTCTTAAAGCTTGGGGCCTGGAATTTTCCATTTCGTCACACCTGTAGAAGTGTATTGGTTAGTAGTTGTGTTGGTAGGGTCATTGAAAGCACAGGCAGGAGCAATGGGTGGTGCAAGCTGCAGTGGCCTCTTGACGAGGGTCTTAGCACTTATGTTTTTTTTTTACAAATAAAGCACTGAGCATGGCAACATATTTCTTGCCTCCCCTAGCATGTACACTCTTGGTCATGTTCCTGCCATGGCATCTCATTTCCTGGTGCCATGTGACAGCAGCGAAAAGAGTCAGGTTAGTCATCTATGGGAGAGGATGTGGTCTAAGGGCTAGGGTGCGTGACCTCAAAGCTGGGGAACCGGGTGCGAGTCTTGGCCGGGACGCTCCACATCCTGTGATTCTGGGCAAATCAAATAATCTACCAGTGACTAACAAAAATAAAAAATGTATGCATCTGTCTGTAACGCAACTGGTGCTCATGTAAAGTGCTGTAATACCTTTGGGTCTAGTTCGCGCTATACAAGAGAAAAAAAACATACCTGGAGACCGACAAATGGTGTCCCTTATGTATGTACACAGGTGGAGGGAGACACTCTTTGAGAAGCTCCAACAGTCATCACTTATACGAGGTCCCAGAGAAACAAAGTAATAATTATACCACAAACTATGACAACAAACTCAGAAAAGCAACCTCTCCCCCCGGTTGCTCAAAATTTCTTTTGTACTCACATTGTGTCTTTGCTTTTGATATTGTTTCTGACAGGGAATTAAACAACCACATCATGGCAGTGCTTTGAGGCAGCAAAACAAACAAACGTATTTATCTCAACACAGCGGGAAGTATGCCTGCAGCACGTTTTATTAGTTCAATTCTTCGAAAAGGTGAGAGCTTAACAGCATGTATCCGACTGATGCAGCAAAAGCGATGCGACAGCAAGCATTGCCTGGAGGAGAATGGATTATTCTGTGCGTCTTTCGATTGGCTCTCGCTGCGTTCCATCCTGTACAAAGTGGGTCAGGCAGGTCAGGCTGCAGTCGCTCTTCATTGCTAATCCCTCTGGCACCATGGATGGTTTCCACCTGCTCACATGCACTTTCGGCTCATTAGGGAGACGCTTCTGAGTGTGATACAAAACGAGTTGCCTTTGCCCCAGAGTTAAGCTATTAGAATCTTGCTAAATGTAATCAAATGTAATTCAAATACAAAATGTGTTTTCATTTATTTGGAACCTAGACACATTGCTGTTGTCATAAACTGACTTAAATTAAATCTATAGTTGCACATTCATCTTTCTGGTCTTCAGCCCCCATTACCCAAAATGGGCTGTTGTATTGACTGCATCTAGTGAATACCTTTAGCCGGGGGTGGGGTATTAACTGACCATAATTCAGATGTGTGCGCAGAAAGATTAACTGCATATTTTGGAATATAAAAGGGAACTTAAAATTGGTGCCACATAATTCTGTACCATATATTTTTTGGCTTACCTTCTGTTGTATATGTCTTTGTTGTTCTTACCTCCGGGAGCAGATTGCTGTCGAGCAAAAGGGGCTACTTTTCAGCCTGGCAGGTCTACTGCCAGTGGGCCTTTAAATGACTTGCAAGGAACAGGATATTGCTCACCTTCTCCCCTCAATTCTACTGACTGGCTTGGCACAACTAGGGCGCCACAAGTGTAGTATAATTGTAGTGGTGTTTGTCATGCGCGCCACCAATGTACCCGCATTTTGTTGATGCACACTCTAAATATAACCCACGGCTAGTAAGACTGACCATGCATTGCTGCTTTAACTAATGCTTTGAAGGTTTTGATATGTTTTAAAAAATTAGTTACTCTTAAATTGTTTTCCCTCTTTTTAAAATGTTGATACCCAATATTTATCAGCTGGCGCGCCTGATCTATTTTATAGCGAAGGTGCATTGCGCTCACTCGCCCTGGCTACCCGCATATAATTTACTAGTTAGTTTCACCTTGAACCGGATGGTAGTAAAACGGTGTGTCACGCAACTAATGGCCAGCTTTATTTCAGTGTGGTGCAGTAAAATGCCTCCAGAATTGTGCCAGATTGCCTTGTAAACATGTGCTTGACATCTCTGGCCTTGATTCTGAAAATAAAAAACGAGATTTTAGAGCATACAAGCTTATCTTAGATATCTATGCCTTTTTTTTGCAGTGCAACTTTTTTCACAAGAGTGCATACCACTCAAAAACACAAAAGGAACTCAAAGGTAATCCATAAAAAACATCACAAAAACTGTCTTCACCTTACATTATCATTCCAATCTAACTCAAGTGGCCAGCATACATTCCAAATGAAACAAGAAAAGGGCAGCAGTTCCCAAGAAGCTTGGAATTGCGGTCCCTGTGAAGTCTCCTTTCCTGGTTTCACTAGGTCATTCCGGAACATGGTAGCTGTTGCAAATTCGGTTACTGGTTGAGGGGGGTGAAACCCTACTCAAACATCCACCACAATCTATGTCAGGGTGGTATGCAAGCAACCCCCAAATTAACCTGTGCCTAACCCACTGGTAGCTTGGCACAAAGCAGTGAGGCTTAACTTGGAGGCAATGTGTAAAACATTTATGCAGCACTACAAACAGTAATAAAGTGAAAACACAAAAAAGAAAAATCCCACACCAAATTAGAGAAAAAGAGTAAAATGTAATAAACAGTTTGAGATTAAAACAATTAAAATCCAATCAGTAGAACTGGAGATGGTGTTTAAGTGAATATAATGATTAGAAGCACAAAGCACCAACTGTGATCATCTGGTAGTCCTGGACCGGGACATAGTCACAAGTTCAGGCTGACCATGAGGGAGCACAAGCTGCATATAGGGACCAAGTTAGGCCCCCTGAACAAAGTACCTTAAAGCCTGGTTGCTGAGTGTTGCAAGATCCTGCGTCGAAGCAGCGTTCTGCAGCAGCAGTTCAGAGGTCTTGCGAGGCTGCGATGCAGAATCCTGCATTGTCGAGGATGCATTCGACAAGAAAAGAGACTTAGAATGCAAAGTCTTGGGGCAAAGATGCATCACGCACCGGTGTTTCAGAAGAAGAGGTGGGGCTGCAATTAATAGTACTGCGTTATTGGCGAGGTTGCCATCCAGGAGGGGCTTATAATACTAGGGTCTGTGTCAAGGATGTATCACGCTGCGGCGGTTCCGAAGCAGAGCTGCAAGGAGTTACAGCACGCTGTGTCAGTTCTTCCGACAGCTGAGATGGTAGAGCAACTTCAGGCCCACTTTCAAGAGTCCAGGACTGGGGTGGCATCACTTTGGGGATAGGACACAATGCAGATAGAGTCTAGGTAGTGTTCCCGGTGACTGTAGGCTCTTCTACGTGGGTTCTCGGTGACTGTAGCCTTTTCTGTCCCTGAGGTACTGATCAGGAGGTCAGCCAACTAGCGCTTGGAGTAATTCTGGAGCTCCAGACCTTTTCACTCAGCAGGAAGGGCAACAAGGTAACATAGTGGCAGTACTTCCTGCAGAACACCGCAGCAGTCCTTCCAAGTCTTCCACAGGTCCAGAAGTTTACTGAAGAGGTGGGGCCAATATTTATAATTGCTGCCAGCTTTGGAGTAGGAGACGGTTCTGGAGGTCTGTAGTCCCTAGAGGTGCTTGGAATTTCCTGCCTCCCTCCCCTATCCGCAAATTGTCTGTGGCCACAATAGACTAGTGTCAAACCTTTGGTGAGTGTGCACATGCAGAGCCTTTGTTATGTGTAAGTGTGCTAGATGACAACTCCTCCCCCTCATCAAGTCAGAGAGGGCCCACCCTGCCAACACCTATGTTTCTCTGCCTCACTTACTGAGAGCAATATATAAAGACCAACTGCCAGCTTCATCTAGCCATGTGATCCAGGAAACAGGCTGCAGGCAGCAAATAGTGGGACAAGAAAATGCCACTGTTTAAAAAAAACTAGCATTTTCAGAATTGTGCCTTACAATCCGACTTTACCCTTAAAGAGGACTTTAAATTACAATTCTCTAGATACTAAACCCAACATGTCTACTTGCTCCCAATTGAAAGTTATCACTTATGAAATGTACTAAGGTAATCCAATGTTATCCTATGCAAGACCCAGGCCTAGCAGTAGTGAAACACAAATGTAAGTGTTTTTCACTACCAGGACATGTAAGACTTAAAAGTACATGTCCAACTTTTTAACTACACTGCACCCCACCCTATAGGCTGTTTAGGCTACCAGAGGGCTGACATATGTATTTCAAAGGCAGTGTTAGGCCTGTCAAAATGTTTATTTTGCCATGACAAAATAGCAGGCTAAATTGCACACACAGACTGCAATGTTAGGCCTGCGACTTGTTTAAAAGGGCTACTTATGTGTGTGACACAATTGATACTGCAGGCCCAGTAGTAGCATTTCATTTACTGGCATTGGGTACATGAAATACCACTTTACCAGGTACTTACAAGTAAATTAAACTTGCAAGTTAGGTGTAAGCCAATTTTACCCTGCTTAAAAGAGAGGAAATAAGCACTTTAGCACTTGTTAACAGTGGTAAAGTATGCAGAGTCCTAAAGTCAGCAAAAACAGGAGGATGGAGGGCAAAAAGTTAGGGGAAAGCCACTCAAAGGATGTTGTGTCCAATTCCAGGGCTTGTAGTAAACAAGACTTCTAATTTAGGTATTGGTTTGCAAATGTTGTGAATTCCTTTATATTCCAGGTAATCCCCATTATCTTGTTGAAACTATTTCTTAGTTACCAACCGTATTTTATAGCACTGAATCTACAAGGATTTTCTAACCACCATGTGTAGATCCAAAATTCTTCAGGTTTTCCTGTTACTCTCTGTTACTTTAACACAGATACATTCATACATGTTTGAGGTTGGTAATCTGCATAGCTTTAATAAACCTTAAACCAGTTTTTAGGTAAAAATGATGGGAAAAAGAGGGGTACAAACTATAGACAAATGTAATTCACAAAAGTGAAAATAACTCTTTTTTTTTTGCATTGTTAGCAGTTTTCTGATGAAGGTTGCCTTTTGCATAGAACTGTATTATGTGCCTAGAATTTCAAGAGTTATGTCTGATGCTCCACCATCCTTCCATTTCTTGAAGGATGCAATGGGTAGAACGTTTTACAATACTTTTCCTAAAAAGCTAACTCGATTACCTAAACAATTTTTGAACAGAGCTAAAGGTTTGCTTTTCAGATCACAACATTATTTTAATTTTGTTTTAACACCAAATACGAATTCTGACGTTTCACTCTTTTAATGTCACTCTGGATGACACATTATGATTTGGACCTCTGAATGATGCCTTCTCGTAAATGAAGCTCTGCACCCTCTTTGAAAGTTTTCAACCTTTAGTCAATGTGGGCGGTGCCGACTTTAAAAGCCTCTTTCCTAAGCATGTTCTGTCCATCTGATTTTGCCATCAAAACTCTCACTTCCTCCTGACTGACTTCCTTCTTTCTCCTAACCTTAAAATCCTTTTCTAGTCCATCTTATATTATTGATATTCTTTTAAGAGCTGGCACATAATACCTCACCATAACAATGTATATGGCTCTTGTCTACATTTTCCATAAGAAATATTCAGACATAGATACAGTGTCATTACCTGATGTTGTGATTTGAGGGCACACGGTTTAAAGCTATGACCCACTCAAAAACGTCTTATTGTCCATTGGTCAGCTTCTGAGACAACTTGCCAAAAGGAGAGCCTTCTCACCAGCTTCAAAATGCTCGAAACAACTTAGGCCAGCTTTAGTAAGACTTAGCATCAGCCCTAGCCTGCTTTAAAGCGGCACATTTCGGCACCAAACACAGCATGGTGCTTGAAAGGTGTGTATTTCATATTACAAAAACTTCTTTGCGCCGCTCTGTGCTGCGTTGGATCAGGGTGTAACTCCTACCAATTAAAGCAAAAAAACACAGATTTTGATGAAATGCCTATCAACTAAGATCGCACGACTGGGCTACGCCTCAGAAATGCTTACTTGAAGAAGGCGCCAACACGTGGAAATATATATACCTTACTACAAACATACACTGCATTTCATGTGTACTGCTGTGCACAGCACACAAAATCTGTGGGAACCTTCTGAGTCTGTCTATGCCCAGGAATTTGAAATGGAAGAGTATAGCTCCAGTAGAAATCTCATGCTAGACAGAGCACACTTAACCTCTGCAGCATGGTGTGAGGCTGTCCGTTGCACAAGGCGCCATCTGTGAACCAGACTAATCTTTGTAGATATGTTGTTGAACAGTTTTTTCTGCTTTCTGCAACGCAGAACAGCAATGTTGGGTGGTGTACTGCCCGTCAATTTCAATATGTATCTCTGTAGTATATAATCTCATATTTTGTAATGTTTCCCTTTGTTTGTTTGCTGTATTGTTGCCTCACTTGTTAGTTCCATGTTATTTTTCTATAGTGATCTAACACCTACTTTGGAAATGTGGTGCTTGCATTGATTTTAGGCATCTGTTCTGGGCTTGAGGTATGGGACATAAGGGAAATAATAGTTTATGTATGCACTTTTAATAAGTGATGTTTTTAACTAGCACCATTTAAATATTTGAGGATCCCTATCAAAAGGACCATAACAAGATGTATATGGCCGTGGACAATACATTACTCCAATGAATGTGGAGCAGAGTTCAGTTTGTGAAAATAACAATAGAAACCCAACATAACTATGTCCTAGGAATGCTACCACTATTGGTACGCAAAGACACATTGAAGCACATTGATCCAGACATCATCAGTCCTAATGAGGGAGGCAAAACCTAGATTGAAACCCTGTTCATTATGGACTCATATAACATCTGAAAGATTAGAACTAGCTCGCATAACGTTAGACAACTCAAAAAAAACATATGTGTCAAAATCGAATGGAAAATTCTAAAATGTCTTGCACCTGCATTGCCTACTATATAAAGGTTTAGGACTGTCGAAAGGTGTTATTTCGATAGGTCGAATTTGCAGTTTGAGGCTGCACAGCCAGGCTACAGAGGTGTGTCCACAGTCATGTGACACTGACACTTGTAGTGGCGGGTATCTAATGAATGAATGAATGAATGAGGATTTGTAACGCGCAACTTAGCCCAAGGGCATCAAGGCGCCAGTCAAGGCAGATATCAAAGTAACAGGTCTCAGATCACTGGGTACATAACTATGAGTAGGCCTCTCAGAAAAGCCAGGTTTTCAAATCCTTATGGAAGTATGATAAAGAAGAAGGTTGTCCTGTCAGATCGGGGGGGGGGGGGGAGGAAATTCCAAAGCTTAGTTACCAAGGTGGAAAAGGCCCTGCCTCCCCATCTTACTTTGGCAAATCAGGGGACTGAAAGAAGATTTTTGGTAGATGACCAAAGAATGAATAGGTAGTTGTTTGCCCGCACCGACCATTGACAAAGTTAAGTGCGTATTTTAACAAGCATCACAGTCCTTCTAGCCTTGATTGCCATATTTATTAATGTCAGCCAACATATTACTGTCTTCTTTTGAGCTGGAGCATTTTATGGGTTATGTATTAAGGATGCATGAACGATACACTCAGGCTGCATAGAGAATTTGCTGCATCGATTATTCTAACATTGAAAACAAGAAGCACAAGGAAATGAAACGAGTCCAACTTACAGTAACTAATGTTGTACATATGACCATAAGAACCACTAAGAACTGTGATTGAAATGAGCCAATATAAAACAGTTTAATGTGCACTATTGGAGGCGCAATAGTAAGATGCATGCAATATATGTAGCAATATATTGTTTGTATTTGTAGCCACCCTGCACGTGGTGGCTGTTACTGTAAAACAACAATCTTGTATCTTATAACGATCCTCTCGAATAACACACCACAGAAATGGGCCTAGATATAGTCCTCACAATATTTTTGAAAGGCTGGTAGAAAAAAACCTTGAAACAATAGCACATAAACATTTAATGGCAGTTGGCACTTTAGCAATTAGAGATGGGTCTTTCCAGTGTTTGACTACCGGGAGATGCCCTTTGTAATGTCCGTTAAGCAATTAGCAACTCCAAGCAGTGTAAGTTATGCTAGTCCAATAAACACATATAAACACATCTAAACTCACGTTTTTTGAGGTAGTATGTTGTCAGCGTGAAACCCAGCATTTTTGGACATGGGGCTCGTCACGATTTTGTGTGTTATTTGACATGCTTTTATCAGGGGTAGCCTGATTAAGGCAATTCATTTCGTAACGAAAACTGCAAGATAAAGAGACAATACATGATGAAAATACTTGTCTCTTTTTATTTAGGTGTTTATGTTTCATCATTCAGCTATGAGAGCGGTAGGTCTCATCAAGAGCATTTAGATTCATAAACAATGTAACACGCATTCTAGATAGCTAGGGATCTGTAACAATACTTACTCTGAAGAAGGCCTTTGTTGCTACTGGGCATTTGAAGAGGCCAAAACATGCTGGTATGCGAATGCTTGAATGATCGTATTCAAAAAACATCCTAACATTATAGTTTTTAACTGTATTGTTGTACCCGGAAAAAAAAAAGAGAAATACCCTGGATATCCCCCAAGGTATTTTCCGTTGCTGGATTCTAGCTCCTGTGGAGAATGCTTTTTATCATGAACTCCATAATTAGTTGAGTCGCTCAAGGAGGTGCCTACCTACCTACCCTGTGGGGAAGAGGACCCAGAGGATGAATCATGGCATGATTATGTGGGCGAGATGCCCTCTTCCGTTATCTGGGGATAAAGACCTGAAAGGCAGGATCTTGCCAATAAGGACCTACGTACTTTTATTTACAATAGTGGATGACACAATATGTGCTGCAGTCCACTTACAGGCCCTGTGTACACTTTGTGCCATAGACTAGGAACATACTAGGGACATACTAGTAAGTTAAATATGCCGATTAGTAGTATCAGTACTGTACCATATTGAAAGGCAGAGCACAAGCACTTTATCACTGGTTAGCAGGAGTAAAGTACACAGAATTCTACAGCCAGCAAAAATATACAGCCAGATTCATCATTCTCCCGTTTTGCGAGCCCCTAATAGCGATTCATAAGGAATCGCTATTAAGGACTTGCAAAACGGGATTCATGTAGGAATTGCAAAAAATATTGCGATTCCTACATGTTCCTTATTTGCGATTAGCAAATTGCTAATCGCAAATAAGGAATAACTCCCCATGCATTCCTATGGGCCTATAGGCCCATAGGAATGCATGGGGAGTTATTCCTTATTTGCGATTAGCAATTAGCTAATCGCAAATAAGGATGCGATTCAAGGGTGCAGGGGTGTCCAAAGGACACCCTGTAGCACCCCTGAAATGTAATCTACATTGGTGTTGCGCACACACATGTCCAAAGGACATATGTGTGTGTAACATGCAACTTAGAAAAATGCATTTAAATGCATTTTTCTAAATTTTTGCTATTTACCACGAGGTCTGACCTCTCGGTAAATAGCGGCCCAAAATTGCAATTTCGCAATTTTAAAATGATTCATGAATTGCATTTAAGGAATCTCAAATAGAGATTACTTAAATCCAATTCTTCGCAAATGTGCGAATTCTTTAATAGCGAATTTTGCATTTGCAATGCAAAAATTGCACTCGCAAAAGGCAAGATTCTGAGAATCTTGCCCTTTGCAAGTGCAATTTAGCTTGATGAATCAGGCTGATAGTGTCTAGCGAAAGGCAAAAAATCGGTGGTGACCCCACAAAAGAAAGGTGGGTTTTCTATCTATAACTACCACTGTTATTGAGAATCCTATAATATATTGCATGATGTTCACCTGAAGCAACACCATAAACAACTTAAACTTGATATATACATGCCTGCATCTGCTCCAACAAAAGCCTATCATGGCATGACTATCAAGCAAGAGGTGTTCTAACTCAGTATAAGAAATTGAAGTATTAGTACAGGAGAGTGATAACCCATCTCAAATAATGATCACATGCCTTGACAAAGTGAACTTCTAAATCACTAAAAAAAAACTATGCTTAACCCTCTGACAGCTTGGCACAAAGCAGTTAGGCTAAACTTAGAGACAACGTGTAAAGTATTTATTAAGCACATAATAACAACACCAATTTAGAAAAATTGAGTATATTTTAATTAAGAAAATGACACCAATACGTCAATCAATAGAACCGGAGATATGAGTTTTTAAAATTGAATTATAAATAGCACTAAAAAGCACAATGCTCCAACCACGGTTATGTGGTTGCACTAGACTAGGTCAAAGTCAAAGGTTATGGCGAAGTGAGATGGATAGCCGGTTGAATGCAGGGATAAGTTTGTTCTGGATAACAGTTTATTTTCTGACTGTGAAACTTTTTGGGAGTAAAAGGGATCATTAGCGTGTCATCAGAAGGGCCAGCTGCAAGCTGCACCTGAAGCGAGGATCGACGACAAAGGGTGGCTGAAGAGTGGGGTCCTGGTGTGGTTTGTGACAGCAGCTGTAAATCTCTGAAAGGGTAATGCTGTGCCCAGGAAGGCCTCAACGTTGAATTGGAGGCCTCTCTGCAGTGGTACTGATGAAGTCCTCTACAATCGGACTTGGACATTTTCTGAAAGTCAGATCTCCTTCAGCAGGGTCAAACAGCAAGCTGAGGCCGGTATACCGTTGTTGGCTGTGGTTTGCCGACGATCCTGGCAGAAAGTTGGCAATCAGATTTAAAGTCTCAATTGCAGTTGCAAACAGTAGGAGTACATTCTAATATCAGCTCAGGGTCCAAGACCTGGGGGTCAGTACTAACTCTAACAGAAGCCAGCTGCAAGGTCCAAGGCAGCTACTGTTGGAATTGTTCAGCTGGACATTTGCAGGGAGAGAGGCCTCTCGAAGATTGTTGTGTCCCAGTAGCTCAAACAGTGATCAGCCAGCTGACCCTTGAAGTTACGTTTGTGGTGGTGGGTGCAAGACAGGTCTAGAGCCAACCTGTAGATGGGTGGCAAACCATTGTCCACCCAGTAAAACAGATCTTGTCGGTTCCTCTACCCCTACTGTGTTTGGTGCCAGTTTGACTATAGAGACATAGGGGAAGCAGGCCTAAGCGTGAGCTTGATCTACTCATGAAAAGGTAGGCATCCTTTGAAACTCAGGGAGGGGCAGGGCACACCCCAAGTAATCCTGTCAAGGGAGGAGTTCCCCACACCAAACCCAGAGCACTTTATCCCCTGTCTCAAAGCAATACATATCTGACCACAGGGGAGCCATCAGGGGTTCAGTGAATTCATGGACACTGGCAACAAAGCTATTTAGCTTTTTGGTTTTAGGCAGGATAATGACAACTTAAAAGTCTAATTTCCATAATAGTAATATACAATTTGACCTCCCATTAAGTTCGATTTTAAATTATTATTAAAATGAGCCCTTGAACCATTTTCTATCTACTCCCAACTGAAGTTATCACTTGTTAAATGTAATAGTGTAAGTAAGTGTTAATCTATAGGAGAGGCAGCCTTGCTGCAGTGAAACACGACTTTTGAAGTTTTTCAGTGTTAAGGGATGTAAAACATTAAACGTGCATGTCCTTTGTTTTCATTAGGGGTGCTTTATACGTATTAGAAAGGAAGGATTAGGCCTGGAAAAATGTTGGTTTAGCCAGGTCAAAGTTGCAGTTTAAAACTGCACAGCCAGCGGCAGTGGCATTCCTGGAGACTCATTTTACAGTGCTACTTTAGTGGTTGTCTCAGTGTGTGCTACAGTCCACTAGCAGCAATTGATTTACAGGCCCTGGGTAGATGTGTACTTTATACTAGGAACTTAAGAGCACCATTTAGGGTAATGCCAATTCCAACATGTTTAGGGAAGCGACCACATGAACATTACCACTCATTAGCATGAGTAAAGTACGCAGTGCCCTATGGCTAGCAGAAAGTGGTTCAGCAGAGAATGCTGATCTCCTGAAATTACTGTACAGCTGTCTACTGAGATGTATGCGTCCACATACTTTTAATTTGCCCACCTCCTCCATCTGTCACTAATGGAATATAAGAAGTCTGTTCAGAAGTCTAGTTTCGGAACAAAATAGAGCGCTTGCTTGCACTCTACCAGTAGTGCAGAAAACTAGTTCCAGATGGCAAATCATACTACTTAGAGTACCATGGCCAGACCTGATGCTTACAGACAATAAGGTTGTTAGAGAATGTACAATACCATTTTGGGAATCTGTGATGTGGCCTACGCCATATTTAGTGCTGTTGCACCCATTTGTATACTTATTGGGACACAATATGGGCAGAATTGTCCAGAAAAGACACTTTCAATAAACCACCATCAGCCAATGGGCACTATTACACAGTGTAGAAGATGTAACATGAATGACACACCACTTACATAGATGGCTGTCAGCCTCCTTAGTAGTGGCCAAAATATGTATCCTACAACATTGGTGCCAACTGACGGTCTCACAGTGGATGACTGGATAAGGGAGAAGGTCACAATTGCAATGTGATTGTGTTATACATAATATAATGATACAATTACGACCTTTGAACAGATAAGGGGTTACTTCCTAAACAGGGCAGAACAGTAACTCAGTGGCTTACGGAATTAAGTAATTGATGTTAATCGGACACTCCACATAGATACGAACCTTTTACATAATTCAGCAGTAGTATAATTATATACATTAACACAATCAACCATGCTGATCAGACTACCCCCTCTTAACATCTACATATAACATGAATATTAATATTATTAGTAACAACAACAACAATAATAGTTATAATAGTAATACATTAATAATGCAACTAGTCTCACAGTAAGACACAAAGCTCTAGATAGGAGAATGCTTATTACAGAGAGCAAGATATTCTTCAGTCATGTAATCTTCTCACCCTAAGCAAAACCAATGACACCTGAATATGGTAACATAATAGAATGGAGGAAGGCAGTCGCTATAGGGAGTATAGATGCTTTCTACATCCTTTCCACCAGACCCCCCTCCTTTCATTCTGCCTTATCCAATACTACCCCATTTAAACAAATGTGTATTGTTTTATATTACTCTCATTTATTTTTCTATTATTAGTTTATACTATCCAATATTGTAATCGTATGTGCATATACCACATAATTAAATGTCTCACATGTAATAGCTATGGAAAACTATTTAAAGTCTCTGTGATAGAAGCATGTACACTATTTGTTTTCTTCTTGATAATAAAAGAATTGTTGGCAAATAAATAAAGTCACATAATTTACCTGCATAATATTTATGTTTATCTTGCAGTTTCTACCACAGAGGTCACAGTCCAGCAACCCTGACTGCATTACTCCCCATGGAACTATTCTTCATCAGACCTTGGATTTTGATGAGTTCATTCCTCCAATACCACCTCCGCCGTACTATCCACCAGAGTATACATGCACACCGTTAATTGAGGCCCAGAGGTGAATACCAATTTTTCCTCATTATGATTTGCGTATGATTATATATAAATTCACTGAAAAACAAATGTCAAAGGTTTGTTATAGTTAGCTAAAAATGTCAGTTGAAACATTTCATTTAAAACTCATAAAATCACTGTAATTCACTAGATATAGGTATCTCAAGTAAGTGTAACACTTGCACTAAAGTGACTGTAACTTTTGCCTGGTCCCCTCGAGGACTATTTCAAGGGAGAGGCATCTCCGCAGCATTAGACGCACTGAAACTGTTTTGTAGTTCCTATAAATCCATATAGTACCTGCACGTTTAGACAACATAAACTGTGGAATTGGTGTACAAACTGGTTCCAGACACCCCTACTGGGTATGTTCGCCTGTATACCAGCTAGCTCACAGTGCCATTGTAAACTCCTCTTAGCAAGGAGGGAATAGTTCTTGGCAACTGCCGAACATGACAACCCTGTCCCATCAGAGATCAGAGAAACAGTACAGTACTTTTCGCTCAGTCAATCGTGCTCACTTTGTCTCGGATGGATGCACAGAATAAATGATGGGGACGTTTTCTATAAGCATTTATTGAACCAGCGTCATTCTAGTGTAAAATAGGTGTGCTGAAACAACCATAAGCACCAACAGAGTAAATGGATGGTAGATTTCTACCATAGTGCTTAAACAATGAGAATACGCAGGTATATAAAGAAATTACAATAATAATGCGTACTCCAACAAGCTGCCCTAACTAGATGTACCTAAGTGTACCTAGCATATATTTAGGTATAGAGCCAAGAATCCCCCTAGGATGAAGCCAACCCCATTACCTGATGTGAGAGAATGAAGGACTTTGTCTTGGTCTCAAGAGGACACCCCGCGAGGGATGTCACACCACTGCATGCTGGAGTGTCTGCATGCAGGAACCTCAGCATCTCACTTAATTGTGTCAGTATTAAAGTCTTTCTCCTTTGCCTGCCACAGGAAATGTATGGTGTATATATACACAAAAGGTACCCTCAGGGGTTCTACCTTGCTGTGCATGTCGGCCGAGGACGAAGGAGGCGATGACCCTCATGCGTAGTTTTTATGCAGAAGATGGTAAACGTGCTGTGATTCTGAGAATCCTCATGCATAATTAATGAGGCTAGTTTTCTGGGAAACCCACACAACGTTTTATGCACATCCTAACTAGGTAAAAGTTCAATACTAAAACCCGTTATATAGTATAACGGCAGGGAAATGTAGGTGAAAGGTTAGGTGACTACCCAGATCTATATTGGGGTACATTACAAAACATAACAAAACCAGCTTTGCTGTTTAAACCTTGCCTAAGGGGACTGCACTATCCAGAAGCCTTCATTGCACAATCCTGCCAAGAGGCAGCCAGACAATGATCCCTGACCCACCACCCACTCGAGGTCTGTTACAAGGGAGAAGCAACTCCGCAGCCCGGGACGCAGTGAATGTAGTTTTGTTGTTTAACCCTTACCTAAGGGGACTACACCATCCAGAAACTTTCACGGCATGCTCCCGCCATGAGGTGAACCCGAACTTCCCCCTCGAGTTCTATTTGAAGAGAGAGGCATCACAGGACGCATTTAAACCAACTTTGTTGTTTAAACCTTGCCTAAGTGGACAACACCATCCAGAAACGTTCACTGCATATTCCCACCAGGAGGTAGCAAGGTGGTGAACCTTAAAACCCCCCTCAAGGTCTATTTTGAGGGAGAGGCATTTCCCCAGCGCGGGGGATGCACTGAAACCAGCTTTGTTGTTTAAACCTTGTTTAAGGGGACTACACAACCCAGAAGCCTTAACTGCACGCTCCATCCAGGAGGCGGCCAGGCGATGAACCCTAATCCCCCCATCCCGTAGGGTCTATATCAGGAAAGAGGTATCTTTGCAGCACGGTACACTCTGAAACCAGCTTTATTGTTTAAAACTTGTTTAATGGGACCACACCATCTAGAAGCCTCTCCTGCACGCTCCCACCAGGAGGTGGACAGGCGGTGGACTCTGACACCCCTCAAGGTCTGTTTCTAGGGAGAAGAATTTCCGCAGTGCAAGACACGCCCGGGCCAACCTGGGATCCATTGGCACCCGTCGGAACCCGGAGGAGGCTGGGCTGAGCCACCCCTCTTGGTATGAAGATTCATCACTTGAATATATGTAGATTTTTATATAATTCTTTTTATTGATGACAAGTTACAGACTTCAGACATTTTACTTACAATAGCAATCAAGTGAGCACCATTTGTTAACTTTAACAATAGCCACATCACATTGCCTGATTACATCTCCCAATTATTACACACAGCAGAGCGTCTTGTTGGTCTACAATGGGTCATCCCCATATATCTGCCTCGGGGGTTCACATATGTCTCCCCTATAGTTATTCCACTTCTCCCAAATCTGCGTCCATTTACTTGGACACCCTCTATCCACGCTTGAATATTGAGCTTTGATTGAACTTCGATAAAAATTGGTAAGCCAAAAGCTACTGGCTAGCAGGACAAATGGACTGCGATACTTTTTGAGATTGAATCAGTGAAGGAGACATTAGGGGCTACAAGGAAATCTCTAACCTTACTCTACTCTACGGAGAAGAGTGTCCCCCGGGAGATTGATTATGGGGAATAAACTCCAAGCTGTTAATGTGGAAAGGAAGACATTGATGGTGCCACTAAATGATTTGTGTGACTATAATATTCTTAGTCCACCAAATGTTATTTCATCCCATTGACATCGATCTATGTTTACTAGTTTTGGGAATCAGAATTTGGATCTGGACATCTCATGTTCACCCCAAGCTGATTCATTGATAATACCTCCTGTGACGGATAATGGTGACTCCCCCCATTTAAAAATAAATGATCAGGATAATTCTGTCCTTTTGAGAAGGCCAAGGAATTAACCTCAAATCTAGTAAGGGGGTAGTGTCACCTGATATTTCAGTACTTTTGTGGAATGTTGCAGGAGTGCACAATAAATTATTTGAGAGCAGCTGTTAATTAATAGCGTGCACCATACTGTATGTCTTCAGGAAACTTAGTACCGATCTACAACACATGTAAATGGCTTTGTTTCAGTATTCTCACCTGCTATTCTAATTATTGTGGAGGTTTATTAAAGCTTATAAGTACCACCTTGCCAGCAAGTTTATCCATGGCATGGAAAAATTCACATTTCTTTCGAATTATTTGTCTTACTCTGTCTGAGGCACCATTGGTAATACTTATTAGTTTTTACCATAATAATGGTAATTGTAGTGACACTCAAATTATTGACTCCCTGATGCATGATTTAGAGATGTTCACCTTAGCATTAATGGAGGATTTTGTAATTATTTTGGGGAGATTTTAATCTTAGAGTTTGTTCCATTAATGATGATAATGCCTTTGGTACTTCTGGGAATGGCCATTCTAATCTTCTACACTTTACTCATAATCTGTGCAGTGGAAAGCTAAACAGGTTGCTAGGTGTGTACAATCTAATTTTTTGTCATGATCTGGTGCCGGTCGAAGTTGCTCAGCAGATGACATACACGGGTATAGGCAAGGGGTCACTAATTGATTTTATCATACTGTCTAAAACTTGGTCAAGTATGGTTTGCACCTTTCAAATCCAAAACTGTGTTTAAGTGATCATTTCTTAGTTTAAAGCTTCGACTAGATCAAGTTTCTTTTGCCAAGATGGTCTGCCCTAGAACCAGGGGGATCCAGTGGAAATGGAAGGATGTTGAGCCCAATGGGTTTTTGACCTATCTGGTGGATAGCTGCATGACCCAGTTTGATGCATGTTTAATGAGACTGCTGATCCTGAAGTAGTACTGTGGGCCTTTTTGAAATATGTTTTCAGGCCCAGGATCAATTAGTGGTATCAAACCATCGTAACCCACAGAACCAAATTAGGTGGCTTGACAAATCATATTCAAGAGCTCATGGAAATCTTTTAAAAGCTGTGAAAGCTTTGAAAGCTTCTGCCTATTAGGCATTGCTGGGCGACTGATAAAGCAACTCTGCTGTGTAGAAAAAATGAGGCATTGCAGCAGTTAGTACTCCTTCCAAAAAAGACATTATGCAATTGTGGAAGATAGTAAATGTTCCCATCTTTTCATCCATCCCTAGAGCTGGCACTGAGGTAACTATACCTGAACATGAGTGGGTTGCACATTTTAATAAGCTGTATGATTCCAATGGGCACGTTCCCAGTGAAGGAAGCACTCTAACAGAGGAAGGGAACCCATTTATATTAAAATATGTTACTATTTTCTTGGAGGATGTTATCTCTGCACTAAATAGATCTGAAAATCACAAAGCACTGGGCCTAGACAGAATTTCCGCTCATCTTTTTGAGAATAATTTGGCATTGTGGGTCCCAGCCCTTGTGAAGGTGCTGAGGAGCGTGATTAAAGATGCCCCCCTGTTAGAAATGGGATTTCTGGTTGGCTAGGGCATGTGCCTAAGCCAGGCAGAAACCACCACTCTAGTCAGGGCAAGGGAGTTACACACTGAAGATAACCCCGGCTACCCCCTTGGTAGCTTGGCACGAGCAGTCAGGCTTATCACAGAGGCAATGTGTAAAGCCTTTGCACAACACACACGGCAGCAACACTTTAGGCTCACCACAAAAGAAACTACACACAAAGTTATATAAAAAATAGCCTTTGTATTATCCAAAACACATTAGAATCATTATCACACATATACACTGTGCCAACTGGCACCAGGTCATGATTTACAGGGGATTATATATATGACAGGGCCAATCAGGCCACTGTCAGAACCATCACAAAGCGCAAGTAGTAAAAATAAAATAACCAGTAACTACTAGTAAGATATGGTACTTAGCACTGTATCCTATTAGCATTAGGCACCATCCTAAAATATCATAGCATAACATTAGGCATCAGCATAAGTACATTATGCAACTTCACATTAGGCATAAACACATTATGGATAAATCAGCAGTGCACCACAGTAACACTACCACCAGGTATATACATCACCTCAGGGCCTTGCGCCCTACCAATGTCACCAAAATGGCCGCAGGCCAACTAGCCTTCTGTAGGACTCTAATGCCCACTGTCCAAATGTCAGGGCTCTACGGTAGGGCCTTTCACTGGCCCTCTGGCTGCCAATGCAGGGAAGATACTGCGCAAGGTGGGTCGTGGGGCGCAACTCACCCCCTCCTTTTCATGAGAAGAAAAGGAAATGCCCCCGTTGCAGCTGCCCGCGGTCTCGCGGTGCAGCTGAGGAATTAGACTTGGGCACCACTGTGCCTGGGGAGCCCCACTCTGGGACTTTGAACACCAAATTGCCCCCATCGTTGCAGCTGCCCTCCAACGGACGGGTCAGCTTGAGAAACCACAGCTCTGGCACTAACTGGCCCCAACTCGAGTACTAGCAATGCCCTCAATGAAGCCCCTCCTCACCTGGCTCATCCGGTGCTGCTTAAAACACCACAAATGCGGGAGGAGCCCCTCTAACCAGAGCTCCGTTAGTGACCCTCCAGGGCACCGCAATGCTCAACTTGAGCCCCCCACTCACCGGGGCTTCTCTTGTGCCTCCTCGTTGACCAGGAAGGGCTACGACAACCTGCACATGGAGCCCTCGTGGCTCTGGACATATTCCTCCTCGGCAACGACCAACTGGAGAGACTCTGGTCAAGCTCCCCACAGCTCTCTGGCATCACACGGCGGCTGCAAGCCATCCTAAGGCTCCACCCTTGATCAGGCAGACTTGTCGGACTTCCAGCCTGTGCCTGGGCCTGCTGGCATTGGGAGCAAAATCTCCGCTTTCCCTCAACCGTCCTTGGCAGACACGCTGGGTGCCTCGCAGGCCACGGGAGCCCTCATCCAATAGCAGGTGGTACATAGGCCAGAGTTCCACGTCCTCTACTCGCGGCCCTCCTCCCAACAGTAGGCCCCACCCACAACCAGGCGTGGGCCTAGCCCGACCTCCGGCGGCCTCCCCCAAGACAGCGGGACCAGCCTCACGACCGGCAAGGATTACTGGGCAAATAAAACTTGTGGTGCTCTCCTCTTCCTCATGGAAGCCCCGCCTACATTTAGGCATCTTCTGCCTGACTTCCAGGTTTCATCGCAGCACTCCTTGCGAGCCCCCATCTCAGGCTCAGTAATTAACAGGCAAAAAGAGTGTACCAGTCATGCGTTCCTGGTTGGCAGCACAGCGCTGCTGGGCACAGCAGTGGCAGGGCGCTCCTCACGCTCCGGTCGGTGCCTCCAGCCCAGCCCTTACCATAGGCCTGAATTTGTAATCTGTACAGGGCAGCGCTGGCACACAGGGGTGCAGAACACAGGAGCAGTTCTCTCCTTTAGCCCCCAAAAGTCACACAGGTTGAATGCTGAGCCCAGGCAGGCCAGCCCATAGGGCCATCCAGCAGGGAGTCAGTGCCTCATGGTGGTTCCTCCTGGGGCCCAGCAGCAACAAGTTCCCTTCTCAATTAACACAAGGAAGCACACTCTTACATGGGGTCACAGCCCCAATATTTATACAGCACTTTCTTTGTCGGCCCTGGCACAGGGCTTGGGGAAATCCAGCTGCAACTAGTTCTGGGGGGTGTGGAGCACTTTGTTTACAGGATTCCTACCCTCCTCTGTCAGGTTGGGGCTCTGTCATCAGACACACCATAGGGGAGCAGAGTCAGCATTCACCTAAGCAGGCACAGACCTATTCAGGGTCAGGGGACTACTCCTCCCACTACTCCAAATGCAGACCTCTAATTTAGCTAAGCGCTGACTCACACTGCCCTCCCTGGAGCCAAACACACCTCACCAGCCCCTGTCACTCCAAAGCCAGACATGCAATACACATCGGTCAGGCAGACACATAGCTCACAGAAAGGCCAACTTCTAAAATTGGCATTTTTAAAATAGTGATAATAAATCTGCAGAAACCATTGCGCAGCATTTATTATTACCATTCCAAACATACCAGACTTGATCACGCTGCTCTTTTCATATCAGGAATTACCACTGAAACACTTATCAGGGAATCCCCAATGCATTCCTATGGAAGGGAAGCCTCACAGCAGTGAGAAACTAAAATGGCTGTTTGTCACTACCAGGATATGTCACACACTTAAGGTACATGTCCTACCTTTTACCTACAATGCACTTCTGTCTCAGTCCAGCACTGAACAATAAAGTCATTTTAACCATAGTTTTTTCATTGAATTTCTGGACTTTTTAAAATATACATTAAGGTCCTAGCACCCAACCTAACACATTTTCTATTATTTCTCAAATGTCTTTCTCATCCATGTCAGTAAAACGTCTGGCATACAGACTGATACATGTACTTTCAGCACTAGACACAATCTGCCAGTTGCCTCCCAATTGCAACAGAATTGATGTCGTCTTTACAACACTTGCAATATCTATGTAGCCTTTACCACACAGATGTCTTTACCACACATGCCTTTACCACACATGGTAAGTATATTTAAGTTATATATAATCTTACTGAAAAAAGCAAAGGTTAAATTGACATTATAGGTAGGTGAAAATGTTGGGTGAAAATGTTACATTGTCCTCAAAAAACGTCTGAAATTCACCAGGTCTCAGTTTGTTTCTCAGAGTTTTAATAATAATTAAATGAAGTAAACATAAATCACTCCCTCTGCCATCACAGTGTTGTCATCATTGATTGTATTGATGTTATCAATGATGTCACAGAACGTCACGAGTGATGTAATATGTGAGGTAAGAAGCAGTGTATGGCGATTTACACCAATAAAGCACAATTTCTGGATTTCTGCCAAAAATAGTGTAATTCCTCTCTGATGTTTTGACTGCAAGGAGAAAATGTGTTTTGGGACCCCCCTTTTTTCTCACCCTCTTTTTAGTGGATCACCCCGAATCACTGCAGGAAGGAGCCAAGGTGGATGAATCCTTTCTTAGGAAGGTTTTATGAAGCTTCACCAAACAGTGCTAACATTATCACCAAACCAAAAAATATATTTCCTATGGAATCCTGGCTCTAACTAACTTTTTCACGAGGCGTGAAAAAGCAGGCTTGCCCTGCGAAACGCGTCGAGCTTAGCTGTCCTAATAAAGACGCTTTCAATTCTAAAAGTGGCCTGGACAATCTTTTCTTCACCTGGAAAGTTAAGTGTTGGATATATATATATATATATATACATATATATATATATATATATATATATATATATATATATATATATATATATATATATATATATATATATATATATCATATATATGTATATTTACATATTCCCTCCTAGTGGCCCCCTCTCTTTGAAAAAATAAGGGCCTAAGCTCCCCAGGGCCCAGCCCTGTAGCGAACCCCCTCACCCACTGCAAACAGCTGAAGGTTGTATTCAGTTTGGGGTTATCTGCCTTTGGGAGGTTGGCCACAGGGCCTAGTCAAAGCCACCTTAAACCCTGTTTTAGAAAAATAACGTAATATGTCATTCAAAAAAAATTGGTAAAGACTTTATTGTAGAGGTTGTTTCCCCTAAAGTGAGGCATTATTACTCATGCCCCTACCATGCACAGTCTTGTCATCAATGATGTATTTGCAGAGGTTGTACTCATGTTATTAAATGGGTCAAAGATCATGTCACAGTGATGTAATATCTGAGGTACTTAGTAGAGCATGGTGAGGACGCAAGTTATAGTTACTCTAGACCACAATTTATAGCTACTACATATAACTATAACTGGTGAATTTCTGTGTTCTTTAGTTTAAAACATTATGTTGTTACTGAAATTTTCACATAACTATAATGGTACTTTACCTGTAGTTTTTTTTGGGTGAATTGATAAGGCTTTTGTTAATGTAGATTAGATGTTAACTATACCATCAATTTAACCTTTGTTATTTTCAGTGAATTTCTAAGGTTTTTAATGTAAAGCACTATGTTGTTATATTACGTAACACTATCCCCATGACACATACAGCAACAAGTCTCTGCTTCCAACCTCTCCCAGGCAGGTATTCCTACACAGCACACAGCTGGCCGGCAGCCAACCCCATACCACGTACGAGAGCTCGCAGGTCCTCAACGCACTGAGGTAGATTTATTTACTTAGTCACAACTTCAAAACATAAAAAGTGTGTTTATTGGCTTTATAAGGGGGTGAGCATATCAATATATATAAACAGATCTATCATCGCTCCCCAAAAACAGCAATATTTTTTATCTAATGGATATTTCAGTAATTTACACAATATAATATTTAATAAAATCGATTATTATAAGAATGTTTAATAACGTTTTAATTAAAAAAAATTCTCTTAACATACTTTTTGTTATTGCATTTTGGCCTAAAACATAGAAAAAGGAGTCCTATCCTCTCTTTCTCTCTTTTAACATTTTTCAGCACACAATTTCCAATCATAATATCAACCAAAAGAGCCTCTTGACCCAGGAGACTTAGGGGCTCATTAGGATGGTGGAGGGTCCGCCACCGCCATCCATGCGGTGGCGGTCCCTCCGCCATTGAGCAGCCATTTACCCACTGCCACATTACGATGGCGGGGGGGGAATCGATGCAGCAGCGTGGCAGTCGCAAAGACCGGCCGCCACAGGTCTCCAAGGCGGTCCTTTTCTAACAACCTTGCGGAACTAAACTATAGGCTAACATTGCTGCGGTGACTTGCAGGCACCACCATAGGGATTATGATATCCCTTTCTGCGGCAGGCAACCCGCCATGAAAAGAAAGGTGGAAACGGATTCCCCTTCATCCCCAGACCTCATACAAGTGCACTGGGGGCACCTACGGTTCCCCCTACATATCCTTGCACCATGTGGCAGGGACCGCATGGTGCCTGCCACGTAGTGCAGGGATATGCAAGTGCCTCGTATTTGCATTGTGGCAGGGATGCTGTACGCATCCCTGCCACAATGCAAAGTATGGGCAATGCGACCGCCACGGTGGTAGTCACATCGTTATCAGGGTTGCGGGACCGCCGCCTTACAAGCGGGCAATCCCTGTCCCCGACTCAAGTCCGCCCGCCATCGTAATGGGCCCCTTAGTTTTTTTAATGTTGCTTGAGTCAGCTGCACTGGCTGCAGGCCCTACCCCCTCAACATTAAAAACAAAACAGATTAGTGGTGCCCTGCCCCTTCTATGGACATCACCAAGCTAAAAAAACAGAAACGTTTAAACAGCCTTCGCAGGACTGTATGGTTTGCTCCTTCAAGTAGTAGTGAATTATATGTGAGTGGCTTCTGATGCTCAGTTATAACAACAATGTTGGTTATTTATATTTGTGATATCCCAATGCCCACCTGGGACACAGTTTTTTATAATTATTGGGGATGGGGGCATGCGGCCCCTCTCCCGAGCGTTTACAGGTCCCTGAGACCCAGGTCAGTGCGCAGTATATCCATTTAATAATGGGGATGGGAGCACATGACCCTCTCTCCCTGAGCCTCTAGGGGCCCCAGGTACCCTATCCCTGAAACCTTTTCTTTTAAGGGGAGGGGCACACAGCCCTCCTCCTAGAGCCTTTACTGCCCTGGGGCACCAGTGCCTACTTACCCAGGGTACGCACAACAAAAACGGAGGCATCCTGGGTGCAGCAGGAGCTGTCATTTTCCCAATCGGGTGGGTGCAGATATTTTTCACTGCTCTCTGCATGCTGGAGCAATCTGAGATTCTCCCGCTGGCAAGGAAATATTTTCCCGCGCTCATAATTGACTCATGGAGGTATTTATTTTATTTATTTATTTTTATTTAGAGAGTTTTATATAGCTCTGGCAGGACCCATGGGTATCAGAGCACTTTACATCATGTAAACAGGCAATAAGAAAACCGACAGACAAAACAAAAAAAACAGCCATTGTCCGGAGGGTTTAAAGGTGCAGAGTGTGGAGGAGATCCTTTAGTTTTCTCTTGAAGGTCATGAAGGAGGGGTTGGTTCTGAGATCTGCTAGTAGGGAGTTCCAGATTTTGGGGGCATTGCCCGAGATGGAGCGAGCCAGGGCTATTTATTTATGTCTCTTTGAGGGTATGAGAAGTAGGTTGTTGGTGCTCCTCAGGTTTCTTGCCTGGCCTGCCTTGGTGAGTTTGGCTGCCTGGTAACCTGGTTTACCAGTGTGAAGGACTTTTTGGGTGAGACAGGCAGTTTTGAAATGACAACGAGCTTCAAGGGAGCCACTTGAGTTCTTTCAGGGAGGGGAAGCTGTGATTGTGCTTTTTGGCTATGGGGAACATCCTTGTTGCTGCATTTAGAGTTGTTCTCATGGGGGCTAGGTGGGATTTTGCTGTGCCTGCGAGGATAGTGTTCCCGTAGTCCAGTCTGGACAGAACCAAGGATTTCGTTGCAGTTTTGAGATCATTAGGAGGGTGGAAGGGCTTGATTTTGTTAAGTAGTTTTAGTTTGTACAGGGCACTCCTTGCTGTAGTCTTAATGTGTGAGTTTATGTTCAGGTTAGGGTCCAGTATGATTTCCAGTGATTTTGGGGAGCTGGCCAGGGTTAGGTTGTGATTTAGGGAGTTGATAAGCTTTATCCATTCTGCATTCAGGTATGCTGCATGCTCCCTCCCCTGGGTCTGAAATCAGCTCCCCAAATATTCATATCCATTGTTCCCCAGAGGTCATATATATATTTTTTAAATGGCAGCCGCCATTTTGTTTTTTTCCCCCTGCGATTACACCAGACCCTCCCACAAAGGTTAGAGGGAGGATATCACTGCCCTGCCTCCATATATCTTTTTATTAAAACATTTTTAGGGCATGGGACAAAGTTCCCTAGTTCTACAGTAGCCACCCCAGAATTTTTGTTCATGTTGAAGCCAGCCAGCCAGAGTGCTTGCTCCCATGGGAGCCTATCACTCGCTGGAGCAAGTTGTCCCAAGGGAAAAAATGCCCCTCAGTTAATCAGAACACTATTTTATGAAGTTGAGCTTGGTGAGAGTCCCTCGAACCCAACCATCCAGATATACATATATTTTTGCACCTTAATTCCTCCTACACCACTGAATGGATTTACACCAAATCACAATTTTTTTTCCCGTACTTAGTTTAATAAAAAAATGAGTATGAAAAAAACAAAAAAAAACAAATAGCATTGGGTCTAGACAAAGATCTGGCTTCTTGCCAAATTTGGTGTAATCTCATTCAGCCGCTATGACTGTAGCACTTTTCAAATAACCCTATGGAAATTGCATGAGAATTTTGTGTTTTTGAAGCCCCACTTTTTCCCAATCCTCACTTGATAAATCAACCGAAGAAATTAACAAAAAAGGCACTGTTTTGGAAAGTTTTTTGAAGATTCGTCAAACGGCGCCAAAGTTATTAGCAAACCAAAAAAGGCATTTTGGATGAATACACAGACCTAACTATAACTAACCAGTGGCAACCGCCAATGGATAATACACACTAATTATATATACCAAACAATGAAAGTTTAAAGTGGCGTTAAAGTTAAGTTTGTTAATAAGATCTTAACTTAGATAAAAAAACAACTATTACCTCACATATTACATCACTCATAGCATGTTAAATGACATCATTGATGACATCACTAATGACATCAATGATAAACTTCTGGTCATATACAGCAGAGAGTTACCGAGTGCACACGTGTAGGTCGATATCATGGAACTAGCATACGCCCTGGAAACAAGTACAGTTTTGTATTGTAAAAGTTATATCATGTGCTATTTGCAAATTGCTAAAGTTTGGGGTGGAAGAAGTATTCCATGTGAAATAAGGAAATGGCAGAGCACATCTGATGTCAGTCTTAGAGGTATGTTTGAAACTAGCCTGCAAATTAAAACTTTCTACAATATCTGGGAGGAAGGCAAAAGCTGCTGTTAACAATACATTAACCACAAGTTGTCATATAGGCACATGACCATGGTATATAGTTGCAATGCAGCGGTATAGAGCAACTGTAACATGCTGCACATACTTCTTTCCAGAACTTCACAAAGTTTTTTAGGTATTTCAGATTACTGAATAATGCAGACTGCAGGGGTATCCCACTTAGAGGTTGTATGCCATTATGCCTATCCAGGAATATGTGTAATGTATTAAACCATTACGCGTTTTCCATAGGGCCTGACAGAAGGGGTTTTTACATTGGCAACTGTGTACCTATCAACCTCTTAAAGCTGAGGGTCATGTGAAGTCTTTAGGAAATGAATGCCATTAGGGTAAATTGAAAATTGTCCTTAGGTGTAGCGTACTGATTTAATACGCACCACAATAATTGTATGATGTCATCAGTGATGTCTACAATGATGTCATTTGAGATGTCATCAATGGTGCCATCAGTGATGTCATCAATGATTTCATTTAACATGTCATTATTGATGTAAATTCTGAGGTTGGTGCACAAGTTATTGTCAGCTCAGAAACTCTAACTGGTGGGTTTCTGGGGTGGTCTTTCTATGCTAATCTTTACCTTATTTCAACACCTAGTGGCAATATAATTTGGTGTTGAAGTACGATAAGAAAGTATGTTTAAAAACAGACAAACTACTGAAATTTGCCAGTTATAGTTTAGTGAGCTATCTATAGGGTATACTTAATTTGAGAGCATCAGCATGGCAGCTTCTGGCATGAAGTACATGGGATATGCTATTACCTGCTGTGGAATTTCTAAATATAAATGTAATTAACTTGTGACCCCTTATCTTTACTCTTAAGTCCAATATGTCCATACTCTATTGGCTATAGTTTGCTATAAATATTACATTCAACTTATTTTCATTAAAAGTACAATGAATGCTTTCAAATCCTTTATATTGTCATATCATAAAACAAGGTTGTCTATATAGCTTCACCATAGAGTGACCTTTGGTAAATAGTCTTACTATTTAGTTTTTTTATGAGAGTTTTTCTTCCATGAGCCCAACAAGTTCACATAGCTAGGGCTGAAGGTGGGGGAGGGGTTGTAATAGCATCCAGCATACCGTGTAGTGATCAGTAGACGCAAACAGACCTTTTTACCTATGTCACCGGAGTGAGGCCTACATGCTCTGTGCTTAACTCACCCTTGGGCTACACCAGATTAGCAGGTAGTGCTGTGCAATTCATGTGTTATAGGCATATGCTGGGTGTATGTGTGCCTGTGAATGGTACAATACATGGAAGATACTGTGCAGTGCATGTGCGCTATATGCATGTGCTGGGTTTATTTGTACCTGTAAATGTTGCAATTCACAGAAGATTCTATGTTCCCTTTTGAAAGACCCAGAGCTGACTGGATTAGCATTAGGTAGAGGAATCCCCCAAGACAGATTTGTGGATCATTGCTGTTAGGAATGGGACTTCTGGATTGGTGAGTTATGCACCCAGGCCAGGCAGTAACGACCACTCTAGTCAGGGTAAGGTAGATAGATATAAACTAAAAGATAACCTTCAGGCTTAATTAAAGAGGCAATGTGTAAAGTATGTGTGCTACACACACACAGTAACACAATGAATACACCCCAAAAAGACTCCACACAGATTTAGAAAAACAGATTATTGTTTTCTGAACTAAACATCCAATGTACAGAATTTGAGGTATTGCATTTTAAAGAAATAATTGCAGTATAGCTCTTAGAAGCAAGTAGCACTAAAACGATTACTTTAGGGCGCACTGGACTGGGACAAAGTCAAAGTTCACGTTGACTTCGTGAAAGTGTAGGCCGGTTACAGGACCCCCGCAGACCCCGGTGAACAAAATATCTTTTCTGGTCTCAAGCTCCTCTCCATGCAGTGAAGGCAATGCATTGGTTCTAGTTCATGCAGGTGGGTCAATGCGTCACAGTCGAGCCCGCGGCCTGGTCCTCGGATCGGCTTGGGTCATTGTCAAACCTAGGAGTCAGGTTGATGTGTCAAAGTTGAGCCTCGCAGTCAGGACCTTGGATTGGCACACCATTATCGTCAAACGTTGCAGTCAGGTCCTGTGTTCTCATCCAGCCACACAGGGATGTCTCCAAATAAGCACTGCATCGGCGTCGAAGGTCACTGCGTCAGTTCCTATAGATGCAGTGGTGACAATGCATCAATTCTGTAGCATAAACTGCTGCAGAATCCACTACTGGTGCCTAGAACTTGGAGAGGGCAACTCGGGTAAGGGTAGGAATCACAGATGGCAGAGTCAAGCTGCACCAGCAGAATTGTAGGAAGTCAGTTGTATCCCTCAGACTTCAGAAAACAGAAGGCAAGCCGGCAAGCCCTTGAAGATCATTTAGAGGGAAGTCAGAGTCCAGCTCTCCTTTAGCAGAGTCAGGGAGCAGCAGGGCAACACGCAGAAAAGCAGTCCTTCCTGAAAATCAGTCCACTTGAGTTATTTAAGCAGCACAGCAGTTGTGCTGGCAGAGGTTCAATTCAAGAGGTGTCTGATTTCAGAGGGTCAGAAACCCAGTACCTATACCTAAAAGTGACTTTGGTGTAGGGTGTGACTTCAAAGCATGCTCTCTGAAGTGCACAAGGATCCCTTTTAACCCAGTCCTGCCTGTCAGGCTGTCTGTGAGGGCTAAACCAGTGCTCAGCCCAGGAAGACTCACCAGAATGTGGATGAATGCAGATGAATGCTCAGACTTCAGATGACACTCACCTTCCTGCATTTGTGGTTGTCTGGAGGGAATGAACAAAGTGTAGCTGTCACCCAGCCCAGATGTGTATTGGAGACAGTCTGTCAGGCACATAGAACAGTATTTGCTGAGAAATGTTGACTTTCTGAAAGTGGCATTCCTAAAAAAAGTCATGTTGAATTCAACTTTACCAGTAAAAAGGATTTATCATCACCATTCCAAAGATATGAAACATCTCTGATCAGGAATTAAAGCTTATACATTTATAAGGAAATCCCAATGCTGGCCTGTGAGAGGATTAGGCCTCATAGTAGTGGAAAACAAAATAGGCTGTTTGTCACTACCAGGGCATGCAAAACATAAACGTACATGTCCTACCTTGTACCTACCTAGCACCCTGCTCTCTGAGTTATTTAGGGCCTAGCTTAGGGGTGACATATATGTAAAACATGCATTTGCAATGCAGTAGGTCTCGCCTTTGGAATTTTATATGTACTTAGCTGTGCAGCACATTAGCCTGGGTGCTGAAACATCCACTCTTCTTTAACATGGAGGGAAAGTAAGCACCAAACTGGGTGTCACACAAGGTATGGGAACACATGGAGAGAAATATTGCCTTTCCTCGGGAAATGGTATAGTCCAAAGCTCTGTTTTAATATAAAATCAGGACTTTCGTGTTCATATCACTGAACATACAAGATTTGAAAAAAATATTATTGCCTACATGCTCGTGGAAGACAATTTCTATGGACTGGAATCTAGAGAATGCTAAAGTGATTCTGGTATTTTACAGACCTCTTCTGGTTGTTTTCTATTAAGAAAGTTAAATAGAGGCAGATGCCTGAAAAATAAAAATAAGAAAGTCCCTCAGCAGAAAGCAATTGTGCTATTTTACTGACCCCTGCTGGTCATTTTCTATCAAGACAGTTGAATAGATGCAGTTGAACAGAAAAAGAGTCCCTAAGCGGAAGCAGACAAGTCCTAGGCCTGAGCTCCAGAGCCCACAAAGTGCATACACATATAAGTATATAATAAAGTATTTATTTATTTATTTATTTATTTAAGTGCTTATATAGCGCAGGAATTCAACCCCCGAAGGGGTATCTCCGCGCTTTTGTTCTAACCAAAGCCATATCCAGAGAAAAGATCATCAGGCAGTGAAGGATGTCTACATGGTCAGGAACAGGTGGGTCTTTAAACACTTCCTAAAGGCAGCTAAATTGAGATTTTGCCTAAGGGTAAGGGGCAGGGAGTTCCAGAGAGTGGGGCCTCGATACTTTCCTTCTTGATCCGTGGTACTTGGAGCAAGGATTGGGTCTGAGAGCGCAAAGAGCGACCCGGCTCATAGGGTCTGAAAATTTCAGATAGGTACTTGGGGCCAGCGCCCGACAGGCATTTATGGATTATACAGCATATCTTGAACTTCACCCTCTGGCGAATGGGCAGCCAATGAAGTTTATTCAATAAAGGACGTGAGGGGGTTCTGGGTGGATCATTCAAGATTAGTCTGGCCGCTGTATTTTGTGCTACCTGTAGTCTGCTTAGTGGTTCCTCATTAGTAGAGATAAGCAGCCCATTACAGTAATCCAGTCTACTGATTACCAGTGCCTGGACTAACGTTTTCCTATGACAGTCCGCTAAATACGGGAAAACCCTTCTCAGAAGTCCAATGACCACAAAGCAGGATCCAGTCACCTGATTAACCTGATTTTTAAATGTCAGGGACTGGTCAAGTCGAACCCCCAGGTTTTTTACTACCTCTTTGGGGATGGGGACAGGGCCTAGTTCGGGGGGCCACCCCTCAGGAGACCATAAGAGCGGGGCCTCTCCAAAGAGCATGACCTCCGTCTTACCTATGTTGCATTGTAGGCAGTTAGAGGTCATCCAATGGGATATAGCTCTCATCCCAGCAGCAAAGGTATTTTTAACTGCTGGCGTTAGTGTCTGAAAAGGAAATAGCAGCTGAGTATCATCTGCATATGATATTGGTGTGAACCCATATTCTCTCACTATTTCAGCCAAAGGGGCCACATATAAATTGAACAATGTGGGGCTTACGCATGAGCCCTGTGGAACCCCCTTGGTGAGCTCCCTAGAGATGGAAAGATGGGAGCCCAAGCGAACACTTTGTGAACGGCCAGTGATGAAACTTTCTAGCCAAGCTAACACAGTTCCGCCTATCCCTACCCTCTTCAGACGACTGATAAGAATATCATGAGACACCGTGTCGAAGGCAGCAGACAAATCCAACAGCACCAAAATCATAGATCCTCCTCTATCCTGTGACATCCGGATGGTATCAGTCACGGAGAGGAGAGCTGATTCGGTGCTGTGGTTTGGTCTGAACCCAGATTGAGAAGGGTCCAGACCATCTGCTGCCTCGATGTATTTAGACAGGTGGTTGTTAACATGTTTCTCAGTCATCTTACTCAGATGGGGTAGGAGGGAGATCGGCCGGAGGTTTTTCAGATTGGACCATGGCATTGTAGCATTTTTACGAATAGGGTTCACGATCGCCTTTTTCCAGACACTGGGCACTTGTCCTTCCTTGAGGGAGAGATTAATTAGTGTACAGAAGCTTTGAGCAAGCAGGATCCCTAAAGAAACTATCATCTTTACGGGCAGGAGATCATCTGGAGATCCTGATTTAATAGTATTACACAGAGCTGTGATCTCAGGCAGGCTGATTTCCGGAATGATTGTAAAACCACTGCTTTCACACTCTAGTTTCCTGGGGGAGGGGAGGTCAGCATCATTTGTACAATTTGAAGTTTGTATTATTTTATGATAAATAGATTCAATTTTATTTTCGAAGAATGCGGAGATATCATCACATAAAATTTGTGTGAACTCATCAGGGCTTTCGCAGGCCACAGGTTTTACAAATGATTGGAGAATTTTGTAAAGTTCTCTGGGTGAATTTCCTGCATCTGTTAGTTGTGAGGCAAGACTATTTTTTCTAGCCAGTTTTATATTTTTGTGATATTTAGCTAGGGCCTCCACATACATCTTCTTACTGCTGGGTGTATGCGTCTTTCTCCAGACTTTCTCCAATTTTCTGCATCTCTGTTTCTCTACCCTCAGTTCTTCTGAATACCAGGTTTCTTGCATATCTTTGGGATACTGTTTGTACAGTTTCAGGGGAGCAAGCGAGTCTACAGCCTCTAAGAGAGCTTTATTAAACTTTGTAATGCCACTCTCGACATTGTCGTTCTCAGAAATGGATGGTTCTTTCCAGACCTTCTGAAATCATTCGAACGTTATATTACACCATTTCCTACACCATATGGCAGGGAGTGGCTTTCGTTGTAGCAAATGAAGGCCTAATAGGGTGAATTCTACCACATAGTGGTCGGACCAGATGACAGGGGTTGGCGGGATACATTTTATTTTAGAACAGTTTGTTAAAATAAGGTCTAAGGTATGTCCACCCAAATGTGTTGGGCCACTGTTTTGAATTTTCAATCCCAATAGCCCTAGATCAGAGAGCAGAGTGATTGTGTCAGGGTGATTGGGTAGGTCAGTGTGAATGTTAAAATCTCCAAGGAGGATAAATTCCTCCTTGGCTTTAAAATAAGGAGGTAAAAGCTCCATGAGTGTGAGTGAAAAACCTGAGCAGGGTCCAGGTGGTCGGTAGACCAGTGCTCCCTTCCAATGTGTTTTGGAGGAGGAGCGGATCCTAAAAATCATAATCTCCGTTTGAGCGCAGAATCTTTGCTCAAGCAGAGAGACTTTCAGGCCTTCTTTATATATCACTGCAATTCCTCCACCTATTTTTGTCGGGCGATCAAAATTAAGCATCTTGTATCCAGCCGGAATCCCCAGCATAATAGCTGGCACTGTGTGTGGTTTTAGCCAGGTCTCCGTAAGGAAACATATGTCAGGTGTGGCTGTATAAATAAGATCCCATAATTCCTGAGAATGTTTGGGCAAGGAACGTATATTTAATAGAAAGCTTTTCAGCCCATTTAACCTGATGTCAGAGGGGTTTTCCTCAGTGTTAATGCTGATAGGGGGATTTATAGAAGATGTCAGGCAATGTGGCTCAGCAGAAGCAGAGGTAAGGGAGATGATATAATTGCTGTCAATCGAGTAAGTAAGAGATGCTTGAAAGCCACAATTAATACACGATACAGGGCCTTCGAGACACGGCCAGTTATGACAATTACAATCAGCGACTGTGACTGGTTTCAGGCTGCGCAATACCTGAGGCGAGTAAGAGAGTTTAATAGTATATTAAATTAGTAATTAGTATATACACGAGGTCTTGAATGCTTGACCTAAAAAGGGGAGTTTGAGGGTTGGCAGGTAGTTTTAAATGCCAAGTCGAAGTGGCAGTACATTGCACACACAAGCACTGCAGTGGCATGCCGGAGACAAGTTTTAAAAGGCTACTTCTGTGTGTGGCACAATTAGTGCTGCAGGCCCACTAGTAGTATTTGAAGTACAGGCTCTGTACATCAAGTATGCCAAATAGGTGTCAATCAATTATTCCATGTTTAGAGGAGAGAGCACATGCACTTTAGCACCATTTTCCACCAACTGCCTTCCTGTGAGCTAGGTGGGACACAATAGTAGAAGAGAAAGCCATGCTCTTCGGTATACTTCAAATAGTGCTCTTTGATTTAGAGAAAGGTCACCGAAGAGGGGCCTGGGCACATCTCCGGAAGTAGTTGGGGCTGATAAGAGAATCATAAACAGTAGTGCTCATGCACAGGGGTAGCCTATTGATACATATATCACTGTGGCTAACATAAAGGGGTTAACCTCTAGTCACTCACATGGTCTGTGCTGTGGGGCTATCAGACTTGGAGTCACTCCAGCTGTGACAGACTGCTTTTTGGCAGACGGGCAGAGGAGAGGGCACTTCAAGGAAACACAGCCTCAGAATAAACCTCAAAGACTGTACCCAAAATTACATTTTGTGTCTGGAAATGGAGTATAAAAAGTGGAACATGAGGCTTCAAAATTATCGACTGTTGAGGCGTGTAACCTCTGCAAGACTTCTGCCTGGACCAGGGCTGAAGGCGAAGGCCTGCCAGCCTCCCATCTGGATGAGGGGACTTCATTCATACAGTTTAAGACCAACTGGTGGACTTTCTAGGCTGATGGTTGATATCCAGGAGAGGGGCCCCAGCGACACAGGTATCTGAGACAGACTTGGAGCCAAAATAGCAAACAGCTGCTGATGTTGTCGTTGATTGCTTTGCGTACCCATGACCCCCGACTGTTTGTATGATTATAGAATTTTGAAATTTTCTTGTGCAAGATGTTAAAATTTGCTTATAAAATATATGTTTGCAAAGTTACTTGAGTAAACACCATGTATGTCTATATGTCTAGGATGATCAGTGAAGCCTACTTAAGTGTGAGTCAACATATTTAAAATAAAAGATTTGGGGACTGGAAGAAACCATTGTCAATTGTTTTAATGCAAGATTTACCAGTAATTACATGTACTTCTCTTCTTTAGGGGACTTCATTTGGACTTTCTGCATTCGCCATTCAGCGCTTTATACGAGGTGGCCATCAACAGCCCGGGAATGATCTATCCATCAGAGCTCCCGCCACCTTATGAGGCTGTGGTTGCACAGGCACCTGTGAGCCAGGTACAATATTTTAACATCTATAAAGAGATTGAGACTAAAAGTGACCGAAGGTAATATAAAATACAAAATGCCCGAGAAAATGGTTTTGTAGTTGTGGTCATAGATTTCCCAAAAGCTTTCTAGACTTTACCCAATTATGTATTCACTCCCATGCCTGTAGCACTATTAACACTCTCAGAAATATACTTGAGCTTTTTGTTTGTGAGTTCAGATTTACTTTTCTAAACATGAAGTGATATTAACTGATCTAACAATGGGATCTAGACCAGAACATCCATTGTTTGTGAAATTTCAGGCCATCATGTGCATCAATTTAATCGAAAATCGTGCTGTGAGTTCTTACTGGATCTGACTGTTCATAAATGTAAAGTGTGATCAGTTTGTTGGACAACTACTGCATGAAGGCATTTTTTATTATCAGAGCTAGAAACAAAACATTCTTAGATGTGTCTATTGAAAAGGCAATACAACAAAGTTATCTAAAAGCAAAAATATATTTTGGTTTATAAAAGCACACATTGCTATTGTAGTCCTGCCACTGAAGTAAACTACTTTTTGTGTGAATGTTCACCTTGTGAAAAGGACAGGATGCAGTCAGAAACAGTGAAATTAGCCAGTGGCTGACCTATAATCCCATGCGCCATTCTTTAGTGGACAAAAGACAAGCGTGAAGACCACAATACCATCAGTGGATGGTTGGCTGAAAGTGCTTGGATTAAGTACAGTATGCATATTATGATAATAAAATCACTATGTCTTGGCTAATGGCAGATCATTAATAAGGACTATGTGATTCTCTTTAACAAAACCTAATGGGAATATTATAACCTTGATGGACAGCCCATCTAGATAATGACAAATAATGAAAAACCCATGAAGGCCAGTGGCTCAGGGGGCTGACTCTCTCTCTGTATTTACTGTTTCTTTTTTGAACGATTGAAAACTTTAGATGTTTGTAGGCAGACCTAAAAATATCTGATGCCTTTCTCTTCTAGGAGGCTATTCCTTTTCGTTCTTGGCCTTTTTTTACCACAGTCACTCTAAAAAGTTAGTCCATTATTCGCTTTTGTATTGTGTGTCATTATTCTAGTCATAAAATGTCTGGGTATATTTTACATTATAAATACCATCTCCTGTACAGCACTGCTTCTCTCACGGTATAGCTGTCAATTGAACGTGTGCTTTGTAATGAGTGATAGAAAAAGTTTTTTATCATAATAATCATAACAACTGTATTACTGGAAATGTGTTCTTTCTTGCACTATGCATTCCTGACTTGGTTATATTCATCTCCCTTTTCTCTCAACAAAAGACTGCTGTTTACTGCCACTCTTTTGGGTAGAGCCTTGCAAGCTTCCGGCTCCTTTGAGTCCCCTCCATGCTTTAATACCCTCCAGTATGTTGCAGAAGGGCATGTGTATGTTGTATGTTGCATTGGTGTCTGCCTGCCGCCCAAACTACTTGCAATGCACATGCTGCCCGTCAGCGTCATCACAGAAGTTGGTGATTTTTCCATGAAAACCATGTTTAGGGGTTACTGAAATCCAGACCCCTACGGCATCAGTGCTCAACCAATGTGTTCCCCCAAAAAACCTGTCTTACTTTGAACATCCTTCTTGCTTGCTGCCAGTGTCTGGGCAGTTCCTTTTAATGGAAGAAGGGGGTGTCTGGCGTGCTGTCCGGTGCTTCAGAGAGGGTCTGCCGGGTGAGACCCATCTGAGGAGATACCGTCCCCGTGCAGGACAAAGGATATTTGGTTGTTGTCTGCGCCCCATCCGGACAGCTTATCAGACCCCTGTGCTTAGTTTTTATGGAAACATTAGTCTAATCTTCTACAAACATTTGGAAGTCACTATTTCTCTTTGACATCCTTGCCACTCTTTGCTTATATAACTGGCTTCAGCTTTGACTTTTCTTCCTGCTCCTGGACTCCACATTTGTATTCTCTATCCTGAAGTACAGCATGTAAACAGGAATGTTGGATTATAGTGGAGTGGAATCGTAATCGCAGTCACGACACCACAGCACCGAGACAGCCCTCATCGCCGCCACAGACGACATCAGGCGCCAACTAGACAACGGCGAAACATCAGTCCTCATCCTACTGGACCTGTCAGCCACCTTCGACACGGTCTGCCATCGCACTCTAAAGACACGTCTCCTAGAAGCCAGAATCCAAGAGAAGGCCCTTGACTGGACCACGTCCTTCCTCTCCGACAGAACCCAGAGCGTCCGCCTCCCACCCTTCCGATCCGAAGCCCCAGACATCATCTGCGGCGTCCCCCAGGGCTCATCTCTCAGCCCGACGCTGTTCAATGTCTACATGGCCCCCCTCGTACAAGTGGCCTGCCATCACAACCTCAACATCATCTCCAACACTGACGACACCCAGCTCATCCTCTCTCTCACCATGGACCCATACATCGCCAAATCCAACCTCCACGAGGGAATGAAGGCCGTCGCCGACTGGATGAGGAGCAGCCGTCTGAAGCTGAGCTTGGACAAGACGGAGGTCCTCATCCTCGGACCCACCCCCTCAGCCTGGGATGACTCCTGGTGGCCGACCACACTGGGAACAGCACCAACACCCACTGACCATGCACTCAACCTAGGATTCATCTTCGACTCCTCCCTCTCCATGTCTAAGCAGGTCAACACCGTCTCCTCCTCCTGCTACAACACCCTCCGCATGCTCCGCAGGATCTACAAGTGGATCCCGACCGAAACAAGAAGAACGGTGACACAGGCCCTCGTCAGCACAAGACTGGACTACGGCAACGCACTCTACGCAAGAATCCCAGCCAAACACCTACGACGACTACAACGCATCCAAAACGCCTCCGCCCAACTGATCGTCAACGTCCCCCACCGCAGCCACATCACCCCCCACCTGAGAGACCTACACTGGCTCCCCGTCGACAAGAGGATCACTTTCAAGCTCCTCACCCACGCACACAAAGCACTCACAACGCCGGACCAGCCTACCTGAACAGCCAACTCAGCATCTACACCCCCACCCGCCAGTCTGCTCCGCCAGCCTCGCCCTCGCCGCTGTCCACCGCATCCATCGAATGACCTCCGGCGGCAGATCCTTCTCCTACCTCGCCGCCAAGACCTGGAACACCCTCCCTACCCACATACGGCAGACCCAAGACCTACTCGCCTTCAGAAGACTCCTCAAGACCTGGCTCTTCGAGCAGTAGCAGCACCTCCCTCCCCTTCCCCATAGGGCCTTGAGACCCTCACGGGTAAGTAGCGCGCTTTACAAGTACTCTGATTGATTGATTGATGAGCCTCATAAATTACACTTTTTGTTATTTATCCACCTCTACTCTATTCTGTGTTTGTTTTTAGCTCATGGGACAGCACCCTCTAACTTACTGCTATGAACATGTTGCAGAGCTGTCACAAGAACATGAAATATGACAGGAAAGGTGAACGGCGGCATTTATTCACCTAGCCAGGAAACCCTCTGGAAATGTCCTTTCTGACCAAAATACCTACTGACGATATTTATTTTTTAACGCTAGATGTCGTCCCCCACCCCTCTCTTTTGAGACCTAATCCTTTTGATGCGTTCCTTCTCTATAAACCCCTCCTTAAGTGAGCAGAAGGTCAATTTCAATAATTAAGCCGAGGTTAGGTTCTTTTACCCATCATTTTAATGAATAGAACCAGTAACTTACTCTCACTATATATAAGTTTGCTGTCTCACTTGAACTGCTCAAAATTCTTCTCATGTGCTGTTTTGTCCGCAAAATATTTATTCCGAATACAAATGTACTTCAAAAAATAAGATACCTGCTTGCAAAAAACTTGTATTGATAAGGGCAATCGTTATGGATAATGTGTAACTGAAGAAGAGACCGCTGATTACTTTATGGTGTATTTGATTACAGAATGACATTACCCTTGACAAATATACCATGAATTTAATTCGATGGGAAGAATACTTCGATTGCCTTATTATTTAGTTGACCATAAAACAATATAAATATGACTGCTTCACCATTTCTGGACCGTGCATTAGATTATGAAAGCAAATTTCGGTGATTACTTTGTCCTGCATCAGATTTCAGAAGAAAGGGTCTGATGTGTGTTCAACTTCAAGCAGATCACAAATACCGTGTGTAAATTGCGCATTGACTTCTTGAGAACTGCCTGTCATTTTGTGATGCAACCTATGTCCTAATAAGTTATACCACAAAATTCCCATTTACGGATGGTTGTAAAACAATTTGTCTATTAAATATTAGGCAAGAGAAATATTGTGACGCCCTACAATTGGTTGTAAACACAGGGATGGTGGACTGCAATGGACAATAGACTTCCATTCCTGCACTCACATTCTCAGATAATTCTTTTTTTTCTTTCAAATAAAAAGCAGACCATGTCTTTTGAAGGGATAGATGGCACTTAAAAAAACAGTTTTCACGTTAGGAAGACATCAGAGGGAGCGAGCATTCGTCCTGCTCCCTGAGGCTACTCAATGCAATTAACAAGGGAAAGTTGGCCTATAAGGACAGGTATCACTTTACGAATCAAATAGCACACTAGTTTAGATGTCAATGGTTTCAAACTGCTACTGTTGTCACAAACCGTTAATATGTGACATTGAAAATCACAGTTCTGGAGAGATTCCAGTGATTCAGAATTAGTTAAATAATCCACTTTGCAAGTCAGAAACTGTTTGACTCAAAAAGTGTTTTTGTATTTTGCAGTTGCTAAGAAACTTCAAATGGTTCAAAATGCAGCTGCGAGATTGATTAGACGGGTTCCATTTCGGCATCATATCTCTCCACACATCAAGGAACTACATTGGTTGCCGGTTGCCAAAAGAATCAAATTTAAGGTCTTAACCGTGGCTTTTCGGCCAATCCATGGAATTTGCCCCAGCTAGCTGAAACTACGACTAGGCCGTTACAAGCAGACTCGCTCTCTAAGGTCGCATTCTCAGAACCTGCTCTGCACCCCACGCGTTAGGAAAGCTTGGTTGGGTGGCAGATCTTTCACGCTCGTGGTAACCATGCTATGGAACTCCCTGCCTAATGTTTTGCGCCAGATTGTCTCTGAACCACAATTCAGGAAAGCAGCTCAAACATGGCTTTTGGCCTAGATTAACTTTCGTGGAGCCTCAGTTCTTCCGTGATCCTTGTGTGCCACCTGTTTCTATAGCACTGGGACACCTCTAGGGGAGGTAGCTGTTCGCGCTCTACAAATGGCTGTATTAATATTATATAAAAAACCCACAGACAAGAACAGTGCCCTGCAATATCAGCCTTTCTACATAAAAAAGCCAATAGGACAATCTCCCGAATGGGCAATTTTTATGAATTATATGTGCCATGCAAATGCACTTTTTGAAAAATGAAAAATAAAAAAAGATTCCCCAAAAAACTTCCTTAAAATGGCATGGTTCTCTGCTTGCATCCACCAATTGCCCAAAGCCCCAACCACTTAAAAAAATTATCAACAAAAATTAGCGCATTTTAAACAAGAAAAATCATAGTTTGCACTTAAAAAAATTGTTGTCTTGGAAATCATTTGGTACAAACTCATCTACTCTCAGAATTTTCATCAAAAAGGACCTTGAGAAAACATTGGATATTTAGCACCATTACAAGGACCACACAAATGTGTTACTTGTTTTGTCTCTTATCAAACAATTGAAGGGACTACTTTTCATCTGAATGCATTAAAATGGACTGGTGTAAATTGTAAAGCAAAGAAAGTGGTCTACAGATTCTTATGCCCTTATGAGAGGCCATATAATGGAAAAACCAACCAAGAAATATGTCAGCTGATACTTCATATACAAGTCCAGCATTAGATGCCAAAATCTAACAGCCCCACTTGTCAATCACTTTACAGTATATGGGCATGGAACAAGCACTTTAAATGGACTGTGTAAGAGGTAATCACTTCTAATCGTAGGTATGCCATAAGAAGGAACTCTACTCCTTCTACTAAGGAAAGAAGCAAGCCTTGTTCTGTAGTTCAGCACAGTTGTCACTGGACGGAATGACATCTCAGAACTTCAAAATATATATGATCAGTAATGCATACAGTAAGTGATTGGGCAGGCGCGGAATATGCTAGAAGCAGTAAGACCTGCCTGTGTACCATATAATATATAACATCATCTGTGTGCACATTGAGTGAATTGTAATATGTTAACATGGTGTAAGCATATGGAGAAGCCTAGCTACTTGGATCGGAAGGATGGTACTACAATTTGAATCATTCCTGTGTACTACATCATCATTTGAGACATACACTATAAACTGCTCTTGTATCAGTATAACAATTAAAAACCCAGTTTCTGTATATATGAAATAGGACCAACATGGTGGCAATATAAAACTGCCTGAGCACCTCAATCAAGTCATCATGTCTTACATACATGGATGCTAACCTCTGTAAAAGAAAAGGACTGATAAGATGCCAGATCATATATGAATCAGTGAAGACATAGCATTCTACAGCTGCAGACCAATAGGCAAATTGATTTCGGAGCCTTAGAGGACAAAGGTAAAAGGTCTGTCATGTAAACTGATCAGTGCTCTTTCTATATGCACTCACTATTCACTCATCCTATCAATGTCAACAGCAACAGTTCGACCATTAAATGTCATCCGCATTGGGGCTAGCCATTCCTGTAATCACCATGAGATCCTTGAACCCATCTGAAAAACTTCAAAGCCAACATATACTAAGACAGCTTCCCACTCCAGACCAGCCACTCTTTCAAATGATCAAGTACTTATGAGATCAGGTGGTCTCTCATCCCCCTTTTTTATGATGTGCCATCTCACTAATTACTCAAAACTCCTCTAATTTTCTATAACAGGCATTACAAACATGCAAGGAGGTATATTGTTTTTTCTTTTGCACTATTCCCATGAGTGTTTAGCCATTCCCGTTTCTAATAGAAATATCCCCATCCTTATTTTATGTCAAATATGGCACCAGTTTGCTGTCCTAAGGAGACCCCGGAACTGCATTAGTCAAAACACTTCAACACCCTCTATCAAAAGTATAAGGCAATCAAGAATATTTTGAAAGCCTTCAAAAATGAATCCAACTGTGGTGACGGGCTTCCTCAAAACATACTGTGCCATAACTCCCAGGGTTCACCTTTTTTGAAAAATCAAGTACGGATAGACTATATGTGAAAGTTGAACAAACTCAGTTTTTTAACAACTTCGGATATGGAACTGCACCTCTCCTTTTACATTTGTGCTGGTATATTATTATTTCACGGGTAAGTGATGCCAAAACCACCATTCACTTACCTGTATTTGCTGTTGTGCTGCTGCATATATCTTATGTCAAACTGATAACCAATTCATGTGTATGATCTCCATTGCATTAATATATTGAAATATATTGTGCTTAATAGGGTGTTTAAAAATGTTGGCTGATCATTTAATTAATTGTTTTTGTTAGACCTGTCTTCTTTAGGGTGGTCTTTCCCCCAATTGTTTTTGCCTTACTCCTCCATTTTTGCTGCTCTTGTTTTTGTTGGCTTTAGGACTCTGTGCCTTTTACTACTGCTGACCAGTGGAAAACTTTTAAATTAATGTTTCACTACTATAACCCATAGAATAACATTGGATTAACTTATTCCATTTAATAAGTGATAACATTCAATTGGGAGGAAGTAGGAATGTCGACCTTGGTGTCTAAAGAATTGTAATTATAAACCCTCTTTAATGGTAAAGTTGTATTTGAAATCACAACTGTGAAAATGCCACTTATAGAAAGTGCCCATTTTCTTGTTCCAGCCATTTGGTGCCTGCTGCTTGCATCCTGGGTCACATTACTAGGTGTAGCTGGCAGTTGGTCTTTGTGTATAACTCCCAGACAGTGAGACAAAGGGGGAATGTGTGTTTGCAAGATTGGCCATCTCGACTTGATAGGGGGAATGATCTATCACCTATGACATTTTCACATCTCAAAGGCTGTGCTTCATCAAATTCACAAAAGATTTCACACTAGTCCTTTGTGCCGCAGACAAGCTAGGACCAGGGCAGGGAGGCAGGAAAACCCCAAAAACCACTGGGAGTGTACACCTCCGGAAGCTTCAACTAATCCAAAGCTGGCACAAGCATAAATATTGGATCGCCAGACGCAGCTATTCAGTACACCTCTGGACCTGTGGTAGACTCAGAAGGACTGCTCTGCTGCTCTGCTACCAGAAGGACTGCTACATGGCTGCCCTGATGCCTGCTCATCTGCTGCCTGAATGAAAAGGAAAGGACCTGCATCTTGAACCCAGGACCACCAGAGTGACTCCAAGAGCTAGTTGGCTGACCACCTTATCAGAGCCTCAGGGACAGAAACGACTCCAACCACCTTGAACCCAGCACCTAGATTCTGTCTGCCGTGAGTCTTGCCTCACAAGCAGTGCCACTCCAGGCCTGGACCCCTGGAACGTGGGCCTGAAGGTGCTCTGCCAGCCCAACTGTGGTCTTTTGGACAGTACCAATGCAGCCCAAGACATCTTCACGCAACTCCGCATCAGAAAAGCTGCTGCACAATGCATCATTGATTCAGGATACTGAAGCTCCTCAGAACTGGCTCTGTGCAATGCATCCTTGATGCAGATTTTTGCATCACAACCCCGCACACTACATAGAACCACCACTGCATGATGCATTCCCAGCACAGGACTATGCATTGCTGTCCCACAACTCCTTGGTACTTCAGCGGCGCGACACATCCTTGACGCATCTTTGACACATCCTGAATTTAGGACTCTGCATCTCTTTTCTCAGCTCCTGGGAACTGCCGCTGCATGAGGAATCCACATGGGGGATCTCTCAACACTCCACAATGAGGATTTAAGGTACTTTGTTCATTGGGCTTAACTTGGTCCCTGTATCAGACTTTCACTCTTTCGCTGTTGGCCTAAACATTTGACTTTGTCCCAGTCCGGGGCAACCAGATAACCAAAGTTGATGCTTTGTGCTTTTAAGCACTATTTTTAATTTCATCTTTAAAATTGTTTATCTGCAGTTCTACTAAGTGGATATTTGCTCTCAAATAATTTATTAGATTTTATTTTATTTTCTAAACTGTTACTATTTGACGTGCTGTATAAATACTTTATCCATTGACTCTTAGTTAAGCCTGACTGCTTTGTGCCATGCTACCAGATGTTTGAGCACGTGTTAATTTGGGGTTGCTTGTAACTTCACCCTGACAGGAATTGTGGTTGCTGTTTGAGTAGGGGTTCACCCCTCTCAACCAGTAAACCAATTTCCTACAGTTTTAGTTATTATTATCTATGATTGATACCCTTGTTGGAAATCGCCCAAAGTATATTTTCTTATTTTACAGTATCCTGAAAATCTGGCATGCATTGACATGTCTGCTTTACACATCCAATTATTCTATTTGATTTTGCTGGGATGATATGCTCTGCCTACAGCTTGATCCCGTAGAAGTGTCCATATGAATATTTAGAAGCAAGATGGATATAATGCCTGATGAGGTCTTCCAGAATGACATGGACTCCATATCTTCCTATGTAGGCTGCGTCCCCCCAAGGCCAAGGGAATGCTCTCACTCTCTCTTTTTCTCTCTACACACATGTGCACACACACACACACACACACACACAAAAGCGTGATTTGAGATGTCATCAATGACATCATTTATAATTTCATAATATGTGAGATCATATGATTTGTGAATTAAAACCATAGTTTTTATATTATCACAAGGCATAACTATAGTGTAATGTATAGCCACCTTTCCTGGTCAAATAAAGAAATGAAAGTGCAATATTTGTCAAACTGCATATATATTTCTGTATTTATATATATATATTTTAATATACATAGGACTATTAGCTATTAACTTAGAAGGTCACTTACATCTTTCAGTTTTTTTTATTCTGGATGTTCAGAGCATGTTTAAATATTTGAACAGCTTACATAGAATGTTTCATTTGCTATCTGTTGAGTTGAGTGAAAAGCGCCAATATTTACCTAGCACCTTAAGTTCACCATCTTCAATGCCGGCCACAGAGGCATGCACATCACGACCTACACCAAGGATCATTGAGGAGAAAGTGCAAAGCATCATCCCCTTTTGGAAGTACACAGACGAAATGTGAGCATATAAATATTTACGATTGTGCTCTTTCAATTAATGTGGGGGTGGTTAATTAAGCCTGGCTCTGATTTGGAGATATTTCCTTCTCCTGTTTGGAGAGGGTCTCTTAGTATGGTTCTCTGTACACCATGCAGCCAAGATGCATATATGCTTTCAAAGCAGATCTAGTGAGAGGCTCTTAGCCAGAAAGGAAGAAAGGTTGGGGACTGCTCCTGAGTGGAAGGAAAGGCTCGAGGCCCACCAGTAGGAAGGATAGAAGACCAGGTTATCATTGGAGCTATCTTGTAATTGTAAAACGAGTGAGCTGAGTGGAGAAAGAGGAATGAGGAAGAAGCCCTGGTGGCGGTGTCCATGTCTGTGCTGTTTGCGGGGTGCCGTGTAATTTATCTCTGTTCTGTGGATGATAAGGTGTTTCGGGGAAGCTTTATTTCCCGTCATTGGAGGGTGAAGCAGAATGGAGTGCGACCGTAAAGCACAGAGCCCTCGCGACTAGAGCCAGCCACGCCCACCAGCCTGCCTGCCTGTTCGCCTACCACCAATTTCGACTCCCCCATTATTATTTCAGCCGGCCACACTCCCCAGACTGGAGCGGGGGAGAGGCTGTTATTAATTACTGCAATTTTATTTCTTTATTTAATGCAGTTTTATATAGCGCGACTTTACCCAAAGGTGGCAGAGCGCTTCACAATAGGAACAGTAGTGATACATGAGGAACAATTACAAGTCAGAATATTACAAAAGCAAACGTTACTTTACATAAGGCAACAGTGACAATTGTGCATGTATCAAAATCAAACTAAATACAAGAGGTAGCAAATGATACGTTACAAGAGGAAAAAAATTGACATGTGTGTAAGTTACAAAAGCGTACAAATTACAAGTAGTGGTATAATACTGCACTAAATAGCAGATACTCAAACCACAAGAACAAACATTACGTTACATGAGGCAATGGTGGAACATGTGCATGTATCAAAAGCAAACAAAATAAAATACAAGAGGTAGCAAATGATACATTACACGAGGGAAAGTGACGTGTGCATGTTACAAAGGAGTACACAATACAAGTCGAAGTATAATACTGCAATAAGTGGCAGACACTCAAACCATAGGAACATATTAGTAAGGCACTTTTATAGTCATGTCGAACAGAATTTCCAATAATGGAAGGACTTCCTTCAGATAATAGAGAGGGCGTGAATTAAATTTGGAAGTGTCTTTGAAGGAGGAGAGCTGTGAGGTCAGTTTTGATGGCCTGGAAAGAGATGGTGGTCCTGAGCTGAAGTGATTTCCAGATTCGCAACGCGTGGCCTGAAAAGGATTGGGCCATCGATCTTTCCTTCTTGAAAATGGGAGGTTCAAGCAAAAGATTTTCCGCATTACGTGATGGTCTAGAGCCTCCAGGGAGTTTCAGTTAATTTGCCAGGTAGCGAGGAGAGGAGGAGTGCAAGGCTTTGTGGGTGATACAGGCAGTCTTGTAGATACATATTGCCTCGATGGGAAGCCAACGGAGGGTGGATAAAATAGGTGTGATGTAGTCGCTTCTTTTGGCCCCATGTATGAAACGAGCTGCTGAATGGAGAACAGATTAAAGGGGGGACACGTAGGATTTGGGGAGGCCAGTAAGAAGAGAGTTGCAGTAGTCCAGTCTGGAGAGAACCTGCGAGTTTTATGTTGAGTATGACACCAAGGGATTTTGCGCTGTCGACAATGATGGGTTTATTGTTAAGTGGATTCATCTGATCCATCCATGATTGAACCGGGGGAGGAGAAAGTGAGGAGGAGAGGAGGAGGAATTCAGTTTTAGAGGGATTCAGAATCAGTTGATGAGTTAACATCCAGTTTTGAATGGAGTCAAGAGTAGATCTTAGGATGTAGAGATCGTGAGTGGAGGCCACCTTGAGGTAGATTTGGGTGCCGTCCGCATAGAGATGATAGTGGATCCCGATTTACTTAGGAGATTTCCCAATGGCTCTAAATAGAGATTGAACAATGACGAGACCCAATAACAGAAACAAGGATGGGCGGGGAGAGCAGTAGGAGCAAAGCAAGGTATTTGGACCTTGAAAGAAGTAAGTAAACAAATACGTTATTACTTGAATTGTCACACATTGCTATGCATCCGGTCATTTGTTATCCATTAAGTACAGCAGCACAGCAGGCAAGCAGCCGTAGAGGCTGCTGCTGAAAGAGAGAGCCCAGGCCCCCAGTGTAAACGACCTGGTAAGTACCGGGTGCGGCTTGCAGGGGTGACTGGAATGCCAAGCTCACCCCCGGAACGGGGACTGTAGTTTTTGCAGTAGCCATCTGGAAATAGCTACAGATGGCCTACTACCAACTAATAGCAGCAACCCCACAATACCCCACCGGTACCGCATTGAACATTGACGTTTCTTTGTCTGTTGTTTGTCGTTTGCTGTTGGCTGTTTCCGTGCCAATAATATCTTCATCCGTAACTGAGGGGACAAATACAACAAATTAAAGCGCCCAACTATGCGCTCTGGGAAAGCAAGAGCGGTCGCGGAACACAAAAAGGATTAAGCCAGGAAAAAGAACTAGACAAAAAACTCCAGAGCAAGACCCAGTATAAGGTTTAAACAAAATATTGAGTTGGACAGATCTGTTACTGCTACAATTATTCCATCAAAAAAAGGAAAATTTGCTCTCTATACTGGAAAATCGGGGACAAAATAACAGACTACTTAGCTACACAATCAAATGGAGTTTGTTTGTTAGATTCCAGAAACCCAGACGCAAATCAAGCTATGGCAAATAACACAACTAAGCAAAAAACAGTTTGCAAGAATCAAACAGAGCACCTTGTTCTAATATCCCAGTTGCACTCTAAACAGGCAAATAGTCCACTAATAGTCCACTAAACGAGCAGATATTAAGTGACGAAGAGAACAGTCCCTCAAAATCAAGTAATTTAGGCTAAGAATAAAGAGAACCAATCAACTGAAAACCAAGAAACAACAAATACAGAGCAAGTCTTTGCAAAAAGAGAAAGGAAAAGGCAACAGAAAGCACGAAAGAAAGGGAAAATAGTCCAACTAAAATTCATATTGCAATTGTTGTAAAAAAAATTTATATTAGAGTCAGAGCCCGAGAAAATGAGGGTAATGGAAGTAGACACAAAGGATGTTCCGAGGGAGATTACTAATTACCCTAAGCAAAGGAAATTAGGGCCAGAAAGACCCCAGAATGTGCAAATGGATGCCTTGCAGGTAGGCAAATGGGAACCTTTTAAAAAAAAAGCATGCAGGCACTAATCAAATTAAAGTCTCCACCTCATAATATGGGACAAGAAGACCAAGTTGTGTCTAAAGAGGTGCAGCAGGCGTCAGACAGAGTGGAAAGAAAGGAAGGCCAATTTGTAGGAGTAAAGTGTGATAAAAGCTGAGAACAACAGGAAGACAAAGTTATAAACTTTACTCTCAAAGAGGAGGATACACTGAAGTTGAGATCAGCCTCACGCCCTTCTGTGGCAGAAACAAGACAATGGAATATTTGTCTTCAGACAAATGTAACAGTACCACAGTTCCAGCAGGAATGCCAACAAACTCATTATATTAGTTCTCAGGAGGATATGAGCTTGGAAGAGATGACATTTAGGGAAATAAAGTTCTGTTAATGCCTAACTATTACTCAATGGGGGTTTTTGACATCCTAAATAGAGGAACCATCATAAAACTCACAAATGAAATTAACGATTTGGCACATATAACCTCTATAGAGCGGTGGAATGTAGACCAAATCCACACAGAAGCAACATAGAAGAGACACTTGGACAATGACAGCTATAGCAGAGTGTTAGATTTGGGGGTCCCTAGTTGGCGGAGGTAGGTACCTTTGACCAAATAGAGACCCTTGCGTCTAGTCAGGGTAAGGGGGTACACTCCTAAAATAACCGATTGCTCACCCCCTTGGTAACTTGGCACGAGCAGACAGGCTTATCTCAGAGGCAGTGGGTAAAGCATTTGTGAAAACATACAGTAACCCAGTGACAACACTACAGATGGACACCTCACAAGTTGTAGTATAAAAATAAGTATTTTTATATAGGCTTAACGCAATACCACAAACGACAAAAATCCACAATACTGTACTTCAAAGATGGTAGAAATAGCTTAGTTCTCTTAAAGATGTAAAATACAACACTTTTAGTTCAATGTACCTTTGGATGCGTAATGCTATACAACGAATGCGTTGGTTCCTTACACGCAAGAATGGTGATGTGTCGGGTTCCTACTGCTGCGTAGAGCCTGCTTCGGTTCTTCTCTGCGTGGGCAGGTGATGCGTCATTTCTTACTGCGCTTCCTTGGCAGATCCGGTGCTATGAAACAAAATGGCGTCTTCTTCTTGATGCAACAACAATGCGTGCACACACAACGGCCGTGCGGCGACTCAACAATTCTCCTGAGCCAAGACAGGCCCTGAAACACGCTTCTGCAGTGATTTGACGGTGTCTGCTGCGTAGGCGACACTCTGCTCCAGGGATGCGAGGCGCTTCGGGTGATGCAATGGTGACAGCGGCAGCAGCGGCATGCTTCTCCGGTGATGCGACAGCGTCTGCTGCGACGACGATACTCTACTCCGGTGATGGGACGACAACGGCTGCGGCGGCGACACGCCTCTTCGACTTGAGTCGTGCTTCTGTCTCCCACCGACACGCAGTCTGTCAGAAGGCCCAGCTCTGCAGCAGGCACTTCAATTCACAGCAAGGGAAGTCAGGGGAGCAGGTTGGCGAAGTCTGTTGTCCCTGAGACTTCAGCAAGAGGCAAGCTCTATCTCAAGCCCTTGGAGATCCTTTACAAGTTGATTTGCAAGTAGCACAAAGTCCTTTCTCCTTTCTTTGGCAGTCAGACAACCACTGCAGGCCAATCCCCCAAACAACACTCAGCTTAGGGATAGTCTCCTCCTCAGTTCCTCTGGTTCCTCTCCTCAGCAAAGGTTCTTCATGTTTCCCAAAAGTGATCTAAAGTACTTGGGTCTGGGTCCCACTATTTGTACTAGCAAATCCTTTGTCCTCTGAAGGCAGAGGGTCATATACCCCCTCCAAACCAGTTATGTGCAGTCCTGGAGCACTTTGTTGACAAGACTCCTTCTTTCCTTTGGCAGTGTGGGCCAGGGACATCAGACGCACCACAGGAGGTAGAGCCAACATTGTGGAAGGCAGGCACAGCCCTATTCAGGTCCCAGGTGCAACTCCTCCCACCCATCTGCATGCAGATAGCTCTATTCAGCCCTGTGCTGACTCACCCTGTCTCCTGGAATCCCCCAGTCCCTGTCACTGACAGTTAGGCAAGACAATACCTACTTTCTAAAAGTGGTATTTTCAAACACTGAATGTTAAAACCCACTTCACTATTTTATCATTCTGAGTTCAGGCATACTAAACTCGAATTTCTACCTAGTTCCCTGAGTAAGTTAATATTATAAGATGTTATAATCAAACTGCCCATTCTGGCCTATGGGGAACAGGTAGCCTTGCAATAGTGAAAAACAAAAATGGCTGTAATTCACTATTATAACATGCCACACACACACACCAGGGCATGTCCTAACGTTTGCCTACAATGCACCATGCCCTTGGGCCTAACATAGGGGTGACTAATATAGGGACTGGCAGGTGGATGCACTTGGCTAGTCAACATGGCAGTACCAGACTGCACACAGGCTCTGAAACGGCAGACCTGAGACACATTTTTAAAGGCTGCTTCTGTGGGTGGCACAAACGGTGCTGCAAGCCTACCAGCAGCATTTGATTTACCAGCCCTGGTCACCCGCAGTGCACTGTACTAGGGTCTGACAGTAAGTCAAATAAGCCAATCATGGATTCACTAATGCATACATCAATTTACAATAGGAAGAGCATATTAACTGTAGCACTGATCAGCAGTGGTAAAGTGCACAGAGTCTTAAAACCAGCAATAACAGGTCAGACAAAATACAGGAGGAAGGCCAAAAGTTCAGGGATGTCCCTGCAAAAAGGGCCAAATCCAACACAGAGCAAATAATGGATAAACAAATCAACCTTAACTCATGGGGCATAGAGCTACAAAAAAGTGAACTTCTGCTATATCCAGGACCGCCCCTACCTTACAAAACAGGAGGCGGATCAGTCTTAATAAGAGGTACAGTGTTAAGGGGAGCAGGTACTAAGACAAGATCGTTTAAAAACGTAACTATTGTGAAGTCGTTGATCATGATCTCTCAAGGCCTAACTGATCATGGACAGAAAGCCCCTACGTTCATTCACTGCCTAGGATTTGTGGGGAAGAGAAACATATGGATCTAATTCTTAATTGATCCTGACAACACATAAAATACTGGATTACAGTCAGCCCTTTTAACACACATGGATTGAGTAATATCTTACTAGAGGAAGCAGCAAGATCATTTCTGCAGAGCTGCGATATTATTTTGTTACAGGAAATATGGTGCCTGGAGGCATTGCATCTAGTAGGGTATATAGAATTCTATTGCCCAGCTGAAAATCCTTGAAATATGGACACCTGAAAGGGCGACTTACTATATACTGCTCATCCAAATACAACTGGGTTACAGAGCATCTGGAAACGGGACTTAATTGGTTTCAAGTCACCAGAATGGACCCTAACATGGGAACAAAGAGCTGTATGGTATTGTTGCTTATAAATATATATTTACATCCAAATAAAGCAAAGAAAGAGGCACATATGGCAATATTGATCAAAACAATAAAAATCTTACAGCAGCTGTATACCCATGCAATAACATTGATAAGTGGTGATTTCAATACTGATCTCGGTAATACTCGTGCCACCAGGAACAATCACATGGGGGAAAACTTTAGGAATACATTGGAGGAATTAGGATTTGGAATCTTAAATGGAAACTCAAAGGAGGATTTTCCAGCTTCAATTCCCTTCATAAGTGGTACAAAAAGCTCGAAAATCGATTACACTGCAAATACTGAGGCAGCATTGTTCGAAGTAGGTCCCTTTTAAATGTATCCACACTCAGAGAGTGGTCACTTTCGGCAATCGATCAGAACCTTCTATCATGGTACTCAGATCCAGAGGACAAGCAACTCGATGTCTCCACCGATAACAAATAACTTAAAACGCTTAAGATGGCGCGGTAAGGGGATTGAGGAGTTGATGGCAGAAGTCTATCATAGTGCTAGAACAATTGAAGCTATACAAAGTAACTTAAATGTGCATGAGGTAGTAGAATCAGAAATTGACAAGCATGTAAAGGCGTGGAAATACCTGAGAGATTTCCTAATAGCTAAATGTCCATAAAAACCCAAATGGCTGAAATACCTGCAAGGACCTAAAATAGGCGGGGGCAGTATAAGGAACATTTGGAACAACAAGAATCTACAGAGGCAAAAATCTCAAACAACACAAGCAACAAGATTACTGCCTCAGGAGAAAAGACAAGGCAAAAGACTCAATAATATCCTGCTACAACAACTAAAATATCATTATAAAATAAGTTGCTGGAAAGAAAAAAGAAGATACTCAGAAGATCAATGGAACACATTTCTTGAGATTAGTAAACAACAAATAGTGAAACATTCTGTCAAATAGTTAATGGCCTGGTATTAGGAAAGGGAAGGCAACATTATGCAGCAATTGATTCAGCATCTTGGGAAGCCCACGCCCTTACTTTGTACTCAGTGCCGGAAACAATGAACAATAATGAGGAAATAAAGTCTCATATTAGGGAAGATCTAATGTCCCTGTTGGGTATTGTAGCTTAAAGGAATTATAAGAAAATTAAATTCGAGGGAGTGCCAGCCCCAAACGGTATCCCAAACGCCCTCTTTAAAGCAGACGTAGATTATTGGGCTTAATATTTAACCCCAATGTTCAATTACTTTTTTTAAACAAACAGATACCGGACTCCTGGAAAGGCAATATTATCCATCCTATATTTAACAAACATTTTCAATTCAATCGGTCTCGTCTTTGGGACGTTATATGTAGTTAGCTATGCAGCACATTAGCCTGGGTGCTGAAACATCTACTGTTCTTTAACATGGAGGGAAAGGAAGCACCAAACAGCGTGACACGTCAGGTATGGGAACACATGTAGAGAAATATTGCCTTTCAGCGAGAAATGGTATAGTCCAAAGCTCTGTTTTTAACAGAAAATCAGGGCCTTCGGTGGACATATCACTGAAAATACAAGATTTGAAAAAAATATTATTGTCTATGGGTGCCCGTGGAAGACAATTTCTATTGACTGGAATCTGGAGAATGGTAAAGTGATTCTGGTATTTTACTGACCTCTGCTGGTCGTTTTCTATCAAGAAAGTTAAATGGGGCAGTTGCCAGAAAAAAAGCAGTTCTGGTATTTTACTGACCTCGACTGGTCATTTCTATCAAGACAGTTAAATAGAGGCAGTTGAAGAAACAGAAAGCAATTCTGGTATTTTACTGTCCTCTACTGGTTGTTTTCTATCAAGACACGGAAATAGAGGCAGTTGAACAGAAAAAAAGTCCCTTAAGCGGAAGTAGACAAGTATATACAAGAAGTCTCAAATGCTCGACCTAAAAATGGCTATCCTGCAATATCCCCCATCTATAGGCCTATTGCATTCAATAATGTTGAGGGAAACTCTATGCTTCTTGTTTATTGGAACATTTAAATACATGGGTAGAAGAAAAGCAACTCATACCAAAATTCCAGACAGAACTCAAAGTAGGAATGGGGGCACTAACTAACCTTACTGCCTTAACCATACTAATAGAGAAGGCGAAATATAATAAAACTTGTTTATTTCCATGCTTTATTGACCTTTAATCTGCCTTCGATCGTGTGCCCAGAGGTCGTTTATGGAAAAATCTGGAACAATGGGGAGATCCTGAATAACTACTAAGGGCGATTATGGAGTTATACATGCAAACATGGGCACAAGTTAAATAGGGGATGGAAGAGGAGTAGACCCAAAATTAGGACAAATATTGGTCTTAAAAAAAGATGTGTCTGGCTCCGAACCTGTTTAATTTTTATCTAACAGATCTGTCCGACGCTTTGGAATTGGGAATAAATCACCCACCAATCCTTGCTGCAGAGAAAATGGGCTGTGTACAATATGCAGACGATATATTCCTACTAAGTAAAACACCAATTGGCTAGATCTGAATCCAAGCAAAACCAAAGTGATCCGACTGGTTGACTTGAAGTTTAGAAATTATGCATGGTCTTTGGAAGGGAAACCTTTGAAGGAAGTATGCTCATATAAATACCTGGGGTTCATTATAGATAAGCAAATGTCTGGCAATTCTCATCTGTTATCCACTCAGGCCAAGCCAATCATTAACATATAGATTCAAAATACTAAAATAAAAATTGAACTCAAGGTTATGGAGGCTCGGTTACTACCTTTGTTATTTTATGGCACAGAAATTATGGGGGTTTGGAAATAGATACATTGGATAGGAGCCAAATAAAGGTTTATAGATCCATGTTCAGTATTCCAAAATCGGTCTCACCCACACTATTACTTTTTGAGTTTGGCTTAAAAAATCAAGCACGTCAGTGTGAAAGTGCTTTTATAAAATTGTGTTGGAGATTGCAAGCATCAGAAAGTCGATCTATTAGCAATTTATGCTGGAAGGGAAGTAATTTAACTCTGGCCATAAAGGATATAGGCATTCTAGAAGCATGCAAGCAACAATAGGGAAAGTATCATTCAATCAAGTGCTACGAACTGCAACGTGAATAGCATCCAACCAAATGTATTTGACTAAGGACAAACACCTGGACAGTAATACATTTGTATTCCAATATAAGCTCTCAAGGGTATCTGGCAAAACATTTGTCATCAAGATTAAAGCATCAAATTATGTTCCGATAGGCATTATGGGATCCAGAGTCTTTATCACATCCTGGAAAAAACAGCCACAGAATCTTTTCTGTAGTCTATGTGGATATAAAAAAGAAACATTAACTCATCTATTATGTGTCTGTCCTGTACCCTTGGCGCAAGGGGAAATTCTTTTGATATCACTATTTAGGAACATGGGAAAACGCTCATGCCGGCAATCCGTTATCATCTGGATAAGTGGATGCTCAGCTGCCCTAACTTGTAGTGGAGTAAAGTTCATAATGTCTTTATTCAAGGACATTTCTGGTATAGGGTTAAAGGAATAAGAACTGTGCTCATTAGTGGTATCAAATATACATACCATTATACTGACCTAATCCTGTTGTTATGTGCAAATTAGCCAATTTTGCTCAGTAGGTTAGAAATTATAAGGTCCATGGCTCAGTATACCTTGTTTATTTTTAAGAAGAGGTTAAAATATTAAGCTTCTATCGCAGTAGCGGTCGGCAGTAGGAGTTACTGCAGGGCGGTGACGTGGGCAGGGGGAGGGGCAGGTTGGGGGGTAGTAATGTATGGATTACGAAGTTTTAAAGGTAAGTAAACATTTAAATAAATAAAACGAATTTCGTTGCGCGCACTGCATCACATTTGGTGATGCAGTGCGCGCAACGACCACAGGGTCTCCACCACAGGGTCTCCACAGTTGTAAACCCATTATTAACTCGTATTTTGTGAATTGCAAAAAATTTAAATTTACACAAAAGAGTGACTTTCTGAGTAGGTTTGAGACATCATATTTTAAAGCCGAATTGAGTCATTCAAGTGCACCAGAAAGTGGCTTCAAATTCCTACAGACAAACTGTATTTCTGAAATATTCTTAGGGGGGCACGTCTTATCAGGTGCTACCTCTAGCTGGGAATAGGATGACATTAGCTATCATATTCAAACGAAATCACGTTCTGCAAGGGATGAAACCTGATCTCCTTACAAACACTCCACATTTCTTCTTTTTTATCTTCACCCCAACATTTTAGTCCATGAAATATTCCTCCCCAATTTACCTGTGTTTGTTTCACTTTCCAATTTGCTAATGTTCGTTTACCCGTTGGAAACCTAAATCTTCATTTGAAGACCTCCCCTCTAGAAACAACTAACACAATGCAAATTACTCTGTTGTAATAGAATATTATTATTCCCGTTGTTCTCCTATTTTAGAATTGTTTCTCTTATATTTTGCCCGATGTAAAATTGAATTGCAATTAGTTTAACTTTCCATTGTTTGCAGAGTTCTCTGCAATATCAGGAAGTTCCGTGTTCTGTAGCCAAAGGCTGCAGTGGGAGACAGATTAACTCTAAACCAATTAAGATAAATACATTACCAATTAAATTAAATTACATTTTTAAACATTATTTTTGGTACATTCTACATTCTTTTAGACATAATGAAAATGCTCATAACAATTGAAATTACTCTTAAATGTTATTCCCTCGGTGAGGCAAGCATTTTGCTTGCTGCAATGAAATTATACTATCTGCAAAACACAAGACATCCCTAGCTCTATAGCTTGTTTTTTAATTGTATCACTACATGTTTAAAACATAGTGCATTAGGAACATAGTTAACAATTATTTAGCCCAGTCTTTAGGTTTGGTATGGGGTGCTCTTGAATAATAACGTTTTATTAAATCACTCATTTTACATTTATGCATCATTTGTAGTATATAGGTCTGCTGCAGTTTAAGCCCATACCAGAAATATCACTATCACTAGGCATTATTATACTGGCCTCCTATGACGGTCACTGATTATTATGCCTCTACACTTGTGCTTCTTTGAATGTGTCAGTCAAAGCATATGAACATTATCACGTTTCCAGGAGACCCGGGTTTCCAAGAATCTTGGTGGGTAATTTCCATAATTCTTGCTAGTTATGATTGGATTTTGTGTAGGGTGACCTAAAAGCTAACACTTTTAAGTACAAAAAGGCTCAAAATTAAATATGCTTCTGTACATTTTTAAATTTTTTTTTATAGCCATTAATATTTTGGAGAGCAAGATTTAGAAAGTAAAATCGAAAATAAAAGTGTAAAGAAGTTATGGGCAGTTTTGGGAAGCGAAACACCCAGAGGATACATTTGGCAACCTTACCAATAATATATTTGTTCGAATTGCGTAACCATGCTTAAAACATATTCAAATATTGCTTGGCATTTGCTGGGTGAAACTATAGAAGATTGCGAGAAGAAAGATGAAAGTCCAGCAGAGAATAGGATTAGTGTAGCTGATCCATATGAAGATAGAGAATCAGGAAACTTTGACTGAATTAGGAGACAGTTCCTTAGTGCCAGTCTCATCAGGAATTATGAGGTATGCGAGCCTCTGTTGCATTGGCACAGTTGTGGGACCAGGCCATTTTTGCAGGATTATCCCCAAACATTTTGCCTTCTTCCTACCATTTTTTCTGACCTGTTTTTGTTGGATTTAGGACTCTAGGCACTTTACAACTGCTAACCAGTGTGAAAGTCCATATGCTGTCTGTGTAAATTGTAAATGTGATTGGTTATCCATGATTGGCATATTTTATTTACTGTTAAGTTCATAGTAAAGTGCACTGTGCTTGCTCAGTGCCTGTAAATTAAATGCTACTAGTGGGCCTGCAGCACTGATTGTGACACCTACACAAGTAGCCCTGTAACCATTTCAGACCTGCCACTGCAGTGTCTGTGGGTGCAGTTTTGAACTGCCATGTCTACCTGGCAAGTGCACCCACTTGACAGGCTCAAACCTTGAGCAGGGTTCAGTGTATTTGAAAGGTAGGAGATGTACTGCTGTGTTTTACATGTCCTGAAATACTGCTAATTTAAGCGATAATTATCGCTATTGCTTGGTTAGAGACAAAATTTTCCTGCTGAGCTGCGCTGATTTTTATTGCAAAAAAACCTTGGTATTACCAAGGTTTATCGCAAATGCGATAAAAATTGGCCGCAATGCATGAATATCGCTGAAAAGTCAGCGATATTCATGCATTATCGAGCTAATGCTCTTAGCCATGTTATCCACCTCCCATTGGATAACATGACTAAGAACTGCTCAGGGCAGGTGTTAGCTTTTGGAGATATTCGCGCTTAGCGCGAATATCTCCATAAGTTGGTAATATGAGATAGCGATGTTAGCGACTGTTTCCAGTCGCTAACATCTTGGCACGCCCACTTTGCATGTCATTAGTGATAAATATCACTGACATGCAAAGTGGGGCCCAAGATGGTCGCTATCTCCTACTAGCTGTCGCTAACTGGTGTTAGCGACAGCTAGGTAATAGGGAGATAATTGTATCTCCGCTTTCTTGGCTTTTAAAGCCAAAAAGGTGGAGATAAACCCCCTTGATAATATGCCCCTTAGTTTTTTACTATTGTAAGGACTATGACTATATCTCCCTAGGTTATCACTGGAGCTGCCTTGTAACCTCCTACAAGGGTAACTTCCAATTGGGAAGAGATAGAGATTTTAAGTTTGAGGTCCCTGAACTCACAATTTAAAATGCACCTTTTAGGGAAGTTGTTTTTTAACTTGCGTGTTTGAAAATACAACTTTTAGAAAGTGGGTGTTTTCTTGCTTTACCATTCTGTACCTCTGCCTGCCTGTAAAATTCACATCTGAGGGAAGGTGACAGTTTGCCTGTTTGTTCATTGGCCCATCACCAGGTCTTTCGGAGCTAGAGTGGTGTGAGAAGTTGTCACTGACACCTGAATAGGCTGTGCCTGTCCTCACACAAAGCTGTCTCCATTCCCCTGTAGTGTGTCTGGAGCCAGATCAGGGAAAGTCAGGGTCTTGTGCACTACAAAGACTTTCCTCTTAAGTCTGCCTACTGCTAAGCAGAAACTTGTATAAGTACTAGAGCTGTGACACCATAACTTCAGAACACTTCTGGACTAAGAGGAGATAATGCCAAGAACAAGAGCTGAAGCATCTGAACTGCCACTCAGCTTGTTGCTGTTTTGTGCTGGCCTACTGCTTGCTGCTTCTGTCTTGGGCAGTGAAAGGACTGGACTTTGCTTTCTGTATTCTGCTTGCCAAGGTTCTCCAAGGGCTTGTTTGTACTTGCCTCCTGCCTGTTAAGATGTCTCAGGGCCATCAAAGACTTCACCTGCAGCCCCTGAACTCCTATGCAGGGACATCTTAAGGATTTTGGATGCCCTGGGCCAAATGTATTTTGGGGACCCCTGTTCGGAACAGCTTTGAATTTATGATCCAGTTTCAGCTCTTCCATTCCTTCTTTGGCCAGATCACTGACAGTGCAAAGGCACACTGGTCCAAATTCTAAATGTGTGTATATCTAATATTCAGGGATAGTGATGTGTTTTCAATATTCTAACACCGCAGGACCTCAATAATATTACTGCAAATAATCACTGTGAGTCCCTCCCTTTCGCATATGTGTGGTCCTGTTCTGATCTAAAAGAAACTTTTTTTGGATGTTGCATGAATCAAACACATTTCTCTGCAGAATGTCTGTCATAGATCCTCACACATCACCCCCATTGAAAATAAATGAAAGGAATACGGTATTTAAAACAATCTGAATAAAAATTATTGAAGGCCATCAGGCCAAGACTCTCTGCAGAACACAGCTACCTACATCAGGGGGGCCCCTAAAATGCTGGGCCCATTTTGCCCATGCCTTAAAATGTCTCTCCTGCTATGCTGGGAGTTCTGACCTGCCAAGTGGTGCCAAAGCTCCAGCTCTGGGCCTTTGAAGGTGGTTTTGCTGCAAAGATGCCTGAAAATCCATGCATTGACCTTCAGCGCCTGTTTTTCCCACCACAGTCTTGCTGTGCGGTTGAAAAGACAATAATCACTACAGTGCAGCCAAAGAATCGATGCAGCATCTGTCGTGTGGCTATAAAGAACGCCACTGCCCAAGTCCTGAGCACCGTGTCTCTGACTTCTGAGATACCTGCTATGACGCATGCCCTCGTGTGCGGCTGAAGAAATCACTGTGTCACTTCCTTGCAGCTGGGAAAATCATCCCAGAGCCTATGTTGCTGCCGCCGTATCGATACCAGCGTGTCCAGATTTTCAATGCATTGCACCTGTGTGCTAAGTTCTTCATTGATGTAGCCCTGCAGTGCAGACCCAAGGCTGCGGGTCCAGGTATCGTCGCTTTGCCTCCCCTCGCAGTCAGGAATCAACACAATACTTCCCCTGACCCTCACCCTGCCGAAGGAACTGACACCTCAGTTACCTTGGGAATAAGGTTTCGACGCATCACTTTTGGTTTCTGGCACCTCACTTCCCCGCGCCTGTTTTCCTCTTTGTTTTTGAAGCCTCCCTGGTACTCTCTTCTAAAAAGTGACACATCCATAGTTTCCTATGGACTGACTATTTTAAACATCTTTAGAGTGATATCTTTATTTGGGTATGCTGGATTTTGTCATATTGGTCTTGTTTGCCTTAGATAAAGATTGGTTCTTTTTCTAAACTAGTGTGATGACCTTTTGTAGTGTTTTCACTGTGTTACTGCATGTGTTGGTACAAATGCTTTATCCATTGCCTCTGCGATAAGCATGACTGCTGGTGACAAGCCAACAAGGGTATGAGCAGAGGTTATCTTGTGTGGGTAACTCCCTTACCCTAACTAGATTAATAGGTCCCTACTTGGACAGGATGTAAGTCACTGCCAACTTTAGACCCCCATTTCTAACAATAAGGATGAGAGGAGTTGCAGCTTATTGATTAAGATGTGTTTAATTTCCTTGAATCAGGAGAATTAGCACACAATTCCCTGTGACCGCTCCAGACTTCCGGTACAATAAGGGGGTGGTCCCAGTGGTAATGCAATATTAAATAGACGTCAAAATCACCTGATGAATCAATTATAACCAATATTTAAGCATATTGAAAATATTTAATCACAATGAACATATAATGCCTCATGTTCACACATTCATCACATGAGGATCAATGACTGAAAAAAAGAAATAATCAATCTGATTGAAATAGATGGTTCACTCACTACCATATTGGAAACATTCAGAAGTAACCAGTGCCATTAGATGTATGTAAGCCATGAGAATGATGGAAAGCAGGTGCTAGTTATAATTAAAATGGTAAGAACAAAGTTAAGGAAAGGTTTGAAATGGAAGAACCCATGAGCAACATATAAGCTCAAAAATGCTCCCAACAGTCTCTGAAAATAATATAATGAGAAAACTACAGAATGCACAAAAAAGTGGGCATGAAATTGTCCTACTTGACACAACTTGGACGTTCTGGAAAGAAGTTTTCATCATTGATAATATTTGTCAACGTTAAATGAGAAACTTTTTCATTAGTGCCAAACCCCCATGTAAACAGGACAGGGCATTGCTTGAAGACACTTACTAAGGCAAAACTTAAAGCTAAGGACGTTTTGTTTAAATATCTACTGCTAGTGTAACTCACGTACTAAACTTTCAAGAAAAGAGAATTCCAAGCACAGTGAAAAGCACAGGATTAAACAACCACAACAAAGTGAACGATTATTAGCTCAGCTGCCTGAACGTGGAGTCATTAGCAAAAGTGGTGGAGTTTAGTTAGCAAAAACAAGCTCAAGAAGAATTGCAAATAGAAATACTAAAAAGGCTGGGGTGTCTGGGTGAAACTGACTGAAGAAAAGTGCTTAATTCTATACCTTGACAAGTATGAGTTTAAGAGCAATATCTTCAACAAGCAAATGAAAATACATTTTAATTGCAAATGTGATAAAATAACAAAACCAGTTTGGCTGTAGCCACCACAGTGGCTCACCAATCACTAGCACACTTAGGGCCTGAGTTAGTTCTCGTCAGACAGTTGACTTCGCCACAACGGTGATGGATATCTTGCCTGCTGAAATATAAATTGCATAGGATATAATGGGATTTATATTTCGGTGGACTGGATATCCATCACCGTTGTGACGGAGTAACCCATCCACTGATATATAAATCAGGCCCCTAATCTCTCGTTACAACTGACCTGATAAGTCCTATGGGACCAGTAATGTCTATCACTGGCCCCATTGGAATAATGAGGACTGCGACAACACTGCTGAACCATTTTGCTTTACCTGAAAATACAGGCGCATGAGACATCATTCCTTTATTCAAAGGTGGCCCCTAGTATGCCACTGTTAGTCCACCAGAAGCTCTGCCTGAAAGTTGCTGGTAGTTCTGTATTGGTAACTACAGTGGAACAGTTAACAGAAAGACTAATGGGACGTTAAGAATGAGGTCCCTAATGTTAATGACATTTACTGCTCCACTATCTAGAGGAGGGTGTATGATGGAACAGTTCTGAAAACAATAAGAAGCCACTGTCTTTTTAAGGGTTATGATGTGAGACTGAAACAAAATAGTTTCACTTAGGCATTAGCACATTGCACGTTTATTCTTTTTCTAGTTAAATCACCTTTTAACTCTGTCTTTCTAAAACATTTTCATGAAGTTCATGAATGTTTATTTCCACTTTTTCCATGAAATACTTTGACTGACACCGTATGACTATAACACGTTTATATTTAAAAGTATGAACAATGAAATTTATAGATGAAATAAAAAACGCACTGACTTTCATAAAATGTCACCTTGTCAAGAACACGTGATTGAAATCTCACTGATGAAAACTTGAATGCTTGACTCAAACACAAGGTTTATCGTATTCTCAGGGAAGAGGAGCAGAGAAAGCACTCTAACTAGGTTTATTGTAGTATTTGCATAGCTCGTCATAGCCCTGTTGTTGCCCTAAAATTCTGTTGGTGTGGTTGGGAGCGAAACTCCCCCATTAGATGCATTTGGTTGGTACAGTGTTGATTTCTGCTGTGGCCTGTGGTGGAATCGTTCAGTGTTGTGTGTAATTTTCTGACCTTCATTAATGACACTTGTGGCTGTGATTAGGCATCAGAAGGCAATGAGGATATTGAAAGCTTCTTTCCACATACTCGCTAATATGTACGAGCTGATACTGGGACAGGACATGGCCCTTGGACAGAACATATACGTGGTTGAAGTTATAGCATACACTTTAATGCCATTTAATCTTACGTTTGTGTTGAAATATAAAATGTACATACTGTCTAAATGCTCTCGTGGTTGACCAGAGATTTTTTTCAGGGAGAATGGAGTAGTTCCACATCTCTTGGGTGTACTCACACAGTGACTGGAATGTGATCCCCATAGACTGACATGGTCATCACACTCTTTCCCTTCTTCGTAGACTCACAAACCTATACCTTTATGGTTCACAAACCACTCACATTGTGTGATGGTGGTTCAATATATGTTACCCAATTGAAACTCTTTAGCTTTCTTTTTTTCATATTTTTGTTGTTAAGCTACTGTTGGCTATTTTGAGAAATTAACAATTCTGCTCCTTCGTTTTGAGAACGCATCAAACGTAGACTCATTCTATCTGACCCCCGCAATGGAACGATCTAGGTGCCTAAGGAATGAAATCAGTTAGCATCAAATACAATTTCTCCATTCACAGTGTAATCCATGTGGTCACACAATAAAGCTCTAAGCCGATTGCTGGGATTTAGTATGTATTTATTATAAATGCAAAGGCAAACTGATATAAATCAGTCGCAGAAAGGTAGTATAAAAATACAAAATCACTAACGGATATCCGAATTGATGGATAAAATTGATCCTTATAACAGAAAGCAATTGAGGAATTTGGTAGCTATAAAATCAAAGAATAAGAAACAATGCCTGGTAAGTACAATGAAAGTTTTGATCCTCTTCCCTATACATGAGTTTGTCTAGGGAGGCCTACTAACCCCTATTCTAGCTGGGTATCAGGGAGGCAGAAAAAGGTGTCAGCATAGCCGAACTTCTGTAGAATTTCTCCAAGGAAAAGCATATTGTTTAGCATATAGCATAATACATCTTTGAGTCCAAAAGGGAATCTGAACAAAGCTAAAGAGTAATGCTCAATTATACCAAGCAAATTCTAATGAATTTTCCTCTTCAAACAACAAGAAATTGGCACCACCCTTGAGATTTCTTTCCTTTGGTCCACACAGTAAAACGTCCTACAATGCTTCCCGTCTCCATATTTCGCTCGGGCAGCAGTCCTCCCTTGCTTAGTTAACTCCTCTTATGCTTGCCAAAAGATACTGCTTTTGAGCCTTACTATCACACAATATGCCTTTCTTTGATCATGAGCTCATTTAATTGCACCTGCATAGGAGAGAAGAGACATCACACCCAAAGCAAGTATTCATGTTAAAATGAAACATTGCAAAATCCAAAAGACTAATGCCTATAGTCAACTTTAGATGCACTTTCTGTTTCTGTTCAAGTGCACTACATTCCGTTAATAAAGTTACATCACACAAGTTCATAGGCCATACGTGCACATATAGGTGGCCTAAATACACATGAAAAGGTGAAGCCAAAATATGCAGCTCCAGTCATTTTATGCAAAGCCTGGTCTAGCTGTCTTAGTGGAGCAGGCTTTGTGTTAAAACCTATGAGAGCTTGCAGTGATTAGCGTCCGTAACACCCACTTGAAGTAAAGTGTTTTTTATGCTAAGGAAAGTGTACCTTTGCAGTGCTAAACACCTTTTGAACTATACAGTAAATTGTATGCTTCTCTTTGTTTTGTTCTGCAGTAGCGTTGAAGCCAAGCTGGGCACTGGAAGGTATTATATTAGGTCCATCCTTGTCTGTAACGGTTAGCCTTCTATGCGGCACAGTGGAGCTATGCTCATGACGAGCTGGGCTCGTCATCACGGCCCCGGCACTCCCATGCGTGCGGGAGAATCAATCAGTGGGCGGAGTCATGACGAACCCAGCTCGTCATGAGCACAGCTCCACTGTGCCTCATGACGAGCCAGGGTCGTCCCGAGCACCGCGGTGCCGCCCCCCTCAACCCCCTTCATCCCCGCACCATGGGGGAATCACCCCCGCGGCGAAGGGGTTAAAAGATGAGGGCTGAGTTTGTTTTTCTTAGGATTTAAGGGACCACTAAAGTGTTTTAATTGATGTGTAATCAATATTTATTTACACTTTTTCCCTTTTACTGATGATGCTGTATGCAATGATTGAACTATTATATTAAATGTAATTTACTGGTGATTATTCTATGTCTGATTTTAAAATCTGAGGTAATCCTTCTTGAATAGTCACTTGTTTGCTGAGCCATAGGCCAGCTACATTGGCAATTTTCTTGGAATAGTTACAAATGCTGATAGATGCCTTTGAAACAATTATTTGGGGACCCGATATACAGCCAGTCAGTGAGTTCAGTGCGGTATGAACCCGAGCTGCACATGCCCATAATTGTTTCATGCTATTGTTAAATGTGCATGTCAAAACATTTTTTGTGACTCTATTGATTCTCTGAAGCTCAGACTTTACTGTCTGTGGCCTCTAGTGGTAATATTCTATCATTGGTACTGCTGCACAGTGATCTTGCCTTACTTGGTTTACAGGACTAGTAACTTAAACAAATGAGGAGCAAAGCCCAAAGCTCTCAGCAATGTGAGATCTATTGGCATTGTCAGTGTTTGCTTTGACCATATTGTCTGCAGCACTAAAAGCTGGCATGGTGTCTGCAGGGTGCTGGCATTCTTGTCATATAGAAAAATTAATAGCCTGATTGTGCAGTTAGAAACAACAGTAAATAACCATGTTGCTTATGATGAATGACTTTCAGTGGGTGGGAAGGGAAGCTGGCATCAGACACATAACAGAGCAGAACACAAATTGGGATGTATTTTTAAAGTCCATGTGCCAGTGGCAAAACTAGTTTAAATGCTCATTACACAATGTCATGATGAAGGCGCTTACAACCATAACAGTTACTAATTGGAAATGTGCTGACCGGACACCAGAAAAAGATTTGGCAGCTAAAACTTTCATTGCTTGCTTTCAGCTGTGTACAGTGCAACTGCTTTATGACTTTTTTATTTTTAAAGCAGTAGTCGTGTCCTAGCTCTTTTTTATTTCTTATGGTGGATGGGATGATGGACAAAACAAAAAAGGGGAGGATGGGCTTAAGAAAGAAGAAGCAACATGGACAATGAGGGTGTGGGTGTGGGGGGAGTAGCAACATGACAGGAAGAAGAAAGAAGAAGCTGTACAATGGGAAGAAGAAAGAAAAAAGAAATAACCTGACAGGAAAAAGAAAGAAAAAAAGGAAAGCTCGAGCTGTGAATTGACACTAATCAAGATGAAGCTAGCAATACTTGGTCCATGCTACGCACGAAAGAAGGGTAAGTGAAGCCGGCATGCCTTGCCCAATTACAAGGCAGCAAATAAGAGTGACAAATAAGTCAACGAATAGTAAGAAGTGGGCAGACACCAAACCCTTTGTACAAAACAATATCTCTTGCAAGTGAGAGTGCATGAGCTGTTGCTGGCAAGACCTAAAAATGTTCAACCTAGTATTTACATCTCAATAATATTTTAATTGGTCAACCCCTCGATAGGGATATGGGGGTCATGGTTCACCAATTCACCAAATTCTCTCAGCATTCAGTTGATTCTGTCTATTCCAACACTGCCAGTTGCTTTACATATGTGCTTTTGTCTCTAGCCTTCTGGAGCTTGAAGTGCTATTCAGACAAGCAACTAGCCTCCTGTGCTCCTTCACAGCCAATATCCTTTCATCCAAAGCCCTTTTTCCCCTTAGGCAGCAAGATGTTTTTCCTCCCTTTACTGCAAATGCAATTTCTTAGATGTTACATACGTACAAATCCATCCTAAGTGATCAAATCCATCCTAAGTGATCTTTAATGTATTTATAAGTCCCCAGTAAAGTGCTACTACTTGTGACCAGGGCCTGTAAATTAAATACTACCAGTGGGCCTGGGAAATGTAGTGAAAAATCCTAACTTATTGTGAAGTCGGATGTCGAGTTTTGAAAATTTTACAAAAAGGGAGGGTTAACCCAAGAAAGTCACTGGGACCTGGGTATCTAGCGTTAAGAGAAAGGGGTCCCAGTAAGGTAGGCGTTTAAGTAGAGACAATTTGAATAAAGCAAATGAAAAGTAAATGCATCTATAATGTTTAATTCACATTATAGGAAAAAGGTAATCAATTACATAAATTACAGTTGTATTGGTGCCCCTGGGGGTAAGGGGGACGTGCAGTCGTGAGGGTAGTGTAGGAAGGGATAGTGATAATAAAAACACGTATTATTCAAACATTCATATGAGTTCAATGTCAAACAGACAATAGAAAGATCATAAATCAACATAAAAATTCACAATACACATGCCCCAATGTCCATACTATGCAAGAATTATGGGTTGGAGGAGGCTGTGTTTCAAGGTGAGGAAGTCGACGTTTCGACCCAAGGGACGCAGGAATCAGTAAAGTCCTTGCAAGTGGGTCTTCATCAGGACGAGAGAGGGGTAGTGGGGCAGACAACCTAAATTTAAATAAATATATTGGGTCAGTGTATCATTATTAAGACTGACCAAATCACAAATTGTATAAGGGTATTCACATTATAAGTTACACATACCTGAGTATATCAGTGTTCGTGGATAAACATTTGGTAAAATTGATAGTGAATATTCAATCCTATGAGAGAAATCGATATAATGCCTATCAGGACTGAGGTTAGATTTAATGCGTGTTCATCTCAAGGGCTGAGGGAAAGAAAATTCATGACTTACTTGGGAAGTAAAGTCCGATATCCCAAAAGGGGTATGGCGAAACGATCCGGATGCTCAACACGGGGAGGACCACTCTGCGTATCTGAGTAAAGGGAACATTATTCAGATGGATTTGGCCAGGGTAAGGTACTCACGGTGGAGTTGCGAGATACCAGTGTTCGGTAGGGCTTACCGATTTATGTAGAGTATATCCTTTGCCCCCGGTGCAAGAAAGGAAAAACGTCCGATATAATCGGGATCCGTATCCTAGTAAGAGGGGGACAAGAGGAGGGCGTCAATAATAGATACTGGTAAGATTTAAAGTGACTGTTGGTATCGGGCGCCGATGTGTGGAGCGGACAGGCTTACCGGTCTACTGCGACTCATTGAAGGTCAAGCGTCTCTCTCGGCTGCCTCGAGGAGAACGCCGAACTTCCTGTTGTTGCGGTAGACATAGCAACAGGAGGTCACGGGGTGATAGTAAGTGAAAAAAGACTCAAAGAATCACTCGTTGTCAGGGTAACACATATGGTAGGTGAGGTCCGACGGATTGGTTGATCTGAGGTCGGTAATACTACAGTAATAAACATTGTATGGAATCACCATCATTATTGAATGTGGGCCTAACATTATCAAAAGTGGGGGTATGAGAAAAATAGAAAGCGAGGACGCACGCCCATATTGGAATATATGGTTCGTGGTGTGGGAATGCCAGGATAATTCGTCTAACAGGCGGAAGTGAGTTTTAGACAATCCAAAGATCTGGTCAGTGAGGCGTATTCAAGGGAAGGAGCATCCGTAAGTGAAGTCTAGTGTAGGATGATTAACTCGGTAACCCATAGATATAAGGCATTGATACGCTCCGCGTAGACATGGGCAATTGCACTGCGAACCTATCACATGACGGTTAAGGCAGTATCAATTGGACACAAGTTGTCAGACCATATCAACGGGTACACATCAGAAAATATATTATTCGGTGTTAATCGCAAGAGAATATCGGCAATCAAAGATATATAAGCACAATCTATTTTCCACTGCAGTATATAAAGCAGGTGAATTACAACCATATATATCGAAGATCAAAGCGTTCATATATACACAAGATAATTACAGGATAAAACTGCGTACCTATCACAAGATGGTAAAGGCAGTATCAGTTTAAGAAGGACTGTATAGCTAGCAGGTGTATCATGAATAGAGTAAAATCGAGATTCAGAAATTGATCAACGGTATTCAGGGTAGAGTAGCAAGCTGAGAGAAGGAGCTATCATGTTCGTTTAAACCTGATTGGATGGAGTTAAAAAAGAACATCCATTTGAGTTCTCTGATGTTTAATATAGTTGAAACATTACCACCCCTGGGGCCTAAGGTGGCTTTTTCAATCACAATCCATTTCAGGCTCTCAGGTGGATGCGCAGCTGATCTGAAGTGGTCTACAAGGGGAGCCCCTACCACTTCGCATCTTATTCTGCTCATATGTTGTAAGATACGCTGTTTAATCTTCTGTTGGGTTTGGCCAATATAGATCAGGTTGCATGGGCAAACAATGGCATATATCACCGTTGAGGTGTTACAGTTCGTTAGAGTTTTTAGCCTGATCTTATTCTGTTTGTGTTGGAACTCCTTGGTCTGCATCGTGCTATTGCAAGCTTTGCATTGGCCGCATTTAAAGTGGCCTATCACTGGTTGGAGATTCCAGAGTGTCCTCACGGTAGGTTCCGCCTTGGTAGGTAGGAGAGAACGTACAACATAGTCTCTGACACTCTTCGATTTTTTAAAAGCATGGAGAGGGTTGTCAGGTTGTTCAATGTCATCTGCGATCAGTTGCCAGTGGTGATTCACAATTTTCTTAATTTGATTGCTTTTAGTGGTGAACGTGGTGACGCATACAATGCGATCCATTGGGTTGGTGGTAGAGTCCTTTCCTTTCAGAAGTTCTTCTCTGGGGTAGAACCAGGCTCTTTTACGGGCCTTAGTGACCAGTCTTTTGGGATAACCACGTGCCTTTAGGCGGTCCGATAGATCTTCTGATTGTTGGAAGTAATGCTCCTTAGTGGAGCAGTTCCTACGTATACGCAGGAACTGTCCAAATGGCAGATTGTCCTTCAGTGCACGGGGATGATGACTGCTGTATTGGAGTAGGGAGTTCCTCTCAGATGGTTTTCTGTAAAGGGTGGTTAGGAGTTGACCCTGGTGGTGATAGATGGTAATATCAAGGAAGTCAATATTTTGGTTATCAGATTTAACAGTGAATTGTAAATGAGGCGATTGTTGGTTCAGCCAGCCGTGAAACTCAGTGAATGTGGTCGGATCGCCGTTCCAGATTATTAGGATGTCGTCTATGTATCGAACCCACATATTCAGATGGTCCTGATAGGCATTATATTGATTTCTCTCATAGGATTGAATATTCACTATCAATTTTACCAAATGTTTATCCACGAACACTGATATACTCAGGTATGTGTAACTTATAATGTGAATACCCTTATACAATTTGTGATTTGGTCAGTCTTAATAATGATACACTGACCCAATATATTTATTTAAATTTAGGTTGTCTGCCCCACTACCCCTCTCTCGTCCTGATGAAGACCCACTTGCAAGGACTTTACTGAAGGAGTTTTGAAAATGGCACTTTTAGTGCTTGTAGCCTTTCACTGGGTCACCTGACCGGGTTTACCTGTTTCTTGCTTCGCTTATCAGGTAATACAGAATCTTCCTCACAGTGGCTCAACCCAACGAATCAGGACACATTAACACAAAACAAACAACACCTTTAGAAAAGGCTTTTATTTTACAAAATGCAAAGTCTCTCTCTCTTAGAAAAAGGCTTGGGGTTTTATTTTACAACATGCTCTCTAACAGAAAGGCATTCCCAGATGCCAAATGCACAACATTAACATACACAAAGAGATATATATGTTTGTATGCAAGCAAAAATACCACACTTGGTAAATGTAACAGTTAAATGCATGAATATTACCATGAATAAATAAGCAGCAAATAAAATGAGATAACACTGAAGAAAGTATAATATACTGGACGTCCTGCAAGAGATCAGAAAGATATATACACACTAGATACATCAAATGATTACTTTGGATGTGCACCTCAACTCACTCACACATCACGAAGAAAACACATCAAATGATGAAAGCCGCTGGCCACACATCACAATGGCAATAATCAAAGCTCAAGCACCTCAAATGATCAAAGCCACTGGCCAAACATCACAATGGCAATAATCAAAACTCAATACTTCACCTGGTGCAAACAGTGTATCTTGGCCCACTCCTGACCGGGGGAATTAAACAGCTGTGGTTAAGAGCCTCAGCAACCAGGGTCCCGCCAAAGTGGACGCGTCCGTCCCCGTTCGGATTCCAAAATTCTGGTTTCTAAGTCAACAACCCTCAGCATTATAATCTCAAAACACACTAGAAGGTTTGAGAGAAAACTGACCCCAGCCAGAGGAATCTTACCAGAACTGGCCAGCTTCCAAGCAAGCATTCCTATGGCAGGAAGGTGTTCTCACATTCCCTCTCCAATCTCGAATGTTCCAGTCTTTATCTTGACAAAGCTCACGAAAGCTTTCAAGTGTACATTATACAATCTCTCACAAAACAATCCTTGAACGTGATTGACCCAAACAACTTGCAAGTGCTGCTGAGCACGCAGAAAAGCTGAAGCCAAGCAGAATCTGAAAACAGGATGACATGAGGCCATGCCAAAGCCAATAGGAAGAACTTCATAATACTTATCAATGTACAACACAATGCCTATTTGTGCACAACTGCTTATAGATACACATACTTCATCTCTCAATGTCCTATAGCATCACATACTTCAACTCTCAATGTACAACACCGAGCACATTTGTGTATCACTGCTCACAAATCTGCACTTCAAGACCAAAAAGTACATTCCACACCTCTTTCTTCCTCTCACGCTTTAAAGTGCACATCCCACATGTTCTGTTCTTGGCAAGACTGTCCTACTCCGTGACAGCTCCCACTGAAAGACAGCAAGATTACAAGAAATAAACTTTTAAGAGAAACAAAGCATGTTCAGGACATTGTACATTCAGGCTAGGGTAAAATAACACACTAAAGTCAATTAAAGAATGGTAGTCAAAGGTCATCACAGGGTGTCAGACCACAAGAGTGCCTCTAGCACTACAACCTGACACTTGGACTTTGTGTATTCCTCTGAGACAGCCATAGTCAATTGAGAGCTTTGGTGTGCCTGGGTTGGCCATCACTGACAAGTTCAGAGGGCGGAGTTAGACCCAGCCTTAATTCCACATGACTATGATGTGCCCTACCTCCATACAAAGGGCTGCATACTTCCTGTAGTTAGGCTGGAGCCACAGCAGGGAAGTCAGGGTGTCTAGGGTCTTCAAAGGGAAACCTCTAGAAGCTTCTCCCATACTTCAAAGCCACTACTGGATAACAATATTAGGCCTCAGGCCTCTTCAGTACACCCTCTGGACCTGCTGATAGAAGGACCACTGTGCTGCTGAAAGGACTGCCACTCTGCTGGACTGTTGCTCAGAAGGTCTGCTGCCTTGCTGTGCCTATCTGCCTGAGTGAGAAGGACTGGAACTGCATCTCTTGAACTCAGGACTCCAAAGTTACTCCAAGGGCCAGTGTGATGCCCTCCTGAAGGGAGCCTCAGTAGACTCCAACAACCTTGAACTCAGCACCTGAATACTGCCATCTGAGAGTCTATCCTGCTAAGTGGTGCCTCTGCAGTCCTGGATCCTTGGAAGTGGGCCGAAGATGCTCTGCCAGCCTCTGTAGATCCAGCGGAAGCAACGCATCTCCTCTACTGTGCTTCTAGGAACTGTCGCAAAGACTCGCATCACAGCCTATTGCCGCTTTGAAACCACTGCTGCATGATGCATCCTTGGTGTAGGCCCTCGCCAGGGGCGGCTGGTGACATTTATAAGTGATGGGGCGTAAAATTATTGGCATACGGCACTGTAGCGAGCGAGCCCGACCAACCTAAGGGAGGTTAAAAAAATATGTAACAATCATGGTAAACATCACTTACAACAAAACTTTTACAACGCACTACCATTACAACGCGGTCATTACAACGCAAACTATTACAACGCATTGCGCTGGGGGGCGCTCTAGGATAGGGAATGCGTTTAATTTACTATCCAACACCTTCCCTAGTGTCCACGGTGACTGGAGTTGGAATAGTAAATTAAACTATTCACTATCCAGCACCCAAAAGCGCTATGCGTTGTAATGGTATGCGATGTAAAAACCGCGTTGTAAAGGCAGGCGTTGTAATAGTCATACATCCAACAATCATGTCTCTCATTCTCCTCATCTGATGTTAATTATATTTGTGATATTATGTTTATTAAATTTTTCCCTTTATCTATACTGTTTTGGAAATCTTGCATTTAGAACTGTTGGTACGCTTGAACTTAACGCACTACACCATAGCTACCAGTTCAGTACATCTTCCTTGAGACTCGTGCTGAGACGTAGCCAGCGTTTCTTCAGAAAGTTGGTAAGGCCCCCGCCCCAAAATTAATACCCAACTTTCCGTCTCTCTCCTATTTTCAAATACCAACCCCAGAGAGGCGCATCACTCCACCAACCTTGGAAGGCAGCATCCCGGCTGGAACCATCGCTGTTGTTGCATTACCATTCACCGAAAGCTCGGCCGTTCTTGCCTAGCAACCAGCCCGGCCGCTTGCCAGAGGGAGTTTGAAAATAATCAGTGTCATTATAGCGCCAAGTATGCAGGCTACGAGCAATTCACAAAGTGCACTCTATGTCCATACAAGCAGACTGCCTGTTTATTATTTCATCTTTACTGCAATAAAAACCGCAGAAAATCGGTGGGTTGTCAAGCAGTTCGTTTGTTGTAGGCAGCAACTACTCTCATCTGCATCTCTTGCAAAGTATGGAACTGCTTTTATAAGCATAGTAGCATACAATAGATGGATAAGATTAAACAAAACTGGACAAATCTAGGATAGTTCGCAGCTCGGACAGGCAAAGGAAATGTGAATCATAGAACTTTTCCCAAGCAAGGATAAGAGCAGTTAAACATCACAAGCAGCCCCACGACTAGTATCAACAAAACATGGCACTAGTTTCAGGGAAAGTCACTCCATAAACGCATGTTCAAGCATAAGGTCACTCCACAAAAAAAACACAAAACATGTTTTTTTTGTCAAAACGCTTTCCCACACAATGTAGCCATCCACACATACCCGTACTCTGCATGCCCTGCAATCTAGGGTAACCTAGAATAAGTGTCACCAGCTTGTGCTATCCTGTTAATCTACGCCATATAAAATGAATAGAAACTAACAGTCAACATTTCTTTGCACTTTACCAACAACTCAAATAACCAGTCAAAAGCAGCAAATTTTCTTTAACAGACAGATGGTAGCGCCGGAGACCATACATGGTAAAAGGACAGACTCTGCGACATTTACAAAGAAATAGTCTGAACTTCCCCCAAATTATTTTCCACAGGAATAAAGCCATCCAAACGCTGCCGGCAAATCTCCTTCCCACTGCTCCCCTTGGTTAAGTAGTGGTTTGCGGGTGGGGGGGGGGCAAGGGTGGAGGCACGTGGGAGGGTTTCACGGGGGGATCGCGTGGGTGTGGGTGCGAGGGAATTAATTATAAAAAGGAAAACCTTCCTTACAGCCGGCCGGTCCGCGATACCTCTGCTCCCCTGGCTTGGTGCCTTCACTAACGGCCCTCTGGAGTGGACTGGCAGTATCTCTCAGCCAATCCTGGCTTGGGGCACCGGCTTCTCTTTGCCCGTAGCACGCCCGTTAGGAGGCCGAGGGGCCGCTAATGGGTATGCGCAAACAAGGGGAACACAAGTGCGCATGAAGGGGCATGGTGCGAAAATTCGCCCTCCGTCCCCACTCTTGCGCACTTGTGTTGCTGCCTGCTACCCCTTGTGACAATCATGTCAATCAACATGATGCCAGACCGCCCACCGCCTTCAGTCTCTGAAGGAGGTGGGCGGTCCGACGTCATGCTGACTGACATGATTGTCAGTTCTCCCTCGGCGGCTTTGAACTTAAGTAACCTGCTCAGTTTACTCAAGTTCAAAGACGCCAATGGACGCACCGCGCCTGGCCCTCGCATCTCCCCTCAATGGCAGTCTCGACAGAGTCTGCATTGTAGCCTCACAACCAATGCATTGCTCTGAATGTGCACCACATTCTTGAAGCTGGAGTTCTCATCACAATAGCTCGACGATGACACAGGAGCTTGCATTGCAGCCTCACCACATCTTGGTACCAACGCATCATTTGGCTGCATGATGCATTTATGATGCAGATCCTCCAAGCGTTCCACAAAGCAGGATTTAAGGAACTTTGTGCAGCAGGCCTAATTGGATCCCTGTAGCCGACCCGTGCTCCCACATGGTCAGCCTGTACTTGGGACTTTGTTCTGTTCTGGCACAACAAGATATCCACAGTTGTTTATTGGCTCTATTTTTACCAAAATCTTTAAAATTGAATAACTCCAATTCTACTGATTAGATTTCTGTAATTGTGGTCTTGTTTCATTTATTAAAAATTACTCTGTTTGTCTAAACTTGAGTAGGATCCCTCTGCGATGTGCTTGCGCTGTATTACTGTTCGAAGTTTTGCATAAATACATTACACTCTGACTTAAGGCTGACTGCTCTGTACCAAGCTACCCGTGGGTGGATCACAGGTTATTTTAGAGTTTGCTTGTGACTTCACTCTACGAAGAGTTGTGGTTTATGTTTGAGAAGGGCTTCACCTCGGCAATCAGTAATCTAATTTCTTACACTGCCCCAAGCCACCATTGGGGATTTAAAATTGCTTCTTGTTTAATCAACATAATAATATTAATTAAGGTAAACAAACCTGATTGTTTTTTTTTTTTTTGGAAGATATTTTTATTGCAGATTCATGAAGTGCATAATCTTACATGTCAACATTCCTGTATCCGACAGTATCTATGCATAAGTCACGAAATAAAACAGTACACAGTCCGTGAACCCACATCTCGGGGGACGGGCAGCGTTATCCGTAAAAAACCCTAGATGCACATTTGACAAATAATACTTGCAACTGTTCAGCAGGAAAGTCTTACATCTGCATTTTCTTTCCCCCCCCCCCCTCCCACCCAGTCCCAAACATATAAACTGTTATAACCCCCAGAGGCAACAGCAAATTGTCTGTACAGTCTTTATAAAACTTTTGGACCGTTTTTCCCACAACTCAGTATCCAGAGCATGTATGACACTATCAGATAGTAACCCTTACATTCCTAACCCCACCTCCCACCCACGTCCGTTAGCATACAAATCCTTAGTATCTCATTCTATATGAACATCCATTACAGTTCTCCCTGTGCTTCTTGCCCAACATCCCAGGTCCCTCCACTTCCCTCCCTCTACTGGTCATCTCGTAATTGTTTTGGACCCTTCAGAGACCCCCGTCTAGGCCATGATATTGTCTCCATTTACCCCACACTCTGCGGAATTTCCTCGGACAGCCTCTTGCTTTATATGTGACTCTTTCTGCCGCCATGTAGAGGTCTAGTCCCCTTCTCCATTCCCCTATCTGAGGTGTGTCAGCCGCCCCCCACTTCCTAGCTACGTCCCTCTTAGCCACTACCAACGCCAATACTAGGAATATTAGCTGTGGGCGGGGCAGATCCATATCGTTGGTCATTCCCAGTAGGAACAACTTCAGTTCCAGTGGAATGTCTATCCCCAGTACGGCACTCAACTCAGTGGCAATCTCGCTCCAGTAGGCCTGTATATGCGTGCATGACCATAGTATGTGTAGGAAAGCCCCGTTCTCACGCCTGCATCTCAAGCAGCTAGGATCTGATACCCTCCCCATTTTACATAGCCGCACTCTGTCATAGTATACTCTGTGCAGGATCTTAAACTGGATTAGGCGATAGAGTGACTTGATTGCTACTTCTCTGGGATGCATCAGTACCCCTCCCCAGTCTACATCATCCATCTCACCCACTTCCTGTTCCCATGTGTCTCGGAGGCCTGCCAGTGTGTCCGGTTTATTATTCATAATTGTTTTGTAGGTCAGTGAAACCGCCTTCCCTGGGATCTTTTCTTGCAGTAAGCGGCCCTCTAGTGGCTCGTATTCGGGAAGTGGGTCCCGCAGTGTCCCTTCCGCTAAATAAGCATGTCGTAATTGTATGTATTTGTAGAGCTGAGAGCGCTGTAACCCAAATTCAGTCTGCAGAGATATAAATGGCTTCAGCGCTCCGCTTTTAATGATATCCCCTAATGTAGAGATGCCGATGTCGTCCCTTCCCCGGAATCCCTTCAATTTGCGTAACTCTTTGAGCCAGGAGCATTCCCATAAAGGCGTTTGCTTCGTAGCCCTGTGTGTCCACCCGGTGACATTCATGGCTCTATTCCACGCCCCCAGTGTAATCCTTGTTGCCGCTAGTAGGCCAGCCTGTCCCTTCCCCCAATATATGTAGTGTAGACATGAATGTGAGCCCATTTGGTACCGTTCCAGAGCATATGTGGGGTGCGTGGCGGGTGCGTGTAACCAGTCGTTAAAGGGGGCAAGATTGTCCGCCCAATAATAGGCCTCTAGGTCAGGAAGCGAAAACCCCCCATCATATTGATGTCTCTGTAGCGTTGTAAGGGCGACCCTGGGGTGTTTCCCCAGCCATAGGAATGACCGGAGGTCCGCCTGTATGTCTCAGAACGTCTTGGAAGGTATCTGGTAATATTCATTTTGGAAGGCGTAGAGGAATTTTGGGAGAGATATCATTTTGAACATTGCTGCTCTACCTAGTACCGTCAGGGGGAGAGACCGCCACCTATCTGCATCAGTTTTAAAATAACGCACGATACGGGCGATATTACGGTCGTAGGAGGTGCCTCTATCAGCCGTGATGAATATCCCCAAATACTGGAAGCCTTCTCCGGTCGTCTGTAGATTCTGTGGTAGTTGAGGCCATTCCTCACGTCCTCGGGGATCGTAAAGTGTCGATTTGTGCCAGTTAATCTGGTATCCTGACCGTGCGCCATAGTTCGCCAGTACAGCAAATATTGCCGGTACTGTACTTTCTGGCCGTGTAACATAGAGGAGGACGTCGTCTGCGTACAGGGATATTTTTTCATATCGTGTGTCAGTTTGGCTGATACCGAACCCCACGATCCTCTCATTTTGTCTGACCGCAGAGGCCATTACCTCGATTGTCAGGGCGAATAGCAGGGGTGACAAGGGGCATCCCTGCCGGGTTCCCAGTTGTATGGAGAAGGTCCTTGACATCACCCCATTTACCCTTACCCGTGCCTCAGGGCCCGCATACAGTAGACTGATTTTCCTCCTGAATTTGGGTCCAAAACCCATCCGTTCCAACACTCCCTCTAGGAAGGGCCAGTGGACAGCGTTGAACGCCTTTTCGGCGTCTAGGGACATGAACCAGTGTGGGTCGGCTCTATCTTTTACCACATGTAGCCAGTTATGCGTCCTCCTCAAGTTATATCTGGTCGCCCTCTCCGGAATGAACCCTGTCTGATCCATGTGTATCAAGCCCGGGATGACCCTTCTCATGCGCGAGGCCAGTATAGTTGCATATATCTTGGCCTCCACATTTAGTAATGAGATGGGGCGGTATGAGGCACAATCCTCCGGGGGGTTCCCTGGTTCATGGATCGGGACAATCGTGGCCTGTCTAAGAACTAGGGGGAACTGTCCCTCCTCCTCGGCATCTTGAAACATGCCCAGCAAATGTCTCGGCAAGAGATCAGCCATGTTCTTAAAAAGTTCCGCAGGAAAGCCGTTAGGACCTGCGGCCTTTCCTGTGCGGAGTTTGGCCAGCGCCACTCGAACCTCTTCCACAGTGACGTCTGATTCTAGATCGTCGCAGTCAGTTTCCTCAAGCGCCGGGAGGGTGATGGGCGCCATATATTGCAACGCCTCTGCTTTGGAGCCCAGGTTTCGGGCCTCGTATAAAGTTTCATAACATTCAGCAAATGCATCAGCTATCTTATCGTCAGTGCAGGCCCAAGAATTCGGGCCCACCCATATTTTCTCAACCCAGCGTTCGTCCTTCTCTTTCCTACTAAGCCAGGCCAGTAATCTCCCGGATTTATCACCTACATCATATACGCGATGTAGGGTTGCCAGTGCTTGCATCCTGGCCTCCCCCGTCACTAGCTGCCTATACTGCGCCTGGGTATCAGCAAGGCGTCTTTGCGTCCCTATGTCTCTCGTGAGTAAATGTTCCTGTTCTAGCTGTAGTATTTGCGCTTCTAGGGTCTGTATCTCAGTCTGATTCTTTCTTCTAGCCTCAGCTAGTCTACAGTGGGCCCTATCACGGAGCACTACCTTGAGCGCCTCCCACAGGACTACTCGGGAGTCTACAGACCCTTCGTTCTCTCTCAAGAACACCTTCACGTCGGCCCTGAGTCCTTTCCTAATGTCCGGGTCTTGTAAATCCCAGGCCGAGAGTTGCAGGGTTCTGGGACCCCTTTTCTTACGTCCACCTGTCTGAATCACTAAGGGGGAGTGATCAGATACCCCGCGTGCATGATATTCCGCTGAGTCCGTTACTTGCAACGCCTGTCTTGCCATAAAGATATAGTCCAGGCGAGAGTAGACTTTGTGAGCCCCAGAGAAGAAAGAGAACGCCTGGGTGTCTGGATGTATCCAGCGCCACACATCCAGGAGGCCCAGAATCTCCATGGATCTGGCTAGAGGGGTCTTGTTCTGTGACCTATCTCGTTCACCTGTCCGGTCTACGAAGGTGCTCATCACATCATTAAAGTCCCCTCCAAGGATTTGGATCGTGTCAGATGTATTGAGAATTATGTCTGTTATCCCCTTCATAGTATCTGTCTGTAATTTGGGCGGGGCATATGCTGATATGAGTGTGTATTCCCGTCGTCTCCATGACCCCCGAACCCCTACATAGGTGCCTTGGCTATCTGTCCAGACTTGCGTTACTCTCATTGGCGGGTTCTTCCTAATGAGTATCGCCGTTCCTCTCGACCCCGAGGAGAACCCCGCGTGAGCCAAAACTTTGTATTGCCCCCTTACTAAGAAGGCGCATCTATTACCCTGCAGGTGCGTTTCCTGGAGAAGTACCACATCCGCCCCAGACCTCTTGATGTAATTGTTCTCTAGACCTCGTTTAATCTTGCAGCCTAAGCCTTTAACATTCCAGGTCATCACCTTAATGCTCTCTTCGTAGGGAGTTCCCCTTTCATAGTCCCCCATATCCATGCAGGTGCTGAGTGTATAGCGGGCCCGTCTGACGTGGGACCGCAGCCAATAGTCTGTATAGTGTGATCATTGGTGGTAGGTAGCCCCTAGCGGGTCGCGTCGGGATGTGTTGCCATTCGTGTGTGTCTGCCCAAGATACAATTGTGGTATTCGGCTGGAGTGCACAAACCTGATTGTTTAATTCCAATCAATGCCCATTGTTACAGAGAACAGCTTCAACGATCTTTTACATAAAAAAAAAACAAATGTGTAAACAATGAAAAGAGTGTTACATTCTTAACTACATACCAAGTACATACAGGCTGCATGCAGTTTTTTCTCTTCTTTTTAACACCCATCAGGCAGATAGTATAGTCCATTATTTCACTTACTGTTTTCAATAAATATTTCCCAGTTTGCATAAAAACCTGTTTTGAAGCCACCTACCTCAAATACAAATATGATTGCAGAATATCGACTTCAAACATTTCCGGACACTATGTATACGTAAGTATGTATAGATTTACCATGCTTAACTTCACATTTAAATCTTCATCTTACATACATGTGAAGTTAAGAACAGAAAATCTCCACTTACCTTCATGATCTTTTGCTAGTTGTTCTTCTGGATATGATAGGTGTGTAACAAATATGTTTGTGCTTGATATTCTGACCAGCAACTGTACTATGGGCTATTATGACATTTTGGGGTTCTGTTGAAAGTTACTAACCACTCGGTCTTCTGTCTTGTGGTTTATATTGTCAACAGAGCCTTCACTGGCAATATACTGTGTGTATAAGCAGTACATATAGGCAGCAGTAGCTAAGTTCAGACAGATCAGCTACATGGTTGGGAAATATGGGGTGGGCTTCAAAAAGTAGCATTTCTCACTTTAACATTCATAGGTTTAATGGAATTACACCAAATTTGGCATTAAAGTAGATCTTTATTCAAGGAAGTGCTTGGGTATAGGTTCCATTGTTTTCTAGAAATTTTATTTAGAAAAGTTTCATGGGAGGACCCGAAATTCATGTAATGTTTATTGTATAGTTCATGAATAGTCTGTGAAATAGAGTTTGCGGATCAATAGCAGACCTAAATAAAATAAAAACTACTGAAAGCCTTTCTCCTGTCATCCATTTGAGGGCTGTGGACCCAATGCCGGATTCGTAGACCTAAAGCTCTTTGATTGACTGGCCACAATTTGTAGAATATATTGTGTCCAGCATTACAGGATGCAATTACCTAGTGTCTGTGTCCTAAAAAAGAAAATTGAATTAGCTATAACGGGAGAGGTTGAGTTGCCCCCTGGGGAGCGTTGGTTAGGGAGGGAGCCAAAAGGATGCGGGTGTAAATTTGAAATAAAATTGATTTTGCCACGGGGTTCAAAACCCTGAGGTGTGATTTGCGGAACCTAGTGGCCCCTAAGATCCTCGAACCCAAGTCAAGGGTATGAAAGCTCATTGCAAAAAGGTATTTGATGCCTACTGGGCCTCATGCAGGGTTCGTATCTAGGTTCCTAGTCTTCAAACCTTGCTGGCATTCTAAAAAGTGTCCATTAGTCTGCAAATGTTCGCAACCACAACAGAAAGCTTTGGAACCATTTAAAATTTATAATTGAAAGCAGGCCAGAGACTGTGTGCAGTGGTGCTTGGCTGTCCATGGGAAATTAGGTGCAAAGAACAGTTGGATGCAGTATATGATAAAAACAAAAACATAACATCACTGAAAAAATAACACTTAAAATGAAGTCATGGTTAGATTTGTCAAAAATAAATATTAGATAATGGTGGTTTGCTACCTCTATGTGACAACCATTATTGATTGTTTATGTGCAGGAAGGTGTCTCTTCCAGCACATAAACAATCAACCATGCCACGCAGGCACCCTTGCACTATGGCGCAAGGGTGTCTGTGTTGGTGCTAGGCAGCTATTTGTAATGCAAGGAAAAACACAGGGGTGCGTCATATTCTTGTAAATACAGCACATCCCAGCATTTTTTAAATGGCGCAGCACTATATAATTTGCACCCACGCTGTGTCCTCATAAATGTAGCCCTTTGTGTCTCCACCACAAATGAATGTAAAACGCCACATGGAGCTTCTGCGAGAAAACCTGGCTGACCCTGGTCTGAAGACGAATATATGACGTAATCCCGCATACCATTAGTCCGCATACCATCAGTCCGCAAAAAAAATCCCGCATGTACTATTAGGCCGCAAATTAAAATAACGAAAATTTTTAGAACGAATATGCCTTTAGCACGCATGCCTTTACAAGGTAAAGGCATGCATGTTGAAGGTATACTCGTTGTAAAAGTTGTAAAGGTACGGAAAAGTACACTACCCTACCCTACACTACCCTACACTCTAATGTAATACCCAGCACGACCCCCAACACTACCATAAAGCACTTTACTACCCTACACAAACACTACAACAGTACCTTAATACACTACACCCAGCATGACCCTACACAAACACTACAATACTACACTAAACCACTACACACCCTAAACCCTAAAACACTACCCCCAGCATGACCCTACACTACAACACTACCCAAACCCTAAACCACTACACCCCAGCATGACCCTACACTACACAAACACTACAAAACTACCCTAAACCGCTACACCCCAGCATGACCCTACACTACACAAACACTACAGCACTCCCCTAAACCCTAAAACACTACCCCTGCATGACCCTACACTACAACACTACCCAAAACCCTAAAACACTACACCCCAGCATGACCCTACACTACGCAAACACTACAACACTACCCTAAACCCTAAAACACTACACCCAGCATGACCCTACACTACGCAAATACAACATCATTATCCAAAACCCTAAAACACTACACCCCAGCATGACCCTACACTACGCAAACACTACAACGCTACCCTAAACCCTACAACACTACCCCCAGCATGACCCTACACTACGGAATAACTACAACACTACCCTAAACCCTAAAACACTACCCCCAGCATGACCCTACACTACACAAACACTACAACACTACCCTAAACCCTAAAACACTACAACACTACCCTAAACCCTACAACACTACCCCCAGCATGACCCTACACTACGCAAACACTACAACACAACCCTAAACCCTAAAACACTACCCCCAGCATGACCCTACACTACACAAACACTACAACACTACCCTAAACCCTAAAACACTACCCCAGCATGACCCTACACTACGCAAACACTACAACACTACCCTAAACCCTAAAACACTACCACCAGCATAACCCTACACTACGCAAACACTACAACACTACCCTAAACCCTAAAACACTACCCCCAGCATGACCCTACACTACGCAAACACTACAACACTACCCTAAACCCTGAAACACTACCCCCAGCATGACCCTACACTACGCAAACACTACAACACAACCCTAAAGCCTAAAACACTACCCCCAGCATGACCCTACACTAAACAACCACCACAACTCTACACTACATTAACACAACACTACACTACACAACACTACACTACACAATCACTAACCCACGAAAAAATTAACACAAACCCACTTACCTCTCTCGTCATCATGGTTTTCACAACGCAAATGCATTTACCATACATGCCTTTAAAATGTAATTCGTTGTAAAGGCAGGCGTGATAAATGCACATGCGTTTTGAAAAAATGCGGGATTATGGTATGCGGACCTAAAGTCCGCGGGATAAAAAATGCGGCAAAATGGCTGCAAACCCTGAAGACATCACCTAGTGCTGAATATATAAAACATAATTTCATACATTGGGATAAACAACTCTTCTTGCTTTATTGAGTTCTATTCGAGCCTTGTCAGAAAAGTGCAGATAGCAAAACACCCTAAAATAGCCCATTTCAAAAGTTTCCTCATGATTAGAGTATTTTTTAAAGTCGAAGATTCTTGACATCTGAAAGACAAAAAGATAAGAACCCGATTGGACTGTGTCAAAATTGATTTTTACTCCCTTTGCTGTGGAACTGTGCATGTAGCTTGTACGCCTTTATTTGCTTGGAGCTAGTGCTCCATGAATCATTTACCTCTGTGCAGCCTATTCTATAGAATTAATTCCACGTCAGCTCTACCCTTTGGCAGTATTTATGTATTGTTCACTCCTTCAAAAGGCCACATTTTAATCTACATTTCCAGATGCATTTAAAGCTCTTTTCTTAATAGCTTCAGTGTCACATGTCACATTTAGTTTTATGGAGGGCAACAACAAAATTAAGCCTTTCACGCAAGTGCTGGCACAAAAGTGATTGATGTTGGCTACTAGAATCTGCCCACCATTGTAATGAAGGTATTAGTTACTGGGTGTCGAAATGAAACAGAATGGTTCTTTTTCTAACATTGGCATCTGTCTTATTTCTTCATGATTCTAGCACAATTTATAGGTTTTGTATTTGTTGATTGCATTGCTTTTAACACAATTGCTTTTGTGAGTAGCAAATGAGCTAAAATAAAACTAACAGCATTTGAAATCCCAGATTCCTCATTCGATCATTTAAACTAAATAGATTTGCTGTTAGTTTGGAAAATGTACCTGCACTTTTCTATCAATTATGCAGGGGCTTTCCTTAGGTGAAACACTGATACTAAGATGCTTCAGTAGAGCAAGTTCCACACATACTCATCGGTAGCTGGCTCAGTTGTGTCAGATTCGGAGAACGTATTATACGACCATAAGTAGAAGTGCCGAGGTCAAATGAAATATGTTGATATGAGCAGGTTTAGGGCTAACGTTTAAAATGAAAACAAATATTGTTCTTGCTATAATACCGTTGATAATGCTGACATTGTGGAAAATCTAATTTTGAAATACAATCTCTGTTGTATCACATAATGCACCTGCATCATAAACAAAATGCTGTTTACAGTATTATCCATGTTGAAATTGGTACTACTTAGAGCGAATTATGGCTTCTTAGACACGCTTTGCCCAATCAAAATAATGTTTTTTAATCTCCAGCCATATGCATATCTTCTTACATTAATGCATATGTATGAATTTTTGAAATTCATAAAGGTTTCCAATGGAGTTTTTTAAACTCCCAATTTCATGGCTGTGTAGGTAGATCTGCATACGTAATTGTACATAATGTACAATACACCTGCACATTGGTGTAGACTTTTTTCTTTTTATGAACATTTATTTGTCTCTGGAAAAAAAACCTTGCCCTACAGTCACCCGCACCAATTTTGGGATTGATCCTTGTGTATTTGCACCTTGGAAAGTGACATAATACTTCTTCGAGCAGAAGTAATTCTGCAACTATTTGCGGGGTCCGACTGGGTTTTGAAGACCTTTGAGAATTCGCACAAACTCGTATTTATGGGTGTTCCCGATTTATCAGGCTCTCCGCCACCTTAACACCCACTACTCACCCATTCATATGACAGCCCTTCATTTCTGTGAGTTACAAAAGCGAAGTTTCACTGGTAGTAAAGCTGCACACCTGTGTGAGTGTGTTTCTCAATTAGGCCACTCATTAACAACACTTGTCGAACAGATTAGGAAAAGCCTTGTTCTTGCTAGAAGCGTTTATAACGGTGTTGGCATTAATAAAACCAAATAGCACAAAACACACATTTATATTATGCTTTCTAACTGAAAATGTGTGGAGAATAAGGCAAGTTCGATCAACGATCATCAATCCACACACACTTTTCTAAAAAAGAAGCATGTATGATATGATGCCTTATTATAGAATAATCTGCTAGGAGCACAAATTGAGTTATATGTTGCCTGCCTTCCGGAAGGGCACAGGGGACCCAAAGGAGGTTGAGAGTGACTGATGCTTTTAGCTGAGGTACCTGGAACTGCAGACTAACATTTCCTAAAGCTAATGTATCAATGTCTTCCAGTGCCTGGGGTGTGGTCTTCACTGTAGGTATCTTATACTGCCAGAAGAAGAGACAGAACTGGAATGTTATCAAAATGGAAGGTAATCGAAGAATGTTCGATGACAGATTTGAAAAAAATGAAGATAGTTAAGAAAAAAAGCAGGACAGATGTAAAAGAACAAGAGGCAATTCCTAAAAGTAGTCGTGCACAGGGAGAAATAGATTAAATAAAAGCAAAGGAAATGCAGATGAAGAGTGAACAGAAAAAGAGAACAAACTTTAGGCGAGAGCGAGATAGTAAGAAGGAAGCAATCTTGAATTCTCCCGGCCTCACCACCCACCCAAAAAAATCTACTTTCACTCTGCCATCTAATCAGATGCACAGTGAAAATTGTACTCAGGGTTTTGTGTTTTATATGTTTTGGGACTTGTTTGACAGGGTTTCCTCCTCAGTCAGTTAGTTTAGTCGGAAAAAGGCCTATTTGACATAAAACACGGTGCAATCTTATGGATTCCATATTTGTGATTTAATATTTAAAGTCTGGATATAGAAAAAGGCATATAGATTGGGGAGACAAAATCGGAATATTAGTTCAATGTTTCATTGGTTCTATTCTAAATATACATACCTTAAACTCGTGTGTGAAAACATTCAAAACCGAAAGGTAAAAATCCAATGTTGGTAAATACAAATGTATTCAATTTGGGAAATTAATAAGAAGACATTAAATATTGTAAAACATTTTAATTTTTTTCAGTACTTGTCCCTTGGGTGTTATCAATCGGGGCACTCGGAAACAACTAACTTGAAACGTTTTCCCTCAATGCTTTTACTATTACATGTTTTGACAAAAGAATCAAGGCGTCTAAAATCTATCTTTGCCTATTGCTGCCTTTCCGAAATGAAAATCCCACGCAAATGTAGCCTGCTAATAAAAAACAACTGCCATTTAGAAAAATCAATGTGTTCATCTCTTCAATTCCATTAAAAAAAGTATTTAAAAAATACTTTTGCTGGATACTTTTTCAAACATCTCAGCTTCTAACATAATCGAGACATTTCTGAGCAGTGAACAGTATCTGTGCTTTCTTTTACCTATAAAAAAAACTTTAACACTGTCTGAAAAGCTCATTACTTTCAATCGGTTGGTTTAGTTACCATAGACATGCATTTTACGTCACCATTTACCTAAAATACTTTTGGGGAATATAAACAACTACTTGTAATAATGTATTTTTGTAAGCCACCGTGTATTTTCACATTGGTTTCATTTACAACAACCTTACATTGACTTAAAATCAGTATCAAAAGCACATTCTTTTCAGTAGGTTTTCGCAACTGCTAAAGACATGCATTTTACTTAACAGTTTATCTTCAGAAATTAAACTAATTGGTGATTTTGCTGCGTGTGTGCGTTCCAATGAGCAATAATTTTGTTTGGCAAGCAGAAATAAATAAATATGTGCCTAATTTTACCCAAAACATAAACAGAATACTTTTCTGGTAGAGATATACATCATTAGAATAGCTTCTACATGAGAAAAAACTGTGTTTGAAAAAATCCTCACCAGCAAGAAGTTTCAGAAGAGTTGGCCTCCAAGAAATACAAAATAAAACCAATCCTAAATGGGCATTTCAAAATAAATGGGATAAGGTGCTTGGTCAGTGGCGGCACGGATTTGGGGTGGTGAGGCGGGGTGGGGCAAGGGTGTAAGGAATGTATAATTGTAAAAATAAAAGAAAAATTAATTTACTTCCTTGCTGCTTTGTCCCAATTTGTCTCGCCTCTGCCAAACAGTAAGCAGCCAGGCTCCCCTAAACTAATCACAACCCTGCGCTACAGGGTTGTGATTGGTCTGAGTGCCGTGGTTCGGTCAAAGCATCATGCACATTTTAGTGTGCCCACCACTCCTTCTCTGCTCTGTCAGCAGAGCAGCCCTGCCCTCATGCTTCCACAACAGGGAAGAATAAAATGATAATAACATCGTCTTATTAGCATTTTATTTTTCCTTTCATTTACTGCTGCAAAACCAGCAGTGGGGCAATGCTCCTCTGCATTATAGGAGGAGCGCCACTGTGCTTGGTAGTAAAATTAAACACAAAGAACGGGAAACATTATAGTGTGTAATCAATAAAAGCTGTTCTACAGATGGCATTATCTCCCCACTAAAGTGTGCAAAATGTTCCCAACTGCTAGCCCCATGTGATGTAGGCAATATGGACAGCGGAGCTCAATGACTGATATTTTGTGTGAGTGCACAGGCTGGCATCAATTCTGGAGATAACACATGCAGTTAAGGAGTCCTACGGGTACTAGCTGCCGCCCACACCTGAATTGTTTTCGTTAAGACTAAGACAGCCAGGCCTAAAATATCTTACAGAGACTGACAGGATTGCACTGTGGAACTGCGTGGCAGCAGCTAAACTGAGGATAGATAGTCTCCCTCGATCTTTCACTTTTATAGACCATTTTGGGAAATAGTTGCTTTCTGCACCTGAGAAAAGGCCGTAAGGGTTGGACCTGCTCAGACTTGTACCAAGGGCAAATAAGTGGACTCCAAGGGGCCTTTTCTGAATTGTCCTGCTGACCTGTGGTACTGGACCTGGGCTGGGCTCTACTGTTGGCCTCTTACTGACATGCTGTGAGTCTTTAAGTTGCTCACTCGAGGGCCTGGGGGCTTTAGAACCATACTGCTGTAAAGTCAGAAGGTAAAGCTTTTGACCAGGGTGATCCTGGTTAGAGTTTCTAACCTGCTTTCAATCTTGGTCAGCAACAAATGGCGTCTAGGTTATGTTATTTATGTTATGTTATTTAATTTCATAAGGCGCTCAGCTACCCAAAGGTTTCCCGGCGCCGCCTGCATAGGTCGGAAACAAATACGGTAGAGGGCCTATTGATTAAAGAGCCAGGTCTTTAACATGCCACGGAAGTGCACAAAGCTAGGCTTGTTTCTTAAAGACAAAGGAAGAGAGTTCCACAAGGTAGGCCCTAAGTAAGAAAAGGAACAAGCGCCTACTCCAGATAATCTGTTTCTAGGGACCACAAATTTTGTCTTGACAAGCTGAACGAAGAGAACGAGGAGGAACGTATAGTTGGACAATAGATTTCAGATATTGGGGGGCCTTACCCATTTTAATCTTGTACATATAGGTTAAGGTCTTAAATTTAATGCGATTCTCCACTTTCAACCATTGGAGGTCGCGTAAAGAACTAGACACAGATAAGAATTTGGGAATTTGGCAGAGCAGTCGGGCAGCAGCATTTTGAACAATTTGTAGTTCATGAATCACCTCCTTGTTAGCTCCAAGAAACAAGATGTTGCCGTAATCCAGGCGAGAAGTAATCAAAGCCTGGATGACAGTTCTTTTAGTCGATTCCGGAAGCATCCATAGAATCTTTTTGAGCCATCTAAGAATGGCGAAACAAGTTGCAGCTACCTTTATGGCTTGAGGCCTCATAGAAAGCTGATCATCAATTACAAAACCCAAATTGCGGGCTTGTTTAGTAGGCTGAGGGGTAACTCCCAATTCAGGAGGCCAATGTTGGGGGCCCCAAAGTTCTTTGGTTTTCCCCAGAATAAGCACCTCGGTCTTTTCTCCATTAAGCTTAAGCGAATTGACTTGCATCTACTGCATAATTTTACTCAATCCGACTTGGAGACAATCTCAGCCAGTGGTTTCACATAAATGTTAAACAATAAAGGGCTGAGAATCGAGCCCTGTGGCACCCCATAAGGTGAAGCATGGACCTTGGAAACTGCCCCTGAAAAAGAAACCTGAAATGTACTACCAGACAGAAAGTTTGCAATCCATTCCAAAGCAGCTCTCATCACGCCAATGGATCTAAGTGTTTGCAAAAGCACAGTGTGGGACACCGTGTCAAAAGCGGCGCTCAGGTCTAACAATATGAGCGCCACGGTGTCGCCATCATCCAAATGGCTGCGCAGCATTTCACTCACTCCCAAAAGTGTGGTTTCAGTCGAGTACCCTTCTCTAAACCCTGATTGAAAAGGATGTAAGAGCTTATGGAACTCCACATAGTGAGTTAGTTGCGAGTTCACATGTTTCTCCAGTAACTTGGAAAAAACCGGGAGCAAGAAAATAGGTCGAAAGTTGGAAAGCTGAGCTGGATCAGCATTAGGTTTTTTTAACAATGGAAGAACCATCGCATGCTTCCATTCAGGAGGAATCAGGGCTTCACATAGGGAGGCATTAGGAAGTTCACTAATCTGATCTAAAATGGAAGGATGCATTTTTTGTAGTATAGAAATGGGCAGCAGATCCCGGGGAGAACCTGATTTAACACTTTTTAAAACACTATTCAAAGAAATCGTATCAAATAGTGTCCAGTGTTCAAGTTTAATCACACTGTTCTCAACCTGAGTCACTAACTGAAAATCAGAATTTAATAAACCAGTAGTGATCATGTGTTGTTGTGAAGTGGAAACTTCAGGAACATTTAATCTGGAATAAATCTGTTCCAATTTATATAGCGAGCTCCTCACATTATGAGTCTGATAAAGTAAATTTTGGAGCTTGACAGGCCATGCCAGACAATTTCTTAATCAACTTAAACAGGACTTTAAGGCAGTTTTGAGCATTCGTGATAGTGGTACTGATGTACTCTGCCCGAGCAATACTACAAAGAGAATGATAATCTCTGATTGATTGTGTATATATTATTTTGGATGCTGAAGCATAATCTTTCCTCCAGAGTCTTTCCATTGCTTTACACTTACTTTTCACTTTTTGTAAAGTTGGTGAATACCAAGGGGCCGGTGGGCGATGGTTTTTCACCTTCTGAGAAGACAGAGGGATGCAAATGGCCACTGAATTAGAAATCCAGTTCATGATAGTCCCTAATTCAGTCATTGAAGTATGATTAATAGAGGGAATAGTTTCCATTAAATGATGATTGAAATGATCCATAGCAAGTTTGCTCCAATTTCTAGATTTAAATTTCTCCCCCAAATTGGGTAAAAACTGATTAGTATGCTCTACCATAAGTCGACAAGTAACTATAAAATGATCGGACCAGATGACAGGAAGGGTCGAAATACATCGCAGACTAGGTAGATTAGAAAAAACTGGGTCCAGTAAATGACCTGCTGTATGAGTTGGTCCTGAGTTAATCAGTACACAATTCATAGCCGCTAGATCAGAAATTAAGGATATACTAGCAGGACAAGACGGATTATCAAAATGAATGTTTAAATCCCCTAAAATAGTAAAATGGAGAGAGAGCAAATTAGGAAGAGTAGAGGCCCACAGACCAGCAGGGCCGGCCAGGTGGACGGTAGAGTAATGTTCCTGAAAAGGTGAACTGAGGGCTTAGGCCAAGCTTGAATAACATTGAATAACATAGCCTCACTATCTTTCCAGTCAAGTTTTTCAAATTTGCAAATATACACATTTTTAAAAATTATGGCTAGACCACCACCTATTTTACCTTCACGATCTCTACGAACTATAGAATAGCCAGCTGGAAGCGCAGCCTCTACATCCGGGCCAGAGCTTTCATGAAGCCATGTTTCAGTTAGAAAAACAGTGTCAGGATGTTCACTGTTTAAAAGGTCAAATATATCAGCTTTATGCTTTGGGAATGAACGACAATTCAGACTAAAAAAAATTAATTCTCCATCCTTAATAAAAGTGTTATTTAGCATACAATTTGCCTCACAGTTATTGATATGAGAGGAACTACTAAGGTCAGACTGACCCTTAATAGTTGGAGGGAGTAATGTGAAACCGCATTAACTACCGTTTCCAGATGCTTCATCTAGAAAGACAGGGCGCAACAAGGTACAGTCTTTATGAGACTCAGACCGCAAATTCCACAGTTGTTTAGATGAGTAAATGTGAGGGGCAGATAAAATTTGAGCAGGGCTCATGGCCCCTCGACCCATACTAGCACGGACGGGCGCAGACGTGCTTGCCTTTGTGCTTCCGATGCGCATCCGTCCCGAGTCCATTAAATAGCTTAATGGTCGGGCGGCGTGCAGGAGGCGTCTAAACAACTGGAGCACTAACCGCTCATGACGCGAGTCCCCACAATGGTGGCAGGTGTAGGAACACGGAGTTTAACACACTCCAACAAAATCAAGTTTTAAACATAAAAGTCGTCAAAATTAGCCCCCAAATTCCCACACAGAGTTCAATTCAAGAAATTTAAAAGATTAGGCGAAATCGGTACACACGTATTTAAAAAAAAAATGAACCTGTCAGGTCTTGGTCATGGTCTACCACAACCATTGACAATCATTGGCACTTTATGTTTCCTAGATCTATTCCTACTTAAACCTTTAAAAATTCATCTCTCCATTTCCCTTATTTGATTCACGGGTATTTTATTGTCAATATGTTTATAAACGTTTAGTCTATTTTTCTAATTCAGTTTGGGATTTTTATTGTTTTGCATTTCAACTTTATTACTGAAATGGTACTGCATAAACGCTTTACACATTTCCTTAAGTTTAACCTGTCTTCTCTGTGCCATAGCTACCGGGGGATTTAGTTCAAGTTCATTTAGTGACTTCATTGTTTCACGCTGACAATGGTTGGGATTATTCCTTCAGGAGGGCAGTCACCCACTCCAATTATTATTCCAATTTCTTATAAGACTCTTTTAGGTGTAGCCAAAGTAATTGCTTTTTTGTCTTGAGAGAGAGACTTACTATTAAATTCAATTTATGTTTGATGGGTCATTCTAGGCAAGCCTTCTCCAACAAGTAGCTTGTGAGTTACTGCTAGCTCTCTAGCTAGTAATGAGCAGTACTCATCCAAACAGACAAATGATAATGTGGGAGATATCACCTAACACAAATGAATAAGATGAAAAAAAAACAGCCAAGATATATTCCGTTAAGTTTAGCCACATGTGGGACATCCAACAAGTCAGCGCACTCCAAAAATAAAGGATAACCCGTCTTGGCTTATGAGAAGAAGAGGAGGTACGTGGGCTGTGACCTAGTCAATGAGCCCAGTGGATATTTATTAAAGGTGGCTCAGGGTGTCCAAAACTTTTAGAAGGAAAGATTGGAAAAAATGAAGTAGGATATGAGCCTTCAAATCCTTCTGCCAAGTCATAAATACAGATATTGTTTCGCCTATTCCAATTTTTAAGTTCTTCCACTTGCTGCTTTAGATGTGTGACTTTCGTTTGTAGAAGAGTGACTTGCTTAGTAGTAGCATAGATTTATTCTACTGTGTGATCCATTTGTGTGACTACTGTCAATGGTTGACCATTTGTGGTCAAGGTTTTGAATGTGTCTATTTGTTTCCTCCACATATGGCTTAAGGGCTCTTATTTTCTCTAGGTGCTGTTCCATAGATATCCTAGGAGTAGACTTTGTTGGTGAAGGAGGATCTTTTTTTAACTCTCTGGTTTGAAGAAAGCACAGTGATACCATTCAGTCTTGATGTAGGTTTCTGTCAAAACCTACACCAAGACTGAATGCTATCACTGTATATTTGACACATTAGCTAATGAAGAGGAAGCTTGCCTAATACGTTTTGAGTCATCCATGTTATCCTACCATACAGAAAAAAGATTAGGGTCCAAGAAAGCAGGAGACACAGGTTGCGGAAGTGAGTGAGTAGAAGTATGCTTGAAAGTCTTTGTTCTCCCCATAAACTCAAAGAAAGCTCACTGTATCAACAAGTCACTAGATGGAGAGGCAGAGAGAGGTGTTGTGTGAACGAGAACAGTATGAGCGGATCACTGCCAAACAATAAAAAGAAGTATTCCAAGTATTAACAGCTTGTTGAGTAATGTGAAGGAACAAGTATAGTTTCAATCAGCAGGAATAATATTCAGTCACTATAACTTGTATATATTCCAGCACAAGGAGACAGAAAAAATCTGACAATTCATTTGTGTGGCAGGCAATACTGTGAGGAGCAATTAAGCCATCACAAGTTTAATAGAGCTTTCATCTCTCTTCATAAAACTTCTGGAAAAGCTGCATAGATGAGTGCAAAATAACCTTATTCGTGTGTGATGCATAAGGAGAAAATCTATTGGAGTCTTTCAAAATAGTTATGTAATAGAGAAATGTGCTGAAGAAAACCCCTTCAAGTAGGCCCAAATTATCCTTCCAAGATGGTGGTACGCTGTTTGTCGCAACCACGGACTAGATACTGCTTTTGTTTATCCCATTTCCCCTGCTACGAAAGAGTGACATTTATGGTCCCCTATAAGACGATTTCTGGATAATAGTGCGATCCGGTCTTTTGCTCCCACTGCCTCTCAACAAGAAGTCCTTCAGCCTCCTTGACTTTCCCTTATTGGTATTAATGCTATTTCAGTATGTTTATTTTCATCATCCAACCAATTATATATTTATACTAAGTTCTGACTCAATATGCAAGCCAGCTTTCTTTAATTCCTGTTGTTTATTATTTCCTTCTCTTATGTAGAACGTATGTTCATTCAAACTGGTTCCTATGTAATTTCTCCTGCTTTATTGTATTATGCATTGATGTTTGAGGATGACTAAATTCAGAATTTGTTTTTGTTATCTCAAGTGGACTTGGGACTCTTCCTGTGTGAGTTGCATGAATCCAATTTGGTAAGCCACCACACTTCACTGCTGTCACCAATATCACTTGGTGTGGCCCTTACCAACGTGGTTCCAAACACTACTTCCTCACATGCTTCTTCACTAAGACCCACTCTCCAGAACTCGGGTCATGTGCTTGTTCTTGCTGTAATGTGGTTGCAACTTCTCCAACCTGATGAAACGCAGAACGCACTACATCAGCCAATCCTTTGCAGTAATTGAGTACTAGATCATCAGTTACATTCATCAGTTGATTTGCTGGAACTATTGGCTGTCTCATTGCTCTTCCCATATTTACTTCATGGGGGCGTTAATCCAGTCTTTTTATCAGGGATACTTCTCAGACTCATCAGAACTAAAGGTAAAGCATCTGGCCATTTTAGTGCTGTGGATGCACACACCTATGAAAGTCTTGACTTAACTGTACCATTAATTTACTCGACCACACCTGAGGCTTCGGGTCGATTGGCACAATGTAATTTTTGGTCAATTTGCAATGCTGCACAAATCATCCAAAGTATGTCATTATTAAAGTGTGTACCTCTATCAGTTTCTAAAGAAACTGGAAATCCAAATTATGAAATTATCTCTCTCAGTAGCAATTTAGCAACAGTTAGAATATCATTTTGTCTAGGTAAGATTCCATCCAATGAGATAACAGACAGAACACTACCAACACATATTTCAATCCATTACATGGAGGGAGTTCTATGAAGTCTGCTTGCAGTGCAGAAAATGGACCTGCTGCTTTTCCAATTCGTCTCCAACCGACAACAGTTTTCCTCCCTGCATTTTGCTGCTGGCAAGTTATGCACCTCTGGCAAAGACTTTCTGCAATGACCCTGAACTTAGGGTAATACCATGTTTGCTTAAATAACCTAATCATTGCGTCTTTTCCTACATGTGTTAAACCATGGTACATTCTTGCCATTTGTAACAACAGGCTGTCTGGCATTATTGGTCTTCCATGAGTGTAAACCCACATTTAATCTTCAGCCCTACATGAACAACCTGCTTTGATCCATATTTCTTTTTCTTCCTCACTAGCTACTTCTGCAGTTGCCTAATTTCTTCCCATGTCTCCATGCAAGATAACATCAGATAACAATTTGTATCAGATTTCTGTGTATCTTCGTTAATCGAAATTGAATTTTGAGCACAAAATCGTGCAACGTGGTCCGCTTATCGATTTCCGTTTGTTACAGAATCATTTCCAGATTTGTGTGCTGAACATTTTATGATTCCAATTTCTTTGGGCAATTGTAGTGCAACGAATAATTCCTTAACATATTTATCATTCCGAATTGGGGAACCGGACGATGTAAAAAATCCACATTGCTACCACAATTGTCAAAAATCGTGGACAACCCCAAAACCATATTCTATCAGCGAATATGGTTATTCTCAAATTTCCGCCTATTATGCATGCTCTGGTTAATACGACCAGCTCAGAAATTTGGGCAGAGTTTACTCCTTTCAAGCATGAAGCTTCAAGGTCCAGGGCCACTCTAAAGACTGCATATGAAGCATGCAAGGTACCTTTATCAACCCTCAAGCAAGATCCATCCAGAAACATTACGTAATCTGATTCAGGCAATGGTATATCTTTTATATCAGGCCTTGATTTTGCACATAATTCAGTCACATCCAGACAATCATGATCAGCTTCGTCCACCATTTCCTCACAACTTGGACTTGGTAACAAAGTAGCTGGATTAAAATTCCTGCATCTTGTCATAATCACATTGTCTGCTCCCGTAATCACTCTCTCATATCTTGTCAACTGACTACTTGTAAGATGCTGTGTTCTAGTTCGTGTCAACAAGATCTCAACAGAATGTGGCACCTACACTCTTAACGAATGTCCCATTGCAATCGATTCAGTCTGTTTCAAACTCACACAAGTAGCAGAAACTGCTTTCAAACATCCTGGTAACGCTGCAGCCACTGAATCTAGTGTTGCAGAAAAATATGCTACTGGACGAAGTGCCTCCCATACATTTGCGTTAGACCTGAAAGCGCCCAACCTTCACTCTCACAGCAAAGCAAAACAAGATCCTTGTTGTAATCTGGTATTCCTAATTCATGTGCTCGACAAAGGCTGTCTTGCAACTCCACAAATGTCTCAAGCCTTCAACATCCAGTTCAATTGGATCGGTAACATCTTTGTGTGTCAATCTCTGTAATGGCTTGGTTGTAAGTGAGCAGCCACTGATCCATTGTCTGCATGTATTCAACCATACCCAAGAACATTCAAACTTCTTTCTTCGTTCTTTGTGGATTCATTTGCAAGATCACAGTTTTTCGATCTTGTGATACTTTCCTGACTCCTTTCTCAATTTTGTAGCCCAAATATAAAACTTCTTTTTGACAGAATTGCAGCATTGTTGGTGACACTTTACGCCCACCTACTGCCAAATGGTTCAGTAGAGAAATAGTATCTGTCACACGTGCTTCTCTAGTCCTTGATGCAACACGCAAATCATCTATATATTGCACCAAAACTGAGTCTTCTGGCATTACCAGTGACTCTAGTTTTTGCATCTCTGGGATATTCTTCTTTTCGCCAATCTACCGCAATTTTACACTCTATTTTACACTCTACCCATAAATCAGCTGGAACCATAATGTCAAACAAACCATCTAAGTCCTTCCCAAAAATTTGAAACCTTTACAAACCTTTCTACTTGTTTGTACCAGTCAACTGGTTTTTCTTTCAATCTGGGAAACCCATTTGTAAAAGACATTATATCCTGCCTTGACCAAGGAACGTGAACATACCCACCTCCGGGTACCTCTCTCTCCGGATATATAATTTTAGTCATTGTTGTCTCTGTCCCTGTTTCTCTCACTGGCAACATAAATGAAACCCCTTGATTTGCAGCCTTTTCTTTTTAGCCCATCATTTTCCTGAAGCATTTAACCCCTTCCACGCTGATGACGAGCTCAGCTCGTCATGAGGTACACCTCTCGTACGCTCATGATGAGCTGAGCTCGTCATGAACCGCGGGTTTTTAAAAACTTCAGCGCACAGCGGGAAATCGCGCCGCGCGCATGCGGTTAAACTCTCTAAATCCCTGTTACTTCAATCCAGTCTATATGTCTTCTGTAAAGCCTTTGATTTTTCTATATCAACATCGTAGGTCTGTACGACTTCAGCAAATCGCTCATGTAGACTTTTTGCTCTCATTGTAATATTCTTACACAAAAATAATAACTCTTCTTCTGATATTTACTCAATCTTTCAGGACTAATTGTACGTATAATCATTTCTTCCAAATCTGCTTTTAGTCTACTCACTACAATACTCGTATCTACCTAGACACCATCCCTCTAATCCATTCATCCAATTCTTCTGGAGATAGCCCTATTAAACCTCCTGGTGTAGGTGTCACTTCTCTCACATTTTCCACTAACCTCTTTGGCTCTATTTGCTAATTACGCTTTGGGGTTTCGACTGACCTTTCTGAAACAGAAATCAATGATCCTGTCTCACTTGCACCAGCACCACCACTAGTCTTATTATTATTAATAGGTACTGTCAATGCATACACTTGTGAAATATTCTGACCCTCAGTATACAATGGAACTATGGGACCAATAGTAATCGGAACTGATAAAGCTGCATTTAAATTTATTTGAGTGATCTTTTATATCAAATCATCTTTCACCTTTCTCACCATATTTGCATGTCTCACTTGAGAAGGCTGAGGAACTTCTACTTGAATCAATGGAGCACTTGGTATAATTCTTTCTTGTTCTTCCTGATATGGTGGAGGTCTATTTAGCAATAATTCATCCAACAACTCATCATCAATATCATTTGTATCAGGACACGGACGCTCAACATTTTTCTTTTCTCTTTACACGTTCCTCCTTCTTGATCCTCTACTACAACAACTGGATATAAACCCTCACCTACTGCTATCACATCTCTTCTACATTTGGGCATCTCATTTTGTCTCTGAGTATCTACTCACAGTATTTCTGTATTTATTCTTTGGCCTGTCAATATCTATCTTATATGCCTCATGTTCCCATTCCTCAAGCACTTTATACTGCATAGGTCTAGGATTTGGTCTCAACTCATTCATTTGATGTCTAAAATTTTCTACCATCCTCACATTAAAAGTGCCATACATTGGAAACACCATATTTCCATCTCCTTCTATATATTTCACCCAATTTTCCAGCCATGTACACGTGTGATATCCCCATTCTAAGGACATAAAAGAGGCAGGCGTACCCTCAGGTGGAACAGGAATTACCTTTCTAATAAGTATAGGCTCATCCTTTTTAAACATTGTCAATTACTTCATTTAATTTCGTTCGTTATGCTAAAAAACAAGCAAAACAGAGAAAAACTCTTCCGTATTTCCACAAACACTATTCGTTCATGCTGACCAATACCAGCGCGACTCACACCACCCAACAAATGACAGCACAGCACTCTTTCGTGACTTCACACTAGCTGACCAATGCCAGCGCGACTCTCTGTAATGTCAGTAGAACTGCTACGACTGACTTCTCCTATTGCAAAAACAATCAGCAGTAAATTAGAAATGTTTCTTAAAAGATAAACAAGATTAGAAAAACAAAAACCTGCTTGTCTGCTCTACTGATAGAAATAAAAGAATTAACCACTCGAAGAATTCTTTTGCTACCAGCAGAATCTCGACTAACGTTATTCCAACCTCAGTCAAGTGAAAATTCTCGGGACTTCCTCAGCTGCGCTTTCTAAAGGTACCCAAATAAATCTCAACTATACTAACTTCAAAATTCCCTGTGCAATACTAACAACACAACTATTGTTTAATACTGCATCAACAGCAGACTACGCAATACCACTTAGTGTATGCCACACTAAGACATGCCTTTTAGGCTAATTTCATCATTCCAGGATATTAGGTCACATTGGACCCGTCTCTCTTAAGGTCAATGACAGACTACAACATATAACAAGAATACAAAATATTAATAAACACAATTATTAATTCTGTTTTAATCAATTGCCAATTTAATCAATAAAACCATCTAGTCTGCTACCAAAAACCATACTTTCCTGATCACAAGGGGTAGGGGGAATAAAAGGTTGTACAGATCTTTTTTTTCGTGGTATATATTATGTGTGTGGTAAGAATGTCTACTTTAGGTTACCTGCACGTTGTTATGGGTGTTGTTATATGGGAACACTCTTTCCCAATGTCTATCATTTGGAGAACAGTCATGGAACCATTGAAAAGAAAAGTGGACTAACTCGAAATAAAAGAGGAAATAGCGCTGCGGAAATTGTGGGTGATATTTTTGTCGTTTGCGCAATTTCATCTCTCCTTTTTAGTTTTACACTGTTAATTTTCACACCATTTTGTTATAAATCCACACAATGAGAAGTTTGATCTGAGCAGGTTTATTTTGCAAAATCCTGCTCCATCAATCCCCCCTTTGAAGGCGACTTAAGCCATCATGAAAACCACGAAATCTGATAGTCATCAGGCTATACAACCTAGAAAGCAGTAGTTTTCTTCTGTTTCAACCTACCCACATCTATGTCTTTTACTATTTCATAGTAATTTCCTCTTCTGTCTTCCAACTCTATTTCCTCTCTCTTTCTCACTCTCCGTTTATTTTCTAGTGTTTGTTGCACACACAGATAGAGGACCTATCGAGGAGAAATGAAGATATTTCCCCCCTGGGAAACCATAAGATTTTGGTGCATTCCCAGGTTTACAAGTTCTTGTTAATCTGGAAATGCGTCAAAAACCATAGAAGATGTTTGGGAACACTCACAAAGTGCCCATGGAATGCCTACCCTGGGCATAATGGTGCAACGCAACAATTAAATCTGAAGTAACAGAACAATGTGTTGTGCTGCTCCAGAATTATGTGTCTAATTTATTCAAAATCCATGATTTATGATTGTCTTTGCACGGCTTCATAAATCTATCATAGAGGTTTGTGACGCACATGGACCACGTTGCATGGTGCAAACATGATGCAAGCCTTTCGTAAATATGTCCCCAAGAATTCATATGAGATGATCTCTTCTGGCATTGAGAATACCTTATCTATGCAACCTAAGAAACGGTGCTCTAAACCCATTGGCTGGTATGACTCTGGATGCTTAAAAGCACAAAAAAGGTAAAGATTGCACTACACTTCACAGAGTACTTAGAAGAGCAGATTAAGTCAAGGCATGTAGGGCCTTTTAGAAGAACATCATTTTGAGGAGGAAAAATGTATAAATGGGGATGCTTGGGAGAAGCTGGTGAAAGATGGTAAATTGAAGAGATAGCTCCACTTTTTGGCAGGATATATATTCATCACACTCCCGGAAGGATTCACATCCAGTCATTGACCCGGATCCTAGCGCAGGATTGGGTTACACATTTTTGCAATATTTATGACCAGTTGCGCCAAGGTGGTATTGCTTCTGTTCGAGATGTGAGGTGTCCGAAATTTCATCTCTTGCCCCACCCCTAGAATTAGAGTTAAAGAAGTGATTACTACAATTGATAATTCTGAGAAAGGTGAATCTCCAAGGCCAGATAGTATTCCAAACAATATAATTAAAAAAAAAAATCTTTTTATTAACAAAGCTCGAAAGACCATATCATACATAAGCATTTCCATTAGTACATCAGGTATCAAACACAGAGAATCGATGACATTATGTTCATGAGTGAAACGAGCATTGTTGCTACCTTCTGGCGCCTCTCTAATCCCCTGCCGCCAGCCCTCTATAATTTCGCCACCCAAACAATATTTTTAAGACTGACCTTGACCTTTGGGTGCTCCTTTTAATCAATGTGTTTGGGGCTACAGCTAGGAATGGGTTTTTGGCAACTTGGTCCACCTCAATTATTTTGCCCATTTTTTTAAAAAGGAGCTACAAACGACACTAGGTGCTATAGACCCATTTCTCTGTTAGACCCACTCATAAAGTGACGGGGCATATTCTATTTGTGAGATTAGAAAGATGGATAGATGAGAATTAAATCTCAGCTGATATTCACCATGGGTTGCATAGGGGGAGTGGTACTAGTGAGTAATGTCTTAATTTTAAAATCTTAATAAACAAATATTCTCTAGCCAAAAAAAGTACTAGCTACATGGCTTTATTGTTCTGTCATCTGCATTTGACTGTGTAAATATTTCAGAATTGTGGGCCGTTATGATCAAGATGGGCATAGATCTTTCAATAATACAGTTCCTAAGACAGCTTTATTCATTCTCTACTGCTAAGGTCTGTTTTGGGTGGAACAGAGAGTGTTCCCACTCATTTAATACATGATCAAATGTTAGGCAGGGCTGCTTTTTGACCCCTTCTCTTTTTAATTTATATATTACTAGTATAACATATACATAGCATATAACCTTAGCATATAACCTTAGAGAGTTCCAAGGACATTCCTAAGATTTGTCCGTGTTCTTTAAGGCACTTGTATATGCCCATGATGCCATCCTGTTATCTTCAACTTTCATCGATTTACAGAACTGAAAACACAAATCAATATTTTTATGGACGTATTGGTCATAAAAGTTCATTTTACTTAAAGTTTTATAATGCTTTGCACCACTGGAAAGGCTAGGGTATGTTTGCATTTTAACAAGGGGATCAAATATCCGGGGTTGAAACCTGTAGATAAAGTGGCGAACTGCACGGATCAGGGGTAGAGAGGCAGAGGAGGATGGGTTAAGAGGGTATAGAAAAACATAAACTTACCTGATCACTGCATCTCTCCTTGCTGTCCCTCCTCGTCATCCCTCTGCTCTGGACTGAAAAAGGAAGCACCCAGTCTCCCCTGAGCCAATGACAATGCTGCAATGCAGCGTTGTCATTGGTCTGAGTGCTGTGTTTCGGTGCTCAACCTTTCGATATGTTACCAAGTTGGGAACCAAACCATTAAGAAAGATGTCCACTGTCAACAGATCAAAATGTGTTTTAGGACTGCTATGTTGCTCCGACATTTGAGACTTTGTAAATTGCAAAGAATCGAAATTTCATGCCTTAGAAGAATGCTGGCTGTACCTAAAAGTTGCTCGTCTGTTGTATATCATCTTGAACTTGGGATCCCTTATTTGGATGATTTCGTCAAATTACACCCATTTCTATTGTGGAATTCCATTTGGAAAAAAATTAAGACCTCCTTAGACACAGCAGAATTGCATGAATATTCATCATTGGAACATGCCTATAGCATCCCATGGCTGAAGTCTGTTGGAGATCTTTGTTCCAATCTTGCCATTCTAGATTACTTTGAAAATCTAGATAGTGCGCATGCCAGAAGTAATCTGAACGCTCTGTTAATTGAGTATTGTGATGTAGGGAGAGCCCGACAGTAGGGGCATATATCTGCAGTCATTTCATACTTGTCCCTATTATCCCCGGCAGGAATTCAACTCTATATAGGGTAAGAAGTGTACAGCATATGTTTGTATCTACAAGGTTTCAGCTTAAGGTAAACCATGATTTGGTAGCCTTTCTAGAGAATTATGCTGGGTATCCTGACCTTCATATTTGTCACTGTAATTATTTCAGTGTGCTATACCCTGTACATTTTCCTTTGTTTCTTTTTTTTTCTTCTGGTCCCAGATGTTTTATACACCAATTCTATAAAGCTTGAACTTTAGGCAATACAGGTCTGCCTTAATCGTTCTCCAAGAATTGCATTCTCCTATTTGATGTTTCTCCTTTGCTAGTTAAATTTTGATTGTCATGAAGATTTGAAGCCAGCTGACATATGGTTATCATTACAAATTGAACAAACAGAGACTGTTTGGGAGCGGCGCACTATTCACAAGTCCCCCGAGGGATACTCCTAGTATAGCACAATTTTACTCTATTCAATGTGTGTATACACCTTTGTAAATCAAAAAATGCTTTCCAAAATTAATATTGTCCATGCAACTTTCAATTGTTGCCACCAAAACACAAGTTCAAATGATTGAAGACGTCATCTTTTTTAATAACACTTTTCTTTCTGGTATTTTCTTCTTTGCGTACATTACATCATGTACATAACTTCATCTCAACATCATCTTGCTGTCAATCCCAATGCATTTCGGTATCGATATACCTTCATCAGGGGAAGGCTAAAAATTTAGATAAACGATAATCAAAAACACTGAATCTGGGGAATTATGAAACCCACCTCGTGTACATGCAAAACCTGGTGTGATTTTGTCATAACAAATGTCAACACTAGAATCATGCGTATACTGTAGTGTGTCCTATCAATGTATAATCACCACCTTGCCAACTACCATGTGATGTCATCAGGCCACATGCTGGTCAAAGACAACATTTCATACCTGTGGTGGAGAATCGGTACCTAGCCTCTCTGTTGGAAATATCGAATTGCAAACTGTGAAACATAAAATCATAGTTACTGCCTGCTGTCGATATGTCTAGTAGCCTTGTAAATCTCTGATGTCAACGAGCCGCCTACCTTAGGAGTCTTCCTATCAGGAAATGTTAAAGCGCCTCGGTCTCTACGTCAATCCTGCTCTGTTCTTTCAGTTCTGCGGGTGAAGAAACTGTATTACTAACTGTTCTGACGCGCCCTGCGTGACAAAGGTGCTTATCGTATGCCTGTGACCGGCGTATCTTACCTAACTCCTTCGCTTTCAACGCCCCTCTCACCGTCTCGTGTAATGTGAGTGCATTCTCCATAATCCATAAGTAACCGCCTACTAGCAACAAACACTGAAGACGGACTTCTCATGTTGTGTGGATAGCGGCCGCCATCTTAAGATGGTGTAAAGATGTCTAAATACAAGTGATGAATACCTAGGTTAGCTGGTGACCCAAGTGGTAATAGCCTCTATATTGTTGGTGATGTGAAATCACAGTTATAAGCAATATCTGTGTCTTTGTTCTGACAAAATTACATTGCATGTGTGGATTAAAAACAATATTTACATTATACACGTTACTACAATCATGGTGATTACAGGTTACAAAAAATGGTTATTGCTGGTTACAAAAAACACATAAATTCAATTTTGTCATTAAGACCACAAGGTTCAAGCGTGTTGAGACTACGTATCCAATATGTTTCCCTTTGAGACAATTGGCGTTCGGTGTCAGCATGTACCTTTTCGTCTATGCTTTCTAGTATAGTGAATCGCAGTTGCGGTATGGTATGTTGACGTTCTTTCCAGTGCATTGCCAGGTTTGATTTGGGATTATTGGTTCTTATCATGCTCTTATGCTCAGTGATACGCACCTTGACCTTCCTCTTGGTCTTTCCTATGTATACCAGCCCGCAAGGGCATTTGATGGCGTACACTACCATGTTGGTGTTACAGTCTGATGTGTGTCTCAGTTGTATCTGTTTACCTGTCTGTGGATGTGGGAAAACATTCCCTACCAATACATTACCGCAATGGCCACAATTGTGACATTTCACCATACCTCTATGGTGAACGGTGCCTGTTTGGGTGTGTGTATGTTTCAATATTTCTTTGAGGTTTCTGGATCTAGTGTGGGCGAACAACGGCTTGCCTACAAACACTGTCCTGAAATCAGCTTCCTGTTCAATAACCTCCCATCTTTTTAAGATGCTTTTCTTAATTGACCTGCAAGCCGTGGAATATTTAATAACAAACACCTCCCTCTTAAGTGGTTGTTTGGTGGTTTTAACCAGTAGTTCTTGTCGGTCTTTAAGTCTAGCCTTCAGTTTAGCCTTTTTGAGTACTTCTTCTGGGTACCCTCTATCTTTGTACGCCTGAGTCATGGTCTCTATTTCCTGAAGACCCTCTGTGTCTTGAGAACAAATTCTGCGAGCCTGCAAAAACTGGGAAAAAGGTAAATGATTCTTTAAAGACATTGTGTGAAAGCTGCTATAGTGCAGCGCACTATTCCGGTCCGTTGACTTTTTGTACAGTCTTGTGTGTAATTCATGACCCTGTCTTTCAATGAGTATATCAAGGTAGTTAATGGTTGTGGCATGAATGGAGTAAGTGATCTTAATGTGTTCGTGACAGTTATTCAGCTTAGTCAAAAGGTTTTGTAAGGCCTCGTAGGGACCATTCCATGTTATGAGGATGTCGTCAATATACCTGACAAAAAGTTTTAGATGTCGTGTCCATAAGGGGCTCTGTAAAATGTTTTCATCCTCATACTTAGCCATAAATACATTGGCAAATGTCGGCGCCCCAGTAAAGCCCATGCTGGTTCCTGTCCTCTGCAAGTAAAAACTGTCTTCCCACCTGAAATACCCATGATACAGGCAGAAGTGAAGCAGTTCTAAAAGAAACACGTTAGTACCTTCATCATAATCGTGTCTGAGTAACATCCATTCTACCGCCTCTATACCCTCCTGGTGGGGGATAGAGGTGTACAATGCCGTTATGTCTACAGTGCATAACCATATGGCCTCTTCTGGGGTGATGGTAACCTCATTGATTCTCTTCAGACAGTCTGTGGTATCTTGTATGTAAGTGCACCATTGTTGTACTAATGGCTGCAAGTAGTGATCCAAGAACTTTCCTAATGGTTCATGCAGTGACCCACATCCCGCCACAATTGGCCTGAATGGTGGGTCAACCGGGTCCTTGTGCATTTTAGGTCTCTTAGGGTGTTGTGTTGTCAAGAATCTGCTGGTTTGTTCATCTATCCATCCCATCATTAGTGCTTTTTCTAGAATGGTTTTCAAAATGGCTTGAAATCGAACCGTAGGGTCTGCGTCCAATTTTATGTAGGTATCCTCATCGGTTACATGCTGATTAACCTTCGCTTGGTAGTAAGTGTTGTTAAGTACCACCAGTACTCCCCCTTTGTCTGCCGGTACTATCTTCAAAGTGTCATTCTCTGCAAGTTTATGCAAAGTAGTTTGTTCCTGTTTGGTCAAATTATTCTTGCATTTGCACGTGATGGAAATTTGCTCTATATCCTTTTTGACTAAAGTTTCGAATAGGTCTAGAGTCTTGTGGGAAAATGGAGCTACAAATGTACTTTTAGGTCTAAAAGTTTGTGGTGCATCTGGTGTGGTGGTTGAAACCATAGTGTCTTGACTGATTGTATGGAAAAACCATCTTAAACAAAGTTTCCTCATAAATTTAAACAGTGAAACCTCTATCTCCAATTTATTGGTAGTATACGTAGGTACAAATGACATACCCTTGTCCAACACTCTCAATGCTTGTTTGCTCAATTGGTAATCTGAGATGTTCATCACAAGTTTCTCCTGTTTCTTTGCTTTTTTTGAACCTTGTCCCCTCCTTGTCCGTTTTGTTTTGTGAGTGGTTGTTCCGTAGGGGGGTGATTGGATGTTTTGCCGCCCTCTAAAAAAGCCTCCCTCGGGGTGGTGTTGGAACCTCCCTGTGCTCCTGCCTCACTACTCGTACTAGGGGTGACTACTAACGGTGCTCGAGTGGGTAGAGTGTCCTGCTCTGTCGCTACGCTCTCTTCAGATGTAGATGCCTGTGGTTTCTTATATGTTCTTCTCTGCGCGTATTGGTCTGCCCAAGTGTAGACTTCGTCTAGCTTGTAATCTATTGTATCTCGCTTAAATTTGCGCAGTTTACACTCATGTACCTCTCTTGTATGCTCTTCTAGTTGGTCATTAATGTTCTTAAGAGTCGTTGCTAGTATCATTACAAATTAACATATCAACTAATTTTGTTTGAAGTACATATGCAGTGATAGCTCTTATCACACTATGATGATCTGGGATGATTCAATTTTTTTAAATGATTGCTTTTGATGAAACATAGTTGCCTTTCGATGTATTGTTCATTTTAACATATCATGTGTGTCTTTTTTGGTTTTAATGTAAACAGAATATTTTGAATACTGAATCTGTAACTTAAATATCTAAACATTCACGGACCCCAGAGAAAGCATCACGGACCCCAACTTAAGACATAGTAGTTAAGGACTTAGGTAGTTAAGATTGATAGTCGTATGAGAAAGGGAGCAGAGGGGTCATATTTACCCAGGTCCTAATTTTTTTCAGGGTGTGCTATAATATTTATTTCTAGATTTTAAGGAAGTATGTTACATTTATTTATGACAAGCCATGCAGCATTGCTTATACCAGATGTTCTGACTATGCTGACACAGGCCCTCCCAAAAAGTCTGACTTAGATGTATATAGTGTAGCTGGTGGCAGTGTTGGATTAATGTTGGAATGTGTATGGCATAAGATAGAGCCTGTGGTGTAGTGTCCAGTTGGTGGTAGAGGATGCTGATGTCTGTGGAGAGTCTAAATGGTGGTGTAGTTTGTAGGTAGCAGTGTAGCATGTTCATGTACAACAGGATGTAGCTTTTAGGAAGTGTAGGTACCTGTATATTTGTAAGGAAGTTGTGTACAGCATTTGTGGTTTTATTGAAATAGTGTGCAGGGAAAAGAGGATGGTGTTTTGGTGGTCAAGACTTAGGTGCAGTTCGGGGTGTAGGTGGTTGGCTAGAATGTGATATTTTATGGATATACGTCATAGTGTTGGTAACTTTGCAGGTACAGCCCGCCAGACAGAAGGAATGTGGGCAATACACACTGTAGGCAATAGTGTCCTAAAACAAAACTCAGTGCAGGATTTGGACCTGCAACAAAGTGCAGAGTATCGATTACAACTATATTGTGGAGATAAGCACATGTAAGTGAGTATAGTTATCGTTTTATTAAGACCAGATTTACGTACCTTGACAATGTGTATACCTGCAAGGTAGAGAGTACAGACTTTCTATGGTGCTGAGTAAAAGTGGGGGTATATGGAGCATAAAGTGGATGTGATATGGGTGGGAAATTAGAGGCGTAGTTTGTATATTTGTGCCAGAGTAGACTGTAATTAGTGGTGTATATGTTGGTATTTAACTGGTTCTTATGTTGCTAACATTAGCTCTTGAACTTGCCTTATATCACTTGATTTGTTGGTGTGACATGAGACTCTAAGAGGCCAGAGCCAGATTAATGTATTGTTTGCCATTTACTGTCACCAAGGAAAAGCCCTCTATCAGTGGAGATGTCACACATTATACTTTGTAAGCCCATTACATGTAGTCTTGTCCTAAGTGGGCGATGTGCATTTTATGTGTTGTAGAGCGACACTTTGCAACTTTGTGGCTTTTGGTGCCATGGCACTTCCAATGACATGCGCTGTAGATACATCTAAAGGATACTGTTGTGTTTTTCACCTAGTGGAGCATGTTGGTGCTCTCTGTGTTGTCGGTTTCATGACTGGTGGCAAATGTTTAAATGGCTGGTTGATTTTTTAGGCATTTATAGACTTCTTTGTCCATGAGAATATATTCCATACTCTATATTTTTTTGTGTTCATCTCTTCTTTTTCCTGTATCTCCATAGGGGCAAATGAGTCTGGAAATTGCTTTGTAGGAAATGCCTATGTTATCTTAGTTTCATACGATCTGTTGTTAAGGGTCCCATGTACTGTACAGACATATCCTTTGTCGTGTGCTTGTGAGTGCATGCACCTGTGATTGTAAAGTTTAGTTTATGTGATTTTGCACAACAATGTAGATGCCAATCAGTGGGAAGTATACTATTGTGAATATTTTGTGTGGAGCTCAGCATTTTTACTACAGTCTTGTTAATCTCATAAAACCCAGCATATTTTGACAGTGCTTTCTTTGTTAATGACAGAAATGAATGTGATTCGTGCTGCAGAGAGTGCTGTGAAAGACATCTGTGAAATATAAAAATTTGAAAACAGTTCTGCACATTCAATCTCTCTTGTTATCACCAGTCCTGAAGAACAACCTCTTTATATCGGATGTATTAACTGAAGCGCATACATTCCACACCTGATATCCCACATGTAACACACATTTCTGAGCCAATGTACTTTTATATAGCTCTTTTTACCTTACTTATTCCTCTTTTAAACATTGTAAATAAGCTAATGGTAAAGTCAGGTGACGGTACCCAAGGTGCCAACATTGGAAGGATGGTGGCTGCATTGGCTTGACGGGATTTGAATTTATGACATGCGCTTTACAGCAGATGTTGGTGATGCCCGTTTATCTCACACAACAATCCTGAAAGATAACAAGATTCTCCACCTTTGAAATTAAAAACAAAACTTGCCCTGAAGAGGTCACAACATTAGCCTATTGAAATAGGTGTTCTTCCTTAGCCCTCCCACTAAGTTCATAACTTAGGCACCATAATTGATGATCTATTAACTATGAGGCACCAAGTCGTGAAGGTGGCTCCAATATATTTACCATCCGGAAATGGCTAAAAAAGATTATCTGGATGTTGCCTAAGTCTACCCAGAGAACCGTAGTCCAAGCTCTTGTTACTTTTAGACTGAAGTACGGTAACATTCTGTATCTGAGGACAATAAGGATGTGACACGTAAGCTGCAGGTGGTACAGAACTCCGCTGCCAGACTAATATGTCAGATTCCTATAGCTGCTTCTGCCTCTGGCTCCTTGCGTGATCTTCATTGGCTTAGGGTGGAGAATCGAATTAAGTTCAAAGCCCTAAGCTACATGTTCAAAATCATAGCTGGAGTGGCCCCCCAATACCTGCAGACCCTGGTTCACTCGTGCATGCCTCCAAGTACCCTCCGTTTGTCTACTCAGGCGAAATTCTCCGTTCTTAGATTTAGATTGTCACGTATGGACGGTCGTTCCTCCCTATGGAATTCTGTCCTGGTCCTGGTGTCGCTCCATAATGAAAGCTTCTGTTTCATTCCCAGGGACCACTACCTGCCCTTAAATAATGAAACGAAAAAGTTTCATTTTTTTTTTTAAATGCATCCCGTTTTCTTTTAAGAAAAACAGGCTGCATTAAAAAACAGCTTTATTTAAAAGCAAGTCCCAGACATGGTGGTCTGCTGAGCCAAACATGCCACCATACCTGGAAGGGCCTGCAATTCCCAATGGGGTTGCAAACTGCGAGAGGCTCATTAATATTCATGAGCCTCTCAATTTGCGACCCCATTGGGAATCGCAAACAGTGTGATACACACTGTTGTACATCCAAAATAGCACCGCGCAATTGCGTGTTGTGCATCTATCCACTAATGATTCCTAGAGTTAATGAGGGCCATCGTTTTAACAGTGTGATATGTGAATGTACTGAATTACAGTAGGTTGTGGGGGGAAGCTGCCACCAGGGAAGCCAAACGCTCTGGGGAGGACCTGCCACATGATCCTGGTGCCGTGAGGGGAACGGCTGTAAACCTACTCACTTTTGCCAGCAACCTGACTGCCACGAGGGCAAGGGACTACATCCCCCAGGTGCCCCGGCGGTCGGGTGACGTCAGCGGAGCGCCCGGAGGCGCGGGACAAAAGCAGGAGAGCCGAGTGCTGCTGGCGAGCGCTGTGGGGGGAAGCTGCCACCAGGGAAGCCAAACGCTCTGGGGAGGACCTGCCACATGATCCTGGTGCCGTGAGGGGAACGGCTGTAAACCTACTCACTTTTGCCAGCAACCTGACCGCCGCGAGGGCAAGGGACTACATCCCCCAGGTGCCCCGGCGGTCGGGTGACGTCAGCGGAGCGCCCGGAGGCGCGGGACAAAAGCAGGAGAGCCGAGCGCTGCTGGCGAGCGCTGTGGGGGGAAGCTGCCACCAGGGAAGCCAAACGCTCTGGGGAGGACCTGCCACATGATCCTGGTGCCGTGTGGGGAACGGCTGTAAACCTACTCACTTTTGCCAGCAACCTGACCGCCGCGAGGGCAAGGGACTACATCCCCCAGGTGCCCCGGCGGTCGGGTGACGTCAGCGGAGCGCCCGGAGGCGCGGGACAAAAGCAGGAGAACCTTGCGCACCGCGAGTCGCGCTCGGGAGCGGCCGGGCTAAGGCCGGGACAAGGGCAGGACCATCTAAGGCCATCATAGGCCAGAGGAGGCCGGGACGGGCCACCCCCCCTGGCCGTGTAACCTAAATAGGTAAGACCTCTTGTGCTAAGGCATTCCCAGTCCCTATAGGTACCTGCTGCTATTTACAACATGTCTTCTAAGGGGGCCTCGAAAATTCCTACTGTGACTAGGGACCTGGCCAAGGGGACGATGGTTCACTACTTAATCAAGGCAACACCGTCTACTGCCCAACAACCTGCAAGAACAACCCGAGAACGATTGTCTACCAACCATTCCTATAGTGATATCACTTCCCCTCAGTCTGTCGTCGCATCACCTAATCTATCATTTCTGAGGGAACTTAATAGTTTATGCAAAACCGAGTATGCGGCCGTTAAGTCAACATCAGAGCATATTAATGCCTCCTTTTGTCCTACTGTCACCACAAGTCCCCATCCTAGTACATCATCCCCACCCTATGGAAACCTCCGGGGTATTCCCCTCTGCCCACCCGTAATAGGTAACACGAACTCCATAATGTTTTTTCAGGACCTTTCTGGTGAAAGAAAACGATCAGCCGACCAACAAACAGGCACCCAAGCTAAGGAGAATAAATTGCTTGCACCCCCTAATTCACCATCTCTTTTGGCTCAGATTCAAATTATGCTTAACGCCACAATACACCCATTAATAGAAAGAATGAACGATCTTGGGGACAGGATCGCGGCAATAGACGAAATGATTAAGATAAACTCGAGACTCCTAAAAAATACGGCAGACCCCAACCTATCACAGCCTTTACGCGATACGGTAAAGCTTTTAACAACTTCACAAAGTAGTGTTATTCAAATCCGACAGGCAACACCAGGCATGCTAACTCAACCTAGCGAGAAAGTTCCCACTAAAATAAAAACAGCACACTGCTGTTCCTTTAAAACGGGGTTGAACAAAGTAATCACTCCATCTAAAAGGTCACCTCCCAAGATAAGGAACATGCAAAGTAAAACAAATCATATCCATTTACCACCAGAGGCTGCCCCGTTTGTGGGTGTCCTCTCTGGGGTGCCTGAACTCACAAAGGGAAAATCTGAAAGTGAACAGGAGCTGAGAAATAAGGCACTATTTTGACTAACAAAGAATAGACCCCTACCCCCCGACATCGACGGTAGAATACAATGTGTTAGAAGGGTGGGATGGTTAGGTCCGCTTCGAAAAGAGAGATCCGGTGATCTGGTGCTGATAAAGTTTATAAACAGTAACGTTGTCCCTTACCTCCAGTCTTGGAAACCACAGATAGGAGATGGACCTATACACACCTGGGGACTATCTGATTTTTATCCCAGAGAATCACTTTACCCCCATACAAGACCACTGAAGAGACTAACTTTTGGTTGGGCCAAAACGGCTCCGGGGTGAGGGGCTTTTAATACCCAGCCTCTGACTTGATATACAATGGATTGTTTTGGTACCTGACCTTTCTTAAAGATTCCATGCTATAATGTTATTTACTGTGATATGATTTGAAATGTAACTGTGTATATATTTTTGCTATGTGCTTTTATGATTTTATATTTAAAAATCGAATAAAGCTAAAGTTACTTACTAAATTTACAGTAGGTTAAATTTTAAACAGAGTAATACCATTATAGCACGTCATCAGGTTCAGGTGCGTCCTAGAATGCAGAATGATATTTAATGTGATGCATTGAACATTCTTCCTAATGCTTATAAATAATAAAAACTGTTTTGTTCCAGCTGTCCTTGTGATGCAAGTTGTGATTCCTTTTTTTCTGTGATGCAAGTTGTGATTCCTTTTTTTCTGGACCACAAATATGTGAAAACATAGGTGTTTTGCTTTTTTGACCTTAGACCCCATGTCCACTACTTGTGTTGTTCCAATGAAAGGTAACATGACCTACAGCCTTTCAGACAGGAAATAGTGTGCAAAAAATCTTACTACTGTACTATAAAAAAAAGAAAGGATTTAACAGACTATTAACAGTTATGTAGGTGTGCGAGGTAGGTATTTTCAATAGAAATGTCTTTTGGGTGTATTATTGGGGCAGATAGAGAATATGCGAACTAGTAAAATACCCTCAGTCTAAATTATTTTCTCGTGCTTCAAAACTATTAGATTTATTATGTATTTTTTTTTCCAACTAAGTAAAGAAGGGTACATGGGGATTAATAAAGATTTATAAATCTTATTAACATGTAAATATAATCCATTTTGAAAAATGGCATGGGGCTTCCTTTGATCGGTGAAGCCTTGTTGACCATCTGTCTACTGCTACTTTGATTTATTCCTTTGTTATTTTAAATAGATTATTGGCCTTCTTTGTAATAATTCACCGCTGAATATGTGCACCAGCCACAGCACTGAAAAGGCCCTAGAGATGAGGCTAAGCCTTTGAATGCCTGCCACAATTTGAATCATGAACTGCTCGCAATTCCTAATTTCTTCCATCCAGTTGTAACTTCATTCTCTGAAAGTGAAACCCAAGTGAAATTAACATGCACCATGATTTGATAAGAACTATTTTATGATCAAGGGCTTAGGAGACTATACATTTCTGTGCGGTGAGGGGAAAGGGAGGAGGTTGGCATTCTTGAGGAGAGCTGCACTAGAGCAGAGGCTTGGCTGTAGGAGCCAAAGCAGATGCCAAGCCATCTAGAGATCTATATCAGGCAACAAATGTCCATGAAAAGATATGATTAAGAATCTTTAACATTTTTTAAAATATATATTTTGTTTACATTTTTGAGTGTCTGAAATACATACAAGTAGGTACATACGAATTGTTGATTTTATTGAAAGAAATATATTTTAAAGATGAATACCTAGATACGGTCACTCACCCAGAAGTTTTTCTTTTAAACTCCTAACATGTGTTATAAGGTTTACAAGTAATTAACAATGTGGTAATATTTCATTTGTTAATTTGGTTCTGAATATCATATGTATCAATGTTCCCCCAAAAATGTATTTATAAAGTTTTATTCATAAAGTTTAATATAGCCGAACAAGATCCCGAAGGATTACAGAGCGCTTTACAATACAATGGTGGAGAAGACAAATTGAAATATACACAGCAATTGTGAAGAAAAAAAAAATCACAAAACACATGTTTCCTTACATTCATTACAGCGATGGGAATGAGAGTTGTCTTGGCTAGCCCAGTGCCACTATTGCACATATAAAAAAATATACAAAACAAAGCATGTGTCAATCCAGTTGTTACTTCCGTGTTCCCAGTATAGGAGAAAAGACGGATATATAAATATATACACACACACACACACACACATATATATATGTGTGTGTATTATATATATATATATATATATATATATATATATATATATATATATATATTGTGTATATAAATATATACACATATATATATAGGAGGTAGCCAGTAGATAATTATAGTTAGGACCAAAGTTTCCATAGGAAAAGCACTTTTTGTTTTGTCAATTACTGTGGCACTGCTTGACAAATCTTCACACACTTTTAAAACACTTCCTCTTTTTGGTTCAGCTTCTGTGTTGAAAGTTTCAGGGTGATCTGTCAAGCAGGACCGGAAACTAAAAGGGTCTCAAAACACATTTCCCCCATGTTATGTCTATGGGGATTTTTCATTTTAGAACATGACTGTAGCCCGAACCGCTGAACGGAATTACACCAAATTTGACAGAAAGCTAGATGTTGGTCCAGAAAGTGTGTTGATTGTGATTTTGTGTAAATTCATTCAGTAGTTGCAGAGATATTTAATGAAAAAAATATACATATTTGGGGATGGGAGTCCTTGCAGTGGATTTGCAGATCCTACTGAAATTTGATTGGCTGCCAACACTTCAACCCAAAAGTGTTAGCAGCCATCTTTGAGTCCCACAAAAAAAGTGAAAAAATCAAAAAAAGGGGGCAATGTCTAAAGTTTGTATAGTGCTACCAACAAACTATTTACATTTTGACTAACATCTGAATACAAATCACTCTTAATATTTTTTCCTTTTTATGACTCCCACAAACAGGCTTTCACTACCATGCATTTCAATCTTTACCAGTCATGTATTGGCTGCCACAACAAGTTGTCCATGTTGCGGCCAGCCAATAAATTGAGGGGCTCCCACTACGTTTTTCTCCACAGCAGCAAATTGACTTAAGTGTGTCAGACCGGTATCCCACAACATAGAATCCTCTTTTGCTACAGCCTGCAGCCTTGCTCCGCTGAGAAAACCGACTTCCAGAAAGCATTTAAGACGAAAGATAGCAACCATCACTGGGTCAAACGCAAAGCAGTGTCCAATTGTCATTGATGATTTTCTGGGCGCAAACTACAGACCTTTCTGGCTCCAAGCTTTTATCACCTTTGTTGATGGTTTGACCAAGACCCAGTCCTTTGCCAACCAATCATAGATGAGCTCATTTTCACTTCCAGCCTGCAGCCCTACCCTGCTGGGGACTCTACCTTCTTCAAAATGTTGTATGTGTGAAGGTAAAATTTGTAACCAGGACAAATACAACCTGTTTCATGCTCCATTGCTGTGGGTTTTAAAGTTTACCCTTGCCCCATTTTAGCGAGACAAATATTCTGCAACTGGCACTTTTAGATTGTTTGTGCTATTTTCATCTAATATTTAAAAATTAAAATCTTTAGGTCCATTTATTGAATTTATGTTGTGTTAGTGTAATTTTGGTAATCAAATTGTTCCCTATTTTTAGAAATTGGAGTGGGCTTTTCTATTGTGTTTTAGCTTTTTAACTGTTTCGGTACTTCTAAATACTTTTCAGATTTTCTTAAGTTAAGTCACTCTACTCGGTGCCATAGTTACCAGGTGTTGAGATCATATTTAATTTCAGACTATGTATCTGACCGTTGAAGAGCGCTGACTGGCTACATAGTTCAGCCATGCCCTGCTGGAGTATTTTGAGCTCTAAAGTTGTCCAAAGGCAAAATGTGAGAGTGGGAAGGGAAGCAGAGTGATCCCAGCAAAGAGATTACTTTGGTGGCTACAATGTTCAAGTATGTACTACTCTAAACGTTTGGTGGCGAAACTTGAGGTTTTAGTGGAACTAAAAAATCCAATACCTGTCTTGTGAAGACCTCACCAGTCACAGAGAAGGATTTGGATTTCCATAAAAAAGAATAACTGAAAAGGTAAAACTCTTGGCTGTGTACCCACTAGGCTTCCTTGACCCCTGCTCTGTTGAGATTGACCAAAAATCACACCTAGGTCTCAGTCAAGCACTAGCATAGACAGTTCAAATGTTGCTGGCTTCTCTGATTGAACATTTTGGAAAAAACACATCTTCGGTTCCTTTAATCCACTTTTGACAATTGTATTACATTGGTACCTTATTTTGCAAATTTGTGTTGAGAATTTTTTGTTTTGTTTTCTCACTTCAGTGTTGTCTTGCTACTGCTTAAATACTTAACATGATGTTCTTGGAACTGTCGCAGCTTTGCGCTTTTTTTGTGCTTTTACTACCATAGGTTAAGTCCTTATTACTCATTGAAACTGTCTATTGGCCTAGAAAGAAACATAAGCTTAATTGAGGGATCTATTTAGCAGTCTCAAACCAAGTAATCTACAAAATCACTGGCTTCCTGACAGAAAAATAATGTGTTGAAGCATACAAAGTGTACATTGTGAGTCAGAAATATTTCTACATATGGCGACCCATCCCTAAACACATAGCTAAGGAGGCATTTAAGGAGCGTCCCCTTCACCTCACCAAGTTGGTATGCAGGGTATCAATTGTTTGTGACAGCAATTGAGGTTGCTAACCATTTGCAAAGTGGTATGCATCCGAATATTGACTCCAAATTATTCTTCAACCACAACATCATTTAATTTTCTCAACTTTTGTGGTCCTGGGTTTGGTTTAATAAGCAGTAAGTGTAACCCTTTTCCTCCAAATATATGCTTTTTCCAAAATGTTTGTGGGACAGAGTTAGAACATTCAATCTCATCCTATCCCAAAATATAAGCACTTTCCGAAATGTATGTGGTACTGGAGTTAGCATAGTAATATTGTTGGACTGGAGTTAAAATAGTTAATCTCATCCATTTTATTTATGTAATCAGCCCACTTTCAGTTAGATTGGAGTTAGAATAGAAAAGTTCTTTCAAAGGATGTATGCACTTTCTTCAGTCTTGGTTGGCTTGAAGTTAGGTATAATAATAAGAATCAATTATTAACATTTTAAATGTTTATAGAATTGTAGTCAATATATTACATCATGTTTATTTTTTGTACTCGTTTATATTTTATAATTTTTCATAGAAGTTCGTGGTTTTTTGAGTTTTTCATAACATAATATTCACAATGGGTGTTTAAACGTATATCATTTTTATTTATGCACTGCAAGTTAAATTTGTTTAGCCAAAAACAATTTAATTTGCAGCTGATGTGTTAAGAAATGTGCATTTCCATATTCATTACTACAGTGCAAAGGTGTTTTGCCATGGTATGCCTTTACTTTGGCCTAAGAAACTGGAAACTCAATCAAACCCATTATCCTTAACTAACAAAGTCATCAATCATTGCTAATCCGCCCATAGCAAGCTGTCAGCAGGTCCTGATGTTTCGTGGGTGGGCGTCATTATCTGGTCTCGCAAACCTGAGCTTTCAGAATGACTAATAATGACAGAAAACAAAATGTATTCATGTGAGGAGGAAAAACAAGCCTTACTTGATTTATTTCCATCATATTGAAATTTGATGACTCTTGATTAGAAAAGGAAAAGGAAGAAATGTGTACGGAATGCAATTCAGAGACGAAGGGAGATAACAGCTTTTTCAGTAAGGAAACTTCAGAACAGTGAGTGAAACTTAAACCAGACCATGATTAAATGAAAACAGTAAAACAGCTTTTAAAACAAACCTGAATATTCAAAATGTTAGTATTTTTCTGACGAAAAAGCTCAGTGTAGTATATGAGATGCACAAACTACAACACAGATGACAGATACTTATATTTGTAATAGAGGCAGATTCACATTAACTCCTTACAGTGAAGTTCATTTTTACAGTTTTGAAACTCTTCTTAAAATAACGCTCCCGCTCAACCTACTAACCTGCAAATTCCTGATGATGCTAAATACCTTTGTTTTAACCTACTATATATAAAAATACAGCTTGCCATCAAATACATACAGGTGAGTCAATTAACAGATCTGCACAATACCTGACAGACACCTACCATTCCAGGCTACTTGTGATATTTTTAGTTTCATACAAATCTATCAAGTGGGGGCACATAATGGGGTATTTTAAAAAGATGCATTTCTCATTTTAACACCCTTGGGAATCTCTTCTCTCTGCTACAGAAAGAAACCCTAAGCAGAATTTGAGTAAACGTGACATCAGCCGCGGTCTGTGCAGGTACAAGCAGTGGGGCGGTGGGGACCAGGTTGGGTGGTGGGGGGTGGATTCGACAGACGACCAATAGAGAAAATTAAATAAATAATTCATTTTCTCTCGTCGTCTGTCGAAATCCCTCCCCCCCAACTCGGCCCACTGCTCTTACCTACACACGCCGCAGCTGCTTGAAATGAAACTAGAAATTTACTCAGGCAAGTATATTTGCTTAGTTTTTTGTAAATGCTTTCCCTATTTTTCACGAAATTAACATTACAATAATGTGTCAGTGGCTTGAAAGAGTTAAAAATGTAGGATATTAGCCTGTTAGTCATCAAACCTACGTTTGTAAACTGTCCAGTGACCTAAATTTAAAATAACAGCCCCTCATTAGACACGGGCGTTTTAAGATCATGTTTTCTATTTCAAGTCACCAACATTTGGCTCCTAACCACTAAAACAGGTTCTACAAATTCTAAAAATACTGCACCACTCATAAAGCCCTGCACACATGCACTCCCCATTACCGGGAGGACTAACTCAAGCTATCAGGTGGCTCCAAAAAATTACAAAATGCCTAAGCAATGGTCCTTGAACCCAGGTCCTTTAAAAGGGAACACTGATGGCCCAATCATTTTAGGGAAGCACAACCAGAATCTGGAATTCACTACCTCCAAATCTGCGCACAACACTTCTATAATGACCTTCAGAGTGGACTTGAAAGATCTTCTCTTCCAATGGTATTTCAGCTAAAACATTGTCATCAACTTTTGGCACAGACTTCTATTCTACCTCAACCTTTTTATGGCCTTATATATCTTTTGTACACTATGTATACTATCTACGTTCTTTTTTATGTAATGATCTACCTTGCTGTACTACCAACCTTTGTAACTACCTATAGCTGTATTGCCTAGCTTAAACCATCTGTAACTTCCATGTCAGAAAATATTTCTCCTCTAAAGCACTCTAGCGCCTTTGGCTAGAAATATGCAAAAATAAATACCCAGCTAGGCCACAGGTTAGATTATGTTTGAAGGCTGTGCTCAGTAGGAGTTGGCAGCCTGTGTCAGGTTAGGAAAGTATTAGAAAATTAACACATTCTGCCCCATGGAACTGTGCTGGATTTAAGTGAAACTCCATATTTTAGGGGAATACTAAACATGCAAAGGCTCATCCACATTCCATGATATAACATTAAAATAAGGTGCCTAAAGGAAGTTTCTATCTACCACAAAGAAGGAGGCCGTTGGAAACGGGGGGGGGGCTTCCTGAGAGCTCGAAACTCCCTGAACCTCCACAGTCTCTAGACAGAACAACCTTAATGAGACCAGTTATTACTGGGAATCAAAATAGGCACGCAACTAGGTTCCTGGATAATCAATACCCATTATTCCCTGGGATGGGGGTATCTAATGTGGGAAGTCAGTTTGGTGTTAATGAGGGAAACCACAGAAAGAATCACAGCCGTTATACTGTAAATGATGACAAGCAAAATTTGCATAGAGTATTCTTAACTAATGTACCAAGGCTAATCCCTGCCACAGAGAAGACAGGGATTCTCTTATGAATAAAGTAACACATTGGTTTAGGAAGGTAAGGCAATGCCGGTCTATTATTAGATCGGACATAAAAAATGTAGTAAGGATCCCTCAGGACACAGGGAACTTAGATGACATAATGGTATCCTTTTGGTCCAAAGATATCCCTGAGAACCTAATCATTATGAGCTTAAGATCCCATCTCCTTTTTAAATCAAACATCAGTATTAGACAGTGTAGAACAGAGGGAAACATTGATTCGTATCAATCTGTTAACAGACAATGCTGTAGCGATCTAGAAGCAATAGATTGACTATCACAAGCTCCAGGTATGAACTTAAAGCAAATGAAATAGCTCAACCATTTCTACAAGCAAGTTGGCATTTACAATTATCTGATTATTCCAAACCGTCTCTACCCTGTGAGAATTATTGGACGGAGGGTAATCCATTAGTTTTTAAAGAAGCTATGGATGTCCCAACTTTTACCCCCAGTGTCTGCCCCCAAATAGAACCATCGAGGGATTTTGCAACTAACCAAAACACCTCTGACCTCCCTCTACAGTTTTCACCCCAATGTAGACTTAAGATGGTATCTTGGAATATAGCCGGGCTTGCAAGGAAATTGCAAGACCCGGACTGGCAAGCATATACTGACCTGTTTGTTATCTGTCTTTTTCAGGAATCATGGGCCAGAGAACCCTTATTTAAAATTGGCTACAGGACATTTAGCTTAGAGGCGCGTTAATCTGTTAGAGGGAGACCTTCTGGTGGCCTACTAGTTTGGATAAAAAAATGACATCAATGTTTCTGTAGAGATTGTTCCCACTGGCACTGACGATATCTTGGGCCTTAGCTTTAAATTTCCAAACAAGTACCGGATGTATTTGTTTAATATATACATTAGACCTAGAGAATCGTCGCAGGAGTCAGTAATTATTACATGGCTAGAGGAGGTGCTTGATACCGCCCATTCTAATGATCTTGTTATAATTGGAAGTGACTTCAATTGTTGCTACGAGCCTTTTGCAGGGAGTAAGTACGATTATTGAAGAACAAGACCTGGTAATGGGTATTCCGTTATTGGAGACAGATGAGATGATGAGACCCTCTGTCTCTGCCCTACAATTGTTTAATTTTACTATTGAGAAGGGATTGAGATCATGCAATGGCAGAAGCCAATTAGATCCTAAATGCTCACATACCTTTTCAAGAGGGTTATCTTCCTCTCGAATTGATTATATTATGATAGGTATTGGTTATTGGGATCTTCTTGAGGGATTTAGGGTAGATAGTATTAGGAAACATAGTGATCATTTCCCTTTGTGCCTGGATCTCTTAGGGAGCTTCTTTTCGTTCCATTCTTCTTCTAGATTAGCTAGGGTTCCAGATGTGATCCAACCACAGGTTTCTAATAATAGGAGGGCTCTGAAGTGGCCGGCCATCTTGGGCAATGTTGACCTCTTAATACATGTTTATAACACCTTTGCTGATTTGGTATCAAACTTTTTAGAAAGGTGTCCTAATGTTCCATTGATAACTCAAATCCGTCAAATGTTAATGGAAAGTATTAAGCCCCATTTAACTACACCTGCCTTTGGAAATATAAAACTGAAAGCCAAGGCTGGGCATCTCAACCTATAGCTTGATTCTGATTGCTCCCTTGCTAAGCGAAATTTATGTAAGGCGCTGGATACAAAAAACATAGTTTTGATCAGGGAAGCAAGGGGTGTTTACAATAATGTTCAGAAAGCTGCACGTAGGAAGTGGGAAGATGATAGCTGGGATGAACTGTTATCTGCCTCTAAAAGAAATGATCAATTCCTGTTTTGGAAAATTATAGCAAATGGTACTAAGTCAGACATCCCGGCCCAAGATTATAACCTGGATCCTAAGTCCTGGTATAATCATTTTTCCCACCTTTATGCTGCCCCGGCTAAGGTAAACGAAACATCTTCAGCTACTGTTGACACATTTATGTCATCTAATCAAGCACCCACCCTTCAGTTTAGTATGGCAGACACAACAAGGGCAATTGCTGCCATAAAATCGTCTAAAGCACCTGGCCCTAATAAGATCCCGGGAGACCTATTTAAACACAAGCCAGATGTTTGGACCCCTTATATAAATCTTCTCTGCAATAGTATTCCTGACTGGTGGAAAGGAGCAGAGATATTTCCAATCCATAAGAAAGGATCCAGGAAAGAACCAGCAAATTATAGACCTATCAGTCTTTTAGATATACTACAAAAGGTATACGCTAAACACATTCTAGATAGGTTAAATGATTGGATTGTGGACAATAATGTGTTCTCCTCCTGCCAAGCTGGTTTTAGGAAAAAAACAAGTACCATAGACCAGGTCTTGAGGCTAATAATTATTGCATGGAAGTAAACAAGGCTGCGTCATGGGCACCTGTATGTGGCCTTCATAGATTTGAAGGCCGCTTTTGATTCTATTCCAAGGGATTGTCTTTGGGCTAGTCTTTTGCAGCAAGGAGTTCCGAGCTACATTGTACTACAGCTAGTTAGGTTACATGAGAATACATACGCAAAAGTGTGTTGGGGGAAAGCAGGAGAATTGATAGAGGAGATACCTATGAAAAGTGGTGTGCACCAGGGCTGTGTCCTGGCGTCAACCCTGTTTCTCCTGTATGTCAATGATATGATTGTTGCCCTTAAAAAAGCTAACCATGATTCCCCGAAATTGGGAAGTGAACACATTTGTGCGTTAACTTTTGCTGACGATACCATCTTGCTATCTCAAACTCCAAGGGGTCTGCAAAACCTCCTAAATACCCCGGATGGGTATTGTAGACGAAAAGGTCTTGAAATTAACCCGATAAAAACTAAGTATTTGACCATCAGACCTCACAAATGTTTCAAAAACAAAATGCAGTCAAATGGAGTTAGCTTGGAGCGTGTGTCAAATTTCGTATACCTGGGGGTGACCATTGATTCTAAACTTTCATGGAACCCCCAGATTGAGAAATCCAAATCCATTGTTAATCAAAACGCAGGCCCAATCCCCTTAGATGGGCCAATTGCCCGGAGGACAACAGAATATAGGAACCTCTCAACTCTTCTTAGAAATTTGTAATTAAACAAAAGCGAGAGTTTGAGAGTTGTACCACAAAAAAGAGAGCACTGGTTTCATATGAGTCATAGCATGAAAGTACCTTTGAATACAGTTTTCTCAAACACATAATGACACTTTACCCCAAGGGTGGGACAACAGGTGACCACTTTGTCGATATTTCTCGTTAATGTGAGAAGGCTGTGCCTAAATGTATTAGGCAGGCCTAATGGTGGGAAAGAGGCGCCAAGACAGGTGAGCCGGTACGCTCTTGGCTCCCACAATTGTGAAGAACCCAGGAATTGTGCTTTGTGGGATGGCTTCTGCCACAAAATAGGGGGAGAGCAGCAACATATAGGTAATACACGAAAATAATTTTACAGCAGTAAGTTTAGGACTACCACAAAGTACTGCTCGTTACTCCAATAAATCCAAGATCCTATCACATGGAAGTCAGAAACCAGCTATAACTAAAACAAATAAGAAAAGGCTTTGTCTGACATTCAATCATATCACCTAAGGAAGGATTATGAAAAACCTGCCTCCTTTTCAGTCTCCATAGTTGAAGATCATTCTCAGGATTCACAAAGCCAGTCGTTTGGAAGTTCACTGGGAGACTTACCACGTCTTTGAAGAAAAACCAGCAAGCCAGAGGGACAGACATTGATTGGAACGCTGGTTGAAGAAAGTCATTTATAATGCTATGCCCCATAAAACAGTTCCTGAAAGTTTGGACACTAGGCAGATATAACATATTTAGCTTTTCATGTAAATGTATCTGAGAACTCCTGGAACCCTAAAGCGACCCGGCAAAAAAACACTGAGGTAGTCCAATAAGGCATGCAGCAGGAGGAAGAGGTGAATAAGTATGTTTATTCTAATACATAGTCTTCACCCACATCTATAGCTCTATATCCTCCCAGAAGCAGCACTCAACTGTCCTCTTAACAGTCTACACACTCAGAGTAAGCAAGAAGAACACTACCAACCACACATTTTACATTCTAGTGCACTAGCAAAGATGCCACCTATCTCCTCCCCTTAACAAAACAAAAAACACTATTATAAAACAAACTATAACAACATAGGTCAGAACTTCCTGGGACACATTTATCTGTACACTAAGTAGTCATCATGTATCTTGGGAGATCTTGTCTCATGATTATTAGCATGGTGACATGTGCTCCTTACACCCTCCTTGTTATTCAGCGTTTCCTTACTTTCAGCAGTGCATTTTGGTCACTCAAGTCCTCCTTAGTGATTTTGACAACTCTGTTGAGGTTCCAAATCTGACCATCCTCCAATCTAACCGCAATATCACATTTCTTAATAATCTTCATGAGATGACTGTATTTTGAAAATGGTCCATGGGTGACAGTAGCTTTCACCTTGACAACATCTCCTAATTTTACATTTATCAACTTGGCAGAGTTCCTTTTGTCTGTATGCATCTTCCTAGCCTTTTACATCACTCTTTCTCTCCATTCATCATCTTCAACAATTCCATCCATACACCTGCACCACTTAATCCATGCAGGAGACGAAACAGAATTTGCTTTCCTGCCTTTCAATAACTCAAAATGAATTTTAGTTGTCGTTCCGTGCGGTGTCACTCTTTACATTTCTAACCACATCCAATCTTTCCCTGCACTCTTTGCCAACTTTATAGCCTCCTTAAATGTGCAGATCATTCTTTCCATGGTACCATTGGTTTCTGGGTGGTACAATGCAGATTTCTTATGAACAATTCCTCTACTACATAAAAATTCCTTCATCATAGAAGACGTGAACTACACACCATTGTCAGTCAGCACAGATCCTGAAAAACATTTCCTTGCAAAGACTTGTGTCAAAAACTCAATGACCTTCTGGGATTTGACTTCATTAACATTTAATGGCTCTGGCCATCTGGAAAAAAGGTCCACCAATAGAATTATATATTTCTTGTCCTCATTAATTTTAAGAGGACCCAAAATATCTACAGACACATCATCCCACTGCTTTTTTGGTACTTTCCTCACAATCATCGGTTCCTCGCTGGACTTTATTGCCTTGTCACTCATCAAACACTCTGAGCAATCTCTTACCTCCCTCACTATCCATCCCAGGCCATCAAGAATCTGCAAGCAAATCCTCTTTAGACCTAGAAATTCCTTGGTGTCCCTCATGCACCATTTGTATCAACCTCTCTCTCACCACCGCAGGGGGCACTAGCCTAGTTCCTCTGAAAATCAAACCTTTGTCACTGGACAACTGTTCCCTAACGCTCCAGTACATTCTTACCTCAATATCCAATAGTCTCTTGTCACCCATTATCTAAGTCATGCGCCACACTCTACAAAATGTTGTCTTGTACATTTTTTCTTCTCTTGTCTTCTTCACTGATCACACCATCAGTCACCATGCACACCTTTTCTTCATCAAGGAAATCCTCATCAATGTCAACATCTTCTGTCCATATCATCCTGAACAAACAATCAGCCACCACATTACTTTTCCCAGTGATGTGAACAATTTGAAACTCATATTCCTGTAACTCCACCACCCATCTGGCAATTCTACTGGAAACATTATCGACAATTTTCTTCATAAACACCTCCTTAAGATGATCTGTGCACAAGAAATTGTCTAACTTTTTTACTGCCCAAAATATGGCAAGAGCCTCCTGCTATATCACCAAACAATCTACACTATGCAGGCCTTAATGTGCGAAATATAAAGGTCACCGTACTCTTAAAACCTTCCTTCCATTATACAAAATGTTGCCCCCCCACACCTTTTACACTCACATTTGTGCAAATTATACTTTCATGATGAGGGCAAAAACTTAAATACACTGAACATTCTGCAGCTCCTCCTTCAAACAAATGATTTTTTCATCACACTCACTACATTACCTGGCCTCTGCATTCTCCTTAAGTAATTTCCTCAACTTAAATGTTGTTTCGGAAAATCTCTTTACAAACTTGCTGTAGAACTATACAAGTCCTAACAATGACGCTAACTCTTCTTTGCTTTGCAGCACTGCCATCTCCATGATTTCCTATACCAAATCTGGTTTAGGTTTCAAGCCATCCTCTGTCAATGCATGAGACAAACACTCTAGCTCCTTTCTGTAAAATTTATATTTGGCAACCTTAAGCGTCAAATTATTTTCCTGCAAGCTCTGCAACACTGCTCTAACTCTTTTATGTTATGCACAGGGTTCCGCAAAAATAAGGATGTCACCTTGATATATTTTTACACCAGGTAACCCACCTAAAACATTGTCCATGTCCCTTTGGAAAACTGATACAGCTGATACTAACCCATAAGGTATCCTCCTAAACCTGTATGTCCCATGTAACCTGATTAATGCTGTGAGATCCATTGAATCCTCTTGCGATTTTATCTGGTGGCAGACTGAGGCTAAATCGAAAGTGGAGAACCACTTTGCATTTCCCAACATGCAAACCAACTTGTGAATCCCTGGAATAGGAAATCTGTCAAACACAACAGCTCTGTTGACACCTCTGAGGTCCACACACAAACGAATATCCCATTCTGTACTTTCAACCTTCTCTAAGACACCACTTTCTTCAACAATTTCAACTCTGCTACCACAACTTTTTTTACCTCAAAAGACACCTTCTGTATTTGGCTCATTACAGGTAGGGAATCTTGTACCACCCTGATTTTATGCACATACCCTTTCAGACAACCTTAACCATTTAAAAACACCTCAGCGAATTCCTTGGAAATTGCATCACTTTTGATCACTTCTCTCTTATGCACCACTTTGACATTGAAATCCCCCCTCAACTCAATGGGTGGATCCGAATTTGGATCCAAAATTACCCCCAGATCGCTTTGGTGAAATCCACTTATAACTGCTTCACCTTTAGCTGCAACATAGATTTTACTTATAGCCATTCTTCGATATCCCTCCATACCTTGAAAGTAACCCACCAATGTAATGGGCTCACCCCCATATCCTGTTGGTCTAACATCTGGCTTACTCAATTGTACGTCTTCTTTATACTACTAACAAATACTTCATTGAAAATAATGGTCAATTTAACCCTAGGGTCAAAAAGCATTTTAACAAGTTTACCTTCTACTATGGCAAAATCTGGCTGACCTTCACTACCTTTGGTAGAAACCTACAAAATGTTTTCTTCCTCTTCATTGTAATCACCCAAAATGTAATCTATGCTTTTATCACCTTCAGTCCTACAACACTTACTCAGATGCCCTTTAAGCAAACACAGTTTACACATAACCTTCCAGCTAGGCCAAGTGGCCAGTCGCCCCACGCCTAAAAACACTTTTCCATAAGCTATTTACTCTTACAATGCCCTTTCACCACTTTGTCACCTTGCTGTTACATACCTTTGTCAAACACCTCCTTCTTATTTAACACAAAAACGGTTGTCCTTTTGCACCTTCAGAGACATTTTTCATCAACACTTCCACACAAGCCAAACTGTGTTCTGAATGCTGAGCTAAATAGATCATCTCCACAAGAGAGGGATCATCTCTCGACTACAATTCCTCATGTACATGTCCTCATTATTGTACCCCAAATAAATTGATCTCCTAAACTCTAAATTGATCTCCTAAACTCTCATCCATAGATTGACCAAACTTGCACGTGGAGGCCAACTTTCTCAAAACAATAATATATTCTTCTACTGACTCCCCTTTGTTCTGCTTGTGTTTCCCATAATGAAAAATCTCAAGTATAGATGAAACTTTTGAAAGAAAGTGTGAATCCAACTCCTTCAAACACACTTCATATTCATTCAATCTATCACTTTCCTCATTGGTTAAATTGAGCAGATGATCCCACATTTCTTGACCTTCCAGTCCTAAACAGGATAATAGCAAAGAGGCTTAATCTCAAAAGTCAAATTAGTACCACAAACCCTAGCATATTCTGAAAACACATTTTTCCACTTTTGTCCATTTAATTAAAGTCCCCTTAGAGACAGCAGAGAAACTGGTGGAGAAGACACATGCTGCATTACGATTGCCTACACCTGTGCCACAAATATCTTGTAACCAGCAAGTATAATATTAAAGAGCAAAAAACAATGCATTACACTGTAAGAATGAAACAAGAAACTAAATAATTACAAAGAAAATGAGGAAAAATGCTATAAACAGTCACCAGTGCTCCAAAACAATCCACCAAAGAGAAATCCGGGCAGTGTTGATATTGTTCTGTAGTGTGTGACCACACATCGTACATTCTAATGCACTAGCCAAGATGCCACACACACCAATGGAAACCAAATGTCTGACCTCATGGATCCTTGAACATTTGTGGCATACAGTATTGCCCCACTGAAGAAATGTGGCATCCTGGAAAGTGTTCATGTACAAAGATAGCATACAATAGTGGGAAGAGACCGCAATGTGTGCCCAGTGATGACGAGGTTAACGTTGTTAAGTTCATCCCAATCAGAGCATTTGGCGGCCACCTTTAAGGCTGCAGAGAGACCACCAGCTCAAGGCCCTATGAAATGCATCCCATCAATAGGCTCACACTATTTGACCAAATGTACCTCGGAGTGCAAAATTATTGAAGCTTTTGATGAGATTTATCTGTTAAAAACAAAAATGAATTTTCTAAGGACTAACAGGTAGATGCATCAAGCATTTTTGCGAGCGCAAACGGTGAGAATCGCAAAATTCTGCCGTTTGCGCCCGCAAAAATTGCATTTGAGATGCATCAAGGGTTCATGCACTCGCAATTTAAGAGTTCGCAAATAATTGCGAGTTCTCAAATTGCGATTGCATTTAAGGAATCGCAATTTGCGATTCCTTAAATGCAATACATGAACCATTCCAAGATTGCGAATTCGCATTCTGGGGGTCGCTATTTACCGCAAATTCAAACTAAGTGGAAAATAGCAAAAAATAAGAAATATGCACTTTAGTGCATTTTTCTAAGTTGTATATTACACACACACATGTCCTTGGGACATGTGTGTGCGCAACACCAGTGAACATTACCATTTCAGGGGTGCAACAGGGTGTCCTTTGGACACCCTATTTCAAAAAGGGGGTGGTAATGGACAGAGTATCTGAGTTAATCAGAACACTCCTACCCAGTCAACAGATCAGGGCTTGATCCATCACCGTTTTTTAGCTCACTGCACCATCCCAGTTCAGAACCTGGCTATATGCAAATTAGTCTGTCCCTGGCCCAGTGCATCATGGGAACAGGGCAGACCAAACTACCAAGCCAATTCTTCACTGGAAAGGAAACAAGCTTCCGGGGACCGGTTTCTGAGTCCCTTGCTCACTGCACCATCAGGATTCAAGCAAGCCGGGCCGAAGACGGCTGTAATGCCAGAAACCGGTCCCCGGAAGCTTGTTTCCTTTCCAGTAAAGAATTGGCTTGGTAGTTTGGTCTGCCCTGTTCCCATGATGCACTGGGCCAGGGTCAGACTAATTTGCATATAGCCAGGTTCTGAACTGGGATGGTGCAGTGAGCTAAAAAACGGTGATGGATCAAGCCCTGATCTTTTGACTGGGTATGAGTGTTCTGTTTAACTCAGATGCTCTGTCCATCACCACCCCCTTTCTGAATCGTTTTGGCCACTATATGAGTGGCAGGGTATGCTCAGATGTGAGTCCCTTGCTCACTGCACCATCAGGATTCAAGCAAGCCGGGCCGAAGACGGCTGTAATGCCAGAAACCGGTCCCCGGAAGCTTGTTTCCTTTCCAGTAAAGAATTGGCTTGGTAGTTTGGTCTGCCCTGTTCCCATGATGCACTGGGCCAGGGTCAGACTAATTTGCATATAGCCAGGTTCTGAATTGGGATGGTGCAGTGAGCTAAAAAACGGTGATGGATCAAGCCCTGATCTTTTGACTGGATATGAGTGTTCTGTTTCACTCAGATGCTCTGTCCATCACCACCCCCTTTCTGAATCGTTTTGGCCACTATAGGAGTGGCAGGGTATGCTCAGATGTGAGTCCCTTGCTCACTGCACCATCAGGATTCAAGCAAGCCGGGCCGAAGACGGCTGTAATGCCAGAAACCGGTCCCCGGAAGCTTGTTTCCTTTCCAGTAAAGAATTGGCTTGGTAGTTTGGTCTGCCCTGTTCCCATGATGCACTGGGCCAGGGTCAGACTAATTTCCATATAGCCAGGTTCTGAACTGGGATGGTGCAGTGAGCTAAAAAACGGTGATGGATCAAGCCCTGATCTTTTGACTGGGTATGAGTGTTCTGTTTAACTCAGATGCTCTGTCCATCACCACCCCCTTTCTGAATCTTTGGACACCCTGGCATCCTTACAATTGCGGCACATTTGCGATGCGCTAATTGCTAATCGCAAATAAGGAATGACTCTCCATTCATTCCTATGGGCCTGGCCCATAGGAATGAATGGGAAAGCCATTCCTTATTTGCGATTAGCAATTAGCGAATCGCAAATAAGGAATCAGTAGGAATCGCAAATAACATTGCGATTTCTACATGCATCCCATTTTGCGAGTCTTTAATAGTGAATCCTTAAAATTCGCTATTAAGGACTCACAAAACATAACTTTGATGCATCTGGGGTAAGTATCTCACAACAACAACTGGAAATAAGCTCAACTGTGTTGTTTATGTTCCTCACATTCTTTTTTTAAATTCACCCCTTACAGAATGCAATGTAAGGGGGGAATGTCCTTGTCGTTTTGTGCCTGCAGAGGTATTAATTATTTTTGTAAAACTATTTAACTTGTTAACTCGCCTCATTTTCTGTACTTTAAGGTAGAAAAATGTCTCTGATTATAATCTTCATAAAAGAAAAGCATCCTAGGAGGCTCCATATGTCCTAACCAATTATTTATTTCCAATATTCTTTAATAAGGCAAACAAGGGCGATGAGGTAGAAAGCGGCATACTTTCTCTGAAATTGTTAGGGCTGGATCAGTATTTACAGACATGGCTTCAACTTTTCTTTGCCTACCCTGCCAGAATTATTCCAGATGCTAAACTACATGTGCAACTCTTTTTTCCATTTGAGACAATTGTAAATACACCTAGTCCCTCAAAAGAATAGAGCATCCTGCAAACCAGTGAATTTCATGTATTGTAGCTCAAACTTTCATTTTTGGTAGAAAATAAAATGTGGAGCAAAATAAGGGGCCTGCTTCTTCTTCTACTTTATTGAAACTCTAGGCATTTGTAAGAAAAGATTTAAATGCTTATCCTCATAAAAAAAAAGTCACCAGCGCGAAAGATAGAAGTAATTGCATTAAGCTAATTTACTGTTCAAATCTAAAGAGTGTGCATAATGAATAGAAACGTGCCTGTATTCCTAAATGAGGAACTCCTGAATGTATGCACCTTCTAAAATGAATAATTAATCAGAACTAATTATGAAGTACTTAAAGAGTGGGTGAAAAAGTGTTCTGGATGTCATTCATCGAGCATTATTGAATTTCTGGACACGGTATTTGTCCATTTTCAGAACTGTATTCGTGCAAAATAAAGGAAGCATTTGTGTTTTAAAACATAATGTATATATTATCTTCAAACTGCTGCAGTCATTTAGGACCTTGAAAATATAGTCGACCGCCAACCCTGTCAACAGGCCTCATTGAGCTGATTGATGGTGTGACTCGTGTGCTGTTTGTAAATGTCACTGAGGGCTCAGCACCTTATGAAATACAGTAAGAGAAAGATGTTTTTTGGAGTTGAAGCCACTGAAGATCATTTGTCAAAGCCTATTTTCAAAGCAGCCCCTCAACAGCTGAGTGACCACGAGTAATGCATGCCACTAAACATATGAAGGTTCCTAAAATAATTAAATACGAGCATATTCATATAGGCATGCAACATGTTTACATCCGAAAATACCTCATTTACTTCTGCCAGGAATTTAGAGAGGGATTGATTACTTCTGTACATACATGCAGAGAAATCCACCATTTTACTTCTCATTCCAGGGGAAGGAAGTGAGACTTCCAAAGGATGGTTTGCCTTGGAAGTGTGAGAACACCGAGAAACGTACATTTGTGGGAATTCCCTAACTCTGATCTGACTACTTTCAAATCCGGCCATGGGCTATAGTAACTTCACTTCCAGAATGGGAAAGGGAATGGCTTGCCCCCAGATTCCCTGAAAAAGTAAGCGTAAGAGAGTTCTCCATAAGAAACAAGCATTAGAAATGCAATCGGGCTCGGATTTATTTGAGTTTGAGCTAATGGCATTGTAAATGCCAATGTCTTTTTGCCATGTGTTATGGAGTGTGTGCATGTGGTGTGTAGTGGAAGTATCTTGGTTGAATTGTAATTTTACCAATGGTGGCATGCTGTGCTTTATATGAATATGTTTAAAAGTAAAGTGTACCATACTGCGATTGCTTGGTGGAAAAGTGCACTGCCGGCTGGAGGTGTGTGTGCCTGGTGGAAGGGTGCACTGACGGCTGGTGGGTGTGTGCTTGGTAAAAGCGTGCACAGATGGATGATGGTTGTTGGTGTTTGTGCATGGTGAAAGCATTCATTGACGGCTGGGGGTGTGTTGTTGTGTGTGTTGTTTCTGTGTGCTGGTGAGTGTGTGGTGGTGAGTCTGTGGGGGTGAGCCTGGGGAGTGAGTGTGGTGGTGAGTGTGTTGTGTTGAGTGGTGACAAGTGTGTGGTGTTGAGAGACTGAGGTGTGTGGTTTGTGTGTGCGTTATGTGTGTGTGGTGTATGTGTGTGTGGTGTTTTCTGCACACTCACACACTGCCCCTACACATTCACACACTGCTCACCCGCACACTCCCAATGTCACCCTGCATAGTCACACACTGTTTACCCTGCACACTCATTCTGCACACTCACACAATGTGCACCCTGACACACTGTCTCTGCAGTCACTCTGCACTCACTGTCACTCTGCACTCACTGTCACTCTGCACTCACTGTCACTCTGCACTCACTGTCACTCACTGTCACTCTGCACTCACTGTCACTCTGCACTCACTGTCACTCTGCTGTCACTCTGCACTCACTGTCACTCTGCACTCACTGTCACTCTGCACTCACTGTCACTCTGCACTCACTCTGCACTCACTCTACAGTCACTCTGCACTCACTGTCACTCTGCACTCACTGTCACTCTGCACTCACTGTCACTCTGCACTCACTGTCACTCTGCACTCTACAGTCACTCTGCACTCTACTGTCAATCTGCACTCACTGTCACTCTGCACTCACTGTCACTCTGCACTCACTGTCACTCTGCACTCTACAGTCACTCTGCACTCTACAGTCACTCTGCACTCTACTGTCAATCTGCACTCACTGTCACTCTGCACTCACTGTCACTCTGCACTCACTGTCACTCTGCACTCACTGTCACTCTGCACTCACTGTCACTCTGCACTCACTCTGCACTCACTGTCACTCTGCATTCACTCTGCACTCACTCTGCACTCACTCTACAGTCACTCTGCACTCACTGTCAGTCTGCACTCACTCTGCACTCACTCTACAGTCACTCTGCACTCACTGTCAGTCTGCACTCACTGTCAGTCTGCACTCACTGTCACTCTGCACTCACTGCCACTCTGCACTCACTGCCACTCTGCACTCACTGCCACTCTGCACTCACTGCCACTCTGCACTCACTCTGCACTCACTCTGCACTCACTGTCACTCTGCACTCACTGTCACTCTGCACTCAGTCTGCACTCACTGTCACTCTGCACTCAGTCTGCACTCGCTGTCACTCTGCACTCAGTCTGCACTCACTGCCACTCTGCACTCTCAAACTGCACTCTAAAAATGCACTCTCAATCTGCACTCCCAATCTGCACTCTCAATCTGCACTCTGCACTCTCAAACTGCACTCTCAAACTGCACTCTCAAACTGCAATCTGCACTCTGCACTCTGATTCTGCACTCTCAAACTGCACTCTCAAACTGCACTCTCAAACTGCACTCTCATACTGCACTCTCATACTGCACTCTCATACTGCACTCTCAAACTGCACTCTCAAACTGCACTCTCAAACTGCACTCTCAATCTGCACTCTCAAACTGCACTCTCAAACTGCACTCTCAATCTGCACTCTCAACTCTCAAACTGCACTCTGAAGCAGGATCTTCCTGCACATAAACAATTTTCCCCTCAACACAGGCACCCTTGCACTTTGTGTTAAGGGTGCCTGCAATGGCGCTAGGAAGCTAAATTTAGCGCCAGCGCAGGGGGAAACGCAGGGCTACACCACATTCTTGTAAATATGGGGCAGCCCTGCGTTTCTAAAGTGACAAAGCTTGTTGTTAGCCTTCTTGGCTTAACACCACGCTTCGCCACTTTATTGTAAATCTATTCTGTCGTATTTTAATGAGCCTTTGTGCTAATTAATATGATGTTATTGTGAGTTTTCAGTGAATTGTAATGTACAAAAAGCCTGAAATCATTTAAAATAAGCCAAAACTTTGCATAAAATAAGGCCACAGACATGTTGTTTCTGCTTGATGGAGATAATCTTTCTAAGGTACCTGGGGAATCAAGCTATTAGAGTGTTTTTTTACCTCAGAAACTAAAACACAGTTTAGTTTTAAGTGTCATTTAAAATAAGCCACACGCATGTTTTGCAAACACCATGAAGGAACTTCATGTAGTTTCCTTGTTTTATCTATTTGCCATTTCCTTGTGAGAATTACTTTTGCGACAATTACTGTGCCATATATTTGTATTTAGCCCTACCAAAGTGGTTTAACAAAAGATATACGTCACAGAAAACAGTTAATGATCTCGTGCACGAGGCGTGCATAGAAAACCTAAAATTGCTGAAAAAAATGCATGCCTTTGCTACAACGCACAGAAAAACTCAGCAAAATGTTCAATACAATGAAAGATTCTGCATATATTTTCCAGCTTGGCTCATTGCCTGTGTTCGAGTAAGTGACGTTTATCGTGCCAATCAGTGTAGGAGGGCATGTGTTCATGGGCAAAGGCAAGGATAAATAAGGGTGCCCTAAAACAAACCTAAGAGAGCGAATAGTGAACTTTGAAAAACGGTGGCAATGAAAAAACAATGTAATGCAATCCATGACCCCGGTTTACTTAAGGTTTCCGAGGCACTTGCAAGGCGCGACTGCAACACACAAGAGGCTGACCATTTAAGAGGGACACGTGCGCAGCCCTAATTATGCTGCATAAGGCAAGTAAGTGTCCGTCGCACTTGATTTTTCCCAAATCCTTCCCTAAAGTTCTCTCATTGACCCAGGAACTGCCTGCAGCTCGTTTGATGACAGTGAAATGACGTCAATGGCCTGCCCATCGCCAGCAGCCTGGCCTGGGAGTGCGGTGCCACGTTCTGCGTCCCAGCATCTGCCTCACACAGTTTCCCGCACCCCAAGGACAGCATTCCTCCCCGCAGCCTGCTAAGCAACTGTTTGAAAACGCGAGAATAAATAGACAGTTTCTGATTGCGCTAAAAACTCCGCGTTGCCTACTTGTGCAAGCTGTGTAAACACGGTGGCCCCTGCCCTGCTCTCTGCAACTGTCAGGCTGAGGACCACACAGACAGCGCCTTTTTATTGATACAACAAGCGGGTGTGACAAGCACAATAGGCCGAGAGCCATAGGCTGCAGGGTAATGAAAACATTGACAAAGCCCGTCATTTTGGCTTTTGTATAGTGAAAAGATTGTTATTCAGCAAGCGCCCCTCACATAGAAACAACACCCAGAACAGGTACAACACAGGCAGAAGATTGTGAGCTGAGGAACATCACCGACGCAGCAGCTCAAGGGAGATGCGCGCTGAGCGCTGCTGAATGGTGAACGCGCCCGGCCATCTGGATTCACTTACGGAGGCACCCTGACAGCTCCTAATTATAATTAATGTACTTCTTTGCGCGAGCACGAACGAAAAATGCCCAAGATGGCGGAACAAAACTACATTTACCCTATCACTTCAAGCCTATTAAAACGACAACACAACGAAGACGAATCACTGGCCAGATGACAGAACACGCTAAGGAATGTGTGGAATTTGTCTCGCCAAAGCCCTAGGAGATACTTCTTTTTTCTCTTCTTTAACATTAGGATCTCGAAACTCCTCCCACTTTCAGTGGGGAGGAGTCCGAGCCCTAAAAATATTTCCCTATGGAGAAAAAGAAAGAAAAACATGTAATTTGCAAAGGGGCTTTCTTTTTCCCTACATGTAATTCTATGCTACGCAGCTGGAACAGAAGCGCTTGGTCATTATCACATGGCATTAACAGAAGCACACCTGCAACCCTGCGCTTGGCTAAACTACTGGAAATTTTTGTGAACCCCAAAAAAACATGAAAGTAAAGATCTGAAACTCGGCATGTACTTCGTCAATTGGTCCCTTCCTGTTGATCCTAGAGGCCTATTACGATGGCGGGCGGACTTTGTCGCCTGCCACCGCAACGCAGCACAGGACCGACCGCTGATGTTGCGGCCATCCCGCCATGCAAATTAGAATGTGCCTGCCACACTGGCGGGCGCATCCTGGGCCTTTTACATTGCTAGTGGATCTGCTGGCTGAAGGCCCGCTCGCAATGTTAAAGGACTGTGCTGAGCATTGCCATGCACAACATGGCAGGCACCACTTGGTACCTGCCACCTAGTGCATTGCAATGAGGGGGGTACCATAGGTACACCCCATGTGCACCCCCCACCCAACCAACACCCTTGGGGCCCACAATGGCCCCCCAACATCAAGGACTGCATGTCTTTCCATGGCGGCATCCATGCGATGAAGAGGTCAACTTCTGCCTACATCATAATATTAATGGCGGTGTCTTGCAGACACCGCCACCATATTGTGTCCCTTTTCCGCCCGGTCGACAATTTGACCGTTGGGAAAGCGGCGAACAGTCTTTCCGTCCGCCACAGTGCCCCCGCCATAGTAATGTGGCGGGTGAGAACCAGGGACATTTGGCGGGCGGATCCACCCGCGATAATAATAGGCCCCTTAGTTTGAATTTGTGGACTTGAGAACAAGCAATCATAGGTGGAGCCGCAACTCGTGGTACAATAATATATTAAGTTGTTGATAGAGTAAAATCAATAATGCCACCTGGTTGTATTAGGCCAGCATGAGCACTTATCACATAATGTTATACAAATTAGCCCAGAGGCAACCCACTGAGCAGTGCATTGATTGAAGACAAATCTCCTTTCCTTCAAGGCTGTTATGTAGTTGCCTATTTATAATGTGTAGCCTTCTGTTCACACCAGTCCTGGGTCAGGTGGTGGGACTCAACCTGAGAGTGACTGCCATTCTTCTGATATTTATTGGTGCCATTAGGTGACAAGTTAGTACCTACTTATTTCCTTAGGTTTGATTATATGGAGCCACTTCTGATCCGTGGACTCATTATGGGGCAATTGGCAAAGGCTGATGCTATTACAGTGCATATGGAATACGCTTATTTAGGGTGATTGCATGCCGTTGTCAATAACTTTAAAATATATTTGCATAATTTATCTATTGATTTTTCCGATTGTTTAAGCGGGCCCTTTTCCTGACTATCTTTGCATTTCTTCAAAAATTGCATAACATGCTGCAGATAAAAGCATTTAACTTTAGCTTGTTTAGGACTCAGGAGGAAGTAACAAAAAATATATATTTTCACTAATTTTGGGTAGGTGCTCCTTCACAGTTGCAAGGCTGGAAAGTGATTACCATTGTTGGCACAGCTTACTCACACTATATATTGTAACTGCCATGTATTTACCATAACTGGGATTTGAGCAATTATCTGAAGGACCTGGTGTCTTCCCACGAAATTGGTGCAAGCATACATTAATATCTATTGGACATAGGGCTAGGGCTATACCTTCAGCTTGTAACATGGTCAAATTATAAGTACCGCTCTGGGTCATGTCATTTAATTTAAAATATGTAATGTTTTTTTTTCCATTGCCAATTTGGAACCTGTGTTAATATAAGAAATTGGTTTATTGTTTGAGGGGGTAAGAACCCACTTCCAATAATAATCACAATCATGGTGAACCACTTAAGTAATTTAATAAACCTGTGCTTTATCCCTTAGTTTGGCTCAAAGCAGCTAGGCATAACGTAGAGGCAATATGTAAAGTGTTTATGCAGTACTCAAGTAGTAATGAAGTGAAGATACAACACAAGAAAACTCCTAAACCAATGGGAAAAATAGAAAACATTTTAATAAATAAAACTACACCAAAATGGCAAAAATATAATAAGTAGGACCAGAGATATGAATTCTCTAAGTTTTAATTACAAATAGTGCCAAAAGCACTAAGCGTCTGTACACTGTATGCAGAAGTCTTCAAGGTCACCATAACAATGTATTCTGTTATTCAGGTTGATCGGCCCCCGCTCTAGACATAACACAAACACAGCTGCAGCCAACTGAAATTCTAGCGTCTTTAATATTGCACTGCATGCATGATTTTGACACATGGAGATAATCCTTTTCCAGAGAGAGAGAACTTTTGCTGATCCTAATGTGATTCACTTCTGCTGATCTTGGAGGTATGGGGTTCCCCATTCAAGCCTAAGAGGCCTTCTTTTATTATAAAACCTAGGGCCTTATTTATGAAGGCCTTGCGCCGCCGGTGCGTCACTTTTTCCCATTTAAAAAGAAATATATATTTTTATTACTTTTACATCAAGAAAAAAAAAAGAGAGAATAACATATAGGGCATACCAAAATCATACAATACAGCTGTGTAAGTAGCGAGTAAGACATGGAAATCAAGAGTGCAACCGACAAGCACGCAAACAATGGAAAGGGACCGGAGCCTCCAACCCCCCAATAAAGGGACACCAATTCCAGTCTCCCTCACTCACTCTGAGTCATCCTCACTGTCCAACACCGGCGGTTCACACAAATCACCCCGGTATTCATTCCATGCCCCCCCTATTTGGGTCCATTTCCGAGGGCATTTCCGGTTCAGATATACAGCTCGCTCCGCCAACATTGCGGAGTATAAGTCCTTGCACCAAACTTTTTCCCATTTTAAAAGTGGCGCACCGCCGGCGCAAGGCCTTCATAAATAAGGTCCCTAGTTCCTAGCCGGGGGGGGTGGTACACAAGGCACTATAAAACCTGTTTCCACTATCATTATAATATGATTTCTTCCTTTGTGTTTTATGGAATTGTAACAATGCTGATCATATTATTTTTAATCATATGCCTGCTTATTTTAGTAAAAATATTGCATCCTATAGCAAGACGTTAAAATAAACATTTTAAACTTTTCTGTGTCTTAAATTACTCATATTGTGGACTGGTACGAGAATAAAACGAAAGAGTGTTCTTGATTTACACCATTCATGAGAGTATCCTAAGTCGCATGTTCTGGGTTGTCTAATCATTGGTAACTTTGCTATGGGACGAAGAGCTAATAAGACACTGATGGTAGTCGGTTAGGGGTTCTAGGTACTGAGGTGAGTTTTTTGGTACACCACAATTCACTGAAGTCCTGGGTCTCTTTGCACAGTTTTGTGTATGAGCCGAATCCCCGCAACATGGCACACCTAACGATGTGGTCTTATATTTGAGACTCTTGAGTAGTGCTTATAACAGTCCACAACACCCTCACTACTGTTTCCGGTTGACGGTGGTGACGGTTTAACCTACCTATATGGTTTAAGTATAGGTTTATTCAAGCTTAATATTTTACAAATTTGTGTTTTCAATCCTGTGTCCTGATGGGTGACGTTGACATCCCTCCGCATTGTTCGCAATCATTTGCAGATGTTTGGCGTCCCCTTGGAAGGTATGGCGGTTCTTTTTGTGGTGAGTGCTGAAGCTGCATACCTGTTTGAGCTTTCAACTCATGGGTAACCTTCCCTGCTGTGAATGCAGCTAGCAGTACATTTCATATTTACACTCACACTGCTGTGCCCATGGAGTATACACCATACAGGACACGGCAGATTCCAATTTCTGCTTGGCAGCATAGAGTTTGGTTTAAAGACGCCCTTGCCCACTCGGTAACGGCGGTTTGGTTAGGTCCTTTGTCAATTCCAGGGGCCACTTGGCCGGTTCTGGCTGGGTTTACACCGCATCCGCGTTATCAGACTGTCACTATAGCTGAGTTACATATACTCTACGCCACCTTAGTTGGAGTGCATCGGACTCTAGTGCAATACATTTCCCGAAATGTCCAGGTAGGGGCACCTGGTGCTGCGGCACAACCAGTTGACCCGGCCGGGATGAAAATTAATCCCGTCATGGTGAATTCGGGTATGGGCAAGCGCCCCCAAGATAAGGATGATAAGGATGATATGCTTGCTGAGATATTTGACCAACTGGAAGCAGTAATTCCTAACACGACTCCTGTTGAGAAACACAGGATTTTGACCATTAGTTTACGGAAATACTTAGTACCAGGGGTAACAGATTGAGATACCTGGGGTAAAATAGTTTGGGCAGTCTACGCTAAGTGCTTCGGCACACCATCCATGGCTGTCTTACCCTTCGTGATCAAGCGAGTTTAGGATCAACACGGTCCAGAGGTGGCTGTTGTATTGGGGATAGGACTCATTGGAGTGTTTGACGTAGTTTCCGATCTGGTCCTTGCTAATGTCAAGGGTGATGTGGTGAACTTCCAAGTGTCTAATGATTTATGCGATGTCCCTTATGCCGATAAACTCCGACAGTTACCGAAAATCATTGCGAAGGCTTATAAGACCAATGGCCGCAATAGTTTGGGTGTTAATCCTTTTGCTAAGACAACAGCACAACCGCAAACTCAGATGGCGAAGTCTGCTAAAGACGACAGTACCCCTTTTTCTAAAAAGAATTGGAACAATAAAAAGCAGGGAAAGCAGCAGCAGAAAGAAGCGTTGCATCCTGCATCACCAATACCTGTGTCTACTGGGCACCCTTATGATTTGCGCTACCGCACTAGTATTTAGTCACCTGATCATTTTCAGGTTCCTGATCACCATTCTCCCCGTTCTTTGCAGGAAACATCGGTCTCACAAACCGGTGGAGGAGAATGCGGCAGAGACCTGGGGCACCACAAGGTCATGAACAACCCCACCAGATGGAAGGTAAAGGCAAGCAGGACGACTTTCAACATCAGCGCCCCCAGTTTCAGAAGGTTGCCCCTTTAACAGCAAGGTATGCCACGGATAGTGAGAACACAGCTTCGGAACCTGACATGGTGCTGACTCTCCTAGACTTTGTAACAAAGGGGAGTTTGGTCCTGGGACAGAGGGTCAGCTGGACCTTATAATACTGAAAAACAGAAGCAATGCTGGCCCTCAAGATGATTTTACCTCGTAATTTATGAGAATACAAACAAGGGAAAAACCTTTTGTTTGTATGGGTTATTTTATTTAAACCCTTTCTGTCAATTTTTAATCATTTTGAAAAACATTTCAAGGGTAAGAAAAAACACTAGTGACAAACATTTACAATATTTACAACTATCATACATACGAAATATCATACAATAATCACAGAATAACATACATACAAATGAATCCACAAATTATATACAAGCTTCTCTAACAAGAGAAAACAATAATTCGACCATCACAAATAATTAATCTTTGCGAAGATTCAAATCATTAGAATGCCCCACCAGGGTCAAAGAACAGAAACAGGCAACAGAAATTTAAATTGAAACTCTTCAATCAGTTAAGTTTGAGAAATAACTCAAAGCTTTACTACATCAAAAATTGCCTATTTGCCGTTTTGCCGACGCGTTTCGAATCTGGATGCAATCTCAGATTCTCTTCAGGGCTCTGTCAATGTGGTATTCTACAAAAAGAAAGGAAGCTTGCTTTAACCACCATTCTTTAAAAAAATTGAGTACCCCCTCAGGACAGAAAGTCACAGGGTTTTACCTTTTCGTGTGGATAACGCGGTCATAAATTACGAGGTAAAATCATCTTGAGGGCCAGCATTGCTTCTGTTTTTCAGACTCTCCTAGACAGCACAGTGGAAATTACAGTAGTGCGGCAAGCACTGCGTCCATATCTGCAGGTGACAGCAACTGACACGTTCATCACTGTAGAAACAGCTGACACTAGAGTGGCTTCCCCGACAGACTATTTGAAATAGTCCTCTTAATTGAAGGTGACATACAGTGTTAAATTATAGGGATTTTTTGGGAAAATCTGACCTCTACATATGACATTTTGTTAGCAGAGGCCGATTGGCCCCCGCCCTTCGTTCTGGCCGCTCCAAGAGGGGAGGAAGTGATCCTCCCTAGTTACGCACACACTGTGCCGAAGGAGCAGGCGCTGAATTTTGCAGAGGAGTGGGCTAAGGTGCTTGCACCGCTTTGTACCATACTTAATGTGGATGGGACAAACTTTCGCCCAGTCATGAGTTTCCATTGCGGTCTATGCCCCAGCCTCTACCCCAATATCCCAGGCGACGTGAAATGAAAGCCCCTGTTGCGGACATCCTTGAACGATTAGAATATCAAGGTGTGACAGAGACATGTGTGTCACCGATGAATAATCCTCTTTTTACTGTGACCAAGCCTGATCGATCGTACTGCCTAGTTTTGGATTACCGGCATTTGAACTCTCATTATCGTACCTGCGCGGTATAAAATACTCACAGTTATGCTCTAGTGGATAGTCTTGTGCGTAAACGGTTTAAGACTACACTTGACATATCCAATGGCTTTTTTAGCCATAACCTTTCTTCACTTAGTCAATGGTCAGCGTTCACCTGTGGCAGCAAACAAAAACAGTTCAGAAGATTGGCTATAGGCTATAAAAATAGGTCAGGCGTCTTTGCCGCCCGCATAGTCTCTCTTTTAGAGGGACTTGACCCTGATGCGTGCTCGTATGTTGATGACATTTATCTCACAGACGATGAATTATGGCCGCTTCTGTGTCGTGTTGATCGCATCATTTGTATGTTTGCGGACTTCGGTCACAAATTTAACTTTGCAAAGTCACACATTTTATGAGTACACTGTGTTGTTCCTGGGCTATGAGCTCAACAATAAAGGTCAAGGTTTGGCACCTCACTTCTTGGAGAAATGCGCACAGTTGCGTGCTCCTACAACTCTGAAGAGACTACAATGTATAATGGGTTTTCTGAATTTCGGCGTACTTACATTCCTGAATATGCCCAGCGTATCAAGTCGCTTTATGCCTTGATACAACCAACTTTTGCCAAATCTTGCTGACTGCCTGAACATTCAGCTATACTACTATCTTTGCAGTCTAATCTGCTAGCATCTAAGTTCTTACTGACTCGTGACAACCACACCAACCTGGTAATCTGAATTGTGCCGGGAGCAGTGGGTTTCACGTACCTGACGTTTGATGAAGGTGACACAGTGCCTATTGCTTACAAGTCACACTTGTACACTTCGGCTGAAATGCGATTTTTTCACTGTGGAAAAGGTTTTGACTGCAGTGCAGATGGCGATTCTAAAGGAATGAGCGCTGTCACAGGAGAAACGCATGATGGTTGTTACCCTGTATTCTTGCCTTTAAGCAGTGACGAAAGCCAGTGTACTAAATTCAAAAGCTTTGTATCCTCATTGGATACAAGGGGCCACTTCGCTGAAATCTCTGGATGTCACCTTTATTTTGGATTCCTCTTTGCAAACTCAGGAGTAGTTGCAGTATGAATTCAGTCATCCGGCTTCTCTGACAATGCGCCCACTGGAGGATTTCCAATGTATCATTACACTGACGGATCGGCGCAACCGGCGACATTATCAAAGCATGCTTATTCAACAGCCTGCGCAATAGTGGTGGGTACGATGGTGAATGGAGAGTTCAAGTCCGATGTCGTGCATACACAGACATTAGGGGACTGTACAGCCCAATTAGCTGAGCTCCATGCTCTGGTGCTTGCACTGGAGTATGCTAACCGTTGTGTGACTACTCTAATTGTAAGTGACTCTTACTACTGTGTTCAGTCTTACAATGACAATTTATTCTTTTGGACTCAAAATGAATTTCGTGATTCTAAAGGTAGCACAATCAAACACAAAATGCTATGGGTTCGAGTGGCTGAGCTTAAAGAACGGCTGCCGCTCGTGTTTGTAATTCATACTCTTGGTCATCAGCACGTAGGGGTACACACTGTTGGTAACAGTCTTGCTGATGAGGCAGCAAAGACAGCAGTAGTGACATATGTAGTAGCAGCAGTTATACGTTCCAAAAGTAAGATTAATGATGACATCTTGGCAGCCATTGCTGCAACAGAGAAGAGAGGTAATTACCCTAGAGGCTTCCCTTCTAAATACTGTTATCATTTAAGTCCTGATAAAGTTCCCTATATGAGAATTAATGACATTGGTGACAGATTGATTCCCAACGCGGACCGCAGGCAAACGTTGATAACAGCCGCTCATGAGAGTAAGGCCTCGGCTCATGCTGGCATTTCAGCGACTGTATCTCTTTAAAAGACAAACATGTGACTATGTCCTGACTTGTGACATTTGCCAGCAGATCAGATATGCAACGGCTGCCCGCCCGCCCCACACACAGTTGTACATATCTAATAAACCACTTGGGTGTGTTTCTTTAGATCAATGCGGTCCTTTCTCCTGCGTATAAGTACAGCTTAGTTGCGGTGGATTCATACACACGCTTTATTTGGCTCTGGCCGCAACGAAGTGCTGATGCCCGAACTGTCATAGGGGATTTGCGTGTCTTTGTGGGAATTATTGCATGTGGGACCCTTCATTCGGACCAGGATCCAGCGTTCGCCTCTAAGGCTTAGAAGGATGCCATGGGTTCAATAGGGGTCCAAGTCAAATTTTCATCTCCATACAGACCAGAGGGTAATAGTGTTGTGGAGCGGAAGAACCGTGACTTAAAGCAATCCTTGACAGCTAGGGTTTTAAGAACTGGCAGGAACTGGCTGGCCCATCTCCATAGGGTTCAACGTGCTCTTAATAATCTCCTAGAAGGTCTCTTGGTGGGTGGACCCCATACGAAATGCTAATTGGCATAAAAATGTTTGTCGCCGGACCTTGAGGGGCTAGACATGATGGTGTCTGCGAACCATTTGACATAGATGATCATTCTGCTGTGTTACAGAACGTACAAAATACCTGTGACAGTCTTGCAAAGGAACACTTGCCCTCCACAACTGATGCTACGTTTCAGATTCCGTTAGTTGGCTGGCTACCCCGAGTCGGTGACCTGGTCCGTGTGAAGGTGGAGAACAAGAAGGAGTTCGGCCCCTCATATCGAGCACCAGTACCTGTACTTGGAGTGCAGGGCACGAGAACAATCATTTTACCTCAACTTCCTGGTCACAAGGATAACAGGTACATCTCTACTGATGATGTCAAACTACACTGAGTGGCCAATTCTTCCTACTATGACACCGACGGTCTCTTGTCCAGCGATGCTGAGAAATTATGTTTTGGCTCCGGTTGCTACCAACAGGCCTCACGTTGTCATTGAGATGCATACAGTTACTAATTCTTTATTTAATCCACTGGCTGGTGATCCCTATGATGATACGGAGTATACTTATCCCACAGATGTGTGGTTGCCTGATGTGGAAACAAGTGCTGTTTATCAGTGTTCATTTGACACTGACTCTACCACATCAAAGTCCCAAATCAAAAGTTTCTGTGTTTGTTGTTTGGTTTAAAAGACATTTTTGTATACCCCCTTGGACTCACATTTGGCTGGTGCTTTTTTCAATTTTCTTGTTCATGGCAATTGGATTTGTAGTTGTATTTTTTCATCTAGTAAATGGACATTATGTTAAATAAAGACCTACAATTAGGTTAATTGATGGAATTTTGGCACCCCACTCCTCGTCTCACAGAATGAAGAGGGACCAGACGTTTGTGAACATGACAGCTTGGCCTCTATTAGATGGGATTGTGTGGAATACTGTTAAATTTCAAATCCATGGCCCTACAGAGGTTATAAATGTTCCCAATGTGCTTCATGTTTCAATGGGGGATGTTGTAAAACAAAACATTCGCTCCGATGTTTGGGATGTCCAAGTCGTAGAGGCTCTAATCTCTGATTTGAAATATTATGCTGCTTTTGATGCTGAAGTTTTGTATTTGGACTCCGCCAATTATGCAGACCTATTCTGCTACCAACATTATGGCAATCATTTTCTGCATAAGGCAAACCCATTTAGAAATGTGGTTAATTACAAACAAGGGGAACAATGTCCGGCTCCTGTTGAAGGCAGCTCAAAAACTCTTTTGAAAAAGTTTACATATTTTACTGATTTTGATCAAACCAATCCTAAAGGATTTTATTTTAAGATGACTGCTAGGTCCTCTTCCAAAGTTAGATTCACCCATACTAAGTTATTGTATTCAAAGTCCTTTATCGATCAATTGGCAATAGGGGGCTATGAGCTGTGGAAAGATACTATTGATCTTAAATCTGTTTGGGGTTCTAAACACTGGCAAGTGCAAGGCACTGAGGCTTTGCATCGTGCATGTCTCATCCCGAATCATATGTTGTTTTTGAATTCGACTATTTCACAAACCACTTGCTTTGGATTGGCCACATCTAAAAATGTAAATGGCCCTATCATTCCTAATTTGGGAAAATACCCTTCATGGTACAATCACACTGATAGGTCCATGTATGACTTACAATCCCTGTTACTAAATTCCTCCTTTAATATTTCCAGCTTGGATCCCCAAGGTTGGTTACTATGGCAGAAAAGTTCAGATTCATGCCAACATCGGTTTCTGGGTCTGGCCCCTGGCTTTACACAGGTTAGGGTGGATCCCCGTTTTGAAAGCGACCATTCTGTTGCTACCAATTCAGTAGGCAAATTATGTCAGAACTGGCTTAAACATTGCACTATAGCGTCAGTTAAACTTCATTTGTTCAAATTGACTGACGATGTTGATTTGAATGACTTTGTTAAAGGCCCTGTAGGAGGCAGGTCAAAAAGATATATGCTATTTACAACATTTGGAAACTGTCTCAAATTGCAGCTGCTTCTAGATTACAGGCTATTGATCAAGCCAATTTAGAAAAAGTGCTTGCAGTTGTTGATAATAGCATTAACACCCTTTCTTCCCGAATATACACATTAGATAATATTGTTTCATCTGTTGTTGATATTGTGAGGGATGAAGTGTCTGTTTTGTACCATGGTCAAAATCATTTCCATTCCATTATGCAGTTTGCCGGGACTTTGAAAACTTTAAAAGCTGGTTACATTCTGTGGGGCTACATGAACATATCCTCTCTGTTTTTACCATTTAATTTGACTGAAAAACAACAGTTTATCTCTATGAAGGATGATGTGTATTCACTTTTGCATATTGAAAAGTTGGAACCGTTACCTTTTTCTGTTGCAAAATCCACTTCAGCTGTTTGGCTAATTCATGGGTTAATAACATTGCCTTTCCCCCTGTTCACGTCCAACTCATGCATGAAACACTATGCCATAGGCAGATATGAACCATTGGGTAGTGCCTATCTCCATGAAGTTTGGTCTCTGCCATTCACCTACATGTGCCTGAGGGAGGGTAAAGAGGTTTATTTAAAAGGGGAAGAGTGTACTTCTACACCTGATCACTCATTGGTTTGCAAGAACATACAATTGCACGGCTCTTGCAACTCAGACACCCCAAATTTAGCTTGTATCTTAAAGGGTAACCAGTCCCAGCTCTAACACCGACGTTGCTGGCTAACGGTAGCTATTTCATTTTTAATAATAAAGATTGCTGCGGTATGCTGGCAGGGATTCAGTACATTATGACCGTCTCCCGGCATATAGTCTGTTGTAAAAATTAGTTTTTTCTGCCCCTGCATGTGAAGCTCGATGTGTCTATTTGGCCTTCCATTCCTTCCTTGAAAGCAGAGTTCAACAAGATGAGTCGAATAAGGGCTTTATTGTCCCAGAAAGCAGTTGCCCTTACTTCTTACCGAGAAACATTCGTCCTTCTTGTGGCTAACACCCGCACTGAAGTACATGCGCTTTTAAATACTAATCTCTCACTTCATTTTGGCACTTTGATTCACATAATATTCAATGCCTCATCAACCACAGGCTTGGCACATTTTTTTAAAGTAGTGAGCTCTGGCCTTGTGACCTCATTCCAAACTGTTTTTGGTGTGATACTGACATTTTTTCATTCAATTTTTTCTAGTCTCTCTGATGGTGCTAGAGGCTCCAGCTGTCAATGAACATGTATGCCCCTTCACGTTTTTGAATTGGATGGCTGAAATGTTTTCTGATGATAACAATGACTTCCTCTTGGAGGCTGTTGCAACTTACTGTGCCTATACACTGTTGGATTGATTTGGCATTTGTCAAGCTCCATCCGTACTGTACTCGACAACATTTTTGACAAATTATTTCCCATTTACATTATGGGCAATATAACGCCCCTTTTTTTTTCTCTCCTTGCTACTGTGAAATATTAACTTCCAAGTATCCATTTTGACATATTTTTGAACTTTGGTTCTGTCTCAATCAAACTTGAACTCTGCGTTCCCAAAGTACATCGCTTCTTGTACGTATTCCGATCAGGGAGGGTGTAGTATGGCTAGGGCCTTCCCTGCACACATTAATATGTTAGCATAAGCCTATTAGAAGTTAAACGCCATTTTGCCACTTTGCAGCTTTTGCACACAACACTACATGTAACTGTTGTTGTAAGTTAGACTTCTGGATTTTTCCGCGCATGAGAACAGCTTGTTTTTAACATCCCTAGACCTACATCGCGACCTCAGTCTGTACACTGTGTGCAGAAGTCTTCAAGGTCACCATAACAATGTATTCTGTTATTCAGGTTGATCGGCCCCCGCTCTAGACATAACACGAACACAGCTGCAGCTAATTAAAATTCTAGCACCTTTATTCAATCAATCAAAATTTAGTTTATGAAATGAAATGAAATGAAAAGCGTCTTATAATGCGCAACTAAGCCCGAGGGCGTCAAGGCGCCTAACACAATAATATGAAAAAAAAAGGCAAAGTATCTACGGGTACACCTTTGCGAACAACCAGGTTTTCAGTGCTTTACGAAAAGCAAAGACGGAAACCTGAGATTTTATGTCGCATGGAAGAGTATTCCATAACTTAGGGGCAATTGAAGAAAAAGCCCTTCCGCCCCATCTGCTCTTACGGAAACGAGGGACCACCAGCAAGTTCTTAGCGGAGGAACGTAGAGGTCTGCTTGGAACATAAGGTAGCAACAGTTTCTTGACCCCTTCTGCACCCTTCCCAGAGAGTGCGCTATGTGTCAAGCAAAGCGTTTTGAACGCGATCCTCGCTTCAATGGGAAGCCAGTGTAGAGCCTTCCTGGCTGCCGTTGATGAAGCCAATCTAGGCGCGTCAAGGACAAATTTGGCCGCCGCATTCTGAGCAGTCTGAAGACGCTGGATTAGGCTCTTGTTCATGCGATGTAGAGGGCGTTACAGTAATCCAGTCGTGATGCGACGAGTGCTACCACCACTTGCTTCCGCGCCTGAGGGGACAGATAATGTTTTATTTTACGCAGTATTTTAATAACGCCCCAACAGGTGGCGACAGTTCTATTAACCTGCAGGGTCATAGAAAGGGCAGGTTCAATCAGCACTCCCAAGTTCCGCGCTGATTCCTAAGGAGTGGGACAAGACCCCAACAAGGGCGGCCACCATTCTGGTGACCAGATGTTGTTGTTAGAGCCAAACACAAAGATCTCAGTCTTTTCCCCGTTCAACTTTAGCGAATTGTAAATCATCCACTGGGACACTGCTTGCATGCAGTTCCTAAAGTTGGCCGGGGAAGGGTCTCCAGAGTGGGAGAGGGACACCAAGATCTGTGTGTCATCCGCATAGGAGACTACCTCCTTCCCGAACGATCTAATTAACCTGGCAAGCGGGGTCACGTAGATGTTAAACAGGGTCAGACTTAATGCCGACCCCTGTGCGACCCCACATTGCACAGGTAGGGATGGAGATAGAAACTCTCCCATCTTGACCCTCTGAACCCTCTGGTCTAAAAGGAGGCAAGCAGATTCAAAGCCGCCCCTTCCACCCCTATCTCCCTCAGGCGAGATGTTAAAACCGAGGGAGAAAGGGTATCGAAGGCGGCTGTGAGGTCCAGGAGGACCAGGACGGTGGAATGTCCCCGATCTACCTCCATACGGATGTTATTCAGTACGACCATGAGGGCTGACTCGGTGCTATGGTGTCTCCTAAAACCATGTTGGGATAGATCTAAAAGACCCGAGGAATCAAGAAATGCCGTCAGATGATAATTCAGGTGCGTCTCCAGCATCTTTGCCGGCGCAGGAAGCAAGGAAATAGGGCGGTAGTTCTTAAACACCTCAGGATCTAGAGTAGGCTTCTTCAAAAGTGGCTTAACCACCGCGCTCTTCCATTGAGATGGAAAAACGCCTTCACTCATGGCCCTATTCATTATCTCAAGCAGGGGGGGAAGAAGAGGGTCTCTGCACTCCTTCAAGACTTTAAGGGGGCAGGGGTCAAATGGAGAGCCCGACCTTGTCTTGTTTAGAAGCAGGTCAAGCTCCTTCTGGGACAGCAACGGAAACTCTGACAGATTTTTCGAGGTGTTGGAGAAACAGGGACAGGCGGAGGCGGGGTAACAGATCTTTGTAATTCAAGATCCCTATATATGGCCGCGATCTTTGAGTGAAAGAATCCTGCAATCTTATTGCAGAATTCCTGGGTGCTTGCTACGGGATCCTGCATCTGAAGCGTAGACAACGAATTCACTATTTTAAAAAGATCCCTAGGTGAGAAGAGAAACATTGTCAGGTTGGCAAAGTACTCTTGCTTAACTCTGATAATCTCAAGCTTATACTCCTTGAGGAGCCTTTTATTTTTTCCCTCTCCTCAAGATTCCAGCTCGTCCGCAAGAGCCTCTCTTGCTTCTTTATTATTACCATTTGGTCTTTAAACTACATATACCATCATAACACAGCTAAAAGTACAATTATTAAAAATTTTAAAACAACCTCAAACCAAAATTCATAATTTCTCATAAAACTTGTTTTTGTAGTATCATGCTGTACGCTAAGACCGAAATGCCTAAAAATTCAGTATTTGAAAGATACATATTATAATTACGATCATTCAATTTGACTCTGATTGTCCCTCCATGGACCCTTCTTTCCATTTCCTCAATGCATGAGAAATCTCAATATTGGACTTAGAATGTACAGTAACATTGGATAATAACAGTTTATATACAAGGGCGGCTTTGGGTCTATGTGTTGAAAATAAAGGGTATAGAGACGAGGAGGGAGTTAAGAAAGGTGACACAAGTGGAAGGGAAAAAGTATTTAAGTGAGATTATATGGCAATAATAATGATACTGAATACACTTAGAAAAGAATCAGATAACTGATAGAGTGTTTGTAACTCATGAAAGGGGATAATAGAGAAATTATGGAGAAATTGATCAACATAAAAGAAATCCTTTTCCTTCCAATATTTGTAGTAAAAAGATTTGCGTTTATATTTAAGAAATTTATTATACCATACAATAGAGGATAAAAAACATTGAAGCGGAGTAAAATCTTTAGAGAATGTATTATAGAGTAACGTTTGGGAGTATTTTAAAACAGGATTTGTGGACAAAAAAGAGCAATTAGACATAAAAATAATGTGTTGGAAAGAAAAGTCTTTTAATAAGGAATGTTCAAAAAGCATCCATCTAGGAACAGGAGTATCTAAAAAATCATAAGCTAATAAAAAAGATTGTTTAATCAGAAAAGCTGAGTGATAAGCTCTAAAGTTAGGAAAGCGAACACCGCCTTCGTTTTTAGGTCGAATGAGTTTGTGTAGGGCAATATGTGGGTGTTTATTGTTCCACAAAAATTTTACACAAATAGAATTTATACGAGAAAAATAGACATTATGGATTTTAATAGGAAGCATAGACACTGTGTACAACACGTGAGAAGCAATCATCATTTTGATAGAATCCAATCTACCCCACCATGAAAGATATAAGGGAGACCATGTAAGGAGGAGGGATTGTATTTTCTTCAATAATGTGTTAAATGTGAATTTAATTGTGTCAGTTAGGGATGATGAAAACCAAATCCCAAGGTATTTAATTTTGGATGGACACCAAGCAAAATCAGTATCATTAAACATATATTGGTAACAAATAGAATTTAAAGGTAGAACTTCTGTTTTTGATAAATTAAGTTTATAGCCAGAAATAGAGGAATATAGTCGGACTTCATTCATAAAATGTGGAATGGATTCAACAGGGTTAGACATATAAATCAGGATATCATCTGCATAGGCAGATACTTTAGTCTCGACAGAGGAAAGCTTAAAACCAGTTATCTGAGAACTAGACCGAATATGTTCCAAAAAAGGTTCAAGGCATAGGATAAATAATAAAGGAAAGAGAGGGCAACCTTGCCTTGTACCTCTAGATAAAGAAAAATACCTTGAAAAATGGTTATTAATAAAAATACTGGTTCGGTACAGGAGTATAGGAGTTTAATATATGAAATAAAAGAGGGCCTAAAACCAAACCATTGGAGAGTTTGAAACATAAATTGCTAATTGCTACGGTCAAATGATTTCTCAGCATCTAAAGATAGGGCTGCAAGTGGGTCTTTACATTTTGTGCCATGGGAAATAATATTAGAAAACATTCGAGCATTGTCAGAAGCTAGCCTACCTTTCACAAATCCTACTTGGTCAGTTTTAATCAAAACGGAATAATGCTATCGAGGCGGAAGATAAGAACCTTAGCAAAAAATTTGCAATCATAATTAATTAGTGATATAGGACGATAATTTTCACATCCATAAATGCCTGATTGGAAAGGGTCCTGGTTACCTCACTGAAAAATTCATCCCCTATGTGCCGTCTAGACACCTGAGATCAGGAGATCAGGAATTGCTATGTGTTCCCAGGGCCATGAAGGCAAGAAAGGGGGGAAGGGCCCTATCGGTAGCTGGCCCAAAGTTGTGGAACCAACTCCCGAAGGAAATTAGAGTATGTAGGGATCACTTCCCTTTCAGAAAAAAACTCAAAACGTTCCTCTTTAATTTCTAGTTGGCCTTGTGCCTATTTACTAAATTATGACCAGTTTCTGTTCTTTAGTTGCTGCCAAAGGCGCGGAGATACTCCTTCGGGAGTCGATTCACAGCGCCATACAAACATGCAAATAAATAAATACAATAAGAATGGTCTTTGTCGGGTTTAGGTATAATGATAATTAAAGCGTCTATAAAAGACCCAGAAGGTTTAGCATCACCAATAAAAGAATTAAAAAGTTGTAACAATTTGGGGGCAAAAATAGATTTAAAGGTAGAATAAAATTCAACAGGTAACCCATCAGGGCCAGGTGCCTTCGATTTCTTCAAAGAGTGGATGGCATTGATCACCCCCTGAAGAGTAATATCTTTCTCCAATCCTTCAAATTCATCAGGAAGAGATGGTGGTGAAGGGAGACCAGAAAAATAGGTGTTTAAATTTTGAGTAGAGGGAACGTGTCATCAGAATAAAGAGATTGATAATATTTATGAAAAACTTCAGCAATATCTTCATCTGATGAGACTAATGTATTAGTAGATTCATTGAGAATAGGGCCAATGGACTTACGTTCAGACTTAACTTTTAAGTAGTTTGCTAGCATCTTTCCCGCTTTATTTTGACCTCCATGGTATTTGGATTTAATTTTAAGCAGAATGTTACATGCTTCAATAGTTGCTAGTTTATTAAGTTCAGTCTTTGCTACAATTAAATCGTGAAGGGTCACCGAGGATTTAGAGGTAAAATATTTATGTTCTAAGTCCTTAATCTTTTGCAATTGATCCTCATATTTATGTCTGGTGACCTTCTTCTTTTTGGATACATAAGAGATGGTGAAGGCACGTAGGGCAGCTTTAAAAGCATCCCAGTTATTAAGAACAGAAGTGTCTAATGGATTATTAAAAGTAAAGAATTCATTAATAAAGGTGGTGACATCTTTGATAAAAACAGTATCAGATAATAGGAAAGTATTAAGTTTCCAACGGCTACATTTGAAAGAAGTACGGGAAAGATCCATAGCAGCATAAACAGGTGTATGGTCAGAAATAAAAATAGATCCAATTTCGGATTTTTGAATAGAGGGAAGTAGGGACTTACTAACCAAAATGTAATCAATCCTAGAATGAGTGTGATGCATATTTGAGAAAAAAGTGTGTTTTGAAGCACATCAGGGTTACAGGTTTTCCAAACATCATATAACGGACGAGAGGCAATGGCTGATTGAAAAGATTTATGAGATTTGTCAGGCTGAAATTTGCATTTAGACAATCTATCGCAATAAGGGTCTAGCCATTGGTTAAAGTCACCAGCAACAATAATATTAGGGCAGTTAATTGAAGAGAGAAGGATTTTAACATCACTCCAAAATTTGGGATCAGGTCTAACAGGACCATAAATGTTAGGCAAAACAAATGTTTTGTCTTGTATCACAATCTTAGCCATTACCCATCGACCATCATCATCATTTTGAGTAGACAAAATTTGAACTGGTAAGGCTTTATGAAACAAAATGGCAACACCTCCTTTTTTGTTAGATGCAGGAGAAAAAACAACTTGTCCCACCCACTGTCTTTTCAACTTTAGTGATTCCACATCTGTACAATGAGTTTCCTGGAGAAAAGCAATTTGGGAATTAAGTTTAGATAAATGTGACAGTACCTTTTGTCGCTTAACTGGATTTCCAAGACTTCGGACATTCCACGTAACAAAATTACACATAATGGGGGGTTGGGAGGATGGATGACATGTTGAGTAGATACACTTCAAGGAAGAGACTACAAAAAAGAACACACCGTACAAAAAGATTAGATAATGACAAACCGCAAAAAAGACCCACAATACTGGGGAACATTACAGCACAGAAAGAGATCAAGTGAGGAAAATAATGGTTAGTGAATGTTAAAGCAATAAGTGAGAGGAAATAAAAGGAGAGAGGAAGAGAGAGAGATAGAAGAAAGAAAGGGGAGAAAAGAGAGCGGGGAGAAGAATAAGTAAACAGATCAAGGAAAGACGTCCAGATCTGTAGAAGAAGAAGAAGACAAGAAATGGCAAGCATGGTAACGCCAAAGGGCACGGACCTCAGAAAAAGTCAGTGAAGATAGGAAAAAAAGGAACCTCGGAAAAGTAAAGAAGGAAGAAGAAAAACATTACACAGTTATATAAACATGAGAGAGGCATTTAGAATGACATTGCGGAATTAGAAAAGAGATCAGATATTCCATGAGGTGACAAATCCTGAAGGTAGAGTCTCAGTTTCCTGGAACATCAAAAGAACGTGTTCGACCATTATGTGTGATCTTGCAAAGACATGGATGGAGTCAACGTTTGCGTTTTACAGCTTTCAAAACCCGCATCAATTCAGTGAATTCCAAGAAAAGCATGATGATGCCACGTGGTTTAGAGGCATTAGGTGTTAGACAGCCCAACCGGTGTGCTCTCTGAATATTGAGAGGAGTTGTAGAAACCTGGATATGAAGACGTTCTGGAAGGAGTTTTTGTAGGAAAGATATCAGGACCTTCAATATTTTCTGGCAAACCATACAAGCGGAGGTTATTTTTTGATTACGATTTTCAAGGTCTTCCGCATGAAGTTTTAATTTATGAATTTCCTGTTCTAACAATGGTATCTTAGTAGTGACATCTTGAAGGTCACTGACATGTTGTTCCAAGTCCAATACTTTACCCTCCACAACAATCCATCTCTCTTCAATTTGGGTACGTTTTTCGTTGGTCGCAGTCATAAAAGGCTGGAGGCCACGACCTTCATCTAAGATAGAGTCTAAAACTTGATTTTGAGATGAATATATGGGAGAAGGGTGGTCAATTTTGTACCTCTTCGGTTTTGTACTGCTTACCGATGATCTAGCAGAATGAAGATCATTAGCCATGTTGATAGGCAAAAGAAAGCACCAAAAAGTGTAAGGCAAAACTTTGGATCGTACACCAATTGAAGTATAATAACCACAGCGTAATATTATGAAGATAGAAATCCGTTGAAAAATTCAATCAAAGCCTCCAGTCGAGACAAAATATACAGTAGTGACTAGAAGATGTATGCCAAGATCAACAAATGGAAAAGGGTATTTGCAAAAAGTATGAGGGTTATTTTAATGCCTCATATTGATGAGATAAGCCTTTATTTCTGCATGTTAGAATAACATAGAGACAGCAGTGTAGAGAAGACTGACATCTGCATAGGAAGGCCAATTTAGAAGAGTCATATGAGAAGGCAATGTATTCCAGAATGACAGACAAAAATTCCAGGGAGATATTAGGTTTCACTTCCAATGCAGAGCGGTATAGAGTGATTAAAAAGCGCTATCCCAAGGAGCATACGGCAAGCACCACAGCAATAGAAAAATGCACTATGGAATTAGCTATGCGTTTCTTTGTAAGAGAGACATTCAAGTTGTTTTGAGGAAATTAGGCGCGGCAACCGAACATGGTGGCGCACACACTTAAAAAATATTACCATAGACCTTCTTCAAGATGAAAATTGGGTGCAACTTTATTAAAAGGGAGCATGCCAATGATAAGATTGAAGCAAACTTGAATGAAACGTGGGCTCAGCGACTTGAAATGGCGGTCGCTCATACCACATAGCCTACAGAATCACTGGCAGTCAAAATATTGCAGGAAATGAAGTTCAGAGCTATCAAAACCTGCATTTAGACATAGAAAAGCAAGCAGCATAAATGATAAATATATGATAGGAGCTGAAAATTTGAAAAAACTGTATTGAAAAATTGACAGGGTTCTCAGCACCACATAAGATACGTAAGCACCTTTGACAAAAAGAATAGCCACAAAAAGATATGCTGACTGATGTAATTATCACAAGCAGCCTAAAATGGCGGCCGCTCACATCCAAACATAAGGCATTATTCGATCTTCAGCCAAGAATAAGAAGTGAATTGAACCACCATGAAGTATATATCTGGAGAAGGAGATGCAGTGCAGCAAAAATGAGTAAAGGAGGCATACCGGTGGAAGTTGGTGCAGTTAGAGAAGACGGGGGCTCAGCGGTCATAAAATGGCGGCCGCCCACGTCGCATACCAAACGAAATCACCGGCTGTCCAACGATGCAGAAAGAGGACATGTGCGCCCCTGAAAACCTACTGGCTGATGAAGCGGATCATCCGAAGTCTGGGGGGATGATTCTTTGCCTCATAGGTATGGAATGAGGCTCAAAAAAACACGCAGCGAGTTCCGCGACACTGCGGAGCTCACGCAGGGTCCGCCATTGCTCTTCGGCGCATAAGGCATGCCCCTTTCCCAGTATCTTTAATCTCACTTTTTAGTCTGAGATGCTTCTCAGCGAATGGTACTCAAAATGATTGGGAAAACTGTTTTGATATTTCCCTTTAATTTAATTCTTATATCTAGAACCAGTTTAGGTCTGTGCTCATTTTTTACTTGTTTTCATACATCCGGTAATTCCGCCAATGAGGGTGTGCCAGGCTCCTCAGTAGTGTAGATAAATGCAAATACGGTGCACAAGGTGTAACAATTCTTTATGGGTTCCACAATTCCAAAAGACACAAAGGTGCATATTTATTAAAAAGTCATGCAGCACAATGGAGCATGCCACTTCTCTGCTCTGCGCTGTGTGACAAGGAAAGGGCAGGAATGCACTATGTTTACCATTATACAGTGTATTCCTCCTGTTTTCCAGCTCATGTGCACAATGTGCTGCCTAGCGCCAACGCAGGTACCCTTCCACCATGGTGCAAGGGTGCCTGCACTGTAGGCAGGATTTTTGTGTGCAGGAAGGGCCTCCTTCTTGCACAAAAACAATCCAGTGAGGCATTTTTCTTTTTTCCTTAAATAAATATGGTGCATGGTAAAAATTCTGTTTGTCTTGGGGTGTTGTATGGGGTCAGACTGTTTCTAACTGGGTGGTCTTACAAGCAATTCAAAAGTCAATTTCATCATGTTTTACGCACACAATAGCATTTATAGTCTGTGGCCTGAGTGCCTGTCTGGCAACATGTGCCTGTCTGCAGGTCCTGCTCAAACTGCTCTGTCTGCTATAGTCTGCATTCTCTTGCATAAGTCTTATGTCGGATTCTATACACCTACTACTTCCCTAGCCTGTAGGTTTTCCAGATTAGGGAAAGGTATATAGCGAGCCAATACGGGCCAGGTAGCACCATTATTACTTAGGGGACCTAATCTGACATTCTGATGTGTATGTAGAAATTGACAACCAACCAAACCAGGTTTGGTGTTCTTGGTATGTCAAAGGGGGGCTCCAAGTCTTGATATGCTTGGTATTGTATAGTAATGGCCAAAGCTTTGTTTGTGTGAAAATGTCAAGTATTGAAAATCATAGGGTTAACTTGCAAACATTCAAAGGCTTATGCAGCAGTTGCATCTACAACAAAAGATATTGCAAACCTTGCCCTGGAGGCATCTCTGTCTTTCATATATTCTGTAACTGCTGCCCTGTAAATTACTTCTATTGCAATATAAGCTGTTTGTAATGAACAGATTCAATAAGCATCTGAAGCATGTGATCTAAAATGCAGAAATCACATAAGGGGAAATACCATATTAAGAGACAAGATTGATAAACCTACAGTAAACCGTGGTTTCTTATATAACCTGAATAAGGTGACCAGTATTATTACAGTGGATGTTTTTGTGTGTAGTAATAATTGTTTTTGAGTGTATCATCCAAAACTTCTCAAAAACCAGATAACTAAAGCACATGGCTTAGAGTGCCCAATGGCACTATCTGCCTCCGTTGCCTCCAGAGCTGCAAGTTTCTTTTCTAACATAGTTCAAAGGTTCTTAGCATCCTAACACCCTAACGCTACCTTTAAGTGCTATGTTACATTTTAGGAGAAAATAGCTCAGTGTTGCAGCTTGCTGTTTTTAATTTTACCCATTGACCCCTCTGCTGGTGTCACAGGAAGTCTCACAATCAGTGTCCTCCTTGTTGAGAGTTTTGGTCACTATTGACATATGTATGTATCAGAACAGACTGACACCGAACTGGGCTAAGACGTCAGTCTCTGTGATAGGAGCACACCCTTTACTGAGGAAGATTGGTTCTCCTTGCATGACACCCACCATTTTGTATCATGCATCCCTTTGAAGAAGAATGTATAGTATGTGAAATATGTGACAGGATGCTGTCAAGTTGATCATCATAAGATTGGTCTATTCATTGTTCACATCTGATGCTGTTCCACACTAAATAGATTATCCTAATGCATACCCATCCTAAAGAAACCACATGTCGATCCCGAGGTCATAACAAACCACACTGATCCTTGGTTCATAACCGGCACAAACATTCCAGACAACTCACAGTTCCCTCTATACCCTTCCAGTCTTGTTTCAGACCCTTTGAAGGAGAAGGAGCTACACACCACAGAGGGCTAAAAATGTACCTTAATAATATCTTAATCCAGTTCTACCTATCTACATTCTTTGAGACAACGACCACAATAATCTTCTCTCTTGGTTGAAGACTTCTGGCTGAATTGAGTAGTCGCCACTTGTGTAATTTAGGCCATTTCTGTTTAAACCAAACCAAGCATGTGAAATGGGGTTCCCTGCTCTGCCAAATCAAGTAAACATTGCATTGTTCCCCATTACATTTCCAAATTTCAGGCCCTATGTAACAGCCTCATAGCTCCTCTGGTGACCATTACAACTTCTAAACATTATGATCATTTCCAAATTTGTATAAGGATGCCAAAGCATATGGCTAATGGCTGTGCTGTCAAAGACTGTCTCATCTATGTGCAATGAGTGAATGATCAAAAACGGGCACAAAAAGATCCCTCTTAATTTCGTTAAGGATGGGCAGAAATATGGGGGTGATCTTTAAATCGGAGATTTCCTGTATCCAGGAAATAAATAATTAGATGACAAATCTGTTGTTTTCACCTTTAATGTCTCCAATGAGTTCTCCTGCTCCTGCTAGCACTGCAAATAACTTTCATTAAAGTAGCCCTCTAATGCTTCGAATACTGCAACAGAGACTACATTGTACTTCCCCCCAAAACGATATGCAAATTTCAAAGTGAGCAAAACTTTGTGGACAGCGTCTTCACAGAGAAATAATGCTAATGGTCACATCCCACTTGCACTGATGTTTTTCCATTGAAATCAGTTTAACAAGAGTGTGAATTTCAAAGCACTTTGTTTTGAACAAGACAGTAATATGATAGAAAGAAAATAACAAGGCAGTCATAGCATAAACTAGAGTAGACATGTTCCTGCACAGCTCTGGTTCACCGTTGCAGGTATACAGCTAGTTTATTTTAGGAGCAAGATTTTGAATGTTCTGTATATTGCTAGATGCAATCTTTTGAAAATTGCCATAGTGAACAAATCAGAAATTCATAGTTAATGGGATCAGTAAAATCTGCAAAAATGAAAACCTGAAGCAGTTCCTGGAAAGTGGAGACATCATCTGCTTCCAAGAAACATAGGCCTTGTCCACCACTCCTTTGGCAGGGTACAATGAACATCAAGTCCCAGCCATAAAAAGGAATCTTTTTGGCCGTCCAGCTGGCGGTCTATCAGTTTTTATAAAACACGAGTGTGCCCTTACAAGAGGGAATCCTGGTTGCGCTTTCTTTGTTGCTGTCCCAACCTTAACAATGAACGCCGGCGACTGCTGCGCCTGTTCTGCCTCAATAAGTGTATAAAGTCATGCAGCGAAGCATCAGCCTTGTGTCTGTCAACCACCATCATCAAACTCGAACTCCCCCGGTCTGCAAGCTCTACAGATCAGCGGTTTGAGTCTCAATAAACATTCAATGCGCCTGTTGGTAATAAACTGTTACATCAACCCCGCACAGACCCTAATGAAAGATCAGCTGGACGCACTGGCACAAAACCTAGAAGATCTGTTAAATAAACACAAATTATATCAGGTCATTCTAGCTGGGGATTTTAACTTGAAAGATCTCGACAAAACAGAAACTCCCCCCGGGGATCAGGCAGGGCAGCTCCCCTGCACGATTTTCTCAACAATTACCAGCTGACATCAACCTACGCACTGAAAAAAGCTCGCTCAGCCGCCTGGCAGCCTCAGCCCACTTTTCGGGACGCTTCAAGAATTGATCACATCATGATTAGCGGAGAGTTGGCGGCCAGAATGGATGACTTCGAAGTTGAAGATCTGAAGGAAAGTGACCATAGGCCATTAAGAGCAGCATTTCAGTTGGACGTACCGCCTGCTACCATCTACCAACCCATTGGGGAGACAAGTGGGGAGGAGAAACACAGCGTCCTGCGGAGGATCAAGTGGTCAGACAAGACCGGCGGGGCACTTCAAACATGGTTAGGCCAGGCACAGGAAGGGAGTCTGCTCACAGAGCTCTCACCCAAAAAAGGATGGGAGAATATCATTGAGGACTTACAAATTAAGCTCGGGAACCCCAAATCCCAAAATTCTAAAACAAAAGGGCAATTCAGACCCGGAAGTACCTGTCCACACGACATACGAGAACATAAAAGACTTTTGGGTAAGACTCTCGCAGAAAAGAAAAGAGGGGGCAGCCAAACAGAGGAAGCGTTGATTGCTTCACTGAGGGCATCTTTAAGGAAGAAGCTATGGGAACACAAAAAAGCCAACATGGAAAGCAAATAGCTTAAAGTTTTCTCCTTGCTCAAACAAAAGAACCCAGCACAACTCTGGAGATATATAAACCAGCTGAGCAACCGAGGACCCTCAAGAGAAAATGGGGTTGCAGAAAAAGATTGGATGCAATATGTGAAGCAGTTATATGTAACAGCCTTCACCAACGGAGTCCTATCAAGTGATAGGGCGGAGCCGGCTGAGCAAGTCCAACTGGTTAGCATAAAGCCAGGAGTCACAACCTCGAGCCCAGGCAATGCCTCTATGGGTAACAGAACTCCGGCCGACGCCGATGACACCTTACCAACCTGGGAAAACATCCAACAGGTCATCAAAACTATCAAGAGCATAAGGAATGATGGGGCCCCGGGGCCTAACGGGATTCCAGCACCGGTCTTCAAACTGGCACCGGAGTAATGGGCAGCACTCCTAGCTCCGCTCTTCAATTACACCTTTTCGACCGCCATAACCCCCGAGTCTTGGAGGGGTTCCATACTGGTCCCAATTTTTAAAAAAGGACAACGCCTAAAGCCGTCGAACTACAGGCTCATTGCCTTGCTTGATCTGGAAGCCAAGGCATATGCTCGCCTACTACTGAAAGATTTGGAAAAGTGGGTTGAAGAGAGAAAGATAATACCCATGCACCAGATTGGCTTTAGGTCACAGGCATCAACAATGGACAACGTCCTGGAGCTAGCACACCTTCCAGCCCAGGCAACCTTAAAGAACCATCCTCCACTCTTTTGCTGCTTCGTGGATTATAGTACAGCCTTTGATAAAGTAGTCAGAAAACGATTATGGTGGAAATTAGAAAAGTGGGGCATTCCACTGAATCTTCTGAAGGCAATAAGGTCATTATACGAGGACACCTGGGTGCGGGTCAAAACAAGCGCCCGTACAGTTTCCCCCAAAATAACCACAGAGAATGGGTTGAAGCAAGGGTGCGTGCTGGCCCCCATCCTTTTCAACTTATATACAGCAGACCTGGGAGAGGTCCTAAAAGGAGCCAGTTTAGTAGCCCCAAGATTAGGAAGCGTGAGGCTCCCAGTCTTGCAGTATGCTGACGATACAGCTATATTGGACCATACGAAGGTGGGCCTACAAAGAGCATTAAATGCACTAAACAGCTTTAACATCACTAACAACCTGATAGTTAAATGAGGAAAAACCAAGGTCATCATTTTTGGGTCCTACCATCGGAAAAAGAATGTACAGTGGCAACTGAGAAAAGCTCAAATTAACTCGGTGGCTTCATACAACTACTTAGGGGTCTGGTTTACGGAACGGGCCAAGGCGAATGTACATCTAAATCAGCAGAGCTCTAAAGCCAACAAGGTTACACATTTATTAAGACAACTAAGCCAGCAATTAGCTATGGTCATCTTGCCTTCCCTGGGAAATTGGACGCTCTCCTCAATTCAGCTTAAGCCAAGGCATACAAGTCGGTGCTATACATACCGAGGACAGCAAGAAAAACTAGGCTAAGACAGGAGCTTAGCCTAGCAAGGCCAGACTTCATCTGACTGGGGGAGATTATAAAGCTATATCTAAGGACATTAAGGGTTCCGGCTAATTCCCTAAAAATAAATAAAATAATCACTTGAGATCTATCTTTGAGGGGCCAGGCTCGACATGGCACACTAGGCTGGGAAATGCAATCAAAGTACTGAAGATCGAGGAAGAAAGCATGCCGCGGCAGGACATCCCCCTGAATGCCTGGAAGAGAGCTGTTAACAAACAAGTGCACAAAATCTCCTTTGATCTCGACCATAAAACTCTCCACCGAAACTCTCATCTGGATTCATTAAACAATTCATACATGACAGGAAAAGCACAACCCTACCTAAGTGAGACCCTCACAACACAGGTCCGAAGCAAAATTTTAGTCATGAGGCTGACCATGCTTGGGATTCCAGACTTTAATCCCGTATGGGCCCGAAGAGGGGAACCCATAACTTGTAGACTGTGCCCCTACAAGAGGGAATCCTGCTTGCACTTTCTTTGCTGCTGTCCCAACCTTAACAATGAACGCCGGCGACTGCTGCGCCCGTTCTGCCTCAATAAGTGTATAAAGTCATGCAGCGAAGCATCAGCCTTGTGTCTGTCAACCACTAACACATTGGCCTTAGCGAGACTGGCGAAATGTGTTCATCAAATCAGGTTAGCCTTAAAAGTCGCTAACGAAAGTAGTATAACCCAGGGGAAGCCCACGGCAAACTCTGCGGACTAAAGCTGATGGGATCTTTTTACGATGCACCATTGACAGTGCCCCAGGCGTATGCCCCCCAAAGAGAGAAACGTCCCTTGTAAGACACAGAGGCCAGCTCAAGTGCTCACTGATGCAGACCAACCTCAGCGCACAAATGGGGGCTTCAGGAACAGGTCCACAAAAGTTGAGGAAAGACCAACTATGCCGGACTCAGACAGGGGTGCTGAATTTTTATTCAGTACAGAAGTACCACATTTTACTAAGCAAAGAAGTTTGTAATCACTGTTTTTAGTTTTTATACATGAATCGTTCTTTCTTTCTTCTTTTTTTTACTGTAATGATTTAAATTAATTGTACAGTTAGTAAAGTACATACATACATACAGTTAATGATAATGGGATTTTTCTATTCACATAATGCTCGTGAAATACCATGATAATACTGGGATTGAATGGTGAGGATAATGGGTTTTAAAGAATATTAATGTCATAAAATGACTGATAATTGAAGCATATTTATTCAAGCCTTACACAACTTCACTAGAATAGTTTTGGAAAAGCCTAATTTGGCAAGGTCATGTTAAAGGAAGCAGTTGGGATCAATTATTTCTAATTAGTATGCACTACATGGGTTGTTACTCAGCTGACTGTCACCCACAGTTGTGTTGCTGCTTCCCAGAGAATAGGTCTTCAAAGTGAGATCCACTACTTCAATTGATAAGCTTGAGCAGGAAAATAGGTTTCTGTCAGCTGGAGAACAACATCAGGAAATATGATAGTCCAAGACACACCCTATCGCTTCCCATTCCACTACCATTTGGTCACTGTGCTGCATTTATTTATAGCTTGTTCAGCAGCAACTGACTGGGAGTAGTAGACAGTTTTCATACTGTAAGGTATAATACAAAGGTTCAGCTGTACTTTCCATTGAAAAGGATTTTTTTTGATTTGTCAATATCTTTGATCCACATAAGGATCTACCCCAAAATCGGAAACTCCACAACGACTAACCTCTACAGGGGCCTCGGACACCAGCGAGAGGTTCGCCGCCTGGGCTCACGGAGGGCCATGAGATCAGCCCGCCCCGCCTGCCAACACTGGGGATACCCCGCCGAGCTCCGTGAATACCTGGGGGTGAGTGCGCGAGACTGACTAGAGACCCACATTGGCGCAATCGACCCAAGGCCCTGCCGGCCTAAAACGTACGCTGCCCAGCACAGTCCGCTGGACCCCCCCTGGCCCGCCTGCCGCCCTGACATAGGCCCGGCCCAGGAAAGGAACCTGCGGCACGATACCGAACACCTCCAGCGATCCAACCACACGAGGGCCCCAGGCGCTGCGAACGCCCACACCGAGAGAGCCCGTGGCGGTCTGTATCACCGCCCCATCCTACCTACTGGCACCAGAACCGCCCACCCCGGCTGGACAGACGCCGGTGGATCACCGAGCTGGGCCGTCACGAGGCCCACACAGACGCCGTCACCCCTGGGCCCGGCAGACCACCGCCGGACACCGCACGGCCCTATCTCCCGGGCCTCTGCACATGTCCACCTCACAGAAGACGTCACGGATCATCACCGGACCCACCTGGCAACGAGGGGCCTGGACCGCGTCACACGCACACTGAGGCCACATCGCATCGGCCCTCACTGATAGTCGGCCCGGCCCTGAGAGACTCTCCCGGCCCGGTGCAGACACGGAGATTTTACAACTCGCACCCCCCACCCCTACCGGGCTTGTGCCAGACAACGTAGACCCCCAGGCGACGCTAGGTGGCGCCTGGCATCGGCCGGCGGGGTGCGTCTTCCCGGGCCCAGTGGACGGACTCACCAGGAGAGGCCTACCGTTCCGGCCCGCCGGGCCGCCACGTGGCGCAGTCAGGAGGCGACCAGCAATCAGGTCTGACACGGCGCTGACCGCCACACCTGGGAGTGCTCATGACAGTTACTGCACTACCACCTTGTCCTCCCCAATCGGCTGCATAACACGGAACCCTGGAGCCCTGCGGTGGGGCGGCCTTCCCCCCCCCGCCTAAGGCCGCACGACATTCACCACAAGTGCGACAGAGGACCTGACCGGGAGACTCGCACGCACCGGTCCCTCCACCACGCATTGCGAGAACATACCCACCCGACTGACCAGCCGCAAAGACCTCCCACATGTCAGGGGGGACCAGGGCAAAGACTGGCACAGGAGGGACACTTGGCAAAGGGAAAATGGTGAAAACCGTAGAGGCGGACCAAACTGCATCCAAGCTGAACACTATGCTGGCAGCCATGGAGCGCCTGGAGGAATCCATGCAGCTGACCCGTACGTCGCTGGAGAACAGGATCGACAAGGTGGCCGTGGATCTGACACTTCTCCGGGCAGACCACAAGAAACTGACCGACCGCACCACGACCCTGGAGCGCACGATGGCGGAGACCACACCTAAACTGGCGCAGACGGACAGACACGTCCAGGACCTACTCAACCGGGTGGAGTTCCTTGAGGATAGGGCAGAAGACGCGGAAGGACGGGCCAGAAGGAACAACGTGCGCATAGTGGGCCTGCCGGAACGATGGGAACGGAGAGAGACGGCGGAACACATGGAGACCTGGCTCAGAGGGCTCCTACCAGAAGGCACGCTGTCGCCGCACTTTGTAGTGGAACGGGCACACAGAGTGCCATCCCGCCCACCCCCGGAAGGCTCCAACCCGAGGCCGATGCTCATGCGGGTGTTGAACTACCGCGACCGAGATGCCATCCTTCGTGAAACGCGGAGACTGTCAAATATACAGGTGGACAACGCCAAGGTGATGTTCTTCCCCGATTATACCATACAAGTTCAACGAAGACGTCAATCCTTCCTCGCGGTAAAGCAACGACTTAGACGCTTGGCTCTCAAATACTCGCTGTTGTTTCCGGCACGCCTCAGAGTGGTGGCAATGGACAAGACCCACTTCTTCGACACCCCGGAGGCGGCAATGGCATGGCTGGAATCGGGAATAGACACGAACCCTGGGCCCGTGCCGAGGGAACAGCGCCGGAATCGTGGCACTCGCAGGCGGAGGCAACGACACACCTCGAGGGCCGAGTCACCGACCATGGCAACGGAAATCGGCCCAACCCCGGAGCAAATTCAGAATGAACAACTGGAAGCCGTCCGCATAACTGCTGCGATCAGCGGGTCACAATCACCTATCCTGCTCTCCAACACCAGCCCACACTCACGCGGGAGCGAAAACGACGACTACATGTTCGGTCTGCCAGATGACTCGAACCCAGAGGGCCTACCTGACGTCACGCCCCAAACGTCAGATCTGATATCATAAGCAATCCTCCCCAACCCAGCCCTGGCTGGACCGACATGTCTCGCATAATGGACCAGTCAGCACACCCCCACGGATGGCCCGATCAGGGGCCCACATTGGCACTACTGGAGGCCCTGGCAGTCATAAATGTCACCTTCTCCGGGGTCTGTGCTTTGCTACCGAACACCCCCCCCCCCCCGCCCACCGGACTGCCGCGGAGCCGCCATGACACCGGGTGAGGGGCCGGGGCTATCCCACTGGAGCACCACCGGGATCATAACTTTGGAGGGGTGGACGGACCCCTAGAGGTGAGTGCCCCTCCCCCGGGGGTATACAAGATGTGATCCCGCCATGGGACCAACTGTCCGGGTCAAGTGACACTGGGAACCGGTCCTGGCTACAGACGCTATAACTGCCTCCTAGCGCCCTTTTGGCCCACTGCCCGTGGAAGGGGGCCGCTACAGCTCTTTGGGCGTACCGAACTACCTTGTTTAATTCAAGTGCTGTATTTCGTCATCCCCCCATTGAACTTACGGATTGATTGAGCTCGATAGAGCTTTTGGGCGATGACTTGTTTTGTTGTTGCCCTTTTGGTATTATGTTTATGTTCAAGTTCTACCTTTTGAGACTAGTGTTGGTACTGACCTGCTATTGCGTGCATCCTTGGGTCTGTGGGAGGGGGCGTGGGGTGACAATGCTCATTGTTCGCTGCTGCTGTGCGGGTGCGGGTGGGGCGGGCGGGGGGCTAGGGGGGGGGGTTGGGTGCTTGGCCGCAATCAGCACTGTGATGGCTACGTTTAAATTTTGTACCTGGAATGTTAGGGGCATGCACACACCCTCACGTAGATACCAGGTATATTCCTACCTTAAAAGGCATCAGTTCCAGATTGCACTGCTACAGGAGACACACCTAGTTGCCACTGAGGTGGCCACACTTGGCCGTAAGTGGAGGGGACAGATATTTGCCACAAACTTCTCAGCTTTTGCGAGAGGGACCTTGATCTGGGTCCGGCCCGGGGTCCCGTTTGCACTAACACACAGCAATGTTGACACTGAGGGACGCTACGTCTTCATACAGGGCAGGCTTGACGGGCAGCAGATCGTCATAGCCTCCATCTACGCACCTAATGTAGAACAGGGGACATTCTTCACGCGGCTGTCGGCAGTGATAGCGTCATGGCCGGACGTACCCTTGATGATGGGCGGGGATTACAACTGCGTGTTAGACGCCTCCCTTGATCGCTCGTCCCTCCCAGCAGCGACCGCCCCGGTACAGGCGACCTCCAGGGCCCTCCTTGACTGGGCGACACAGTGGAACTTACAGGACGCCTGGCGCGTCAGAAACCCCACCGCCCGGGTGTATTCTTACTACTCGGGAGCCCACTCACTACATGTCAGGTTGGACAGATTCATGATGTCCCGTGACCTGCTCCCCTCCGTGTCTGACACTGACTACCTAGGCCGGACGCACTCGGACCATAACCCGCACACGCTGGTATATGGATGGAAACGCCCGCGCCCGCCCGTACCAACGTGGCGCCTGCAGCCGGATCTCCTGCTTGACACCCCATTCCGAGAGGAAATCTCCGGGAAGATCTTACAGTACTTCGAGGACAATATTGACTCGACTTCCTCCCCGAGAACCGAGTGGGACGCCTTTAAGGCGGTGACCCGGGGTAGCTGCCTCGGTGTCCAAGCGGGCTTGCGTAGGCAAGTGGAGAGAGATCTGATTCAGGCGGAGGAGACACTACTGGATAAAGAACAGGGGACAACGGGGGGCGATGATGCCCAACTCGTCTCGGCCAGAGCAGATCACGCTGCTTTGCTGGAGCGCCTAAAGAATATCAACTTCGCAGCACATTCCGCACGCACCCACAACGCAGGCGACAAGCCTGGCAGGCTACTGTCATGGTTGGTACGGCAGGACACGCAATCCGCATCGATCCTATCTATCCGCACTGCCCAGGGTGTTGAGGTCTATACCCAGAAACAGATCCATGATGCGTTCACATCGCATTACAGATCCCTGTACAGCTCACGACTACGAGCCACGGTGGTGGAGATCACAGACTATCTGGCGACATTGCGACTCCCGACCGCTACCGCTGCCCAACAGGCAGAACTGGGAGCCACGCTCACTGCTGAGGAGCTACGTGAGGTGATTTTCTCCCTCTCCAATTGCAAGGCGCCGGGCCCCGACGGGCTCCCGGCGGAGTTTTACAAGGCCTACTCCCTGGTGTTAATACCGGAACTGCTGAAGGTGTACAAGGCGGCGCTGGAAGACGCTGAACTCCCGGCGTCCCTGAACGAAGCTAACGTGGTCTCCCTGCTGAAACCAGGTAGAGAAGCGAGCGACCTCGGCTCATACAGGCCGTTTGCGCTCCTCAATACTGATTAGAAAATTCTTGCAGCGGCCCTGGCCCGGCGGCTTGCACCACTGGTCCCCACTCTGGTACACTCTGATCAGAATGGCTTCGTACCCACACGGAGCACGTCCTACAATCTACGCCGTTTCTTCAGGGTCCAACGTTATGCGACCCTAACCTGGCCACGCTCGGGATGCATTGTACTTGATTTGGAAAAGGCGTTCGACTCGGTGGAGTGGACATATCTCCTCCGAGTCCTCGAGAAGTACGAGCTGGGGGATGCTTACGTCCAGATGGTGGGACTTCTCTATCAGGCACCCGAGGTCCGGGTCCGGACTGGACGGTTGTTCTCGGACAGGATTCGCATCGGGAGAGGTACCAGACAGGGCTGCCCCCTCTCCCCCGTCTTATTCGCCTTGGCGATGGAGCCGTTGGCGGAGATGCTCCGCACCTCCGGAGGCACCTGGGGCATCCCGCTGGCGGATGGCATTCACTCGGTGTCTCTGTATGCCGACGATTTGTTATTATATGTCAGAGACCTCACGCACATACCAGCGGCGATCACGGACATCTTTCGGATGTTTGGAGACATGTCGGGGCTCCACGTCAACTGGGCCAAATCAGGGGCCTATGCGTTCGATAGCGAGATGCCACAGTGTGAGGTGCGCATGATGGGGGAGACGCTCCGATGGCACCCGACGGTATTTAGGTACCTAGGGATCTTAATATACCGAGACCCTATAGACCTCCTGGAGGGAAATCTGGTGAGAGCCATTTCCTCGCTCACGGCCCAGGTCACGTTCTGGAACTCCCTCCCGCTGAATGTACCAGCCAGAGTGGCACTAACCAAGATGATAATGCTCCCTCGGCTTCTCTATTATTATACCAATCTGCCAGTGTATGTGCCGGCACGCATATTTAGAGGACTGGACACCCTCACCAGACGCCTCATCTGGAATAAGGGGAGACCCCGGGTAGCACTGAAGACCCTGTATGCACCCACAGACGCTGGAGGCCTGGCGGTTCCCAATCAGGAGCTCTATTACTTGGCAGCGCAGCTACAGTGGGTTGCCTACTGGCTGAGCGGTAAGAACCTAGTGGACACGGCCACAGCCGATACCATCCTCTCTCCCGTACAGGCGCTCACACTCTTCCACCCACTGACACAGGGCCGGCCCCCCACACAGGTCCATGTAGCGGTGGCAAAGCGGTGCCTCGTGCGGAGCCTCCGGCTCACCAAACATTCGGTGCCCTATGCCCCGAACCTACCTCTGCTGGGGACACCCCTGGGCGCAGGCACACTGTCCTCGACCGAGCTGCTCAGCTGGACTGCGGCAGACTTGGACGACCTGGGCGACCTGTACAGCGACGGGGAGCTGTTGCCCTTCGAGGCCTTGACCGCAGACACAGAGCTGCCGGTGGGTCAATTTCTGACACACGCCAGGCTCCTCCATGAGTTGACGAAGGCGTGGGGTGACCTCAGCCGCGAGCCGTCCACTCATCTACTCATCCAATATCTGCATGTGATGGGAGATGGGTCCCACCTTGTGCATTGGCTTGCACAAGCCTTACACAGTCACACGCAATTTTCCTCTCAGAGACTGAGGGAAAAGTGGATGACCGACCGTGGCACAGACTGGACGGACAACCAATGGAACGCTATTTTAGCGGGCGCCAGAGTCATCCCCCGCAACGCACGATTCAAGATTATCCAATACTACATCATCCACCGTGCATATCTGTCTCCGGACAAACTGAATCGCTACTTCGGACTCACTTCATCGGCGTGTCCCAGATGCGGCCTCCAGGACTCGGGCTTCCTGCATGCACTCTGGAGCTGCGCTCATCTTACCTCGTACTGGTCTGAGGTCGCGGACATGTTGACAGCGGCCACAGGCGAAACCCTTCCAAAGACGTGGGAAGTATGCCTACTGGGACTCTACAGGAGAACCAAGCAGACCAAGCTACGGGCGCGCTTTTGGGATTTAGGCCTCATTACGGCCAAGCGTCTTATCACACGACGTTGGAAAAGCGCCGACCCGCCGCGCCCTGCAGACTGGCGTCGCTCTTTTGCCAACTGGGCCTGTGCGGAGAGTATGTCACTCCACAGGGAGGAAACCGCTGGCCTCCGAAAATACCCGATCGCCCAGGACTGGGACGCTGCCCTGATTGCATTTCACCGTGCATGCACACAAGCCGGCATAGAGTACCGTCTTGACACGGCACAGAGGGGGCCCACTTGATAGCTGTCCGCACCTGGCATGGATTCTGCCGCCCCTCTCCCCCCCCCTCACCCCCCCTTTCCCCCCCTCCCCCCCTCCTGTCCTCCCCCCGCTCCGCGCGCCCCCCCCTCCCATCCCCCCTCCTCCCCCGAGGACTGAGGCCTAACACGACGGAGGCGTCCCCTGCCACTTTCGCCTCCCTGCCGCTCGACCCCCCCCTCCCTTGCCTTACAGCCGCAGCGACGCCGCCTCCTCACTTGTCCCCGCCCCTGCATGACCCACATTGGATGCGCCACACACGGTTAGGGTCCTAGGTGCACTGCCACACGTACGAATGCTAGTCCAACAGTTATTGAAATGTTTCTCCCTCCCCCCTGTATTAGACTACCCAGTTAACTCTTTTGGTTGCCACAGAGGCCGTTCATACTGTGCCCTTGATCATGCCCGACCACACTTCCTCGTCTGCATCTCACATAAAGCTGCTTCGATGCGCCCAGGACTAGGAAGCGGGCACCCAGCGATCCTTGCGACATCGGAGGGTATGCTGTTGCCTCTATCCTCTGCTACATTGCTTAGGGAACTCCATTTCACACAATGACTGTTGACTTTTCTTTTTGAACACGCTGGTCCCTTTCTGCAGTGCTGCGAACTGCGGGCACTGCACCATGAGTCATTTCCTGGCACCGTCACTTATGAACTAATGCATTTCCACCAGCAACTGTTTATTTTCACTCATGTATAACTGCTATGTCGACATGTGCTATCTGCTGGGTACTGTCTGTGGCAATAATCCGTTGTTATGACACTGTATGAATAACTACTGGCTTATCTGTGAAATTAAATAAAGTTTGGGACCGTTGGTCTTAAAAAAAAATAAAAAATAAAAAATAAGGATCTACCCCAAATTTGACTTTCACTTACAATGTGCAGCTAAAGTCTGGCATGCCAAATTTCATGAAGTTCCTTCTGGGGGAGAAAAACGTTTACCTTGGTAAAAGATTAGTGTTTACAATATATTATGAAAATAGATAGTACTCATACCACGCGTAATATCAATATGTAAATATGCATCAAAATGCCAACAATAGTATCATGGTGATGTCATCCATTATGCCTTTTAACGTCATCAATAATTAAATAAGTGAGGTCATAAGCAGTGCATGAAGGGGCGCAAGTTATGAATAGTTTACTGAATCTCAGTAGTTTTACGTTTTGTTTTGTAGCTATAACTGCATTTTAACATTTTAAAAGCAAACTTAACCATAACTTTAACCTTTGTTCTTTTCAGTGAATATCTAGTTTTTTTATCATATTCAACCAGGATCTGTTTTTTCCACCATAATCTCTGTTTAAAACTAACCATAACTACACCCATATTTTGGCTTAGCATAGTAGGGAATTTCTGCAGTCACTGTACTAAACGTGTAGTAGGCAGCTAAACTATTATAGGACAAGGCTTATAGGACATGGCTTTTGACATGTGAAGGAGGGAGTGACTGTAGTGGGGATTGTGAATGCAGTTAATGTTCTCAAATTCCAATTGCCAAACCTCACTGTGAACTAACTTAAGCTGTTCGCAGCAACATGCCAAAGAGCATTGCAGGTCAGGACCGCAGCACTAACCTTACCAGACTTGGGGCTAGATGTAGCTAAAGCATATTTACAGACCCTTAAATACCGAATTTTACCGATTCGGTATTTAAGAGTCGGTAAATATGAAGGGGGGAGATGTAGGGAAATCCAGATGTTTATTTACCGAATCGGTAAAAATCGGTATTTACCGATTCGGTAAATACCGACCGGTAATGCCCATTCATTCCTATGGGCTTTGAAACCCATAGGAATGAATGGGCATTACCCGAATTTCACAAGGGTGCAGGGGGTGTCACTTTGACACCCTCTAGCACCCCCAAAAGAGGCTCGGGTGCCATGTGGCAGGCATACCTGCCCTAAGGGCAGGTCTGCCTGTCATATGGCATAGGTGTGAATGCACACATGTGCATGCACACCGGAATCGGTATTTTACCATCAAATTGAATTTGATGGTAAGATACCGATTCTGTAAGGCTTGTGGGACTCAGTAGAGTCCCACCTACATCTCAAAATTACCGAATCGGTAAAAATACCGATTTGGTCATTTACAGAATCGGTAAATTTACCGATCGGTAAATTTACCGATTCTGCCCCCTACATGTCAAAATCCATTTACCGGTCGGTAACGGCCGAAATCGGCCGTTACCGACCGGTGAAAGCCTACCTACATCTGGCCCTAGGCCTCATACAGGCAATAAAAAACATGCCCCAAATAACAAAACCATTTTAGCATTCTCATTTTTCTAGAAGATTAGCATTTTGTACCCACAATAACTTGGTTGGCTTTACCTTACTCGTGGCTAGATACTCCTGAGGTTAAGGTATGTTAAATTACAGTAAATTGCACATTAAGAAAAAGGACAGTCAGAAAATATTTATAATGTCGCATAATCCTATTCTTAATCCCTAACTTTTAAAATTGTCATTACCAAGAAACAGAGGTGCATTGCCAGCTTCTTTAATGGAAAGCATGTTTTGTTCCTCAAAGATTAAACTTTGCATTTCATTGTATGCTTTATAGGGTACTAGCATGGAGCAGCAAATGACAGAATCCAGCATGAACGAGGGGAACATAACAGCAGGCTTCAGTACCCAAGGTAAGCCCTACACCTTTGGACATGAAAGTGACTGTTTTGGGGTGTTTACACCTATTCTAAGGTAGGCCTCCTACTGCACACCTTCAACCTTAGCAACAACTATTTTTATTGAGATGTCACATTGTGTCTACATTCTCTCTCAGGCTGTCATATTCTTTTGCTACAGATTTGAGAACTCGCTAGCAAAGAAGCCTATCAACCATGTACCATTGTCAGGCACTGAAGCAGACACTTGGGCCCTGATTATGAGTTTTTGTAGAACCGGTGGCGCGGCAATGCAAGCCACCGCTCTGCCAAAGCTCGCGCCGCCCGCCTGCCAGACTATAACTTTTTTGTAGTCTGGCAGGTGGGAGACGTGGCGGTCCCATGGCAGTGCCTTTTTTAATGGCACCGCAATACAAGATTCCTGCACGGCATGGACTCGAAAGTCCATGCTGTGCAGGAACCTATGTGCATACACACAGGAAGGCCCATGTTATGTCCCCAGTGTGCATCCACATATGTTTGAAGCACAGGGGGCCCCTGCAGGGCTCATTTGTTTTTTCTCCACCAGGATTTTAATTGCAATGGAACCGCCATGAATAGCCTGGCGGTGTCGGTCCCAGGGCGTTCCGACAGCCTGAGTCGTAATCAGGCGGTCGGACCACCGATGCAGCAGTGGCTGGATCTGCCACTGCCACACCACCATAAATTTAGCGGTCCGAGGACCACCAGACTCGTAATGGGGCCCTTAGAGTCCTTTTATACTGAAGTCTCGGTTCCTCCTTCGTTCCTCGACTCAGAAGCAGAGGTGGCCATATATTGGATTGGGGGAGTTCTGTTGTTCTTGTAAGGTTGAGCCTCCAAGTTCCATTTGGTTAGATGCTAATTTCGGTGATATTATGCTAACCAAAGGTCACCATCTTCTCTAAAATTCTTTTGGCCAAGTCTTTCTGTTGTTATTAGTCTGACTGGAATCCTTCTTACACGTGTGATCCCTACTTTCCTTCCATTATTTTGCTGCGTCTGCAAGCCATACTGGTGACTTTGTACATATATTTAGGGAACTATGGATTTTCCATAGTCATAGTCAGCTTATGTTAACTATGGACTGAAGAAAGTAGTATTAAATGTCCAAATTTATGTTAAATTAATCTTATAAGACAAATGTATGTGATTTTATTTCTCTCTTGAAAATTCACTTGTGCAAGAGAAAGCAAGATAGAGAGTGCGAGAAAGATCAATGCAAACACCACGGATTTTTCAGCAAGTTACATATACAAGTTATGATTTTCAAAGCTGTTAAGTCTGCAAGAGGAAATGTTTTCTTTCATTATGAATACAAAATAGCAATAAAAATGATGTTCCTTAAGCTAAATGAAAGCTAGTCCTATTTAAAATAGGTAATATATTTCTCAACATGCCTACTTTTAATTAAACTGTGTTTTGTTTTTAAAATATTTTTTATTGAAGTAAATTTTGACATATACAGAAACAAGGAAGGCATTTGTCACAATAATTAAACTGTGTTTTTGAAATGAACTATTTGTATTAGCACAGAGCAGTTGAACAAAAAGGATTTTTTTTTAATGTTGTTAAATGTGGCAACATTCCCTTCTTAACCATACCTTAACCATACCTTCTCCCATTCACTTGCAAACTATTATCAGTGTGCTGTTTTGTCTAATCTAATCATGAAAGAATTTCACAGAAAGGGGAGAATGAATGGCTGAAGTTCCTGTAAATCCAACTGCCCCTGGTTTAGCCATTGTAGTGGATTCACACAACTCCCCTCTAACTTGATGTAACTTAGAGCTATAGTAAAATTGACATACATAGACCCCTCATTGTGTGAGAACCACCTCTTGGACTCTGGAAACTGGTACCAGCAAAGTAATCAACAAGGTTGTGGCACAAGATGTAGTAAATAAATAATCCCACTTATTTAAAGCATCCTTGGTTTAAAATCTGAAGTTCAGTGCCACTCCCAACTGCAGTGCCCCCACCAATGCTCATATGTCCACTGCCGCAAGTGCCACCACTCAGGATGGTCATCAGTCTACCATGTAAAACTCTAACAAAACAAAACAGGATCAGGCAGGATTTTTGTCGAATATAAAGCCTAGGGAGGTTCTCCAATATTCATACACCTTATACAATATCCATGAATACATAGAAAAGGGATAACACGTGTGACCCTGAGAATGCTCACAGAACCTCTATTTACAGATTTATACACAAGTTTCACAAAAGCCACACAAACTTCATGTTCTTTAAGACTAACCTGTAGGAGTGGAGGAACATGCTCTGGAGAAACAACAGCAGCCATAAGAGATCAAATAGCCACATAGATTAGATGCAGAGTTTATTGCAAGCTTCAGTAACAACACAATGTCCAACAACTTCACCAGCTAAAAAGTCATTAATCAGGCCAGCAACAAAGGGCACTTCCACACACTTAAAAGGACCAAAGTGCTGTCTGATAAACGTGCACCATTCACAGTGGCATAGTAGACCAACTGCTCATCATTGAGATTTACCTACTGAGGTTGTCCTTGTTACCATGGATCACCAGCGTAAACCAACAGAACACACTAGTGTTGATTCCTGCGAACTGGCCATGACCACCTTATCAATGACTCACAAATCACTATACTGGTGGAAATCGACTAAGCACTGGCTGCGCCCACAGTGTGCTTTGCTGCCCAGCCACCCTAAAGAAACCATATAAAAGACTGTAACATCTTCGTTCAACTCCAGAATCTCTGCTTGAGCCCAATGTGCAAGGAGATATCAGCTATCATAAAAATACTAACCTCATCAACACCTGGTTAGGCCAAAGGCACACTGTGATTACACATGCCCAACTCTACAAAAGTAGGTGCTACTTATTTGGTCCAGCTAAAACATTGTAAATGTAAATGTAGTTGAGCTTATATAGCGCACAGCTACCCGCAGTGGGTTTCCCGGCGCTTGCTTAGGGAACCCTTCCTGATATTCCCCTGTGAGATAGCAGGGTATCCACAAGGTGAAAGTCAGGCATCCCGCCGCGAGGGGCCGTTGTGGAGATTAAGCAAGCTGTTGCCCAGAGTCGCAACCCGTGAGTTGAGGAGGCACCGGGGTGAGAATTATCGAGTCCGTGGAATTTTTAGCCCAAGACCCGCCGGGGTGGGGAATTGAACCCTGGTCCAGGACCGATCTCAGATTCCGGGTCTGCCGCCTCTAACCCCTGAGCCACACTTCTCTCATTGTTGCAAGTAAGCTCAGTGGTCAAACTTGCAAATTGACTTTGCCCAATACATAAGAATAAAGAAGCCAGTAGAGGGATTGTGAGTTATCCCTATGTCATACTGCTGAGCTATCCCTCTATGAACTTCCCTATGCCCCATGTTCATTCTTTATGTATATAGTCACTGTATGCACAATTACCCAAATGCTACACTCTTGTCAGGAGTGATCTGTCATGATCAATCTACATGTAGGTAGTCCTGAATTAATCTATAGAGCACACCTTCCATATGCAGAGTGCAGAGAAGAAAATCCTGTCCATGTATAATTAATGTATAATCATGTAGTTCGCTAGTCCCAAGCATAGACGTTTTAGGAAAAACAAAGGGATCTCTCTAGACTCAAATAGTGAAAAATCTCAAATTTAAACAGAACTTAAACACAGAATAGAATGCTCCAGCAGTACTTTAGGCCCACAGTTATGGTTAGACCAATTTCTTGGGTACTACATTAAGCAATAGATGGCACACACACTAAAAAAGAAAAGGCATGGACCCCTTCAAGAAACTTCATGAACTTTGTTATACTAACTAGGTCCGCCGTAAGGAGTAGATTACTAACCCTATTTCCACAGTAAGAGAAAATCAAATCCCTAGACTCTTTAAAATGAGGCATCATTGGATTCATTTTTATATAATGAAATTCATTGCACTTAAATTTAGGATGTGTCTGTTTTTGGTTCAATTATTAGATACATTGTTATTTAAGGAAAAGTACGCGAGGCCATGACCCCTTCAATTTGGAAGCATGGCAGCATAACAAGACATGTTATAATGTGTCTATTGTAATAGTTTCCCCACATCTATTCCTTTAGGATACTGTCAGTATCAAATATCTGCCATAATATATTGAGTATATACAAGGAAAACAATATCGTTAGTCGTAATATTACAGAAAAAGCATGCATCTCTAAACTTCCAAATCCCTCAATTGTCCAATTTGACTGTTGAATAAAGGCCGATTATGTATGTATATCTTGACGATGATTAAACAATTTTTCTTTGGTTTTATCAACTTTAGATATTAGCAGTTGAAGCAGAATGAGATCAACAAATGGGTGGCATTCTTTTTAAGACATTAGCAATTGTAGCAGAATAAGAACAAAATAGGTAGCAATTTACAGATACAATACAATTTCAGGACATAAAAGTAATCAATGTTCAGTACCTGCACAAACAAAAGGCTAGTCGTAAATTGCACTGGCTCATAATGATGTAAAATGTCCGAATCCTTCAGCTATGTGTTTACAGTGTATACAATTGTCTCCCTATGTGTCCTAGAAGGATGAGGATGATCCAATAAAAAATAGGAATGGATTGCAGAACTTGGAAAAGGAAACCAGGAGAAGCACAAGCAATAATAGGAAAATGCTTGGCATATTATAATGGAGAGGGAGGGTAGCCGGCGTCCTGAGGCCTTTAAATGTGTCACTGTGAGGGACAGCGTATATGCTATTGAGCGACAGCGTATATGATGGGCTTTCTCCCAATACAGTGCAGAGCTTTCTACCTCTCCCCATCTAAGTAGTGCCTTGCACCATTGGGAGGTAGCCGGGGGTGTTGGGCTCTCTAGTTCATGGTTAATAAATGCTTGGCCAACAGAAGGGCAAGGCTGGCAAAGTGCACCTTTCCCCTTGGATTTTTTGTCTGTGGAAAATACCTAGGGCCGTGCTTCCCATGAATTTAACGTGGTAAGTTCTGTGAGCATGGTTAATAACGTATGTATTGTGTGCCAATAACTTGTTATGCTGGTGTAGGACATAAGCGTGTGCCGAAGGTTGGCAACCTGGGTGAGACATCTAGGAAAAGTGAAGTTGGCTGCAGGGAACAAACGATTAAGTTGAGAGGGTGGTAGTTAGGCCCTTTAATGGGTCATTTATAGGATGTTTTTAAAACGAGCATTCCTCGAAACAGTCGTAGGGGACTCCGTGTCATGAAGAGTTGTTGTGAAGGCCACCTCCCAGAGGTGAATAAGGTGATCTAGAGAGATGTCCATATGTTCCCTATTAGCTTTGTGTAGCCATGTGATGAAATGTCAACCTCCTCCCAAGAGGTATAGAGTATGTATCACCGCATGGGTAGGTGGTTCCTCATCTAGTGTTCCCCATATCGTTCGGTGTGCCACCAGCAATTGCCCATATTTTGGTAACTGTCCCGGGGGAATATTATGTTCCTGACAAATTTGCTAGAATGTTAGGAATCTCACATCTTTGAAAAGATATCCTACAGTTTCCAAGGAGTGTGCATGCCATTTCGTTAGCAGCTCATCAGTAAGTGGACCATAGGGTCCCGTTAGGCCCTGGAGGGGATTATGGGGGGTATGGGGTGATTTTACTCACAAGCTGAAAACCCCTAATTAGACATTTATGGGCGATTCACCTGTGTAGGGACTAGGAGTGATGTATTGTGCCAGTGGAGTGTAAGAGCTGCTGTATTAAGTAGGAGCAGAAAAGACCGTCTCCTGTGCTTGTCTCATAAAAGTTTGTTCTTGACGGCCATCAGGATACCTTTTAGAGCTGCACCTTTAAGTAGTAAGTTTCAAACAATGGCACCTCAAACCCACCTTGACCCATCAGCAGCTGAGGTTTTTTAGGGCTCCGTCGCGTTTTTACCCTGCACACCACCCAACTTTTAAGTGCCCCCAAGTAGTATAATATTGCAGCTGACTGCAGTCTTGTGGTGCCACTGTGAGTCATTGCAGGGACTTAATTCCTCACAAACGTAGGGGCTAAATGCAGCAGCTGCCAGCGATTGGATGGCACAGCTGCAAGGGATGGCCTGTGGTGCAAAATCGACACACTGGGGACTCCACTCGCTTTTGACCCTGGCATCGTGCAACACTGGAGTTGCTCCAGCAACCTGAGGGCTAGGCCAGTTCCTCTTGCAGCTCACACAGTGCGGTAGTCACCATTTCACAGTGAATAGGAGCATTCTCCCCACGCTTGTGTAAATAAATCTATAGCGCTTCAGAGGAAAGTGGTGAAATAAAGCGTTCACCATGTGTTAATCACTTCTTCAAGGTATAAAGGCACTCACCATGCGCTGGTTAATTTGATAAGCACTTCCTCAGCTGGGGTTTTGTAGTCCAGCGCTCCACATGCACTCTGAAAAATCCTCAATAAAGTGCTCACCTTGCACTTTACTTTTACTAAGGTGAAGAACAGCCCAGTCCTCCTGCTCTAGACAGGTGCAGCAACTGCAGGCCACCCCATCCCCATACACATCAGGGGAAGCGCACTTCGCACAGTTCTGCAGCTTTTCCTCCCAGGCAGGCTACTTGATTTGAAGTATTTTATCTCCCTGAGCATTCCAACAGGAGGCAAGCACACACAAGCCCTTGGAGTTTCTCCACAAGCAGGATACCACTGCAGGGCAAAAAGAGTCAGTCCTTTTCATCTACCACAGACAGAGCAGCAACCTTCAGCCCAAACTACCCCTCACTCAGAAAAGACAGCACTCCTCACACAGTCCTGATACTCATCAGTGGAAAAGTGTGGCTCAATGGTTAGAGCGGCAGACCCTGATGCAGAGGTCTAGCCCGGGACCAGGGTTCAATTCCCCGCCTCGGCGGGCCTTGGGCTCAAAAATTCCACGGACCTGGTAATTCTCGCCTCGGTGCCTATTCCAATCATGGAGTCCCACTCTGCAACGCTGGGCAATAGCTTGCTTAATCTCCACAAAGCTAAGGATGCCTGGCCTCCACCTTGGGGGTGCCCAGGAGTGGACACCTCACAGGGAAAGCCAGGATGGGTTCCACAGCGGTATTCGTACAAGTGCCTTGAGACCCTTGCGGGTGAGTAGTGCGCTATACAAGTATCAATTTACATTTACATTTACATCTTCTTGGCAGGGTCCTCTTGTTTCTTGAAGTAATCCAAAGTCCTGGGGTTTTATATGTGATACTTATAACCCATTTGTCATTGTTCTCTTTGCTGTAAGGGTCTCTGAACACAATCCAAACCAGTCCTACCCTCCCTGGTGCGGCATGACAACAGGGGGTGGAGACAGCATTGTGAAAAGGATACACAGCCTATTCAGGTGCAAGCAAAACTCCTCCCACCACTCTAAATCCAGACCAGGTCTATTCGGGCCAGGCATGGCAGGACACACCTCAATCCCCCCAGGGACTGTCTAGAGTAAATGCACATCCCCAGTTCCTGTCACTCCAACACCAGATGCTGAATATACAAACCGTCAGAGGCACACAGGATGGTAAAGTAATAAAATGCTCACTTTTTAAAAGTGCAAAAAAATTGATGGACAGAATGCAGAACAATGTAATACATTTACCCCTGTACATATATCCGAGCCTAAATCCATAGTTTTTTTGCTCAGCATGCCATTCCAGTTTGGACACAGCCATATGCAAATTAGTCTTGACCATGCGCCTAATGGGAACAGTCCAGCCCGAACTTCCAGGCCAGGTCTTCCCTGGACTGGAAAGAAGCATTCTAGGACTGGTATCGGGCTTTCAGCCCTCATCAGCCATTATAGCTTGACTCCAGTAGCATGGAGAGCATGGGACCCATGTCTGAGCATACCCGTCCCACTCGGGAGACATATGAAAAAAAAAACAATAGATGGACAGAATGCAGAACAATGTCATATATTCACCCCAGCACAGAGATCTGGGCCTAAATCCATAGTTCTTTTGCTCACCATGCCATTCCAGTTTGGACCCAGCCATATGCAAATCAGCTGTGACCCTGCGCCCAATGGGAACAGTCCAGCCTGAACTGCCAGGCCAGGTCCTCCCTAGACAGGAAATAAGCATCCTAGGACCGGTTTTGGGCTTTCAGCCCTCATCAGCCAGGATAGCTTGACTCCAGAGGCATGGAGAGCACAGGACCCACATCTAGGCATACCCATCCCACTTGGGGTGACAAATGCCAAAAGAACAATTGACAAATAGAATGCAGAACAATGTAGTACGTTTACCCCAGTACAGAGATCTGGGCCTAAATCCATCATTTTTTTGCGCACCATGCCATTCCGGTTTGGACCCAGCCATATGCAAATCATTCTTGACCCTGCGCCCAAAGGGAACAATCCAGAGCGAACTGCCAGACCAGGTCCTCCCTGGACTGGAAACAAGCATACTAGGACAGGTTTCGGCCTTTCAACACTCATCAGGCAGGATGCCTAGACTCCAATGGCATGGAGAGCTCGGGACCCACGTCTGGGCATACACGTCCCACTTGGGTGACATATGCAAAAGGAACAATTGATGGACAGAATGAAGAACAATGTCATACATTCACCCCAGTACAGAGATCCGGGCCTAAATCCATAGTTTTTTTGATCACCATGTCGTTCCAGTTTGGACCCAGCAAAATGCAAATCAGTCTTGACCCTTCGCCCAATGGGAATGGTCCAGCCCGATCTGCCAGGACAGGCACTGGAAGCAAGTATCATAGGACCGGTTTTGGGCATCCAGCCCTCATCTGCCAGGATAGCTTGACTCCAGTGGCATGGAGAGCACGGGACCCACGTCTGGGCAGACCAGTCCCTCTCCGGGTATGCCCAGACGTGGGTCCCTTGCTCACTGTGCCACTGGATTCAAGCTAGACTGGCTGATGAAGGATGACCCAGGATGGACCTGGCTTGGCAGTTCAGTCTGGACTGATGCCATGAGGCACAGGGTCAAGACTGATTTGCATATGGCTGGGTCCAAACTGGGGTGGCATAGCGGGCAAAAGAACAGTGGATTTAACCCAGATCTCTTGGTTGAGGGAGAATGTTTGAATCATTCAGCATTCCGTCCATCGTTTGTTGCAGTTATACTTTTCACCCTAAGTGGGATGGGTATGCCCAGACGTGGGTCCCATGCTCACTGTGCCACTGGATTCAAGCTAGCCTGGCTGATGAAGGGTGACATACCCTGAAACTGGTCTCAGGATACTTGTTTCCGGTCCAGGGAGAACCTGGCTTGGCAGTTCAGTCTGGACTGTTCCCATGGGTTCAAACTGGAGTGGCGTAGTGGGCAAAAGAACAATGTATTTAACCCAGATCTTTTGACTGGGGGAGAATTTTTTAATCATTCAGTATTCCGTCCATCACTTGTTGCAGTAACACTTTGTAAAAGTGGCATTTTCCATCACAGAATTTAAAAAACACCTTCAGCCAAAGGTGAATTGATAAATTCTGAGTTCAGAGAGCCTAAACTCTAGTTCTCTGTCGTGTCCCTATGGAACGTTATGCTTGCAAGATGTTACAAAGTAACAATCATGTTGGCCAATAGGAAAGATAGACTTTCAATAGTGAAAAACAAAGGGCCTTATTTATGAAGGCCGTGCAACACTTTTGCTCCGCTGTTGTGTCACTTTTCATGATTGTTAGATCTGAGTGTTTCTGGTTGGGATAGTATTCAACTTTGTCCAAATAGGGATCCTTACTTCTAAGTCAGGATAAGGGGATTACACTCCTTAATAACCCCTGCTCACCCCCTTGGTAGCTTGGCACGAGCAGACAGGCTTATCTCAGAGGCAGTGTGTTAAGCATTTGTGAATATACACAGTAATACAATGAAAACACTACAGATGGACACAACACAGGTTTTATAAAAATAAGAATTCTTTATACAAACTATACCACTCTTAAGATTACTTAAAAGGTGATAAAAGTTGCTTAATTCAAGTTGCTGTTAAATGCAACAAAGTTCTCAACAAAGTACCTGGATGCGTAATGCAAAGTAAACAAAAGGCTTGCAAAAGGGGAGATGCGTCGGTTCCGTGATCCTGGGAAACGGTTACGTCCTGCCTCAATGCTTGCGCAGAGTAGGGGACTCGTCGTGAGCCTTACCGGTGGAGGTGATGCATAGATTTTCGGCCTGCGGGCCCGTTGCGGTGCGCAAGATAGCGCCTTGATGCAATGCGATGATCAGGTTGCGATGCAAGAAGATGTTGCCCTTGATGCGGCAATGCGATGACGCCCTGGATGCCTTGCGACAACTCTGTACTTTGGAGCCGTGACAGGCCCTGCAACACGCTTCTCCGGTGATGCGATGGCGACTCTCACGATGGCATCACGCTTCTCCGGTGATGCGACAGCAAGCAGCTTTGATGAACACACGCTTCCAGTGAGATGCAGTGAAGGCGCGCTTCTCCGGCGATGCGACGATTACAGCAGCGTTGGAGACACGCTTCTTCTCAATGCGTCGCGTTTCCAGCTCCCAGCGCCATGCAAGTGTCTGGAGTCAGAATTCCCAGCAAGGAAATTCAGGGGGGCTGGAGGTGAGGTCTTTTGTCCCTGAAACTTCAGCAGGAGGCAAGCACAGTTCAAGCCCTTCGAGAATATTCTGTAGATGATGAAAGTCCTTGAAAAGTTCCTTCTCCTTTCACTTTGCAATGAAGCAACCACTGCAGGCCGACCACCCAGCAAACAGCACACTGGAAGAGGGGCAGTACAAACTCCTGCAGCTTCCTTGGTTCTTCTCCTTGGCAGAATGGTTTCTTGTTCCAGAAGTGATCTAATTTCTTGGGATCAGGGTCCCAATATTTATACCCCAAATCCTTTGTTCTCTGAAGCAGAGAGGCCTCTGCCTAGTCCAAACCAGTTCCTGAGCACTTTGTTTACATGACTCTCTTCTTCCTTTCACTGTGCAGGGCAGAGACATCAGCCGCCCCACAGGAGGTGGAGCCAGCACAGGGGAGGGAAGATACAGCTCTGGAGTACTCTGTTGGCATGATTCCTCCTCTCCTTTCACAGTGCAGGGCGGATCACTGAAATAATATCGACTACCAAAATATCGACTACCCAAAATATCGAGGAAAAAATATCTACAACCAAAATATCGAGTTTGTATGTACAAACAGGTAAGTACAAAAATATCGAGTACAAAATATCGTTTACAAAAATATCGTTGTAAAAAATATCGACTTTAATAAAAACAATGTTTAATTACATTAATATAAAAAATTAATTACTAAAATATAATTAACAATACTTAAATTAACTTTTAATAATTAAATAATTAATGAAAGTAAAAAAATAATATTTTTTTAATCATATTTCTTAAAACATATATATATATAGTAACAAAATTTAATTAAATAATAGCCAATATTATTAACGTACAAATACAAAAGAGTAAAAATTACTATTCCCACTGCAAAGAGTGCAACAGTGGATTTATGACGCTACAACGCAACTTTTACAACGCACTACCATTACAACGTAAGTATTGGTAAGTATATAATATTTTTTTAAATTTAAATTATTTAAAATTATTTAAATATAATTTAATTTAATTTCATTTCATTAAATTAAATTAATGTAATTTTACTTTTACTTTATTTTTACACTGTACCCCTGTACCCCTGTACCCCAAAACTGACCCTGAACCCTAAAAAAAACCTTTACCCAAAAACCCAAAACTGACCCTGAACCCTAAAAATACCCCTTTACCCAAAAACTAAAAACTGACCCTGAACCCTAAAAATACCCCTTTACCCAAAAACTAAAAACTGACCCTGAACCCTAAAAATACCCCTTTACCCAAAAACTACAAACTGACCCTGAACCCTAAAAATACCCCTTTACCCAAAAACTAAAAACTGACCCTGAACTCTAAAAATACCCCTTTACCCAAAAACTAAAAACTGACCCTGAACCCTAAAAATACCCCTTTACCCAAAAACTAAAAACTGACCCTGAACCCTAAAAATACCCCTTTACCCAAAAACTAAAAACTGACCCTGAACCCTAAAAATACCCCTTTAATTTAACATAATTAGCAATTAATCAATTAAATTAAAATAATTACCAATTACATTTTAATTAATTAACAAATATTATTTAATTACCAATTAATTAAATATTACTACCAATTAATACATTTACATATTTAATAAATAATAATTAAATTACTTCCCACCCTATTCCCCTATAAACCCACAACCCGCTACAGGAAATACATTAATTTAATTTACATAATTAGCAATTAATAAATTAAATTAAATTAATTACCAATTAAATGTTAAATAATTAACATATATTATTTAATTACCAATTAATTAATTATTACTACCAATTAATAAATTTACATATTTAATTAATTATAATTAAATTACTTCCCACCCTATTCCCCTATAAACCCACAACCCGCTACAGAATAAAATTACACAATAATTTTAAAAAAATCATTAATTAAAAATAATTATAACATAAAATGACACTTTTCACACATATTATAACATAAAAACACTATAAATAATTACATATTATATAAAAAACGATATTTTTTACTTTCGATATTATTTACAGTCGATATTACTTCACTTACCTTAAAAACGATATTTTGGCTGTCGATATTCTGTCCTGTCGATATTTTCTCCAAACGATATTTAAAACTCGATATTCTGTCCAAACGATATTTTGGAGTCGATATTATGTCTGTGTACCGTGCAGGGCAGAGACATCAGACAAGCCACAGGGGGTGGAGCCAGCATTGTAGAGGGCAGGCCCAGCCCTATTCAGGTCCCAGGTGCAACTCCTCCCTCCCATCTAGAAATCACAAATCCAGACAAGAAATACACAACCCGGTAAAGGCAGGCCTGGATAGTTAGGCACGAAAATACCTACTTTCAAAAAGTGGTATTTTCAAACAGAATATTAAAAACAACTTTATTAAAAGATGTATTTTATTATTCTGAGTTCAGGCATACTAAATTTGAATTTCTACCATGTTCCCTGAGTCAGTTAAGATTATAAGAATGTAATAATCTAACTGCCCATTCTGGCCTATGAGAACAGGTAGCCTTCAATAGTGAAAAACTAAAATGGCTGTCATTCACTATTAGAACATGCTACACACATCAGAGCATGTCCTTCCTTATACTTACAATGCACCCTGCCCTAGGGCCTACTATAGAAGTGTCTAACATGAAACAAAGGGAAGGTTTAGGGACTGGCAAGCGGGTGCACTTGGCCAAGTAGACATGGCAGTGCTAGACTGCCTTGCAATGGCAGGCCTGAGACACACTTTACAAGCTGCTTCTGTGGGTGGCACAACCAGTGCTGCAAGCCCACTAGCAGTACAAAAGGGGGTGGTGATGGACGGAGCATCTGAACCAATCAGACACTCACACCCAGTCAACAGATCTGGGTTTAATCCATCACTGTTCTTTAGCCCACTCTGCCACCCCAGTTCAGACATGGCTGTATGCAAATCAGTCTGACCCTGTGCCTCACGGGCTTGGCAGTCCAGCCCGAACTGCCAAGCTATGCCTTCCCCGGACCGGAAACAAGCTTCCTAGGACCGGTTTCTGGCATTTCAGCCGTCTTCAGCCAGGCTTGCTTGAATCCAGTGGCAAAGTGAGCATGGGACTCACGTCTGAGCATACCCTGCCAACTTATGGTGAACAAAGCGGTACAAAAGGGGGTGGTGATGGACAGAGCATCTGAACCAATCAAACACTCACACCCAGTCAACAGATCTGGGTTTAATCCATCACCGTTCTTTAGCCCACTCTGCCACCTCAGTTCAGACATGGCCATATGCAAATCAGTCACACCCAGTCAACAGCCCACTAGCAGCATTTGATTCACACATTGTGCATACATGGTGCAATGTACTAGGGGCTGAAGGATAAAGCAAATTACCCAATCATGGAATCCAATTAGTATCTCAATTTAACCTAGGGAACACTTGCATTGTGGCACCTATTAGCAGTGGCACAGTGCCCAAAACATAAAACCAGCAAAAAAATCAAAACAGAGGAGGCAATCCGTCAAAAATGGAAGGGAGACTCAGGCCAATGATGGCAGGTCTAACAATGATGCAGTGGTGGAGTCAACAATGCGCCATGTTGCGCCATATTTACAAGGTGATGCATCTAGACAGATGCATCACCTTGTTAAGCCCTGCGCCACATTATACCTACGTCGTGTGTAATCTATGCAGGGTGGGCGTTCCCACGTAAGAAAGGGTTGTAGAAGTGTTACACTGCAACACTTCTTGGATGCCACTGTGTCAAAACCTTGTGACGTAGTACCATCGGCACAAGCATACCCCAAGCACTGCTGGAGTTGTGTCATGCTTGTGACACACCTCCAGCAATGCGAGACTTTTGCGCAGACAGATACGTCAGGATTTCTGACGTATCTGTCATTACTAGCGACATGGAACACCGTACAATAAATACGGCGCATCCATTGTGTTGCAAGAAAAGCAGAGTGAAAACTGGTGCATTGTTGTTTTATCACAGCGATGCAACAGTTTTCATAAATGAGGCCCCAATCTGCCAGTATTTCAGTATCAGGACTGGTCTGTATGTACACTGCACCCTGGCCATGGGGGTACCTAGGGCCTACCTTAGGGGTGCCATACGTGTAAGGAAAGGGAAGGGTTGGGCCTGGCAAGTGGGTGCACTTGCCAGGGCAACATGGCAGTTGACAACATGGCAGTTTACAACGGCACGCGCAGACACTGCAGTGGCAGGTCAGAGAAGCATTTAGAGGGCTATTCGTGTGGGTGGCACAATCAGTGCTGCAAGCCTACTAGTAGCATTTGACATACATGCTCTGGCACAAACAGTGCACTTTACTAGGAAATTAAGAGTAAATCACATATGCCAATCATGGATAACCAATCATATCACATTTTATACATGGAACATATGCACTTTAGTTCTGATCAGCAGGGGTAAAGTGCCCATAATCCTATAGCCAACGTAAGCAGGGTCAGAAAAATAGGAGGCAAAAGGCAAAATGTTTGGGTATGACACTGTGAAAAGGGCAAATTCCAACAGGGCTTCATTGTACACCTCGACTAAATATGGAGGCAGGCTGAATGAGAACGGATCAAAGTATTCATTTGGAAACCCATCTAGCCATGGGGTCTTATTACGAGCTAGGTCATATATTGCTTCCTATAACACAGCCAAGGCAATGAGTTTTCTAACTGATCTGGTAGCAAAGGATTAATGCTGGGCAGGGGAGGGGTGTTGAGAAACATCTTAATACCCCCAAGATGGCCGCGGAGTAAGAGCTTCCCGAAGGAGCTCCCGGTTTTTGGGATACCAATCTGGTCTATATCCCTGTTAAAACCCTGCTCCCTGGCCTCCCCCCACCAGCTCCCCGTGAACTTAAAACCCTGGCTGCTGCTGCAAAGCCGGAAAGCCGGATTCCTCTTACCTACGGAACGGCCGATGTGGGCGCCCTGAGTCCAGTCCCGACACAGATCGGACTCCATCGCTGCTCATCTCTTCTGTTTTCCTCGGAGCGGTCTACTGGTCGGAGCTTGGCCCTCCCGGAATGAGCCCCCAGCTTAACATCAGGAGTGAGCACCCGGTGTATGTGGCAGTGGTTTTCTCGCATTTTTTGCGAGCCGAGCAACGATTACCGCCTGACTCTAAAATGGCAGCTGGACGCGACTCGGGCCGAGAATCTTCACCCTAAATTCGGATACTTGCGGTGCAGATCGGCATGGAAAGGTGAGCTAAAGGGAGGCTCTGCTCGGGCGATGCACAATCCGCGCAATTGGGGCCTGAGGGTATTGCCGAATTCTTCCAATCATTTGAACCTGTCTGGCTAGGCACAAAATGGCGGCTGCGCCGGACAGGCAAACCAATCGATGCTGAGGCGGACGAGCTAGAATTCGTATCACAACAGGCCACTAAACAGATACAAATGTCAAACCACTGCAATCTACATCTATGGACAGCGACATAGGACTATACCCAGGGTCGTATGACTCATGTAAAGAGCAATAGAACTACTCCCCTGAGTCAAAACACTGGAACCTACATCAATTTACAGCGACATAGGACTACACTCCGAGAGGTATGATTCATGGAAAGAGTAATAGGACTACTCCCCTGAGCGCCCCTGAGCCATACTATCGCTGGATAAGCTAGCAGCCATCTTTGAGTGGCTTATTTATCAGCTATTTTCAACATACCATGCACCTGATTTCATCCTACGACTACATAAACCACAAAAGCATTGGTGATATTGCTACGAAACTGGGCAACCATGATCTATGACCATAAAGATTTATTCTGGCCTATTTGCCACTTGAGACTGATCTATTTTGTCTGATGCCCGATGGAGCTACCTGGTTTAGCTATAGGGGAGATGGACCGTGGATTCCCTCCTTGGTCTTCACCCACCCAGTCGGTCTTTAGACAGACTTCCTTTCGCCTCTACAGTTGTCTCTTTCCTTATCCTCACTCTCTCTCCTCTCCTCCCCTACCCCCCACTACTTTCTCTCTTTTTTCTCTCCTCCCCTAATGTATTGCTGACTGTTTTATTTAATGTTTACTTGTTGTTTTTTTTCTAGTATATTGTTGAACCACAGTGTTGCACTTCCTTCCGTCTCTCCTGTCGTCTCCTCCCGCATCCTCCCTCTATTTATATCTCTCCTTCCCTCCTCTCTTAATGTATTGAGACCGAACTATTTTGTCTGTTGCCCGATGGAGCTACTTGATTTATCTATAGGGGAGATGGGCCGTGGATTCCTTCCTTGGTCGTCACCTACCCAGTCGGTCTTTAGACAGACTTCCTTTCGTCTCTACGGTTTTCTCTTCCCTTATCCTCACTTTCCCTCCTCCCCTACGCCCCACTACTTTCTCTCTTTTTTCTCTTCTCCCCTAATTGTATTGCTGATTTTGATTTAATGTTTTACTTGTTGATCTTCTTCTAGTATATTGTTTAACCACATTGTTGTACTTCCTGTCGTCTCCTACTGCATCCTCCCTCTATTTATGTCTCACCCTTCCTCCTCCCTCCTCTCTCAATTGTTTTGATACTGAACTATTTTGTCTGATGCCCGATGGAGCTACTTAGTGCTACTTAGTTTAGCTATAGGGGAGATGGGCCGTGGATTACCTCCTTGGTCGTCACCTACCCAGTCGGTCTTTAGACAGACTTCTTTTCATCTCTCCTTATTGTCTCTTCCCTGGCTCCTATCCTCTCTCCCGTGAATCTCTCCCCTTGCCTGCTACGCTGCCTACCCCCTATCCTTAGTGCTCTTTCACTAAGCACTCCTTCTGTTGGGGAGAGATCCAATATTTATACTCTGGAGTCTCAGCGAACCTGCTGAGTGAGTCCACTGCGCCAAGGGAGCCACTCACACTTGAGGTATGGTATGGCGCCCCTTGTCAAAGCACTCCCTCCCCCCTTTTTGGGGAAGGATCCAGTATATAGGCCTTGGAGTCTCAGAGACCACTCTGAGAGAGTCCACTGCGTAAAGGGAACCTCTCGCAATAGAGATAGGGAAGGGATACCACTTGCCCTGGGATCACAGCTTACTGGACTCGTCTACCGGTTTATGTCCCCGTCACCTTTCCCCTCCTCTCCCCATGCTGTGTCTCTCACCTTCCCCTCCTCTTTCCACCTTCATTATCCATATACTTCCCCTACTCCAACCCCCTCCCCTGAATCTCTCCCCTTGCCTTCTTTTCCCCTTACGTATTTGTGCTTATTGTTTATCTCGACTTTACAAGTAACTATGTTGCCATGCTCTAAGAACTGTGTAACCTTTGTAACGATGTATCCTGTAACCATGATCTAATGCTCATGTAAAGCGTTCTGATACCTCCGGGTCTAGCCAGCGCTATATAAAACTTTTTTTTAAATAAATAAAATAAATAAATCTTATTGTGCCAGGGCGTTGGGTAGGAGGTGTCCTGTATAACTCTGAATAGTATGAGCTAAACGCTTGTAATATAGCTGATTGGGATCTCAAAATTGGGCCTGTGGCAGAGGTGATTTCATGATTGAGGAAATATTTGTTTTTTCTCGGCAAACCATGGCAGTGTACAGGGATTGTCCCCTGCAGCGTGAATAGAGGCAGTGTATTCTGTGAAATTGTAACGGAGGCACACTACTGGGGCGGCTTGTTGTTTATTGGTGTATATCAGGGCATGATGCGTTGTGTCATCAAGAAGGGGGCAGTTATCCAACGCAGGCACTGTTTCACCTGCATCTCGAGGGGCCCTGGTCAATTCCCTGTGAACCCCAGTTATGTTTTGAATTCAGAAGCACCTAGTAACCACTTTAAAGGAATCCTATTCAACTGCACGGCTGGGCAATATGGATTAAATGGGTACCACAATATACTGGGCCATCTAGTGTATCTTTGGATAACCTCCAGGAAGGAACTGGTGAGTGAGGAGTAGCCCACTCGATGTCGACTATATGTGCTGCATGGTCTGATATCACATGGCCCAGGTAGTATGAGTGGAACTAAGTCCTGACAACAAATAAAGCTGTTTTAGCAGGCGTAAAGATTATGTGGGGCTGAATTATGTGAGTAAAGGCATAGGTGTGGGTTATGGGCTCTTCAAGCATCAAAAAGGGACCAAGGTTGAGCCCATCCAGAGTACTGTCTGCAGTGTAGATGAGCTGGGGCTTGAAGATGTGAGGGGTGGGAACCGTGAAGAGAAACATCCGGTACGTTGTCCCCACAGTTATGTATGTATACGTGGTGACAGTAGAACATATTTTGTGTATTCTGACTTTGAGTACCACTGGCCAAATTGCTTGTTTAAGAGGCAAATATTGTGAAGCAATCAATTTTTCACTGAACTGGTATTGGGTCCTGTATTATGCATTGTTTTATGAATGATTTTACTGATATGATTTTCTTGCTAACAGGTCCATTCATAAATTAAAAGTAAACGTGATTACGTTCGCACTGGTGCAAAATGTGTGAGCTGCACTGACTCAGGAAATCTTTCACCAGTATTGATTACAAATTAGATAGTGACGTTTCATTTTATTTGTCAAGCATATATATACTGCACAGCTGTCTATGCATTTGATATCCCTTTAACATGGAACATCTCTTCTCTTCTTCAGTGTCTGTGGACAGCACCTCGTTCCTCATCTCGGACATTGCCGACATCCCGGACCACACCTGCTCCTCCGATGACCTGTGCTCGCTGGAGGTTCAGGGGTCGATGCGCTCAACAGACTTTTCTCCATACAACACCATCCGCGCAGCTAACACCGACGCCAGCTGCAGTAGCCTGGAGCACGGCGTCCGCTGCGGGCTGCACAGGAATCACTCCTACTGCTCACCTGGCGAGGATGACGGCTTGTCAAGCATAGTCTCGGTGGACAGATCCCAAGCGCAGGACTATGATAGCTCCACTCAGGCCAGATCCCCGGACTGCTTGTTTGGACACTTCGGTGCGCCGGAGAAGGAATCCCTGAGTTCGGCGAGGGGGAGCAAGGCCCCCCTATCGTTGAAACCCATGAAAACATGCTGTGGCGTCTTCGGCCAGTCTACGTCACACTGTCAGCCATCCCCCAGCAGCATCCCTGCGCACACTTCAACGCACTCTGGCTGCTGCGAGGGTTCCCTCATGCACAAGCATGCCAGGAAGTACAGACTGGCCAACATAGTCCGATCTACAAGTGACCCCGTTTCCTGTTCCTCCGCCAGAGAAGGTAAATGTGGCTAAGTAAAATACTGTGCCCTGGAAAGACTTTTATAAATTGATCATTACAATATGGTTTGGTAAATGCTAGTATATTTTGGGGAGTGGTCTGTGGGTGTGAATTCAACCGTGTAGGTGTCACAAACATAGCAAATGTTATATGATTGAGCCACCAGCCCATGCAGTGCAACAGAATGCCTTAAATAGTGACCAGAGAGTGCCCGACAGGGAGGGCTGCTATTCATAACTAATTCAATGTATCTTATCCAGAGCTGTTTTTTGTTTTTTTTACATAAGAAACGCGTTATAGCGTGTCGGATACAACAAGCAATAGTGTAATTAATCAGTGACCGGCAAGACGATATTGATGACGTGTGTTTATATGTTTTCCTGAATTGTAGCTGAAATGGGATAGTCTGAGATGTAAGGGAAGCTGCTATCAGTGTCATACAGATGTTTTGCTTCCCGAGTGATGTGCTAGACATTCTGTCGAAAACAACAGACATCTAGAGCTTTTCTGCAAGGTAGTCTGTTTTCACCTTTTTGAAATAATCCACATCTGCAGGGTGAGAAAGTGGAGTAGGGTTAGCATGTGATGGAAGGTTCTTTGAAGAAGGTACAGGCAACTATATGCAATAAAACATTTGCTGGAGAAAGGAGAGGTCTGTGAGCAGGCCATTGATCGTATTGACGTGGAATAGGTAGAGGACTTGCGCCATGGTACAAAAATACAGTTAAAATGTATGATTCTGTGGGGAAGGCGTGATGACACCATGCATTTTGAGCTTTCTTTTTCAGTTGGTCCATGTAGGAGAGGTGGTTAGATAAGTGGAAACCAAGAAATATGACACCGGGCATGAATCAAGGACAGGAGTACAATGAAGGGCAACCAGTCTTGGATTTGAGTCTGAAGTGGGGTTTCATTCTTTTGGCCGGACTGAGCTTTCATTAGATGCTGCCATCGAGGTTTGGGTGATCTGCAGCATTGTATGCCATCAGCCAGTAAGGTTTGAGAATACTTTCAGGTCTTTAGCATATTGGGAAAGAGTGAGACCTATTTGGGGAGTGGGGTTCCATGGGTTGTGTATGATCGTATGGTGTTGCAAATGCCCATACAAGTTAATATAGGAGAGAGTAGGGTCTGGAAGTCAACACTATCTAAACTAGCAATTTGTGTAGAAGATCTTTGACACAGATTCTGATGTGCCCGTGATTCTCAGAGGATTGTTGCCTACCTGTTTAGTTTCTCTTTTAGTCCTGCAAACTCGGTGGCATTTAATGTGCTTTTGGATTTTTTGTGGCTACATCTCTCGCAAGGATTTCCTCTAAGAAGGGGAGGTGGATCATGGATGATTAACTATTAGAATTTAGGAGAACTTTTTAGATAAAGGGAAGGTCATCTTTTATAGAAGTGGAAGGTTAATGTTAGATGTGAGTCAGGAAACTATGTGAATAATAGAGGTCAGAGTTTTGGGAGAACGTGCTATGATTATAGGTGATAGGAGAATGTTTTTTTTATTGTTAGGTAGTAAATAGATTTCTGGTTCAAGATTCATTGGTCAGAGGTTGGAAGTAGGTTCATGAGAGAATGTGGCTGTGAAAGGATAAATGGAATAATGATGAGCCCTATTAGGAGGGATTCAGTATTGACAGGTATAATATGGCAGGGGACAGAGATGGCAAGTTTGTATGAGATGTAGTGCTCAGGTGACATCCAGAAAGGTGTCTTTCATGCATTTTTTAGAGGGGGGATGCAAAGATTGAAGCATTAAATGTACTGTTGGTGCTGACAGCGGTTAATGTGGATGTGAATTCAGAAATTCTGTACAAAAAAGTGTTTCTTATTTCCCGGAGCTCAGTAGGCGAAGAGAAAAATGATAGGCTGAGTAGGAGTAAGATCTATCTGGATCGATAGTCAGTTAGATGAAATGATAAGAGTTTCAGGTTAATGTTATAAACGGATGACTGGATTTCTAGATTGAATTTAGACAACCGATATATTTCTAAAGTGAGTGACTGTGATTGTGTAGCCATGATCCACAGGTTGGGGAAAGATGCAGGATGACGACGGGTGAGCCACATATCTGCTGCGATGGATAGAGTGTCTAATTTGATGTCACTGCTGTGTGTGCTGCATGATCATGTATGATATGAGGAAGCATAGAGATGCAAGAATGCAAAGGTTGGTCTGGTGATATGGGTTTAGATGGTGATTTTTCTTATACAATGTGAATGACCTGCGGATGTGCATTATTGTTGATGGGTTGGTACCTGTGTGTGAGTTGAATGGATTGAAGGACAGGTGCGAGCAGAGGCAAATAGTTGCCTGCTGTATACTGAAGTGCAACTGTCCTTGCATTAGGCCTATTCTATCTCTAACAGACCTCCATTTGGGTTGCCCTTTTTCCAGGAAGTATGTTCCACATCATTTTTTTTCATTCTGTAGTGTTTATTTTCCAGCGGATAAGCCTGCTTAAATTCTCCCAAACACACTGGGAGAAATCGACCAGCTAACCAGGGACATTGACATTATTTTGAAACTGAAAAATACAGACTGGTCCACCATGTCAAATGGTATAGCATTTTGCCAAAAGTCCTCCTTCTTCGAAGATGGAAACAGCTTCAGAGAGCATTCCCTACTGTACAGGCAGGGAACTCAAACTAAGGTGTGTTTGGTAGCCCTATGTGAAACTGTATATAGGACCTATGCAAACATGGTTTTAAAGTTAAATTAAAGGCTTTCATGAGATTGATGTTTCCCCAGATGCAAAACACCCATTGCCAAAGCAGAATGCTCATTGTGTCCAGGTTTGTTAAGCACTGAATTTTCTATACCCACAAGGCCGAGGTAAATTGAGATTAAAATGGTATCAGGAGTATCCACACCGGGTATGTAAAGTTCAATATATGCATTGGTCCTAATATCTAAAAGATAAAACATAATTGCAGTGACAGGCCCTGCTTGTGGCCACGTATGCACGTCGCTATGTGTGTCAAGAATATTTGCAGTCTCTGTGTACATCTGCCCTAGTGTGTAAAGGACCATTCCAGCCTGTTCTCTTTTCCTGACCTCTGTCATCTGCAGCCATGTTTCTGCCTTGGTACCTCAGATATAGGTCCATCCATGGGTCGCCGGCAGTAGGCAGGAGGACCAGCATCCATCATCATGTGCACGCTGACTCCATCACTTTTAATGACGTTGCCTACTCGTGGGTCTGCTTTCTAACCCTTCATGAATGTGTGTATTTCCTATAGAATGAATCTCAGGGCACACAAGCGCTCAACAACGCCATTACACTGTCACTGGACCTCTCTTTTTCAGCTCTGTGAAATGGTGCAGATATTTGGCTGATTCTTCCCATGGTACTGCCCCTCTTCCATGAGCAAGCAAGGCAGTGCCTAGGCTATGGCAGGCATCCAATTAGCGAGCATTTGACTTGCCTGCAGCTCAGGAGGAATGGGCTAAAGCTGCTAGTAGGGCTGCAGAGGCAACCCACTTTGCTCTGAAAGCAGCCGCCACCTGCCAGATTATTGGTTAGCCTTCCATGCACCACTATCCTAAACACCTCCACAGAGAACCTTTGCCGGGGCTCAGCTTACCTAACTGGATCATCAATGTTTGCAAAACAGGTACTATTCTAGACATGCTGATACTAGCTCTGAGGTCCCTAGCATTGTGTGCTTTAAAAAAAGGCACACAAATAAAGACATACATAAATTAAGGATTGCAATTATAAGTCGATCTGTCTGTTTGTCTAGTAAACGCCACGTCACACGTTCCTACGTTTTTATTGATTTCCTATACATCTACACGCCTGGATGTAAGATCGAACGGAGATGAAGATACAACAGATGCTAATATTATTAGCTCAGGTGCTAGAACCTACTGTTGAAACTTCAAGGCTGAACTGCTTTAGAAGGAAGAAAGAACTGTGAATGGGCCTTGTTGTCTGCTTTCATGTCGCAAAATGGCACTGATTTGACACGAATGTGAATGTCAGCATATAAATATGAACTTGTCAATACTTTCTGTATACTGTTTAAGGTGTCCGGTGTATGTGTAAGAATGACAGTGCTTGCTTCCTTGCATTCTGTACTGTCATGCAGTGCTATGTGGAACAGCACCAATGACAGAGATAATTCCCCCATTAGCGTATACTTCCTGCTGAGCCCCAAACATCACAGTGAATTTATACGGTTACCCAGAACCTATTCAATACTAATGTGTACTCCCTTATGGTACTTTTGCTATTGCTTTATTTGTAAAAGAATGAATTCCGGTGCCCAAATCTCAGCAGAGAAGCCCACAGCAAGCGCTATTAAATGTCAAGGCTCCAATCCATAGTTACCTCCAGCCTCTTTAATGCACCACCAGACACACTCTGCCTCTTTATCTTTCTCTTGCAGGTTTCTGCTTTCTTCCTTTGTGATGGTGTTCTGTCTTTCTCTTCCTCCTTCTTTATCCTGTGTAAGTTTCCCCCTCTCTTGCTCTCGGTCAATGTCTGATGAAAAAAAATAAGTGCCAGCTCCCACAAATGTAAATGTAAATGTAAATGTAGCCGTACTTGTAAAGCGCACTGATACTCCTGAGTGTCCTGGCACTGTACTCATACCGCTAGGGAACCCTTCCTGGTTTTTCCCCGTGAAATGTCCACTCCTGGGCATCCCCAGGGTGCAACCAGGCATCCCTAGAGCTGTAGGGGGCCGTTGTGGAGACTAAGCAAACTATTGCCCAGAGTTGCAGCGTGGGACCCATGCTGAGAGTAGGCACCGAGGCGAGAAATCAGGTCCGAGGAATTATGAGCCCAAGATCCGCCGAGACCAGCCAAGGCAGGAATTGAACCCTGGTCCCGGGCCAGACCTCTGCATCAGGGTCTGCCGCTCTAACCATTGAGCCACACTTCAAATGAGTACTGGTGTGCCCCAGGTGCAACTAACAGCTCAAATTAAGCACTGACCATTACACCTTGTCAAGGTGAACCACAAAAGTCACTAAATAAAGTTGTGCTTTACCGTCAGGTAGCTTAGCACCAAGCAGTCAGGTTTAACTTAGAGGCATTGTGCAAAGTACTCTCAACCTTAATAAAAAGCTTTTGAATAGTAAACAAGTCCAAAACCAATTAAAAATAATAGGGAGCATTTTAATAATTAAAATGACACAATTGAGATAAAAATCGCATAAGGAGAACCGGAGATGTGAATTTCAAAATTGTAGTCAAAAGTTAAAGCCGAACACGATGGAGCACAGGTCAGCTATTAGGACCAGGTTTTTCCTGGTGGAAAGCTTACCTTCTGACTTCTGATGAGTCATCGGCGGTGTAAGCAATAAACTAGGTCTGAAGCAGGGTTCAAAGTAGGATCTCCTTCAGTGGGATAAAAAAGCAAGTTTAGACTGACCGGCAATTCGGCATTGGTGGCTGCAGTATCAGCAGTGATTCCGGTCTCCGGTGCTTCTCCAGGTAGGAAGTTGGCAAAAAGTTGCAGTTTGGCGTACATGAAGAATACTCTCTAACACCTCCCAAGGGTCCATGGCCTGGAGACTCCACTTGAAGGTTAGAACTCTAACTGAGGCCAGTAGCATGGTTCAGGTCAAATCCAGTTGGTACCGGTCAGCTGGGTAGTATCAGAGAAAGGCCTCTTGAAGCTTGTGCCTTTTAGCTCCTTCAGGAGGGCAGGCAGTGTAGTGTAGTTCCTATTATCCCAATAGGCTCTGCGCATTGGAATAATATCTTCAATAGTATAGACCTAGGGCAGAGGTTAACTAGGTCTTCTACCGACGATATTAGACTTAAAGTTTTGTGTTTGCCAGCTAGCTCAGAGTTCACTAGAAACTTTCTCGAATAGGCAAGGAGGATTTTAACCTCCCTGGATAGACAAGAAGGGATTTAGTTTCTGACAACCATAGAACATGACAACTTTGCTCTCCCCTAATCAAGAGTGTATCTCTAGAGTCGTGTGAAAACAAGACAACTTATTTTACTCAGTCAGTTCAGTGCATTCTTAGTTTCACCAGATTGTAGAGAAAAGGAAAAGACGGGCGTGTTCAATAAAAGATGTTATTTATTGATCAGTCTCCTTTCTCATACAAGAGAAATGAATCGCTATTATTGTAATACTTATAGTTAAGTAAAGTGCATACAGTAAAGACAGAATTATAGAATAATACTGTAAAAGCATTGATATGGTTTCTAAGCCATATGATACTTTAAAATGGATAAAATAGATACATACATATATACATTTGACTAATCATACTCAACTGGTGCTTCTAACCACGCCTACCCCAGTGTACCTGACCTAAGCCTAATACGTGGGCCGGAGTAGATAAGTAGCAGTTTAAGTTAAGTTTGTTTTGCCAAGGGACTGACTCGAGAATTCTCTGCAAGGGGTTATTCAGTTCTGTACCTGAGATCTAGAATGATGGAGGGCTGGTATCTCTTGTCCCAGGTCTTGATATTCCAGCTGCCTGCGAGGGCTGCTTGGAAGCGCCGGAGCTGGATTTCTCAGCAGGAGAAAGGCAGCGTCTCGTTCTCAGCGCGTCAGGAAGGCTGGGCAGCGCCTGTGGGCTTCGCTCTCTGCTGGGCTCCTCGGCACATCTCGCTGCTCCAATCTCGTCACCACCGCATGTGTTTGCTTAAGGCAATGTCGGTAATATTTATACCTGAAAGGTGCCGAGATTGACGTAAGGATGGACATATATATGTCAATAAGGATGTCATATGAACGGGCTTGTTCCCACATTCTTTTGCTGAAGTTCTCGGTGAAATCAAAACAATGGCTATGGGAATTTCCCAGGTCGCTGTAGGTTTGATTTGTTTTGAGAACTCCGTATGCCTTATCAGGGGCTGGAGGAATATCGCTTGTCTAATTAGATGGCATGCGTTATGACCTAATCAGATAACGCGCTTCTGTGCCGTGGTGTGGCTTAATCAGATAACGGTTTTTGCACCGTTGGATGGCTGCTAGTTAATTATTAACCAGACCAGGGTCAGGAATAGGGGAATCGATACAGTACCTATAGGAATACATCACACCCACTCCACGTAGACTATGTCCATATTTACAAATCTAGGCATAGTGAAACCAGTAGCGTTTGTGTATATCGTACCACCCCAAAATACATTCATATGTATCCTGAAAAATTGGAACTACGAAATATATGCAACACAATCACATGTACTATCACATGTACTATATGCACAAGCAGTCTAATAATGCTAAACATATAACGCATATTTTAAATTTATCATGAAAAAATGCGAAAAATACACATGAAATGGCTCTTAATACAGAAAAAAAGTGCGAGACCATTTCATCACAATCATAAAGTTATGTATAATAGTGCTAGAGGATAGCGAATGTCTCGTGACTACCTAAAATAGAAATTTAGTTCTCTAAGAATAATGTCTACTTTAAGCAGAAGATAAGTGTCCCAAAAAATCGTAAATATTTTTGAATTGGGGAAAAAGCTCTTGCAGTCTGAAAAATGATGAGAATTTTTTTTTTTCATGTCGCTTTTTAGAAGTTGAAGGCCAAATTCAGCATGTAGGGAACTCCGAGTGCTAGTTTGTTCAAAGTTATTCCTGCTGCTCTGGTGAAAACATCATATCATTTAGACTGTTGAAAAAACTGTCAACAGCTTCTTGCGTAAGTTCCACTAATTCTGAAAAAGTTGTTACCATGCATTCATGAGCCTGAGCATGATTGCGTCCATTGATGTTTTGATCAGCATAGCTGACTGAAGGTCGTACCTGATCGATGCTGCTTTCATCTTGTACTTCCCTACCCCTCAATCGTAGTGGTGAAGTCTCCACGAATGCCGTCATCAGGATTGGTAGCCGCTGGGGACAGCACAATGCATGAGCCGTTACCGGACCCAACAAGGTATCTGCGTCCATTGGCACATCCGATAGTAGTGCCAGACAGGTGTCCAACACGCATTCTTCGCCGCATAGCAAGCACCTTAATACAGGCATAACACAACTTTGCCACATTGGTCTAAATGAAAGAGACCAAGTCATGTTCAGGTCCCTAAGCCGGGATAGTCCAAGGATTTTAGTTACCCGGTCCCGGTAGCCAATGGCTAGGATCGTTTCTTCCCTTGTCGCAGGTGTTTTGTCTGTGACATGGTTTGCCATAGCGAAATAACAGGATCAAAAATAGAATACCCGCTACTAGTCCCAGAAGGAGTGGAAGTCCGCCAAAAATGGAATGGACAAAGTCTGGAAAAATACCCAGGATGGCTTTGAATGGAGTTAAAGCACCCGAAAACACTGCTTTAAATACACTGGAGACACCAGTGGTATCAGAAATATTTAAGATTTCGTTCAGTATTTCTGCAAAATGTATGGGGGAATTAGTTGATAATAATGAATGAATCTCTTCTGTTGTACTTGCAACTTGGAGATCATACGTTTCTTTTGATGACGTGAGCCTGGTCGGCGTCTGTAGGAGCACAGTCTTCATTCTGCTTAAAGTATCTATTCGAATAGAAGCAATTTTCAAATCGGGCCATAACCTTGCCTCCCTGTCTGGAGAATCGTTCGGCAACAATACTCGTTCACAGCACATGACCTTCCTAGTCACGGTTATGAGATAAGGTTTTCCGGGCAGCAAACTACAACATCTGCGATCTACTATTAGAATGTAACTCCCGTTCGAGAGTCTCCTAAAGAATGGTTCTATTTGTGTTGCAGGTGTGCCTAGCTGGTAACATGAAAGGTTATTTGAAGTCCCTTCACAGGCTCCATGCAAGCTAATACCCTGACACAGAAGTGTACCGCTTAGTGATTTTGCACAATTATTGCCACTGAGAAACACTTTCTGGCCTTTATTACTGACACATTCGTGTGTATAGGGCAAGTTCCATATTGACTTAATGTACCCTTTACCCAACCTTTCATACTGGCCTGCCTGTATATATTTTTGGCAGAATTGAAACTGGAAAGTAGTTATCGGAATATTTATTATTCCATGTATTATCCATTCAATGACAGGTCGTTCTGACATTGTCAATGGTAATCTCTCAAGTCTTTCAATGCTCAGAATTGTATAGTCAGCACCCTTCTGCGCCAAACTGATTTGTTTATCAGTAAGGTTAAAGTAACATCAGTAAGTCTTGCGATATTATATCGATTGCTGAAGACACAATGCTGTCCAGAGAATATATTCTGGAGGACAGAGTCATTAACCCATTGTCCACCACAGAAAGTGATTTTTCCAAATTAATACGGTCAATTTCCCGTATTTTTTCTGCTGTTTCAATTTGAGTTACTTTCCAGGCTTCGTTATAAGCTGCATATATAGAGGCCGCTATGAAACATTTTTGACGCTGTTTGCGTGGTCCCATAATGAAATCACGCAAGTCAGCACCTTCTGTAAGTAAAGTTAGGTGTTGCTTAATTTCAGCCAGTGTGGACGTTTGTAGCCATTGAAGGCAGAGCTTGCCCACGCTGTAGGTGGTTACTATCCCTGGATGTTGTCTTTGGGAATATCTAGGGTCTGGCCTAGTCAATGTGAACCCCTGTATTTTGTTCAGGAATCTGTTTTGACAGTTATTTGTATCTGTGGGCCAGATCAACCATTTTTTCCAGTCAGGATGTGTTCTGTTTTGGTTTAATATATGGTTTACGTCTATCTCATCATCTATAGAGCTATTACTGTTCACTGTTGGCTTTGGAATAGACGGTTTGTTCAAATCTTTTATTTTCGCTAAGCCAAGACAGGTAGTTTGTTGAATAGTGTCGTTCAAAAATATAATTTGTTCTGGGATCATGCAGGCTCTAAACAATGATTCTATACCTTGTACTTGCCAATCTCTTGTACCCCAAACAGTTTTTGTTTCAATATTATTGTTCCAGAAATCAAACCCAAATGTATTCATTTGCTCAAAAAATGAATCGGAATATATCAATTTTGTGTTTGTAAGCATGGTCTTCATACCTGTCTTATTTGACAATTTGAAATAAAATGTTTCTGCATTACTTGTGTTAAACCCTGAAAAGTATGAATATTTATCATAAAATGTTTTCAAGCTATCTTTTGGAGGAGTAGCACAATGTTCCCATTGGTTATAATTTAAAACATTTCTAGGTTGTGCAGATTTATGTAGATAATGGTTACCATAGTGGTTGTAGCAGAACATCTGATCATAATTAGACGAACCCTGCAAATAATCATGTTCTGTAAATTTAGCAGACATCACAAGATCAGACATCATATCATTAATTCTTTCAAAGTCCCAATCATCAGCAAATGTGCTTGGTTTTACAAAGTCACTCAATGAGATCTTGAATTGGTGTGGATACTTCAGGATTTCAACCGGACCATAGATTTCATAATCAGTTTTGTCCCATGCTACACCGCCTGGTATAGGATTGGCTGTGAAGTTCACTGAAGAAAGTTCTCTTTTCTCGATGTGTGAAGATGTGTGTGGTTTAAGGACCAAGTTGATTTTCTGGCTTGCTGTTTCCATTTAAGCATATTTTCCTTCAATGAAATGTCCCAAGCATAGTACCATGATGAGCCAAAGAATGAGGATAAATGCACCGAAGGCCACCCAAAATTCAATCCATGGAGAAATCAGATAGGTTTCTTTCAACTGTTGAAAAAGTTCCTTAGCTTTGTCTTTAAAAGTTTTTGTTGATGGCTGTTTCTTTGCTTCACTCAGGTCTTCAGATGAATCATCGAAGTTGATGAAGTAGCCGGATGCTGTTCTGTCAATTGTTCCAATTGCTTTTGGATTTTGCTTTGTTTCATTAGCAAAGTCTGCAGTTACATCATCATAGGTTGTTGTTTCTTGATGAAAAGCTTTGATTTGGGTTTTAAGAGGTTCAAGTTCCATTGCTTTGTTGCATAGTCCTTGTTGATTCACTGTAGATTTTCCAAATGTGATCAGTCTTCCAGTTTGAGCCTCTGTATTCGTAGCAAACATTGGTGTTCTGCTACTTCTTGGGAGTCCACTTGGCCTACTGTTTGTTATCGGCCACATGATTGTGGTTTAACCAGGTCGATGGATACAACTCAGTTCTCCTTTTTACCAGCAAGGGGCGGTAGTACTACTGATCTTGTCCCGTTGACAGACAAGACAGGAACTGCTTTTCTGTAAGAAGGCCCAAATTCCTTCTTTACCGCGATCTTCTCTCTGACTAGATCCCCGACTTTTGGAATCCAGGCAGGCCTTGCTGGGACAGGTGGTTTCTCTTCAGTGGTTGTTGGCTGTTGTTTCAACTTTATGTTGCTCAGGTCTTTTCTTGTTTCATTTAAGTCCTGTAAAATAGCCAAACGATCTTTGATATCAAAGCTTTTGTCTTTAACCACTGAAGTCTGACTATCAAGATCTTGGATCATCATTCTAGTTCCGAACAATAGTTCGTACGGACTGAACCCTTTCAGAGAATTCCTTGGCAGGTTATTTAGACTACGTTGGACACTTATTAAATGTTTGACCCACCCAGCTCCCGAACCTAATACCTTTTCCGTTATAGATTGCTTTATGTCTTGGTTTTTTCTTTACACCATCCCGTATCCCTCAGGAAGGAAGTGAGAAGAGTCCCGCTATGCAATGCTCATTTGGCCATGCTTCCCTATAAGCCTGAGGGCTAAAGGGAATACATTATTCAAAACGTAGCATGCTCCTAGCGTATATGCCATTATAGACTTGCAAATCCTTGTATAACAGTCCAGACGTCAGCCGAGCGCTGGGGTCTACATCATAAGTGAAAATTAGTCTTTTTATGTTAATATAACGCTTTTTCGTGATGGGTATTTTCTTATTGTTGTTGTTTTTCTGGACCGAAGTGACATGGCAATAGTCCTCCTCGCTCGCCACTGCGATCTCTATTGCAGTCTGGGCAGTTTTTTACAAAAATGTGATGATGCAGGCTCATGCCTGGCCACCAGTACACTGATTGTAATTCTTCCAGAGAATCTTTTAGCTTAAGGTGTCTGAGACCCTCACCCATATGTGCGTCTGCTATTAACAAGCCTCTCCTGTCCGTGTTTGGAATTACTCTATCCCCCACTCCAGGGATTCGAGCAAAAGGGACTGAGTTTGCATCGATTATGTATGTATAATTGAGTGGATAATTGATCGGTAGTGCTGAACAGTCGCCTTTTGATGACGTTTTCACCGCCAGCACAGTTTCACCGTCAATGTATTTTACTGCATGCTTTTTTGTAGCTACGGAAGCCGATTTGTTTGCTACCGCTGTGGCTGTCTCAGCCAATGAATTCCCTGCAACGTGAACGCCATCACGCTGATGACTCAGTGAATGTATCACATGAGTTTTTGGTAGTTCTTTCTTTAAAAGAACTAATTGTTCCCAAAGCGCTTTCTGCTTTATTGTGGCACCTGTGTCATCTTTGTAACCGTTTTGAATCAATTTCTGCAAATCGTTATTGTATGATTTGACGCAGTAATACGAATCGCACACAATAAGTGTCGGGAATTCGCGATCGGCATTATCTAGCGCCATTTTTAATGCTATTATTTCAGTTTGTTGTTCTGAATTATTTTCCACTGAGTGTGTTTTTGTAAGTAGAGGTCTTAATTTGTCTCCGCGCCACACTTCTTTTACAATTTCGCATGTGGCGTTGTAAGCCAGCTCTCCCCAAACTGAGGGTTGAGCATGACCGTCTGTATATATTACACAGGCGTACTGTCGTAAAGGCAGAATGTCGATTGGCAGAGGGTATTCTTTCTCATATTTTAGAAATTTTAATTCTTTCATTTCCGGGTCAAAATAGTATTTTACTTTGTCTGTAGCAACAGAATTTACCCATTGTACCCATTCTGGATTTAGTGCAGTTGTCGGTAAATTACATGGTGTTGTTAATGCCTCAAAAGCTGATTCTGCTGTTCTGACTGTAACCTGTCTACCGTCTGCTTGGCATTTTTCCTTTGCTACAGCTGTTTGAACCGCATGAACAATGCTTTCCTTAATGCTGAACCTTTTTTCAGCTTCTGTGTATAAATGTGATTTGTATGCTATTGGTACCTTCTCTTCCTCATTAGAGGTCAGGTATGTGAATCCGCATCTTCCTGGGATGACTCGAATCACAAGGTTGCGTGTATTGTCACATGTTTGTAATTTTGTTTTAACTAACATATCTGTTTGTAAAGATCTCAAAATTTCTGTGTGTTTTTGAGTCCAATTGATTCTTTTAAAATCTGGTTTTATAAGATCATAGAGAGGTTTAATTCTCTCTGCATAATTTATAATGTAAGTTCTTCCAAAATTTAGGAAGCCTAGAATTGTTTGTAAGTTTTTCAGTGTTCTAGGTGCTTGGATTACAGCACATTTCTCTAGGAAATTGTCAGCCAGGCTTTTGCCTTCACTTGATAGTTCATATCCTAAAAACAGGACTGTTAGATGGGCAATCCTTGACTTTTTAAAGTTGAATTTGTAACCCTCTGCTGCGAACCCAAGTATTATGGTGTTCACTCTTTTCAAGTGAGTATCCAAGTCATCATCTGTTAGATAGATGTCGTCGACATAAGATAATGCCTCGTCATCATATGTTTGTAGTAATTCTGTTACTCTCTCTGAGAATAATCCTGGGCTGTTTTTGAACCCCTGGGGCAAACGACAGAATTTTTTTTTGCGTGCCATTTATTGAGAACGCCGTCAAATATCTGCTCTCTGGTGCTATATTTTGACAAAAGAATCCATTAGAAATGTCTAATGTGGTTTTGTATTTTTTGCGCACTATGTTATTCATTAGTGCAGCACTATGCGAGTTTTGTACTGCAAATGTTTTGCAACATGAGTTAAGGTGTCTGTAGTCCAAAACAAGACAATACGAATTGTCTGGTTTGGAGACAGGAAACAAAGGATTGTTCATTTGTGAGGTGCAAGTTTCAATCACCCCCTGGTATTCAAGTTGATCTAGGATCTCTTTTACCTGTTTTTTAGCTTCTTGCTTAATCGGGTACTGCCTCTGTGCAGTAGGTTGTGATTTTAACTGGATTTTGTGAGGAGGAGAGTCCTCATCCCATCCCACATGATTTTTATATAAGGCAGGGGCTTGAGCTACTGCCCACTTTCTTGCAAGTGTATATTTTTTATGAATTGGAATATTGTTTGAGAAGGCAGGCATAATTATTTCTTCGCCATGTGGGCACTCCCTGACAAACTCTGGAGGCCAGTCTCGTTCAGCTAGAAGGATGTCATAGCCCTTGGAGAGATTATCCCAAAATAGACCCCTTATTTTTCTAGTCTTATCCCCCTCTATACGCAATGTTATTTCATATATTTTATGAGGTTTGCTAACCCTGGTATCTGCAGTTTCCACCTGAATGTATTCATTCGTGTCCACTGTCTCCAGATGATTCATAAGGACTTTGCGATCTATGCTCACTTCTGCTGCGCTGTCTAGCATTGTCTGAGCCCATTCTCCGTTTTTCAGCTGTGTCCTCAGTATTCTCTGCATTGTTGATTACTTTAATACTGGCTACCTTCTTTTTTGGAAATTGTAATTTTTTATTCAGATGAGCAGGTTCTTCGTCTTTGTACTTGACGTGCTCTTCCCTGTGTTTTGATCGTCCTCTTCTTTCCGATTTCTGCAAGGAAGTCTGAAAAGATTGAGAGGGACGTGTATCAATATCTTGATATCTATCAGGTCTTTTTATATTATCCCTATTTCTAAGGTTGTATTTTTTCACAGAGGGCTCCCTTTGGACTGGAATCTTTTTTCTTTAGGATTGGATTGCTTATTTCCATCCCAGCTCTTTTTTTGAGTGTTTAAATTATTTTTTATAAATACCTTTTCAGGACTTTCAACTAGTTGGGGTTTCACTGGTATTCCACCCAAACTATCTCTTCCTAGTTCTTCATAGGATTTTTCTATGATTCTGGCAATTTCAGATGGTTGATCTGCTATATTTGTCTCTTTTAACCTCTGGCGAATCGCCACATTTGCTGCTTCTCCCTTTATGTTGGCTAATAATATTGCCGAGACCTGCTTGAAATCTTTCAGTAGTTTCATACCGAGAGTTAAGGCGGGTTCTGGACCGTATTCATCTTGAATCTGTTTTAGCACATCTGGTATTACTGACATGGATGGTACACCATGTGTTTTTGTGTAAATGGAAGCAAAGACTGTTCCCCAAGTGTCACAGTCCTCCACATGTGGTGCGATTCCCATTGGAAGACCGATAGTCAGAATCCTATGTTTCTCAATAGGGGTGGTATCTGGAAACACCGCCTCTATTTGAGTGATTTTTTGTGCTAGCCAGAAAGGAATTTGTTCCCGTTTTGCGGGTACTTTACCTAGACAGGACTGTATGTTCTGTGGTGTAATTCTATTTGTGTTCCCCTGATGATTGGTCAGCTGTGGAATTTTAATTGCTGGTTGGATTGTTGAAGTCCGCATTACATATTGGACTAATTGTCTATGTATTTTTATTAATTGTTTTAGCTCTGCTAAAAGCTCTGGTGCAGGCATTTCTTCAATGTCTGGATGTGGTGTGTATCCGGCTAGGACCGGCCACGTTGCTCCTGGTCTACCTAGTGGACCGAGCCTGGTGATGTGATTATTATGTTTTAGGGCGCCATGAAACAAGAGCAGGTGCTCTTGGAATTTGAGTGGTATTTCCACCTCTTCGAAAGGAGTGTACTCATTAGGAGGTTCCTCTATTTTGTAATAGTGGAAGTCCTTTGTTACAGCGTTTGCTGCTGGAAAGTTTATCCATGAATAGAATACCTCTGTCTGCCGATATTCGTGTGCCTCAATTACGAATATTACTGTACCACCTCTTGGTGTCAGTCCATTTTCTATAAGTTTTAAGGTTATAGATTTCCTTATGTTGACCGGGATGAGTATTATATCCGGGTCATTTTGCAGCAGAGTATTGTCTGCTACTAGGAGTTCAGCTGCTATTCTAACTGTCTCCCTTTCTTCTTCACTTTCTGTCATTTTGCTGACAGGAAGGTTATTCTGTTTGTTTGCAGATCAGGTTTCTATGGAAACAAAGATTAGATGCACAATACTTTGGAACAGTGTATCCTTCAACGTTGAATAAACCAAGAACCATACATTGGAGTCTCCTCCTGCGAGGTTTGGCGGATATGACCTTTCACCCACTCCAGACGTCTTTGGAGTATTATGGGAAGAAAGGGGTCTGTGTGAAAAAGCACGACTGAGTTACTCTAATGTCTTGCGTTAGTTTTATCGCCTAGCCAAACGTTGGGCGCCATGTAGTGTAGTTCCTATTATCCCAATAGGCTCTGCGCATTGGAATAATATCTTCAATAGTATAGACCTAGGGCAGAGGTTAACTAGGTCTTCTACCGACGATATTAGACTTAAAGTTTTGTGTTTGCCAGCTAGCTCAGAGTTCACTAGAAACTTTCTCGAATAGGCAAGGAGGATTTTAACCTCCCTGGATAGACAAGAAGGGATTTAGTTTCACATAGAACATGACAACTTTGCTCTCCCCTAATCAAGAGTGTATCTCTAGAGTCGTGTGAAAACAAAAGACAACTTATTTTACTCAGTCAGTTCAGTGCATTCTTAGTTTCACCAGATTGTAGAGAAAAGGAAAAGACGGGCGTGTTCAATAAAAGATGTTATTTATTGATCAGTCTCCTTTCTCATACAAGATAAATGAATCGCTATTATTGTAATACTTATAGTTAAGTAAAGTGCATACAGTAAAGACAGAATTATAGAATAATACTGTAAAAGCATTGATATGGTTTCTAAGCCATATGATACTTTAAAATGGATAAAATAGATACATACATATATACATTTGACTAATCATACTCAACTGGTGCTTCTAACCACGCCTACCCCAGTGTACCTGACCTAAGCCTAATACGTGGGCGGGAGTAGATAAGTAGCAGTTTAAGTTAAGTTTGTTTTGCCAAGGGACTGACTCGAGAATTCTCTGCAAGGGGTTATTCAGTTCTGTACCTGAGATCTAGAATGATGGAGAGCTGGTATCTCTTGTCCCAGGTCTTGATATTCCAGCTGCCTGCGAGGGCTGCTTGGAAGCGCCGGAGCTGGATTTCTCAGCAGGAGAAAGGCAGCGTCTCGTTCTCAGCGCGTCAGGAAGGCGGGGCAGCGCCTGTGGGCTTCGCTCTCTGCTGGGCTCCTCGGCACGTCTCGCTGCTCCACTCTCGTCACCACTGCATGTGTTTGCTTAAGGCAATGTTGGTAATATTTATACCTGAAAGGTGCCGAGATTGACGTAAGGATGGACATATATACGTCAATAAGGATGTCATATGAACGGGCTCGTTCGCACATTCTTTTGCTGAAGTTCTCGGTGAAATCAAAACAATGGCTATGGGAATTTCCCAGGTCGCTGTAGGTTTGATTTGTTTTGAGAACTCCGTATGCCTTATCAGGGGCTGGAGGAATATCGCTTGTCTAATTAGATGGCATGCGTTATGACCTAATCAGATAACGCGCTTCTGTGCGTGGTGTGGCTTAATCAGATAACGGTTTTTGCACCGTTGGATGGCTGCTAGTTAATTATTAACCAGACCAGGGTCAGGAATAGGGGAATCGATACAGTACCTATAGGAATACATCACAGCAGCTAACCCTTGGAGACACTTTTGGGATCCTGGGTTCCAGGAAAGCAGGTCCAGCGTTTCTTCAGATCTCAGGCAAGTTTGTGTACACCCCTAAACCAGTTCTGGTCAGTTCCTCTTCTCCCAAAGGTTTTGGTGCCAGCCTGACTAGGGAGATCATAGGGAGCACGCATAGGTGTGAGCTTCATCTGGCAATAACCACATAAGCATTTTTGCAGCTCTGGAAGAGGCTGGTCACAGCACCCAGGCCATCTTGTCAAGGAAGGAGTACCCATCATCACACCCATGACCCTTTGTCTACTGTCTGGGAGCAATGCACATATCACCAAAGGGGTGCCATCAGGGGTCAGACCCGGACATTGGTAGGAAAGCCTTTTGGGTTTAGCCAAGAAAATGACAACTTTCTTAAAGTGTAATTTCCAAAACAGTAATTTAAACTCTGACTTCAGCTTTAAGGTAGATTTTAAATTACTAATAAAAGACATCCCTTAACCATTTTTTTTTATATTCCCAAACTGAATTTAGCACTTACTAAATGTAATTGTGCAAACCAGTGTTAACCTATGGGAGAGCCATTCTTGCCACAGTGAAAAATGACTTTGAAGGGTTTTCACTGCCAGGACATTTAAAACTTTATTTATACGTGCCCTACGTTTTAAATAGCATGAACCCTGTCATATAGGCATTTAGGGCTTACTCTGGGGCGAATTATAACAACTAAAAAAGAAGGTTTAGGCCTGGAAAAATGTTTTATTTTGCCAGGTCAAAATGTTAGCTTAAAACCGCCCAAACAGGCTGCAGTGGCAGGCCTGGAGACATGTTTCAGAGTTTGACTTTAGTTTGTGGAACAATAAGTGCTGTAGCCCAGTAGTAGAATTTATTTTACAGGCCCTTAGTAGATGTGGTACCATTTACAATCAACTTCGAAGTAAATTTAATTTGCCAATTAGGGGTAATCCAATTCGAACATGTTTAGAGAGGAGAGCACCAGCACTTTACCACTGGATAGAAGGAGTAACGAGCCCAGAGTCATATGACCAAAAAATCGGGATCAACAAAAGGTGGCAAATATCTGCGGGAATGTAATGCAAAAGATTTTCATTTCCAACAATTTCGAAGGAAATCTAAGTATTTCAGAAATGTGTAAGAGAAACTGATTTTACGAATAGTGTTATTTGTATGCCTCTGAATTTGGTGTAGCCCAAACTATTATGTGATTCAGAGGGTATTTTGCCCAATTTTTTTTTTTTTGCACACTGACTTTCCCTTGAAAGGCAAATGAGAAATCTGATTGGTAATAGCAAAGGTTCTACTATTCTGTGTTTCCATGTCTCTCTCAATGAAAACAGTACGCCACTTGAGTGGTTGGGCCTGCAACACAAAATACCATAAAACCTGACTTGGAGACACTGCATTCCACCGAGCAAAATCAATGCTTTTTGCTACAAAGTAGGTAGCTGCTGAATTTGAACCTTAGCCAAACCTTGGCATATCTGAAAACTAGGCCCTTGGGGACCCTGGGGTGTTCTAACTAATGTGGATCCTGTTATGTTTTCTTATCTACGAGGATTTGCAAACCTCAAACTGTGGCTATAAACACACATTTTCCTCACATTTCTGTGAGAGAATGGTCCCAAAGCTGTGGGGATGCTCTAAATTAGTATTGCTCAGCATTTCCACTTGTGTGGGTGACTCCAGGGCTTGTAACAGAAAAAAGCCCCAAAACAGAACATGGACTGATCAAATGTTTCCACTCAAAACTAAACCTATGTTTTCAATGCAGGTAGCTGTGGATTTTGGTCCTGGGTTCAGCAGCCAACCAAGGAAAGCTACCAAACCATTTCTAACAACTAGGCAGGCAGAGGACAACAGGATGGTTAGCTTTGGGTGGGTCAATCTACTTTGTCTTATCCCCAGTGCACTACAAACCTCAAACTTTCTGTGAGAAAAAGTTCCGGAATCTCCAGTGATCCACACATTCCTACACCAAGCTTTTCCACATGTATCCTGAAAAAAAAACACTGTCTCAATTGTGTGGGTGAGCCTAGTGCGCATTAAACAGGCCTAAAAATTTCCTGTCAAAACCATTTACTGATTTGGCAATGGACGTTGCTGCGATATTTGTTTCTTCAGGGGGGTCTTCCACTCTGGGAAACCCACCAAACCCAGACACTTTTGAAAACTAGACATGTGCGCGAGTTCAGGGTGGTGTGCTTTGGATGATTCCCACAGCAATTTATTACCCTCATTGCCCTCCAAACGTCAATCTTTGCACAAAATTACACATTTTCTTCACAATTCTCTGACAGAAACGTACAGAATATGCAGAGATTCAGAAAAGTGTTCGCATACTTGTACCAGTAAAAATGCTACCCCACTTGTGTTACTTCTCCTAGTGCTCATGAAGGGACAATGGGAGTCTCACGAAGGACTGCACCACAGAAATGTGAGGAAAATGTGTAGTTTTAGAAAAACATTTGAAACACACCACCCTGAACTCCATTCGATATCTACTTTTCAGAAACAAATAGGTTTATTATAGTTCCCTAAGTGCTGCCTGAGCAAGAGCATGCATAGCCATTCAACAAGTCAAATAAGAGGAAATTCAGATTCACCCCTACTCTGCCAGTCCTTATATCAAAACTAAGCCCAAACTAATCCAAATGTCCTGTTCCGTGCCATAGGGATGGGGATGCTCTGCGCCCCAGGGAGGCAGTACGGCTGTTGGGACTTTGGGTTGGGGGCTAGGGCCAATGCCTGGGCGGCCTTCCCATGTCTCATACATTTCCTTTGCCTAAAAAAAAATATCTTCAAGTTACTGCTAGTATCTTTACACTCCACAATTTGGATCTACCCCCTGCTTCCAGGGTGTAGGGAAATGCAAGTCTACACTTTGTTGCAAATGTACATTTGTAAAAGGTATGTTATTTTATGGGATGCTTTTTTGTATAGCACGCTTATCACCCATGCGGGTATCCAGGGGCTTTGCAGGTGGGTGGGCGACTATTTACCTTTTAGGAATATTTGAAATGCCTAGACTTCAGTTTCTTGCGGAAGTCAAGAATCAATCAGGAGGCTCTGATATGATGTAGGCGGTTGTACCATGGCTTGGGGAGATGTAAGAGATGGTGTGGCTCTGGCTGTGGTTTTGTGGAATTGGGGTACGTGAGCTAGTAAGAGTCCAGGTGGATGGAGGTGCCTGGGAGGTTAATGTAAGTGTATATGGCTGTTGAGGTAGGCTGGATCATTCTTGTATAGTGCTCTGTCTATGTGTGTGTATGGTGTGAAGTGTGTGCAGCAAGGAAGGTTGAGGATGAGTCTTGCTTCAGCATTTTGGTTGGTTTAGGGTCTGTTGTAGAGCTTCTTGGTGATTCCTGCTTTGAAAGTGTGGCTGTAGTCAAATTTCCTGGTGATTATGGCCTGTTTGATCATTTACTGGTGTTCCCTGATAGCCACTTGAAAATCCCTTAAAGCATCCTCAGGATGTATAAGCAGGTGGAGGTCACTGTGTTCACTTGGGCTGACATTAAAGCTTGTCATCTAGGATGATTCCTAGGTTTCTGGGATGAGTGGAGCGGGTGGGGGTGGTCCGAGGTCTGATGACCATCAGAGAGTCCCAAGCATAGATATTTCTTACGAATATCATCACTTCATTTTTATCTGTGTTGAGTTAAAGGCAGTTAGATTTCATCCAGGTGGCTACCGAGGTTGTGCAGGTGCCAAGTTTTTTTGTTGTTGGGGTGCTTGTCCAATATCGAGTATCAGTAGTTTGTCATCTGTGTGAGAAAGTATGTTGATTCCGTGGAACCTGTTTAGGTTAGCTATTAGGGTGGTGTATATGTTGAATAAGACGGAGCTGAGGGAGGAACTTTGGAGGACTCCGCAGATGAGGTTCTTTAGTTTCTGACGCGTAAGGTGGCAGACTGACTTTTTGTGCTCTACCTGTGAGGAAGGAGCATATCTAGTTGAAGGTGGGCCCTTAGATGCCTTTTTTCATATAGTCTTCTGATGAGGGTGGAGTGGAAGTCCATGTCAAAGGCAGCTGAGAGATTGAGTAGTACGATGGCCAAAGTTTCTCCACAGTTGCAGAGTAACCTGATGTCATCCGCTGCTGCAATGAGCCCTGTCTCTGTGCTGTGGTTGGGCTAGAAACATGATTGTGTTGTCTCTAGGAGTTGGTGTGTAATTTAGTAGTGAGGGAGTTGTTTGTTGATGACTTTCTCCATGACCGTTGTTGGATATGGTAGAAGGGAGATCAGGCGGAAGTTTGCTAGTGTGGGGTCTGCCGTATGTTTTTTTAGTTGTGAGCTGACCATTATATGTTTCCAAGCATCCGGGATCATAGTGGTGCTGACAGAGTTGTTCATGATGCGGATGAGAATTTGCTGAATGGGGTGGTGCACATGTTGTTGATGTGGTGGTGGCAGGAATCCCTTGGTGGTCTGGAGTGGACGGTTCCCATGATCTTGGGTGTTTCTTCAATGGTGAGTTTTTCCCAGGTAGTCAGTCTGTATCCATTGTAATTTGTGGGTAGTCAGGGTTTCGGTTAGGGGTTGAAGTTGTTGTAGATGGTTTTTATTTTGTTGCTGACAAATTCTTGCGATTGTCACACCGTTTTTGCACTTGGTTGATGTTGTCTTTGGTTGAAGTTAGTGAGGTGAAGTCTTTGATGATCACAAAGATTTCTTTACAGCTATTGGAGTTGTTGTCTATACATACTTCTAGGGCTTTCTTCTTGGGTTCTCTTATCTGTTGATGGTAGAGTCTCAGGGCTGCTATGTAAGTTCTAGTCATTCTTGTGGTGGCTCGTTCTCCATCTTCTTTCCAATTTTTTACAGTGAATGGATGAAACTTAATTGTTTAGTTAATTAAAACTGTAACAATATTTCATTTATTATTTACATAGTTTTTTTGGTTGTGCAGAGTTCCTCCGTGTACCAGCATGCTTCCAGGTCCTTCTTTGCATATTGTGTTTTCTTGGAGCCAGAGTGTTGGTGCCTTTTGTCATGCACTCCACTTTGATGTTGTGATATCGGTTGTCATGGAACACAGAATGTAGGCCATATGGAATCTGAGATTCTGCTCCAACTACTCCTGGGTAGGCTTGTGATGGTGGGTTTTGATTGGCAACGGATGTTGTTTTTGAATTGGATGATGGTGGATCAGTTTAAGTGAGAGGTGTAGTTGCAGTGATTTGATAAAGTTGAAGGTAGTTAAAACTGGGACAAGGGTGTGCCTGGCGGAGTATGTGGGTCTGATGACTTATTGTGTCAGTCCAAGTTTTAAAGTCTTTCGAGGAGTGTGGTGGAGTTAGTGTTGTTCCTCTCTTCCAGGAGGAAGTTGAAGTCCCCTAGTAGGATGTAATTCTTTGGAGTCGATGGTTAGGGGCGATGAAGTCTGTCAAGTTAGCTCATGGTCCTGGTTGTCGGTAGACAAGGGTTCCAATCATGGTGTAGGTTGCTGAGATTCATAGCTTGACGTGTATGTGCTCCATTTAGGGGCTTGCATTCTCAAAGGTTGTAGTGCAGTCGATGGATTCTTAATAAATAATTGTAATTTATCCTCTTTGTTTGGTGGTCTAGTTGTGCTGACAGGGTGGCTGTGGCGATGCTGGGTAGCGATTTGGAGGTCAACCATGTTTCTGTAAGGAAGAAGAGGTCTAAGATGTCATTGTCTAGAATGTCTCAGATTTTGATTGTGTGTTTGCTGAGTGAGTGAGTGTTGTGCATACACTTGGTTGGTTTGAGGCACTTGTTTGTAAGTGGTAGTTGGAGGAGTGTTCTGCAAAGATTGTGTGGGAGGAATTGTCGCAAACAGAAGTGAAAAGTGAAAAAGAACAAAAGTGCAGCTAAGAGTAAAGAAGGCAGAGAGTGAAAGAGAGAGCACAGAGTGAGAAAACAGGGCGGAAGAGTGCAAAAATGGGAAGAGTGAAAAAGAGGGCACAGAGTGAGAAAAAGAGCAAATAATGCAGCAAGGAGTGCATAGAAACGAGCAAAGGGTAAAGAAAGAGGGCATAGAGTTAGAAAAAGAGCAAAGAGTTCAACAGTTTGCAAGAATGCACAAGAGATTGTGACATGCGAGTAAAGAGCAAAGAGTGCACAAGTGAAAAAGATGAGTGAGGGCCATAGAGAAGAGGCACAGAGAGCTGGAGAGTGATCCTCAGGAGCCAGGTCTGCAAGGGCCTAGACCAGCCGTAGGGCTGGTGCAGGTAAGGCCAGGGAGGTCATGGCTGGGACACCAGCTTAATAGCAAAAAGTAGTACAGTTATTACTAGGAGAAAATGTACGTATACAGATTTACTCACATTTATATTTACATTTGTGAAGAGGCCCGATTGTGTCTAAATTGTTGTTTACAAAAATATTGCTGTATTGAATTAGTAAGAGAAAATCTACACCCAGTGGGATGAATGTTATTTAGGCAACAATATTATTATCAGGTGGTAGTTTTTCAATAGATATCTGAAACACAACCTTCTTTAATAGATGGTGTGACGGAGAAGTTCTAGCATGTACCATTGTCGTAATTTTCAATTTGCATGCAGCCTTTTTACAGTCACAGGCGTATGAACAGAAATGCCTTGAAGGACTCTCCAAATTTCTGCCATAAATAGGGTGATGTGCACTTAGTGCTCTCATCCTGAGTGCCCAATTGTATTTTTAAAAATTATATGGAGACCCTTGACACCTCTCATTCTCACCCACTCTTGCACAGATAAAGACTAGGCAGCAGGGGTCTGCTGTCACCATTTGTGCAGGGATACCTTCTACCATGGTCCTTCACCGGTTATTCGAACACCCAACACTGCTGTATGCAATTGGACTACACCCATCCTCAATGGGGATTTTTTTTAATACAGTTCACTTCATCCATCAGCTTCAAGTGTTTATTCAGTCCACGAAAAATGGACATCAGGTTTGGTATTGATAGGTGGGGGTGGAATATATATGTCAAGGGTCAGCCCCTCACCTTTAAACACTTAAAATAGCCAGCATGCATATTTCTCCTCATTTTTTCATGAGCAGATGCATGCATTGAAGTAATTTAGATACATTTTATTTATTTATCTTTTTATTTTAACAATTTATGAAGCGCGCAAATACCCCGTAAGTGTCTCGGCGCTCAGCAGCTGCTCCCAATCCCAGGTGGTGGGGCAGTGCGGGAGAAACCCAGACAAAATAATAGCAACAAAAAAATGAAAAGAGAACTTACCTGCCACTGCCAGACGCCCACTACTCCTCTGCTCCTGTCCCAATCCCTCCCTCCCGGATTTCCATGAACTGCTGCACACTACGCAGGCTTCCAGATGCCAATCTAGATGCTGCCCTCATGCCAGGAATGCAATTGCCAGCATGAGAGAAGCACTGGGATTGGTCTGAGTGGCCTGGTTTAGCGCTGAGACATGGCCTGGCTGTGCAGCATCACTCAGGTTGGAGAAATGTTAAGTGCGCATGTCGGTTTGGCCATGCTAAGGCAGCTGGCCAAACCAACAGGCGCATCTAGCAGTGTATATCTTTTCGTCTCCCTGCCCCCACCCTAAGACTCGGCTGGCTCTGTGAAAAATAAAATGCTCATTTTTGCCTCTACTGGCTGTCAGAATTGGGGCGATGGTCCTCTGCCATCACAGAGGAGCTCCCCTGTTTGGAGGTAGTCAGGAGCCGCAGCTGTGACCTCTAGCTTGCTCCCTGCTACTCCTGGCACTTCATTTGCGACCCCATGACTCAGAGTGGCAAACAGTGTAGCAGGGAGCAAAGCTTGAAGTCACAGCTTCGACCCTTGACTACCTCCAAATAACGTCCATGGATGCATGCCCTCCACACAAACACACACACGCTTTCATATACTGCTGACAAGTGGATCCATCTCTTTTGTATTTCTGGGTTCATGTTACTGTCTTCTACAAACATGCAGCACAGGGAGAACAGGGGAAGGGCAGACTTTGGCAAGAAGTCACTGTAGGAGGCCACTGCAGCATGCTTACACTGTACTGTGTTAGAGCGCTCAGAAGGGCATGTAAGTGCTATATTCACCATCAATGTAAACAAACATAGGCCCAGAATCTCAAAAGATTCACAGATGCAGCACAGTAGCAAAAAATGCTGTGTTCCATGGCAGGGCGGGAGCAAGAGAGTGCCATATCTGCAGAGATATGGCTCTCTTCTCCCCTCTCCCTATTGCTGGTGCTGATTTCAGCTGCTGTGCGCCAGGCACACACCTTAGCGCCGTAGTGTTACGGTGTGTGCCTGAGTCTACGATAGGTTTTGTAAAAAAACGGTACCCTTACACACATGCAAATTGGGAAAAGCAAGGAGAAATTAAAACATTTGTCTTTTTAACACCTGCTTTTCAGCAGTGTTAATTTTTGGCACTAAAACCTGTCTACTAATGTTAGTAGATAGGGTTTAGCTTAAAAAAGCACGGGTGGTTGCATGGATATGCCTATATACCACCCATGTAATGCCCCCTTGAAATAAAATGATGCAAAGTGGCATTTTGCGCTGCTTTGCATTACTTTTCCATGCAAACTATCGCAAATACCAAGGGCCTCATTTATGAGGTTTTGCCGTAGGGAAGCACAGCAGGCCTTCCTGCTGCGCTTCCCTACGGCAAAAGAAAAAGGCAGGAATGCGCTGTATCTCTTAGATACGGCGCATTCCTGTCCTTTTCCCCTGCACCGGCGCACAATGGGCTGCTGTGCGCCAACGCCTTTGCACAATGATGCAAGGGTGCCTGTGTTGCGGAGGATGATTGATTTTGTACAGGAAGGGAAACTTTTCTGTACAAAAACAATCACAAGAGGCTTTTCTTCTTTCTACGTGAGCTGCAGAATGCAGCACACAAAAAGGAAAAACAAGGAGAAATAAAGATATTTCTCCCTGTTGCGCCTCCCTTTCGCCTCCCCTGTGGAGGCGTAAGCTTTTGGCACTGCCTCAGATTTATGATGTCTCGTAAATCTGGGGCAGTGTCAAAAGACCATGGATGTTGCTGGGAACGCCCCCAGCAACACCCCTTTAACGCAGAACACTGCGTTAAAGGGACTGATATTTATCAGGCAGCATTAAGCCAAAAAAAGTGACTTAGTGCTGCCTGATAAATATCACGCAGGCTTCTGCGCTAGGGAACGTCACAAAAAAGTGATGTTCTGATGGCGAAAGGGGCATCATAAATGAAGCCCCAAAAGTTAAGCGCTGGTTTAGCTAAAAAAGTAGCGCTAACCCAAAGCTAAAACTTTGTGAGTCTTTGCCAAAGAGTGAATGCACATAGGTGCAAACCCTAGCCCTACCCACATTCTGTAATCTCCAGCAAAGTGTCTCTTCTCTAAATTTCCAAAACTGGTATCTTGGGTTTAACCGCACAGTCACTTGACACATTGCAGTGCTTTTGAGTATTTTATTTGCTGTTATGGGTAAGAGATCAAAAACATCATTTTGAAAATTGCTTTGCATCCGTTAGTTTTTCTGCACAATGATATGTGGGCTGCAGGGTTTCCCTGGGGTGGGATTCTTCAGAGTAGAGAGTAAAAGGCTTCGAGATGCAAGAATGAAACGAGGCTTGCTCCTGACACATATCCTACTGCCAACACAGCTGCCAGCTAACTGCTTCAATATTCCTGAATGATATTACAGGTTCAAACAGTTTTAAGATTGTCTCAGACTGGAGATGAAATATTGAACGCCTCACAATGTGAGTGCTGTGTTTGCTCAGCTTAATCTTTGGCTTTAATTCCTAACACATAAGTAGCAATTTAGCACAAGCACCTTTGTGCCGCCTCAAATATTAGAACACACGTTTATTTTTAAGTTACTGTGTCGTCCATAATTATTACATAAACAGATGTAGGTGCTGTTTTGTAGTCAGTAAACAAAATGATGGTTAACATATCATTATGATAGCATAGTGAAAATGAGAACTGACATCAGAGTTATTTAACATATTTCTGATACCCGGGACTAGTTCATGCAGAGTAGATCTATTGAGTTTTATATATTTTTTTGTATTTCCCCTGCTGTCACCCGTGGTATGTGGAACCTCGCCCCGCATCCAAAATATGTGAGCTAACCAAAAGAGTTGATAGTGAAATAGTATTACTTGAAATTTGAATGATGGGAAATGTAGTAGCCACAAAATGTGTTTTGTGCAATACAGTGTTTTTGATGAAAGGATACTGACCCCAATTATTTGCATCCTAACAGAGACTAATCAAAGAACTTTGAACTAACTCAGCTGGCATTGTACATGAAACTCGCTTGACGATAGTCACCTGACGTTTTATTAGGATCAATTGCATGTCATGCAAAAGACATCAAAGTCACTTCAGATTACTATATCATTTTGGTGAATTGATGTCATTGCTTGGGTCTTTCACGTTTATTTAATCTGTTTATTTAAAGCACTTACTATAGAACTGGAGGCAAAAGGATTTTAGTTGTCTGGGTGTGGCTCAAGGCGTAGGCGTGACACAGTCACTTGGAATGTCATTGGTCTCACAGTAGCAAATACAATTCAACAAATCGGTTGGATTATTCAGGTGTTTCCCAAATTATATTTCCTCTGATGTAATTTAGCAAAATTCACCACTGTGTAATGTAGTGAAGCAAAATATCAGCCTTTCAAATAACTGGAAGGGTCAGACATATAGCCAGCTAAATGACCTAGGGGTGTATGAAAATGACAGCTCTCCTTCAACAAACGCAGTATAATTTTCTGGAAAAATGTACAAATTTTTTGAAAGTTACAATCACTTTCTTTGAACAATTAGAGAAAAAGTGCCTTGTAGGAAAAAAAATACAAGTTCGTTTTTCTGCAAAACGTGGAGGAGAGAGGCAAACCCACAGCGCGAAGAAAATATGAGTACAATTTGAAAATCAGAAATACACTTCTGTGCAATGGAGCAGAGCATTTTGCAAACATTTCAGTGTTTACCGCATCCTCAGGCTTTTGACGATGATCTGCTTCTCAATTTTTCAATTTCCTCACATTGCTGGGCCCTTAAATAGATCTGCCTTACTTCAAATGCAACTCAACATCTGATGCAATTAATAAAGGGACAAAGGAAATAATTCACAAATGAGAGGCATTTTGTACACACAATTTACTCATTTATGTTACAAAATAGATACTCAACCCCAGACCATTGCCTCTGCGACGCCGCCATTCAGATGATCCAGACATTTCATTTAATGCCGGTTAAGTGATATTTTCTATAATAGATTTGTAGCGGAGACTGCCAGTCTGATGTCTGCAAGTCGCTGCTGGTTTTCTTTCATATTTTATTGAACCTGCTTTCGTTCTACTGTACAGCCTTACCCATTTCATGCAACAAATCAGACTTTATTTACTGGCGATTCACAATCTGAGATATTTTATAACTATTTATATGCATTCATGAATTATAGTTTCCTGCTTTCCAAAAGTGAATGATGAATTCTCAAGTTTTGTAGAGGTGTTGATTTAATTGTGCATATGTATTCATCAGACAAAAATATTGCCATTTTATTAATAATTCTCCTTCTCATTTACATCTGCAAAATATTATGAACCCGCTTTCCTAAATTATCAGTGAATCATGTATTTACCATAGACTGTCAAATTCAATACTATTTTAAAAGCCTCTCTAACATACATTTTTTTTAGAACAAGAATCTTTTGCCAAGAGAGCTTTAACCAACATGAGGTGGGGGCGAATTTTTTGTGAAAGCAGTCATACTTTCAAAATGCTGTGAATTACCAAAATAACATACTCTTTACAATTTGTTGCATTCTTCTCTAACAGCAATTGTTTGTAATTGTTACTCCCTTGACCACACAGTTATCGGACTGTAGCCAAGATATTGATCTCCCCATTAAGTGGCAGATGGTGAACTGCAAGGGAGCAGGAGCAGTTTTCAGAGTGGGGTGCTGGCCTGTGGTGTCTTGTTTACTCAAATCACAAGGCTTCTGAAAAATCCTGGTGATGGTACCAAAGACATTAGCAAGCTTGAAAAACCCTTTCTGTAGCAGAACATGAGATAATGTCTCATATTCAATTTTGTGTTAAAACGATTGCATTGCATTTCATTGGCATCATATTACATTACATAAGGTCAGGTTCCTTTTATTTTAAAGCACAGGAGAGTAATTGATTTACCCAGAGCCAAACATGGAACTCAAACCTGGTTCCCTAAATCTAAAGTTTGCAGCTCTGGCCACATCCATATTTCTCACTTTATGTGTGAAAGTCATACAAACGTGGGAATGATTGTGTATGTTTATGTATAGTGAGTACATTCTCTGTTGAAATGGCTTTGTGAAGTTAAAAAATAGCAGCAAATAATCCTGGAAAGTTCACCCAGAATCTTGGCTGGAAGTGCTAGATAAGGTTTGTTTTAAAACTGGACTTAGGGACATTGTTCAGCACCCTTCCACCTTTGGTACTAAGACAATGTTCAGAGTGGGGCTGCTGACATCAGTGTCTCATCACTGAAGTCCTAGGGATTATGACATATCCTTCCGATCTTCTCACAAGTGTAGCTAATGTATTCAGCAAGTGAGTGGGAAAGGTGTTGTTTGTAACTGGTGGTGCATTATGGGACACACTGTTTCAAAGCATTGTGCGGTAGTGCACTGTTGTAAGAAATTGCGTTTTTGTGTGGTGAGGACCCCTCTCAAGCAGCAACCACAACCTGTACTGCAAAAGTCACTAAATTATCCTGTGCTTAACCCTCTGGCAACTTGACACAAAAGCAGAAAGACCTAACTTAGAGGCAATGCATAAAGTATTTATGTAGCAAACAAACAGTAACAAAATGAAGACACAATAGAAGAAAAATCCCACACCAATTTAGAAAAATAGAGTACATTTTAATAAATGTAATTAAAACCCCTTCTGTAGGACACAACTCCAACCAGTAGAACTGGCGTTATGAATATTTAAATTTTAAGGTAAAATCTAGCACCTAAACAATCAAAGTGTCAACCATGAACAACTAGTCGCGGGAGACTGGATAAAAGTCTAAACATATGGCCAACCGTGATGGAGCACAAGTCAAACACAAGAGGTGGATCGGGTCCATTCATTGCTTACCTTCGTACTTAGAAGAAATTTCTGGAAAAATTTCTTGAGAAGATAAAGTATGCTTGTTTCCGGTCCAGGGAATACATGGTTTGGCAGTTCGGGCTGGACTGTTCCCATGAGGCACGGGGTCAGACTGATTTGCATATGGCCATGTCTGAACTGGGGTGGTGGAGTGAGCTAAAGAATGATGATGGATTAAACCCAGATCAGTTGACTGGGAGTGAGTGTTTGATTTGCTCAAACTCTCTGTCCATCATCCCCTTTGGTATCGCTTTGAGAAGATAAAGGTCAGTGAGGCAAGGCTCCAGGCAGTGTCCACGGAGGCAGCGTCATCGGGGATCCACTAGATGAAGTGGTGGTGAAGATTTCCCTTTTTGGCTTAGTCTCTTTTTAGTAAGTTAAAAATCTCCAGTGGGATTAAGCTGGATGCTGTAGCCCACGAATGCTCCACCAGGCCGGATACCCCTTCTGTGAAGGACAGCTGACAGGATTTGCTGCTGTGGAGAAGAATGAAGCAGGAGCTGTTGCATATTTATGACAATCGGCAATGCACCTTGAGAGGATAAACAAGTAGGTTGTCCCTGTCTCCTCTCGGTTCTCACAGCTGATTTTAGTAAACAAATATTCCAAGTACCATGTTTTGGATTTTGGCCATCTGGCCACCTTTAAAAAAATTTCCAAGGTTCCAGGACTGAAGAAGCACCCCTAGACAGTTGGGACTTACTCATGAAGGGTCCAGGTGTTGGTTCAAGATAGTTGGATACTTTTCTGTCCCTATGGCTCAGATCAGGAGGCACACTGGTAGTCCTAAGTTCAATAGGTGGAACTGGGCTCAAGCAGCAGAGCAGGCATCTGATTATCTACCTGCAAGAGGCAACCATTTTTGAATGCCTCAAATCTGAATCTGATGTATCGGTAGAAATAGAAAGGGGGTAAAAAGGACTTCAGTGATTGGTTAAATGAAAGAGGCTGCCATGTTCAAGGCAGGCCTGAGGCAGCAGAACTTCCCTCACAAGTTCAGCAAAACATCCTTCTGAAATACTCAGTAGGCCACAGCAGCAGGCATTCCCCCGAGAGACCTTCTGCAGATGCAGAAAATAAACTGAAGATTGGGTCTGAGGGTCCCATTTTTATACTTGGTGCCTTTTTTGAAGTAGGAGAAGTTTCTAAAGAATTCCCTCTGAAGTGCTTGCAGTGTCCTGCCTTCCCTGGCTCCAGCCTGACGGCCTACAAAATGAGGTAATGTGAAGTCCTTTATGTGAAGACAGGGCACAGCCTTTTGTCTTGTAAGTGGGGCTGTGCCGCTCCCCTATCCTGCCAGTGATGGCTCATTCAGAGACACCTAATCCCTCTATTATGTTGCTTCCTAGGAGGAATTAAGAAAGTCCACCTGTCAACTACAAAAATGCAGTAAAATGGCCTCCGTATGGTGAGGAGCCCGAGGAGGGAGCCCCGTGGCTGAGGATTGCTCATTGAGCAGAAATCCTTATTTGGCCTCTGGTCCCATACATCCGACCCCCAGACCGTCACTCTCAAGATCCGACCCTTGCTGGAGAGTCTAACGCGTGCTAGGAACACATCTAGGAGTGGGCTCACCGCCTGTGGTCAGGATGCCATCAAAGCTATACGAAGAGGTGCTCCAACAGAGCCCTGGCCACTCACCTCATACTGGGTTCATCGGTGGTGGCAACATACTGTGGGCCTTTGATGAGAGTGTGACCCAATTAACTTTTCTGGGGGGTGAGGGCCCTGCTTTCTGCGGTGCCTGTCAAGATTCCTCCATGTGCTGATCGGACACTCACCCATACTTGTTTTGAAGGCACTGCACCCTCACTCCCTATCCACTGAATTCACAGCAGCCTACTGCTGCAGTGTGATCACCGCGGTTCCTGGTACTCCCGAGGGAACAAGTCCAGCGGTCCCGTCGTTCTTTCAAGGCCACTGCACAGGTGGCAGGGCACTGCACCCTCACCCCCTGCCAAAAAAGTCGGAGCTTTGGTGCGGCTGCGGCACATCCGCAGCAGTTTTTCCTAAAGGAAGCTGACCACAAGATTGCTGGGATCGGTCTGATGCTTAGTTTGCCGTTCTGTATGCCATTCATTGGGACGATCGCCTCCTGCCTGCAGAGCTGCGGAGCGACCTCATGGCAGTCCAAAGACCCTCTCTGCTAACAACTAAAGCAGAGTGGATACTTCATCACAAGAGGGCATTGCAGGTCTGTGGAGTACTCTGTTCGAGGTTCTTATTGCCCCAGCCATTTTCCCCCTGCCTTTGTTCCTGTTTCTGCTGTGAATGGGACAATCGCCTCCTGCCTGCAAAGCTGGGGAGGGACGTCATGGCAGTTTATAGACCCTCTCTGATAACAGCAATAGCAGAGTTAGATACTTCATCACAAGGGGGCATTGCACGTCTGTGAAGTACCCTGTTTGAGGTTCTTATTGCCCCAGCCATTTTCCCCTTGCCGTTGTTCCTGTTTCTGCTGTAATCAAAATGGCTCAACCAAGCTAGTCCGATCTGTCGAAATAGAAAGAAGCCAAAACACCCCTGGAAAGGAAAGAAAAAAAGGACTTCCTCATTAGCTGCCCACTAGAGGCAGCCATGTTGGTATGACTCAAAACTGAGTCCGATGTATCTGTAGAAATAGAAAGAGGGTAAAAATGGACTTCCGTGATTATCTACCTGCAAGAGGCAACCATTTTTGAATGCCTCAAATCTGAATCTGATGTATCTGTAGAAATAGAAAGGGGGTAAAAAGGACTTCAGTGATTGGTTAAATGAAAGAGGCTGCTATGTTAAAATAACTCCTAACTGATCTGACGTAACTGGCCCTGCCCTGCTTCCTGATCTCCTGATCTTAAGGCAGCTAAGGATAATCAGAATAGTTACAGATTTCAATTCTTCTCAACAAACATGACAGGATTAAATATGAAACCAACAGACAGTAATTCCTCCACTATTCTTTAACCCTTCTCAAAAAATGCAACCAGAATTTTCAAATACATCCTGCTCAGAAAAAACCCAGACCTACTGTTTCTAGACCCTTCCTTCAACATGAAAAAGGCACCATTATCAATGATCTAATATTTGTCACTAGAAAAATGGCAAAATGGCGTACTACCATCACCAAGTGGCTAAACATCCAGGAGAAGAAAAACATTCCATATGGCTCCAAGATTCTAACAGCACCATCACAAAATCTTAGAGCAAATCTGAATATAACTCCCTACAAAAAAGGCACAGTTCTTATCCAAGCATCAAACAAGGATGCCAAACTATTTGATGATTATTTTGCCACACTAAAAGACCTAGTCTGCAACAACTCATATCCTACACACCATCAAGACAATACCTCACAATCTGACTCTCAACCCAAATGTCACTCTGACATAATAGAATATATAATCTCTCAGGAGCTGCTGCAACCTATGACCCGAATCCCTGAAACAAGGGACAGCAACTCCCTTCTCTTAGCTCCCAAATCGACTACCATTTCCATTACCATCACTGCTCCCAGCCCCATCTCAAGGACCCGCTCTACCCCACTTAATCTGCCATGGATACCAAAGGGATCACACAGTGACAAGCTCCTGACAGTAAAATGGAAAAATCCTATACACCCAACACTACCTCACGTACTGCTGAACACTAATACTGCAATCACTCAAAATGGCTTCCTTTCGGTTTCATCTAACACTGCCCAGGACAACGAATACTAAAACCTAACCTCTATATTAATCCCAAGTCATCCCCTTTAAAGAATCTAAAAAGGTATGATGGAACTTCTAGCAGACCCTCTCACAGATGTTGAATGGTCTAGCACTCCTACCTCCAGACTGCCTGGCCCTCTATTCCAACCACCCCCTTCATCCCTAGTAGAATTAGAAACACTCAGAACCCATACAGATATGATTTATCTGAACTTGCAAAATGCCATTTCAGAAATTAAGAATATTTTACACCTCTCAGAAAATTATCTCTCAAAAATCAACCATATAAATAAATCAATTTTCTCAGTCCACAGCAAGCTAAATATTATTCCCCTGCCTTTGTCCAATCGCCAATTCTGAACCTGCAAACACAATCAATACCTGACCGACCTGGAAACACAGTCCCTGTTGCTATCTTATGAATCGTCTCCCAATCCTCCACCATGGTGAATGAACATATAATTCGATCAGTCCCAATCAATGCAAACAGAACAACATAGTCAAATAACAGAAAGGTTCACCCTAACAACCTAAAACCCCCCAAAAAGTAACACTAAACCCTGAAAAACATGATACTAACCTGGGTAACTCTCTGAAACCAATCTTATGCCTTCTACTCAACTGTCGCTCAGCAATGTAGCACGCCTCTGACATCGCTGACCTGACCTCATTTTGAGCCGAGAAGTTGATATAACCATCCTGACAGTATCGTGGCTTACTGAATCTTCTGCCCCATGCTTAGACCTGCTTGTGCCTCCCGACTACAACATTGCTAGACTAGATAGACCACACAAAATGGGCGGAGGTATTGCCTGTACCCATCGAGCTGACAGCTCTATTACTATACTTCACTCCAACCCCCTCGAATCTTGTGAATACCTTGGGACCTCCTTAAAATCTACTGATAACCAACTCTGCAAACTACATATACTTTACCACCCCAGGCATAAACGCCCTGTTCCTTGACCAACTAATAGAAATCATTACTACAAACTCTCCTTACTCAAATGATATATTCCTAGGGGACTTCAATCTTCATTTGGAAGACCCCTCTGATCCTCAGGTCAATGCTGTCAAAGATTTCCAAGCCGATTAATCCCTAGTCCAAACCTGTACCCTTCCAACACACAATAAAGGTGCAACACTAGACTGTATCATTTCCAAAGAAAAAATGGTTTAAACTATCCAAATCGACCCCTGCGATTGGTCAGACAATCATATTATCACCTTCCAAATACCCCCAACAAGAAATAAACTAACCTCACAATCAATCAAACTCAGACAATGGGATTGTGACACTAAAAATCTGAAGTTTAAAATACTAGAAACTCAATACAAGAAAGAACTTCTTCCTCCTGATAATATAGAAGATGTCAACAAGCTTACCGAATACTACAATCCACAGTGACAAAAATGATTTACTCCTTAGCCCTGCCTAAACTCAAAAGGATACCAGACAAAGACAAAAACCCTTGGTTTAATGGTTCTCTCAATGAAGAAAGATGCAAACTGAGACTAACTGAACTGCAATGGAGACAACTTCCTTCATCCCCTCACTTAAGGCTACTAAGAAAGTCCAGAAACTCCAACAACAAAAGTATCCTAAAATCTAAAAAAGACTTCTTTAGAAGGGTTCCCTTCCTACACAAAAACAATCTGAAATGCTGTTTTTCAACTTCTATGTGTGCTGCATTAGCAGGGTGTGCTGCATTAGCACACATATAAGTTGAAAAACGTCATTGTTTCAATAATTGTTTATGTGCAGGAAGGGACACCTTCCTGAGCAAAAACAACTATTAGAGGTGATTTCCTCTTTCTATGTGTGCTGCACTATGCAGCACACATAGAAAGAACACCCACAGCAACACCCATGGAACATCCCTTTCACGCAAAGTGCTGCGTGCAAAGGGGACATATTTTAAAGGACAGGAAAAGTCGCTCAGAGTGGCTTTTCCTGTCCTTGTAAATATGGAGCAGTACAAGGCGCCACCGGTACGTCACAAAAAGTGATGCACCGGTGGCGCAAGGGGCTTGTAAATCTGCCCCTTAATGTTCCTGATTCTGGACTACACCTTATTCCCCCAGCACCTTGAGACCCTCGCCAGTGAGTAGCCACGCTATACAAATTCCTGTATGATTGAACACAGATGTCCCTCCCAATAAACACAGGATCATTTAAATATATATAAAACATGTACTTCGCCCCCGCATGTCATGCTTCATTATTGGTCATCCCGCACTCTCCAAAGAAGCTTATTTTGGCAGGCTCTCTGTTGTATTGAGATTACTGGCAGGGAGAAGAGGTGAAGAATCCTGACAAAGAACAAATAAAATAATCTCACTTAACTACCTAAAGTAACTACCCTCTTTAATAGTAGGGTGGGGAAGAGATGATTAAAACTCAACTGAGATGCAATAGAAGAATGCTATTTCTCGTGCATCCAGCAGTTCAACATGTTTCAGCCCTATCCATTACCTATGAAGGTCCAGGGCTTAAATGAAAATTAATTTTTGTACTGTATATTACCTTTTGTATATTTGTTTTCTTGTTCATGTTTTTAACACAATCACCTAGCGAAATAGTATATATTTAAGATGGGAAGAAAAGGTGATCATTAATTTAGGATGACAAAACACATCAGCTGTTAACTGTGACAAGCTGCTCACGGCCAGAGAAGAGGGCACCATGGTAGGATATTCTTTGGGTGTTTGTGGGCCTCTTTTATGGTCTATTGAGCTGATTTTTTACTATTGTGTTCCCTGATATTACCACATACATTACATGCAGAAACCTCAAATCCATGTAGTCTTCCATACCTTGCAAACCACATGTACAGCACGTCTTCACAAGTTCGTAACTGCCCCAATTTACAAAAATGGGCAACTTTTTTAGCTATCTACTTCCCAAATGGTGTCTAATTTGATTTTGATGCCAGGACCTAGTTTCTGTCCAAGTCCAACCCTGTTGGGCAGAAATCTTTTAAAAAGATGGAGTCTGTTTATAAGTCTGCTTTCAACATTCTGAATGACCTTGCTTTGTGATGGATTCTACACATGTGGTAACTTCCACAATGGGAAAGTAGAGGGAGAAAAGGTGAACCCACTGTCTGAGTTAGAGGGTCTGTAATATGGTATCAAGGCATAGCATGTGACTGAAATGAGAAGGAAGAAGAGGAAGACCAGATGAGACAAAATAGTTAAAGAAAACGAACTCTCAAGCAAATTCCTCCTGTGGATTGTCATTGACAAGAACCTAAACTATTCCTATCTTCAAATAGAAACTAAATATATATAGACACAAGTCGAATATCAAAGAGATATATTGGCTCCTTCTTACTTTCCTGAACTTTGGTTACAAAACAATAATGACTTCTACTTGGTTATTTTGTAGAAATATCCTATCGTTCTAGTTGGTATTCATAAGAGTTGAAATCTGTGACTAAAGATAATTTAGATAATTTTAGTCCCCATGAAGTTCCTTAAAGCGATTGATGGCCAATGTTGTAGAACAGGGTAGCTGCACTAGACCAGTTAACTTTACAAAATGGGTCTATATGAGATCTCACTTAACTACATATGCTCTTCTCATTGAACAGTTATATTGGTGCCATACCCCCTGGGATTGGTCTCCTGGCTTTCCTCCATTGTCTGGTCCTACACCATGTTATCTCAAAACATCTCTTCCCTGCCTCTATTGCTATAGAACAACAGATCAGTTGCCAAGTTCCACAACTCCAGTTGTTGGCAATATTTTATTCATGATATTTTTATTTGGCAATCTGTAAAAACATACAGAAAGCACATCATATGAACTGCTGAGATGAACTACTGCTAACATAATGAGACCCCATGTTTTATGTGGAGCCACATCTCCTGTTTCTCTGTGGGGGAATCTAAATAGAAACTGAAATATAATGGTGTGCAGTTCCTTTAGCACAAACAAAGTGTTACTAGTGTGTCAATTCAGTGCAATATGCTCCAATAGGAGCAAGTGCCCTCACACACCCCAAAAGGTGTCATGCTTTATCATCTGGGCATGCTCCTCATCGGGTCAGTGCTGCAATGCCCGACGGGCTCCCACGGAGGGGTCTTTGCTGGAGAACTTTAGATATAGCTGTTTGATAAAGTGTGGGTATGTGGGGTGTCAGTGTAGTGTGGTGAAAGTGACTTAAAATAGGTATAGTGATGCTTAGTTTGAGTAAATTTTACCAGTGAAGCTCTGTACTCTAACTAAAAATACTGTTGCTCGTATGGGATACAATGGTACTGGAAGCAGTCGGGATTAATTTGTAGAATGTGAGGTCAACATGTTTCTTTGCCATTATAGCTCAGAAGGGTCTGTTTCCAATTCATCAGGACCAGAGAAAAGTAACCTACACTACTGCATGACTAAGTCGAAGGTGTGTTGTGGGAATCCTAGTAATCAGTCACAACATAAAACACAAAACATGATCCTACCTTGTTCATCGCACTGACCTGAAAGACAAACAATGACAAACAGTACATGTCGTTTTTTCAAACTTATTTCGATTGTGCAAGAGTCAGCTGAATACATGCATATTGTATTGATATTTCACTGCTTAAGTCATTCTAAGCCCCATTTTGCAGTTCAGGGTGACAATTAGTCAAGGGAGAGGGGAGGGGAAGGGGAAAGGAAGTGCACACCACTCGCGCCCCCAACAGACGCATTACATAGGACTGTAGTGGTGGACTCTATGTGATCCTACATATCATAGTATTTGTATGGTCTTGGTGCTTTTTCTCATCTAAATGTATTCACCGTATGTCATGAGCGCGGGGTTGCTCGTGAACTAACCAGTTTTGATACTAAATCCCCCTATGTACATGCTTGTCAGTGGAGGTTACGTGTCGTTGTTAAACAGCGCCTCACCCGTGTTCACAATACCATGCCAATTAAAGATTCAGTCACCCATCTTGGGTCAGTAACAGTCTAACGGAAGATAACCAGAGTAAACTGCTGTTTTGTGATCTACCGTTAGGGGATGCACAGAACAGCTTAATAGAGTTTGCGCATCTTATCCCCGGTCTTGCATGCCTTCTTGCTGAAGTCAATACTCATTCATTGATGGAGTTCTGTGACCCTTTGCACCTACCTGGGCTCTGGGCTCCGTGACGGCACTGTTCATCACAGGTGATTAAATAAAGTTTATTCTGCTTCCTGTTGAAGGCTTGCAAAGACTGGTGCCTAATTCGTGGTGGCCATCTTAAGGAGAGCAAGCGAGCCAACGGGTTATACTTGATAATTTCATGCCAGGTTAGGTACAGCTTCCTGTTGGTGATATTGAGACTAGTGTATGTTCCATCGTGGCCATCTTGGGGAGAGCGGGCGGGCATATCTATTTTTTTTTAACTATTTCATGTTGGATTTGGTTCACCATTGTATTAGCAGCATATTTAACCAACCCACATCAATATGGTTGTGTTTTTGGTTATTTTATCTGCATCCAATGGGATCAAAATGTATTGAGTGTACTGTGGTCAAGCTTGATGGACATGCTTGTAATAGTGTAGAATGTGAAAAGGTTTTGAAGTAGTCCGAACCCTACTCATATATCGTCCTCTTTTAGATTTATTAGAGCTGTGATATAACTCCTGTACATTTGGAGATAATTTGCAAATTTTAACTCGTTGGTGAGAAGAGACAGGGAGGGGTTGATTATGGAATATACTCAAGGCGAAGATGACAATCAAGGAGGTTCATGTGTATGGGCAGGTTAGTTAACCAAATCTCAGATGTATAAAGTGCCCCATTCTCCACGGGGATAAAGTGTGGATACATATACCAAATCTTTTGTGAGAAAGAAAACATGTTGGTGGGGTTATTTATTTGTTAAGTTCCCCCCAGGGTATGTCATCATTTAACACAACTCTATGTGTGGACAATCTGAAACTCCACTTTTGCTCTTTTCAAAAGGTTTCCTGCCTTATCTGTGGGTGAGCCTCAAGTATGGTCCAGCTCAGGTCATCTGGTGAGTTAGTGTTGGTTCTTTTGTATCTGATGTTACTACGATGTTCGGTAATTCGTACCTTAATCGCTCGAGTTGTCATCCCTATATATTTGAATTGACAAGGACAGGTAATCCAGTAAATGCAATTTTGAGTGTTGCAGTTGGTATGTTTTTGATGTGTCCATGTTAGGGTATCAGTCAATTGGACCTTCTTTGTTGGCTTTTTTAAAGGACAGATGCTGCACTGTCCACACGGCTAATGGCCAATCACAGGTGGCAAATTCCAAAGTGGTCTTGGAACGGGGAGTGTATGTGGTTTCAGTCTTGTGTTGATGAGCAAGTCTTTCAAATTCTCTGTTCTTTTAAATGCAAATCTCGGTGGATTAAATGTCAGATTGCCTGTTTGCAGAATTTTCCAGTATTTCTCAATAACTTTCTTGATGAAGTTGGAGTCTGGAGTAAATGTGGTTGCACACACCAAGTGATCAGACTTAGGTCTCTCTAGTGGTTCTTGAAGGGGCTCTCTATTGTTGTTGTGTGCTCTCTTTTGTGCAGTTTTTATCTGTCTGGGTGGGAACTCATTGGCTTGTTTTTTATAGTCATTGATGTTACTGCAATCACTGCGTTAACTTAAAAACTGGCCATAAGGAAGATTCTCCCTTAGGGCCCTCGGGTGGTGACTGCCAAACAGTAGTATACTGTGGGTGTCGGTGGGTTTTCAAAAAGTTTTTGTATAGAGTTCCCTTTCAGAAAGATTGATCAATAGGTCTAGGAATGGGAGCTCCTCATCAGAGACATTTGCAGTAAATTTAAGGTATGGGTCAAATTATTGATCCATCCTATAAAGATGTTTACAGTGTCCCTGTCTCCTTTCCAAAAAGTCAGTATATCGTCAACATGACGCCATGTCACTAGATTACTAGTGTACAGGTTAATGGGGGACAGGATATGTTTTACTTCAAAGTCTGACATGCATAGACATGCCAGACTTGGGGCAAAGGTACTGCCCATTGATGTCCCATAGGTTTGGTGGAACAGCCGGTCTTCAAACTGAAAAATGTTTTCTGTTAGGGCTAGAGTTGCACACTCCATTATGAAGCTTATCGGTGTCAGCGATAACCAGTCTCCTGATCTCCGAGTCTCCTCGACTACCTCGAGTGTGGCCCTCTGGAGGATGTTAGTGTAAAGAGCTTCTACGTCGAGAGTGACTAAAAGATCAATTTGTGGTCTCTCAGAATTGGTCAGTGTGATCAGGTTCAATATGTCTCTCAGATCTTGAATGAAAGATGGAGTATTTTCGACCAATGGTTTTAAAAAATTAGCACACAATTTGGATAACGGTTCCAATAGGTAGCCTATCCGAGAAACTATGGGGCAGATTTATGAAGGCCTTGCGCCGCCGGTGCGTCACTTTTTCCCATGTTAAAAATGACGCACCGGCGGCGCAAGGCCTTCATAAATCTGCCCCTATGGGTCTTCCTGGACGTGGAAACTGCCCCTTATGAATTTTTGGGTAGGGTGTAGAAGTTAGGAATGTACAACGCATACATTTACAACTCTGCCTTTACAATGCAGTTTTTACATCGCAACATCCTTTACAACGCTTGCATTTACATTGCATGCCATTACAACTAATTTTTTTAAACTACATTTACAACGCATTCCATTACATCACATTATACCTTTACAACAGATATCATTACAATGAATACCATTACTTTGCATTTAAGGTAAGTGTTGGATAGTGTAGGGGTAAAAATTACTATTCTAACTCCAGGGGTGCAACAGTAGGGTAAGTGTTGGATAGAGTAGGGGTAAAAAGTACTATTCTGACTCCAGGGGGTGCAACAGTAGGGTAAGTGTTGGATAGTGTGGGGGTAAAAATTACTAATCTAACTCCAGGGGGTGCAACAGTCGGGTAAGTGTTGGATAGTGTACCGGTACTATGCATTGTAATGGTATGCTTTGTAATGACATGCGATGTAATGCCTGCGTTGCAGTCACATGCGTTGTAGTGTCATGCGTTGTAGTGACATGTAATATAATGGCTGCATTTTAGTGACATGCATTGTAAAGGATGTTGCGATGTAATGACTGTGTTGTAAATGTAGTGCGATGTAATGACTGCTTTGTGAAGGTTGTTTCCCAGAAGTAGGGTGTTTTGGGGGTTTTCTTAATTAGGAAATCAGCCTCATTCTTAAAAAGCCACCCTTGACTCAAGGCTGAGGTGACTGTGCTGTTGATATTTGTGATCAAACAGGCTGTCGGATCTACGGTTAGTGGGCTATAGTAGCGTGTGTCCTGTAATTGCCGGAGACACTCTGTATTGTAATCATTGGAGGCCATGATCACAATCGCACATCCTTTATCAGCCTGTTTGATAGTAATGGAAGCTTCATCCTCAAGGGAACAAATTGCATGGGATTCTGTGCTCGAGGACCTATGGGTTTGTTCCTGTTAAGGTCCTCCAATACAGCTTGTTCAAATGTTAGGAGTTCATTGGGTACCATGTAGAGTTAGGAGTGAAGGTTGAGGGGTTTCGCAACCCTGTATCTTTTTGCCATTTCAGGCTTATCTGAGAAGAAGGCTTGCAATTGTATCTTCTGAAAGAAGTTATGCAGTTCACAGTTAGTTCTGAACTGGTCCTTTCTGGGAGTAAGAACGAATCCAAAGCCTTTCCTCAACACCTTTGTCTCAACTTCAGTCAGGGTTCTATCTGATGAATTGACAATTTGTTTTTCTTCCCTGAGTAACTCCTAAGCTGCATAGGTTGCGCTTGTGGTGGTGCCCTGCCATTGTACATGTTTCTGCTGGTGGGCGCCCCTTCTTTTGCCTCTTCCTCTGCCCCAACCTCTGCCTAAAAAAGGTCAGTTGAAGGGAGTGAAGGAAGCTTAACACCCAGCTTTTCTCCTGTAAGTTTAAAATGTGAATTATTTTTACTCTAAGCAACATGAAATCTTAGGGTCAAAGCACGTTTTACAAAATACAAAAATGGATACTTAAAAAGCGCTATATATATAAATTAAACAAACAAACACATTAACATTCAAAAGCAAATTCCATATTTCTCCTCATTTGAAATGCATACAGTTTTCTAATACATGATCCTGATTTTGTTGCTTTGTTTCTCTAGTTAAGTAGATACATATTAACCCTTTTGGATGGATGACACAAATACTGCTATGTTGTCACTTATATGAGTGTCTGTGTGTGTATATATGTATACATACACACACAAAGATGCTAAGTGTATCTAATTTACTCTTACTAAAAATGCATTGTATGAGAATAAGAGCCTGTTTTAGAGTGTGGTGAAGTTAATGTTAGAAATTCAGTCTCAAATTGGCTGTGGTTTGCACTCTGTATGAGTAGGGACTCTCACTCTCGTCAGGGTCTCAAGGTACTGGGGTGGGGAGTGTAGCTCCGGATCAGTCGAAGAGCCAGGTCTTGAGGCTCTTCCTAAAGGTGTCCAGAGTGGGGGAGCGTCTGATGTTGACAGGGAGCTTGTTCCAGGTTTTTGCTGCGACGTAGGATAAGGTTCTTCCACCAGCTCTGGTTCTGCGGATGCGCAGGGTCTCTGACAAGGCGAGGTTGGCGGAGCTGAGGTTCCTTTTGAGCACATGGAAGGAGACTCTTTCATTGAGGTATTTGGGTCCGATGTTGTGGAGGGATTTGTAGGCGTGGGTGAGTAGGTTGAAGGTAACTCTCTTCTCGATGGGAAGCTAGTGGAGGTCTCGTAGATGCAGGGTCATGTGCTCGTGTCGTAGGATTCCAAGGATGAGTCTGGCTGCGGTGTTCTGGATGCTTTGGAGCTTGTGTAGCAGAGTTTAGTTGATTCCGGCGTAGAGGGCGTTACCGTAGTCCAGTCTGCTGGTTATGAGTGCGTGGGTGATGGTCTTTCTGAATTCGGGGGGATCCTCTTGAAGGTCTTGTGGAAGATGCGGAGGGAGTTGAAGCAGGTGGAGGCGACAGCATTGATCTGGCGGGTCATGGTGAAGGAGGAGTCTAGAATGATGCCGAGATTTCGGGCGTGGTCTGATGGAGTGGGTAGGTTTCCGAGGGCGGAAGGTCACCAGGTGATGTCCCAGGTAGTGTAGGAGGGTCCAAAGATGAGGACCTCTGTCTTCTCCAAGTTGAGCTTAAGGTAGCTGTAGTTCATCCAGGCTGCAACGTCTTTCATTCCTTCCTGGAAGTTGAGTCTGGTATCTTCGGGGTTCTTTGTGAGGGAGAGGATGAGCTGGGTGTCATCAGTATAGGACACTATGCTGAGCCCATGCTGTCTAACAATGGCGGTGAGGGGGGCCATGTAGATGTTAAAGAGCGTAGGGCTGAGCGAGGATCCTTAGGGTACTCCACATTTGATCTCTGTGGGTTCGAAGAGGAATGGTGGGAGTCTGATCCTTTGGGTCCTGCTGGTGAGGAAGGAGCGGATCCAGTCGAGGGCGGTACCCTGTATGCCGGCATTGTGGAGTCCATTAATGAATTGAGATACAAAGTGCCATGAGAAGACGAGCTATAATACATGTGTCCATTAGAAATTATTTTAAGCAATTGCCAATAAAATTGAGCAGAATCTCTCCATGCAGTAATTATTTTTAGTGCACCATTCAATGTGCAGTCTTTCCCTATGAACCGATAAATCTGGCAGTGATGATTGTTCAAAGAAAAATCAACATTTTTGAGTAGCTGCACCCTGGTACTTTGCCAGATTGAAAGTTGATTTAGAGACAGCAGAATAATGACTGTGCAGGAACAGTCACAGAGCTTAAGGATACTGCTTTCATTCCTGTCTCAAGCTTAGTTTAAGTCTTGGACACTGCTGTGTAGAACCAGAGACTGTGCTACGAGAATGGGGTCTAGCACAGGACCTCCCTCTGCCACTATTCCATTGCACTGTCCATTTTCTGGGAAGTCCTCTTGACCTTCTAGTAGTTATCCCGTGGGGTATTGTGTGTCACCTTTCACGGAGGACCTTGGTCATCACTCAGAGCCACTGTTGATAAGCATTGTTTTATCCCAATTCATGTAAAAGTTAGTGAAGTTCCTTTATCTCCAAAACATTGGTGTGTTGTTTCCTAGTTCACTGTTTGATTCTCTCTGGATTAAGGCCCAGTATGTGTGAGACCCTCTGTTTGCCTAGCCAATCATTTTTCTTAGCAGTATTGTTAGTGTCCCTGTTTCTGTAGGCTTGCTGTGAGTATCCTGAGGTCTTTCTTTAGCTGAACAAACACAGTTGGTGAAAACAATTGTACAAAATACTCATCATCACTCCTGCATGGGTCTTTTTGTCTGTGGGGATTTAAATGAGTACAATGCAGAGGACACTATTGACAGCAATAGGGTATCTTCTGGAATCACTGAATGTTAGGTTTCTAACTAGACAAGCGTTCCTCATTCTGTGGATCCTGTAGTCATCACTAGACGCCTGAAGCCCATCTATTTAAGAACACTGTTTGACTCTGGCTAGAAACAGCAGCACCTTCTGCTTAGTTCTTCAATGATTGAATATCTTACAAATGCTGATGTGGAGGTACCTTGGCGTGTTGCTCACAGCCTAAATATATGATATACTGTTGGAAAAGACCATCTTTTGTGTGGCTCTCCCCCCAAATTATGGGCCTTCTTTAGCTCAATGCATTTATGTTAACCCTAGGACTATGCACATTCTACTCCTGCTAAAAAGTGGTAACATCAGTATGCTCTCGTTTTAAATCTGTTAAAATTGGCATATGTATAACTGGCGTATTTCGTTTACTTAAAAGACCTTAGTACATATTAACATGGCCTGTAAATTAAATGCTACTATTGAGCCACAGCACTCATTGTGCCACCCACAAAAGTAGCATTATAATTATAATACATGTCTCCAGCCCTCTCATTACAGCCTGAGTACACAGTTTTAAAACTGCCAATTTGGCCTGGCAAAATAAACCTTTTGCCAGGCCTAATCCTCTTTTTTAAATACTTATAAGTCACCCTAACGGAGGCGCTAAACGCCCATTTGGCAACTGCACAGTACTAAATGAGTAGGATGTGTCTATTTAGGGCCACATGTATGACCGTTTTAAGCGGTGGGAAATCCGCCCATTTGCAACAACTAAATAGGTCTGTGGCATGTACAAACACTATTTTGCGAGTCGGTAACATATTACCTACTCACAAAATACGGTCATCAAATAAAACACCCAAATATGTAAAAGTCGGAGCATTTGCTAGGCCACCAGTGTCTGCCATGTAGGATTTTGTGCTAGTCTCCTGACACCCTATTTTCATGACAAATAATTTATTAGAATTGGGTGATAAATCCAAGGTATTTATGGAGACAAACCCATTGGTTATCACTTACAAAGCCCTGGGTGTTTGTGCAATAAGCACTGCATCGTCTGCATATAGCAAGACTGGGACTTGTCTAGAGCCTACTCTCGGTGTATCGGTGTATCAGCATGCAGTGAAATCAGAAGGGATTCTAGTCCATTAATATACAGAGTGAACAAAAGGGGGCGAGGATGCACCCTTGACGCACTCCTCTTGAACAGCTAAAATTGTTGGTGATTCCCCCCTCCTGAGTGTAGCGAAATACAGCTGATGTGTTGGCATATACAGACATTAAAACATTTATTATTACACGCTCTACACCTATCTCGTCTAATAGAACCCACAGTTTGCTATGGTTCACTCTGTCAAACGCCGCAGTAAGGCCCATAAACCCCATATAGATGGAACCTGCTTTTGCGATTGTATATTTAGAAACCAACAGGTACAGATTCAGACATTGACCAACTGTTGATTTACCTGTTATGAAGCAATATTGAACATCTGAGATGCTTCCACTATGCTCTGCCCAGTCTGATAACCTATTTAATAAAACCCTCTCCAATAACCTTGACAGTGCAGTCTTTCAGGGATATGGTATGGTAACACTGTGGGTTATCCCTGTTACCCTTCTTAAAGATGGGGACAATAATAGCAAAAGACCATGACTGCGACATCGCTGGTCAGAATCGGGGCCCAGACATCTACATTGTTCCGCTACTGGTCAGGAGGGATCCCATCCGAGCCTAGGGCCTTGTACCGTGGCAGTCCCTCAATAGCTGTTTTAACCTCATCCAAAAGGAAGTTAATCTGGTCATCACATTTAAAAGGCACTAGGTCAATCAACCCTGTCTTGTTCACCTTCTTCATGATTACAGACCATCTGAAAGTACGACTTCCATTGATCCTAAGTTATATGATGAGCCATTCTAGGTTTGTCTGGTTCAGAATCACAAGGGCTATTAATGACTTTCCAAAAAAGGGCGCTGTCCTTTAATTCACTTGCTTGAACCAACTCTTCCCAGGTTTCGTTCTGCAATGATAACATCAGTACTTTTAGTACACATTTATAGTTTTTATGGCAAGTAGCTAGGCTGACTTTATTAAGCAGTAACTCTTTCAATGCTAGTTTTAGATTCCTTAGGGCTAGATGTAGGTAACTTCAATTTACCGACTCATAAATACCGAATTTTACCGATTCGGTATTTATGAATCGGTAAATTAGAAGGAGGGAGATGTAAGTAAATTCTTTTTCTGAATTACCGATTCTGTAAAAATCTGTATTTACCGATTCGGTAAATACCGATTTGGTATTGCCCATTGATTCCTATGGGCCTTGAAGCCCATAGGAATCAATGGGCAATACCGAATCGGTAAATACCGAATCGGTAAATACCGAATCCTGCAAGGGTGCAGGGGGTGTCACTTTGACACCCTCTAGCACCCCAAATACAGGCACGTGTAACATGTGGCACACATACATGCCCTCAGGGCATGTCTGTGGGTCACATTGCACAGGTGTGCATGCACACATGTGCATGCACACCTGTATTCGGTATTTTACCACCCAATAGGAATGGGTGGTAAAATACCGACTCTTAAGGGCCTGTGGCACTCTGTGAAGTGCCACCTACATCTCATTTACAGAATCGGTAAATTTACCGATTCGGTATTTTACCGATTCTGTATATTTACAGAATCGGTAAATTTACCGATTCTGTAAATGAGATGCCCCCTACATGCCAAATCCTACATACCGGTCGGTAACGGCCGAATTCGGCCGTTACCGACCGGTATTTGGGCTCCTACATCTGGCCCCTAATGCCTTAGAGCACCCACTGTCGAACCATCTCGGATTATCCAATCACAGTCCGGGACTGCCGGCACTGTTAACAAGCACGCCACTGTCTGTGAAATAGCGACAAAGGAACTAATTTTATGGCAAGACCGGAGGCTCCTATTATGCATTCTAATCTTGCATTTATTACAATAGCAGCCAAATAAGTGAAAAACTACAGTTCCCAGAGGGCCAGGCGAGAACTGGGCCATGGGAACGAGATAAAAAAGTTAGGACATTAGCCAATCAGCTCCGTGTAAACAGATAAGAGAACACACTGACTGCGGAGCTTCCTCTTTTCTTGCTGCTCGCAGTCAGATAAGTGTTCTCTTATCTTTGCTCCCAGTGCAGTTTTTATTGTCATTAATGTGGTACTTTCATTGTTTATTAATTTTGCCTTGACATTGCTTTACGCTTTCCAGCGTTTGGTTGCCTCGCGCTGCGGCGCGTTCGCCTTTCACTTTACACGCTTCATTTCCGACCGCTCGCGGTCTGTCAGCTGTTCCCCCCTCCCTTTCTCCCTCGCTGCCGGTGGTTTCGCCCGGCTCTGTTCCTCGCGCTGCTCTCGCATTTGCCTCACCTTCGCTGTTGTTCCTCACACGGCGCTTCGGGGCTCCTGCAGCTGACCGGCTTTGTGCTCCTCTTCTGCCTTCTGCTTGTCCTGCCTCCGCCTGCCTTAAGCCCGCCCCGCACATGCCCACAGTGCTTTTTCCTCATTATTTAACCCTTTCTGCCCCGTTTTTTGCCTAATCTTCCACAGCACTATGGAACGTGACAGTTCCTCTGAGGAATTTCCCTCCAAGGAGGATAATGGGTCTTTTAAACAAAACTTAAGTAAATTTATTAATAATTCTGTGGAGCAGGCTGTGGAAGTATCTATGAAACGTATGTCAAAAACAATGGAGAATTCTATGCTCAGCCTCATGTCCAAGGCTTTGGCCCGTTCTGCGGGGGATAGCAGAAAACGTAAGGTGGAACACTCTGCTCCTGTGCATGTTGCTAAAAAGTCGTCATTGTTGATGAGCGAGTCTTTCTCGCCTATGACTGAGGACGTTGTGCCTCCCAGGCCTCCTATTAAGGAGGGGTTTGTTGGTTCCGAGGGCAAGAAAAAGCAGAAGACAAAGCACGCAGAGTCACCAATCAAAAAATTGGTTATTTATACCATCTTGGACACAGACGATGATATGGCTGATGCTGACGACTTATTTGATGTTTTTGATGTGTCTGACCCCCCTTCTCCCCCTCCCAAACTTTCTAAGTCAGATTCCTTTACATTTGAACCCGTTTATGATTCTGAAGGTCTCCCCATGTTCGACCCTTCCTCCATTCGACACCCTAATTCGACTGAATGGCTTCCCTCACACCACGTGGGTGAATATATCTCAGCTCGTTTGCGCCTCCCTCTGGAGACTGCTGTGAGGTCTCGGCTCAAATCTGAGTGTCCCAAACCCTCTTTGCCCGAAAAAATCACCCTAGCTCCCTCTATTGATCAACCCCTCCTCACTTTCTTCTCCAAGTTTGGCAAAGATCCTCGTAAGGGGGTAGACAAGGCGTGGTCCTCCTGTCAGGACAAGGTGCTGGATGTGGTGGGTCCCCTGGCCCGTATGTTGGACATGGCAGAAACTGCCCGATTGGAAGGTTCAGACCTCTCTTCCGGCCGTCCCTATAACCAAGGCTCCAGAGGTTCATTCAACTCCTCCCAAGAATACAAGCCTCAGTTTTACCCACAGCGAGGCCGTGGCTTCAGAGGTAGAGGACAGAAAACCTACCGCAATCCCAACTCCAACCAGCAAGGTAAGCCTTTCTTCTTCCCCTCCTGTAGGGGGCCGTCTAAAAAAGTTTCTGTCAAAATGGCGCACCATCAGTTCAGACCCCTGGGTTCCCAACACTGTTCAAGGCTACCTAATAGAGTTCTCTTCTCCTCCTCTCCAGTCCTCCTTCCCCCCGCCCCTGGTCTTCTCCTCCCATATGGCCGCCCTCATTTCAAACGAGATTCTGTCTCTACTCCAAAAACAGGCCATTCAGATTTTTCCTTACGACTCTTCCGGCTTTCTAAGCTCCATTTTTCTTGTCCAAAAGAAAAACAAGAAACTACGTCCTGTCATCAACCTAAAGTGGTTCAACCAGTTTGTGATATATCGCCACTTCAAGATGGAGACGATTCTCCACTTACGGGACACTCTACGTCCCAAAGATTGGATGGTTCGTTTGGACCTTCAAGACGCCTATCTCACGGTTCCTATTCACCAGTCCCATTGGAAGTTTCTTCAGTTTCAATGGTCAGGAGTGACCTACTGTTTTACCTCTCTCCCCTTCGGTCTGTCTTACGCACCCTGGTGCTTCACAAAACTTTTGAAGCCAGTGGTTGCCTTTCTCCGTTCCCTGGGAATCAGACTTATCATCTACTTAGACGATATTCTGATCCTGAATTCCGACAGACTTTCTCTTCTGTCCGATCTGCGGACGACTCAGTCTCTCCTTCTAGATCTGGGGTTTCTTGTCAACACAGAGAAGTCTTCCTTGACTCCGTCTCAAAATATGGAGTTCCTGGGCTTCCTTGTGGACTCGGTGGCCGCTTCCCTCCGTCTGCCCCTTTCCAAAGTTTCCAGAATCAAAGCGGAGATTGCTTCAGTTCTTCAGTCGTCCCTCCTGTCCCTCAGGTCCCTGGCCAGGATCGTCGGTCTTCTTTCCTCCTCCATTCAGGCCATATTTCCAGGTCCTCCCCACTACCGCGCTCTTCAACGCCTAAAAATCAGGCATCTTCACCAAGGCCTTGCCTACGCAGATCTCGTCGCCCTAGACCCTGAGTCCCGCACCGAGCTGCAATGGTGGATAGACCATTTAGATGCGTGGAACGGGCGCACTATCTTCGCCACTGCCCCAGATCATGTATTAGAATCCGATGCAAGCCTGTCGGGTTGGGGCGCCCGCTGTGGACCAATCTTGACTGGAGGTTCATGGTCGTCAGAGGAGTCCAGATTGCACATCAACTGTTTAGAGATGCTTGCAGGTTCCTTTGCGATCCAAAGCCTTTCCAAAGACAGAATCCAATGTTCCATCCTCCTTCGCATGGACAATGTTTCTGCGGTTCGCTATATCAACCATCTTGGCGGGACCAAGTGCAAGCCTCTAGCGGATTTAGCGAAAAGTCTGTGGGAATTCTGCCTAGCGCATCAGTTCTCCTTAACAGCGGAATACCTTCCCGGAACTCTCAATTCCGTGGCAGATTGGCACTCAAGGTTTCTCCACGATTCCAGCGATTGGAAGCTTTGTCCCTCCGTTTTCCTGTCTCTTTCTCACAAATGGGGTCCCTTTTCTATAGATCTCTTTGCTTCCCGCCTCAACTGTCAATTACCCCAGTTCTTCAGTTGGCGGCCGGACCCTTTGGCTCTAGCTACGGATGCTTTCCTTCAGGATTGGTCTCATCACCTCAACTATGCTTTTCCCCCCTTTCTTATGATTAACAGAGTTCTGTCTCAAGTCCGTGGCCAGTCCACTTCTCTGGTACTAGTTGCTCCCTTTTGGCAATCTCAGATTTGGTTCCCCTCCTTGCTGGAGATGGCAATAGACTTTCCTGTTCTCCTTCCGTCTTTCGCCGATCTTCTCCTCAATCCCCAGGGCCTTGGTCACAGTCTTGTTCTGGACAACTCCTTGACCCTGCCGGCCTGGAAAGTTTCCGGCCTCCCACTTCTAACGTCGTCCTTTTGCAAGAGGCTACTCTCTTCATCAACCAGGCCTGGGCTCCGGGGACCTTCAAAGCATACAAATCCGCTTGGTCTCTTTGGGCAAGCTGGTGTTTGGAGAGGGATATCGATCCCCTTTCAGCCCCTCTAAATTTCATTATCAATTTTCTGGCTTCTGAGGCCAGCGCCGGTAAGGCCTATCGTACTATTAACCTATACCGCTCTGCAATTTCTCTCAACCATGTTCAGATCGATGGCAAACCAATTGGCGCTCATCCCCTGATCTGTCGCCTCCTCAAGGGAGTTCGATGTGCCAAACCCCCGTTGGCTAAGTATTCCTTTTTATGGGATGTTTCTGTAGTCCTTAAACTGTTCATGAATTGGCCTGCTAACTCTGCCTTATCTCTCAAAATGTTATCTGCAAAATTAACCATGTTACTTTGTTTGATCTCGATTAAAAGAGTTTCTGATGTTAGAGCTTTAGATGTTTCTTCCAGACAATTCTCTCCTACAGGTGTTTTGTTCCAGATTCGCAGAAGAACTAAGACTAATTTGGATTCTGTGTTTTATCCTTATTCCCTGATAAACCTCAGCTTTGTGTGGGACAGTGTTTGGAAGTATATGAGCAAAGGACAGCTGATCTCAGGGCATCTTCTTGTTCCTAACTCCTTATTTCTTTTCGCCAACCCCATCTTCCTGTGTCTTCCCCTACCCTCGCCCGGTGGGTTCGTTGGGTCATGTCTCTTGCCGGTATTGACGTCTCCGTTTTCGGAGCACATTCGGCCAGAGGAGCCATGGCCTCTAAGGCCTTTTGGTCCGGCTCCCGTCTGGAAGACATCCTGAGATCTACAGATTGGTCCAATGACAATGTTTTTCGCATGTTCTATTGTAAACCTGTTCATTCTGTTGCTTCTGATGTCATTAATATGCTTTAAACAAGCATAATAGGAGCCTCCGGTCTTGCCATAAAATGTAGATTTTCCTAGTTATTATGATGGAAAGTCTTAATTTTATTAAAGACACGGAGGCGAGTATTATCCCGCCGCTACACTACTAATCTGTGTTCTCCCTCCCTAAAGCGAATCCGGCCTTGTCACCTGCTTCATCATAGGAGGTCTTCTCTTCATCGACTTCGTGAATCACCTTCAAGGACTTCTTCAGCTCTCTCAACGCCTTCTCCAGTCATTCAAGTCGGACTTTGCCCTTGGCTCCCTGTGGTTCAAGATATCTGCTCCTGGACTCTGGCTGTTTCTGTTGTTATGGCTATTTTTCCTTTGTTCTCTAATGTTATCTGACCTACTCGCCGCGAAAAGAGGAAGCTGCGCAGTCAGTGTGTTCTCTTATCTGTTTACACGGTGCTGATTGGCTAATGTCCTAACGTTTTTTCTCTTTCCCATGGCCCAGTTCTCGCCTGGCCCTCTGGGAACTGTAGTTTTTCACTTATTTGGCTGCTATTGTAATAAATGCAAGATTAGAATGCATAATACTCGCCTCCGTGTCTGTAATAAAAATTAAGACTTTCCGTCATAATAACTAGGAAAATCTACATTACATCCTTATCTGGGGGAGACGATTCAAGGCACTCATGATCTCTTTTTGTTTTAAATTAAAACACGAGCTATTAAAAGCATTAATATCCACCTGTGACCAACGCAGCCGCCTCCCTTGATCCATTACCATCCTTAATCCCAACTTCCTGGTGTCCTGTGCTTTCTTCGATTATTGTGCCCCAATCCCCAGAATCACAGGGTTATGATCACTAAATGGGCTATCCAGGATCCTAGAGACATGTATATTATAGTTCATGGATGATGAAACAAAAATAAAATCAATAATTGTTGGTTGGCCCCTTCCTTTGTAAGAAGGCGGGTGAATACTACTAGGGGGCCTGGTGCATTTTGCGGAGTAAACAGCAGATCGTACATGTTTAAAAGGGGTTTTAACTCATGGTCATCTGGGGAGAGCTCCAAGTGCCAAACTTCTGAAGTCTGGCAAATTGGGGTGTCCCTGGAACTTTGGGCACAGATGACAATTAAAGTCACAAAGCAGCACAAGATTTTCCTGGGGAAAATCATCAGCTTGTAACGACTCGAGGAACTCAGAAAACTCCATCAACCTGAAGGACCTTGAGTCTTATTTTTTACGTTGTAAAAATGTATTAATGTGAACTGCAGATTTCTCCCCACCACTATCTTAAGCCCTTGTACCACTCTAGAATCTCTTTTCAGCAATTTTGTAGATGCACCGAGATCAAGTGCTATAAAAATAATTAGACCCCCTTTTGCACAGCCAGAGGGCGACCCTTCTGCTGCGAACTTCCAGAAAGAATTTATTTTCTGTCTCCCAGGACTCCTGTAAACATATGGGGCCTGATGTAGGAGCCCTAATACCGGTCGGTAACGGCCGAATTCGGCCGTTACCGACCGGTATTAGGGTGTTCTGATGTAGGGGGCCTATATTTTACCGATTCTGTAAATTTACCGAATAGGTAAATTTACATAATCGGTAAAATACCGAATCGGTATATTTACCGAATCTGTAAATCCATATGTAGATGACACTCCTAAGAGTGCCACAGGCCCTTAAGAGTCAGTATTTTACCACCCAATCCTATTGGGTGGTAAAATACCGAATTCAGGTGTGCATGCACATCTGTGCATGCATACCTGTGCAATGTGACACACAGACATGCCCTTAGGGCATGTATGTGTGCCACATGTCACACAAACCTGTACTTGGGGTGCTAGAGGGTGTCAAAGTGACACCCCCTGCACCCTTGCAGGATTCGGTATTTACCGAATCGGTATGATTCGGTATTGCCCATTGATTCCTATGGGCTTCAAGGCCCATAGGAATCAATGGGCAATACCGATTCGGTATTTACCGAATCGGTAAATACCGAATGTAACAGATTCGGTAATTCAAAAAAATAAATTACCTACATCTCCCTCCTTCTAATTTTCTGATTCATAAATCGGTAAAATTCTGTATTTATGAGTCGGTAAATTAGAGTTACCTACATCTAGCCCATGATCTTGTGTGAGCGTATAAACTTAAGCCAATTCACATCCCCAAATTTAAGAGCCAGACCTACCACGTTCCAAGATATCAACCTAATGTTCTCCCCCACTATAACAACTATATGATTTGGCACAAACTATCACGGCCGCCTGGTGAACTGATTGGCAGAAAGGGATGGTGTTATCAATCGGTTGAGCTGAAATAGCACTCTTCTGAGGATCCCTAGTTACAGTGTCCTACTTTATTGGTTCAGTTGAAATTTTCTGCGTAGTATTATATGCCTCGCCCTCTACCAGTCAATCCAAACCATTTACATTTTGAAGATGTTACTGGCCCCTCCCACACAGGATCACTCCCCTCCCGCCCCTAGTCAGTGTCCTTTACTAGGGTATTTGGTGGAGATCTATAGAAAAAACCTAGAGGGAGAGGTTTAATCTCCGAGGCATAGAAAGGGAACTCAGCTGAGTGTCTCAAGATGTTGTGCACCAATACTGGAAATCTAAAGGTAACAATCATGACATCCCCCCTATGATTTCTTCGATCGACCCATACAGGCAACCCTTCTTGCCATCAGAATATTAATGTGGTCTGAAACTTTAAACCTGTTGTGTGTCCCTAGCCAGTGCGCCACCTTATTAATCTGGTTATCTGTGGTTTCACTGTTATGTGTACCCAGACCTTGCACCGCAACCAAGACCACAGTATAGGGGCAACATTCCGAGATCAGTAGTTGACTAAGAGGTCCTTTCTCTGCCAGAGCATTGTTACGTTTTCCTCTCTTTATATGACCAGCTGCCTGTGGTTGCATAATTGGGGGAGGGGGAAATATAGGGGTAGTTTTCAACAGGCACTCTACTTTTTTAAGTGTTTCATTAGAGACTGATAAGACTTTGTCCAATTTGCCCCAGAGCTGCGATATTAAATCAGCCAGCACATCCGTAAGAGTGTTTTTCAAAGTATTCCAGAAATCCCCCATTTCTATCATGCTTGTTTGTGGCAATGGCTGTTCTCCTCTCTGTGAGTGCTCGTTTTTTCTTACTTGTTTTGCGCAGTCTTGCAGGTGCCAGGGAAACAACTGGGATTGCCCTTTCTTTGTTAGTATCTATGGAGGCACTTGAACACTCCTCTTCCCCCTCTTGCACTAGGTTACCAGTGGCCGGGGCATGTGAAATGTCGGAGTTACAAGTCAGATGGATCCTATCTGACGTATCAACTACTTCGTTAGGCATCAGTGCAGATGCCGGGAGACCAACCAAACCCATAGAAAGTATCCTCTCTGCTTTGCCTATCTCTTTTGAAAGGGCTCCCATTGATTTAGCCAAAATGAGTCAATAGTAGCCCTTTTGCTACTATTGAGATGATCGGTGTGCACAGCCTTTCTCTTCCCCATAGTTGGTATATGCAAAAAAATCCAAGTATCAAGATGTTAAAATAGGCCTCCGCCCCACAGCAATATTTGCAGAGCTTATAGGGAACCGAAAATTACACTAACCAGCAATGCTGCAACCGAATCTTTCCTGCGATGCACTCCTAGGTAACAATATCCCTCTAGCTGCAGTCGTCTGAAATCACCAGCCAAGAGGGTAGGCCCAGCCCGGCCTCGTTCGGCCGTGGATGGGCGTAGATGGGCCTGCACTTGGCCGGGGCTTTGCCCAGGCACGACTCGGGCACACCTGTGCACGTCCCATTCTGCGGGAGCCCCGAGCTGAATTTAAGTGCCATCGGGCGCGCGAGGCTCACGTTGGCGCCTCCTGGGCACAAGGGCTGTTGGCGGATGGAGTCTCCAGGCAAAAGTGGAAAGTGCGGCGGTGAAGGGCTCCCATGCCGTAGGAGCCCCAAGCTGAATTTAAGCACCTACGGGTGTGCGAGGATCACGTTGGCGCCTCTTGGGCGCACAGGCTGTTGGGGGATGGAGTCCACAGGCAAAAGTGAAAAGTGAGGCTTTGAAGGGCTCCCACGCTGTGGGAGCCTTGAGCCGTATTTAAGCACTGCAAGTCACACGAGGATCACATTGGCGCCTCCTGGGCGCAAGGGCTGTTGGGGGATGGAGTCCCCAGGCAAGAGGGAAAAGTGCGGCGGTGAAGGACCCCCGCACCGTGGGAGCCGCAAGCTGAATTTAAGCGCATCCAGGCACGCGAGGATCACGTTGGCGCCTCCTGGGCGCAAGGGCTGTTGGGGGATGGAATCCCCAGGCAAAAGTGAAAAGTGTGGTGGTAAAGGGCTCCCGCGCCACAGGAGCCCCGAGCTGAATTTAAGCACCTCCAGGCGCGTGAGGATCACGTTGGCGCCTCCTGGGCGCAAGGACTGTTGTGGGATGGAGTTCCCAGGCAAAAGTGAAAAGTGCATCGGTGAGCAAATACTTAATGAACATGTGATCTCATCTGTAGCTTATTCCACTATAACTTGAGCCCTTAAGGAGGAATAAGTAAAGTCCAAAAATGTGGTCAATTTCCTGATAAACTGATTGCCTTTAGATATGAACCAGTATTTGGAGGTTTGCACTATAGCTCTTAGATTCCCTGAGATAAATGCTGACTTTAAATATTTCTTGCTCAAATCCAGAAGTGCTGGGCTGATACAGTTGATATGCTCGATCGACTTATCCTTATAGCAGCATCTTCAATTTCGAGCATTGCAGGTTTCATGTTCCCTTAAACTGGTACTTTGGTATATATAATAAACACAATCTTAAAAGTGTTCTTTTGCAGGCTGGCTCCAGAAGAGAGGCAAAATATTCTTGGTTATGATTGAATCTGTAGAAGGGGCGTGGCTTAGCCACTAGAGATGGCGGACTGAACATATAGGTGCTCTGAGTCCCTGTTATATCCAACTTAATCCTGCTGGTGCCAGAGGACACTCACCATACCACTGACCCTGGCAGACTGCAGCAGTCTCTCTTTGTGAGCCTGGGAACACTCTGTGATCGATGGCCGGGAAAAATTGCTGAGCCTAATGAGGGATTGATAGTTTTTGGGCCCCAGAATGGCTGGGAGGTGCTGCCGGATGGGGCCCTGCAAAGGGAGTAGCTCGCTGGGACTGCTGAATCGGCTTGACATGTCTTTCGAGGGGAGGTGGTCTGGGCCTTCCTCCATCCAACAACGCCTCAAGACAGCTACTCAATTACTGCACCCTAACTGGGTAGTTAGGGGGCCGCAACAACAAAAGGGTCCCTGCAGAGGGTATGGCCTGTCAGGACTGCAGAACAGTTCAACATAGCCTCTAAAAGGAAGCAGTCTGGGTCTTCCTCCAGCTGTCAGTGCCTCAAGACTGGTACACAACTGCCATATCCTAACTGGGAAGCCAAGGGCCACTGGAGTTCAGGGAACATTTAAGGCCAGGCCCATTTGTGGTTGTTGAGGGGGGCACGGTAATATTTAGGGCCAGGCAAATTTGTGGTTGTTGAGGGGGGCACGGTTGGTGACTAGTGACCCCCTTGTTCGCCTGGCTGGGTCCCAAGATGAGAGCCAAGCCTGCCCTGGGAACAGTGGAAACTCGGGGACTACCCCCAAAAGCCGTGTCTTTGAGAAAAGGAGCCCTGAAGGGAATCTTTGCGGCCTGAGGGGCTTTGCCGAGCAGTAGAGCTATGAAAACAATGGACCAGGCACAAGGGGGCACTGATCTAGGATCTCGGACTTCCTTAACCTATGATGATTGTTAAATGTACCAAAGGCCTACATACTTCCAGTTTTGATGGTTCCAAGCTATGACCTCTGCAGAAAGCATTTTCTGACCGCATATTGTTTGGGCCTGATTGAGCACTGTTCTGGGTGAGGCTGATTGTGCCCCACATGACACAAATTCATGCAAAGCCTATAGGGAACATTTCATATCACCACAATCACACACCACTCCCTCCACTCCCATAAACACCTGTCAAAGGCCACCATCGGTTCTACCTCCAGACCAGTGCAGAACATGCCCTCCAGACCAGGTTGGCTAACCCTCCAGATAAACTAGACAAAATCCTGAGAGCAATTGCAGATTCATGATAAACATTCAAGGATAAATTCGATTTGCTGACCCATGACCTGGTAATACTCAGAGAGAACTGGTGCAAACTGTCTGAAAGAATAAATACAGACCCTAAAGCTATTGAAGAACTCCTCCCCTGAATGAAAGACTCAAAATAACACCCACATTGTGGGCAGGCCCTGAAGAAGCTGAGGGAAATGAACCTACTGTGTTCCTAGAAACTTTTTTGAAACAATCTATTGCTCAGAATGCTCTCTCTCTCCACTCTGTGATAGAATGTGCAACCGGAGTACCAGGGAAACAACCACCGCTAGGAGCACTGCCTAGACCAATGGTGGCATAGAATTCTGAATTATGGAGACTGAGATTTCATCCATACAGAGGGCAAAAAGAAGGGTGCAATGCAAAAGTGATGTTTTTCCCAGACTAACACTGGTGTCTTATAGTCCGGTCGAAAAGAAACTCTGAGACATGGGTTTAAAGTTTGTGCTGCTGTTGCCGGTGAAGCTCCGAATATCAGATGGTGTTATACATACTTCTTTACACATCCAGAGGCAGCATGGGATTGGGTTGAAACCTTCAGTCGCAGAGCTGCTGACAGATAACCCTCTCCTCCCAAATCAACACCTGAGATAGGTCAGATCTCAGTCGCGATTAGGAGACTGCACCACCACACTATGAGGCATCATGGACCTACCCAAGATCAAAGTCGAAGGAAACAACGGAAGGCAGTGGCAGGGGCGACTTGCTTTCAGGAGCTTTCATTAACACCACACTTAGGGGTCTATTAGGATGGCGGGCGGACTCCAGTGGTGCGGCCGTCCCGCACCGCCAATTAGGATGCGACCGCCATCATGGCGGTGGCATCTTGCATATTTAACATTGTGGCGGGCGGTGCTGTATTCAGCACCCGCCACAATGTTAAAGGGCATGTTGTGCATTTGCATGCACAACGTGACAGGCACCGCGTGATGCCTGCCACCTTGTGCATGCATATGTCAGGGGGTACCATGGGTTCCCCCCAAGTGCAGCCACCCACCCCCCAAACTCCTGGGGGCCTGCAAAGGGCCCCCAAAGGCATTCTATGCTTGCCTTTCCATAGTGGAGTGTCCGCCATGTAAAGGCATGAGACCACAATCATCGTAATATGGATGGCTGTGCCTGGAAGGCACGGCACCATATTGCAGGTCTTTTCCACCCAATGGCAATCGGATTGATTGCTTACCGGCAGAAAACTGGCAGATGGTCTTTCCGTCTGCCTGGGTCCCCACTACCATCTTAATATGGCGGGGGAAATGTTAGGCAGGTGGACAGAAATGGCAGGCAGATTGCGACCGCCATACGGGCGGTAGAGATCCGCCTACCATCCTAATAGACCCCCTACTTTCTTCTGACCCCAATGCCTCAAGGGAGGACCAATTATCTGAGGAAATTGTCTCTGTGACTCTCACTCCTCCAACCTACATGGTGCAATCGATCAGAGGCATAGTATAAATTGCAGCTCGAGTCTCAACTGAATCCCCTCAATAACCAATGACACCATCCTATAATGCACACTGTGAGATGGTCCAGGCCTCCCCACTGAGCCCCAAAAGACTGGAAGAATTGCAGTGAGCTATGGCAGGTGAGAGGTGCCTCCCATGGCTGAGCCCGGCTCCTAGAATAACATTGATTCTTCAGGATAATCTCCCTTTCTGCAGAGGTCACACCCTTCTACCTACTCCTAGCAGGCCCGGACTGGCCGTTGCGGGCACCGGGCAATGCCCCGGTGCGCCGCATGGGTGGGTGCTGGTTTTGGACCCCTGGGGGCAGTTTTTATTACAGGGCCGTTTTTGCAGCATTGCTGCAAAAACAGCCCTGTAACAAAGTCGGGCGAAAAGCGACCCTGACAAAGAGCGCGGTCGCGGGGGGGGGGGGAGATGCAAGCACTTTGCCAGGGCCCTGACTCCTAGTCAATAATGCGTGGCAGGTTATATTTATGTTTACTATTGTCTCACTAGGAGGACTCTCTTTTTCTTTCTGTTTATTGGACGGATACGTTGGGGTCTGTCCGATGGAGGCTAGATGTTCCCACACAGTTGAATCATATTAGATCTCCGCCAATTACACTCCTGGTCACACCTCACTCATGGGGCCATACAACCTTTGATGCTCTGCTTTCCACCTTCAGTAGCCCCCATTCTAGCAAGTGCTACACATATATTTTGCTGTGCACATAACCACATACATAACTCAATACATAAATGCTACAACGTTCATGCAGCATCACTACGCTGGCATACCCACATTGCCTTTCTACAGGAAACTTACTTAATCAGATCAGAGTTTGCTCAATTACAAACCAAATGTGTACGGCACAGGCTTTTCAGCCTATGCTAGAGGCATAGGGCAAGGTCCCCTTTAAAGTGAAGGAGGACAAAACATATACTGATGCCCAGTTCGTACTGGTGAAAGACACCCTAGGTGATGCTCCCTTGAATCTTTGAGGGGTTTATGCTCCACATACAGACCCGCTAGCTTTTTGGTCCCGATTCCCCACCTTCCTAGTAGATTGGAATTACAAAATCTGGATAATAGAGGAGACTTTAGCTGTATTCTGGATACTGATAAAGACAGGTCAATAACCCCACCATGTTCCCTTGTATGCCTTAACAATTTTCATTCTAAACAATGGCTCGCACAATGGCACTTGAATGGAATTGGCACTGGAAACATCCTGCCCACCGTAAATTCTCATTTTATTCTTCTGTCCATAAAATCTACTCAAGACTAGACAGGTTCCTATGCTTCCCAACTCACCATATCAAGTGTTTTCTATTTCTTATAATCCTCGGCAGTATCAGATCATAATCCCATAACAATATTAATTAGCTGGGACAGGGTCAGGAGCCCCAAGTCTCCCCTGGCAACTCTCACTCTCAATGCTGGAAGACACAGTATTTTGACAGGAACTGTTAGCCCCTGTAGACACATACTTCCAAGAAAACACAGGGTCTGCCTCTTCCCCTAAAATAGAAGGGTAGGCATTTAAGGTGATGCCAAGAGGATTATGTATTAAAACAACAGTAGGCGTTCAAAATATATTTTTGACAGAGTTAACCAAGGTAGAAGCAGTTCTCCTCACACTGGAAGGCAAGGTACTGACCTCACCAAATAAAGGAGAAGACTCACAGACAGCTAAGAAGACATATTTTGATGCAATGGAGACACTTTAATGTCACGACTAATCCATTTACCAGACATGAATAAATAATAAGGGGCAAAACCCCAGGCAACTGCTAGAGCAGATTGTCACCCCTCGACTCACAGAATCTGAACCCCTTTCAATAACATTATCGATAGAAGAAGTGGCTAATACACAATCAACCATTAATGATGCCTTCCATGATTATTATAAAGCTCTCTACAGAACCCTATGCCCAACCCCAGAATCACCCTACAGTTAAATATGTCACCCAATATGGTTGCAACAGATATCCCCAGAGGTAAGGCTCTCCTTGAACGCTCTACTATCCCAACAAGAGATTACCTCTACACTGAGTGATATACCCTGATTGAAATCTCTAGGAACTGATAGTTTCCTGGCAGAATCTTGTACTGTTTTGGCCCAGCCCCTGGCACCTAAGTTACCAACATTGTATGAGTCCATTTTCAGCTCTGGCTCCCGTCCACTTCCCTTGATGAAGCTATTATCACAACTATATTTAAACCTTATCAAAATCCTTTCGACGTAGATGGTGGAGATCATCTGATCTCCATATTGAACACAGACTATAAAATCCTATCCATGCTTCTAGCATGTATCCTACTACCTGATATCAAACAGGAGGTTTACTTTGGATTTAACACAGGAGTATTACCGCCAACAATTTCCACCTAATCTGGTTTATTAAGGAAGAATCAGCTGATTTATAACCATAGGCAGTACGTTTTGCACTGGATCTGGGAAAAGCATTTGATTCTCTACATTGGGCATATATGTATCAGATCCTACAATTACTTTGGATGGGTCTCTATTGTAATAAATCGATAAGAGTCATTGACTCGACTCCCAACGGCACGGGTAAAAACAGGAAAAAGTATCTCAGGCTCCTGGCCGGTGGGTAGAGGTACAAGGCAGGGCTGCTCCCGCTTGCGCTTGCTATTCGCCCTAACCATGAAGCTGCTTGAGGCTCAGCTTAGTCCTCTTGGCCTTTACTGGGGCATTCAGCTGCATAGCATCCCTCATGCCATCTCCTTATATGCTCACGATATCCTACTGTATGTAATAGACGCCTCAATCAACTTATCCTCCATAACTCAAACAGTAAATTACTTTGCTGCCATCTCTGGCCTAAAGGTTAACGGGAATAAATTGTATATTTTCTCTCTACATCCTACTATAGGGCTCCCGGTCCAGGCATCCCTGAATCACAGACTACAAACCAAAATGGCCACAATTTGGTATTTAGGTATAACTATCTACCACTCAGCCACTGACATAGAGGAAGGAAACTTGGGTAGAGCGTTTGGCACCCTCAAGGCACAGTTTACTTTCTTGTTATTGCAAATGGTGCAGCTACTCCACCTACTGTATTACTTTGTCAACTTACCTACAGTGGTCCCTCGCTCCTTTTTCAAACAACTTGACACTTCCCTCATTTCATTTATTTGGGGAACAAGAAGACACTGAGTAGCCCTTGCTACATTGAAACTCTCGGTGACAGCAGGCATGGTAGCCCTCCCTGACTTTGAACATTATTATGTAGCCTCACAGCTACAATGGTTATGCAGTCCCACTGGTTATGCAGTCAATCTCTCTATAAAACAGGGTTTACTGACTATGATCTAAGGATGGGTTATTAATGATACTTTATTCCCCCCACCCATTCTGCCAAGGGCCCTATTGGCCTACTGCAATTAGCTCTGTCTTGTCTGACCGGAATTCGAATGGTGACAAAAACAGCAACTCCCTATGCCCCTCCCATACCCCTGCTAGGCCTCCTCTCCTCCACGAGGAGACTTCACACAGGGCAACTGGGAGCATGGACAGTAGCAGGAATCCTAACACTGGTAGACCTTTACCCCAATAGAGAGTTCCTAGATTTTCAAACACTTATGCACTTACAACCCCTGACAATTCCTCATGTTCGGACAGATTAGGAAATCCATCCGGAAGCATTTTTACAGTCACAGTAGCGGCCGGTGGTGGGAGTGCTGTGGGGCGGTGAGGCGGGCGGGGGAGGAGCAGGGTGGGGGGTAGTAAACTACAGCATACAGCCGAACAGAGGTAAGTAAACAAATTAATAAATGAAACAAATGTCATTGCGCGCGCTGCATTGCCAAATGCGATGCAGTGCGCATTGCAAAATTCATTTTATATATTTATTTATTTACTTTCGTCCATTGGGCCATATTCCATAGATTACTAACCCCCACCCTGCTCCACACCCGCCCGCCCCACCGCCCCGCAGCACTCCCACCACCGGCCGCTCATCAAGCAGTACCACCCACCCATGAAATGTTCAAGTTGGAGTAGGAGATGGGTTAAATGGATTTTTCCGGCATTCATACAACATATTGATAGCTCTAAAGTGTCTTTGAGAACTACCTGGGAGGGAGATCTATTTCATGATTTTGAATGTGTCAAAAAGTTACAGTACCCACCAGCCACAGTCACTGCAGTTAAGAGCCGTGGGGCGGTGGGGCCAGGTGGGGGAAGGATTTGAGAGATGGCTGCATGGGGAAATTATGTATTTATTTAATTTTCCCTTGTGGTTCTGCAGCACCCAACACAATGCAAACAAGCATTGGCATAGCCAATACGTCTCGCCTTTGGGACCTTATAAGTGTTGAACCATGCAAAAGTTAATACTGTTGCACCATGGATATTGTGCTGCATAACTAAATTCTTACAAGGTCCCCAAAGCAAGACTTATTGGCTATGCCAATGCTTGTTCTTTTAGCTTTGGTAGCAATTGGGGCTAAATTGCTTGGTAGCTTTTTTGTAAATCTCGTATCTGTTGAGCAGAGGATTGATGTACTATGACCAGCCAACTATTTGGGAGGGTTTCTCAAACCATAAAATGACTCTCTCACCCTAGGCACAGGGACTGGATACTGAAATCTTACCCGACAACAATGTAGTTTGCAGTACTATGCATTACATTTGTTTATAGGATGAGTATGATCTCTGTTTATTATGTTATGGAAACTTAATATAGTGCAGCGATTCCCCCCTCAGGAATATCTCCGACCTGAAGCGCAGTCCCAGATAAGAAAGGAAAGGAAGAAATATGATTAAAAAGGCAGGTCTTAAGTAGCTTCTTAAAGCAGACAAAATCATTACACATATTATTTACTATTCTATATATTCCATATTTGTCCCTCTCTGCTGAAACAGATATCAAATATGTCAACTATAGTTACCTGCCGACTTGAAAATGTGTTTCAACTTTCCCTCTAAACTTTACATGCTAGACGAGTTGCAAAGTATGGACTAACTCCAATAAAGCATATCAGTTTTGAGATGGTAGACAGTAGTGTTTTGTTCGCCTCATTTATTAGCAGTTGTTTGAGTGCTTTGCCACTAACCACTGAAGTTTGCACCAGTAGTTTAGGCATTATGTCCTTGCTGGGTCTTTAAGTTTACCTATTTAAGCCAGAGACCGGACAACCAATTTTTCAGTACAATCTCTGTAGCTAACAAAAAACAATTCTAAATCAACTTACCCAGTGTACGTTTTTATCAAGAAAGGCAGAAGTAGTTTTTGTGCGGCACTGCACTGAAGAGAATGTGCTGCATTGCTACACACTTATAAGGTCCAAAATGCAAGACCTATTGGCTATGCCAATGCTTGTTGGTGAGAGTAGGCAGAAGCCACATGAAAGCTCGTCTCATTATGGGCTCGAGATTCCAACAGGACTTTGAGCAGAGGCAGAGCCAGGTTTCAGTGGCTCCCCACTTTTGAGTATTCAAGGTAGGCGCAGAAAATAACTTTACCAATTCCACATCTGACCTAATAAGACAGGAAATGGATTGGACCATATTAGGACAATACTTAATCAGTATAAATTGTGTGGCTCTGTTCTGAAGAATTCTGGCAACAATGACAACATTGTTTCACTGATAAAGTTGTTAGAAACAACCTTCTTCAGAGCTCAAAAACCGTTATCCAGTTTTTTCTCCAATATTTCATAAAAAATGAAAAGTATATTTTAGAGCAATTGGGTGCAAAGAACAAGCAAGGAAAAAATGTTATAAAAAAAATATTAATTGCACGAGGACGTGAGGGTGGATCAAGAATTTTAATAGATCAGCACCAGGGCACATTTTCAAGCATATATTCGGCTGTAGAAGGGGTGATCAGCCAAGCTGTGTGCACAAAGCCCTGCTCTTTGCGGGGCCCCGCGCAACCACTGCTAGAATGTATGTATAGATCACAAAAGCAGACCTCACCTGCTCCGTATCCGGTCACCGCCTCCAAGGGTGTGTCAGGGCAGGGCTTCCGTTTTGGTCATGGTCGTCACGCGGGCCCCTCCCTCATAAACGTCTGACAGATGTGCACGGAGCGTCATTTGGACACGCCTCTTTCACACACTCGGTTTCTCCTCTCGGGAGATGGACCAATGGCCGCGTGCCAAAGCATCCCTAAAGGTAAACATGAGTTTTACAGGGAATGGTTTCCTGATGGATGTAGCTAAAGACGCTTCAAGGCATTATACAGGTAGTACATGAACACAAGCATAGTGGGTAAAATGCCCCTCTCATTCAAAGGAGGGTATTAATGCGACTGCAGCATTTTTTGTGGTAACCTGAATCAATAGCCAAAAAAATAAATGAGGGGGAGGTGCAGGGATTCAGACAGCATGCAGGAACTAGGGCCCGTGCAGGCCCGTGCAGGCCCTGGGGGTGGTGAGAGGGATAAAAGAAGCCTTCTGGGAGCTGAACCTGGGAGCTGAAACTCGAGTTAGTTAGACAGTTCTGCCGTTACCTTGATCGCCTGTCTTGGGTTTACAGGAATGTGGTTGAAACACTGCTAAACAAGAATTGCGCGTTCCCCTCATTAAGAAACGCAAGGAATTGTTCGCTGCAACGCTATCAGGGGCCCAACCTGTAAAAAATGAAAGGATAGTAGTGTTCCCGAGGGAAATGTCCGCACTATTCTATAAACCACAGATATGTATCTTGAAATAGTACACGAAAAGTTTAAGAAAAAGCAATAGAAGCAGTAATGGTATCTTGGGTGCTGAAGAAAATCTATGCACCTACTATCCAAAGGTGCTAAAGGCAAACACCGAAATGTAAGCCAGAGTCAGTATATGTGGGGAAATTCTAATTACAGCACTCCAAATTAGTAAATATCAACAAGGAGCTCTAGTATATAGCCCTCAGCACTCAAGCTTTTATACACAGGAGTGTTCAAACAAGCACACACAAATGCAATTCAAAAGAACAGTTTCTTTATATATAGTACGGGATTTTCTTCAAGTTTTCTTTATTCAAAATTTCATAAAGATTTTTCCAGCATATTGTTCGCCAACACGTGTTTCGTCTCTTGCTGAGACTTTATCAAGGCATAGATCATGTGTGAAACTCGTGATGTCAGAGATGGACGTTGCGGGGTGCACTGCTAAAATCCAAGGATAGAACACCGAGGAATGTTGAGTAAATCCTTGTAGTTACAACGCGTTATGGGTGGCGCAGAGTGTAGGCGCAGCTTTAGTACAAAACTTTCTATACAACCATGATAAGTTGTGATTTGAAGCAACAAAGTGCTCGTATCCCGACGTAACGGCCCGCCTCAAGGACTTGAGGCTTATGAAATAATTGGGGTTACTTTGGCCACCTCGTTATATACTTTTATATGCTGCTGTCCATCAATCCTGTGCACCAATCACCACTCTTGGACACATTAGGATCTACACTGCTCCACACACTTCGGTGTTCTATCCTTGGATTTTGATATTTACTAATTTGGAGTGCTGTAATTAGAATTTCCCCACATATAGGGGCCCAACCTGTAATCAATTAAATGATAAATACATTGGGAGCTCTTCAAAGCAACTTTCTCAGCATGGGATTTAGTGTGTGACATTTGCCTGCAAGAAGGCGTGACACTCAATGCAGTTAATATTAACTTCAATACTTTGCTCAAACCCGTACATTCTGTGTGTTGTTTTATCTCCTACAGCTCAATGGTTCAGCCCTGGTTTCACTCCAAGGGTGTGTGCGACATAAACAAGTAATTATGAAAGCCAATAGGTCTCGCCTCTGGGGCCTATTGGCTTTACAGGACCGTTCGGGAACGATGCTGGAGAAAGTGGCCATTCCATTTTGTAGCTGTGCGCCTGCTCAATAATCTGTGCACACATGTAATAAGGGACGCGCGCACCTACCAACTGACAAAGGCATCCTATTTTTTACTATTTTAAGGCTCTGAGATTGATTGGTAATTAAAAAAAGAGCGCGCGCCTCGCGCTGAAAGGAGGCAGCAAGAGGAGGGGGCCTGAGCCGGTTTCCCTTGCAGGAGCGAGCAGAAACAATCTGTTAATTACAAACAGATGGTTTCAAAGCTCACTCCAGCAAGGGAATCACCAAATGTGCACGCAATGCCATTCTAAGCATTGCAATGCGTGCACGTTTTTGGCAGAAAAAGGGAATCGATTGTTAAGGTCTTCTATGCAGCACATGTGCGCTGCGTAGGCGAGACCTAAAAAGGGACACTTGACATATGCCTGCACCATGGGGTGCCTGTCATATGGTGCAGGGATATGTGGCAGGGCATCATATGTGTCCCCCAGGTCCTGTGTCTGAGGGACAGGGAATAAGGGGGGCAAGCTAGGGACCCCCAAAGTTACTTTCCGCCAGTCTTTTCATGGCATGTTCACCGCCATGAAGGGGCCGGTGGAAAGGATCATCGTAATGCCTACGGTGCTGACTGGTAGGCACTGCCACCATTGTAGGCATTACAGACCGTCCGACCTCTGTCGGTGGCGGTCTCACTCTCATTGTAATTGGGCCCTAAGTTTGTTGCTATATCTAGATGAAAAAATAAACATATATACATGAATTTTCTCTACTACACAATTGCCTAAACAATCTTAAAGGTAACATAATTTGTTATATAACTGTTATACTGTGCAGCAATGTGAGATTATTCTATGTTTATACAAAGGTACAATAAAGAACATATTTAAAAAAAAAAGATTTGAATCTGTAAGGATGCAATTTTCAACATGTTTACAAGTATGTACTTCGTGGAGGTCCAGCTGTTGCTTCTGAGGGTCTTCTGTGTCAAGGCCTTGCATTGTTGATGTAAAAATCTTGCTAGGTCTGTTAATGGAGGAAGAATATTATTTTCTGTGATTTTATCCACAGCCATGATAGTTAGGCCAGCTTTAGAACTAGTGGATTGGTTTAATTCTGATAGTATCAATGTCCTTAAGGAATTATTCTCAGCAGCAAATCATTTACAGACAAAATATAAGATAGATAGTGCATAATGAAACAATAGAGCAGTACGTGAAAGCTCTAGTCTCAGTCTCTATTGTGGAGTAGTGGAGGGAGAGTGAAAGAGAAGTCTTATTTCTTTCATGTAGATTTTTATCAGCGCATTTCGTTGTTTTATTGCTGAACACAATAGGTGCATACAGAAGACTTGGAACTAGATTCATCTTAAGAATTTTCAGTGATTCAGTAAATACTCATTCTCTCCAGATATTTGTAAATCTTTTTATTGATTTCTTTTGTTTGCTATATGGCTAGACCATGTTAAATTATTATACATTGTCAAGCCTATCATAGCATATGACTTGTTCAATTCAAATTCAATTCAAAGAGACTTTATTCAATTGCTTTTTGAGACAATCATAAAAAGTACATATAAACAACTCATTCAATAAAACTATAAAATAGTATAAACAGTGCAAAATTACATTATAATCTCAACTTTACAAACAATCATAGTAGTCTTCATGATAACAAAATTATAGTTTTCCTTTGGCTAAGTACTTCTTTAAAAACAAACCTATCCTCCAGACTCTGTGTACATTGTCCAGGAGCTGCAGCACAAGCAATGCAGGACGACATTGTCCAAGGCCCAGCTCCTTTAGGATCGGGACAATCCAAACCTTCCTCAGGTGACTTGTTTAATTTCTGCATTGACAATTTTCCACTTTAATTGTTTTCTGGGTTTGCCAAAGCACATTATTTCGGTCTTCCACAAGTTAATTTTTAAATCATTTTTAAATTGTTCTTTTGCAGATGTAATAACTGAGTTTGCAGCCTAGCAGAAGTAAGAGAGATAGTTGATAGGTTTATGTCCGGGTTTTAGAGGGAGACATTAGATATTGATTTATATCCATTATACATAAAGAAAAACGTAGCTGGGGCTAAATTGCAGCTCTGTTTTAAAGCAGTACAGGTTTTTATATTTGGAGCGACTGATCCATTGGTGAACTTCACTTTTAGCCAAGTTCTCTCATGTGGTGAAATCAAAAATGTAGTAATGAATTATCAGGCCCCACTTTACTCATTTGTACCAAAATGTCATGCAATTCACCTAAAAAGCTGCTGAATAATCTAAGCATTATACATACATCATGATATGTACACTAATTAAATAAAGGCAAATCTATTGTCATAAGTGGATCAGTTTAACCTAAATCCAGATTGATTAAATGCGAGTAGATTCGGACTTTTGGCCTAGGTGTTTGGATTGTTAACTAGAAAATTCCCACAGTTTCCCTGCTATGTCCAGGATGATGAGACAATATTTTCTAGGATTATTGGATCAACCTTTTCATAAAGCAGATTTATCAGCGCATTTTTGTGGAATAAGGAATTTGACCGCATCCAGAATATTTTTTCAAATAGAATTAAGAGCAATGAACTCCAAAGATCTGGTTCAGATTTTATAACATCATTAGGATACTACTGGGGCCTGCTGATTTAGATGGTCGGGTATTTTTGATCAATAAGCGTAGTAAATTACTGGAAGGCCTGGGTGTCCCTCTGGGCTCACAGCATCAGTTGGTCAACTCAGGCTGAGCTGCTAGGAGCTTGCTCCTGGTGGGGCTTTATCTATACTTCCTATCTTCTCCTACTTACCTATCCTAGAACCAAGCTACAATAAAGGATTATCTACTTATACAGTTGGACTGTGCATCTTCCTTTACACCAGTTTGGCGACGATCTTGAACCTACGTGTGGAGTAAGGAGTAAGGACAACCAAGGAACTAAAAGACAAGGAACCAAGGACCTTAAGGACTTTCAAAACGTCTATTGAAACTCAAAGGTAACACCCCAGCCAGCCCGACCAGTGACCTGTACTACCTGGACAGCCTGCAACCTGGGCGTTTCTTATGCCATCACCAAAGACCCTGCTGTCATATGAAAGTCTGCTTCTACAGTCTCCCCAGAAACAAGTTTTCTTGCGGCACAACAGGTTTGCGCACCCTGCTGTGTTTTACTGCCCTAGTTGGGTCCTGCGTTGGGAAGCGTCTCAGTCTGACAGCAAGTCTTGTGAGTAAAGTGTGTAACAAGGTTCGATGTGCCCTAGCAGGCGACATCCTACTGCGTGAAGTGTCATGACCCGGTGAAGTATCTCCTTTGTGAAGTAAATGTCTTCTTCCTATAGTCTGGGCATCTGGGCAGTGGGTTAAGGGAGATCTTTGAATAGTCTCTGCTGCTACACCTGCCTGTTTCTGCCCTGTGTGTCAAAATTGGAGCTTACTCTTGCAATGTTAAGAGGGGATCTAAGACGGTCGTTTTCCCCGTGGTCTGTGCCACTTACAGTACTTTCAGCAATGCCAACTTGCAAGCGTGTTTAGTCTGGGATCTCAATTTGGAAAAATTACATTTAATTCAGGATTGGGTTGGTCCTTCGAACATCTGTGGAAGGTAACTTTTCGCTGTGTCTGAGAACAGCTTATCAGTGACTGGTTACATTAGGAGCAGCTAGCACCTTGTAAGTGTGTTTTTATGTGGTGCTTCAACTGGGACAGTGACTATCTCAAATGGCTCTGAGGAACTTAGGTGAGCACACAGCGTGTTTGCGGGAGCAGAGACTGACTGTTATCTGGTATCTGAGCTCATTTTACTTTTGCCGTTTTGTTCTCTCAAGTGCCTCCATTATGGCCAACGGCAGCGCATTGTTAAAATTCAAAACCCTCCCACGCGCACCTCACCGTTCTCCTAGTAATGCACGGACGCTGATGTACTGCATGACGTCCTTCTCTCCTTGTTCCCTTCTGCTCTCCAGCCATGCCGGCATGCAACAGCGTGCCCAGAGCCACTTGGCGTGCCATCAAGAAGCGTGCCGCCATGATGTGCGTGACCATAGTGATTCATCACCGCCAGCCATGTTCTTGTTTGACAACCACGTTTTCATGAGAGTTCTAAATCTCTCCTACTGGCGTCAACGTTTTGTCACAAACTCCTGGGATTATCACCTGCAGGACGGAGATGCATACACCCTACCGAGCTTGCTGTTGAGTTGGAGAGTGAGAGGAGCAAAATCGTTGCCACACCAGCATCACAAGGGTCGTAGTGAGATAAATGTTGGGACTGGGACAATTCTAATACAGTTGCATGAAATGCATATCCTGAATTGGTTTGTACTGTTGTTTTGTGGTGGGCGAAGTGCTTCATCCTGTTTCCCTTTCTAGGAGTACCCTGTCTAGGGGAAGTAATCTTAACGTTTCAATGCATTAAGTAGTGTGCTTGCCTTTGAAGTTTTCCCTTGGTGGTAGAAGTCTTCCTTGGGGATGCCACCTTTCTTGGGGAGGTAGTGTGCGTAGTCAGCGCCACTATCCAGTTTTCTTCTAGGGTGACGTTTAAGAATACTGTTTGGTGTACCCTTTCTTGGGGAGGTGGTTTTGTCAATTCCAAGGGTCCTTCTATTCCCTCTGGTGTACTTTTCTTGGTGAGGTAGTGTACGTAGTCAGCATCACTGTTCAGTTTTCTCCTTGTGTTGGTGTACCTTACTTAGGGGAGGTTGTTCAATTTTCCTGGGTGAGTATCCTGTAGTGTTACCTACTTTGGGGTGGTTGTTTTGTTTCCAGGGTGTGTACCCTGTGGTATACTCTTATCAAGGGAGGTTATGTCATTTTCCAGGGTGACTATCCTGCGGTGTACCCTACCTAGGGGAGTTTGTGTTATTTTCCAGGGTTAGTACCCTGTGTTGTTCCCTAGTTTTAATGAAGGTTGTTTGGTCAGCTCCTAGGGTCAGTACCCATGGGGCATCTTTTCATGTTGACACTATACTCCAGTCGAAGTCCTCTTGCTTGGAACTCGTTGCCAAGGGTTCCATGTTGGTAGGACTTTGAGTGAGAAGCTTTTCTCTAGTGTTTATACCTCTTCCGTTAATCTTAATGGATCTTTATCCTAGTTTTCACTGTCAGCATGCCTTCTAACATGGGGAACTTTTGGTTTCCTTCCAGAGTGTTTTTCTCTGATGTATTTCTGTTGTGGAGGTTATCTAGAGTGAATCTTACCCCAGTTGTTTTTTTTGGGGGGGATGTTGTTTACTCCCAAGGGTCAGTGTCTACAACCACCTTTGTTTACCACGGTGCCTACCCAGTGGTGTACCCATGTATGGGGAGGTTGTGGGGGTGACCACCCTTCTTTGCTGTATTGGTTTTTATTCATCTAAGCCATGCTTTGTTTTTCCATAAGGGATGGGGATGGGACGTGTAGTAGTAATGTTATTTGCAATTTTAAATTATTCAGTTATTTCTGCATCGTATTGTATTTCTGCTCATGCTAATGGTATTTCTGATACATCGTGTAGTACACTATTAGATATGTGTATCTCGTTGTACTTTCATGTAAATGTTATATTTGAAGTATCTTACTTATCTTTCTCTCTATTTCTGCTGTCATTCCCTAAGGAAGGAGGATGTGTAGTAAATTACTTCTCTATTGTTCTCCAAGCTACAATAAAGGATTATCTACTTATACAGTTGGACTGTGCATCTTCCTTTATAACAATAAGCTTATTTATTTATTTAAAAAAACATTATTGATTACTTGTAGCAGATTGTCATGGCAGATACATTTCAAATCATACATCCAAATTCTATGATGTCTTCACACAAGATTAAAAAGACAGAAGAAAGAGGAACAACAGAACCATGTCATAACGGTACATAATGCAAATCCAAAACCAACACTCGGCGTAAATAAAAAAAAACAGGCCAAAGGGGATGAAAGAGGAGCATCTGGGCAGAAGGAGGGACAAAAGGCCCTACAAAAAAAGGGGGAGAGAGATCCTTTATGCTCTTAACCAGTCCATAACTTAGTTTACTACAACCATCTAGTGATTGGGGCCCAGATTCTCCTCCCGAATTCTCGTCCCCTCCGCCCTTTCAGCCTATATACGACCGATTCCTTACTGAATAACCTGGCCCGCCAATTGATAAACGAAGGAGATTCAGAGCTGAGCCACTGGGAAGTTGTACATAATCTCACAATCGACATTGCAATATATACAAATCCAATCTCTGAACTTGTCCGAACATTGCCCTCCCGATTATCTTCTAAGCTCAAAATGATTATATCTGATGTTAATGTAACCGGAATCTCAAGAATCAAGTTCAGAAAGGATTCAATATCCTGTAGATATTTTGCTAGATTAGGACAAGTAAAGAACATGTGTATGGAGTCAGCAGCCCATGTCCCACACCTGCTACACGAGCTGCCTCGTGAGCCCCCCACTTAGTGACCTTTACAGGAGTGTAATATAAGTCAAACACAGACATAAAATGTTGTCTTCTCAAGCTACCCGTTATTACAATCTTATTTGCTAACTCCAATGACCCCTCAAGATCTACACGTTCCTTTCCGAACTTCCTCCCCCATCTAGCCTTCTGAATACTCATATCATCTAGAAGGTTTTCCAATAATAATTGATATATAATCCCTATCCGAGCTCTATTGCCTATTATGTCTAGCAGAGCTATTTTCCCCAGATTTACATTCAGCCGTTGCATAATATTGCCCTAAAAGCTCCTAATCTGCAAAAATTTTAAAGAATCTCTCCTAGAGAGACCAAACTTCTCTTATAAATTACTAAAGGAAGCACATTGTCCTTCACAACAGACATCCCGCAAAACATTAATTCCTAAATTACCCCAACTAAAAGTGAATAAATCTTGAAATATTGATGGTAAAAGACCATGAGACGTAAAGGGAGTATATGTATTCATATTAGAGATCCTAAACCTGCGTCGTATCTTCCTCCAAATCGAATAGGCCCATTGAAATATTTTACATTTAATCTTCTTGTAATAGCTTGACCCTAAAGTTTTGACTAAACATTGCCTAGTGTCATCCCCAAGTGGTATTTCATAAATGGTTGGTCTAGGTGCCACCGGAACATTTGCCTTGACTCCTATCAGCAGTATCCCCATGTGTTGTAAAAGTGTAGCCCAATGATACAGAAGAAGACTGGGTACACCCCACCCACCCCTCAATCTTGGAAGCCTTATCCATTTACTGGCCCTTCTGGCTATGCAATACCCCCATAGAAATTTTAAGCATGCTCTTTCCGCTTTGTCAATACAAAACGCCGGAAATTCCAGGGGAATAGTCCGGAACAGATATATGAACTTTGGAAAGATCAGAATTTTGATGACATTGCAGCAACCATGCATTGATAAATGTAGATGATCTAATCTCTCCAATGTCTTGTTTACATTACCAATCACTGGCAAGATATTGACCTCCAGTATACGCGCTACTGAAGCTGTAATCTTCACCCCGAGATAAATAGCTACAGAAACGGTTGGAATATCTAGCGGGAGCATTGTATCTGCATGCAAAATGTGAGTTTTCTCAATATTTAATTTATATCCTGAAACAGAACTAAATCATTCAGCCAGGTCCTTCACTGCCGGGGGGGCAGATCTTATATCGGTCATGAATATCGCGATATCAGCGTTCGCCAATGATTTATAATCTTTATTGCAAACCTTTACTGCTTTAATATTCACATCCCCATCCAATTTATTAAGAAAGGAATCAATATATGACGCAAATAATAACGGAGAACATGGACAACCCTGCTTATGCCAAACACTTTAGATTATTGTCCAGATACCCGGATTCAAGCTTCAGGTAACACATAAAGTGCCTTAATTGCTTGGATAAAGTCAATAGATAGTCCCTTCCATTGTAGGACAGACCACAAAAACCTCCAGGAGACCCTGTCGAATGCCTTCTCTGCATCCTACAGGATCATCCCAAGAGGTGACTTTGTGGCCTGTGCCCAATCAAAAAGGGCGATGGCTCACCTAATATGATCCGTAGTGTCCCGGCCGGGGATGAACTCATGTTGGTGGATGGAGACCAATGGAGTAATGATATTATCCAATCTTAAAGCTAAGATTTTTTTAAAGATCTTAGTGTCAGCACTAAAAGCGAGATGGGCCTATATGATGAGGGGCTGAGTACGGGTTTGTCTTTTTTTTTTTAAACTACAATAGCGGTCTTCTGCCAAGAATCAGGTGTCTGGCCCTTTTGAGCTAGTTGAAAAAGAGACACCAGCTCCATTTGGAGTACTTGTCGGAATGTCCGATAAAATTCTAGGGCCAACGCATCTGAACCCACAGCCTTGCCAGTGCCTAAAAAGGTTATTGCATACTCAACCTCCTTCCAGGTAATCGGGGCCGCAAGAATCTCATTTTGTTCTGGCGTAACCTTCACTGTTTTCTGATCCCTAAACCATTCTTCTAACTGTGCCACTGCCACATCCCCTTCCTCTGTATATAATTGCTGATAAAAATTCTTAAATACCTTCAAAACCTCCGCCGGAGAATCCTGAACCTGATCCAAATGATCTTTAATCTTGCAGATCCTATTCGCTACTCCACTCTGTTGTATACGCTTGGCCAAGAGTCTCCCCATGTTTTCCCCATATTCATAAATATCCACACAGCGCAGTGCATATATAATGGAAAGTTCTTCCCAAAGATATTGTTGTATCCTGGCTTTAATTACCGCAATACGCTGCAGACACTCATCAATATTTTGATCCTCCCTCATTTCCCTCATGAGCTCTACCTCAGCCATCCTGAGCTGTTCCACCCACCCTCTAATCTTTTCCTGTATCCCCCTCTGCCGATACAGAGAGGAACTGAGAGTCTCTACCCGCACAGTTGTTTAAAGGCATCCCATACCATAATTTCTGCTACAGTGCCTCTATTTATATTAAAAAATCTGTTATCCATTTGGCCATGTGCGCACAATATACCTGATCTAATCATAGCTTTCTTTCAAACTTCCATGTCGTCTGGGGTCAGTGGGAACTACTTATACGAAACCCCACGACTAACGGATTATGGTCAGACATTATCCTAGGATGGAGCTCAATTCTAACCTTCTCAGCAATTTGGTTTGAAATAAAAAAAATAGTCCAAGTGAACAACTTTATTATGGGGAGCCGATAAAAAGGTAAACCCTGGATCTCCCAGCCTATGTCTATGCCAAACATCAGTCAATCCATGTTCCCTAATGAGTCCCTGTAGTGCCTCAAAAGTCCTACCCTTTCTTCCCAGATTCGGATAGTCGCCGAAAAAATCAAAAATGCTGTCAAGATGAATATTAAAATCCCCACACAAGACTAATGGAGATAGCCATAAGGCCAATTCTATACTTAAAAAATTCTGCACTTCTGGATCGTCCAAGTTCGGTCTATTCAGAGAGCAAATTGAAAACAGGGTACCATTAATTCCTGCTTCCAGAATCCCCCACTGTCCAATAAATCAAGCCACAGATCCTTCAACCAACCATGATTGTTTCAGGGTATGTGAGTTTCTTGCAAACACAGCACATCTATCTGCATATATCTAATGAGCTTAGCCAACAAGCCTCTTTTCTTCCTATCATTAAGACCGCAGATGTTTAAGGAGCAGATTCCAATTGTACCCTTTCTATCCACCATCCTTAAAAATTACAAGCACTTTGACAGGGTTCACAACATGATACAAAAGATTCAGATAATCTGTCCGAAATATAATTAAAAATCAGTTTAACATAGAAATAACTGCCATGACAATTTATGAAAAACGGCAATAGTAACCACCTACCTACCACCCTTACCCCCCAAACTCCCACCCCCCAATCACCAACCCTCCAACCTGGAACCCCCCTACCTACACCCCCTTCAATCCCCCACCACATGAGGCTTAATGATGAAGAGCTGAGCCACCACCCCTCCCCCCATGCTTACCTCCCCTTCCAGTAAAATATCCTGCATACTATAAACTCACAAAACTACAACTCAAGGACCAAGAGCAAAATGAAAAAAAAAAGAAAAAGGCAAGGAAGGGGCTAAAAAGAAGGGAAAGCCGCCCCAGAGATCAGGAGGCCATAAGTAGACAGTCTTTCTCAACCCACACTGGAGAACCGAAAAACCTTCAATTCCCATATCCGTCCCATCACCTACAGAGATACCAAAAATAATTTTGCCTTGACTTCAGACTGAAAGAAGTGTGTTTGCCCCTGAAACACCACCTTTAATTTGGCTGGGTTAAGTAACAAAACCTGAGCCCCCTTTCCCTGGAACTGAGGAATTAATTGACGCAACAACCACAGAAGTCAGGCCTCACAAAGAAATCCCAACCCTTGTCCACCCATTTCCGATCAGGGCTAGCCAAATCATATAGGGCCTCCCGGGCCAAGAAATTATTAAGGAAGATAAGAATTGCCCATGGCTGATTATCAACTTGACCCCCTTTTCTAGTGGAGTGGTGTGGCTCACTGGTTAGAGGCGGCAGACCCGGAAGCAGAGAACGGCCCGGGACCAGGGTTCAATTCCCGACGTGGCAGGGTCGTGAACCAGGGTCAGCGGACTCGATAATTCTCGCCTCGGTGCCTACTCTAACCAGGGTAATCCTTAACATAAGAGGGAGAGGGAGAGGAAGTAGTGGATTCTGTCTCCCCTAGCAAGTATCATAAACAAAAAGGAATCCACTAAGTGGAAGGTGGTTGCTACCACAATGGTGGGGAGCAACCAGGGTTGTTAAAATACCCCTCACACACCAACAGGCCCCTTGGTGTCATGCTTCATCATCGGGGTCTTCGCAAACCTCTACGGGATGCGGCGTGCTACGACTTCACGACTACGCAGGAGCACTTTAATGGTGAACTATGTGTTTGGTGTGTGTGGGTAAACAATGTGAGTGGTGAGGTGAAGGTGAAAAAATAAAAAATACCTGGCACGTGAGTACTGAAAAATGTTATTAAGTCAAAAATTAGATATGGTGAGAATGTACCTATCTATGTTTAAAGTAAGGTCCGTTGCGCCCAATTGGCGATTCACGAGGCTCGTCGGAGCCGCGTGAAGAGGGAGGAAGTCAGGAAGCCCTGAGAGTAACCGTTGCCACATCGGGTAGAACGGACCCCCCAACACGCTGTGGCTCATGAGGCCATGTAACCTCTTTCCATAAGTGTCTCGAATCGCCAATTGGGCGCAACGGACCTTACTTTAAACATAGATAGGTACATTCTCACCATATCTAATTTTTGTAGAGCACACTTTTAAAATCTACACACATGTGAGTAAGGTGGGGATAAGTAGTGCACATCCTCGTCCTGAAGAAGGAGTTCTTCAAACTCCGAAACATGTCGACGCACTGACATGGTTGGGTTACCCTAATCAGTAGACCACAACCATCCCAGCACTCTTTTTAATAATACCAGCCGGAGACTTAATAAAATTTTTCAGTACTCACGTGCCAGGTATTTTTTATTTTTTCACCTTCACCTCACCACTCACATTGTTTACCCACACACACCAAACACATAGTTCACCATTAAAGTGCTCCTGCGTAGTCGTGAAGTCGTAGCACGCCGCATCCCGTAGAGGTTTGCGAAGACCCCGATGATGAAGCATGACACCAAGGGGACTGTTGGTGTGTGAGGGGTATTTTAACAACCCTGGTTGCTCCCCACCATTGTGGTAGCAACCACCTTCCACTTAGTGGATTCCTTTTTGTTTATGATACTCTAACCAGGGATCACACTCGGCAACTCTGGGCATTAGCTTGCCTCATCTCTACAACGGCCCCCCACATTCGCCGGGGATGCCTGGTTTCACCTTGAAGATACCCAGTAGGGACCATCTCACAGGGATAGCCAGGACGGGTTCCCCAGTGGTCTACAGCGCCACGACGCCTCAGGGCAGCAGTGCGCTTTACAAGACACATACATACATTTACATTTACATACATTTTCTATGTTGATTATAGGGGAATCAATGAACCCTCTGTAATTTAATTTTCCAATTCCTCTTCTTAAGTTCTGGGAGTGCCTCCTCAAAACGTTTGATGACAATCTGCCTGACATCTGTACCCTCCTTCCCCTCGGGAATACCCACGATTCGCAAATTATTTCTTCTTGACCGATTTTCAAGATCGGTCAGTTTCGACAAAGTATCATCTTTCAAAGTTTTCATAGACTCAGTCAACGTTTTCTGTCCGGCCACCTCATCTTCCAACAGAGAAATCCTGGCTTCTGCTTCACCAATTCTCGCCGAAAAATCAGAGCAAGTCTTTGCTACCCTAGGTATGGAATTTTGAAGTTTGCAACACGCACCTTGGGTGTGAGAGCTCTCTGCTCTTGTCTCCTCCCGATGGGCCATAATAATCTGATATATTGTGGAGAGTGTGATTTCCTCAGGACCACTTATATCTGCACTGGTCATTCCTGAGAGTGCCGCTCCATCCGTAACTGCCTACCCATCTCATTTTGGTGAAAAAGAATAGTCCCATATCATTGAGCCACCCGCACCCAAGATCTGCTCAGAGAGAGTGGCTTGGGTTTTCAGTTTACGGACCGCTCCCAGATTATACGGGGATTTTTCACCATCCTCCTTCCCATGCAGGCTACTGCTGTCGCTCTCTTCCGCAGCCCAGTCTTTTCCACAGCTATCATCGCCTGAGGAGTTAGAATTATCCGACAAAGAGAATGGTATGTATCCGCTGAATCCTCCTCTTTCGTTGTTTCTGAGGAAACAGCCTCGCCATGAGGTATCTGTAGATTAACTTCCACATGACTAACCCCAATGTTAATATTGTCAATATTATTCTGATCTGCTACCGCTCTTGCCAGTCCAATACTCATAGGAATACTCATAGAAACTCCACTCCCCAAAATGCATTGGGCTTGCTGAATAAGTTGCCATTGACCGACAAAACTTCTTGGTTTCCAGCCCCCCTGCTGTCACCAGGAAGGCTGTCAGCGACATCAGATATGCAATCAATGCCACGACCCATAGTCACCCCATTCGCTTCTTTCACATTAGAATCCTCTAACATTTCTTCCGTACCTTGGTTTGCATCTTCCAGAGGTGTGAGAGCAGCCGTTAGGGTCGTCACCTGTGCTCCAGTTTTCGAAAACGCTGTTGCTCCAACTACTGGATCGCGCTGTATCCTACCCTTCATGCTTTGTGCTTTGAAGAGGGCTGGGACTGTCTTCCGCCCTAGAACAGAGATGCTGCTGCGTTCCTGATGGTCCTGCTGACGCACCCACACCAGACAGGCGTCCTCTAGCATCAACAGTCGCCGCTTCACCATCCGGGGTAGACTTCACTGGACTTCCTGAACCCGAGCCCATCACCGGCCCATGAGTCTTGCTGCCCCTGGTGGATCCCTTCAGCGGCATCGTGAAGATTGAGCAGACAAGCAGGGCAGGGAGAACTGTCAAGGTAGAGTTGCTCACAGAAGCCAATCTTGAAGGCAATGGCAGCCCCCACAACCAATACCATGAACGCCAAATCATTTAGAAATGTCCCGAAATATCGGCTTTACAGCCGCACTGCATAACTCCAGTCCAAAACCATAATAGAGGAGGTTAGCGGGGAAGGAGTCTTTCAGCCAGCTCACTCGGCCGCCGCTATGGCTGCCATCTTGCCCCTGCATCCAGAATATTTTTTCAAATAGAATTAAGAGCAATGAACTCCAAAGATCTGGATCAGATTTTATAACATCAATTAGGATACCACTGGGGCCTGCTGATTTAGATAGTCGGGCATTTTTGATCAATAAGATTATTTACTTGTAATTCTAAGTGTAGAGTTTCTATAGACAGGCTCCTTCTGATCGTTGGTATTTAACCTAGTAAGGATGACATTTTGGTTATTTAAACTTGATATTCTAGAGTGGAATTCTCCATATTGTTTGATTGTTTATTTTTCATTTTTTGTAACATCTCCCTTGATTTGATGATTGTATGTTGGCATGAGATGATGATTCCACTGTAACATGATTTGTTGCTTATGATCACTCTCTGTGATTGCCATAATTGTATATCCCTTGCACAATGGAAAATTGGAACAATGAACTAAAGTGTAGTCTATAATGCTCTTTTGCTGACTGATGAATGTTTGATTGTGAGGGTGGTTGCTTGGAAATCTGCCATTCAAAGTATGGAACCCTAACACAAATATGTATCCTGCTGTACCACTGGTTGAGGGTACCACTTGCTTGTCCATTCTGGGATAGCTGGGGAAACTAAAATCCCAGAGCAGTCCTGGAGATCCTCCCTGCAACAAATGCATCAGTAGTAAAAGCGTTGGATTTCGGATAAGTAATATTTACTGTACCCATTCCAGCCAGTACAACAGTACCAAAACTGTTGGAGTGTGAAGGGATACATTTACTATTGCCACTCCAATCACTAAAACATTAAGAGAAAGGGTTGGTTTACGGAGGGGTAACATTTACTATTCCCCTTCCAGGCAGTACAACAGTAAGAAAAGTGTTGGATTGTGGATGCGTAAAATGTAACATTCCCACTCTGTAGCAGGGTTTCTGTTCTCCCACAGAACTGTGCACAGAGGATTGGAACCTCAGCGAATTAGGGTGACCCAAAACTCACCTTAGTACCCAACAAACCCCTTACCGAGCTAGCTACAGTGTCTCATTGGTCATAACAAACTCCCAATGTTTAGACAAACCAGAACATGAACTCACCAACCTCAGGTTACGTGGAACACATGAGCACTCTTTCGTTATACAATCATTACAAACCAGAACATGGAGTAAAGAAGAACACGTGAGCATTTGAAATGTTTATTTACTAATGCCGTCTTCTCAGGCGCAGTATCTTAGATAATACAAGTAAACATATTATCAACAACAAAGCTACAAGCATAGTTACTAGTCCATAGAAAGCGAACGGTGACAGCATGTTACCATGCTGTAAATTAATAAGGGTTAACAACACTTATTTCTCACCCTCCCTAACTCGCATATTATATTAATAGCTAAGAAGGTCTCTTTGGGTTGAATTAGGGCGGGCCCATACCTCAGTGTCCTAGAATGAAGGGATCACATCAGCTTACACCAGCTCTCTCTGCATGCGAACAGCATCAAGTGTGTATTTGTGTGTGCAGCAAAGCAATATAAAACCCGCCTAAAAGCCAAAATTGGCAGAAGCTGCACTTATGTTATGTCTATGAAGGCGCGAAGATCAGACCTCATAACAATTCAGTATCTTGTTGTTCCTGAAGCTTCAGCACTCTCTGTACAGACATAGTTTATTAAGCAAAGCTGATATCAGAGTAATAACATATTATTCTCATGTAAACCACAATGAACTACTAGGTTGAAAGCTAAATCAACAATTAAGTGTTGTGTGCAGAAGCAGCAAAAGGAAAAATGGCGTTTAAACATGTAATGTGCCTATGCTAACTTAACGCATTATAAAGATATATAGTAGCTATATGACACCCCCCCATGATCCGAGGATGGATAAGATAAGATAAGATAAGGGCAACTTCATGAAAGCAGAGTTCAAGAACTGTGAGCCATGAATGAACTATAAAAAAAATTTAATATTTTGCTCAAGTCAATAGGTCTGGGAAATTGATCAATGTACGAAAAATCGCAAAATATGCAAGCTGAAAGTCAAATGTCCGGAAAGAAATCATGGAAAAGTTTTTAGGACAAGACCGTATAAGCAAAATATGCAGCAACAGCCTCCAGCATGAAATCATCGTCTTCATCAGAAAACAGTTCAGCCATCCAATCCAAAAGTGGAAAAGAACATACGTGTTCCCCAAGCATCGGAGCCTCTATTACCATCAGAGGACAACTCGGTGGGTTCTCCAGAAAGCTCAGTTCCAAGAAATCCTGCGCTGCCGTGAATATATCCCAGGGACCCATTAGTCCATGCACCGCTGCTATTGCCATAATCCTCTCGTCAGAACAAACCAACTCGTGAGTAGTGATAGGACTCATCAGCTGATTAAAATCGACGCCAGGAGAAACCGGCCCGCAGAGACACAAATCAATGGCCCAATCAAAATCACAGCTCAGGCAGTGAAACACAGGCTGGACACAGGTGAAGTAGGAAAATCGAAACGATAATCCATATGCCGTGCTTAAAATCGCAAGCGGCAGCGTGCCAAAATATTCAAGCATTCAGTTGCGAAACAGCGGCAGCAGAGGCTGGGCCGCTTCTTCCACATGTGGGGCATCCATATTTAAGGAAGCAGAGAACAACTAGGACGCCTGCCGCTAGTGCCAGTAAAACCAGGAATCCACCAAACAGACTCGAGAAAATGGAATGAAAGAAACTAGGGATTACTCCAAATATTTTTTCAAATGAAGTCACAGGGCCGCTTCTAACTGCTTTAAAAAAATGCGCTAGCCCAGATGTCGAGGACGCGTTAAAGATAGAATGTATCATTTCGCCAAAATGCAACGGTAAATCAGTATTTAGAAGAGCCTGAACCTCGGTCCGGGTGTTAGCTATGTGAAGCACGAAAGTTTCCCGAGCCGAACTCAAGGCCACTTCTTTCTGGGACAATAGAGCCCTCAGTCTAGTCATGCCGTTGAACTCTGCCTTCAAGGTTGGTATGCGTGGCCAAATGGAAACCTCCCTATTTTCATGTGTGGGTGGGTATAAGACATTTCTGCAGCAAACGACACGTTCACTTACTGTTACCACATAAGCTACACCTTTAATTAACCCGCAACAATCTTCATTATTCAAAAGTAAATAACTTCCGTTCCCCAACAAGGTAAAAGTCGGGGTAATTGCCGGAACAGGAGTGCCTTTTAAAACACAGGCCAAGTATGGTCGGTCCTGATTGCAAGAACCGTGTAATTGTATGTGTCTACACATTAACGAATGATCTGGAGTTTCTGTACATTCCTCCCCATTTAGATAAACTTCTTGGCCGTCCCTCAAACATCTATAAGTGAAAGGAAGGGACCATACTTCATGGAGAAAACCACTACCCAAAGGCTCATAGCGACCTATGGCAACATATTTCATACAGTTAGTAAATTTATACAAGGCAAAAGGTAATGTTAAGAGACCGTGGATAAGCCACGATGCAGCTGAGGCTTCTGCCACAGAAAAAGGCAAGGATTCCAATTTCTCAATATGTAAAATAGAAAAAGAAGCATCACGCATAGAAAGCAAGCGTTGTTTGTCAGTCAAATTAAAGGGTGCAAAGAGAGAGGACACGTTCATGTATCCCCATGGCACCTTGCCAGATTTAAGTGTTTGCAGGGTCCATGCAAATTGCATGATAGAACGTAATTGATTCTGACCATGGTACAAAACAGATACCTCATCATGCACAATATCCACTACAGAAGACACAATGTTATCTAAAGTGTAAATGCGTCAAGAAAGCATGTTAATACTATTGTCTACCACTGCAAGGACTTTCTCTAGATTTGCCTGATCTATAGCCCTAAGTCGTGTTGCAGCCTCAATCTGCGATGTTTTCCAAATTTCATTGTACACAGCATATATCCATCTTTTAGACCTACCACTAGCCGGGCCTTTTATGAAATCATTTAAATCTACATCATCATTTAATTTTGCAAGATGTAATTTAACTGCAGATAATTTAGAATGTTTCAGCCAGGTTTGACATAATTTACCCACAGAGTAAGTTGTGACAGAATGCTCATTTTCAAAACGCGAATCTGGTTTAACCTGAGCAAAGCCGTCAGACAAACCCAGAAAACGGCGCTGGCAAGAATCAGCACTCCTGTGCCACACCAGCCAACCTTTTGGGTCTATACTGGAGATGTTAAAGGTAGAATTCAGCAACAGGGCCTGTAATTCTCTAATCGAAAATTGAGTATGATTACTCCAGCCTGAATATTCCTCTAACTCAGGGATAGAAGGAAAATTTAATTTTTTTGCAGTAGCCAATCCAAAGCATGTCGTTTGTGAAATAGTAGAATTCAAAAACAAAATCTGATTAGGGATGAGACATGCACGGTGCAAAGCCTCAGCGCCTTGTACCTGCCAGTCCTTAGAACCCCAAACGGATTTTAGGTCAATTAATTCCTTCCAGACTTCATAACCGCCAATAGCCAGCTGATCTAGAAAGGACTTCGAATACAATAGTTTGGTATCGGTAATTCTAACCTTGGACATAGGCTTCTGTGTCATTTTAAAATAAAAGGACTCGGGATTAGACTGATTGAAGTCAGTAAAATAAGTGTATTTTTTCAAAAAAGTACTAGAACTGCCTTGTATAGGAGCTGGGCAATGCTCCCATTGTGTATAATTCGCAGTATTCCTTCTGGATGTCGTTTTATGTAAGAAGTGATTGCCAAAATGCTGAAAGCAAAATAAATCACCATAATTAGCAGATTCTAAATATAAATCTTCAGCATCAAAGGCAGCATAGTATTTCAAATCAGAAAATAAAGACTCTACGGCCTGAACATCCCAATCATCAGAACGTATGTTTTGTTTCACCACATCCCCCATATTAACTCTAAGCACGTTAGGGACATTAACAACTTCCGTAGGGCCATGAATTTGAAAGCGAACGGCATCCCACACGATCCCATCAAGGACAGGCCAAGCAGTGATGTTAACAAATGTTAAGTCTCTTCTCAGTCTATGTGCAGAATGTGATGAGGAAAGGGGAGCCAAAGTTCCATTGAGATGGCTAATGCATGTTCTTTCCTCGACATAGTGTCCATTTACCAACCGGAAAAAATAAAACACAAAACCAATTGACATAAAAAGATATATCGAAAAAAGCACCAGCCAGATATATGTCCAAGGGGGAATCAAAAAATGTTTTTTGAATAAGGTAGCATATACTGCAAAACGAGAGGGTTTCTTCGAGGCAAGGGAAACAGAGTCAAATGAAAATCTGGATTCCGTGGCTAAACGTGCTTGCAGGTCAGGCATGGATAAATCAGTGGGATATGTATAGTCTATTTCATTTTGATCCGCACCTGGCAAAGTACTCAATAAAGGACTGGAAATCGCAGGTAATTCAATGGCCACTTCTGATTCATGATTAAAAGCAGTGGGCACAACCGAATGTCTCACAATGGAAGGACAGGAAACTGCTGGTGTCATACTAAGAAGAATCAGCCACTCTGTGTATCTTGACATTGTCAATTGAAATAAACCTGTTTTCCTTACGACCAGGAAGCGGTGGTAAAATGACTGTTCTCGTGCCCTTCACTCCAAGGACTGGAACAGGAGCTCGATAGGACGGACCAAATTCTTTTCTGTTATCGATCTTCTCACGAACCAGTTCTCCAACTTGGGGTAGCCAGCCGACTACCGGGATCTGCAACGCAACATCCGACGTGGAGGGCAAATGTTCCTTTGCAAGACCGTCTCTGGTCTTTTGTAGATTCTGTAAAACATTGCAATGTTCATCTGCGTCAAAGGAAGTGGCGCGAACAACACAGTCTAGACCGTCAAGGTCAGGGACGTACATCTTGATGCCAAAGAGCATTTCGTATGGGGTCCGCCCACCCAGAGACCTTCTAGGGAGATTATTAAGAGCACGCTGCACGCCATAGAGATGGGCTAGCCAGTTTCTGCCAGTGCCTATAACTCGAGCTGTCAAAGATTGCTTTAAATCACGGTTCATTCGCTCCACTACACTGTTACCCTCAGGTCTGTAGGGAGACGAAAACTTGACTTGGACCCCCATCGAATGCATGGCATCCTTATACGCCTTAGAGGCGAAAGCCGGACCCTGATCCGAATGGAAGGTACCACAGGCAAAAATCCCTACAAAGATGCGCAAATCTCTAATGACAGTCCGTGAATCAGCGCTGCGATGGGGCCAGACCCACACAAAGCATGTGCATGAATCAACTGCAACTAAGATGTACTTATACGCAGTATCAGAGGAAAAAGGACCGCAGTGATCTAAATAAACACAACCCAGTGGCTTATTAGAAATGTACAACTGAGTCTGTGGCGGACGCGCAGCAGTCGAAGGTTTAATCTGCTGACATATGTCACAAAGAAGGACATAATCACGCGTCTGTTTGTAAAGTCCCCGCCACCAGAAACGTTGTTGTAATTGAGTTACAGTGGCTGAGACGCCCGCATGCGCAGACGCCACACCTTCATGAGCGGCTGTAATCAATTCAGCTCTGCGATCCGAGTTGGGAATTAAATGTTCACCAACATCAGGTATTTTCACAAAAGGAACCTTTTCGGGACTTAAGTGGTATGTGTACTTCGAAGGGAATCCCGAAGGATGTTTACCTCCCTTCTCAGTGGCAGCAACAGCTGCCAAGATGTCACTATCAATCTTACTTTTGGACCGTGTAACTGCTGCAACTAAGTATGTAGACACTGCTGATTTCGCTGCTTCATCAGCAAGCGAGTTACCGACAGCGTGGACTCCCACACGCTGATGGCCAAGAGTATGAATTACAAAAACGAGCGGCAACGAAGCCTTAAGCTCTGCCACTCGAACCCAGATCAATTTATGTTTTATTGTGCTACCCTTGGAATCACGAAAGTCATTCTGAATCCAAAAGAACAAGTTTTCATTGTAAGACTGGACACAGTAGAAAGAATCACTTACAATAAGAGTAGTAACAATAGGATCTGCGTACTCCCAACGCTAGTAAAAGAGCACGAAGCTCTGCCAATTGTGCGGTGCAATCTCCAAGCGGCAACGTGTGCACTTCCCTGGATATGAACTCATCGTTCAACATAGCACCGACCACAATGGCGCATGCGGAAACGTAGGCATGTTTAGAGCCATGCGCAACCTGCGCCGAACCATCAGTGTAAATGATGCAATGGAAGTCCTCCAAAGGTCGCATAGCTAGAGGAGCAGGGTGAACCAACTCATACTGCAAGTACTCCTGTGACCGCAACGAGGCGTCAAAAATAAACGTGACATCCGTGGACGTCAAGGACGCAGCCCACTGAATCCACCGAGGGTGCAAAGCTTTTGAATTTGGTACACTGGCTTTCGTGACTGCCTCCAAATGAGGACAGGGTGTTACAACCAACATGCGTTTCCCTTGTGACAGAGCCCGTTCTTTAAGAATAGCCATCTGTACAGCTGTTAAAACCTTTTCCACAGTGGGAAACCGCATCTCAGCCGAAGTGTATAAGTGTGACTTGTAAGCAATAGGTACTGTGTCTCCTTCATTAAAAGTGAGGTACGTGAAACCCACTGTCCCTGGTATTATTCTTATCACCAGGTTGGTATGGTTGTCACGAGTCAGTAAGAACTTAGAAGCGAGCAAATCAGCATGCAAGGATTGCAAAATGGCTGAATGCTCAGGCAGCCAGCATGATTTCGAAAAATTTGGTTGTATCAAAGCATACAAAGGCTTGATACGCTGGGCATATTCCGGAATGTATGTCCTCCCGAAATTTAAAAAACCCAGCAAAGACTGTAATTTTTTCAGTGTAGTAGGAGCGCGCAACTGTGCGCACTTCTCCAAGAAGTGAGGAGCCAAACCTCTACCTTCATTGTTGAGCTCATAGCCCAAAAACAACACTGTGTGCTCAGCAATGTGCGATTTTGCAAAGTTAAATTTGTAACCCATGTCTGCAAAGTTACAAATAACAGAATTTACACGACACAGATATCGTCGTCTGTGAGATATATGTCATCCACATACGAACAAGCATCTGGGTCGAGTGCCTCCAGAATAGAGACAATGCGAGCGGTAAATATACCAGGACTATTCTTATAGCCCATTGGGAATTGCCGGAATTGTTTTTGGACCCCAGCGCACGTAAAACTGGTCCATTGGGAGCTAAAGCTGTCCAATCTGTGGGCATAAAAACCGTTGGATATGTCAAGCGTTGTCTTAAAACGCTTACGCACGAGACTATCCACAAGGGCAGAGCCGTGAGTATTCTGTACTGCACAGTTACGGCAATGCGAGTTCAAATGCCGGTAATCCAATACCAAACGATATGATCCGTCAGGCTTGGTCACAGTAAAAAGAGGATTATTCATTGGTGACACACAAGTTTCAATAACTCCCTGATATTCTAATTGTTCAAGGATTTCCACGACGGAAGTTTTGGCTTCACGCCGAATGGGATATTGAGGTTGAGGCTGCGGCTGAGACCGGCTGAGACCGCAACGGAATTTCGTGGCAAGGCGACAATTTATCCCAACTACATTGGTTACGGTACAGAGCCGGTGCGAGAGCCCAAGCCCACTCTTCTGCAAAATGCTGCGCATGCTCTTTCGAGACAGTTTTCGCGAAACTGGGGAGGATTACCTCCTCCCCTCGCGGCGCCGCGAGCACAAAAGGTGGGGGCCAGTCAGCCTCCGAAAGCAAAATATCATACGTAGAAGACAGATTTTCCCAAAATACCCCTTTTACGGTACGCTGTATGTCACCTTCAATTAACAGGACAATTACATAAAGTCTTTCAGGGGGAGCAAGTCTCGTATCTGCTGTTTCTATCACAACGTAGACATCAGTCGCTGTCACCCTCAGTAGTGGACGCAGCGTCTCTCTGACTATGGTTATCTCCACCGCGCTGTCCAGCAAGGTCAGAGCCCACGTCAGATTCCGAAGCCGCGTTCTCACTATCTGTGGCATATCGATGCGCTGTTAAGGCTGCGACTTTCTTTTTCGCAAACTGCGGTCTCTTTGGCGTATAATCCTCCTGCTTCCAAGCGCCTTCTGTCTGGCGGGGCTGGCCACGTCCTTGTTGGCCACCACGTCCCCGTCCGCCTCCTCCTCCACCGGTCTTCGGGGCCGATGAGTCCTGAAAGGAACGAGGAGAACGTTGATCAGAAACCTGAAATCGATCAGGTGATTTAATCATCGCGCGATCGCGCAAATCATAAACTTTCTCAGCCGGCGCAGGGACCTGTGACGCAGGATATGATTCCTGAGTCTGCTGTTGTTGCTTCCCCTGTTTCTGTTTCTGAGGCCAATTCTGTTTTTTGGACTTTGGTTGTACATCTGCCGCAGCAGATTGCACTTGTGGTTGTTTCTTCTCCTTAACCGCGAAGTACTTCAAAACCTTACTTGTGCGACCGATAGTTTTATAAGCGGCCACCACAATCTTCGCCAACTGGCGGGGCTTTTCGGCATCGGGTAACGCAGCCAATGCATTAAAAACCTGGAAGTTCACAGCATCTCCCTTGATGTTGGAGAGTATGAGATCACTTACAATCTCAAAAGAACCACACAGGCGCATACCCAATTCAACCGCTGCCTCTGGACCGTGATCATCCTGAACACGTTTTATGATCGTAGGCAGTACAGCCATAGATGGGGTGCCGAAACACCTTGCATAAACAGCCGCAAAAGTTTTACCCCAACTTTCACAGTCAACGAGTTCGGGAGTGATATCCTTAGGTAAAGTAATCGTCAACATTCTATGCTTATGAGCAGGAGTAGAATTTGGAAACACGGCTTCCAGTTGGTCAAATTTCTCGGCCAGCCAAAAAGGAAAATCATCTTTATTATCAGGGCGTTGACCAAAAACCGAATTTACCATAACTGGATTGAGCCGTAAACCACCACGTTCCGATTGAATGGCCGGACCCACCGGGGGACCACCCGGGAGATGACGACTTATGTATTGCACTAATGCACGAATCACAGCAATCGAGACAACGTGTAGTCTGCGAATATCAGCAAGGGGACAAGCGCCGTGATTCGGGTGCGGGGTGAAGCCACCCAAAGCAGGCCAATTCGTACCTGGAATGGAAAGTGGACCTAACCTCGCAGCTGACAAAGAGTGGGGGAGGGCGCCATCAAACCAAACGCGATGCTGCCAATGATCAATAGGTATTTTCAGTGCCCTGTACGGTGTATATTCAGCCGGTACAGGGGAGGGTGTGTAGTGCAGGAACACTTGAGAATTCGCGTCCACCTCCGGAAATGTGACCCATGAGTAAAAGAGCTCGAAAGGGTACGCCGGATCCGCACACACCACCAAAATCACAGCCATGCCCTCCAAAGGGACTTGGTAAGTTTGTAAATGGTTGCGCACCGCAATGCGACTATGCTGCGCAATGGCTACAGCCATGATTCCACCAGAACTACTGAAAAACAAAGGGAACTTTGTAGCACAACTGGGTAGTAATTCAAGGAAACCGTTTAGAAAGAATCAAGCTTGAATAAAGACCTATGTAAAAAAACAGGTAGGTTTCACCGACACCACCGTTTTCCGGAAACGACAGTGAAGGGGTTAAGGTTTGAATGATATACTACTCGAGTGCCATGATATAAGACCTCCAACGTATGGGCGCCATGTAGCAGGGTTTCTGTTCTCCCACAGAACTGTGCACAGAGGATTGGAACCTCAGCGAATTAGGGTGACCCAAAACTCACCTTAGTACCCAACAAACCCCTTACCGAGCTAGCTACAGTGTCTCATTGGTCATAACAAACTCCCAATGTTTAGACAAACCAGAACATGAACTCACCAACCTCAGGTTACGTGGAACACATGAGCACTCTTTCGTTATACAATCATTACAAACCAGAACATGGAGTAAAGAAGAACACGTGAGCATTTGAAATGTTTATTTACTAATGCCGTCTTCTCAGGCGCAGTATCTTAGATAATACAAGTAAACATATTATCAACAACAAAGCTACAAGCATAGTTACTAGTCCATAGAAAGCGAACGGTGACAGCATGTTACCATGCTGTAAATTAATAAGGGTTAACAACACTTATTTCTCACCCTCCCTAACTCGCATATTATATTAATAGCTAAGAAGGTCTCTTTGGGTTGAATTAGGGCGGGCCCATACCTCAGTGTCCTAGAATGAAGGGATCACATCAGCATACACCAGCTCTCTCTGCATGCGAACAGCATCAAGTGTGTATTTGTGTGTGCAGCAAAGCAATATAAAACCCGCCTAAAAGCCAAAATTGGCAGAAGCTGCACTTATGTTATGTCTATGAAGGCGCGAAGATCAGACCTCATAACAATTCAGTATCTTGTTGTTCCTGAAGCTTCAGCACTCTCTGTACAGACATAGTTTATTAAGCAAAGCTGATATCAGAGTAATAACATATTATTCTCATGTAAACCACAACGAACTACTAGGTTGAAAGCTAAATCAACAATTAAGTGTCGTGTGCAGAAGCAGCAAAAGGAAAAATGGCGTTTAAACATGTAATGTGCCTATGCTAATTTAACGCATTATAAAGATATATAGTAGCTATATGACAACTCCAATAAGTGAAACAGTAGGGAAAATGTTGGATAGTGGAGGAGTAAAATTTACTATTCATACTCCAGTCTTGTAACCCATCTTTTGCGGAATTGCGGCACTTCCGCATAAGGGGCAGGGCCGCGTCGGCCATTGGCCGACGGCAGCACCAGCGAGGTAGCGTTCTGACGGCAGCATGGAAGGGGTTAACATTAAAAACAAACAAAATGTCTTCAACAAAATAAAATAATTTTGAAAACATAGGGACGGAGTTTCCTCTACCTGACATCGTCTCAGTCATTGGACTGACCGACACCTTGATGTGCCTGCCACAGGGTGCAGGGATCAACAGTGGGGCACCATAGGTCAAGTTTCAACATCCTTTCTGTGTCGGAAAGGCGGCGCGGAAAGACTGCCGAAACACTACATTGTAATCCTAAGGGCGGAAAGAGCCGCCCTTGAGATTACTGGTCCCAATCAGACTGGCGGACTGTCGGAAGCCAGCCAATATGGCCGCTTCGATTCCTTTCCAACCACCTCCATCGTAATGAGGCAGTCGGAAAGTAATCCGACCGGCATATTACGATGCGGCCGACGGTTGGAGCCTTTTCCAACCGCATCGTAATTGGTCCCAATGTTAATAAAAAATATATATTAATATGTTGAAAAATAAAATAAAAATATATTTAATATTACAAAATTAAAAATATTAAAACATATCACAATTATAAAAACACATCTCGAATACCTACAAATATTATCATGAACAAAATACAAAAATCATTTCCATACAAATAAATATTTTTTCTTCGGAATTATTAACAAAAACATTAATTATTACATACATTTCGTTTAGTTAATTCCCACCCTATAACACCACAATACTCACAACCTGCACCTAAGAGATTCTTAAAACGATTCATATTAATATTCATCAACAAACTCATGTTCATTAATTAAATATTCATTATTCATTACAATTAATATACTTCCCACAATAAATCCCCACAAAGCACATAATCCACTCATAACATGTAACAAAAAGTTATGTACACAATAAACATAATTAATTAGTAAATTAATAATTAATTTTAATGTAAAAAATACTTTTTAATTGCTTACCATTCATTTACTTCGCACCCAATACCCCTACAAAACTCACAACTCATATCATCTACATTTAAAAGAAAAACAATTATTTGCATTGTTAACATAATTATCAATTAAACAAATATTAATTAGAAACCAAATTATAATCATTAAACTTAATTAACTTCCCACCCTTTACCTCTATAATCCCCACAGCTAGCACCTAAAATCAAACTTTTAAAAAACAAATTACACAATTAACATTAATGATCAAATAAATAACTAATAGTATTTAACAACTTATTATAAACTAATTAAAAATAATTTACTTGCCACTCTTTATCCCTATAAACACAAAACCAGCCACTTAACAAATATAAATAGAGAATTAACATAATTAATGATCAATTAACTAACTATTAATTATCAACTAATTGATTAATTAAAAATCAAGTACTTCCCACCCAATACCCCTATACCCACACAACCCGCACCTAAAGAAAATACACAATGAACATAATTATCAATTTGTTAATTAATATTAATTAACAACTAATTATTAATTAATTAAATATAAATTACTTCTCACCCTTTACCCCTATTACAGCACAACCCACCCCTATACAAATTACAGAATTACATAATTATCAATTAATTGATTTTATCAACTAATTATTCATTATAAATAAATTACTTCCCACCCTTCACCCCTATAAACACCACAATCCACACATAACATTTACCCCAAAAAATTGAAACAGCACAATTAACACAATTAAATATCCATTTAATAAATATTATTAAAAATAATGATTAATTTATTATAATCAAATTCCTTTCCACCATAATTCCCCTATAAACTTAGTTACAACCTGCTACTGAGCTAAAAAAAACACAAAACAAATTTGTATTAAATGTATTAACTACTACAAATTTAGCACATATATCAAAAAACATAAAGAACACGTCTAAAAAAATAATTACGTCACATATATTTAAACTAAATACTAAAATACATAACACTAATTAAAAAACTATATTGTAAACAACTATAGTTTTGCAAATGATATTCATGACATCTACATTTTAAAAATGAATATTACTTCCTTCAATTCAATATTCTTGACATTGTAACTTCCATGTCACGATATTTTAAGCCCAGTATTCTTGTCTGTTGATATTTGCAACTCGATATTTTGGCTAAATACCACACAAGTCAACTCAGTTCAATACACCAGTGCTGAATGTGTGAGACAGGTTATTGTAACCCTGCAGAACCCTACCCAATACATAGTTGTAGTAATGGTTTTGCTTAAAAAAACAATCCCTACAACGGCATCAGTGGCACTGTGGTAACAAAAACAAACCTATTTTATTATTCACAAAATCACTCAGACATTTTGTGCAAGAATAAATACTATTAACTCAAAGCATTCAGTACCTGTTTCTTAACCCATCTAAAATATCTTCACAGGATATCATAAAAACAGCAAGAAGGTACATTGTGAACAATGAGACAAAAATGAAAATTTCTAAAATGGTTAAAATGTCATCTAAAACCCTAAAACCTACTTCTATGTGCTTTACTAGGATGCAAGGAGAGTAGAACTGTTTGCAGTCTAGAGTTTCTTAGGGAGAAACAACACACTGCATACCTTGTTGACAGATAGAGCTGTCTTTATCAGTGGAGGCAAGAGGGCAGTGTTCCCTGTGAAGGACAAATGTGCTGCAGTAGTGGCCTTCCTCCGGGACTCTACTTTATCAGCATCAGGAGAGATGACGCATCTTCAGAGTGCACTGACAGTAGGTGAGACAGTTTCTGGCAGAATCTCGTACGATAACCTGGGTGAAAGACCTCTCCTCTCAAGTGATTGAGTGTCAATCTTTATATACTAAGGAGCATATTTACTTAAAGGTTGTGCAGCAAGCCATCTTGTGACAGGGAAAGGCCAGGAATTCATCATATTTAACATAATATGGTGCATTCCTGCCTTTTCCCAGCACTGGAATACACTGTGCTGCCTAGTGGCAATGCAGTCACCCTTTCACCATGGTGCAAGGGTGCCTGCATTGCATGCAGAGTTGCGCACAAAAACAATCACCTGAGGCATTTTCCTTTTTCTATGTGTGCTGCAGAAGGAAGCACACATAGAAAGAGAAAAAAAACAAGAGGAAATAAACATATTTCTACTTATTTCGCCTCCCCTGGGGATGTATAGCATTTTGATGCATTTCCAGGTCTACTAGTAATGGAAAATCTGGATATGCGCCAAAATCCATGGGTGTTGCAACAGAACAAACATGCACCACCCATGGAACGCCTCCCTGTGGCAAAGTAATTCAATACAGTAATCTGTGCTGCGTTGCGTCACTCTAGATTTATAAATCCTTTCAGGGCCACGCAAGGGGCCTTGCATGGCTTGACAAATTTAACCTATGGGTAACTTTGGTCTTGCACCCTTTTGCATGGTGCAAGGGCAGCCCAACTCATTGACAAATTTAGCCATAAATCGTATAAGAGATTGGAATTTCTGACATAAGATAAGAAATGTCTGACATAGATTACGTGCATCAAGGTGTGTGTCCAAGTCATTTCCTTTTGAACATATAAGGTAAAAGGACATCAAAATTCAGACTACACTATTTTGGCTACATGTTTGAATTTTTTCTTATTATGACCTTGACAAGGTAATAAGTAGATACCTATCCCGACTAATGTTGTGTTAGGTTTTAAATCTATGTCATTAACTGAATGACTTGACACTTTCACAGTTCTTTGAAAAATAAGGTCAGACGACATCTGCGACAATGAATGACATGACAATGATTCTGCATATGGTGACTCCCATTACCTAAGATGGTGTCAGGGTCTACTCAAAATGGAGTATGACCTTATGAGCTTCATTTCAAATAAAGTTTCAAAATATTATTGAATCAAGGAATTTAAGTAAGTGACTGGCAGCCAGGTTCAAGCTCAAGAAAGGTACTGAGGCAGCTCTCCTGGATCTTAACCCCTTCCATGCTCATGACGAGCTCAGCTCGTCATGCAGTACACAGCTCGTGTGCTCATGACGAGCGGAGCTCGTGATGAACAAAGGGAATCAATGAGTTCAGGCGCTGAGGGAGAATTGCTGTATCATTGATGTGGTTAAATCATACCTAGTTAACATCATTGACTGGGGTGATCCAGCTCTGTTGGTGCTGCTGAATCTCTACATGGCTTTCAACACTTTCAAACACACCAAATAATGGATGGGTGGAGACTTTAGGCTGTGAATCCTTTCTGAAAGAGAGATCTACAAGAACCTGCACAGGGAAAGCAAGAGCGCTAGAGTGTGTTATAGAGTGGGAAAGGCATCAAGTTTAGTCCCTGAGCTTTTTATTGACATTCAGGCTAAGAAGGCTATCTTTTATAACGGTGTGAAATCCCAAGATACCATAATATTGAAACCAAAGTATTGATACCCAAAATATTGATAGGTAAGTATGTATGAATGTACTCTACTTAACTGCATATATAGGTACCACTTTGACAATATGTATATATTCACTGAAAAAACACAGGTTGACAAATTTAATGTTTTGAACAAAAAATAATGCAGCGTTTCACCAGATTTAGGGGCCGATTAGGATGGCGGACGGACTTGCGTCCGTCCGCCACCCCTGAGTAGGAGGGACCGTCCGCATGGGCAGCGGCGGTCCCTCCATGGCAATTAGGATGTGACCGCCACCCTGGCGGTCACATCCTCTATTTTTAACATTGCGGCGGGTGCAGCTTCAAGCTGCACCCGCCGCAATGTAAAAAATGCATGTGTTGCATTTACATGCACAAAGCGGAAGGCACCGCACGGTGCCTGCTGCTTTGTGTACGCAAATGCAGGGGGGTACCATAGGTACCCCCCATGTGCACCCCCCACCCCCCATTCACCCAGGGGGCCCGCAACGGGCCCCCAAAGTGAATGTCCGTATGCTTTTCCATGGCGGAAAAGCCGCAGTGGAAAAGCATATTTACACCAACATCATAATATGGCGGACGGTGTCTCATAGACACCGCCTGCCATGTTATAGCTTTTCCGCCGCGGTCGGAAGCCGACCGCGGCGGAAAAGCGGCGGACGGAATTCCAGACCCACCAGCCATCCTAATTTGGCGGTGGGTCTTTGGAGTCTCCGCCGCGGTTTTTCCGCATCCTCCAGGCCGGCGGACACTTCCGCCGGCCCGGAGGATGCGGAAAAAACGCCATCCTAATCGGCCCCATAGTTAGCAGAGCTAACTATAATGTGCCCCCGCCATGCACTGCTTATGACCTCACATATTACTTCACTCACGGAATGTTCCATGACATCTTTTATGACATAACTGATGACATCTCAAATGACATATTTGATGACAACACTGATGACACCATTGAGGACATCATCCAAGCCTCTTTTGAACACATTACTCTATAATCAAGTAGTCAAGTAGGACATTAGAGGTCTGAAAGGAAGTACAAAGCAGTCCCTTAGGGTAAGAAAGTTTGTGTTATGTATACCATATACTTTCAAACAAAAACAGATTTTTTTATCACACCTAACTATAATGTTACCTTAACCTTCGATTTTTTGATTGAATTTCAACTTTTTTTTCCACACAAAGTAATATTTTATTACCATACATAAAGCCAACCATCCTTCGTGCATTGCCTTCAGCTGTGCATGTCAGATGTTTGGAGGCAGGGCCTGGCCTGCAGACAGGTCCTGTAACCAACACCTCTACAGACAGCCAACCCCACACTGTGCACACCCTTTGGCCATGCGCAGCAGGGGGTTGGCTAAAGGAATTGGCCTCCCATCAGGCCCTGTAGCCAAGCCCCCAGCAGTCTGCCAACCTCACGGAGTGCACAGTCTTTTGTGTGCACAGCATAGGGTTGACTTTTGGGCCCTGGGCACAGTGGTCCAAAACATATATATTAAGGATAGAGGGCTTGCAGGACTCCTCCCTGAGCCTTAATTGGCCCCAGTGACCCCATTCCCGGGGGCAGTTCCAATAAAAATGAGACAGGGGCCACATGCCCTATTTCACAAGCCTTAAAAGGCACTGGGACCCCATCACCCGGGACCAAATATATTTAAACAGGCCATCTTAGGCCCTGGAAACCCATAACCCAGGGCCAAAATCCAAGGGGAGGGGGGGTGCTTCTCTCCACACCGATCCTTAATATGTAACCAGGGACCTCATCTCTTGGGGTGAAATGCACTGAAAAAAGGGAGAGGAGCCATGAGGACCCCATCTCAGTGTCTCCACATCCTGCAAGGCTGTATCTAATTTAAAAGGGGAGCGTGCCCCTATCCCCTGGGGCCTGAGGTGTCCCCCCGAGGGGGCACCCACATACCATATGTTGGGGGCCTCGGCCCCGCAGCCCCAGCTAGCTCCCCAAAGCTCAAACGACACGAAAGTTATTAGAGAAATATATATATATTCTTTATAAATATATTTCAAATAGCCCAACAGGTATCTCCAGTATGCACCAGGGAGCTGCGTTGCAGACAGATTTTCAAAGGCCACGCTCCTTTTTACACCTCTCTGCAACGCAGCTCTGTGGCGCTTACTGGAGGTACCTAGTGGGCTAGTTTGACCCTAGGACTCTTAGGATTGAAGGGGACTTAATCTCTCAACTTAGAATGGTGACAGGGCGCGTTTACACAGTGGTGAAGGGAGGGGACGGGGCCTGACATGATGTGTGCAAACACGTCCTGTGGCGCGTTTTGAGTTGGGGAACAAATTCCACTTTAAACCTAAGGGACCATGGGGGCCAAGTAGCCCACCAGGTGCTTCCAGGAAGCGCCACTGTACTGCGTTGCAGAGAGGTGTTGCAGGCCGTACCCCTTTTTACATCTCTCTGCTACGCAGCTCTGTGGCGCTTACTGGATGTACTACGAATTCCGATTTACTAACCTGTTATCAGGACAGACCTCAGTGCTACATCTTTGAGCCCAGTACTGATCCTGTAAAGTTATTTTAACCATACTTACCAGTAACTTGAATTTCCTTCCATAGCCTAACATTGACTGGTTTCACTTGGAAATTCTTCTAAGTGTGGAGTTTTGGAACTTTAAAATATTCACCTAAAATCATCTGAACAACAAATTCCGATTTAGTCACCTGTTATCAGGGGAGAACCAAGTGCTGCATCGTTTAGCGCAGCACTGACCCTGAAAATGTATTCTAACCGTACTTACCAGTAACTTGTATTTCCTTCCATATGAATCCATTGTCTGGTTTTCACCAGAAAAGTTTCCAAGTGTCTATTTTCACAAACTAAAAATATTCCTTAAAAATCGCCTGTATGACTTAAATGCATTCCTTCAACTATTTACAGGAGATGCACCAGTGCTGGATCCAGGATCCACCACTGAGTAAGAAACAGTAACGATGACACTACTTACCTGCTGAGTGAATTTTCTTCCATAGGATAACATTGGTGATTCTATGTGAAAAAACTTCTGTGTCAACTTTTAAAATGCAATAATATTCCTTAAAAATCACTACTGTAACCAAAACGCTTTTACTCAACTGTTTACAGGAGATGTCCAAGGACTGAATCTAGGATCCAGTCCTGTGGTTAGAAAAGTAACCCATAAAGTAGCTAATTGTATTTAACTAGAAATTCACATTGAGCTCAATGTTGCATTGTGTTTGAAATTGTGTTGCCCATTGCAACAACTGCAACTACTGTACTTAAAAGTATATTGCCTATTTGCAAAGTATTTAAACTAAAGTAATTCATTCTCAGAAAGTATATGTTGTAATGTAATGTATAATGTAATTATAATGTAATTTAAAAAATAAAATATCTAAAAATAAATTGTTTAAAAAATGTAGTAAATCAGTATCAAAAAAATAAATTCAACAATTAATATATTTAAAAATTGTCATTGAAAAAACCTTTGAAATTCACTGAAAAAAACATAGGTTTCAGACATGTTATAGTTAGGAATTAGCATTCAAAAAACCTTTGAAATTCACTGAAAAAACTATAGGTTTCAGACATGTTATAGTTAGGAATTAGCAATCAAAAAACCTTAGAAATTCACTGAAAAAAAAACATAGGTTTGAGGGGTGTTATAGTTAGCTGGACATTTCACTCATACAAAACCATTGAAATTCTTCTGTTATAGTTAGTTGTACTAAGTATAACTCGCGCGCCTACAATCCACTGCTGATGATGTCACATATTACATCATTCATGACATGGTCAATGACATCACTGATGCCATTTCAAATGACATCACTGATTACATCATTCACGTGACAATCTGAGACATCTTATCATACACTAGTATAACCTTTCAACACTCATTGTAAAATATGGAGTACCATATTTGAAACCATTGACACACCAATACCAGTTTCTAAAAACCCACTCAGTGATTCCTACAACTACACACACATCTAAATACCCGCCTGACGCCTGCAAGGAGCGTAACGAAGAGGAATACGCGGCTGCAGGGACTGAACTTGCCTCTGGAATCGCTTCCGGACATGCTGCTGCCCTGGTAAGGCCGAAAATCAACAAGCATTTGCAATGTAATAGGTCCCGCATTAGGAAAGTTTCAGCTATTGGTAATGTAAATGACACATTTTTTATTTATGTGTTGTTTTTGAAAATAGCAAAATTAATAGCTTTGTTATTTACAATGCCTATGGTTTTTACTTTTTGCAAATGTGACACCTGTAGCATTTGTAATGCAATATGTGTTGTATTTACGTGACTTAGATGTATTGATATTACAAATAACAATGGCTTTTAATTTTTTTAATAATTATTATTTAAATAAAAGTTATTGTAATTTATAATGTTAATAGCTCAAACTTTTGTAAATACCTTTTGTGAAGATTATGTTCAGTGTATTTTATTATGACGAAAATCCAAGAACAGAAGTGAAATATTAAAATATTTTTGTGACATTTGTAATAAAGCTTGAAACATTAAGAGAACATATTTGAACCTATAGATTCACTCATACATGCTACCAAAGATCAATAGAACACTATTAAATATACTTATACACCTACATCGACATTACACACCAGTACACATTCTATTTACTTATGCAGTCATCCTACTCACTTATGCAAACAATTGATCATACTTACGTTTACTAAGCTACACACTTATACAAACACCACTTTATGTATTTGTATAGATAGTAACTCATACTTAGTGTGTTATAAAATCACTATTACAAGTATACAGTTTTCGATACAGTCACTCATACAATCACTGAGTCTTATGTATACTTATTTATATACAACTGTCACATACACTGCCTTTTATATTTCTAGTTTGTTGGACATGTATCCTTGAGAAATATATTTACTCATCACCACACCCATAAAGAGTTTCACTCACCCAAACAACTGTTTCCACATACAGTCTTAACCTCATATACCTAGTAAATCAACTATTTACACATCTTTGGACAGTCACACACCTCTCACCCAAACACACACACATTCACTATCCCATACAAATACTGACTTAACTAGTTAATACTAATATAGACTTTCACATTGCTAGTAACCAACTTATGTAGTGACAAGCAATAGAGTGATATAGGTATTCACACAGTTTAATCACTATCCCATATATTTAGTGAGACACTTTAAATTAGTCACTTAAACAGTCAATCACATTGCTACTAAATCCTCCATTCAGACAGTTATACATCCACTCAGTCTTCATTGTAGATTGCTATATATATAATACTTATTTAAATATCAAACCAAACCACATTCACTGGATGATGTCATCAGTGATGTCATTTGAGATGTCATTAGTGATGTAATATGTGACATCAACAGCAGTGGATTCCGAGCGCGCGAGTTATACTTAGTACAACTAACTATAACGGAGGAATTTCAATGGTTTTGTATGAGTGTAATGTCCAGCTAACTATAACACCCCTCAAACCTATGATTTTTTCAGTGAATATATATATATATATATATATATATATATATATATATATATATATATATATATATATATATATATATATATATATATGTGTACAGGTATGTAGATGTGAAGTTAAGAATAGTAAGACTATACTTACCTGAATATACTTACCTCCTCGATATTTTGGCTTCAGTATTCTGATAACTTGAGGAGTCGCACTGAATATTCCAGACTACAATCGACCATAACTATGTTGGTGTTTCATCTAACTGATTATTTGAAACAAGACCAATGTAAAATTAACAGAATTTTCAGTGTGATCCAGAGCTGAATGCTTCATATTTGGATGTTCCTTAATGAGCCCAAAGCTGGGTTGGAACAGAGTATACTTAAAAAATTTGAGAGCGGAGTACCATCAGTTTCAGGACGCCACACCATAATCCAGGGAGAGACAAGGTTAAGATGGTGAGATTCAGATATGACGCCAGGATGTCCAAGACCACTAAGACTGTTGTAGTTCGGGCATCCTCAAATAACCATTTGCAACTGTTCCGATGTATATGTGTCTTTCTTAGTGAAAGTGGCAGAGCAAAACTTGTCAGAACAATCAACGGTGCAAAAAAGCTGTAATGACATACTGTTACTATATAGGGGCCGATTACGATGCAGCAAGTAAATGCGCTAACCTGCGGTCAGAGCCGTCAGGGCTACATCGTAATGGGCCGCTCGGTTTACTTTCCGACCACCTCATTATGATGGAGGCAGTCGGAAAGTAAACCCGCCAGTCCTTCCAGCTGGATTTCAACAGGCTCAGAGAGCCCGTCTGCCAGTCGGTACCCGGCTAGTAATCTCAAGGCCTTTCCGCCCTCGAGATTACGAAGCACAGTTTACGACATGTTTTCCATGCTGCCCTGTCCGACATGGAAACCATGTTGGAAAGTATATTTGAGGGCCACTTTGGTGCACGGCCTCCGCTTGGAGGCCAAGGTGCAATCTATGGTTGCCCCCTCTTGATCCCTGCACCTTGAGGCAGGCACCTTGTAGCGCCTGTCATGGGATGCAGGGATGAACTGCACCTCCCTTTCCTCAATAGAAGCCTGAGTTATGGCTGACTTGCAGCCGTAACACAAGCTCTCATTGAGAAAAGGGAGCATGTGACTGAATAGTGTTCGGACACATCAAAATAGGTTGATCGGGACCGCGGACAGGGGTCGATCGGTCCCAGGACCGAGTCATGTTGGGCGGAAGCAATTCTTCCTGACATTAAAATAAGCCCCATAGTTTTTCTTAAGCACAGTGTACACCATAGATTCTTGGTGCTAAGGAAATAAAGAGTCACTGAGGAAAGTTTCATCTCCAAATTTAGAACTAAAGTAGAATAAAAGCAGATTTGAACAGCCAAACTTTCAATTGCTTTCTGAAAAAGACTAGAGTATTTTGAGAAGGTAGTTTTTCAGGAAGAAGATTTCACTCTTTTTAACAGGTGAGATGGAAAAAAACCTCTCTAAAAAAGGTGGTGGCATGCACTTGAGGAATCTCAATCAGATATTTGCCTTAGTGCGTAAAGCTTGAAAGAGAGAATGCATGCAGCATTTATCCACAAGGGAAGAAGGTGCCTGAACATGTATAGTGCTATGTACCATGTAAAAGGACATGCAACAGATTCTTTGTTTATCTGGCAGATTGTGAAGCTGAAAGAGGACTTGGGTGATATGTTACCTGAGAGAAAATGTAAGTATTAAATGAGCTGTGGGATTCTGAATCTATTAAAGTCTACTGAGTAGTTTTTTAGGGAGGGTTAAATAGCAGGCATTACAGTAATCCAGTCGAGATAGGAGGAGAGTGGTTTAAACTTGCCAATGAAACGTTGTCAGAATTTAGGGGAGAATCTTCATTAATAGTTTAAGATGTAAGAAACACAAGCATGATACCTTTGTTATTTAAGGTTCTACCAGCAAATTAATGTCCAGAAGAACTTCAAGATTTTTAACTGCATTTACTATGGATGCCAATGATTGAAGGCCAAAATTCTGAACTCCATATTACAATACAATTTCTGATCAATAAAATTACCATTTTTAGAAGGATTTGACTTAAAAAATGTTGTAGGAACACAAGAACAAATGAACCTCAAACCTTTATGTATATTGGTATCAGGAGTGAGGGAGTTGCCAAGAAGCAGCGTTGCAAAATGTAAGTGTTTCTTAACTCTGTGGCAAAAGAAGATGTAAATTCTAGACATAACAACCTCACTGTACCTCACTACGGGGTATGCACTGGTAACAAGTATATTTCAGTGCACTCAATTTAAGGTTTCGACATTTGCTCACCCAACCTTGATTGTATTGACCACATTCTACCTTAAATGAAGGCTTCCTTTCTATGACCGTGGGAGAGCACTGACTATTATCAAGAAGATAAGTAGGATTGTAAAATGAGGAAGTCATCCGATGCGTGGTTTGAGCGGTCTGTACTCAAAGCATTGACTGTTGCATACTGTTAGAGTGAAAACAGCCACCTATCTCCTTCAATTTACCATTGATTTTTTCCCCAGCACCCTGAAAGGTCACTTGTCCCTGGCGTAGAGTGCAAACAGCCACCCAGTACTTATTTTTAACTTCTCAATCCAACCAACAATACGATATAGTGAGGGCTACTGACACTTTTGCGCCATCGGAATGTCATCTTTTTAATCAACCGGTGCCACCATATGCCACTGGCATATTTATACGGCCACGGCAAGCCACATTACGTGGCTTTTCATGGCCTTATAAATATGTGCCCCTTTCACAATGAAAACTGCATGAAAGGGGCGTTCCATGGGTGTTGCTGGGGGTATTCCCAGCAACATCCATGGCTTTTTAACACTGCCCCAGTTTTACGACAAATCGTAAGTCTGAGGCAGTGGGAACTGCAGAATGTTGCGGAACCAGGTAGTAGCTCTTTTAGGTTGACCGAGCGAAAGGTGAACACGGAAGGGAACAAGGAAGTGGTCAGACCAGTCTACATGGATAGGGGGACCAGTAGTCAGCAGGTCTGCTTTGGATATGACAAGATCCAGAATTGAGCCCTTGGAATGAGTAGTTTCAAGCAATGTTCGAATAGATCATTGGCTGATAGAAAGTTGGCAAGCTTGTTGGCAGCCTAGTCTTCCAGAGAGCCCCAGTGGAGATTAAAATCACTCAGGAAGATCTGCCTGTCATTTTGGGAAAATTGGTCACTGATGAAGTCAGTGAGTTCCTCCACAAAGGCAGAGCAGTTACCAGGCGGGTGGTAGATGGCATGGAATCTAAAGGGTGAGCAATTATGTATTTGAAGTTCTAGAGATAGGCATTCGAATGTACGGAAAGGGATGGTAGGGAAGGCTTTCATTTTAAGGGAATTCCTGTAGATGATAGCGGCACAGCCCCAATTTTGTCTGGTCTGTCAATTCTGAGGATAGAGTAGTCGGTGGGTACCAGAGATCAAACAAAGTATGAGAGGATTCATTAAACCAGGTCTCAGTGAGGAAGAACATGTCAAGATTATGTAGGGTGATAATGTCACAGATTTCTAATTATTGTTTGATTGCAGATCTGCAGTTGTGGAGCAAGCAGTGCAGCTCAGATGCAACTGTTTTGGTGACAGGGGTGTTAGGGCTGTTAAGGGAGATAGGGATGAGATTCTTGAATGTGGGTGTCCGGTAAGAGGGAGGGTGGTAGGTTCTGACAGAGGAGATGGTCTGAATAGTGAACTGCGTAGAATTCTTAGGAGAGGATGGTGGAGGGGGGTGATTCTGGTGGACTTGAAGTTGGCTAGTAAGTTGGAGATGCCTGTAGAGGACAGACTGAGGTTGGCTTTATTGAGGCGCGGGAGCATTGAACTCCTCGGGAGGATATTAGGGAAGGGGGACATCTTGGCGCTTAAAAGTGAGATAGATGCTACAAGCTGGGAGATAGAAGAGATGAGAACATCTAGTTTATTTTCCAGGGAGAGGAAAGCACAATAATTCTGGATCAATTTTTGCTTTTAGGGATTCACAAATAGAGTACAGATTATTCCTGGTAGCTATTGCCCACTTCAATTTGCTCTATTGGATCTCCCTCCTACACCAACTTTCTCCTCTTCTCCAGCTCCCAACCTTTTCCAAAATCTGCACAGATTTACCTGAACTTGTATGTTCCACGCTGGCCAGTCTAGTTCTAGCCTAATAGCCTGTACCATTGCAGAGCTAGGTAAGGAGAGAAGAGTTTTCAGGCATTTTCCTTCCTCCTTCTCCCAGGCACATTTCCCCTCCGAGCACAGGATTTCCACCCCATACTGTATTTGCGGGGGAATCATAGCCTTGAATGCTTTCAGCACTGGTCTATGAGATATGTCTCCATAGATACTATTGATTTTTTTCAATCCACAAATGCCTGCTAATCCTTTTGTTTTTTGGGCCTGAATGTGCATATTCCAATTTAACGCTCTATCGAACCATACACCCAAATATTTATATTTGTTTATAACTTCTAATTTTGTATGGCCCAGAGCCCAACTATATTCATGTTTTTTCTTTCCAAAGCACAATATTTTTGTTTTTTCCATATTTACTATTAAGTTTTTGGATAAGCAATAAGTCTCAAAACCATTTAGCTTCCTTTGCAACCCTAGTTCCGTATGGTCTAAAATAACTAAGTCGTCTGCATATAGTAGGCAAGACAGGTGCTTTCCATCTACCTTAGGGCTTGCTCCTCTTTCAGTTACTAATATTTTCGGTAGGTCAGCCAGAAAAATAGAAAACAATAATGGGGCCAAAATTCAGCCCTGTCTTAGCCCATTATTAATTCTTATCTCCTGGGTCAAGCCTCCTGCAGTATCTTTAATAACTTGTGCCCAATTTTTGTTATGCAGACTTTGAATTACTGCTAGATGTCTATATCTTTTTAGCGTCTACCATAAGCATTCTCTATCAACTAGGTCAAATGCCGCCCGTAAATCAATGAAAAACAGTATAATCTACCCTGCTGTTCTACCATCTCCCTTGCCACGGCCCACAGGGCAAAACAATGATCAAGTATTGAGTGCCCCTCTTTGAATCCTCCTTGTTCTACTGGCACAATTGCATTTAAATCGACCCATTCCTTCAGTTTACCCAGGATTATTTTAGAGAACACTTTAGCACCAATATCTAAAAGATTAATTAATCTATAGTTTTTTGGGTCCTTTCTATCCCCTTTCTAATGTATAGGCCTGATTATGGCTCCCCTCCAGGATTTTGGGATTATACCTATGGTCAGCACTGCTGTAAACATTTTTGGGAAAAATTGGGCCCACCATTTTAACTCTGTTTTTATTATTACTGCAGGTAAGTTATCTGGCCCAGCCGCACGGGTTACATTTAAATTCTTAATAGTATTCTTTACATTTTCAAACAAGCAAAGGGGAATTAGATTATTTATTACTTATGCCTCAGCGTTTTCTCACCACTAATTTCTGCCTCATTTTTAGATTCATACAATTGGTTCAAATGCTCCTCCCAGGATGCCTCGTCGACTTCACAACTCATGGTTCCTGGGGATCGACCCGATGCATCTTGAATCAACCGCTAAAACCCTTTAGTATTTTTGCTTTCTATGGTTTCTAGTAAGGAAATCCAGCATTTTTCTTTGAAGTATCTTTTTTTACTTCTCACTAGCATTTTATATTCCTTCCTTAATTTTAATGAATTATTGTAGCCCTCCTGATTATATTTTGACTTCATCTTTCTTTCCTCTCTCTTTAGTAGCCTTTTTTTCTCCCTACATATGGGGTCAAACCAAGATGTTTGAAGTCTGCCACCCCCTTGCTGATTTTTGCCCCCTGAATTTGTTTTCTTTATATTGGCGCACAAACATAGAGCTGCCTGCTTGATTTTTTCTTCAAACCATGCGACCTTCTGGCTCCATACTATCTCTGGGTCTAAGTTTTGTTGGAAACTAGTCAGTTTTCTAATGTATTCCTCCGTCAATTTTGTAGTTAATCTTTTGGGGTAATCCACCAGTTGAGGTAGAACGTTGTCACACATTCTTGGGGGGCTCTTACAATTTCACAGTATAAGGGATAGTGGTCACTTCCTTTACGTTTAGTTACCTTAAACTTTTTTACTAGCCCAAAATTCCAGGCCTGAACGAACAAATAATCTATTGGGCAACGTTGATTTCCCCTTCTAAATGTTTGTTCTGCTGGTCTATCAGATTCAGATCTACCATTTAAACTAATGAATCCATATGACCCTAATAGTCTCCCTAACTCTACATCTTGTTTATTCATTTTACTATTGCGAAACAGGGCTGGCACTATCTCATATGCGTCTAGGATTTCCTTCATCCAAGGATCCACCTTTTCTGGATCTAGCTTGTGGTTGAAATCTCCCATGAAAATAATAAAATCCTTCCCATATTTATCATTTAAGGATTTCAAATACGCTTTGAAGAACCCCATTTCTTTTGCATATTCTCCTGGGGTGCCCCACTGCACGTATATATTAACCACAATCACATATTCATTAAGTCTTCCCTGGTCCTGTAGACGTAACTCACTGGCTAATATCCATTTACAAGAAGTATTTATCAGGGAGGCCTTATTTATTGCTTTAGTAGCAATTAGAGACATGATTCTGCCCGAAGGGCGGCCGAGTCTGGCTTTTGTCGCCTTTTTAGAAAATTGTGTAAAACCATCAACTATCAGGGTACTGTCGCATAACCAAGTCTCTTGCAAACAGACGATGTCGGCCTTACGTGCAATATTTTTTACACATTCCGTTTTTGACAGTTCTTTTAATCCATTAATATTCCACGAAACTAATCTTAGGCTATGCGACGACCCGCTTTCCTAATCTATTCCACTAAGATTGCCGGACTCATTTACTGCCCACCATGAATCATTTAATTTTCTGTCCTCCATACTCCAATCTCCCCAATTCTTATCCAGCTCATGATTTTCAACAATTATTTTAATTTCCTCTCTCTCACCACAAGCTCCTGATATTATTCTGGCTTGCCTTTTCCCCAATCCTGCATGACAATTAAAGAAGTTACCGTCAGGTTGGCACACACTTTCTAGTTCTGCCTCTGTGATTAATCTTATTCCTTCTTTTAGTATCTCCTTTTCAGCCTTCAGTATTGCAGATTTAATCATCCCTGAGTATACTTCAACTTTTGTCAATTCCTTTACTTTACTATTAGTAAAAAAATCCAACCAATTGTAAATCTTTTGATTCAATTTACATTAGCTTGGACATTTTGCAAAGGAAAAAAGTAGTTGTGAGCGATTTAAAGGCGTGATTGTTTTTTTTTCTGCCCTTAGGAGTCTCCTGGGGTTCAAAGTATAGCCACATTTTTCCCCTTTCTTCGGCGGCTCCCCAATCACTCGTTTTTTCTCCCTTTATATCTCTTTTTCTATTTGTATCTAATATCTTAGCTCCCACTTTCTCTGAACGTTCTGGGTTGCTTTTCATAACATTTAAGTTTACCCTTTTCTCAGACCATTTCTCATCCCTTTTTTCCTCCCAGTTGTTTCTTAGTTGGGACCATCTTTCCCTCGTTTGCCTCTTACTTATATCATGCCCACTTTTTTGGGGACTCTCTTTCCTCAGCTTTATTTTTTATTTCTTAGCAATTGGGGGAGGGACTCTTCTTTCAGCTTTTACCTTAGGTGCAAATGGTTTATCTTCACTACACTTTGCTTTATTACTGTTAGTTTGTTTCTCTTTGCACTTTCCTGGGTACTGGGTATGTTTCCTTAAGGGGAGTCTAATCTTTTGCCACCTGTAGTCATTTCTTCTTCTAATCAACATGGATTGTTTTGATATATACACATCATGGACTTGATGCCCTCTCCATTTGGTGTAGCTGACACTGGTCTGACTACAGATGGCATTAAACCCCTAATTCCCTGCAGCTCGCAAACCGTGAGCTTTAGGCTCGTTTCTTATGCCTTTAATATTTTATTATTTGAGAGTGTGACTTCTAGCAATCCCTGCAAGATCTTTTGTAACATAAGAATAATGTCCAATAATGAGGTAGATGGGGTTGGGATGTACGTTGTTACAACGCAGGTTGTAACAACGCATACCTTTACCACGCGGCCGCTACAACGCAAGTCGTTACCACGACTTGCATTGGAGGGCGCGGATTTAGGATTTTTATAATTTTATATTCCAACACCAGTCCCCGTGGATACTAGGGAAGGTGTTGGAATATAAATTTATAAAATTCCTTATCCCACAGCGCCCTCCAGCGCAAGTCGTGGTAACGACTTGCGTTGTAACGGCCGCGTGGTAAAGGTACCGCGTTGTAAAACATTCGTGGTAAACGTTGTTTACCATGGGGTTGCCAACAAGTCTAAATTCTCAGTACTGTTACATAGCAAATTCTTCCATAGACTTGGAGACACCCTTTGTCCATTGCCTCAGGCTTTCAGCTGAATTAGTTGTTTCCTCCTGGGCACCGCTGACATTCTGTATGTAGCACTCTTTTGAGGACTCCTCATCCTCTCTGTCCTCAGTATCATAGTCTGTGAACATCCTGGTTAGAAAATGATACTTCTGTACATTCGGCACTTATTTCGCTTTTTTCCTGAGTTAGATTTAGATCCGTCTCTACATCTTGCATTTTGTTTGCAGTAAGTTTCTTAGTGAAATGTTTTCCCACAAAATCTTTTATTGACCTTGACTTCCCTTCGTGCTCGCATGTGGAGTATTCGGTGTATTCAACGTTTTTTCCTTCAATAAATCTCTGGATTGACCCCTCCTGTCATTTACTTCTTCTGGGGTTCCCACTAGAATTGACTCACTTGTCTCCTTATTTGTAGACTGTGGGTTTTTTCTTGTTTTAGTACTCTTCACTTATTTAGGCGCCATTTTATTATATAAGTCCAGTATTTCTTTACCTTTATAGGCAAGATTTTCAATTTATATATGTGAACGTCACATGGCTACTAAAGCTATCAAATACTTTAGTATGCTATTAGTATGCTATTATGTCTTGCAATCAGATAAAAACTAAATTTGCTTTCACTTATCTCTGCTGTGCTGAAGTGGTGCGTCGGGTATGCCGTGATAATATCCCGCTTTTTCCAGCGGGGGTGATCTTTCTTAGGCTGGAGCTATATTTCTCCTATTTCACTTCCCCCTTTTTACTGGATTTTTTATTTATTTATTATTATTTTTTTCTTTTTCTTGGCCTCTTTGGTCTCGCCCCCTTGTGGGGGCGAAAGGATCTAAGGGGACTCCAACCAAGGGCTTTCCCAATTATGCGTTCCCTCAGTACGCTCTTCGTTCTTCCCACCTCCTTTCAGGCACTTTCAGGTACTCGCGCTGGCACTCGCACCTAGCTCCGTGCCTCGCTCCGTGCCTCTCAGAGCCAGGGACCAGGGAATCACTCGTGGGGGCAGGCGCCGAACTCGTGACCTCACGTTTGGCCACGGGGCTCCCAGCACTGTCCCAGCACTGGTCAAGCGATCCCAGCAATCAGCGCCCGGCCCGGCCACCGGCACGGACAGACTTCGTCTTCGCCGCGGGACCGGAAATGACTCATTGCGTCTTTCCACAGTTGCGCGCTCGTGTACTCGCGTCCTCGTCTCTCGTCGCACGGCAACACGGCAACCCAGAACCACAAGCAGCACCAGAGTTCACATCAATCCCAGTTGCAAGGGGACAGCAACTCCTCCATTGAGCAGCAGAAATCTGTTTGAGCAGACTGCCAGCCTCGGGGGTTCTATCTATCTATCTATCGCCCTCACTCTCCCTATCTATCTATGTATCTATCTATCTATCTTTCTATCTATCGCCCTCACTCTATCTATCGCCATCTATCTATCTATCTATCTATCTATCTATCTATCTATCTATCTATCTATCTATCTATCTATCGCCCTCACTCTATCTATCTATCCATCGCCCTCACTCTATCTATCTATCGCCCTCACTCAATCTATATATCTATCTATCGCCCTCACTCTATCTATCTATCTATCGATCTATCTATCTATCTATCTATCTATCGCCCTCACTCTATCTATCTATTGCCCTCACTCTTTCTATCTATCTATCGCCCTCTATCTATCTATCTATCTATCTATCTATCTATCTATCTATCTATCTATCTATCTATCTATCTATCTATCTATCTATCTATCTATCTATCTATCTATCTATCTATCACCCTCACTCTATCTATCTATCACCCTCACTCTATCTATCTATCTATCTATCTATCTATCTATCTATCTATCTATCTATCTATCTATCTATCTATCTATCTATCTATCTATCTATCTATCTATCTATCTATCTATCTATCTATCGCCCTCACTCTATCTATCTATCTATCTATCGCCCTCTATCTATCTATCTATCTATCTATCGCCCTTACTCTATCGCCCTCATTCTATCGCCATCACTCTATCTATCGCCCTCACTCTATCTATCTATCTATCGCCCTCACTCTATCTATCGCCCTCACTCTATCTATCGCCCTCACTCTATCTATCTATTGCCACCACTCTATCTATCTATTTAGCTATCTATCGCCCTCACTCTATCTATCTATCTATCGCCCTCACTCTATCTATCTATCGCCCTCACTCTATCTATCTATCGCCCTCACTCAATCTATTTATCTATCTATCTATCTATCTATCGCCCTCACTTTATCTATCTATCTATCTATCTATCTATCTATCTATCTATCTATCTATCTATCTATCTATCTATCTATCTATCTATCTATCTATCTATCTATCTATCTATCGCCCTCTATCTATCTATCTATCTATCGCCCTCACTCTATCTATCTATCTATCTTTCTATCTATCTATCGATCTATCTATCGCCCTCACTCTATCTATCTATTGCCCTCACTCTATCTATCTATCTATCGCCCTCACTCTATCTATCTATCTATCTATCTATCTATCTATCTATCTATCTATCTATCTATCTATCTATCTATCTATCGCCCTCACTCTATCTATCTATCTATCGCCCTCTATCTATCTATCTATCGCCCTCACTCTATTGCCCTCACTCTATCTATCGCCATCACTCTATCTATCTATCTATCGCCCTCACTCTATCTAATAATCGCCCTCACTCTATCTATCTATCTATCTCCCTCACTCTATCTAATAATCACCCTCACTCTATCTATCTATCTATCGCCCTCACTCTATCTATCGCCATCACTCTATCTATCTATCTATCGCCCTCACTCTATCTATCGCCCTCACTCTATCTATCTATCGCCCTCACTCTATCTATCGCCCTCACTCTATCTATCTATTGCAACACTCTATCTATCTATCTATCTATCTATCTATCTATCTATCTATCTATCTATCTATCTATCTATCTATCTATCTATCTATCTATCTATCTATCTATCTATCTATCTCACTGTATCTATCTGTCTATATATCTATCGCTCTCACTCTATCTATCTATCTATCTATCTATCTATCTATCTATCTATCTATCTATCTATCGCCCTCACTCTATCTTGTGGAGAAGTGTGGCTCAGGGGTTAGAGGCAGCAGACCCGGAAGCTGAGATCGGTCCTGGACGAGGGTTCAATTCCCCGCCTCGGCCGGGTCTTGGGCTAAAAATTCAACGGACTCGATAATTCTCGCCCCGGTGCCTCCTCGACTCACGGGATCACACTGTGCGACTCTGGGCAATAGCTTGCTTAATCTCCACAACGGCCCCTCGCGGCGGTATGCCTGACTTTCACCTTGTGGATACCCTGCTATCTCACAGGGGAATACCAGGAAGGGTTCCCTAAGCAAGCGCCGGGAAACCCACTGCGGGTAGCTGTGCGCTATATAAGCTCAACTACATTTATCTATCTGTCTATCTATCGCCCTCACTCTATCTATCTATTGCCCTCACTCTATCTATCTATCTATCGTTCTCACTCTATCTATCGCCCTCACTCTATCCATCGCCCTCACTCTATCTATCGCCCTCATTCTATCTATCTATCTATCGTTCTCACTCTATCTATCGCCCTCACTCTATCCATCGCCCTCACTCTATCTATCGCCCTCATTCTATCTATCGCACTCAATCTATCTATCGCCCTCACTCTATCTATCTTTCTATCTATCGATCTATTGCCCTCACTCTATCTATCGCCCTCACTCTATCTACCTATAGCCCTCCCTCACTCTATCTATCTATCGCCCTCACTCTATCTATCTATCTATACATCTATCTATCGCCCTCACTCTATCTATTGCCCTCACTCTATTGCCTTCACTCTATCTATCTATTTATCGCCCTCACTCTATCTATCGCCCTCATTCTATCTATCTATTGCCACCACTCTATCTATCACCCTCACTGAATCTATCTGTCTATCTATCGCTCTCACTCTATCTATCTATCTATCGCCCTCACTCTATCTATCACCCTCACTCTATCTATTGCCCTCACTCTATCTATCACCCTCACTCTATCTATCTATCTATCTATCTATCTATCTATCTATCTATCTATCTATCTATCTATCTATCTGTCTATCGCCCTCACTATATCTATCTATCTATCTATCTATCTATCTATCTATCTATCTATCTATCTATCTATCTATCTATCTATCGATCTATCGATCTATCTATCGCCATCTATCTATCTATCTATCTATCTATCTATCTATCTATCGCCCTCACTCGATCTATCTATCTATCTATCTATCTATCTATCTATCTATCTATCTATCTACCCATCTATCGCCCTCTATCCATCTATCTATCTATCTATCTATCTATCTATCTATCTATCTATCTATCTATCTATCTATCTATCTATCTATCTATCTATCTATCTATCTAACTATCGCCCTCACTCTATCTATCTATCTATCTCCCTCACTCTATAAATCCATCGCCCGCACTCTATCTATCTATCTCCCTCACTCTATCTATCTATCGCCCTCACTCTATCTATCTATCGCCCTCATTCTATCTAATGTCCTCACTCTATCTATTGCCCTCACTCTATCTATCTATCTATCTATCTATCTATCTATCTATCTATCTATCTATCTATCTATCTATCTATCTATCTATCTATCTATCTATCTATCTATCTATCTATCTATCACCCTCACTCTATCTATCTATTGCCCTCTCTCTATCTATCTATCGCCCTCTCTCTATCTATCTATCGCCCTCACTCTATCTATCTATCACACTCACTATATCGATCTATCGCATCACCACAACATCACTCAGCACCACCACAGCATCACTCAGGGGTACCACAACATCACTATGCGCTACCACAGCATCACTCTGCGCTACCACAGCATCACTGAACGCCACAGCATCACTCGGCGCCACCACAACATCATTCGGCACCACCACAGCATCAAACTGTGCAACCATGCAACAACAACTGGTTCAAATATGTTCTCTCAATGTTTCAAGCTTTATTACAAATGCTACAAAAAGATGTTAATATTTCACTTCTGTTCTTGGATTTTCATCACAATAAAATACACTGAACATAAGTTATTTACAAAAGTTTAAGCTATTGCCATTTTAAATTACAATAACTTTTATTTAAGTATTAATTATTTAAAAAAATGAAAAGCCATTGTTATTTGTAATATCAATACATCTAAGTCACATAATTACAACACATATTGCATTACAAATGCTATAGGTGTCACATTTGCGAAAGTTAAAACTATTGGCATTGTAAATGACAAGGCTATTAATTTCTCTATTTTCAAAACCAACACATAAATAAAACAATTTACCAATAGCTCAAACTTTCCTAATGCAAGACCTATTGCATTACAAATGCTTGTTTTGTGTGCATTTATTGACCATATGTTTGTTGGTAATATGACTCTGTTAACTGTGACACTGCCTTTCAATGCCACAGTATGTGACTCTTTCTCTAATCTGGAAATGTTACATTTTTGCACACAATGAGTGTAATATGTCTTCAATAAGTCCATGGTAACTTGTCGCAGAAGCTGCATGTCATATGTGGGCTGAGTTGTGTATTTACATCACCCACGTATATGACCAAAGTGTTTGGTTAAACAGTACATTGTTGTGTTATTGTTGAGCTACCTTGTAACGGCACTGCAGTGACGCATGGCAAAAGAAGCTGCTTTGCCATTTAAGTACACCTACTTTTATATATTAGCAAAGTTACCCATAAATGTGCCTGTTAAACCCACAGAGCTGGGTGCCTAATATATAAAAGTCTGACATGCTACCCAATAGGGAAAAGTATGTTCCCACAGTGCATGCTGTGCCAAAAGCTGCCAGTCACTGGTAAAGCTACATTTTCCATGAGTAGGCATAGTTTTAAGTAAGTGCAAATCCTTCTGTAACTTTGTTTAGAAATGTTTTGTTCAAAATTATTTTCCACTTGTTTATTAAAAATCTAATTCAGTGCTTAATATAGTACTTTGCTAAATAGAAAAGCAGCTAATAAAAACATCAATTTGTGCTGCCTGAGAGCAAACTAGTTTAAAATGAGTTTGCTCTCATCGCCAAATGCGATGCAGCGCGTGCAACGAAATTCGTTTTATTTATTTATATGTTTACTTATGGGAGACATCCTTTACCACGAAACCATTACAACGTGGTATGGTTACATCTTGGTTTTGACAACACAAGTCGTTACATCGAATTGCACTGAAGGGCGCTTTAGACTAGGGAATAGTGTGAATTACTATTCCAACACCTTCCGTACTGTACGTAGACTGGAGCTGGAATAGTAATTCACACTATTCCTAAGTTCAGCGCTCTCCAGCGCAAGTCGGTGTCACGACTTGCGTTGTCAAGACCGCAATGTAACATACCGCGTTGTGATGGTACGCGTTGTATCATCATACATCCTTACTTACCTCTATTCTGGCGTATTCCGTACCTTACTACCCCCCATTCTGCCTCTCCCTGCGTCACCGCCCGGCAGCACTCCCACCACGGGCCGCTACTGCGCTGCAGGAGGATTTTAAGAAGCAAAAAAGTGACTAGGTTTGAAGGTAAACCTGGGACTAGACATGAGCAGTAAATCTAATATTGTGGCAAAGTGATTTTGGCAGCTGCATATCTGCTTTGTTCTGTTTGCACCTTTGTGTGCCAAATAGAAGTCTTCTTTTGAAGCTCGTTGACGATGCATCTGACTTTGAGGGAACCTCGTAGGCAATAGTATCCTGCTTTGTGGCACTTAAGGGACTTTGAAAACTAAACAAAGCTCCAATGTAAACATTTTGGGGCATATTTACAACAGAATGGAGAAGCGTTGCCTTAAGAAAACATTGCTAACGCCACGCTTCTCCATTCTGAAAATGCATGGATGTGCCATATTCACAAGAATATCCCCTAGCACTGGCGTAGAGTACAGCTGCCTAACGCCAACACAAGCACCCTTGCGCCATAGTACAAGGGTGTTGCGTTGGCGGAAATAATTGTTTATTGTCCTGTACATAAACAATCATTCATGGCGTTTTGAAACTACTATGTGTGCTGCTTTACGCAGCACACATAGAAGTTGCAAAATGTAATTTTATTTTTGATTCTTTATGTACAAGAAAGATCACCTTCCTACACATAAACAATCATAGTCAATGTGCTGTTTCTATGTGTGCTGCACCAGGCAGCGCTCATGGAAACAGCAAAAACGAGGAGAAATAAAGTGTTTCTTCTAGCTTTGCCTATTTAAGTACAGGTTTTCCTTGGAGTTCATTTTGGCGCTGCCTCCTAATTATGCCACCCTTATAAACAGGGGGCAACATCAGAATCAATGGGTGTTTACGTGGAACACCCATTGTCCTCCCCTTTCACGCTAAGTACAGCGTGAAAGGGTGCCTTATTTACAAGGCAGCGTTAATCCACGTTGTAAATAAGGTGAAGCCCTATCGCCAACACAACATCACTAAAAGTGATACTGTATTGGTGATAGGGACTTGTAAATATGCCGCTATTACTGGCGTGAGCCACTTGGCCTAGCCAAACCCTGTTGATCTAAAACAGTGCCATGATACTGGTCAGCTATGAACTGTGACTTTCAATTGGCGCTTTTTGATTTCTTGGTGCTTTTTTAAATAAAACTTTCGAAATCTCCTCCTCCTGTGTGTTTTATCGAATTAAATCATTGCTATGTTGTTTTGTTTATGAACTTTTTTTTTTTTTCTAAATTTGTTCTGGGCATTTTATTTCGTTTCATTCCTAATTGTAATGTTTTTTGGTACTGCTTGAATTGAACATATATTTCTCTGGGGAATTGCCTGCTGTTCATGCCATAGCTAACATGGATTACTCAGGGATTTTTTATAACTATGTTTTGAGCTAACCACATTTTTTTAAATATTTATTACGATTGTAGTAGTTCCCCCTCCCAAATAAATTAATAACCCAGTGTCCGACAACCTGACACCCTGACAGAACTGCGTGAGCCTGCAGGACCATATCATCTTCAAGAGATATTGGCATTTATAAGACATTCACAAACAACACACCACTCTACATGGCCAGCCAAATTACCATCTCTGTGAGCCATAACAGTCATGGTCATCTCAGGCTAGAAATTACAAGTTGCAAAACAGAAAAGACTAGAAGCCAGGGCTAGACTTATCAGCCTATGATCACAGGGCATGCTTCTCCCCTTTCACGCTAAGTACAGCGTGAAAGGGTGCCTTATTTACAAGGCAGCGTTAATCCACGTTGTAAATAAGGTGAAGCCCTATCGCCAACACAACATCACTAAAAGTGATACTGTATTGGTGATAGGGACTTGTAAATATGCCGCTATTACTGGCGTGAGCCACTTGGCCTAGCCAAACCCTGTTGATCTAAAACAGTGCCATGATACTGGTCAGCTATGAACTGTGACTTTCAATTGGCGCTTTTTGATTTCTTGGTGCTTTTTTAAATAAAACTTTCGAAATCTCCTCCTGTGTGTTTTATCGAATTAAATCATTGCTATGTTGTTTTGTTTATGAACTTTTTTTTTATTTTTCTAAATTTGTTCTGGGCATTTTATTTCGTTTCATTCCTAATTGTAATGTTTTTTGGTACTGCTTGAATTGAACATATATTTCTCTGGGGAATTGCCTGCTGTTCATGCCATAGCTAACATGGATTACTCAGGGATTTTTTATAACTATGTTTTGAGCTAACCACATTTTTTAAAATATTTATTACGATTGTAGTAGTTCCCCCTCCCAAATAAATTAATAACCCAGTGTCCGACAACCTGACACCCTGACAGAACTGCGTGAGCCTGCTGGACCATATCATCTTCAAGAGATATTGGTATTTATAAGACATTCACAAACAACACACCACTCTACATGGCCAGCCAAATTACCATCTCTGTGAGCCATAACAGTCATGGTCATCTCAGGCTAGAAATTACAAGTTGCAAAACAGAAAAGACTAGAAGCCAGGGCTAGACTTATCAGCCTATGATCACAGGGCATGCTTCTCCCCTTTCACGCTAAGTACAGCGTGAAAGGGTGCCTTATTTACAAGGCAGCGTTAATCCACGTTGTAAATAAGGTGAAGCCCTATCGCCAACACAACATCACTAAAAGTGATACTGTATTGGTGATAGGGACTTGTAAATATGCCGCTATTACTGGCGTGAGCCACTTGGCCTAGCCAAACCCTGTTGATCTAAAACAGTGCCATGATACTGGTCAGCTATGAACTGTGACTTTCAATTGGCGCTTTTTGATTTCTTGGTGCTTTTTTAAATAAAACTTTCGAAATCTCCTCCTCCTGTGTGTTTTATCGAATTAAATCATTGCTATGTTGTTTTGTTTATGAACTTTTTTTTTATTTTTCTAAATTTGTTCTGGGCATTTTATTTCGTTTCATTCCTAATTGTAATGTTTTTTGGTACTGCTTGAATTGAACATATATTTCTCTGGGGAATTGCCTGCTGTTCATGCCATAGCTAACATGGATTACTCAGGGATTTTTTATAACTATGTTTTGAGCTAACCACATTTTTTAAAATATTTATTACGATTGTAGTAGTTCCCCCTCCCAAATAAATTAATAACCCAGTGTCCGACAACCTGACACCCTGACAGAACTGCGTGAGCCTGCAGGACCATATCATCTTCAAGAGATATTGGCATTTATAAGACATTCACAAACAACACACCACTCTACATGGCCAGCCAAATTACCATCTCTGTGAGCCATAACAGTCATGGTCATCTCAGGCTAGAAATTACAAGTTGCAAAACAGAAAAGACTAGAAGCCAGGGCTAGACTTATCAGCCTATGATCACAGGGCATGCTTCTCTCTACATGAAAAAGGAACTGGAAACGTATGTCTTGAAAGAACATCTCATCATTCATCAACTACACCTTTTAGCATCCCATTGTGATGTAGAAATCTCTATTACTTGCCTGCTAGCTTGCATTGCACATAGTCCAATGCTTACACCCACAGTGCCTACATAGCTGCTTCACTCACTCATTCATCTCAAAACGGTGTGTTGAATTATATTTCCATAAATGATCAGAAGACAGTTGCTCCAGTAGAAGCTCAAGTGTATTCCAAACAGGAAGGCTCCATCCGTCAGTCAGCAATCTCTTGTCCCTCCCATAATTCACCAATAATTTCCGCAACATCTCAGGTGAACATTTGACATATTACAATCATATACGAGGCCTCCATGTGTGCAGCTAAAATGCTGACCCCAGAGACCACACCTAGCAAATGTATTAATTAAACGGATGGAAGCCTTATGTAATTAGGAGAAAATCAACAACTCATGTTTTTTTCCTTAATGGAAAGGATGCAGAAAAGAGATATCGAATGGCTATATTCAAATATTAATATGAAAGATGAGATTTATTTTACACAAATGTTGTAACATGAATAACATGAGATTTTTTTCTTTTATTTCTCAGGTGGTTCTTGCACATGTGCCTCAACATGTAGTGAACATCCGGGCTCTTGTCAAGCTGCATTACAGACAGGTGAGCTTTTTGATCGGTAGTGTACAGCTAAGGAAGGAGTGGATTGTGTAGATCAGATCAGTGGGAGATTACAACTGGGATCCTGAGGGTCCCTTTTGAAATTAGAACTTACTAGGGGAATTGGCAATTGTGGGTCTGATTTCCCCTGTAGTTCCTTATATCTCCCCAATTGTCACATTGATATTTCATCAGTTTCCAGCAGCCAACATTTCTGTGTGAGAATAAACAGATCTGGGGGTGGTCCTTAAGATCTCCTAATTCTAAATCGGCCGGTAACATCTGTTACTGACCCTTTAGACTTTAAAAGATACACAGCAGTCCTCAAAGGCTGCAGACTAGTTTGATTATCAATTTTTATTTCATAAATTGTAGCATTGGCCCTAGTATTGCTTTATTAAATTTGCAGTAACAACTTTAATCAAAGCACAGGTGACTTGAGGGGAGCCTACCTTAAAAAGGAAAATGGTATATAAACAGATACATTAATACCAATGTTCTAGCTATGAGTATTCTATGATTCCAGAAGAGCCACCAGTGGAAGATATTTTACACATCAAGGCATTTTAATGTTATTGATAGAGAGTCAAAGTTAGGTAGGTCGCAGTGACGGGTTAGAATTAATCCTTGTTTCAATGTTGAACTATTTGTAGGTCTCAGTAATGATGGTTGAAGCAGTGTCATGTATGACATTAGACTGCTGCACAAATGAAAATAAGTGTATAGTCACCTGTTTACCACTCATGTTACTTGTTACACACGTGTTTACTTTTATAGTAAAACTAATTTACGTGATCTGGGTTTAACACATTAATGAAATGATACAATTACATTATTACAAAGTAGTTCCTTTCCCCATTATCACCAACAAAACACTAATGGTAATTCACTGCAAACAAATATGAAAACACATGCCATTAAGGAGTTACAGTGTGTTATTCCCCGTTGCTGCATTCATGATAACAAATGATTCCAAAACATCACCAAAGGTAAAATAATATTTTCCTCCTAATTTACCACTAAATGTTGTCCCCTCAGTTCCTCTGTAAGACATTTTAGTGGAAAACTGAATAAAGTTTTAAAACACAAAAGTACATTTGTCAGAAATTGATGCGGGTTACGCCTGATGAACAACGTTACATTTGAACTGGAGCAAAAATTTCACCAACAGAATTGGTGCCAATGCTTCATCTGCCAGGAGCTCCACAAGGTTGAATCTGCAGGTTGAATTATTGTGGTGATAAAACCCAAAGTTGAAAAAGCTTAAATGGCTAAACATGCCCCTCTGTGACTAGGGGTTGACACTAGGTCCTTCGAACGTGGTGCGACTTCTGAATTTACGTTACTTTGTTGGTTATTTTAAGCCGGTCCTTACTCTCCAGGTAGCAGGCTTGTTATATTGCAAGAGTTAGAAAAAACTTCAATCAAGTGACAGTTCTAGAACAGGCCTCGAATTGGCACCAAATAATAACAGGCACTTCACATAGCCATCAAAATGTATCATTGAGTACAGTTCGCTATGCTAACATCTCTTTCAAGTCGTGTCAGATGCAACTCAATGTTTTAAGTGTTTAACATTGATAAATTGAATAGTTTTAAACTGAATATATAAAGCATTATTTAAAAACAAGTTAATATTTCTCTTATTTGGATCCTACTTTTAGAGTTCATTTCAGGGCATATTTTTTGTTATAATTCTTTTTATTGAACAATAAGAATCGATATTACAAGGTACAGCACTGTAAAATGTTCTACCGACATATTTCAATTATTATTAGGTACATACACAGTCAGGTTTACTGGTTGATTACATTGATTATGGCGATGTTGGATCATCATGTGGTATCACAGCCGGTGGGGTACAGATATTACATCTCTACACATTCCAATCATTCCATATGTGAGACCACTTTTTAGGGCATCCCCTACCTATGTACACTGTCTTCTCTCTGAACATACACCAATCCATGTTCCTCTTCCAATCTACTACGGTCGGTGCCCGTGCAGCCCCCCACATCTGGGCAATATTACGCTTTGCAACCATCAGTCCCAGTGTAACCCATGTGATGTGTTTGCTATCAAGGTCAGTGGGCTTCCACACATTCAGGAGACATCGTTTGCCCTCCAGGGGAATATCTATCATTAGCACCTCATTGAGGATGTAGTGAATTTTCTTCCACTAACTTTGTATATGAGTACACTCCCGGAGTATGTACATGAATGTTCCCTCTTCCCCACAGCGTCTCCTGCATTTTCCATCCTCCACCCTCCCCATTCTTATTAGGCATGGTCCAGTTATGTAGATACAATGTAGTATTTTAAGATGGACCAGTCGTAGTCTGGTTGATATAGCCACCTCCCGTGGGGAGGCAACTGACGCCACCCAGTCTTCATCATCAAGGATTATACCATCCCCTTCCCATTTTGCCCCCACACGTCGGAGCGGGTCACTAGAGTTATTCACCAGCTTTTTGTATGTATGCGAAGTGGCTTTTGTTGGTAGGTATCCGTCTAATATCCTGTCCTTGAGAGGCGAAGACTCAGGGGGAGCTTCACCCTGCTGGAGGCCTGTCTGCAATGCGTCGGACCTGCATATATCGGAAATGTTCAGTGGTGGCCATATCATACTCCTGTTGTAGGGAGGTATATAAGTTAACCTCTCCATTTACCCAAAGGTCACCGAACCTAGAGATGCCTATTAGGTCCCACTTGTCAAATCCTTTACATTTCCACAAGTTTCAGAGCAATTCTGAATCCCACAGCGGGTTAGCCAACGTCACCTTATGTTCCCAACCCAGGCTTCTATTAGCTACATGCCAGATTTGCACCGAGTGTTTAGTAGGCCCTGTCAGATGCCATTTCCCTTTGACTGAATAGATAGCCCTATTGTAGTTCCCTCCCGCAACAGTCATCTGTCCATTGCATAGCTCGGGCCGTCAGCCCATCTATTGATGGCAGCTAGATGCCCTGCCCAGTAATATTTTTTAAGGTCAGGGACACCAATACCACCATCATACCAGTTGAGGTTTAGTTTTGAGAGTGCTATCTGCGGCTTCCCACTCCACAACAGGCTTCTCTGCAGGCTTTCAATTTCTTCATAATAGCTGGCAGGGACTAGGTCCAATGACTTTTGCAACACATACAGGAAACAAGGCAAAGACATAATTTTAAATAAGGACGCCCTGCCCAGCAGCGAGAGTGGAAGCAATTTCCAGCCTGCCATATCCCTCTTCAATCTCTGTAGGGGCGGAAGGAGATTGTGAACAAATCTGCTCTCTGGGTCAGCTGTGATATAAATGCCTAGGTACTTGAAGCCCAACGTGGTAATCTGCACCAGGTATCCCCTGGTAAGATCTGGCTGTGGACCAGTAAGGATGTACAGTACATATTTACTCCAGTTGATTGAGTACCCTGTGTACCTGTCAAAGACTGCAAAGATATCTAGCACAGATATGAGGGATGCCTTTGGTGAGGCCAAGAACAGGAGTATGGCGTCTGCATACAATGAGATGCGGTCTTCCCATGTGTCTGCCTATTTCAGTCCATGAATCACCGGATCTATCCGCACCCAGGATGCCAAGGGCTCCTAAGCTAGTGCGAACAGTTGGGGGAGAGGGGGTGACCCTGACGAGTCCCTCTACCCAGGGTGAATACTTACAACTTTTTATTATTAATAACTACTTGGGCTAGAGGCTTCGAATATAGGAGCTGTACCCTTTGGATAAACAAGGAACCAAATTCCATTTTCCCGAGGTTTGCAAAAAGATATCGCCATTCGATTGTGTCAAACGCCATTGTGGCATCCAATGACACGATTATCTCCGCCTCCCGAATAGTGGCTGCCCTCCCTATCACTCCATGTACCTGGCGGAGGTTTAGGGCAGTGTTGTGCTGAGGCATAAAGCCCGATTGATCTGGGTGAACCAATCCGCCAATCACCTTGACCAGTCTAGTAGCGAGGAGTTTAACCAAGATCTTAGGTTCAGCATTCAATAAAGAGATTGGCCTATACGAGGCACATACCGTCCTTGTCTTGCCCTCCTTGTATATTGTATCCAGAGTCGCTATCCTCTGGTCTCGCGGCAGTTCCCCCCTATCTTTACTTTCCTCAAACACTGCACGCATGTGCGGAGCGATGGTATCAGGTTTAAGCTTGATGCTTTCCCAGAACTAAGACCTCTGATCGCTTAGGCTATCTCATCTGTTGTAAGATCTCCCTCTAAGAACTTTAGGTCAGCGGCCAAAAGATTAGGCAATTCAATGTCTTTAAGGAGTTCTTAGGAATCGCTTACTGTGTGTAGTGACTGAGAGGAGTATATGTCCCGATAATAAGCCGCAAATGTGTTAGCAATCTCTTGATGGTCGGTGACAATCTACTCGCTAGTTATTTTTTATCTAACCATGCAATTCGTTTCCCTGCTTTGTCCCCCTGATCATATATTCTGCCCTGCGTCTCTCTTCACATTGCTTTAGCTCTTTATGTTACTAAGGATTTGTAGCCATCCCTCTTTAGTTGTAGGATGTGGAACCTATCTGGAGTGGATCACCCCTCAATCTCTTCTTCTAGACGGAGGATTTCTTTCTCTAATGCAACTACCTCTTTCGCTTACTCTTTCCGCACACCTGCTATTTGGGAGAGTGCTTTTCCTCTTATCACTGTTTGAACGCTTCCCACAATGTCTGGTGGGAGCGTACCGAGCCTACATTGTCCTGAAAGTAATGTTCTATTGCAGTATGCAATGCTTTACTAATCACCGGATTTTGGCAGTGCCGGGGGTTAATGGGAGCAATTCTTTCAACTCTGTGCTGGCCGATAACGAATTAGGCACACACGGGAAGTGATCTGATATACCTCTCACCGGGAAACAGCCTTTACAACGAAACTTTTACAACGAACTACCATTACAACGCAACTTTTACAACGCAAACTATTACAACGCATTGCTCTGGGGGCTGCTCTAGGATAGGGAATAGGTTAATTTACTATCCAATAACCTTCCCTACTGTCCACGGGGACTGGAGTTGGAATAGTAAATTAAACTATTCACTATCCAGCGCCTAAAAACATTATGCGTTGTAATGGTATGCGTGGTAAAAACCGCGTTGTAAAGGTAGGCGTTGTAAAAGTATGCGTTGTAACGTCATACATCCCTCTCACCATGTGCCATACTTCCCGAATGTGTGCAAGTTGGGTCGGCGGGATTAGTAAGTAGTCAATCCGCGACTGGCTATTGTGAGCACCAGAATGGTAGGTGTAATGGATGGTGCAGGATGATAAGTGAAACATGTCTCTAGCATCCCCAAAGCCTCCAAAAATTCTAAAAACCAATGATGAGAGGGGCAGAGTTCTTGCGGGAGATGTCTGTCTAAGGTACCAGAGGCCACAACACTGAGGTCCCCACACACCACCAAGAGACCGTCCGGTATGGCCAGTAGGATAGAACCCAAGTATTTGAATGCAAGTCCCTAAAGGCCCGGTGGTACATACAACGACTTAAGGGTCAACATGTGCCCCTCCCACTGCCCCGTGATGCCTATGTACCTCCCCCATATATCAACCCATGTGGATTTTCACTGTCATTGGGAAGGAGTTTCTCAATAGTATTCCGGTTCTTCTCGAGCACGTGGTGAAGCGCGAGTGCGCTACTTGTTTGTACCCCCACAGGTTCAGAGCCCTACATGTATTTCCCACCAGATGTGTTTCTTTAAGTAATGCCACGTCAGGGGCATGACGCCTAATATGTTGCAGCACTACACAGTGCTTAACCTTGTCCCCCAGACCTTTCACATTCCAACTCATCAACTTAAAACTCTTATCTCATTGCGTATTCATTGGGATTTACATATTATCAACCTTTCCTCGTGTCGGATGCAGGATACCTTGTTGATTCAATACAAACAAACAACAGTGTATTAACCCCGCCCAACAACCCCCCTCCCTGCTTCCCTGCACTCTGGGCTCGAAACTGCCCATGACTTTCTTAAGGCAGTGTGCCTGTCACCCTGAAATTAAACTAAGAGAAGAAAACTGGGGGGAATATGTCGTCCCGCCCTTCCCTCCCCATCCCAACTATGGAGTAAAGTAGTTATCCCGGGCAGGACCGGTCTATTGATGTTACGGAACACTTAGACTTAGCCCTCAGGGCCGTATCTATCTACTGTATGTAGCTATCAGTTAATATGGGGCGGGTGAGTGCCAGAGCTTAAGTTCAGTTCAGATATCTTAGGGCACCCCTGTACCTCCTAGTGTCCATGAGAGTTGTGCTTTCTTCGCCTATCTCTAGCCATCCAGCCATTCAGCACCCACCACTGGAAAATCAAAGAATCTAGTTTTGCCCCCGGCCTCCACTCGGAGCTGGGACGGGAACAGCATCGCATACTTCATGCCTTTTTCTTTCAATCTCTTCTTGATCGCTAAGAACGATCTTCGCTGTCTCTGGACTGCTTGGGTGAAGACCGGAAAGAAGGTGATTTCTGAGTTCTCAAAGCGGAGCGGTGGTGCCACGCTGGCTGTTTGCAGGATGACATCCCTATCTCAATAGTTCAAAAGTCTGTCCAGCATCGGACGGGGGAGGGCCCAGTTTCAGTCAGCCTCCCGGCACCCTATGGGCTCTTTCCACCACGAATATGTTGGACAGGCCTTTCGGCTGTAGGTGAGCAGTGATTAGATTCTCCACGAAGAGGTCTGCAGCCTCCCATTCTGTGTTTTCCGGTACTTCTAGGATGCATACATTCATAGTCGTCGAGTTTCCCTTCTGTGAACTTACGGAATGCTTGCAGTTCCCTAACCTCGTTTTGTAACTGGTTGGTGTCATCCACTAGGCTTGTGGTTGTAAGTTCGAGTTGTTTGACCTGTTCTCTATTAGTAGCAAGGTCCGCTCTGATCAGCATCACCTCAGAGGAGAGTGTGTACATTCTCTGCTCCAGTGACGTATGAATTTAACCAATCGCCTCAATTATGTCCTTCAAGGTAGGCTCTGGGACACCCCCTTCTGCTCCTCCCATCGATTTTTCTCTGAGTTGTTGTTGCTCAGGAAGGGCTGGCTTCAGTCAGGTGTATCTGTCCAGTTTATTGTGCTGGTTGACCTTGGGGCCTCTGGTGGTCGACATGTTGATGGAGACTGGCTTCACTGCAATCTCACGACCGCACTTGAGGCTCCACGGTGCTTGGATCCAATCAAGTGGTCACCCCGGGTCAAATATGGCTGTGTCGATAGGTCCCTTGCTCAGATTCTGCTCCTTGATGCACCCCAGGAGTTATGCTGCTATTGTCCGCCGAGTCCCCTGCTGCCACTATCTCTGCACCGATTCTTTGCGTGTGGTCGTTGTGTCCTCCAGACCCCCGGAGCGTGTCCACCAGAGATCAGACCTGTGGTGTCTGCCACGTACATGGATTGCATTATACTTCAGGAGCAGCCAGGTCTTGGCAATGCGACGGTAGTCTTCTGATGGCATGGGGGGGGGGAGGGTTAGGGCCCGGGTGCGCACAAGGCCACATTGCCGAGCTGCAGGCGGATAGTCTGAAATCACCTGAATCTTGCCAACTGATTACCAGAATGCCTTCTCCGCAGTCCATTATCGGTTCGCACCCAACCTGTGGCCGTTTTCTCACCTTCTGGGGTATAGTAGTCCGGGTGGAATATGCTACTCTATCGTCGTGCCTTTCATGATAGTCCCTAGTGCAACGTGTCTCCCAGGGTACTTCCGACTCTCCAGGGCCACTAGCCTTGTGTCCCCGGTCTCTCTTTGTCAGCCCCACCTCCCGGTATGCTCACATCAGTGTCAGATCTCTGCCACGCATTGCCTCAAGTTAGGCCATTAAATCTGCTCCGCTCGGTGGAATCACGATCGTCTGCGCTGCGTGTCCTCTGCAATGCCCAGAGGGCCTCCAGTCTGATCGTCAGGTTTACAGCTGGTTCTCCCTTGCAAGTCACTGCACCGCCGTGGGCCTCTTCATCACTTGAGTCCCCGGCTTTCTTGCTCTCGTAGGCCGCTGCTCGTCACGGCCGAATCTCCCGGTCTCTCATCCCTGGCAGGCCGATTTTTGGCTCAGCCTGGTCCGTAAAGCTTCCGCCTACGGGGTCCCGCCTCTGGGCAGGGATTAATCAAACGGATAGATGCGGGAAAGAAGTGTTGGTGCGGAGCGAGTTTAGTCTGCGGCCATCTTGCTTCGCCGCTTGCCAGGCCCCCATTTCAGGGCATATTTGGCTGATCAGTGATCATGAAAATCAACAATTTAAGATTTTGTGAATACTAGTTACACTAAGAAACCGAACTCTAGAGATAGTAGTCTCTTGCTTCTCCTATACTGTGGGAAGCACAAAACATAACACACATCCATGCACTCAAGATTTAGAAGTGTTACTGCAGTCTCCAACGGTTTTATAACCCTTAGGACTCACATCTTCCAAGACACACAAACATTCACGAACTTTGATTTGCCGCTGTATGAATGATGGGCTGGTTTGTGGGCTGTCTGAACACCAGTGGCAGAGATTAGTTAAAATATTCCTTCTATCATGCTTTTCTTTCTTATTGTTTGTTGTATGTTTCAGTAAACACCCTATATGTAACAGGTATGTAGATATGGGGCCTGAGATAATAGCAAAGAGGCCTAGATAGACCCGAAACAGTGTGGAGTTACTTGTGTTCCCATCTGGGGAATTGAATTTGAATATGGCTGGCTCCAAACTGAGGTGGTATTGTGAGCAAAATAACGATGGACTGTGATGCCGCACAGAGCAATTACTAATGACTGAGATTAATTCAAGCATTCCATCCTTAGCTTTTTCTATATTTTTTGGGGGATTTCTGTGGTAAAAGTGAATTTAGGAAAACATTTACTACAACACGTCTCTACAATAGGAAATAGATCTTTCTTCTGCGCAATTTGGACAGAAATAGCCAAGAAATTTTGATTAGATTCATGTAGTTACCATCATACCTTGCCCATTGTTTTTACTCTTTAAATGATCCTGCGCAACCTGCTGCGATGGGAAAAAATCTGAAAAAGAGATGAAGAAAAAAAACTCCCCTGCTTCTTGCACTTCCCGCCTGCCTGAGTACTGGAGAGAAATGTACCCAATTTATTATTTGAATCTCTAGCTCCAGAACTTTCATCAGTCCTTGTGGGAAAAGTCTCTTGATCATCCCGAAGGGCATATGTTCTTGCCATTAAAGCCTGATTGTCTCTGACAAATGTCTCTTCTGGGGATGAAGAGTGAGGAATGTCTTGGCACAAAGACAGTTGTAGTTTGTCTGGCTGATACAGGATTCTCAGGGAAGTTCAGGTGCATTGTCCTATTACTTAAATGTAATCTTCATTACCCCGATTGGGGATCCTCCCTGTCCCATTCCCAATTTGTGGGGGCAGAATCACCTCAAAAGTTAAGATGGGGACGAGTAAGATGGAGATGAGGGAATGTCTCCGTGCCTGAGGGAACCCGTCCTGGTATTCCCCTGTGAGATAACCCCGGCAGGGTATCCGCAAGGTGAAAGCCAGGCATCCCGCCGCGAGGGGCCGTTGTGGAGATTAAGCAAGCTATTGCCCAGAGTCGCAGAGTGTGAGCCCGTGAATTGAGTAGGCACCGGAGCGAGAATTGTCGAGTCCATGGACATTTTAGGACTCAAGACCCCGCCGAGCCGGGAATTGAACCCTGGTCCCGGGCTGACCTCTGCTTCCAGGTCTGCCTCCTCTAACCAGTGAGCCACACTTCTCCACACTCCACACTCCACACTCACTCCACAGTGAAGGTTTGTGGACCTGATAATTCCGGACCTGGTCACTCCGGCAAAGATGTAGGTGATTGAAGCGGTATGCCCTCTGGAAAACTCATAAGTGTACAATTATACATGGGTAAACACTATCACATTCCTGCATCTTTGAAAGGATGCAAAGCTGAGTCTGTCTGTTGTAGGGTTCAAATGTGTGATCCTCAGATCACTGCACATGTCAGGGGTGAATGAAACTTTTGTATTGCTTTCTGTCCCCAAATACGGTGAGGAATGTGGGCGGTAAATATTTTTAGAAATGCCACTTTGTACTCAACGGCACATCCAATGGTTGCAAAGCACTGAAATTGTTGTTACAATTTCATGAAAATTGATCCTTTTTGTGGTTGCTCCTCAGCCTGTGGGAAGCGCTGGATTTCAGAGCTGGTAACCTCCATTCTTCAAAGTGACTGTCTGCGCGCCGCTGTGTGACAAGGATGACATTTATCTAGCATATTCCCTATGGGAAACCCGTGAATTTGAAACACTTACTTCAAATTATCGCAGGGCTTGTGGTCCCATTCTGTCAAGACGACAAGTTCACGGACTGCTGCTGTAATGGTTTGAACCTCACTGTAACATATCGCCGCATTGGGAGCGCTCGCGTCAGTCTAGCCCTGGCGCCGCCGCTCATGCTAGGTTTCCGAAGGTCACACATTTACTCTGCAGTTTTGAGCATTTTTACCTTCACCAAATACTCTCCGTGTAGTCGTTACAGCAAAAGTCATCCTAAACAGGCGACAGAATTTTAAGCAGCGAAATTATAAAAGTCTTTTGAATGAGGGTAGCTGCAGGCTGTGCCTAAAAAAGAACGATGTTGATTGGTGGGAAGAGTTCACGGCACATCCGGTCCTAATGTCGAGGGCAGTCACAACCATTCTTCACAAAGTTCACCGTGAGGTGACGTGCTTATAATGAGATTCTTAAACTCACTGCAGGATTACTAACCCGTGACCTGAGATGAGGTTGGGAAATTGAGCAGCTGGCTCACCTCTTCCTCGCCCCACCACCCCCCCCTCCACCCTCCTCGCGCATGTATTCCTTTATATACCCATATCTCCCTCTCTCTCTTCCTCTCTCTCTCTCTCTCCCTTTTCTAATGTACAGCGTGCATCTCGTAAAACGTTTTCACTGACAAATTGTGTTCACCCTTGCAGAAATTAAGTAACGCTTTTTAAAGTACCATTCCATTTATTTTTCATTTCGCCTATGCTTTGTTTCGTAGGAGTGACTTATTTTACTATATTTCTTTTTTTGTTTGTTTATAGCTCAATTTCCCAGTCCTCATACTACGGCAGCCTCCGCTTGTCAGGAAACCGTGTGCCATTTTCTCTCAAATGGAAGACAAAAAGATACCAGGAAAAGTAATCTGCAGTTAAAGCCTAAAGTCTTACAAAATGTATCCAAAGAAAGGCCTCGTTCCTTAGTGGATCTTAAAGCCTACAAAGACACAAAAATCTTGGTTGCTAAGTTTTTGGAACATTCCAATTGTAACCTCCCTCCTGAAGTGCGGCATGTAGTAAACAGCATAAAATCTGTCATCAAATCTGATGAAAGACACATGGAGGAAGCCATCTTTAGTGCCAACATACTAGACCAGGTATTGTACATGTCTTATTATGTGTTTACTCTGATGCTTAGAAATTCGAAGCTCCCCTAACTGAATTGGGTGAAAGTTTTAGTACAATGTTTTGCGAACAGCAGCTATGCAATGCGTTGAGTGTCACTTTTGCCAAGTTTATTACATTTGTGAATGGGTCAGTGCTTATCTTGATAACATAACAGCGTCAAATGTATGATTACGTTTCTGTTATCTCGACATCTGGAGATGGTGATTTGCGTGGTCCCTTAGTGTATATTTACTAGCTTGGTGTATTCTTTCTCTATTATTTTTTGATATTCCTATAAACATAATATTTTGCAGCAAAATAGGTATTCTGGAGATACAACTGACCTACCAATTTCTTTGCATGTTGTGCGAAATGTGGAAGTACAATTTCTACAGTGGAAATCATAAAACCAGGGAGGTCAATGTAGGTCCAGCTAGGCCGGATATTTGTCAGATTTCCAGGATAACCACTAACTATAGAAAAATGAATTAGATTTAGATTGAGGCCCAGATATAAAATGTATTTGCATTTGCACTCACGCAGTGCAAAACATATGTATAGGATAGTCATGTTTGTAATTCTGACTACCTCAAGAAAGACCCCTGTTGAAGCAAAACGCGTTGGTCTTTGCAGGCCTGTGCATTTATATTTCTTGTACACACGTGGAGTGCCATCAACTTCTTTCAAAAAGGTTCTTTTAAAAATATTACTCAGTGGTTATTGTTAGAACCACACTTTCATAGGAAAATAATTATTTGGTTTCCTTATAAGTGTGCTATTTGTGATTTGGTGTAAATCCATTCAGAAGTTTTTGAGAAATGTAGCCCAAAAAACATTGTATATATCACTTCTCGGAGGATTCGCAGCGACAACAGATCTCAAAATAAGATTTGATAGGCTGCCACCACATCAACAAAAATATTGTGCCAGTCATCTTAGGACTCAGGAGTCAGTCTAAAACTCTGAAAAAAGGTAAAGAAAAGGCCCCATTTTATTTTTTAATGTGTTGCAAAATGGTGGAGCCTCAAAGCTATTGCAGGATTAAAAAATAAAAAGCGGACCTGTGCTTGAAAAAAAAATACTCCCCGAGTGGGTCAGGATTTGGGGGAGCAACTCATTTAGATATTTAGGGGATGGGTGTGCATGCCCCCTCTCCAGAGCCACTAGTAGGCATGTGGGACCCATCCATTGAGGCCATGGATATGTTAATGGGGAAGGGTAAAAGGCCCTCCGCCCTGAGTCTCTGCAAGATGGGGCATGTAAATGCCTGGGAAGGGGGGCCACATGCCACCCTCCTAAAATAAATAAATAAAGGAATTGCCTGCTTCTGCTGAAACCCTGACAATTTGTGTCTCGATAGACTACTGCCAATGGACGTGCAAAACATAGGGTTAGCTGCCTTTGCCATGCACGGTGTGGGATTGATGTTTTATGTAAAAACCCCTAAAAACTCACTGATAAAAACAATGGTTAAATTGACATTATAGTTAAGTATGGTAATAGCATCTTACTTTACATTAAAAAAATCTTAGAAATGTAAAGTTAAATAAATAACACCACTTCCATTCACAAGTTATAGTTATGGCAAATAGCTATAATTCAAACCCTAAAATAACTACAACTCGCACCCTGGCCGTGCACTGCTAATTACCCCATATATTATATCACTCATGACATGTTCTATGACATCATTGATAATATCATTCCAACTATTGCAATGTCATCATTGATGACAAAACAGTGCAGTTACCTTTTGGCACAAGTTATTGTTACTCTTACTAGTTAAAACATGTACAACACGTTTGCTTTTTGGGCAGTGCACCTTAAAAATAAAGAATTCCTTTTTAGGTGTTCACAAACTATGGTTTTGTACCGGTGAAATTAATTACTGTTATGTACTGTTGAAGTGTTTACATCTGTTTCATTGAAGAAGAGTGAGACTTCAGGCCAAAATGCCCTGGAAAGTGTGGAAATATTCATTACCGTAGTAGTTTTTGCATATCCACAAACATGAATGGCTAATTTCCACCCTGAAAACAGATAGCGATTTACCTGTCAGTGCTGGAGTACAAATAGGGAAAATATTTCAACATGGAATAAAATCTGCTAAAGTGCAATGGAACTAATGCTGCTAAAATGTGCACTACATGCACTTACATATGTAGAAATGCTGCTCATAAAAAATACATAATCTAGGTGTACTTCTGAAACTCTGTTACTGTAGCTCTTTCCAAGCATAAACCAGCAAACCACTGTGAATTACTCCCAAAAACTCAGAAATGTACTAAAAATATAGGATAATCTTAACAAAATATGCCTAGTTTGGTTTTATTAGTTTGGCCCATATGATTGTCCTAACTACTTTGCAGTCCTAACAAAGGCATACATGTATTAGAAACAGAAGTCAGTGTACCCTGCTAACTAAAATTAGCTCCTTGATGTTGTTGGAATTATAGATGGAAATGTTGGATAACCTGCAGCAAATTTTGTACATAATTAAACAATGTTTCACTCAGTCCCAGCTATGCCAATAGTTATCCTTTAAAAGAGAACACCACTAACGCTTCTTGCTTATCACAAGTCATGTTTCAATAATGGTAGCAATGTCGGTAGATGTGCCAGCTATTCATACCCGGACACTTAGGGGCGCCCTAAGAATGGGTGCACTTGGTTCCTTCTGACACATGCATAGATAAGGAGGGCAGATATGTGATGGTAAAGGAGAGAGTGGCAAACTTGTAAATAGTGTTGGGTAGCACCTAGACTTCTAACAGAGAAGAGTATGCGTTCTGTGCTGCAATTTAAGAGCGATTTGCTGGATGGCTTCACACCCAATGATGCTGGGTGGTGACTACAATTGGTTCATGGAAATGACCTGGACTGCTTTCACACCACACTGTCTATACTATGATTGAAAGAATTAGGAGAGCGCTGAACACCTTGCTGGTGAGCAGAACCATGATGACTGCATCATTTTTGAATTTTGATGCATGACTGACATTTCAGACTAGATTGAGAACTGTGTTTGATGAGGTCTGGATAGACACCATGCAACATTACCCACAGGGAAGGAGAACACCACTTCTGATGGATTACTGCATTAGAAGTCCTACAAGGTGGTAATCAGAGGTCATTAGGCCACTATATTAACTCGCTGGCTAGTGTCCGGAAACCATCTAATGTGAACATGTTAGATAAATCAATCCAGGAGATGGTGTTGATCAATAAATCCACACAGCCATAGCAACTCCACGTTAATAGCTCAGTCTGGGAACTCAGAGTGTAGTGCTTAAATCCTGAAAGCGTGACACCCTCATATGAATTTAAAAATCATGGAACTCTAACAGGGAATGGAATGGGAAAATTGGGATACTGGGCAATGGCTAACCACAGTGGGATTGGGAACGTCGCTGCAGGACACTTCTAGATCGCTAGAGACAGAAGCATATTTAACATTTAACAGCCCTACACAGAAGACTCCTTCCTTGCCTGGCAATGTCTCATAGTTGCACTGACACTCCATTTTGTACAGTTAGAGCCATATTTATGGAGATACGATGCTGCACAGCGGGATATCTTGCTGCGCTGCCCAAAGGGAAAAGGCAGGAATGCACTGTATTTATTTTACCAGCACTGGGGCACAATGTGCCGCCTAGCACCAAGGCAGGCAGGCACCGTGGTGCAGGGTCTTATCACGACAACAATACTGGGGGGTCTAAGGGATGTTTTACAGACCTGCAGGGTGAATATCCCCTATTCACATATATACTCTATACAGAACACCCTGGGTCTACACAGGAAGAGTGAGAGATAAGTGAGTCAGCCAAACGAAGCAAAAACTAGGGTACCAGTTTGTTGGAGTGGGAGCGAGATATCCTTATACCAAGACCCATCAATCACCCAAAGTGATGTCTCATCATCTGGGTTTAGGTACCATCCTATCAAGGAAAACCGATCTAGAAGTTTGATCGGAAAAACCTTGACTAGTAGGAAGGCTACAGGATGACTGGTTAACCCACAAAGTGCTTGCTCACATCTATAGACACACTTGAGAAGGTGAGAGGATCAAAAGAGTGTGAGTAAAGTGCAGCGCAAAATTAAAGTGGAAAAAAATAGTGTTCTAAAAATGACTAAGGAGTACTTATCGCAACTTTATTCATCAAGTCCCCTTGCCATTGTTAAAAAGCAGAATGCTGACGCTCAAGATATTCAAGACGTCAAACAAGGTGAAAGGTCGACATGTTTCTGCCCTCGCGAAGATCTAACTGTATCGGGGCATTCTTCAGGACCAGGCTATAAACAAATACAGCTGCTGCTACAAAAGTGTAAAGTATAATAGTGCAAAATTGTATTATAAAGTACATATACTCCACCGGTAATGTCCAACTTGAGTGATTTTACAGGTACATTAACCGGAACCTGTAATAGACAAGCATCATGTGTATGTCAAAAAATTGCTCCTCAACTGGACTCACTCTCAAACACACTGTACTAGCGCGAAGGAACGCTTATGCATTTCTTGTTGTGTGGTGATACTCATAACTGGTTTATCACTTACCCATAACAATTGGGTGTCGCCCTCACCTCTACCTGGCTCATTACTCAGGGAAGGGGGCCCCGCTCTACAATAAGGACAAAAAAACACAGTCAGTGATATGCCTGAATCACGACTACGAATGTCTTAATTTTACTAAAATCTCTCATGACTGGGGCCAATGATCAGTACAACACCACCGGTCTAATCCTCAAGGGGTACCTATCATTAAAAAGAATTAAATCTCTACTTATCAAAAGGATGGTATCCTCTCCATAGTGAAAACCATTTCTACACATTGAACATCTTGGAGTCCCATCTCCTCATTGAGGTATCCTGATGTTAAGTAAAAGTAGGTTAGCGGTATCTCAGAGAAGACTTCAAGGAAGACATTAAATGCAATCACTATTAAGCATTCTGTTCCCTGATAGTACTTTCAGTGCTCACCTCCTTTACCAATGAGTTTCTCGCCTTTGGGACTCACCTATCCGTCGGTACCCCGGGCCGTCAGGAGTAATGTCCGGAGGTACCGACGCTCATTACTAGAGTGGTTTTATGTCGACTGGCGGGCCCGCCAACGTTGCGGGGTCCTGTTACTGCAGGGCGTCCGCGGCTCAGCCTGCAATCGTACAAAAATCAACGCGCATGCGCGTGATTACAAAGACTACTCCAAAACTACTCAGCCTTCACCGCGCATGCGCGGTGCAGAGCACACTACGACGGACACGCTCAATAGGAGGAAAACGATATTTCTCTCAATGGGCATGTTCCACTCTGAGCCAGTGCTCTCCTTTTTTCATGTTTTTAAGAATCATATGTCTTTATCGGCCTCATCTCTTTATAAAGGTGTGAGTAGGCTCAAAAAGGGAAAGAGTATCTCTTAGTCACTACAAACACGCCCAAAACCGAGCTATTTATCATAAAGACACTCACTACTCTATAGCTAGAGTGGTTCCGACAGTGTGGATTCATTAATCAAATGCCCATGTTTTGTCACTTGCCAATATATCAAATCACAGGTGCTGGAAAAATAATAATAAGTGTCTAACCCTTACTAGACTAGCAGTCTATTGATCATGTAGTAGGCACTTATATACCCAAAAAGTTACTTTATGTGAATGCTATCACAATTCATATAGTTCAAGTATCGTATTTATATATCCAGGTACTTTGTTAGTTTTCTCGTGTGGAATGATGTTATGTTAGTCTAATGCCAGCCACGGAATCTCATCGTTAAGCCCGTCCACATCAGTATGCAAGCGGAACACCCAACGTTGTTCACGCTGTAAGAGGAATTTTTTGATATCCGTGATGTGAGTAGGAATAAATGGCTTCTCTAAAATCACCCAGTGTAATTCTGTATCAGAGTGTCCTGCCTCTACGTAATGATTGGTAAGTTTAGTGGCACTTCTTTTACACCGAATGGTACTGCGGTGTTCGGAAATTCTCACCTTGATCTTCCTAGATGTCATCCCTACATACCTCTTTTTGCAGGGACATGTGATGAGGTATATGACCCTCTCAGTGTTGCAGTTTGTGTGTTTGTTCAGGGTCCAGGGCCTAGTAGTGCCTATGTCTACCTCAGTTGTGTGACAAGTTAATGGACATACCGAACAGTTGCCACATGGGAAGTGACCTGTCACAGGCCGTAGGCCCCATATCCCTGGTTCTATGGGGTCAGATTTAGATTCGCGTGGTCTGGTATGTACCAATCGATCTTTGACATTCATGCTTCTCTTGAATGCAAAAAGCGGAGGGGGTAATGTCTTCCCTCCGATTTCCAGAATTTTCCAATGTTTCAGGATACTCTTCTTTAGGGCATTTGAATGTCCTGAAAATGTAGTTACACACGTCATCCTTTGTGTATCTGTTCCATCATCTGAAGTTGTTGCTCTGGGCTCCAGTAGCGCATCCCTGTTATTATTGGACGCTCTTTTTTAATGAAGTCTTGATTGTCTTTTTCGGGTACTGCCGTTCCCGCAGTTGCCCAGAAAGTGCAGCTGCGTGTTCCTTGTATTTTGCATTATCCGAACAGTTCCGCCTGACTCTCAAAAACTGTCCAAAGGGCAGATTTTCCCGAAGTGCCTGGGGATGATAACTCTGAAAGTGTAATAGGGAGTTCCTCGCCATCGGCTTCCTATACAGTTCAGTGTTTAGATGCCCATTCTGAGGATAGATGTTGACATCCAAAAATGGAAGATTATTCTTGGAGAATTCACAGGTGAAATTTAGAAATCTGTTCTGATGGTTCAGCCATTTGTGAAACTCATTTATGGTCTCAGCTGTTCCTCTCCAAATGACTAGAACGTCATCTATGTAACGTTTCCAGGTGACAATGTGGCCCAAAAATGGATTGGTGTTGCAAAGTACATGGGTCTGCTCAAATTGATGGACATACAGGTTCGCCAACGATGGGGCAAAAACACTGCCCATAGATGTACCGGACACTTGGAGAAACAGGTCTTTACCAAATTGGAAAAAGTTCTCTTTCATGGCTATAGAGGCACATGCCATGATAAAACTGACTGGAGTCATGCTGTCCAAGTCGGTCTGTAGCAGAAGTGTTTCAATCACAGAGAGAGTTTCATCCTGTGGTATACACGTATACAAGGACTCCACGTCAAAAGATACAAGGAAGTCTCGGTCTTCGTCATACGGCATAGTTGTTAGTGCACGTAACAGATCTTTGGTATCCTGTAAATACGTTGGCATCTGTTTCACGAGGGGTTTAAGGAAAAAGTCTACAAATGAGGACAGAGGTTCCAATAAGGAGCCAATCCCCGAGATTATCGGCCTGCCAGGAGGAGGTGTAACTCCTTTGTGTATCTTGGGTAAGATGTAGAAATACGGAACCACCGGGTATGTTCCCTGAGTAATGAGCCAGGTAGAGGTGAGGGCGACACCCAATTGTTATGGGTAAGTGATAAACCAGTTATGAGTATCACCACACAACAAGAAATGCATAAGCGTTCCTTCGCGCTAGTACAGTGTGTTTGAGAGTGAGTCCAGTTGAGGAGCAATTTTTTGACATACACATGATGCTTGTCTATTACAGGTTCCGGTTAATGTACCTGTAAAATCACTCAAGTTGGACATTACCGGTGGAGTATATGTACTTTATAATACAATTTTGCACTATTATACTTTACACTTTTGTAGCAGCAGCTGTATTTGTTTATAGCCTGGTCCTGAAGAATGCCCCGATACAGTTAGATCTTCGCGAGGGCAGAAACATGTCGACCTTTCACCTTGTTTGACGTCTTGAATATCTTGAGCGTCAGCATTCTGCTTTTTAACAATGGCAAGGGGACTTGATGAATAAAGTTGCGATAAGTACTCCTTAGTCATTTTTAGAACACTATTTTTTTCCACTTTAATTTTGCGCTGCACTTTACTCACACTCTTTTGATCCTCTCACCTTCTCAAGTGAGTCTATAGATGTGAGCAAGCACTTTGTGGGTTAACCAGTCATCCTGTAGCCTTCCTACTAGTCAAGGTTTTTCCGATCAAACTTCTAGATCGGTTTTCCTTGATAGGATGGTACCTAAACCCAGATGATGAGACATCACTTTGGGTGATTGATGGGTCTTGGTATAAGGATATCTCGCTCCCACTCCAACAAACTGGTACCCTAGTTTTTGCTTCGTTTGGCTGACTCACTTATCTCTCACTCTTCCTGTGTAGACCCAGGGTGTTCTGTATAGAGTATATATGTGAATAGGGGATATTCACCCTGCAGGTCTGTAAAACATCCCTTAGACCCCCCAGTATTGTTGTCGTGATAAGATTATGTGTGGCCATGGCCACGGGTCTCATTTTAAATAGTCCCGATCTTTCTTAAAAGTATTGGGCCGCTCCTTCTCTCTCTCTGGCTGGGACTTTTTGATACGGCGCGGCATCCGCTGTATTTTCCTATAAGTTCAGGTACATTCCAAGATCTGAGAACCTTTTCTTGCTCACAGTAGAAACACACCTTGGGTAGACACTATCCCGCCTACATTAGATCATGGCAGAGAGGGAAGGTTTAGCCTTTGATGATGCAGTAGCTTCGGACATACTAACTACACCCAGTATTATTGACAGCACTACTAACCAGAGTACAACGAACACCGATGACTGGAATAAAGTTCTTATTCTAAAACGCTCACACTCACGTACCCAGATACACGGTGCGATTATGACAGAGTATCTAAGGGCTGATTGTGCACCAACAGGCCTGATTGTTACAAATGCCCCAAGGTTATTCCTTGAAGATAAAGCTTTCTTGAAAGACTGGTCCCTAGTGGCATGGCGATGCACTAGGGACTGGCTGATTCTGATAATCACCACGGCAAAAAGGATAGCTGATAACATCCTTATAGAAATTCAAACTTTAGAGGCACAGATTAAATCAGTGATAGTAACTACAACTGTTTACAATAAACAAGCTAAGGAGAACGACAAAACCAGCAAAGAATTCAGGGACAACATCTTGGCCACAAAGATTACCAAGTTCAAGAAGGACCTGGCAAAATTCACAATGGAAAAAGTTTATCCATATACCAGTGCGAATTATGTTCCACCGGTGTACAACCAGCAAGGTAGGAAACCTGGGTCAAATTATTCTACCTCTGGGAGCGATGGGAACTCTACAGACTCTGACTCCTCTGTTAACAACCAAGGGAGGGGCTGGAATCGTAGACCTCGAGGTTCAAGAAGAGGAAACCAATTTCAACAACCGCCTCCACCACAATGGTGGCCACCTGGTCCGTATGATTTGGCTTATCCATCCTTTCCGGGACAAATCTATCCCTATCAACCATTTACCAACTACCCACAACAGCAGCATTTTTTAGGCCAGGGCCAACGCCGGTCCAGAGGCAGGAGACGACCAACACAGGCCAATGTACATTGGAGTCCTCCACCGTCCTCACGAACCAGGAGCAACCAACAGGAATCGGCTCCACCGGGACCGAGCACGGCACGAGTCTAATCGTAAATCTGAGCCACCGCGTCTTGACAACAGATGAGATCCAGGTCCTAGAGAAGGGGCTGGGTTTTGTGCCTACGCATAAAGGCGATGCATTTGAGACCAGACTAGAGCTGGCTGCCTTTTTTCGAAAAATAAGATTACGTGCCTTTTTCAAAAATGAGACGGCTAAGGATGATGATCAGATTAAGGACAAGAATACTGGTCTTCGTAAGAAGTCTACATTTAATCCGCCGCAGGGTCTCACTCCACCTGAGGTCCTAACCTTCGAAAAAGCAGTACTTAATGACACGGAACGGCTGTTTCATACAAACCATCAACAATATAATAATCTATCAAAACGTGAACACCTAGCACTATCAACTTTGGCCAATGACAAGTCAATTGTCATTAAACCCGCCGACAAAGGGGGAGCCACCGTGATCCTTGACACAGACACATACAACAACGAATGCAGGAGACAGTTGGAGAATGAGAAATTCTATCGCCCTTTGAAAATGGACCCTACCCATAGGCTCAGTGCCACTATCAAGAGAATGGTACAAGAAGCAAAAGAGGAGGATTGGATTACGGACCGGGAAGCAGCTTATCTGGTTACCACATACCCGGTGGTTCCGTATTTCTACATCTTACCCAAGATACACAAAGGAGTTACACCTCCTCCTGGCAGGCCGATAATCTCGGGGATTGGCTCCTTATTGGAACCTCTGTCCACATTTGTAGACTTTTTCCTTAAACCCCTCGTGAAACAGATGCCAACGTATTTACAGGATACCAAAGATCTGTTACGTGCACTAACAACTATGCCGTATGACGAAGACCGAGACTTCCTTGTATCTTTTGACGTGGAGTCCTTGTATACGTGTATACCACAGGATGAAACTCTCTCTGTGATTGAAACACTTCTGCTACAGACCGACTTGGACAGCATGACTCCAGTCAGTTTTATCATGGCATGTGCCTCTATAGCCATGAAAGAGAACTTTTTCCAATTTGGTAAAGACCTGTTTCTCCAAGTGTCCGGTACATCTATGGGCAGTGTTTTTGCCCCATCGTTGGCGAACCTGTATGTCCATCAATTTGAGCAGACCCATGTACTTTGCAACACCAATCAATTTTTGGGCCACATTGTCACCTGGAAACGTTACATAGATGACGTTCTAGTCATTTGGAGAGGAACAGCTGAGACCATAAATGAGTTTCACAAATGGCTGAACCATCAGAACAGATTTCTAAATTTCACCTGTGAATTCTCCAAGAATAATCTTCCATTTTTGGATGTCAACATCTATCCTCAGAATGGGCATCTAAACACTGAACTGTATAGGAAGCCGATGGCGAGGAACTCCCTATTACACTTTCAGAGTTATCATCCCCAGGCACTTCGGGAAAATCTGCCCTTTGGACAGTTTTTGAGAGTCAGGAACTGTTCGGATAATGCAAAATACAAGGAACACGCAGCTGCACTTTCTGGGCAACTGCGGGAACGGCAGTACCCGAAAAAGACAATCAAGACTTCATTAAAAAGAGCGTCCAATAATAACAGGGATGCGCTACTGGAGCCCAGAGCAACAACTTCAGATGATGGAACAGATACACAAAGGATGACGTGTGTAACTACCTTTTCAGGACATTCAAATGCCCTAAAGAAGAGTATCCTGAAACATTGGAAACTTCTGGAAATCGGAGGGAAGACATTACCCCCTCCGCTTTTTGCATTCAAGAGAAGCATGAATGTCAAAGATCGATTGGTACATACCAGACCACGCGAATCTAAATCGGACCCCATAGAACCAGGGATATGGGGCCTACGGCCTGTGACAGGTCACTTCCCATGTGGCAACTGTTCGGTATGTCCATTAACTTGTCACACAACTGAGGTAGACATAGGCACTACTAGGCCCTGGACCCTGAACAAACACACAAACTGCAACACTGAGAGGGTCATATACCTCATCACATGTCCCTGCAAAAAGAGGTATGTAGGGATGACATCTAGGAAGATCAAGGTGAGAATTTCCGAACACCGCAGTACCATTCGGTGTAAAAGAAGTGCCACTAAACTTACCAATCATTACGTAGAGGCAGGACACTCTGATACAGAATTACACTGGGTGATTTTAGAGAAGCCATTTATTCCTACTCACATCACGGATATCAAAAAATTCCTCTTACAGCGTGAACAACGTTGGGTGTTCCGCTTGCATACTGATGTGGACGGGCTTAACGATGAGATTCCGTGTCTGGCATTAAACTAACATTACATCATTCCACACGAGAAGAACTAACAAAGTACCTGGATATATAAATACGATACTTGAACTATATGAATTGTGATAGCATTCACATAAAGTAACTTTTTGGGTATATAAGTGCCTACTACATGATCAATAGACTGCTAGTCTAGTAAGGGTTAGACACTTATTATTATTTTTCCAGCACCTGTGATTTGATATATTGGCAAGTGACAAAACATGGGCATTTGATTAATGAATCCACACTGTCGGAACCACTCTAGCTATAGAGTAGTGAGTGTCTTTATGATAAATAGCTCGGTTTTGGGCGTGTTTGTAGTGACTAAGAGATACTCTTTCCCTTTTTGAGCCTACTCACACCTTTATAAAGAGATGAGGCCGATAAAGACATATGATTCTTAAAAACATGAAAAAAGGAGAGCACTGGCTCAGAGTGGAACATGCCCATTGAGAGAAATATCGTTTTCCTCCTATTGAGCGTGTCCGTCGTAGTGTGCTCTGCACCGCGCATGCGCGGTGAAGGCTGAGTAGTTTTGGAGTAGTCTTTGTAATCACGCGCATGTGCGTTGATTTTTGTACGATTGCAGGCTGAGCCGCGGACGCCCTGCAGTAACAGGACCCCGCAACGCTGGCGGGCCCGCCAGTCGACATAAAACCACTCTAGTAATGAGCGTCGGTACCTCCGGACATTACTCCTGACGGCCCGGGGTACCGACGGATAGGTGAGTCCCAAAGGCGAGAAACTCATTGGTAAAGGAGGTGAGCGCTGAAAGTACTATCAGGGAACAGAATGCTTAATAGTGATTGCATTTAATGTCTTCCTTGAAGTCTTCTCTGAGATACCGCTAACCTACTTTTACTTAACATCAGGATACCTCAATGAGGGGGTATGGGACTCCAAGATGTTCAATGTGTAGAAATGGTTTTCACTATGGAGAGGATACCATCCTTTTGATAAGTAGAGATTTAATTCTTTTTAATGATAGGTACCCCTTGAGGATTAGACCGGTGGTGTTGTACTGATCATTGGCCCCAGTCATGAGAGATTTTAGTAAAATTAAGACATTCGTAGTCGTGATTCAGGCATATCACTGACTGTGTTTTTTTGTCCTTATTGTAGAGCGGGGCCCCCTTCCCTGAGTAATGAGCCAGGTAGAGGTGAGGGCGACACCCAATTGTTATGGGTAAGTGATAAACCAGTTATGAGTATCACCACACAACAAGAAATGCATAAGCGTTCCTTCGCGCTAGTACAGTGTGTTTGAGAGTGAGTCCAGTTGAGGAGCAATTTTTTGACATACACATGATGCTTGTCTATTACAGGTTCCGGTTAATGTACCTGTAAAATCACTCAAGTTGGACATTACCGGTGGAGTATATGTACTTTATAATACAATTTTGCACTATTATACTTTACACTTTTGTAGCAGCAGCTGTATTTGTTTATAGCCTGGTCCTGAAGAATGCCCCGATACAGTTAGATCTTCGCGAGGGCAGAAACATGTCGACCTTTCACCTTGTTTGACGTCTTGAATATCTTGAGCGTCAGCATTCTGCTTTTTAACAATGGCAAGGGGACTTGATGAATAAAGTTGCGATAAGTACTCCTTAGTCATTTTTAGAACACTATTTTTTTCCACTTTAATTTTGCGCTGCACTTTACTCACACTCTTTTGATCCTCTCACCTTCTCAAGTGAGTCTATAGATGTGAGCAAGCACTTTGTGGGTTAACCAGTCATCCTGTAGCCTTCCTACTAGTCAAGGTTTTAACGATCAAACTTCTAGATCGGTTTTCCTTGATAGGATGGTACCTAAACCCAGATGATGAGACATCACTTTGGGTGATTGATGAGTCTTGGTATAAGGATATCTCGCTCCCACTCCAACAAACTGGTACCCTAGTTTTTGCTTCGTTTGGCTGACTCACTTATCTCTCACTCTTCCTGTGTAGACCCAGGGTGTTCTGTATAGAGTACCGTGGTGCAGGGTGCCTGCATTGCAAACAGGATTGTTTTTGTGCGGTTACATGCACTTTCCTGCACACACAAAATCGCTTGAGGCATTTTCCTCTTTCTATGTGTGCTGCACACATAGAATGAGGAAAAAACTAGGAGAAATAAAAATATCCCTCCCCATTACGCATCTCCTGGGAAGGTGTATCATTTAAAAAAACAAACATTTTATTGACTTATCAAGGTGCAAATCGAGCTGAAGCTCACGGTAAACTGTTGACACATCGGAAAAGGCCAAAGTGTCTGCATTAGCAAACACATAGGAACACCTGAATAACATGCAGGCTACACAACTTGAACAGAAACATGACACAGAACATTGAAAACCCCACAATACTAGATACATTTTCACATGTTCAAACCTCAACTCATTTGTAGAGCTCCCGAGTTGTTTAGGGATAGGCAGCTCATAAGGGGACCTTTCTATATTGGGTCTATGTCTGGCAGAGGCGGTAGTTCTATTCCTTGATAATTCACCCACCTATACCATATTTCCCTGTGTTTATGGGGGCACCCTTTCACCTGAAATACTGCAATCTCTAGCCCCATGCATGAATATAAAGCTTTCTTCCAGCCCCCAAGTGTTGGGGGAGATGTTTCCTTCCACTGCTGTGCGGTGTCCCTCTTAGCCAGAGTGAGTGCCAGGAAAAAAAAGCAAATGCTGTTTGCTTTTCCCGGAACTTCTGACCTATCTCCCTGTTCCCGTTCCCGGCAAAAGTAATTGAGAAGACCGCCAACAGACAACTGACCCACTTCCTGGAGGAGAACGTCCTGGACTCCGCCCAATCCGGCTTCCGCAGCAATCACAGCACCGAAAACGCCCTCATCGCAGCCACTGACGACATCAGAACCATACTGGACAATGGCGAGACTGCAGCCCCCATCCTCCTGGACCTCTCGGCCACCTTCGACACCGTCTGCCACAACATCCTGCGCACTTGCCTCCATGACGCAGGGATCCGAGACAAAGCCCTGGACTGGATCACCTCCTTCCTCACCGGCAGAATGCAGGTCCGAAGCCACCACAATCACCTGCGGTGAACTCAAGGTTCACCCTTTTCAATGTCTACATGGCACCGCTCGCTAACATCGTCCGAGCACACCACCTCAACATTGTCTCATACGCCGACGACACCCAGCTGATCCTCTCCCTCACCAAGGACCCGGCCACCCCCAAATCGAACCTCCACAAGGGAATGAAGGCCGTCGCAGAGTGGATGAAGACGAGCCGGCTGAAACTGAACTCGGACAAGATGGAGGTCCTCATCCTTGGCTCCACCCCCACCGCATGGGACGAATCCTGGCGGCCTGCCACGCTGGGTGCCGCCCCGACACCTACCAACCATGCATGCAAACTGGGAGTCATCCTGGACTTAACGCTTTCTATGACCCAGCAAGTCAACACGATCTCCTCCTCCTGCTTCAACACCCTCCCCATGCTCTGCAAGATCTTCAGATGGATCCCCACTGAAACCAGAAGAACGGTCACCCAAGCACTCGTCAGCAGCAGGCTGGACTACGGCAACACCCTTGTTGGACTTGGCCCTTTTCCTCAAAATTTTTCGCTTTCACCCCCCCCCCCCAATATTTATGGATGTTTCCCCCATGGTATTAAAGCTGTATAGGCCATGTGAGGTGTGAGGCTCCATGTTAATGTGATAATGTGATGTAATGGTGTGCACTTATTTTCCCCCCATTGTGTAAAATGTACCCTGATGGAATGCTGCATTTAAAATGGATTCCATGGCTGTGCGTTGTGCCACCTGACTGCAGTAGGTTAGCGGTCTAGATGTTAGGTACCCAGCCATCCCTGCTTTTGGAGGGAAAGCCTGGCACCCAGGGTGCTCTACTCCTCCCCCTGAGCCAGTTTAAACCAGTCCCCCAGAGAATTCCAGAAGCTGCTGGCACTGTCTGGTAGGTGGGGTGAGGGGATATAAATAAGGGGATGTGCCACCATGTGCTGAGACAGAGCTGGGACAGGAACGTGAGGGGACCGGCTGCCAGGGGATACCGCCACTTGAGCCTGTGTGCTGGACCCTGCACCCATCCATCACCCCTCTACTGTCCCCAGGCTAGTGGAAGCCCCACTTCAGGAGTTCAGGCTGCTGTTCAGGAAGAGGGCCACGCTGCAGTGGAGGATGGTGTCAGTGTATCGCCCTGTTTTTATGAAGTCCCCACTGACTGTTGACCTGGCCCAGTAGTGCCTGCTGCTCTGTCCCCCGGCCCCCTGAAGGAGGAGGGCCCTCCTAGGTCCCTGAAGCTGCGGGACCCTGCGCAACGCAAGCGCTGCGCCTAGAAGCGCCTGGAAGTAGAGGAGAGCCCCATATTGGGGATGGACCGAACCCCCCCCCAGGAGGTGAGAAGCGGTACCCTGGGGCTGGCTGTTGGGACTATCTAACCTCTAAGCACTAGCACTCCCAAGCGCTGCACAGCAGGAAGAGGCTGCTGCCATGCCCCTTTGAAGCGCTGTATATTGGACTCACAGCCGCAGCCCGGTTGTCTAGAGCTGTGCTGCATGGAAGAGCTGTGGGGCCCCAGAGAACTGTTATTGGGGAGCGCTGTGTAGCCGACAAGGAACTGTCGGTTGGAAAAGCGCTGCGGGTGCCTACCCCGCGTTTTTTGCGCTCTTGGACCCAGTAGTGCTGTTGCGGGTGCCTACCCCGCCTGATGAATGGTTTATAAGCAGGTGCCTACCCCGCGTGTGGGTTACTCAGGATCACCGCCGCCGCCGGGGGTCGCCAGAAGAGAGTGAGGAATAGTGTGCCTACCCCGTGTCATGGCGGCGCTTGTGCGCTGAGTGAAGAAAGAGGGAGCCCACCCCTCATTGCCGCCTGAACTCACCGCCGCGGCCCAGGGATCTGCATACAGGCGCCGTGGCCCTGAGGAGTGCTTGGGATACTGCGACGGGAGCCCACTCCGCATCGGAGAGTTGCGCAGGATCACCGCAGCGGCCCGCGAGGAGCCAGAGTCCCGAGCGGGCTTCCACGTGACGTAAGGGAAGCCGCGCTGGAATTGGTGCTGGTGGGAGCATCCCCCAGAAGGCCAGCCCCACCGCGGAGGAAGCAGGAAGTAGCCGACCTAAGCCCCGGGTCCCAGGAGGGAGCCCGGGTGAAGAGGGTAGGAGCGGTGGCATTGGCGGGCTCTCGTGAGGTGAGGAGAGCCACGCTGGTGTGGCTGCGGTGGTCGGAAGCCGTGGAAGAGAGCTGCCTGACGTCTGCAGGGCTCCAGGTGGTGAGTGAGCCCTGCAGCGAATATCGAGCCCCCTTTTGAGAAGAGGAGCGGGCAGAGACTTCCGGGGCACATTGTCGGTGCCCTCCCTGCCCACAAGGATGCCAGGAGCCACCCCGCCGGTCCGGACACCCTAGGAGAGTCCCGGTGAGTGGGGGCTCAACTGAGTGTTGTGGGTTGGGGCGTGTCGGGGCACAGGGTCGGTGCCCACCCCCGGGAACAGCGTGCCTCTACAGGTGCCCCCTTCTGGCAGCGGGCACCTGCAACGTTGGGCCCAGTGGAGTCAGGGGCCCCTGCAGACTGGGCCAGTTAGAGAGGCCCATTACCCCCGTGACTGTGGGAGGACGTTTACCCCTGCCCTAGGCCCCTCTGCTAGGAGGGTGATGTCTAGCCTAACGTTGTGTTTAAAAGTGTTGACCATGTGTTTGGTTCTCAGGAAGCTACCCTAGGTTCACCTGGTATGCCCTGCTACTGTGATTAGACCCCCATGTTCCGCTGCCTGGCACGCCATTGTTCTTTTCTTTTTGGCAGGAGATGCTAATGACCTGCATGCTGTGCCTTATGCATGGCGAAAGTGGCCTATGTCAGTGGGGTTATGCGGGCGATTTCTGCCTGGGGTATGCCCAAAGCCATGCTGCGTTATGCCTACTGTGTTATGCCAGGCACCGATGTTGATGAATCCCCTCAGGTGCCCCCGGAAGAGTGACAGCCTGATGTTCTATGAAATTTCTTTGTGCTGAGGTGTTTCCTGGCCCATGATGCCTACATAGGCCTAATGTTAATATTGCGTGCCTATTGTTCTATTTAACAGGAGGTGCTAATGCAAGTCTTGCTGTGTTTATGCCTAATGTTTCATTTTTATGCTTAAAGCCAACTGCTAAGGTTCTGCCAAGGATTAATGCCTGCGTTTTCCCTGCAATACTGACCCTGACGTTTCATGTCAATTGATAACGTTCTTTTTATTTCAGCCCTGGAAACTAATGGACTTACCCTTTTTCTTGCTTTGTTCATTTTCCCTGTAAATAATCGCCCTTGCATACATTGCCCTGGCACCTGTTGGCGCCCCATTGTGATTACTGTGTCTTACTTTTGCAGGTTGGAGACAATACATGAGTTATTCTTTTATATCCAAACCGGTGTCGTGTCTCTTTTGTGGTGTGTCGTCTGTGGGTACTGCGTTGATGCTTCACACATGTCCTCAGAAGTTTGGCCTGCCCGCTCCTTGAACTTAACAACAAGCTGGCGGATGTGAAATTCGGCTTCCGCCCGGACAGACAGAGACTGCTCTGGTGACTGTGATGGACGATCTTCGTCAACTGGCAGGCAGGGGACAATCAGTGATTCTTATTCTGCTCGACCTGTCTGCCGCTTTTGACACGGTGAACCAAACATTTTGCTGACCCGTCTAGAGGAGGTGGGAAAAGTGGGGACTGCTCTGGACTGGTTTCGCTCTTACTTTTCTGGCAGGTGTCAAGCAGTGGCTCTTCCTCCATTTCAATCTGCATTCTCCAATATCTGGCATGGTGTTCCTCAAGGGTCTGCCATCAGCCCAATTTTGTTCAACGTCTATCTGAGTCCACTGATTAATATAATCCGGGCTCACAATGAAAAATTGGTGAACTATGCTGATGACACCCAGATTATTGTGTCCCTTGATGGAACTCAAGCAAATGCCTTGGAGGACTTTCACGCCTGTATGCATGACACTGCACAGTGGCTTTGTCACAACTCACTTCAATTTAATTCGGATAAAACCTAAATTCTACACTGTACAGTGGGGAAGGCTTCTCGGCCTCTCCCTCATAATTTCTGGCCCATTACTACTTCCTCTCCTCTAGTTTCGACTAAAACAGCGCGCAATTTAGGAGTAATGTTCTGTGACATTTGTCACTGGAGATACAAGTGAATAAAACAGTGGGGTGCTGCTTTGGTCTGATTAGAGCACTGAGAAAGATTTTTCCAAATTCGGCCAGAGCCCCAATAGTGCAAGGTGCTATTCTAAGCAGACTTGACTTATTTTTTTTGTGTCCTCATTTGCCTGACCCTCGTTCCAAAGCAATCGCCAACCACCTTATGTGTCCTTAGCCAAAGAAAGTGACCGTGGTCCTCTCCCACAGTCGGACACAGGTACCAGAATGGCGGGAGACGAATGCTAGGAAAGTCTCAAGGGGGGAAAGATAGGGTGGAATACAGACCCACAACTACTCCATCAAGGCATTTTTCAGCCTGTCGAACCATATGCATTGTCGGTGAAACCATCAAAAGGTCCGTGGAGTGTATTAGGCATAATCATTGGACCCGGGGGAAAAAAAAAACCTGGAGATCCTAATGAAAATCCTAACTCCATTGAATCAAATAATTCCAGAAGGAAAGGTTGCGTTTGCTGCAGGATCTTGCCAAATCCGCCTGTGATGTGTCGTATAATGACGTTAGCCATCCTGCATGTGATGGTGCCTTGGATTCGACCCAAAATTTGCAAATTGGACCCTTTTCCTGATCATATCCCGGGACCAGCTTACAAGCTGTAGATATTTAAATCTGGATAGAGCCGGACCTACCCTGTCATAAAGCTCATCCCATTCTACCAATGCCCCTCCTGCTAACAGCTCGCCCCATCTTATAATGCCTGCATCCTTCACGGGTACTGCAAGACTGTCCTTAAGACAGGGAGGGAGCCCAGGGGAGTCCCAAATAGGGGCAAAGTTCGAAAAGTAGGCCAACCCTATTCTTGATTTTATCTGAACCCAAGCTCTTGCCAATGATTGTAGAATCTTTAACCTAACCTTTTTGAAGAACTTCTGGTCCCCAAACTTAAATAGAAATCCATCAATTGGCATATCCGCCCCAATTAACATGGCCTTAAACATTAACCCATTAGATGAACTTGATGGAGTTTTCAGCAACATCCTAGAATGTGACAACTGGAACGCCCATGTGTAATATTGTAAGTCTGGTAAGGCAAGCCCACCCTTTTCCCTCCTCCTTCTCAGTTTCTTCCAGGCCAACCTGGTTGCCTTATAATTCCAGACAAAAGAATTGATTTCGCGTTGATATTTTTCAAGTTGTTTACAATCAAAAGCGAGTGGGATGGTATTAAAAATAAAAGTGAATTTGGGAAGAAGGGACATTTTTATTAAGTTTATCCTCCCTACTATAGTTAATTGGAGAAAGGTCCAAGATTTTAATAGCTTCCGGCACTCTATAAAGACTAGATCTAAATTAGTCTGTGCAATATTGCCAATTTCCTGAGTCATCCGTAATCCCAAATAGCGCATAGCAGGGGTCACTGCGAGCTGTGTATTAGCGATGTTCCAGGTCATTATCTCGGTTTTCCCCGCGTTGATTTCGTACCCCGAGATCCGCCCAAATTCCTCTGCCCTTTTGACAATTATGGGAAAAGATTGAACGGGATCAGTTGTGTAAATGAGGATGTCATCTGCGTAGAGGCCTACCCGCTTTACCCATCCTCTAAACTCAAAAGAAGGGATGTTGTGCTCTTCTCTCAAGATTTGCGCAAAAGGCTCGATATACAAGTTAAATAGGAGGGGGGAAAGCGGGCAGCCCTGCCTAGTATCCCTCGTGATTTTAAAGGGCTGTGTCAGGGCGCCGTTGGTAACCAACAGTCTAGCCCTGGGGGCCCTATACAGGAGGTCAATCACTCGACAGAAGTTGGCCCAAGATGGAATTTTCTCATTACCGCAGCCAGATAGGGCCAATTTACCCTATCGAATGCTTTGGTGGCATCCAAAGTGAGAGTGGCCAGGGGCAGAGAAAAGGTGGAGGCGATCTCAATAGCGCCCACCAGGTCATGGGTGAGATCTGCCACCTGACGCCCCCTTATGAATCCCTTCTGGTCTTGGTGGATAAGTGAGCCGATCTCGCTCCCCAACCGAGCCGACAGTATTGCTGCGAAGATCTTATAATCACTGTTGAGGAGCGAAATTGGCCGATAGGACCCGCAATCAGTCGGGTCCTTGCCAGGTTTGGGGATCAGGACAATGGTGGCTTCACTCCACGACTCTGGTGGTATCTCGCCATTCAAAAAGATGCCGTTAAAAAGGGCAGTCAATGTTGGAACTATAGCTCCACTTAATACACGATACAACTCCCCAGGTAAACCATCAGGACCGGCTGCCTTCCCTCGCTTTAGATTTTCGATAGCTCTACTAACTTCAGCCTCTGATATCTCCCCCTCCAGATGTTTACTCTGTGCTGTTGATAAGGATGGCAAGAGGACTTTGTTTAGCCAAGACTCTCTGGCCGTGGGGTCGTGTATGATCTCCTCCTTATATATGGTCTGGAAGAACTCCTGGAATGCATTCCCGATTTCCAAATCGGAGGTCCTGGATGTAGCTTCCCCTTCCAATTTAATTTCCCTAATGTATTTGTTTGCTTGATCTGACTTTATTTTCCGGTCCAGAACCTTGCCTGCAGCTTCACCATACTCGAAATGGGAGATCTTACTTGTCTCCCATCGCTTGGCGACCCTCTCCTGTAATATGCTTTCGAGATGTTTTTTAAGCTCCGCCTGCTTTTCTTGGTCCTCAGTAGATCCGATAGTGGGACCACACTTCTGGTCCAAGAGAAGCAATTCCTGCTCTAGATTTTTAATTGCCTCTCTATATACCTTCCCTCTGTATGAGGCTCTGTTGGTTATATATCCTCTTAAGTAGGCTTTAAATGCCTCCCACACAGTAACTATGGAAGCAGAATTTAGATTGATTTCCAAAAAAGAAGTGGACTCAGCTACCAGAAAGCTTGTCTCCTCTTCTTCTAGCAAAATTGTCCGGTCGAAGGGCCAAGAGTTGTGTCTGATCTGCTGACCCTGTTCTAAAGAGAAAAGGATGGCTCAGTGGACGGACAGGTGGGAGGGAAGGTATACCAACTCCTTTAATGCATCTTTAAGATTATAACTGAAAAGTGCATAGTCGATTCTCGACTTGTGTTTATATTTCAAGTTCTGAAAGGAGACACCCAGTTTACTACCCGCCCTCTCCCTCCATAGATCCGCTAAACCCAAAATTGTCATTATCGCTATCAGGGTTTGCCTTGATTTAGATGGTGTCAATGCTCTGGAGTTAGGGGACTTGTCGAGCTTGGGGTTTAGAACTATATTAAAATCTCCAACCCAGATAACCGGTTCTTGAGATGTAACTAGATGGTTCTGGATCTTATTCGAGTATGATGGATCATCTTGATTCGGGCCATAGTAGCCCACTAGAGTATAGGCCCAGCCATCAGCCATAATTTTTGTCAAGAGCCATCTTCCACTGAGATCTTCCATGTGCTCCAAGATCTGAACCTTGGCCTGCTTTTTAAAAATAATTAGGATCCCTCTTATACTGGCATTGTGGTCGGTACATAAGAACTTGTCCACCCACTTCTGCCTTTTCAGCATGTCGGATACCTCCTTTTTGAGTAGGTGTGTCTCCTGGATGGCAATAACCTGCGCGGGGGAGTTTCTCAAATATTGTAGAATTCTATGTCTCCTACTCCTCACACGCAGGCCATTGACGCTCCAGGATAAGACCTGCAACAAGGTCATATCGTATTCTTGCCCCCTCCCACCTACCCACCTGGAAGACCAAGGGCCCTTAAATAAACCTGCTGACATCTCTTGGCCTGAAAATAATCACTAATAGGACACTTCGGAAATTTAATGGACATGACATTTATAACGAGAACAGAGTTAAGAGGACAATTTATCTTTTTACCCCTTCCCCCCATCCCCCGCCACATCCCTCCTCCCCTGGAAAACCCTCCCTTACTTACACTGGCCAGATAGATAGCCAGGTTTGCGTCTTCAGACCGACCTCCCCCTCCCCCAGCGCTTAACCTTAAATCAGAATGCCAGCTGAAAGAACCATACAGGACTAACTGGCACCTAAAAATGAAAACATGAAAGTGAAGGGATGTGGAGGGAGAGGAAGTCCGATCTCCCCTTATCTGCAAGGTTTTGGTTTCATAATGTGTTTGTACTTACTCCCCCCGTTAAAGATTTTTTCTGTTCTTTTATCCTCTCTTTTTGTTTTTTTAATGGTTTTTTTCCTCCCTTTTCTTTTTCTTTTTTTTTCTTTTTAATTTCGTATCACTCCCCATAATTATTATTTTTTTCCTTTTCCACCTATTTGGTTATGTATTATGAAAAAAAAATTCCGATAGAGTCTATATAGTAAATAGTTCCCAAGAACTAGTCTGAGTTTCTATCTTATTTCTGACATGCCCATCTATATCACCGTATCACCGTATCAAACTAGGGGCAAAAAAACTATCAGACTTTCCCCCGCGAATGCGTGCTAATAGACTCTATTAAGTCATCGGCCTCAAGAGGGGATCAAACGTTGTGCATTTTATTATTATACATCACCCTCAAGAAGGCGGGGAACCGCATCTGTACTGTTGCCCCCACAGCTCTGAACTTTTCCATTTTCTGGCCAAGCTCCCACTGCCGATCCAAAGTGGATTTCGATAAGTCGGACCGAACTTCAAAAGAGAAGTCTGGGGCCTTTAGTGACTTTGCCTTCAATGCAAGGTTCAGGACTATTTCCTGTAAGGCTTATGTAAGGAAATTGACCAGGATCTTTCTCGGTTTCACCCTCCCGGGGTTGAGGCGGAAGGGATCCCTGTTTATCCTCTGAATGTCCCTCTCTAGAGCTTCTGTTGTTTCATCAAGGTTCAGGGCATTCTTTAGTAGTGACACCACAAATGCCTTAACGTCTCCCCCCTCCTTCCCCTCTGGGATCTTCAAAAGTCGGAGATTGTTCCTTCTTGAGTAATTTTCCAAAGACTCAACCCTTTCTTTCATCGTGTCCCCCTCTCTCCTTAAGCATTGAATCTTGGTCTCCGCTGATTCCAAACTTGCTTTTAGGGCCCCCACTGAGCCCTCCAAGGTCTCTGTTCTTTCGTAGAGGCCATCTACCTTCTTCTCAAGGGTCTCACATGCCACCCTGATCTCCTTCTGGTTCTTTTTTGAGTCCCTAAAACCGCTCCTTATCTCCTCCGTCCACTGACAGTCACTAAAACTGGGGAAATATCCAATACCTGGGGCAGCGCCTTGAAGTAGGAACGCAGAGAGGGTGTGATACGGGTTACACTGCTTAGAAGACCCTTGTTATTTCCTTTACCCCCATTCTGGGAACTGGAACTAGCTTTGGAGCGCTTGGTCCCTCCTCTTATTTTGGATCTCTGGGTCACCCCCGCTTTATCCCAGACTCTGTCAACCTCAACCCCTCCCTCGCACGCCTCCACAGAGTCAACCTCAACCTCAGCCTCAGCCTCAGTCGCCACTTCACTTTCTTTCTTTCTGAAGAGAGGTGCTCTTCAGATCTTCCTTCCCACCTACCTCTCCTTGACTCTCCGTGGTAGTATTAATTCTGGGACCCTTACCCGGCCTCCTACTTGTTGCTCCCCGCGTTCCAGTTGAGCCCTTGTTGGGTTTCTTGGGACAGACAGACTCAGCTCCCTTTGCGCCTCCAACCCGCACCCCCACCTTACTTCTGCTTTCAGCTGTTTCACTGCAGGGTAATGCGGGGAGTCCGCGGGCTGCCCCTGCTGTCTCCCTCTCCTTCTTCGCTGCTCCTCCCTCGATGCCTCCCTCGAACTCCTTGGGACGGAAGGTAACAAACGCTGGGTGGATCGTCGCCTCCCCTCCTCCACTCTCTCCGCGTACACTGCCTCTGAAGACCCTGCAAGCCGCTGCCCTGCGGCCACACCACAGCTCCACGGCTGCCTGCTTCCACCACGGGAGAGAGGCGGGGGGAGGGGTCCCAAGCCTCCAACGCACATCGGCACCAGGGCAATGCAAGCCCGGACCAGTATCCAGAACCGAAAAAAAGCAAAGAAAGCACAACTGTAGAGATCCGGGGGATCAGGACTTCACTTCCCTCCTTCTACCGTAGTGAGCACAGCTCCGGCATCAGAACCGAAGCGGGGCCGGGAGAGGTCTGCCTCAGATGCGCACACCGCCCCTAACTAGCGGCCGCCATGTTTTCCGATTTCCACAGTGAGCAGACTTGACTACTGTAACGCCCTACTGTTGGAGTCACCTAAGTATCTGAGTCAACGATTGCAGCGTGTCCAGAATATGGCGGCCAAATTAGTCCTGTCCAGACCACAAGACTCTTCTGCATCATCATGCTTAGCTAACATACTCTGGCTTCCAGTGCAGCAAAAAATACATTTCAAGTCTTTATGACTAGTATTTAGGGCCTTGCATGGACTTGGCCCTAAACGCTTACAGAGGAAACTGGTCTGGTATACCCCCATCCGGAGCCTCCATTGTGAGTGATAGTACATCGCCCACCCGGGTCTAGCCAGTGCTTGATATGGACAAAGGGAACCCTGCGGTGTATGAGTATAGCCATGCCCCAGGAGCCCCTCGTAAGCCCAGAGTGATAAACCGTCTGATATCCAATTCTGCCCAGACAGAGACCTTTATTACCAAGTAGTTATGTCTCCTGGTCGATGGCCTCTTGATCTGCACTGCAATGCTGGCTACGTAATGGCCTATGAACCCAGGGCTGGTGTATACCTAAGTAGCTTGCAATATCCTGGTAGGGCAGATCTCGGATCGAGGTTCTGGCGAGTAGGGTCCTCTTAGGAAGGCCAGCTTGGCTGGTCATCTTGGGCTGCAGAGGCGGCCGAGCTAGGCTTGGTACGACTTGCGGCCTGGGGTGGTCGGATTCCGTGAGGCCCAGCCCAGGTGGTGACGGGGAGGAGGCGATTGCAGCACATCCGCAGCAAATACTGGCATCCGGATAAGCACGCGACTTGCAGGGACCCAGAGGCCATCGGACACCCTGGCACTATGGAGAAAGACAAACAGGGCGGCACGAGTTCAAAACGAAGTTTGTTGGACCAATACACGGCGCCCCCAGGTGGAGCCCCCGGAGTGGAAGCCAGTTCATTCAGTTTTCTTATTGATTTCCATCCATCCCCCGGTATCTGAATTCAGGTACATCCCACATTCCCCTTGTTTTACGGATGTCCCCGTCCTTAGGAAGGCGGGACCTTCATACAAGTCGTTCACCGAAACACGAGTCGGCACTATATATGAAATCTCACGAGGACCATATGATATTTATCATCTCATCTGTTTATTTGTATTTTTTTATTTTGTACATTAATTGGATGATATTCTGTATAAGAAAACAAAGTTTCTTTACTTACAAAAACAGTCTGATTTATATAACTACTGTTTATGACTGCTCTGCGGTATTACGGAGCGACACATATAACCTGATATGAGCACCTGTTTATTACACTGTTTTCCGCACACCCCCAAAATGAAAGTAATGAGTACATTTCTAGACCTAGGCTTGTTGCTGGCTAAGGGAGAGATTGTGGCGCATTGGAAGTCAAGGCAAGGGCCAAGTACTAGAAGGTGGAAAGCAGAACTGCTCAAATGGGCGAGGAGTGAAAGTACAGTTTGACTGCAGCAGGCTCTATGGGCTAATAATGAGAAAGCGCTGGAGGCAGCAAGGGCACTCTGATGTAAACTCGACCCTGGAGGCCCAGGCAGGAACACCACGATTCACCAGAGCAGTAGGGAAATCTGAGGCATAACTTAGTTGTGCAGTCGTGGAATTGGAATGATTGGTGGTTAGGATGTACTGTCCCCCTGTAATTATGTTATGTAGGCTAGACAGCTAAGTGGTTCTCACATTTATGAGCGACGAGTAGTTAGGGCACACCGTTGGCAGTGGGGGGTGGGGAGGGATTCAGGTGTGGGTTGACCTATTATTTATTATATTATTCAGTTGACATGGCATTATTGATACATGATTAATAGAGGGACCTGGACATTTATACGATTGCAAAATGTTCTTGCGCAAGTAGCGGGAGGGTGATAACCTATAAGCACTTGGCATATAAAATTGCCTGATTGTGTTAACGAGAGCCCTGTGATAACTAATCAACGATGTAATATGGATGCTGTGCACTTAACCTAAAATTATTGGCGACTTGTTAGTGCCTACTTGATTCATACTGGTAGAGACCTTTTTGTAGCATTAATTTAATTTCCAGTCTACAGCTGACTCTCAGCCTATGGAGTTTCACTCTGGGCACATTTCCCAGCTCCGGTGTCAGCGCAGCTCACTGGGCCAGAGGGAGCAGTCAGGTCTGCTCCTGAGCCTGTGCACTCTGCTTATGGCCGGGAGGACACGCTACTTGCGCCCGTCTCCCGGGCCGCTCCCGCTAGGGCCTCAGGTGACCCCTGGCCGCTCTTGCCGGTTACGCCACTGCCACTGCTCACCTCTATGTCCAGGCGTCTATAATTCGTGAGCAGCCCGCCTACTTCAGCCGACCGGCCACCGTGACCGCAACACGCCAGCAGGCTCATGTCCCGTATCACCGCCGCTCATTCCCATTCCAGTCCATGGCCGATCCTGGGCTGGGTCTCACTGCCTTCAGTTTTTGTCGCTGCCAAACGCTGGTGGATAGTCTTTTGTTCCATTAAAAGGCAGGATTATGTCAGATTTTTACATTTTACTGTGTGGACGAGCGGAGCCCGTCCGCCTTGTCAGCCATCATAGCCATTCCCGAAGGCGTAGCATTTTGACACATTCCCAGGTCTACTAGGAATTGTAAATCTGGGAATGCGCCAAATCCATGGAACACCCACACAACACCCATGGAAACGCCTCCCTTGGGCAGAGTAACTCTGAATTTTATCAAGCCACAAAGGGCCTCACCAGGGGGCCTTGCGTGGCTGGATGAATTGCATATTATTAGTTATGTTGATTTTGTACCATATTCTGTGGTACAGAAGCGACGCAACCCCTTGATAAATACGGCCCTTAGTTCACTCAAAACTGCATCCAACACCTTTGATATTTTTTCCCTCCCATGGTTCTCCTATCTCCTTAAGGCCCGATTATGAGTGAGTCAGAATTGCGAGTTTGTAGGTATTTAACGCATCTGATAGTTATGGAATGCGTTAAATAACTCAATCTTTGTTCAATTTCGGCAGGTGAAACCTGACAAATTTTAACAGGGGAAACGCATGCAGAATTTACTGTATCAGGCGGATTTTGTCTCATTGAAATACCAAAATATGCATGTTATTCCCCAATAACTCTTAATAGGCGTTATTTATCGCACCAGATAAATAAGATAGCCATGGTATTGTTATTCGTCAGGTGCAATAAATTGCCCCTAAACTGGTAATCAGGCCCTTCTGCAGACTTCCATGTTTGATTTTGGAGCTTTGGGTTTTAGACCATCTGCTGCTGATCTTTGGTCACCAATGCCTGGGCATCCTGGGGAGAAACAATGGAATTCAGATGGACCTCTGCTCTCATGATTGCACCATCTGCCCGAAATTCGAGTAAGCTTGCCAATTTTATGAGGTTGTTTATAAAAGAACACCCATAAAGAGGGTCTGTACACTGATCTCTGCATCTTTCTCACACTCATTTAGCTCACTCCCTCCTCTCTCTAGTAGTGGGTAACTAGAACTCTTTGCTAGGAGATGCTATTCCACCTCCGGCTTTGCTGTTCCCAACCTGAGACAGCAGGCAATCCTATGTTTTCTCTCTCCCTTCCCTGTTGTTGCTGTTCTACACTAGTGAGGCATTTGATTAGTCAGTATCTCCAAAGAGAGTCAGGAGAAGCCCAGACTTTCAATGGATCTATTTCTTTGGTCGAAGCTAGAAAATCCCATCCTGTCACAAATGCTATAATGCCTAAATCCTCAAAATGTTTGTGCTATAATGAATACTTGTTGACGACTCACTCTGAGGGACTCTTACTTGCATTGCTAACAAAACCTGAACAAAGGGCCTGACCAATAGCGCAAATAAGTGGTGGGGCGAGAAATGCTACTTACCAAGCCTGTAATTAATGACATATTTTTAATGATACATTTATAAGTAACTAAACTGAACATGACAAGTCAGTGGACACATTGATGCAGGTGGGACATAGAGGCTTTTTCAAGCAAGATGGTTTTAATATGTGTGCCACCCATTTGGGGAAGATTATTAGGGCATTGCCTTCTGCAAGCCCAGAGCCTTACATGGCCTACCTGAGGATCATTACCTAGCCTACTCTGACATCAATCAATCAATTAATCAGGGGGTTTATTAAGTGCGCTACTCACCTGTGAGGGTCTCAAGGCGCTGACATATATGCCCATGACTAGTATAAAAATACTCTGCCACATTTGTGAAGGGCTGCCTCAATGATGCAACATGAGAGGCTTTGCTTCTTTTCATCTGCACAGACAGCTCCTCTTATAGACCGGTTCACATGCTGAATTCAGATTCCAAAATTGAAATTATGCTTTTAGCTAAGAGATCATGGGTAAGATATTCGAACACATTTACTGGTCATAACCCCTGCAGTTGGATTCAGTATAGATAATTGCGGGGTTTGGACCAGTAAATGGGGTTTTCAATGTACTAAACTTAGATAGCAGGTTAATGGGTCACTAAATGGGTTTAGGAAACCATACCCAATCGCAATTTGGAAGCGAGTGTTTAGGGCATCCCTTCCAAATACCAATTACTTATGGTCTGTATTAATGTTTTGCGACTGAAATCCGGTCCCAAAATATTAATATTTTAGTGACACCTCAAAGGAGGTGGTAACCCATTTGCTTACAGTACCCAATCCCCTTGGTGAATGTTAAAAAAAACATTTTAGGAGTAGGCAGTGATCCATGGGACATTCTGCTTACTCCCCAAACAGTTTGTGAAACTTTTCAATTTCTTTATTAACTCATACCATTTTCCTTTAAGGAGAACAAGTTGCCTTTGACCTAAAGAAGGCATTTGAAACACTTATTTTGCAATATTTGTCGGTGGAACTCAGGTAAATAGGCTATGGAAGACATGTACTTCACTGAGTTTCATGTACTTTGCACCATTACCATGGTTAGGGTCTCTACTGTCAGTATAATCTCCACCTAATTTGGGCACTGAGCGTGGTACCTGTTATCCAAAATACTATTTGCGCTGGCAACAGACTCCTTGGCTAATGTAATGAGGACAAAGGGTTGGGAAAATAGTACAGCCCTAATAGATGATACACATTATCTCACTCTATGCAGACAAACTCCCTTTGTTCTTGCAAAATAGACACATACGTTTGTACAGCAGGGAATTTGGCTTGGAATTCTTATGGGGCACAAATACACACCACACGCCATTAAGAAAGCTGAGTGCCTTTGTTACTGAGTGTGGCCTGGATGTGCCTGACTTTGAATTATGTTACCTGGCCACACCTGAGTGGATAGTGAGGTGACGAGATGCAGCGGGCTGGCTGACGCAGGACATCCTGTAGATAAAATCCACACAGTGGTATTTAAAAACAATCATTGTAGCTGATGAGATATCCTCTCAGCCTTGCCATTCGCAGCCCATCTGCGGAGATCAGGGATTCCAGTCTTCCCTATAGGAAGTAATGGTAAAATAAGTAGAATTATTATTATTATTATTATTATTATTATTATTATTATTATTGTATTAAAAAATACATTATTTAAATTAATGTTAAAATTGATCTATGAACAAGATATATAGATATGTGTATATATACATACACACCAGTGCTGCTGCATTTGTGAACAAAGGGGAACGGGCAGCCTGACAGGGAGGGAGCCAGTTCGAAGAGCTCTGTTTGGCAGTACATAAAGTAGGGCAGGAGCCGTCTTAGACTTTGGTAAGATTCTACAAGTTTTAATAAAAGACTTCAAGCGACGCACCCACTAGGGATAATGTGAGTGTACCACAAGACCCATAAAGCCGTGTGGAGGGCGACGCCCACATGGGCAGGTGCTGGAACTTAAGGTGTGTACTCGCAGCAGCTTTTCAAGTCTGTATATAACTGCACGCCACTGTAGAAAGGGCAATTCCTGAAACGCGTCTGGCGTATATTGAGCATTTGCTGTTCTGGTATGTATTCTGCTGGCAGGATGTCAACATATTAAAGAGAGCTGAAACTTACTTTCGTGTGGCATCTCCTCATGTGAGTTCCTGTTTGTTGGATTTAAATACAGCCCCGACCCGGTCGAGAGGAGAAGCCCACCGTTGTGTAAGGCGGTTCAGCAGCGGCTCCATGTTGGTGATGCTGCGTTTGTGAACGGAGGAGAACAGGCGGCCTGGCAGGGAGGAAGCCGGTTTGAAAAGCTCTGTTTGGCAGTACTTAAAGCGGGGCAGGAGCCGTCTTAGACTTTGACAAGATTCTACAAGTTTTAATGAAAGACTTCAAGCGACGCACCCACTAGGGATAATTTGAATGTACTACAACACCCATAAAGCCGTGAGGAGGGCGACACCCACATGGGCAGGTGCTGGAACTTAAGGTGTGCACTCGCAGCAGCACTTCAAGTCTGTATATAACAGCACGCCACTGAAGAAAGGGCAATTCCTGAAACGCGTCTGGCATATATTAAGCATATGCTGTTCTGGGATGTATTCTGCTTGCAGGCTGTCAACATATTAAAGAGAGCTGAAACTTACCTTCGCGTAGCATCTCCTCATGTGGGTTCCTGTTTGTTGGATAAACATACACATATATATATATTTAAATTTTCGAATATTTTAATAACTTTTCTGGATTATAACAAATAATGTACCATTTTCTTATTTTTAAACTAATTAAATTACTTTCAATAAATGCTGTACATTACTTTTAATAGTATTGAATACATAGTAAAAGTATATTCTCTTTACTTTAGGTGTTATTTTTCTAAATGCAAACATCAGAAAACGAATTTCACTTTAGTTTTATATTCTCATCAATTACATGTTTCATTTAACATTAAGTTAAAATTGTAACTTTGTATTATATTACTTTACATTCAAAATAAATATATATTAGATTAATTAAACATTAATATTTAAGATAAAAACATTTCCCTAAACTTTTAAAAGTTTATTACATTTTTTAACTTTTCCCTATACTTTACCGTATGGAGATCTCTTCCTATTTCAGGGGGCGTGCACATGTAAGTGTACACTTTTGAGTATCTTTACACTTGTAAATTACTCAAAATGTAAGTTCCATTTGTGAGTGTCCCCCTATTGTTTTTTAATTTATAGCCCTCATGAAGTCCTAAGGGACAAAACACGTTGGCAAGGCTGAGTGAAATAAACTTTTTGAAAAATATGAATAAAGTTGGAAACAGAAACTTACATACAAAATCCTGAAGGATTGAGGGACATTGAATTAACGATATTCGATGTAATGTGGACATCACTATGTTTAAAGTGAGATTGATTAAATCAAACTAAAATTAACATGCAATATTTCATGCTCCTTTTCAATTTTTGGAATTGTGGCTTGCCTACCTCTTGATGCTTCAACCCTTCCAGAAAGGAAGTTACTTGGGGATAACCAAACGCAATACATTGCTCCTAATCAAAACGTGGTAAAGATTGATTGTTCTTGTACAGTGAATGAGAAATATACAGTGGTTAATGTAACAGGGCACTATGTACATACTTAGAAATGCCAAAAAGCTGTTTAAGAATAAGGGCATAAACAGTTATGGATGGGTAGCTGACAAATGACAATGAGAAAGAAAGAGATGTTTATGATGTCATAAAGGTGGCCATGTGGAAAGCTCCCAATGAACAATTTATTTTTTGCCTACCAACCCAAGCTCTCTGCTTTTAATGTGAAAGGGCGAGTCAATGCTGTGCTGGCAATAAATATGAGAGAGCGCTTGCCATAGTTTCCTGCATTTCAGTGTTACTAGTGGTCTGACCAAATCCATGGTGTAGACTGACACAGCAGTTGGCGGTGCCAAAGCATCACTGATGTTCAATGTCCTCCTGTGGATCTGAAGAGATATGAAACGCGTGAGACTGTAAGCCAGCATCTGTTAATCCTCCTTTCCACTTAGTCTTAATATACCTGGATCAGAAGGGATAAGACATAGAAGCAAGCGTTTTTCTTGATGACATCAACGTAGTGAAAAATGGCATTTGTTTTTCAGTATGGCTAGGTACGCCCTAGACCCCCTCTTCCTTTGACTTCCACCCCTAGGTGATGGGCCCCTACCAGGTGCCCAAGTTGCTCACCACCCTTCTTCTCCCAACGCAACAACTCCATTATCACAAGGGGTTTTGTTTAGGGGTCGTTAACCCCGGCCGTATTTATTAAAATGTAATATTGAAAACATATATATGTACATTGTACAAACAATACGCAGAAAGTCCAGTCTGTTACATTGATGGGCACATATGTCTTGTTTGCTATCCTTAACATATTTCTAGTACATAGACATTCCCATCCTAAGCTAAGCATTCAACAACAAATAACATTATCTTTCTGCGTATCCCTGTTTGAGCCTATGGCAAGGTCAATGACTGGCCCCAGATTCTGATCAAACTATGCCCGCACTCCAACCAGAGTGCCCATTCACCACGAGGGTACTTCACCCCAAACACCCCCTATGCCCCGCAGATTATCTCCATAAGGAGCCAGTGCAGTTATGCGCTGTTCCTTTACGCCCTTGTGCACGTGCAGGTAGGCCAACCAGCCTACCGGAAAGCGTGACTCCCCTCCCCTGCACCCTTCCAGCCAACCTGCTGTAACTGCCCCTGGAGTTCTATAAGAGACCACTGGTCCCTCCCTCGGGCGTCCCCATTAACGAATGGTGCCGCCCGCTAAGGACCTTAAATTTAAGCTCCCCAATCATGACCTTAACGCCACAGGCCTGCATAGTTGCCCGACTATCAGGCCTCACCCTTCTGTCCCACCCAAGGTCATGCCCTGCTCCGTGACCCAAACTAACCAAGCAAGAAGGTTATCCGTGGAGAGCTCATTACCCCATTTGGACAAGTGGACCAGGTCTTTTAAGAAGAACGGCTCCCCCCTGATGCACCCCTGTGCAATCGTCTGTAAATGTGGAGATCGAAATAGCCTATCCATTTTGTTATTGATCCTTTTCACCGAGTGATTCAAGTCCTCACGAAATCCCCCTCCCGCCACTGAAGTCTTGGGATCATATGTGACCATGCCAGGATAGACCCTGGGCATAGCCTCGCCAACCAACCCACTTCAGTGATCAGCGTTTCAACCAGACCTCGTCTACCCAGATGTACCAGATCATTCTCTCCCTACTGCAGAATAAAAACTCTAGGCTGAGTCCCTTCCCTGTTGAGCAGGTCTACCACCAGATCCTGGATATGGTCAAAGCGCAGGCCACCCTGCCCATGGAACGAAACCCTAACACCAACCTGCCTTGCTCTCCTCTCATAATTGCCTGAAAAAAAAACATTTGTGTAACCTCTTCATGTACAAATGACCAATCACCCACATGCTGTGTTCTCCCTGATTCCAGGCGTGTACCTGGTCCTGCGTAGACCCCGACTGTTGATGTGCCGCCGCCAGTTTCCCTCCTGCGTGACAGGGTTGAGAAACTGCAATATGCACAGAAAGAATGTACTGTCAGTGAAACTGTCTGTGTGATATTATAGCATATGCAGCCGCACATAGAGCTTATAGCAATTTGAGGACCAATTTGATGGTGCCTCCTAGCGAGACCTGAGGAGCTATGCTTCCAGTCAGCTGTGGGGGCGGTGAGAAAAGAGGATGCCCTCGCCGCTCGCCAGCCTTTTATTCAAATTTTTGTGCTGGGAGCCGGTTCTAACCAGCTCGCCGGCGTTTTGTGGATGCACGCCCCAGAAGTGATTCCTATCCTTTCCGGGTCTGGCGCAGACCAGCCAATTGGGAAGGGAGGCAAGGCCGCCATGTCACAACTGTGCACGGCCCAGCCCGTCACCCTGTGGCGTCATCGGGGGCCGGCATGACCGCCATACATTCGGCCTGTACGATGCAGGCCCCTGCCTTACTCTTCTGTCAAGTGTAGTGAATAACTGTATTTCAAAACTAGTATTCACATAGAAATTCAACATTAAGTGATCTGCCTTGAAGGCTGGCTTTATCTTCGGCATACCATCTGACTGGACAAATACTGAAAATTAGACGCCATCTATTGATAATCTTATTTGTTGTCCCATTAATCAACAAACTTTGCCAAACTGTGATTTACAATTTCATATATTAATCAAGCATCTTGAATTATTTTCATAGGCTTACAGATAACTTAAATAAAGCCTCTGTAATGTGAGCTACAGAGTGCCACTTGTCCTGGGTAATTGACTGAGCCCAAAGGTTGACCACAACAATAATTTGTGGATGTCACAAAACTATCTCACAACCATCCATCCATATGCTATTGTTCAGTTATATGCTAATTGGTGTTTTGACAGTCTATCAGAAACAAAAATATTGTCAGACAAAATATTGTGTCAAGAAATTCGAGAACAAATATATTGTGAAGGTCTGTTTCTATAGATAAGCAAAGCTTTACTATATATACCTCCAAATATATGTACATTGACAACACACACATTTTCAAAGTACGTAGATTGGGAGTTAAGAATACTAAATCTATACTTATCTATTTGTACTTACCTTCTCGAATTTTTGGTGCTCAATATTTTTGACACAATAGTCTGTCCTCACAATAATTTTGTTTCTTGATATTCTGTCAGTGATCCAATATGTACTTAAGAAATAAAGCCTACAAACCAAACTCTGTATATAGCTTTGAATTATTTGCCATGGGCAGACTGAATATCAGTGTTTTAAAATGAAAAAATGTATAGTGACACCAAAGAGAGTGGGTGCAGAATGCACTGTGGTCTTACACAGATTTGTCGGCAAACTGGGATGACCTCCCTTCTCCCTCAAAAAGGTACTAGATCTTATTGACTGGACTAAGCTCAATGGCTATCAGAAACATACTGGACATTAATGATTTCAAAAACAGAGGGACATATTAGTAAGAACCTCGTTAAAATTATTGCTGTTTTAGCGGCAGGAAACAGCCGCTAAAATGGTGATAATGGGCAGGACATCTAACCTGGGCTTTTATTGGAATTCTATAACGCATATTAGCAAGCCCATTATCGCCCTTTTAGCGGCAGTTTCCTGCCGCTAAAACGGCGATTATTATAACGAGGTTCTTGCTAAAATGCCCCATAGTCGTTCTGGCAAGAATTGTTTATAATGCTATGCATTCACCTTCTGTGCGTATTGTAGCATAGTGCCAAATTTATCAGCAATACATGGATTATCTCTTGCTGTAGAGCTTGTGAAAAAAACGCAGAATGCAATCACGCAATACATTAATGGATGCACTCTGTTGTTAGCATAGCAGTAACACATGTACCATCCTCTCAATATATTGTATCGTCTGTTGAATGGTAAACTGGAGTATTATATGAGTGCCCTTGCAGAGCACCATTGTAGAGCCCAATAGCTTCCTAGGAAATGTAAATGGAAAGCAGCTATTCAATGCACTGTTTTTATCAAATTTTTATAAATGTTTCTCATGGGAAGGACAGTCCCCAAACACCACCTAAGGAAGTTTAGTTCACATTTTTCATTTACCTGCTAATACCCTCTTCAGGGGATTATCCAAGATCATGCTATGGGGTGAAAGAGGGCAGTGCTGCTGGTGAAAGGGGGCTCTCTCAATGCAGAAAGGGGCCCAATGCCAATACAGAAAGGACTGCCTCCTTAGCAAGATTCTGGGCACCTGCGTTTATTTTACTTTTTTCTTGATAAATAAATTAAGCACTTGTTTGAATCCAAGTAATAATAGGTGAGTTAAGTGAATGCCAATACTTTTGAAGATTAACATTATTGGGTGAATTCTCTTTTGCATAGTCTGGTTTCTATAATGTACATGTTGAGTAATTTTGTTATTTTATATGATTTTTTAATTCTGTAGCTTCCAACGTCAGCACAGGGGAAACACTGTTCTGAAAATGTCAATCCCATTTACATTGATATGCAAATGTATTAAACAAAAATCCAATTTCATAGAATGTTACTGGTAGATACATTTCTATATTTGTTTTTTCTGAAGGCTAATATATGTGTTATAAAGTGAAAAAAGTTTAAAATATTATTAATTTAGTTTCCTTTAAATGAATTATTTGATTCATTTAAATAAATTCACATTGGAAATGTTTTGTTCCTTTGTTCGTCCTGTTTTTGCAGGTGATTACAACCTCCCAACAGAATGTGAACACCTCTAGGAAGAGATTGCAAGAAGACCTTCACCTTCAGAGCTGTGGGGCTTTGAGTTCCCCAGTTGCCTTTTTAGGTAGGACACGCATAACACAGAGTCTAGAACGGGACAGGCCACACAGTTTACTTGGCGTTTGTCGGGAGACCATCCTTTGATGATTAAAATGGAAAACAAAACTTCTTCCTGCTTACAAGAATGCACAGGCGTGTGCAAAAACTAACTGTTACACTGGTGAAGAACTTGAGAACTTTTTGGCATTTGGCCAAATCAAAATGAACAAGCAAAAGCGTCTTCCTTGTTGATCTGAATTCGATATTGTTCAGCAAAAGGATACTGCTTCTGTGAAAGTCAACCAAGATTTGCAAAAATGAAAAGATGATTCTTAAACTTGAAACTAAAACTCTTTCATAAGCAAGGTTCATTTAATTTATTGTTTTTAATAATTATTCAGTTGCTGCTGCGATGTATATTTCTTAAAGAACTTCACAAAGTAAGAAGAAACATTGTACAACTAAAAGTTGTATTACCTGAATGTACCTCAAGGTGTTATGATTATGATCAGTGTTTTAATAAAAAATATGTTTTTGAAATGATTTGATTGGTTGGAAATTGACTTGAGCTGGTTCATAATTGGTTAATATTTAGGAATTTTATGAGTTGTGGAGTGCGAGAACATATCATCCAATAGTAAAGGCAAATGTAGTATTTAAAGCATAATAATTTCTCCTTTACAGAATGTGAGAAATAACATTTCTATTTACAGATGATCAACTGAAGATTTTATTTTCAAACATCGTGGCTTGAATTCCTATCTGTTATTTCTCAATGATAGTGTATAGAGTATCCATTGCTCTCTGGACTGTGGAATGGTCGTAAGTATGACAAAAATTGTCTCTACCAGTGTTTTTCACACTCTGATATTAGAAATGCTGCTCTAATTTAGGTAAGATGAAGAGTGTTTCACTATGGCGAAGAACAAACAAGTGCATCATTAAACAACCTTTCTATCGACAACTTGACTGCACTTCCTTAGTTTTGCAAGGGAGGGCAGGGGCTGATTGATAAAGGTCACTTTGATTGATTGGCTACCTTGATTGCAAATTTGAATGGATTGTACCAACAATTACAATAAAATAATCAGGACTTAACTTTTCTTTTTTTCATTGAGTAAATAGTGAAGATGAGTATGCGGACAACTTGTCTCACATACATGTACAAATAGAATATGATTCAAAAAAGCAATAATCAAAACATTGGGCTCAGCCAAATGCCTCAGTAGGCAATGCCATCCGTTTAAAGTTCATAATGACATCATTATCCTAACAAATAGTCACCCATCTGATGAAAGGCCCGCATGAAGTTGGCCCCCTATATTTCCCACTTCTACCATTTTTGCAATAAATATCTTTCTCCAATTCTTACATGGTACACATGTAAGCCACCAATAGACAAAACTATTGGTGGAGGGGGTTCAGAATCTATCTAATGTTTATAGCGAGTCGGATAGTCATTATTGAAAAAACATAACCTGGTATGAACCTATTGAATGCCTCCATCACAGTTTGGTATAAAATAACATTCATTAAACCGAATGTCTGTTTGTAATATTTTGCTTAGTTCATTACTGACAGTAGGCCAGAATGTATCCAATGTATTACAAAAAGCAAGCCTATACCCATCATCTGCTGCATCCTCTACACCACATTTAGGCAGCTAGAATTATTTGTATAGAGCAAGGAAGGTTCATAGTACAGAATCTGTACAACATGGAAATGTTGAAGGTGTAATGAACAGCCATACAATTTTCTCATCCGTAATCTATGCTTTTTTGATAAATATAATTGACATTGGCAAACTTAGCTTTGTGACAGTCTCCCAGAAATATGCTCATTATCAACGACTATGGTTTCAGTGAAAAATGAATATACATTTTTAACAATGACAAGTTGAGGCCCATGTATCCTTATTTCTATGAGAGGTATCTTAGTCATATATAGAACATGATCTTCTTCAAAAATTTCTTATATGTGGAAACTTTAATAAGCAAAACCTCAAAGTACAGCAAGTCCATGGTGAATATCACTAAAGTTTAGTATTTTGCTTCCATGCAACAAGTAAACAAGGATTGGAGACTGTGTTGTGACCAAATATAAAATATATATGAAAAGAATATGGAAAAAGTGCCTTACAACATGTCTGTGAATGATTATTGAATAAGTAGTATATATCTGTTTAATATTGCAATCATAATATTTTACAGGGTCTGCCAAATACACAATCCTGTTTTCATTACCTCAAATTTTACACATTTATAAGATTTGAAATCAAAATTGCTAACCGGCCACTCTGAAGTTTGAGGTCCCAAACAGAATTGGTATATGCTTCAAATGCCAAGTAATAAGGGTAGATATCCATTTTATCAGGCTGCCCAGAAGAATAAATGGAAATTGAGGCGTGACCAGCCATTATTTAAGGTGGGCAATTCTAGGAAATGAATAGCTTGGTGAAATTTCGCATAGCCCATTGAAAGCTACTATACTGGTGTGTAGACGACAGAAAAAAACTTTAGAAATGGATAACGGTGTACACTGGAACTGATATAAAATTCCAGAAGTAGAGCACCTGTAACAATATTACATATGTCTGTTAATGAATCCATCCATGATTCCATTTCTTAAGTAAGGGTTCATAATTTAGCTTGACTATTTTCTTCGTATGATATAGTATTCTAATTTGGTAGGAGATAATACAATGCTGCATTACAATACATTTCAAGCTGGGAGGCACTCTGTGGGTAGAACTCCCATGCATCCACCCATGGATGTTGGCACATCCCCAGATTTACTAAAGTTAATAAACCCAGTAATGCGTACTAATACAATGCCACACTGCTTGATGGTGCTTTCTGTAGCTGGCATTGCTTGTTAGACATTGCTCTCCATCCTAGTGACCACCATCTTATCTGCTCTTCTTGCAGTTGGTCTCTTGGGCCCTACTTCTCCATCACTGTTCAGGATGCCAGGCGTCAGAAGGTGCTGTTAATAAACCTTAAGATGGCACCAGAGTCAAATTGTCACCTTATACCAATGGGTAGATTTTGCATAGGCTTTCTACAGTGTTGCAGGACCCTGAGAGCAAGCTGAGACTTCTACAGAGGATAAGGTCAGTAGCAGGGCCACAGACATAGGGGCATTCTTACAAGAACTGGCGTATCCACAGCGATGCATCAGATTTCTTGTGCCTGTCACAAATGCCCTACCGGTGCCATGGATGCACTGTATTTACAATATAGTGCTCAATGACGCAAGGATTCATGGATGCGTCAGAAATTCTGATGCATCTTTTTGAGCTAAAGTGGTGCATTTCTGTAGTTGGTTGTGAGACTGGCGCATCTCCAGGAATGCCTCAGAACACAGAAGCGAGTCCCATGTTAAAAAAAAGCCCTGCGTCAATCCTTACACCTGGTTTGAGAAGGTGTCGGGATTTTAAAGCAGTCAAGTCATAGAGTGATGCGGTGAAAGATTGTAAATTTCACTGCATCAGTTTGGCATGGCTTTTACCCAGGGAATGCCTACCCTGTATACATTTCACCTGGGGCAGGTATAATGTGATGCAGGCTTTTACAAACTGGCCCATTGGATCCAATGCGTCGGTTTGTAAATATGGAGTAGTATGGAGCAATGATTGCGCCGCTGCTGTGTAAAATTGAAATGGCACGGCGGTGGCACTAACTCCTTGTAAATACGCCCCCTAGTCCTAGGAAGTGAGCATCACTCTAGCCCCACATTTCAGCAAAATTTCTCAGTTTAAATGATGTTCAGTGAGATACTCAGCACCTGTAACTCATATTCCCCGAGCTGTGCAGTTGAGCAGACTCTCACTGAAAAATGGCCACTGCCAATTACAGTCCAGTGCATTTGTACACTTTGAAAGGTCTGTTGAATAAGGCTGGGTTGAGTTTTCCCTCATCAGACTATGGGGTTGATTACGAGTTTGGCAGTCCAGAGGACTGTAACACCCGCGGTGGGACTGCGGCTACCACCGTACTGGAGGTCCAACCACCCTATATTGAGTTTGGCAGTCAGACCACTGCAGGCCCGCTGCAACCGCCAGGGAACTGCCATTCCTTGGCGGTATTGCAGCGGCATGAGGCAGTAATATGCTAGTGGGGCTGTTGCGCCACTGTCAAGCACATTACGAGTTTCTTCACTGCCAGTCTTTTCATGGTGGTGAGCCCGCCATGAAAATGCTGGTGGTGAGGTAATAATGGGGCCCTACAGGGCCCCCTGGTCTCTCAGGCCATGAGGATGCATGCAGGGTGGGAGCATGTTGTGCCCCCCTGTATCTATGCACCCCCTTTCCTGCACTTCATGGACTGCAGAGTCCATGCCATGCAGGAATGAGCTTTGGTATGTGTAGTAAACTTATACTCCTCGCAATATGGCCGTCCTTGGTCGTTGGACCTTTCTCTATGTTCACACCTCTTAAACCTCCCAGTATACCTATATGCATTCTACTTTGTACTTGAAGGTTAAACACTTGTCAGTTGATGGTCTGGTCATCTGGCGAGGTCTACTGCTCTGCCTTAATAAACCTATCCTGTAACTTATTCAGAAGTATCTTGTGATCTATCTACATCTATCCACAACATTTTGGCGAAGAGGATGGGATACGAACCCATGCGTGCAAAGCACAATGGTTTAGCAAGCAGGTGGTCATGTTGGGAGGAGAACCAGTTTACTACAAATACTCCTCCTTTCTCTAGAAAAGAATAATGACCGCAAATAGCCATGTTGGGAGGAGCACCTGTTCACTACACAACCTCCTCCTTTATCTAGAAATGTATTAGTGTTCCCATTGCGTAAACTGGCAAGCGGTTTGACTATGGATTTGGAAGGCCTAGAGCGAGGTGCTGGCATGGCAGCCCGCTCCAGGACTGCCAAACTAATAATCAGACCCATAGTCTGGAATAGCAGGATTCTCTCCCTACACGCCGGTGATCATGTGAACCCTTCATGGGCTCCTCTGGTTTGGAAACCACTTGTATACCCTTCACACAGGCTTAACAAAGAAAAAGCAGAAGGAGATTTGGGGGATGTGACTGCCCTGGGGGGCAACACTCGTCCTCCATCTTGCCTGTGCTATTCATAGAAAAAAGTAAATATTTTTAATTATTTACCGATAGCAATAGAGGTGGGTGCACACATGTATTTAATTAATCCTTGACCATTCTCATTCATGCTAATTGTTCATGAAGAGCTACACCAGTAATGACTACCTTTTGTACCTAAAAACATTACTTTTAACAAATAAAAATATTACAGAAGGGATTCACATCCGCTCCACCCTTTGAACTTAATTGTACACATGAATGTCAATAAGCATTCCCACTGGTGCAATTAAGAACCACAACACTTTAATCAGCTTTCTTCAGCTAAGGCTTGTCTCAGCTGAAGATTTTGATCCAGTGTCTGTAATTCTTGAAACTTCATCCAAGCAGGATGTGTTCTCTGGTGATGGGGTGCACCATGGAAGCCTTTGTAACTACACATCCCAGCATTCTGTGTCTTCCTGCTTTACACCAGAAAATTTGGAAAGCAGAAACTGCAATGATGGCATTTAAGAGTCTGGAAAAAAATGCAGCCATAATTAAAGAGGGCATTATGTTTCAGGATCCTTGCTTTTCAGCCTGGCTCCTCAGAGTTTCTGCTGCATTCTGAAATTCCTGTTTCTTCTTAATGAAAAATTAATTATTGCTGCTGAGAAAGTCTTCAGGGCATATTCTCAAGGAGCTATCGCCTAGTTAACAGCACTTTATCGCAGCCAAAGTCGTGATACATTTATCACCCCATTCACAAGCTGGTGCTAACAGCCCATAGCACCAGTTTACCTGCCATAGCAGCCGCAAACAAAATCACCTAGATGACCCCCGCAACTATCGCTAATGAGATGCAGAGTAAGCGTTCCTGTGCCAAAAGCTGCAACAACAACACTCCCCAACATTCTCAATGATCAGCCAGATTGGCGATAAGAACACAAAACATGCGTTAGCAGCAGGAAACTAACACCTGCTCTGACCTGGTGCAAAGTCAGATGACAGCCTGCACCACAAAAGGGAGCCAAGAACAACAAATGCCATGGAGTCACTGAACATGCGGCCCGGACACCCAAGAGGGCCACAACACCCACCGCCACCACATATAGGACCCCGCCCCGGCACACCCCACCACCACCAGAACAAGATACTGCACATCAACGGCCCAAAAACATGGGATGTCGCACAATTGCAGTAATCAACACACATGAGTGTACAGAAATTCTGAGTCATTCAGGCACCATTGAATGACCAAACAAAATTTCACATACTAATTTGTCTCAAAACAACTATTGTGAAGAGTCATGGCGGGGCATCCTTGGACAGTCTGTGAGTCACAGCCTGCAAGACAATATCCAAGCTAAGAAGGTGTGTCAGGCACTCAGCAAAGGACAAGGAGAGAGAGAAAGAGAGAGTAAGAGAGAGACTGAACAAGGAGCGCAATGCCAATCGTGCCCTTGGCGCATGCAAATATGCAAACAGCTGCGTGTGTCTCAAAATTCGTGCACGTCAAACCACAGGCCTGGTATCAAAGTCGGCGCAAAGGCCACATCACATCTTCGAAATGCAAGCAGTAGTCAGATTTAAACCGGGAATGAAAGCTCCATTGTTCATACCCACAAGGCGGAAGGCCAACCGACTCTCCGACCTTGGTCCTGAATTGCACACACATACGACTCATTGCCCAGAGCTGTGGCATATCGTCCACAGAACTGACTCCGGTCTGAGGAGTGCTGGTACTATGAGACCAACAAACGCAATGGCAGGCTTTCCCGGGCACATGCACAACCCCTTTCACGTGGAACTGTACCGTGCACGAATGCTACATCTGTTGGGATCTGTTCCAATGGCAGTGTTGGGAATCACTTACCGTCTGAGTTTCCGTCTTGCTAACGTCACCTGCGTCCAGCCCTGGTTCCACTGTCGATCATGCACATTCAAGTGCCCCATGGAGGTCTGACTTTCCAAAGCAATGTTAGCTGAATTGGATTATGACCTGACAGTGCGCCCCCTGTTGGCCCACGAACAGGAATGTTACTGGCATACTCAAGCATGGGATGCACTGATCTTTGGCGTATGTGCCGGCAGTTGTGCATTGGAGATTGCACAACTCCTCATGTGCAGTGACCACATCGAGGCGCTACCCTATTCGGCTATGCTACGGATTGGGGAAACAGCGTGGACTGAGCACATCTGCCCGGACCAGTTAATGGATTGGGTCACCCTGGTGTTCCTTGAACCCAACGACGACGTACTATTGGTACATATTGCCCATGAAGCTGCGGTGGCATTCATAGACGAGTAAGTACGTTCCTGCAGCCACATCGGATTTTCACCCACATCACAGGTCCCAATACCTTGTTGCATCATGGGGAATGCTCACATATCCCACCACAACAGTGGACGTGCCTGCCTTCGTCTGGACTCAGAAGGCATGTGTGAGAAACTACGCGTGCGTACTCACATCTGTGCAAGGTGAGGCATTTACATGGTCGGAGCAGCACAGCGTTGTTTGGCAACGTTCACAAATCGGACATACTGCTGGGGGGGAGTACACACATGGCAATGTAGTACGACATGTGACCTTGTCGGACCCTCCCACCTGATCACTGTCAGCAGATCAGACAGTCGGTGCAGTCCAGTGTCACAGCACTATGCAGACCCCATTGTCTGTGAGTCATGTCCCCTGACACGGGGCAATGGGCAGACGTCAAACATCACATGACTCGTCCAGCAAGGCAAGGTGGGCTGAGACCTTTGTCATCCGTAATGATTGGTATACATTTTTGCACCGCCCTTGCACTTGCACCTCAACATGTCCTCATGCTGCATGTAAGTGTCTCAAGCATGTCCCTGCATGTTGTGGCCCTTGCCTTGTCTGTACTGACACACACATGCCAATAAAGTCCAGCAACTTCACAACTGTCCAAATGTGATGAGTGTTGATCAGATGTACGAATCGTGTGCCACAATGAGCATCGTCCCTACAAAGGGAGTGACTGATTGACACTTGTAGAATGGCGGTGGGTCCCTTTTTCCTGCTCCATCCTGTGAGCCTAACACTGTGTTCAGGAGTGTTTCTGGCAGGCCTGTGCACTTGCGTGTCTCCAGCAATGTGAGTATGGTGTCCAACCTCAAAACAGATTGTGTCCACACAGATATGTGTGAGAAGGTATGCGACGTGAAGTTCTGGTGACATATGTGATGTAGGACACCACTTCTGGCCTGCTACCGATTTGATCATTCCTACACTCAGCCCTATTCAATACATGGATGTGTGCATACCTGCGGTATTGCGAGATTTCCGTTAATGTGCAATGAGGCCACAGCTAGTACTCACCTTCACAGACATCCAACTGGCCATGTGGCCCAGGGTTCAACATGTGCATTGATGTCATTTACAGGGGTGTACCTTCTTTTGCAATCATTGTCCATACATACATACATACTTTCACACTTTTGTGAACATGGTCATGACACATCTGTATGATTTCGAATGTTTTATTCGCATTCTGGTCCATTCCGGAGCTGGAGCTGTACATGGTCATGCCAAGCCCACATTACATGGGAGCCCAGTGGTGGGCCAACGAGAGTCCGCTGGGGATTGGTAAGTGATTTGGGAGAGGGAGAGTGCAGTCCGCTGCAGGAGTGCTGTGTTATTGTCCATCAGGGAAGATATGCCACTCCATGTCGGGGTCCAGGTGTATGTTGCTGAGTGTTCCGGGCGGTCAATGGAAGGTGTTGTCCCAGGGCATGATGCATAGGGCACAACCATAATGGTGCCTGTCTGACTAGACAGTTCTTGTTTCCGAGAGATGGGCCCAGCAATTTCAGTCAAGGATTGTCGTGGAGCATGGTGCGGACAGTGTGTGTCAGTTATGGACTGTAAGTGGTCCCTGATGGGACTCAGACACCCACGTATGGCATCGAGTTTGGCTGCCACAAGCTCAAAACCCACCCGCAGCTGATCAGCCAGCTCCACCTGGCAACCCAACACACGGCATTGGAATTCCATGTGCTGTTCGTGGGGGTCCTGGGAGGTCCTGGGAGACAGCCGTGGTGGTGTGTGTTTCCTGCTGTGTGGTCTGTGCAGGTGGTGGGGTCACCTCGAGGCAGCTGGGCTGCCCTGCTCCTAGGGGTGGGGTGCGGAGGCTGTCCATTATGCATTGGAGGGTGTCTGAACAGATGTACAGGTTGTCCTCTTCATCGTCACTGATGGGATTAGCGGTCTGCTCTGCAGTAAGTGTTGATTGTCCCCCTGCAATGTTAAGGGGAGAAGCATGTTAACAGAGGTTCCCATGTATGTTGCCTCTTTGCAGATGTTTACATGCAGACTGCATAACAATGCACATTGTGACTGTTTTGGTGGAGCTGGCTATTTTATGGCAGACAGTAGGTTTTCCGAGTACATTCAGGATGTGTGGTGGTACCCGTACATTGTCATCACACAGTGTCAGGCAATGCCAGATGTGAGTGGCCAGTTACTACGCACAAGCGGAACCTGATGTGTCCTCTGTTCTGTGGTGGAAGTGTTGCACTTTGTCCCACATAGCCATCATTGGTGATGTTCTGTGGTTACTATGTGTGTGTGTTGCATTGTGGGGGAGTCAGCCCTGCAGCTCTGATTTCGTGGACCCTTGTTCCTTTGAGGTGGTGTGCCTTTGAATTGTGTGCTTTTTGGGGGCACGGATGTTTGTGACTTGGGTCATTTGCGCTCTTGCACAGATTTTGTAGCCTTGTGCATTGTATGTCTGCTGTGTATATTGGACGGCATGGGTTGTAGGTGTACGGGGATGTGTCAGAGTGTGACCTGCTCCTTTACGGATGTGATCCACACTGGGCCACCTCCTTGTCGATTCGTGCACAAGTGCATTTATTTGGGCTGTTGCCATGCTATCGGTCATGCAGTGTCACTTGCTTAGTCAGTGTAGCTCACACAGCCGCTGCTTCTCTGGTTTCATCACATGTGCATCAATTGGTAGTGTTGTTGGTTATTCGGAGCGGGCCCATATGTGCATACGGTGGACAGGGGCCTACTTGGTGTTTCTATGTGTGCTGCACTGTGTCAAGGGTATCAGGGACATGTTCCACTGTCATTGTGGGTGTGCAGTGTGCTTCACATGATTGTGCATGTGTGCATTGTGCCCATCTCCCCCGTACCCCAAGTCCCTGATAGTCACTCCCCCTTTTGCTGTTGGGTCAGGTCATATCGAGCTGTGTCCAGGCACCCAACTCCTGCCACCGTCTCCACGCCGGTGACTGTGGCCACCATTTCCTCCAGCTCATCCATCTTGTCCTGTGGCGCAGGCCTCCGACCTCCAGTCGCTGTTGCTGCCTTCTTGATGGCGGCAAGTTTCTGTTTGGTCTGCCTTTGCACATCATGCCAGCGCCTCTTGACCTCCTCCATTGACCTCCTCGCTACTCCAACTGCATTGACGTTGGTGACGATGGTCTGCCATATTTCCGTTTGTGTTGCCCGTGCCGCAGTGGAGTTCACGAACAGTTGTTGGTAGTGTTCTATCACCTCCATGACGATGATCCGGTCTTCCTGTGGACTGAACCCCGTCTTCCTCTTCCTCTTCTCCTTGACCTTCCCCAAACACGGGGTTCCTGGCTGGTCCTCTGTGTGGCTTGTGGGGTTAGGCTTCTCCTCTGAGGTCTGGGTGCATCCATGGTGCTACGCAGTTTAAATTGGTTTTGGCATTTTTCTTTGTTTCGGCTTTTATAGTGCGTTTTCTGGCATTGTGCATGGGTTTTGTAGGGCTGTCGCTGGTTATTGTTGATTTTGGCATCGCACTTTGGGGCATCGCAATTTTTTGGGGGTTTGTGTTTCACATTTTTTGTTAGTCGCGTTGGACTTTGCGCAGTCATTTGGCACGTTATCATGCTACTACCGCATGGGGCCGCCGGGTTGGGAATCGGACGTTAAGACGGTGTTATTTTCTCGTCATAGACTGCGATATGCACAGTTGCGTTAAGTTACTTTTGCAATGGTTATCACATGTTCTTGAGAATTTGCCCCTTCGATGTTTAAAGGAGTTTCTTCTCTCTGTTGGAATTTCCTCTCAAATTAATAATCTTAAGGCATAGCTCTAGAAACTTAGTTTTCCTATTATTGGACATTAGCCTTGTCATTAGTTGTTCTATTACTTAAGAGGAAATATCCTATTCAATTCTACGAGAATATTTTCTTAATGTACAAGACATTCCCTGGATGAGACAGTTGTGAGTGTGAGCAACATAGTCTTCTGTATTTCACCTTAAGCAGATTCCACTAAGGTGCATATCTTTCAATTGTTTATGTTGTTTCCCGTAATTAGTAATGAAGAGTATCACAAAGAAGATTAGGTTCCTTCTGTCCCACTCTCCTACAGGTATTCACTCTTCTCTACTTATTGTATTAGAAGTAATAGTTGTGATAACCTAATTGGAATTGGTGGTCTCTCGTGAGTTAAGGTCACTATAAACGTTGGTAAAATCTTAAAGATAGCCAAATCCCCCAAAACTCAATTGTGCAAAGACTGTGCTTGCAGTTTAAGTCTGGCCATCAATCCATAAATAAGCGGCACACATTCACCCACTGCTTTGTTATGCATTGACAACCATACACCATGTGGATATGGCGATGGACATCTGCTGATGTGGGTAGGCCCCTGCCACAGCACTCACATCACACATGGCAATGTACTCAACTGTAGAAGGCTTACGGGGCCTTAGAATATCAATGCATAGAATACATTGCTTACATTTCATTGCTTATGTTATGGGTAAAAACATACGGGTGCACTCTAAAGAAGTAATTTTATCATCTCTGTCTCTCACATTTCTTGGTAGAAGTTTTGCGCAAGGTCAGATTTAGTCGAATGGTAGGTTTGTTAGGCACAGACGTCAGAGCATTCCTCTGTAAAAAAGGGATGCACTGGGATCTGTACAAGCAATACCACCTAGTAAACTCCTAGAGGCCTGTTTTTTCAATACTTTGCATCTGGGTTGTGTCAGAAAAGTGATGCAAACTGGCACAAGATTGATTTTGGGATTTACCTCACAGTGCAAAACATGTTTTGCACTGGAAAGTAGCCCCATAGTATCACAAATAGGCTTTGTTCTACTCTGTGGTGTTTGCATCAAGGGGATACACCATGGATGGTTCTTCGGATTTCTAACACAACCACCATGGGATTAAACTGTACAGCACATATACAAAGTTATACAAATGTTAAACTATCAAAGCACATTATTCAGACTGGATGTGTCTTAAACCTATTGTACAAAAAAAGCTAGAGATAAATCGCACTAGGCTGTGTGTGTTGGCGCAACCTAGAGTGCACCCATTCTCACCATGCATGTATGAATAGGGTATAGGTGACTTCCTTACACAACCAATCACGAAGTCCAAAACGTTATCACTATCATTATTCCGAAACACGTGTCGGCTGCCGGTCCAACGTCCTACAGGAGGATCACTGCATTATGTTTTCCATCTTTGATAAATAATGTCATTGTAATTCTCTACTTTCAAAATCGTTGCCAGAATTGGAGTATTCTAAATATGTATTAAATTGAACAGCAAGCCAAACTCTGTTTTCTGTCTAAACTGATTTGCTTTGAAATAGAAAAACTATTGATGAATTAATATTGAATTAATTAGAATGCCGAGGTTTACTCTCATACTAGACGTTCATACTGGGTTCTTCTGAACCACAGTAGGCTGACACCCAAGGTAGTGGGGTGTATGTTTTTTACCTTGAGGGGCACCGATACCATATTTCAATGTTTAAATGCATACAAAGAGTGATGTGCTACCATTACAACCACCACTACCGTTTGTTAATTATTCCACATTTGTGAAGGGCAAACATATCATGCCCAAGGGTATCCAGGTGCTGGGGGATCGTCAGGGAGATTAAGTGAACTATTGGCCAGAGTCACATGATGCTTAGCTGAGCTGCCACTGGTGCTTGCGATCAAACTGTGAGCTCCCCGCTCCGGAGTCAGACGGTCTGGCCTCTGCGCTACACCTCTCCATTATGCTCAATTATGGGTGGGGAATCAGAGAAGGTCAATCTATAAACTACTGTATTGAGTGATATAGGATGGCTGATAAGTAAGATCTTTGGTACAAGCCAAATTAGTGCAAAGACCAAGGCACAAAGGACATGGAAGATGATATTGTTAAATAAAACTAAAGAGATAGAAGACTATAGTAAAATATGGACAAGAATGGAGAGATACATAAATTGGATGGATGGGAGGGGATATTAAGATGAATAGGAGGGAATACCAAGGTGCACAATCGAAATAAGGCATATAATAGAAGAAATAGAAGGCTGATACTGAGTAGAAAAAAAGTGTAATAAGTCACAATACTGATGAGAGAGGTGAGGAAAGCACCAGACGTGAGAAACAGGATTATGACAGAATTTGGATAAGAAAAGGAAGGAAGATAAAGAAGGTAGATTAGAGCTAGAAAGAGAGAGCAAGATAGAGAGAGCAGTCTGGACTGCAACAAAAGGTAGAGGAGACCAGGATACATGAATTATCGCAAAAGGAACAAGATCAATGAAACAGAATAGAGTGGCAAACAAGGGATAGAATTGGGGACTCTGAGCAAAACGTCCGAAGCATAATGTGAATAAATTTGTTTTAAAAGACACAAGATTACTGGGGATCAAGACTAATGAAACATTTGCAAAAGAGACAGTCGTGAGTCCCAAGATAGATTAAATAAATGAGCTCCACATACATCAGATGAGAAAGATTAGCAAGGCTAAGACAGGTGTAAGTGAATCCCAATATGGAATGCTGAGGGGTCTGGGTATATGATGGATGCCAGAGGAAACTAAGGCACAAAGTGTGTAATGCAATGTCTGAATAAAGGGACATTATGAGAGAAGGGACTAATTTGCATGAACCATGATGGTGGAGAGCAAGGCACACAGTGGAGGAGACAAAACAGGGATGTGTATGAAAAAGGCAATAAGATGGATGAGAGCATTTGTAGTCACCAGACAGATGAGAGAGGCCCATGCATGACTTGCCAGATTAGAGAGGGCTACAAACCACATGAGAGGGGGAGGGGACGAAGCGCAATGTTGAGACAGATCATGTAAAGAACTGATGAAAGAGTGGAACACTGAGATTGTGGCACACCAAAAATCAGATAAGCACAGCACCCAATGGATCTAATGGAGGTGAGAGATATAAGACAAATGAACATTGGCACGGTGGAAAGACAATGAAGAATGACTTACAATTCAGGAAACGACAATAAAGATGAGCTCTTGAAGAGAGACATAACATTGGAGTGGTCATAGGAGGGGAAGGAGGTACAACATGGGTATACCAGAACATAAGTATGGAGAGAGACGGTTGTGAGCATCTAAAGATATAAAATATACATATGTCAAATAGTGAGAGGGGTAAGAAACTTGCTGCATCAGAGAGGGCATGTAGGTAAAAATGTGGACGGGAGAGAAAGCTATATGAACCTTCGCATGTCAGTGTCTTGACACTCTGCAGACCACAGGAATGCATATCTTGGACTTTCTGTAAAATTACATTTGCTGTAGATGATTGCCTAGAGGAGAATCTCCTTACCTGAAATCCAGATAGAAAAAAGAAAATGGATCGTGCATAAGATACCTCTGAAAAACAGCCCTTATACATATTAAGAATTCTGGATATCTTTGATAATGCATCTTTGCTCATTGATCATTATCAGCTTGCTTTGTTGGAGATGATCTTCTTAGAGCCTGACCGCGTAAAGAAAATGTTATCCACACAGTTGTTAGTAGGTCGATTCCCCCAACTGTTCTTTCCAGGGGGCAAAAGGGGGCTGCACCACTGGCCCTGGAGAGAACTATCCTAGTCCTGGGAATCAGCTGGGGTCAAAGTCCCAAAAGTTCATCCTTGAAGGACTTCAGGTGGCTTCATCTTCCAGTTGGACATTCTTTTGCCTTTGTCGTTCCCAGATCAAGTGTCTTCTAATCTATCTCTCCTTTATACAAGGGCTTTCAAGTGAGATGGAATGTTCTATGAGCCAGATACTTCTGGCCAATCTTAAATGCCACATCATCACTCCTACCCTGTCACAATCCTGCTGTACAGCCTCCTGGGACAATCCAATATGGTGACTTCATGTTGTTCGTGGAAAGAGCCCCTCTGAGAGACTTAGTGCCACCACTAGCCAACACAGCCGCCTGAACCCTTCTCACTAAAACCTCAAAGGAAAGCATATTGTCTCTAAAGGTTCGGCCATTCTCCTTGTTCGAGTGAGCCTGGGCTGTCCAAGCCCAGATGCATTGTGACAAGCTAATTAACAGATGAGGATTTCCCCCCAGACCATCATCTCCCAGGAACTGGGTCAAACAGTGTTAAAGTGCTTCATTGTGTGGGGGAGGCCTTTGATTACTCTGCTATGGAACAGAGTAATTAACTTTGCCCAGTAGTTTGGGAATGGGCCTGGATCCTGTTTCTGAGCACGTCATACAATATAAGGCTCCCAGTAAGCACTACAGATATACACTATGATTACCCACTGACATTATAAGGCCTACTAGAACAGTACCAATCCCTGAAAATTCACTTTTGCTACAGGCTACCTGTGTAGATAGTTCCCTGTGCAAGACTTTGCACAGCAATGGCCTTATTCTAAAAGACAGACAATGGTGGTTAGCAGTCTTAGTCAATTTATCAAGAATTTACCATGAGTGAGACTCAGATAGTTATATTCACTCATAGTAAAAGTCCAAAAAACAGGTAGTCAAAAGTGAAAAATTAAGCACATTAAGGGGGCAGAGCACACTTTGCAACTTAAGCCCCCACCAGGTGGAAATAGGGGAAGTAGCTAGTCAGTGCTCATGGCTACACTTTCCTTGACATTGCAACAACTGGCAATGGGATTTGACCAGACGTATATCCACCAGTTTTTCTCCATCACAGATATCCTAAGCTGGACTTTCTACCCCTCAGAATTTCCACTGTATGGCATGTGTTCACATGTTACCGACCTAAAATGTCATGCCCTAAAAGGTGAAAACTGGTGATTAGCACTCTTACTTCAATTGCTGTGAGTGAGATTTGCTCATTATAAAAGTTCAACAACTGTATAGTCAATTGCAAAAAATCTAGTAGGACTAGGTGAGAGAAACCCAATTTGCTACACTTTCTTTACCGTTCTCACTAATGAAATGTTTTACCGCTTCTCCTATGTCATATTTAAGCACTGTGTAATGCAAAAGATTATCATACATTTTTGCTGCTGTTTAGACAGGGATATTGGTAGATGATCAGATAGAGCTATATGACCTATAATGAATTCAATAACATTTTGTTTTAGCGTTAACAGGTAGTAATCCAGCCTTGAATAAGTGTGATGGGCAACCAAAACGAACTTGTAGTATATGAAGTCCTGGTGTAGAGATCTACATATGTTCATCAGTCCTGTGAGTATAGTCAGACTTTGAAGTTCGAGAAAACACTTATTTTCTCCAGTCTGTGACCTAATTTTTTATTTTGTTAGGTACCACAATCAAATGCCCGTGCGCATCCCTAGTAAGCTTGCTACAATTAGTGTGTAGTTTTTCGTTACCAGACCTACACATACTAATCTGCACAATGTGTCCCTTGCAACCTTTTAAATTGTACCGTCAAGAGCTGTGAGCACAGCATAGTTGCCGCAGGCTTTTTTTTTAGTTATCTGAGGAGTTGTGCTGAAAGTAGAACCATTTCAATTTCAGTCTATGGAATCCTATCTGAAAAGGTAAGTTTCCTTTATGAGATGTTGTCTCCTTGTGACTCCTTCAGGTGGGAAAGCACTGCAAAGCTTTTTTCTTGGTTATGAAGCACTTCTACATTATAGCTAACTACTTTGAGCATTGCTAGAGTTTTGACATTATTTTCAGTGTGCCAACACCACCACTACTAGCCCAGTTATTCCACTCATGTCTCATCTTTTTCATGCTCATCATAGCTAGTTTTGAATGTGGGTTTTTTCTGAACTACCATACTTGACATGGAAATTTCCCAGTAACCTTATTTAACAACCAACACGCAAATGTTGTTTAAGACCTCTCTTAGTTGTGATTCTGTACCCTTTGTGTTCTTAGTCCGTGTCTCTCTGAGCTTAGTTTGTAACCCACCAGCTACTTCATCCATCAGTGTTCTATTTTCAACCCCCATGTAAGCAGTCACAAAAGATTGGCTCATCAGCTCATCAGATCCTTTGGAAAAATGTTGCTGCAATCTTTGATTCATGGCACCTCTGATCCACTACACCCATCATTGTGGAGCGGATTTGAGTTGCTTCCTGTACTGCTTCAGAGCTGAATTGTTTAATATCCTGACCTCTTGACCATACTCTAGACAGGTGAGTTAATTATCCAATCTCCAACATATAATGCAGGTGTTTCCAACTTTTTCTGTATAAGTGATACTTATGCTAAAAGAAAAACATCCTAAGCTACTAATATTATTAGAGTTTTAAGAGCGACCACATAAAATAGGATCGCATATGACCATATGCAATATTACTATGATCACTTCAGTGCATTGGGCACGGTTGCTAGCAGTAATGTAAAAAAATGCTTTGTCAATGTAAAATACCTCAACATGGGTAATACATAATAGTCATATCCGCAATGTCTCTAGCACCAAGGTAATCATTGCAATAATTCTTCCGAACGCAGTATGATGCATCACATAAATATCATACATTTTGAAATTCAATCATTTTTCTCCAAATATCAGTTTACATGAATACACACTTTTCAATTCTGTATTATTTCAACCAAGCAAAAACTAATTTAGTATGCTGGGCTGTACACAGGAGAGCTACTTCAAGGTAGCTGGAGAACAACCTGTAACTCATAAGCTACTCATTGGAAAAGCTTAATCTAATATATTTCTATTGTCTGTTATTCTTAAGAAGTTTTAGTATCATGTGCGCTTATTCTTTAGTTAGTAACATTGAACATTGAGAAGAGACAAAAAAGATGCCGCACATAATAAGGTACATTCTCAGATCAGAGAAAATCTGTTGCTTTTTTAAAGACATGTTTCATTTCAAGAGTGGCCCCTATAACTCGTGGCCTAAGGTAACTAAAACTTGCACCCTCGCCATGCACTGCTAGTTAGCTCACATAGTACTTAAGTCCTGACATCTTCTATGATATCATTGAGAATATCACTGCAACATTTGCAATAAAATTTGTGATGAGAAAACTGTTTATGGAGTGGGCACAAATTGTAGTTACATTGGGGCACGAGTTATAACTATAACTGTTGAATTGCTATGGTCTTGTTTATGTAAAATCTGCACCTAAGTATAACGTCCCGGTTACTTTTGGTTTTTTAGTGAATATGTATAAATATGAAAAATACAGAAAAATGAAATAGAGAGAGAAATAGATTGAAAAAGGAAAGAAAAGAAGAGGAAAAGAAAGAGTATGTAATTTGAATGTATTAAATGAAGCATGAGAGTATTCTGCCATCTACTTCGAAAATAGTACATATCAAAACTATGCAACGTGAACTATATGAATAGTCTTTTGTATTTGTATTTGAATGCGATTTATAAAGCGCCGGAATCACCCCCGAAGGGGTTTTTCCGCGCTGCTAGAGAAGAGTATGCCAAGGCAGAGCGAATATTCAAGGAGGTTTGGTAACTTCTTGTCGTGATGGATGATGTGCATAGTAACCAGGGGATGGACTGTTGATACAAATCGTAACAGGTAACCAGAGTGCATCTCTTTTTACATCTAAATCAATTGGATGAAAATATGCTATATACAGTTTATGATTAGAACATAGTTCAAATCAGGAGTGCTTCCAATTTTTGGTGACTTTTGAAATGCAACAGCCAATAAAATATCAATAACATGTTCATTTAAAAGAGAAAAGTTCATATCAGGTGATAAACTACCTAAAAAGATATTTGAAAAAGAAAAAGGTACATTGGTATGAAAAATGCTATTTAGTTGCTGACACACATTTAACCAGAACTGATGATTAAGTGGTCAACCAAACAAAAAGGGAGTCAGATCATCATCATGAGGAGCTTTACAGGAGCAACATTCAGGAGATATGTTAGGATTCCTCTTATTTAAAGTAATGATCTGAGTAAAAGCCTATTATCTATAAAAAATAATGTTTAGGTGGTGTTCACAGCACGGGAAGATTTACGTATTTTAAACCAAAATTTATTTCATGAAACATTGAAATCATTTTTCCACTGAAGGCCAAGCTCAGTTTTTTTTCTAGAAGGCTCTTAGATGACAGACACGGTAGAACCTTTTGAAGGAGATGTGAAAACTGTGATGGAGAGGTAGTAGAAATGATACAAGATTGAAGAGTCAATAAGGCGTGCAAAATAGAATCAATAACACACTTACATTTCTTAATAAAGGAATCTGGAAGTTGAAACAGGGTTTGTGCCTGCTGAAAGTGTAGCAAAGTATCATTCTGTAGAAGCCGTTTTACCCATAAGAATCCCCTGTATCTCCTAGACTTCCAAAAATGTTTCTACTATTCATCTTTTTAAAAAAAAAATGTGTAATTGTTTTTATTGATACAGGTTCGTGGCAGACAGGTACACAGCAATTACATACAGTATTCGCAAGTTGCATTCAGCACCATTCAAGTTACAGAGGTTGGGAAAACAGATATGATAAACAGTGACATCTCCGTCCCTAGTTATTCGCATTTCCAATTCCACCATGGGTGATACACAAATGTCCCCTGTGTGAGTGTTACATTTCAACAATTTTTTATCCCATTTCTTCTGGCATCCTCTGGTTATGAAGACTTCTTTCTCCGCTATCATGCACCTAACTCCTTCAGCCACACTGACACGGTGGGCGGCACCGCTCCACCCCATCCCCTCGCCAGTTCTCTCTTTACTAATGTGTATCCCAGCATCACCAATTATTGTTTGATTTCAGTCAGGTCCGTATCTTCCCATATGTTAAGCAAACCCAGTCGTGGTGTCAGGTTCACTGACTTCCCTAATGCAGACTGCATATGGTTCGTGGCGCTCTCCCAGAGATCCCGCCCTAGCGGACATTCCCACAGTGTATGATAGAAAGTAGCTTGCTGCCCGCAACCCTTCAAACAGAGGTCATCTTGCCTAGACCCTATTTTGGCCAGCGTTGTCCCCGTCAGATAGGAGCGGTGCAAAATCCTGAGTTGTATTAGTCTAAATCTAAGCGTGATGGCCGCCACTCTAGGTGACATAAGCGCCAGTCGCCATTCCTCTCCATCGATCGGTCCTAGGTCTCTCTCCCATTGCCCCTTGAGCTTGCCAAAGGCATCTGGCAGGTTATTATTTAGTTTTTTATATGTCAATGATATCGCCTTAGACTGCAGTGGCCCATCTAGCAAGCGATCTTCCAGAGACGATGAGTCCGGTATGCCTTCGCAGCTCGGGCAGGCCGCTCGTAGGGCATGCCTGATTTGCAGGTATCTAAAAATCTCCCCGGAGCCAATTGGTAGCTCTTCTGGAGATCCTCAAATTTGAGAATTGCTCCCTTTTTAACCAAATCTTTCACTGTTGAAATGCCGATGACATCCCACCTATCAAATCCTGGTTGATAGCACAGCATGCCTAATTTCCGAGTGTACCATAGTGGTGTTGCCTTACTGAGGACGCCAGCCCATCCCAGCCGCGAGTTAGCCAGATTCCAGATTTGCACCGTGTGCAGTGTTGGGCCAATATGTCTTTGTTTCTTGGTGCGAGAATACAGGGCACCCAGATAACCCGAGCGATCCATCTGGTATCTATCTAGGACGTAAGCTGGGTCCGTCGGCGGGGCCTACATCCAATAATTTACGGCCACCAAATGAGAGGCCCAGTAGTACAACCTGATGTCGGGCAACGCTATCTCCCCGTCGTACCACCCCTTCGTTAGTTTCTAAAGAGCAATTCTAGGGGCGCTACCATCCCATAACAGTGTGCGTACTTCCCCTTCAACTGCCACAAAGTACGCATCTGGAATTCGATGCGGGCAGTTCTGGAGGATATATAAAAAAATTGGGAGTGCCAACATTTTAAAAAGAGCAGCGCAGCCCACCAAAGACAGAGGCAGTGATCTCCAATGCTTAATGTCTGTTCGCAATCTAGCCAAAGGGGGCGCCAAATTGCGGGTATCGAAGAGAGCCGGGTCTGACGTAATAAAGACTCCCAAGTACTTAAATCCGTCTGCTGCAACCAATAACGAGCAGTCTCTAGGAAGACGGGGAGTCTGTCCATGCAACATAAATAGAACAGATTTACCCCAGTTAATTGAGTATCCCAAGCACTTCCCAAAGTTCGTAAAAATATTGAGAACGGTGTGGATAGGATAGACTTGTACGGGGAGGCAAGGTATAGCAATATGTCATCGGCATAGAGTAATATTCTGTCTTCACACTCCAATGACCATCTGAAACCCGCACTATCACATCACGACGGATCCAGGCCGCCAGGGGCTCCAGCATAAGGGAAAACAGCATCAGGGACAATGGGCACCCCTGCCTGGTGCCTCTCTGTAGCGTGAATGTTCGAGATGTATAGTTGTTAACTCTCACCTGCCCCTGTATGTCAGTGTATAGTAGCTTCACCCGTCTTATAAATTTAGGGCCCAACCGAACTCTTACGAGAACTTCAAAAAGATATGTTCATTCAATCGAATCGAATGCCATGGAGGCATCCAGGGACAATATAGCTGCATCTTGTCAGGATCGTGGGTTCTGTGACTAGTAGGGTGCCTGGAAAGCCTCACAAAGGTCGATATAATGTGAGAAAGTATTTGCGCAGGAGAAGGAATCATATAGTCTCCAACCTCATGTTCAGACAATATATTCACTGGTTACTTGACTCTGCGCAACATGGATGCCAAAGAGCCATGGATCGGTGTTTCGCGGCTGCGGTCTAGTGGCTGTAGTCGCGCGACCTCAGAACCGATAAGCTCCGCTGATTCATTTTAACCTGCGCACTTCAACTGACTTTGCACCATGCAGCGTGCGTGTATATTGAAGTCCGTGTTCTGAGGTATTCTAGACAATTCCTTGAACACCGCACTGATCTTCAGTTTACTGTATCGCATGCGCAACGAGGAAGCACCGATATTTCCAGTCATTCCAGTGACGGTGTGAAGAGCATATGTTCTCAGGTATTTTTTGGACTTAGTTAAAAAGACTTCTGTAGCTAATTTCAGTCACAAGAAAAGACAACACAAAAAGACATTCAAACTTCAACTGTATATAGTAGCTGAAGAACTCGAAATTTTTTGAACAATTATTCACGTCAGTTGAAAATACTAGTTGATCTTTGTACGCTCAAGGAAAACAGATATTAAGGCTATATATATATATCAAACATTGGGGTGAGTTTCTTATAACAAAAATAGTATAGTGAGTATAGTGTTGTGCTGGTGGGAATAGAAATAACGTATGGTGTATTTACAGATACTGCGACAGACTAAAACACAAGCTCAACGTTCTCTTGCAGCATCCACAAGAGGGAAGCTAAAGCCCAGGTCAAAAAGATACCAATTGTCGGAATAACAAGGTTAGAGAATTAAAACTGTGTAGAGTGGTGTTCTAAGGTTTGTCGTTTATGCAGGTGCAGAGCGACTACATCCAGTAGCTGTCACCGAAGACCAGTGAACAGAGGTCATCGACCAGGCAGTCTCTCTCTCTCTCTATCCACTTCCCCTTTCCCCCCTGCTTCAACGGTCGCCACGAGTTTTCTGGAGGCTTCTGGGGTTGAGGGGCATTGGGACCATCGTCGGCTTCGGTGGACCAGGTGCGAGCCTTCTGACAGATTGAAGTGCCCATTTTTCCATGCAAGCCACGATGACGGACGGGTTGGATTTAAAAACTCTGGCAGGAATTTTAGATGGGTTACGGGGTCAATTAACTCAGTCAGCTGAAGACATCAGGATTTTGAGAGAAGAAGTAAAAAGGTCCCAACAGGAGAACCAATTAATTAGGACCCGTATGGAGGAGCTGTTGGCAGGTAGTTCTTCAGCTTCAGCTCGGGGTTCCGCTGCTGAAGCAGCTACGCAGGTAGTTCATTCAGTGGCCCCAGTGGTTCCTTTAGCTAATCCAGAAAGGTTTGGGGGGGACCCTCATAAGGCTCAAATATTTATGACGCAGTGCTCATTACACTTTTTGTGCAGACCTGTGGTATTTAAGGATGATAAGGTGAAGGTTGCGTTCATGCTGTCCTACATGAGCGGTGATGCGGCCGCATGGCCAATGCCGTTGATAGCTCGAGATGACCCCGCCCTATATAACTTTGATGTGTTCAAAAAAGAATTTTTCCGAATTTTTGACAGAAGGACCGCAGAACAAGCCACGGATAATGAATTATTGGATCTTAAGCAAGGCAACCGGGAGTTAATTGCATATATCGCACAATTCAATAAGTTAATTGTCGAAACCGAGTGGCCAGAAAGCAAACGCTCTGCTATATTCTATCGTGGTTTAACAGATGAGTTGAAGGATGCTCTGGCGCAGATTCCAAGGAGACCGCGAGAGATATCTGAACTAATTCATTTAGTATTACAACTTGAACACAGGTTTTCAGAAAGGAAGTCTGAGAAGAAGAAGGACTTTCGAACTTATTTTCCTAGGTTAGACCGCGCCAAATCAGAACATTCCAAAACGGACAACGGGTCAGGAGAGGAACCGATGCAAACTGGGTCAATCAGAGGTCCGTTGTCCAGGGAGGAGAAAGAGAAAAGGCGATCCAACAACTTGTGTCTGTATTGCGGAGTCTCTGGCCACTTTGTGAAAGACTGCCTTAAAAAACCCAAGACCAGCCCTGGTTTAAAAGACAAATCCCACCAGGAGAAGGAGTTGTACTGGTGGGAAAGACGGTGGATTCAACTCCAGAAATGCAACAATTGATAAACACACTCCAATCAACTGCGCCACATCTTACTGTGTCGGTTGCTGTAAAGTTTGGGAACATAGAGGTCAAAGGAGTATCCGTCATGATTGACTCTGGGGCAACCGGAAATTTTTGTGATATTAAATACGCCAAGGAGATGGGTATTCAAGCCATCAAGAAAAAACATTGTGAAATGGTAAAAGCTGTGGATGGCACCAATCTTACGTCAGGACCCATTACTGAGGAAACGGAAACGTTGGAGTTGGTGGGACTCCAAGATCAACGAGAATTTCTCAGATTCAACTTAATAGATGCTCCGCAGTTTCAACTGATTTTGGGATTACCATGGTTAACGGAGCACAATCCGAAAATTGATTGGGAAAGACGTACAGTTGAGATGAATTCGGAGCACTGTCAAAGGAACTGTAAAGAGACCGGCAGTCAGAAAACCGTGGGTTCTCCAGCTTTGGAATTGGCCCAACTCAATAATCAAGTGTGTGCTTTGATGACAAGTGAAATTCCTAAGGAATATCAGGACTTGGCTAGTGTTTTCGATAAGGTTAACGCAGAGAAGCTTCCTCCGCACCGGGAGTATGACTGCAAGATTGAGTTAGAACCTGGCGCCAAGTTGCCGTGCAGCCGGATCTATGCTCTCACGGAAGCTGAAAATCAGTACCTCAAACAATATCTGGAAGATTTTTTGAAGATTGGATTCATACGACCATCACAATCGCCTGTCTCATCGCCCCTGTTTTTTCGGCCTAAGAAGGACGGCACTCTGCGCACCTGCATTGACTATAGGGCCCTTAACTTGGCGACCATTAAGAACCGGTACCCGTTGCCACTCATTTTTCAGTTATTAGATCAAGTGAAAGGTGCAAAAGTGTATACTAAGCTGGACCATCTGGTAAGAGTTGCTGAGGGGGATGAGTGGAAGACGGCGTTTCGCACTAAATATGGTCTTTACGAGTATCAGGTGATGCCGTTTGGGTTGAGCAATGCTCCCGCTGTGTTTCAACACTTTGTAAATGATGTACTGAGAGAGTTTTTAGATCGAGTGGCCGTCGTTTACATATTAATCTTTTCAGATTGCATCGAGAACCATGTCTCTCATGTGCGAGCCATTTTTAAGAAGTTGTTGGATAATCAATTGTACGTCAAGCTGGAGAAGTGTTCATTCCATGCGACACAGGTGGAATTTTTAGGGTTCAGACTGTCGGCTGATGGTGTAGCAATGGATCCTTCAAAGGTACAAGCTATTCAGGAATGGTCATCTCCGAGAAACATCAAGGAAATTCAAAGCTTCATTGGCTTCAACAATTTTTATAGAAGGTGTATTCCTGATTTTTCCGCAAAGGTTCATCCAATCACCCATTTGTTAAAAAAGGGGAAGATTTTTCAGTGGTCAGAGGAGGCAGAAGACGCATTTCAACTTCTAAAGAGAGCCTTTGTTACAGCTCCCGTTTTGATGCATCCAGACCCAGAGCAAGCGTTTTTCGTGGAAACTGATGCTTCTGATTTCGCTACTGGTGGAATTTTGTCTCAAAGAGATAAGCTGACTGGGCAGCTCCACCCAGTGGCTTTTCGTTCAAGAAAACTGTCCGAGATGGAGTTCAACTATGCAATTGCGGATAAAGAGCTGCTTGCTGTAAAGGAAGCATTCCAAGACTGGCGTCATTATTTGTTGGGAGCTAAACACACAGTCACTGTGTACACTGATCACAGGAATTTACAATTCTTGAAGTCCGCCAAAACTCTTTCACCACGACAACTGAGGTGGTCTCTGTATTTTTCGGAATTTGATTTTGTTATAACCTACTAGCCGGGAGTGAAGAACGGGAAGGCGGATGCTCTATCTCGAATGAACACTTCGGAGGATAAAAGAATTCCATTAGATGAACCAATTGTACCACTGGAGAAAATTGTGGGAGTGATCTGTTTAGAGGATTTTGCCAAGGTGATTCGAGAGCATTGTTCCCTTCAGGAGCTAGAAAAGTGGGCGGTGGATGATGACCGGAAATCTATTAGAAACTCTTTGCCATATTTCGAAGAAGCCTTATTCCTTCCAACACTAGAACTTCAAGACAAGGCATTGGAAAGTTGCCATGATGATACAATGGTGGGTCACAAGGGCATTAGAAAGACTTTAGACTTGCTCCGAAGGCATTTTTGGTGGCCTAACATGGCGGCTATCGTGGGACAGTATGTCGCAACCTGTGAATCCTGTATTAAGTGGAAAACACCTAGACAGGCCCCTCAGGGATTATTGCAGCCTTTACCAAACGCCCCAGGTCCTTGGCACACTGTCTCTTTAGATCTAATTGTTTACCTTCCTCGCAGCCATGGATACACCGCTATTTTGGTCTTAGTTGACTCGTTTTCCAAAATGAGTCACTTTGTTCCATTAGAAAAAGTTCCAACAGCCCCTCAGTTGGTTAAAGTGTTTAATCAGCATGTGGTTCGTAGTCATGGAATTCCTCAAATTATCATCTCGGATAGAGGGGCTCAGTTTATATCCAAGTTTTGGAAAAGTTATATGCACAGTCTGGGTATAGACACTCGATTTTCGACCAGTTTCCATCCTGAGACTGATGGTCAAACAGACCGTGTGAATCAAGAATTGGAACATTACTTGAGATTATATTTGCTGGAGCAGGAAGGAGACTGGTTCGATCTGTTGTGGTCTGCAGTGTTTGCATATAATAACGCAGTCCATGCCTCTACAGGGTTCACCCCGTTCTATTTGAATTATGGTCGACACCCTAATCTCAGGATAGGTCAAATAAGTCAGGACACCCCTACTGTGGTTGATTGGATAGCTGAAATTAAAAAATCTTATCGACAAGCTCAAGTTAACCTCGCTAAAGCAAAGTTGTCATATAAGCGACAAGCAGATAAAAAGAGAAGAGTGGGAACTAGTTTAGAGGTGGGAAATCAGGCATGGTTGTCCACTAAACACCTTGGGGCAGATTTATGAGGCCCTTGCGCCTCCTTGCGCCGCAATTGCGTCACTTAATGTGACGCAACGGCGGCGCAAACAGTGCGCCCTATTTACAATGTGACGCATCTAGGAGATGCGTCACGTTGGAAAGCCCTGCGCCATAAGGAGGCGTTCCTGCGCAGGGGGGGTGGGGAGCGTTCCTGCGCAGGAACGCCTCCTAAAAGTGGCTGAGTGAATTCTATGAGATTTCACTCAGTCACTTTCTACATCAATTCCTTACGCCTGCTTGGAGCAGGCGTAAGGGTGACGCACAATGCATTGAAAAGGTGGCCCCTGTGCATTGCAGGAGTCATGTCGCACTTGCGGCATGACTCCTGCAATGCGCCGCCCGTACGCCGAGAGATGCGTCACGCATCTTCACTGCCTTGCACCATGGTGCGCCGCATTGTAAATGCGGCGCACCATGGGTGGCAGAGCAGTGGCGCACTGTGGCGCACATTAACTGGCGCATCCCTGGGGATGCGCCAGTTAACATAAATCTGCCCCCTTAGGCTCAAGGGTTGCAGGAAATTACAGCCTAGATTCATTGGACCATTCAGGGTGCAGAAGTAAATTAACCCAGTGGTGGTTCAATTACAACTTCCTAAAAGTCTTAAAATACACCCAGTTTTTCATGTATCTTTATTAAAAAGAAATCCTCCCAATGTTAGATTACATTTTTAGATTCAAAACTTGCTAGAAACAAACTGTACTATTTAGTGGAGTGGAAGGACTATGGACCAGAAGAGAGGTCGTGGGAGCCCTCCACTAATGTTCATGCACCCAGACTGGGCAAACAGTTTTACAAGTGTTATCCTACAAAACCCAAATTGGGAGGACCCCTTTTGGAGGGGGGTACTGTCAGGATCGTGGGTTCTGTGACTAGTAGGGTGCCTGGAAAGCTTCACAAAGGTTGATATTATGTGAGGAAGTATTTGCGCTGGAGAAGGAATGATCTAGTCTCCAACCTCATGTTCAGACAATGTATTCACTGGTTACTTGACTCTGCGCAACATGGATGTCAAAGAGCCAGGGATCGGTGTTTCGCGGCTACGGTCTAGTGGCTGTAGTCGCGCGACCTCAGAACCGATAAGCTCCGCTGATTAATTTTAACCTGCTCACTTCAACTGACTTCGCACCATGAAGCGTGCGTGTATATCGAAGTCCGCGTTCTGAGGTATTTAAGAATTAGTTTTTTGAGAATCGAAAAGCGAAAAGATAATTCCTTGAACACCGCACTGATCTTCAGTTTACTGTATCGCATGCGCAACGAGGGAGCACCGATATTTCCAGTCATTCCAGTGACGGTGTGATGAGCATATGTTCTCAGGTATTTTTTGGACTTAGTTAAAAAGACTTCTGTAGCTAATTTCAGTCACAAGAAAAGACAACACAAAAAGACATTCAAACTTCAAATGTATATAGTAGCTGAAGAACTCGAAATGTTTGGAACAATTATTCACGTCATTTGAAAATACTAGTTGATCTTTGTACGCTCAAGGACAACAGATATTACGGCTATATATATATCAAACATTGGGGTGAGTTTCTTATAACAAAAATAGTATAGTGAGTATAGTGTTGTGCTGATGGGAATAGAAATAACGTATGGTGTATTTACAGATACTGCGACAGACTAAAACACAAGCTTAACGGTCTCTTGCAGCATCCACGAGAGGGAAGCTAAAGCCCAGGTCAAAAAAGGTACCAATTGTCGGAATAACAAGGTTAGAGAATTAAAACTGTGTAGAGTGGTGTTCTAAGGTTTGTCGTTTATGCAGGTGCAGAGCGACTACATCCAGTAGCTGTCACCGAAGACCAATGAATAGAGGTCATCGACCAGGCAGTCTCTCTCTCTCTATCCACTTCCCCTTTCCCCCCTGCTTCAGCGGTCGCCACGAGTTTTCTGGAGGCTTCTGGGGTGGAGGGGCATTGGGACCATCGTCGGCTTCGGTGGACCAGGTTCGAGCCTTCTGACACATCTTCTCTCAAAAAATCCCTCCACGCCATCACATTATGCAGCCGGCGTATATTTAGAGCTGTGTTTCTCCCAGGCATAAAGCCAGATTGATCTGGGTGCAGCAGGGAGGAAATTACCATCCCAAGTTGCGAGGCAAGAACTTTTGCCAAGATCTTTGCCTCTACATTAATCAGTGAGATTGGCAGTGACAATCTACAAACATCTACAAGCTTTTCCGCTTTGTGAATAACAACAATACTAGCAAGACGTTGTTCTACTGGCAGAACTCCCCTATGACAACTTTCCTCATACATTGCCCGCAAATGTGGGACAACCTGAGAGGCCATTACCTTAAGGTACTCAATGGGGGTGCCAGTAGGCCCCTTCGCCTTTCCGGACTTAATTTGGCCAATAGCTTTCTGGATTTCCTCACTTGTCAGATCTTCATCTAATACATCCCTATCTCCTCTGCCGTGTACGTAGTTGAGAGAGAATACACTCTTTTGAAGTAGTCTGCAAATGCCTCCGCAATATCATTGGGGCGATGGAGGACCTCTCCACTAGGCGACGTCAATCGAGGCACCCACCTCATACCATGTTCCCTCCTTTCCAACCAGGCTAGAGTCTTCCCTGCCCTACCTCCGAGCTCATATAACCTATGCTGGATAGCACTATGCTTGGCCATCATGTGTTCACGCGCTTTGCGCCTGTACTCATCTTGTTTCAATTTCAGACTATGTAGTGTATCTGCTGAGGGATCATGTGCATGGTCTTCCTCAAGTCCCCGAAGTTGTGAATGTGAATTGTGAATTGATACTTGTATAGCGCACTACTCACCCGCAAGGGTCTCAAGGCGCTTGTACGAATACCGCTGTGGAACCCATCCTGGCTTTCCCTGTGAGGTGTCCACTCCTGGGCACCCCCAAGGTGGAGGCCAGGCATCCTTAGCGTTGTGGGGGCCGTTGTGGAGATTAAGCAAGCTATTGCCCAGAGTTGCAGAGTGGGACTCCATGATTGGAATAGGCACCAAGGCGAGAATTGTCAGGTCCGTGGAATTTTGAGCCCAAGACCCGCCGAGGCGGGGAATTTAACCCTGGTCCCGGGCTAGACCTCTGCATCAGTGTCTGCCGCTCTAACCATTGAGCCACACTTCTCCCTGTCTCTGCAGGTACCTGTCGATGGTATCATCCATAGTCATATTGTAATCCCCGCCCAGTATCAATGTACCATCTGGGAGTCTAGTGAATACTTAGCCCAGATCCGCTACGGCGTCCCTACCCACTGACGATGACAGGTGCACAGAAACTACATTAAGAGCCCTCCCCTCCCATTGGGCTTCAGCCACATCAAATCGTCCCCCCGGGTCTGTCCATTTCTTGTGTACTATCAAGGGTGTGCCTTTATTTACTAGAATGTACGTACCCCTAGTACCGGTTGTATAGTCGGCATGCACCAGAAGCTGGTATCTCCATCTATTAACAGCCTTACTTTTGTTCCCCACCAAATGGGTTTCCTGTAGCAGAACAAGATCTGTGGACTGTCTCTTCAGATACTGTTGGACAATACCCCTCTTTATTTTGTCACCCAGTCCATTAACGTTCCAAGAAAGGACAGAGAGCACTAATTCCTTGTCAACCCCCATCCCATAGCACGGTAATATCTACAGCCTGATAGGTCAACAATACGGCAAATACGTCATGACGCAACCTGCAAATAAGAGCAACGCTTGCACACCTGTATCTGTCACCTACAAATCAAACATGGAGTTCAATGCATAGCAAAACATTACAGTTAGAATGTAGCACATCGCAGAAGTGCATGCTTGTCAGCCTCTCCATCACGTGTCTTAGGTTCTCGTAACCACTGTTCACATAAAAAAAGCCAATAAGGAACTACCAAACATCCCCTTCTACCCATCCCTCCCATCCCATCCCCCTCCCTGCCCCCCTACCCCCCTGCCCGTGGATTTAAAACTACCTTCTCCCAAACTTGGCAGAGTGCCTCTCTCCCCACTGAAATGCTGAAAATGCACGGGGTACTCCAGCCCCCCTATCCCGCATGTACACATCATAATTAACTTGTACTTTAGCCATCCACTGACGAACAATGCCTACTCTCATTTCAGTTCAGAAAAGGGGGTGGTGATGAACAGAGTGTCTGAATTAAGCAGACCACTCTTACCCAGTCCAAAGATCAGGGCTTGATCCATCACCGTTATTTAGCTCACTGCCCCATCCCAGCTTAGAACCTGGCTATATGCAAATTAGTCTGTCCCTGGCCCAGTGCATCATGGGAACAGGGCAGACCAAACTACCAAGCCAATTCTTCACCAGAAAGGACAAGCTACCGGGGACCGGTTTCTGGCATTTCAGCCTCGTCGGCCCGGCTTGCTTGAATCCTGATGGAGCAGTGAGCAAGGGACTCATGTCTGAGTATACCCTGCCACACCTATAGTGGCCAAAAACGATTCAAAAAAGGGGGTGGTGATGAACAGAGTGTCTGAATTAAGCAGACCACTCTTACCCAGACCAAAGATCAGGGCTTGATCCATCACCGTTATTTAGCTCACTGCCCCATCCCAGCTCAGAACCTGGCTATATGCAAATTAGTCTGTCCCTGGCCCAGTGCATCATGGGAACAGGGCAGACCAAACTACCAAGCCAATTCTTCACCAGAAAGGAGACAAGCTACCGGGGACCGGTTTCTGGCATTTCAGCCTCGTCGGCCCGGCTTGCTTGAATCCTGATGGAGCAGTGAGCAAGGGACTCATGTCTGAGTATACCCTGCCACACCTATAGTGGCCAAAAACGATTTCTGAATCATTTTGTCCACCATAAGCGTGGAAGGGTATACTCAGATGTGAGTCCCTTGCTCATTGCACCATCAGGATTCAAGCAAGCCGGGCCGACGACGCCTGAAATGGCAGAAACTGGTCCCCGGAAGCTTGTTTCCTTCCCAGTACAAGAATTGGATTGGTAGTTTGGTTTGCCCTGTTCCCATCATGCACTGGGACAGGAACAGACTAATTTGCATATAGCCAAGTTCTGAGCTGGGATGGTGCAGTGAGCTAAAAAACGGTGATGGATCAAGCCCTGATCTTTGGACTGGGTAAGAGTGGTCTGCTTAATTCAGGCACTCTGTTCATCACCACCCCCTTTTCTGAATCATTTTGTCCACCATAAGCGTGGAAGGGTATACTCAGATGTGAGTCCCTTGCTCATTGCACCATCAGGATTCAAGCAAGCCGGGCCGACGACGCCTGAAATGGCAGAAACCGGTCCCCGGAAGTTTGTTTCCTTCCCAGTACAAGAATTGGCTTGGTAGTTTGGTTTGCCCTGTTCCCATCATGCACTGGGACAGGAACAGACTAATTTGCATATAGCCAAGTTCTGAGCTGGGATGGTTCAGTGAGCTAAAAAACGGTGATGGATCAAGCCCTGATCTTTGGACTGGGTAAGAGTGGTCTGCTTAATTCAAGCACTCTGTTCATCACCACCCCCTTTTCTGAATCATTTTGTCCACCATAAGCGTAGAAGGGTATACTCAGATGTGAGTCCCTTGCTCATTGCACCATCAGGATTCAAGCAAGCCGGGCCGACGACGCCTGAAATGGCAGAAACCGGTCCCCGGAAACTTGTTTCCTTCCCTGTACAAGAATTGGCTTGGTAGTTTGGTTTGCCCTGTTCCCATCATGCACTGGGACAGGAACAGACTAATTTGCATATAGCCAAGTTCTGAGCTGGGATGGTGCAGTGAGCTAAAAAACGGTAATGGATCAAGCCCTGATCTTTGGACTGGGTAAGAGTGGTCTGCTTAATTCAGGCACTCTGTTCATCACCACCCCCTTTTCTGAATCATTTTGTCCACCATAAGCGTGGAAGGGTATACTCTGATGTGAGTCCCTTGCTCATTGCACCATCAGGATTCAAGCAAGCCGGGCCGACGACGCCTGAAATGGCAGAAACCGGTCCCCGGAAGCTTGTTTCCTTCCCAGTACAAGAATTGGCTTGGTAGTTTGGTTTGCCCTGTTCCCATCATGCACTGGGACAGGAACAGACTAATTTGCATATAGCCAAGTTCTGAGCTGGGATGGTGCAGTGAGCTAAAAAACGGTGATGGATCAAGCCCTGATCTTTGGACTGGGTAAGAGTGGTCTGCTTAATTCAGGCACTCTGTTCATCACCACCCCCTTTTCTGAATCATTTTGTCCACCATAAGCGTGGATGGGTATACTCAGATGTGAGTCCCTTGCTCATTGCACCATCAGGATTCAAGCAAGCCGGGCCGACGACGCCTGAAATGGCATAAACCGGTCCCCGGAAGCTTGTTTCCTTCCCAGTACAAGAATTGGCTTGGTAGTTTGGTTTGCCCTGTTCCCATCATGCACTGGGACAGGAACAGACTAATTTGCATATAGCCAAGTTCTGAGCTGGGATGGTGCAGTGAGCTAAAAAGCGGTGATGGATCAAGCCCTGATCTTTGGACTGGGTAAGAGTGGTCTGCTTAATTCAGGCACTCTGTTCATCACCACCCCCTTTTCTGAATCATTTTGTCCACCATAAGCGTGGAAGGGTATACTCAGATGTGAGTCCCTTGCTCATTGCACCATCAGGATTCAAGCAAGCCGGGCCGACGACGCCTGAAATGGCAGAAACCGGTCCCCGGAAGCTTGTTTCCTTCCCAGTACAAGAAGTGGCTTGGTAGTTTGGTTTGCCCTGTTCCCATCATGCACTGGGACAGGAACAGACTACTTTGCATATAGCCAAGTTCTGAGCTGGGATGGTGCAGTGAGCTAAAAAACGGTGATGGATCAAGCCCTGATCTTTGGACTGGGTAAGAGTGGTCTGCTTAATTCAGGCACTCTGTTCATCACCACCCCCTTTTCTGAATCATTTTGTCCACCATAAGCGTGGAAGGGTATACTCAGATGTGAGTCCCTTGCTCATTGCACCATCAGGATTCAAGCAAGCCGGGCCGACGACGCCTGAAATGGCAGAAACCGGTCCCCGGAAGCTTGTTTCCTTCCCAGTACAAGAATTGGCTTGGTAGTTTGGTTTGCCCTGTTCCCATCATGCACTGGGACAGGAACAGACTAATTTGCATATAGCCAAGTTCTGAGCTGGGATGGTGCAGTGAGCTAAAAAACGGTGATGGATCAAGCCCTGATCTTTGGACTGGGTAAGAGTGGTCTGCTTAATTCAGGCACTCTGTTCATCACCACCCCCTTTTCTGAATCATTTTGTCCACCATAAGCGTGGAAGGGTATACTCAGATGTGAGTCCCTTGCTCATTGCACCATCAGGATTCAAGCAAGCCGGGCCGACGACGCCTGAAATGGCAGAAACCGATCCCCGGAAGCTTGTTTCCTTCCCAGTACAAGAATTGGCTTGGTAGTTTGGTTTGCCCTGTTCCCATCATACACTGGGACAGGAACAGACAAATTTGCATATAGCCAAGTTCTGAGCTGGGATGGTGCAGTGAGCTAAAAAACGGTGATGGATCAAGCCCTGATCTTTGAACTGGGTAAGAGTGGTCTGCTTAATTCAGGCACTCTGTTCATCACCACCCCCTTTTCTGAATCATTTTGTCCACCATAAGCGTGGAAGGGTATACTCAGATGTGAGTCCCTTGCTCATTGCACCATCAGGATTCAAGCAAGCCGGGCCGACGCCGCCTGAAATGGCAGAAACCGGTCCCCGGAAGCTTGTTTCCTTCCCAGTACAAGAATTGGCTTGGTAGTTTGGTTTGCCCTGTTCCCATCATGCACTGGGACAGGAACAGACTAATTTGCATATAGCCAAGTTCTGAGCTGGGATGGTGCAGTGAGCTAAAAAACGGTGATGGATCAAGCCCTGATCTTTGGACTGGGTAAGAGTGGTCTGCTTAATTCAGGCACTCTGTTCATCATCACCCCCTTTTCTGAATCATTTTGTCCACCATAAGCGTGGAAGGGTATACTCAGATGTGAGTCCCTTGCTCATTGCACCATCAGGATTCAAGCAAGCCGGGCCGACGACGCCTGAAATGGCAGAAACCGGTCCCCGGAAGCTTGTTTCCTTCCCAGTACAAGAATTGGCTTGGTAGTTTGGTGTGCCCTGTTCCCATCATGCACTGGGACAGGAACAGACTAATTTGCATATAGCCAAGTTCTGAGCTGGGATGGTGCAGTGAGCTAAAAAACGGTGATGGATCAAGCCCTGATCTTTGGACTGGGTAAGAGTGGTCTGCTTAATTCAGGCACTCTGTTCATCACCACCCCCTTTTCTGAATCATTTTGTCCACCATAAGCGTGGAAGGGTATACTCAGATGTGAGTCCCTTGCTCATTGCACCATCAGGATTCAAGCAAGCCGGGCCGACGACGCCTGAAATGGCAGAAACCGGTCCCCGGAAGCTTGTTTCCTTCCCAGTACAAGAATTGGCTTGGTAGTTTGGTTTGCCCTGTTCCCATCATGCACTGGGACAGGAACAGACTAATTTGCATATAGCCAAGTTCTGAGCTGGGATGGTGCAGTGAGCTAAAAAACGGTGATGGATCAAGCCCTGATCTTTGGACTGGGTAAGAGTGGTCTGCTTAATTCCGGCCCTCTGTTCATCACCACCCCCTTTTCTGAATCATTTTGTCCACCATAAGCGTGGAAGGGTATACTCAGATGTGAGTCCCTTGCTCATTGCACCATCAGGATTCAAGCAAGCCGGGCCGACGACGCCTGAAATGGCAGAAACCGGTCCCCGGAAGCTTGTTTCCTTCCCAGTACAAGAATTGGCTTGGTAGTTTGGTTTGCCCTGTTCCCATCATGCAGTGGGACAGGAACAGACTAATTTGCATATAGCCAAGTTCTGAGCTGGGATGGTGCAGTGAGCTAAAAAACGGTGATGGATCAAGCCCTGATCTTTGGACTGGGTAAGAGTGGTCTGCTTAATTCAGGCACTCTGTTCATCACCACCCCCTTTTCTGAATCATTTTGTCCACCATAAGCGTGGAAGGGTATACTCAGATGTGAGTCCCTTGCTCATTGCACCATCAGGATTCGAGCAAGCCGGGCCGACGACGCCTGAAATGGCAGAAACCGGTCCCCGGAAGCTTGTTTCCTTCCCAGTACAAGAATTGGCTTGGTAGTTTGGTTTGCCCTGTTCCCATCATGCACTGGGACAGGAACAGACTAATTTGCATATAGCCAAGTTCTGAGCAGGGATGGTGCAGTGAGCTAAAAAACGGTGATGGATCAAGCCCTGATCTTTGGACTGGGTAAGACTGGTCTGCTTAATTCAGGCACTCTGTTCATCACCACCCCCTTTTCTGAATCATTTTGTCCACCATAAGCGTGGAAGGGTATACTCAGATGTGAGTCCCTTGCTCATTGCACCATCAGGATTCAAGCAAGCCGGGCCGACGACGCCTGAAATGGCAGAAACCGGTCCCCGGAAGCTTGTTTCCTTCCCAGTACAAGAATTGGCTTGGTAGTTTGGTTTGCCCTGTTCCCATCATGCACTGGGACAGAAACAGACTAATTTGCATATAGGCAAGTTCTGAGCTGGGATGGTGCAGTGAGCTAAAAAACGGTGATGGATCAAGCCCTGATCTTTGGACTGGGTAAGAGTGGTCTGCTTAATTCAGGCACTCTGTTCATCACCACCACCTTTTCTGAATCATTTTGTCCACCATAAGCGTGGAAGGGTATACTCAGATGTGAGTCCCTTGCTCATTGCACCATCAGGATTCAAGCAAGCCGGGCCGACGACGCCTGAAATGGCAGAAACCGGTCCCCGGAAGTTTGTTTCCTTCCCAGTACAAGAATTGGCTTGGTAGTTTGGTTTGCCCTGTTCCCATCATGCACTGGGACAGGAACAGACTAATTTACATATAGCCAAGTTCTGAGCTGGGATGGTGCAGTGAGCTAAAAAACGGTGATGGATCAAGCCCTGATCTTTGGACTGGGTAAGAGTGGTCTGCTTAATTCAGGCACTCTGTTCATCACCACCCCCTTTTCTGAATCATTTTGTCCACCATAAGCGTGGAAGGGTATACTCAGATGTGAGTCCCTTGCTCATTGCACCATCAGGATTCAAGCAAGCCGGGCCGACGACGCCTGAAATGGCAGAAACCGGTCCCCGGAAACTTGTTTCCTTCCCAGTACAAGAATTGGCTTGGTAGTTTGGTTTGCCCTGTTCCCATCATGCACTGGGACAGGAACAGACTAATTTGCATATAGCCAAGTTCTGAGCTGGGATGGTGCAGTGAGCTAAAAAACGGTAATGGATCAAGCCCTGATCTTTGGACTGGGTAAGAGTGGTCTGCTTAATTCAGGCACTTTGTTCATCACCACCCCCTTTTCTGAATCATTTTGTCCACCATAAGCGTGGAAGGGTATACTCTGATGTGAGTCCCTTGCTCATTGCACCATCAGGATTCAAGCAAGCCGGGCCGACGACGCCTGAAATGGCAGAAACCGGTCCCCGGAAGCTTGTTTCCTTCCCAGTACAAGAATTGGCTTGGTAGTTTGGTTTGCCCTGTTCCCATCATGCACTGGGACAGGAACAGACTAATTTGCATATAGCCAAGTTCTGAGCTGGGATGGTGCAGTGAGCTAAAAAACGGTGATGGATCAAGCCCTGATCTTTGGACTGGGTAAGAGTGGTCTGCTTAATTCAGGCACTCTGTTCATCACCACCCCCTTTTCTGAATCATTTTGTCCACCATAAGCGTGGAAGGGTATACTCAGATGTGAGTCCCTTGCTCATTGCACCATCAGGATTCAAGCAAGCCGGGCCGACGACGCCTGAAATGGCATAAACCGGTCCCCGGAAGCTTGTTTCCTTCCCAGTACAAGAATTGGCTTGGTAGTTTGGTTTGCCCTGTTCCCATCATGCACTGGGACAGGAACAGACTAATTTGCATATAGCCAAGTTCTGAGCTGGGATGGTGCAGTGAGCTAAAAAGCGGTGATGGATCAAGCCCTGATCTTTGGACTGGGTAAGAGTGGTCTGCTTAATTCAGGCACTCTGTTCATCACCACCCCCTTTTCTGAATCATTTTGTCCACCATAAGCGTGGAAGGGTATACTCAGATGTGAGTCCCTTGCTCATTGCACCATCAGGATTCAAGCAAGCCGGGCCGACGACGCCTGAAATGGCAGAAACCGGTCCCCGGAAGCTTGTTTCCTTCCCAGTACAAGAATTGGCTTGGTAGTTTGGTTTGCCCTGTTCCCATCATGCACTGGGACAGGAACAGACTACTTTGCATATAGCCAAGTTCTGAGCTGGGATGGTGCAGTGAGCTAAAAAACGGTGATGGATCAAGCCCTGATCTTTGGACTGGGTAAGAGTGGTCTGCTTAATTCAGGCACTCTGTTCATCACCACCCCCTTTTCTGAATCATTTTGTCCACCATAAGCGTGGAAGGGTATACTCAGATGTGAGTCCCTTGCTCATTGCACCATCAGGATTCAAGCAAGCCGGGCCGACGACGCCTGAAATGGCAGAAACCGGTCCCCGGAAGCTGGTTTCCTTCCCAGTACAAGAATTGGCTTGGTAGTTTGGTTTGCCCTGTTCCCATCATGCACTGGGACAGGAACAGACTAATTTGCATATAGCCAAGTTCTGAGCTGGGATGGTGCAGTGAGCTAAAAAACGGTGATGGATCAAGCCCTGATCTTTGGACTGGGTAAGAGTGGTCTGCTTAATTCAGGCACTCTGTTCATCACCACCCCCTTTTCTGAATCATTTTGTCCACCATAAGCGTGGAAGGGTATACTCAGATGTGAGTCCCTTGCTCATTGCACCATCAGGATTCAAGCAAGCCGGGCCGACGACGCCTGAAATGGCAGAAACCGATCCCCGGAAGCTTGTTTCCTTCCCAGTACAAGAATTGGCTTGGTAGTTTGGTTTGCCCTGTTCCCATCATACACTGGGACAGGAACAGACAAATTTGCATATAGCCAAGTTCTGAGCTGGGATGGTGCAGTGAGCTAAAAAACGGTGATGGATCAAGCCCTGATCTTTGAACTGGGTAAGAGTGGTCTGCTTAATTCAGGCACTCTGTTCATCACCACCCCCTTTTCTGAATCATTTTGTCCACCATAAGCGTGGAAGGGTATACTCAGATGTGAGTCCCTTGCTCATTGCACCATCAGGATTCAAGCGAGCCGGGCCGACGCCGCCTGAAATGGCAGAAACCGGTCCCCGGAAGCTTGTTTCCTTCCCAGTACAAGAATTGGCTTGGTAGTTTGGTTTGCCCTGTTCCCATCATGCACTGGGACAGGAACAGACTAATTCGCATATAGCCAAGTTCTGAGCTGGGATGGTGCAGTGAGCTAAAAAACGGTGATGGATCAAGCCCTGATCTTTGGACTGGGTAAGAGTGGTCTGCTTAATTCAGGCACTCTGTTCATCATCACCCCCTTTTCTGAATCATTTTGTCCACCATAAGCGTGGAAGGGTATACTCAGATGTGAGTCCCTTGCTCATTGCACCATCAGGATTCAAGCAAGCCGGGCCGACGACGCCTGAAATGGCAGAAACCGGTCCCCGGAAGCTTGTTTCCTTCCCAGTACAAGAATTGGCTTGGTAGTTTGGTGTGCCCTGTTCCCATCATGCACTGGGACAGGAACAGACTAATTTGCATATAGCCAAGTTCTGAGCTGGGATGGTGCAGTGAGCTAAAAAACGGTGATGGATCAAGCCCTGATCTTTGGACTGGGTAAGAGTGGTCTGCTTAATTCAGGCACTCTGTTCATCACCACCCCCTTTTCTGAATCATTTTGTCCATCATAAGCGTGGAAGGGTATACTCAGATGTGAGTCCCTTGCTCATTGCACCATCAGGATTCAAGCAAGCCGGGCCGACGACGCCTGAAATGGCAGAAACCGGTCCCCGGAAGCTTGTTTCCTTCCCAGTACAAGAATTGGCTTGGTAGTTTGGTTTGCCCTGTTCCCATCATGCACTGGGACAGGAACAGACTAATTTGCATATAGCCAAGTTCTGAGCTGGGATGGTGCAGTGAGCTAAAAAACGGTGATGGATCAAGCCCTGATCTTTGGACTGGGTAAGAGTGGTCTGCTTAATTCAGGCACTCTGTTCATCACCACCCCCTTTTCTGAATCATTTTGTCCACCATAAGCGTGGAAGGGTATACTCAGATGTGAGTCCCTTGCTCATTGCACCATCAGGATTCAAGCAAGCCGGGCCGACGACGCCTGAAATGGCAGAAACCGGTCCCCGGAAGCTTGTTTCCTTCCCAGTACAAGAATTGGCTTGGTAGTTTGGTTTGCCCTGTTCCCATCATGCACTGGGACAGGAACAGACTAATTTGCATATAGCCAAGTTCTGAGCAGGGATGGTGCAGTGAGCTAAAAAACGGTGATGGATCAAGCCCTGATCTTTGGACTGGGTAAGACTGGTCTGCTTAATTCAGGCACTCTGTTCATCACCACCCCCTTTTCTGAATCATTTTGTCCACCATAAGCGTGGAAGGGTATACTCAGATGTGAGTCCCTTGCTCATTGCACCATCAGGATTCAAGCAAGCCGGGCCGACGACGCCTGAAATGGCATAAACCGGTCCCCGGAAGCTTGTTTCCTTCCCAGTACAAGAATTGGCTTGGTAGTTTGGTTTGCCCTGTTCCCATCATGCACTGGGACAGAAACAGACTAATTTGCATATAGCCAAGTTCTGAGCTGGGATGGTGCAGTGAGCTAAAAAACGGTGATGGATCAAGCCCTGATCTTTGGACTGGGTAAGAGTGGTCTGCTTAATTCAGGCACTCTGTTCATCACCACCACCTTTTCTGAATCATTTTGTCCACCATAAGCGTGGAAGGGTATACTCAGATGTGAGTCCCTTGCTCATTGCACCATCAGGATTCAAGCAAGCCGGGCCAACGACGCCTGAAATGGCAGAAACCGGTCCCCGGAAGTTTGTTTCCTTCCCAGTACAAGAATTGGCTTGGTAGTTTGGTTTGCCCTGTTCCCATCATGCACTGGGACAGGAACAGACTAATTTGCATATAGCCAAGTTCTGAGCTGGGATGGTGCAGTGAGCTAAAAAACGGTGATGGATCAAGCCCTGATCTTTGGACTGGGTAAGAGTGGTCTGCTTAATTCAGGCACTCTGTTCATCACCACCCCCTTTTCTGAATCATTTTGTCCATCATAAGCGTGGAAGGGTATACTCAGATGTGAGTCCCTTGCTCATTGCACCATCCGGATTCAAGCAAGCCGGGCCGACGACGCCTGAAATGGCAGAAACCGGTCCCCGGAAGCTTGTTTCCTTCCCAGTACAAGAATTGGCTTGGTAGTTTGGTTTGCCCTGTTCCCATCATGCACTGGGACAGGAACAGACTAATTTGCATATAGCCAAGTTCTGAGCTGGGATGGTGCAGTGAGCTAAAAAACGGTGATGGATCAAGCCCTGATCTTTGGACTGGGTAAGAGTGGTCTGCTTAATTCAGGCACTCTGTTCATCACCACCCCCTTTTCTGAATCATTTTGTCCACCATAAGCGTGGAAGGGTATACTCAGATGTGAGTCCCTTGCTCATTGCACCATCAGGATTCAAGCAAGCCGGGCCGACGACGCCTGAAATGGCAGAAACCGGTCCCCGGAAGCTTGTTTCCTTCCCAGTACAAGAATTGGCTTGGTAGTTTGGTTTGCCCTGTTCCCATCATGCACTGGGACAGGAACAGACTAATTTGCATATAGCCAAGTTCTGAGCAGGGATGGTGCAGTGAGCTAAAAAACGGTGATGGATCAAGCCCTGATCTTTGGACTGGGTAAGACTGGTCTGCTTAATTCAGGCACTCTGTTCATCACCACCCCCTTTTCTGAATCATTTTGTCCACCATAAGCGTGGAAGGGTATACTCAGATGTGAGTCCCTTGCTCATTGCACCATCAGGATTCAAGCAAGCCGGGCCGACGACGCCTGAAATGGCATAAACCGGTCCCCGGAAGCTTGTTTCCTTCCCAGTACAAGAATTGGCTTGGTAGTTTGGTTTGCCCTGTTCCCATCATGCACTGGGACAGAAACAGACTAATTTGCATATAGCCAAGTTCTGAGCTGGGATGGTGCAGTGAGCTAAAAAACGGTGATGGATCAAGCCCTGATCTTTGGACTGGGTAAGAGTGGTCTGCTTAATTCAGGCACTCTGTTCATCACCACCACCTTTTCTGAATCATTTTGTCCACCATAAGCGTGGAAGGGTATACTCAGATGTGAGTCCCTTGCTCATTGCACCATCAGGATTCAAGCAAGCCGGGCCAACGACGCCTGAAATGGCAGAAACCGGTCCCCGGAAGTTTGTTTCCTTCCCAGTACAAGAATTGGCTTGGTAGTTTGGTTTGCCCTGTTCCCATCATGCACTGGGACAGGAACAGACTAATTTGCATATAGCCAAGTTCTGAGCTGGGATGGTGCAGTGAGCTAAAAAACGGTGATGGATCAAGCCCTGATCTTTGGACTGGGTAAGAGTGGTCTGCTTAATTCAGGCACTCTGTTCATCACCACCCCCTTTTCTGAATCATTTTGTCCACCATAAGCGTGGAAGGGTATACTCAGATGTGAGTCCCTTGCTCATTGCACCATCAGGATTCAAGCAAGCCGGGCCGACGACGCCTGAAATGGCAGAAACCGGTCCCCGGAAACTTGTTTCCTTCCCAGTACAAGAATTGGCTTGGTAGTTTGGTTTGCCCTGTTCCCATCATGCACTGGGACAGGAACAGACTAATTTGCATATAGCCAAGTTCTGAGCTGGGATGGTGCAGTGAGCTAAAAAACGGTAATGGATCAAGCCCTGATCTTTGGACTGGGTAAGAGTGGTCTGCTTAATTCAGGCACTCTGTTCATCACCACCCCCTTTTCTGAATCATTTTGTCCACCATAAGCGTGGAAGGGTATACTCTGATGTGAGTCCCTTGCTCATTGCACCATCAGGATTCAAGCAAGCCGGGCCGACGACGCCTGAAATGGCAGAAACCGGTCCCCGGAAGCTTGTTTCCTTCCCAGTACAAGAATTGGCTTGGTAGTTTGGTTTGCCCTGTTCCCATCATGCACTGGGACAGGAACAGACTAATTTGCATATAGCCAAGTTCTGAGCTGGGATGGTGCAGTGAGCTAAAAAACGGTGATGGATCAAGCCCTGATCTTTGGACTGGGTAAGAGTGGTCTGCTTAATTCAGGCACTCTGTTCATCACCACCCCCTTTTCTGAATCATTTTGTCCACCATAAGCGTGGAAGGGTATACTCAGATGTGAGTCCCTTGCTCATTGCACCATCAGGATTCAAGCAAGCCGGGCCGACGACGCCTGAAATGGCATAAACCGGTCCCCGGAAGCTTGCTTCCTTCCCAGTACAAGAATTGGCTTGGTAGTTTGGTTTGCCCTGTTCCCATCATGCACTGGGACAGGAACAGACTAATTTGCATATAGCCAAGTTCTGAGCTGGGATGGTGCAGTGAGCTAAAAAGCGGTGATGGATCAAGCCCTGATCTTTGGACTGGGTAAGAGTGGTCTGCTTAATTCAGGCACTCTGTTCATCACCACCCCCTTTTCTGAATCATTTTGTCCACCATAAGCGTGGAAGGGTATACTCAGATGTGAGTCCCTTGCTCATTGCACCATCAGGATTCAAGCAAGCCGGGCCGACGACGCCTGAAATGGCAGAAACCGGTCCCCGGAAGCTTGTTTCCTTCCCAGTACAAGAATTGGCTTGGTAGTTTGGTTTGCCCTGTTCCCATCATGCACTGGGACAGGAACAGACTACTTTGCATATAGCCAAGTTCTGAGCTGGGATGGTGCAGTGAGCTAAAAAACGGTGATGGATCAAGCCCTGATCTTTGGACTGGGTAAGAGTGGTCTGCTTAATTCAGGCACTCTGTTCATCACCACCCCCTTTTCTGAATCATTTTGTCCACCATAAGCGTGGAAGGGTATACTCAGATGTGAGTCCCTTGCTCATTGCACCATCAGGATTCAAGCAAGCCGGGCCGACGACGCCTGAAATGGCAGAAACCGGTCCCCGGAAGCTTGTTTCCTTCCCAGTACAAGAATTGGCTTGGTAGTTTGGTTTGCCCTGTTCCCATCATGCACTGGGACAGGAACAGACTAATTTGCATATAGCCAAGTTCTGAGCTGGGATGGTGCAGTGAGCTAAAAAACGGTGATGGATCAAGCCCTGATCTTTGGACTGGGTAAGAGTGGTCTGCTTAATTCAGGCACTCTGTTCATCACCACCCCCTTTTCTGAATCATTTTGTCCACCATAAGCGTGGAAGGGTATACTCAGATGTGAGTCCCTTGCTCATTGCACCATCAGGATTCAAGCAAGCCGGGCCGACGACGCCTGAAATGGCAGAAACCGATCCCCGGAAGCTTGTTTCCTTCCCAGTACAAGAATTGGCTTGGTAGTTTGGTTTGCCCTGTTCCCATCATACACTGGGACAGGAACAGACAAATTTGCATATAGCCAAGTTCTGAGCTGGGATGGTGCAGTGAGCTAAAAAACGGTGATGGATCAAGCCCTGATCTTTGAACTGGGTAAGAGTGGTCTGCTTAATTCAGGCACTCTGTTCATCACCACCCCCTTTTCTGAATCATTTTGTCCACCATAAGCGTGGAAGGGTATACTCAGATGTGAGTCCCTTGCTCATTGCACCATCAGGATTCAAGCAAGCCGGGCCGACGCCGCCTGAAATGGCAGAAACCGGTCCCCGGAAGCTTGTTTCCTTCCCAGTACAAGAATTGGCTTGGTAGTTTGGTTTGCCCTGTTCCCATCATGCACTGGGACAGGAACAGACTAATTTGCATATAGCCAAGTTCTGAGCTGGGATGGTGCAGTGAGCTAAAAAACGGTGATGGATCAAGCCCTGATCTTTGGACTGGGTAAGAGTGGTCTGCTTAATTCAGGCACTCTGTTCATCACCACCCCCTTTTCTGAATCATTTTGTCCACCATAAGCGTGGAAGGGTATACTCAGATGTGAGTCCCTTGCTCATTGCACCATCAGGATTCAAGCAAGCCGGGCCGACGACGCCTGAAATGGCAGAAACCGGTCCCCGGAAGCTTGTTTCCTTCCCAGTACAAGAATTGGCTTGGTAGTTTGGTTTGCCCTGTTCCCATCATGCACTGGGACAGGAACAGACTAATTTGCATATAGCCAAGTTCTGAGCTGGGATGGTGCAGTGAGCTAAAAAACGGTGATGGATCAAGCCCTGATCTTTGGACTGGGTAAGAGTGGTCTGCTTAATTCCGGCACTCTGTTCATCACCACCCCCTTTTCTGAATCATTTTGTCCACCATAAGCGTGGAAGGGTATACTCAGATGTGAGTCCCTTGCTCATTGCACCATCAGGATTCAAGCAAGCCGGGCCGACGACGCCTGAAATGGCAGAAACCGGTCCCCGGAAGCTTGTTTCCTTCCCAGTACAAGAATTGGCTTGGTAGTTTGGTTTGCCCTGTTCCCATCATGCACTGGGACAGGAACAGACTAATTTGCATATAGCCAAGTTCTGAGCTGGGATGGTGCAGTGAGCTAAAAAACGGTGATGGATCAAGCCCTGATCTTTGAACTGGGTAAGAGTGGTCTGCTTAATTCAGGCACTCTGTTCATCACCACCCCCTTTTCTGAATCATTTTGTCCACCATAAGCATGGAAGGGTATACTCAGATGTGAGTCCCTTGCTCATTGCACCATCAGGATTCAAGCAAGCCGGGCCGACGCCGCCTGAAATGGCAGAAACCGGTCCCCGGAAGCTTGTTTCCGTCCCAGTACAAGAATTGGCTTGGTAGTTTGGTTTGCCCTGTTCCCATCATGCACTGGGACAGGAACAGACTAATTTGCATATAGCCAAGTTCTGAGCTGGGATGGTGCAGTGAGCTAAAAAACGGTGATGGATCAAGCCCTGATCTTTGGACTGGGTAAGAGTGGTCTGCTTAATTCAGGCACTCTGTTCATCACCACCCCCTTTTCTGAATCATTTTGTCCACCATAAGCGTGGAAGGGTATACTCAGATGTGAGTCCCTTGCTCATTGCACCATCAGGATTCAAGCAAGCCGGGCCGACGACGCCTGAAATGGCAGAAACCGGTCCCCGGAAGCTTGTTTCCTTCCCAGTACAAGAATTGGCTTGGTAGTTTGGTTTGCCCTGTTCCCATCATGCACTGGGACAGGAACAGACTACTTTGCATATAGCCAAGTTCTGAGCTGGGATGGTGCAGTGAGCTAAAAAACGGTGATGGATCAAGCCCTGATCTTTGGACTGGGTAAGAGTGGTCTGCTTAATTCAGGCACTCTGTTCATCACCACCCCCTTTTCTGAATCATTTTGTCCACCATAAGCGTGGAAGGGTATACTCAGATGTGAGTCCCTTGCTCATTGCACCATCAGGATTCAAGCAAGCCGGGCCGACGACGCCTGAAATGGCAGAAACCGGTCCCCGGAAGCTTGTTTCCTTCCCAGTACAAGAATTGGCTTGGTAGTTTGGTTTGCCCTGTTCCCATCATGCACTGGGACAGGAACAGACTAATTTGCATATAGCCAAGTTCTGAGCTGGGATGGTGCAGTGAGCTAAAAAACGGTGATGGATCAAGCCCTGATCTTTGGACTGGGTAAGAGTGGTCTGCTTAATTCAGGCACTCTGTTCATCACCACCCCCTTTTCTGAATCATTTTGTCCACCATAAGCGTGGAAGGGTATACTCAGATGTGAGTCCCTTGCTCATTGCACCATCAGGATTCAAGCAAGCCGGGCCGACGACGCCTGAAATGGCAGAAACCGATCCCCGGAAGCTTGTTTCCTTCCCAGTACAAGAATTGGCTTGGTAGTTTGGTTTGCCCTGTTCCCATCATACACTGGGACAGGAACAGACAAATTTGCATATAGCCAAGTTCTGAGCTGGGATGGTGCAGTGAGCTAAAAAACGGTGATGGATCAAGCCCTGATCTTTGAACTGGGTAAGAGTGGTCTGCTTAATTCAGGCACTCTGTTCATCACCACCCCCTTTTCTGAATCATTTTGTCCACCATAAGCGTGGAAGGGTATACTCAGATGTGAGTCCCTTGCTCATTGCACCATCAGGATTCAAGCAAGCCGGGCCGACGCCGCCTGAAATGGCAGAAACCGGTCCCCGGAAGCTTGTTTCCTTCCCAGTACAAGAATTGGCTTGGTAGTTTGGTTTGCCCTGTTCCCATCATGCACTGGGACAGGAACAGACTAATTTGCATATAGCCAAGTTCTGAGCTGGGATGGTGCAGTGAGCTAAAAAACGGTGATGGATCAAGCCCTGATCTTTGGACTGGGAAAGAGTGGTCTGCTTAATTCAGGCACTCTGTTCATCACCACCCCCTTTTCTGAATCATTTTGTCCACCATAAGCGTGGAAGGGTATACTCAGATGTGAGTCCCTTGCTCATTGCACCATCAGGATTCAAGCAAGCCGGGCCGACGACGCCTGAAATGGCAGAAACCGGTCCCCGGAAGCTTGTTTCCTTCCCAGTACAAGAATTGGCTTGGTAGTTTGGTTTGCCCTGTTCCCATCATGCACTGGGACAGGAACAGACTAATTTGCATATAGCCAAGTTCTGAGCTGGGATGGTGCAGTGAGCTAAAAAACGGTGATGGATCAAGCCCTGATCTTTGGACTGGGTAAGAGTGGTCTGCTTAATTCCGGCACTCTGTTCATCACCACCCCCTTTTCTGAATCATTTTGTCCACCATAAGCGTGGAAGGGTATACTCAGATGTGAGTCCCTTGCTCATTGCACCATCAGGATTCAAGCAAGCCGGGCCGACGACGCCTGAAATGGCAGAAACCGGTCCCCGGAAGCTTGTTTCCTTCCCAGTACAAGAATTGGCTTGGTAGTTTGGTTTGCCCTGTTCCCATCATGCACTGGGACAGGAACAGACTAATTTGCATATAGCCAAGTTCTGAGCTGGGATGGTGCAGTGAGCTAAAAAACGGTGATGGATCAAGCCCTGATCTTTGAACTGGGTAAGAGTGGTCTGCTTAATTCAGGCACTCTGTTAATCACCACCCCCTTTTCTGAATCATTTTGTCCACCATAAGCATGGAAGGGTATACTCAGATGTGAGTCCCTTGCTCATTGCACCATCAGGATTCAAGCAAGCCGGGCCGACGCCGCCTGAAATGGCAGAAACCGGTCCCCGGAAGCTTGTTTCCTTCCCAGTACAAGAATTGGCTTGGTAGTTTGGTTTGCCCTGTTCCCATCATGCACTGGGACAGGAACAGACTAATTTGCATATAGCCAAGTTCTGAGCTGGGATGGTGCAGTGAGCTAAAAAACGGTGATGGATCAAGCCCTGATCTTTGGACTGGGTAAGAGTGGTCTGCTTAATTCAGGCACTCTGTTCATCACCACCCCCTTTTCTGAATCATTTTGTCCACCATAAGCGTGGAAGGGTATACTCAGATGTGAGTCCCTTGCTCATTGCACCATCAGGATTCAAGCAAGCCGGGCCGACGACGCCTGAAATGGCAGAAACCGGTCCCCGGAAGCTTGTTTCCTTCCCAGTACAAGAATTGGCTTGGTAATTTGGTTTGCCCTGTTCCCATCATGCACTGGGACAGGAACAGACTAATTTGCATATAGCCAAGTTCTGAGCTGGGATGGTGCAGTGAGCTAAAAAACGGTGATGGATCAAGCCCTGATCTTTGGACTGGGTAAGAGTGGTCTGCTTAATTCCGGCACTCTGTTCATCACCACCCCCTTTTCTGAATCATTTTGTCCACCATAAGCGTGGAAGGGTATACTCAGATGTGAGTCCCTTGCTCATTGCACCATCAGGATTCAAGCAAGCCGGGCCGACGACGCCTGAAATGGCAGAAACCGGTCCCCGGAAGCTTGTTTCCTTCCCAGTACAAGAATTGGCTTGGTAGTTTGGTTTGCCCTGTTCCCATCATGCACTGGGACAGGAACAGACTAATTTGCATATAGCCAAGTTCTGAGCTGGGATGGTGCAGTGAGCTAAAAAACGGTGATGGATCAAGCCCTGATCTTTGGACTGGGTAAGAGTGGTCTGCTTAATTCAGGCACTCTGTTCATCACCACCCCCTTTTCTGAATCATTTTGTCCACCATAAGCGTGGAAGGGTATACTCAGATGTGAGTCCCTTGCTCATTGCACCATCAGGATTCAAGCAAGCCGGGCCGACGACGCCTGAAATGGCAGAAACTGGTCCCCGGAAGCTTGTTTCCTTCCCAGTACAAGAATTGGCTTGGTAGTTTGGTTTGCCCTGTTCCCATCATGCACTGGGACAGGAACAGACTAATTTGCATATAGCCAAGTTCTGACCAGGGATGGTGCAGTGAGCTAAAAAACGGTGATGGATCAAGCCCTGATCTTTGGACTGGGTAAGACTGGTCTGCTTAATTCAGGCACTCTGTTCATCACCACCCCCTTTTCTGAATCATTTTGTCCACCATAAGCGTGGAAGGGTATACTCAGATGTGAGTCCCTTGCTCATTGCACCATCAGGATTCAAGCAAGCCGGGCCGACGACGCCTGAAATGGCAGAAACCGGTCCCCGGAAGCTTGTTTCCTTCCCAGTACAAGAATTGGCTTGGTAGTTTGGTTTGCCCTGTTCCCATCATGCACTGGGACAGAAACAGACTAATTTGCATATAGCCAAGTTCTGAGCTGGGATGGTGCAGTGAGCTAAAAAACGGTGATGGATCAAGCCCTGATCTTTGGACTGGGTAAGAGTGGTCTGCTTAATTCATGCACTCTGTTCATCACCACCACCTTTTCTGAATCATTTTGTCCACCATAAGCGTGGAAGGGTATACTCAGATGTGAGTCCCTTGCTCATTGCACCATCAGGATTCAAGCAAGCCGGGCCGACGACGCCTGAAATGGCAGAAACCGGTCCCCGGAAGCTTGTTTCCTTCCCAGTACAAGAATTGGCTTGGTAGTTTGGTTTGCCCTGTTCCCATCATGCACTGGGACAGGAACAGACTAATTTGCATATAGCCAAGTTCTGAGCTGGGATGGTGCAGTGAGCTAAAAAACGGTGATGGATCAAGCCCTGATCTTTGGACTGGGTAAGAGTGGTCTGCTTAATTCAGGCACTCTGTTCATCACCACCCCCTTTTCTGAATCATTTTGTCCACCATAAGCGTGGAAGGGTATACTCAGATGTGAGTCCCTTGCTCATTGCACCATCAGGATTCAAGCAAGCCGGGCCGACGACGCCTGAAATGGCAGAAACCGGTCCCCGGAAGTTTGTTTCCTTCCCAGTACAAGAATTGGCTTGGTAGTTTGGTTTGCCCTGTTCCCATCATGCACTGGGACAGGAACAGACTAATTTGCATATAGCCAAGTTCTGAGCTGGGATGGTGCAGTGAGCTAAAAAACGGTGATGGATCAAGCCCTGATCTTTGGACTGGGTAAGAGTGGTCTGCTTAATTCAGGCACTCTGTTCATCACCACCCCCTTTTCTGAATCATTTTGTCCACCATAAGCGTGGAAGGGTATACTCAGATGTGAGTCCCTTGCTCATTGCACCATCAGGATTCAAGCAAGCCGGGCCGACGATGCCTGAAATGGCAGAAACCGGTCCCCGGAAGCTTGTTTCCTTCCCAGTACAAGAATTGGCTTGGTAGTTTGGTTTGCCCTGTTCCCATCATGCACTGGGACAGGAACAGACTAATTTGCATATAGCCAAGTTCTGAGCTGGGATGGTGCAGTGAGCTAAAAAACGGTGATGGATCAAGCCCTGATCTTTGGACTGGGTAAGAGTGGTCTGCTTAATTCAGGCACTCTGTTCATCACCACCCCCTTTTCTGAATCATTTTGTCCACCATAAGCGTGGAAGGGTATACTCAGATGTGAGTCCCTTGCTCATTGCACCATCAGGATTCAAGCAAGCCGGGCCGACGACGCCTGAAATGGCAGAAACCGGTCCCCGGAAGCTTGTTTCCTTCCCAGTACAAGAATTGGCTTGGTAGTTTGGTTTGCCCTGTTCCCATTATGCACTGGGACAGGAACAGACTAATTTGCATATAGCCAAGTTCTGAGCTGGGATGGTTCAGTGAGCTAAAAAACGGTGATGGAACAAGCCCTGATCTTTGGACTGGGTAAGAGTGGTCTGCTTAATTCAGGCACTCTGTTCATCACCACCCCCTTTTCTGAATCATTTTGTCCACCATAAGCGTGGAAGGGTATACTCAGATGTGAGTCCCTTGCTCATTGCACCATCAGGATTCAAGCAAGCCGGGCCGACGACGCCTGAAATGGCAGAAACCGGTCCCCGGAAGCTTGTTTCCTTCCCAGTACAAGAATTGGCTTGGTAGTTTGGTTTGCCCTGTTCCCATCATGCACTGGGACAGGAACAGACTAATTTGCATATAGCCAAGTTCTGAGCTGGGATGGTGCAGTGAGCTAAAAAACGGTGATGGATCAAGCCCTGATCTTTGGACTGGGTAAGAGTGGTCTGCTTAATTCAGGCACTCTGTTCATCACCACCCCCTTTTCTTACTCTCATTTCAGATCATAACAGTCAAACCCAACAATCCACTTCAGTGTAATCGGTACCCTTTGTAAGGAAGTTCCGCTATGATGGGTATTTCCACCCCTCCCCTATTCCCCCTACTTGCGCTGTCAGTTGGACGTGAGCACTCCTTCCAAGGATCCACGATCGATCAGTCCTGCTCCGTCAGCTGGCTGTCTCCCTCTGCTGAGCCATTGTGTACTGTCTTCTGACGGAGACCCCTGTGAGGACCTGGGGGCATATTACCAACCAATAGAGATACTTTTTGTCTCTAACTTGTTTAGAGACAAAAATTATCGCCGCAAATCGGCGATTTTTATCGCAGATAAACCTTGCTATTAGCAAGGTTTATCGCAAATGCGATAAAAAACGGCCGCAATGCATGAATATCACTGAAAAGTCAGCGATATTCATGCATTATCGAGCAAATGCTCTTAGCCATGTTATCCACCTCCCATTGGATAACATGGCTAAGAACGGCTCCTGGGCAAGTGTTAGCTTTTGGAGATATTCGCGCTTAGCGCGAATATCTCCAAAAGTTGGTAATAGGAGATAGCGATGTTAGCAACTGTTTTCAGTCGCTAACATCTTGGCACGCCCACTTTGCATGTCATTAGTGATAAATATCACTGACATGCAAAGCGGGGCCCAAGATGGTCACTATCTCCTATTAGCTGTCGCTAACTGGTGTTAGCGACAGCTTGGTAATAGGGAGATAATTTTATCTCCGCTTTCTTGGCTTTTAAAGCCAACAAAGCAGAGATAAAGCCCCTTGATAATATGCCCCCAGGTCTGCCCGATCTGTCTCTTCTTTGGCTTCCCACCATGCTCCATCCTTCCATCCATTCCCACACTGCCTCTGGAGAGTCAAAAACCCAAGACTTGCCATCCGACTCCACTCTCAGCCGCGCAGGAAAAAGCATTGCGTACTTTACTTCCCGATCTCGTAGTTCCCTCTTCACTACGACGTTGGGCCTGAACCTTGGCCGTGAAATCAGGAACGAAGGCCACCTCATAGTTATCCATCTTCAGGGGAAGATTGGAGCCTGCAGTCTGCAGGATAGCGTCTCTATCTCAATAGTTGAACACCCGAGCAATAAGAGCCTCAGGGGTGCTCCTGGCTTTGGTCTACCACCTGGTACCCTGTGGACTCTTTCAATAGAGAAGTAGCTGGCCAGAGTCTTAGGCTTTAGGTGCTTCGTAAAGAGATCTTCCACATACAGGTCCTCTGCCGGCCCCTCCGTTCTCTCCAGAACCCCTAAAATACAGATGTTATTTCGGTGGGCCCGGCCTTCGTAACCATCGAGCTGTTGCGACATCCTCTCCTGCTTCTTTTGCAATTCTAGCACTTGGGTCAGGAGTTCCGACGTATCCGTCTGTAGGGCCCTAGTGACTATCTTGAGCTCCTTGACCTTCTTGTCCATCTGCGGAAATCGGCTCTGATGAGCGAGACCTCAACTGTGACCGAGTCGACGGAGGCAAGCACCCCATTAATAGCCGCCATGATATCATGTAGATTCTTAGCTGCGGCTGTCCCACCATCCTTCCCTGATTGCGGCGAGTCCCCTTTTTGTCCCGTCTTAGACCATGCAAATTTAGCCAGCTGCTTTTGGGCGTTGGCCTTGGGACCTTTTCCTCCCGTCGCCATGGCTGCTCATAAACAGGTAATCTACTGAGTGAGGGCCCAGGGCAACCCTGCCTGGGTAGCTGCGGAGCGTCGGCAGGAGCAACCTAGTACGTGCTTGTGACCTCTGGAGCCAACGCCCTAGTCTCTCTGTCACCAAGTGCTGGATATGTAGGCAAGCCTCCTCCTTTTGCAGCAGTGTTTGCTTATATGGCGTAATTATCTGCCCCACCTCTCTGTGCTAGGCGTCTCCGCCCCCTTATTCGTGTCACTCGAATGTACTAGTCCCAAGGGGGGAGGGGCAAAGCTCTCAGTCACTCTCCCCTATAATGAGATCCGGGCAATGGAACGCCCTTGTAGCTCAAACTCCAGCTCACGTAGCACCAATCCGACCGGAGTTGATTCAGGAGGATCATCAATTAAGGCACTGCACCTCCAGTTTGGACCAGCACTACCCTTTGATTCAGTACAGTGCCTCTAGCAAAACTAGTTGTTCTCCCCTGCACCAGCACCTCCAAATGATAGGGGACCCCTCAGGGCCATTCTCCCTTAATCCAGCGTGCCTCACACTGCCTCCATTTGCTGCAGAGGTAACAGTACATATTTTCTGCGCAAATCTCAGGGCCACTCGCTCTGATCAACGTAGGCCTGGTGCTCCCACAAGGTCTCTTGCACCAGGCCTCCACCCGACACACGTGGCGTTGAACGGCCCATCTAGTCACTGCCACACCGGCACAAACCTGCCCGTGTAGCAACCCAAGTCTCTTATGTGTCCACTGGGGCTCGGGTGGGGCAGGTCCGCCGAGCGGCACTTTCCAAGGCCAGGCTCCAGCCTGTATCACTTCTCCAGGCCTCAGCACTTCTTATGGGACTCGGGCACCTTCCGCCAATCAAGCGCCTAGAGGCAGCCACCGACGGATGCTGTAGGCTCTGGATAGTGGAATAGTTTAATTTTCTATTCCAACTCCAGCCCACGTTACAGTAGGGAAGGTGTTGGAATAGAAAATTAAACTATTCCTTTTCCAACAGCGCCCTCCAGCGCAAGTCATTATAACGACTTGCTTTGTAAAAGCAGCGTCGTAAAGCAGTGTCGTAATGGCAGCACGGGGTAATTCCCGCGTTGTCATGGCTGCTTACCCCACCGACAGCGCTCGCTCCTCAGTGCCCGTCCCGATTCTCTCTCACAGAGAGGCCGCAAGCCGGGGCCTCAATTTACCTCATTCTAGCCAGGGCATCATCCGCTAGGCATCTTCCCCCCACGGATCTCCAGAGCCGGCTGCGTGAGCCTGAATTAAGCAGCCTGTCGAGTCGGGTCATCCCCCGAGTCCGCTTCCTCTTCAGGGCACCTTAGTGGGATCTCCGCACCGTCGGCTCCCGACCACGGGGTCCGCAACAGCTAGTCCCGCCTCTCACCGGAGCTCTCCGCCGCAGTTCATGACACAGGGCGGCTCCCCTCCAATTCACCACCTCATTCACTCGCCGTCCACTCCCCGTGGCAGGGACACCATGCAAGCGGCTCCGAGCCCTCCGGTTCCGATCTCCGTCACACCTCGGGACCACCGCACACCGCGATCTACCTCAAGGCGCCGCCATTAGTTTCCAGGGCCAGACTTCGGAAGGGACAACACCGACCAGCTGCTCCTCCGCCGGAGGCTCAAAAGTGTCCCAGGGGGGCTGGGGATGGAGTACAGCTGTTACTTAGCAATTTTACCCCGTGGATGGCACAAGGTGGAACCGGATAAACTTCAGGATAGTAGAAGCTCTGTTAAGCAGCGGCCATTCTCGATGGCTGCTAGCCACACCCCCTCTGCTATTAATCTTGATCAGTTCATTACACCATAACGAGGAAATGTACTCCTCTCACTTAGATGTCCAACTCTAAATAGATGTAATAGTCTACACATATTTTTAGAAATAGGCAGAGATATGGAGCTATGGCATTGAGCAAATGAAAATAATTCTGTAAAAGAGAAAGGTGAAAGAAATTAAAGCTCATGCTCCGTCCATAAAGAAGTAAACCATAATAGTTAATTTAAAGCAAAAACTGTGAATTGTGTCACAAAGAAGGCAGAATGGTAAGAATAAAAGTTGTGGAAATGAACTCCATCCAATTCTACACGGTGTCATTTGGAAAAGGACATACACGTTTTATTTTATGCTATAAAAATTTAGGGGCAGATTTACAAGCACTTTGCAACACATTTGCACCACCGTTGGCGGCATAAACAATGCGGCCAATTTTCAACGTGGCGCATAGAGGGAGATGCGTCACGTTGTAAAGCAATGCATCATATACCTGCGTCAGGTATAATGTATGCAGAGTGGGTGTTCCCATGCAGTAAATCCTGGTAGATTTCACTGCACCACTTTTGGGATGCCACTTACCTGCTTGAAGCAGGTATAAGGAGTGATGCTGTACAATGAGTTTAGGCCTCCCAATGCATTGCTGGAGTTGTGTCATGCTTGTGACACAACGCCAGCAATGTGTGACTTTTGGGCCAACAGATGCATCAGAATTTCTGACGCATCTGTCAATCCTTGCACCATGGTGCGCCGTATAGTAAATACGGCGCATCCATGGTGGTGCAGGGGTACTGCAGGCTAGCACAGGGAAGTGGACACATCTCTACAGATGCGTCAGTCTCTTGTAAATCTGACCCTTAAAGAGTATAGAATCCATTTTTTTGAAGTAATTTGACACGGTCTGTACACACAGGAATTTTAGACAAAGTAAAAAAATAATAATTTGAACAAGCATCATCTTCATTGAATCCAATTCGTCCCACCATGCTAAAAAAATAGTAGATGTCATTTTCAGGTTAAAGATATTAAGTTTGCTATTATAAGTTAGATGCAAAGAGACCATTTCTTGATATTGATTGAAAACCAAAGTCCCAAGTATTTAAGTTGAGGAGGAGTCCAGCACACTTAGTACATGCAAATGTATGTCTAATACATATTTTATTAAGAGGCAGTATTTCATATTGTTAGAAATTGGGTTCATGGTTTACAGGGGTATACACTATGTCCAAGCAGGAACCACAATCCTAGTCAGGGTAAATCAGAAACACACCCTAAGCTCACTGCCTGGTAGCTTGGCACAGAGCAGTCAGGCTTAGCTTAAGAGGCAATGTGTAAAGTATTTGTGCAACTCTACAGTAAAACTGTGAAAAAACCACAGAAAAAGATACTACACTTGGGTAGAAAAATAGAGCTTAATTTAATGAAAAAACAAGACCAAAGTAACAAAAATTCAATAAGTATAATCAGAGTTATTTATTCTACAAGCATCCTGGAACTGGTTTCAGGGTATCACCCCTCATCAGCCAGGCTAGCTTCAGTGGCACAGTGAGCACGGGACATACCCTTCCCATGTAAGGCAACAAATGTAAAAAGAACAGAAGATGAACAGAATGCTGTACAAATCACTCATTTACCCCAGTCACAGATCTGGGTTAAATCCACCAGTTTTAAATGCCAAGTCGGAGTGGCAGTAAACTGCACCTGCAGTGGCAGGCCAAAGATAGGTTTGAAAGGCTACTTCTGTGGGTGGCAAAATCAGTGCTGCAGTCCACTAGTAGCATTTGAAGTACAGGCCCTGGGTATATGGTATTACAATTTACAAGGGACTTACCAGTACAAACATATTCCAAACAGGTGTAAACCAATTATATCATGTTTAGAGGAGAGAGCACATATAGTTTAGCACTGGTCAGCAGTGGTAAAGTGCCCAGAGTCCTGAAGCCAGCAAAAAGAAGGTTAGCAAAAGAGTAGAAGGAACTCAAAAAGTTTGGTTTCACCCTTTAGAGAGGGCCATTTTCCAACAGAGGTATATTAGGTGTATCATTAAGAGTAAAAATCCCTTTCAGAAAGACCTCAAAACCCTGAGTAAATAAGCAATCAAATAAAAGCGAATAATTAAACAGCCAGCATTGTGGACCCTTAGAAACAGAGAGAGGATACAAGTCAACAGCGAATGGAGCATGATCAGATATCAATATTGCACCAATATCTGCATTGAAAAGTGGTTGAGTAAACGATTTGGAAGTAAATTAATGTTCTATTCTAATTTGAGAAGAGTGTACCGGCGGGGAGAAAGTATATTCCCTCATGTAAGGATTACAGACCCTCCAAGCATCTACCGGTGATCTTTGATTTATAGCCGAGGTAGACTGTCCATAAGGGAAGGGATAAATGCAACCATAGAGTCATGATTAATGAAAGGGTCCATAACCAGATTGCAATCCCACAAATAAGTAAATAATCATCTGATATAAACATTAATTTTTAGGAAGTATCAGGCCACATACAGTAAGTATAGAAAAAGGGATTTTATAAATAAGTAGTAATCTATCTTCCCACCTGCTCAGATTCTTGGGAAATCGAGGTAACATCAAGAGATATTTGGCAAAGACTAATAACCCCATTATTCTTATCAGATGCGGGAGAAAAAATAAACGTTTCCATCAAATTGCTTGTTAGTTTCTGCATCTCTGACTCAATAATATGGGTTAATAGTAAAATAATACATCAGCTTTTAGCGTTGATAAATGCAATATATCTCTTTGTCTTTAATAGGTGAACCAAGCCCCCTAACATTCAAAGAAGGTATCTGCAAAGACAATGACAAGAAATCATTACAGTTGTAAAATTACTATAATTCAAAGAAGAATATGAAACACATTGAACAGATTGTAAACTGTACCTAGAAAGAATTATATAAGGAAAAAAACAGAATTGTAGAGAGAAAATATATGATCAGTAAAAAAAGAAACAGAAAAAATAGGAGTATGAGAGTGAAAGAAACAGAAAAGGAAAAATAGAGAATACAAGCACCAGTGGACCAAACAAAACATATGTATTGACAAACAAATATTCAATAGTGGTGAATCCACAGGAAGAAGATGGCACTTTCAGGGTCCTGGGCAACCTAAGGGGAGATAAAGAAATTAGATTAACTAGTTCCATATAAAAACATCTAACCAGCTATAGATAACATTTTTGTTATCCAGACAATTCTAAAATATGGCACTGCAATGAGATTCAAACGACAAACTAGTTCAGGAGAAGAAAAGTGTTGATGTACCAATATGTTCTCCTTTGCAGGAATCTCTGAATTTCTGTATTAATTTTGGATCTTAATACGTCGTAGTTATATTTTTATTTTACTATAAACAGACAGGAATGAAAGAGACAAATCTAGTTTTTAAAGAACCCAAGGGTGGGTGCATAGCTAGGTATCTCTTCTGTTGGTCAGCAGTAGAATTAAGGAGGTCCTGTGCAAAGAAGTGCTGCCAGACTAGGAAACACAACCTTTACTCTTAGCAGCTCTGATGAATTTAAGTAGATCTGTAGATTAAAACAAAAAGAATAATGAACAAAAGAATAAAGAAGCTTTTAGGCTTTTGAGAAGAAGAAACACCTAGAGCAGTATGTCCCAACCTCAGAGCTTGTTGAATATTTAATGAAGTAGATTCTGGCATCTGAAAAATCTTCGGCAAAAAGGTCTGAAAAAAGCTAATGTGGTCAGATCCTTCCAAACCCTTTGTCAGGCCATAGATGGAAATATTGTAAATCTTTTACTATACGTTCCACCTCTGTGACTCTGTTATCAATTAAAGGCCATTTATCATTGAGACTCTGGAGCTCTCGATGTGTTGCCTCCATGCAAGCTTAAGAGCTCTGATTTCCTCCCGATTGAGCTCCATTGAAATCGGAGAAGGAGACTTCACTGGAGAAGGTGGATCCTTATTCACTCTCTTATTGGTAGATATATTATAAGACACAACACTTTTCAATCCCAGTTTGGTGAAAATCATAGTTGTAATATGGAGATTCAAAACATTTGAATCCTGTGGAATGTGTAAGGTATCCTCCAAGTTAGACTGAGATTGTTATGATGCAGAGGACTCAGAGAATGTTCAGGTTAAAATACGAAAGGGATACTCAGTCCCCAAAGTACCTTTGAAATTTTGATATTTTTTTAAAACGTTGTGGGTATGTTTACCAGGGATTGCACAACCGGAACGTCACTTTTTTTGACGTTCCAGTGGTGCAACGACCCACACCATATTTACAAAGCGCAATAAGCCATTTTGCATAGCTTAACACTGCTCTGTAAATTTGATACACTTTCACACAGTTTTCTGAGTGAAAGCAGCATGCAATGGGTGTTGCTATTGGAGTTCCACCACAACACCCATTGTTTTTTGACGCTGCCCCAGATTTACAAGAATCTTTGAATCTGAGGCAGTGCCAAAAACTAACGCCATGCAAAAGCAGGTGTTAGATTGGTGCAATGAGGAGAACTACTTTTATTTCTCCTTGTTTTACTCTTTCTATGTGTGCTGCATTCTGCATTCTGCAGCACACATAGAAAGAGCAAACTGCCTTTAAAGATTGTTTATGTGAAGGAAGGTCATACCTGCAATGAAGGTACCCTTGCACTATGGCGCATAGGTGTTTGTGTTGGCGCTAGGCAGCTATTTTTAGTGCCAGTGCAAGGGAACACACAGGAAAAGAGCAAACTGCCTTTAAAGATTGTTTATGTGAAGGAAGGTCATACCTGCAATGAAGGTACCCTTGCACTATGGCGCAAAGGTGTTTGTGTTGGCGCTAGGCAGCTATTTTTAGCGCCAGTGCAAGGGAACACACAGGAGTGCATCACATTCATGTGAAGACAGTACATTCCTTCATTTTTTAAATGATGCAGCATGGTGCTGCTAAGTTTGCCGCAGCACCATGCTTCGCCATCTCCTCGTGCCATAGGAGAGTAAGCAGAGGCAAAGGTGAAGAAATTATTTAATGTGAGAGAAATAATGGCTTGCTATCAGCTTGATAGACCTTTGCAATAATGAACAAATGTACGCATAACTGTACCAATAATCAATTATCTCTATATAGGTATGAGGCTCATGCAGATGCTATTCATTTAAGAAAAGTAGAAAACATCAAAGATAGAGAAGCCTCTACATAGTAGAACCAATATGGTGGTAACATTGTATAGAAAAATCTCCTCAGCTCGTGAAATGCAAAAAGCCTGGCAGGACATTTCTCAGATGTATTACTGCCACCATGTAGTAAAATAGTTCAGCTTATAACAAAGCACCACTAAAAAAGAAGCCTTGAATGATCACTAGTGCTCCCCACGTCAGTTTCTTTACTGCATGCCTGCCAATTGAGGTAAATGCATGTGTTCTTCTCTGTCTTCTGTTCAATCACACCAGAGCTATACATTGGGGTGGCCATCATCTAACAGTGCCTGGCCATGCCCCAAAATGGTTGTATGTCGGAACCATGACTGCCATTACAACGAATGGCCTTACAATGAAGGATTTACAATGAAAGTATTTTACCACTAGTTTTTGTCTTTACCATGAAAATGTATTTAACAGGTACGTATAAACCATTTATATATATATGTGCATATATAAGTGTGCATATAATAATATATATATATATATATATGTATATATATGTGTATATATATATATATTACAAGACATTACAGACTTGCAGAATTTGTTAGATCTAGCTTATGAAAATGATTCTTAACCAATCCCTAGTGTGAGCCAAAGCACTGATGTCAGGCGTTCAGTTGCTACGCCTTTTCGCCCTAAATCTACTTTCTTACCGATTATGCCACACGATGCAGTGGATGTATTCAGTGACAGGGTGATCACAGAACTAAAAGCACTGAACAGAAAAACTTTGAATCAAAAGAGACAACAAACCTACAATGACAACCAATATCACCAGCTTGTCAGTAAACTACAAAAAAATAAGGAGGTCATAATTAAAAACGCTGATAAGGGGGGAAATACGGTGTTGTGGCAAACTAAAGACTATATTATCGAGGCAGAGAGACATTTACTTGATACTTCTTGTTACCTACTGTCAACCCAATTCGCCATGACACAGAGCCATGCAATAACTCGTAAAAAAAATTCATACATGGAAAAGACAGGGACTATTAACAAAAGATGAATGTAACTTTCTCAATAACGAACATCCAGTCACGCCAGTCCTTTATTTTCTCCCAAAAGTGCATAAACAATTGACACCTACTCCGGGGCGCCCTATCATTGCTGCCATTGGCAGCATGAATGAAAATCTTTCCAAGTGTGTGGATTATTTTTTGCAACCACACATGACAAATCTCCCATCATATCTGAAGGACACTACGGACTTTTTAAATAAAATCATGAATGTTGAATGGTGTGACAATTACCTGTTCCTGGTTATGGATATTGAGTCACTTTATACCTCGATTCACCATCAGCAAGGAATTAATGCCTGTGATCAATATCTGAGCAGAAGAGACATTTGTTTTCGGGAGCACAACAAAATGATACTTGAAATGATTAAAATCTGTCTCACCACTAACTTTTTCCGTTTTCAGGGCCAGATATACCAGCAGTTGCATGGTGTGGCGATGGGCTCGTGTTTCTCCCCCAGCTACTCATGCTTGCATGTGGGCTGGTGGGAGGAACACGAGCTCAAAACCACGCACCAACGATGGCTACCTAATATTGTCAACTACTGGCGTTTTATTGACGACGTCTGTATAATTTGGAGGGGGACAGTGGTGGAAGCCAATGCACTTGTGATGGATTTGAACACTAATTAACTAAATCTTAAATTCACATCCACTATCACAACAGATGCAGCAGAATTTCTAGATGTCCGAATTTTCATCAAAAATAATAAAATTGAAACCTGACTACACCAAAAGTCTACAGCGGGTAATGCAATTTTGCATGCTCGGAGCGCTCATCCTGCTCACACTATCAGTAGCATCCCCTATGGGTAATTTATATGCATCTGCAGGATTTGTAGTGACAAAGATTCGCTTGATGATTGTCTCAAAGAGTCTAAACAACGCTTCCTCAATAGAGGCTATTCTAATCAAATTTTAAAACAAGCCCTTCAGAAAGCTTGCTCAGTTGATCGCATAACACTCCTTGCACCTAAGGTTCCTAATACTCCAACCTCTGAATGTACTGTGAGACTCATAACCAATTTCAGCACACAGGAACGCAAGATCAGACGCATTATCTGCACAGAATGGCCCATAATCTTGACTGATGTCATCCTTGGACGCCTGAAATGGCAGAAACCGGTCCCCGGAAGCTTGTTTCCTTCCCAGTACAAGAATTGGCTTGGTAGTTTGGTTTGCCCTGTTCCCATCATGCACTGGGACAGGACCAGACTAATTTGCATATAGCCAAGTTCTGAGCTGGGATGGTGCAGTGAGCTAAAAAACGGTGATGGATCAAGCCCTGATCTTTGGACTGGGTAAGAGTGGTCTGCATAAATCAGGCACTCTGTTCATCACCACCCCCTTTTCTGAATCATTTTGTCCACCATAAGCGTGGAAGGGTATACTCAGATGTGAGTCCCTTGCTCATTGCACCATCAGGATTCAAGCAAGCCGGGCCGACGACGCCTGAAATGGCAGAAACCGGTCCCCGGAAGCTTGTTTCCTTCCCAGTACAAGAATTGGCTTGGTAGTTTGGTTTGCCCTGTTCCCATCATGCACTGGGACAGGAACAGACTAATTTGCATATAGCCAAGTTCTGAGCTGGGATGGTGCAGTGAGCTAAAAAACGGTGATGGATCAAGCCCTGATCTTTGGACTGGGTAAGAGTGGTCTGCTTAATTCAGGCACTCTGTTCATCACCACCCCCTTTTCTGAATCATTTTGTCCACCATAAGCGTGGAAGGGTATACTCAGATGTGAGTCCCTTGCTCATTGCACCATCAGGATTCAAGCAAGCCGGGCCGACGACGCCTGAAATGGCAGAAACCGGTCCCCGGAAGTTTGTTTCCTTCCCAGTACAAGAATTGGCTTGGTAGTTTGGTTTGCCCTGTTCCCATCATGCACTGGGACAGGAACAGACTAATTTGCATATAGCCAAGTTCTGAGCTGGGATGGTGCAGTGAGCTAAAAAACGGTGATGGATCAAGCCCTGATCTTTGGACTGGGTAAGAGTGGTCTGCTTAATTCAGGCACTCTGTTCATCACCACCCCCTTTTCTGAATCATTTTGTCCACCATAAGCGTGGAAGGGTATACTCAGATGTGAGTCCCTTGCTCATTGCACCATCAGGATTCAAGCAAGCCGGGCCGACGACGCCTGAAATGGCAGAAACCGGTCCCCGGAAGCTTGTTTCCTTCCCAGTACAAGAATTGGCTTGGTAGTTTGGTTTGCCCTGTTCCCATTATGCACTGGGACAGGAACAGACTAATTTGCATATAGCCAAGTTCTGAGCTGGGATGGTGCAGTGAGCTAAAAAACGGTGATGGATCAAGCCCTGATCTTTGGACTGGGTAAGAGTGGTCTGCTTAATTCAGGCACTCTGTTCATCACCACCCCCTTTTCTGAATCATTTTGTCCACCATAAGCGTGGAAGGGTATACTCAGATGTGAGTCCCTTGCTCATTGCACCATCAGGATTCAAGCAAGCCGGGCCGACAACGCCTGAAATGGCAGAAACCGGTCCCCGGAAGCTTGTTTCCTTCCCAGTACAAGAATTGGCTTGGTAGTTTGGTTTGCCCTGTTCCCATCATGCACTGGGACAGGAACAGACTAATTTGCATATAGCCAAGTTCTGAGCTGGGATGGTGCAGTGAGCTAAAAAACGGTGATGGATCAAGCCCTGATCTTTGGACTGGGTAAGAGTGGTCTGCTTAATTCAGGCACTCTGTTCATCACCACCCCCTTTTCTTACTCTCATTTCAGATCATAACAGTCAAACCCAACAATCCACTTCAGTGCAATCGGTACCCTTTGTAAGGAAGTTCCGCTATGATGGGTATTTCCACCCCTCCCCTATTCCCCCTACTTGCGCTGTCAGTTGGACGTGAGCACTCCTTCCAAGGATCCACGATCGATCAGTCCTGCTCCGTCAGCTGGCTGTCTCCCTCTGCTGAGCCATTGTGTACTGTCTTCTGACGGAGACCCCTGTCAGGACCTGGGGGCATATTACCAACCAATAGAGATACTTTTTGTCTCTAACTTGTTTAGAGACAAAAATTATCGCCGCAAATCAGCGATTTTTATCGCAGATAAACCTTGCTGTTAGCAAGGTTTATCGCAAATGCGATAAAAAACGGCCGCAATGCATGAATATCACTGAAAAGTCAGCGATATTCATGCATTATCGAGCAAATGCTCTTAGCCATGTTATCCACCTCCCATTGGATAACATGGCTAAGAACTGCTCCTGGGCAAGTGTTAGCTTTTGGAGATATTCGCGCTTAGCGCGAATATCTCCAAAAGTTGGTAATAGGAGATAGCGATGTTAGCGACTGTTTTCAGTCGCTAACATCTTGGCACGCCCACTTTGCATGTCATTAGTGATAAATATCACTGACATGCAAAGCGGGGCCCAAGATGGTCACTATCTCCTATTAGCTGTCGCTAACTGGTGTTAGCGACAGCTTGGTAATAGGGAGATAATTTTATCTCCGCTTTCTTGGCTTTTAAAGCCAACAAAGCAGAGATAAAGCCCCTTGATAATATGCCCCCAGGTCTGCCCGATCTGTCTCTTCTTTGGCTTCCCACCATGCTCCATCCTTCCATCCATTCCCACACTGCCTCTGGAGAGTCAAAAACCCAAGACTTGCCATCCGACTCCACTCTCAGCCGCGCAGGAAAAAGCATTGCGTACTTTACTTCCCGATCTCGTAGTTCCCTCTTCACTACGACGTTGGGCCTGAACCTTGGCCGTGAAATCAGGAACGAAGGCCATCTCATAGTTATCCATCTTCAGGGGAAGATTGGAGCCTGCAGTCTGCAGGATAGCGTCTCTATCTCAATAGTTGAACACCCGAGCAATAAGGGGCCTCAGGGGTGCTCCTGGCTTTGGTCTACCACCTGGTACCCTGTGGACTCTTTCAATAGAGAAGTAGCTGGACAGAGTCTTAGGCTTTAGGTGCTTCGTAAAGAGATCTTCCACATACAGGTCCTCTGCCGGCCCCTCCGTTCTCTCCAGAACCCCTAAAATACAGATGTTATTTCGGTGGGCCCGGCCTTCGTAACCATCGAGCTGTTGCGACATCCTCTCCTGCTTCTTTTGCAATTCTAGCACTTGGGTCAGGAGTTCCGACGTATCCGTCTGTAGGGCCCTAGTGACTATCTTGAGCTCCTTGACCTTATTGTCCATCTGCGGAAATCGGCTCTGATGAGCGAGACCTCAACTGTGACCGAGTCGACGGAGGCAAGCACCCCATTAATAGCCGCCATGATATCATGTAGATTCTTAGCTGCGGCTGTCCCACCATCCTTCCCTGATTGCGGCGAGTCCCCTTTTTGTCCAGTCTTAGACCATGCAAATTTAGCCAGCTGCTTTTGGGCGTTGGCCTTGGGACCTTTTCCTCCCGTCGCCATGGCTGCTCATAAACAGGTAATCTACTGAGTGAGGGCCCAGGGCAACCCTGCCTGGGTAGCTGCGGAGCGTCGGCAGGAGCAACCTAGTACGTGCTTGTGACCTCTGGAGCCAACGCCCTAGTCTCTCTGTCACCAAGTGCTGGATATGTAGGCAAGCCTCCTCCTTTTGCAGCAGTGTTTGCTTATATGGCGTAATTATCTGCCCCACCTCTCTGTGCTAGGCGTCTCCGCCCCCTTATTCGTGTCACTCGAATGTACTAGTCCCAAGGGGGGAGGGGCAAAGCTCTCAGTCACTCTCCCCTATAATGAGATCCGGGCAATGGAACGCCCTTGTAGCTCAAACTCCAGCTCACGTAGCACCAATCCGACCGGAGTTGATTCAGGAGGATCATCAATTAAGGCACTGCACCTCCAGTTTGGACCAGCACTACCCTTTGATTCAGTACAGTGCCTCTAGCAAAACTAGTTGTTCTCCCCTGCACCAGCACCTCCAAATGATAGGGGACCCCTCAGGGCCATTCTCCCTTAATCCAGCGTGCCTCACACTGCCTCCATTTGCTGCAGAGGTAACAGTACATATTTTCTGCGCAAATCTCAGGGCCACTCGCTCTGATCAACGTAGGCCTGGTGCTCCCACAAGGTCTCTTGCACCAGGCCTCCACCCGACACACGTGGCGTTGAACGGCCCATCTAGTCACTGCCACACCGGCACAAACCTGCCCGTGTAGCAACCCAAGTCTCTTATGTGTCCACTGGGGCTCGGGTGGGGCAGGTCCGCCGAGCGGCACTTTCCAAGGCCAGGCTCCAGCCTGTATCACTTCTCCAGGCCTCAGCACTTCTTATGGGACTCGGGCACCTTCCGCCAATCAAGCGCCTAGAGGCAGCCACCGACGGATGCTGTAGGCTCTGGATAGTGGAATAGTTTAATTTTCTATTCCAACTCCAGCCCACGTTACAGTAGGGAAGGTGTTGGAATAGAAAATTAAACTATTCCTTTTCCAACAGCGCCCTCCAGCGCAAGTCATTATAACGACTTGCTTTGTAAAAGCAGCGTCGTAAAGCAGTGTCGTAATGGCAGCACGGGGTAATTCCCGCGTTGTCATGGCTGCTTACCCCACCGACAGCGCTCGCTCCTCAGTGCCCGTCCCGATTCTCTCTCACAGAGAGGCCGCAAGCCGGGGCCTCAATTTACCTCATTCTAGATAGGGCAGCATCCGCTAGGCATCTTCCCCCCACGGATCTCCAGAGCCGGCTGCGTGAGCCTGAATTAAGCAGCCTGTCGAGTCGGGTCATCCCCCGAGTCCGCTTCCTCTTCAGGGCACCTTAGTGGGATCTCCGCACCGTCGGCTCCCGACCACGGGGTCCGCAACAGCTAGTCCCGCCTCTCACCGGAGCTCTCCGCCGCAGTTCATGACACAGGGCGGCTCCCCTCCAATTCACCACCTCATTCACTCGCCGTCCACTCCCCGTGGCAGGGACACCATGCAAGCGGCTCCGAGCCCTCCGGTTCCGATCTCCGTCACACCTCGGGACCACCGCACACCGCGATCTACCTCAAGGCGCCGCCATTAGTTTCCAGGGCCAGACTTCGGAAGGGACAACACCGACCAGCTGCTCCTCCGCCGGAGGCTCAAAAGTGTCCCAGGGGGGCTGGGGATGGAGTACAGCTGTTACTTAGCAATTTTACCCCGTGGATGGCACAAGGTGGAACCGGATAAACTTCAGGATAGTAGAAGCTCTGTTAAGCAGCGGCCATTCTCGATGGCTGCTAGCCACACCCCCTCTGCTATTAATCTTGATCAGTTCATTACACCATAACGAGGAAATGTACTCCTCTCACTTAGATGTCCAACTCTAAATAGATGTAATAGTCTACACATATTTTTAGAAATAGGCAGAGATATGGAGCTATGGCATTGAGCAAATGAAAATAATTCTGTAAAAGAGAAAGGTGAAAGAAATTAAAGCTCATGCTCCGTCCATAAAGAAGTAAACCATAATAGTTAATTTAAAGCAAAAACTGTGAATTGTGTCACAAAGAAGGCAGAATGGTAAGAATAAAAGTTGTGGAAATGAACTCCATCCAATTCTACACGGTGTCATTTGGAAAAGGACATACACGTTTTATTTTATGCTATAAAAATTTAGGGGCAGATTTACAAGCACTTTGCAACACATTTGCACCACCGTTGGTGGCATAAACAATGCGGCCAATTTTCAACGTGGCGCATAGAGGGAGATGCGTCACGTTGTAAAGCAATGCATCATATACCTGCGTCAGGTATAATGTATGCAGAGTGGGTGTTCCCATGCAGTAAATCCTTGTAGATTTCACTGCACCACTTTTGGGATGCCACTTACCTGCTTGAAGCAGGTATAAGGAGTGATGCTGTACAATGAGTTTAGGCCTCCCAATGCATTGCTGGAGTTGTGTCATGCTTGTGACACAACGCCAGCAATGTGTGACTTTTGGGCCAACAGATGCATCAGAATTTCTGACGCATCTGTCAATCCTTGCACCATGGTGCGCCGTATAGTAAATACGGCGCATCCATGGTGGTGCAGGGGTACTGCAGGCTAGCACAGGGAAGTGGACACATCTCTACAGATGCGTCAGTCTCTTGTAAATCTGACCCTAAAAGAGTATAGAATCCATTTTTTTGAAGTAATTTGACAAGGTCTGTACACACAGGAATTTTAGACAAAGTAAAAAAATAATAATTTGAACAAGCATCATCTTCATTGAATCCAATTCGTCCCACCATGCTAAAAAAATAGTAGATGTCATTTTCAGGTTAAAGATATTAAGTTTGCTATTATAAGTTAGATGCAAAGAGACCATTTCTTGATATTGATTGAAAACCAAAGTCCCAAGTATTTAAGTTGAGGAGGAGTCCAGCACACTTAGTACATGCAAATGTATGTCTAATACATATTTTATTAAGAGGCAGTATTTCATATTGTTAGAAATTGGGTTCATGGTTTACAGGGGTATACACTATGTCCAAGCAGGAACCACAATCCTAGTCAGGGTAAATCAGAAACACACCCTAAGCTCACTGCCTGGTAGCTTGGCACAGAGCAGTCAGGCTTAGCTTAAGAGGCAATGTGTAAAGTATTTGTGCAACTCTACAGTAAAACTGTGAAAAAACCACAGAAAAAGATACTACACTTGGTTAGAAAAATAGAGCTTAATTTAATGAAAAAACAAGACCAAAGTACCAAAAATTCAATAAGTATAATCAGAGTTATTTATTCTACAAGCATCCTGGAACTGGTTTCAGGGTATCACCCCTCATCAGCCAGGCTAGCTTCAGTGGCACAGTGAGCACGGGACATACCCTTCCCATGTAAGGCAACAAATGTAAAAAGAACAGAAGATGAACAGAATGCTGTACAAATCACTCATTTACCCCAGTCACAGATCTGGGTTAAATCCACCAGTTTTAAATGCCAAGTCGAAGTGGCAGTAAACTGCACCTGCAGTGGCAGGCCAAAGATAGGTTTGAAAGGCTACTTCTGTGGGTGGCAAAATCAGTGCTGCAGTCCACTAGTAGCATTTGAAGTACAGGCCCTGGGTATATGGTATTACAATTTACAAGGGACTTACCAGTACAAACATATTCCAAACAGGTGTAAACCAATTATATCATGTTTAGAGGAGAGAGCACATATAGTTTAGCACTGGTCAGCAGTGGTAAAGTGCCCAGAGTCCTGAAGCCAGCAAAAAGAAGGTTAGCAAAAGAGTAGAAGGAACTCAAAAAGTTTGGTTTCACCCTTTAGAGAGGGCCATTTTCCAACAGAGGTATATTAGGTGTATCATTAAGAGTAAAAATCCCTTTCAGAAAGACCTCAAAACCCTGAGTAAATAAGCAATCAAATAAAAGCGAATAATTAAACAGCCAGCATTGTGGACCCTTAGAAACAGAGAGAGGATACAAGTCAACAGCGAATGGAGCATGATCAGATATCAATATTGCACCAATATCTGCATTGAAAAGTGGTTGAGAAAACGATTTGGAAGTAAATTAATGTTCTATTCTAATTTGAGAAGAGTGTACCGGCGGGGAGAAAGTATATTCCCTCATGTAAGGATTACAGACCCTCCAAGCATCTACCGGTGATCTGTGATTTATAGCCGAGGTAGACTGTCCATAAGGGAAGGGATAAATGCAACCATAGAGTCATGATTAATGAAAGGGTCCATAACCAGATTGCAATCCCACAAATAAGTAAATAATCATCTGATATAAACATTAATTTTTAGGAAGTATCAGGCCACATACAGTAAGTATAGAAAAAGGGATTTTATAAATAAGTAGTAATCTATCTTCCCACCTGCTCAGATTCTTGGGAAATCGAGGTAACATCAAGAGATATTTGGCAAAGACTAATAACCCCATTATTCTTATCAGATGCGGGAGAAAAAATAAACGTTTCCATCAAATTGCTTGTTAGTTTCTGCATCTCTGACTCAATAATATGGGTTAATAGTAAAATAATACATCAGCTTTTAGCGTTGATAAATGCAATATATCTTTCTGTCTTTAATAGGTGAACCAAGCCCCCTAACATTCAAAGAAGGTATCTGCAAAGACAATGACAAGAAATCATTACAGTTGTAAAATTACTATAATTCAAAGAAGAATATGAAACACATTGAACAGATTGTAAACTGTACCTAGAAAGAATTATATAAGGAAAAAAACAGAATTGTAGAGAGAAAATATATGATCAGTAAAAAAAGAAACAGAAAAAATAGGAGTATGAGAGTGAAAGAAACAGAAAAGGAAAAATAGAGAATACAAGCACCAGTGGACCAAACAAAACATATGTATTGACAAACAAATATTCAATAGTGGTGAATCCACAGGAAGAAAATGGCACTTTCAGGGTCCTGGGCAACCTAAGGGGAGATAAAGAAATTAGATTAACTAGTTCCATATAAAAACATCTAACCAGCTATAGATAACATTTTTGTTATCCAGACAATTCTAAAATATGGCACTGCAATGAGATTCAAACGACAAACTAGTTCAGGAGAAGAAAAGTGTTGATGTACCAATATGTTCTCCTTTGCAGGAATCTCTGAATTTCTGTATTAATTTTGGATCTTAATACGTCGTAGTTATATTTTTATTTTACTATAAACAGACAGGAATGAAAGAGACAAATCTAGTTTTTAAAGAACCCAAGGGTGGGTGCATAGCTAGGTATCTCTTCTGTTGGTCAGCAGTAGAATTAAGGAGGTCCTGTGCAAAGAAGTGCTGCCAGACTAGGAAACACAACCTTTACTCTTAGCAGCTCTGATGAATTTAAGTAGATCTGTAGATTAAAACAAAAAGAATAATGAACAAAAGAATAAAGAAGCTTTTAGGCTTTTGAGAAGAAGAAACACCTAGAGCAGTATGTCCCAACCTCAGAGCTTGTTGAATATTTAATGAAGTAGATTCTGGCATCTGAAAAATCTTCGGCAAAAAGGTCTGAAAAAAGCTAATGTGGTCAGATCCTTCCAAACCCTTTGTCAGGCCATAGATGGAAATATTGTAAATCTTTTACTATACGTTCCACCTCTGTGACTCTGTTATCAATTAAAGGCCATTTATCATTGAGACTCTGGAGCTCTCGATGTGTTGCCTCCATGCAAGCTTAAGAGCTCTGATTTCCTCCCGATTGAGCTCCATTGAAATCGGAGAAGGAGACTTCACTGGAGAAGGTGGATCCTTATTCACTCTCTTATTGGTAGATATATTATAAGACACAACACTTTTCAATCCCAGTTTGGTGAAAATCATAGTTGTAATATGGAGATTCAAAACATTTGAATCCTGTGGAATGTGTAAGGTATCCTCCAAGTTAGACTGAGATTGTGATGATGCAGAGGACTCAGAGAATGTTCAGGTTAAAATACGAAAGGGATACTCAGTCCCCAAAGTACCTTTGAAATTTTGATATTTTTTTAAAACGTTGTGGGTATGTTTACCAGGGATTGCACAACCGGAACGTCACTTTTTTTGACGTTCCAGTGGTGCAACGACCCACACCATATTTACAAAGCGCAATAAGCCATTTTGCATAGCTTAACACTGCTCTGTAAATTTGATACACTTTCACACAGTTTTCTGAGTGAAAGCAGCATGCAATGGGTGTTGCTATTGGAGTTCCACCACAACACCCATTGTTTTTTGACGCTGCCCCAGATTTACAAGAATCTTTGAATCTGAGGCAGTGCCAAAAACTAACGCCATGCAAAAGCAGGTGTTAGATTGGTGCAATGAGGAGAACTACTTTTATTTCTCCTTGTTTTACTCTTTCTATGTGTGCTGCATTCTGCATTCTGCAGCACACATAGAAAGAGCAAACTGCCTTTAAAGATTGTTTATGTGAAGGAAGGTCATACCTGCAATGAAGGTACCCTTGCACTATGGCGCATAGGTGTTTGTGTTGGCGCTAGGCAGCTATTTTTAGCGCCAGTGCAAGGGAACACACAGGAAAGAGCAAACTGCCTTTAAAGATTGTTTATGTGAAGGAAGGTCATACCTGCAATGAAGGTACCCTTGCACTATGGCGCAAAGGTGTTTGTGTTGGCGCTAGGCAGCTATTTTTAGCGCCAGTGCAAGGGAACACACAGGAGTGCATCACATTCATGTGAAGACAGTACATTCCTTCATTTTTTAAATGATGCAGCATGGTGCTGCTAAGTTTGCCGCAGCACCATGCTTCGCCATCTCCTCGTGCCATAGGAGAGTAAGCAGAGGCAAAGGTGAAGAAATTATTTAATGTGAGAGAAATAATGGCTTGCTATCAGCTTGATAGACCTTTGCAATAATGAACAAATGTACGCATAACTGTACCAATAATCAATTATCTCTATATAGGTATGAGGCTCATGCAGATGCTATTCATTTAAGAAAAGTAGAAAACATCAAAGATAGAGAAGCCTCTACATAGTAGAACCAATATGGTGGTAACATTGTATAGAAAAATCTCCTCAGCTCGTGAAATGCAAAAAGCCTGGCAGGACATTTCTCAGATGTATTACTGCCACCATGTAGTAAAATAGTTCAGCTTATAACAAAGCACCACTAAAAAAGAAGCCTTGAATGATCACTAGTGCTCCCCACGTCAGTTTCTTTACTGCATGCCTGCCAATTGAGGTAAATGCATGTGTTCTTCTCTGTCTTCTGTTCAATCACACCAGAGCTATACATTGGGGTGGCCATCATCTAACAGTGCCTGGCCATGCCCCAAAATTGTTGTATGTCGGAACCATGACTGCCATTACAACGAATGGCCTTACAATGAAGGATTTACAATGAAAGTATTTTACCACTAGTTTTTGTCTTTACCATGAAAATGTATTTAACAGGTACGTATAAACCATTTATATATATATGTGCATATATAAGTGTGCATATAATAATATATATATATATATATGTATATATATGTGTATATATATATATATTACAAGACATTACAGACTTGCAGAATTTGTTAGATCTAGCTTATGAAAATGATTCTTAACCAATCCCTAGTGTGAGCCAAAGCACTGATGTCAGACGTTCAGTTGCTACGCCTTTTCGCCCTAAATCTACTTTCTTACCGATTATGCCACACGATGCAGTGGATGTATTCAGTGACAGGGTGATCACAGAACTAAAAGCACTGAACAGAAAAACTTTGAATCAAAAGAGACAACAAACCTACAATGACAACCAATATCACCAGCTAGTCAGTAAACTACAAAAAAATAAGGAGGTCATAATTAAAAACGCTGATAAGGGGGGAAATACGGTGTTGTGGCAAACTAAAGACTATATTATCGAGGCAGAGAGACATTTACTTGATACTTCTTGTTACCTACTGTCAACCCAATTCGCCATGACACAGAGCCATGCAATAACTCGTAAAAAAAATTCATACATGGAAAAGACAGGGACTATTAACAAAAGATGAATGTAACTTTCTCAATAACGAACATCCAGTCACGCCAGTCCTTTATTTTCTCCCAAAAGTGCATAAACAATTGACAACTACTCCGGGGCGCCCTATCATTGCTGCCATTGGCAGCATGAATGAAAATCTTTCCAAGTGTGTGGATTATTTTTTGCAACCACACATGACAAATCTCCCATCATATCTGAAGGACACTACGGACTTTTTAAATAAAATCATGAATGTTGAATGGTGTGACAATTACCTGTTCCTGGTTATGGATATTGAGTCACTTTATACCTCGATTCACCATCAGCAAGGAATTAATGCCTGTGATCAATATCTGAGCAGAAGAGACATTTGTTTTCGGGAGCACAACAAAATGATACTTGAAATGATTAAAATCTGTCTCACCACTAACTTTTTCCGTTTTCAGGGCCAGATATACCAGCAGTTGCATGGTGTGGCGATGGGCTCGTGTTTCTCCCCCAGCTACTCATGCTTGCATGTGGGCTGGTGGGAGGAACACGAGCTCAAAACCACGCACCAACGATGGCTACCTAATATTGTCAACTACTGGCGTTTTATTGACGACGTCTGTATAATTTGGAGGGGGACAGTGGTGGAAGCCAATGCACTTGTGATGGATTTGAACACTAATTAACTAAATCTTAAATTCACATCCACTATCACAACAGATGCAGCAGAATTTCTAGATGTCCGAATTTTCATCAAAAATAATAAAATTGAAACCCGACTACACCAAAAGTCTACAGCGGGTAATGCAATTTTGCATGCTCGGAGCGCTCATCCTGCTCACACTATCAGTAGCATCCCCTATGGGTAATTTATATGCATCTGCAGGATTTGTAGTGACAAAGATTCGCTTGATGATTGTCTCAAAGAGTCTAAACAACGCTTCCTCAATAGAGGCTATTATAATCAAATTTTAGAACAAGCCCTCCAGAAAGCTTGCTCAGTTGATCGCATAACACTCCTTGCACCTAAGGTTCCTAATACTCCAACCTCTGAATGTACTGTGAGACTCATAACCAATTTCAGCACACAGGAACGCAAGATCAGACGCATTATCTGCACAGAATGGCCCATAATCTTGACTGATGTCATCCTTGGACATTACTGTCTAACACACCGACTATAACATTCAGAAGGGCGCCCTCTATGCGTGATGCACTAGATAGGCCTATGCCAGAAGGTCCACTCAACAAGAGTCTTGTGTATAAAACAGGATTCTTTAAGTGCACCTCCTGCCGTGCTTGCACATTCGCCAAAAACAGTACACATTATGTCACAGCTGTCAGTACAACACCGATACCCATTCGTGAATATCTCACCTGCAGGTCTGAATTCGTTGTGTATAAATTGAAATGCACTTGCAATCTTGAGTACATCGGAAGCACTAAGCTCCCTGTACACCAAGGTATTCTCCAGCACATTCGTGCAATTGTCAATAGTGACAACAATTATCCTGTAGCCAGGCATTTTCGGGCGGTACATGATAAAAGAATCAAAGACTGTGAGTATACTGTTTTATGTTCAGTACCTCAGCCCAGCCGGGGTGGGGACCGTATGAAGCTACTGAGGCAGAAAGATTCACATCTCATACTGTCCCTAGACACTAAGGCCCCAAACGGTCTTAATCTCACGGAAGATCTGAGTAACTTTCTATAAATTGGCCTTTGTGTTGCCTTATCTTTAGTCTATGTAAATCCCAAGGGTGGCCTCGTTTATTGTTACCATCTTGTTTCCACATTTCGGTTGGCCTCTAGGGTGTGACTGCCTAGGTTTAGTCACCGGCTGGTGACTATCCAAATTGTACACTCATGTAAATAGAAATATGATGAAAATATATTTGGGAATAGAGTGTTTCGTTGTACCATATCTACAGTATATTATATCAGTATGAATTAAGACTGTCATTAATTTGTCATCTTTTTGCTGTGTGCTTTTTGTATACATTTTCATGTCATGGGTTAAAATCTTAATTATTATGTTGTTTTTTTTTCACACGTAATTTGTCATCACATCTCTGTGTTAGATCATCCTTTTTGTGCAGACAATGTATCTCAGCTTTAGCAATACAATGTGATCTTCGATGAACTTGTGACTTAGACATTGTGTCGCAACATAGGTACTGTGTTTTTCAATGAATTATTGTGAATACCTTTGATTCTTTCTATTTTTAAGGCACTATGTCGTTATATTTTTTTGATAGGAATCTTTTGTTTTGTTCACAAATGAAAGACCATATATCTATTTGATTACATCATTGATTAATGAACTCCATAACCTATGTTTGAATTTCCATTTCTCTATTTGATCATATCCTTCATTCATGAATTGCAAATTGATCGTGTAAATATCAGTCTGTTTTTCCTTATTTTTTTGCACTTGCATTTTAGTTAGTCTGTTCACCACTTCTATTATGAAATGCAGAGAGGGCGTGCACACTTTCTTGTATTGTCCCACCTTTATTTTCACTATATATATTCCTAAATGGCTCTGAGCGCGCTATGTGAACAAGCTCCCTAGTGGAGTGAAACACGTCATCTTTCATTGAATAAATCGCCATCCTGCAACTCACTTGAGGTGTGAATGTTTCTTGGTCGGATTTTCGCTGCATTGTGAGGGGCTATTGGAGGTCCAAACCTATTGGGTTCCGCCGACCATTGACGGAACAAGGATTGTCTTTTCATATATATACATATATATATATTACCTACTGGCGGTCGCCAGTAGGTATATATAGTTAGGATTTTTTCCCTATGGGATTTTTGAAAATTCTATGTCTAATAACTTTGGCGTTTGTGGACGGAATTGGCTGAAATTTTCTGGAAAATGGAACATTTTGTTTCTGAGCAGCCCCTGGAAATTTGGGGGGGGTTCGTCAAGGGGGGGCCGAGAAAAAAGGGGGGTCCCAAAACGTGTTTTTAACATTGAGTTTTCCATAGGGCGGTTGGCCTCACTTTTAGCCCGAGCGGCTGAATGGATTTCCACGAAACTTGGCAAAATTGTAGGGACTGGTAGCCCGATGTGCCTTTGCTAGGTCTCAATATATGTGCTTCAGTGGATTTTGAGAAATTAATGTTCAAAAAAAGATATATATCTGTAACAGCGGACCGGGCAGCGCTCCGGTTCGCAGACTTTACACGTACCGGAACTTCGCGTAGCGAAGCTGATTGGCTCTCCGGTGTCTGTCAACATTCTAAACAGTCCGGAGCAGCCGCCATCTTGTCTCTCGGTAGGATTGAGAGACAAGAGGAGGCCAAAACAAAGGGTGAAATGACCATAAGGGGGCATAGTATATCCTCCCTGACCCCCTAGGTTTAATGTGGAGGCTTTAAAAGGGCCCCGCGGGGCAAAAAAAAAAAATAAAATTTTGTTTTTTTGCGTGGGTAGCGCCCAGTCCGCGAACCGGGAAGCGTTCTGGGCAGCGTACTATAATGAAAAATGAATGATAGACTTTTCAAATACTGTATGTTAATTGATTGTTGGTTTTGTTGATTATTTTTTAATTTTTATATTTTTTAAGCAATTATTTATTATTGTGATTGTGTTTCAAAATTTAATAACATTTCTAACATTTAACTAGTTTATGAATTACATATAAAAATGATTAAAGACTCAAACAATTTTTTTATTTTACATACAATTTTATTTTTCAGATTGTTTTTCAAAATTTAATAGAACGTCTAGCATTTGACTATCCGATATGTCCTCTTGTTGAGTGAACATAAGTTCCCACATTTGACCGTCATCATAATGGAGTAAATGATCGACAGATTCTACACATTGAAGTAATTCATAGTCCCATGACTCATCCATGAATTCTAAGTCATCAATGGGTTCCATAACTTGTTCATTGTTGCTGTCCAGAACAATTTCGAAGGAAACATTCTGCTCACCTTCCATTTTATTGCTGTAATTTGCATAAAAAATAAATATATCAGTAGTGATAGGACACTGTTGGGTTTAAGTTCAGACAGGTACTTGTGAGTTTATAACAGAGAAGTAATCTATTGGCACTGTATGGTTTCAGGCGTGAAGTAGTACTATTAAAAAGTGCCTGTGAAGAAGCCTAAGTAAATTCATAATTATACCACAGAAACCTAAATCAATCCATAATTATAATAAAGAAGCCTTTCTCAATGTCTAACTCTTACAGAGGGATAGTATATAACTATCTGAAAATGTTTTCAAATTTATAAAATAATATCTCACCTTCTAAAAACAAGTTTAAGTTGTGAGTGAAAATGATCTTGCAATGTAATTCAGGAAGTAGTAGTCAAAATGGCTGTGTTTCTCTCTCTTTCTTTATATATATTCAGGTACATAACCAATCAAATGTCAGGTAAAAAAAAGTAGAAAATGAAAGTAACATTTTCATTGGTTGTCAATTCCAACACTTCAGATGTGTTTTGAGAAGTAATTTACCTCAGGGTATTTAGAGAGGTCTACAGGCTAAATGGTTAAATGGAATTCCAATCAAATTTGTGAAAATGGTAGGGATTGGTATGTAGTATGAGCTAATCTATATTTGGTGAAATTGTCTCCAGTGGCTTTTCTGTAAACTACTTTCCCACCTTTTTTGATGGTGCGCTTCCCAGGGAGCGACCCGGTACGCGAACTGTTGAGCGCCCCGGTTCGCGAACCTTAAGCGTTACGGGAGTCCACCATTTTGTGTTTCGGTCGAATTAAGATACAAGATGGAGGGCAAATAATGTTCAGAATGGGTAGAAGGGGGCACGGTAGACTTATCTTGACCCCCTAGGTTTTCTGAGGGTGGCTGAGGAGGCCCATATGTGCGAAAAAAAACATTTTTTTAAAAATTTAGCGAGGTTAGCTCCCGGTTCGCGTACCGGGTAGCGCCCCAGGGAGCGTACTTTTTTGAAAATTAGTGAAAAATGTTAGAGTAAAATAATAATTGTGAGTGATCAGATGTAGGGTAGCTCTGAGAAGAGCTTTTGGGTTTATGGTACATTTAGGTACTTTTAAGTAGGTACCAATGCACAGTCTTAAATTCAGAATGAAAATTCTGTTGCCCTCATCTGAGAAGTGAACTCCATCTCCTCTGTAGATATCTTGCATGTAGTAACGCAAGTTATTGTTGTACATGGAGCCCATTCCATGGTCTCTCATGTAAGCTGAAACAGATTTGTTTACATGCTTCCTCGACTTCTCAATTTGTGGACAAAATTGGTTTGACCACCTCCATTTCTGTCTTTGGCATATATTTGAATATACCAAGGCAGTTTGAGGAAAAAGTGCCATCAATTGCTCAAAGGTGTCCTTTAAAAGCATTTCCAGACCTACCCCAGTCAAAGTGCCCAAATCATTACCTCCACAGTGCACAATTAACAGGTCAGGTTTTGGCAAATGCATAAAGGTTTTCACCAATGGTATCAATTTGTGACATTTTAATCCTCTGTGGCCAAACCACTTAATTTCCACATCTTGTAAATTGAGGTTAGGTAAATTTCTGTTCTTAGCATACCTGTGAGCCCAGTGGATATAACTATGTCCAACAATCCAGACAGAAAACATGGTGAGAGAAGGTTCTGCTGCAGTCAGATGAAGTGTGGCAATGAAATGGCAGTTGAAAAAATGAGAGTTTAAAATGAAAAAAACTGTGGAGTTTCTGTGTTAATGAAGCAGTAACAGTGATTGGTGGATTTTGATTGCTGAAAACAGAAAGTTAGGGTGCATGGATGAGTTCTTTGAAAGATGTATTTTGAATGGTCAATAAAAAATCATTAAATGAAAGATTGCAGTGGATACGCAGTTGCACTGAGAGTTCAGAGTTCAATTGCAACATTGTTGTGTGAACTTGCAAACACCAGAGGTCTTCCAAGAGGTGGTTGCCATGCAGAAAAGGCATGAAATGGCAGAGGGGGGAAGGGTTTTCATTTGAAAAAAAGTGAGGGAAGAGTTTTGATTGGGTGACATGAGAGATATGTGTGAAGAATTACAGCATTTCTGTGCTTTTGATAGCTGCAGACTCTGGAGTGCATACCTTTTGCTCTGTTGAAGACAAATTGGTGTGTTTCTGAGACTGTTTTCAAACTCAAAGTATTTGCTAAGGTGAGAAAATATTTATTTAATTTAGATAGAGAATAGTGTGCTTTAAGGAGAAAATTATGAAGAAAGTTGTGTTTTTCAAATGTTGCTTTGTCTCAAGTGTTTTACAAATAGATTTTGTTTCTTTGAGAAAATGTAATTGGAGAAAATGTGAAGTATTAGTACTGACAGGGTGTTTTTCTGCATAGGAGCTGTGGAGTCTTTTCAAATTATGACTAGAAAATCGTTTTTGAGGAAAATTAATGGTTATAATATTTCTGACAAGGACATAATGGTGTATGCTTCTTTATAATGCAATTGACTGTCTCTGATGTTATTTTTCCCATTTTAATGTAAGACCTTTCTCTGTGGCGCAAATTGCTTGTAAATATGCTCCCACCTGTGCATGGCAAATTTAGATTTTGAATGTTTGTGTTACATAGCCATGTTAAAAGTGATACAAACATGCTGCAAAGGCAATCAAAAACGCTTTTATGTGTCTTAAGGACATTTTAAGTAATTTTCCCATGTGCAGAGTTTTGAAATTATGATTTGAAAATCGTTTTTGGGGAAAAGGAATTGTTTTTAAATTTATGACAAGGACATAATGGTGTATGCTTCTTTATAAGGCAATTGACTGTCTCTGATGTTATTTTTCCCATTTCAATGTAAGACCTTTCTCTGTGGCGCAAATTGCTTGTAAATATGCTCCCACCTGTGCATGGCAAATTTAGATTTTGAATGTTTGTGTTACATAGCCATGTTAAAAGTGATACAAACATGCTGCAAAGGCAATCAAAAAACGCTTTTATGTGTCTTAAGGACATTTGATGTCATTTTTCCCATATTACATTAAAAGACCTTTCTCCGTGGGGCACATTCCTTGTAAATATGGTTACACTTGTGCATGGTAAATTTAGATTTTGACTGTTTGAGTTACATAACCATGTTAAAAGTGACCCAAAAAAATTGCAAAGGCTTTCAAAAAACACTTTCATGTGTCTTAAGGACATTTTAAGTCATTTCCCTGTGGGCAGTGTTTTCAAATTATGACTTGAAAATCGTTTTTGAGGTAAAGGAATGTTGTTAATTTTTATGTGCGCCATATGCCCCCAAATTTCTTTTTCAGGGGTGCAGCAGGGTGTTCTTGAGACACCCCTGCACCTTTGGAAAAATTCCTAATTTGCGATGAGCTAATTGCTAATCGCAAATTGCACCTTCATTCCTATGGGCATCCTGGCCCATGGAAATGAATGGGTAATTTGCAATTAGCAATTTGCTCATCGCAAATTAGGAATGGTAAAGAATCGCTATTTATTCTTTAAAATTCGCTATTTTGGAAATGCAAAATAGTTTGATGATACATATGGCGGTTGATCTCTAACAAGATAAGAAGCTTAGGGATACATTTATGATGACTGGCGCAATGAAGTGGACATCACTTACTTCATTGGTAGAGCTTTACATGTATTATCTCCTCTGTATTCTTCATCAAACGTAACTTTAATCTGCAATCCTGAGTAGGCCTCACCTTAAACAAACCTCTGGATAGGCCACACCTTATCGTCATCATGAAATAATCATTTAAAATGCTAGGGACAAATTTATGATAGGTGTATGCCTCTTTTGCGCCACTTACAAAACACTGCCCATGGGGAAATGACTTAAAATGTCCTTAAGACACATGAAAGTGTTTTTTTAAAGCCTTTGCAATTTTTTTGGGTCACTTTTAACATGGCTATGTGACTCAAACAGTCAAAATCTAAATTCACCATGCACAGGTGGGAGCATATTTACAAGGAATGTGCTCCATGGGGAAAGGACTTATAATGTAATATGGGAAAAATGACATCAGAGACAGTGAAATGCCTTATAAAGAAGCATACACCATTATGTCCTTGTCATAAATTTACAAACCATTCCTTTTCCCTAAAAACGATTTTCAAATCAAAATTTGAAAACACTGCACATGTGGAAATGACTTAAAATGTCCTTAATTCAAAATTTGCTATTCCTTATTCTGCGATTGCACTGAAGGATTTGCAAATTTTGCGATTCCTTAAATGCAATGTATCAAACAAAAAATATGTAAAAAATGACATTAAGGATTTGGAAACTACCACCAACTTCTAGTTTGTGGTAATTTGCGAATTCTTTTCAAAAAGCTTTTTTTCCAAAAAACAAAAGGTGCCATATGACGCCAATACATGCCCTTAGGGCATGTATGTGCGCCATATGCCCCCAAATTTCTTTTTCAGGGGTGCAGCAGGGTGTTCTTGAGACACCCCTGCACCCTTGAAAAAATTCCTAATTTGCGATGAGCTAATTGCTAATCACAAATTGCACCTTCATTCCTATGAGCCTCCTAGCCCATGGAAATGAATGGGTAATTTGCAATTAGCAATTTGCTCATTGCAAATTAGGAATGGTAAAGAATTGCTATTTATTCCTTAAAATTCGCTATTTAGGAAATGCAAAATAGTTTGATGATACATATGGCGGTTCATCTGTAACAAGATAAGAAGCTTAGGGATACATTTATGATGACTGGCGCAATAAAGTGGACATTACTTACTTCATTGGTAGGCCTTTACATGTATTATCTCCTCTGTATTCTTCATCAAGCGTAACTTTAATCTGCAATCCTGAGTAGGCCTCACCTTAAACAAACCTCTGGATAGGCCACACCTTATCGTCATCCTGGATTAATCATTTAAAATGCTAGGGACAGATTTATGATAGGTGTATGCCTCTTTTGCGCCACTGTGCGTCACTTTTATGATGCAGCGGCGGTGCAAAAGATTTGCTATGAGGCGACAAAATTACAAATTGATGCATTTAGGCAGATGTGTCATGGTGTAAAAAAAACGTGCCACATGAAACTGATGCAGCAGTGATGCAAAAGATGCACCATGTTGCAAGACAGGCCTCACTTGGGACATATGTATCAAGCTAATTAGCATTCGCAAAGATCAAAATTCTGCAAATTTCGGCCTTTGCGAATGCTAATTAGACAAATGGTATGTATCAAACAAGTTTGATGCAAAATAAGGAATAGCAATATTTGCTATTCCTTATTTTGTGATTGCACTGAAGGATTTGCAAATTTAGCGATTCCTTAAATGCAATGTATCAAACAAAAAATATGCAAAAAATGCCATTAAGGATTTGCAAATTACCACCAACTTCTAGTTGGTGGTAATTTGCGAATTCTTTTCAAAAAGCTTTTTTTCCAAAAAACAAAAGGTGCCATATGACGCCCATACATGCCCTTAGGGCATGTATGTGCGCCATATGCCCCCAAATTTCTTTTTCAGGGGGTGCAGCAGGGTGTTCTTGAGACACCCCTGCACCCTTGAAAAAATTCCTAATTTGCGATGAGCTAATTGCTAATCGCAAATTGCACCTTCATTCCTATGGGCCTCCTGGCCCATGGAAATGAATGGGTAATTTGCAATTAGCAATTTGCTCATTGCAAATTAGGAATGGTAAAGAATTGCTATTTATTCCTTAAAATTCGCTATTTAGGAAATGCAAAATAGTTTGATGATACATATGGCGGTTCATCTGTAACAAGATAAGAAGCTTAGGGATAGATTTATGATGACTGGCGCATCACCAGGGATGTTCCAGTCATCCTGCGCCGCTGTTCCGCCACCCATGGTGTGCTGCATTTACAATGCGGCGCAGCATGGGGAAAAAATGGCACAGATGCGTGACGTATCTGTGCTGTAAAGGTGGCGCATTGCTGGAGTTGTATTGCAAGTGTGATGCAGCTCCAGCAATGCTCAGAGGTGCCCCATCTCCACAATGTTGCGTCAAGACCTATGCCTGCTTAAAGCAGGCGCAGGGTTTTGACGCAGCTTTCTCCTATCTGATTGTAAATGCGGCACACCATGGGTGGCAGAGCAGCGGTGCACGTTAACTGGTGCATGCCTGGGGATGTGCCATTTAACATAAATCTGCCCCTTTACATTTAAGTATGTGCAGGGGACACAGAGTCGGTGAGGCTTATCCAAGGTTAAGAAGAGATGAGTCCTGTTCACTGAAAAATTAGACATAGGCTTCACCTGCTCAGCATCGCTGGACATGGCTAAATAATATCTGCAAAATGTTACTCTTGTTAAACAATTTTACTATTATAATCTCTGAGATTTGTCTCTTACTCTGCAACATCTCATTGTTGTTATCTTTCTTTAAAGATAAAGACAACATCAACATGAGCGATAATCTGCAATCAGTTGATTTTGACCTCATCATTGAACTTGTAATTGAAACATCAGTGGATGTTGATCCCTTGGATAATTTAAATCCTGAGGATGAAGAAGAACGTGATGAGGATGCAGATTTGTCCGAATTATATGACATAGGGTGGGAAGCTGACCTGCTTGAGCCTATGGAACTATAAACATTTATTTTAAAAATTTATAATAAAAAAAAGTAAAAATGTAAACCGATTAATTTAAAAATAAAGACACCTTCAAAAACAGGTTATGTGTAGTGTCTTCAATAAAATATTAAAATATGCTCATAAAATTAGATCAGATTCACATATAAGATAGCACAGGTAACATGATTATAAATTCCATTTCTTTTCTGCTATTTCTGTATTCTAAAATTGCCATGCACTAAAAAATCTTATATGTAAAAATGTAAAGTAGTGTTTTAAGTTTTTGATTACTGTTATTGATGTACTGTTGGGTAATAGTGGTTAATAACATTTTTAAATATATTTTACCACAGATTCAACTGCAGATCATTTCAACATTTCACCATGCCAACGAAAGAAAGACTGAGAAAGGCTGCAAAACGTCAAAGACAGCAGGTGATTGAAAAAAAGCAGCAGTCCTCTAACAAAAAGATTTGTCAAGTCAACAAGAAAGCACCGGGTAAGAGTACAAAAACATTCATAAGAAATATTTGCAGTAAAAAAAATATTACTACAGAAAATGTTTCAGTCCAGAAAAAGAGAAACAATTCAAATGGAAAGGAAAGGCCAATCAAAAATGTTACTGCTAGAGCAAGAGATAACTCTGTGCATGATAGTAGAAGGAAACAACAGTTTAGGGACATTCGTAAACGAATGTTCCGCATCAGGATAATTGACAATTTGTTAAAAAATATTAAGAAAGGTCAACAGAAAGTGGTTTTTTATAAGAGAAAAAAAAAGTTGAGAAAGTTATTGATCAGGCATTTGAAATTAAACGTAAGTTATTTATTTTGATAATCAATAGAATTAGGAAGCTAAACAAGGCAATTTATGATTTCAAAAGAAATAGTAGATGGAAGAGAATAGTTAATCGTAGTAATTTTTGTGAAGTTTTTTCTGGAGAATGGATGCATAGTTCAAGCTGTGAGGCATTTTTTAATGAGGAGAGTTATTTCCAGGATAATGATTTGGTGCATGCAGTTGACACCAGTGGTCGTGCTTATGAAGTGAAAGATGGTTGTCCAGTTGAAAAAGAAAAACTTGTGACAACAGAGGCAGAAGAGGTGTTAGGTAATGAGGTTTTAGGAAGACGTGCTAAGGGTCCTGTGTACACCTGGAAGTGAAGTAGTATTTGCAGTGTGCGACAGGATTCCATCAATTTGCTTTGTGATTTTGTACGGTCATTTAATAAGAAAAGTTTGAAGCAGAAAATAAGGTTGTTGCAAGAACTAGATCCTTGCAGAGTGAGAGAAGTGACAGGTTTGCATGGTCATTCACTGGCTTGTCTTTCCAGGAGAGTATGCCAGAGTGTTTTTCATCATTTCAGGATGCTAGCAGTGCATCATAATAAAGTGAGGAAATTAGTTAGAATGTTGTATTATGCTAAGAGTCCAGCAATTATGCTTAAAAAATTATGTGCTGCTCTTTTGCATGGTTCTGAAATAGATGTGAAGAATATATGTGAAGAAATTGAGTTTTGTTACTTTGGAAGTAAAGAGGAGAATGTTGAAATTGACCAAGAAGAAGCGGGTAATGTGGAAGATAGTGTACAGGTTTCCAGTACAGATAATTTCCAGAGGGAAATTGCCACGTTTCAGGTCAAATCAAGTGAGAGGCCCAATTTCACTTGTGTGTGTTGTCGACGCACTTATTATAAGAATCAGACTAAGTTAGTGGATTTATATGCAAAAAGTGAAAGGGAAAATAATAGTGAATGGAAGGATTTCGCAACATACTTGATGGTAGAAAATTGTTTTGATTTGGGATTGGATCAACGTGTGTGTACTTATTGTTGTTGCAAATTAAATCAAAACCAGATGCCTGCTAGAGCAGTTCATAATAATCTGGAATTGGTTGAGATTCCTTCTGAATTGAAGGATTTAAATACTTATGAATCTATTTTGATTCAAAGTATCCATCCCTTTCAGGCTATTGTAAGAATGGGGCCAAAGACAGGGAAATTGCCTCCATCAGATTTACAGAGAGGATTAAAGGGAAGAGTTGTTTATTTGCCTCTAGATTTGAAGAAAAACATTAACACAATTGGAGTAGAAAAAGTGGACGAGGAACCTCTGGTTATCTTAGTTAATGGGGTTCCGACAAAGAATAAGAAAATATGGCAAGATTTAGTAGATGTTAGGAAAGTTAAAAAGGCAACATTGTATTTGAAAAAAAATAATAAATACTATAAGAATGTATATGTTGCAGAAGAGGAAGTAAGTGAGGAAGAGGATAGCGATTTGTGTGCTGGTCAAATTGAGAAAGTAGAAACTTCTACTAGTGAAGAAATATATGAACATTATAGTGTTCATCCTTTGCATTCCAAGGAAGTCATGGGGAATGCTATTGAGTTGTTTCAAATGAAACAAGCCAAAGGGAGTCCCATTAGTGTTTGGGAGGAAAGTTTGGAAGCTCGGTGTTTCCCACAGCTTTTTCCAACAGGTCAGGGAGGAAGATATGATGAGCGACCTCATCAAATTCCTGCTTCTGAATACCGGACTTTGCGATTGTATGCAGGAGATCCTAGGTTTCGACAATGCATTCCCTATTTGTTTCATCTCCTGTTTGAAAGCGATCTGTCTGGACTGTCATATGCAGTGAACCACATCTTGAAAAGTGGTATACACATGCAAAACATCTCGGCAAGTGACTTTATGGATAAAGTCAACGTCCAAGACAGTATTTTGGATTCTCACCTGATTAATCTCATGGCGTGTCAGCGTGGTACTAATGAGTACTGGTACCGTCGTCATGGTGATTTAAAATGTATGCTGAGGAACTTAGGTACTCCCACATGGTTCCTCACTCTGAGCTGTGCCGAGTATGGCTGGGAAGACTTACTTGAATTTCTACGAGAGGCAAATGCTAACATAGAAAACATCGAATTCAAGACACCCGGAGAACTGTGCTCTTTGGATCCAGTCAATGTATGTAGGTACTTCAATCATAGATTTGAAGCTATGATGTCTTTCATCATGAATAAGAAGAATCCACCTCTTGGAGAGGTGTTGGATTTCTTCTGGAGAAAGGAGTACCAAGCAAGAGGTGCTCCTCATATACATATGTTGCTGTGGATCAAGGATGCACCTAAATTTGGAACGGATCCAGAAGACTCAGTGATGAGTTTTATACAACAGTATTCTACGTGTGCTGTTCCAAACGCAAAGGAGAAGAAAAGCCTAAGAGAAAAAGTTCTGCGTTTCCAAAGCCATCGATGTGGAAAGTACTGTCGTCGTAAATTCCGAAACAAGGACAAGTTCTACACCAAATGTCGTTTCGGTTTTCCACGACCGGTGATTTCTAAAGGAAGAGTAAACAGTTTGATGTCTTCGCTGCGACATAATGTGATGAAGAAATCACCTAAAAACACATACAATTTGAAGAGGAACGAAGAGTCCAAGTACATCAACGACTACAACCCGGTGATTTTGTCCATGTGGAATGCTAACATGGATATACAGTTTGTGGCTGATAACTGTATGGCTGTGGCTCGGTATGTGACGTCTTACATCACCAAAAAAGAGAAGACAGAATTGAAGGATATGTGGGAGGACATTTCCCATGAAAAGAGCCTCAGCAAGAAGTTGTACAGTTTCAGTCTGAAGATGTTGTCGCATCGAGAAATCGGAGCGTACGAATGTTCTGACCGGTTGACTTCAGCAAGTCTCTATGCCAAGTCCAGGAGTATCATTTGGGCGAGTCTTGGTCTTGCTGCAACGCGTAATCGAGTTCTCAAACCTGTGCGGGAAATTGAGTATTTGGCGGAAAAGGAGCCAAACAGTACCGACATTTTGAAGACCAACATGTTGGATACATATTATCCAAATCGAAGCAGTCACCTAGAGAATGTTTGTCTATATGAGGTTCTGCAAAATTACATATTCAAGAGGAACATCAAAGAAGATACTGAGAAAGGAGTGTATGCTGTAATAGGAAGTGAGGGATGTCTGGTCAAGCAAAGAAAATGCCACTTGGTAAACCATCGAAAATTGAGTGGCGAATCTCCTGAAAAAAAGGAGTTTTTCTATTTAGCACTTTTGCAACTTTTGAAGCCTTGGCGTGCAGAAGAGGAACTGCTTGGAGATTTTCTCTGTTACGAAGACTCTTTCAATGCCGCCAAGGAGACCATAGAATGTCCTGCTTTTCCCAAATATGTACAAATGTTGAATGCGGAAATTGAGCAGGAAGCAATGATTGCAGCCGAGATTGCCAGAGACAGTTCTCAGGACAGTCAGAGTTCTGCTTCATTGAGTCAGGATCCACTAGGAGGACCTGTTATCGAAAATGAAGCTGCCACTGCTATGAATGAAGTGGAAAGAGCCATGGCACATGCTCAGGAGGATGCGGTTAACTTAGAAGAGTTGGAAAGACAACTCAACGTTGAGCAGAGGAAAATATATGACGAAGTTACCATGCAAATTGATCATGGATTAAGTCATGACAAGAAAGAGTGCTCATGTACGTCGTTGAAGCCTGTCCGACTGTACGTGAGTGGAGAAGCGGGAACTGGAAAAAGTTTCCTCATTAAAGCAATTTCATGCTATTTGCAGGAAAGGACAGAGTCATCGCTGTCTTGTGTTGTCACCGCTCCAACTGGACTGGCAGCACATAACATTAAAGGGATTACTTTACATCGTTTACTGATGCTGCCAGTGGAGCATGACAACAAATTACAATATCACAAGCTATCTGGAGATGCTTGTTTTGAAGTTTCAAGAATCTTGAGGAAAATTAAACTTCTTATCATTGACGAAGTAAGCATGGTTTCCAATGTCATGCTTGCCTTTATGCATTTGAGAATGCAAGAAGTTCTCAAAACAGAGTATGATGTGTTATTTGGTGGCAAACACATAATTGTTTTCGGAGATCTTCTGCAGCTGACACCAGTGAAAGGGCAACCTGTGTTCAAAATGCTCACGCATGAAGATACCAGGAAGTGCCTAGGCAGCATTGGCAACGTCAATATATGGTTAAACTTCAATTATGTTGAACTGCATGAAAATATGCGTCAGGCGAAGGATGAAGTTTACAAGACTATTCTACAAGATGTTAGAATTGGAAAAGTGACCGAGCATGGGAAAGAAGCTTTACATGCACGATTACTGTCAAATTTATATCCAGAACAAGATGTTGTGCCTGAGAATATTTTTCAGAAAATTACTGAGAAGAAATCTGGAATATGTTTGATGCCAACTCTTGCAGAATGTGCCAAATTCAACAACAAAATGTTGCATTTAGAAAAGCAAGAGATTGTGAAACTGGAAGCTATTGACAGAGTAGAGCATATGGGATCAACAATTATTTTGTCTGAGAATCTGAAAACAAAATTGGATTCATTAGAGAAGAGTATATCTAAAACTGCAGGTTTTGAAAAGACTCTGAATGTGTGCTTGAACTGCCGTATAATTTTAAGAAGGAATTTACATGTTGAAAGAGGTCTGGTAAATGGATCAATGGGTAATGTTGTTGATTTTGTAAAATACAGAAATAGAGATGGAATTGAATTTTTAAAAATTAAATTTGATGGCATTGAGGAAGTACAGCTAATTGGTCGTTGCTCTGCTAGATTTTTGCTTGTAAAAGACTTATATGTTCGCCGTAAGCAGTTTCCTGTTTGCTTGGCATATGCGGTGACAATCCATAAATCGCAAGGTTTAAGTGTAGACAGTGCATTGGTGAATATTGGCAGTTCTGTGTTCAAGGAGGGTATGGCATATGTGGCATTGTCACGAGTTAGAACTTTATCGGGATTGTACTTGATTGAGTGTGATGTCACAAGCATTTGTGCGGATCTAGATTGTGTTAAGGAATACAATAGGTTAAGAAGAGAGTATGCGCCACATTTGCCTCAATATCCTTTGTTTGAGAAACGTGTGGTAGGCCGGAAACGAAGAAATGTAACCAATACTGGGGAGGTTGTAGCAAAAAGACGAAAAGTCGATGAACCTGAAATTATAAGCAGAAACAAAAAGAATTCTGTTGAAGATGTTGTTGGTTTTCAATTTGAAAACAGTTCTGGTGTCAACTGCTATGCTAATGTAGTGGTTAATGTTTTGTTTTCTCTAGAAAATGTAAAAGAAGAGATTGTGGTCAATTCTGATCAAAGATTTTGCAGTTTGTTAAATTCTGTGTTAGAGAAATGTAGCACTGATAGAACAAACATAGAAAGTGTGTCTGAAATTCGAAATCTGTTAGACAGATGTTCAGGCCAAACACAATTCTCTCAAAATATTCAGCAAGATTGTCAGGAGTTTTTAATGTATATGCTTGATGTATTGCATGCTGAAGGTGTAGATGTAGATCAGCTGTTTGGGCTTTCTTATCAATGGCAGCATGACTGCGAGAACTGTATGGTATCAAGTACTACTAGTGTAGACTCAGAAAGATTTATATATTTAACTTTGCCAGACAGTAAATCAGTCTCCTTTAATAAGCTAGTAAAAGCAGCTTATCACAACATGGAGTGTAGCCAATGTAAATCTGAAATGATGTCCACATTATTTATACGAACATATGGCCAGTATGTCATTTTAATGTTCCAACGATGTAGGCCTGATGGAACAAAATTGACAACTTTAATTAAAAATGTTGTGGCTTCGCAGTTGTCAATATCAGGAAGGACTTTTGTAACTGCAGCAATTATATATCATGACGGTCCTTCAATAACATCAGGACATTACACAGCTTATTTAAAGTCTAGAAATGGCTGGTCATTTTGCAATGATTCTGTTTTAATTTTCAAAAAAAAATTGCCGTATGACCTTAAAAACTCTTACCTGGTGTTTTTAAAACCAAAATTTTAGGGAAAGAATCTCGGGATGTGCTCTGTGGAATTTCAAGAAGTTCTAATGGCTCCTACACGATTTGGCCTTGAGGATAAGTGTAGTTCAGAGACATAACTTCTAACCATAAGACTGGACGTCATGGAGAAATAAGTGCACTTTGAATGAGTTCAGAAAAACTATTTCTTTTTATAAGCTAATTGAAGCAGCCAATCAAAACATAGAGTAGAGGGAATGTAAGTCTGCAATGCTGTCTACTGTTTTACATTGCTTTGTGATTAAAAGTGATGTAGAGAATTAAATAATTGTAGTAGTCATAGAGGTAGTGTAAGTCTGCTTCATAGTAAGCAGTATCAGTGTCATAGGAAATGTAGAACATGACTGAGCAAGAAGGGGAAGATATTACTATTCCAGGATTGTGAAAATGATCTTCAACATTTTAATTCTGAAAGTTGCAGAAATGCCAAATGACGGGATTGGCTTACAAGAAATCCAAGAGTTATAAATGGCTCTGACAAGATTTGGCTTTGTGGAAACTTGTGGTAGAGAGCAAGAAGTCATTTATTGCATGTAACATGTTTTTAAAAACGATGGAGGTTTTCTTTCAGAAAGTGGCGGGCTGAAAGTAATAACAGCACAACAGAGTGTAAGCTGTTCATAGGACATCCTTTGACGTCATGGAAAGTAAGTTAACTTTAAGGAGTTCTGAATTCTGATTTGTTATGTTGTATGGGTTTTTTAAACACAATCATTTTGATTGTGTTTTTTTTTCCCCGCTGTTATATGATGAATACCTTCAAGTCACTGTTTTTAGTGAATTTTGATACATTCTGAGAACAGCAAAAATAAACCATTTAACATGTATAATTAATTCTGTACTGTTTGCATTTATGATGTATATGTAGAACTGTGTAGGACGCATGGAGAAGGTGAGGCTTCTGTAAGTGTCAAAGTTGTTGCATGCAGTGCTGCACTTCTGCGTACTCTTTCATATGCTGGACTACATCTGCACAATGAGATACCTAAGCAAAGGAAACACAAGTGATGTGATTGTGAAATGAGCAAAAGAAATTGCACGTATTTCAATTACATCACCTGTGTTTCCTATCATTACGAATCACATTGTGCAGATCAAGTTTAGGTCTGTCCAGGGAAACATAGGAGGTTTGGACTTTGTTCAAGAGTGCAGTGGACATGACTCACTTCATTGGTAGACCTTCACATGTATTATGTCCTCTATTCTCTTCAACAACTCGAAATTTCATCTGCAACCCTGAGTAGGCCTCACCTCAAACAAACCTCTGGATAGGACACATCTTATTGGCATCCTGAAGCAATCATTTAAAATTTTAGTGTCTTGCGACACTTTTCTGAGACAACAGCAATGCAAAAGATGCACCATGTTTTAAGATAGGCCTCACTTCATCTGCATCAAGATACTGTTAGTTTAAAATGTATATCTTTAGGACTGTGTAGGGGGCCTGGAGAAGCAGAAGCTTCTGTAAGTGTCAAAGTTGTTGAAAAACTGTTTGTCCTTCAATCTTTTCCCTTGTCTTTTGTAATTTTTAAATACATGTTTTAATATTTTTCAAATGTTTGTTCTCTCTTTCACAGATTGAAAGTATAAAAACAAAAAGTGAGTAATTTAACGACAATCATAAGGTAAATGTTTTGTACTCTTTTCGTTACATTTCTATCACATTTAACTTCTATTAGTTCCACTGCTTCATTTCTTTAACCCTCAGTTTCCTGCCTTTGCTACTTCCCTCATTCCTTTCTCTATTACCTACTTACTCAACTCCTTCCACTCTTTTTCTCAGTCCCTCTCTTCTCATAGTTCCTCACTCTTGTTCACTCACTCCGTCTCTATTACTCTTAGTGTCTTTGACTGATCACTCTATCACTATTTGTTCATAATGCTTTCTCTGTGTAGTTGAAGCACACTAAGGGGCATATTATGAACACAGCCAATAAAATTATTGCTGTTTTTATTGGCAGAAAACTGGTGCAAAAGTGGTTTTAGCGGCAGTTTTCTGCCGCAAAAGCGGCTTTAGCGACACATTTCTGCCAATAAAAGCTGCAAAACTTTTATTGCCTATGTTGATGATATGGCTCTATGTTACTTACATTTCTTTGCTGTTTCAATTAATCTTTTTCTGTTATTTTTTGTTTTCTGTTTTCTATTTTTTCTCTCTGTTATTCCCCATGTTTTAATCTTATTTTGAACATTCACTCACATTCTCCAAGGAACTCTTCTTTGTTAATGTTATACTCTCTTTTTTTTTCTATCACTTCCTTATCTATTTTGTTTTTCACAATTATACCCTCTTCCGTCTTTTCTTCGGTAAATAGATCTATTAAACAGTATCTCTTCTTTACTCCCTATAGCTGTCTTTCTTTTAACATCACTCTCTGTTTACTTTCCTTATACTTACTCTTTTTTTTTTTTTTTTTGGTTAGCTCCCGGTCCGCGTACCGGGAAGCTAACCGGGAAGCGAACCAAAAGAAATAGAGCTTGCCAGAGTGCTAAACATTCTAGCAATTTTTTTTGAAAGGGGAGGTAGTTCTGAAAAGAACTTTTTTTTAATATTTTTGTTGTTTTATATATTTTTTTTATTTTTTGAACATTTTTTGGTTTTTTTGTATTTTTTGAACGATTTTATATTTTTTTGGGTTTTTTTGGGGGGGGAAACAACAAAAAACAGGCATTGAAAAGGGCTCAACAGGAGCAAAAAAAAAATTACTGGGGGCGGTTAGGGCAATTATGATGTTCATAAGCCAGGTTGATAGCATTTATACTCATATTACCACATGCTATCAACGCACCACAGTGCATACAAGTATGTTTCATGTGGCCAAAATTCTCTTGTATTTTTGGCACAGTTTCCCGTGCCTCTGCTGGTGTCAATGAAATTGACGATCTTGATCTGGCCACAGGAGTTGATGTTGGATTTTCCTCCAAATCCCGTATTTCCGCCCGGCTGTAATTAAGTGGATGCTTCCTGGTCATGTGCCTATGCATAGTATAGTTCCCATAACTATACTTCTTATCCGTCCCTCTTGATAATTTATCTTTGCAGATGAGGCAGGTGACATACCTCGCATTCACTTTTTTTTGGCCAGGAGGGATTGAATAAAACTGCCAGATGAAACTGGGTTTCTTATGGGGAACCCGGGGCAACTCTTCTAAGAACTGTGGTTCTTCTCCCTCCTCTTCCTCCATTTCTTCCTCTTCCTCCTCTGTGTTGGTCATGACCTGGGGAGGTGGTCCTCTCTTCCCATGAGGAGGTGGAGGTGGTGGTGGGGGTGCACCAGCTGAAGCAACTACTGAAGCCATTTCTGAAGTATTAATAAAGGTCTTCCTCTCACAATGATGAAAGTCAGAGTGAGGAAAGAAGGAGGGGTTTTCATCATTTGGGAAAAACAATAGTTCTCAACCAATGAAAAGTGTTATTTTTAGGTCACCTGACCTAGCCTTACATGATTATGAAACCAAAAGTGAAATGAACCAATGAAAAGTTTTATTAACAAGTCACATGACCTCTCACGCTCATGTTACGCGCTGCGGAACGCGCCCCGGTTAGCTTCCGGGTCGCTGCGCTTCGCGCCTTGGTCCGCGCCCTGGAGCACTTCTGGGTGCGCTAACGCGGTACGTCACAAGACGCATTACGCGGCAACGCGATACGTCGCGCTTTCGCGACGCGCCGCGGATCGCTTCCGGGGAGCTGCGTTTCGCGCCTCGGTCCACGCCCCGGGGCACTTCCGGGTGCGCTAACGCGGTACGTCATAAGACGCATTACGCGGCAACGTGATACGTCGCGCTTTCGGGACGCGTCACGATGTTGATTTCTTACCGGTTCGCGGACCGGGTCGCGGCATCAATTTGAGCTAACGGAAAGCTTTCCGGTTCGCGGACCGGGAGCGAAACAAAAAAAATATTTTAAAAAAAATTATTAATAAACATATAAAATATATTTTTGGATTTAAAGAAGAATACATTTTACAGCTATAGATATTAGCTTTTAAAAAACCAATGAAATTCACTGAAAAAACCATAGGTTATAGACCATATATAGTTAGGAATTAGCATTTACAAAACCTTGAAAATTCACTGAAAAAACCATAGGTTATACACCATATATAGTTAGGAATTAGCATTTAAAAAACCTTATTTTACTCACACAAAACCATTGAAATTCCATATATAGTTAGTTGTACTAACTATATATCGCGCACCCGCAATCCACTGCTGATCATGTCACATATTACATCATTCATGACATGGTCAGTGACATCACTGATGACATCACTGATGGCATCTCAAATGACATCACTGATGACATCACTGATGACATCTCAAATGACATCACTGATGACATCACTGATGACATCTCATTTGACATTACTGATCACATCACTGATGACATCATTCATGTGATAATACGATGAAGCTCTTCAGACTCTAATATAACCTTAGATACACTCAGTGTAAACAGACACTCACAGACTGTCACTCATCCATGGAGTTACTCACACACCTAGTCAGTCATGCAAAGAATCAATCACACCTCCATTTCCTCAACTATACAGTTATACACACCTTACTTATTCAAACATATACTAACACATATTTACTCTCTTATACAATCCCTGATACAAGTTCACAATGATCCATACAGCCACTCACACATTCACTGGCTCTTTTGCACAGTTATTTATATATGTCAACTCTCACATGTACTGTGTTTTACATATGTACTTACTTTGACATGTAGCACTGAGATATCCATTCACTCACCAATACACTCATGCACACAGTCAACCGCCCATACAGCTGTTTCCACATGCACTTTTGAACCCATACATCTAGTGAATCAACTGCTCACACATCTATGCACAGAGTCATACACCTCCCAGCCACCCATACACACTCTCAGTCTCCCATACAAATACTTGGGCAACCAATCAATAACCCATATAGTTAATCATATAGCTAATGATCAACACATGCAGCAGTTTATAGAACAACAGACATAATGATGCACAAATTGAGACAGTTTAGTCACTAACCCATGCACTCAGTGAGACACATTTAATCACTCACTCATACAGTCAGTCATGCACCTACTAAATCCTTCATCCAGACATTTATACATCCACTCATTCTTAAATATGTAAGACATATTTTAACTTTACAGAAAAATACAGTCACTGGATGTTGTCATCAGTGATGTCATCAGTGATGTCATTTGAGATGTCATCAGTGATGTCATTTGAGATGTCATCAGTGATGTCATCAGTGATGTCACTGACCATGTCATGAATGATGTAATATGTGACATGATCAGCAGTGGATTGCGGGTGCGCGATATATAGTTAGTACAACTAACTATATATGGAATTTCAATGGTTTTGTGTGAGTAAAATAAGGTTTTTTAAATGCTAATTCCTAACTATATATGGTGTATAACCTATGGTTTTTTCAGTGAATTTTCAAGGTTTTGTAAATGCTAATTCCTAACTATATATGGTCTATAACCTATGGTTTTTTCAGTGAATATATATATATATATATACATATATGTTTTAGCAAGAAAGCCCTTGAGCTTTAGGACGGCACCCCATGCTCCTTCGCCATCCAGCCTGTTTAGCCCTGACGCAGCTCTCATATCCCTCGTCCTTCACAAGTCTCCACATTAATCTGATGCATATCGAAGCCATAAACGCCTCTTCTTCTTGGGATTAAGACACAAAGAACGCTCTTTCACCTTGTAAAATTCAAATGCTTTTTATTTGAATTTACTCCTCCCTCAGTGGGCGTGGATTTATTTATCAATGTCACCCATCAGCATGCTGGTAGGTGTAGTACCTGACGGTGAAAAGGTAGTTCCAACCTTAAGTAGGTGCATGTCTTTGTGTGCTAATTAAAACGTTCATTTAGTCCTTTAGTAGGTAGGCGAATAAGGACATAGAGCTGCCGTTACAGTAAGCAGCGTCCTGCAGGGCCAAGAAACAGTTCCTCGGCACAGCTTCCCCGCATGCTCTGATTCCATCCGCATGGGGAGAATGGTGCTCTGCTCCACGGCCAAGGACAGCCCTGTGAATAATGTGTTTTAGCAAGAAAGCCCTTGAGCTTTAAGAAGGCACCCCACGCTCCTTCGCCATCCAGCCTGTTCAGCCCCGACACAGCTCTCATATCCCTCCTCCTTCACCTTTATCAGAGCCCATAAGGGAGTATTTGGAGAGAACTAGCTTCTCCAGGCTCACGGCAGATCAGGCGATGGAACTGGCCGCACCCATACTAATGAAAGAGGTCATTTATTTATTTATTTAAAGTTTTATATAGCGCGAACAAGATCTTTGCAGATATCAGAGCGCTTTACAGGGACAGGGGTAGGGTCGGGGAGAATAGATACAATATTGGGTACGGGGAGAATAGATACAATATTGGGTACAATATGATAGCATAGTAGAATAGGATAACAATCGAGTACATATATGAGAACCAGTAAACGATCAAATAACTAATAAAACAAAAAAGCGGTGCAGAGACTTAGATCCAGAAACAATAGAGATCAGGTGAACTTAGGCCATAACGGATGGCTAATTCCTCTATCTTAATGCTTGCAGGAACAAGGGGTAGGGGCAACAGGAAGGTAGTTGGAACCGACTATTAGGAACAAAATAGTAGTCGGTGGTAAGTGAAATAGCATAATAGGATATCAGTCATGTACAAATAAAATACAATAAGCAAACTGGCAACCAGTACTGCAGCAACGATACAGACGTCTCTGTTTCAGCATCAGAAGAGTTCAGGTGAACTTGGCCATAAGGATGGCTTTTACCTCTTTCTTAAAAAGTGCCGTGGAGGGGATATGCCTAGTTTCAGGCGGGAGTGAGTTCCAGATCCTGGGCACCATTCCTGAGAAGGAGCGTTTGTATGTTTTTTCCTTCCGGAATCTACGAGGTTTCAGGAGTAAGTTTTGTGTACTTCTATTGGATCTCGAGCCTCCTGATATAGTCAGCTTTTGGGTGAGGTAGCTGGGTGACTTGTGGTGTACGGCCGAGTGTGTCATAACGGCTATTTTCAGCTGTATTCTGGCCTCAAAGGGTAGCCAGTTCAGAGATTTTAAATCAGGGGATATATGCGAGTGTTTCCTAGAACCAGTGATGAGTCTCGCGGCAGCGTTCAAGGAGGCTCTTAGGGGAGCAGTTGTTGAAAGAGGGAGTCCGCTAAGGGTCGCAATTCCGTAGTCTATGCAAGGGATGACTAGGGCCTGTACAGCAGTTTGGAAGTCCTTAGCTGGGAGGAAGGGTTTAAGTTTCCTCAACGTGTTGACTTGGAAGTTAGCTCCTTTAGTGGCTTTGCTAATGTGCTGCTGCATGTTGAGCTTGGCGTCAAGTGTAAAGCCTAAGGATTTCGCAGATTCCACAATGGTGGGTTGGACATTGAGCGCAGTTAGCTGATTGAGCCAGGATTGGGTGATGGCAATTTTCGGGGGGGTGAGATCAGAAGGACTCAGTTTTCAGAGCATTTAATTTGAGGTGATTATCGACCAACCATGATTGGGTGTTTCTGAGTGTGGAGTTCAGAAGCTTAATGTCTTCCGGGGATTGTAGCTTGAGGTAAAGTTGAGTGTCATCGGCGTACATATGGAAGAGTACATTGGATGCTTGAAGCAAGGAGGTGAGTGGTTCCATGATGAGGTTGAACAAAGTGGGGGATAGGGAGGAGCCTTGTGGGACGCCTAAAGTTACCGGCACCGGTGAGGACAGCACGTTGTTGGTCTTGAACTTCTGTGATCGGTTATGTAGGAAGGAAGTGAACCATTTGAGAACAGTCCCGGATAGACCCATTCTGGTCTTTAGCAGCTCCAGATTTTGACAGTATCAAAAGCTGAGGAGAGGTCAAGAAGGATGAGGAGTCATGAATCGTTGCGGTCAAGGATTTGGAGGGCGTCATCAATTATGTGAGTCATAGCCGTTTCCGTGCTGTGTTTCGCTCGGAAGTCTGATTGATGAGGGTTGAGGAGGTCAAACTGATCAATGTGTTTAGTCAGTTGGAGTTGTACACATTTTTCCAGAAGCTTGGCCAAGGTGGGGATGTTGGTGATAGGGCGATAGTTGTTCAAGTCAGCCGGGTCAGCTGTAGGTTTCTTGAGTATAGGTGTGACTTGCCCCACCTTGAGGGAGTCTGGGATGAGGCCTTGTTGAAGGGAGCTGTTAATGATTTTAGTCCAGAGTGGGAGGAGCAGGGGGGTGAAGTCTTTCACAGCATTAGCAGGTAGGGGGTCAGTGAAGTGATTAGAGGGCTTCATGGTGGTGAGCAGTTTGCAAATTGCTTCTTCAGTGTAGGTGTCGAATGACGTCCATGATGCGTTGTTTTTAGGGTGAGTGGTAGACACGCTGATGGAGCTGGAGTATCGGCTTGCATCAATGAGAAGATCACTTCTTATGTTGTCGGTCTTTAGTTTAAAGAATGCGGAAAAGTCTTCACAGTGTGGAATATTGCTTGTTGCGCTGTTTGATTGTGAGGGTTGCATCTTGGTTTGAGATTTGATTAGATCGAACAGTTTCCTTGGTCAGTTCTTTGCTTGGTCCAGCTGGAGGCTGAAGAAGTCTGATTTCGAACGCTTGATCTTCCTAAAGTAGGCATTTCTCTTGTTCTTTAGCATTTTAAGGTGCAGTGCTGAGGGGTCAGATCTCCAGGTGCGCTCTGCCATTCGCAAGGCACGTCTGTCTTCATTGAGTCTACCATCATACCAAGGATTCGATTTCTTGGTGGAGACTCTTTTCAATTGTAGGGGGGCAGCTTCATTGATTATTGAGTTCATAGAATCGAGGTAGAGGTCAGTCAATGATTGAACATCAGGGGCGCCCATGGGGGGAAGGAGGAGACTTCGAGTGTGAGAAGGCAGGCAGTTCGGGTTGAGATTCTTCATGTCCCTTTTCCAGGTCTTGGATTTGGTGGGTTGAGCCATGTTAGGTTTGACTTTTTCGTTGATGAAGAAAGAGATAATGTGATGATCTGACCAGTCACAGGGTTGGATCGACCCCAATTGGGTAGCGTCCTCTTTGGCGATGATAAGGTCGAGGATCGAGCCTTTGTCGTGTGTCGGGCTGTTACAGATTTGGGTGAGGTCAAGCGCATTAAGGAAAGTTTTGAGACTATTCACCACTGCATCTTTCTGATCGTTCCAATGGAGATTGAAGTCACCCAGGTAAATTTGAGTGGACTGCCGACCGGCATTGGATGAGATCGTGTCCATGAGTTGTTGGGTGAAGGTGAGGTTGTCCCCGGGCGGGTGGTAGATGACATGTAAAGAGCATACAGATTTGCCCTCGCTGGAGATATCGAGGCAGAAGAGTTCACAGGAAGTGAGGGAGGGGGAGGTGACTTTGGTCACAGATAGGGTGCTCCTAAAAATGCATGCGATTCCACCGCCTGTCTTGCCGGTCCTGTCGAGCCTAATGATGTGGTAGTTGGGGGGGACTAGTATGTCCATTATAGGCGTAGAAGTTTCAGTTAGCCACGTTTCAGTCAGAATGGCCAGGTCGAGGTCCAATGCTATAATGAGATCCGCGATGTCGGAGGAGTGTCTCGGGGCCGATCTACAGTTGAGTAGGATGCATTTGAGTCTGGGGGAGAGAAGGGTGAAAGATTGTTCTAGAGAGAGGGGGACTTCTCTGAGGTTATTGGGGACGCGAACTTCTGTTGCTCAGAGTGGGGGGCCTAAGTGGATTAGTGAGGATTGTGGGAATGGGGAGGTGTGTAGCGGTTGTGTGTTTTAAGGGACCAGGGCCGAATGAGCAAAGGAGGGTGCATAGGTCATGGTCCGAAAGGGGGTTGAGTGCGCGACGGGGGCGTGTGTGATTGCGGGCGGGGATAGAGGGCCAACGCGGGGAGTATGATTTGTGGGGGAATGTAGGGTGGGTGGGGGGTTTGTTGCGTGGAGGGGCGGTGATAGGTAGGGGTTGTCTGGTGAATGTAGTAAGTAGATCTTTGATGGTGTGGAGCTCTTCTTTGACTTGTAAGAGGGTGGCTATAATCATGTCCAGAGGAGGGTTAGGGGTGGAGTGAGGGATGGGCGCCGTGGGCGAGTCGTTGATTAGGGAGCTGGAATGGGGACTGGCAAGGGGGGGGCTATGCTAGCGTTGGTCCCGGGCTCTGAGGTAATAGTGAGTGGGGTGTCATTCGATGGGTGTGAGAGAATGTGGGTGAGGGGTGTGGATGGGGAGGGGGGTGTTGGAGGCATAGGTGGGGGTGCTGGAGGGGGGCGGAGCAAGTGAGTTGAGGGGTGGGGGGAGGCTGGAGACAGTGGGGGTGTGTCGAGGGTATTGGGGGCTGAGAGTGGGGGGGGAGCGAGGAGGAGGGGTTGAGGTAGGGGAGGTGGTGTGTTCCGCGAGTCTGGTTGGAAAATTGGGGTAGTGAGGAGTAAGCGTGGGAGGGGAGATAGTGTGAGAGATGGACCTGCCGCGGGGCGGGGGGGATAAGTTCCAGCCGATGGAGGGTTCTGCGAGGCTCATAGGAGGTGGGAGTTGGGGGGTAGGGAGGGTGGGGGTATGGAGGATGTATGAGGGGGAGAAATCTCCGCCATTGGGTGAGGGGTGTGGAGAGGTTATATCCGGTAGGTGACAGACTACAGCGCTTGGGATATATGAGGGGGAGTAGTCCTCGCGCGTGGATGAGAGGTGTGGTGAGTTAACAACTGGTGGGTGACTGACTACAGCGCTGGGGGGATGGGAGAAGTGTGTGTCGTTCAGCTGATGTGCTAGGATAGGCAAGTTAGATTGGAGATTAGAAGTGGGAGTGGGGGGGTTGTGTAGCTTGAGAAGTTAGGAGAGGAGGTGCGCCGGTTAGAGATGTGTTCGAAGAAGGTGGGGAACAAATTGTCGAGCAGGTCCAGGTTCTTATCAGTGGATTGGAATAGGATGGTACCGTTGTTGTAGATGGTGATGGTGGCTCTACCGGGGAAAGTTTGGGATGGGGTGGTAGTAAGTGTTAGGCTATGAGCGGATTTTCTGGTGGTGGAGATAGTGAGAATGGAGAGGAGGGCTTTCCTCCACTGTGCTCTGCGTAGAGTGTAAAGAATGAAATCAGTGCTCGTGGCACCATTGATCGGTGAAAAATAGGTGTCCACAAACGGGGTTTCAGGGTGGGCCTTCAGGATGTTGTGTTTGAAACGTTTGGCGTTATTTTTGGATAACTCGGGTGGGTAGTTAATTTTGTATGTGTGCTTGCCCATGCGTTCCATAATAGAGGAGGAGTAGGTAAGTAGGTAGAATGAAGATAGGCTTAGGTGTGGGCAGTTGTTGAGTTGGGTTGGATGACTAATCTAAGATGGCCACCAAAGTGGAGGACTAGTCCAACATGGCCGCCAGAGTAGCATATACAGGGACCAGAGTCCTTTGTAGTAGTCCTTTGTCTATTGTAGATGTGTTTTAGAGAGTTTAGTTTCCCTTTCTAAACCAGGGGAAGTCAAGTTAGTCCATCATCTATGTTGCTAGGCGGAGAGGAGAGAGTGCAGTTTCAGAGTTGCATGGAGGTGAGGAGAGATACTTATCTCTGTTTTTGGTGACCCCTGAACGCAATGGAATGCAGGCTCATGGTCATCTGGTGGGCAGTGGAGGCGATTTATGGCTCCTGTTTATGGCCCCCGCCATTTTAGGTAATGGGAAGTGCAGGGACTGCTGTGTCCGCAAAAGTAATTTTACTTGCAGGTACCCCTATAGGAAACCGTAAAGATTGTGTGAAATCATATTTTTTGTGCAGATACCTTCAGGAACAGCGTGTTCATTGTGGTCGCCCGAACTGCATTGATGTTGTACAAATCCGTCGCTTCAAGGCAGTGTTGCGTTGACACTGACCGATCACCCAGGCTGAGCACACCGGGGACGCTCTGATTGCCCAGCTCGCCTGTGTGTAAGCGCGCCGTTGGGGGCAGATTCCACTCTCGTGGATCCCTTATTGGGGGGGGGGGCGAACGAAAGAGACATCCAGCTGAACACAGGAAGCGAGCGAATGTTCCTCTCTCCCACGAGAGTCTCCACAGAGGTGGGGGCGCTCTCGCTCGCCTGCGCCAGCTCAGACCGCAGTGCCTTTCATCTGCTTGGATCCCGATCACGAATCCACGATATCGCTAGGGCTGGGGTGGGGGGGGCATCGAGCTCACCCTGGCAGCAGGGCGCCAACTTCCTCTGGTGTCGCCGTGGTGCGCAAGGCTCAAGCCCCAAAGCGAGCAGGCAAGCACACCGCTCACCGGGCGGGACAGGGCGAACACCCTCAGCGTGAGCGGGACACCGGGGTGGTCTCGTCGGTAAACGCAGGCAGTCAGGAACAAACTCCGCAGTGGGGCTCCCAACGTCCATCCGGCGCCAGCAGCGGTCCGGGTCACCTTCCACAACCGGACCGCCACAGCTGGACTCGCAGGCAACCAAGGCAACTCGCAGGCAACTCACAGGCAACTCCGCAGTGGGGCTCCCGTCGTCCGACCGGCGCCAGCAGTGATCCAGGTCCCGGTCTCCTTCCACGACCGGACCTCCACAGCTGGACTCGCAGGCAACCAGGGCAACTCGCAGGCAACTCACAGGCAACTCCGCAGTGGGGCTCCCGTCGTCCGACCGGCGCCAGCAGTGATCCAGGTCCGGGTCTCCTTCCACGACCGGACCTCCACAGCTGGACTCGCAGGCAACCAGAACCGCACAACAGTTGTCCACGGCGTGCTCCAGGCAACAGGCAACCGTGCCATGCTCCGCAACTGGCCAGGGAGAGCCCCGGGTCCAAGAGGAGGGTGGGGGTGCCTCGGTCTTCTCCTGCGAAGCTCAGCCTCCAGGCAGGTCAGGGGATCCTCAGAGGGTTTCGTCCTCCACACCGGCAGGTAAGGAAGATATTGTTCCAATCCAGATACTTGCTCAATCCAGTTACTTGCGTGTTGCTTTACTCGAGGCGGTGGAGATGCTGCTGGGTGCTAATAGGGATAAAATCCATAGAATGGGATCCCCAGCACTTGGAGCTCTTAGCAGGAGCTCCTACCCGGCAGCCATCTTCCCTCATATCCGTGATAACCAGGTTACAGTCTAATAAGTCCCCAGATCCGTATGATTTCTCAGGTATCTTCTATAAAACATACTGTAGTTTACTGGCTCCAATTCTCAAAAAAGGGGTTTAACACAATCATGGACACATTGACGCTCCCCCATTAATACTAGAGGCCGCAATTACGGTAATTGCAGCACTGGGCAAAAATAGGAAATTTTGCGGGTCCTATAGGCCCATCTTACTCTTAAATGTCGATGCAAAGCTGTTCGGAGATATTAGCAGCGCGACTGATTGAGCCCGACCAGTCCAGCTTTATATCTAATAGACAATGGCCTGGAACATCAAAAGGATACTGCACCTCATAGACAAGTCGTCCTGGTCCCAATGAGAGATTATAACAGGAGTACCCTATGCACACACACAAAATATCAAGCAAAAGTTATAAAACAGTCATGTAACAGTGTACAAATATACAAAGCAACAGAAAGTTGTAGGGATATCCTGTGGGAGAGTGGTCCGATGAAATCCTTTATTGTGTTAGACAGCCAGCCGACACGTGTTTCATCGCCTATGCGAATCCTCAGGGCTGAAATAACAAATAAGTAACAATGGAGCATCTCGTATGTAGTTGTGCAGTAATATTGATCACAACAACTCATGGTGTGTGCAAACATATCAAAGCTTCCACTGGAGTGAGACAAACATTATATTGGCAAATGAGTGCACCCAAACGTATTTGTGGCGATTGTGCGCTTACTGAGCGAATCACGGTTTGTGCTGGTAGTGTTTTTGTGAAAACGTGAAAAAGAATCCAGGTAAGGAGAGTCTAGAGAAAAATTCTTTGAGAATACTTTGAAATGACATGACGTAGTCAGTGTCTCCTCCTAAGATATAGGAGTTTGGTATATACATACCGTGTAATCTGTCGTGCAAACGAGTGCAACTAGTAGTGATTGGTTCATTCCCACATAGTGCAAAAAAACATTAATCAAGGTGACGTGAGGGTGCGACTTCCTCCTGGAGATAACACATACCTATACGTGGCTGTGGTAAACCGGGAGGTCTGTATAAATGAAACATAACGAAGAAGGGAGGAAGAACTCATAAGTCACAAATTCTCTCTGCGAGCTGGGGCATAAATAATAAGAAACAGAATTAATAAGAACAATTCTCACCGCTCTGCTGGTGATATTTCCGACCCAGCAGGGCCCGTGACCTTGGTTGTAAGTCTCAGGGAGATGACGTCCACACTGTATAGGGTCAAACAATGTGGGTAATGAGATCATATGAGGGTAAATAGCCAGAGCCTCGATTATTTGTTAGAGTTAGAGATTAATAAAAGGGTTCCATATCGAAAACAACAAATAATTAAGTTGCTAAAGGGCACGAGAAAACAATGTGTCAATATCTAATAGTGAGAGTGTCCATCACAGTATGAATCCTGAGTGGTTAATCTATGATTCAAAATCTGTTCTTCTGTTACGTATGGCAAAAGAGACTACAAAGGCACCGTGTTGTACCTGTAATCTGAGTATACGATTAGTACTCAATATAAATAGCTGGGTGTGCAACAGGAGATTCACAAGTATCCCAGGAATAAAATACAAGAAATACCGATCATAAAAAATATCAAACGCCATATGCGGCATTGTCAAAACTTGAAAAGCGGTGCTTACCCCTGTGTCCAGGAGTGGGTGATCACTAAGCAGAGTCCCAGTATAATGCGTATACAATGTGTAGAAGAATCGTGAAAATCGTGCGATTCTGTAATGTTAAACAAACATAGGGATCAGTGCCCTTGAGTTGGGCGGGAACACGTATGGAAAATAAAACATAGTATATCCCAGGGATCACATTATTGAAAACCCTGGACGCAAGCTCACCATCTTACCTATAGATGGTGTAAAGATGTGTAGTGCCCAGGAGTCGTGTACGAACTTGATAAGGTTCTCAATTGTCTCCGTAATGTCTGGGAACAACAAAGACAAGGTACTGTCAGTTCTAGGGCTAAGATCAAAAATACAGTAAAAATGGCAATCGAAAAAACGATTGTAGATAAGGGAACCCGAATCTTACCTGCTTCACATAAGTGCAGTGAGGCCGCGTACTCCCGGGTCGCCGTGTTCCTGTATGGACATGTGACCCACAAGTCGCGTACGTTAAATCGGAAACGTAACGTAACAGACGTTCATTGGAGACTGGGCCGCTAACCGTATTGCGTGCGACCGGCATGTAGGCGTATAAGGAAGTAGGAGCAGTGCTGCTCATCTTAATCCCGAAGGACTGCTTGAATATCAGTCATAAAGGGCCGAGATCGTACGGAGTAACATGGCGAAATTACTCCAAGAAGATCGCTTATTAAGTCAATTCCCTGACAAGAAAACCAGGACAACGGGATGATAAACCTACTGTGATATAAAGCAATCATGCAAAACTGTGTGTGTACGAGTATGTGCATGCGTGCAGGTCCCACACATACATGGCTAGGTACAATACATTTAAAATTGACCAGTGGCTACATCACAGATATATAGGTCATAAACAAATAGAAGACATATCCACCATAATGTCCTAACATTTCTGGAGGTATATATTGACAACATAAGTGTCAGAATGTGACTAGTAAAAGGATCTTATTTATAGATGAAAGGGGATATCCAAAGTCATGTAATAGACAATAGTACAGAACAGTGAGGGATCATCCCAAAACATTATAATCGTCTTAAGTGCATTGTACATCTTGAACTCCGTGGATTAAAAAGCTGTTATAGTATTGATATACAACATCACACTGAACGGACATGAAGCTCAAAAGATAAACATCAAGCGGAATATATAGAAAAGGAAGAAAGAAAGGAGAAGTATGTACAGATAGACATATGTATGAAGATCAGTACTGGAGTAATGCTCTGTGACAATCTGATAGAGAGTTCATCAGCCAAGTTTCAGCCTCATTGACCAGTAAGACGTGTATCTAATCACAAACTCACATTTCTAACAGGAAATTATACACAAACATATCAATCACCTAAGAAATATTGCAGCTCATGTTCATAATTCAGTCCATGCTCAACCGTACGTAAGCGCATGATCCACCTGGCCTCCGTATGATGTAGCTTAAGTTCCCTATTGCCACCCCTAACCCCCTGTGGGACCATGTCAATGCCAAAAAATCGTACTTGTATGTCACTCTCTTCACTCTGGCATGGGGCGACATGTAATGCCACAGGATACTTGGGGTCTCGTTTATGTATGGCTCTGAGATATTCTGTTATTCTGTCTTTGAGGGGTCTAATAGTGCTGCCCACATAGTATCTGCCGCAGTTGCATTCAATGATGTAAACTACGAACTTAGTGGTACAGTTAATGTTCGTTTTGATGGAAAAATTCTCCCCTCTAGGACCTGTGAAATGTGTGGTGCAATGTTTAGCCCATCTGCACATGGTACAAAATCCACATTTATAAAATCCAAGACTGTGTTGCGTCATCCAGGTTGTGAGGTTGGTACCACGAGGTACAGTAGGGCTTAATCTAGTCCTGAGTGTGTTGCCTTTCCTGAAAGCAATCTGTGGTTTGTCAGAAATAAAGTCTCTAATAGCTCTCTCAGATTTCAAAAGTCCCCAATGTTTAGTCACGCTTTTGCGTAACGCACCAAGGAGGGAATTAAAATCAGTGATCAGTCTCAAAGTATCTTTGCGTGGTAGTCTTAATGTTTGTGAATGCAATATGTCAGGTCTGTTCACTTTCCCAACTCTTTTTTCAGCCTTACGGATAACATTCTTTGGGGAGCCCCTTGTAGAAAATCTGTCTTTCATACTGTTCAGACATTTTTTAAACTCAAGGTCCTCAGTGCAATTTCTTCTTGCCCTCAGAAATTCTCCATAGGATATGGAGTTAATTTGGTGCGGAGGATGAGAACTAGAAGCATGCAAGATCGCATTGCATGCAGTGGACTTTCTAAAAAGCCTGCTCTGTAAGGCATCATTGGAGACATAAAATTCAACATCCAGAAACTCAATGTGTGACCTACTGAATTCCATTGTAAACTTGATCTCCCATAAGTTATTATTCAAGTGTTGAAAAAAGCTGGTCAGAAGTTCCTCTGAACCCGACCAAAGCAAAATGCAATCATCGATATATCGGCCCCAAAAAATAATAAAGTCGATATATTGAGCGCCTTTAGTACCCCAAATTAGATCCGATTCTAGTGTGCCCATGAAGAGGTTCGCAAAAGAGGGTGAAAATTTCGACCCCATGGCGACACCTCTCTTTTGGCGATACCACGTCTGGTCGAACATAAAGAAATTGTTTCTCAGTATCAGCTCCATCATTGTAGATAACATCACTGTGTGCTGCCACAGTGAAGCTGGTCTATTGTGCAATAGTTTATTAACAGCCTGAAGACCCAGGTCTATGTTAATAGTAGTGTACAATGACACTACATCCATGGTCACCAGTATCGTGCCAGGTTGCCATTGAATGTCTGCCAAGGTGCACAAGATGTGCTTAGTATCCTGTATATAAGAAGGCAAATTTCTCACCAAGGGGCCAAGGAAGAGATCGACATATTCAGCGATTCTTTCAGTCGATCCTCCCATACCCAAAACTATTGGTCTTCCTGGTGGAAAAGAAAGGTTCTTATGAACCTTGGGTAAGGTGTAGAGCCAAGGATAAGATATCTAAAGACCTTCAGGTACAGGTATTCATCATCATTAATCAGTCCTGTCTGCTTCCAGACCAGTAATTTGGAGTTGATCTCAAGTGTTAGTGGACCCATGGGGTTGTAAGTCAAGCGCTCATAGCAAGCGTTTTCACCAAGTTGGTCAAGAATCTCTTGTTGGTAGTCAACGCGGTCCATCACCACCACGTTGCCCCCCTTATCAGCTTCTCTGATGGTAATCGTGTCAGTGTCAATAAGTGTGGTTAGAGCCAACCTTTCTCCATGAGTCAGATTGTCTCTATATTTGAACATCCTGTCTTTTCGCAGGCAATTAAGATTCTCAATGTCCTCCTGTACACGCTTGTGAAAATTGTCGATAGCATTTCCACCAGGTAAGGTAGGAATCCATCTAGATTTGGATTTCAAACCACTGGCAATGCTATAATCAGATTCAATGTCTTCCATATCAGTGAGAGACAACAGGAGATGTGTTGTTTGAATGTCCTTTATTGATAAAGATACAGTGTTGGCAAGTGCAGGAATATTTCTAGCCCCTCTGTCACTCTTATCCATCCCCAAAAAATGTTTCTTAAGCTTTAGATCCCTCATGAATTTAAAGAGGTCTATCTTTAGTTTACAGATATCACCTGTAGAATAGGGGTTGAAATTAAGACCCTTGCTTAATAGTGTAATCATGTCTGATGTGAGATGAAAAGAAGAGAGGTTAATAACTTGTACTTCCCTAGCACATGCGCTATCTACTTCTTGTTGGTTCCTGACCTCAGTTTCCTCTTGTATTCTTCTGAGCTTAAACCTCCTGCCCCTCCGGGTTTTGGATCTGATTGGTTTCTTTGCAGAATATACCTATTGCCTTTCCTGATGCGTAAAACCTCGCGAAAAAAGCAGAGCCGCTTTGCTCCGCCCCTTCCAGATTGTCAGTATCACCGCCATTGGTACTGACAGAGTTAAGTGAGGTGTTGCTGGAGGAGATGCACACAGGTTCTGCACTGGCCTTGTTAACCACTCAGGATTCATACTGTGATGGACACTCTCACTATTAGATATTGACACATTGTTTTCTTGTGCCCTTTAGCAACTTAATTATTTGTTGTTTTCGATATGGAACCCTTTTATTAATCTCTAACTCTAACAAATAATCGAGACTCTGGCTATTTACCCTCATATGATCTCATTACCCACATTGTTTGACCCTATACAGTGTGGACGTCATTTCCCTGAGACTTACAACCAAGGTCACGGGCCCTGCTGGGTCGGAAATATCACCAGCAGAGCGGTGAGAATTGTTCTTATTAATTCTGTTTCTTATTATTTATGCCCCAGCTCTCAGAGAGAATTTGTGACTTATGAGTTCTTCCTCCCTTCTTCGTTATGTTTCATTTATACAGACCTCCCGGTTTACCACAGCCACGTATAGGTATGTGTTATCTCCACGAGGAAGTCGCACCCTCACGTCACCTTGATTAAGGTTTTTTGCACTATGTGTGAATGAACCGATCACTACTAGTTGCACTCGTTTGCATGACAGATTACACGGTATGTATATACCAAACTCCTATATCTTAGGAGGAGACACTGACTACGTCATGTCATTTCAAAGTATTCTCAAAGAATTTTTCTCTAGACTCTCCTTACCTGGATTCTTTTTCACGTTTTCACAAAAACACTACCAGCACAAACCGTGATTCGCTCAGTAAGCGCACAATCGCCACGAATACGTTTGGGTGCACTCATTTGCCTATATAATGTTTGTCTCACTCCAGTGGAAGCTTTGATATGTTTGCACACACCATGAGATGCTGTGATCAATATTACTGCACAACTACATACGAGATGCTCCATTGTTACTTATTTGTTATATCAGCCCTGAGGATTCGCATAGGCGATGAAACACGTGTCGGCTGGCTGTCTAACACAATAAAGGATTTCATCGGACCACTCTCCCACAGGAGATCCCTACAACTTTCTGTTGCTTTGTTTATTTGTACACTGTTACATGACTGTTTTATAACTTTTGATTGATAGTTTGTGTGTGTGCATAGGGTACTCCTGTTATTCATTTAGTTGGTAGTTTCTTCTACTAACTGCTGAGTGGTTCCAAGGGTTTCCCACTCACCCAGTTGCACCTCTTCTACACAGAGCGCTACTCATTGATGCGTCCACTGATGGCAGTGCACCCTTTGCTAATCTGATATCGAAAACCTTTTAGGATTTGCCAAATGAGAGATTATGCTATTCTCGATAGACGCTCAGAAAGCATTTGATAGGGTGCATTGGCTCTACCTGGCTCTACCTGAAGGAGTTTTTAGTCTGCTTAAGGATAGGGGAACGATTTCGAGCCTGGATTCTTAGAACACGAGCCTCAGTGCGGGTGAATGGCAGGATAGTTTTCCAATTTGCTGTGGTTCACGGCCGGTTTGCCCTCTCTCCCCTCCCCTGTTCACGCTCCACATGGAGCCATTTGCACAGAGAGTGAGAGACTCGCCAGAGGTGAAGGGGGTGCAGTTTGGAGGCGAAGAACATTTGCTCACTCTCTATGCGGAGGACGCAATAGTCTCCCTAGATGATCCTCAGTCCTCCCTCCCGGGCTTCCTACAAGAGGTCGAGAACTTTGGCGCAGTGTCGAGACTCCAAATCACAAGAATTAAGGCTGACTGTATCCCACAATCTATGAGACTACCTTACCCAGAAGTATTCGATCAGCTGGAGGTCAAGTATTCGCTATTTGGGCATTTAGCTCTCTCCGACGATCCAAGAGACGGTGACACTAGACTACAGAGAATTGGTGGATACAGTCAAATCAAACTTCCTTCACTGGCAACTGTACTTGCTATCTTGGTTAGGTCGAGTGGCAGCTTAAAAATGACAGCTCTACCTAGACTATTGTACTTGTTTTTGACTTTACCTCTTTGTCCCCTTCCAGGGCAATTCAAACAACACTAAATGAAGCAATACTTGAGGTGGCATTGCCCCTTTCAAGCAGCTCAACTTAGATACATGGGGGAGTGGACCCATGGGGAATCCCCAAAAAATGGCTGTTTATGGATAAGGCATTGGCAGGCACCTCCCTCTGGAAGATTCCTTTTTTGAGGAAGATAGGCCGTCCCCCTTGCTCATGTATCTCAGCAGTCACAGCACCATTGCATCGTGTATGGGATACAGTGGGGATGTCGAATGCCCTTACCTCATTCCCCTCGCCACTAAATCCAATAGTAGAGAATCCAGACTTCACTCCAGGCATGAATCGTAGGGCTTTTGAGTCTTGACAGAGACCCGAGTGCAGATCTGCGGGACACCTTTTCAACACAGAGGGTCATATTCTGTTTGATATACGGAAAGCAGACCTGACCCTTCCTGAAGAAGAGAGGTACCATTACACACAGATTAGACATTGGGTTCGTGACCCAACATTGAGGGAGGCAGCATATAGCAAAGAAAGTGTCAAAACATATATTATAGGGAATGCCACACAACACCAAACACCTCTAGCATGGAGACAGCTGTAAATCTGCACATACTGGTACTGGTACGGCTATATAAAATCAATCCAGATAGAGGGGATAAGTGTTGGAGATGTAAACATTCTCCTGAGACCCTGGTTCACATTCTATGGGAATGCCCCAAATTAATAATGCCTTTTTGGGAAGAGATCCTAACAGAAATAGATACTCACTTCGACACTCAACTTCCTAGATTTCCCTCCTTCGCCTTGCTGGGTCTTCCTAACCCAATCACTTATCCACTATGCTCTAGATGGGCAAGCACATCACATTGTTTCTCCGAGCTGCCCACCAAGCAATACTAGGCCTGTAGGGTACTGAAAAAGTTCCATCAAGGCTGGCCTGGCTACATCGTATTTCCAATCTGCTGGCAACAATGTTCGACCCGAGGGGGGGGGATGTATTTATTGAGACCTTTCATAGCACTTCTCTCACAAGAATTCACACAACTAACATGCTCTAGATACCTCAGACTACTATATTTGACGGAACCTCCCGCCTTCGAGCTCCTTCCAGATTAGACATTTTAGAGACTTTCTATAGGATACACCTTAGACACAGCTGGCACCCTAGGGGTGAATGGGGTGGGATATGGGAGGGGGCGGGTATTAGTGGTATGGTTTATTTTGGAAGCTGCAAATGCACTGAGTGAGCTGATTGTTGAACCCACCTTAGATTTGTAACGATGTTTTATATTTTGATACACAGCACAATAAAACAAATTTAAACATAAAACACTAATTCAGTAAATAATTAAGACACAAAATGCAATAAAAATCCAACACTAATTTATAATAATAGGACATATTTTTATCTTTAAAATAACACCAAATCAAAACTAATCCAATGCAGGGAACCAGCTTTGATTTTTTAAAGAATTTGCATTATATAGCACATAGAAACCGATAGTGTCTATTGGGACATCAGGTCGTGCTGAAAGTTTCAGGCTGACCGCGATGGAACCCTGCGTGGCTACCCCTCACGGTAGGTCTCAGTCAAAATCGTTACCTTCTGACTTAGAAACGTTTCTGGAGCTTTTCTTCCCATGGTCCCTCGAAGCTCTCAGCTAGTCCAGAGTCGGTGAGGGTTCACCGGCTTGCCTTGCGACGAGCTCCAGGTCAAACTTATGGAAGTCAGACCTCTGGAGCTTTCCAGTGGGATGCCCATGGATCCAGGGCGGCTCGTGATTGAAGGTGGGTTGCTTGGCTCCGCAGTTGGTCCCGGTCACCTTTTCTGCATTCGGACCTAAAAACTTTTATGGAGCTTTTTCTTCACCAGGCCGGATTCGGTGAGGATTCGCCGGCTTGAATTTCAGCCTAATCCTGGTCAAACTCTGGAAGTCGGACCTCCGGAGCTTTTCAGCAGGACAAACCTGGAAGGTAAGCCGGCTCGCGGTTGAGGGTCGCTGGATTGGCTGGCCCGTTGAGTCAGTCCACTAACGGAGCTTTTTTCCAAAGTTGCTCCAAACCTCTCCAAGCCTCTGGAACTTGTTCCTGAAGTTCCCTAAAATGTCCCAAAGTGTCCAAAACTTACTCCAAGAGTCCGAAATTTCCAAGATGGTCCATGAAAGTTTGGGACCTCAGTTCCCTCAATCAACTTGGACAAAACCCTTACATATCCACTGGTAGTTCTCCAGCCTGGGGATTCTTGGTGATGATGGTCAGGTGAGCTCTGTTAACCTGTAGCTTGCAAGAAGTACACTCTTTAGTCCTTTTGAAGCAAGGTAATCCACAGGGCTGTAGTTCCAGATTGTGCAGGGCTTAGTTCGTACAAATCAAGTTCCTCAGCAGGGACTCTTCTTATTTAAAGTTTCAAGCATCAGATCTGAGAGGCCCTTTAAGATACTTTTTCCAAGTTCTCTGGGTCAGGCAGGAGGTCACTCCTGTCCAATGAGGTGCAGGGCACCAGACCCGGGTATGACTACATCCTCCAAAGTGTGTCATTATTTCCTACCAGAGAGCACCATTTCTCCAAAATTCATCATGGCTGATTTTCCAGCAGAGGGAGCAGAACTAAATAAACCAGCCTACAGGATGGCTAAATCTGCATTGGTCCACTCCCCTTACATCTGGGAATTCCTCCTTATTCCCCATCAGGCTGTGGGACGGACTCCTCCTTCCCTGAAGAACATTATTTACTAACCCCTCCCCGGCTCTGGCATTCTTATGCCCAGCAACCTCTCCTCCCAGGAAGTCTTCCTAGCCCCAGGGGTAGTATAAAATAGCCAGGCTCCCCCACTTATCTCTGACCAATCAGGGAAAAACACTAGAGGGCTGAATGTTGGCTTACAGACAAGAAAGTGTTATATCTTCTTGCCAGTACATTTTAGAATAAATTCAACAATACCATGTTGTTGGATTTATCATTACCATTGTATTGAGCCATGTAATCCTAGTGTTATGACTTTCCTTTCTCCAGTTATCAATTAATAACCTCTTGCCATGTCAACCTATGGGCTTGGGATCTGCAATGGAAAAATGAACTGGGTAATTTCTCCAATACCAGGGCCTATAAAACTTGTTTTATAAGGACTCTGCTTAAACCTACAGGACACCCCACCCCAGGAACACCTAAGAAAGTCTTTAGGGGTTCTGAATATATTAAAATATTTCAGACCCTCACTTCACAGTGCTCCTAGCACAAAAGTCGATTTTGGGAAGCCCGTTACTACAATGTGGGGAGTGAAATGTGCAATTTCATTAACCCCAGGGCATATGAAAACCTTTTTATAAGGACTCTCCTTATAAACGTCTGACCACTCACCCTTTGGACAACTAGGGGAGACCCTCGGGTATGTAATATGCCCAGATATTGTAGGTAATACATGTTTAAGTGCCCCAAACAGCAATGTCGAGTTTGGGCACAATTTTCATGTTTAAAACCAGTCCTGCAACAAAAGGCTGCTTTGAAAATTACCTCAGGTTTCAGCTGTGCACACATGCACATATAGAAAGGTAGCTTGCCTTTAAACTGCCATGCCCTATTACATATTAGGGACTTTTAGGTAGTTCCAATCCCTCCTGCCCTATTATGTACTAGGGCCTTATTGGGGAGGTCATGCAATTTACAGGGTACGCTAACCCATAGTGTACCCTGGTGTATGTATTTGTTTTCACTGTAATCTAAGTGTATCTTTAACATTACAGTGGCCCTAGGTCGGTTAAGCAGAGGCGAGGGTCAGTCACATTCAGTTATCACCAGTACCACTCAGCAAAAAAGTTGGGGGTACCCAGGGCACAGGATGACTTTGCAACCTCAAAAAAGCACTTTTAAATAATTTACATACATTTTTATCCAGTTGATCACTTGATTATATATCACACTTAAGGGAGAGGATGTGGTGTTACAGCCAGAGCTGCAGACTTTGCAACTGGGAAAACAGGTTTGTGTTTTGGCATCTGCGCAACCTGTGATTCTGGGAATATTACTTAATCTCCTCATGCCTCAAACCAAAATGAATGTGTCCTTTTGTAATGTAACTGATGCTCATGTAGAGCGCTCCTATACCTTTGAGTCAAGTCTGTGCTATATAAAACTGCAACAACAAAAAATAATAATTAAGGGGCATATTATCAAGTAAGGGCTTGATAATATGCTCTATGAATTTCAATCGAAGCCCATGTTAGATGTCTTCACATATTATCAAGCCCATTATCGCCCCTTTATCGGCAGTTTCCTGCCGATATAAGCGGCGATAATGTAACGCCCTTACTTGATAATATGCCCCTAAGTGTTTTGCACACTTCTGTCATTGGGATACATTTGGGTGATATTTGTGCTATATTTGTGCTTTTTTTCCTCTGATCACCATCTTGGGAGACTTATTTGAGATTTGTTATGAAGCGCCCTAATTTCATCATTTACTGCAGTATCCACGATAGAAAATGCTTTCAGTTTTCTACTTTGATTCCATCAAGATGGCGTTCATATGTGCCACACCTATGGCATAAATTCAGAATGTTAGCACACTAGTTGCTCATTAGGACACTGTAGTAAAACTGCCGAGCACCAAGGAGTTAACTGGCAGTTTCAGTCCGCATGTGTGCATGTGTTGAAAGTGCATGTTTAAGTGTCCATGTTTCAGTCTGCATGTCAGAATGTTTTATTGAAATAGAAGAGGAAGATATTTAAGAAATCACTTTAAATCTGTCCTAATTTTTCTTTCTACAGCACTAACTATAATTTCTATGATATACTGACCCCCCTCATTGTGTTCCTTTCTAAATTAAATGTTTTAATTTGTGATTGTGAAGCCTCACACAAAGGGTCACCCATTCTATGCATGTATTGCTAATCTACTTTGGAGTGCTAGACTCACCCACCTTTGAAGTTCAGAGGAGCGTGTCTCTGACAGCTTGGCACACATAGGTGAGCGCAGTCAATGGATCATGACACAAATTAACAGTCCATATTTAGGGGAAAAGTACACACACTTTGACACTGTTTTTCAGTTCAGAGATTCCTAAATACAGCACAGCAAAACAGGAAGCAAAACAGGAAGAAGTAAGGAGACAAGATAGCCTTTTTTACAGGTGGTATAACCTATTGTCATATTCCATTTTACCAGATTCTTAGCCAATGTAATACACATTACATCTTACACGGTATAACAATACCTTCGCTATACATTTCACAACGCCTACAAGAAGCTTGGTGACAACTTTTCATATTATAAGTATCTTAGTAGCCAAGAGGTGCAAGTGTTTGGACTGGTTGTGTGCCTTTATTTTGCGCTGTAAAAATTGCATTCTTATAGTTTTAAAATGCCTTTTTTAGCCTCTATGCAAGTTACCACCTGCAGGGCAAATGAAGGGGCCCCCTCCGGACTGAATCTAGAGCTCCCCAGCAGAAGTGCGGTGCTGACGGGGCCCTCTGGAGGGGCTGCAGGGGCCTGTGTTACGCCCCTGCTCCCCTCTTGTCTTTACCAAGATGTAGACTAACGGACCTATTTATGAGCTGGTTTATGTCGCTCTTGCTTCACGCTATATAGTGCAAGAGTGACACAGATTTTAAGTCAGATTTATGAAGCCATGAAAGGCCACTTCGCGTGGCCCTGAGTGGCTCCATAAATCTGGAATAAGGTAACACAGCTCAAATCTTTGCATTGTCTTACTCGGCCCTGGGAAGGTGTTCCATGGAGATGGTAATTGGATAAACTCTCCAAATACTCCTACTCAGGGAATGATGGTCATTTACTAAATTCTCAGACAGGTGACAAGCCAGCTCCTTTGAGCAGTGTAATAAATCCTTCCCCTAAAACCTCTACTTTATGTTCAACTCTTGTTTTGTTTTGGAACGTGGCTGGGCTTCGTTGTAAGTATAACCTGATAGAGTGGTTAGATTTTATGACTGGATTTCTAATTGGATGTCTCCAAGAAACAGGCAGTTGAGTCAATTAATCTCAACAGCTTTAAAACATTTCACATCGCAGCCGCTCCTATGAGATGCGACAGGCCTAAATGTGGCCTTTGCACCAATGTCTCAAATAAGCTGGTCTCCTCAAACATAGTTGTTTCAGCTACAAAACTATTTTTTGTTCAACTGTGTCCGCCTATCTACTTACAAGGTTTGTGGTATGGTCACTCCTATGAATGATGATGTCACCCATTTCCCACATACAGAGTATGGAGAGTTACTCAATGAATTACTTCTTAAATATGAACTGGGGGCCCGATTCACAGAACTAACTTAAGACACAATCCTAAACTTACCACTTTTGGTATTCACAGAAGTTAGGATTTTGTCTTAAGTTTGTCTTAAGACAGACTTAAGACAGTCTTAAGTTAGGATTTTCTCTTAAGTCTGTCTTAAGTCTGTCTTAAGTTTGTCTTAAGACAAAATCCTAACTTCTGTGAATAACAAAAGTAGTAAGTTTAGGATTTTGTCTTAAGTTAGTTCTGTGAATCGGCCCCTGGGTTTTAGTAATGAATTTGCATATCCCCCAGTTGATGTAACTTGCACATTTATTGGGAGCAATGTGAACAGTGTTATTGATTACTTACTGTTTCCACACCGCTATTCTACCAAATGTATTTTACATGATTTTGTGATCACTTTCCACAGAGCTTAGAACTGGACATCAATCTAATTAAATCCCAGGGTGTTAACTGTTACATCTCAGCAGCTGAGAACATTCAACTTTCTCACACAAATGGCTACACCCTGCGTTAGTCATGGTTGACGCTAATACATTTTTAGAACAACTAATCTATAAACAGAGTAAGGCCTTTGACTTTTGCCTAGATGAGACAGCTGCGGCCACCTAAGCTATAGAAGCATTTGGTTTGATCACTAAGAATATCAAAGCAGGGCCAACCTCCTACCAGAATAATGGAGCTGCAAAACCTAATGGTTGGTCTGACTCGGCCTGCGCACTAGCTCATAGGAATTTCAAATCGGCCTTAAACAAACAACCTAGCAATACTACTGAAGTCCAGAACTGTAGACAGGTTATAGGCTTGCCTTAAAGCTTTCTTAAAAAGGCCGAAAAGAGTAGGCCTTGGAAAAACTACATGAGGTTTGCCGTAACAAAAACAACACAGCTTTTTGGCGTGTTATTAATTCTCCCTTTTTAAGTGATGATAGCAGACCTTGTATTGAGATTGCAATTACTGAGGAAGACTGGTTAGCTTACTACTCTAAAATATATTCTAGTATAACGGAGTGCAGTAGTAATTGCTCTCTATCTGTATCCGTGGCTGGTTTCCTTACAACCCCTCAATCCCACAACGAGATCAATCTCAACTTCACCCTTGATAAAGTTGCATTGACTTTTCAGACAAGTAAAGGTGGTAAAGCGCCGGGTCCAGATGGCATCCCGATTGACCTCTTTAGAGCTATTATTGATTTCTGGGCCCCCCTTCCAACTCTTGTTTTTAGATCTTGTCAGAATGTTGGCTTTTTAAACTCCTGGTCTGAGTCCCATGTTGTGGCAATTTTAGGAAAAGGAGACCATAAATGTCCTGCTCATTACATATCCATTGCGCTGCTAGATTCTTTAGTTAAAGTGGTTAGTCGCATGCTCTTATGCAGACTACAGTATTGGGCAGACACCAACAATATCATTTCGGACCTGCAATATGGTTGCCGACCTGGAATTGGGACTTTAGGGCAGGCAATTAACCTGAATTTACTGATAGGAAAGTACATGCACATTAAATGTGACAATTTATTTATGGTATTTGTCGACCTGTCCTCTGCTTTCAATTGCGTAGTTCACGACAAACGTTGGTCTGTTATGATTACAATGGAAGGGGATTCAATTATAGTTCATTTCCTTAGCCATTTATATTCAACCAGTACTGCAAGGGTACACTACAAAATGAAAGGTGAATGCACTGAGCCATTTAGCACAAAAAGAAGGGTCCAACAAGGGTGTGTACTTGTTCCCTTCTTGTTCAATCTGTACATTAATAGTTTGGGTAGCAATCTTGCAAATAAATGTTTAGATCTGCCGCAAGCCGGTCACCGACCCATACCGGCCCTACTCTATGCAGATGACACAGTACTTATGGCCCGCACCCTACTGGCCCTACAGCGCCTACTCACCAAATTTGTTGATTACATGCAGAATTTGGGGCTACCAACTAAAATGAGTAAAACCTTTGTTAAGAAAGCAGGTAGAAAAGCAGCAAAATGCCAAACGATTGTATCACATACATCCACTTTCTCTTATAAAGTGATTCTATTTGATCAGGAGGGGGAAGCTGGAGAGGTGCAGTACGCTCCATAAGACTTCAATTTGTCAAATCTACTACGGCCTCGTGCAATTTCTGTAGGAAACAAGGCACCAAATACCCAAAATGATGACCATATGGGGATTCGCAAATGTTGATTCCTTACAGCTGATAGAAAATGCTCATTTTAGAAAAAAATTTAAAAGCTGTTTTACCTTTCTGTGTTATTCGGAACTGGGTGCTCCATACTTAGCAGATCAGATAAAGGCACAACCAGTTATGCTTTTGCACAAAATGCGGTCATCTAATTACACAGAGCTCAACTGAACCATTGCAAGGGACTGTCTTGGAACAGAGAATGTTTAAAAAATTCCCTGGCTAAAGTATGTTTATCAATTCTTCACTGACATTGGCCACCCTAAATATTTTGAGCATCCAGAAGTTCTAATTGGCATCCCAAGGAAGGTACTTAAGCTGGATTGCTTATCACTGTTGGAGGATCTGAGGTACACGGACTCCAAAAACAAAGTTGCAATTGGATTAAAATTACAATTGCATATTTAATTTTACTTTAAGGCCATTGTTTATGGTGTAGAAACTACATTTACGGCATATAAAATGTAATGTCAATGAGGACTGAAGCACTGTCCACTTTATAACCTGAGACCTGAGACCTACTTCCCTGCAGCCTGCAAGCTCCTATGGTTGCAGAATACCCTCGATAAATAAGCACTTTACAGGTCTAAAAACCGACTACTAAGTGTTCATGAAGTCATTTTTAAAATCACCTTATTGTCCTTAAGGTTGTGAGCAAAGAAAATTACTTTTTCTGCATTATCCAGAAGGAAACAATTATAGAAAAACGTCAAGAACTATTCACAACTGTTTTTAAAAACCCAGGTCACTAGTAAAGTTGGATTTTTTCTAACTAGATAAGAAATACAGATTTCAGAAAAGGTATATGTACTTGCCTCAACCATGTGGCTAATAAGCCTTTGGTTACAGCTGTTGGTCAGGCTGCCTTGGCTATAATGAGGTGTGGAATAATTCCAGGAACCACACAGTAGATCACTTTGAATAGGCAGGGATGATCCATCTGAGCTCAGCAGAATATTGAGTTGAGGGTCTGCAACTACTCCTCTTGCCACAACAGTGCAACAGTCTGCAAGACAGGCCTGTCTGAGGCTCATTTAAAACGGCTGTGTGCTTTCAAGTGGTCAAACAGGCCAAGATCACAATTCTTGTGAAGGCACTGTCTGGTTAATGAAGAACCTTTGTGAGAAATTGGGTTGTTGATTGAGTGGGGTGTTAACACTGCTCAAGCTGGGCCAGACGGGAAACAAAACCGGCCCCGGCAAAGTGCTCGGCCGCCCCTCCCCCCTTGTGGGCGGTTGGGAGTGCCGTCAAGCTCTTTGCCAAGGTCAGTTTTCTGCCGATTTTGATATTTTGTTACAGGGACGATTTTGCAGCTATGCTGCAAAACCAGCCATGTAATAAAAATGGCCCCCAGGGGCCCAAAACCGGTCCCCACCGGTGCGGTGCACCGGGGAATTGCTCGGTGCCCGCTGCGGCCAGTCCGGCCTTGTGCTCAAGCAACAGCCACAATCCCTGTCAGGGTGACCACTAAAGTGAGTAAATTAACCTGTGTTTAACCCTCTAGTAGCCTAGCAGAAAGCAGTCAGGCTTAACTTAGAGGCACTGTGTAAGGTATTTTTGCAGCACACAGTGAGGGCCGCCACATACAAAAAGTGGTGGGTGGGTGGAGGGGCACAGGGGACTTGGGATGGGAAGCGCAAGGGAGAGGGGGGAGTAAGTTTAATAATAAATAAAAAAGCTGAAGACTTACCTGAAGTGGTTGGTTGCCTCCTGCACTGCGCCTCATCGCGTTCTACTTCCTGGTCTCAGAAGACACTGGGACGGGATCACAGACTCACTGTACAATCCCCGTACTGTTCTCATGCTATGAGAGCAGTGTGGGGACTGGCCTGAGTGGTCTGAAAAGATGCTTGCTCATGCATATCGAGTCTGTGCTGTTTCTCTAACCTGGCCGAAAACGCATGCTCACTTAGAGAGTGCATCTGCTCTACTCCTACTCCCACCTCCAATGGCCAAGCCCTGCCCCTCCCTACACATGCTGGCTGAGCCAGCTGCTGATAAATAAAACAAGGATAAAACGGAGGAGCCGCTCCTAGCAGGACACAAACTTGACTAAAGTAAAATCACAACACAAGAAATCGTTTTAGAAAAATAGAGTACATTTAAACACAGTGTTTGACACAAAAATGACAACAATCCAATCAGTAGAACTGGAGTTATGAATATTTAATCCTTTAAGGTAAAAACAAGCACCTAAAATATGAAAGCTCCAACTGCGGACAACTAGCCACACAAGACTGAGTCAAAGACAAAAAATATGGCTAACCACGATGGAGCGAGAGTCTGATACAAAGAGTGGATTGGACCCGGTTGGTACTTTCCTTCAGACTTAGAAGACATTCCAGCAAAAACTCTTCTGAGAAGGTATATGCCTAGCAGGGCAAAGTTACAGGCAGTGTCGAAAGAGGAGGTATTGTTGTTGGGAGCCGCTGGATGAAGTAATGGCAAAGACTTCCATGATTGGACTTGGTCTCTTTTTTAGAAGTTGAAAATCTCCAGTGGGTCATGGCTGGTGTCTGTAGCCGTTGAAGGCTCCATGAGGCCTGACACCCCTTTTGTGAAGGACTGCTGAACAGGATTTGCTTCTGTGGCGAAGAACATAGCAGGAACTGCTGTGAAGTCAGGCGACTGGTGATGCATCTTGGGTGGATAGAAAAGCAGGTTAGTCCCAGTCTCCTCACAGTTCTCAGAGCAGTGTTTAGCAAATAAATGTTTGCATCCAAGTTTTGGATTTCGGTTTTCTGGGCATCTTTAATAATACCACCTCTAAGAGTCCAGGACTGGGGAGGCACAACTTGGACGTTTAGCACTCACTCAGGCTGGGTCCATGTGGGGGATCAAGATGGTTGGATTGAGAGGCCAGCCAATAAGCTCTTGAAGTCACACTGGTAGTCCTGGGTTGAATCAGTGAACAAGGCTCAAGCGCCAGAGCAAGCCTCTGAGGATTGAAGAAAGGCTTCAGGCAGCAGAGGAGTCCTTCCTGTTGCAGCAAAACAGTTCTCTGAAGTACTCATCAGGTCGCAGCAGCAGGCAGTCCTCCGTGAGTCCTTTCGCAGGTCCAGAAGTGAACTAAACAGTGAGTCTGATTGTCCTAATAATGTATCTGGTACCTTATTTGGAAAAGGAGAAGTTTCTAGAGAATTCCCTTTGAAGTGCTTAAAGTTTCACACCTCCTCTGCCACGGCACAAAGCTGGGTGCCTGAACAATGCAGTGGTGACAAGTCCCTTGTGTGAAGTTAAGGCACAGCCTATTAATTTGCAAGTAGGGCTGTGCCAAGCTCTGCCCCCCCTCCTGCCAGTGATTGCCAATCCATGCAGACCTAACCCCTCCAATATGTGTCAGTCTGGGAGGATTAAACAAAGTCCAACTGCGAACTACACCTAGTCATGTAACCCAGGAAGAGGCTGCAGGCACCAAATAGTTAGGGCAGAAAAATGCCAACGTTCTAAAAGTGCAAACTTTCACCCCAGTCACAAAGATCTGGGTTTAATCCATCGTTCTTTTGCTCACCACGCCAGCCCAGATGTGGGTCTTTTGCTCACTGTGCCAGTGGATTCAAGCTAGCCTGGCTGATGAGGTGTAACACCCGAAAACCGGTCCCAGGACGTTCGTTTCTGGTCCAGGGAGAACCTGGCTTGGCAGTTCAGGCTGGACTGTTTCCATGAGGAACAGGGTCTAGACTGATTTGCATATGGGTGGGTCTAACGTTGGGTGGCATGGTGAGCAAAAGAATGATGGATTTGACCCAGTTCTCTTGACTGGGGGTGAATGTATGATTCATTCAACATTCCATCCATCATTTGTTTGCGTACCACTTTACGCCCTAAGTGGGAAGGGTATGCCCAGACATGGGTTCTCTGCTCATTGTACCACTGGATTCAAGGTAGTCTGGCTGATGAGGGGTAACACAGCACACGTAGAAAGAGAAAGTGACAAGGACGAAATAAAGATATTTCTCCTCAATATGCTTTAGCTGGGGAATTGTAGAATTTGGACGCCTTCACAGGTTTACCAGTCTTGGTGAGTCTGGGAATGTGCCAAATTCCATGGGTTGATGCGTAGGAACATCCATGCTCCACCCATGGAACACATCCCTGGAGCAGAGTAATGCAACACAACGAGTTGTGCTGCATTACTTTGAATTTATCAAGCCACACAAGGTGGCCTTTGCATGGCTTGATGAATCAAACTTAGGAGTCGCACTGCTCTTGCACCCCATTACGGGGTGCAAGGGTAATGCAACTCTCACATAAATATGCCCCAAAATCTTTACCTGTTTCCAATCAAATGTTAGCACTAATTAAATTCAATAGGGCAACCCAATTTTATCTAACAGGAGATGTAAAACTAAAAAGTACATGTCTAATCTTTAAATTACAATGCATCCTACCCTTTGGACTACCTAGGGCCAAACTTAGGGGTGACTTGTATGTAATAAAAGAGGAGGTTAAGGCTTGGCAAGGATAAAAGCAAATAGTATGTCGGAAGACTACCCTGAGGCTGACAAGTCTAACAACCTTGCTTTGTCGTACTAGAATTCTGTCTCATTTTATGTTGTAAGCCCAGGGCCTGCTTCAAACTGCATTTTGAGCATACTTGTCTTTGATTTTGGAGGACACAAATAATTTGCCTAGGTGCACTCTTCATGCAGACTTTCAACTCTCAAGTTTAGAATGTTGATAACTGTGCCCCTCTTGGATTGGACTTCACATATTGCATTTAGGGCCTATTTACAGTAAGACTAACAAGAACTACTGAAAAAGTAGGTAGGCCTGGGTAACTCAACTTCATTGGCCAGAGCAGAAGTAGGAGTGTCTTTGTGTGTCACCTGCCCCTAGGCTGGCGAATCCTACAATGCTGGACTGCCACCTAGCCTTAATCAGTACACTGCTGGACTTGTGAATGGATACCACGCAGACTGAACCTGCTGCACTTGCTTTCTGTGAACTATGAGAAGGAGGCTGAGCTCTCTTCCACTTGAAATCCAAGGACCGAGGGATGTTCAAGGATCAGATGAACATGAAAATGGTCACAGTAGTATACAAATATTCTGCACCTCCCAGGTTAAGGATACATACGTTATAAGTGTCAAGTGTGCTGAATGGGCTGCAAACACTATGGCACCATAGTTGTGTACAATATACATGAGAAGAACATTCTTCATATAACAACTATACAAGTACACCCAGAGCACTCCAAAGTCTTTCAGAAATTCTGCTAATGGGAGCAGTTCCATTTTTCGTTGACCGTTCTGTGATCCAGCTTATTTGCATATGGTACATTGAAAGACAGCTGACACCTCTTTTGTCTTGGATGACTTTTTAAAGACTGTAGGTTCAATAGACACATATGTCAGGGAAATACCCGAATAACAGACGAGTACCTGAAACAAGATAGACCTCGAAGGTCCAGTAAATAACCCGGAGCCTTGAAATTAAAGGCCGAGATAAATTAGTATGATGGTACTGAATCATTCATAATGATAAGCCTAAACGAAAATTAATACAATTGTGCTTGGAAATCACATACCTGCAAGTCAAGAAATGTTTGTCCAACCACTAAGTGTAAGACGGTGACCCTGATATGCCCGGAGTGTCCACTGCGAGTAACAGGGGAGAAAAGGAGGGGGATGGTGGCAAATTATAAGAATGGCCAGTCAGAGTTGAATCTATATGGTTTCCAGGTGAAAGTTGTTAGCATATTCAGGCCATAAAATTAGATGTTAACTCCAAACACGTGTGTCATGGGCAAGTGCAACCTCCCAGACGCTGCGTACCATTGGAAAAACTGGGCAGTAGAAATTGAAGACAGCCTGATACTAGCCGTACTTTCAGCCCAGGGCAAGCTCCATTTTGTAGCGGATCGGGCTAATGTATTACCACAATTAAAAATACAATGCAATCCAAAGAACGTGGCCCAAACGTGTAGGAATGCACCTTCATTTTCTGATAATCCACCTACCAGAGGAGACCATATTATACACAGGGAGGCTACCCACTTAAAGTACATCGTTTGATCTGAGCTTGCTGTCTGATGCACCTAGGCATGTTTTATGAAGAGTGCTTTACATTCCTATGAGGTAAACTGTATGTCCTGCAATATTATAATTTGTGCTTGTAGATATTGACTAATCATCTTTTGTTTCTTTTTAGCCTGAAGAACATTAACATTTTTTGGCAGTATTTTCTTTCTTTCACCTTATCCTCCAATCCCATTTTATAAATGTTACCTCTCCTCCCTCCTCCCATTCAAGACATTTTGTTCATGGCAGTTGTTCTTACAATAATTTTTTTTGTATTTTTTTACCACTATGCTCCTCACCCAATGCCCCATGCAGTGCCTCTCCCTCGGAAAGCCTTCCTACCTTCCGGGGCATATTACCTTTATGCCCATTAAGGTCTTACTTTGGAAAGATATTATGATCCTGTGAAACCTGGTAAAAGTGAATATCTAAATAGGAATACGCCTAATCACCAAAGGATTATCCTTCAACTTTTACTATCCTTAACTTTTTATCTTCCTCCTATTGCAATAAATGCCATTTTTAAACATAGCCCTGTTCCTTTCTAGGTAGAGGTTTGGATAATGGTTATTAGCTCATCTACTTGTTCCACATTTCTGATATTTTGCATTTCGTGTTTCCACATAATACTGAGCATGGCTTGAAATCTTAATTGAATACTAGCATCTAACTTTTGAAGTTCTTCCACTATCTGGCCAAACTCCCATTGCCACTGTTCTTATATAATGACATATGTGTGGGTTTACCTACCCTCTAGAGTTTTAGCTTTTTTAGTGCCAGTTAGTGACAGCCGACATGGCTCTTAGGTGGTGGGGCGGGTGCAGGGGGGCATCTCTGCTCCAGCTCTCCTCGTCGGACTTGAAGAACAAGAAGCACAGCCAGGCTCCCCTGGCCAATCTCTATGCTGCAATGCAGCATTGTGATTGGTAAGCACCCAGGCTCCCCTGACGAATCACAATGCTGCAATTCAGCGTTGTGATTGGTCTGAGCATTCTGGTTCGATGCTCAGCCAGGTAATGGGTGTCTGGGTATGTTCTCCATGCAGGCTGTAATGCAGCATGCATGGAGAAAAGGGAAAATGTGCATGACTGTTTTGGGCAGCCTGAGAGGGCCAGCCAAACGGAGTGGGAAAAACACTCCTCTCCTGCCCTGCTCCAAGATCAGAGCTGTCCCACCCGCCCACCTGCAAAGGAGCATGGAAACATAAAATGGTAATAACTCAAAGATTTTAGCATTTTATGTTTCCTTTACTTTGCACTGCTGTGAAGCAGTGGGGCGATGGTATTACAACCATAGCGGAGGAGCAGCCCCTGTTGCCAGTCCCCCCTGGGGTCTACCTCTAGATTGTCTTTAAGATTCCTTCTTTAAAAAGCTTACTGTACTGAGAGTGCTCCGGCCGATTGGGGGCCTAAATCCTTGCTCTAGGTTGTGTGGGCCCTACATGCGGAGAGTGATGGCTGCAGACGGCTGGTGGGGCCTGGGACAACTGGGGGCGCCGGCCTTCTGATGCTGGTGAGGACAGCGATTTTGCCTGGGATAAGAAGCCTGTCTGGCAGCCCCCGCAGTCCAGGTGGAGATCGGCAGGCTGTGTAAGGTTTAAGCTGGAGAGGCCCCCCCCCCTCCGCTTGGAGCAATACGAAGGTGCCTGGAATCCATGGGAGTGCAGCCGGAGTTTGGACCTGTCTTGCCCTGACCGATGGCAGAGGGTGTAACCGGTGAGGTACATACTCCACATTCTTGTTGCCCCAACTGCTTTATAGCAGCACCCTGAGGTGCCTGAAAGGAGTCTGGATCCGGAGGTGGCAACAAGAGCTGGGGTCTGGCAGGTGAGCCCTGGAGGCGCAGTGAGGCGCATTGCTGGGAGCTGGGTGGACGCACCAGACATCAGGTTGTAGAGGGCGGCGGAACACCCTTGCCAGAAACACTGATCCTCCGCCTCTCCTGTGTCTGCTTGTTGTGTTCATCTACTCTGGGGACCGTTGCGATACACCAGTTGCCGCCTCGTTGTTCCTTGTGCCCCTCCGATCGAGGAGGGCTGGAGTAGACCGTGATGGAGCGCGTCAAGACCACGGGCCCCGTGGTTCCAAGAATACGCAATCCAACAAACTGGATCGCTACACCGTCCCTAAAGAAGCACAACAGACCCGAACGCCCAGGGACTCCGGTTCGGGTGGACAGGGCGAGGAGGAACAAGAAATCTCGCTTAAGGATGTGATGGCCGCCATCACAGGAGTCAAGACTTCCCTGGACACAGTGGCTATTGATGTCAACCTTATCAGGGCACATATGGGCAAACTAAACGAAAAGGTCAAGCAGGTGGAACTTACGACGGCCAGCCTTGTGGACGACACCTCGCAGCTGCAGGGGGCAGTCAAGGAGCTTCAGGACTTTCGTAAATGTACTGATCTCAAGCTGGATGATTACGAAGGCCGCCTGCGTCGAAACAACCTACGTATTCTTGGGGTCTTGGAGAAATCGTAGGGGCTGACGCCAGACCTCTTTGTCAAGGACCTTATCCTTAAACATTTTCAACCCAAAGGCCTCAGTAAGTTTTTCGTTGTTGAACGTGCTCACAGGATCCAGGGTGGCCGTCCCAAGCTGGGCGCTACCCCGCGGCCCATGTTGACACGGGTCAAGAATTTCCGTGACAGAGATGTAATCCTTCAGAACTCCAGAGCAGGGGCCCCACTGCGATATGAGAACTCCGACATATCCTTCTTCCCGGACTTTACCCAAAGGGTACAGCCACAGAGGCGATCGTTCATGTCAGTCAAACGTGTCCTCAGAGATCTGGATATGAAGTACTCCATGCTTTTCCCTGCCCCTCTCAGGATTGAGGCGGATGGACGAGTGTGGTTTTTCGATCATCCGGAGGCAGCCGCGGACTGGATCGAGAGCAGGAATGCGAGAAGTCCGGCCAACCGAGGTGGAGGTGGCGCAGACAGCAGTTCACCGGCCTGAGGAGATGCCTGTCCGACGGCTGGATTAGTACTTTTTGTTAACTTGTAACAGGTGACAGGGGCGGGTGGGGGGCTTCAAAAACGTTGTTACCATTTTGCGAGGGGACTGGTATAGCCTTGAGTTGTATGAATTTGAAGGGTATACAGTAGACGTGCTGGGCTGGGAAGGGGCGGGGGTTTTGTTATCCCCTCCCCCTTGATTTTTTCCTTTCTCTTTTGAAAGCATTTCCAGGGCGACAGGCACTCTGCTAGTTTTTCATGGGCAGTTCAGAGCCCAGAGGGCAGGGCAGCGGGGTGGAGGGCTGTTGGGCAGGAATGTTTCGTTTTTTGTTTGTAGTTTTGCTTACATCTGTGATGGTTATTGATTCAGTGTTTGGGGGAGTGGCGTTACATGGAGTGCATTACAGTATATTTCATTATGGCACTGGTGGGAGACAGTGGAGTTAAATTGTTGAGTTGGAATGTCAATGGGCTGGGGGACAAAATTAAACGTGGTGTTGTTCTTCAGTGAGTTAAGCATAGAGGGGGTTATGTCTTACTGGCTCATGCAAGATTTACCATGGGTTCCCGGGGGGTTGGTATACTGATGAAAAAATCATTTCCCCTCGTAGTGCAGGATACTTGGACGGATGCTAAGGGACGGTATGTCAGAGTCTTGGGCACTTGGGAGGGCCAACCTGTCACCTTCCTCTCAGTCTATGTGCCTCCGGGCCTTCAGGCTACCACGTTCAGGGATTTGGGCACGCTGCTGTTGGAGATCCCAGAGGGCCTCTTGGTGCTGGGAAGAGATTTGAACTCTGTGGTCTCTATGGACCTGGACCGATATCCTCCGCGTACTCTCCCTGGCTCGCAAAGTTGGCTGCCGGACTTCTCAGAGTCCATGGGATTGGTGGATGGATGGAGGGTCTTCCATCCAGATGCCTCTCAGTGTACCTTCCACTCTGGGGTGCATGGGAGTCTTTCCAGAATTGATTACTTTCTGGTACCAGCGTCCCAAATTGCCCAAGTTCGGGAGGTTAAACACTTGGCCAGGGGCATCTCAGATCATTCGCCGGTGTGGCTTCAGGTGACGCTCGGTTACCAGCAAGCGGGGCGGGTTGTCCCATTAATCCGTGGTCCCCATATCCACTGAAAGCTCCTTAAGGCCATCGATAATTACTTTAATCGGAATGGAGGCTTGGTGGAATCCCCACAGATGCTTTGGGAGGCATTTAAAACAGTGATACGGGACCAGGCCCTTTCTTTAATATCAGGGAAAAAGAAGGAGCAGCGTAGAGAGTTGTTGGCGCTGGAGGCGGAGGTAGGGAGACTGAAAGCAGATCTAGAAATGGACGTCACACCTGACAAGCTCCACCTTCTCAAATGTAAGCAACAGGACTACAGGGCATTAGCGACCGATCAAGCAAAGGCCATAAGGAGAGCGGTTCAGCGGTTCAGGGTCGATTGTATGAGGTGGGCAACAAGGCCGGAAAACTCCTGGCCTGGTTGGATAAAAGAGAGTGGGCAAGTAGACTGGTGCCTGAACTTCGAGGACAAGAGGGTGCTTCCCTGTCGGACCCGCAGGACATAGCGGACTGTTTTGCGGCCCACTTCAAGACTGTTTATAGCTCGGCAGCCCCTTACCCTGTAGAGCAGTGGTTCCCAAACTTTTGACTCCTGAGGACCCCCATTGAGTCACCACTGGAAGCCGGGGACCCCCAAGCAATTTGTATGAGTTAAATTTCAAACATTAAAACAGTAATTTAAAAAAAAATACACACGTGTGCACACAAAACAAATACTCAAAGTACTAAGGATTTTAGGGCCAGATGTACGACCATTTCATTTAGCGGCTCGCAATTGGCGACACATTGCGAGTCGCTAAATGAAATGTACAACAGTGTGTTTAACACTGTTTGGGATTCCCAATGGGGTCGCAAATTGCGAGGTTCATTAATATTAATGAGCCTCTCGCAATTTGCGAACCCATTGGGAATGCCAGCCCTCCCAGCGATGGTGGCCTGCTGGGCTCTGCAGGCCACCATGTCTGGGACTGCTTTTAAATAAAGCAGTTTTAAAAATAAAATGCAGCCCATTACCATGCATTTAAAAAAAAAAAGAAAATGAAACGTTTTCGTTTCATTTTCTAAGGGCAGGCAGAGGTCCCTGGGACCACTGCCTGACCTTAAAAAATAATTTTGCATGCATTTGCAAAGGGGAAGGTGTCCCCTGGGGACCCCTTCCCATTTGCAAATGCATTACCATCTACTTGAAGTAGGTGGTAATTGTGACTGTTTTGCGACCGCAAAACATTTGTACATGGTTTTGAGACTCGCTATTTGGAAAGGAATGCCCCTTCCAAATAGCAAGTTGCAAAACCAATTTAGAGAGTCGCAAACTAATTGCGACTCGCGAAATAGGCTATGTACATGGCCCAATGGGTTTTTGCATGCGCAAACGGGTTCGCGAACCCGTTCGCGCATATAAAACAGATCGTACATCTGGCCCCTAGTATTTTATATTGAAGTAATAGCCCCTCTGTCACATGTATTTCATTTGTTTTGCAGCATCTCTCATGCCATTGTAGGATTTCAGAGCACTTTACATCACACACATATAGAGACATTGAATCATACATGTAAATCACTGTGTATATAAAATGTTTAAAGAGTGCTTGGTCTGGAAAAGCACAAACTCAGGATTCAGAGCATAACACAGTGGCTAGCATTGACTTTAACATTAAAAATGTATTTCCACCCAAATATATCTTTTTAGCAGCATCAGGATAATGAACAACTGGGACAAAATATAAGTTACTGGTACAATGCAGTTTGCAAGCAGCTCTTTGATGACAGTTTATATGTCCCTCTGCTAGATTAAGATTGTCACTTATGAAGTGCACACTAATAAAGGAATCTGTGACAAAAGCAGTAACCACGAACCTAGGCACATAAAATGCTGCTTTTTAAGATGCATGTTACACGTTCTTTGCAGTAGGCACATTAACCCTCTCTGCTACATTACTTAAATCAAAGCTGCCACTGAACAAAACTCTCCTTGCTCTCCAGCAGGTACATTAATCACTAGCATTCTATTGACACTTTTATTGTTGCTGGAAAGCTGCTAATTATACAAGAAACGTTTCTGTGCTTTTAAAACTGTTGCCTACGGACCCCCTGGGAATGTGTCACGGACCCCTGGGGGTCCGCGGACCACAGTTTGGGAAACACTGCTGTAGAGGATTCCCGCCAGAATGCAACCGGGTGTATGGTGATGGAGCCAAACGTTAAATCACAAGTCATGCCACCGTGAATGACTGATGTAACAGCATAATAACAAATACGAACGACAGCTTGCAAAAAAAACATGCAACGTGTCTTAAAAAGCTCACAGATGCATGAAAAGAACTAATACACGATTGAAGATGCTTTATAAATATAGACAGTACGCTCATGAACATTCTGAAGGGAATATGAGCACAGTTTGAATCATGCATGCGCTCTACACACATGGCAGAGCAATGTAGATGGTTAGTTGCTGAAGGCTGGCATAGAATGGGAAAGGTCAGGCAATTCCTTGAGTGTGAAGTTGGCTAACAAAGGGTATTTAACTCCTTAGAAAAAGGACTCAAAATTCAAGAAGATGTAAGACTCCAGTATCTGCAGTGAACGGATGGAGGAACACAAACCCAGACATCCCATGTACATTAACTAGAATCCCTGATGAGGTCAAGTTTAAAAATAAATGTTTTATAATTTAAGCACTTACACTTAATTTCTCTATTCCTTTATGAATTTTAGATCACAATAATCCTACACTCACAGTCCCAGCTCTGAGGAAGACCTTCTTAGAAATCCTTCTGGTCCCCAGCACGAAGGTCGATATGCGTCGGCACCCACACAATTCACTTCCTATTTTCACAGGACTCAGAGTATCAGCACGTAACTGGGATAATAGAAAGGACCCAACAAGTTTAGCAAAAACCGGATGGTCTAAACTTTGAACACTAGTCGAATGACACTCTGAGACTAGTCTTTTTAAGGACCACTTAGTGAAAGATTACCAAGGAATACCAGTCCGCAGTATCCTGGTAGAGATAGAAAAAAGTGATAAAGATCAATTTACAATGGTCAGGCGATTTCAGAAGTTGTTTCCTAAGTTAAATTTGCCCGGCGTGGAACGCCTCTAATACCATATGAAGTTACTAAATAAAGAGGCAGGAGCTGGAGACTGGAAGACAGGAAACAAGTTTTATTCCGACGGAGTAGAACACATCAGATCGGACAACGAGGTATCGTCTCGAGGTGCTCTCTCTACCTCTCTGAGACCTGGTCTTTTATACACTGGTTTAAGACATGTGAACGTCCTTTATTACAACAGGGACATTGTAGAGCATGAGAATGACATCAGAACGATATCTCCGACACCCCCCAGTTCCAACCCCTTCCAACACATGACAACAGTAGAGACCCTTTCCCCTCATATGATTGGGAGGGGCTATCACGCAGCTGAGTGTTCTGCCGATCTCTTTGGAATGTGTGCGCCTGATCGAATCTCCGGGGGCAGGGATGTCATGATCAATAGTGGCCTCTTTCAGGAGAGGCGAGGGCGTACGGTAATGGGCAATAAACTGTATCTTCGGGCTAAAGGATGACCAGCAGTCAGTGCTGAGGTTCAGGCTCAGAGGAAGGGGACATCAAAGGAGGGGTATTCATGGACGGAAAGGACTGGTGTGGACAATCGAGCGTGGTGGAAGGGTTTATCCACAGAGGGGTATTCATGGACGGGAAGGAGGTGTTGGTCAGGCGCGGGGTGTGATTCCCTGAGACAGAGTCATGGGGGGGTTTCATGGCTTGTGCATGTGAGCGCGGGGGCAGCCAGGGTGCGCGGGGAAGGCTTGCATGGTCAGGGAAATGTGCTGACGGGCGATCGTGAACAGGGAGACCATGGTACCTAAAATGGCTGTCGTGTATTCTCATACGTGAGTCTGCAAGATGGCGTAGATAATGTTCAGTACACGAACTAAATTTCCACAGTCCTCCCTTTAACATGTCTCACCAGCTTGTCAGTTCGGATCAATCCCCATGAGACCACGCACTTCTATTTCGTATAGGGGACTCATGTGCTCTGGTTTAAAGTTCAAAGTCTTCGGGCACATACAGTTGGAAACGAGTGCACATAAAGATGGTAAACATTGAATACCTAAACAACACCCACATAGTATCATGATTGGTATCAATAAAAACGTTAACACTCTCCATCCCCAGTTCTTTAAAGTGTCCCAGAACCAGCCTCCAAGCGACCATCCTTCCTGTTCCTGGTGAACCTCCGAGGACAGTCTGTGGAGGTGTTAGATTGCTTTGTAGACTGAAGGTGAGTTATCTGGCACGTAGGTGCAACAGCTGGAACCGATGATGCGGCATGCACCTCCACGGTCGGCCAGAACCACATCTAGAACAAGACGGTTTTGAAGAGCCACCAGGCGGACTGCCTGAAGCTCAGCCGTGTTGTTGGCGAGGACGCCAGCGGTGATGTTAATGGTTGTTTCTAATGCCTGAGTCAGGTGTCGGATAGCGCGGCTATTTGCCATTGGTCCCCACAGAGGAACAAGTCCCTTTGCTGCATCTAGGAACTGTGCTCCGGTGGAGTCGGCTTGTTCAACATCTCCAGCGCGCTTTTGCCGGTGGTGGTTGGCTGGAGCCACATACGTGGGAGGAAGAATGAAGGCGATGTAGCACGTACCCTTCCAGCCTTTTGGGAGCCACGTGTAAGATTTGGTGCCACAAACAAAGTACATATTCGGGGAAGCAACAAAGGAGGGGGTGTTAGCTGAGGCCAATGTTTTGGTGATGGGGCAAGAGCTGTGACCCACCAGCTGCGTTCCTTGTCCTTCGAGGCATACGAGCCCTGTGACATTGATGACAGACAGGGCTGCAGTCAGGGTGGCAGCCGTTTGTTTCCGCAGGTGGGAGAAGGTGGATCTGGCTGGATTGTGGAGCACCTGCATTTCGACCCTTTCGTTGGCAGGGATGTTCGTAAGGAAGGTTGAACCTGAAATTGCGGGACAAAAGGGCTTTTCTGTGTTGTTCGGCCAGAACCCATAGTAGAAGTGCGACACTGTCTGACCAGAAGCAGCATTGTCCTTGTGGCTTTCTTGCATGAGGATCAACCAGGCGAGGCAAGAGCCGTGAACTGAGAAAGGTGAAGGAATAAAGGGGATGGAGTGTCCGGTAGCATGTGGGAGCAACCCACAGATCCAGCAGTTTGTGGCATTTGCAGCAAGGTTGTGCTGGTGCAACAGTTGTACAAAGGAATTGTTCCAGAATTCCCTACGCCTTTCTCGAAGCTGAGGTGAAAGGGTGATCAGGTGGTGCTCTTTCACGGTTGTTGGCTGGACAGTTGTTGGCAACATCTGGTGAGCGGGCGTGCTTTCCTCCAGGATCCAGAAGGAAGTCATGAGGAGGAGGCAGAACAGGGAGATAATGAAGAAAGCAATTGTCTTTGATTTGTGCAAATTGTCAGTTTTTGGATTCCTATAGTGGGTATTTCCTGTTGCTTTCGACGTCTTCTTATCTGGCGCTTCCATCATCTTCTTATCTGGCGCTTCCATCATCTTCATCTTCAAGGTGCTCTGTAGTGGGCAGAACCACAGACTTAGTTTAGCTTCTCTCCAGGTAACCCTTGGTTGCTTTGGGTCACCGTTCTGAGATTTTTAACTTAGTCAGTGGCCTACTTAGCCGAAGCTCCCTCCTTTCGACGCAGGAAATACCCTTCTCGAGATGGCACAGTGGGATCAGAGTGTTTTGCAAGTTCAAGTGCCTCGGTATCAGGATAGCAGTTCAGACGGTCGGTCTTTGTTCAGGAGCTCTTCCTGGGTGCTGACGTTGTCTGTCGTGGCCAGGGTCGAGGAAATCTTCTTGCAGTGGTGCGCATGCAGCCAATTCTTTTTCCCCTCCACTCGAAGAGCCGTCCGAGTGGTGATCAGTACTTGCCAGGGGCCCGTCCACCGGGGTTCCAGACTCTTCGCTCGTTGAAAGTTCCGGATCAAGATATAGTCACCCGGTTGGATATCGTGACCGGGACCCCTGGAAGTATCGGGGATGGCCTGCTGCACCTGTTGATGAATGACAGACAATGTCTTAGTTAACTTGTATAAATAATCTGACAGCAGGACGTCGGGGACGTCATGAATGGAGGTTGGTTTGGGGGCAGTCCAGAGGTTCATAGGCCGTCCAAACACAACCTCGTAGGGGGTCAAGTGATGCTTAGTGGGGGTGGAGCGCATCGATAGCAATGCCAGTGGAAGGGCATCTGGCCACTTAAGTCCTGTGGTGGCCACTATTTTTGACAGTTTCAGTTTTAGTGTAGCGTTGTGTCGTTCAACCAGGCCAGCGGATTGGGGGTGGAAGACCGCATGGAACCTTTGTTTGACCCCCAACCCCTTCAGGATGAGTTGGATAACTTCAGCTATGAAGTGGGGGCCATTGTCGCTCCATAAAATTCGACAAAGGCCGTAGCGGGGAAAAAACTCCTTCAGTAGTACTTTGGCAGTAGTCATGGCAGTGTTATCACGGGTCGGATAGGCTTCCACCCATTTGCTGAAGGCACATACAATGACTAATACGTACTTCAAGCCTTGGCACCTCTCTAATTGGATGTAATCTATCTGGAGGACCTCAAAGGGGTGGTCGGGGATCCCAAACCCTCCCCGGGGTACTACAGTTCCTTTCCCGGGGTTGTGTTGTAAGCAGATAAGGCACTGTTGGACTAGGCGTTTGGCTGAGTCGGGGATCTTGCCGTTGTGCCAGACTTTGGAAATGAGTTCGATCATGGGGGCAGAACCTATGTGTGCAGGGGAATGTGCCATTGTCAGTATGGGGATCAAGTATGCATCAGGCAGTAACCATTTGTTTGTGTCCTTTGTCCGCCAGCAGCCTTCGTCATCCCTTAGACCCACCCGTGCCCACTCAGTCAGTTCGTGTGGTGTGTTGGCCGATTGGATATCCCTGATCGTTTCCCTAGCGTTGGTCCATTTTTCTGCTTGTGACCTGGTCACATACATGCGTGTCGTGGCCCTATTCTCAGCTGTGGTTCGGGCAGTGATGTCGGCTAGTGCGTTTCCCTGTCCAACTAAATCTGTCACCTTCTTGTGTGCCTGACATTTGATCACTGCTAATCGTGTGGGGAGAAGGACTGCTTCAATCAGGGCGGAGACTAAATCTCCGTGAAGGATGGGTGTACCATGGGACGTCAGGAATCCCCTTTCCCTCCACAGGATCCCAAAATGATGAACTACCCCGAAGGCGTACTGGCTGTCCGTGTAAATGTTTGCCGTGGTTCCTGCTGCTATGATACATGCTCGTGTGAGGGTAATTAGTTCTGCTGCCTGTGCGGATCGTTGTGTGATGCAAGCTGTTTCAACTACTGTTCGAGCAGTCGTTACCGCATAGGCAGCAGAAGTGGTGCCGTCTGGGAGTTTGATGCAAGAGCCATCTACCCATAGTTCTCCGTCAGGGTCTGTGAAAGCAATGTCTCGGAGGTCAACTCTACTACTAGTCTGTTCGTCCGTGAGGGTCACACAGTCGTGTATAGGGGGCACATCGGGGTCATTTTCAGGCAAGGGTAACAGTGTAGCAGGATTCAATGTCGTGCATCTCTTCAGGGTGATGTGGGGCGCAAGCAAAGTCAATTCGTATCCTGTCAGTCGTGCACTAGTCAGGTGTTGAGTCTTTGTCTGGTTCAAAAGCGTGTCAACTGCATGGGGTACTAATACTGTGAGGGAGTTCGAAAGTACAATTCTCTCACTCTGTCGGATAGAGACAGCAGCAGCGGCTACTGCTCGAAGGCAGGCTGGTAGAGCTCTGGCGACTGGATCAAGAGTGGCAGAAAAGTAGGCACAAGGGCGCTGTTTGGCGCCGATGGGCTGAGTCAGAACAGACAATGCGCATCCCTCCCTTTCGTGAGTGTAGAGGGAGAAGGGCTTGGAGTAATCTGGTGTTCCTAGAACGGGTGCCGAGCAAAGGGCATCCCGCAACTCCTTAAAGGATGCTTGGCATTCAGGGGTCCACGGGAGTGGGAACGGAACATCTTTGGTCAACAGGGAAAGTAGGGGTTTTATAATGAGACTGAAATTTGGTAGCCATTGTCGGCAGAAAGAAGTAAGGCCTACTAATGAACGGACTTGCTTCTGTGTTTTTGGAATAGGGGTGTCTAGGATGGTTTGGATTCGGTCGGGTGTAAGTTTTCTCCCTTCTTTGGACAGGAGATGACCCAGGTATGTTACTTGGGACTGACAGAACTGCAGTTTCTTTTTGGAGACTTTGTGGCCATTCTCCGCGAGAAAGTGCAAGAGTTGGATAGTGGCTGTGATTGCAAGTGGAGTGGTGTCGGCCGCCAAAAGGATATCATCGACATATTGGATCAACACCACTCCATCTGGTAGCTGGACGGCGTCCAGCTGCCTTTTTAGGGCCTGGCTGTAAATGCTGGGACTTTCAGTGTAGCCCTGGGGAGCTCTACAAAATCGGTATGAACGGTTTTTTAAAGTGAAACCGAAGAGATAACGGCTGTCTGGATGGATGGGGATAGAGAAAAATGCATTTTTAAGATCTATAACGGTGAAGGTGGTGGCAGTGGACGGGATGAGAGTCAGAATGGTGGCGATGTCTGAGACTACGGGGTACTGTGGCACCACCACTTTGTTGACTTCTCGCAGGTCGATGATGAAGCGGTACGCTTTCTCATCCCCCTCACCTTGCTTCTTAACAATGGGTAGGATTGGACTATTGCAGACATTACTAACCACGTCCTCTACCACTCCTGCATCTACCAAGGACTGAATAATTGCTACCAACGCCTTCTCGCCTTCGGGCGATATCCGGTACTGTGGGAGTTTCGGGAGTATTGCATCTGGTCGAACAGTTATGTGTACAGGATCGATCATCATTCGTCCCACATCCGAGTCGTTTCTGGCCCATAGGTGCAGGGGTAGTGAATCGAGCAAGGATAGGTCAGCATCTGTTAAAGTGCACATATGTCGTGCGGGGTAGGGTCCGGTCAAGTTCGGGTTGTCGTACAGGATGACTCAGACTCCTTCCGGGGAACACCTAATAGTAGCTCGGAAATGTTTCAGTAAATCAATACCCATAATAGCGTCAGGGGAGTTGGAGGAGAGCAGAAACGTCATGTCAGTGGGATTGTTTCCTAGGTCAAAGGAGATAGGTACCGACAGGGGATTAGTGGAGGGCGTCCCATCGAAACCTATCGAGGTAATGTGCGAGCCAGACAAGGGCGCCCTTGGAATCAGTCGTTTTGATAACACACTACGTGTCGCTCCAATGTCTACCAAAAATGGAGACTTTGTACCCAGGACCTTAGCAGTGACATAAGGACCTTGCTGGTCAACACAGAGCTCGACTGGATCCCTCCCTTGCCCCTGGCAGTCCTATGCAGAGTCGTGAGCATTGTTGCCATCGGACTGCTGGTACTGATTCTGTCGGGGGCGGTCAAATGTGTTTGATTTACCAAATCGGTCATTGGTGGTGTCGTGGGTCTGTCCTCGTCCCTGCCCTCCAGTTTTGGGGCCATTTGCCATGTCCCTTGTCTCCTTATTTTTAATCAGTTCCCGAAGGGCTAGGCATTGAGACTTCCAATGTCCAAATTCTTTACAAAATGCACATTGGTTCTCATCAAGGTCGGTTCGTGGAGCGCCAGGGGTGGGGTTGCGGTCTCTAGGGGTCGAATTCCTAGGGGTATTTGACTGGTAATTTCCCCTATACCGTTCCCTCCCTGTGGTCACTCCCTGTAGTTGTGCAATCATTACTCGTTCCTTTAGGTCCTTTTTCTTTTTCTCAGTTGCCCTTTCGTTCTCGTTCTTTTGGTGTTCGTAATACTGAGCCATCTGAAGGATAGCTGTAGGTTTAGAGGCTCCCCAACTACTTTCGCTAGTCTGTAACTTTTGGGAGACCTCTTGCGATAGCCCCTTTACGTAGTTCTGCACGAATAGGTGTTGTCCGGTTGCGGTGGTCATGTCTTGGCCACTGTAGTCGGAGAACACTGTTTCAAATCGTGAGAAGTATTCTGATACGTCCTCTTGAGGTTTCTGGCGGCAGGCTGTGACTATCGACCAGTCTACCTTCTTTTCTGGGATCAACGTTTTTAGCTTCTGCACTATTTTGTCGGGGAGTTCCAATATGTCTTTTACAGGTTTCTTTCCGGGCTCTCGCTGCCTATCTAGTTCATCGAGTTTTGTCCAGGTGTGTCCGAACAGATCTGTGTGGTCGGCTCTCCGGATTTGCTGCCACACATCAGCCGGCAGACACAACCCGAAAAACAAATCCATGTCCGCTAGAGTCATTATGGTTGAGCCCAAGGCTGTGCCTAATTCAGTATAAAATGCTGTAGGGTTCTTTCTTAAATCGGGAAGGGTTTGTCTAAAAGTTAAAATATCTTGCCGATCCCATGGTAGGTAAACCCAGTTGTACACAACCCTCCCTTTGGCATCTACATGGTTGATATCATCGTTCGTTCCCTGACCTCTTGGGGGAACCCAATAGGGGGCGGCTTCTCTGATAGGCTTCATGGTGTTGGCTGCTTCTAATGAGGGCCCAATCGTCTCAGGGACTGTGATCTTGACTTCTGGTTTCTGTTCCACGAGGTGGCGGAAGACCTCAAGCGTTTGCATGAAGAGGTCCGTCACATCGCTTTCAGCCCCATCTCCGACATCGACCCTTCTATATAGAGCCGTCACTTTAGCAGGACCCTTAGTCTGGTACCTATCCTCATACGCGTTCAGGGTGTGGTAGCTGAACCGTAAAATAAAATGCCGTCTGTGACTACCGGCATGCGAGTTGTGCATATTCATCGTATATTCTTCGCTCTCTTTTCGTTCTACCAGGGTTTTTGCTATTTGGTCGATTCCATCCCGCTCATCTTTGCTCAACCTGTTAGATGCCTGTTGGTCTCATGCTCATCTGCAGTTGTTACCAACGCGGCTGGTGCGAAGGCCGTAAGAGCCGGGGCACTAGCGCTGTGGTCACCCATGCCTGCACTTTGAGCTGGTGAGTGTTGTGCTAGAGGTTGGCAGGGAGCATATGGAGGAGGCATGTAGATATTTGGAGGACCGAGCAGTAACTCGTCATTTGCCCGCTGTTTGGAGGGAATCTCCGGGTAGAGCGCAGAGGTGGTCCTGACAGGGCATTGACCTGTCAGTCCTGGTTCTTGCGTTTGTTTAACTTTGTTTAACTTCCTCCCTTCTTCTTATTTCTTCATCTAGTTCTTTTGCAGCCAGATGGGCTGCTTTGCGTAATTCTTTCACTGTTTTTGCTTCTTCCTTTTTTTTGCGATGGTCTGCTTCTTTGCGCCACATGCCAATACTAACAAGCATAGTGGGCGTTACCTTATTTATTTTTACAGCTGCTTCTAGTGTTTTTATTTTATTTTCATCAAAAGAACCTATCAGTGGCCACTGGTTTTTAGGATCCCTTTTTGTATATTTATGCCATAACTTACTATAAGCTATAGCGACTAGTCCTTGTTTAGTAAACATGTCCTTATTAGGGGTGCCCTCCAGTGGAGCTGGATGGTTCATCTCTAATAAGCGGTCCGGGTTGACCCAACTATGAGCCAATGGGGAGAAGATAGGCATGACGGATTACAATGGGGGGCAAAAGCCTGCACTACCTATCTTTTCACTATTTGCAAAGACTGGACAGAATATTCTATTCTACGCTATTTGCAAACAGGGAATACCTCCAGAAAGAACCAATTCCCAAAACAGTCAATGTTTGGGCAAACAATCAATCAATGAAGGAGTGGAATAGGTACGACGTGTTAAAGTTTTGCGTTACCTACCCTTCACTATCGGCAAAGGGAGAGAGAATATTCCTATTCTTCCCCGTTTGTAGACAGAGAAGATCCTTAAGAGAACCAACTTCGAACAATTCAATGCTCGATTCAATCAATCAATCAATGGGGAGAAAAAAAGAATAGGCACGACGTGTTAAAGTTTTGCGTTGCCTACCCTTCACTATCTGCAAAGACTAAACAGAGTATGGCGATTCTGTGTTTGTTTGCAAATAGAGAATTTCTCAGAAACGGTCAATAAGTAATACTAGTATTTTCAAACAATCAATCAATCAATTTCGCAATTTGTCGTGTGTCACGACCTTACCCGGACCGCATGGACAGTTTCTCGTCTTCCGCTTCCAGCGCCCGATCGTCCTCTATTCTCTGTTGCTATCGCGGCACTCCTGGTGGTTCCCAGTCAGGACCGTAGATCACTCGGGAGAGGTCTGCTCGGAATCAGTGAAGTTCAGATGATCGGCTGTCAGACGAGGGTCTATCGGACAGGAGCTCTTCCGATCGTTGCAGTCGTTCACTCTGTCGTCGGGACCTCTCCCACTGGATCCACGTGTCGCTGATGGGCCCCGCGTTTGGGACGCCAATTGATAAAGATCAATTTACAATGGTCAGGCGATTTCAGAAGTTGTTTCCTAAGTTAAATTTGCCCGGCGTGGAACGCCTCTAATACCATATGAAGTTACTAAATAAAGAGGCAGGCGCTGGAGACTGGAAGACAGGAAACAAGTTTTATTCCGACGGAGTAGAACACATCAGATCGGACAACGAGGTATCGTCTCGAGGTGCTCTCTCTACCTCTCTGAGACCTGGTCTTTTATACACTGGTTTAAGACATGTGAACGTCCTTTATTACAACAGGGACATTGTAGAGCATGAGAATGACATCAGAACGATATCTCTGACACCCCCCAGTTCCAACCCCTTCCAACACATGACAACAGTAGAGACCCTTTCCCCTCATATGATTGGGAGGGGCTATCACGCAGCTGAGTGTTCTGCCGATCTCTTTGGAATGTGTGCGCCTGATCGAATCTCCGGGGGCAGGGATGTCATGATCAATAGTGGCCTCTTTCAGGAGAGGCGAGGGCGTACGGTAATGGGCAATAAACTGTATCTTCGGGCTAAAGGATGACCAGCAGTCAGTGCTGACGTTCAGGCTCAGAGGAAGGGGACATCAAAGGAGGGGTATTCATGGACGGAAAGGACTGGTGTGGACAATCGAGCGTGGTGGAAGGGTTTATCCACAGAGGGGTATTCATGGACGGGAAGGAGGTGTTGGTCAGGCGCGGGGTGTGATTTCCTGAGACAGAGTCATGGGGGGGTTTCATGGCTTGTGCATGTGAGCGCGGGGGCAGCCAGGGTGCGCGGGGAAGGCTTGCATGGTCAGGGAAATGTGCTGACGGGCGATCGTGAACAGGGAGACCATGGTACCTAAAATGGCTGTCGTGTATTCTCATACGTGAGTCTGCAAGATGGCGTAGATAATGTTCAGTACACGAACTAAATTTCCACAAAAGGAGTAGGATTACGACAAAAAATGATATATTTGAAAAATGTTGTATACATAAAAAAAAGACGTGCAAACTGCGTTGGTTTTGAATATTGTTCATGATTTACAGCAAACAATTATATGAAAATGTATGCATGAAGATGTATGTATAAACAGAGTATAAAAAGAATCAAACTGTGGTTTTGTTAAACTGAAGGGCAACTCATCTTTGAAAAAGTAAAAAAAGAAAAAAAGAATATTCGAAGAGAAACGATCCTTTTGTGCTGTTTATTGCTGCTAAGAAAAGTAAATGCGGTGTTGTATGCCTACCTTAAATGTCAAAAAATTGAAAGTTGTATTTTTCATTTATTGAAACTGTTGTGGGAAAATAGTTAGACCCATGGTATTGAGTAATTTGAGAATCTATGGTCCCAGAGGTATTACTTTTTGTTTTTTCCCTTTTGACTGCAGTCACTTTGGAAGTACAGCTTATGAATCGCAATGGGGTTATGTTTTTTGTGGGAGGATACACACCGCTCCTGAAAATCCTCTTTAACCTTCACTAAATTCCCTCTTTCTTTTCATAAATCTGTCACATTTAGCAGTAAGTATGTCCCTTTTTCCAGCCACTCCCTCTTGCTCCTCCCACATTTACTGTTAAGTAATAAACTGACATGTGTGAGAATCTCCCATAGAAATGATGAGAGGTGGAGTTTTACACTCATAGGTTTGTAAGTAGCATTTTCTAGCACTTTAGGAGTAATATCATAGAACCACACAATGCCGTTTGTGAATAGTCTCTGCGTGGCCAAATCCCTATCTTTGGTACCATTTGGGAAATTTCCCTCTCCATAATGCTTGGATGAGACACCTGCTCCTGAATGCACAGATACGCTGTGGAGTGTGTGTACTGTGAGATAGTTGAATAGGTTTATGCATGGCTTCCCAATCCACACTTTTTATGTTTTGTTACTACTTCTTATTTAATAATGCAATGTCTATTTTATTCAGCCCTCCATGGCCATGAAGTTGATATCACACCTCATTTATAGACATTTCTTGCTGTTTCCCTCTACCTGATATTATCCACTCGACTGTGTAATGGCCACAACCTACCTCTCGTGCTATGTTACATCTTCTGTGTTTCGATTGGGACTAAAACTATTTCCTCCCTCCTATTTCACCTCTATCTCTCTTCTGCTCTTACCCCTCTGTTCTATTCTAAACATATTCTTATATAGTGTTTCCATTTACCCCTTTATATATTTTTCACCTTGAATTTGAGGTGCTTCTCCTTTAGAATATAGTTCTCCTATTGTCACTATTATCTATTGACAAGTTATTTCCTTTCAAACATTTGAGCTGTCATCGCCAGCCTTTTGGCCCTAAACCACCATCATCTTTGTATCTTTCTGTATTTTCCTATATACTTTGCACTCTGGATATGTTGCCTTGCCCCTTCCAAAATGTAAATACACCACTTCTAGAACTGCTTTCACTCATTTATTGGATACTTGGGGCCTGATTAAGAGTTTGGTGGAGAGTGTGATCTACTACCCTCTGCACCAAACCCTCATTGCACCTGTCTGATTTAAATGTGGGCAGACCTTAAGTGTTTCAGCGACTGAGCCTACTACTGCTCCATTACCGACATACTCCACCGGCCGGCAGACATCTACAAATGCAGAGGGCAGTTACACTGTCCAGGAAATAAAATATTTTACTATATCACCATGATGGAGTACAAACCATGATTAGAATCAGGCCCTTTATGTTTAATGTCTGTATGTTCCTGTTTCTGAATTAGAATATCAAGATAGTAGACATGATTTCTGTTCCTGTGTTCCCAAAAAGGATATTTGTTCTGGAGACATACACTGTACTACGTGTCACGCTGTTGAAAAAATGCATAAAAATCTGAATTAGCATAGACAGCATGTTTAACAATATTGTTTTCCTTTTGGAGGCCTAGTTTGGCTTTGCAGAGAGCTTGGCCTCATTTTTTGAAAATGTCAAAATGTTGCCTTTTTGTGGTGCAAAGATATTTCTGAGTTGTATGTACTCTCCTAAGTCAGAGTAAGTGCAGCACACATTAAGAGAACAAGCATTTGCAATGCAAATCGGTCTCGCCTTTGGGACCTTATAAGTGTTTAGCCATGCATTATATTATCGCACAATATCATTTCCAGCTTGTTAGAATTGGGGGTCTCTGGTTGGCACAGGTGAGTACTTGTGACATGCAGGGACCCTCTCCTCTAGTCAGGGCAAGGGACTTACTCTTAAAAAAAAAACCCTGCTCACCCTCTAGGAAGTGTGGCGCGAGCAGACAAGGCTAAACTTCAGAGCGTTATGGGTTAAGCATTTATGACCACATACAGTAATTCAATGACACACCGCAAATGGACACCAGTCTAGTTTTTATCAAAAATAGGTATTTTTTTATATATCAGAAATGACTTACCACAAGACCCATATAACATTTTAAATCAGGCCACAATACTTTTTAGAATTCAAGAGTTCTTTAAAAAATGCTTAATTCTTGGGTTCGATGCGCTTCGTGCACCCTGTGCGACTCGTGCTGCGTTGGGACAGAGTCTTAAAAGGCAATACAACAACGTTGCGGACTCTCTGGTCTGAGGCGTACATTACAGGGGGTGCGAGTCGGTTACAGTACCTTGAGGATCGTAGCTTTTGACACGCGGGATGCATGTGCAGGTAAAGGCGGGCCCTGGACGTATCGGCGGATTCCCGAAGTGAGTCAGGCTCATATAGGCGTCGTGGTGCGAGGCGTAGGAGCGGGCCTCTGGGGCGCGATGCGGACGGTCGGGGCCTCCAGCCGTTCACGGTGCGGTGCGTTAATCCTTGTTGTGCCTTCCAGCGGGGATGCGGGGTGAGGTGCGCAGCGCGGCACCAGGTGGCCAGTACCAGGCATACGGGCGGAGCGCTTGTGATGCAGTGCTGCCGGGGACCTGACGAGCGCGGTGCACGGCGGCCGGTACGCTGCGAGCGTACAGGTTGTACTTCAGTCGTGCGGTGCACTCCAAGTCCCGAGCCGCGGCAGGAGTGCGGGTCAAACAGTGCGGCTCAAAGAGGGAGGGGGGAGGAAGCGAGGTGCGGGCGGCCCTTGGGGAACGGTGCGAGCTACGGCTCGAGTTGAGGAGCGGAGCCACGTGGGGTGGGGGCGGCCAGGCACGCACTTCAGAGAGGGCAAGAGTACGGATTGCACAAAGATCGCGACTTCCACGGCAGGCAGACCTTGGCAATATCCAGCAGGCTGGGCAGGCAGGAGGAGTCCAATATTCCTGGGACTCCGTTCAAGGGGCACGCTCACACACAAGCCCTTGGAGATTGTTTAAAGAGGCACAGGTAGATAAAAGTTCCTTCAATCTTTTCCTCTCCTCTCGCAGCAAGGCACACACCACAGGCCAGTCTCCCAGGTCAGAAACAGTATTCCTCCTTGTAGCTTTTCCAGGTCCTTGTCGTCGGGCAGAGGTTCTTCTTGCTTCATACAGGATCTGATTTCTTAGGAGCAGGGCTCCCGTCTTTACACTGTAAATCCTTTGTTCTTTCAGGCCAGGGGGGCCTGTGCCTAGTTCAGTCCAGTTTCTGAGCAATTTGTTGGCATGCTGCAGGCTTCTTCTTTCAGGGAGCAGGGCAGAGACATCAGACGCTCTGCAGGAGGTGGAGCCAGCATTGTGGTAGCCGAGCACATCCCTATTCAGAGTCAAGGGGCACTCCTCCCACCCATCCTGGTGTAATCTTTCTATTCACCACCTGGCTGCCCAGCCTGTCTCCTGGAATTCCCCAGCCCTGTCACTCCCAGAAACCAGACAGCAGATACACATAAGAGCAGAGGCGGGCTGAAATGGTTAGGCAAGCAAACACCAACTTTCTAAAAGTGGTATTTGCAAGCACAGAACATTAAAATAAACTTTGCTAAAATATGTATTTTATTATTCTTAGTTCAGGCATAGCAGACTCGAGGGTAATAATTCCAGCAGCCCATTCTGGCCTATGAGAACAGGTAGCCTTACAATAGTGAAAAACGAAAATGGCTGTAATACACTATTAGGACATGCCACACACACCAGGGCTTGTCCTACCTTAAGCATACAATGCACCCTGCCCATGGGCCTACCATAGGGGTGACTCACATGAAGTAAAGGGAAGGTTTAGGGGCTGGCAAGTGTGTGCACTTGCCCAGTCAGCATGACAGTACCAGACTGCACGCAGGTTCTGCAATGGCAGAACTTAGACACTTTTTACAAGGCTGCTTCTGTGGGTGGCACAACCAGTGCTGCAGGCCCACTAGCAGCATTGGATTTACAAGCCCTGGCACTCCTGGTGCACTGTACTGGGGTCTGACAGTAAACCAAATAAGCCAATCATGGAAACCAATCACATATACCCTTTATACAGGGAGCACTTGCACTGTGGCACTGATTAGCAGTGGCACAGTGCTCTGAGCATCTAACAACAGCAAAATATATGAGGCACAGCAGCAAAAAGTGGAAGGGAGACTCACGCCAAGGTGCCAGGTGTAACACGTGTCCCCTCCAACTGAAATTTGGGGAGAACTACCCTACCCCAGGGAGTTCTCATCACTTAGGCGGAAAGATCTGGACAGACCGTCAGCATTAGCGTGATCTGTGTCAGGGCGATGTTCCACCCTGAAGTCCATACCCTGTAGGGAAATGGACCACCTCAACAGCTTTGGGTTCTCACCCATCATTTGCATCAACCATCTAAGGGGCCTGTGGTCTGTCTGTACCCGGAAGTGAGTCCCAAACAGGTAGGGCATTAGCTTCTTCAGCGCCCAGACCACAGCAAATGCTTCCCGCTCAATTGCACTCCACCATTGTTCCTGGGAAGTAACCTCCTACTGATGAAGGCTACAGGTTGGTCAAAGCCCTCCTCAGTCATCTGTGAAAGAACTGTCCCTACACCATGCTCTGAAGCGTCTGTCTGTACAAGGAACTCTTTGGAGAAGTTGGGTGCCAGGAGCACAGGCGCCGTGCATATGGTAGTCTTCAGGGTGTCAAATGCTTTCTGACAAGTGTTAGTCCAGATCACTTTCTTTGGCTGCTTCTTGGAAGTCAGCTCTGTCAAGGGCGCAACAATGTTGCCATATCCCTTGACAAACCTCCTGTAGTACCCCGTGAGTCCTAAAAAGGCTCTCACTTCTGTCTGGGTTTTGGGGGGTTCCATAGCCAGGATGGTCTCAATCTTGGGCTGCAGGGGCGCCACCTGGGCGCTCCCAACTTGGTGTCCCAGGTACACCACCGAACCCTGTCCGATCTGACACTTGCTTGCCTTGATCGTGAGGCCTGCCTTGCGCAGTGCCATCAACACTTCCCAGAGGTGGCGCAGGTGTTCTTCCCATGTGACACTGAACACTGCAATGTCATCCAGGTAGGCGGCACTGAACTCATCCAGCCGAACCAACACCTGGTTGACCAACCTCTGGAAGGTGGCAGGGACATTCTTCATCCCAAATGGCATAACCCAGAACTGGAAATGCCAGTACCCAGACGTCAAGTCAAATGCAGCAAAATGTGGAAGGGAGACTCACGCCAAGGTGCCAGGTCTAACTCGGCTTATAAGCAGTATACCTCTCCATGTGTTCCCATATCTGGCGTGTTACGCATTTTGATGGTTACCGCCTCTTCATTATGAATAGAAGCCCACAACCCTGTGGCTATGTTCAAGACTTAAGCTTGTCCAGGGGTGAAAATGCAACTAAGTGTAGAACTGTCACTAGCAGTGACAATCATTTGCCGTAATCACCAAAAAGCGATGTGTGCTGGTCCAAACTGTCCGTGGGGCTGGAGAGGGGCTCCTGAGATGAGAGATGAGGGCGAGAGCGGAGGAGACACGCGGACCGCGTTAGTGCTTCCTCCCGACCGACCCATGCAGTACTTTGTATTCCTGGGAGTGGAGCTCCACTAAAGAGGAGAAAAGAAACCAGCAGCAACGCCAAGAAACAAGCATTGTGTAGTCAGGCGGGTGATCTGCGGGTGGGGAGGATGGAGTGGAACCTGCAGCGCTTCACCTCATCCTGCTTTACTGCTATTGTCTCCTGTAATTACCTTGTGCTCCTCCCAGCCCTTTTACCGTGGCTGATACAGCCCTAACCAGCGACCACTGTATGCCATCCTAGCAAGTTACTACTTTGCTACTCCTAAACTGAGCATCGGACTACCCAAGAACCACCCCCTCACAGTATCCCTGCACTAAGCCCCCCTTTGCCATATACATTCTACCATTATTCACCCCTACCTCAAAAATTGTACTCGGACCTCCTTACACCCCACCTGCTGTCCGTGCGCATGCACCTGAAAGCTCACGGGTCCCGGGGGGGGCCCAAAGCTCAGCTCTACCCAGCAAGGACACAACCCCTCACATATGGTAGCCACACCTGCTGTACGGATCTTATGTAAGTATACTGCAGAGAGTTCGCAGAGACCCCAGGGAGCTCCTGGTGTACTGCAGAGAGCTGTGCAAGGGTATACAGAGGGATGTGCAGGAGCACAGTAGAGACACTGTGCAGGGGCCATCAAAGGATACTGTGCATCATGGTTATTGAGGGTTCTGAAGAGGGATGTGCATGGGTTACCGTAGGGAGCGCTTCATGGTTCTGGTTAGGCATGGCATCTCAGCGCTATACAATCTCTCAATCCTATCAATACAAGCACAGAGCTATAACACACCAAGCCCCCAGCTGCTTTGCATAGTGTGGCCGCAGTACTTCTCACAGCTCCACTCCAGTGCAGCCCCAATGTGGGGTTGGTTTTGATGTAGCGTCACGTCTCCCAGAGTGGGAGCTGCGCAGACAGTCCTCATGCCACCCATGAGCCTGCTGGATCTGCGCATTCCCATTGTGTCTGGTGTTAGGCTGCCTGTTCCCTGCCTTTCATTGAGTCCCTGGGGCTTCGGCGGAGTGGGCAAGGGAGAGTCTTATTGGCACAGGCCGTGGGAGAACCCGCCACCCAGGAAACCAGGAGCTCCCCGAATACACTCTGCATGCCAGTTGGAGCCAGCCCAGCAGTCGATCCGAGGGCGGGGATCCAACAACCCTGCCCCATCGCTGAGCCACACCATCCACTGGGAAACGCTACAGCGGGCAGCCGAAAGCGCTTCAACTGCGCCCCCCACCCCAATGCGCCACCACCACTGCTGGCACGGGGTGGCCACGGCCCATTGCGCACCTAAATGGGCTGACCGCGGCCACCATCCCTGCCGATCACTTCCACTCCCGCGGCAGAGCCCCGATGCACCTGCGACTGATGCCGCCATAACAATGCAGCCTGGACTGTAATAACTCTGCAGGCTGAACTTATCACGACAAGGCCGCCTTCTATGTTACAGATACTTAATGCGAGTTCTAATAAGCAGCAATCTGTCTGTCTTCCCCTGGTTACAACATAGCAATGCAGCAAGCTCAGCCTGCAGTGTAAAAATGCCGTTAACAGACTATATCATAATAAAAGGACTCGCTTGTCCTTGTGTGACGTAGTACTGCAGCTAATGACTGCACTGTGAATGTATCACAATAATGCAGATGTCTGCAAAACTGCAGCAGTGTGACTGGTTTAGCATTGTTTTTAAGGGAAAGCTTAATTTATTCTGTAATAATGGCCCAAACCAATACCACTGCAATAATGAACTCCATTATCTGAGTGTGGCACCTAACAGCATCACAACAATGCTGCGTGTGCGGTCTCTGCCTCCCGCCGTGAATTGGGAAAAAGCCAGTGTTGTGGCACCTATGCGTACAATGTAAAGCATCGCGCGCATGCGTAACCAAGAGTGCCAATTTACCCACCAATCACATGCCAAACAATCATTGAAAATGCAATAGGACTCGGATTTACCCGAGAACTATTGCTTTTTAAATGTAAGTGCCGGCATGAAAGAAGGCACTAACGGGAGGGGGTGGGGGTGGTTGTGGTACAAGAAGTAACGGATTGTGGGAGAGAACATAGAGAGGCAGGGAAACAAAACAGGTTTACAAGTAAAGGGGCTGATAGCCTCGGAAGAGCAAAAATGATGCCATGGCAGTCAGGAAGCGGGAGCTAGAAGCCAAACACCAATCAAAAAGCTGAATTTATCATTGAAGCCAATCAAAATTATGGCCTGAAAGTGGGCAGAGCTTCCCCGCCATACTGTGTACAGCATCTCTTGATGAGACAGCGCAGGTGCTGCCTAGGTGAGACCTAAAAAGGAGGCTAAAGAGAGGGAACTGGAGCGGTACATAGCCTTATGCCCCTACCAATGGCAACGCAGGAGTTATCTTCAAGTACTCCTGCTCAGTCACTTTTTCCCACATCAAGATTTGGAATTAAACAAAAAAAGGATGATTTTCTCCTAAAAACATCCCTACCGCTCGCTTGAATTTATGCTATGAGGTATTCATCCAAATTGAAGAGAAATTGAAGAGAATTTCTTTATTTGGTCCACAGAGATATCGAGGCTTGTGTTTGAATTGAACAATTTGATTTATATGGTTTACTGAGTGTTATATGAAACTGTTAACAATTGAAATAAACTAATATGGTAGTGTATTAATATGGAGGTTGCCTGCTTGGAAACAGTCCATGGATTAATTTCAGACAGAGCAGATGGTCTGCGAAGGACTCCCAGGTAATTGAAAGTAGCAGAAATACCTACACTTGTGGAGTAGTGAGGCCATGTCATGTGTGGAAGGGCTTTTGTGTTTTTCTATAGATACATGTAATACCGGCTTGTTTGTATACAATGTATACTGACCAAACATTAACATTTGCATTCAGGTGTTGTGTGTGAAAGGTGTGGTCGAAAGGCCTAACAGCCGAAATCAGGACAACATATGTTTTTTATTTCCTGCTGCTAACAAATGTATACTTGGGCTGTCATGCAATATCCAACTGATGCTAACAAGATAAAGAAGGAAAATGTCCATTCTCTGGGGCACACATAATGCAACAGTTGGCAAAACTACAAGGGAGACCTTCTGTATTCTGTACAGTAGGAAAAAGGAAGGAAAGCAGTGTTCAAGATTTCAGTACAATGAAACAGGATTCAAGTGTCGGATATCTACGCCTGGGGACCCCAGGGCAGACTGTGGATACTGGACCACAAAAGTAACAACTAGTGACTTTTTCCACTGGTGTCCGGGAGCCCCCATGTTGTGGAGCCCTTTAATGGAAACCAAGTACCCCTTTTCAGCACTTGACATTCACAGTAGTAAGGCAGAGCAGCCCAGGGCTTAGTCAGGGGCAGTGCTGTGAGCTAGAGACTAAGGACAACATTACGATGTTGGACACCGTTGCGATTCGGGACCGAAACGACCTCCGGTCGGTGGTCTCGACCGCATTATCAGGATGCGACTGGACATTGTGCGATTGTACTCTCCCATTGTTCTATGGGAGCTTGTGTTGTAGCTGTAAACTAGCTGGAGCACAAACTCCCATAGAACAATTGGTGTTTTTGTTAATCCCTGCACCGCGTGGAATGGGCCAGAGGGCCCTAAGGGGCACCCAAAGTCACTTTCCGACATGCTTTTCATATCAGAAAGCCCAGCATGAAAAGCCTGTCAGAAACCGACATCATAATCCATATGGTATAAGTGTCATACATAGGGAATTATGAACGGGCTCCAACTGGCCGACGGGCTCCTTGAGCCCATCGAAAGCTAGTCAGGCTGACCAGCTGATTCGCATTTGACAGCCTTCATTGTAATAAGGCTGTCAAATTTGAAACCAACGATGTAAGTCGGAAAGCCTCAGGCTTTCTGACTTACATTATAATGGGGCCATAAGTATGCAGAAATGCAATCGACACCTCTTAATAAATCCCTGTCGAGTCAGTGCTTCTTCTTATAAACATGAAAAGTACTATATTAGACACACTAATAAATACTATACACAAAGGTACAAATATATACAGGATGACAGGCGGAATGTCTACGAAGGCACCCACTAAAGATTCTTACAGTCAACAGGATGCACACACTAGAGATCCCCACAGATCTGAAAAACCCATAATTATACCCTGTGCCTGCTGTGCTGACCTGCAACTTAACAAAATATAATTGGTGTAGTCATAAAATATTAGGCCTACTTGCATTGTCAGTGAATTATCACAATAATTATAAGCAGGATTATAAGGTGAAAACACAATGTAATTCATACTAAAACATTTTAGGATAGTTCTAGCTATTTGGCTTGTGATTCCCTTATTTTTGACATGGGTGACCCATGCGCATTCATGGTCTCCCACGTGCGGCAGTACATACTAGACAAGGGGCCAGATAGGAGTCCAAGCTAAGGGCAGCCTTCCTGCCCCTCTCTCACCTGGCCCCACCTGGCACAATCCTTGCTGGTTGTGGAGCTTATTTCCCCAGGTTTCCACGCCCTTGATGCACCGGTGTGGAAGTAGGACAGTGAGAGGTGCACACTTTTTGCCTGTTGTCTGGGGGTCCTGCACTCCACACATGTTGCTGACAGAAGGTACAGCTCAAACACATACTAATTCCTCCTCCCCCAGTGGAGTGTTTTTGGTGACGCAAGCCAAGATATGGACTTACATGGCTCACAGTTAGTACACCCTCAGAATGTTCTACCACTCCAGTTAATGATCTATCCACAAGGAGTCCATCTGCCTTGTGTTTTCCAGATTCTGGTACTTCTCAAAGTGCAAATGTTTTTAAGTGGGTTGAAAAGTTCCAGAAAGTGTACTTCTCTGACCAATACAACAAACGAGCAGCAAGAGGCAGAATAAAGGTCAGAAACTAGCGGAAAGGCAATATAGAGGTTAAAAAAAAGCAGCAAGAGGCAGAATAAAGGTCAGAAAAGAGCACACAAAGAGGAAAAATAAAGGTCAGGAGCGAGCAGAAAGAGGGAATATAACAGGCAGCATTAGCAGAAAGAGGCAAAATAGAGTTCTGAAATGAGCAGCAAGAGGTCAAATGGATTTCGGAAACGAGAAGCAAGAGGCAGAATAGAGATCAGAAATGAGCAGCAAGAGGCAGAATAAAGGTTAGGAGTTAGCAGAAACATGCAAAATAACGGGCAGAATGAGTGGATAGATGCAAAATAGAGGGCAGGCATGATCATAGAAGAGGTAGAAAAGGCAGGAGGTAGGGGTAGATGGCATGAGGACCTGCTCCTGTGTGCCACCCTTCTTTTTTACATGCACTGACTGAAAGACCCACTGACAGACATACTCATACAGAGATTCATGCACCTACTGACACATACTCATACACCCACTCAGAGACTCATGCACCTACTGACAGACACACTCATGCACCCACTCACAGATCCATTCAAGCACTCATGCACCCACACATAGACCCACTCAGACTCACACACCCACAGACCCACTCAGGCTCTCGCAGGCACTCACAGACCCACTCATGCACCCACTCACAGATTCACTCAAAGACTCATGCATTCACTGACTGGCCCACTCAGAGACTCACTCACCCGCTCACAGACGCTCACAACCACTCAGACCCACTCAGGCACTCATGCACCCACTCACCCCCTCAGACTCTTCCATTCATTCACAGATCCTCACTGACATTCAGGCACCCACTCAAACCCCAGTCAGAGACCCATACACTGACTCACTGACACACTCAGACACTCAGGCACCCACTGACAGACCCACTCAGACACTCATGCACCCACTGACAGACTCACTCAGACACTCATGCAGCCAGTCACAGACCCAATCAGACATTTATGCACCTACTTACAGATCCACACAGGAACTCATACACCCACTCACACAGTCATGTTTAAACCCATACAGTCACTCACACACCCACAAAACTCATACACCGTCTCTCAAAGGTTAAAGGTTACATGGGGAAATAAAAAACTTTAAAACATTGAAAATTATGAAAAAAACAATGGTTACAGTGATGTTATAGTTAGGAAATAGAATTTTTTTAAAACATAAATTCACTGACAAAGCAAAAGATTACAGGGACATTACAGTTGGTCTCAGATTTCACTTGTATAAAACCATTGAAATTCAGCATAACTTACACACCCGCAATGCACTGCTTCTGACCTCACATATTACATCACTCATGACATGGACATTTGTTATGTATTACCTTTATAGCAGGTATGCAATAAGAAATATGTTCTATCTGTACTCAGCTGAAGAATATTCATGTTTGTAAATGCACCCAGTCCGATAATTATTTTGGGTTGTGCTCTCCAGTAACCACTTCAATATTATGACACAATGCCCAGGATGTAAATGAGGAAAGCTGAGATTGCCAAGTGGGACCGCCTTCAACACCCCTCCCTATTCAGAAACTAGGTCCAGCAGGCCCAGTGAGGCTATAGTCTGCTGGAGGAATGGAAGGCTGGCTCGGAGGAAGGGATCTGCTTTGATGCCCAGGGACTGAACAGTGAGGGGCGGAGTTTGGAAGCAGGGGGAAAGCTCTGTATCCCTTAGACAAGGATTCACCATTATATTTTATTGTATTTTCCATGAAACTTTAGATATTGTTATTGCCTCAAAGTATGCACCAAAGGAAAGGAAAGGAAATATATTGTTTTGCAATAAAAACTGGACGTGGGAAGCCTCGGAGTTTTACTAGGCAAAATATGATCAGCGTCTGACAGGCATCTGATATAAAGTGATATAAAGTGCCCTCAGATCTGATTAGGAGCGAAGAAAACAGTGTCTACTACATTTACAAATACGGCCTGCCTACCTGTGGGGAACATTAGCGAGAGGTGCTTTCCGGTCTTCCTGAAAATATGCATTCTAGCATGTTGCTCCAGGACTTATGGTTCCAGTCTCCTACTGACCCACAGGGCCTGTATCTGTCAGGTGCGGAAGATCGTCAGACAGATGTGCAAGAATTCCATTCGATTATTTTCAACTGGGCATTCCACGTGAACATGGAAGACTGGATGTGAGGACTCCCCAACCATGCACCTGTAAGGTCTGAGGAGTAAGTCCTGATGATTTAGGAACCTTTCTTCAAAGCACCACTGCTATGGCGACTATTTGTGCTTTGTTGAAAACTATACATGAAAGGACCTGAGGCAAAGAGACATAAAACATAAAAGACATAAAAGACACAAACATGGCAGCTTCAACTTTTTGTTTTGAGACAAAGTTCAATTTTACAGCAGCACTGCGCGCTACAAAGTCCTTTCGAAATGCAGCCTTTATTGACGTTTGCATCGTTGAAGTCTTTCAAAATCTTGGAAAATTATTAAGCTCAAAGGTAAAAACTTTCAGCAAGACCAAAGATCCTTCACTCACAGATCTCTGATAGAGAGAAGATGAGTGTTTTAAAGGCACTGTCTTACTTTTCAAACAAAATTTGATTTCATAACTGAACATCTTTTCGAAGAGTTTGCCAAGGGTTGACTTTTGATTTGTTGATACAAATTAATCTCTATATCCGATTTTCTTCATTTTAATTACTTTTTTTAAGTGTTTGTCTGTGTATCTAACTAAGCCTACACCGTATTTATTAACATAATTGTTTGGCTAGTTGTTGCACATAGTCCATATGCATTTCTATCTAAGGAAGGCATTGTTGCTTTAGTAAAGCTTGGAATGCCTACCAAAAATCCTTTTACCTTGGCAATATTACTTTGGCAACACGGGAGCTCTGTCAAAGGTCACATCGGAATCCCTACAATTAGGAATAACACTCAATACAATATACACACTGCATTGAACCGAGCAAACGCTGTACTATCTGGGCCTGATTCACAAAGGGAAACCTACACTTTAATGTAAGTTTACGATTTTTTGCAATTCACAAAGGAATTTTAGGAATAGTATCTTTACAGCGCCAGGACACCCCAGTTGGGGTATAAGTCCGCTTTACAAGTACAAATTTCATTTCATTTCATTCATTTCATTTCATTTCATTCATTCATGAGTGAGGAGTCTCTGCACTTGTGGTGGAGACTCTGCACATAAAAAAATAGGTAGTTGTAAATATACCACTAGTAAACTTTCTTTGTGAATTGCAATGAATTGTAAACATACACTAAGGTGTAAGTTTACCTTGTGAATCAGTTCCACAGTGTTGTTCAACCTAGGTGACATGCTAATACAAGAAAAGTCAAATGACATCAATCAAACAATCAATCAGGGAATTTTAAAGCGCACTACTCACCCGTGAGGGTCTCAAGGCGCGGGGGGAGGCGGCTGCTCCAGGTTAGCCACAAACTAGGTCTTCAGGCTCTTCCCGAAGATGTGCAGGGTGGGGGAGTGTTTGATGTCAACTGGGAGTTTGTTCCAGGCCTTGGCATCAACGTAGGAGAAGGCTCTTCCACCCGTTCTGGCTCTGCAGATGCACCGAGTTTCTGCCAGAGCAAGATTGGTTGAGCGGAGGTTTCTTTTGGGTACATGGAAATAGACTTTTTCGTTGAGGTATTTGGGTCTGATGTTGTGGAGTGATTTTTAGTAGTGGGTGAGTAGCTTGAAGGTTACTCAAGGTTACTCTCTACTCGACTGGGAGCCAGTGGATGTCTCACAGGTGTTGGGTCATGTGCTTCTCTCGAGGGGTGCCGAGGATGAGTCTGGCCACGCTGTTCTGGATGGTCTGGAGTCTGTGTAGCAGGGACTTGTTGATTCCAGTGTAGAGGGCGTTCCCGTAGCCCAGCCTGCTGGTTTTAATTGTGTGGGTGATGGCCTTTCTGGCTTGAAGGTTTAGCGGAAGATGTGGCGGAAGGTGAAGCAGGTGGAGGCGAAGGTGTTGATCTGGCGGGTCATGGTGAGGGAGGAGTCAAGGATGATGCTGAGGTTCTGGGGGTGATCCATAGATTTTGTCTGTGAAGGGGAGGAGACAGATTGGGCGTTAGTTCTTCAGGTCCGTCAGGTCGGCGGAGGGTTTTTTCTGGACAGGCTTGACCTCTGCCTGCTTCCAGTCATCGGGGAAAAGGCCGGATTCGAAGGTGATGTTGATGGTGTGCCGTAGTTTGGGCGCTATGGTGGCGGCGGCTCTGTGGAAGATGTGTGATGAGCAGGTGTCCGTGGGGGCTCCTGAGTGGGTGCTCCTCCTGGTCTTAGTGGTCTCTTCGGTGTTTACAAGGGTCCAGGTGATGATGGTGGGCTGGCTGTACTTGCTGGTCTTCCAGTCTCTATCAATTCGATCTGGCCCCCTTGTCTGGGTCTGCCACCGACACCCAAGGTCACTATAAAGAGTCTCGGAATATGGTTAGACAAGTCTCTCACGTTTGACTATCAGGCAACCAAACTGTCTGCCACTTGCTTTGGTCTCCTTAGAATCCTCAAAAAGATTCTTCCCCTGTTAACTTTTGAAGCAAAGCAAATTGTGATACAGGGTCTGATCCAATCTCGTTTGGACTTCGGGAATGGCCTGTATTTAGGAGCCCCTGATTTTACTTTACGTAAACTGCAAATAATTCAAAATTGTGCTGCCCGTACGTTATTGCAAATCCCCCGTAGGCTATCGGTTAAGTCCGGGCTGAAAAGCCTACACTGGCTCCCTGTTAGAGAGATAATTCGTTTTAAGTCCCTTTGTATTGCCCATCAGGCATTCTGGGCAATTGGCCCGGCAATTAACCTTTCTCTAATCACTCCGTATCACCCTAGTAGACAACTGCGTTCAGCCCATGCCCTTTTGGCTACAGTGCCGAAGATCAGGAGGATAAGAGCAGGAGGTCGCTCTTTTTCCTTCAATGTGGCCAAGCTGTGGAATGCTCTCCCCCAATATCTAAGGTCTAACCCGGAACTGACCTCCTTCCGTAAGCATCTGAAAACGTTCCTGTTCAACAAGTAGAGCACCTTCCCGGCTTATATGTCTCATCTAAATTGCACCTTCAGTCTCAGCGCTTGGACGCCCCAGGGCAGCTATGTGCGCTCTACAAAAATCATTTTCATTTCATTTCATTTCATTCACGACGGTAGTGTATGCATATAACATGAGTAAATGTGGTGTTTGCGAAGAGCAATGAGATCACACTCATGACAGTGCAGCTGCCACCGAAACACGTCTATGATCAGCAAATGGCATGTACACTGCTTCATTGTTTTAATTTGAAAACTTAGCTAATGATGCATCAACGTGGCCCCGCCCATAAAAGCAGCAAAAGTGAGACACCGCAAGCTGCTAAAGTATGAATACCCTGCCTTCTGAGAGGTCTAGAGAAAGAAAAGAAGCTGCACTATTTCCATACATGGTGACAAAGAACCTACTAATCAACCAACACAGAGAATCTTTCACGACTTCAGCGCAGAAACCTTTCAATGAAATTAGATTTTTGGGTAAGAGAAAAAACAGATTTGTTCTATTGTCAGTAAAGGCTACTTTACTTAAAGCTTAAACTATTGCTATATTTATTTCACCTCCTCTGCTCGGTTGTTCCCACATCCTTTTAATAGCTAATCCATAATAGATGCATTCAGTTTTTTCACGAAACAACACATTTCAATGTTTTATGACATCTGCATGTCTAGCATTCCTTAAATGATTTACATTTTTGTTGTGCACAAATATGCAACGCAGCACAGGCAATAAAAATCACGTATTTAAAAAGTGGGATTGAAATGGAAGGGATGCCATTTGTAATTCCAGCACGTATTGTTCTGCCTTTGGAAATAAAGCTGCTTTAGGCACTGGAGACATTGTCAGCCGCTATAATGCCCCTTTTCGTACAGACAACAGCTAAAGAGTAAGTTACTAATGTTGTTTTATATGCTAAATACACATGCGATTCTCGATGGCAGAGGTCAGGCGCGTCCAATGGGCACAGTCAGAGAAGTCATGATTCCCCAGGCCAGGACCATTTTTTCGGTGTCCCTCGCTGGTGATGCAACATACAGTTTTAGATTCTAAAGAAACCTGTTCTATTTATTAATGACAAGGCCTATAAAATTGCTAATTGCAGTAGATGCTGTGAGACCCAGTACACAATTTCGAGGTGCCCGACAGGCGTCCATCTTAAAATTGAAAAATCATTATTAAATTACACTTCAAAGCAATGACAACTCAGGTTTAATTGAAAATTAAAGTTGACAGAATTAAAAAATGCTAGTGTTCTTTGAAACATAAGGACGAAACAAACCCAGAAAAGCATGCCGTCTTTATTACATTACATTTCTTCGTAATGTTAGGCAAGGTTTTCTCTAGTAAGCTGCATGCAACACATATATAGTTCCTTGAAGTTCAGTAAGCCTAAAGCTTAGGTTACTGCAGGGTAAGGCTTTGCAAGTCACAGTGTTCAGCTTCAAGGTCTTGGCCAAAATTCCGACAGAATCTACATCCACAAACAATTATCTCCTAATGCAAACATGTTCATGATGGGCTGAGCTGTCTAATACTGCTGATGGTCTGGACTCCTTAGTTGTTCGAAAGAAAGTTACATTCATAAACAATGGTTCTGTGATGAAAGAATACTCATCTGTTGTAGGCAAAGTGTAGCAGCGCCTTGAAGTCTTGTAGCCACTAGGTTAAGAAAGTCTACAGTCATCCAGGAGCAATTAAGGTTCTGAAATGAAAGGCTATCTTCTTACTCAAGGCCGATGAGGATATGTTTCAGAGCAGGTGACTAGGAGCGGGTGTATTATAAATACATCTCTAACAGGTTGGTAGGTTGCATTAACTTACAATCTTCATCATTTAGCAGTTGAATAGAACAACAACTATTTTTACCCAATCTTCCATCACCAATAATCTCTCGAAATAAGAAATTCACCTTTTTTTATCATGTCTGTTTAGGTTGTAATATCAGTCTCCATTTGGCCCGTTTGACATTGTATGTGCCAAATGCACCACAAAATAACACTAGAGGTGTGCAAAGTTTTTATTACACGAGCGAAGTCTTGCATATATTCTGATTATTGGCTCACCAGTAGATTCGGCTTTACATACATCTACACCCTGGTGTGGTTTTTCCCACAAACTGTGGTATTACCTCGCAAGTACTAGATGGCACTGGAAACGTATGTGCCGTTTTCACGAGAGCTAAATTTAATATTATTTTCTCGTGACTTCGAAATGGATGTTTTTTGTTGATCTTTATTTTTCTTGAAACAACCTAAAAAGGGAGAGAAAATTCACATTTATGAACCTTCCCGAACAAAGATGAATAAATATAGTATTCACAAGAATTTCACGGTAGAAAAACCTTTGCACACCTCTAGAAAACATGAACATTCAAACTGTTACCAGCTGTAGGACAGTATGCCTTTTAACAATTGGAGGAGAAAACCTATTTTATTTTTATATTTTACAGAATTTGATCATTTAAAGAAAAATATTTACAATTCTAAGTTGACATTAGACAGTCAAAACTGATGGCCATTTGAATTCCGAGCCCATTCATCTCTTTACCTGGCACACTTCACTGTCTCTTTGACTTCACTCATCACACAATCACATTCAGAACAACATTATCAAACATTACGAACGAGACGTACACAAAACACGCTAAGTGGAAAATACAAATAAATATTCTCGTCACTGGTTTGCATGAAAAACCATTTGAAGTATCATGTAAAATAATTCAGGGATGGGTAAGAAATGGCTGTGTCCGAGCTTGAAGCTGCCATCATTCAGGGGGGTAGAGAGAAATCAGCAGTGCCATGTAGTGGTTGCGGTTCAGAGTATTTCAGCGTCGGGTTTTGTTCTCAAGATCCTCTCTGACAAAATACAAAATGTACTCCTGAAAGATGCCTTGTTCTCAAGGCTTGGCTTGTTCGTTTTTACTTGGTCCTGCGCGGTTCTGTCTTTTGATCACGGTATGCCTTAAATGTAGAGGGGCGTCTCTTGGCCTGTTAGCAATCGAAACATGGCCGCAGGCATCGTCTTCATGTGAATCTGTGGACAAATTAGCAAAGCATATCAGTGAATAAAAGCTCGCCCTGGTAATAATGTTATAAGTAATATCTAATGTTGCATCCAGCGTGTAATTTTCTTTCAAATTAAACGTTAAAACAACATTTCTCATTAACCTTTCAATTTCTAAATACAAAAAGCAAATATTTTGATTCACTTCATGCACTAAGAATTCTGCAACATCTCTACCTCTCAACTACTGAGGAAAATCAAAATGTAGGTGATGCATTATGACAGCAGGGTCAATTCAGGGCCTTCCTTACCACCACAACTGGTCACATTTTGGATAAAAGATTCAATTACTTGCCGGAAATCCGTCTCTCATGTTGATTCATTACATCATGAGCCAGCTGTTTCCTAAACACACCCCATTCATCAAAAATTTGCCCCTCATAAAAGCTCACTCCACATCCTGTTTAGTTGTCTCAAGCCATGTACTATACAGTTGGCCTGGCAGAAACTGGGCGGGTGGGAAGGCGGGATTGATTAATCAAAGTGAGAGGCGGAATCGGTGTCATGTAAATACCTAAACCCTCCCAAATGTGTGAGTTCACCCCTTCCTTTTAGGCCATACCATGAATCATCCCCCCACTTCAAATCATTCAAGGGACCCAGTTTATAGTGCATAAAGGATGCAGTTTATTACACAACATAAATCATATATTTCTCAATTTACTGGTTGGTCATTCTCCACCGATGTTTGTTTGTTACATATTCAACTTCTCAATTAAACATTGTCCCAAAGGTTTAGCTCTATTTCTGTCTGACAGTACTGTCCCTGCGCAATGGCCCCTTTTTTAGTTGTCTCGGGCTCTGTGGGTTCTAAGCTGACATTGCTACTGACCTTGTGGGCGGCTGTCAGATTCGGCCTGGGATGCAAGAGCCGTTCTGCTTTCCTGGACTCTTGCTGGCCACTCGCCTGTTCCCTCATGTCCCTGCCATGGGGCATCCCAAGCACAATGATTGAGCAGCACATTTATTCTTGCTGTCATTGTGTGCTTTCATCTCCTCCTCGGTTTCCCTGCTGTGAGGCATCCCAAGGACACTGTTTGAGCAGCTCTTCTAACTAGGTTACTCTTTCTTCTGGGTCTCTTTCTGTGCTGCCTACGCCATGCTGCCATCCGTTTCCTGATCGGTTTCCCGATCTGTGGCAGCTAACCCTTCTGCCCTTTATAGAGAAACCCAGCTGTTCTAGCACCCCAACTATGTTGAGCAATAACTTGTTCATTCCTACCTCGGTTAGGTGTACCCAATCCTTTGAGTGATAACCTGGTGTCTTGAGGTTGATCAGCCCGTGACACAAGAACCACTAGCTGTTAGCCCTACATATCTTTGCCATGATTATATTTAGTTTACACCTGGACATGTCCACCAACCCTTGGTCAACTGCTCCCCCTCCATACCCAGCAGGCTATTAGTGTGGACCATATGATGTCTGCTGGCGAATCAAACTCGCCAGGGCCACTAACCCCGCTGTCATTGCCCCTAGCAGCACTCTTCTCCCAATGTTTGCCAGGTCGTTTCCCCCTAGGTGAATGTCCACGGCATGCCGTCATTCTCTATATCGCAGTGACTCTTGCACGGCGGGAAGCAGTTGATCCCACCTCATGCCTGATTGACCCAACCAGGTTACTGACATGTTTTAAAGCCCTATCCCATTGAAGTCTCTTTGCCCCACTATCCACCATTGCGCCCGTGTGATGTAGGAATGCCCCAGGATGCATACCTTGCTCTGTCCCCCCACTGGACCTGCTGGAAGAGAAACATAGTTCTGATCCTGGCTGGCCGGATGTACCCTTTGAATGCCCCCAAGGCCCAGTGACCCAATTTCTTAATCTGCTTGGCATATAACCCCAGGTGGGCTGCGGTGGCTGCTGCCCCTGTGCAGAAAGAGTGTGGCCCGAACTCCCCAGGAGGGAGGGCCATCTTTCCTAAGGCTTTCCTCATTACTGCAGTGAATTGGAAAGGTCTGAGGCATGACCCATCTTTGAGTGAGAACAGTAGCCTGGCGGCGTGGACGTCCTGTCTTATATATTCAGCATGAGGCACACTAGGCAGCATGCTCTGTCCTCTTTGTAGTCTATCCTTGTGTGTTGCCCTTTGCCTTCTTGGCCCATCTTAGGCACACTATAGTCTACTCGTTCCGCATGTGTATGTCCTCCGTGTGCACACATGCCAACCGGAGGTCCCTATGGCTGATGTTGCTAGCTTGCTATTACTGTAACCCCCAAAGAAAGCTAGGGCGAAAACTGCTCTGATCATCACCCCGTGGTATCCTGTGCATATCCCTGGTAGTTAGCCCAGAACTGCCTTCAAGGCCATAAAACCAATGGGCCTCCTCTTATCCAAGCCCCTGGGCGGCAGTCTACCCCAGCCATTCATCACTGTCTAACAGTAATTTTACCCTGATGGTGCAATTCCAGTTGCCAATTTGGCAAAGTGTGCCATAGCGCTGAGGAGTGCTTGTGCCAATGACTTTGTCCTCCCATTCCTGAATGCCCATTCTATGAATAATGCTACCTCTGTCGGGGTGACCCTGCTCAGGCTTGCTGTGTTGGTCATGCTGCTCAATACCTCCCAGCACTTATGGTATCTCTTGGAAGTCTTGAGGGCTAGGGTGTTGTCCACCAGCATCGCTAATCCCTGTCCACCAAGTTCCAGAAGTATCCCAGTGCCGGTGTCATGGTCTGCTCTGCGTTCGGTGCAAGCTCATGAAATTTGTCCCACTGAAAATGAGAGATCAAATCAGCAATGGAGTTTGTTACCCCTGCACTATATCTGGCCCTAATCTCTATGTTAGCCCTCAACTGGCATCCTACCAACTGCTGTAGTAGTCGCAACACCGCTGGACATTTTGTCATTCCCAGGTATGGCTCTAAGAGTGTGATGTTTCCTGTGATCCCCATGCTTTGCCAACTTTCTGGCCACTGGGCAGATGACCATGCGTTGCCTAGGATAGCTCCGAAGCTGTGGCTACCGGCAGCATCCGTGAAGAGCTCCAACTACTCAGATGATACCCAGGGCTCCATCCATATGAGTGTGCCATTTAACCTCACTAGGAATGTGACCCACATCTCCAAGTCCTCTCTCACCCCTTGGTTGAGACGTACCCTGTGATGTATTTTTCTCATGCCTTTGGTCACCCAGACCAATCACCTGGACAATGGGCACCCAGCAAGGATTACCCTGTTGGCAAAGTTCAGTTTCCCTAACAGTTTCCCCCAATGTCACCTTTTTTCTTTGCAGCAATTGGCTTATGATCCGCCGCACCTCCACTACTTTGTTGCTGGGCAGCCTGCATATCCCTTCCACTGAGTCTAGTTCAATTACCAGGAATGATATCCTGGTGACTAGGCCCTCCCTTTTTTCTAGGGATACTGGAACTCCCAGCTCTGCTGCCAAAACCTCAAACTGAGTGAGTAGGGCGACAAATTGCTCTGAATCTGGTTTGCCAATGAAAAGAGAGTCATCCAAGCAGTGTGTGCGCCCCCCAGGTGGGTGATGTGCCCCCAGTTCCCATTCCAAGAAGATGCTGAAGGCCTCAAATTAGGCGTATGATATTGCAGAAAACATAGGTAGGCACTTGTCATAATAATAAGCCCCATCTAGTTGGAAACCCAGCCAGTGGTAACTTTGTAGCTGTACTTGTAGGAGGCGGAGAGTAAATATGTCTGTTTTGGCCAGCATCTCCCCTTTTCCCACCCGCTTAATCATATCCACTGCTTCATCTAGGGATGCATATGACACTGAGCTGCTGTCTTGTCCCAACCAGTCATTTACTGAATTTCCTTGAGGATATGGCAATTGGTGTATGAGACAGTATTTCCCTACCTCCTTTTTGGCACCACCCCCAACGGGGACACTATGAGATTCTCCAATGTAGGGGAGCTGAAAGGGCCTGCCACTCTCCCCTGCTACGCCTTTCTTACCTTCTGCCTGGCCACTTTCGGGTTGTCTCTTATGGATTTTAGACTGCTGATCAGCCATAGGGTTACAGGGCCCTTATAAGGATACAAAAGCCTTCTGTGAAACCACCCGCCAGTAGCCGTCGCTCTTTGTTGTTGGGGTATCTGTTTAGTGACTGATTTAGTCTCCTTATTCTAATAGGGGTTGGGATTGTCCCTTCAGCCTCCTGCCCCCCTCGAGGGCGCCTGTGCGTCCTCCGCTACTTCTTGCTGCTGTGCTCCCTGTTTTCCCCCACTCCTTTTGCCTGCTTGCAGTGGACTGCTCGGTGGATGCCCCCACAGTTGCTACAACTGTGTTTAAATCTGCAAGCGTGCCCCCATTTACAATCATCTTCGTTGTACTTCCAGCACATTGTGGTACATCCTCTCCCAGATGAAAATTATGTTAGCAGGATCCTACCCTTTCCCTTGCAGCCACCATGTGATTTGTGAAGCCCTCCATGTCCTGGTGATCCCATTCTATGGGTGGCCATGTTTGCATCATCTCCCTGAAACCCTCATCGTAGTGGAGCCATGCTTCCCCCTGGTATTTCTGCTGTGCCTCTTGCACTTTTTGCTCGGGCAGGAACAGCACCGCTGTGGTATCAGGCTGGCTAGACCAGCTACACGAGTTGTGATACAAGGATCCCCTGGGGATGGGCGAATGTATTCGCTTGCCGGCGTTTCCGTGTCCCCCCCGTGCCCCTTCTCCTGCTACAGCCTTGGACTGTATAGCCTCCTTCGTCACTGCCACGCTGCCTGGATTTACTTGGTCATTTCCTCTGCTTCTTCCTTGACTGTGGTGCCCTTGCACCCTGTGTTCCCTATGTTCTTGCTTGCTGCTTGTTTGTCACTGCTTGCCCCTGAATCCCCAGGCCTTGCCTGACCTTTCTGTCCCTGGCTCCTTAACTTCACTTGGACCCATCATGGCTAAGGGGCATCCTACGCTCAATTGTGTGCCTGTCCCTGCCCATGGCCGCCATGGCTTAAATGCTGATGGCTGAGGGGCCTATGGCTGAATGAGTATGTGGCCTCATGCCTCCCTTTGGAAGTCCCTTTGCTCTTGCCTGCCCCTCTGGACTCTGTGTGGTGGAGTTGGTAGTTGGTGACACCCATCTGGGTCCCATAGTTGGCAATGTTCCCTGATGCCATCTAGCACCCCTGTGATAGCACTCCGGCATGTAACCCTGCCCCCTCGCCCTGCACCAGTTGCTCACCCATTCCATTGGCTGCACTGTCACCGTCGCACCCTCAGACCACTCAAGAGCCGCCGTGTCAGCTACAGGCCCCCATTGGGGCCCTCGCTGCAATAACCCTCTAGATCGCTGCTTTTATCTTCCACCGGCAGGGAAAATGGAGTTTTACCCTTGCGGCGCCCAGCTGCTCTCCTTTGGCCGGTCCTCCTTTGTTCCTTCCGAGTGCTGCTGGAGACTGTTGCCTTCTTCCCTTTGCTCATTAAAGTCCCTCTCAGCAGGTGGCGCCACCACTTCGGCTACATGCCCCTCCCACTTGGGTCTGCTCCGACACTTGCTGCTCTCTGTGGTGTTTGCCTGTTTTATTTTTGCTGGTCTGTTACCCAGTCCTGCTGCCATTTGTTAGCCTTCAAGGCATTTCTCTTTCTTGCTACCTAAGCCCTTGCCTTCTCCAGAAGGGCTTCTAGATCTTCTTCAAGCTCTGGGCCACACTCTCAAAGAGGCGTTCAGTGCCTCATTCTCATTGGCCCTGCTTCCTCGACACCACCCTCCACCTCCCGGAGCATGCAGGCCTCTTTCTCCGCTTGTCCCTTTCCGTATTTCGTCCCAGCATGCCCTCCGGGTCGCTCCACGATATTACCGTACAGTTGCCTCCAGGAGCAGGCTAGAACGTTTCCCAGCAGGAGCCCACAAGGCTGCAAGCAAGAGCCATCCCACCGAGCTACCGCGCAGCTCAGATGTGAGGCCGCTGCAGTGCTCTTGCAAGGCTCCTGGAAATCAGCTGGTGAGCGCGCCTCTGTGCCCAGCCGTACTGGTTCCTCCGAATGACTCTCATCCAATATGTGCGCCGAGCTGAATCCAAGACATGTTGGATGGTTACTACCGGGAAGGAAGACATCCTCCTTGCTCGTCCACACCTGCGATGTTGCTCCTTGAGGCGATGTCCGTCCCACGACGGTCCTCTGCAGCAAAGTCCAATGTAATGAGGTGGTGGTCAGTTGTGGTCAAGAGGGGCCCCTACTCTCTTTTGACCTTCTTGGCCTCCACACCCTCCTGTCTCTATTAGCTGGTTCGCTGATTCAAAAAATGAGCCCAATCATTGCTCTTCTTTTTTCACTGGCTTGGGCTGCAGTGCTTCATGTGTTCCTGTGACCTGTAGAGGTTCCCTGCGGGGCCTTATATGGTCCGGCTATGCCTTTCTAGCTCGCTTCACAAAGTGATTGAAGTATTACCATCTCAAAAGTCTTGCTTTGCTTAATTACATTATGAGATATGCCCAAGCCTCAAAGACCAGAACTCCTGTAAGTCACTGCTCTAACATCTTTTACTTTGAAATCAGGTCTCTTCCTGTTCACTTCATAGACGAAGGAACTCTAGAACCAAACATGTCCTGTACCTCAATTTCCTGCATTGAGGTAGAATGTTTATTACACTCAGGAGTTATGGGGGCACAATAGACAACATGTCTGGTGGGATCCTTGGTGACTGAGCGACACAAGGGTCTACCTGGTAATAACATCTCACGAGCATAGTAAAAGCCCTTTTTAAAAATGGTTGTAAACTGGGAACTTTCCAGCAAACAAAATCTTCATTTTCATAATGATAAAAAGATTGTATGGATGGCATGAGTAAGGTTTGAAGCAACCAGAGAACCTAATAAAAAAAGCATAGGGACTGATGAACGCTGGATAACCCAGATAGGCAACAATGGCAACCAGCTGAAACATGTTGACCCGTGGAGGCAGGAGACATTGGCACTTCATGTATGTCCTATTTTATTTTTAACCTGCTCTAGGGGGCCCAAAGAATACCAAATAATTTTGTATGCAAAAGGGAACACCAAGAGACTGTTAATATTTTTCTGGTCCTGCCATTGTGATCCTAGATTTCATCAAAGTAGTCCACCCCCAAAATGGTGTTGAGCCCACCCGGTATTATTCACTATAGCAGGCAAGGACTCAATGATGAAGTATGCCGTTTAAAAATATATTGAAGAGGATCCATTAAAAACAAGAGTATTCACCAAGCAGTGTGATAAGGACAATATAAGAGGCAACCTGTTTTTTGGTGTATTGTTGTTGATCCCGCTGGGGAACTGAGGTATCACTGCAAAAAGCTCTCCTCTTCCCTTTTTTAAAATAAATTTTGATAAATATATTCTGCCTACAGCAACTTACAGAACTAGTGAAACTATGTCTGCTGGAACTATCTTGCCTGTGAGGAGGAATAGCTCTCATTCCTCATTCTAAATCAAGATTTCTTCTGGCATTGGAAAAAACGACATCACAATGGCAAGCACCATGGGCATATGTGTTCTAGCGTCAATGAGAGTCAACAACGTATTGTATGCATGGAGAGCAATGACACTAGTCTAATTTCCACCCTCACCTCAGACTTTACATGTTGGTTTAGCCCAAGCAGATTAGATCTTCATATTACCGATGTCCTTGAAGGGTTCCCTAGAACTGTGGCAAGCCCTTCAATAGCACTACATTTGTCCTGATCCTAGTACCAGGAAAGGTCTATAAAAAAATCCATGAATCAGCAGCATAACACCCAGAACCAATGTTGTGCATCCTGTTTCACAGCAACATCCAGCCAAAGAAAATGAGTGCCCATCTAGCATTTATTGATTCGATTGCTTTCTCCATAATATTCCTACAACCTTTTTCTCTTTCCTAGATTTATTCTTTACAATCTCTCTGATGTAATAATACCAAAAGTTAAGACAAAGACTGTCCTACCCAGGAGAACCATATTTGGGTTTGAAGCTTTCAGTCTTTTGGTACTACAGGCTAGCGAGAGGGTGATTTATTAGAAACAAATGTACGCAACTCTTTTGAGGTTTGTACATCTAACAAGTAAGTGTGCTTTTCAAAGACAGGGACAGCCTACTCTCTGCAACTGCCTCGCTTACATGAGGCCTAGGCGCAGATTGTAGAAACAGCATGTTAGAGAGATCCTAATGATGTGTAACTGGAATATTGTCATCATACTAGTCAACTACAGTTCTTCATTGGTAACATACTAGTGATGCAATGAGTAAACACTTTTTGCCGCCATCTTAGATTGGGCTATTTTCTTAAACTTGCACGTGACTGGACATGTCACTAAAGTCCTATGAGCCATTTTTAAGTAGGAATTTCTGACAGATACCTGGAACTAGGAACGTTTGCATACAGAAATGTGACATCATCAAGAAAAATATTCAGGAATTTTTGTTTAGGAATATATAAGGAATATACTAGCACTCTAGCACTTTTCAGCGATTAAGGTTGTCATGTTTTCTTAAGAGAACTCAGACTATAGATCACCTATTGAATTGCATTTCACAGCAAAACGGAAGGTGTTACTGATCCTCCATCATTTCGGATCAGTTCCAGGAACAACTTTAATTGGCCCAGGTTGAAAGAGGTACTTTAGGCATATTTAGATGCCATCGAGAAGGACACATTTAACAACGAAAAGAAAAAAGCACTCCTCATACATAATTTAGGCTCTGAATTACCACAACAAAAAGCAAGAATTCAGCATTGTCAAAAGAATGATACTGGGGGATTCATAAATACAGACTCTCAATAAATATGCTACTTTAATCGTGACACTATATAAATGTTTCCACCACGCAGAAATGTAGTTTTGGAAAGATATACATTTCTACAAAGAGCCCAACAACCTGGAGAATTCATTGATGATTTTGTTTTTGCATTGAGAACTTTAGCTATCACATGCATATATCCTGAATTATAGGATGAAATAATCTGTGATCAGCTAATAGAGTCGTCTAATAAGAAAAAACAAGAAACATTACTATTCACATGAGATCCAGACTTTAAAGCAGCTTTGAGTATTGCCAAGGCCATCCAGAATTCTGATGTTTATTTAGGGAAATCTTTGCACAAGGAGCGGTTTTCTCTTGCAAAAGGATAGATACTTGAGATGGGAACAAAGACACCAGGAAGAGTCAGGCAAGTAAAATGCAGCATCCCTCTGACATTCCAGCTTCCACAAACACAGATTGAGGTCAACAACAATTGTAGTTATTTAGATTTGAAGTCATAGTCATGTAAGGTCCTCCGAAAATTTTCTAGCAATGTTTCAAACCAGCTTTTAGTGTATTTGGGAAGTTCACTTTGAAAGATATTGCTGAAATATGCACAAATCGGTGATATCAAGTGTGGATGACTTAGATGGGAATGGTGAGGAAGGGAGCGCGGCGCCGCAGTGCTCATGACGAGACCAGCTCGTCATGAGTCACAGTGGAGCTGTGCTCATGAAGAAGCTGGTCTTGTTACGACCCCGCCCACTGATTAATTTGCCCGCACAGGCGGGGAATCAAACGCGAGTGGGCAGAGCGGAGCCGTTATGACGAGACCAGCTCGTCATGAGCACAGCTCCACTGTGACTCATGACGAGTTGGTCTTGTCATGAGCACCGAAGAGGTTAAAATGAAATCAGCCCATAGTGTAGTGTATGTGGCATGTGAAGGTTTAACCTTATGAGGGTGGGATGATCAGGAATAATTGGGCATCGTTTAAGACCTTAATCACATTGATAGAGTTCAGTTTTCTTTGAAAACTTGGGAAAGTTGGAAGGCTTTTTAATGGGAATGCAGTACCAGTAGTTCACAAAGTAAGAAGGGCGTTGGACAAATTGTGTGACCTTGATATAAAAGTACCTATTGAAAGCTTGGAGTGGTCGTCTTTGTCTATATCAGTTGTAGAATGATTAGACATGAAAAGTATGACTGTAGATGAGCTGCTTCCCTGACTGTGGCTTGGGTGTATCTTCAATAAAGTTTCATCTTGGATCAGCTTGATGTCTCTGATCATCTGTTCTGCAGGACTTGAAATGAGGAAGGGAAAGAACTATGTGATGGAGACACCCTAACACATCTGTTCATATAACGGAGGGAGGATCTAACAGCACCATGGGAGAGTTGTGTATCTGTGAGATTTGAACAAGGCAGTCCGAACTATGCAGTGTGATAGTAACAGGTTTTGAATGAAGTGATGAAGGTACTGTGTAGTGTAATTAATGTTGGATTCCCACTGTGTGAATACCCGCCAGCTGTATTACTGATATTGTATGATACTCAGATACCTGAGCTGCATTTTGAGATGTGATGAGCATGTGAAATAAAAAGAGTTAAAAAGCTAAAAATAATTAATGTCGGATCCCTGGCCTCGAGCCATGCTAGATGGAAGGTGAAGAACTTCTCACCTTTCCAGAGTGCAGATAATTGAATCCATATGTTACAAAAGCTTTTTGCTGTCAGAGTGAGAATGTGACTGGTTTCTAAACTGCACGAGTAACTGAGGCCTTGCACAGCAGTCAATGTGAGCATTATCAGTGGGACAGTAGTCCGTGTGAGCACGTTAGAGAAAAATGCTCCATACCTGAATTTCCACAAGCACGCTTGCTGTGAGAGAGCATGGGCACTATGGAGTCTGCTGGCAGCTGAATCTGCCTGAACTTCCTTGTGGTGGCTCCCGCGAAAGAACAACGTAAGAACTGGAGGGGTTCCTAGCAGGATGTTGCTCTGGGGAGGGCACCATTGTTCAAATTTATGGAAGTGTATGTGGTGCAAACTCGGGATTGGAAAGGAAATTGGCATTACTCCTACATTGTTTGAGTGCACAGAGCCATAAAGCACTAGAACCAGTCGTGGACGGCATGACTCGCGGGTGGGGAGGTGGGGGTTGCAAGGGTGGGGTTTAATTGAAACGAAATTTTTTAAAAGATAACTTACCTTCGCCGGCCCAGTGCCGCATCGTCTCTGCTGCTCTCCTGCCTCTGGCAGAAACAGGAAGCAGACAGCCTCCCTCCCCTCTCCTAAGCCAATTACAAAACTGCAATGGCAGCATGGTGATTGATCAGGAGTCCAACCAGCCAGGCACGTATGAGGAGGACATTTTCTTCATGAATGCTATATGAAGAAAAGGCAGAGTGCGCATGACTGGTTTGGTCCGCTCCAGAGGGCCGACCAAACAGTCCGCGCCCTCAGCAGTGGGCATGCCACTCCTTCATTACCCTAGAGCAGACCCACCTATCCCCAACCAAACCCTTCTACTTTCTTGCAGTGCAAGAAGCAGAAACATAAAATGGTAGTTTTAACATTAAATGTTTCTGCTTCTCGCAACGCGAGAAAGCAGTGGGGCGACGCTCCTCCGCCCTAGTGGAGGAGCTACTCTTGACTAGAACATCGCCCTGAGTTAGGTAGGGAAGAAGCTGGAGGGTTGAATGCATATGAAATTTGTATAAAGAGATTTAACACTTATATTGAGAAGTTTAGCACCATTTTATAATGGTATCATATAGGTAAGAGACCATAAAGAGAGGGTGAAATTATAAAGGAGTTCATTTTGGCACTCAGGAAGATAACGGACATCTAAAAATATGTAGGACTGTGGGATGAGCGCATTAGAGACCAGCTTCTCCTCATGTGTGGTTTTGAAAGAGTAAGAGAGGTTTTATGGTTATAGGGTCCACGTTCTTGTCATAGCAGAGCAGGCTAAACACATGTTGTCTTGTATGAAGAAAATCGAGAAGGACACGAATAAAGAATCAGATAGGAAGGAATACCATAAAAGAGATGAGAATCGATGTTACAACAGGGACAAAGAGTTATTTCAAAGGTAAATGTTTCAGGTGTGTCACATTGTTGATGTTAACAGTTGTACAGGTTTACAGGTGACATGCAATACATTTGCGAAGAAAGAACACTTCATGTTTTGTTGCAAGAGTGGCAAAACTGGAAAAAAATATCAAGGTGGTTGCTGAAATCTGTGATGAGGTCGTATTTCAGATGTGGGAAACAAGCCTCTGGTAATTTAAAGGACATGATAAAGCTTAAAGGCACTAAGGGTGAAGGGATTGACTCATGTTCATGCTTCACCATCCGATCGAAACAAACATTCATGAGAATGTATGGTGAGAGAGTGTGTCCGAATAAAATGGGCAATCGAGGGTAAGAGGAATGAAGGCCACCAAGACAATACAAGTGTTGAGCCCTCCAGCCATCTAACCATAGTAGGCCAAAGGCGTGCGCCTAGTAAGCATTGGCTTCCATAGAACATCTATAGTGAAGAAGCAGCGGCTACAAACATATGGTTGTGAGAACTCACCTGCCTGAGTTGGTCTCAAAGGAACACATCTTGGCAAATACAATTTCATTGCTAACTCTAATTTGTGGTATATATATATATATATACATATGCATCAATGTGGGGTTTTCCAGGCTCTGTGCACACCACAACTCTGGATCAGCCCTCACATAAAATATTATGTGGGTGACTGATCTGTATGAGGGTATTCTAAGCTGTGCACACAATGCAGTTGGCACCAGTGTAAAATCGGTATGTCACATCAAGATACTTTTTTGTTTTCAATCTGTGAAGAAGCAGAGGATAAAAAAAGTGTATCAGGCTATTTACTTTTTTTTCTAAACCAGTCTAGTCCTTATTGCTCAATTACTATTGTCACCTCATTTTTAGAAGACAGGTTATCTTTCTCTCACTTCATAAACATACAATATTCCAACACCCAGCATGGGACAGAACTCTGCAGCTGCCCCATAACACTTTTGTAAGTGTGCCTTTATTATGCTCTTATATGCACTCATAAAATCTCACCCTGGAAATCTAGAAATGTAATACTCAAAATTAGGGGTGGGCGAAGAATTCCGCTTCGCCGGCTGAGTTCACAGAGTTTTCCATGCGGAGGGTGGAGTCTCCAAAAACTCTGCAAAGTGACACAGAGCAGAGTTCTATCTCTTGAGCGCCTCACCAACATTAAGGTAGCAAGCGTTTGCAAGAATATAATTGCACGCTAGACCTCCTCCCAGCGAGATTTCTCAATACGGGTGGTCGCAGCCGGTTGCGACCTCTCTCTTTAAAAAATCTGCCATTTGCGTTGAGGATGCTGCCGCTCGAGTAGAATGTCTACTACATTGACAGAATAAAGCTGCGCCATGTTGTGCTGTGCGTAATGCTGCACGCGCTGATTTTACAGTGCAGGAAAAACTCCTGGCGTTAAAAATCAGTACGAGAAGCGCTGCTTGCCAAACACCGCCACTTGCAGAACTCCGCGGAATGAGGCCGGTTTTTGCATCACTTTGCGGAGCAGAGCTCCGTGAACTCTGTCCAGGCCTACTCAGATTCATGCTCTTGTGCAGCCCTTTCATAATGGAACTCACTACCAATTGAAATAGGAACAGCCGAATCTATACAAATCATTTAGAAAAAAATGAAAAGGTTTCACCTTTTAGTATGTCAAATTTACTCACAATATATTTAATTGTTATATCTTGTTCTATGAAATGTGGGAGCCTATAAACTTCCCCTTGTGTGTATACTGCACGGATTGCCTCGGGTAGAGCCCACTATATAAAAATGAATAACTAAAATAAATAAATTTGGCTATATTACATGAAATAAATCAGTGATTTGTTTGTCTTTGATGCATTTAACTTGGATTCCAAAAGTTTTAAAATATGAGGCATGGTAGATAGATAAGGTGGTGCATTAATGTATCGCCACCATTCTTTTTAGATTTTGTGGCGATCCCCATGTATTTTTACACTTGCTTCTCTTCCACCCTTTTTCTTTTTTCTGGTGAATGCTGTTGCGTGCTTGTCCTCGCCCCTCACCTGGCTCTGATTTTATTCATTTTTTAGTTAAATTCTCCCTATTTTGCTGTTGTTTGAGAGGTGAGAGGTAAAATGTTCATTTGGGTATTCACTGACAAACTATGGCAGCTTTAGCACCATACATAAAGTATGGAAATTAAAGTATATGGGCTTTCCTTGCTAGTTTTATTTGAATATAGTTGTTATAGCTTAACATAATCCTTATTAATAAGTGCCAAAATGCTGTGCATTGTAGCTAGATGATATATACTTTATTTCTATATCTACCGCAGTCTTCTTTCCTTGTGCTACTTAAGGCAGACACACATTACGTTCAAATTTGTACACTCGGTAAGGCAAGGGCCAAATTAAAAACAGTGCAAATATTTTTCACCTACCTTCCAAGGGGTACGTTTTAGTATTACGATATAGTCTGGGCTAACAGCAATGCAATATAGAGTACAATTGTGTGGGCGTGCGCGAAGATAAGAAGTCCAATAATCACAAGTAAGTTTAATGACGTTTCTTTATTTCATATTCAATGTCCAAAAACACACTTTACTTTCCAACCAACGTGTTTCGTTCTCCATCAGAGAACTTCATCAGGGCTGAAAGTACATAAAACCCATTTAGTTTACATTTATTACCACAAAGAGAGAGAACATACAAACAAACAATAACGTAAAAAAGCCACAATTTTCATAATCATAACAGTGATGTCAATAAAAAATCCCCCAAAAAAAGAAAATGGGAAACTACTGTAACAGTGCCATAACAAAGACGATTCACAAAAGATTGTGCAAATAAGGAAGACAACACTATTTATACAATGACATGAAGAACCCAAAACGTATTTCTTTTAAAATATTTGCATACAGTCGATGCATCAGAGAGCATTGATACATCCTCCACACACTCATGATTAAAAAAGGCATCATATAAGTATTATAACCAATGCCTAGGCGCCAAGTTGCCAGGTCATTTACAAGAATTTACTGTCAGTACAGAAAAAAAAAAGGACGGAAAAGTCTAATCAGGACAGTATAGTACCCTTCGAATAAGCCCCTAGTATGCTAATATTTTGCATGAACATTTTCTATTTATAGACAAACTCAAAATAGCTGCTGTTAGGAAAACAACATCATGGACTTGTGTCATAGTTTTTGCTTGACTTTAAAGAAATAAAACATGGAATACCGGAACTGTTAGGACCCGGAGTCTTTAGGGCATGTTCTGAGTGTGTTGTTAGGTGAATTTTGCTCCAACAGGGACTACAAGTCCCAGAATGCCGTGAGGCACGCTGCGGATGACCATGATCCTCCTGCACCAATCAGATACCGATGGGGAGGTTCTTATGTCTTCCTTCCCCTATCGAGGGTGCTTGGTTTTCATTTTGAATCCTGCCTGTATCCCGACCCTTGGATCACCGTTGCTTTTTGTTGCTCATTGAACTGGTTCGTGATTACTTGTCCCCGCATCCGCTGCAGAAGCCTCGCGCGGCCGCGCTGGCTTTTTGCAGCATCTCCTTTTACTTCCTTATCCCTGCTCTGTGTCAACTCCCCCACGCCGCAGAGCTCATCGGAGTCGTTCACCTCCCTTCCCGTTCTGCTGTTTGCGGATCTCCGTTGTTGACATTCCTGTCCAAATCACCCGACCCGTAAGCCCCTGCTGAGGCCCTACGACGTCTTACCTGAGGCTGGAGTTCCCGTTGTGATTTCTCGACGGGTCAGTGGCCCAACAGAAAAAATACTTATTTCTTTCTCCGGAGTGAAGGACGCCGAGGGTTAGCGTCTGTCAGCTGTTTCTCGGGGAGACTCGCCCGTGAGCGGCTCCATTGGAGTTCACGTTGTTTTGTTTTGTACTTTACGAACTCAGTGAGAATTATCACGAACTTTAAAGAAACTTACTTTTGGACTCTGCATATTGGACAGAGAAAGAGAGACTGTGTTTGGACTCCTTTGTTCTTCCGAGGATACCTTCCCTGGAAAAGAGAGACCTACATATCCACCCTGCCTTTTTTTTGGTTCGTATGTTATTGTTTTTTTGTGGATACCTTTTGGGTGCGATATTCAAGTTGGGCAGGTAAGAGCCTTGCAGCACACTCATTACAGGAAAACGTAGGTGACCCTGTTCTTCTATAGTAGTGTTCTAAAATACCCTGTTGTGTGTCTGTTCTCTTCTCTCCCCTGCAGGCTGCTGCTTCCTATTGGGCGTTCCTTGTCTAAAGTACCCTGTCTTCCTACAAAGAGACTTAAGGGTTTTAGGTCTCTCTCTTTTCTGGCGTCACGGCCCGCTCTGTGTGTATTTACGAGCAGCAGAGGGTGTTGTGTCGTAGGAACAGAGGGAGGCACTGTCTACTCTTCTGAGGAGCTGGTTTCTGCTTCGAGCCTGTTGCTCGCCCGACAGGAACACAGTAAATGCATATATACGCCATTGATCGTATTTACTTCGTTTGTTCAGTCTAATAGGTAGAAGGTCCTAGCCACAAAGGTTCTAAAGAGAATGTGCTAAATAAATGAGTAGAGAAGACTGCCAGTAGTATCTCTATTTCCTCGACTAGCAGTGTGGCATCAAGCATTACAGCTAATGACCACCCTTTAGAGGAAGGCACTTCCTTTCAAAAGGAACTAGCCAAATTAAGAATCAGTGGGAGACAAAAGAAAAAGGAGGCAAGAAAACACAAGAAGAGGTGGTCGGAGACAAAAAAGGAAACACGGTTGTTCAAACTAAGGGAGATCCCAGAGTGTCAACACGTTCCAAGAAGGGTCAGAAATAGGAATAGACAGGCCTAGTTGTACAGCTGTACTACCAAATATTGACCTAAGAATTGTGAACCTCTCGTGCAGACCTTTAGATGCCGAAGAGGAGAGACTTTTATGTAAAGGTTTGAATTTCTGTCCTACAAATAATGGCAATGTTACTGATGTCCATATTGATTTGTTCAAATTCTTAGGAACTGTTAAATTAAAAGACTTCTTTCATGACAAGCAACAACGTGTACTAATGTGTAATAATGTTAACACACCAGTCTCACATACAGTATCGGAAGGAAGGAATATTCAATGTTTAACATCTTTAGAAATGGGGGAGGAAATTGATTTTGAGACAATCATGAGGGAATTGAACATCACTGAGAATCTATATGTGGACAGTGGTTTAAAACCAAAATCAACATTTACCCCCCCCCCACCGTCCCCCACCATCCTAATATTGACATTTTTCAAGAAAGAATCAGTGAAGGTCTTTATAAATTGGAAACCCCGAATAAATTTAGATCTAAGAAACCGAACAACTTATCTCCTGGGGAAAGAGCTGCACTTATTAGATTACAAAAGGGCAGTGACATAGTCATTAGAGAAGCGAACAAGGGGGGCAACATTGTCATTATGAACACCGAGGATTATATGGGTGAGATCATGCGACAACTGAGTGACACTCTTTGTTATGAACGGGTTGGCTCAAGCCCAATGGTTGAACTAACTAGGGACATAAATTCTAAACTTACCGATTGGAAAGATATCTGTCTACTAACGGACAATGAATATCGATACTTAAGAGTGGAAAATCCGCAGTACCCTTGTATCTACATACTACCAATGATACATAAGGAGGGATTGTTCCTACCGGGGAGACCAATCATTTCTGGCATTGGCTCCCCGACTGAAGGCCTCTCTGAATATGTTGACCTCAAATTACAACCTTTAGTCACTAATCTACCATCATATTTACGAGGCAGTAAAGATGTTCTTACAAAATTTAAGGATTATAGTTGGTCAGACGACTTACTTTTTGTCACATTAGACGTCGTCAGTCTATACACTTGTATTAGACATGACTTGGGTATTGCAGCAGTCGGATCTTTTTTAGATAGGAGTGGGGCAAATCTTTTGGAACACAATGAGATGATTATTGATATGAACAGACTTATTTTGACTAAAAACTTATTTTTACATAATGGAGTATGGTATCACCAGAAGCAAGGGACAGCAATGGGCTCCAGGTTTGCTCCCTCCTATGCCGGGCCTCTTTATGGGCTGGTTTGAGGGGGAGCATGCTTGGGGCAGAGGTGCCTCCCCCTGGTTGGAACACATTGTGTTCTGGGGGAGGTACATCGACGACATTATCTGCCTATGGTCAGGGACTGTGGATACCCTTAATGAATACTTTGTATACCTGTACTCCAATCCATTTAATGTGAGGTTCACCATGGAATATAATCACAAGTGCATCAATTTCCTTGATTTGCATTTCTATATAAAAGATGGCACTATACAATGTACGTTGTTTCGGAAGAGCACATCATGCAATAGTTTATTGCATGCTAGTAGTGCACACTCAAGCTCAGTTATTAACAACATACCATACAGGGAAATGGTTAGAATCAGGCATAATTGTAGCGAATCAAGTGAGTTCACTCAAAAACTTACAGAAACAAAGAACAGATTTGCCATTCGTGGCTATTCTGATAAAGTACTGGACAACGCCGAGACTAGAATACATGGATTACAACGCGAAAGTACATTACTGCCTAAGAATCGCAAAACACAGTAGGACACTAATAAACAGTTACGCTTCATTACTGCATACACAAACCACAGTAGTGAAATCTTTAAACTATTCAAACACAATTGGCATCTATTGGAGGAAATACCAAGCCTGAAGAGAACAATCTCGAAAAAACCCTTGATTACATACAGAAGAGGGACCACCCTTAGAAACAAACTTTGTCCAAGCTATATTATGACCAACACAAGTACTGCAACCTGGTTTCCGGATAAACCATGTGGTTTTCATATAAGCGGCACTTGTAATATATGCAAGTTTGGCAAAAATAAGACCAAAGTTTTCAGTCACAACGGCAGTAATTCCTACAATGTCAGGCAATTTATTATTGCAATACAATGTATGTTGTTTATATCATTGGATGCCCGTGTGATTCAATCTATATAGGCAGTAACAAAATAAACCTCAAAACGCGAATCAAGGAACACAGACGGGCTATTATAAAGGGAGACACTAAATACCCCTTGGCGTAGCATTATGCCAAAATACACCCTGGTAATACGCACTTTTGGTTTTACGGTATTGAACATAGAGGCAGAGACAGGGAGCTGATGTTGAGGCAAAGTGAGGCAAGGTGGATCTGTAAACTGCGGGCAATTACATGTGGCCATAATACGGACACAGAGATGCATCACTTTTTAAAATGATTTGGTATAAGCCTGTATGTTGAGAAATGTATTCGAAACTGTGTAAAAGCATAACCTTCTATGCCGGCTGGCATAAGTATGTACTGTTAATCTTAAACCTTAAAAGCATTTCTTGCAAACACAGTTTCCACAGTAAGATTCATATGATACACCAATGATCATCAGGACGGATGGTCCGGTCCAAATTTGTTGATATGTGCTTTCTTGGTTTTATCACTTGAGACACGTTGGCAATAATCATGTTGGAAATCGGTGTTCTCTTCTTGCCCCTCATACTTCTAACTCCTGCATAGACTATGGCTTGACATCCACTACACCACATATCGGTAAACTCTTTATGCCAGCTGGCATAAACATGTACCGATATTTCTGAATTTTGGAGATATGTGTTGTAATAATACAATCACACATTAACCCCGTTGATCGCTAGGACAGACATTCTGGTCCTGGATTCGTATATGTGTTCTTTCTGTCCCACAAAGGAAGATACATTGGTATATATGTTACGACACGTTTCCCTTACTTGTCCCCTTAACTAACATGCCTCGTTAGATTGTGGTCTTTTTATGAACTTTACGGGTTGTATCCCACATTATAGTGAATTTACGATCTCACCTATAACCTCCAATATACATATTTCGGTAATATATATATTTATAATCAGTAGAAATCATTGTTGGTAATATAGGTATAAGTGCATAAATCATTTGGGGACCCTTATGTGTATATTTTGACATTCATGTTACTGATCGAGTCATCTTTACTCGGAATATTTTTGAATTTTTTGTCTTTTATAATTTGTTGCCTCTTTTGATATTACTATGATTGATTCGGATTGTGTTTTTATTTTTTCTCTTTTCCACTATTTATCTCGAGTTTAAACGGGTGGATAACCACGGGTTTCACTGTCGCTTCCGGGCTTCACCTGGAAACTTTGTGACACAGTTAAGATTACTTCCGGTTACCAATAATACGATAGGTTGTAGGTCTAGTCTTTCTCTCATGCAAATACATCAGTAAGGGGTGTTACCTACGTTCAACACGGAATTGCCAAACTATTTAAGGATGGTTTAAACATGCCATTAACTTTCGATCCGTGGATCCGACGTGTTGGAATCTCAGGTAAATGCTTCACATTGGTTGATAAGCAATTTAGGATGGACGGCTTTAGCATAGTCTGAAATCTATGACGATAGGCTTACGCGTTGAATGCGTTACATTAGAAGGATTAGCGGCAACTTTTTTTATAGTGGGTTCCTCCTTTTTTCTTCTTTTTCTTTTCTTTCTTTAGAAACGGGTGGGCCTCCACATAATTTATACAACTCTGCAATATAGACCTAGTAATAATTAACGGGCCCCCATCCCCCTGGGGAAATGCTTTCTTCATAATGAAGGCTCTCTTCTGGTAATATGTGCCTCTGAAGCTTCACTCCCTAGAAAGATTGGAATTTTACCGGTGGGCCGTTTTTAGCATTTAATTTCTTGACAATACATATTATTGTAATCAGATGTCCAATTACCGTCCCAATGGTGGACTTGTGTATATTTGTGCTTTGATTTTCGTTTTTTTTCTTTTTACTTTAAGGCACACCAAAGTCTGTGGGAACTTTTCCCTGTACAACCAGCGGTCCCACATAAGGACTTCTTCTTCTTAATTGGTCTCATCGTGCGAGAAGCAGGTGAGACAGGTTGTGCTTAGCAATATGTTATAGTAGTTAATCGGTCTTATCACAAATTCTATTAAATTCACCTTACCATTGGGGCGATTGCCCAACATTCTTTTTAAATAGGATTATTGTGATATCCACATTTATTCCACATAGCCAGATACATATTTGGAGCCATCACGCCGAGGAGGTTATATAATCATGTCAGTTCCTTGAACACAATACGGACTTGAGGTGAGGTGGCGATTTAATTATTAAGTTTTAGTTTCACTTTTGCCGGACATAACGGTTTATATATTTTTTACTTATGCCCTATTATTATTTTATTGTTTGTTTCCACCTAGTGATGTTACCACTGTGACGGGGTCATTTTTACCTCTGGAGTCGAAGCATTATATTTCAAACACCTAACTAAAGATTATGGTGAGTTGAGCAGACTAGTCGTTGCTAGGCTTGGCTCCTCCCTGGAAATAGGCTGTCACTAGACCCTCATGGGACATCTCGTGTAAATTTGCGGACAGCTATAAATTCAGATGTCAGCATATCACTGGGGCCAAAATTAAATTCTATTTGCTATTCCAGGTTTACACTATATAGACTACATAATGAACGTCTTGTTTCAAATACTTAACTAGTCAAACCATTTCCGTATATGCGGTCGACTACGAAATAAAAATTGGGCCATTCCTTATACATATAACCTTTACTCATATATAGATTTTCCTTCGTGGATGGACTTCTTATGCACATGAACCATCGAAAATGTATTGAATACGCACTGATAACCTGTAAACGTCGTACAGAACAGTGTATTATTAAAAATAAGGTGACATTACGCTTATTGAGTTTGATGTATGACCATGTGGACAATATGATGGATGGGCATATCACGCTTAAGACTGAAATGACTCCAAATGACAATTTATGAAATAGGCACGCCTTGGGTATTTTTCCTCCTCTCAACATTTATTTCCTGTATTATATTGTTCTTTTTCTTTTCTTGTCCCCTTTTCTTCTCTACTAATTTTTTATCACGTTTTCTTTAGAACTTTTGTGGCCAGGACCTTCTACCTATTAGACTGAACAAACGAAGTAAAGACAATCAATGGCGTATATATGCATTTACTGTGTTCCGGTATTCCATGTTTTATTTCATTAAAGTCAAGCGAAAACTATGACACAAGTCCATGATGTTGTTTTCCTAACAGCAGCTATTTTGAGTTTGTCTATAAATAGAAAATGTTCACGCAAAAGATATTAGCATACTAGGAACATGAAGTATGCAGCCTACACTGAGAGGCTTATTCGAAGGGTACTATACTGTCCTGATTAGACTTTTCCGTCCTTTTTTTCTGTACTGACAGTAAATTCTGGCAATTTGGCGCCTAGGCATTGGTTATAATACTTATATGATGCCTTTTTCAATCATGAGTCTGTGGAGGATGTATCAATGCTCTCTGATGCATCGACTGCGACAAATGATTCAACTATATGCAAATATTTTAAAAGAAATAAGTTTTGGGTTCTGAACATCACAAGTGTTTTTATTCTTCATGTCATGGTATAAATAGTGTTGTCTTCCTTATTTGCACAATGTTTTGTGAATCGTCTTTGTTATGGGCACTGTTAAAGTATTTTCCCTTTTTCTTTTTTTGGGGGATTTTTTATTGACATCACTGTTATGATTATGAAAATTGTGGCTTTTTTACGTTATTGTTTGTTTGTATGTTCTCTCTCTTTGTGGTAATAAATGTAAACTAAATGGGGTTTTGTGTACTTTCAGCCCTGATGAAGTTCTCTGATGGAGAAGGAAACGCGTTGGTTGGAAATTAAAGTGTGTTTTTGGACATTGAATATGAAATAAAGAAACACCATTAAACTTACTTTGTGATTATTGGACTTCTTATTTTCGCCCACGCCCACACAATTGTATTTGGAAGGATCTGGAACACATTGGCACCAATAGACGGTTGATGCCAGGGCTGTTTGCGTGGGAAACTCAACTTCAGAACTGGCACGAGGTGCAGATTTTCTAAGTCAACCGTCTTTTCTGTATGTTTATGCAATATAGAGTACCTGCCCCTATTATTAGTTAATAACTGAATTTATTGTCAACAGAAATGAACTATTTAATAAAGAGAAAGCACCCGGAAATACCACCAAACCGAAAAAGATCCTAATTGGGCCACATTACTGTACACAGTGCATTCAAGTAACCCAATATTTATCTGACTTAGCACATGCTTGGTAGATGTCACAGCTTGAAAACAGGTTGTTTGTGGGCCAGAAGGATCGGTGACTCATATTGAGCGCATATATTAACTTTAAAAATCTCAGAGTAAGTGAATGTTTTGCTAACACCAAGAGGCAAATACTACCCTGTATTTCCAAGATTTCTTGTAAGCAAAATAAACAATAAGATATTTCCATTTAATGTATACGGAAAAGAGGCCAGGGCACCAGAGAAAATGGCAACCGGGTATTTTAATGAAAACGAGTATACAACACAAATTTTGTAATATACTGATCATAGTTCTTCTCAAATCCTTTTAATTTAAATTTCCTAAAAACACGACTTTGTACTTGCACTAATTACCAAAAGGAGAAGGATATTCACACGAGGCACAAGATTATATGAATTATGAAAATTATTTCTGTGAATGTATTAAAATAATAAGGATAATAATAATTATTACAACAACAATAATACAAATAATAAGAATTTGAATAAAACTAATAGAAGCTGTGTATACATATTTTTAATGACTGTCAACCATGTTAGCCCTGCTTTTGGAGACCCTACCAATTTCGTATGCGATAAAGAAAGCTCAATAAAAAAGGCGACTAATTCCGTGCTTTCCTGATAATATTATCTCCCGCATAAGTGATTCCTCTCCATGAATACTCTTCATAAAATGATGTCATCTAATAAAGTCACCTAATTTGAAAAACACTCTTGCCATCAATTTGTACCAATTTGCACAGAGTTTGGCACTGAGAATGCAAACGACCCATCTGGACAGCCAAAGCAGGAATGAGGTATATTACTTGTTGTAGGGGTAATGTCTTCCTGAAATGCAGAACAGCCTTAATGTCTTTTATGGCTCCCTGATTGAAATGTCATAGTGTCAATACAAGTATCAATTATGATTGGTTGAATGCTGACTTAAAACTCTGGCTCAAATGCCCCGCTGTTGCGGCCATTCTGTGTATGTTCAAGAAAGGTGCATGAGCAGGGAATGGAACCACGGCACTATAATGCCTCAGTTCTCCACCTCTTCCTGGGAGCTCCACACTATTTGTCGGTCATTTTACTGTCTGCAGATGCAGAATCTAACAGGCATTGGCAAAGCCAATAGGTCTGACCTACAAGAGCTATTGGCTTTGTCACGGTTTAGTAGCCATGTTGTACAGCAGCGTGTCTGCTGTGCAGCATGGCTAAAAGAAATTAAAAATAAAAGTGCTATGATGTGGTGGCACGTGCTAGCTGCATAATAGGGCTCCTTATTTATTGCGCCCTCGATGCAACATGGGGGAGGGAGTAGGAGGCAACAGATGGAAGGAGGGCAGGAAACAAGATAGAAGAAAAGGATGCAGGTGGGGGAGGAATGAAAAAAAGTTCAACGACGCGGTCAGCGTTGGCTGCGTCATAGACCTTTTATTATTGCAACATGGTGGGAAGTAGAGGCAAGGACGGCGGTAGGGGAGCACATGGAAAACATAGGACGTGCTGGAGGGGCTGGGGCTGGGGCAGGCAGACAGACAATGGAGGTTAGAGGGAGGAGTGTACGACAAGCACAGTGATAAGAGAGGATGGGAGGGAATGGTTGAGGCAAGTGAATTGAGAACAGAGGCAGGAAGGAATGGGGTGTGGGCAAGCGGACGGACAATGGAGGGTGGTCAGCAGGGTCTGGGGCCAAGCAGACAGACAACAGTGGGTGGTCAGCAGGGGCTGCGGACAAGCAGACAGACAACCGAGAGTGAGAGGGAGGTGCTGAGACCAGAACATGGACAACAGGGGGTTGGCAGGTGGGACTGGGGAAGAACACAGAGGGGGGAGAAGTACAAAAAGGAAACAGCTGAAAAACACACACTCACAGAGTGCTTAAACAAAACAAAAACATTAGTGTATGAAAAAATGCGCAGTGGAAGCACTCATCTAATGTGGCCATGCCTGAGTGGAAGGAAAAACACAAGAAAAAGTAAGTATGCCTATGAAAGCTGACGTAAAACAAGCGAGCAAATTAAAGTGACAATGAAGCCATACAATGGCAAAGAATGGGTGGCCACTAAGTAAGATAACAATATATTCTGGAAGATACAGCACATGTGTTGTCTTAGGAGAGATCTAAAATGGTGTTTCCACTTGCCTTGTCGTATCACAGAATGAAAAGTTTGCACTCCCAACAATGATAACACATTCTAGACCAGGACAAGTGTTTGTGAAGGACGCAGGCACCAAGAGTCCCCATGCTATTTTTAGGTTTAAGCTCTCCATTATTAATATACAATCAACATATACAACAAATTCCAAACTATATCCATTGGTCTGTGGGACATCACTGGGATGGGAAAGAAAATAGTGAGGAACAGGAAAAGGCTAGGGGTGGGGAAGAGGGGGGAAAAGGGAGTGGGAAGCGGTGTGGTGGCAACTGGCGGACTAAGTAGGACCTCAAAAGAATGTTATGGAGGTATGGGGGAATGAGAGCTTGGTTTGTTTAGTCACCGACCCCTTGTATGATCCCGATCAGTGGGGGTCAAGCGTAGGACTCGAAGGTATGTTGAACAAGTCAGCTCTCGAAATTTGTATAAGAGATAGCAGAGACAAGGCCTCCATGTCTTGTCGAAGGATAGCAGCATATGTGTCACTATTACTGTCAGTTTTTCCAACCCCAACAGATCTCACTTTTTGTGAAGCCTGTCCCTGAATAGTCAGGATCGTGTCTGAGACCCATCGCGTCAGTAAAAGCTGTTTTGCTGCTCCCAGCACCAAGGTGATAGCTCGCCCCCTAGCTGACTTTAAGGGATATGTCAGTGGGTTTGGGAGCCCCAGCAGAAAGTAGCTGGGAAACAGGGGACATCTAATTCATATATTGCATCCACAGCATACAGGAATTGATTTTAGGACACTGCCATAAAATATGAGCTAGATGGCCCCATCTGCCTGCATTCTGCCTGCACTGCCGCCACCATGCACTGTCCCCACTTACTTTCCAATGTGCAATTCTTACCAGGGTGTAATACCAATAATGTGCCATCATGAGGAACATTTCCTTACTCGACGTGCTGCGCACGGAGGCGCGAGTCCTGTGGGAGATGTCCTACCACTCTCGGTAAAGGTTTGTTCATACTCCTCCCATCTGTGCTGTGCAGGCGTCTTAGGCAACTTTTGTGGTGCAACAAGGAAGGCATATATGTCAGATAGCAAACGTTTATTGGAGGAGCATAAATAAGCCGCTTCTTCACAGGGTGAGGTTGGCATATGGACGGATCGAGGGCAGAGATACCCAGTGGCACAGTGCTAAGTATTGTCAATGAGCATTGCATGAGAGGCCAGAAGCCGACTGCAGCTGGGAAAAATCCATAAAAACATCAGCATCAAAAATGTCTCCTAACCTTTTACAGCTGGCCTCCTGCCACAGCCTGTCTGAGGAACTCTGCGGTGCGGGCGGGAATCCCCATTCCCTAGTAAGGGTGTCTGTGGGGAATAGAAGTGAACAGTCCCTTCTACGTTTTAACCTTGTTCCACACCCTATGGTGGCGCAAAGTATCGGGGAATCACCTGGTAGTCGGTGTACCTTTGGTAGCCACAGTACTTCCAGCTAGGCATGCCCACCACTGCTTGATCAATAAGGCGCCCGCTTGTTTTTGTACGGAGGTGGGACCCCTCCTCTATGTACACAGTTGTGCTGCTTGATAGTAACACACTAAGTGGGAACCCCCAGACTCCTGCTGCCTGAGGTAAGTCTGCCTGTGCTTTTGCCGTCCACGCCTCCCTCCTATCCCAGAGGAACTCCCAAATAAGGCTCTGCAGTTTATCCAACGTCTACAGGGTGGTTGGAGCAGCAGTGTCTGCATGACATACAAAACCTTCGGAAATTATCATCTTCATCGCTGCCAAGCGGCCAAACCATAAGAGGCCATATACCTTCCATTCAGACAAATCAGAGCAGGCAGGCATCATTAGTGCAGCATAACTATGTTCCACCATAGTGGCAGAGGACCTGGGTATTTCAGCCCCTGCATGGCCTGGGTGAATGGAAAACCAGCTTCCAGTGGGGTCCTGGCTGCTTGAGGGATGGTGAGATTTAGTATAGATGATTTTTGAAGGTTGGTTTTAAATCCAGAGGCTCCACCCCCACACTATTTTCATAGAGTCTAGACCGGTTCACCTTAGCCTGCGGGAGGCTGGTGGTGTTCACGGGATCAGCGTGTCCCCAGGACTGTTAGAATTTACAAACATTATGTGGCATCGCATCCGCTGTCACGCGATCTCAGGGTCTCTTTAACACGTCTCACCGATGGTAGCATCTCATTGTTTGTGTAAGAAGGGTCCTGGAGGGGGCTAGCTTTCATTTTATGTTTATCTGCGATGGAACTGAAAGAACTGCACACAATGAACCTCTCTCTTCCAAAGCGTGGTCGGTATGAGGTGCTTTTATGCTTCGAAGCTTTTTTGTTTGAAGATAAACCAGCAAGAAGCAAACACATGGTGGCAGATTTGGGTCCACAGAGTTTACCTCCCACCCCGCATATGCGGCCCCCACCCCCGGGGTGTACTTGGGGACTGGGGTGTGTAATAGGACAGAAAGAAGGAAAAAAAGAAAAAGTGACTCCACAAGGTTATGATTGTCCGTGCCGCATGGCTCCCCGCCCGGCCCTCTCCCCCTCCTCCCCCCTCCCCCCTGTCAACGTACTGTAAACGTGCGACAGCAACGGTCCTCCGCCCCCGCCCCCCGGGATCAGTACTCCCACCCCGCCCCCCGCTGTGCATCTCTGGTAAAGGATATTCTTTTCAGACTGCTGGTGCCTGCATGTGGTTTGTTCATCCCTGAGAGATACATAATACTGTAGGTAAAAGTTCAAAGTTTCGAGTTCAAGTTCAAGTTCAAAAGGTCCGTTTAAGGATCAAAAGTCTGTTGAGGTAGATGTGTCGTACAGAGTGTTCTGTGGTATCGCCTGCAGTTCTTCTCGCCGCTGTGTGTTTGTAGCATTCTTGACTGATACAAAGTACTTTAGGTAGCAAGTCTAGGTCGCAGGCCTGCCGTGCCTAGCAGACATGAGTGAGATACTTGTTTGTAGTGATCAGTGGTGCTGCCGTGTTTGGTGTGTTGAGGTAGACGTTGTTTAGGTATGTTGACGTTGCTATGCTGCCAGGGTTGTATCTTAGTGTTTAGTGACCGCCTGCCTCGCCTGTTATCGAGCCGTCTGATGATGCCCTCCTTTTCCCTGTCCCTGGGCTTGGTTCTTCCATTAGCTCTGGTTCCGGTCCTTGGAGGTATCTGCGTAGGTCAGCAGGGTCGTCAAAGTTGCGCGTGCCTCTCCTGTCTGTTATCCGCATTTTTGCGGGCCCTGCAAAGCTGCACGTGATGTTAGCTTCCTTTAGCCTCCCTCTGAGCGCTAGGAAGCCTTTCCTAGTTTCCACCGTCCCCTTCGACAAGTATTGGGTGATTATTACCTACTTAAGGGCTGACCACTAGCCCATTGCAAATTCGGTACTCCTGAGGCACAGCCGGGAGCTTTGTTCTTGGAAACTGTACTTTTTAAATATTTTGTGGTGTTAATTGATTTTAAAACTGCGCACTGAACGCTCACCTGACAGCTTGTTGGGGCTCTTATTCTCACTTTGCTACACCCGCGCAGCCGCGTCAATGCTGCCGCGGTGTTGAAAACCTAGATTGCCGCCATTAGCGAGCGAGCCTGCTCTCAGGCCACTCCCACCTTCACTAGGCCATGCCCCCCTCACCTACTTAAGGGCTGACCACTAGCTCATTGCAGATTCGGTACTCCTGAGGCACAGCCGGGAGCTTTGTTCTTGGAAACTGTACTTTTTAAATATTTTGTGGTGTTAATTGATTTTAAAACTGCGCACTGAACGCTCACCTGACAGCTTGTTGGGGCTCTTATTCTCACTTTGCTACACCCGCGCAGCCGAGTCAACGCTGCCGCGGGGTTGAAAACCTAGATTGCCGCCATTAGCGAGCGAGCCTGCTCTCAGGCCACGCCCACCTTCACTAGGCCACGCCCCTAAGCTCGTATAAAAAGATGTGCATCCCTCGTACGCGCAGCGGACGGGCGCAGCGGGCGCGCATAAGGCAAGCCCGTCTGGGCCCGTCCGGGCCCAGCCGGACCCAGGCCCAGTTACTCTGCCCGTTCCACCCGAGGACCGACTGGTCTACACGAGAGATAGACTCCTAGCACTCAATCCACCGAAAAACCCTGAGTGCAGTTACATACACTCGGAAGGTAACCCCTTCGTCAACTGCGGCTTATGTAATCCAACCCCCACCACTTTAGGGAACCACGGCCTGCAGCTAGGCCTCCTTAATTGCCAGTCCCTCCCCAAACATGCTCATGAAATCAATCTTCTAGTCCGGGAGCAGGACCTTGATATTTTATTCCTCACGTAAACTTGGCTTACTCCCTGGTCGGACTCTGATATTATCAACGCTCTACCCCAAGGCTATCATATTCTATCTCAAATTAGACCCCTCGGTAGAGGAGGCGGCCTCGCGATAATCTTTAAAGAACCAATCTTATGTAGAGGCAACGATGGGAACATCGATGACTGTGAAAGCTGCCACTTTGCGTTGCAAATTTCCCCTACACACTCTCTCTCGGGGCTGCTGATATACCGTCCACCAGGAACCCCAGGGAAATTCTCTAACGCTCTTGTTGACACTGTCACTCAGATAGCGTCTTCCTCTCCCAATTTTCTCATCGTGGGAGACCTTAACCTCCATTTATTAGATCCCAAGGACCTTACTGCGCACGAACTTATCCTCGATCTTATGCCCCTCAACATACGACTAATTAATTTAGAACCCACTCATGACAAAGGGCATCTTCTGGACCCCGTATTTACCAACATTACGGACCTTACCACTGGCACTCCCCTTCCTCTTCCGTGGACAGACCATTTTTTAATACCCATCTCATGGCACCTTTCCATCCCACCTATTCAGCAGGCCAAAATTCGTGTCATTGACCGACGCTGGCACAAACTATCGCCAGACGAGTGGGATTCTACTCTTAAGGCCTTGCCCCTGCCTCCAGTTTGTGATCCAGCCACTGCTGATGACCAGTTTAATTCCTGGCTCACTACCTCACTTGACAAACTTCTCCCTAAAACCATCACCCTTAGGCGAAATAAAAGAATGAGCCCGGCCCCCTGGTACACCCCCGAGCTAAACCTTCTGCGGAAGGAGTGTAAAAGAATGGAGCGTCACTGGCGAAAGGATAAATCGGCAGCCAAGAAAGAAGCCTACCGCATCTCTCTAACAAACTACAAGCTAGCCCTCCGCAAGACCAAGTGCTCATTCTTTCAGGAAAGGATAGAAAACTCCTCCTGTTCCTCCAAGGAAACCTACATTATTCTAAAAGAATTACTTAAAACACCAGAACCCGTACCAAATAACTTGCCAGATCCCAAGGCCGCTGAAGAGAAATGCCTTAAACTGGCTAAATTCTTTGAGGAGAAGATTCAGAAAATTCTTGCGTCACTTCCACCCTCGGAATTCAACGAGGAAGGGTACATTAACTCAACCCTCTCCTCGCCCCGTTTATTCTCTCTCGGACCAGTTACCGACGAAGAGGTGTCAACTACTGTCCACGCTATTAAAAGTGGATCACCCCGGGACCCGGTTCCACTACGCATTCTCAAGAAAGTGGCCCCCACTATTGTTCCCCCTCTCACCCAGCTCATTAATGCCTCCTTGCTCCAGGGGCAAGTTCCCCCAAGCTGGAAAGCGGCTGTAGTCAAAGCACTACTTAAAAAACCTTCTCTGGACCCCGCGGACCTAGCCAATTACAGGCCAATTTCTCTCCTTCCCGGAACCAGCAAAATCGCCGAAAAGCTAGTTAATAAAAAGCTTTCGCAGTTTCTGGAGACTAACATGCTTCTCAGAAGCTCGCAAACGGGATTCCGCCCAGGACAGGGCACTGACATCGCCCTCCTGGCTGCAGTGGAGGAGGCCAGAACCCTGTTGGACGCGGGAGGATCAGTGGCAGTGATCCTCCTGGACCTCAGTGCGGCCTTCGACACTGTCAACCATCGGGTTCTTATCCAGAGACTCAAGAACATCGGTGTTGAGGGCACTGCCCTGAGCTGGTTTACATAATTTCTTGGCCAACGCTCCTTTCAGGTCTGGGAGAATGACACCCGCTCCCCCGACACCCCCCTCCAGTGTGGTGTGCCCCAGGGCTCATCTCTAAGCCCGACATTATTTAATGTCTACATGTCCCCACTGGAGGAGGTTGTCAACCCGTTCGGAGTGAAAATTATCAGCTATGCTGATGACACCCAATTAGTGGTGTCCCTATCTCACCCTGACCAAGATCCCTCGGACCTTTACAACTGCCTGGCAAAAATTCAAGGATGGATGAATGACTCGTCATTAAAACTTAACGGATCTAAGACAGACATCCTCCTCCCTCCCTCAGAACATCTGGCCTCCCTGTCTGGGTGTACCCCCTGCCCCCAAATCTGAGATCAAGAGCCTGGGTATTTGGCTTGAAAAAGATCTGTCGTTTAAGACTCAAGCCAATAAAATAGCCGGGACTTGCTTTGGGCTCCTGAAATCTATCAGGAAGATTCTGCCCCTACTCCCCCCTGTCTCCCAGAAACTGCTAATCCAAGGCCTCATTTTATCAAGGCTAGATTACAGTAATACCATCTATCTGGGAGCCCCTGAGGCAACCCTAAACAAACTGCAAAGAATCCAGAACGCCGCAGCCCGGATCCTTACAAATACCCCGGCGAGATCTTCAGCCAAACCAGCTCTGAAACATCTCCACTGGCTCCCAGTGAGAGAGCGAGTGAAGTTCAAAGCCCTTTGTTTGTCACACAAACTGCTACAGGACAAAGGCACCCCCATCTTAAAAAAATTCATTAAGCCTTACAAGGCCTTAAGATCCCTTCGATCTGACCATGAATACCTCATCACGGTTCCCAGAGTGAGGAGGGTGCGCACGGGTGGCCGGCGTTTCTCTGTCAACGCCGCTCGCCTCTGGAACTCCCTCCCCCGGGATCTTAGGACAGAACCAGATTACCTCCGATTCAGGAAGCGACTGAAAACTTACCTGTTCCCCTAAATCTCTTGCCTTCTATCTGCCCCCCTCTGCCACCCTTTGGTGTCCGGACTCTTTTAGCGCTGGGATACTTACGGGTGACTACGCGCTCTACAAAACCTAATAATAATAATAATAATAATTATCTTATGGCCATTCGACTTCGCTGTTCGGCCTTTCCTCGCAAAAGCAAACATTTTGTCGGTATGGTTTGCTCGCAGGGGCTTGCAAATGATTGTTCTCTGACCTTTCGTCTGCTGCTGCTTCATCGCCGGTACTCTGTATGCCTTGTCTATCTCGAAGTTCCTTTCGAAGTTAAGGCCTGTCAGTTTTGGGATTAGGGTTTCTAGCATTGCTGCACACGACCCTGCGGCTTCTTCCTCGCCTTCTGGCACCCCCAGGATTCTGATGTTCCCTTTCCTGTTTCTGTCCTCCTGTTCCGCAAACATTCTCTGAAGGTCACTGGATATCTTGGAGACATAGCGTACATCTCTGTCTGTACTGGCTGTTCTATCCTCTATATCGCTAATTCTCCTCTCTGCTTCACCTACTCTGCTGGCGATTCTGTTCTGGTCTGCTCGTATTGCAGTGAGCTCTAGCTGAACATTGTCCATGGAATTCTTAGTGGCCTTGGCTAGGTCGTTGGCTTCCGTTATCTTTTTTGAGGAGCGTTTCCATCGCTGCATCAATTTTGTGGTTGTTTTTATTTTTGATAGGCGATTCTGCCAGATCCTTCCTTAGTTTTTTATTGTCGTTGGCAGATTTGTCGTCTCTGCCGGCCATCTTATCAAAACCTCTTCTTTCCAGGTATATAGACAGCCTGTCCTTCTGTTGGTCCGTCTGTTTGTTCTCTTGATGTGGGCTGCTGTTTAGTGGTGTGATGTCTTTGTCCCTTGTGTTGCCACCGAAGGTGAACCTGCTAGGCCACCTTACTGTCCTGGTTCTTGTTTTGCCGGACGCCAGGGCTCCTCTGAACACTGCTGTTCCTTGCCACACTGTGCCTGCTGCTGCTGCGGTATTGGCTGTGTAAGGTAAGCCTTCTTGCTATGTTGGCACTGAAAACTTGCTCCTTACTGCTGACTGACTTGTGGTGTTTTGGGGGCCTCACTTGTGGCTTATTGTTAGGCTATGCTCGTTCGGTTTGGCCCCAGGCGCTTAGAGGTCTGCTCCGTGGTATCGTCTGGCTGTCCTGACGGTTGCGCTTAACTGTGCCGCCTTCCCTGGTGCTGCCCACCTGGCCCCTCCTTGTTCCGCGTTGCTGCGTCCTCCAGCTTGGCCACATGCGCTCCCCTTTGTTCATTATGGCCCAGGTGTTCAGGGTGGTGCTACACCTGCCTCGCGGTTGCTCTCCCTCCTTGCGCGCTCACCTTCCGTGCCTGTTGTGCCTTTTGCGCCACCCCTGCCCCTCTCAAGATGGCCGCCGTGCTGATCAGTGCGTTTTCTGCACCCTCTGGCTTGACCCCTGCACTGTCCTTTTTGTTCCTTTTGGTTCAGGGGGTGCGGGATAGCGCTGTGCACGCCTTGGGGTTGTTTCTCTCCTCCGCTTGCTCACCTTCCTTGCACGTTATGCCCTTTCAAGATGGCCTTCGTGTTGCTAAGTAGCGTCCTCCAGCCAGGCCACCTGCGCTATTCTTTTGTTCTTTGTGGTTCAGGGGATTCGGGTGGTGCAGCACAGGCCTCGGCTTTCCCCTCTTGCGGTTACTGCGACCGTGACTGTTGTGCCCTCTTCGTCGCCTCCTGCCCCACTCAAGATGGCCGCCGTGTTGCTGCTTAGCACATGTATGCGCCCTCCAGCTTTGGCCCCCGCTGTTCTTTTGCTCCTTTTGCTTGGGGCTTGGGGGTTGCTTGAGGTTGCTTCCCCCCCTGCGCGCTCACCTTGCATGCTCATCGCGCCTCCTGCACCGCCGCCTGCCGCCCCTCTCAAGATGGCCGCCATGTTCCTGCGTCGGCCTCTCTCCCCCCGTGTTGGCTTCAGTTTCCCGTAGGGTCTTAAAGTTGAAAAGGATTCTTTGTGGCTGAGGTGGTATCGCGCCTCTAACAGTTTGCCTCCGGTGTGCTCGCCTCTGTTGTTCGTGCTGTTGCGTTGCAGCGCAAAGATGGCCGCCCTGCTTCGGTGAGTGTCGTTTTCGATTCTTGCCTTGTCAGGGGGTCGCTTGCACGCGGGCGGTTCTGCGGTCGATTTCCCCTCTTTTGTGGCTTCGAGGCTGCTGGCTACACCACCTCTTGCTTCCACTCGTTGCTGTGCGGCAGAGAGGGGTCTGGCGGCGTGGTGTGCAGTGGTTGCCGTAGCTTTCTCCTTCTTCAAAGCGCCGCCATCTTAGGTCCTCCTCACTGCACGGTCTTGCTGGAGCTCTTTTGGCTCACTGTTGTTCCTTCTTGGTGTTGCGTTGGGGGTGGTTCGCATCACCTTCTGCCCCAGGTGTTCCCACACCGTCCAATCAGCTTCTTGTGGGGGTTGGGGCTATTTTCGCTGTATGGCTCGCCGTTCTGTTCCCGGGGGTTGCGGAGCTCTTGGACTTAGGCGACTGCCTGCGTTGCCATCCAACACACAAGCGAAACACACAAACTACCATGACTACACCCACCACACAGTCCCTAGCGCAAATAGCGGCAGATAGTATCCCTAAACGTCAAAGGCCTTAACCACCCCGTTAAACGCCGGAAGACACTAGAACATTTAAATAAACTCAAGGCTGACATATATGTCCTCCAAAGAGACCAGAGTCTCGGTAGAGGACGCAAATCGACTCAAGGCAAACTGGATAAGCGAGGTGGTATGCTCCCCAGCCGTAAACAAGAAGGGAGGAGTGATTACCATCATCAGCAAGAAGGCAAAGTTCAGGGTACACGACCACCAAGCAGACACAAAAGGCAGAAGGTTACTCACTTGTATCAAAAGAGGAGAAGAGACTATACACATAGCCAACATCTATGGCCCGAACTCGACAGACAAAAAATTCTGGGAAGAGGTAGGAATCAAACTCAGCGACATCCCACCAGGGAAGCTGCTAATCACAGCAGGGGACATGAACCAAGCGATGGACAATGCCACGGACAGACACCCACACAGGCCCAGCCACACAACGCAAGAGCAGACAACACTCAAAAACCTATGTGCCAAACTAGCACTGTCAGACCCATGGAGACTACAACACCCCAGCGCCAGAGAATACACATTCTACTCGCACCCACACAATTCATACAGCAGAATTGACTACATACTCATGTCCGCCACCCACACACACCTGACTGAAACAACAGAAATAGGCCCCATAACAATTTCAGACCACGCTCACATCTCCCTCTCCATAAGCGGGAAACACAACGAGAAGCCAAACCGTAGCTGGCGCCTCAACAGCGATATACTAGATAACCCAACATACATAACTGAGGTAGAAGAGGCGATCAAGGAGTATCTAACTTTCAACGACACCGCAGACACTGACACCATTAACCTATGGGAAGCACTAAAAGCCACAATAAGGGGGAAGCTCCTGAGCATCAAAGCCAGGATGAACAGGAGCAGGAACAAATAAATCACAGAACTGGAAAGCCAGATAAAGGAACTAGAAAGGAACCACAGCGCGAACCTGGTGGACAGGAACACTCTCACCACACTCACAAAGAAGAAGAAGTACGAACTGAACAGGATACTAAGTGAAAAGGGCAAACACTTGGATTAACAAATGCAAATCCATTAACCTATGCTCAGCAAACAAAGCAGGCAGGGCCCTAGCAGGATACCTGAAAGCCAAACAAAGGCAGCGCTCGGTCGCAGCGATAACAGACAAAAACAACAATACCCACACGGCCAACAAGCTAATCCTGGAAAACCTTCAGGGGTTTCTACAAGGAACTGTACACAGCGGACAAATCACTAGGGGCAGACGGTGGCGCAAACTTGCTAGACAAACTTGACCTGCCCAAACTAAGCAATGAACAAAGAGACTCACTAGAGCAGGACATAACTGGAGCCGAGGTGGGGATGGCTATAGACTCAATGAAACCAAATAAAGCGCCAGGGCCAGACGGATTCACGGCGGCATTCTATAAACAGTTTCAACCCCTGCTAAAAGAGACAATGGTCAGAGTCTTCCGGACGTGCGCAGACAGGGGCAGTATGACTAACTCGATGGCGGAGGCAAACATCATTGTCATCCCCAAAGAGGGGAAGGACCCACAGTTCCCGCAAAACTATCGCCCAATCTCGCTAATAAACGTAGATTGCAAAATCTACGCAAAAGTAATGGCTGCAAGGCTAAACACATATCTACCTCACCTCATACATAAATCGCAAGTAGGCTACCTAAATAACAGACTATCACAGGACAATACCAGACTACTCTGTCACCTCATAAACCGCACAGCAAACAACATGGAGAAGGCAGTCATGATTGCGCTTGACGCAGAAAAGGCTTTCGATAGAGTCTCGTGGCCCTTCCTCGACCAATGCATGCGCAAATTCGGAGTAGGGGATAAATACCGGGCTATGGTCATGTCACTCTACAAAAACCCCCGTGCACAAGTGGTGGTCAACACAGCCACGTCGGCGACATTCTCCCTGGAAAGGGGGACGAGGCAGGTTTGCCCATTATCACCGGGACTATTCCTACTCGCACTAGAACCACTCCTCTACATGATCAGGAACAATCCGCTAATAACAGGAGTACAAGTAGGAGGACAAGCCTTCAAGTTGGCTGCATATGCCGACGATATCCTGATCACCACATGCGACCCAGAAACATCAATAGAGGCCCTGATGCATACCATTGAGGAGTATGCGCAGGTCTCCGGATATAAACTAAACCGCGATAAATCAGAGTGCAAACCGATGAACTGCCACACAACAAGAACAGTCCTAGGTACGTCCGGACTTGCGTGGCAAACAAAACCCCTGAAATACCTGGGCCTCCTCTTTGGAAGAGACCTTAGGTCGACCCTAGACCACAACGAGGAGGCAATGCTGAGGAAGATCAGGAGCAAGCTAGAAGCCTGGAGTCCCAAATTCATCAGCTGGTGGGGCCGAGTCGAGACGATCAAGATGATGATCACACCAATGCTTAACTATCTGCTGAGCGTGTTGCCACTAACCCTGACTTCAGACTTTCACAAAAATATAGACAAAGCAATCAACTCATTCCTCTGGGGGGCAAAAGGGCCAGAATCAGCCTATCAAAGCTTAGACTAAAGAAAGACCAAGGTGGGCTGAACCTTACGAATTACAAGGCCTTCCAGATGGCCTGCCTAGCTAAACAGGGCATACACTGGATCTCCCCGACACCAGAGTACGTGCCGGTCTGGCTCGACCTGGAAAGATGCATCCTGGGGGGTGCAGACCCAATCATGGCGCTAACGGCCAACAGACACCCAGAAGCAAAGAACGCAATCATCAGGAACACAAAGATGGCACTACTTAGAGTAGATAGAGAACTGGGGGTCAGCATCAAAGGCTCCAAATGGGAATCAATATGGTACAACTCCAAGGTAACATACAAAGGGAGGATACTAGAGAACAAAGAGTGGTATAGCAGAAGCATCACGACGCCGGTCCAACTAGAGCTGGGCAGCAACCCACTCACATTTGAAGCACTGCAGCGCACGCACAAACTATCAAACAAGGAGTTCTATGAATTCCTCAGGATCAAGGCGGCCATCACCAAAGCCAACCTCTCGAAACACATACCAGCCATCATACGGTGCTCACAACATCTAAACAAGATAGGCCACCAAACCGCTTACATTTACAAACTCATCACACCACGCACCACAACACTAAACAACAAAACACTAACATTCTGGGAAGGGGAGTTACAGAGACCACTAAACGAAGATGAAAGAGCCAGATTATGGACCTCAGCATCCAAAAACAAGGTAACACCACAACTAGCCCAAACTAAATACTGGCTATTACACAGACTACACTGGACCCCGGCCAAGCTAGAAACAGTAGGAGCTAGGGAGAGCGACACCTGCTGGAACTGCTATAAAGATAGGGGGGACCTGGCTCACGTCCTATACGACTGCCCCAAGGTCAAGGTTTTCTGGCATAAAGAATACGACTTCATAGACACGTTTACAGGCTGCCACATACAACGAGGCCTAGCAGGCATAACCATGGCCTTCCTGGCCACAGAGCTCGACTCGACTCCAAGGAGAACCGCGAACTAGTTGACGTTCTGCTAACGGCAGCCGCCAAAACAATTCTAGGGAACTGGAAGAACACGAGCAAAGCCACGTTCAAACGTTGGTTCAACTGGATAACATTTCTACGAGAGGCAGACAACATCACCGCCAATCACCAGGTCGCGAATCACACGGCCAGAGGTGATATGTGGGCGGCGCTGGATGCCCATTTGCAGCGATAAACCTCCCCCCCCCCTCTTTTTCCTCTTCTCTCTCTCTTTTCCTTCTCTCTCGTGCTCCACCACAAGCCAGACAGTATACTTTGTCGTAACAGCCAAGAATTGTGACAAATGTTTTTATCTTTGTATATGTCAAATTTACTTCAATAAAAATATTTTGAGATGAAAAAAAAAAAAAAAAGAAGCAAAAACATAGCATCCAAGAACTTCTCAATGTGCGGGTGTAGTTGCATACACCTGTGAACATGGTTTAACAAATGTAAATATCAAATACCGTGCATCCATTTAAAAAGGATGTCACATTGCTAATTTATAAATGAATATCTGGAAAACATACATGTGGTTTGTCTATACTAATAGAATAAAGAGAGCGCCCAAACCTTTGAGGCGGGTAATCTCAGGAACCACAGCACCAATCACAACACCCAATACAGGGTTGGAAAGGGCAGTTGCAGCAGAAGGACATAGGCTATGCAGACGCCCACCATATACATTTAAAAGGTAAAAGAACCGGGCCAGCAAAGTAGTCCCTTGTGGGCGTGTCTGGTTGTGCTGTGGGTGCGTGCTGGGGGCGAGACAAACGCTGGGGGCGTGTGGTACGTTCCGCCCTTCATGCCATGTCTCATATCGTGTGCTGTGGGCGTGTGCTGGGGCGTGAGCGTGTGCAGGGCGCGGGATTACAGAAAAAAAAGCAAGAGTTGTGTCCAATATTTCATTGTTCTTTCTTCCCAGGTTCTGTACATTCCAGCTCCGAGTGTCCACCCTGCTCCCTTTGAATACCCCTGTACCCCATAATCATAACCCACCCGTACTCCTTAAAATACCCCAACACCCTTAACACTAACCCATCTTAACCCTATAAAAATACCCTGTATCCCAAAACCCAAATCCATCCCTAAACCTTAAAAATACCCCTGTACCCCCAAACCCAAACCTAGCCCTGAACCCTATAAATACGCCTGTACCTCAAAACCCATACCTAGCCCTGAACCCTAAAAATACCCCTGCACCCCAAAACCCAAACCTAGCCCTGAACCCTAAAAAATACCCCTGTACCCCCAAACCCAAACCTACCCCTGAACCCTAAAATACCCCTGTACCCCAAAACCAAAACCTATCCCTGAACCCTAAAAATACCCATGTACCCTAAAACCCAAACCTAGCCCTGAACCATAAAAATAACCCTGTACCCCAAAACCCAAACCTACCCCTGAACCCTAAAATACCCCTGTACCCCAAAACCCAAACCTAGCCCTGAACCCTAAAAATACCCCTGTACCCCAAAACCCAAAACTACCCCTGAACCCCAAAAATACCCCTATACCCCAAAACCCAAACCTTGCCCTGAACCCTAAAAATACCCCTGTACCCCAAAACCCATACCTATCCCTAAACCCTAAAACTACCCCTGTACCCCATAACCCAAAACTATATCTGAACCCTTAAAATACCCAAACACCCCAAAACATATACCTCAGTACCCCAAAACATATACCCCTATACCCATACTTACCTTATCCAAACATTAAAAAAAACATGCTTTTATCATTCATGCATTCACAACAAATTTCGTTGTAAATGTATGCGTGGTAAAAGCACATAAAATGTAATGCCATGCGTTATAATGGCATTGCAGAGTCATGGTACTTTCGTAATGAAAGTATGCGGAGTTATGGTATGCGGAAAGAAAGTTGCGGAATAATGGGTGTTTACCCTCCCCCGGTAAGTACATTGGTGGCACGGCGGCCCATATCTCCAGCAACATACTCATATTTTTTCACCACCGATTTGAAAAATGCACAGGTCTCTCTCATTGATCGCCAGCACCGACATACACTTTTAGACACACCACCCGCCACAAGTTCTAGAATTGCGAACTTTAGAGCTGGGGAGCTACGTTCGAATCTCGGCATCAGCTCAACGTCCTGTGATTCCAGGCAAATCGATTTGTCTCCCCGTGCCCACCACAAATGAATGTGTTCTTCTGTAATGTAAATTGTGCTCATGCCATGTTGTAGAGTTCGCGCTATATAATATTGCAAGGAAAAATAAAGTAGGGAAACTCGAATTCATACACTACTGAACGCGCACTCTTAAGTGCATCAGCAGTGCACTGTGAATCGGAGCGTTTCACAGGCCTGTCACAGATAAGAAATGCTATCAAAGCGAAATCCTACAAAACAAAATACTACTGGCCGGCAGCAATTCATACCCGGACAACGTCGGGACGGGCTGCTAGTAAAAAATAAGAGAGTCTATAACTTTAGTTTTATTTTTCATGCGATTGCATTCTTAAATAAGTTTTTGGTTTTATTTCTTTATTTGTAAATCAGATGTTGACAATTCTTCATTATTTTGTATTATGCACATGGATACATATTTATAAGTGTATAGATCATACTTTAAATGTAGAGTTGTGTAGTACATAAGTTACTGTTCTAGTCTTTCTAGAATGCTATTACATGACCTGTATTCTACCAGAATGCACTTATGTTTCTGTTCTATGTTTGCTCTCAAGTAAGGGTTCTATTCCAAGTAAGGGTTCTATTCCACGGCAGTTGCTTGTTGCCTCCGTGGAAAGGAGTCCACTCTTGTCTCCTCCTACATACTCGGAATAAAGGACTTTTCAACTTACCTGCTGTTCCATGCATTTACTACAAGTTGCTTCCAGTCTAAAACATGCATGGCTATGCATTCTCAGCAGATTAGAATTGTAATTGCATTTAGATCGTGTTTACTAATCCGGATTAGACGTTGACGCTCTCCTGTACATACATTCTTTGTTTAACAATGAATGATACATTGTTTTCTCATTTATGCATATCATAAACACAGTAGTGACCGTGCTTCAGCTTAGACTGTAAAACATACATGTACCATTTTAAGTGATTGATAGGACAGATTAGCAACATTCCTTCCATGGAGTCACTTGGTGTGATGTCATTATAAATAATCTGTGTTGATTAGGTCCCCTACTTCCATAGTTTCTGCTGACATATGTTTGCTCCATGAAGACTGTAGTGTGTTGCTGGACACGTTCTAGTGTTCGGCCTTGTACTGTAACCCCACTTTACACCCACTCATCACAGGCGTCATCGGTTAGGTGACCCTGCTAATAAAAGGGGCGGGGCGCATGTGCTCTGGGCCACTCCCAGTAACACAAACCAAGGTGTCCGTGTAGTCATTTACCCAGCATGTGGGCCAAGGGTCAGTGACACCACAGAAGACCACAACACCTTTCAGTCCTCTCGGTCCACTGCATTTCATAGAACTCACATACACCCTTGCATTCGATAAGCATATACGTTCATGGACGTCATTTACGGGTCGCCAGGGGCTGTAGCTGCTACCCCTTGCGACCCCTGTCACCGTCTTTGCGACCCCTGTCCTCAGAGTGGGCAAAATCAGTGCCCTGAACACAAAGGCAGCTCCACTTTGCTTGTTTTCTTTCACAGTTTATTTCACTAATGGTGAATAATATTTTATTATTCACTAGTAGCGTTCCAAAGAAGGAATTACAGTGTGCTAGAACATGACCCTCCCTGGCAGCTGACGTAAGTAAAAACATCATTAAAATGCTCTGTGCGTGCTTGTGGGTGATAGTGTGTTTGAGTGAGAGCGAGTGTGTGCACGTGTAATGTGTGTGTGTGTGTATAAGCATTCATGTGTGAGTGATAGTAAAGATTAAATGGCGTGTGATGTCACCTCCCTGTCCCTGGCAATTTGGTGAGTTGCCGTTCATGTAGAAGTTCCAATAATGCATCTGTTTCTGTGAACTATTTCCTCAAAGGTCTCCAGCTAAGATTATTGGAGGCAGGGCGCGTGAGGATAATTCTCAGTGGATGACAGCTGCTCGTAATTAATCACAGATATACTTCCAAAATTGAGTGGCAGATCCTTCCATCTCTCAGGACATAAGCAATGACCACCTCTAACGTGGCTCTTAAGATTACGTACAGCCCCAGCCAGGGCAAAGTGGCTGTGATTAATTGTGGAAAAGCCGTGTGACCGGTTATCTTGCCCAAAGCCTGTGTGCCAATGATTACATCTAATTGAACCCAATCAATGAGTCCTGTTTACTGCTGGAGACAGCTGGGTTTCATCCGAGGGAGAATCAATCCTCAGCAGTAAATGGAAGCAGACGTTCAATTACCATGTTTCTCAGCACGGATGTTTGTCGTGGCTCCTGTGTTTATTTATTTAACGCTCTCGCAGTGCGGCGCTAGCCACCACCAGGGTGCGCCAGAGCGCTTTGGAACTATCTCTGAAGAGCCTGCGTGTATTTGAGGTGTGAAAGAGAGGTGGCCGTCAAGCCTTATACCCAGTTTGCAGTTTTTACTACCGGTTGAGAAGAAGTCCACCAGAGTCTCGGAAGGTGTACGTGGGTCAGCATAACCAACTCCTTTCGGATGATTTTCTTTTTCTCCAGGTTCCAGCATAGTTCGTTTTTTTCATTCAACGATGGGCTTGAAATAAAGCGCTTAAGAGGATTAGTGCGTTGCTCGAGTCTGAGGCGTGGCTGCTGGGAACCAAAACCAGCCCTGGCAAAGTGCTCGGCCGGCCCCCCCTCCCCCGGGGGGAGGGGGGGCCGGCCGCACTCTATGCCAGGGCCGGTTTTCGGGCGATTTTGTTACAGGGCCGTTTTTAAAACGGCCCAGTAACAAAAACGGTCCCCAGGGGCCCCAAACCGGCCCCCACCCGTGCGGCCCACCGGGGGATTGCCCGGTGCCCGCAACGGCCAGTCCGGGCCTGTTAGTTACTTACAATATCTGGTGTCACAAGTGTTTAACAACCTAACGAGAAGAGTCACATAGCTCTTCAATGACCTTGGTCATAGCAATAGTGCCGCGTTGCAGGCTGCAGGCACAAATTTACATGCCCTGTATACATACACTGGGTGCGCCCAGGAAAAGCTACCATTATCTATAATGTGTTACAGGTCACAGTAGTATCGTCGTTTTTGCTAGTCATTCAAGGGGCAGGTGTGCGCCAGCAAATGATAGGACCCTTGCCACAGAGGGATCGATCCTTTTATTAGGCGCTCATCCGGACCCTTACGTCAGGTAGCTGGGCGTGGCCATGCTGCAATGATGATGACGTTTACAATCTCAGCCGAGTCACAAAAGTGCAAGTTATGTTGGCACCATTCACGTAGCTCCTTTCTGGTATTTCTTTGGCCTGGGAGCTCTCTTGGCGGCCTTTAGGCGCCTCTCCGCACAATCCTGTGCTTCCTCATTAATCTTGCCAGATTTTTTAATCTAGACGAATGGAGTGCGTAATGGATGCGTCACATGATCCTTTCTATTGGTTTAAAGGAATATCAGTGATGGGGCTCTTTTGGAGAATGTGTGATTTGTATTTTTGTCAGGAGGACTGAGTGGCGGGATCGATTTTGGGTCTATCACCTTTCACTTGGTGAAAGATGACCCATTTCTAGGTCACGCTGCATGCATGGGATTGCTGAGTTGTCTGAGTTACTTCTGTGAGGGATAATTGTGAAAGAAGTGAGATTGCACTTTGGTTTGGAACCTCTTTGCCAGCTAGCTGACAGTTGTTACACCTGACATCCTTGGCGTAGTCCTCCCCAAAGATTTTGCCTTCACTTCCACACTTGACATCACTCATTTTTGTTGACATTAGGATTCAGGGGTAACATGCTTGTGCTTACTACTTAAACATGGTATTGGCCCACATCAAATTGGTACATTTAATTTACTGGTACCTTTCTAGTAAATGATATCACCTACACACAGGGCCTGTAAATTTAATGCTACTAGTGGGTGGCGTATGAAAAAAGAGTGGGCAGACCCAATGTGCGCTTGGATGCTTGGGCAATAAAACTAGAAATAAGTTGAAAAGTGCCTACAAGGGATATTGTTCACATTCTTAGTTCAGTAGTTATTTGCAATGCAATAATTTTTGTTCAACCTTGTTAGTGATGAACTTGTGATTAAACAAACAAAAGAAGAAATTCTTTGCTTTTAAGTAAACACTTTTCATACAGACTTCAATTGTATAACACAGGGAAATCTTTTCTTTAAATAACATATATTTAATATATACACAAAAAAGGGAATTACATTCAGAATCAATCAAACATAATGTTCGAGGTATTACAAATTAACCTACGAAACAAGTATGTAAACGCCTATTCCACGAAGTAACCAAGTTAACCCCTTGAGTGCTGCCCATGTTCAACGGACGTCGCGTGCACTACCTCAGTAGTGCTGCGCACGTCCGTTGAATGTCGCGGCCCCGCCCACGCAATAGAACGTTCCGCACCAGCGCGGAACGTTCAGCGCAGGCAAGGTTAAACTATCTGACAAGACAGAAAACTGTTCCTTGAAATCAACAAACTGTTCCTTGAAATCAACAAAGGTTTGAGTAAATAGATGTAGCTATCGACGTTTTGGTCTGTGTTGGTAATGAGACCGTCAGACCATCTTCAGGACGTGAAGTTGATTGTAAAACCAGAACATACCCTTCTAGGATTTCTCTAAGAAGTAATGGAGCAAGGTTGCATACGCAAAGAGACTTGCTCGGATTCAATTCTCTTGAAATAACATGTAACTTATTAATCAGCATGTTTTGTGAATACTAATAATATCACCACACAACATTTTAGTATCTAGGGGAAGCTATCCTATGTGCTTTTACTAACAGTAACCTGAGTGTTCTAAAAATGGCCGCCGAAAACACAGGAACTTTTCTGCGCATGCGTCTGCCACATCTACGTGGTGTGACGAATCTTTGCTTTTGGTGGGAATTCCTGCAGCTGCGCACTAGTGCCAAGATGGCCGCTTCATGTTTCACATATTAATGCACATGCTCCTGCTTGAATTAAACTTCAATCAATCAATCAATCAATCAATCAATCATGCCATTTGTATAGCACACTACTCACCCGGGAGGGTCTCAAGGCGCTTGGGGGGAGGGGTATGCTACTGCTCGAACAGCCAGGTCTTGAGTAGTTTCCTGAAGGCGAGATGGTCCTCGGTCAGCCGAAGGTTGATGGGGAGGGAGTTCCAAGTCTTGGCAGCCAGGTAAGAGAAGGATCTTCCTTCGGCGGTGGCTCTTCGGATGCGTGGTACGGCTGCGAGGGCGAGGCTGGTGGACCGTAGCTGGCGGGTGGGCGTGTAGAAGGTCAGGCGGTCGTTGAGGTACTTGGGGCCCAGGTCGTGGAGAGACTTGTGTGCGTGGGTGAGGAGCCGGAACGTGATCCTCTTGTCGACGGGGAGCCAGTGCAGGTTCCTCAGGTGGCTGGAGATGTGGCTGCGTCGGGGGACATCCAGGATGAGTCGGGCGGAGGCGTTCTGGATGCGCTGAAGTCTTTTCTGTAGCTTGGCTGTGGTTCCGGCGTAGAGGGCGTTTCCGTAGTCCAGTCGGCTGGTGACGAGTGCCTGAGTGACAGTCTTCCTGGTCTCGGTCGGGATCCAGCAGAAGATCTTGCGAAGCATACGCAGGGTGTTGAAGCACGATGAGGAGACGGCGTTGACTTGTCTGGTCATCGAGAGGGAGGGGTCCAGGATGAAGCCCAGGTTGCGTGCGTGGTCGGTTGGCTTGGGTGCGGTGCCCAGGGCTGGGGGCCACCAGGAGTCGTCCCAGGCGGAGGGCGAAGATCCCAGGATGAGGACTTCCGTCTTGTCCGAGTTCAGTTTCATGCGGCTGTCCTTCATCCACTCGGCGACGTCTTTCATCCTTTCGTGTAGGCAGGTTCTGGCGGTGTCGGGGTCTCTGGTGAGGGAGAGGATCAGCTGGGTGTCGTCGGCGTAAGAGATGATGTTGAGGTTGTGCTGGCGTGCGATAGGTTTCATGTAGATGTTGAAGAGGGTGGGGCTGAGTGAAGATCCTTGCGGGACGCCGCAGATGACTTCGGTGGCCTCGGAGCGAAACGGGGGGAGGCGGACTCTTTGTGTTCTACCGGCGAGGAACGAGATGATCCACTCCAGTGCCTTCTCTTGGATACCGATGTTGCTGAGGCGCTGGACTAGGGTGCGGTGGCAGACCGTGTCGAACGCAGCGGAGAGGTCCAGGAGGATGAGGGCCACTGTTTCCCCCTTGTCGAGCAGGGTCCGGATGTTGTCGGTGGCTGCGATGAGGGCGGTCTCGGTGCTGTGGTTGGCTCTGAAGCCGGACTGCGAGGGGTCGAGGGATCCGTTCGTCTCGAGGAAGGCGCTCAGCTGTCTGTTGGCGATCTTCTCGATGACTTTAGCAGGAAAAGGGAGGAGCGAGATGGGGCGGAAGTTTTTGAGATCGGTGGGGTCCGCTGTAGGTTTCTTCAGGAGGGCACTGATCTCGGCGTGCTTCCAGCTCTCCGGGAAGGTGGCGGTGTTGAAGGAGGCGTTGATGATGTTCCGGAGTTGGGGTGCGATGGTGGAGTCTGCCTTGTTGAAGACGTGGTGTGGGCAGGGGTCGGTCTGTGATCCGGAGTGGATGGTGTTCATCGTGCGGGCTGTGTCTTCGGTGGTCACCGTGGTCCAGGTTCGAAGGGTGGCGGTGGGGGGCGTTGGTTCGACGGTTGGGTGCGTGGGTGGGGCACCGAAGCTGTTGTGGATGTCGGCGATCTTGCGGTGGAAGAACGAGGCGAGGGAGTCGCAGAGGTCTTGTGACGGAGTGATGTCGTTGGTGCCGGTGCTGGGGTTGGAGAACTCCTTGACGATAGTGAAGAGCTCTTTGCTGTCGTGGGCGTTGTTGTCCAGTCGTTCCTTCTGGGATTTCTTCTTGGTGGTGCGGATGAGCTGGTGGTGCTTGCGGGTAGCGTGTTTGAGGGCGGTCATGTTGTCGGTGGTCCGGTCGAGGAGCCAGGCTTTCTCGAGGGTGCGGCAGGTCTTCTTGGAGTCCTTGAGGTCGTCGGTGAACCAGGATGCCTTCTTGCTTCTGGGTCTGCTGGGAGGGTTCTTTAGTGGCGCGAGGTCGTCGGCGCAGGCGGTCAGCCACTGTGTGAAGTTGCGGGCTGCTTCGTTGAAGTCCGTTGTGTTGGCGGGTGGGCTCTGGCTGAGGGAGGTGGTGAGCTGGTCTGCGGTGATCTTGCTCCAATTCCTGTGAGGTACCTGTTGCGGGTGGTGGTGGTGGTGGGTCGTGGATCTTTTGAAGCTGAAGTGGACGCAGCTGTGGTCGGTCCAGTGGAGTCCGGTGGCGTGGCTGAAGGTGATGTACTTGCTGGAAGAGAAGACTGGATCAAGCGTGTGGCTGGCGTAGTGGGTGGGGGTGTTGACCAGTTGCTTGAGTCCGAGGTTGGAGAGGTTTTCGAGCAGGACAGTGGTGTTGCGGTCCTTGTTGTTCTCCAGGTGGAAGTTGAGGTCCCCGAGGAGGATGTAGTCAGTGGAGGGGAGGGCGTGCGGGCTGATGAAGTCTGTGATGTCTTCGCTGAATTGTGTGCGTGGTCCCGGGGGTCTGTAGACGAGGGTGCCTCTGAGGGTCGTCTTAGGGTCGGTGTGAATCTGGAAGTGGAGATGTTCGGCTGCGGCGAAGGAGTCGTTGGCGTCGGTCGTGATGCGGATGGTGTTCCTGTGGACGATGGCGATGCCACCTCCGGTCTGGTTGATGCGGTCCCTCCTGATGATCTTGTACTCGTCCGGGATGTACCCGTTAGTATGTTCTGCTTAACTATGAATGCTCAAGTTAAAATAAATTAATGGGGTTAGATTAGAAATAAGTGGTATACAGTGCGTTCATTTATTTTTGTATTCTAACATGTCTCTCTTTGACTTTAATATTAGCTCGTATTTGAGCCTGAAGTGTGTCTGGAAACTCAATTTTGAAACTGTTGTCAATGCGCACTCAAACCCTGAGAACCTTGAAGCCCTGGCATTGAAAGACTGCTAAAGTTAAAATTGCCCGCGATGCCCTCGGAATCTCACCCATGACCCGGAGAGAGGAAGAAAACTTGCAAATTTGTTAAACATTGTATATTAAATGAAATATTATTGCTAGGTGGAATAAAAAGTATGGGAAGGTAAATTATGGGTGGGAACTTTGATCAACTTTATTGAATGGAAATGACCTCATACTGGTACGGTATGATGACCTCTCCTCGCTGACCAATCAAATGAAGGGAATACATGAATTTGCAACACTTGGGGGTGGTACACTGCCCTATAAAATGGTATAACTATGGTAGGTTCAGTTAGTTAGATTGTAAGACTTTTCACAGACCTGCCACTGACCGAACATATACTGAAGGAGAAGAATCGAGAGCAGAGGGCTGGTCGAGCTCTCTGACAGAAGAATCGGGATTTATTGAGTGAGAAGAATCGATCTACCCAGTCGGGGTCCAAGTATAGCCGCGAAGAGAAGTGTGACGCTGGCATTGCACTTAGCGGAGGTTACCTGTCCTGTCCTGTAGGCACCTGATTAGTCGGGAGCCCTTTCTTGTCCCAGCCCGTGGCCAGGGTTGGTCCTCACACCATTCTAGGCAAATATAATCTGTGTGGTATGTCCTTGTACCGTTTCCCCTTTCCCTCCTTTCCCAGGTCCCAATGTCTAAAGGTGTTGTCTTAAAGACTTGCACACTTTATGCTTTAATAGTAATTTTCTTACTTGCAAAGTCCCTAATTTCACTACTGTGGCACTTGACTCATAAAATATTGCATAGATAAAGTACTTAAAACTTTCCCCAGTCTGTGGTTATTTCATGTAGATAAATGTTATTCTCTACCTATTATTCTAACTCCCTTGATCCTTAGATTTAGGACTTAGAGGAGAAGTGACAAGGAATGGTAAGTCATGGTGTACGGTATAAGTCCTAAAAGGCGAATACAATTCTGATAGGCAGGAAGTTAAGTTGGATTACTGGTTCAAAGTGTGAATGTTTATGGGCCCAGGTAAGTATGGTAAACTGAGCTGGTAATCCCGCACCATCAGAAGTATTGAACTCAAAGGCGTCAAGGCGAATGGAGGCGTTCTCTGTAAGATTAAAAGAATATCTACTGTGGCCAATTTTATGTTGCTGTCATGCAAGTATTTAATTAGAACATGCAGACATGAACTGCCAGGCAAAATGACTTATGCAGCATCTTTATAGAATCTAATCGTGATTCATGTGCTCTCGATACGAGGGATTTCTCGGTATGGAGTCATCAAACTAGTGGGTGGCAGCACTCATTGTGCCACCCACTAAAGTAGCACTGTAAACTGTGGCTCAGGCCTGCCACTGCAGCCTGTATTGCATTTTTAAACAACATTTTCAACCTGGCCATGTTAGCCATAGCCAGGTCAAAACTTTCTTTTTAAAATATTTATAAGTCACCCCTAAGATAGGCCATAAAGACTTATAGGACAGGGTGCAAGGTATTTAAAACGTAGAACAAATGTATTTAAGTTTTACATGTCTTGACAGTGAGAAATATCTAAAGTCGTTTTTCACTGTTATAAGGCTTGTCTCTCACTGGGTTACTTGCTAACTTCAGATTGGGAGCAGATAGAGAAATGATGTTTACACACAACTGAATTGTATTTTAAAATCCCCTTTAAGGGTAAAGTTGGATTTTAAGTTGCTATTCTGAAAAGGCCACTTTTAGAAAGTTGGCATTTTTCTGCCCTCTACCAACTGTGCTCTCACATGACTGTGATTGGCTCCCGCTGTTGAGATTTGTGTATTCCTACTAGACTGTGAGGAAAAGGAAGCATAGGTGTAAGCGGAGGGAGTCTTCCTGACAGGATGGCTGGGAGGAGCTGTACCCTCACCTGATTATACTTCAAAGGCTCTGTCGGCAGCACACACAAAGAAACCTGGCACCAGCCTTCCCTTGCCTCTGTCAACTTAGACAGTTTGGAGCCAGGACCAGAGGAAGGGAATGAACTGACCAGATTTAGTTTTAGAGGAGGTCAGGAAATTGCCTCACAGAAAGGCTGGCACTAGGTATAAAATAGGCCTGGGTGGTAAATTCCGTTCCGCTTGCGGAATTTGGGTAATTTCACGTTTCGCGGAGAACGCGAAATTGCCCAAAATTCTGCGTTCCGCGGCTTTGTGAAATTTTTTGCTTGTTCACGTTCTGAAAATGCGGGTTTACAAGATATTTCCCACAAGCATGCAAACAGCGATTGCCAACCGGAAAAAAGCATTGCGAACAAGCAATTGCGCATGTTCGCAGAATTTCTGCATGTTCGCGGAGATTTTTTACAGTTTCGGGGAGATTTGCGTAATGCAATTACGCAAGTTCCGCCCACCCCTAGTATGAAAGTGGGACCTTCAGAACTTCTCATAAGAATGCTAGTGGGCCTGTAGAAGAATTAGAAGTAGGTATGCCCTGCAGCTGAGGAAGAGGGACTCCCCTGCTAACCGTAGAAGAACTGGACCTATTTGCCAGGAGCCCAGACTACCCAGTGTGACCCCAAAAGTTAGTAGGCGGACCTCCAGTTTGAGCAACAGGAACACAACATGTCTTCCTGTAACTGCACAGCTGGTCTGCACCAACTGGATTTGCCTGGACCTGCCGGAGCCCTGCCGCTAGCCTCTGCCAGAGTCCTGATTCCCAAGATGTGCCCCTACCCCAGGACTTTTTACCCTTGGCTGGCATCAGTAAGGTGAAGGAATGTTGAAGTTACAGAATTTTTGGCTCCTTGTGAACACAAAGGGACCTCTTCACGTCAAGAACCGATTTCCTTCTACGACTGCCGATGCGAAGCTCCAGCGGAACCATGTTCTTTGCACTGACAGTGACAATCCGCGATGACCAGCAACACGAGACCTGCACTCCGCACCAACAGCAATGGTCTGTAACGATCAAACCAACATGAAGCTTCAGTGATCACTATCTCTTCACACTACATCAATTGCGGTCCACAGCTCGTCCTGCCCCTTACGCTGGCAGCCTTCTCCTCACGGCCGCTGCCAACACAAACAGAACTCTTAGAGCTTAACTTGAAAGGTAACTTTTTAGCTGGAACTGCCTGGTCCCTGTATCCAACCCATGCTCTATCACAGTTGGCCTGACCTTGTAACTTTCCCCTGGTCAGTCATGACCAGATAACTGTGAGTGGCGCTTTGTGCTTCTTGGAGGTATTTCCACCTACATTTTTAAAAACTCATATGTCTGATTGTACTAATTGGATTTTGATTGTTTGGGTGTACTTTTAGTTATCAAAATGTACTCTATTTGTCTAAAGTGGTTGGGGTATTTCTTGTGTTCTGTTTTCACTGGATTACTGTGTGTGTGCTTCATAAATACTTTACACATAGCCTCTAAGTTGCCTGACTGCTTTTCCGCCAAGCTATCAGAGGGATAAGCGCAGGTTTATTTGGGGCCTTTTGTGGTTCACCCGGACAAGGCCTGCAGGGGCTGTTCACTCACGTGGCGCTGGGGCTACACCCCCTATATTTCCTTCCCCAAAATAGCTTTTTCTTAATGAATTTTTTTTATCCACCATTACAAAATAAAAGATTTTCTTTAGGTCAGTACTTGAAATAACTCGGCATCAGACAAAATCCCCTCGAGCAGTCCTCTGCTGCACCTACGCAGCTAACTCAGTAAGGCTTGCATCAAATTACCATTTGCCGGGCAGATGAGCTCAAAGTCCTGAGGTCTATGAGGTTGCCAGCTCATCAAAATCATTGCCTCTTGTGCTAAGCTCTACCGGCTGACAACATGGGTGGAAAGTTTGTGCCTGGGCGTTTCTGGCTGAAGCCCTGCAGCTCCAATGGCTTCATGTTTATCAGGGACTCGTCCCATGGTGGGGTGGGGGCAAGCCTCACTGACCCCCATCCTGTGACAAGTTGTGAGAGAGTAGGTGGGGTTAGAGGATGGAGGTGGCAAGCTGATCCTTGGAATCTAGCCATCAGCTCTGTTTATTTTCTACAAATGAGTGTGAATACTGACTAGTTATCTGCGCAATCTCTCTGAATGCACAGCAACTTCTGCAGTACTGTTCAGCCTTTCCAAATGAGCTTAATCGATATCTTTCAGGTTTCAGTGCAGACAGTATGCTGTGGCACAATTGTTTCGGCAACTCCTGGGACGTACTTTTAGTTTGGGGTGCTCACATGTGCGCATTTAATTACGTATTACAAAAGTGACTTCACAACAGCGACACTGCGTTTTCTCTCAAACCAGCCACAGTGCCTGTTTTTCCCTCTTTGACTTCATGGTGCTGCTGCACGCTAGCGTTTATTTCCAGTCAGGATACAATTTCGTCAGCAAAATGGGTTTCAATACTTAATAACAGATGAACTGGGGAAGTGCCACTGCGTGGTGAGCACAGCCTGCTAGCTCACTTAACCATGTGAGGAGGTGCTTTAGAAGAGCCAGGGGTGCCACGAGGAATCTAAACACTAACCATGAGAGAAGGGTTGGATTTGTCCAACTGACTGCAGGACACCCTGTAAACATTTTGACTGTCTCGTTTGTAGTGTCCGGCTGGACACGTTCTAGTGTTCAATCAATCAATCAATCATAGCATTTGTAAAGCGCACTACATACCCGTGGGGGTCTCAAGGCGCATGGGGAAGCTGCTATTGTACGAAGAGCCAGGTCTTGAGGAGTCTCCTGAAGGTTAGAAGGTCTTTGGTCTGCCGCAGGCGGATGGGGAGGGTGTTCCATGTCTTGGCGGCGAGATGGGAGAATGATCTGCCGCTGGCGGTCACTCTTCAGATGCGGGGTTCCACCTGCTTTTTACCCACACTAGCCACCCCCCATCACAGGCGTCATCGGACAGGTGACTTTGTTATTAAAAGGGGCCAGGCGCACGTACCCAAGTACGCTGTGTCTGTGTGGTCATTTGCACAGCATGTGGGCCTATGGCCCAAGACACAACAATGGCGATGAGGCGGGTCTGCCCCGCATACTTGAAGGAAGGAGACGCCAAGATTCCTTAATGTGACGGACTAGCCCATTTCAACCATAACCCACACGCTGTGCTATCGACGGCCACCAATCGTGGGAAAAGAGGAGGTCTGCTAGGGCACGGGCACTATCATCTGCGGTGGAAAAACAAGGCAAGGAGGGCTATCAGTGGTAATTGACGATTACTGGAGGCTGGCTCTCAAAGAGGAGGCACGTTGCTCACCTGCCTGACGGAAAACTATGAACGGTGTAGTACCAGCGAGAGACGCGGTGGCCTGGTGAGTGGCGCTCCCCAGCCCGTGCACACTGTGGGCAAAACTCTCTGCCAGTAGGGGGGTTGAGCCAGCACCAGTCCGGCAAGCCTAGACAGGCACCGACTGCATCACCCTGCCATCCGGCGCTAAGCGGGAAATACTGCCAACAAGGAAAGCCATTACCCTGCACTCCACCGGGTTGAAGCACACCACGAGGTGCGTAAGAAGTGATGAAACACATGCGTGCCCCTGCCGGCACCAGCATCCGCAACACTCCCACAGCCTCCTAGCATGACCCGGCCAGAAGCACTCCGGCTGACCGCCCCACCTGCTGACACCCTCCATGCACATCGAGAAGTAAAGTCAGCAACAGGTATACTCACACAACTCCCTCTGCCTTGCTTGCAGCGACCCGCTGTGTAACCCTGCTCCCTGCGAGGTCAAGGCCATGTCTGTCTCCGGCAGCTCCCGCGTGGCAGTAAAGAGGATGCCTGACGTGCTTGCTGAGCCCTCTCAGAAGAGAAGAGTGAGGCTGCGCCATTGTCAGAATCCCCTAAGGAACGAGAGAAGCTGCTGCGGCGGGGGAAAGGTGTGGTAGATCGTCAGAGTGTTACTCACCTGATGCAGGTCAAGCAATTAGTGGAGAGAATGAGCAGCGGAGAAAGAATCACCCCAGACACTAAAGCGTTCACAATGCCCAATTGAAGCTGCCCTGATCTGCCTGGTCTCTATGCCCCTACCTGCCGGTGGACGGGTGTTCTCTGTCTCATGTTGGAGGCCGCCGGCATGAATCTCCTCTTTGCCGGTTTGGGTTTCCTCGCCTGGTAGGGAGGCGCTCCACCACAGGACTCTGCAGCATCGTGACAAATAAAGCCGCCCCTGCAAGAGGAGGCCCAGCAGGCAGCATCGACCTCACAGGGCTGGTAAGCTCTCAAAAAGCTGCAGCTGGAAGGAGTGACGAAGAAATCACCCACAGCGCCACCTGAGTGCACAACACTCCCCCAGGATTGATATAAGAGGCAGCCCAAGAACAAAATAAATGCAGGACAAGGCAGTGAACTTGTCATGACAGGTAAAGAGAAAAAACAGGGTAGGAGCGTCCCTACTAAACGAGAGCGGGGTGCCCCGATATCTGCATCCTCAACCCCAGCACATTCCAGCACTGGCCTGCCTGAACTTCTGTAGCGCAAACGGAGGTACTGCAGTGCCACCTAGGGAGGGTAAGTGATACTGCACATTTACAAAAGAAGCACAGGTACAAGCATTTTACCCCATGAGGCAAGGCGACCATTGGCACATACGTGCAGACAGTGTTTAAGCAGCCGATGTGAAATACATGCAAAAGAAAGAAAAGAGGAACCGCAACAATGCACAAATAGAGGAGGCAGCTAACTGTACCTCAACACAAACTCCCAACTCCCACACTGAAGGCAAAGACAGTCAGTCACTGCCAGGGGCTGCCAGTAAGAGAGACACAACCTCAGCAAGTGGAAACAGGCCCAAAGGGGTGACAAAAGAAAGGGCTGGCATCCAATGTCAAGAGGAAATGGAAAGCCAGACAGTAGAGAGCACCCTGTGAGGTCCGGGTGCCCACCAGCACTGCACATGGCCGCACCAGCATCATCACCCCAATACACAGCAATTAAGTATCCCAAGGTCTCCTGGAGTCAAGCAGCATGCCCCAAGCAGGGATGGGAATGTGCACAGAGCATGCAACCTCCAACGTCACTGCAAGCAATAAGATTGTGCCACTCACCCTCAGTGGTGAACGGACACCACCGCAAGCTCTCGATTGGGCACACCAGGTACCAGAAGAGGGCGCATATGAAGAAGACGAAGCTCGCCTCAAGCACCCAGAAGCGTGTCGGCATGGGCAAATGCCCAGGAGGGAGAGAGACCACTCCAAAGAGAAGAAGCAATGCTGAGGACAGCACAGAGTGTCCTCCCTCACACTGCCTCAAGATGGAGTCACCAATGGCCCAAGACAGGCAAGAAGAGAGTAGCGCACCCCATGTGGCAAGACGCCACCACAACGTACGTTCAGACGCAACAGTCGCACCGCCACCATGGTGCACATCACTTGAAGTGACCAGCACTGCCCAGCATGCCAGAAGGGAGGCAGGATCAAGTGCCACGACGGCACCTCCTCAAGGCGCAAGCACAATGCACTCGAGTGAAGCGGTAACTTCCTATCCCGGCAGAGAAGCACAGCGAAAATCCCTGAGGAGGGCATGGGGACTGCAAGAGGTCCACAAGGAGAAGTATGTCCTAGTGACAGGACAGACATGTGACAGGTCCGCAGCAAAGAGAACACCGTCCCAAGAACTGGACACGACCAGTGAGATGTACATGTGGCACAAACATGAGAAATGTGGGAGGACGCCACATTCAAGTGAGGACCTGGTCGGAAGGAGGAAAAGAGAGTAGCAGGACGCCACTCCGCAAAGGAAGAAAGAACAGTGGCACAACGCCACAGGGCAGACAATCACCATGTGCGCGCAAGATGGAACGGAGAAGAGCAACAGGACAGAGGACTCATGCCAGCACTGGAGAAGGTGTTCATCAGCACAAGCCAGCCACCGGGGTGCAGAGATGACACTGGAGACAGCTTCGCGGGAAGACCAATCGTAAGCTGCTGGCAAGCGCAATCTGCGTCCAGGCTTTGCAGTTGGACCGTCCTCTCACCTGTCACAAGCTGCTTGGTATCGATAGCACCATGGCTAGCAAGTGCACCTGCGGGAAGACAACTTCAAGTGGCCACAAAGTCCCTCTAGCCTTCCTCACTCCACAAGGTCACCAAGGCAAGAGATCGCCGCCTGTTGCCCAACTGAAGGAAAATCACTATGTTTGTCATCGCCATCCAGGTGCATCATCACCAAGGATGTCAAAGGAGCATCACACCACCAAAGTGGATTCCAACACTCCTGACAACCAGGAGTACCACGAGGCTAGCCACCCAGGTACCTTCTGTGTGCCCCCGTCAACCAGAAGCCTGCCGAAGTAGAGCATACCTGACCATTGGAATATCCACCCTTGGGGTTACACGAGGCTTGGCCGTGGCCCTGTTGAAAGTTCTGCAGTGACCCCCTCAGTGCAACCTACGAAAGGCCTGTAGAGCCCACGCGGTCACGAGGCAAACCAGGGGCAAGGGTGTCTACGGAGTACCTGTGAGAGGGGAATCCGAGTAGAAGAGATGCGTCGGCAGCAGCTCCACAACAGGCACGGGAATCATGGAGGTCACAGTCGAACACCGGTCACCCAAAGACCATCAGAGGAAGCAAAGAACTAGAGTCCTGAGGGTCAGTGCATCCAGACCGAGACACCACCCTCTGCGGCTACATGAGCGACTTGGCTGTGGTTCTGTTGTCAATTCCTCAGTGAAGCCTTCGGGCGGCCTACACAAACCCCGCACAGTCCACATGGTCCCATGGCAGCCCAGCAGGAAGGCCCTCCAGGAGGCTCCAATGAGAGAGGAGTCCAGGCAAGAGAGGCACGTCTGAAGTTGCTCGACTGTCAGGAGCTAGAAAGACCATCAAGCACGTCGCCTCCAACCGAAGGCCTTATACACCGAGATCATCCCCAACAGCTGAAGGTTTGTCATCCACCTGTACCTGAGCGCCTGTGAGATCTCCAGAGTGGACTCCACCACCGCTCCAGATGCACTGATATTTGAACGTTGTAAATTGACTCCAACACCGCGAGACCAGGCCAATATAAGGGGCCGGGCGCACATGGCCAGTTCCAGTACCCAATTACACTGTGTCTGTGTGGTCAATTACACAGTATGTGGGTCTAAGGTCTAAGGCCCAAGACACCACATCTTTATGCATGGATGAATGTCAACAAATGCAGGCTCTGGTGAGCTTTTCCTTTGCAGTTTAAAATAATAATGGCATTGCCCTGGCTGAAATGTTAAATGGCTGTGTGTGTGTTTTCTGATGACATGATTTCTAAGTCTTTCTTCTCATCGTTTTGCAGAGACAAACAGAGGAACAGGGTTAAACAAGACACATGGCATGGAAAATAATGTTCCTTTGTGAATAACTTTAAAGGGCAAGCTATGACACATGTTTTTGTCCTGTGGATCTGTCAAAGGTAATGTGCTGCTAGGTCCAATAAAACATATCATAAAAGTACCCAGCACCAAGCTTCTTCGACTTTTTTTTTTGTTTAGTAAAACTGTTCATTTTAGTCTGCACCATTAGTACCAGACTTATCCTGTCCATTCAACAAAATACCATGCCTCCCTACAAGGCCTAGCAGCGCACTCTATGCAATAGGGTGCACTTTCTCTGTTTGCGCCCAGCGCACATGTGTTAAGGTGCGCCAGGGTGCAACCAGGGATAGTGCAACCTATCTATAATAGGGCATCAGATCTGTTTGAATGAACGCTACAATTTCTACAGTGATTAAGGGCCTGATTTATATTTCGGAGGATGGGTTACTCCATCACAACAGTGATGGATATCTTGTCCTCAAAAATATAAATTCCAGTATCCGTCCCGATTGAGAGGGACTAACTTGTGAAACAAAATATAAAGAAGGCCATATTTGTTGTAATTGACCCTCTCTGCAGGGTCACACCAAACCTTCTGCCTTCACCCCTCCTGTTTTGCAGAATTCATTTTTGTTGGCTATTGGACTCTGTGCACTTTACCACTGCTAAACAGTGCTAAAACGCTTGTGCTCACTCATATAAACATGGTCATTTTGGATTACATTTTAATTTACTGATAAGCCTTTAGCAAAGTGGTATATCATATACTCAGGGCTGGTAAATGAAAGCTACTAGTAGGTCTGAAGCACTTATTGTGCCACCCACTTAACTATCCCTTAAAAACATTTCGACCTGGGAAAATGAACTTTTATCCAGGTCTAAACCTTGCTTTTTAATTTAGATAAGTCACACCTAGATTTGGCCCTAACCAGCCCTTAGGGTAGGGTGCAATTTTATGTAAAAGAGTTGGACTTGTTCTTTGAAGTTTTACATGTTCTGGTCGTGGAAAATTCTCTAATTTGTTTTACACATGAACTTACCTTATTATGTTTAAAAAGCGATAACGTTTGGTTGGGAGCAGGTAGGAATGTTATGTTTTGTGTCAAAGGAATTGTAATTTAAAACCCTCTTTAATGTTTAAAGTCGGATTTTAAGTCACAATTCTGAAAATGCCCCTTCTAGAAAGGTTGCAAATGAAAGCAAGAAAAAGAGAGGGTTTTCCCATCTCACCCCATATCACCTGGTCACTAAAGAACAGCTATAAAACTATGGTATGCTGTAGGGACAAATTTATGTACAAAACCTCAAATCAACAATGAAACAATCAATTTTCACAGGAAAATAAATGTAATCCCTTGCTTTTTGTTTAAAACATTCTTTCGTTCCTACTTTGCTCAAAGGTAGGTGGTTACATGAAGAATCCAATTGTAATTCCACTTAGAGGTACATCATCTTTGTTATGGAGGAGCCTCACAAGATACATTGTTAGATAATTAGTTGAGTCATAACAGATAAAATAGAGGGTTGATGCCCTGGGACACTTGAGACTCTGCGGCAACCTCTAAGTGGAATCCCTTTTAAATTCTTCATGTAACAAAAAGCAAGGAGAAATGAAAGGACAAGGGATCTTTTTTGCCGCTGCCATTACCTGCGAACTTGGTGCTCTTGGTGCGTTCTTCTTTGGGGGACAGTGGAGGACTGTTGAGCTCCATATAGCCAGCTCCCTGTACTCGGGCCAGTCTCCCCCCGCCTCCGCAAGCCTCCTGACATCTGGCGCGGCCTCTGTGTGGGGAGGACTACAGGTTCCAGCAGCCTCAGCGGCAGGAAGCCGCCGATGCCCTGTCCGTGCCCGAAGGCGCTCATAAACAACGGAGGCCCTCACACCGCGGGACGCGCCGGGCTAAGCCCGGGCAAAGGGTGGGCCGTCTGTGGCCGTCCGGGGACGGCGAGGGACGGGACAGGCCACCCCCCTAAGACTCAGGACTCTATGGTAGAGATTGTATTTATTGATGGACAAGACGTTTTTGGCTCCCTCAGGTCTGACTACATACTGTTGAGAGTAATCGTTATCTCATATATTATAAATAAGTGCTGTCTTGTACATTATGCCTACCCAAACAGATAAAGGGGAAAAGCCATCTAAACATATAGGTGGGAACCTTATGGGGACTTTAGATAATTACAGCCGCATTAGATCGGGAGATACTTGAGGCGGAAAATCGTCTCTCATTAGAGATATTTTCTAAACGATCCTCTTTGGGTCCGATTAAGAATTGTATAACCCCTGAGAACCGTTTAAACCAACGCCTTAATGACTTGGGGTTGCCCGTTATACGTATAGGCTCGGACACACATAGCGACATAACCCTGGGGAATAGTAGACAGGACACTCAAAATGGTAACATCAATGAGGAAAATGTGCCTGTAAGATACTGTCAATAAAGACACCGGTATGCCCTAGCATTGAAACGCTACCAAGTATTACTAAAGTAGGGAAACGAAAGCGGGGCGGGAGTGAGCAGAAAGGTAAACGGGCAAAGGTCCCCAAACTGATAAATAAGATGGATAATAGGCTGGACTCTGCTGCTCAGAATAGGAGTGTACTCCTTTTTCACAAAAACGACCAACTCCAACAAATGAAACATTTACCGCCGAGAGTACAGAGAGAAGAAGGCCTGATTGGACAAGTGGTACAGCTCGTAAAGTCTTTAATGTTACCTCTCATTGAGAGAATGAACATAATCAGCACAAGTATTGGTAAGCTGCAACAGGTTGCAGCCGATAACACTCAGTTGCTACACTCTCCAATAAATACTGATAAGGTGGGAGGACATGTTACACAGTCAGGCAAACGGCCCATTTTGAAACAAGCCACCGCACCTGCCCCTGTTAATACTGCAATCCCATCAGGAAATATAATTCCCACCAAAAACGATAATAGTGTAACAGCCATAAAGAGCAGATCTCAGAGGATGGAGGGAACTCACAGCCCTGTGAGGGCTTCCCAAATACTTCGGGAGGAGGGTGAACAACCTGCCAAAACAACCAACGGACATACACAGTCCATTAAACCAGTTCAGGGGGAGGGCAACTGTGTGTATTTAGATCTCCCCCCCAGAGCGCTCCTTTAGTGATTGTCCTGGTAAATGTTCCACCTCTCCGTCATGGAGAAAGAGAGGACTTCTTTCAAATTAAAAACAAAGTCACACACTGGCTCGCTCGGAATACAGTAGGAGGAAAAAGGCAGCCCATAACATAATCATGGCACGTAGAGTAGCCCCCATGGTTGAACATTTCTTGACTGCCAACCACAATGCCAATGATCTTAGGTGGACGGTACTGCATACATTACGTCCATCACAGAATAACGCAGATCTGGATAGAATGCTCCTCAAAAAGGAAGCATATCTCATTCTGAAATTTAATAGTGTTCGGAAGGGCCTGAATAGTTTGTCCGAAATTGCGAGACTATGATTCAGTTGTGCCTCCAGTCCTGTTGCCCGGACTGGTTTCGTCTCATTTCTTCCTCAGCAATACATTACATGGAATTCTTCCAGCAGCATTGCGCAGCATGTACTACATTTCCCATAAACCCTAGCACACAGCGACGTGCTTATCTCCATGGCAACACCGGTGGCGTCCATCTTTGGATCCATGCAGAATGCTGGAAATTTTCACCGAGTAACACGGAGGTAAGCATCGCTCCCCCGACGCCACGCCAATACCTTTTGTTCACTCCCGCTCACCGCGTAAACAAACTAACCCGGTCCCGCTTACTTTTAGTGAATTGGAGCCCGTTCAAAATCGCATGCGCTGGCCATCGAAGTAAAGTTTGCCCGCAGAGCCAGACCCCCCGCACCGAGTGATTGAAATTCAAAGGTACGTCCCCCGCCACTGAGTACAGTGTTTGTTGCCCATGCAATCCGCAGCCATACATATCAATTCCGCACTTTTATATACACAGCGTCTTTACTTCACATTCAGTGAGATTCCACAGAAGAATCCAATTTTCCATTCAAAGGCGACTGCCCCCGTCAAGCAGAGAATTAGTTGACGGTATGTGCTTATTTGATTCCTCTTTCCAACCGAACTCTGCTTGTTACATGTTATAGCTGTGCTAATGTAAATCCACCTCCTTGCAGGAAGTTCTGCCCCTCGGACTCCTCCTGGAGCCGTTCCAGCCTGCACTCACAACTGTCCCTCGAATTTGTTTCTGCTGAAGACCCGGTAGGTCCCCTCGCTGTATGTCACTGCATAGGGAGTCCTGTCTTTCCATCCCAAATACTTAAAAAACGTTATTTCTTCTTTTAAATTTCACAGACAGAGTAATTGTGCCCTGATGAGAATCCAGAACACAATCCCCTGGATTCGAAACGCGTCGGCCAATTAGAAAAGGACAATTTGGATACCAGCTCTCGCTGGCTGATAATTAATTTCGAATTTGCCTTCACGTTCTTTTCCTATTTTCCTACTTTTTCACCATTTTTTTTGGTGTTTTGCACAAAGTCTTATTCACTTGATAATGTGTTTTTCATTCATTACACTGTAAATATTACTGTCTGTTGCGAAATGTTCCTGTATTCAATTTTTTGTTAATAGTGAATATAATTTGTTTGGTAACACGTTGTCGTGTAGATAAGCCACACTACATGTTTAATGTATATTGTATATATGTGTTTGTCTGTCTATAATAAGGTTTTTTTGACAAAATAGAATTTGAAATCAAAAAATCGATTGGTATAAATAAAAATACCCAGTTGAGTACGACAAACAGCGTCTTCAACTTTCCTTAAGAGTGGGATAAAAAGCAAGTGGTGGGGCACCTTTCCATGTTCATTTACACAACATAATCATGGCACGTAGAGTAGCCTGGGTGGGGCACTCCAGGAAAATCAGAGGAGATTGCATTGTAATTAATTTTAATAGCCCAGTTCCAGCTGAGATGATACTTAGGGAGGTAAAGGGCGACCCCCCAGCTGGGAGGACAGGGGATAGAAATTCTGCCCCTTGGATTCTTTTACAGACCAGGGGTGCAGGGTGCACCCAGTCATTACTTCGATAGAAATAGGATGCCCGTTAACAACCAGATCTATCCCAGAAGGCTAGAGGGGTGGGAAACAATACCCCCGAGATTCAATGCAGGCCAAAGGAAGGGTGGATCAGGTTATTTGTCGGGCATAGAGGTTACTAATAGAATCAATGCGCTCTCGGGCCTAAATGATTGTGACTGACTTGGGAGGAAACCCTTCTAGTCATTTCCGTCATGATGGTTCTCATATTGGCCCTGTACACTCCCCAGCACTGGTTAGTCCAGAGAGTGATTTTAATAACTCTACCTCTGGCACTCCCATTAACACTACACCACTAATACTGAAAGGACATCGCTGGGCAACACACCCCAGATCACCCCACCTTGAACCATCTAGACAGTCTGTCAAGGTGGTTGGAGAGCCCAACCAAGAACTACTTGGGGGCATTGAAACCACAGAATGGAGATCTGTCACAGCAGTGGACGGGTGCAGGGTGAGCCCGACAACTGAGTTAAGAGTAAACAGTGATGTTTGTGATTTAGTGGGAAGGAGGGCCTTACTAACCAGTGACGGTGTTTCAAGTTACACATTAATGGGGGAGGCCGCTGACCGGGATGATCGAGCCTCAAGTCCCTCAGTGAAATACGGGGACGGCGTCTCAGTAGTAGCTGACAGTTTGCCAATAGGGAGTCCGGTTTCTAAGGCCCTAAGCCTCGCCACGTCTGTGAACGAGCTGGCGATCCTATCCTGGAATATTGCCGGGTTTAGATCAAAAAGAGGGGATAATAATTGGGAGGCGTTTCTTGGTGCTCACCATGTTATTGCTTTCCAGGAAACATGGGAAGCTAGAGAAAGTTATTACTTGGATGGGTACCAATCATTTGTTAAATTCGCAACCCCAGTAAGGATGGGGAGATCCAGGGGCGGACTTATGCTGTTATTTAGTTTGAAACTGTTATATAGGGCTGTATTGGTAGCAACAAGTTCTCCTAACATTCCAGCGGTACGATTGGAAGGTGATAACCTCCCAAATATTTTAGTGGTAAATTTTTATAATTCCTTTACCAGGAATGATGAACTAGAACATTTGCACGCACTAGCTGGGTTCCTGGATGATTATGATGAAAGCAACACCATTTTTTTATTATTTGTTAGTGCTTGGTGATTTTAATATTCACGTTTGTCCCACCAAATGTTTACATTATATGCACTCTGAGGAAGACCCTTTTGAGGCCACTCACTTTGAGCACACTAGGAGTGGGGTCTATCTAGAGAGTTTTTTATCATCATATTATTTGTTCACCTTAGCACAGGGGGAAAGTCAAGACCCTGTCCCGACTTTTAATGGCCAAGGTAAAGAATCCATTATTGATTATATTTTTGTGTCATGCTTATTGAGGGATTCACTAGGCCCCTTTAGTGTTTCACAGAGAGGCTATAGTGATCATAATCCACTCACGTTGATTATTAATATCAAGGCACTTAATACCGAATCTGTCTCATCTAGTATCTCAAACTCCAATATAGCCTCTAAATCTCAAGGCCGCAGGTACCGTGGGAGGCGGTCACTCCTAGCGATTTCCTGGAAAACCTGTATAGCAGTAGCACTGAGGATCTGACTACCTGCCTAGGAGGTAATTCAGATCCTACGGAGATTCTGTTTGCTTTTAACTGTATAACAGTACAGGTAGCAGTTAATCTGACTAGGAAAAGTAAAATAAGGCCCAAGAAATTGAAGAACTGGTTTAACAAAGCCTGTAGCGACTCCCACATGGCATTCTTAGAGGTGCTTAAAGAGCCTGGTAAGGATGCACAGAAGGTTGCGGAGGTAAGAAGGGCATATAAAAAGGCAATTAAAGGAAGGAAATTGGAGTCGAAAGATATGGCATGGGAGGAACTGACCAAAGTGAGTGTACTGAAAAGTAGCACTCAATTTTGGAAGGTAATAAATAGTCCTCTGTATAATGAGACAGAAAACTTAAATCAGGATTGCCTTATCCCTCCAGATAAGTGGGTGGAGCATTACGGAGGCATATACGGTGCAACAAACAATTCATCTTCCGTGTATCAAAGTGATCACATCCAGCTAGGGAAGATAGTGTTCTCAGAAGAGGAAGTGCTGAAGGCCATTGAGTCTACTGCACATGGGAAAGCACCCGGTCCGGACGGGGTTCCGGCAGATCTTTAAAGAGCAGACTCGCATTTATGGGCAAGGGTTTTAACCTCAGTTTTTAATGCAGCTACCATAGCGGTCCCCAGTGTCCTGGGGCAAAGCAGTCATTGTCCCTATATTTAAAAAGGGTTCAAGAGAGGACCCGTAATGTTATCGGCCAATCTCTCTTTTGGACTCAGCTGCAAAAATAATGGGGAAAGTAGTCTTGGAACGGTTGACAGATTGGTTGGAAGTGAATGCAGTTATTTCAGACTTACAGTACAGGTTTAGAAAGGGAAGAGGCACTGTAGGGCAGTGCCTCAACTTACATCTTCTCATAGGGAAGTACACGGAAGCAGGGGGACATATATCTAGCTTTTATGGATCTGTCCACTGCTTTCGACCTTGTAAACGGACAGAAACTCTGGAGTGTTCTGTCTGATATAGGACTAGACCCTGTGCTGATATCCTTCCTAGCCGATATGCATAAAGACACAAGTGCAGCAGTTCGCTACAATGAGGATGGCAGTCTGACAGATCCTTGGCTGGTTAAACGAGGAGTAAGGCAAGGTTGTATCCTTGCTCCTCTATTAATTACACTCTATATAAATAAGTTGGGTGTAGCCTTGATTTTATCATGTAAGGACATTCCCAGAGTTGGTCATAAAATGATACCTGCATTACTTTATGCAGACGATGCTGTACTAATTGCTAGGACTGCACAAGGTTTACAATCCCTATTAGACTGCTTTATTAATTTCATGGACTCCCTGGATTTAAAAACTAATTTTAAAAAATCACATGCGATGTCGCTAGGCAGTAGACGGGCGAAAGGGACAGTGTTTGTCTGCAAGGGGTTGGAACTCAGTAAGGTACCCAACTTCCCATACTTGGGTATAGTTTTTGATGATAAAAGATCATGGGTCATGCAGCGCGCATTGAAAAAAAACACATTAGCGAGGGCAACAGGGGCCCTGTTGGGCTTTGCTAAACGTTTAGGCTGTAAGCCATTACCGGCCATTATGAAAATGTATAACGCTAAGTGTTTGCCCATGGTGTTGTATGGAAGTGAGGTGTGGGACTACACTAACTCAAGTGAGATCCAAACGGCAGAAAATGTCTTTTTTAGGAAAGTTTTATCGGTCCGTCAATCCGTAGCATCTTTTAATGTGCATGAAGATTTGGGGGCTGGTTATATTTCGGACCAGATTGCGGTAGCACCGCTATTAGGGTGGCTGAGAATCTGGGCACAGAAAGCACCAAATTTAAATCAATTAATTATTCAGGATTGTCTGTCCCTAGATAAGGCCTCGGCGATACCAGGGTTCCGATATATTAAAACGCAAGCAGACTTAATGGGTAGCCCTGACCTGTTTACAAACCCTAGGGCTTTAAGTAAAATCATGATCAAGGCAGTGAAATCCCAGTATCTAAATAGGTTGAAGGTACAGAGGGAAGAAGTGGAATTGGCTAAACCCTCGGTGAGAACGTTTGTTATGTTAAGCACGGGGAGAGAGATCCAGCTGTACTTGACATACATAAATAAGCCATTCCACCTGTTTGTTTTGCTAAGATTTAAACATGGTTTGTTGCCTTGGCTGTTATCTTTCCCTAGGGGATTTGCTAAAAGCGAGACGCTGGGGCCGTGCCCGAGTGACAATAAGTCAGAACAAGATGCCCTTCACATGATCTGTTTTTGCGAATGTTATGCTTTGCAGCGAAAGAAATTCATCCTCCCATTATTAAGAGGGTGCAATTTTGAACAGGCCCTACCAGCTCCGGTTTATCTGCAAATGCTAGGATCTGTTGTGATATGCTTCAGGGTGGCGGGTTACATCACAGGGGCTGTAAGATGTCGTAAGAAAATGCTGCTACCATAATTACCCCCCTTCTGCACTTTTTGCACGTAATTTATTAGATAGTTTTAAAATTGTATGTGAAAAGTTTTGGTGTCTGAATTTTAAATATTACTAGTTTTTTGTTTGGGGACAAACTTTTTTACTGTTTATATGTATTCACCAATTTATACTGTAATACACTTTGCTGTGTAATTAGGACCCAGTGACATGATTAACTATGAAAAGGAATTTACTGTGTATGCTTTTAAAATTTTTAACCGAATAAAGCTGAACTTTGAAAAAAAAAAGAAAAATGAAAGGACAATCTACTCCTATATGGCATAAAAAACACAGTGTAGTTGTATGCATAGACAGTCTTAATACATTAAACAAATTGATTTTATGCAATTAAATTCATTATCCAGTAAAAATGACTGTTTCATTGTTGATTTGAAGTATTGTACATGAATTTGTCCCTGCGATATACCATAGCTTTGTAATTTCACTTTTAGAAAGTTGTCATTTCCTTGTCCTAACCTTTTAGTGCCTGCAACCTGTTCCTGGGTTACATGAATAAGTGTAGTTGGCGGTTGGTCCTCATGTATTCCTCCCACACAGCCACCCAATAGCGGGTCTGGGTGTTGGCAGGATGGGCCTTACTGACTTGATGATGGAGCGGAGCTGTCATCTGTCACACTAGCACTTCAGAGACACTGCCTCAGCTCACATAGAGAGGGCTTCACACAAGCTTGTTATGCCCTCAGACAGACTGGGACAAGGACACGGAGGCCAGACATTTCAGACACGTCAGTAGGGAGTAGACTTCTGATGTTTCCTCCATTTCAAAGTGGGTACCAGGGATATAAAGGGGACCCTCATACCCACTCTTCAGTACACTCCTGAACCTGGCGTACTAAGGAAGGATTGCTCTTCTGCCAAAGGTCTACCCTGCTGCTTGAGCCTGTGGTGGTGTCTGAATAGGAAGACTGGGCCCAGGCTGAAGTGACTCCAAGGGTCAGCTGACTGACCTCCTGTTCTAAGCTACATGTGCACACTAAGTTCCGGAGATCTTACTGCAACTCCCAGTTGACATTCCGTACTGGACTTGCCTGAACCTGCAACACGACCTGCCTTGGCCCTGCTGTACTGAGTTCCTGATATCCTAGAGGTGCCTCTAAAGTTCATGACTATTGGTGTGGCATCAGTTGAGCTTCTCCTTGAAGAAACAGAGAAATCCAGAAGTTTTGGGCTCTTTGCCACCCGCAGCGACTGCCAACACTAAGCTCTGGTGAACCAGCCTCTTCGTGTCTCAGTAACCACCAGCGACAACTGACCTGCAACGTGAGGTCTGCACTTCATGCTACAACATCAACAGACTGCGGTGATCACCAACACAAAGCATCAGCAATGACAGTCTGCGACGCCCAAAAGGATCTTCATGTGGCAGTGGCAACCATTTGCAATGCCCAGCCTGCACTTTATGCTACAGCGAAGTCTATCTGCAGAGCCCTCCCTGCTACTTTTCATCTCCTCTAGTGCAAACAGAACTCTTCATGCTGGAATTTAAAAAAAAGGTCACTTTTTCAGCAGGCCTAACTGATACCTATCAGCCCACGCTTCATTGCGGTCAGTCTGAACTTGTGACTTTCACCTGGTCTCACACAGCCAGATAACTATGAGTGGCGCCTTGTGGCTTTGGGCTCTATATTTACTTTAAATCTTTGAAATTGTATATCTCTGGTTTTACCAATTGGATTTTTGCTGTTTTCGAGGAAAATCTTTTACCAACTTTAATATATTTCTCTAAATTGGTGTGGGATTTTTCTTGTGGTGGGATCTCGCTTTATTGCTGTTTGTATGCTGCATAAATACTTTACGGTACAGAAGGGGGTGGTGATGGACGGAGCATCTGAATCAATCAAACACTCACACCCAGTCAAAAGATCTGGGTTTAATCCATCACCGTTCTTTAGCCCACTCTGCCACCCCAGTTCAGACATGGCTATATGCAAATCAGTCTGACCCTGTGCCTCATGGGAACAGTCCAGCCCGAACTGCCAAGCCATGTCTTCCCTGGACCGGAAACAAGCTTCCGAGGACCGGTTTCTGGCATTCCAGCCGTCTTCAGCCCGGCTTGCTTGAATCCAGTGGCAAAGTGAGCAAAGGACTCACGTCTGAGCATACCCTGCCACACTTATGGCGGCCAAAAGCGGTACAAAAGGGGTTGGTGATTGACGGAGCATTTGAGTCAAGCTATCCAGGCTGATGAAGGCTGATAGCCAGAAACCGGTCCTTGGATGCTTGATTCCGGCCCAGGAAAGACATGGCTTGGCAGTTCGGGCTGGACTGTTCCCATGAGGCACAGGGTCAAGGCTGATTTGCATATGGCCATGTCTGACCTGGGGTGGTGTGGAGTGCAAAAAAACTATGGATTTAGGCCCAGATCTCTGTACTGGGGTGAATGTATGACATTGTTCTGCATTCTGTCCATCAATTGTTGTTTTTGCATTTGTCACCCCGAGTGGGATGGGTATGCTCAGACGTGAGTCCCATGCTCTCCACACCACTGGAGTCAAGCTATCCAGGCTGATGAAGGCTGATAGCCAGAAACCGGTCCTTGGATGCTTGATTCCGGTCCAGGAAAGACATGGCTTGGCAGTTCGGGCTGGACTGTTCCCATGAGGCACAGGGTCAAGGCTGATTTGCATATGGCCATGTCTGACCTGGGGTGGTGTGGAGTGCAAAAAAATGATGGATTTAGGCCCGGATCTCTGTACTGGGGTGAATGTATGACATTGTTCTGCATTCTGTCCATCAATTGTTGTTTTTGCATAAATACTTTACACATAGCCTCTAAGTCTAGCTTGACTGCTTTTGTACCAAGCTACCAGGGGTTTAAGCACCGGTCAATCTATTGACTTTTGTGGTTCACCCTGACAATGGGTTGTGGCTGTTGCATGAGAAAGGCTCACACCCCCCTCAATCAACAACCAAATTTCTCACTCTAAGAATATATACTTTTCCAACTATCAGTACTGTGGTAACTCATCTGTAGCAGTGCAGTGGTAGTTTGTTTATATATGGCATATAACATCAGGTGGCATGTTGATGGCTGGAAGAAATAGTCATAACAAGCAACATTATTCAATGAATGTCGAACAAATTGGTGTCCAAAGAAGGACCTGGCATTAGGATATTTATTTAGTCATACAAGAGCTGTGTATCTCTTGAGAACTAGGTTGCATCAGGGTAAGGGTTGGGATTATGATGTTTGCGAGAGATCTTATAGTACATAAATGTCACCCATATTTCTCTTAGGTCCTTGCCATAAATACACAAAAGAGCTGAGTTAGTTGTTTACTGAGAATTCAAAGGAGGGCTGCAATTGCCAAAACATGACAAAACACCTATGTACTTTTCTTCTGTGGTCTAAAGGATAGTTCTGAAATCAAGAAAGGGTACAGGGAGGAGAGGTCTATATCTGGTGAGTGAACCATTTTATTCCTAGAGCATGAAATAATTTCAAAGTGTGGGTTCTTTTTTAGTTCAACATTACATTTCTAATTCAGCTTTCTGAAAGATTCTGGTCTTTCTTGCATTTGCTTTTGGCCCAAGCCAGTTTTCTTATCAGCGATTGCCTAGAGTGTTTGGGCAAAACAGATTGTGCTCTCTTTGTATTATAAGACTCTATGATATGCTGTTTGAGAGGGGTTCTCAATAAGTAACTCACTTAGAGGTGTTTATTCTTCAGCTGTCCATTGATGGTGGTATGTATCTCAGATATTTCTAACTAAAGAAAATTGGGGTATAGCAGAAGGAGGTGTTAAGAATGGGAGCTCAGGAGACCAAGGTCCAGTCTTCGACTGGAGCGGTGCACAGAGGAAGCATGTGTGCCATCCATGTCTATGGGACAGGTTAATATCTAGAAGTCATGGAGGCCAAAATCATCCATAATTTCAAGGATTATGTCTCAGTTACTTGCATTGGCCATATCTCATTTGATATGTTCAAAGTGGGGTCAAGGGCAAAATTATAGTCACCGATGATTCTAAAGATGACATGGCAGTGTTCAGAGTGTGAACACATTTTACACCTAGTTTACTTTCCAGTGTATAAATCCTGATAAAGGCATATTTTTCACTGATGCCATCTAAATTCTCAATATAATTTTTTATTTCAGGGATTTCTCGAATAGAACCGAGAGGAACAGGACAATGATTGAGAGCATTGCGTGGCTACTACTGCCAACCTTGGCCATGTAGTGCACTTTTCTTTTTTATTTGTGACATGATTTCATGGAGTATATATTACAAACGTTCCAAATGCTTTCAATGTGTCGGCTCCTGGTGCTCTTCTGGTATGAGGGGGTGCCTAAGAAGAGGCAGACAACTACTGACTAATTTAGTTTAAAGTAAGACATGTGAAACACAAAAAAAACTTTGCACTCAGATTTGTAAGCAGTGAATGATTTATTACGCAAGTGACCACATAATGGAAGCATAGGTCTCAATGCATTTTAGCAGGGCATGGCCTTGTTCGGGATGTGCTTGGTTATTGACGGAATAAAATCTCTACTGCTCGCCATTGGAATTAACAAAATCATGTGGCTGTGCAAAAGTGACTTAAAAAAACAATACATTAATTAATTATGATGGATGCTAAAGAAGTGAAACATCAGGCTACAATGTCTTTGTTGTTCAATACAAATACAAGTAAAATTAGTATGGCGTCAGTGAATATCCACTCGCAAAATATAAAAAATCTAGATACCAGGCATTTATGAAAGAAATGGGAAAACCTTTCATGTAGGGAAATTAACAAGTGGTGGGAAGTATCTACTTTCATAATATACATTGATGCACAGAGAGTACAAAGAGGCCTAAGGATAATGTTGATGCCCAATCAGGTTGAAATGAGTGTGGAAATCCTACAAGAGTGGGGATATTTATTTTTTTAAATCACCTCGTGGACTATAGGAAAATACAGAAACAGTTTAATGAAAATTAAATCAGCACAATACAGCTGATAGAAGAGCTCACATTTTTTAATACAACCATACAAAATAGTTTGGAAAAACACGAGGAAGAAGTCTCTGCTTCAAAGACTGGGAAATTTCAAGGAGATCAGGAGGACTATGAGCAAGGCAAGATCTTTACATTTGCCAAAAGATATTCTGACTTATGGAAAAAGGAAATACTTGATCTAACAACAACTGGCTTATCAAGAAAATAGACTGACTCATCAGAATCTGAATTAAGTGACGTTACATCTGTTGCGACTATTTACAGAACAACTAAATTGTCTTTTATAGACAAAATGTGGCTACTTCATTAGCAACAATGAGACAAAAGAACTACAACCCCACGTGTAAGGGGACATGTTGAAAGGGGAACAGTCAAGTAAAAACCAGAAGAGGGTAACATGGAAAAAGAATAACCAGAGGGAATAAGAACTGGAAACACCACAAGAAAATAAATAAAGGCCGGGATCAGAGGATGGTTTGAGTAAATCAATCCTAGGCAATTTCAAACTATTTGTTATATGCAACACAATAGCAATAGAATAAAAACAAACTTAAACTAAAATTAAATATGAAACAGGGAAAAGCAAATAATGGGAACATTGGAAAACAATCAGAGGATGGCCATAAATGCCTCGAAATAAACATGTTCAGAGTGAGTGCTAAAATTATTGAAAAGGAGCTTAACTCTCTGCCCCAGAGCACCTGTGAGTTATGCTTAACCCCTTCTACGCTCATGACGAGCTCAGCTCGACATGAGCGTAACCTGCGCTACGCTGATGATGAGCTGAGCTCGTCATGTAACGCGGGTTTTTCAAAATCGCAGCGCGCATCGGGAAAACGGATAGCGCGCATGCGGTTAAACAAGGACTGACATTTACAAATATTGATGAAAAATTAGGTTAGCAAAGTAATGTACTGAGAAAAATAAAGTCAGTAACAAAGTGTCAGACCTGGTAATAATATCTCATTGCCAGCAAAAAACCTCACAACCCTCAGCACCCTAGTTAATCCGGAGTACAACACAATCGGCTTACAGGAGATATTGGAATCTGAGAGTTTGGAGGCTCTACAAATTCAGAATTATGGAGCAGGAATAAGTGGCAAAAACTCAAATCAAACTACTTCCCGTCCTACCCCTGGTGAACAAATTGACCTGTTCTACGAATTGGTCAAAGGATTTTGAGGGTATTTAAGTCATGCATAATAAAATACATTTGACAAAAGAAGTAAAACAAGTCTTTAAATCTTTACAGGGAGGTACATCAATTGAGATAAAAATGGCTGACGAATGGGAAAATATTGTCATTTAGATAAAACAGATTACTTCAAGGAAGCTATAAAACAGCTGGATGATACAGAATGTTATTCTAAACTTGAAGAAAACCCTACTGGTGAATTGCTAGCCACTCTCAAAAGCAAACTAGGGGATTGGTTTGCATTAAATCTGACTGATGACGAGGCTATTAAATACCTTATAGTGGATAACAATATTATGCCAATGTTCTACGTTTTACTGAAGGTACACGATGATGCCCATAGACCACCTGAGAGACCCATATTATCAGCTAAGGGAGTACTCTTTGAACCTATGTTCAGCTATGCAGATTTCTTCTTAGCACCTATTGTGAGAAATATAAATTCATATCCAGGTTATCTTGTAAGGCATTTATAAAATGTCTCCAGGAAAGATACATACAATTTGGTGGCCATTGATGTCATAGCACATTGTACGATACAAAAGGGGATGATGGACGGAGTGTTTGAGCAAATCAAACACTCACCCCCAGTCAACTGATCTGGGTTTAATCCATCACCATTCTTTAGCCCACTCAGCCACCCCAGTTCAGACAAGGCCATATGCAAATCAGTCTGACCCTGTGCCTCATGGGAACTGTCCAGCCAGAACTGCCAAGCCATGTCTTCCCTGGACCGGAAACAAGCATCCTGGGACCGGTTTCGGATTCATAATCCTCATCAGCCAGGCTATCTTGAATCCAGTGGCCAAGTGAGCAAGGGACTCACGTCTGAGCATACCCTGCCACACTTAGGGTGAACAAAGCGATACAAAAGGGTATGATGGACGGAGCGTTTGAGCAAATCAAACACTCACCCCCAGTCAACTGATCTGGGTTTAATCCATCACCATTCTTTAGCCCACTCAGCCACCCCAGTTCAGACATGGCCATATGCAAATCAGTCCGACCCTGTGCCTCATGGGAACAGTCCAGCCCGAACTGCCAAGCCATGTCTTCCCTGGACCGGAAACAAGCATCCTGGGACCGGTTTCGGATTCATAATCCTCATCAGCCAGGCTATCTTGAATCCAGTGGCCAAGTGAGCAAGTGACTCACGTCTGAGCATACCCTGCCACACTTAGGGTGAACAAAGCGATACAAAAGGGGATGATGGACGGAGCGTTTGAGCAAATCAAACACTCACCCCCAGTCAACTGATCTGGGTTTAATCCATCACCATTCTTTAGCCCACTCAGCCACCCCAGTTCAGACATGGCCGTATGCAAATCAGTCCGACCCTGTGCCTCATGGGAACAGTCCAACCCGAACTGCCAAGCCATGTCTTCCCTGGACCGGAAACAAGCATCCTGGGACCGGTTTCGGATTCATAATCCTCATCAGCCAGGCTATCTTGAATCCAGTGGCCAAGTGAGCAAGGGACTCACGTCTGAGCATACCCTGCCACACTTAGGGTGAACAAAGCGATACAAAAGGGGATGATGGACGGAGCGTTTGAGCAAATCAAACACTCACCCCCAGTCAACTGATCTGGGTTTAATCCATCACCATTCTTTAGCCCACTCAGCCACCCCAGTTCAGACAAGGCCATATGCAAATCAGTCCGACCCTGTGCCTCATGGGAACAGTCCAGCCAGAACTGCCAAGCCATGTCTTCCCTGGACCGGAAACAAGCATCCTGGGACCGGTTTCGGATTCATAATCCTCATCAGCCAGGCTATCTTGAATCCAGTGGCCAAGTGAGCAAGGGACTCACGTCTGAGCATACCCTGCCACACTTAGGGTGAACAAAGCGATACAAAAGGGGATGATGGACGGAGCGTTTGAGCAAATCAAACACTCACCCCCAGTCAACTGATCTGGGTTTAATCCATCACCATTCTTTAGCCCACTCAGCCACCACAGTTCAGACATGGCCATATGCAAATCAGTCCGACCCTGTGCCTCATGGGAACAGTCCAGCCCGAACTGCCAAGCCATGTCTTCCCTGGACCGGAAACAAGCATCCTGGGACCGGTTTCGGATTCATAATCCTCATCAGCCAGGCTATCTTGAATCCAGTGGCCAAGTGAGCAAGGGACTCACGTCTGAGCATACCCTGCCACACTTAGGGTGAACAAAGCGATACAAAAGGGGATGATGGACGGAGCGTTTGAGCAAATCAAACACTCACCCCCAGTCAACTGATCTGGGTTTAATCCATCACCATTCTTTAGCCCACTCAGCCACCCTAGTTCAGACATGGCCATATGCAAATCAGACCGACCCTGTGCCTCATGGGAACAGTCCAGCCCGAACTGCCAAGCCATGTCTTCCCTGGACCGGAAACAAGCATCCTGGGACCGGTTTCGGATTCATAATCCTCGTCAGCCAGGCTATATTGAATCCAGTGGCCAAGTGAGCAAGGGACTCACGTCTGAGCATACCCTGCCACACATAGGGTGAACAAAGCAATCCAAAAGGGGATGATGGACGGAGCGTTTGAGCAAATCAAACACTCACCCCCAGTCAACTGATCTGGGTTTAATCCATCACCATTCTTTAGCCCACTAAGCCACCCCAGTTCAGACATGGCCATATGCAAATCAGTCCGACCCTGTGCCTCATGGGAACAGTCCAGCCGGAACTGCCAAGCCATGTCTTCCCTGGACCGGAAACAAGCATCCTGGGACCGGTTTCGGATTCATAATCCTCATCAGCGAGGCTATCTTGAATCCAGTGGCCAAGTGACAAGGGACTCACGTCTGAGCATACCCTGCCACACTTAGGGTGAACAAAGCGATACAAAAGGGGATGATGGACGGGGCGTTTGAGCAAATCAAACACTCACCCCCAGTCAACTGATCTGGGTTTAATCCATCACCATTCTTTAGCCCACTCAGCCACCCCAGTTCAGACATGGCCATTTATTTATTTATTTATTTATTTATTTTTTGCTATTTTTAAAGCGCGCAAATACCCGTACAGGTGTCTCGGCGCTGGTGATCACAGAAGCTCCCTACACTTTAAAGGGGTGGTTAGGCAGAAGAAAAAAGCCAAGTCTTGAGGCTCTTTCGGAATTTAAGGAGCGTGCGGGCAGTTTTGATATAGAGTGGGAGGGTGTTCCACAATTTAGCAGTGGCTGTGGTGAAGCACCTGTCTCCCCAAGTGGCCTTTTTTGTCCGAGGGACATACAGCATGAAAGCTGTGGAGGATCTGCAAATCAGTCCGACCCTGTGCCTCATGGGAACAGTCCAGCCCGAACTGCCAAGCCATGTCTTCCCTGGACCGGAAACAAGCATCCTGGGACCGGTTTCGGATTCATAATCCTCTTCAGCCAGGCTATCTTGAATCCAGTGGCCAAGTGAGCAAGGGACTCACGTCTGAGCATACCCTGCCACACTTAGGGTGAACAAAGCGATACAAAAGGGGATGATGGACGAAGCGTTTGAGCAAATCAAACACTCACCCCCAGTTAACTGATCTGGGTTTAATCCATCACCATTCTTTAACCCACTCAGCCACCCCAGTTCAGATATGGCCATATGCAAATCAGTCCGACCCTGTGCCTCATGGGAACAGTCCAGCCCGAACTGCCAAGCCATGTCTTCCCTGGACCGGAAACAAGCATCCTGGGACCGGTTTCGGATTCATAATCCTCATCAGCCAGGCTATCTTGAATCCAGTGGCCAAGTGAGCAAGGAACTCACGTCTGAGCATACCCTGCCACACTTAGGGTGAACAAAGCGATACAAAAGGGGATGATGGACGGAGCGTTTGAGCAAATCAAACACTCACCCCCAGTCAACTGATCTGGGTTTAATCCATCACCATTCTTTAGCCCACTCAGCCACCCCAGTTCAGACATGGCCATAGCACATTGTACACCAGCACTGACCACGGGATTAGGATAAAGGCTTTTGAACTCCTCCTAGGCAGTAGAAACGTCAAATTTAGTGCGAACACCCGAATGGCTTTTGAAAATATTGCAAGGTGCTTGCAAAATAATATCTTTGTCTTCAATAATCAAATATGCAGAAATCAAAAGGGCACAGCCTTTGGCTCTTCCTTTTCTCTAAGTTATGGCAACCTCACGATGGGCTTGTGGGAACAAAAAGGTGCATGGTCCCCATCAAATGACAACTTTGTTGAAAAAGTCGTCATGTCATTGAGATTCATCGACAATCTATTTGTAATAAGGGAAGGCTTGGAGTATGAGTTCATACAATATTTCTACAATCTGAACAACAATGCATGTAATTTGAGATTCACATACAATATCAATCCCCACTGAGTAGTTTTCCTGCATACAGACGTTTAGCTTAAGGATAAAATGATATCAACTACATTACACAGGAAACCTATATCAACCAATTTGGTTCTCCTTGCAGACATTTTCCATCCAACTAGTTTCAAATGGAGTATACTGTTTGGGGGTTGCCACCAACTAAAAATGAATTGTTCTGAGGAAGAAGAATGTAATAAACAGAGTTTAGAAATGTCTTAGATTCATAAAAAAGAAAATACCCAGAAACCTAATTAAGGAGAGCTATGAAACAAATTATAAAACTGAAAAGACATCACGTATTACAATTGAGGGTCAAAACCAAAGAGGATTCCAGGATTAGATGAATGATAGCCCATTAAATTAAGAAAATTTGCCAAAAACATTGGAACCTTTGTTGTCTAGCCCGGATTAAAAACAATCTTGAGAAATCATTCCATGGTAACTCACCATAAAGCCAAAGTTTTGAGTGATAAACCTACCCAAAGTCAGTTATTGAATCAGACCCAGAACCCAACTGGCTTGTAATGAAATGATTCCGAAAGAGTAACAACTGTAAAGCTTGTAAAGTTGCTCACAATACACAAGACTTCAGTATGGCAAATGGGCAAAAATTTAGTATATCACATCAGATGCAAAATTAGATATGTATCCCAAGTTCTGGCACGTCCCCATCAGTTACAATCTGTGGAAATACAAACTGCCAGTTAAAAAATGCATACTAGAACATATCTGTCTAATAAATAATCATAACAGGACCTACACCAGCTAATAAAAATTAATGCAACTGACCATATCCCAAGTGACAAAGAGGTGTCAACAAGGAGCAGAAGCTTTGTCAATTGAAATTCAGGTACATCTTGGAATTATGATAGGTGTCCACATGGGGTTTAAATATAGATGAGAAGGTATAGGTACAACTAAGTTGAAAATGGTTTGTCTGGCACATGACATAAAAAAATGTGATAGTGGAGCCCTGATATTGTGCAGGACATTTAAATCATGGTAGCACCGATTTCCAATATAAATAAAATTAAGAATTAAGAATGAGATTGGAAAATCCAGCATGATTGGACAACATAAACATTTATGGGCATAATATATTACAGTTAGACTCCAATTTACAGACTGATGGGTGAAACTAAGACTTATGCACCTGTGAAATTGTGCTTTTCTCAAAATGTGGACATTGTTTATTATGATTTGAACTAATGGAGCATAAATAAAGGGTTGTGGTGCTGAATTTAGAAGAATTTGACTAATTATGTGATTATTTTGCTCGAATAGTCATTAGCAATTGTGATTTAAGAGAAGAATATGGTAAAATTGAGAAATATACACTGTGATCACGTGGTTCCGCGGAAGTTGATGGAGTGTAAAAAATTAAGTGTTAAAGTAATATTGTAGTTAGGTGCACACATTTAAGAATTGGATTTACGAATGGTTATTAAATATTACTTTACATTAAAAAAACAAGAAATTCACTACAAAAAACAAAGGTAAAAGTAATGGTATAGTTAGGTGAAATGTTCTGTAACAGCGTAATGTTTAAAGCTCTAAAACCACTGAAATTCCCCAGTTATAGTTATCTCAAGTAACTATGATTCATGCCATAAGATTTCGCAGATTGCTTTGTGAAGATTAATCAAATGGACCCAAAGTTATTAGCAAATCAAAAAACTTTCTTTGTATGGAAAAAGAGACCTAACTATAACTACCCAGCTCTACACCAAGATGGGCTCCCAGATGAAACATATCTACAGGTAACTGGGGAGATAGATCACCCTCAGGGATTCTGGCAGATTCACCCACCCTAGTCAAACTAAAATAGGGAGAGCTAGGTAGGCGCATAACTATAGCTTTACTCGTAGGCATATATTCTATGTAACAACACAATGGTTGAACTGTTTATTTTCTTAACCATTCTTGTGATGCGGATTACTCTGTTTTGCTTCCTTGTATTGATAATTGCAGTGCACATATATTACACAAGAATTTCATTGCTTCAATAAATATCTGAAATGCCAATTGGAGTATTTCTTGTTTTCCCCTTTTGGCATGCACGAGTTACTAAACGAAAAGGCTTTAGTTTGCTTCAATTAATCCCTTGGGGAATCAGGGTTGTCATGTTCTGAGGTTGCACATACCCCCTGTTACCTTACTAGGTAAGGGCTACAGATGGTGTACTGTGAGCTAGCCAGGACTTAGGCCAACATATCCTGATGGTGAGAGTGGACTTAGTCACGCACAGTTTTGACGTTTATGTTGTCCAACAAACACAGTTTTACTGGGAAAGAATGAACCGTACGACATGGTGCCCAACATTCTAGCTTGGGTACTTATTTAACCGGTCTCCCGAGTAGCTTTTTTTGTGTGTGTCCAAAGACTGTACTCACCAATTAACCAGAGACATCTGTGGTGTTAGGGTACAAAATCCTCCTCAGCTAAGTAGGTAACCCCTATTTCTGACTCTAGGTTGTTCAAGATTAAACCTTTAATAAGATCAACCAGCAGAGATACTCTCTCTGAATTCCATATATTCCAAATACATCAATGGCTTATCCTGCACAGGTAGCTTTACTACTTAATTGCAGACAAGCACAAACACAAATGTTACTACAACATGGGCTCCCGCAAATGGGAGGGGATGTTACCTTCAGGGTAGAGACCAATGAAGCGTAGAAAACAGATATTCTATTTATGGGTCACATTCCCGGCATTAAATGCCAACTCAGGGAACTTTCACTAGGGGTGGGCGGAATTTTCCAAATTGACTTTTGCAAATTATCGCGAAAGTGCGCAAAATCTCCCCGAGAATGCGGAACTTTCGTGAAGATTCGGAGATTGCTTTTCCCGCCCGTTCGCGATGTGTTTTTGCATGCTTGAGGGAATTTACCTCTAACTTGCCCATGCGGTCACTAATGGGCGCGGCCATCTTGCTCGCCATGCTTATTTCCTCTTCCGGGTCGAATGACGTGTGCGCGATCGCAAACTTGCGCGGGATATCGCGACTGGCTACCAACAATCCAACATCTCGTGGCGCATGCGAACGGATAGGAAAACTCGTCGGTGAACGCAGGGACCCGGTAAGTCGCTACCGCGCATGCTAGAATGCATTTTTAAAGCGCGAACAAGAAAAAAACTTCTGTTTCACGGCAGATTGTGAAAGTTTTGACATTTTCGCGCTCTCTGTGGAATGCAAACATTTCAAAATTTTCACACATAACCTGACGTAGCAGTACCAAGTCAATTAAGAGCATATGAGGATTTTGAAATGCCATTCACTTATCAAGAACACATGAACTGGTTCCTAGGCGCCCTACCACGCATATTGAAAAATGTCAGACTAGGTCCTCTCAGCAATGAGGGAGCAACATGGCCAGTCGTAGCCAGAAACACACCATATACGGATACAACCAACTTAACAAACCTAGAGCTTGGAGTACTATACACAGATTGAGTTACACTCTATAGGCGTCTAGTACAATTAGTTAGGCGAACCATAAAGTCTATCCCACAAAGGGCTGCTCAAGCTGCACTTCCACAATATGCTATGCCTGGAATTAGTGCAGTAACCATTAATACAATAATGGGCAAATTTCCCAGCAGACAGGATGAGATTCTGTTTTGGATTGCACAAAAAACGAATCAGCTTGGAGCAGGACCCCAAGAAAAACATAGAATTCTCACAATATGCCTGCCAATGGGGATGGCTCCCCAAGTGGAAGACTGCGCCACTTTGGGTACAGTCTTTTCTGCAGTTTATACAAGAACACATGGTACACCGTCATTAGCTGTTTTGCCTGAGGTGCTTAAACTAATACAAAATTACTATGGGGCAGCCCCTGCCCTGGATTTAGGGATGAAATTACAGGGCAACTTAGCTGCAGTATGCTCAATCATACTAAGTAATATAAAAGGGGAAGCAACAGTGTTGGCTATACACCAGTGACTCACACAGGTTGCTCCAGCAGAACAGGAGCGCGTACTGCCAAAAAGTATGGAAGAAATGTTTACATCCATGTGTTTAGATTTTATGCTCAGTACAAGCTGACGTTAGCGTCAAAACATTTGTACACACGTGTTCACGCCACAAATTTGGTGATCCGCGGGTACATCAGAGTATACATGTCACATTTAAAGACGGAGACACTGTACCAATTGCATGTAAATCGCATTTATAAACAAATGCAGAAATAAGTTTTGGGCTGACAGAAAAGATCCTGTTGGTACTACAGACAGCTGTCGTGAAAGAAAGATCATTGGCTCAGAAAAAAAAAGAATTGTTGCGACCCTTATTCCAGCATTAGAGATTGTTACAAAGGCCAGCGTTCCAAAATTGAAAGCTTTACATCCAGGGTGGATACAGTGGGCCAACTGTCTCACAGCAACAGATGTTGATTATGTCTTTGAGTCTACACTACAAACAAAAGCATACCTTCAATACGCACACAAATATCCTCTGCCCTATGAAATAATGCCTCTACGTCAGTATAATTTAATAACCTACGTTGACGGTTTTGTCCAGCCTGCAGTGGAAAAAACGCCAATACTTCTCCGCATGCACTGAGCAAAGGGGTAAAATTAGGGGTGGAGAATTACAACCTCAAAGAAAACATCGACACAGTCACTCAGTGCTTGCATTACACAGCTTGCTGAACTGAAAGCTCTAATTCTGGAACTTGAGAATATAAATCCTGAGTTCCCCACACTTATAGGGTGTGATACGTATTATTGTATCCAGTCTTACAATGGCTATTTAGACTACTGGAGTCTGAATGGATTTGAAGACTCCAAAGGGTACACAATCAAGAATAAGATGCTTTGGGGACAAGTGGCTAAAATTAAAGCAAGTTTGCCATGGGCTCATGTCATACTCACACTGAGCCACTAACGTGTAGTTATACACATTGCAGGGAATTCAGTGGCTGACAAAGCCCCAAAAGCAACATTACAAACTGCTGCAATTGTTGCAATAACTTGTTTTAGTATGAGAATGGATGGAGACATCATGACAGCTGTCAATGCAGCATGGAAAGGTACCCTCTTACCAAAAGGTTTTCCTCTAAAATATGCCTACCAGTTACTACACAAAATATTCCATTTGCTCATATTCCTGGACCGGGGGATAGAGTAATACCTAATTCAGATCACACGTTAGGACTGAATCTAACAGTAAATGAGGGTCTTGCATCTCATCACGCAGGGGTGGCAGCTACAATTTCATTATTGCAAATCTTTATCTGCACATTTGCAGTAGCCACATTCCATTCGGAAAAGGGTCCAGTGTTCGACCTTAGGGCTTACAGAGACACCATGGAAAAAGTGGGCGTGGCTGTGCATTACTCCTCCTCCTACTATCCCATATGGGAACAAGACAATATGCTGTAGTGAAGGCAGAGCCCTGCGTGTGCACATTGCTATGTTAGCAGAGGCTTATTAGAAGTTTAAACGTAATGTTACCTTTTTGCTGCTTTTGCACACACCACTATATGTAACTGTTGTTGTAAGTTAGGCTACGTGAATTTCTTCACATGAGAATGGCTTGTTTTTAATGTCCCTAGACTTACATTTCGACCTTAGTCTGCACAGTGAGTGCTGCAGCCGCCAAGGTTATCATAACAATGTTAGGTGTTGTTCGGGCTGATCGGCTCATGCTCTAGACACAACATGCACACAGCTGCAGTGAGCTGAAGTTCTGGCACCTTTAATATTGCACTGCACGCATGATTGAAACACTTGGAGAAAATCAGTTTGAACAGAGAGAGAGCTTTTGCAGATCCTGATGTGATTCACCTCTGCTGATCTTGGAGGTATGGGGTCCCCCATTCAAGCCTAAGAGACCTTCTATATTTTATAAAACATAGTTCCTAGCTAGGGAGGGTGGCATACAAGGCACTGTAGGACCTGTTTCCACTATCATTATAATATGATTTCTCCTTTTGTGTTTTATGGAATTGTAACAATGCTGATCATATTATTTTTAATAATATGCCTACTTATGTTAGCAAAAATACAACATCTTAGATTACGTCGTTAAAATAAACATTTTGAACTTTATTGTGTCTCTTTTTAGCCCTGTTATGGACTGGTATGAGAATAACAAACGAAAGAGTGTTCTTGATTCCCACCATTCCTGAGTGTATCCTAAGTCGCATGTTCTGGATTGTCTAATCATTGGTCCCTTTGCAATAGGACGACGAGCTAATGTGACACTGATGCTAGTCGGTTAGGGGATCTAGGTACTGAGGTGAGTTTTTTGGTCCACCACAATTCACTGAGGTCCTGGGTCTCTGTGCACAGTTCTGTGTATGAGCAGAATCCATGCAACAATGCCTAAAACAGAAATAGTGAATATATAGGAACCTGGGAAGGCACACAGGAGAGATTATAGAACCCAACAGTCAGGCGTCGTTTGTAGTGAGAGCAATGTTTAGGCAGGTCTTGTGTGGAAGATGGCAGCATCTAGCAAGGGGATATGTGCTCATACATATTAATAAACATGTCATTAAATAGCACTGTGAGAGATTTGAACAAAGCAGACATCTGAGATAATTTGTCTTTTGTTACTGACTGGATTGTGTAGCGGCTGGTACAGAGATGCATCATTATCCTTCAGAGTGGAGCAGGATTTGTGACTGTCCCATATCAGAGGGTCCAAGAAATATTCCCGAGCACCTCCATCTTGTCAGTGATGCTCCATCATTTGTATGGCAGTGCCAGAACGATTGTTTTTCACAGTGGCTGGCCACCCATCACATGCTGCCGATGTTGTGCTGTGTAATGTTATGTTATCTTGTATATCACACTAATCACCCGAGATGGTATCCAGGCACTTGGGCAAGGTGTGTAGGTGTGAGGCACCAAAGTGCTAATATGACGAGTCAGGTCTTTAGCTTCTTGCGGAACTCAAGGAGTGAGGAGGAGGCTCTGATATGTTAAGGGAGGCTGATCCATATCTTGGCTGCGATGTAGAAAAAAGAGCAACCTCCACTCTTGCTTTTGCATTAGTGGGGAGTGTATGCAAAAAAGACTGAGGCAGAGCGCAGGTATCTGGTGGGTTGGTGAGTATATGCAACTGTTTAGGTATTCTGTTGTGTATGCTTTGTATGTTTGGGTGAGAAGTTTGAATTGGCTGCGCTTGTCAATGAGGAGACAGTGTAGCTTCCTGAGTTGCGGTGTGATGTGGGTGTGGCGTGTGAGGTTGAGTGTTAGTCTTGTGGCAGTGTTCTGGATGGTCTGGAGTGTCTGTACGAGTTATTTGGAGATTCCCGTGAAGAGACTGTTGTGGCAGTGAAGTCTGCTGCTGGTGTGCTGGTCCTAAGGGTGTTCTGAGGCAACCATTTGAATATCTTTCAATGCCTGCATTGACTTGAGCTGTCATGTTAAACTCGTCATCTAGGATCATTCCTAGATTTCTTGCGTGGTCTGTGGGTGTTGGTCCTAGCTCTGACATCCACCAGGAGGAATTCCACAGGGAGGTCTTTTAGCAAATAACAATACTTCCATATTGTCAGAGTTGAACTTCAGGCAGTTGGTTTACATCTAGTCTGCAACTATGGTCATGCAGTTGGTGAAGATGGTTCTGGTGGTATTTGTCTTGCCCACCAGGGAGAGGATGAGTTGGGTCTCATCGACATAGATGATGTCTTGTGATCAGATGATGTTGTTCGAGCAGTGTCATTTATATATTGAAAAAAGTGGGTCTGAGGGACAATCCTTATTGCATACTGCAAACCAGTGACTTTGTCTCTGATGTGAAGGGTGGCAGCCCGACCCATTGGGCTATTCCCATGAGGAAGGAACAGTTCCTCGTGAATCTTCCGATGGGAAACAGTATCGAAGGCCATGGAGAGGTCGAGCAGGATGAGGGCTGCTTTTTCTCCTTGGTCCGGGATGTTTTAAAACTCTTTGGTGGCTGCGGTGAGTGCTGTGTCTTTCTGAATCCTGATAGAGTGTTGCCTGGAAGATGGTGAAGTTTGAGGTGGGTTGGGAGTTCCCTATTGATGGCCCTTTTCATCACTTTGGCTGGATGGTCCAGGGAGATGGGCCGGATGTTGCTCAGTTGATTTGGGTTGGCTGTGGGCTTTTTAAGGAGCTCATTGTTTTCTATAAGGTTCCATTCATCCAGGAAAGTGGTGGATGTGTTGAAGTATTGATGATGTGGGTCAGAGTGGTGCTAATTGGTGATGTTCCCTGGTTGTAGATGTGATGCGGGCATGGGTCTGTTGGAGCCCCTGAGTGGATGGTCCGCCTGTTTGCCGCTATATCCTTGCCCTCTTGGTTGGGAGGGGGTAGACTAGCAATGAGTTCTCTGTGGTTTGGTTGCTGTGCGAAGTTGCTGAAGGTGTTTGTGATTTTGCGTTCTTGCGGTTTGTGTGAGGCCTTCATGTAAGAGTCTTACACTGGAGTTTTGACCCACCTTTATTGGAGGAGGTGCTAAATCAACTATCAACTTTATTATTATGCCAAATCGCCATGCAACCCATATAAAAACATATGAAATTCACCAAAACGTCATGAGTGATCATTTGGCATTAAGTGTGAGTATAGCTACTCCAAACCTAGCTCCCGAGAAACTACACAATAGAACCATGGGGGTTAAGAATATTGAGTGGGCCAGAAAAAACGTATATACCATCCGCTGGGTGAGTCGGGATATGACGAATTAAACAGAGCCATCATTAGTAAAGCATTAGACCAAATTCTTAATTGCCTAAGCGACCACCCCACCCATGACGAAGTTTTAAACTCCTTCAATAGTATCACTGAGGTGGTTAAAACTGTTTTAACTTTAGACAGTAAAGGTCCGTGTAAGCCTAGGAAGGGCTTGTTTAATAAAGAGTGCACTAAAAGTTACTCAGAACTAAAGAAAGCCCTGCATAGGGTGGAAAGGGATAATCAGGAGATTAGGACTTGCAGGAAAACATACAACATAGCAAGGAAAAACAGGATGGCCGAGTTAAAAGAAAAGGCATGGAAGAATCTAACTGAAGCAGCTGAGCGTAAAGATATTCACAATTTCTGGATGGCAGTAAACGCCCCATTTCTTAACAGCTATACAGCTGCACCTTCAATTGTGGTGGACCATGAGGAAAGAGTATGGGTTGACTTTTTTAGTAGTGTTTACTCTACACAGAGGGTAACTGGAGTTACAACTAAAACCCATGATACCGGTTGGGAAGACCAGCCTTTTTTGCCCATCGAGTTTGATATTTCACTTCAAGATGTTAAGATTGCGGTTAATAAAAGCAAGAGTGGTAAGGCTGCTGGCCCTGACGGGATACCTATCGATCTATATAAATCCAGTTTAGAGGTTTGGGGCCCAATCTTAACCAGAGTCCTACAAGCTTGCTGCACTAAAGGTTTTATAAACACCTGGTCCGAATCAATCATCGTTCCTATATTTTAAAAAAGGTGACCGTGAAAATCCTACGTGCTACCGTCTAATATCATTGTTGGATTCCTTAATGAAGGTAGCAGGCAGGATAGTTCTAGACAGATTACAGACATGGATTAATGATGAGGGCATTTTAAGTGATGTACAGTATGGTTTTAGAGGCGGGGTAGGAACAAACAAGCAGATTTTAAACCTTAATATTTTAATAGGCAAATACACGCAGGCCAAAAAAGGGAAAATCTATTTGGCCTTCGTAGACCTCACAGCTGCTTTCGATTTTGTTGAACATAATAAACTGTGGGGGGTTCTTAATGAACTAAAGGTTGATCCCGTTTTAATTCAGTTTTTAATGCAGTTATATTCCGGAGCTACAGCAAAAGTCCGTTATGGAATAGAAGGTGAGTGTACAGCCCCATTCAAGGTAGAACGGGGCGTGAGGCAGGGGTGTGTCTTGGCACCGCTCCTGTTCTCATTATATACGAATGCCCTGGAGCAGGAGTTGGTGTCACACACCAGGGACTGTCCGATAGTTAATATGCGACCAATATCATTCTTATTATATGCTGACGATGCTGTCTTAATGGCCCGTACTCAGATCGGCTTCCAGAGGGCGCTCACCTTCTATACCTGTTTTATGGATAAGCTGGGCTTAAAATTGAGTGCTAGGAAAAGCTTTGTAATGTCATGTGGGAGGGGAAAAATAACGAACAAAAGTTATTGGGCAGGAGGGGATAAGGTGGAAACAACCAATTTGTTTAGCCACTTGGGCATCTTGTTTGATAGATCTGGCTCCTGGGCCCCAGCAGTTAAAGCCAGGAGCTTACTTTTTATGAAGTCTACTGCGGCCCTAGCAAACTTCTCAAAGAAACTGGGGAAAAGGCCACCAGAAATTTTAATTAAAATCTGTCAAGCAAAATGCGTAAGCATAGCAGCATATGGGGCTGGAATATGGGGTTTTCAAAACTGCTTTTAAAACCAATGCATAGAAAACGCCTTTCTAAGATTTGTTTTATCAGTCCCAACAAGTGCCCCGGTTTTTAACTGTCATGCTGAATTAGGGCTGGCCTATATTTCCATTTTAATTAAGGCCCAACCTCCACTGCTCTGGCACAGAATCTGGTCTACAGAGAGTACGGGCCTTAATAGAGAAATAATAAAAGATGTAATGAACCTAAAAAATGCCCATAAAATTACATGGTTAAATCATATTAAAAATGTTATGCATGACATTGGTTATCCGGAATATTACACAACTCCTGATAACATGAGATCTATCAGTCGAAAAGTGTTTAAAAAGCTTTGTATGAACCATTTGGAAGAAACTAGGAAAACCCTTGAGTTGGTTAAACCTACGGTGGCTTTACATCAAATCATCGTCATTACGTGTGATATTCAACCCTATCTGATACATGTTACGGACAAGTATGGCAGATATCTATTGACCAGATTCAGATTCGGTACCTTCCATCGTTTGATTTACCTCCCTGCCATAAATGATTGGTCAAGGGAACTCTGCTGCTGTCCATGCGATAACATCTCTGTGTAAAGTACTAAACGCACAACTCTGTTCTGTAAGTTTTATATCAGTGAAAGGCGCAGATGGTTAATACCCCTATTGAAACAGGGAGGGTGGAGGCAATACCGCCCAGCCTTTATGCACTTACAGATGCTGGGACATTTTTACTGCATTGGGTCAATGGTGGGCTACTTCAAGAGTGTGACAAGGGCCAGGAAATCTTTAAACAGTTAAACTGACGTATTTGAAGCCTGTTCGCCCTCCTAATTGCGAAATGGATTAATTAGGCTAGCTGTGGCTAAACAGGGAATAATTGCACTTCCACTTTTAAAGGTTCGACAAATTGCCTGCAAAAACCATGTATAGATGAACTTTGTTTGTTTCTATTGATGATGATGATGTATTTTTATATGTATGCTTTTATGATTTTAAATTTTAAAATCGAATAAAGCTCGTTTTCAAGTTCAATGTTCAAGAGTCTTACACAAAGTTGAGAAAACGATTAGGTCCTTATAAATAAGTGCCTTGTTAAAATGCCCAGTATTTTCCTGCAGAGGAGTATTATTTACTTGAGGTCATCCTAGTTCCAAGAGAAGTGAAAAAATAGGGATATCAAAATTGAGGGGACAAAAATGCGAGAATCGGAGCTCCGTGCAAATTCCATTGTGCTGTCCCCCACAGTTGTACATGGAGATTGCTGTCACACATAACTAATCATTTTGAAGCAAATCCTTTCTTGTCACCTTTGTGGCTCATGAGAATGTTGGAGCAGAAACGCCTGAACCCTCATTGTCATCTAAGAATGTAGAGATAAGATTTTTTAGAAGGTCTTCCTACTCAATTCAAAATTGGAGACTTGCATTCTCCTTCTCTTTACTGACTAAGCAGATCTGGTTAGCAGTCTGACACACTTTCTTCAAGAATGGAGAAGTAGGAAGTGTCATTAAGAACTTTTTGATAAACAGGGAAGAGCTTAAGGGCCAGTGTTAGAGTTCCCTGTACTAAACTGTCCTTCACATTATAAAAAACTACAGAATGTGTCAAAGCTACATGCCACAATAATAATGCCTATCAGCTACCATCAGGAAAGATACAATTGCCATTTATATTTTACTGTCTATAGAACACTGAGCGCATATAAACCTGCAATAGCTCATGAGAATGCATGCAAGAATCAAAGGGAATGTATAGTACTGAAGTTTATCAGAAAAAGCCAACCTGGGGTTGGCCATTTTCCTTCCTGCCTGAGCAAAGACACAGAGTCATAATAGAAGTGTTGTAAACTGTGTGAAAGGACAGTGCTTCACAATAATAGTGAGTTAGGTGAGTAACAGGCTCTTGATGCCCTTAATTAATGAATGACAGAAACATACTCTAATTCTTCTGCATACCCCCCTGGAAATCTGCACCACAAGAAAAAAGACATCTTATTATCACTCAAACATGAGATACAGGTGTCTAAAATCAACCCAAGTAATTTTATATGGCCCTTTAGGAACGTATGAAAACCTTGCCTCTGAAACTCAGGCATATTGTCTTTGAGGAGCATTGAATTTCACCTTCTAAGAAATAAGCAAACATTTTTATTTTTCTATAAAAACGGCTTTTTGTACCTTCTCCATACCCATGTCGTCTTTTATTAGCAACATTGATACACGAGTTCTTATTCATTCATTTACCCCAGTTTACACTTTATATGAATTATAGCGTTTCATGTCTAGCCATAATCCTACTGAATATGCACATATAACTAACTCTGCTATATATTTTCCAGTACAACATGCACTGACAACAGTGACTCTTCTTGGTGTTGGAAACGTCTTTGATCAGGTACTGTAGCAATTCATAATTTCAATATTTATTATCTACAGGATTGAAAATGTCTATCAACATGTAAAATATTTTGTTAGAGGCAAATTTAGGTTACTTTAAAATGTGTCAGCTACTATTTCACTGCTCGTGTTAGGTCTCGCCAATCAAAATGGATTAGACAAAATTGACTAGGACAGTATACTTAGCTATTGCTGTTAAAGATCATCTCACAGACTCGTTTAAATTGTTATGTAACACCCTAGAACTGCCTTTCATGTCGAATCAAGGATAGTTAATTCAAAAAACATGTAGGACTATGAGAAATGGTATTGCACGAGAAATATTTTAAGTACTCTGACATACCTCTGTGAACCAGCCCTGAAAAGTCCAACTCCCTAGAATTAAAGGGGTGTAGAGGGCAAAGAGCTTTCTATGTGTACCAATTGTACACGATTATCCCTTTTTTATTCCCATTTTAGATCTTGCGGGACAATTTTCAAAGTTATCTAGGAGTACAGAAAAAAGCACTCCAGGAGCACTCTTTGACACTTGTGCATGTCTTTGTGAATAGGGCCCAATGTTTGTGTTTATTATTAACTCTTAGGAAGTCAGATGACTCAAGAATTCCACTATCACCAAGAACAGTATACAAAACGTGCCTAACACGATGCAAATAAAGATACAATGGCTATAAAGCAAGGAATAAAAGATCTCACCTCCCCCACAGAGTTGGACAAGGCCTGTACAATCTTCTCGTGAGCTGTTGCCACCACACTTTGCCCGTTGATCTCGATGATGCGATGGCCCACTCGGACTCCTCCCCGCTCGGCTATTCCACCCCTCATCAGGCTGCAGATCTATGAGGCAAATTCAGAGTAGTCATTAACTTTAACCAGAGTGACACAAAACTTTTCCTAATCGAACAAACACACGGTTGTGAGCCATGGAAATGAAGCTCAAGGAGGTGACTGTGTAGAAACATTTTGTCGCAGGTTTCAAATATTTAATAGGAAAACATTTGTATTTTTATTATTCAGATGTTTTGCAATTGCATAAGAAAAGACTAGAAACACTACTGAGATTCTCGATTATAGGTTGAAAGATGTCCCGACAAGAAATAAATTTTCATCTGAATTGCTTAATACTATTCATGCAGAACTTTAGTTTTTTTATCAAGGCCATAAAATGACCCCCAAGTCACTTCAGAGAACCAACATGGACCTCATCTATTTGTAGTGGCGGCTGGGGTGAACTTTGTAAAGTAGTGGTGCATAAAACTGCAGGGCATATTTACATATACATCCACGCGCCAGAACTAGAGTTATATGTTTGCGAGTAACATTTTGCTGTGTTATGTAGGTCCTGATTTCAACTACCAGCAGAATCTACTCAGTCGGATGTATGACGGTACAACGCGTGGTATTACCGCGCGTACCGTTACAACGCAGGTTTTTCAACGCAAGTCGTTACAACGACTTGCGTTGGGGGGCACTGGATAGTGAATAGTTTAATTTACTATTCCAACTCCAGTCCCCGTGGATAGTAGGGAAGGTGTTGGATAGTAAATTAAACTATTCCCTATCCTAGAGCGCACACCAGCGAAAGTCGTTGTACGACTTTCGTTCTAAAACCTGCGTTGTAATGGTACCGCGTTGTTAGGGTTTCGTTGAAAAGGATGTTCCCCACTCAGTCTAACATCCTCCCAGGTCAGAAAATTCAGAACCAGTACATTTAGCAATAACACCCGTTACTTACATCACTTAGAAACAAAATACGATTTAAAGCGATATACTCAAAGCAGGTGTTTTATTACTATTGTCCTGGAATGCATGAATAACAAGATATAGAGATTAAAGGCATTACTGGTTGAAGTGTTGTATGACCACTTTGAATCATTGTTGGTTTTGCCTGCGTTAGTTTCACTCTGGAAACAATACACTAAATATAACATAATTTCAAAAGCTTTTAATGGGGTTCAACCAGTGGCAATTTCAGAGAAATTAATTTTTTTCCCAAAAGGTGGAGTACTGCAAAAAGTGCAAGAATTCAGCCATTTGGAAAGTATCCTGATGACATAATTAAGCCGGCAAATCAACTTACAGAATATGTCACAGAATACTGGCATCTAGAGGCATTATGAGTTTTGTATCATTTTGGACCCCTAGTCCGTTTGCAACTGTTGAATGGGTTTCCAGACATAAGATGCCAGTATCCTAATACATTGAACGGAAATACAGAAGCTATTTAAAAAAAAAACTAGTTCCCTTGACATGAAAAAGTTCCTCTGTTAGAAATATCTTTCACAGCAAGCATAGTACTCCCGTGTACCCTTCTGAAAAAAGCCAGTAGTTTCAGGCTTTTCTTTTCAAAAAGTATGTCTCTGATGAAATTCCAGAGCAGCGCGTTGTCAGGTTGAGAACAAGCAAAGAAAGAGACCCCCACAAATGAAAGATGGGATTAATAGCACATTTACTCAATGATGCACTCTGGCTCCTCTGCCCCCAATATATGTGACAAAAACAATAGCCCACAATCATAAAAACCCAGTTTCCCCGCTACTAGGAAAACATGTACCGGAAGTCAAAGGAGCACAGTGATATATGGCCATATTACATAATTATTGGAGGGGATGGCACACTCAGACCTCTCACGTATCTCTGCTTTGTGTATGAGTAGTCAATCCAGGCTACTATTTTTCTCTCTAAAATGGTGCTTGTAGTCCTAGATTTAGAATGGCATACCCAGGAAGATAAATTCCAGAATACAAACAAAAAGTCTTGATCTGGACGACCTATTCACAAGCGAAGCATAGAAGTTAGAAAGAGCTGCACATCACAAACTGCATTTAACTTGAGATTACACTCTACTATTTTCTCTGCTGCATCCAGAGTCCCGTGTGGAACAGTGGAGTGTAGAAGAGTGGAGTGGCATAGAGTGGATTTGAGTAGAGTGAAGTGGTGTATAGTGGAATGGCGTAAAGTGGAGTAGGGTACAGTGGATTAGCATAGAGTGGGGTGGAGTACATTGAAGTGGCATAGCAGACAGTCAAGGAGACTTATAAATTGGAGTGGTGTCTCATATAGTGGAGTGGAGTGCTGTGTTGTACAGTGTTGAAAACTTTCATAGGGAGTTGCACAATAGAGCATACGGGCATAGAGCCAAGAACAAATTTGAACCGTGGAGGGTATGGGGATAGAGTGGGGCAGAGTCTAATTGAGTGGCATAGAGTGCAGTAGAGTTCTGTAGAGTGGAGTTATTTCAAGAGGGGGAGAGAACACTGGAGTGGTGTAAAATGTATAGCGTAGAGTGGGTGGGCATAAAGTGGTATAGCATAGAGAGGAGTGGCATACAGAGGAGCATCGTATACAGTAGTAGCATACAGTGGAGTGGTGTACTGTGAAGTGGTGCAGACTGGAGTGATGTATTGTGGGATGGGCTAGAATGTAATAGCGTACTGTGGAGTGGTGTACCATGCAGTGGGGTAGAGTGGAATACCATAAAGTAGGAAGGAAAAGATTGAAGATGTGTACTGTGTAGTAGCGCAGAGTGGAGTGGTTTATAGCAGAATCGCATAGAGTGGAGTACAGTGGAGAGACGTAGAGTAGAATAGCGTAGAGTGGATTAGCCGAGAGCAGAGTGGCATACATTGTAGTGGTGTATACTGGAATGGCATACTGTGGAGTGGGGCAGAGTGGAACAGAGTGGAGTGGCGTCCAATTGACTAGCTTAGAAAGGAGTGGCACAGAGTGGAGTGGTGTACACTAGAGTGGCATGGAGTGGCGTAGAGTGGAGTGGTGTAGAGTGGAATCTCATGCAGTGGAGGAGCGTAGAATGGAGTGCCGCAGAGTGCATTGCATAAAGTGGAGTACAGTGGGCGAGCATATGGATGTATGTGAAATGGATGTATGATGTTACAACGCATGCTTTTACATCGCATGCCTTTACAACGCGGTTTTTACATCGCATACCATTACAACGCATAGCGCTTTTGGGTGTTGGATAGTGAATAGTTTAATTTACTATTCCAACTCCAGTCCCCGTGGACACTAGGGAAGGTTATTGGATTGTAAATTAACCTATTCCCTATCCTAGAGCACCCCCCAGCGCAATGCGTTGTAATGGTATGCGTTGTAATGACCGCGTTGTAATGGTAGTGCGTTGTAAAAGTTTCGTTGTAAGTGATGTTTCCCATGTGAAATGTATCAGCAATGTAGATTATGGTGTGCAGAGTAAGGCAAAACAGAAAATTGCGCTGCCATGAATTCCTCCAGATTAATCAATCAACCCAGGGCCACGTATGGTGTCCTTGCATTGTTTTGTAAATATGACTCAAGTATTGCCTTACCCTTGCAACACCATGCGTGATGCAAGGGTACTGCAATCCACTAAAACAGCTAGCCTTGGTTATATTGTGGGCCGTGGTATTCTGCTGTAACTTTGCAGTGTACTGTGGTACATGGCAATGATGAGGCAGTATATACTTGGTTAATGGATGTTTTTAGAGAATGAAACAACAGCCATATTGTTTTTTCTACACTTTGTTTGGGTCCATTGTTAGGGCCATGGAGATAGAGTAGGAGTAGGCCACTACCTATTTCCACTCTATTACAGTGGCAATAGACAGGGCAATGTATTTTAATTTTTTCATGTATATTTATATATGTTTACAGCCATGTACCATGGTAGTTTCATGAACTTTTGTGAAATTCTACAAAAGTACAGTGGTCACATATATCTATAAGTTTGAATGCCTTATTACGTTAAAATAATGACCCTGCTTAACTGCAGTGCCCAGAAAGCATCATCTGTGTCCATTATGTATAATCCTGCCATATTTCAACTAAATACGATTAGCCATTTCCATGCTACATCAAATACAATAGTCTATGGAAAATGCATTGGTGGAAAAACGTGCTTTGGGACCCCACTTTTATCTTTGTACCCCCTTAATGATTCACCATAAAAATGTACATCATCTCAATCAATCAAAATATGTTTATTCAGTTCATATAAAAACATAAAAAAACAGTAAAATAAAAATAAATATATAATCTCAAAATGCAGAAAATGTTACAGGTCTGAAAAATGTGTCAAATGGGCAGAAAGTTATTAGGGAGCTAAAATCCGAGGCATTCCTATCTCTGAGAATACCAACTATAACTAGAGAGTGGCAATCAGATTTAATGTGATTTCTATCTTTGTATATATTGTATTCATTTAAATTTATTCGTTAACATAATCATATGACCATACATTGGTCTTTCAGTTGTTCATGTAGTAAATCCGAAACTTCACATATGCAGTGTAGTTTATTTTTGTGGCTTCCTTGCTACTTTTAGTAGTATTGTCCTACATAGAGATTGGTAAATTATTTAGCCTTATAACTTCATAACTACTTCACAAGATCACTTGCAATAGCAAAAAAAGTTAATATACATAATCTAATGCACATTGTTGTGAAATTTCATTACAATCCATTTAACCGTTTTGCTGCTACGTAAAATACAAAAGTCTATGTAAAATGCATTGGAGTGAACGTGTGTTTTGGGACCTTCCTTTGCACCCCTTGACCAAATGCCTCCAAACTTTTAATCCTTCACCAATGTAACGGGTGCCATAGGTCTGGAAAGTTTTTACGAAGATTCATCAAACGGCTGCAGAGTTATCAAGGAAGACAAATCATATATATATATATATATATATATATATATATATATATATATATATATATATATATATATATATATGGTTACAAATAGATAGATATGGGCAATTCTGCATTTTCTTGAGAATCCTATCTCCATAGCCTATGTATGGAGGATTCCCTTGTCAACTCTGGGATTCACAGCCTAGTACATTTTACATAAACACTTTCAAACAACTGGAAACATGAGACAGAGTTTTCTTCGACACATGTTTAGATCCCTAGAAATGTCCTAAAGGTGTAGTGACTGCTAAACCATTGTTGCGCCTACCTGGGCGACCACTTGCAAAAAAGGTCTAATAACTAAAGAAGTACCACAATGCAGAGGTGTAGAGGGCTAGCCTTCGCAACCAGAAGTTTGTTTCCTCGATGATGTGCAGACACAGAAGGAGAGCTATCAATGAGAGGCATCCAGGACCAGTGAAGGGTATTTAAAGTAAGTATTCTGTATCTAAATAATGTGCTTTTAATTTTACAAATACCCATCTGTGTGAAGGCCACAACGTTGGCAAAGCATTAAAAAAACGTATGAAGCAGGCTAAAATGAAGTTTCCCAACTGGACTCACCCTAATTATGTTTCATCTACTAGTAGCAGTAGATAATGATACTCCTTATTGCAAAAAAGACAGATAACCAAGCATCATACAATTGGTAAGATATGGACGTTCAGACAGACATCCCTCAATGCATCAAAGACTCAGTCAATTATCTTAAAAGGTGCACTCCATTTATCAAGGTTCCTGGACAATTTTATAAAGTACAAGTTAGCTCCCTCCACTATACCAAAAGTTTCAAATGCTACAATGTTCCAAATACAACTTTTTTTTTTTGGTTTTGCCATCCCATCCTTCCTTTTCATTTGTTGCTGTGCTTGCCACTTACTTTTTTTCTTTTTCTATTTGTTAGTGAATACTATTTCCTGTTCTTTCCTTTTTTGTTTCTCTTATCAGTTTCCCATGGCCCAAGTACTCATTTTCATCTGCCTTAGTGGATGGAACTTTTTTTATTAGGTTTGCCGCCATAGTGTTTAATGTTTATCTTTTCCTAATCTTGTTATTTTATTTGTCTGACTTCTTTTATTTAATGTCCTCGAGTCAGCACGCATTTCAAGCGTGCTTGTAAGCTGCATGTCTTCTTTTGTTTCTCCAATGCCTTTTAGGTAATCTTGTTTTGTTTGTCCAATGTATTTATTTAATGTGCACACATGTCAAATGTGCTTATTTTACATGGCAGTAAAGAGGTTTGTAGCCTTTCTTAACTGGTTGCTCTGTGGACCTGTAAACTAACGTTCTTCACCACCTAGGCACTTCTTTTCTTTGTCCAATATAAATGCCACAATGGATGACACACAGAAACAGTTTCTTAGGCAAATATGACGATTAGCTAGTGTTTAATCATCATTTTAACCACTTGGCTGCTAAGGCTTTTCCCCTCCTACGCTGATATTTGGTGTATCCCATTATACATGACGAGTTGACCTTGTCATGAGCACAGATTCAGTGTGCCTCATGACGAGTTCACCTTGTCATTAGCATGCAAGAGGTTAAAGAAAAGCCTCCAGAAAATGAGTTAAAAGGGAAAATAGGCTGGCATTACGATAGGGGTACATTTTATCCTGAGCGCCTCCAAATTAGATTGTACAGCAGGAGTCTGATGTGCTTTTTCCACAAGGACTCTCACATGCCCTACTGTTGACAAGTCTTGGGGAGGGCCTCATCCAAGACACGTCCCTGGTGGTAGATACTGCAGGATGCTTGCTTCAAGCCCAGCACGAACGTCAAAGCACAGAGAATGGGTCATTTTGGTGCAGCTGGTCACAAGACACTTCAGAAGCTGTATGAGGTGTTCACAGTAGGTGTAAACTGAACTTGCTTCAGGCAGAAGGCAGCAGGCACTCAGAGGATGGATGTCCTGTGAGTATTCAAAGGGAATGTAAACTACACAATCGCTGTCAGAGGTCTGGGCCCCATTGTTTAGTCTATGGTCCCTGCTAAGCATAACAATAATTCAGAATTTTAACTGTGTTTTCAACTCAATGAAGTTCTGGTGAGAAGACGGAAGGCACGAAATTACTCTCATAGTTCCATTCATGTATGTTATATTGAACACGGCTCAAACACCCTCCTACTGGCATCTGTTGCTACCGCAGTTCACTCTTCAAACCATATTCAAATGCTGAAGCGGAGTACCAATGAAAGGCACACACATTCACATTACCATAGCGGTGGCGAGGGTGAGCGCTGTGTAAATAGTGGACCGGCAGCAGCTCAATGCATCAGAACATGTGAGGGAATTACAGAGATGATGCTCTTTGTGGCTGTACAATGGTGTTGTCTGCTTGTGTTAATCATTGAGGTGATGCTGTTTGTGGTTGTAAAAAGGTGTTTGCGGCTTCTGTTACTCATTGGGTGTTGGCAGCATTCTTATCCACACACCAACTGCTGTGAAAAACACAAAGAGACATGTCACAGGACACTCAAGACCTACAGGCTATCCCTGACGTTCTAGTCGCAAAGGACAATGTGAACCATTCGGGAACATGAGCACTTTTCTTCTCGCAAGGGTGACATGGTTCCATGTGCATTCCAAGAGTCGGGGTCATGGCTGCTGGAAAGACTCAGCCTTTATTGCACCACGGTTTGCACAAACTATATCTGAAATGTTGGGAGACATGTATGAGTTTGTCCTTTTTTGTCTGGACCTGTAGAAACCAGCAAAGATAAAGTAGGATTCATACACTCTGTAACTGTGCAAATGATCACATGTTTTGCAGTTTTAAGAAGAGGTGACTTATTTGAAGGGTACAGACGTTGGCTGTGAAGTTAATATCGAACTGTATGGTATATATTCAGTGAGGGGTTCACTGACCCTGGAGCCCGTTTTTACTGCAATATTACTAATATTAACTAATTTTAAGCTTGGAAACCCACAGAGGGGGAGGGGGGGTGATTTGACGGTGGGGGAGGGGGGTGTAACAGAGCAGACACCTTTACATGTTAATAGCATGGTTCTCTTCGTCCAAATGGAGAAAGATAGTTGGTGTGGCCAACCTCTCCCATGGCACTGGTCTGAGCCGACATTGGCACTTGTTATGTAACATTATGTTAAAATTATTTATAAAGCGCACTTTCACCAGGCGGTTTCATGGCGCTGTGAACATGGGGGCAGCAAAGAAGTGAAAGGAGGCATTGCGCTACTCGTAGGCCTAACAGCACAGCAGAGTTTTCAGACAGGATCTGAAGAGGTTATAGGAAATAGTTAGTCTAAATTCCAGGGGGAGTGAGTTCCAAAGGGCGGGGGCAAGAAAAGAGAATCTGAGACCACTGTGTTTCTTACGTTTGAAGGTTGGGATGAAAAGCAACGCCAAGTGGGAGGAGCAAAGATTGCGGGAAGGGAGATAGCGGTGAATCAAAGAGGAAATGAAATCTGGGCCAATGCCGGCCAATGCTTTGAAGGTGATGCAGTCTAATTTGAATTCGCAGCGTTTGGCCACCGGGAGCCAGTGAAGACTCTTGAGCAGGGGACGAACATGGTGGTATCTAGGTTGGTGGAAGATGAGCCTAGCAGCCTGGTTCTGTACAAGTTGTAGACGACGGAGCTGATAGGCAGGGATGCCAACGTAAAGAGAGTTGGCATAATCAATGCGGGAGATGACCAGGGCCAGAAGAGCAAGGGTTAAGGCCTCTGTGGTTAAGAATCTGGAGATCTTACGAATTCTGCAGAGGTGGAAAAGCAGGATGACACCACTGCGCTAATCTGGGGCTTCATGGATAGGTCTTTACAGATTATAACCCCAAGGCTTTTTGCAGATTCTGCCGGACAGGGAGGAGTGCCTAGGAAGGGGATCCAGAAGTTAGAATTCCACAGGTTGGAGGGGCCTCCAGTCAGGATCAGCTCAGTCTTGTCTGGATTGAGTTTTAATTGATTGGCCACCATCCAGTCGCTAATGAGGCACATGGTGGACTGGAAGTTGTTGACTGAGTGGTCCAATGAGTCAATGTCAAACACCAGCTGGATGTCGTCTGTGTAGTTAAAAGCAGCGACCTTACTTTCGCGCAGGGATCGGATAAGGAGAGCCAGGTGCAGGTTAAAGAGAAGGGGAAAGGGAGGATCCCTGGGGACCCCGCAAGTCAGCCTAACTTTCTCTGCAGAGAAGTTGCAGAGGAGGAGGGCCTGGTGTCAGTTACTGAGGAAGGAGGAAATCCACCTAAGGGCCGTCCCCTGGATGCCGGCGTCGCCAACACAGTCGATCAAGATGTTATGGTCGACCGTGTCAAAGGCGGCCGACAGACCGAGGAGCACCAAGGCTTGACTGATGCTGTGGTCGGCCCCCCTCCTCAGTTCGTCCATGACTGAGAGAATGACTAGCTCGGTAGAGTGTGCTGGCCGAAATCCTGCTTGTTGGGAATCAAGGAACTGTGAATGTTCGGTGAAAGAGCTAAGGAAATTAGTGACATGAGCTTCAAGAAGTTTACTGAGGTAGGGGAGCAGCAAAATGGGACGAAAATTGCCCATCAGAGAAGGGTCAGCATGTGTTTTTTTTTAGCATAGGAACAACTTCAGCTATCTTAAAGGAGTCGGGGACAGAGCCTAGTCTGAGAGAGTTGTTGAGGAGTGCAAGGATAGGACAGCTCTTCTCACATCATCAGTTTTGTTGTTGGGTCACAGTGCATCCCACTAAAGAGTCAACATACTACTCTGATTCTTCATTATTAAGAAGGGGGCAACATACCTATTGATAAAATAATGCTGGACACATCCTTTCCACCCTCCAAATCGCAACTGCATAAATACATGCTTTGCTTAAATGTATTAAAGGCTTACGATGGTTGGTGAACGTTCACCGCTGCATTTGATTTTTGCTCAACAAGCTAAAGCTCACAAAAAAATAAACTTCTAACTAATCACATAGGCGAATCCTTTTGCATTTGCAAATGCTGGTCTTATTAGGTAGGATGAAGATTGAGAGATCACAGAGGAATGAGATATACTTTACCCTGCATTTTTAAGGAAAAAGATTTGAACATAAAAATACGATTTCGTTGCATCCTTGCTCAAACTCACTGGTAACGTAAATGACTACCACTTCGGTATAGCCATCTCTGAAGCACTGTTATGTGTCCCAACCCTGTGATTGAGTGTGGCTGGAGTTAGAATGGTAAATGTGCCAGGTTGCAGTAATAGTGAGTCTGGTGATGTCCCAAAGAAAGGGCAGAGGGTGTACAGGTGGGGAAGTTTTCAGTGCACAAATATAGCATAGACCATGATTTAGGAATCAGAGGGTGCATTTCTAGTAACTTTTTAGTGCCATCAACTGGTAATAAAGAGATACAGAAAGCACATAGGCCTGGCAATTGCAGGAATGAGCTCCTACCCCCTCCCCCTCCCCCCCCCCGCACCGCCCCCACCCCCTTCGCGCCTCCAGCACATCCAAAGAATGGAAAAATTGAAAGCAGAGGCCAAAGAAAATTAATGATACACTCTGACTTAAAAAAAAAAAAACTAAGTCAATTTTCAAGCATTAACAGGATTTCTCTCTCAATTTTTTCAATGAAAGTGCCTTTTAGACTGGATTCGTTGATTTTGTACATCCGCTTTCAGAAAAAAGGTATTCCGCCTAAATGCTTTTCAGACAAATGCATTAAATACATTCACAAAGATCCTAATGAACCAGACTCAGAATGCAGGGTTCTTCACTGTCTTCTATGTTTAGCTTGTTTTAACTCTGAACTATAGGGAAACTTTACTGTCTCGGCAGATAATTGTTTTTTCCACCAGAATCTTACATATTATACATAGATTAGGACCTTTTGATCAGTAGGCACTATCCAAGGGTCTGTTAAACTGTTATTCACTATCTGCTTCGGCTCATCACAGCATACAGCATGGGGCAGTGGGTCTGCCCATTTTATGTATTGGCTCCTTTCACTTTCAGAGACTGCACAAAGCCAGTGCAAATTGGTCACATATGCTTAAAAACAGTTCCTTTCTTTTCAGTTGCAAAGCCCATTCAAAATGTACTTTATTTTTACCGATGTTTACCTTAAATACTGCTTGCACTCCTATTTAAAGTTTATGTCATAAAGTGTGTAAGTGTCATTGAAACATTGTATGTGCCTGTGATTTGAGTGTTTGTTTAGTTGGTGATTTTTTCTTGTTACTGTCACAAATTATATTATAGAACTGAAGGCTTGTTTAAAAAAAATCACTGGGTAAACAGCTACAATAATTAATATGTATCCAATTTTTTTATTGGTGGCCTAAGGCAGCCACGTTTAGGTGACAGCATATTTTATTTTTGTGGCATATGCTTGCAATTTAAATAAAAAGACAATTTAACCGTCAAACCACCATATAAAGGCCAGACCTTGTCAATGTTTGTTTTACTATGATATTGCCTTGTGCTTGCTCTGATGCAAAATCGTGTACCTTTTAATCACTCTAGTTTATTTTTTTTATACTTCTTTCGAGTGGATGATTGATAGCTAGACACAATTAATGACCAACTATTTAATGACCCAGAATGTTATCAACCCTCAATTCAGTGCTTACTTTGAGCCAGTAGTTTCCGGTGCTCGGCACCAGCATGTAATTGGCAGCAGTGGCAATTAATTGGCAGCACTTACAACAGTCTGCCAAATGGTGGGCTGTTTGCCTGATCTAGAGTGAGCACAGCAACAGGTGTTTAGCAATTCAATATACGTTAAAAATGACTATCACTTGCTGCCTATGCTAATCTCATAGCTTTGGGGGTCTGAAATAGCCTGAATTGTCAGACTTGTAGGAGTGTGATGGTTAGAAGCTGGCTTGGTACTGTCACTGGCAGCGCTGGCAGGAGCAGTGGGTGGTGTAGGCTGCAGTGGCCTCCTGGGGGGGGCTCTGGCACTTCATTTTTCACAAATCAAGCACTGCCTTAAGTAATTTAAGTGAGTCATGTTGTCTACTGGTGGACAGAGCAATGTCTGTCAGGGTGATGGAGTAAATCGCTCCCTCGCCCTGAGAAAAATCTGTCCCCAAAATCTAGAGATGTCCGCCAGCCACATGGAAATCACCTAACACTGGCAGGAACTGCCATCACAGTGGTTCCTATCAATGTAATGAAAGTTTGACGGACAGCTTGATCAAATAGGATGGCAGCCTGACCAATGTTAACACAGTTTTTCATTTTTCAAAAACAAACTCAATGAATCAAGCAGGATTTTGTTTATGAAAAATGAAAACCGAATTAGCCCCACATCACAGCAGTTTCCCTCATGGTGTTGGGGGTTATTATTTGATTTTTAGTGTCCCTCACCACCAGGATTTGTGGTGCTGCAGAAAAAAGTTATCTGATCATCCACCATAAATATGGTGGTCGGATATGTTGGATCTTCGGAGAAGTATATCGGCAACGGTGTGGAGGAGGCACCATCGTTGTCACACATAAGGTCTGCCTGCCTCTCAATCAGGCGGACAACCCATGAGTTTGGTGGCGAGGGTGCTCTGTCGTCTTTACGATGGGGTACCCTCTCCGCCATCCACTAAATAGGACTCTCAGTGTGTCATGGGAATGTAAGTCTGCAGTCACCCGCTCATGCGTTTCCCCATTTTATAAGTAGTGGAACTCATGGTCTTTAATGCACTGTAAAAAGCACTTGTTTGAAGGTATAAACACAATTCACAAAACGTGATCAAGGGGTAGTGTTCCTTGCAACGCGTTGGACGTCTTGGCTGCAGCTAATTAAATCACCTGAAACATCTACACGGGCCCGTGTGTCTTCATGGTCTAAAGTGAGTGGAATGTGATGTTTGTTTGGATATGGATTATGGGCTTTTTCAAGGCCTGAGGTAGTGGTGGAAGTAAACAAATCTATTCACCTGCTCACTAATTCATTCCATTAGATTAAAACACCGCACATATCATTTGTAAAATAAAAATGAAGCCCATCCTCACCACGCGATATGACAAATACAGTGTGTTCCAGTGATTGTGTGGAAACCAACATGATACAATTTTGACACGTATTATCTCACAGAGGCTTGGAGAGCTGAGCATCACATTGAAATAAGCTTCAATAACCCATCTGGGGTCCTTGGTTCTATGTTACTGAGTCTTGTACAGATGCTGCACTTCTGCAAATTGTGAAACATACCCAGTTGGAAGCCATGCTTCACACAGCACTGTCAAGACAAAGCCAACATTTCCTTTTTTAAACTCTACGCCTATTCAGAATTTAGCTTTATTTCACAGAAGCCATCATATTTTATTCGATGTTGTAACTGCCAACTGGACACCTTCTGCTATTCCTGGCTTTCCAGCTAACCACATTAATTCCCACCTGACAGGAGTGTGATATATTCCTTGCTTCTGTCATTATCAAGTCTAAGAAGAATGTAAGTGTTTTCCTGTACATGCACAATGACCAGGTATTTCAAAATATTATACATGACTCCTTGTCTGAGATTCTCAATGCCAAATCTAAAAGAGTTTTTAATTTGAAACATTTCTAAAGGTCCTACAAGTGGCAGTATTTGAACTTCCCACTGATCCTGCTGGAGATGTATCTCACACTGACTGGGTGTAAACAATGTTGGGCTCTTCTGACACTGACAGGTTGAGCTATTTGCCATTCTTATTGAATGTATTGACATTTTTACTTGGTCTAAACCTTTTCAATGATTCCACTGAGCAAATCTCAACAAAGACATACGTTGTGCTGTTACTGCAATTGTTATTGCAGTAATTGAACTTACTCAAATTGTCAGTGTCAAACCTGAACTAATTTGATCAAAAGATATGGAAGCATCAGAGAAATGTGCTGGTTCAAACCTTCACAATGCTGCTTGTTCTACAATGGAAATAACTGTTCCATGTGACACCCTTGGCATGGTAGTGCCCCAGACCTTTTGCCTGCACTCCTTGATTTTTGCTGAAGTATATTTTGTTGTCATTAGGACTTTGTGCACTTTCCCTCTTTCCCCCTGCTAATAAGTGGCAAATTGTTTGTGCTCTCTCCATTTAAACATGGTATAATTGGCATACACCCAATTGCCACAGTTCATTTACTTATAAGTCCCTAGCACATGATACTACATATATTCAGGGCCTCTAAATTAAATACTTTCAGTGGACTCCAGCACTTATTGTTACACCCACTAAAGAAGCCTTTTAAAACATGTCTTAGGTCTTATTGTCTTATTTGACTGCCAGGTCAATCTGGGAAAATGAATTTTTTGCCAAGCATAAACCTTCCTTTTTAATACTTAGAAGTCACCCCCAAAGTAGGGCTCATTGGGCAAGGTGCTCAGGATTTTGAAAGTAGAACATGTGTGTTAAAGTTGAACACATGCTGGCAGGGAAAAAAAGCCTGAAGTCGATTTTTCCTGCTGTAAGGCTATCTCTCCTAAAGACTAACATTGGATTACCTTACTGCACTTAATGAGTGCTAAATTAGTTTTGGGACCAGCAGAGCAATGTTGTCTACGCTCAAATTAATTGTAATTTAAAATACTCCTTAATGGTGAAGTCAGATTTTAAGTAACTATTCGGAAAATGCCACTTTAAGAAAGCTGTCATTTTTCTGCCTAAACCAAATGTGACTTTCTGCTCATGTCCAGGGTCCCATGACTGTGAATGCCTCTCCATTGGCTTTCTGTGTATTCCTTACAGACATGGAGATAAAAGAGCCTTGGTGGTAGGGAAGGGTGAGTCTCTCCTGAGCAGGATGTACTAGGGGGTTGTACTCCACCTTCTTGAGCTTCAAAGGGCTTGCGATGCAGCACACACACACACACACACACACATGCCTGCCCTTTTTACCCTACACAGTTTGGAGCTCAACCCAAGAAAGGTGAAAGGTTAGACAACGTGAGCATCCCCTATCAACAGGCTGGCACGGGGGTAAAAGTGACACCTTCAGAATCTCTCATCAGAGCACTTTTAGATCTGTGAAAGATACAAAAGAAGGACTGCCCTGCTATCTGAAGATGGAAGATTGAACCTGTGTGTTTTGATCCCAGGCTCCCCAGAATTGACTCCAAGGATCAGTTAACTGACCTCCAGTTTGAACTACAGGAACACAAAAAGCTTCCAGAGGCCTCCCTGCAACTTCCCAGCTAACCAGCGCCAACTGGACATGCCTAGACTTGTCAGAGCTCTCCTGCTGGAGTGACTGCTGTTATTTAAGAGGTGTCCCCACAGGTTCTGGACAGTTGGCTCGCATCAGAGTGTACTTCTGAAAAAAATCCATAGTCCACGATGAATGCAAATAGGAAGCTCCTTTAGGAGCTGCTCTGCGCACTGACAGTTACCGTCTGCGACAATCGCCAACATGAGTTCTACAATTCGTACTAGCAGTGACAACCAGTGAGGAACTTCCAGCGACGACCGGCTCTTCATGCTATAACAGCCACCTTCTGCGACATCCGACCTACTCTTCGCACAAACAATGACCTCCTTGTGGCCCCTGGATGTGCGATCAGCAGGTCTTCCTGCATTCATGAGAAGGTAACTCATCAGTGACACAAACCTGGTCCCATCATCCAACCCGCACTCCATCGCGTTCGGCCTGAACTTGTGACTTTCCCTCAGTCCAGTGTGACCAGATAACCGCGAGTGGTGCTCTGTGCTTGTAGGCCCTATTTTCATCTAAAACTTTAAAAACATATGTCTCCCGTTCTGCAGACTGGATCTTTGTCATTTTGTTACAATTTTATTTCTTAAATTTTTTGTAAATTGGTTTGGGATTTTTCCTAAGTTGGTTTTAAATGTATTACTGTCGAGTACAGTATAAATATTTTACACATTGTCTCTAGATAAGTGTGGTTTTGTCATTACATGATTGTTAGTATATTCTTTTCTCCCCTGTTTATCCCATTTATTGTTTTCCCCATTCCATTCTGTTATGGGATGTTTGTATTGAAGTATTGGGAGCTGGAGCTGAGAGGACGTGCTGGAGCTGTGTTTCTTCCACATACTAAACGGAACTCATTTAGGCCAAAGTGTACCTGTCATTTGTTTCATCTATTACTGGGAAGAACCTCACATTGGCAATGATTGGGTTTGAACTTGAGGAAGACATTTAAACACTTTTCAGCAAAAGGAATCTCCTACCGGCCTAGAAAGAGTCTGTTGTCTTCTATCATCCTGTAAGGTGCTATTTACTGTTTGCCTGCTTAGAACTTTGATGGAAACTGCGGGAGTCATTGATCTTATGTAATAATTGGCTCTCAGCTCTCTGCAGTGTGTGCGGTGCTCAAGCCACCTCACACTCCAGCCTCAGCAACCTCTACCGGGAGACAAGTCTCTATTTTGACTCGTGCTTCTGTGGCCCCCACCATGAGTTAAGACAGTTCTTTGTCTCACGTGCTTTCAAGCACAATGTTTGCCGCACGTGCTAAACTCGCGCTGTGCCTAACAGAAAGTTCTGCCCACACTGTATCTGTACTTCTCTGCCCGCCTGAAGCTGTGTAAAGTCTGAGCACTAATGCTTGGCCACTACTGCTTTTCTCTGCCCACCCTACATGAGTCAAGTCTCTGAGCACATAGGGATACTGTAATATTAAAACAAAGCATTTCTCTACCTCTCCCCAGCGCTAGCGGTCAGCCGGTGTGGTGCTGACAACCTTTGCATCCTGTCAACTCTTCTCTGCATGTAGGGTGTAGCCAGGTATTATTTATTACCTTGAATCACCTGATCTGATTTTATTAGTCATATTAACCTTTACGCTTAAAACCATGCAACATATTACACCTCTGCCGTGTGCAAAATTAGGGAAGAAATGTGGGGGAAAAATTAGCCTAAACTTACTGGAATCTAGTTAATTGCTAAACAAGTAGAACTTTCCATGTCTTGGATTTGTGAGTTGCAAAAGTCGGAGGAAATAATGTGTTCTGTACATTCCATTGTATTGAAACCAAAAAAACTGAATTGAGGTTATTATGCTTTAGCTGTGCATCATTTAATTATTTGGCAAATTCTAAGGATTGTCCAGCATTGTGCAGTATTTGTAATGTATGTAAAAAGTAAAGTTATTATGCCAAATGTTATAAATCTGCCCAGATTTGCTGAGGTATGGGTCCATTGCTCGCTATGACACCGAATACAAGCTATCCTGGCTGATGAGGGGTGATGCCCCAAAACTGGTACCAGAATGGTTGTTTATGGCCCAGGGATGCCCTGGCCTGTCATTTCAGGCTGGATTATTACCTTGGGGTGCAGGGTCAAAAGAAAAGACAATGGATTTAACCCAGACCTGCGGCTGATGGTGAATGTTTGATTTGTTCAACATTTAATCCATCATCTGCTCTTTTTGCAAATCTGTTGAGAAGATTAAAAGCAAAGTTAGTGAAGGGGCACTATGTGATGAACCTGATATTATTTTTAATGTAAACTGTGTGTCAGGTAGTCGTTGCTAGGGATTTGTTTTATCCTAATGCAATCTCCTAAATTCAAATCAGAAATGTGGATACTATAGAAAAGCTATTACTATTAATGAAAGAGTATCCTGAAGTGCTTTCTACAAAGGGTACAAGCATAGCATCTGCTTAAAAAAGGATGCAGTACCTGTCTCATGCATTATGAGGAACATTCCCTTCAGCCTACAAGGAGCTGTTCAAGTGTGATAAAAGAGACTCTAGGCAGATGGTATAATAGAACCTGTGGAAGCTTCTCAGGGAGTTGCACCTGTGGTGAATGCTACAATGAGCTCTGGAGACATCAGGCTGTGGGTTGACCTGAGACATCTAAACAAACAGGTTATAGAAGACAGATTCCATTCACTCAACGTGATGGATATGATATGTGTGTTGGGTAATACAAAGTATTTTACCACATAAGACCTTAGTTCAGCCTAACAACAAGTTGAATTGTGTGATGATTCTATACATCTTACAGAATTGTATTATCTTATTAGGCATTTACAGATTCAACAGGATGCCGTTTGATCTATGCTCAGCTGCTTCTATGTTCCATAGACTTATGTCTAATTTGTTAGTACATGTTACTGGAGAGAATTGCTTCCCGACTGATGTCCTCATATTCACAGATTCCTTAGAGTAGGAGTTCTCAACCTGAGGTGCCCGCACCCCCAGGGGGTGCGAGATGGCATTTCAGGGGTGCGAAAAAGAGGCAAAGTATGTGTTGTATGCACAATGTGATATTACTTTTGTAGGAGGTGTGAAAATTAATCAAACATTTCTTAGGAATGCAGGCATAGAAAAGGTTGGGAACCCCTGCCTCAGAGGAACAGATGGTCAAGGTGTGGGAGGTTTTTAATTTTTTACCCTCCAAGTTCATTACTGTCAGAGTTGAAAGTGTAAGTTTTGCTGTCCCAAGATATTGTGTTTGGGGCATATGATTACAAGAAAGTGTGTCACATCAAAGGAAGAATTAGTTAATTCCATTCCACAGCTCATGCAACCTACTAAAGAAGAGGCAGTACAAGCTTTCTGCCAGATATGTTCAAAAGTTTGCAAAGCATTCTTGTCCTATCAGGAAATTGCTTAAAAATGGTGCCCAGTTTGAGTGGATAGATGTGTGTCAGAAGAAGTTGGAGGATATAAAGATGGGTTTGTTAATAGAGCAGTCATTGAAGAGATTTAAACCAGGTTTGCTGTGTTGCGTGATTACTGATGCTAGCAACAAATGTCTAGCTATTGCTCTTAAACACATGCAGGATGGCAAATAGCTCATTACTGCCTTTGCATCTAGAACCCTAAAGGAGCTGAAATACGCTATTCAACTATTGAGAAGGAAGCACTAGCCATGTTCTGGGCTCTCAAGAAATTTAAAAAGTTTTTGTGGGGCATACGTTTTGTTGTGCAGTCTTATCACAAACCCTTGCAGTAGATCTTTGGTGAAAGGGTCTGCACAGTGTTACTTCTAGGATATTTAAGTGGATTGTCGGTTTGTAGGAATTTAAATTTGTTGATAAGTACATTGTTGGTGTGGAAATTAAGTCAGTGGATTGTTTATCAAGGCTAAGAGGTGATGCACAAGAATCAAGGACAGATGAAGATGCACAGTGGATGAAAGAGGATATCAAGGGGTGTGCCATTACTGTTGGCTGAGTTTTGGAGAGTAAATGGCTGTCTGACTAGGAAAGAGATGAGTAGATTAATAGTGTACGGAATGGTGTAATATCAGGGAATTACACTTGGTCCCATGATGAGAAGTTTAAAGGGTATTCTAGCTTTTCAGAGGAATGGACTGTCAACAGAGGTTGCAAGTTAATTCCCTCCTCACTTATTAGAGAGTGCCTTGTACGTTTAGCCCATGGAGGATATCAGGGCATTAGCAAGACAAAAGAGAGACTGAGATCAGCCTTTGGTGGTAAGGGATGGATTTAATGGTGGAGGGGATAGTCAGTGATTGTGGAAAGACTCCATCCATGATCTGCCCTGAGATTCTGAAGGAGGTGTGAGACGATGCTTCTTTCAACTTAAAGCGACCCATAAGTTGTGGATTCACTCCTAGGTGTCTCCTGGTATTGATAGACACTCTCTCTAGGTGGCTGGAGGTAATGGTTACTACATTAAGTCTAATTGCTTTTGAGCCGAGCTACAAGAGGGTTAAGCACAGGTTTATTTAATGATTTTTGCAGTTCACAGTGACAAAGATGCGTGTTTATTATTTGCTTGAGGCTTCTACCCTTCCCAACTATTAACCCAATTTAATTGCATATCTGAAAATTTCCCTTGCTCATCATTACTCACATATGTTCACAAAGATGCCCAATCTTCACTCTCTTACAGTACACCCCTGTTAGAAATTGGATTTTTGGTCACCTAGGGCATGTGCCAAAGTTGGGAAGAAACCATCACTCTAGTCAGGATAAGGGAGTTACACTCCTAAAATAACCCCTGCTCACCCCCTTGGTAGCTTGGCATGAGCAGTCAGGTTTATCTTAGAGGCAGTGTGTAGAGCCTTTGCACATATCAACAGCAATACCGTGTAAGCACTACAAAAGAACATCAGACCAGTTTAGAGAAATATCCAATATTTATATATACTTAAGACAAGACCAAAAACGATAAAAATCCACAATACAGTACTTAAAAATCTTCAATTATCAAAATATGCTTGAAAAATAGTTCCTTGATGTCGATAGCTCTGTCCGGGGCTCTCATGACATCGTAAGCAAAGAAATCCAAACAGTTCTGGCTGACCGCGGCATCGCGGGCCAGCTATGGTGCCGGGAAGACCCGCAAACAGTACCTTTTAGAAATGCAGGGCGTCGGCGACCTCTTGGTGAGCTTCCGAAAGCACGGCGTCGATTTAGGAGGTCCGTGCAGGAGTCTTCGGGGCCCTTGAAGTCACACGCGTTGCAGGTCAAACTCCCCTTTGTTGAAGTGAGGAGCGCAGCCGTCAGCAGACATCGGGTGCTGAGATGCATAGTGCAGAGGTACGGCGTGCAGTGCCCTCAGGTCACGGTGCAAGCAGTGACTCAGTGACAGCGTCAGATGGCGTAGTCAGTGAGCCCAGGATAGCAGTGCGAGGTGAAGGCGGTGCTCGTCGCGTTGCTGGCAGGTCACGGTGCAAGAAGCGTCGTCGTGGTGGCTGAAGTGCTGCTTTCGGCTGATGAACTGGAGTCAATGGTGCTGGCATCGGTAGGTCAAGGCTGGGGTGCGGGATGAGGGTGGTGTGTCGTGTAACTTTACGAGCGGTGTCCTTGAACCATGGTGCAAGCAACAGCGTAGATTTCAGCATAGAGCGGTGGCGGCGGGGATACACAGGCGTTGTCGTGAAGCGAGGTGGTGCAGAGTGCGGTGCCCACAGGTCATGGTGCGGCATTGCGGCGATGCCCTCTGCCATGCCTTCAGGACACAGAGTCAGCAGCCATGTCGTAGATAGCGTTGGGTTGCTTTTTCCTCTGTTGCAGCACAAAACACACAGTAAACAAATGTGGGATCACACTGCTTCACCTCCCAGCGGGTTCACCCCTAAGCATTATGGTGGATGCAGTTAATCAAGCGTGTGTACTTGCACAAAAGTTAATTCGAGTGTTTCACCAGGTTGGTGCAGATCAATGCTGGCCATCTCTAAGGCATGAACAAATGTTTGGGGTTGCTAAACAGGCTGCCAAAGTCTTCTTGGGTCACAGTACCTCTCCAGGCGCGCATGTGCCTCTCCACAAGCTTGTCAGTTCAAAGCGCCTCAAGGGAGCCTTTTAAACCAAAACACAGAGTCCCCAGCGCTGAGGGCAGAAGAGCTTGAAGTCTTTGCTTTTCCTGAGACTTCTTGAACAGGGGGCAAGATCTAACTCTAGCCCTTGGTAAAACTCACAAAAGTAGATTACAGAAAGTTCAGTCCAGTCCTTTCACTGCCCAAGACAGAAGCAGCCACTGCAGGCCAACACAGAAAAGTGGTAGTTCCTCCTCACAGCTTCTCCAGCTCTTCTTGGCAGTCTTCTTGATCCAAAAGAGTTCTAAAGTTCAGGGGTCTGGGCCCCAATATTTATATCCCAAAATCCTTTGATCTCTTAGGCAGAGAGTGTCTGTGTCCAGCCAGAACCAGTTCTGCCTTCTCTGGTGTGACTTCCTGGCAGGACATGGAGACAGCATTGTCAGAGGCAGACCAGGCCCTTTGAGTTGCGGGACATCTCAATTCCCTTCCCCAATTGCAGCCCAGGTCTATTCAGCCCTTTCCTGACCCACCTAGACTATCTGGAGTCACTCCTGCTCCCCAGCCTTCTGTCATCCAAAACCCAGACAGACACTCCACATTCCAGCAGAGGCACACGGGATGATTAAGCAAGATGATACCTACTTTCTAAAAGTGGTATTTTCAAACACAGAATGTAAAAATCACCTACACTAAAAGATGTATCTTTAGATTCTGAGTTCAGGCATACTAAACTTTATTTTCCTACCCAGTTCCAAGGGCAAGTTATGTTTATAAGATGTTATAAACAAACTTCCCATTCTGTCCTATGGGGAACAGGTAGCCTTGCAATAGTGAAAAACTAAATTGGAAGTAATTCACTAACAGGACATTGCACACACACACCATGGCATGTCCTACCTTTCAAGACACTGCACCCTGCCCACAGGGGTACCTTGGGCCTACCTTAGGGGTGTCTGACATCTAAGAAAAGGGACGGTTAGGGCCTGGTAAGTGGGTGTACTTGCCAAGTCGACATGGCAGTACGAGACTGTGCCCATGCTCTGCAATAGCAGGCCAGAGTCACATTTACGGGCTGATTGGGTGGGTGGCACAATCCAGTGCTGCAGCCCACCAACAGCATTTGATCTACAGGCCCTGGCACACGCAGTGCAATTTACTAGGGACTGACACATAAATGAAATAGGCCAATCATTGAAATACCAATCCATAACACATTGTACCACAGGAGCACTTGCAGTTTACCACTGATCAGCAGTGGGAAAATTGCGCAGAAACACTAAGCCAGCACAAACAGAGTCAAAACCGGGAGGTCACAAAGCAAAAACTCAGGGGAAACACACCAAAAGATGCCAAGTCTAACAACCCCTAACCATAAGAATAAAAAAACATGCTGGTGTGATTCAGTCTTTCAGTTTCTCGCACTCCCTTTTGTATTCTCTGTTAGACCTGACAGCCTTAGGGTGGTCTTTCTCCAACTTCTTGCCTTTCTTCTACATTTTTGTTGATCTGGTTTTTGCTGGCCTTAGAAACATGTATCAGGCCTGCCATTGGAGCCTGTGTGTGCAATTCTAAACTACCATTTCGACCTGGCAAAATAAACCTTTTTCCATGCCCAAAGATTCCTTTTTAATACATAAAAGTGACATCTAGGGTAGGCTTTGGACACCCAGAAGGCAGGGTAAGTAGGACATGTAATTATAAGTATTACATGTCCTAGTAGTGAACAATTCTTAAATTCCTTTTTCACTACTCTAAGACCTACCTTTCCCATAGGATGACATTGTAGTTCCATTATTACATTTAATAAGCTGTCATTTCCAGATGAGAACAGGTAACCAGTTCATGTTTTGTGTCTCCGGTGTAATTAAAAACTCTCTAATGGTGAAGTCTGATTTCAAATTACAATTTTGAAAATGGCACTTTTAGAGAGTTGGCTTTTCCTTGCTCTAGCCATTTAAAGCATGTAGCCTGTCTCTGAATCACATGACTGGGTGTAGCTGTCAGTTGGCTCCACACACAATTGAGAGCTTAGGTATGCCTGGATGGGCCATCAATGGCCAGATGGGAGGGCGTAGCTGGGCAGAGCCCTCCTTACACGCAAATAAACTGTTTCCTGCCTCCACACAAAGGTCTGCGTATCCCCTGTAGTAAGTCTGGGGCCAGGACAGGGAAGGCAAGATGCCTGGGTACTTCAAAGAGAAACCGCTATAAGCTTCACCCACCTTCCAGAGGGAGGCACCAGGTATAAATATTGGACCTCAGACACCAACTCTTCTGGACCTGTGTGTACTCTGCCAGGAAGAAGAACTGCTGCGCTTCTGAAAGGAATGCCACTCTGCTGGGCTGAGGCTCTGAAGGAACTGTTGCTACACTGAGCTGACCTGCTGCCTGCGGCTATCTTGCCTGGGTGAGAAAGACCAAACCTGCATCTCTTGAACTCAGGAGCCCAAAGTGACTCCATGGGCTAGTTGGCTGGCATTCTGACTAGAGCCTTAGGGACAGAAGGGTCCAACAACCTTGAACCCAGCACCTGGATTTTGCCATATTTGAGTCCTACCCTGGCAAGTGGTGCCACCCCAGTCCACGACCCTGAAAGTGGGCCTGAATGTGCTCTGCCAACACATCTGTGGACCCAACAGAACTGACGCATCTCCTCTGTGGTGTGGCACAAACCTGAGCAGAGTCAACACATCACCTCTGCTGTGAGGGTTATCCCAACACAAAGGACTCTGCATTGACCTTGTAGCCCACAATGGAACGGCTGTCTGTGCACAGACTTCCCGACACAGGCCCTCATATTGCAAAATCTCTCATCAATGGCAGCCTCAATGACAATTCAGGTTCTCACATCGCAGCCTCACAGCTCCTCAGAACCGACACATCAACTGGGTGATGCATCCCTGACACTGGACTTTGCATCTCAAGCCCGCATCGAAGTAATCCTCGATGATGACACAGGAGCATACAACACAGTTCTGCATCGCCTCGGCTGTGCAATACCTCCTCTGCGAGGAACCTTGCCTCTCTTTGCAACAAGGACCTGAGGTACTCTTGTTCAGATGGCCTAACTGGGTCCCCATAGCTAACTTGTGTTCCATTCCAGGTGGCTTAGTAACCACAGTTAGTGATGTGTGCTTTATGTCGCTGTTTTCATTGCAACCTAAAAACCTGCAGATCTCCGGTTCAACTGATTGGATTCTTGTTGTTTTGGTTTCGATTTGTTTATAAAAAATTACTCTGTTGTTCTAAATCTGCGGTGAGATCCTTTTGTGGTGTGTCGTCACTGTGTTGCTATTTGAAGTGTTGCACAAATACTTTGCACATTGCCTGTGAGTCCTTTCTGACTGCTCTGTGCAAAGCTACCAGAGGATGAGCACAGGTTAATTCATGGTTGCTTGTGACTTTACCCTGCCAGGGATTGTGGTTTCTGTATGAGTAGGGTGTCACGCTCCTCAACCAGTAACCCAATTTCTTACATTCTCAAGCAAGGACTATGCAAATGGTAATGTGAGAAACTGGTTTGATCCAGACCTTGGAGTCCGCCCAATTGAATGTTCATTTTTGGAAGATAAGTTGAATGCAAACAGGGTTATATCAGAAGCCAGCAACCATACATTGATATTCTGTTGAGAAGGTAGTTGATACATGTAAACCTCTTATGTAGATGTAATTGAGGTCATTTCAAATCATTACTTGTATGTGCGATGTGACTTACAACTGAATCACAGTGATACTCTGAGCTCTTCAACATATGAGTCACATGAGTACATGGATAATGTTTGGTCCTGAAACAGATATTCGGCAAAGTGATTCTGCAAAGACATAAGCAGAAAAACGTCAACATTTAGAAGTCAACTTTTTTGTAGTTTCATCCCCAAGCGTTGTGTTGAACCAGAGTGTGCAGATATGCCATTAATAACGTTTGAATATGGGAGAAATTTCCTGACAACATTTTTTGCCTGATATAGATTATTTCTCTCTGTAGTAGCACCTAGTGTGCACCTCAAATAGAACAGTGATTAGATCAGTTCGAAAATTACAGTTAAATGCGCTAACGCCACCTGGCACTGGATAGGTAAGGAAAGAAATAGGAGCCAACACTTCAAGTCAGGCATCGTTGTGCGCATCCTTCCTCTTTCCCTCTTTTTCTCAGTACTTAATCTTTGCTGTCTTACTCATAATAACACCAATAATGGGGGAGCCGGAGAACATGGCACCACCACCGGACGAAATATTAACCCCTTTCCTTCTTTCGTTTTTTAACTAAATCAATGTACCTCACCAGATTGTCTCTGATGGTGCCTGAGGTGCCAGTTGGACCTGCAAAAAGTATGGAGTCACTGCAGGTTGATGCAGGGGAAATCTGTTGGATGACCACCTTGGTGCTCAGAAAGAGCCACAGGGCAGCAGCGCGAGATGTCCTCCGGGGTAGTGAGAGCAGCATCAGCACTAGCGACGTTCTCGCATCAGTGGGAGGATCGGAGACCTCTCTGGGCTGGAGAGGGAAAAGAGAAGAGTTTTCTGTCGGCAGAGGGAGAGGAAAAGGGCAGAAGTAGATCACAGGGAAGGCAGACACACTATAGAGAAGTAGGGGGACTAGCCCAGAAACGCAAAGTTTGGATATACTTAAAGTTAAATGGCAGAAAGAAGAAGACAGTAACTCAGTGGAGGGGTGTAACGAAACATTACACCCAGAGCAGGCTAGGGTAACACCCCAGATTGCCAGGCTACCACTCCTGAGACCAGTACAGAAGGGTTTGACTCACAGGGCTGTAGACTGGAGGGGAAATCTAGAAAGAAAATACAAACGATAGGGGGAGGGAAGAAAGGACGAAACTACATTTTAAATCATAAAATAAAAATTGCTCCCTCATAGAGGACCTTTTTTAAGGTTCTCCCACCAATGGTGACTCTTTGAGGCCAAGAAAAAAGTGTGAAAAAGAAAAGAGTTAGGCTTGAGATGGCAGCAGAAGGGGGCACCGCCTACCCAGTGGAGTCCAGTCAAGAAATAGCATTAGAAGAAGCTGGGAGTGAGAAGAGTGGTGCCCGGATGGGTGACGACATACCAGACAAACATAGGGAGGAATCTCAGTCGAATAGTCTGATCACTGAGTAGAGAAAGATGATGCGGGGACCGCAGTCTTTAGAGGATATGTTTTTCCTCGCTCTCGAGGGACATCAGAAAGGGCTTTGCATTATTGGAGGCAAATCAGTGTGAGATACGCAACTAAATAGGGTGAAGCCACAAAAAATGCTTCCTAATTTTCAGACATACGGCCTGAAAGATATTTTTTTTTAGGTGCACTCAAATTGAAAACTTTAAGGGGGAAGGATTTCTCATTTGAGATAAGATTGGACTTAGCCTGGGTCACCTTGGATAGACAGTGGGAATTGGGAAAGCGCTTAGATTAATTAAAAAAAGCAGGGGCAACAGATCAGCTCAAATTCCCGGCATCTCTGAGAGCTATGCTTAATAACAAAATACATTTTTTGAGAGGTGTAAGAGAGGCTGATGAAGGGGAGAGAGGAATCTAGAGATTGATGTGCAAAAGAAATCAGGGAAAGATGGAGTAAGGGAGGATGTTGGGGGATAAAATGAGTTCTTTTGTGGTATATAGGTTTGTTGGTGGTGCATGCCAGTGGGCTGGGAAGCAAAAATTGGGCTAAGACCAGGTCCAGAAGGAAGAATGGGTGGGTGCTCCAAAGGGAGATGGTGGGGGGCTAAAGGGGGGTGCACTGGGTGGCGTGTATGTGGGAAAAGATTTATAAAACGTTCCACAGACACCTCAGAGATACAGAAGGCAGCTAATAGATACAGTGACACTCAATATAAGGGCTGGGAGAGTATAGCAGGAGGATGATGACTCAGATACTAGCATGGAATATCAATGGGTTACATACGAAGGGTAGGAGAGATAAGATACTACAGTATCTTAGAGACTCTCCAGCACAAATTATGATTCTATAAGAAACACACTTGGTAAAAGAAGAATGTACGAAATTGTTTAGAAAGCAAAGTTGGGTGAAACAGTTAGGATGCACAAGGCGGACCGCCAACATAAGAGGGGTGGCGATTGTGGTTAAAAAAACAAGGGGGAATAATATGGCTATTGGAAACAAAGGTGGCAGATGGATTATAGCAAACATAAAAATAGGGGGTAGTGCACTAACATTAGTGGGCTACTATGGCCCAAACCATGATGATTGTGAACCATTAAAAGCTGTATTTACCAACCTGTTGGACTTCCCAGGTCCTGTTATTATGGCAGAAGATTTTAATATCATTATGGATTTAAGCCTAGACAAATCAAGTAAAAGCAGTGCCATACTCACCCCCAAATCCTGTGCCTTTTTAAGGTCTATGATGAAGCGACACACTCTTTGTGATTTATGGAGAGAGAGGGTTGCATCTTTGCAGGGTGCCTCATTTTATAACAAAAAATATGGACATAGATCAAGGATTGATTACTTCCTGGTAGAGGGAAGCCTTTAAGAAGATATCTCAGGTATTGGGTATTTGACGGTTTATTTGTCAGACAATTCAGCGGTAAATATATCAGGAATATTAACCGGCCTACAAAAAGGAGGTGGACATTAGACTGCACTATTTTGGCAGATACAGCGGTAATGGAAACCTTGAAAGTAGAAGTAGGAGAATTCTTCAAAATTAATAGCAGCTCCGCTCCTAGGGGGGTAATATGGGATACGCTCAAACACCACTAATGAGAAACTGGATGGTGGTCAATATTCATGATCCAATAATCTTGGTGTTGCTCCTATGAGATGACCACATATCCCATAACTTTTTATGTTTAATTGAGTTTTTCTATTAAATATCTGATGAGTGTAACACTTAGGATATGACATAATGTCAAATGTCAAATGTCAAAGGCTTTTATATAGCGCAACAAATCACCAAAAGAGGTCTCAGGGCGCTTGGCAAAAAGAAGGCAACAACCCTGAGGGAAAAAATAGACCGTGACGCAGTATTAATTGGGGAAGAGCCAGGTCTCAAGCTCCTACGGAAAGTTTGGTGATTGGAGAGAGACCAGAGATGCGCAGGTAACTTATTCCACAGTTGCGGAGCTAAGTACGAAAAAGCCCTGCAACCATTTCTGGAAGTGCGCGCTTTAGGCTGGGAAAGTAGAGACTTCGAGCTGGAGCGCAAGGTTCTGGAAGGTCTATACCAGACTAGTTTTTTTGCAAGGTATAGAGGGCCTGTGCCATGAAGAAGTTTATGAGTGAGGCTCAGGATCTTAAATTGGCATCTCAGGCGCACAGGAAGCCAGTGCAATTTAATAAAAAGTCATAACCGTGGGGGCGATTCCCTCGGTATCCAGTGCTTTTTCAAATAACTACTGCACATACCGTTTGGACATTGGTTACACTGTTGATTGAAGGATTCCCCTTTCATCGCCATCTAACTCCTTTTATTACTTTCTTCCTGCTGGGATATCACAAGACTTTGTTTATGGAAGGTGCATATTCACGAAAAAAAAGTCAGGTAAGATACAAAAATCCACATTTTGCTTGAAAAATCTTAATTCCCTTTCATGAAATTTTCATGGAATTTTGCAACAAACTATGAACAAAACTACATGATTTCGCTGACATCTAGTAGGACACAATAACTCATTGAAAATACATTGTAAGCCAAGCTGAGGATTTGGGTTTACTTCACATATAAGCTCGAATAAGGCACAATTACTCACAGAAAAACCACCGGTAATCCAATTTGGCTACATTTACCTGCAAATAGTGTTAACACAACCGGGCACATCCTATGCACCATGACACTTTAAACACAAATCAATCAAATTAGTGACACTTCTGCATAGTTTGACGTGATATGCAACGCACATTGCTGATGAGATGAAAAGAGGCTGTGGTAAACAAAACCACAGAATTATCATTCTCAAGGAAACTGAGAAGAGAATGCTCTATATACCATAGCAAATGTACAGAGTAATAAAGATTTCTGATTCTATACTTCATTACAATCAAAATCCCCTCCTGCCACCTCCCAACAAGCAGGCGCTCTGACAGTTGTTATGGGTGCAATAATATTGATTGAATACACAAATAATAGTAAACCCATTCAGTTTCGAAGTTAATGAAACAAGGTTTATTTAATGAAAAGTGCCTCCATGTAATTTAATTCCAATACCCGTAAAGGTCATACCGCTAGCTCCAGTGGCTTTTGTGCCTTGTCCTTACAACCTAATACAATTGGATACCATATTGCAAGACTACTGAATGAGTGTTAATATTAAATTTGTTTTTCGATCATTACAAGTTTCATCAATGTAGTTAAGCGCATGGACATCTATGTACAGTGCACATTTTGTGATGACCACCTAAACATCCAATGAATAATATATTGCATGTGAGGCTCTTCTTAAATGTTATTTGCAGCCAATGGTGAGCCAAGTTTATGACTTTTTTTATTGTCCATAACCATAGTCAGTCTGTTTTTTTTTTTTTTTTTTTGCGTATTCACATAGTGTGAAGCTTGTGAAATTTTAAAGTAAAGCAAGTGAAAAGCAGGAAAACACCTAAAGGTGGTCTGGCTCGAGTCATACGTCTGACTCTGGCTAAGCCCATCGTCTAGAACTTTCAGGCCAAAAATGAGCTGATCTTTCTTTAATACACTGGCCCTCATTACGATGGCGGTCGGATGACCGTCCAACTACTATCGCTGTGGGAAGGTGTCTGTCTGACAAAGAGTCGGCAGTCCCACCTGCTGTATTTTGATCGGACTGCCGTGCATGCAGACGGAAAGTACCTTTTCCTACTGTGGCTCATGCTGCGGCACAAGCTGCAGTTGGAAAAGCCACTGGACCACGTGGTGCCTGGCACATGGTGCATGGATGTGTGGGGTGCAATACATGTTCCCCTGGGCCACTTAGCAGTGGCCCATGGGGGGCTGGGGTCCCCAAATTCCATTTCCGGCTGCCTTTTCATGGCGGTCATACTGCCATTAAAAAGGAAGTCAGAAATGAACATCCTTATCCCTATGGTGGTGCAGGCACCACTTCCACTGTAAGGATCGGAGTACCACCGCCGCCCTGACGAAATACTAGATCCTGTTGGAGGTGGGGGTCTCCCCCCCTACAGCAAATGGTCTGACTATGTATCATATCCAGCGGTCAGACCGAAGGGCTATCAGCCTGTTGGACCACAACTGACAGGCTGTTGGTGGCAGTCCCACCAGTATCCAAATGAGGCCTTCTGTTTCCCCTTCATTTCACATGCTCTCACATGCTCTCACATCATTCGCCAAGCTCAAGTGGGTGCGCTAGAGGAGGTGCTTTCTACCACCACAGGCTCTTTACATTTTGGAAACCTGTCATTCAAAATAACGCAGTGATCAAAATCAAAAAGCCCTAAGCGCTATTCAGTCCTTCTTCACCTAAACCCCGGGAGGCAAAATGGGCCCAGTACTTTCTGCAGCACTGGGAAGGCTGCCTAACACATGAGAGTCTATGCAGGGCCCGTATTGCTTCTTATGTGTCAGACACACAGCCTTCACAGTTTTGTTGAACTACATTAGCTACTCCACTACTGAATTCTTTTTTTTAACTTCACATGTTACTGTAATTGGTCTATTGTAAGTTACAATGTTCTGACACAAACTGATTCTCCAAGCACTCCTTAGTAGAGCAGGGGAGGTGCTGGTCATGGGCACCGCTTTTTACATTTTGATCACTTCCTTTGTCAAAACGTAAATGGCCTTTCCTCTTTTGAGCCCAAGGGGCCCCCAAAGCACCACAGGCATTTGTGTCACATCAACACTGGAATGCAAGGCCTGCATTGCTTGAACTGTATTAGACAGTGTTGCAGAGCTACAGCTACACACACTACATGAATGATTTTTGTATTATACTATATTGTATTCTAATTGTATTTATATAGTGCTTACCACCGCTTACAAGGCGTCGAAGTGCTTTTCGACGACTAGCATGCTAATCCGATCCACAACTCAGTTTGCTACCATGATCTCACAAACATTCCTTTCAAAATTCTTCCCTCATGTAGCCCTCCTAGGCTTATCCCAAACCTTAGTTTACTACTATCTGCTCCTTAATCACTTAGAGAATCTTCCCTCCTCCTTCTCTCCTTTTACTCATCCCAAACATTATCTTTCTACTATGATCTCCCAACCAACACCTTCTAGACTCTTCCCTCTTCTATATTTCCATTCTCGTATTCAAAGCAACTAACAGACTTGCATGCCCAATGCTCAAATTAACTCCTATTTCACTCTACTAATCCACCACTAGTCCTTTGGCATTGTACTATAATTTGGGTAATGCAGAGGGCAACATTCTGCAGAAGAGAGAGATTTTAAGGAGAAGATAAATAAGGAGAAAAGAGGTAGATGACAGAAAAAAGGTGAATGGATTGTAAAAGAGAGAGGTTCAGAGAAAAAAGAAGGACAGAGAAAAAGTGGGCGAGAGATGCAATACGAGAGATACCTGGAATGGTTGAGTCAGAGAGAGTGGGCGCAAGGGAGGGAACATTCAGAGAGAGAAAGAGATAGTGTCAAACAGGTAGAGTGTATGTGTAAGGGAATAGAAGCAAACTTTGGGGTGTTAAGAAAAGATAGGATACAATTATGGAGCATGATTAGTCACTATGTTCAGACAACATGGAACCGTTTGTGTTGGAGATCATTTGCCATCTTGCTATTCGTATCACTTGTCAGAATTCTGGGGTTTGCTCGCTGTTAAGAGTCAGTCCAAATCCCTATATTTGGCCTTAAGGCACCCAAAGAGAAGGGCTCCAGAGGCATTTCTGGGGCATTATTTCACTTGGACCACTAGAATAAAACCTGGAAAATATGACAAGGTGGAGTTTAATGCAGTCAATGTTGGGTGAGAGTCTGCTGCATGAAATACAACTGTCAGTACTACTGGCCATCAGAGGCACCGGCATATCACAGCATATTCTATCCACATATTAGGAAGTTCACCTTTGCCCTAACTGGCTCTGCACATTCTGTGGCACTTACAGCCCAGATGGGCCCATGGCTCTGCACGGGCTATGTTCTTCCCTTAATTTGTCTAGCCTGTGCCCCTCTACCACCAGCATTACATGTTTCGGATGTCAGTAGCCTCATTAGTGCACCAATGTCACTTAGATGCCGCTTATCTTCAGTTCTAGGTCCACTTACATTTATTTATTTATTATTTATTATTTATTTAGAGGTTTTCTATAGTGCTAGCCAGACCGAGGGTATCCGAGCGCTTTACAACATGATGAAGAGGAGACAAAATACAGGACAAAGGCATGTTATGAAAATACAGTGAGATTCAAAAAGAAGCTTTACAGTTCTGCTGAGTGTCAGAGGTGTGGCGTTGAAGTAGAGAGGTCGAGGGGGCCAAGGAGTGGCATTGAGGAAGAGGGGTCAAGAGGTAGTCTCAAAGCCTAGGGAATGCAAGACTAATGCAGGAAATGTTCTCTTCGCGGTGCCGACCCAGGGGCTGAGAGTACGGAGAGAGGGAATGAGGTAGGTAGTGGTTGTGCGATGACTGAAGGCTGCCCGTTGGGGGCACGCTGTCAGGAGACAGCCTGGTGGAGGTGAGAGCGTCACGTAATTGCGTTTGGGAAGGCGCAGTTGAGGTAGAGGGTTTTTAGGAGCCTTTTGAATTTTGGAAAGGAGGGTGTAGATCTGAAGTCGACTGGGATGGTGTTCCAGATTTTCGGAGCCTTTCCTGCAAAAGAGTCTTTTGTTTACGCGTTTTTAGGGGAATGAGTAGGAAGGAGTTGGAATTCCTGAGGCTTCTTGTTTGCCCGGCTTTCTTGAGTTTAGAGGCTAAGTAATCCGGTTTCCCTGTGTGCAGGGCTTTGTGTGCGAGGCAGGCACCTCTGAAGCTGGCCCGCATTTCGACTGGGAGCCATTTTAGATCTCTGAGTGTGGGAGAAATGTGGTCAAATTTCTTGATTCCAGTGACCATTCTGGCTGCTGCATTGAGGGTAGTTTTGAGAGGGGCTAGGTGAGAGCGAGCTGTACCGCAGAGGACTGCGTTCCCATAGTCCAGTCTGGACAACAACAGGGATTGGGTGGCTTGCTTGAGGTCGGTAGGAGGGATGTGGGGTTTGATTTTGTTGAGGAGCTTTAGGTTGAGGAAGTTGTTCTTGGCGGAGTTCTTGATGTGATTGGACATGGATAGTTTGTGGTCAAGGGTGATTCCCAGTGATTTGACCGAGGTTGCCAGATTGAGATTTCCGTTGAGGGCATCAATAGCATTCAACCATTCAATGATTTGTGGGTTTTCTTCCTTGTTGGAGATGAGCAGGGGCGAGAGGCAGTCTCTAGCGCTGCATGGCTTAATTGTGCCTCCTTTGGGGAGCTCTCATGGAGGTCGATGGTAGGGAATTCTAAAATAAGCAGTCCTGGTTGTGCCGCCCTGTTGAAGTCAGACGGACTGGAGAGGGCAAATGAAGGCTTCAGTGAGTGCTCCCGGAGAGGTTGTGGCCAGCAGAATTTGATTGAGACGTCCTTGCTAGGCCGCCATTTTTAGGTCAGGCGGAGTGCAGGGATTCTGTGTTTTTTGCTCCGGTTTGGAGCAGGAGCAGCTGGGAGAAAGATCAGTGGCAGGAGGAGGTCTCTCGGGCAAGTGGGGACGCGAGTTGTGAGTCACACATTAAGGCTCCTGGCAGCAAGGAATTAGATGAAGGTGGGTGGGGTGAGGGATTAGGGATACGAGCCTGAGGCTCCCGCTGGAATTCTTGTAATTATGAGTTAGACCCCATTGGGATGGTCACTTGCTGCACTGAACTGTTTATAACTGGCTGATATTCGAAAAGTCTTAGGCACTGATATGTCATGAGTGATCTCATCAATGATGTCATTTAACATGTCATGAATGATGTAATATGCAAGGTCGTAAGCGATACATGATAGGATCCTAAGTTATCGTCACTAAACTATAACTACTGCATTGCAGTTGTTTATGGGTTTCAAAGCTTGCATATCTCAAAAAGAGGTTTAACTGTGAATTATTTTCCATAATTCACCGTGCTGAATTAACTTGAAGGATATTTAGCATTTCTAAAGAAATAAACAAGCTAAAAAAAAGCATTTTGTCTTTCTTTCTTTCAGTGCTGGGAAAAAAACACTTTCACAATGACAATGCTGTGTTACACATTGTTATTATTAAGTATGTTTAAGTATTCTTAGTTTAGAGCGGTCTTATTGTTTTGACTAGATAATATATTTTACTTTGTTTATATTATGTGAATTGTTTTATGGCTTCTCTGTCTTTGAAAGGGAATAGAGTGGAATTTTCATAAAATATTTATAGTTTGATTGATTATAATTATTTAGTTTGTAATTTTTTTTAAATGTTATCTTAATATTTTATATGATGAAACAGATCATTTATAAAAGTTAACATTAAATGTTTAATTGGTTAATCAGGAATTGTCTTATTTTTTTTAATGTTTTGTCTAAGGAATATTTACATTTTGTTTAGGGGCCTTGTATATTAACTAATTTTATAGTGTTAACATTACATATATAAAAATGTGTATTGTTATTTTTTTAGTAATTGAGTTTTTTTGTGGTTTATATAAAATTAACATTATATATATTTGTGTGTGTGTGTGTGTATGTATTTATACATACATACATAGATATATTACCTACTGGCGGTTGCCAGTAGGTAGTTATAGTTATAGTTAGGACCTTGTTTCTATTCAAAAAGCTTTTTTTCTTTTCCCAATAACTTTGGCGCCAGTCGACGAATCTTGGCGAAATTTTCAAAACTAGTGGGGCGCTCCGGTCAACTCATGTCTTGAATGTTTTGGGGTGAATCGTTAAGCGGGGGCTGAGAAAAAAGGGAGGTCCTAAAATGCGTTTTCCTCATGTTATTTTCTATAGGAAACTTTAAACAAAGCTACGGCCTGAACTGCTGAACGGAATTACACCAGATTTGGCAAAAAGGTAGGTCTTGGTTCAGAAAGATCCCTTTTCTTAAATGGTGTAAATCCGTTCAGTAGTTCCTGAGAAATTAGAATAAGAAAAAGTTTTGATATCTATGGCCGGGGAGGGTTCGCGAACCCTCCCAAGCACGAGCTTCATTCTGCCAACACTCCAAACAAGAAAGTGATGGCAGCCAAAATGTGACTCAGTAACCGAAACAGAAAAAATAAGGATGAAAAACAAGAAAAGTGGCAGGGTACAGACACCCTGACCCCCAGGGCCAAAGAAAGCATTTTTTTTAACAAAATCGTCCGAATTTGTGCTGGGTGCGACAATCCGGATGGAAAAAAAAAAAAAAAAACAAAGCACAGGCTCAAGCGCTTCATTATTTTTGAGCCCTTGGGTGGGCTAAGTCCCGGGGGCGTGCAGAAAATGTATAGAAGGGGCCGGCGGGGCCCCCGCAGCCCCAGGGACTGTCACCTCCCTGGGGCTCTATTTAAAAAAAATATATTCTGTGTGGGGGGCTCGAGCCCCAACACACAACGCCCGGGGGACCACCACCTCCCCGGGGCTTTGATGATAAAAATGCAGGGGCACATAGCCCCCTGCATCCCTGGGGACCGTCACCTCCCCGGCACTCTAATTTATTTTTAATTAACCTGTGGGGGGGGGATCAAGCCCCCCCACAAGCCTCTGGGGACCACCATCTCCCCGGGGGACTAAGTATGCAAATGTGGGGGTCTGTTACGGACTCCTGAGCCCTGGGGACCACCACCTCCCTGGACTTTGCACGCATTAGGAGGGGGACCGCGCGCCACCCCTCCTGGAGCCCTTCATGGCCCTGGGGACTGCCACCCCCCCAGGGCCGGCTCCTGCAGTTTCCTGGGGTGCCCACCCCTGGGACACTGCTGTTTGCTATGACAGGGCGGGAGCCGCATCCTAGAAAAAACACTGGTTTCGATTTTGGAAGCAAGAGCAGGTTTCCTGCTCTCGCTTCCAAAATCCAAAGCAGATTGCTTCTCCACAAGGGGCGCTGCATGTTAGCAGCTCCCGTTGTGGAAAAGCAATGCCGGCTCTTGCAGGAGGCAGGGAGCCAGCGGGACTGTGGGGGCATTGGGGCTTCCTCCACGGTCCACAACTGTGAGGCCAGGCCCCAGGGGATGGGGTCACTGGGCCACAAATGGCCTGGCAGGGTTGCCACACGGCCCCACTCCTCTCTAATTATATATTTCTTTTAAATTAAACGGACAGGTTGGCCCCGGGGGATGGAGTCCCCGGGCTATAATTGGCCTTAGGAGGGGGGCCACGCGGCCCCCCTCCTAAAAGAAAAAAAGGCTGACCAGGCCCTGGGGTATGGGGCCCCTGGGGCCAGAAGTTGCCCGGTAGTCGTCCCCCCGCTCCTTTAGAAAAAAAAAAATGGACAGTCCAGCCCTGGGGATGGGGTCCCTGGGGTCATAATTGGCCTGAGGAGGGGGGCCGTGTGGCCCCTTCCTGTTTTTTTTTATAAAAAAAGGGTCAGGCCCTGGGGTAGGGGGTTCCCAGGGCCCCAAAAATAGTAAAAGAAGGGGGGGCCATACAGCCCCCCTTATAAAAACAAAAAAAAAGCCGGCATCGCACCGGAGGTCCCGCCCCCAACTGCACCACTCTGTAAACACGCATGTAGCACGTTTTAAGTTGGGTATTTAATTCTCCCTCAATCCTGAGGGTCCCTGGGGGCCAACTAGCCCACCAGGTACCTCCAGTAAGCGTCACAGGACTGCGTTGCAGAGAGGTGGTCTGAGGCCAGACCCCTTTTTACACCTCTCTGTAATGCAGCTCTGTGGCGCTTACTGGAGGTACTTGGTGGTCTAGTTGGCCCCCAGGGACCCTCAGGATTCATGGGGACTGAATCCCCCAATTTAAAACGTGCCACAGGTGTGTTTGCACAGTGGTGAAGGGAGGGGGTGGGGCCTGATGTGACAAGTGTGCAAATATACTCTGTGGCACGTTTTAATAAAGCATATGGTTGGTAGATCCTTGGCCAATGAAGAAAAGCATTTTTTTCTACATTTTCAAAATTAGTATGAAGCTCAGTTCAGTTGCTTTGTTGAAAGTTTTGGGGTGATCTGTCAAGCAGAGGCCGAGGAAAAGGGTGAGTCCCAAAATGCATTTTTCCCATGCAATTTCCCATAGGGATTTTGAACAGGTCTACAGCCTGTATCGCTAAACTAAATGGCACCAAATAAGGCAAAAAGTTAGCGCTAAATCAAGAAATCGTGTTTTTTCTAATTTGTTGTAAATCCGTTCAGTAGTTTTAGAGATATTAAGTGAAAAATACATTTGTATATCTAAGTATGCGGATCCTCCACGGATCTACCTGTAGTGAATCCACGGCTCCACACACCACAGCAAGGCCCTGATTGTCTGTCCGCAACCTGAGAGAAAAGTCGCCATTTTAAATCTATCAAAACAGTTCCTGGGACTGAAAAGGTGCTCGCATACTAATTGAAGGGGTCAGTGAGAGCTTTCCTTACCCCTTTTGAATGTTATAAATGAGATGAAAGCATGTTTAATCCGCAGTAAAATGACAGAACTTTTTTTTGTGTCACTCACGAGATCCGCGGAGCCTTTGCAGGGCCCATCACATCCCCCTGTGTAAATCCATGAATCTCAACATGTAGTTACATGGGGGGACATGCTGAGCGTCATGGAGGATTCACAAATTTGTGGGGAAAAACAAGCAAATTGGGCTTCTTCACAGGAAACATGGAAAGAGTTAAAGAAATACTGCCCATTTAGAAGTGGTATAACAAGAAAGAAACTTTAAAGGAAGCTTGTTACTTGTTATCAAGAGCAGAACATGTAAGAGCACATGGTGAGGGGGAGCCATTTCACCTGATTTTCTACTGAGAGAGAAGATGGTTTGCAGAAGTTCTGACTGGAGATTTCAAATGAAAAGACATAGAAATAAAACTGAGAGAACAGCGGATACCTCTTAAATATATGGTAATTAGGTTGTAGTGTGGCCTTACATGTTTGCTGTGTTGCAGCAATTTGGTATTGGGCCATACTTTCTGAGCCTCGTCGGATTATTTTATGGTACTCCTCCACTGCGAGTCCGCTTAGGAACTTTATTCTCTGGGCCCATACAGATCGGAAGAGGGACTAGGCAGTGGTGTCCTCTTTCCCCATGAATCTTTTCCCTGGTTATGGAGCCTCTGGCTATAGCACTGCATAGATCAGTGGAACATTGGGTCATACCACTATGTGAGGAAATGCATGCGTATCACTTTATGCGGATGACATTCTGCTTTATATTAGGGACCTGCAGGCGATACCCCCTAATATCCTGGACATACCTAAACAGTTTGCAACAGTGTCACGTCTTGGTATGAATTGGGGGAAGTCATGCGTGTTCCCCTTTACCCCCCACGCAGACACTCCTTACTTGGCAGTGGATGGTGCACTGGTGGCTTGGCAACCGTTTATGTTCCGGTATTTGGGGGTTCGGATTTACTACACTGACTGGGATCTTCTGGATGGGATCTGTACAGAGCAATTACTGCCCTATGTTTCCAGCATTAATTCTGGAAAATGCTTAACCTCTCTGTCGCTGGCAGGGTGGTGCTTATCAAAATGGTAATGTTGCCAATATTAATTATATTATTTCGCTAATCTCCTGTTATACCTACCAGCGTCATTCTTTCGGCCATTGGAGGGCATGATGAGGGATCTCATATGGAATAACACGCGCTGTAAGGTGGCATTAGCTAAACTATACTTACCTCGCAAGCCCGGTGGATTAGCTCTACCTAACTTGGAGCATTACTACATGGCATCCCAAATACAATGGGTAGCAAAATGGGCAGCAGAATTAAACCTTACGGACACTGCAGAATGTAATCCCCCGTACACACTTGGCAATCTCCTTTTTATTTTTCACCCCTGCACTAAATTACACTCTCCTCTCCCTCTACTGGTGCGAGTGGCACAGAAGTGCTTCCGTAGAGCCCTATACCTTACAAGACAAGTCACACCATATGCGCCAATGCTCCTAATGTTGGGTATGCCAAACGAGGGGGCATGGTTCGGGTAGCGGACCTTGTGGACTGGCAGGATGCTGGTATATGCACATTGGGAGATTTAAATGAGGGAGGAGCACTATGGCCTTTTCTTTCCTTGATTGAAGAGGAGAATGTTCCCCCTGGGCAGTTCCTGAGTCACGCTTCTTGGGTAGCCACGCTGTGGCATCATTGGGGTAATATCTCACAAGAGTCCCAACACAACTACTGCTACAGTACATACACATGATGGGCACAGGGCGGCACCTTATAAAATGCTTCGAAGAATCAATTCACAAACATACCATGGTTGACTTAACACCCCTACGGAATAAATGGGAGGCCAAATTTTTGCGGCCATGCACTCCTAAGGAATGGGCTACACTGCTGGAGCGCCCTAAAAATATCCCCAGAAATGCAAGGTTCAGATTGATCCAATTTTACATAGTCCACAAAGCGTATTTAACCCCAGATCAAATTAATAGGTATTTTAACTGAACAGACGCTTGTTGCCCACGCTGCAAATTGGTGAATGCTGATCTTCTGCATACGCTGTGGTCATGCCCCAGGTTGTGGGTATACTGGCATGGGGCGGTTCAGTTGCTGATTGATTGATTGATTGAAACATGGATGGGGAGCTTTCGTGCACATGGGAGGCTTGTATCGCAAGCATATTTCCCAGAAATAAGTAGCAAAGGACATCTTCTAGGTTCTTTGATTTGTTACTGGTGGTGTCCAAGCCGCTTGTCACGCAGCGATGGCATGCTGAAGATCCCTCAACGCTCATAGCTTGGATACAATTCATGCTGAACTGGGCTAAAGCCGAAGCTGCCTCTCTGCTGAGAGAGGACATGCTTGGGCTGCACAAGTTCCCTTTTTGACTGCTTGTATGACAATCCTAACTGCGCTCCACGTGGCAACAGACCCAGATGACCCATTAGACACTTCCAATGTTACTTAATGTGGTTTACACATGGTACGTAGTGTGCCTTGCTATTGGGATGATACGGAATAATTGTTGCAGTCACTATACACTGGCCTGGCATGCAGCAGTGTGCGGTTTATACAGACATATTTTAACACTGTTACACTGGTATTCTTATGATAGGTGTGAGTTGTATGCCTTTCTCTTAGCTGATCCTGCCCTCCCGTCTTTTTTTGTTGGATTATTGTTTAATGTTTTGTTACTACACATGAAGTGGTTTGATCACCAACCCTGATGATAAAGCAGGGCCGACAGTTGACACTGGGAAAAATGCATGTGGAATGAGTCTGTTCATGGTAAAAGTCCTGTAACCTCAACAGCTTACTGCAATGTATTGATTGATATGTTCTACTCCTTCTGTATTGGACATCCTCCATTGCACTGCATAGCAATGGGCAGTTCGGCCATCTCTGTTCATACGGTGGTACGACACTGATTTGATCACTGTAAACGTTTGCTGGTCCCGCACATCTTATTTGGGATTGTTCTATGTATTATAAATGTGAAAACTCAATAGAAAGATCAAACAAAATATGGTAATTAGGTTATAGTACATAAAAGTATATTTAGAAAAAAATAGTGTGTGCATTGTAGGTGATAGTAAATGTGCAGCTGCTAAACAGTATACCAGTAGGATAAATAGAAGGCAGCTTAGATGAGAATATTAACAAAAAATACAGTGAGTAGGAAAGGAGAAAGAGAAATTGCTATACTGAATGTATATTAATTTTATTATGCAAGTATGAATAAATGCTTTTGTAATTAGAGGTGGATGTTTGCTTATAGTATGTAATTTACTAGTATGAAATTTGCACTCGCTCACACAGTCAGGGTGGTACTGACTGACTAAGTAACACTCACAAAAACAGTTATATACCAATCACTTTATGTAGCCAGTGACTGACACACTCACTCACACACCCAAAAGACCATTCACACACCCATTTACTCAAGTGTGCATCCACGTTTGAGAACTAGTTTGAGCCGGGGGGGGGCCGCAGTATATTCAGAGAATTCATGCCTGACTTTAAGGAGGAGTTTGATACAGACAGGTTATTTCTGGCATAAGAAGTAGCTGTAGAGAGGATCTATGGAGACGACTGTAGAGGTGCCTTTGGAGTCATATTCGTGGTGAGGTGAGGAGCACCATACTGGCTTTAGAGACGAGGAAGAGGATGTGGAATTACACTTTAAAGGAGGTCCTTGTCATTAAGTATGAATTAACTCCAGAGTAGTGCAGGATGAAATCCAAGGTTAGTCACCTCTGCTCTGAGGACATTGTTGGGTCGTTTTGAAATGTTTGTGAAAAGTAATGTTGTTTCTTAAGAAGGTGTTGCTAACGGTTTTATTTTTTAATTTTTTTTAAAAGAGAACTGAGAAGAAGAAACATTTCTCCAGACACTCATTTGAGTTCTATTAGCTTGTTTCATCTGATACAGTACAATACAGTTCACTGAAACACCCCATAACCTCTTTTGAATGTAGTGGATAGATACTGTAATGAACAACCAAGAAGAGTCCCCTCTGCTTTGGAATTGGCTATCTTCCCAGTATCATTTATAGTTTAAGGAAAACAACAAGTTTTCTTAAAATAACCCTCATCCACCAAGATGACCCATTGTGGCATGCTTCATCATAGGGTTCTTCCCGCCCGCTGTGACTGACGAAGACATGGGAGCACTTTGTGAGATGTAAACTATAAGGTAAATGATGATATAAGAGTGGGAGGGTCTATTAGTGGTTAAAAAAATACCTGTTTAAATGGGAACTAAATATTTATTGAATCCCATAGCTGGTATTGTTAAAAGTGGGGAAAGGAGGCCCTGTCTTGAGTAATGTAACATGTGAGGTCATAAGCAGTGCATTGCGAGGGCGCAAGGTAAAATTAGCGCAGGAAACTATAACTGCTGAATTTCAATGGTTTTGTATGAGTGAAATGTGAGCCTAACTAGAATGTCCCTGTAACCTTTATTTTTTTCAGTGAAAAATATATATATTATATAGTTGATCTGTTTATGGAAAAAATATATATATATCGAAATATATCCAAAAGTGATGTCCATGGAGTTCCCTAATGTTTCCAGCAAATCTTACAAAACCACACATCACATAGATTTCACTGTGCCTAGCAGAAATTTAGTTTGACTAATTATATAAGGTTAATTCTGAATTCAATTTCTGTCATAAAGACCTCTGCCGATCTCCTCAAGCTATGGTGAACATTCCAGTAACTTAAATTGCTTCCTGACAACTCTTATCATTGTTCACTTGTTTCAGTTTGTCTTTCTATTTATTTTCTTTGTTTTTCTTTTTTTTTTCTATTGCACATTCTCCTGTGCATTTCCTAATTTAAGACTTCTACCAGTCACTGGGGCGTGGCTTGCGCGCCGCTGTGGAATGGCCGGTCGCGCTTGAGCTCCGGGGCAACAGAGACCGACGAGGAGGTTTTCGGTCCCCACAGGCGAGGGAGCTTTTCAAAAACCGGCGCTACATACGTCAGAATATGTGGTGGACAGCCTGTGCTACTCTTGCTGCTCCCGCTGCCCAGTTTGAGTCTCCCTGAGTCATGGACTCCTTCTCCTCAGCATTTTTGCGAGCGGCCGCCATTTTCTATTCTGGTGGCGGCGCTCGTGTTTTTCATCAGTCGCTGTGCCTTACACTTTGCATCTGTGCTGGACAGGTATTAAGGAGGCTGTATTTCATGACTGTGGCGCCCATGTTTATTTGATGGAGATTTTCTTTTTTCTCTGACACCTAATGGAGTTACAGTGAAATCAACATTTCAGTAATGTGAATCTGCACATTTTCAGCTCTTATTGGTGCAGTTTGTATCTTTTTGCGGTATTTCTATTATACATTCACTTACTGGTGGTCTGATCATTGTAAGTGATGTCCGAAGTTGCTATTTTGCCTATGAATGTAATGATGAGCCGTATTTTATACACAGTATTTTTTGGGTGACTCTCTCCTCAGACCTGCTCCTCAAAATGGCGGCATCTATATTTTGACTGGAATGTCGTGGGTGTTTTTTGCTAATGGTGCCTGCTGGTTTCTTTTTGTCATTACTACTAAGAGGCTACGTTATGTTGAGTTCTTCTGTGTAAATCACTAAGAGTTTGGCACTGCACCGCGCAAGCTGCTGTTTTCCAGGGTGCTGATTTCAAACAGTGAGGTGTATGGAGTTCCTCAGGTGGAGTTCATACATGTTGTGAGCTTTTGAATTTTTTTCTCTCGCATATTCTCATGGCTGATAACATGGGCCTTTCTCCCAAAAACAAAGATTCGAAAGGCAACCTTAAAAGATCTAAGCAAGCTTCCCCTACTCCAGAACTAGTTCCGAAAGATGCTGGTACTACGTTGGATACTATTTTATCTCGCTTAAACACTGTTCATGATATTGCGCAATCAACTAAAACTAATACTGACTTACTTCAAGTTGAGGTTGCTGCAATCAGACTTTGAGACCTTATCACTTCGTGTTTCTGCTGCTGAATCACGGAAAAGTGGTGTGGAAGATACTGCGCAACATCACTAAATTAATGCAACAGATGAAACGCTCCATGTCTGCATTGCGAAGAGATCTTACGGAGCAGGAAGATAGAAATCGCAGGAGCAATTTGCGTATTTTTGGTCTGCCCGAAGATGCAGAGAAATCAGCGTCATCAATGATAGACTTCTTGTTTCATTGGATTCCTTCTGTTTTGCAGATTTCTTTTCAGAAAGACTTTGAAATAGAACGTGCTCATCGGGTTCCTACATTCCGGCCTAAGTCTTCACCTCATCCTAGCCCGGTGATCTTTAAACCTTTGCGTCATCAGCATTCTGAACAAATCTTGGCCCAGATGAGGAAAATCGAGGCGATTAACTGGGAGGGCCACAGAATTGCCATTTCCCAAGATTTTGCTAGGGACACTGTTATCAGACGGAAAGGTTTTCTCAATCTACGAAGAAGATTACTTGATTACGTTCTCCTTTGCTGGTCCTTCGCGATTTCGCATAACTTTTAGAGGTCGCACTCAGATTTTTTATGAGCCTTCGGATCTTTCGACCTTCCTGGATAATCAGATGGAGTCTCAGATGGAATCTACACCTTCTCCTGCCCCTTCTGGGTTTTGAGTATTCTCTGAGGGGTTTTATGTAACCCTTTTGACTTGTATGGCTAAATGTGTATGCTAATGCTACGGTCATTATCTTTATAGTTACACAACTGTTATGCGATGTTTCCAACGTTTGACATGTTCTAACCTTTTTTCCTTGCAGGTTCCACTTTTTCCTTAAGATGTATATCGTTTACTCTTAGTGTTGATGGCTTTCTTTTCTTTTTCTTTTCTTTTTCTGCCATTTTGTTAGTGTGTTTCCTATTTCTTGTTTTTCATATCCTTTTCTATTCCTTTTTAGAACTGTTTCTTTCCTATTAGTGTTGGGTGTTGCTGTGACCGTATTGCTATATTGTGTCAGTGTCTCCGTGATTTTTTTGGGTGTTCATTATGTACACTACCATTCCTCTTTCTCTTTCTCATATGTTTACTTTATTTCTGTTTGGTATCTTGAAGACTTGTTCGTTGCTTTGAGTAATTTTCTTGTCCTATTGTTCCTGTTTGATGGTGTATTTGTCTCTTTATAGTGTCTTATACATTAATTGATTCTTTATTTGTCTGTCTCTAGGTGAATATAGTATATGATCCCTTTCTTAATTTTTGTATTGTTCACTCAAGCTAATGGTTCACATTATTATTTTTTCTTTGATTATGTCTCCTTCATTACTCTTAGATCTGGTTCTCTGTATTATTGTTCCCTTTTTGCTGTTCTGGTTTAGTCTAATAATAATATGAATTATTTCCTCTTTGTTAATTGCCCTTTAGACTTGTGAGATATGAATTAATATATCTATGGTTTTATGATGTTCTGATGAATTTCTATTTACTGATGTTCCTTAGCTATATGTAGTTTATATTAATATTTTTGATGTTCTACATTGCGAGGTAGCTCATATCTGTTTTTATGCATCCATTCTGCAGTATTCTTTATATTGTTTGATGGCTCCTGAATTGACCAAATTTTTTCATTAATATATCTATTATAGTGTATTTACATATTGCTTCTGAATACCTTCTCTTTTTATCTCTCTAGTTCTTATTCTTTATTTCTCTTTGCCTATGGGGTAATGGGTTTTTTCTCTTTCCCTTGTTGGCCTCTTTGCTTACCTCTCCATGTTCCCCCCGTTGTATGAATTTTGTCTATTGTAGACTTCCCCTGGTGGGTTCCTTTTTCCTTTTTTTCCTGTCTTTTTTCTCCGGTTTTCTTTCTTCTTTTTCTCTGTTTCCACTCCTTCCTTTCCTTTTCTTTTCTTGGGTCTCCTGCTGGCGTTCAGTATTTGTGGTGTCTTCGGTTTTGCTGTGTCTTTGTTGTGTTGAGGATACTGTTTTTGGAGTATTTTATCTGTTATCAGGTAATAGTGAGTATTTTGTCTTTCTACTTTTATGCCAGGCTTGAACGTTTTATCACTTAATGTGCGTGGTTTGAATCACCCGGTGAAGAGGGCAAAAATGTTGGATTATTATAAAAATCTCTCTACCAATTTAGTGCTAATGCAAGAAACGAAAATATCGTACAAAGAAGCCCTACCATTGAGGTAGGAGTGGGTCCTTGATGTTGTGTGCTCTGATGCCTTTGGTAAGAAGAATGGTGTGGTGACGTTGATTTCTAGAAATTCGGGGTTGACTGTGGTTACAGCGGAGCATGATTCAGAAGGCAGGTGGTTGCTGACTCGCTTATCTAATGGTTCTCTTGAGCTCTATGTTATGAACATTTATGCACCCACTAGTGATTATCCATCTTTTTGGCGCTCTATTTCTAAAAAACTTTCAGAGGTTCCTCATAATGGCAATTTGATAGTGGGTGGGTACTTTAATCTTCCAATGGATCCTATTTTGGATAGACACTGCTTTTAAATTCCGTCCCCCTAGAGCTCATAAACAGATGACTAATGTGTGTTCCTCTCCTAATCTTACTGACATGTGGCGATTACATAATCCCACTGGTAGTGACATCACTTTTTTCTCTTCTCCCCACTCTAGTTTTTCTCGTATTGATTATCTTTTAGTCCACTCAGCTCTTTTAAAGTACTCATCGTCCCCCTTATTCATCCGATTCTTGTATCTGATCATGCTGCTGTGTCTTTTTCTCTCCTCAATCTTGCTGAAAGGACAGAACCTCGCACTTGGAGGTTAAATTCGGAGATCCTGTATGATCAAAGTCAAGTTGCGTTACTCAATGAGGATATTGATAATTTTTTCTCTGATAATGAGGCCTCGGTCAGCTCCCCGGGGGTTTTATGGGATGCTTTTAAACGCACAATTAGAGGACAAATTATTAAACAAATGGCAAAAAGGAATGCGGATATTAGGAAAGAACTTACTGTTTAGCAGATAATATCAAGAAATAAGAAGCTCTAAAGATAAGAAGTTATTACAAATGATCAAGAATCTAAAATATTCTTACAATTATATTGTCACTAAGAGAGCTCACATTGGTGTTCAAGCTCAGAAGTCTAAACGGCTACTTCTAAAGAACCGGGCGGGTAAGGTCTTGGTGGCGACTTTAACATTTCAAGAGTCTAATATTAAATCATCTCAGATATCTTGTATTAATGATAGCTCTTGTACTAAGAAAGTTCAAACTAAGGAAATTCTTGAGGTTTTTCGTGAGTATTATAGTAAATTGTACACTCCTCATAATCAATCTTCGCTTGATCATTGTCAGCAATGTTTAAAGACGATTCCTATTCAGACTGTTTCGGATAATGATGGTGTAAAGTTGGATAATCCGATTACACCAGAGGAGATTATTCATGCTATTAAAGCCACTCGCTCTGAGAAGGCTCCGGTCCAGATGGTTTTCCCATTCTGTTTTATAAGACCTTTCTTCCATCTGTTGTATCTCGCCTTAAAGATATCTTCGATAGTTTTATCTCATCGGGTTCGGTTTCTGGTTCAGCTGCGGTAGCTATTATTGTAGTAATCCCGAAGGAGGGTAAAGATCATTTGGATCCTAAGAACTTTTGCCCAATATCCCTCATTATTATGGATGCGAAAATTTTCACAAAAAATTTGGCCAAACGTTTGGAATCCTAAATTCCGTTGCTTATTCATCCATCACAGACTGGTTTTGTTAAAAGTAGATGGGCTAGGGATAATATTCAAACTTTTTGCCATATCATAGGGAAAGCAAAGTTATCTTACCTTCCGGCGGCTGCTCTTGCCCTTGATGCCGAAAAGGCTTTTGATAAGGTTTCTTGGCCATTTTTACATGCCGTGCTTCGTGCGCACAATTTTGGAGATTCCTTTGTCAAAATGGTTATGTCTTTATATGCACATCCTAGGGCAAATATTAGAGTTGATGGTGCTATTTCTTCTTTTTTTAATCTTTGTCAAGGTACTAGACAAGGGTGCCCATTATCACCTCTTCTGTTTTTAATATCTATTGACCCGCTTCTTCGGTTACTCAATCTTCATCAAGATATTAAGGATTTTCAATTTGGCTCACATTGTATCAAAACTGATGCTTATGCAGATGATGTTCTCATTTTCTCTGATGATATAGCTACAGCAATTCATGCCATTTCTGATACCATTAATCTCTTTTCTAGTGTTTCTGGTTATACTCTTAATAAAGATAAAACGGAGATGTTTCCCCTCAATGCATATTGTTTTCCAGCACATATGGGAAATCCTGGCTTTAAATGGCAATCAAAACAGCTTAAGTACTTGGGAATTTGCTTTTGCAGTACTCTATATGACACAGTAGCTTTTAACGAAGCTCAAACTTAACTCAAGATTCGTCAACTTCTAGATACATGGTCTCCTAAGTATATCTCATGGTGGGGACGTCTTCAAACGTTAAAAATGATGATAACGCCCATTGTTAATTTTGTGTCTTCTATGCTTCCTATTAGTTTATCTTCTTCTTTTTTCCATGACATTGATTCCCTCACCTCTAAGTTCCTCTGGAGTGATAAGAGAGCCAGAATGGCTTATAAATCTTTGAGGAAGCCCTATGATCTGGGGAGGGTTGTAACTTCCCTGATTGGGATAAGTATCAAGTAGCTTTGCTAGCTTCACAAGGGGCTCTTTGGTTCTCTTCAGATCCTCGTCATACACCGCAATGGGTGTTGATTGAGTAAGAACTTTCTTTTCCTCTACCTTCCTCCTCTTTCTTAACTACTTCCACATTGTCTATTCCTTTTTCTCGGGCTATTATTTTAGACACCGTTGTGGCTGTGAAAACTATTGATAAGAAAGTAACCAAACCAATACATAAATCTAGGTGGTCCTCTCTGTGGCCGCAACTCCAAAATTAATATTGATATTGACTCGACCTTAATGACCTATTGGGCTAGTAAGGGGATTACGTTGGTTCATCATCTTTATGATTTGAATCATGATCCATTACCTTTTTCCTCCTTTGCTCAGCAGTTTTCTCTTACTAATTTGAATTTTTGTACCTTCTTAAAAATCAAAGTTGCTCTTGCTAAGGTACGTCTTGATCCAGTTTCTCATACAATTTCTCTTCTGTTGATGTGGCTCAAATCAGGGCATGTGGCTTCTAAGATTTATACATTTTTATCTTCCAATCTACCTGTGTTGACTACCGTTACACAACAGAAATGGTTACATCATGTTGATCATGATCTTATTAAACATATCCCCTCAGACACTTGGCAGATGATTGAGAGACTCTCTCTTCGCCATAAGATTGCCCCCTCTTTAATCTAGTCTAAAAACATTTTTCTCAATTTACTGCATTGGACTCCAGTACGCTTACATTCTCTCAATCTTAAAGACAATGATCTTTGTTTGAGTTGTGGCTTAGCCGCGGGTACTTATCCACATATGTTTTTTGAGTGTTCCCTACTCCAGCCTTTTGGGGATTTGGTTCATAAACACCTCATGTTAATATTTAAGATCCAATTTCAGCTCTTCTTTCCCATAATTCTGCTGGGTCCATGGGCGTCACCTCTACCATTACCATTGGATTCTTTAGACATGCAGTTATTAGATCTGTTGTTGACAATGGCAGTGAAGATTGTCCTTACGGAATGGAAATCATTTGGTTTCATATCCTATCATACATGGTGGGCTTGGGTATCTTTCTCACGAGGGGCTCATATCTCTGTAGAAGACGCTCATCTCTCCCCTTCTGTTCCTAGTGGGGTATGGAGAGCTTTGGATGAATATGTGGACTTGGCCTCGAAGGGGTTAGTGGAACAATATCCCTTTGTGTCGTCTCTAATTTCTTTCTTTCTTTCTTTTTGTCGTGCTGCAGGAGATCCCCCTCTCCCCCATTCTTATTCTTACTTTTACTCTTCTTTCTTCCCTTTTGATATCTTCTTTTCTTTTCCCCTCTTTCTCTCTTTCTCCCGCATTCTTACTTTCTTTCCATTCTTATTTTTCTTTTAATTATTTCTTCTCAAAGTGCTACATCTGATTTTTTTTTACTATGGTACCTCTGTGATATTGTTTTTCTTTTGCACCATACTTTTTACATTGGTCATAGGAACTATACATGGCAAATTTACATCTGTGTTCTTGTATTAGTTTTGGTCATTGTATCACTGTTTTATTGTATTTAACTATTTATATGTCTTTTTTTTAATTAATAAAGATATTGAACCAAAAAAAAAAGACTTCTACCAGTCACTTAATAAAGACACACAGGCCAAACGTGTTGTTTGTATGCACTTCCTTGTTTTACCAGCAGCCTGTAGAATCAGGTGATCACACTTCTCATTGGTCACCTCCTTTTCGGTTATCAGAGGAAGATGCAGTATCTCTCTGCACTTGTAAATTATGCAATGCCACAGTTTGTGATGAGCTAGGGTTACCGTTGCAGTTTTAAAACCTCCGTTAAAAAAAAAACTTTACATGATGCTTTCAGAAAAATAATACAAAGATTCACTTTGTATTCACATGAAGGCCCAGTTTCCACAGCTTCCTGTTACAGGTACGTGCATTAGGGTCAACCTCGGGCACGTGCAAGCCGAGCTCAGGCCCAGGCCGCCGAAAATTCCAAAGGGCGCAGCAGGGAACATGAGCTACCTGCTTAATGTCATGCAAACAACGGCTCATCCATCCCACTTGGGGGATCTCAATCGGGTCCCGATACAGACTTTGTAATCAGCCCTTAATGTAAGTTTGCATAATTGTTAGCACCCCATTAACCCAATGCCAATAGCGGTTGGAACAGGTGAGAGGGGTGGGGCGGGGAGAAGTGAAGTGAAGTTCAGCTAAATCGACATACGACGGGAGAAGTAAAATTAAATTTAACAAAACAAAATAAAACCACTTACCTTGCGCTCACCGCATTGCCAATTAATTTAATTTTACTTCTCCTGTCGTGTTTTGACTTACCCAACCCCCACCCTACCTTACCGCTCTTACCTTTGCTGGCCGCCACTGTCCCCTGCCTTCCTCCCACTTCCTCACACCTCCTGCCATCACATGGTAACGACTACCCGCCCCCACAACAAACATCAAATTTTCATTACGCCCATGGCTCTGTTCCAGTAAATACAAATGTAATGCCAGCTCTGACATGCATTATAAGTTTACGGCTACAAACCGACGGCTTCTAACTATGGCATCAGAGATGGAGGCCGAGAGTTACCATAGAAGCCTGCATGCTTTGTTTGCAATCAAGATTATAACTGGTGGTTGAACAAACAGCTGAGGAACTTCTAAAGAGTACTTTTTTTATATATAATAATGCATTGAGGTTGTGACCCAGTGGCCTAGGAAACTGAATTGCAGACCAAATTCCAGGGTATGTCCTCCTGTGCAGGGGTAAAGGTAGGTGAGTAAGTAATTTGTTAGATCAAAGAGACACGTGCATCCCTTCATCCAAGGAAAGCCCACGCATAGAGACAAGGAAATAGTTTAATTATCTCACAATCTAACACCAACGTCTGGTTTCTCCCTCCTTATCCTCCACTTTCTCCTCTCATCTTTCCCTCCTTCTCCTCTGCTTCTGCCTTAAAAGAATATTTCAAAATTTCAGAGAAAGTCTAAAAAAACGTTTTGCCTTCCTAACCAAAGCATATTTTTCCTTTTCGCAATGGGATGCATTCAATTTGATCTACTATCTTCTAGGGAAAGTGAAGCATATTTAATATAATAAAAAATGTTCTGTGCATTGGTCATATTGAACTGACAAAGCCAATTTCTACTCAAAGAGTGTTGAAAAAACCACTCCATACCCAGAGAGCGCTCTACTTACATTTTCTTGAAATAACATGTGGCACTTCAGGGGGTACTGAAGCTTAAAATAGAAACCAGTGGAGCAGATCTTAACTGAGCAAATCGTTTCTAAGAGCTCTATATCCGTGCACCAGCAGAAAAAAAACATTTATACACCAACATACTCTTACCCATGCAGAATATATTCCTACAATAAATAGAAAGGAGAAATTTGCATTATTTTTCCGTATCCATTTCAATAACAGATTCTCCACGGCTTGTCCCTGTAAAAAGCATGTAGAAAGCCATGCTGTGAGGAGCTCAAGGCATTTCTACTGTACCACAGATTTTTCTTTTTATCAGACCCTAAATAAGAGTTAATCTGACATTCACAGGTCTTGCAAAACTGCTAAAACGTAAAATATTGATTAGGCAGACCAGAGTCAGATGGCATGACACTATATTGCACAGCAGATACGACTCATTGGCAGTATATTCGAAGAATGAGAACTAGGTTTAATATTTTCATTATAGTTCGGAATTTTCTATACAAATTAAACACAAGCGGTTTGCTGAACAATTATGAACCTAATCGTACAGCGAATTGACTGTGTGTCTTTGTTGATTTTAATGGAGGCACGAGTTGTCAGTCTAGTTACTTTGAGATGACCCAGTCTTTTTTTCTGACCGGAGGAGAGGAATCTCCCTCTTGCTGACATCTATGAAATTAGTTCCACTGACAGCGAAGCACACTGAAGTATTGATCCGGCTCGCTGAGCATCACAGACTGCTATTATCACGCGAAATAGATACAAATCAGGGTCATTGTATCATACAATGACCCAGATTTAGGGCTTGGCAGATGGGTTATCCCATCACAAATTTGATTGATATCCCGCCTGCCTTATTACAAGTGCCATAGGATATATTATTGCACTTGTAATAAAGCTGAAAGAATATCCGGGAAGTTTGTGACATAATAGCCCATCTGCCTAACTGATTCATTCCACTGTCTTTAACCTTCTCTGGGGATTAAAATAAAGGCAGATAGCACTCATTACCCAAGAAACTGTAGACTGTCTGCAAAATGCTTTCCACAATGTAATGGAGATGAGCACCAATTTAGAACAAGTAGTGGCAATGCCAATGAATGTTGCCCATCAGCGTTCACAGAGTGACATAATCGGCTTATTCCCGGTGCTTGAGTGGGCATGTTAACATAGAAAGCAACGAAAATACTTTCAGGACAGGTGCTGCACTGTGTGATTCAGCAACCGATGCCTCATCGCATGCGCCAGTACAGCTTGGTAAAGAAACTGTTAAATAATTAATTCTACAAAACCCCTTTCCTGTAGCCTTCGTGTTGCATGCATGTATGTATCTTTCAATGTGATAAAAGCTTTGGAGACCGTCCCCACATTAGCTTGAGGGAACTCTTCAGTAACACAACAATTGGCATTGTCGGAACTCTCGCGCAGGCGTATTCTCTGCTAAAACCAATCACTTTCAATCTTCAGAATTACCTTCCAGTGCGTCTAATAAATAACAATGCACGCTGCGCCGTTCTACCCTGGGTTGTAATTAGATCTCAAGGTCTGACCGCGGCTCATAAACCAGCGGGCTGCACTTTTATTGCTCACAGTGTCTGCAGAGCCTCATTGGAACTGCAGCCTTGACACCGTTCACAAATGACACATCACATGTAACACACGCACCACTTTTGAATTAAGGGCAACAGAACCGGATAAATGTCATTACATATATACTGCTAAGTGCTTTGAGAGTGCAATGTGAGCTAAACAGATGGTGCTTGTGAGATGAGTTGAGTATGCTTAAGGGCAGTTCGATTTGAATGCCACAAGCACACAAATGTAAAGCAAAAATTAGTATACTGACAAAGCAAAATACTTTTCATCCCAAAACGATAAAATCGTGACATGGGGTAATCTCCTGAATAGATTTTCTGATTTGTGAAAATGCACGGTGCAACTCAATTATGCCTGTCTTTGCTGTAGGAAAGGGGGGGCCGCACACATGGCTGGGCCCGCCCCCCCCCCCCCCCTCCCCGGTCCTGGTTGGTTCGCGCGTCCCGCCCTGGCCCCGGAAGCAGTTTTGCGCTTCCGGGTCACGAGGGTGGGACCGCGGCATAGGAGGGGTTAAGAGCCTGGGGAGCGCGGGAAGTGGCCTCTTTGTGCCCGCGCTTCCCAGGCTCGCTCCTTGCCCCGCTGTGGGGGCCATTAATTTTCTTTTTCTTTGTTGCAGGTCTAGCGGAATTTGAGCGGCGGTCGGCATCCCCATCGATCCGAGGGAGCACGAGTTTTTTCCTTGTGTTCTGCAGGTGTCAGAAATTAGTCGGTCAGCGGCGGCATCGAGCGGAGGGAACAGGAGCGTTTAGGAATTGCATCCGAGGCCCGGGAGCAGCAGGCGGCGTACTGTGGACGGGCGCAAAGGCTTTACAAGCACAGGGAGCGAGTGTACTGAGTATATCGTGGTCTGCAAAGCCTACAAGGCGCGAGGTATGTGATGGGCTCTCGGGTAGGGCCCCGGAGTGAGGATCGGCCCAACGAGGCGAGCGGAAGGCTGATAAATTGTGGGGAAGTATATCGCGGGCAAAGAACTGTTGTTTGCTATCGTATTTACCCGTGAAGCGAAGCAGGGTCGGCTTCGGCAGTAATTGGATGGGTGGCCACAGGTTTTTGCAAAATTAAACTGAGCACGTGCACTATTGGTGGCAGACTCGGTTATGTTGTGTGGGGGGATTGAATAACAGGCTTGTTATGAGGCAGGGCAGCCCTGAAGCACAAGTTTACATTCAGCAGTTGAGGCAGATGCAAAGTAGGGTTCTTTGAATAATCGTTTTTCCTTCCTTATGAGCGGGCACTGCACCTAACTGTGTTGGAGGGTGTTGCTAGTGGCATAATATTGATTATACTTTTTAGTCCTGTCCAGGATATTAGTTAATGTTATTTTCTTAAAATTTTAATCTTGTTTGTACTCCTTAAGCAGCATCCGGTAGGTTCACTTAAATGGAATAGGCATCTTTCTGTTTGTCTTTGCGGTATGAGCCTGGCCAAACCACGTAATATCACTGCCCCCGTCTGATTCAGGCAAGAAGTTTATGTGTACTGTTTTGTTTCTGTAGTAATTGGTGCAACAGCTCGAGCTGCAGGAGCCACAGACAAGGATCGCTGCGGACCGGGTAGCAGTTGGAGCTCACGGTGGACGGCGGATCCTGAGGACGCGAGCAGGCCTGCATTTCACTGCTTCTGGCGGGCCGCTGGGCTAGAGTTCGCTCGCCCAAACACTCCAGGCTAGCTGGGGTGTGCGGTCACAGTTGCGTGGTGCCAACGGCCAGCTCGTGAGCCTCCGACTGAGACAGGTACAGAGCAAGGTGTGCTCATAAATAACCTATTGTGTAGTGTAGGTTAACAGCAGCATGTCTGCCAGATGGGGTGCAGGGAATGCGAGTGTTGAATTAATGTTTCAAACAATGATGCGCAGGATGTCAGCAATGGATAAACGATTGGGGAAGGTGGATAAGCTGGGCAAGATTGTGGCTGAATTGGGAGCGAGGGTGGATGCCCAGGCAGGCCCGTCGGGCAGGCCGAAGCGGACCATAGTGCCCCCCAAACCAAGGGGGGAATTTGAAACACCACCCAAACGTGCCAGAACTAAGAAAGTGGGTGGTCGCCCACCCAGGTCCGGTGAGGGCGGGGGGTCCCCGAGTCCAACACCTAATATGCACCTACCTCGCCAATTCCTACCCCTCTGGTCCCTGCGAGAGTTCCGGTTCCTGCCCCTCAACCTCAGGGGAGTGTGCCAGTAGCGCCTGTCATGCCGCCCACTGACCCGGCCCCCCCCTGGTATCCCACCGCCAGTCGTGCCAGCGTCTGGCCCTGTCCCGATTATTGTCCCGCCGGTCATCCCAGCTCCGGGACCGGTGCCGCCGGAACTGGCAGCACAGATAGCGGCAGTACTTCCTTGGTTGGGGATCGGGGGAGTGTTACCTGCCACAGCAGACCCATCGGCAGAGGCCCAAAAAATGGTTGCTCAAATATTGTTGGCTAGGGGTGGGAGTAGCACGCCGGATGCACCAATTTCTCCCCAAACAGGTCCAGCGAGCGATGGGGGCACAGCCAAGACCGTGGACACAACAAAACCCACCGAAAGTGGTAAGGAGGTTGCCCTGCCGGTACTGGGCGAGGGCGTGATTCCCTCCAGGGGAGAGTGTTTAGCGCAGCATGTATCTCAGAGTGTGAAGGAGTTAATTTGGGCAGACAAATATGTTAATATTTTTTCATTACTGATTGACAACAGGGAGTGGGACTATGCAAAATCACAGAATTATATGATGTTGCCTAGCGAATGGCGATCGCAACTGTACAAATTTAGGGTGGAGGAGACACTCATCAATTGGATCAGGGCCTTTTCTGTGTATAGTGCAGTGATTGGAGAACGCTTCCCAGGTATGCAAGCTGTGATGGCCTGCTATCAGAGCAGGATTGCAAAGTACCATGAGAATCATGGGGGGGACGCATGGAAGGAATACGACATAGCTTTCAAGAAATCGAGGGAGTTCAACAGGTCATTAGCCTGGGACAAGGTTGATTCTATTTCCTGGCATTCCCAGTTTGAGAAGGGCCAGGCCGCAAGTACTAGCGCTACCGGGAATAAAGGTTATTCCCCCAAGTACCAGCAGCCCTTTCAGCAGCCCTTTCGCCCAGCGCAGCGCGGGGAGATGGGCAACAAGACCAGAGGTAGTGCAGGCGGGAAAGGGGTATGCTGGGATTTCAATAGGTGGACGTGCAACAAGGCACCGGGCACTTGCAAATTCAGGCACGTGTGTAATTTATGCGCCATCCTTCCCACCCAGAGACGACATGCCGGTCGAAGGGCAATGGGTCCGGTAACAGAGGGAGGAGGAAACCATAATAGCAGGATACACCCCCTTATGGCGCGTTCCCCAATTTTTCTGACAGCTATGATCCCCTGGCTCAACAGATACCCTAACCACACTTCGGCAAGGATGTTGCAAGAGGGTTTCACACATGGTTTCCGGATTCCAGCGGGGGGCTATATCGGGACGCAGCAGTGTAGGAATCAGTTGTCAGTGCAGAACAACCCCATGGTAGTGGCGAACAAAATAGAGAAGGAGCGGCGCCTAGGTAGGGTAGCGGGACCTTTTCCTGACATCCCTGTACAGAATTTTGTTTGCTCGCCGTTAGGGGTAGTACCAAAGAAGGAAAAAGGCGAGTATAGGCTCATACACAATTTGTCGGCACCAAAGGGTTTATCTTTGAATGATGCAATTGATGAGTCAATTTGTAGTGTGATATATGCGTCTTTTGACCAGGTTGAAAAGTTTGGTCTTACACCGGGCGCCGAATAACCCGTGCTGCCTGGTGTCACATGTGGAAACATTAATGAAGCAGCGCGCAGGGGAGCCTAGTGGAGCATTGCTAATGCATATGGATGGGACCCCTCCTACCAGGTTTCAGTTCCAGAGGGTATTAGCCATGAGCATTGCCAAAGCAGGCTTTAATCACAGAGAATTTGGGACACACTCTTTCCGGTTGGGGGCAGCCACGGAAGCCACTGCGAGGGGGTTGAATGAAAATAGTGTTAAGAGTATTGGGAGGTGGTCCTCCAATGCCTATAAGCGTTATGTGCGGTTGCACATGTTGTAAGGATCATTCGCCGCCTTTCTGACGCCTGCTGTTTGTCTTATTCATTTATAGTTTCTCGGGCCTGTGACGCAGGACGGAAACTACTTGAGGATCATCACAACCACCCATCAACATCACGGAAACGGCAGGATGGCACAGAGAAGACTTTGGTAGTGTGGGTTGTTGGCCATTCTTATGTGAAACGTGCTAACCCTATTTTCCTTGCAGGAGCGGGTAGACGGAGGGCGGATTGCGGGGGGTTCCAAGGTCTACTTTCATGGCAGAGGGGGGCTTCGCCTCAGTCAGCTTAGGGGTTACATGTCAAATCTACTCGAAAGACACACCTCACCACCCTCAGCGGTCATCTTGCATCTGGGGGGGAATGATTTAGTGAATCTGGGTAGAAGGGTCTTGCTGGAAGAATTCATATCTGCAGCAGGGTGGCTGGCGAAACTGTTACCGGATTGCACTATTGTATGGTCACAGTTGATCCCAAGACTGCAGTGGAGGGGGGGGAATCAGTCAGTGCGTTGAATCACTTGGTAAAGAGGGTCAACAATAAACTAGACAAGCTATTCCGAACTCCTGTCTTACAGACCATACCTCATGGGTGCATCTGGGGAGAACAGTTCTATGTGCGAGAGTGAGTCCATTTGGCAGAGTCAGGGAATGCCCTATTCATAAGGAACATATTAGCATGGGTAGAAGGTTTTGCGAGGAGGATATGACCTTTCAGTGCAGGTTTGGGGGGGGCCAGATAGTCGGTCAACTATGCTGGCCTGTGGCGGTAACGTCATAATCGGTGAGCAGCAATTTAAGGTCCTTAGGTGGGGGCAGTCCCATTCATGAAAGGGGCCGTCCAGGGGGAGGGGCCACTGGTCTCTCCCAGAACTTCAGGGGCAGGATATCCATCGCTTAGAAGGGTGCGAGGGAGGGAGTCACGCTTTCCTCAGGCCGGTAGCCACCCCTCACATACACTATGATGTCATTAAGGGGCGCGAGTGTAAGGGCCCTCCTGTTTTGGTTAAATGGAGTTCACGGAGCGCACGCGGGTAAACGGGCCCTTGTTGCGCATGCGCATCTCGGACGTGAGAGCGTAGCTGGTAAAAGGATATGACACCGGTTAGCGACCTTGACGTAGGACCAGAAATTATAAAGTTGCAAATTTAATATCAGGATGTTAGATTCGGTTAGGAACCACGCTGTATTAGACATTTGTTAAGGTTAGCCCATCATACCTGTCAAAAATGGATGCAAATCTTATGTTCTGAAGTTTGCATTTAATAATTGTAAATGTTATTTTATTAAATTTTTTAATTTTGTTTCATATTTTAATAAATACGGCCGGGGGGTCTCGGGCTCGAGACCCCCTGCCTTCCAAAGAAATTCTGTTGTTGGTCTGTTAAATGTGTAACTGTTCTGCATGTTAAGGCGGGGGGTGGCCGGCAGTCACAGACCATGCTGATTTGGGCTAAATGGCTCATTTCCCTCATCACAACTCAGCGAAGGTCTTACTATCCTGTTTTACGTTGTTCCCATTGTTCACAAAACTTACCTGTAGCAGTGTGCAATCTGCGCCAGACACTGCTGCTCAGGTGCACTACACACAGATGTTTGTAGTGCCTGCTATTTTCTCAGTGTATACTTGTACATCATGTACAATCACTCATTGCTGAAATGAAGCCCAATGCGGTAATTCACTTAATTTTGCTCTACGGTAGACCCACGTTCCTTACATCCCACCAAGTTTGTGGGCGATCAATTTCCCTTCCCACCATGTAAGAAGACTTTCTTAAGCCCTTTGCTGAAGTAAACTCTCGAACTGTTTTGAGGGTTTGAACGGATCATATAGGAGTTTGTAATTGATCACAAAACAGTTCGCAACTGAGCAGTAAACCGTAGCCTTCCCTTGCTGGAGTTTTAATACTTTGTGATGCTATGCAATTCATGTTGGTATGCTACCATTGGGCTCAAAGCTAATAAGGAACTTTGATTTTTTGGGATTCAGTTTCCGTTGTAGTGTCATCAATTCCCCTATTTGGGTGAGGTACGGTCTAATATGAATATGGATGCTACTTTTCTCGTATTCTCCAATTCAGTGATGAGTGATGACACAGGACCTCAACTTTAGTCCACATAAGACTGAGTTCCTTCTCTTTTCGCCAAAATCATAGTCCTCACCCATTCAAAGTGGCAATGATCCACATATAAGCTTGACTGCTCTTCTTTGATTGACGAGAATGGCAAATCCCTCGGTTTGACTCTGGATAATAAGCTGAACTTCACTGACCACATTAGCTTGTTGAGAAAAATGCAACATACCACCTTAAACTTATTTAGCCTCCATCAAATCTCATTGAGTGCTGCTGTTCTCATGGACACTGGAACTGGTCATTTCGACCACTTTAACACTGTCCCATCTACTATGGTGGCATCCTCTTGAAGAGAGATCCCTGTAAAATGACCTACATTGTTCACAAGATTATACGCACTGACCATTCTCAATACGTGGGCAACAAAAGTGAAACTTTGTGGCAGCGCTTGTGAACTTCAGAGCACTGACTCACTACTTCTCGAACTCCATGTATTCAGGAAAATGTGGATTCTGAATCAGTCTTTCTCAGGCTGCGTGCCCAACAACTGGAACTCACTATCCCATAACATAAGATTTTAACCTCACATCCAGCTTTAAATAAAAACAATTGAAAGTCTGTCTCTTGTAGAAATTCTACCCAAACTTCCCTCCTACCTTGGCAAGCTCTGATGTATGAGTAACACTAGAAATCTCGACCATTCCTCATGGTCCTGATTGTTTTATTCCTGCTCTACTGAACACTTCTTGCTTACTTGTTTAATTTTCACTGTTACTTTAGTCATCTAGATTATTGCCTCACACACCTCCACAATCTATCCCAGAATTCACAGGTCAATTGTGTATACATTTGTTGACCTGTAACATATCTTGGGTGTTGCTCTTCAGTGTATTTCCTAATTTTACTCTCATTCTGGTTGATCTACTTTTTGTTAGGTTTGATTGCTTTTGTATTCTCTCTACAGTTACTTGTAAACTGCTGTGATGATCTAGGGCCTAGTACGTGCTATAGAAAAACATGAAATAAATACATAATTTAGGGACATTTAGTAGACAAGTCAGATTGCCTCTCAGGAGTACTCACTTGTAGTAAGGTAGGGGAACTGTTAGAAATGGGATTTCTGGTTGGCTAGTGTTTGCACCTAAGCCAGGCAGAAACCACCACTCTAGTCAGGGCAAGGGAGTTACACTCCGAAGATAAGCCCTGCTCAGCCCCTTGGTAGCTTGGCACGAGCAGTCAGGCTTATCCCGGAGGCAATGTGTAAAGACTTTCCGCAAAACACACACACAGCAGTGACACACTAGGCACCCTACAAAAGAAACTCCACACAAGGTTATATAAAAATAGCCTTTGTATTATCATAAACACGTTATATCCTAATCACACAATATACACTGTGCCAAATGGCACTAGGTAGTAATTTACAGGGGATTATATACATGACAGGGCCAATTGGGCCACTTTCAGAGCCATTAGAAAGCACAAGTAGTAACCATGAAATAACCAGCAACTACTGGCATTAGCACTTAGCACATATCACGTTATGCATTAGCATTAGGCATCACATTAGGCATACATCCTACTAATCAGGGCACCACAGTAATACTCCTGCAGTGTACATGTCACCTTAGGGCCTTACACCTACAGAACCACAAAATGATCCCAGGCCAACTGGCCTTCCTCGGGGGCCAGTCTGGGCTGTCCCAAATGCCCTTTGTCCAAAGTCAGGGCTTGATAATCACAGGGTCTTCCAACTGGCCCTCTGGCTGCCTCAGCAGCGAAGACCATGTGCGTGATGCACTGGGGACGGGTGGGGTTGCATCTCACTGCTTCCTCTTCATAAAAATAAGAATGCCTTGTCATTGCAGCTGCCAGCTCTCTCACGGTGCAGCTGGAGAAAAAAAAGCACTGGCACCAACCGTGCCTTGAGAGCCCCCTTCACCGGGGCACTTCTGGTGCCACTCACGGCACCCACAATGCTCATATTTCAGCCCCACTCAATAGGGCTGTACTGGGCAGGATGCAGTCACCGACAGGGTGCCTCGGCAGGACCCCACTCAAGGGGCCTCTTCTCGCTTCACCTGGCCCCGTCCGCTAGACACAGAACTTCAGAAGGGAGCCCGCGAGGCTCCAGTCCCGCTCTTGGTTGCTCACCAATGCGGGGTAGGCTCCTGCCCACCGTCAGGCTTTGCTCCTGCCTGGCCTCCTTCCGCCAGCCCCCAATCAGGCTGCAACCGCCGTACTTCCTCTTCTGGACCAGCAACGTGGGAAGCCAGACATGCGGTGCTCTCCTCCTCCTTACGGGGAGCTCCGCTCTCAGTCAGGCAAGAGCCGCCTGGCTTCCGGTTCGCTCGGACCGAGCTTATCTGGAACCCTTCTACCCGGGGCTCAGCAATACACAGCAAAGGGCAACACTGGAGTGCTTGTCACAAACTCGGGCTCGACAAAGTTGGAGCGCACCTTCTTGAGATCTCTGCAGCTCAACGGTGCCCTCACAGCTGCAAAGTGGAAGCCCCCCTCCTCGGACTCCTGGCACACAGGCAAAGTGGAATCCCAGGATCAGGCCCTTAAGATGTAGCGCTCACAAGGAGCTTGGACACCAGTTCTCAGAGGAGCAGAGCTGGGCACATGCAGGTCAGCACGTAGGGACCCTCAGGAAGCAGATGTTGGGTTTTAAGGCCGTTTCTACTTGCCCAGCAGTCCTTCTAGCTTCTAGACAGATACAAGTCAGCACAAGCACCCTCACAAGGGGTCACAGCCCCAATATTTTTTATCAGGCTGTGTCTTTGTTTTGCCCTGGTACAGGGCTTGGGGATCCAGTCCCAACTGGATCTGGGGGGTTTGGGAGCATTTTCTTTACAGTGCTCACACCCTCCTTTGTCAGTTTGGGCTCTGTCCTCAGATACACCACAGGGGGGTGGAGCCAGCTTTGAACAGGCAGGCACCACAGGCCCATTCAAGGTCAGGGGCTACTCCTTCCACTACTCTAAATATAGATCTGCCGATTCAGCCTAGCTCTGACTCACCCTGTCCCTCTGGAGGCACACACCTCACCAGCCCCTGTCACTCCAGAGCCAGACATGCAATACATACCAGGCAGGCAAAGACACATAGCACACAGGAATACCAACTTCTAAAAGATCTAGCACCCACCATTATGCAGCATTTATTAACACTATTCCAAACATACCAAACTTGACCACACTGCTCTTCTCATATCTGGAATTTCCACTGACACACTTATCAGGGTATCGCGAATGCATTCCTATGAGAGGGCTACCTCACAGCAGTGAGAAACCAAAAGGGCTGTTTTTCTCACTACCAGTCCATGTCACACACTTAAGGTACATGTCCTAACTTTTACCTACAATGCACCCTGCCCATAGGGCTAGCTAGGGCCTGCCTTAGGGGTGACTAACGTGCAGTAAAACGGGGTCACAGACATGGCAACCACTTTGCGTGCCATGGCACAGCGGCAGTAAACTGTGCACACAGGCCCTGCAATGACAGAGGTCTGAGATAGGTTTGAGAGGCTACTTTGGGCTACTGTAAGCTCCCCAGTAGCATTTAATTTACTGGCCAAGTGTATATGACATACCACCATACTGGGGAAACAGGTGTAGACCAATCTTACCATGTTTACCACCGAGAGCACATGCACTTTACACTGGACAGCAGTGCTAAAGTGCCCAGAGTCCTAAAACCACCAATACCAGGTCAGAAAAAAGACTAGGAGGAAGGCAAAAAGTTCATGGATAACCCTGCAAAAGGGCCAAGTCCAACAAGAGCCTTACACACCAGCACTGTAACTGACGGTATCAGAACCAGAAAGCAGCAGTAACAATTCTCAGAGGCAGTAATAGTTCATATAGTTACAAGTATTTGATCGATTGCTAGGCCATTATGAAGCCCAGTCACACTGCTGTGCAATAAATTACACAATGTGTTCGGCATAACCGCACCAGTGGCAGCTTTCTCACATACTGCCCCTTTCTCAAGAGGTCCAAAGGGCCTCGAGGACACCCACGAGGATGAGTGCCATCACCGACTTATGACCCACTGTGCAACCACAAACCCCATCTTTGGACCCTTAAATAGCCGCATGTGCACAGGTCACAGTTTATACCACAGCACCCGGTGTGCATCCCTCCACGTCCATCACACCAGGTGTGTATCCCTCCACGTCAGTCATGCAAGTGAGCACACAATGCACACTCCTTAAATTGCGGCTCTCTAGATTTAGACAACGGACTTTAGACACAGAGACACCTGCTAATATGACACATTATCGCCGTAAAAACAGTCTAATTAAAGTAACAAAACAAAAAAACAAACAGTGAATTGCTGCAAAATTCTTCCTCAATTAAATAAATCCAGAGCTCCAAGGACGTTTTCTATTCAGCTTCTTTGGCTTACCTCTAATGCTCCAAAATACATTTCTAGAAAACGACTGTCTTTGCTTTTTCTACAAAACAGACACGCAAGATCCCAGCAAACAAACCTGTCATCCGTGGAGCCAAAAAATAAGTAGCAGCTGCTCGCATAATGCGAAAATGACATGTAGGTGGGCGACATTTAATTATAGACATTCTGACAAGATATTCTATCTTTAACGATTATGGAACAAGCAAGAAAACTGCTGCACTGCATTTCTTCCAACTCAAGGTAAATCTGATAGTATGAGTTTTTATAGTAGCGTCTTTTGTTCACCCAACTTGTTAGTGTTATTTTCTATATTAATTCAGACCAGATTTATGAAAGGATGTGCCTGTTGTATCCTGAAAAGAACTCTGTTTTTGTGCCTTTCTTAAACGATTGGTCAGTTCTGTTTCTTGCCCAGCAGTTGTAATATTCTGCTAAGCTCTTTCCTGGATCATGCAAATAGATTCCTGTTCGAAGTTCCCATTTTAGTTTGCTTTTTTGTTTTTACAAAGAAAGGCGGATGTCTTTTTAGCTTCGACCTTAAGCTGTCTTGCCAGCCTCATGTTTTCCAAAAATATCATACAAAAAAAATACCTACATTTAAAGGGGCTCCAAATGAACGCTCTTTCACCATTGACATGTCAGTCAAATTATACTCCCTTCCACCCCAGACCAGCCACTCCAGCCATTGGTTGCCTTCACTTTGAGTGATTGCATTTTACTTTTGCACATGTGCACCTCAACCTAAAAAAAAGTTCCCCAAAAACAGAAATTGTGAGGAAGATGCAGTTCTCAGTGACATATAGTCCCCTATGTATAGTAGGGTTACATCAACTTTTTCATAACGCTCATGACATTTATATCAATTACAAATGTTCATTCCTCACTATAAACCAGATTTGGCATATGTTTTTATCCTACTGAAAATGAGCACAAGTCGAGTAGCTAAAGTTTATATGCAGACTTTTAGGTTGACACAAAGAGATGATGGACGGAGCGCTGAAAGTTATCAAACACTCACACCTATCACAGATCTAAGTTAAATCTATCATCTTTCTTTTGCTCACTTCGCCCCCTTAGTTCAGACCCAGCAATATGCAAATCATTCTTGACCCTGTTCCTTATGGGAACAGTCCAGCCTGCCTGCCAAGCCAGGTCTTCCCTGTACTGAAAACAAGCATCCTGGGGCATGGCTTTGGGGAAACGCCCCTCATCAGCCAGGCTAGCTTGAATCAAGTGGTAAAGTGAGCAAGAGACTCATGTCTGGGCATACCAGTTTGGGTGTACCAATTCAGGCTGGACTGTTCCCATGGCTGATTTGCATATGGCTCGGTCAATACTGGAATGGCGCGGCATGCAAAAAATGATGGATTTAACCCAGATCTGTGACTAGGAGTGAATGTTTGATTAATTCAGCATTCCGTCCATCATCTGTATCTGTCACCCTAAGTGGTAGGGGTATGCCCAGACGTGAATCCTATGCTCGCTACACCACCAGTTTCAAGCAAGCCTGGCTGGTGAGGGGTATTACCGCAAAACCGGACCAGGATGCTTGTTTCTGGTCTGTGGAGGACCTGGCCTGGCAGTTCGGGCTGGATTGTTCCCATGGGGAACAGGGTCAAGGCTGATTTGCATACGGCTGGGTCTAAACTGGAATGGCGTGGCATGCAAAAAAAAATGGATTTAACCCAGATCTGTGACTGTGGGTAACTGTTTGATTAATCCAGCATTCCTTCCATCATTTGTTCTTTTTGCAAAGATTATACTACATGCAGCCTTCATACTGTGGTGAAAACTTTACAGCTAGCCCACAATCTTCCATGTTATGTTGAAATTGTCATGCTGTGATGATTCTAATAACTCAAGGCTACTTACAGTACTAGGGGCCAGATGTAGGTAAAATTATTTTACCACCTCTTAAATACCGAATCATACCGATTCGGTATTTAGGAAGTGGTAAAATATAAGTACCGAGATGTAGGTAAATACAGATGTGCATTTACCGAATCGGTAAAATTCGGTATTTACCAATTCGGTAAATACCGACCGGTAAATGCCCATTCATTCCTATGGGCTTTGAAGCCCATAGGAATGATTGGGCATTTACCGGTCGGTATTTACCGAATCGGTAAATACCGAATTTCCCAAGGGTGCAGGGGGTGTCACTTTGACACCCTCTAGCACCTCCAAAACGGGTTCAGGTGCCATGTGGCAGGCATACCTGCCCTAAGGGCAGGTCTGCCTGTCATATGGCATAGGTGTGCATGCACACATGTGCATGCACACCTGAATCGGTATTTTACCATCAACTTGTATTTGATGGTAAAATACCGATTTTGTAGGGCTTGTGGGACTCAGAAGAGTCCCACCTACATCTCGATTTTACCGATTCTGTAAATATACCGGTCGGTAAATTTACCGACCGGTATATTTACAGATTCGGTAAAATTACCGAAATGGCCTGTTTTCAGGCACCTACATCTCAAAAGCCAAATACCGGTCGGTAACGGCCGAATTCGGCCGTTACCGACCGGTATTTGGCGACCTACATCTGGCCCTTGGTATGTAGTAAATACTATTAATATGGCACCAGTCTAATTCTTTGGGGGACGGAATCTGGTACTTCACAAAGGACAACTAAAAAAGTCTGCATTAGAGGCATAGCAGAAACGAAAGGAACATCATAGGTTTAAATACCTTTGCAGACATGGCGGCTAAAATTGGAATTTTCACCAAGAACTGTGTTAGTCCTTTGTTGCTGATCATTCTCTTTGTCCTACCAATGGCAAGATCTGTCATGTTATTTAAACATGTGTAACTTTGGTAGTCTTTTAAACTCAGCACTGAGGAAGGCAAAGGTGACGAAATGCATTTGCTAAATAAAACCAACAGAATTCCTGTTAGTGCTTTGAGCCTGTGTTTGGAGCTGTAACATATGTATCTATATATAGATGCAACCTTGGCGAGGTTGCACTCACAAACATGATTATGCTTCTTTATTCACAACAAAACCAGCAATAGGCACTGAATAAATAATAATGTTTATAGATATGTTGGAAATGGCTGAAAGTAACTTTAAAAAAAGCTGCATGACACAGCCAGCGCTGTACGCATTACATCACTTTTTAATTTCACTTTTGCTGCACCGAAGCTAGCGCTGCGTCTAAAATGCCTCAAAAACGTTGCCAAAGTCAAGAGTTCTCACGTAGGCGAGACCTATTTGTTTTACCACTGCTTGGCATGGAATACCATGTGGTAAGTTATAAGTATTTATATAGCATTTGCAACAGCTGAAGTGCTAATGTTATAGACCGTAGAATGCCCTTGCTAAGGTTCTAGTGTGTCCATATTCAGAAGCATTTAAGGACCATACAAAAACTGTGAAAATGTGCCACATATATGTACTTAATGTAACATAAGTTGTAGGGAGACAGAAACGTCCAATAGGTAACAGCTTTTATCACAATGATGCTTTAGGGTACGTGTTACTTTGGGTGCAACGCCTATAATATAACCTAAAAGGACTCCTGACTGCTTGAATATTAGTGAAATCTAGCAATAATCTGTGTTTAGTGGGTTTTCTACACCTTTTGGCTCCACTGCCACTGTACCTGCTGCAATATTCAAATCATGACTCTAGTGCTTGCAAGGTAATTGTTATAGCAATAATCAGTGGGTTTCCAAAAGCCTTTGAGCCCTGTGCCACTGCACCTGCTTCATCATTCAAATCATTGTCCTATTTCCTGCAAGGTAACTGAACTTGTTACTGCTTGCTTATAGTAAAATATATCAATATTCAGTGTTCAGGGGGTTCCCTAGACCTTTTGTCCCCTCTGCTACTGCACGTGCTGCACTACTCAAATAATAACCCTAGTGCCTGCAAGGTAATTTCATACGTGACTGCTTGTTTAGTAGTAAAATATAGCAATCATCGGTGTTCAGTGGGTTTTCTAGACCTTTTGGCTCTAGTGCCACTGCACCTTCTGCACCATTCAAATCATGGCCCTAGTACTTGCAAGGTAACTTTGCTTGTGAATGGTTAACTAGACCTTTTGGCGCCTGTGCCACTGCACCTGCTGCACCATACAAATCATGACTCTAGTGCCTTAAAGGTAATTGCACTTGTGACTGCTTGTTCTGTAGTAAAATATGGCAATAATCTGTGCTCAGAGGGTTTCCTGAAACCTTCTGGCCACTGTGCCACTGCACCTGCTGCACTATTGAAATCATGACCCTAGTGCCTGATGGGACAAATGAGGAAATCATTTATATCCAGTGATATATGTGTTTTGAAAAGGCACAGTTGCAGATGAAACACATTATTATTGTGTAGCTAAACATAAACACAAAAGGTTTCATGAAAAGGTGTCTTTAAACATATTCAGCTCTCCAAAAGGAGTTGCCACAAAGGTCATAAATAATGCATATGGTTTACACATTAAAGTGAAAACCAAGCATTGTTAAATTGTGTTATGATGTGATTGCACATTCCTGTAAACAGATCTTATCCTGTGCTTGACAGTAAATGGGCCATAAACAGTGTAAATTACCCAAGACCACCATATGTTAGGTTGATGCTGAGAATGAAATGCGGTTTTGTACTTTGTTCCTAAAAGGGCAATTTCACTAATTAAACGGGCTCACCAAAGAAAAGGAATTTTGAAAAAAACGTTCCAATGTTTTGTGCAGCTAAAGAACGAGATACCTTTTGAGATGGCTAGGTCTAAAATAACATTTTTTTAAAATGGGCACAAGCAGGCTCCATGGATAAAGTACAGTACATTCCTCTTTCCTATAAACGTTCTCACTTTGAATTCAACCGAAAGCAAAATAAACACCAGGCTCCCACTAAAACACAGTTTGGTGACATTTGACATCAGTCTATGAATGCCCAGCAAAGTGATGAGATAAGAACAAGATCTAAAGCCCTTTTTATTACAGAAAACGAGTTTGTGGAATAATGTTGTCAACACTGCGGAGGTAAGAACTCAAGCTGCACGGCCTAAAGCAAATGAAGACAGCAAATGGAAAGACAGAAAACATGACTTACAAAGCTAATAGGCCACAGGTGGAAAGTATTCCCAGGTCAACTTTTTGAAAGTCCCCAAGATTTCTTTCATATAACCAGATAGCTGTGCTTTCTGGTAGGCGGCAACATGCAGCACTCACCCTTTAATTATTCATGACCTTATGTCACTCACTCATTCATCCAGTACCCGCTGATCCATCTAATCATTCTCACACTCACTCCCCCTACTACACAACCACACCCACAAACTCAGCAATCAACTCAGAAATACTGTTAATTAGAAATCAGCCAGACCTATTGCTTTCCTGTATTCCCATCCTTACTGTTTTAGAACATTTGAACTCATACTGTAACCATTGCAATCTATGTCATGCTTTTAGGTACTTGCATGTCTAGGGTAATAAAATGATTTTTGATTAATGTGGAGAATGCTTTTTGCATTGGATTTAGGATTGAGCTCCTATTGCTAAGAAATTAAAATAAATGCAGTACCCCTAGTAAGGCAACATATTATTATTGGTCAGACACAAAGCGAATATGCCATCAGGTGAAGTGTTCTGGTGCAAAACCTTAAATGGGTGATGGTCCAACAATACTTGCAATCACAATGTGGGTGGAAACTCCCACTAAACGCCCCATCTGCATTTACAGGCCACACACAACGAGGCAAATAATCACTGTTGGAGGATTAGGGGCCAGGTAAACAGTTTTCCGGTCATCACACTGTGACTTTACCGCATGACCACAATTCAGAAAGCATAACGTGTGCACTGGTATTCTGCAACCACGACCCACATTCTCTAAGCTTTATTCATTTATATAACCAGAAATATCAGGAATGTTATGTTAACAGATTTGAACAGTGCTGTATTGAGTCTATATCATCACAAGGGAAATCTAAAAGTGCTATATTTTAGAAAGATGTCAAGGTAATAGATGTGGAACAGTATTAGACATGCCCAGAATATCTCAAGAGTCCCACATTAGGTGTATGTTCTTTAACTCCTAGTCATTAACATTCTTTCACAGCAAGAGGCAGAGGAGAAAAAGCGAAAGTACTGTAATCATCTTCTCAAAGTGGAGAAGCTATTGCACAGACCCATCTCCAGGATATGCGAATAATAGACTTGCAAAGTTAAGAATATCTCAAGTCATTATTTCCTTAACTCTGCCTTTTACTCCCTAAAGATTCTGCGTTCAAAGCTCTTTAATGTAGAGCTCCTTGACAGGTGTAGAAAGGTAAGCAGTTTAAATGGCACTATTGCAAAGGCAATTTAAAAAAGGCACTGCATCTGGAATTGAAGGAACTACTCATAGTTGTACTTTGAGCAAAGGCGAAGCATTTAGGGATTCCTTAAACTATTCACATCCTTCAGTCATAAAGTGTTACATATATTTGAGGTCACACTGCACCTCACGAAAACAAAAAGTGCAGGGATCCAGATTAGAGGAACCTGCAAGCTGTGCTTCAAGATCAGCCCATATAATTTACATAGAGCCAAAACCAGCTATGCAGGTGTTCCACGCATAGTAAAACCAAAGGGGATGATGGACGGAGTGTTGAACATTGCAAGCACTCACCCCCAGTCAACTGATCTGGGTTTAATCCATCATCATTCTTTAGCTCACTCCGCCACCCCAGTTCAGATATGGCCATATGCAAATCAGTCTGACCCTGTGCCTCAGGAACAGTCCAGCCCGAACTGCCAAGCCATGTCTTCCCTGGACCGGAAACAAGCATCCTGGGACCGGTTTCTGGCTAATCAGCGGTCATCACCCAGGCTAGCTTGAATCCAGTGGCAAAGTGAGCAAAGAACCCACATCTGCTCATACCCTGCCAACTTAGGGCAAACAAAGCAAAACCAAAGGGGATGACGGCTGGAGTGTTGAACATTGCAAGCACTCACCCCCAGTCAACTGATCTGGGTTTAATCCGCCACCCCAGTTCAGACATGGCCATATGCAAATCAGTCTGACCCTGTGCCTCATGTGAAAAGTCCAGCCCGAACTGCCAAGCCAAGTCTTCCCTGGACCGGAAACAAGCATCCTGGGATCGGTTTCTGGCTAATCAGCCGTCATCAGCCAGGCTGGCTTGAATCCAGGGGCAAAGTGAGCAAGGGACCCACGTCTGGGCATACCCTGCCAACTTAGGGCAAACAAAGCAAAACCAAAGGGGATGATGGACGGAGTGTTGGACATTGCAAGCACCCCCCCCGTCAACTGATCTTGGTTTAATCCATCATCATTCTTTAGCTCACTCCGCCACCCCAGTTCAGACATGGCCATATGCAAATCAGTCTGACCCTGTGCCTCATGGGAACAGTCCAGCCCGAACTGCCAAGCCATGTCTTCCCTGGACTGGAAACAAGTATCCTGGGATCGGTTTCTGGCTAATCAGCCGTCATCAGCCAGCCAGGCTAGCTTGAATTCGGTGGCAAAGTGAGCAAGGAACCCACATCTGGGCATACCCTGCCAACTTAGGGCAAACAAAGCAAAACCAAGGGGATGATGGACGGAGTGTTGAACATTGCAAGCACTCACCCCCAGTCAACTGATCTGGGTTTAATCCATCATCTTTCTTTAGCTCACTCAGCCACCCCAGTTCAGACATGGCCATATGCAAATCAGTCTGACCCCGTGCCTCATGGGAACAGTACAGCCCAAACTGCCAAGCCATGTCTTCCCTGCACCGGAAACAAGCATCCTGGGACCAGTTTCTGGCTAATCAGCTGTCATCAGCCAGGCTAGCTTGAATCCAGTGGCAAAGTGAGCAAGGGACCCACGTCTGGGCATACCCTGCCAACTTAGGACAAACAAAGCAAAACCAAAGGGGATGATGGACGGAGTGTTGAACATTGCAAGCACTCACCCCCAGTCAACTGATCTTGGTTTAATCCATCATCATTCGTTAGCTCACTCCGCCACCCCAGTTCAGACATGGCCATATGCAAATCAGTCTGACCCTGTGCCTCATGGGAACAGTCCAGCCCGAACTGCCAAGCCATGTCTTCCCTGGACTGGAAACAAGCATCCTGGGACCGGTTTCTGGCTAATCAGTCGTCATCAGCCAGGCTAGCTTGAATTCAGTGGTAAAGTGAGCTAGGAACCCACATCTGGGCATACCCTGCCAACTTAGGGCAAATAAAGCAAAACCAAGGGGATGATGGACGGAGTGTTGAACATTGCAAGCACTCACCCCCAGTCAACTGATCTGGGTTTAATCCATCATCTTTCTTTAGCTCACTCCGCCACCTCAGTTCAGACATGGACATATGCAAATAAGTCTGACCCTGTGCCTCATGGGAACAGTCCAGCCCGAACTGCCAAGCCATGTCTTCCCTGGACTGGAAACAAGCATCCTGGGACCGGTTTCTGGCTAATCAGCCGTCATCAGCCAGGCTAGCTTGAATCCAGTGGCAAAGTGAGCAAGGAACCCACATCTGGGCATACCCTGCCAACTTAGGGCAAACAAAGCAAAACCAAAGGGGATGATGGACAGAGTGTTGAACATTGCAAGCACTCACCCCCAGTCAACTGATCTGGGTTTAATCCATCATCATTTTTAGCTCACTCCGCCACCCCATGGATTAAACCCAGATGAGTTGACTGGGTGTGAGTGCTTGCAATGTTCAACACTCCGTCCATCATCCCCTTTAGTTTTGCTGTTTTTTTGTCTAGGAGTGAGAAGAACTAGAACTGCTCACTACATCCTTGTACCCAAGTTTCTCCAGGGCTTGATGGCTTGTTTTGTTTGGAAGTCTCAGGGCCATCAAAGACTTCTTTCAACTCTGCTTCAGCTGCAGGACTCTGCCAACTGTGAGTCCTGCCTTGCTAAGACGTGCCAATCCAGTCATGGGCCTTGAAAGTGGGTTCTAAAGCTATTTTCCCTTAAAAATCGATGCAGTGATGACTTTGCATAAATCGGAACTGGTGCAGTGCCCGTCAACACCGACACATCGCAGATCCAAGAACAGCCTTGTACAGAACGCTGACGACGCGGAGCCCAACTGCGAGGCTCAACTATGAAGCAGCACCTGCATCGTAAGAGTTTGACGCAGGATCCGACTGCAAGGCTCAACGTCGATGCATTGCCTGCATCAAAAGGGGTTCAATGACGATGGGGGATCCGGCTGTGAAGCTCAACACCGGCGCATCAACCCAACTGCAAGGATCAGAACATGACTGATCGAGTCCTCAACTTCAACACTTGCTCCATCCAAGGTACTTTTTCAGCAAGCTCTGTGTGGGTTTTGTAGCCGGCCTGTCCTGCACTGCGGCCAGTCTGAACTTTAGATTTACCTTGGTCCAGCGCAACCTCAAGTAACCCCTAAGTGCTATGGGATTTTAAGCACTATATTGCAGTTTATTCGTTAAAAAATTCACATCGCAAATTTTACTCATTGGACCTTTGTTGTTTTGGTCTTCTTTTACTCAGAGAAATATTATCTATTGTTCTAAACTGGTGTGGAGTCTTTTTGTGGTGTTTTCACTGCATTACTGTAATTAAAGTGTTACACGAGTACTTTATACATTGCTTCTTAAGTTAAGCCTGATTACACTGTGCCAAGCTTCTAGAGGGTTAGCACAGGTTACTTTAGGTTGTGTATCCGACTTACCCTGACTAGAATTGTGGTCCCTACTTGGACAAGGTTCATACCTCCTCCAACTAGAGATTCATTTTCTAACACTATGTATAACTTAAAATGTATTTATATGAGTAAAAACAACTTAAATAATGGACTCCTACTCTATGAATATAGACCTCTAAAAAAGAAAACAAACTGGTTTTACAATTTTTCGCTATCTCCATTATACAAATATTGATCAAACTGATTTTCCTCAAAACTAGTGACAAAGTTCACATTTGAAATGTTGACAATACTATTGTTTAGATTGTGTTTATAGAATGTAGTAATAATAGTTCGGAAATCAGTTTGCTCCATGTTTTTACCTCATTGCAAAAGTTTAGTTCCAGGCAAATATCATTTGCTTTATTCCATACTAAGTGGGCAGCAACGACTATGCAAATATGGGGCACCATTTTTACACCAATACAAAGCCTCTGTGATAAGTGCACAAAGTTTTGGAAAAACTCTGTCAATACCTTTGAAGATTTGAAAAGTCAATACCTGGTTATTTCGCTGTTGTACAAACTACACCACTAAAGGAAAATGTAAAGAACACATGATTAATTCAAGAACAATATTCCAGATTTTGGGAGTTATGGTGGAAACAGGACAAACAATGCTCCCTTGTGTAGTGTTATATTGGCTTGGCTACATACATCTCATTTCACAACATTACTATCCATGATTGTTTTCATGTGCAATGCAGAATTGTAAAGTGCACTATCACCCGAGAGGGTATTCTGGCGCTGAGTAGATATGAGTCCAGCCATGCCTAGAGGGATTATTTGAAAAGCCAGGTCTTCAGCTTTTTGAAGAATTTAAGTGTGGAGGAGGCTCTTATGTGTAGTGGCAGCTCATTCCATGCTTTAGGAGCAATGTAGGAGAATTCACGACCACCAGATCTGGCTTTTTGTATGCGCGGAATGTGTGTAAGAAGTAGTATGGATGAGCAGAGGAGTCTGGAAGGTTTGTGAAAGCAGATGCAATTATTGATGTGGGTCAGTGTTAGTAGTGCATTGAAAGTGTGGGTGACAAATTTGTATTGTGTTTGGTTGTGTTTGCAGAGCCACTGGAGATCCTTCAGATGTGGTGTGATTTGAGTGAGGCATGGGAGGTTTAGAGTGAATCTGGCCCCGGGCTTCTGAATGGTCTGCAGCCTTTTGGTGAGTTTGTTGTTGATCCTGGCATAGAGGGTATTCCCATAGTCCAGCTTTTTTGTGACAAAGGTGTGCGTCATGGTTTTCCAGGTACTGAATAGGAGGCCTTTAAAAATCTTTCTCAGTATCTTCAGGGTATGGAACCTTGATGAGGTGATGGCACAGTTTGCTGTCAATGACGATCCCGAGGTTTTCGGTGGTAGTGGTGGCTGTCAGTCGCAGCTCTGTTGGCCACCAGGTGGAGTCCCACAGCGAAAAGCTTTTCCTGAAGATCCCCATATTGGTCTTGTAGGTATTCTGCTTCAGACAGTTGGTCTTCATCCAATGAGTGATTCCAGTCATGCTGACATTAAACTTGCTCTGGGTAGTGGGCATGTTGTTCATGAGGGAGAGAATGTGTTATGTGGTGTAGGAGAAGACATTGATGTTTTGAGAGTGGTTGATACTGGCTCAGAGCGCTTTACAAGAGCACCAGTTGTATTAGAGATGGACACATTCATTTTGTTAGGCTCAGGGAGATTAAGTGATTTGCTCAGAAACACAGGATGTTGAGTTACTCTGCCAAAACTCGAACCTGGCTCCCTAGCTTTGAGATCGACTGCCCTAGTCGTTAGGTCACATCCTCTTCCATGTATGCCTTGAAGAGAGTTGGGCTCATGGAGGATTCTTGAAAAACTGCACTAATGAGTTTGTGGGCGTCCAAGGAGTATTTGTTTATTTATTTAGGTAAAAGGGGTGGAGATAGCAGATCTGGTAAGGAAGGAGACAATACATTGGTGTGTATGCTGTTGGATTCTGATATCGTGTAGGCATTGGATGTGGATGGGGAGAGAAACTATGTCAAATGCTGCAGAGAGGTCCAGGAGGATGAGGGCCACCGTGTCTGCTCCGTAAAGAGTCATGAGGATGTCATCCATTTTAATGATGAGAGCATTTTCTGTTTTGTGGTTGAGTCTAAAACCAGACTCATAAGTGTTTGAGGAGTTAGTAGTTGTTGAGGTTTTCGATGCAGTGTCTGTTGATGATTTTCACCATGATCTTGGCTAGGAAAGGCAGCAGGGTAGTCGATCTATAGTTGGTGAGCCTTGAAGGGACCGCAGAGGGATTATTCAGCAATGGGAGGGCAGTTGCATGTTTCCAAGCATGTGGGCAGTAGCGCAGCAAGGTGCGGTGGGGCTATGCCCTGGGACATCAGGTAAGAGCTGGGGGGAGGCCGCTGCCCCCACAATCTGTGCTGCCCAGGGCAGACACCCCCCAGCATCTCCTCTTGCTGCACCACTGTCTACATCCTTGGAAACATGCAACTTCCCTCCCATTGCTAAAGAAACCTCCCGCGCAGCCATCGCAGGGTGGCAATGGCACCACAAGAATTCGCCCCTGCTCTTTAATGCGCCTGCCGCAGGACGGCAAACAGAGGGACTGCCCCATTCGTTCTAAGGTCTAGCTATGCCACTGCATCTGGAAAGGTCACAGAAAAAGTGGAGGCATTCATTTGTGTGACCATGGCGCTGATGGGTTGCAGCCTTCTGGAGTACGCCTGGTAGTGCAGTGGTACGATAGGGTCCCTGAGTGGATGGGCTTCATGGTGGCGGCAGCACCTTCTGTTGTGATGATGGCCATGTGGTTATTGGTTCTTCTTTGGATAAGATCGAGGGATGTTTGGCAAGGGCTGTCAGCTTAAGGTGCTGAAAATGTAGGTGATTTTCTTGCAGAAGAATTGAGAGAGACTGTTGCAGAGGTCCTGTGAGTGGGTGATCGAGTTGAAGGCAGTCAGTGATGAGGTGAAATCCTACACATTGGTAAATATTTCTGTTGGTTCTGGCATAAATGCAGTATGCAAGAGTGGCAAGTTCGGTGGTCCGGATCATTTGGTGGTAGCCCCTCAGAGCAGATTTGAATGTGCTCCAGTCTGCAATGTCCTGGCTCATTCTGCATTTGTGCTGCAGTTGTTTGTAGTGGCATTTCATCAGCCTGGATTTTGCAACACATTACACTGCTACAATAACCTAGGTTGAACAGGATGTAGTATAGATCAGACCCTCTAGCGTCTGGAGACCCTCATGGATGAGTAGTGCACTTTACAAATGTTTGATTGGTTGATTGATTGATCACAGGCATTTGTAAATACCCTTGTACTTTTTTACTCACACAATGAAGCAAGTTGTATTGGAGTTTTTAAACCAAGCTGTTCAACTGGCAGTGCAATTGTTATCCTAGTGCAATGAAGTGTAGCCAGCAAAAGTTATAAAAACAACTCCTGACTTTGAAGTGGACAGGTTGAAGCATCCCTATTAATTTAGGAACATGCCTATTCCATTCTTATATTCATCGATATAATACCCATTCCCATTGCTTTTTATCATTGTCTTGATGAGAGCTTTGCAGGAGAGTTATTGAAACCCTGTAGATGTATCTGTCATGCTAATACTATGTCTCAAAAAGACAAGGCTTGGATAATGACAAAACAATCATGAGAAGGAATAACGCAGAAATACTCTTGATGCCTGCGATCCTTAACCCACAGGGAGTGCATATCAGCTACATGTAAAAATGGATAGAATGTTTTTGAAGCACTCCAGGGAAAGGATCCTGAATATTACATGGCAGGAAAAGTGTGTAATACAGTGTGGAAGTCTAGCAGCATTATTGATGTATCATGGCAAGTGTGTCACAGGAAAGTACTTGTTAATCATGGTAGATGAAAATGGCAGATTCTGACATCTGAATAACTGCAGGAACCACATTCATCCCATTCCTGAATTTTGGAAACTTTGGATCACCCACAAGATGTCTCTAACTGAGGAAGTGGCTGCAATGGGGACAATCTCACCATCATAACAGAACCAAGGGGAATTAGGAGCACACACTTTTCAATTAAGCGTCATAATGCAAACTGATTCCCAACTAATTGAATAAGCTTCAAATGACAACAAAAAAGAAAGACACAGGTAAACAAGAAAGCCCTTTGGGATACTACAAAAACAGACACGAGTGGCAAAAAAGCATACCATGTTCCTTGACCATTATATTGGTTGCCATATTTTTTTTTATTTGAAGCACAGAGTGCTCCATCGTATTCAATGGAGTGCTCCGCATTCCAATGTTCTAAATACCATTAGCTGTTGCTTCCTGGTACTTGAAAGAACTGTTAATGCGGTAATCTAGCAACTGTGATTATAAACAATGTAGCACAGGCATCATTCAAATCTCAGCACGCAAGTTTTTTTAAGACATTGGCCTCGCTTATAAGTTCTAATGAATACAATTGATGTATTTTTAATAGTCCCATCATATTTTGGCGAAGGAACAAAGGTATATAAGCACATATAAACGTGCACACTAGACCGTCGGTCTTGAATGGACCATCTGTGTGTAATATAGCATAGCCAAGCACACTGATGTCGGCAGGCAATGACATGGAATTGGACATTTGGTTTGAGAGCACAGTTTCGCACTGAAGCGTAAATACAAGTGAAAACCTGGGGTGAATAATTTATTTAGCAAGCATGGCTCCTTTCGTTCAGCAGTCGGAAGATGCTTTGGCCTTTTTCAGGGTCCAGCCTAGGACCGCATGCGCTAGCGCATGCGTCTCACATGCAAGACACTATTGCTTACAAAATGGGCTTGGAGCCCTTCCATTGCTTATCATTTGTTGGCTCCAGTGTCCCTCTTCTGTGCAACCCTCTTAATTGGGCAGTGCTGGACAACCATGACCTCCGATGCTTTTAGTGGAGCAAGGACCAAGCACAGATTGATTAAATGTAATTAGTGCCAGTCAGATTTTTTGTAATTCTGAAATGCGCTGGAAAAAAGTATTTTAATACCATCAAAACAAACCCAATACACTAGGTGATACCATTTACACACATTATCGTATGAACACTAAAGTTTTATCAGTAAAACGGTATGTCTGTGCAATTGTAATGGTCATTTCAATTGAAAATGTATTGTCTTCAATGGCAGTGAACTACCACACCATGCATACTCCACTCTACGCCCATCCCCTCCACACCACTCTACCCCATGACACTACACGGCACTCCTCTCACTCTAAAATACTCTATGACACTCCACAACACTGCACTCTATGACACTGCACTCTACTCTATGACACTGCCCTCCACTCTACGACACTGCATTCCACTCTTTGACACTGCACTCCACTCTACGGCACTGCACTCCCCTCTACGGCACTGAACTCCCCCCTATGACACTGTTCTCCCTTCTGCGACACTGCACTCCCTCTAAGACACTGCACTCTACAACACTGCACTCTACGACACTGCACTCTATGACACTGCACTCTACGACACTGCACTACACTCTACAACACTGCACTACACTCTACCACACTGCACTACACTCTCTGACACTGCACTACACTCTATGACACTGCACTACACTCTACGACAGTCCACTCTACGACAGTCCACTCTACGACAGTCCACTCTACAACACTTTATTCCACTCTGCGCCACTCTACTACACTCTACGCCACACCACTTTATGCCACTCTATGCCACTCCTCTCTACAACACCAATCACCTTAACACCACTAAAGTTTAGCCATGCGGAACAGCAGCCACGCTAAAACAAATTAGCTCTTGCACACAGCAAATAGCTCTTGCACAGACAAGACCTATTAGCTTAACCAATGCTTGTTTGAAGATCAGACCACAAAATCTAGGTATTCTAACAGATATAAATAAAAGAAACCATTATAGATAACTTCTTGGGATATAATCTTGGACATAGTTATGACTAGGGGGGACAGTTGCTCTTTGAAAAGAAAATTCAAAGAATGAGTTTTAACAAGAGGCCATAAGGAAATTCCTGGTGGAGTACCAACCAACATTGGTTCATAGGTAGGCCTACATTCATTGAATACAGCATTGTTCAAAAATTGAATAATTATAGTTATTATGCAGTAGTAGACAAAACAATGTGGCCAAGATAATGTTTCACCCGATGTTAAAATCAAGTTAGTGTGCCGCAGTAGTGTCTGCAAATTAAAAAATACAAAGTAAGGAGAATATCCCTCCAATATCAAATCAACGACCCATAATTGGGTATTTAAAAAGGCATTGGTAAGTAAAGATAATAATGAACTGATATATGTGAAATGGTCGGCTGCCATCTATTCACAAATTTGTTTTTTAAAGGTAACACTATAATAAAGGAAAAAATATAACTTTAGCAACTCACTCCCACCCTTATACTTGATCTAGTGAGTGACGTTGAAAAACTATGATTAGATTCCAATTTGTTATGAAGGACAAAAAAGCAGGATAATACTGTATGGCCACTATGAAAAGAATAAAATATAATCCTAAACACAAGTCAGATTACTCATGCCCCATGCCCTGTGCTTGCTTTACCCAACTCTGCCATGTGGCCAGTATGGCGTACAATCATTTTACAAAAAATCCCTAACTAGGGGAGAATTTTATGAAGCACAATACTACATAGTTTCACACAATTTATACCCCAAATTTATTTAAATTCTTCTCAGTGTAATCCATCAAAATAACTGCTACACATCAACGTTCTTAGCTCTAGTAGACAGTGAACCCAAAGAGAAATTTTAGGAATGTATCTAAAACAGTCGAGACGATGTCACAGTCCTTAAAGTCCACTTTGTATCAGTATCAGTTCTATCCTTCCTTATTTTGTAATATTCCCAATGTTGTTTAAAATTGCTTGTCCAAGTTAGTCAAAATTTGTGATAAACCTGGAGTAGATATTTTAAACACCTTTCCTGATAGTCCACTATGTATTATCATTGGTTCTATCCTTTGTTGTTCTGCCATATACCCAATGTTGTTGTAAATCTCCCTCAATCATGAACGATGTGTCCTTTCTGGAGTTGAGTGTGCTTTGGCCCATCTTGCTGTTCTCCCAATATGCTCGTCTCCCATGATCCTAAGCCTCTCAGTCTTTCTGTTGGCTGTTATGCTGTCTATCATTTGATTCTTCCTCCTGTGCTCTCATGCTTCCTGCCACAATCACACTATCACAATTAACACATTTGTCAATTGAATTCAATAATGAATCATGGAGTCTGAATTGCTCCATGTCTGTCAGAGTAGCTGGATGTAAACTGCTGAACAGTGCAAAAAGTCTGAGATGCTCTGAAGGGCGTTTGGGTTACTTTCTACAAAAACTTCAGCCCAGGGCTTTTCACAAGCATCAACTCAAAATTCTTACACCCATGATCTGGAGCACTGGCCCAGTGCCTGTTATTTTTTGCTTCTGAGGTGTGTACATTTCATAAATAGAACTCGGAATTTCTCCAAGTTAATGCATGGACTTTAAACAGAGCAAGTCGGAAACAGTAAGCAGGCCTCTCTTTGTGTGCGATTAATTAAGCTTCAGGTGTTTAGATGCCTCTAGCAAAAAAACAGGCGTCTCTGCACTGAGCCAGTGCAGCTCTTCGTGATCCAGATTTACTATTCTTTGCACAGTGCTCCTGTGAAACAAAGTGTGCTACATGACACAGGGGAGCGAAAATGACAGCGCCAGTCAACATTCGTGGGCAGAAGATTTTGTTTTCTGAAACCTTGATATGAGTGCGCTATAAAGTAGCCCTGGCTCTTCCCTTGTAATCTCCGGTGTCAGAGGTCATGAAGGGAGCAGCAGGAATAGAAAGTAAGCAGATCTATAACATTTAATTTGAAATTAAGCAGATTTATGCAGCACAAAAGTAACTCAGAGTGACTTGGGGCTAAGATGCGTGAAGCTATAAACCAAAAAGCAATCCAAAAAGTGTCTGAAAGAACTCAGGCGTGTGAAAGGTTAAACAACCTAAGATGATTATCCTGAAGATGTAACACAAGCGGCAATCAGTTTCAGTGTTTGGTCTCTAAGATTAAAAACAACTGGACATTGACCCAGGCTTTATAGATTTGGGGAATAACAACCAGGGAAGCAATAGAAGACTAAGATTTTGGGCCTTTTTGCCCCAAAGCCTGATGGTCAATATAAAGACATTTAAAACAAACCTTTTCAAAATTAAAAGCCAGTGTAAATGCCATAGATGAGGAGAAATTAGTGTACAGCACTGAACACCCAAAATTAGCCATATTGCTATGGTACAGCTAAATGCCACAGTGCAGGTGAGAAAGAATGAAGGACCGTTTGGTGACAAAAGGTTGAAGATCTTATGAAGTATTTTCAGTAGAAGGAACCGGTTGATGAGACTTTATTCTCCTAGATAGAAAGCTCCAATCCAGCATTTGCTCTTTGTGCATTTTGAATCATTCTGTAGGACTCACGATGGCACAGAAATAGGGGGGAGCACCCTGGTCGGAAGCCCACCTCACTAGAGACCGTTCGGAAGTGTCATTGCTCTCAACTAGTACTTTGGTTTTGTCAGTGCTTATTTTCAGCACATTTTGTAGCACTGTGATAGTGCGAGAGTGCTTTTATTAATAAGGGGCAAAACGCCTAATTTAGACATGGTTTAGTTAGTCAGACTAGGCTTCAGTTAGCTTGCATTGACATCCGTTAGTATTTGCACAAACAAAAATGTGCACTTTTATTTTACATCAACAAGTCTCTGCACATACATGTTTCTGTGTGTTTTTCTATTTCAGAACACCAGAGAAACAGAAGCCTACTCCATGGTCTCTGTATTAATAGATTGTTTTAATTTGTGCTGTCAAGTAAGCTTTGTGTATGATGTTCCTGTTTTTGTCACTGTAACGGCCTCTTTCTTGATTCTTTTCTGTGGACATTTATTAGTTGAACTGTACATTGTATTATATAAATGTTATGCCATTTCCTTCATTTTCTATGCACATATCATTCATAAATACACAGTGAAGTAGGTGTTATTATATGTATCCTATTGAATGTATCTTATGTATTTAAATGCTCATTGGCTTGCTAAAAGGAAGCATTCCTACTTCAACCCTATTGTGCCATAACGTACTGCTGAATGTGTGTAGCTTTTTGGGTTAAAACCCTAATAAAGGTGATGTTTTTGGGATATGCGCCAAACGTTTAATCGGAGGACTCTCCACTAGTATTTTTATTGATTTATATTTAAGAGTTTCTGTGCATTTCTAATTGTGCAGACTCTATGGCAGTCTGTTCATTTGCTATATTTGGTTCTTGGTATTGATCGGCTTTAGAAACTGAACATATGTTAGTCCTTTCGCAGATAATGACTGACTATTTTGTGTAAGTTGGTTCATGATTGACTAACTACTTCTTGTCTTCTGGAATTATCTTAATTTTTAATAAAACTATACAATTTATCTTGAAAGTCTGTCTCATGTGGGTTTATTTGTTTGGCCTGGACTCAGTCTAATGAAAACTCAGATAGTCCCGCTCCTACGTCTCAACCTTATTAATTGTTTTCATTAGAGCATCAACAGCAGCGTCATAATTCTAAAGTATCAGTATCTAGAACAGGGGTCTCCAACAGGTCGATCACAAGCTACCAGTAGTTATCTATCTGCCACTGAGTAGCTCACACATAATAATTAAAACACAGTGCCAAGCTTTTTGTGGGGCTAAGGAATTTGAAAATGCAGGAACATGTAGCCCACTTTCTTCTGAAATATGATTATTTTTTGTTTCTTTCTTTCCTTTCTATCTTCTGCTACTTGGTTTCTTCTTTCATTATTTCATTTCACTCTCTTTTCTCTATTTCTTTCTTTTGCTCCACACTTTCTCTTTTTTTCTTTATTCTATAATTCTCAACTTCTTCCTCAGCCTTTCTTCTTTGTCTCCGTTCTTTATTCTTCTGTCATTGTTTTTTAATTTCTACCTTAATTCCTTTTCTCCTTTCCTTCTCTCCCTTGTAATCCCTTTCTTATTTACTCTCTCATTCCTGAATTCTTTCCCTTCCTTCCAGTTTTTCTCTTCCTTTCACTCTACAACTCTGTTTTTTCTTTCAGGGTCAATCAATGTTTTTCTTATCTTCTTTCTTTGTCCCCTTTATTTGACTGTTTCTTTCTTATTTTTCTTCCATTCTTTCTTTCCCAGCTTGAACTCTGCTTGCTCTCCTTTTCTCTTACCTTCTCTCATTTTTGATTCTTACTTGCTCTGTACTGGTGCTTATCTATTTCTTCCTCTTTCTTTTTCTTTCCTCCTATACTTTTAATTCTTGTGTTTCTTTGCTTGCCTTTTTTCCCTTTTATTTCTTTCTTCTTTCTCCTTTGTTTAGCTTCTGTTTCTTTTTTCTTCCTTTCTTGTTCTTGTTTATTCTTAGTCTTTCTCTTTGTGATTCTGCATACTCTCCTGTCTTTTTTTCACATATACCTTACTTATTTATTTCAAAAGTTTTATATAGCACAAATAAGACCCATGAGGGTATCAAAGCACATTACAGGTGAGCGAAAAAGAGGTGAAACCTAACAATCAAACAACAGGGTGGGGCAGGGAAACACAATGTCACTTGACCAAACTTCATGTGGTCTTTTAGTAAACAGTTTCAGGTCTTTCTATATTCACCATTATATGTCCCCCATAATGATTATAGTTTTGTACTCATAAGCTTTATCCTGTTCTAATCTCTATTTTAGTGCAATATGACGGTGACCTGATGAAGGCGATAAAGCCGAAACGCGCGTAGTCTTTTCTACTGCCTTGCCTCCATCAACGAGTCTAAGTTTTTGTTGTACTGCTCTATATGAACTGTCACTTGATGTATATATTATCAAACATCTGAATGATATAATCGAAAGAAAACAGCAGAAAAAAGTATCATAAACAAATAACAGTTTAATTAATTTTGAATATCTAGTTTTGTCCTATAATTCGTCATGTTGTATATGGGATGACACATTCAATTTGAATTTGACCTGCTACAGTTTGTAGTCAATACTGTGACTGACTGAGCTATACATTTTTCCTTACTATGTTTGTTCCCTATGTATAGCAAGTCTATTTACAAATACAGGGGTCCCCTTTTTCTAAATCAATCACATTGCTAGGTGTAGCTGACAGTTGAGGGTTGTGTATTCCTCCTAGACAGCTACATACAATACAGAGCTTAGGCGGGTGCCGGGATGGGCCATCAGTAGCATGATGGGAGGGAGATGCTTGGCCCAACCTCACTTACACCTGAATAGATGTGTCCTGTCTCCACACAAAGGGCTGCATATCCCCCTGTAGTTAGTCTGGAGCCAGGGCAGGGAAAGCAGGATGCCTGTGGACTTCAAAGGGGAACCGCAAGAAGCTTCTCCCCCACTTCAAAATCATAACTGGGTATAAATACCGACCGAAGACAGTAACTCTTCAGTACACTTCTGAATCTGTGTGGATACTCTGCCAGAAAAAAAGGACTGTTTTAGCTTCTGAAGGACTGCCACTCTGCTGGACTCCTGCTTTGCAGTGCTGACCTGCTGCCTGGGTGAGAAGGCCTAGTCATGCATCTCTTAAAATCCTGAACCCAGAGTGACTTGTAGGGCTAGTTGGCTGACCTCCTGATCTGAAGTCTCAGGGGCATAGCAGGCTTCAAACTACCTTACATCTGCACCTGGATTCTGCCATCTGTGAGTCTACCCTGCCAAGTCTTGCCACTCCAATCCTGGACCATTGGAAGTGGGCTTAAGGTGCTTTGCCAGCCTCTGTGAATCCAGCACAACCAAAGCATCTCTGTTGTGCGTAACAACCCATAGCAAAACCGACTCATCTTTGCTGCTGTGTGGATTGAACCTGTCACAAAGAATCCCATCACTGCTGCAGCTCTCATTGCCTTCGGAACCATCGCTGAGTGATACATCCTCGACGTAGGCCCTTGCATCTCTTATCGCCAGCAGTCTGGACAATGATGCAGCCTCTCAGCTCCTTGGAACCGATGCATCACCCGGACTGCGCAACGCATCCCTGATTCTGCACTTCGCTTTGCAAGCCCTAGTCTACAGGATTGTAGACGTAAACAGGACCTCACACTGCAGTCTCAGTGCATCCCAGCAACCGATGCATCCCTTCAGCTGCACAACTGACGCATCTTTGACATGGATCTGTGCAACTCTCCACAAACCAGGATTTAAGGTTCTCTGTTCAGTGGGCCAAACTGGGTCCCTATAGCTGACCTGCACTCCATTGCGGTTGGGATGAACTTGTGACTTTGTCCCTGTCCGGCACAACAAGATATCCACAGTTGGCGCTTTACACCTTTCGGCGCTATTTCCTCTAAAAACTTTAAAATTCAATAACTCCAGTTCTACTAATTGAATTTTTGTCATTTGGTCTTGTTTTATTTGTTAAAAATCACCCTTTTTTCCTAAAACTATTGTGGATTCCTTTTGTGATGTGTTTTCACTGTGTTACTGTTGCACAAACACTTTACACATTACCTCTGACTTCTCTGTGCCAATCTACTAGTGGGCTGAGCACATGTTAATTTAGGGTTTTCTTGTGCCTTACTCTGACAAGGATTATGGTTGTTTCTTCACTAGGGTTTACACCCCAGTCAACCGTCAACCACATTTCTTACACAATGGCATATTTTGAGGCTACAGGCACTTGACAACACCTAGAGCCTTAATAGGGTGGAGGGTCTGGGAAGGGGCGGCGTCTTGAGCTCAATAACTCTCCAGTCTTGAAAGTGCTTCAGAGGAGCTAGGGCCATTGACAGGGCTTTTGACAAGTCACTACCTGAGCGCCAATGTAACTCCTTTAAAAAATACATCATTTCCAAGACTGCGCATAATGAATTAGAAACTTGCTCTCTGTGGAGCTTTCCAACTCAAATTGTCTGCCACTGTGTGGTAGGGGCTCCTCACCGGGCAACGCCGTGAAAGGAACCTTTAAAGCCCTGCCAAGCGCCATGTATCTCATGTTAAAATAACACATTTGTTGTCATTTTCCCGCATTACAACAATTGCTGAGATTGTCACGCAAAAGAAAGGTGTTCTGAAGTGCGATAAAATAACTGGGTCGTTTCAGTTTCTCGTTTTGCTGGGACGCATAAAAGCTGAGCTCGTTTTCCAAAGGCCTCAAAATGGCGGTAGAGTACAACAGGAGGAATAGGAATCCCAATATATTTTGACATGGAAATATCCTGCTACCACAGAAACTCATATGCAAGCCAAACGAACTTCAGACATTTGAAGACCAAAACTCAAAACTACACACCCGCCTAATTAATATAAAAAAAAGCACCCCCTGTTCGAACCATATTATCAAACAGATGTGGATGTCCAGCCCCAAAATGAAGCTTCTAAATACATGCCAAACACTGGGTCAGTCTCAACTGCAGTAAATGAAGGGCATAATTAGGGCCCCTCTCACATCCCGTAGTCGGCCTCGGGTCCCACTAGCAAAGAGCATGGACAGACTCTGTCGATTGATCATGATCTGATCATGTCTTTAATTTGATTTATTGTCAGCCAGGGAGGTGCAGGCTGGCGAAGGCAGGCAATCTTTGTTAAATGTATTGTCAAAGGGATTTGGAGCACCCTGCTGACACGTCACAGCTGAATTACCTCATGCATGATGGTCGATGTGATTCAATGTTGCTCGCTTCACACACAGTTCTCACAGTTTGTTTGGCCAGTGTCAGTACCAGTATTCTTTTCAAGTGTATCCCTTCTAGATTCCTCTTTCATTAGTGGGGAAAATGTTCATAGGTCGCTGGACGTGCTGCCGCAGTTTCCTCAGGGTTAGTGCCACTCTCAGCGCACAGGTGCTCACAGAGCTCGTCAGCTCACGGTAATTCAGCTGTGACGTGTCAGCAGGGTGCTCCAAATCCCTTTGACTGTTTAAGATGGCTCCCGTGGGCCGTGAGCTGACGAGCTCTGTGAGCACCTGCGTGCTGAGAGTGGCACTAACCCTGAGGAAACTGCGGCAGCACGTCCAGCGACCTATGAACATTTTCCCCACTGATGAAAGAGGAATCTAGAAACATGTGTCTGGGGATACACTTGAAAAGAATACTGGTACTGGCACTGGCCAACAAACTGTGAGAACTGTGTGTGAAGCGAGTAACGCTGAACCACATCGACCATGATGCATGAGGTAATTCAGCTGTGACGTGTCAGCAGGGTGCTCCAAATCCCTTTGACTGTTTGTTAAATGTATTGTTTCTCTGCTGCCCTGCCCTGCAACAGGTGTCCAAACTATGCTCTGGGTTGTACCAGGCTACTATAAGTGTGGGTGACATTATACTGTTAGCGAGAAAGTGTCACTCATAATTACACTGAAATTACGAAAATGTCACACACAAGCAATCTGAAACCTTGGCAGCTATGTATCATACTGTGTGATATACAGCGGTGCTGTGTCAGCTGGCAGGTCTGGAGGCTGATAAAGCGAAGCCTGCCACAGCGTGGTGGCCTCTTTGATGAAAGCGTGCATGATATCACTTCCGCTAACCATGGCATCTGACAAAGTGTGGAGCCACTGTGTCCACAAAATTAGGATAATGTTGAGAAAATTCAGTATTGTGTACAACGTTCTCATGTATTAAAGGACACAGTTTGTAGATTTCAAAATGACGCCCTCATGTTCATCAATTTTATTATAAAGAAATCGTTTAACGTTGCATTTTTATAATTGAAGTGCCCTCATAAAGAAAATGTTGCAATTGTCCATATGAAACGCAGCTTTTCACACGCGGTGCTATGCTGCCATCTAGAGGCTATTGAGTGATACTTTTATTTTTTAAGTATGTTTGAATAAGGCAATACTGGGCTCACATCGAGCGGTACAGAAAGTATCTTTGTAAATTATGGACTGAAAGAGGGGTTCTTAAACAGAACATATTTAACTTGCTTGTGACTGGTTGTCCAGCCTCGTATGGCTGTGGGACAAGTGACTCTTCTGTCGTGGCTGTCGACTTATTTTTTTTTTTAGATTATCCCCCCATTGGCCTACAACACTGATGACAATACAATACACATATATCGAATAGAACTGTGTTACAAATAGAAAAAAAATGTTGACGTAAGAAAATAGTGTTTGAAAACAAATAAAAAAGTATTTGCAATGCAACAGGTTTCACATTTGCGAGTTAAAGTTATTTGCTTTGTAAATGAAAATGTCTTATCTATGTGTTTTGGTTGAAGTGGATGTATCTGGTTTGTTGGAATGGAATTATGTGGGTTGAATTAAAATTATAAGCTGTGGAATTGTGTGGTATATAGTGTATTTGTGCAGCGGAATTATGTGGCACGGTGTGCAGTGTAATTATGTGGATAGTAAATATGTGGTAGTGAGTGTACTGGAATTACGTGGAGGAGGATTGTGTGTCATGGTGTGTAATTATGTGGAATGGTATTTTGTGTTGTGGGGTGGTATGTAGTGTATTTTAATTATGTGATGTCCAGTTGAATTTTGACGTGCTAACAGCAAGTGGGACGTACACATCTTTCGCTTTGATGGGAACGGCCAACGCGGTCCTGACTCTGCCCTTACCTGCCTGCCGTGAGGGGAACGGCCACCAAGAACTACCACTCCCGGAACCCCCTCAGCCTGTCGCCATCAGTGATGCCGCGCAACGCACCTGGAGGCGCGATTAATTTTGCCCTAGCCTCCTGCAGGACGCGCTAACAGCAAGTGGGGCGCACACATCTTTCACCGTTAGGAGAACGGCCAACGCAATCCTGACTCTGCACTTACCTGCCTGCTGTGAGGGGAATGGCCGCCAAGAACTACCGCTCCCAGAACCCTCTCAGCCTGTCGCCATCTGTGATGCTGCGCAACGCGACTGGAGGCGTGATAAAATCTGCCCCAACCTTCCGCAGTGCGGGACGTATGCCGGCCGAGCCCGGGCAAAGACCGGGCCAAGGGCAGGCCCGTCCTAGCCCGTTAGAGGCTGGATTAGGCTGGGCCACCCCTCTGGAGTTTGAGATTGTGTAGTCTGGAACAACGAGCGGACTCTTTTATTTATTATTTTTACATTACTGGTAAATCACACAATTATTAATTGATTGGCAAAAGGGGCATTTTTTCCCTGCCATAACGTGTTTATTAAAGTAGTAGTTTGTTGGGACCGTGACTAACATGGGTAAAAGAAAATTAACAGCTAACATTATTGCGAAGCCCAAAGATGCTAAAATGACCCTGCTAAATTACATTACGGGGGCTGTAGGTGCTATAGAAAAGCAGATATTCTGTGTGGAAGGAACCCTAAATATAGATGCACAGGGGTTACCTAGTAATAGCAAGGAATTATCTCTACCTAAAATAGTGACAGATGAAGGGTGCTTCCCTAGAACTTCACACCCAGAGCTATTAAAAAATGGGTGCATCCAGATAATTGCTGACGATATCTCTATTAATGAGCTGGATTCTGAAACATCACCTCCATCAAAAAGACCTTGTAACCCAAGATCAGCTGAGTCACTGGATAGCTCCCCACGAGTAAATTCCCCCCCCCCCCCCCGATAATAGACCATCTAAAACCAACCCGAAAAAACAGCAAGGAAAAAAGGTAATCTCAAAAGGGCAAAGAAATTGAACCCCGCTCAAAAAACAAAGGAAATGGCCCCCATAATGAAAACGAGAATCTGTCTAAATTGTTCATGGAATTATCGGAGTACGTGAAACAGTCTATCAGTACTATGGAAGGTAGATTAGAAAAAATTGAACTAGGTGTAGAGAAAGTTGTAAGAAACCAGAGCCTAATAATGCATAAGGGGAACGTGTGTGAAATGGACCCTCTAAGTACATCAAAAGTAACACAAGGTGTAAAACCTATTTCTATTTCCTCTGTAGCATCTGATAATAAAGATAATTGTGGGTCAGAAATATACCCACAGGGCGAGTTATGAACATGAGCCACCAATAAAAACTCGACCTATTAACTCTGATACATATGACAGACTATGCAGTTGACCCAGTCGAAATCTACCCCCGCCAGCTACCCCCTTCACAGTGATTTTAGCTAACGTCCCCGTCCCCCACCCAGGGGAAGATGAGACATGGATATCACTGCGGAACAAAGCCATTCATTGCTTAGGGAATAGAACTGGACTGACTAGGGAAATGTTTAGGGAATTCAAAATGGTCAGACCGGTACCTTGGGTTGGCAATAGTATGAAAAGTCTCAAGGGAGATTGTGTTGTTCTCTCTTTTGGTGTTCCTTCCTTGGTAAGGGAAATTTTATTTAGAGTCAGGGACAGAAACATTACGGACTTAGGTATAAATGTTCTGCCTTTGGGTTACTTTTACCAGCCACATTTTTTAACACGACAAGAAGAAACCCAGCTCCCTACTCAGCCCATCGGCTATTTCTCCTATAATCTGGAGGTGGCAAATAGATTCGGGCCTCTCCAATCCTTGGATGCAAACAACTGACTACCTAGTAAAAAAGAACAGAGCAATACAGCAAAGGATGTGGTAAATAGGATAATCCATGTTGTCCGCAACGATTTTCCGAGCACGGATCTGATGGTCAGCATGGCCAAAGAGGGAGAAGCTTCTGGGCTAGACCCTGTGATTAGGGATATTTCAGACCAAAGTATGTCTAGTAATGCCACACAGACCGAGCAAACTTGTCCTGAATTAAGTCAACATACAGAATTGGTCCGTGGATTAAATTCCCCTAAAAAAGTAAGTGTTCTATTCTGGAACATAACAGGTTTACGAAACAAAGTTAACAATCTAGCATGGTTAGAGTTTATTGATAAATTTGATATCCTGTGTCTACACAAGACTTGGGTGATAGATGAAGTTCATCTGATTTAAGACCTACCATACCCCAGCAATTCACTCAATACATGGAAGGCCAAAAGGAGGGATATGTGTGTATATTTCTAATCTGCTGAGTGTATCAAAGATTGAACTGATACAATCTGACAATTATTACCAAATAATATTGATTTGCATACACTCTATCTATACCCTGGCTGTCATTAACTTTTATAATAATGCAGAAAAGGTTCATCTGGGGCCACTTTAAAACAGTTAAGCGAGGACCTATGCAAACAATAGTACAGAAATGATTACGGTTTGGGGAGGAGTTTTTAACGTTAATTTGTGCCAGCAAGCTGGGCTGGGGATCTGTGGGATGAAGGTAGAAGAGGATGTATTTCCGATTCACTTTGAGCACACTTCCAGGGGGTAGATGCTCAATGAAATTTTGTTCTCACACGATCTTGGGTTCGCCAACTGTCTGTGCTCCCCGAATGTGGAGTTTGATTACACCTTTATTGGTAGGGGACTATGATCTATAATAGATTTTATAATTGCTCCTAACCGTTATGCTAATTTAATTGCAAACTATAAAATACATTCGAATGTACTGAGTGATCACCTGCCCTAGAGTTTCAACATTTGTCTGCCCACTGCTGTTGAATTATATTAAAGAAACCAATTGGCATGGACCAAAAACATCTCCCTTGCACATTTAATTGGATATACTTTAAATTGGTCCAGTCACAAGCCTGCAGAATTGAACAAGCAAATTATAACAACGGCTTATGATTTAATTTTAACGTGTCTGGGGGAAACTACCTCCCATGATTATATTTTGTAGGCTTTGTCTGAAATCACCCAGATTATCCAAGACCTGCTAACAGTGGAAATAAAGGGTATATGATCCTGTAAAAACGGATGGTTTGATTCCAATTGTACAAAAACATATCCATGACTTAAAGAGGCTTTACATAGGGCTGTGAGAGATCAGGAGGAAATCCGAGAATGTAGAAGGAAGTACCATTTGGCCAAAATAAACAGAAAGCAAGAGTTAAAAGACCTAGCTTGGGATGCCCTTCATGAAGTATCTCTGAGCAAAGATAGCTCATCATTCTGGAGGGCAGTTAATGATCCGTTCTTTACTAAGTCTGATGTTGCGACATTAGCAGTCACAATTGACGAGAAAACTTGGATAGATTTTTTCTCAAACGTGTATAAATCACAGGATAATGTAGATAGTACCACGGACACTGCAAATAGTCAGGGGGGAGACCTTTTAACTTTTCTGCTAATTGAACTCCATTTTAATCACGAAGAGGTTACTGTAGCGATTAACGCAAGCAGGGGCGGCAAGGCTCCCAGTCCTGACGGGGTCCCTATTGACCTATTTAAGTTAACACCTTTACTATTGTCCCCCCTAATAACACAGGTTCTCCAAGCTTCTGCAAGAAGGGTTTTAATAAAACTTGGTCTGAATCTGTTATAGTACCAATTTTTTAAAAAGGGGATAGGGAAATTCCAGCATGCTACCGCACGATATCCCTACTTGATTTCCTGTTGAAGGTAGCAGGAATGATAGTCCTAAACACACCTGGGCAGAGGAGAATATTATTTTAAGCGACGTCCAATATGGTTTTAGAGAGGGCATCGGAACAAATGGGCAGGTTTCAAATTTAAGTATCTTAATAGGGAAATACACCCAGGCAAAGGCAGGGAAATTTTATGTAGCATTTGTAGACCTCGCAGCCACATGTGACTGTGTAATACACAGCAAATTATGGGATATTCTGGCAGACTTGAAGGTCGATCAGGTTTTGGTCCAGTTTCTAAGACAACTATATTCAAGGGCCACCGCTAAGGTGCGGTATGGAATCAAAGGGGAGTGTACTGCGTCCTTTAAAGTGGAGAGGGGAGTGACACAAGGTTGTGTCTTGGCGCAGTTCCTGTTCACTTTACATACAAACTCTTTGGAACAGGAACTGGCAGGAAAGGCCAGAGACCCACCATACATGAACAAATGTCCGATTGTCTCCCTTCTCTACGCAGACTATGCAGTACTCATGGCCCACACACAGCTTGGTCTGCAGAAGGCCCTTGCTTCGTACACCAGTTTCATGGATGACCTGGGACTCAAATTAAATGCCCAAAAACATTTATTATGACCAGTGGGCGGGGGAGGAAAAAATGTAGCAGTCTCCCATTGGGAGATAGCAGGGTTGCCTCCAATAACACCTTCACATACCTTGGTGTCGTGTTTGAGCAGTCAGGTTTATGGGGGTCGGCAGTCGAGGCAAGGAGCCTTCTTTTTCTGAAGTCGACTGCGGTCGTGGTAAATTTTTCAAGGAAAATGGGCAAAAGACCTCCGGGTATCCTCCTAAAGATATATCAAGCAAAATGCGTGAGCATTGCGACATTTAGGGTGGGAGTTTGGGGTTTTCATGATGTATATTCTATACAATACGTGAAAAACGCTTTTTTAAGGTGTATTTTAGCAGTACCTGTCAGTTCCCCAGTTTTTAACTGCCATAGCGAGTTGGGTATTTCCTATATTACAGATGTGATTAAAAATAAAAATAAAAAAGTACAACCGGTGCTTCTTTGGCACCGTGGTTGGACCTCCAGTTTCACCGGCCTAAATAGGAAAATTATCAAGGACTCAATGAATTTGGATTATGCAAGCAAGATTACTTGGTTGAAATATGTTAAGAATTTCATGTTTGATTTGGGGCATCAAGAATATTACACTTCTCCAGAGTCAATAAATTCTATACCAAGGAAGGGATGTATGTTGTCAGCACGCATGCTTTTACAACGCATGCCTTTACCACGCAACTTTTACAACGCAAGTTGTTACAACGACTTGCGTTGGGGGGGCTGGATAGTGAATAGTTTAATTTACTATTCCAACTCCAGTCCCTGTGGATAGTAGGGAAGGTGTTGGATAGTAAATTAAACTATTCCCTATCCTAGAGAGCCCCCCAGCGCAAGTCGTTGTAACGACTTGCGTTGTAAAAGTTGCGTGGTAAAGGTAGTTCATTGTAAAAGTTGCGCTTTAAGCGCTGTTCACCCCAAGGAAGGATCTTAAAGCAATTTGCATATCCCATCTTGAGTCGCTAAGAATGGCCACCGAGATGAATAAATGTATGGTAGTCCAACATCAAATTACCTTGATTACTTATGAAATTCAACCGTACCTTTTATGTTGTACTGGGGGATATGATAGAAATCTTTTAACATGTTTTAGGTATGGCATCTTTCATCGTCTAATTAGCTATCCAAGGATGAATGATTGGTCTAGCAAACTCAGCCCCTGCCCTTGCGACAACATTTCCCCTCAAACCACTATCCACGCAATTTTATTTTGTAAACACTTTGGTAAGGATAGATCAAGATGGATTATGCCCCTTTTATAGGTCGCGGGTTGGGGGCAATGTCGTACTGCCTTATTGTATCTGTAGTTGCTGGATAGCGTGTATTGTATAGGTGTTATGGCCGGCTTTCTAAAGAACATCTTGAAAGCAAGGAAAAGAATAAATAGCTCAAATTTCTATGTAATTGAACTTGTCTGTGCTATTAGCTGTAGGGTTGCCCTGTTCTTAAATGTATTAATATGATCAGCTTAGCATTGTTTTCATCAAATGAATTGTGTAATATGTGTATATTTGTATTTATTTGTTTGCTTTTGTGATTTTAATGGCTAAAATCGAATAAAGCATATTCTGTTTCTGAATTTTGTGCATAATGTGGAATTCTTGGTGTGGGTTGTATGCATGTGGTGTGCTGTTATAATTGGTACGGTAGCCCTGGCGGCCTATTTTCAGCTGAGCTTATCAGTTATATCAGTTTAATAACTTAATATAAGCTAAAAAAGTATAATAGCAGCACATCAATGCCATTGGTACTGCCAATTTGCAGTTTTGGCAGGGGCAGTGGGAGGTGCAGGTTGCAGATGCATTCTAAGTATACCTGGGGTCCTGGCACTCACTTTTTCTTGTTTTAAATAAAACACCAGTGACAGATCATCACTGGTTGTTCCAGGCTAGTGAAGCCTGCTTCGGGGCCGCTAGAAGAGCTCTCGAGATCAGGTGGAACCAGTGACCGCATCTTGACGATGACCGTTATTTCTGACCTATAGTCCGGCTCAGGAAGGAGCCGGAATCAGTTCAGGGGAGAGGGATGAACTACTGCCTGCATGTTTTCCAAAGATCTGACCTATTGGCTGTGTTAATACTATACTATCTTGCTTCTGGTTGGAGTGTATGCACTTTCTGCAAATGAAGCTTATAAGCACACAGGACTGTGCAGCAACTAAATGGGAACATCATGAGATAAATTCCTATCTCCTACTTCATGCAAGATAACATAAAACATGCATACAAGGTATGTGCTCCCAAATAATGGTGTGTATTTAAGTACGTGCCTCGAGTGAGAACGAGTGAACAGCATGCATATTGTTTACCGAATGACAAAGCTTCAGATGTGTGGAACTAATTTAGTGCTCATTTTATCAGCAAATCTGTGAAAAACAGAACCACTTGATAAATGGCACAAAATGTCAACCTAATCCCAAAGCAGGGAGTGGAAGTAGAGATGTCATTTACTTGTAAGTAAATGTTATGCGTAGGCCGTATATTCATTAAATAGAAATAAATGGCTGCATTTGAGCTGTCTGCTCTTGATGTCTGGTTAGCGGGGGCTAGTTTAACAGGCAGCAGAGGCCATTCATTATGTGTACTTGCAAGGAAGTTCACTCACAGTGTGAAAGACTGGACCCTCCTACCCCCTTTTTAAGGTTTCGCCCTGGGCGTTGCAACTGCGTAGCAGTTGCTCCGCCCACGGCGAAACCTCATGATCCTACATATGTACTTTGGTTCCGCCTCTGTCTACCATTGGCTAGCTCCATAAATGGAGGCTAGCCATTGGGAGACAGAGGCTGTCAATCACACTTTCTCGTGAAAACGCGATTCGGGGGGCGTTTCTGGGACTTTTTTTAAGTCCCGCCCCTTTGTCCCGGGCCGCGCTGTCATTGGCTGCCGGCCCGGGACACCCCCGTGACGTCATTCCCCGGGCCGCGCTGTGATTGGCTGGCCGGCCCGGGACCTGACTTGTTCCCTTCTGTGACAGCTCTCTGTGTCTTAACCCGGTGCTGGGTGTCTGTCTTCACAGGTTTTTTTGCTCTCCTGTCTGAGCGTCCATCTATGTGATGTTATAGGACCGTATCTGTGACTGATTTGTGTGTCTTAACCGGCGCTGGGTGTCTGTCTTCATGTTTCTTTCTGTACTGTCTGTGCGTCTATCTATGTGCGTATCTATGTGCTCACACAGATGCTGGGCATCTGGCAATGTTATAGGACCCCCTTCTGTGACTGGTCTGTGTGTCTTAACCCGGTGTCAGGTGTCTGTCTTCGTGTTTCTTTCTGTACTGTATGTGCCTCCATCTATGTGCCTCGCACATATGCTGGGAGTTTAGCCCTGTTCTGGGTTTCCCTTCTGTGATGCTCGCACAGGGGCGAGGCCGGGTGTCTGCCCAGGGACCAATTTCTCTCATCCCTCGTCATTCTGCCTACAGGGACCCATGGGGCACTTGAAAACCTCTACGTCGTTGCCTCTTTTTTTTTTTGCGATATCTCGCGCGAGCAGCTTTCCAGCGATGCACCCCGCCCCCGGGCAAAATAAAAGAAGAAAAATTATCCCTCCGACATTTCTCTCCGGCGTTTTTTTTTTCTTTCTACTTCAGAGGCTGCCGCTTAACGAACGCGCGCAGAATTAACGGCTTCTTAATAGACTGGGGGCGTTTTCGCTGGCCCTCCCCAGACATTCAGCGTGGAGGTAGGAACAGGATATGTATTTAATACGGGCGACCTCGATGTGGCTAGGAAGGCTTTACTTACCTCGAAAGGGAGTTCGCAGAAAAACAGAACCTGACCAGCAGAAATTTCAGGACTGGATTGGAAAAACGTACCCCCCACCCCCTTTACCCTCCTGGATGATGCCAACACTCCTTGGAAAAACAACTGATGCAAGGGTGCGTCTGTCGCGGTCAAACTGTACAAAGATACATTGACAGATAGGAACTGGTGACGAGGACAATAAAAAAGCGTCCCCATTATTGTTACTTCACGTGCAACGGAATGTATATATGTGTGTAGAGGTGCCGCACAAAAAAAAAACTGCACACATCACTGTCGCAAAATATACATCCTGATATATAAATCTGTTTTAAGACGCCCCTGGCAATATTATCCCCAGAGCTTCCATGCTTTAAAAACAAGCATTTACAATGCAACGGTTTCGCCTTTGGAAAAGTTAGAGCTATTTGCAATGTAAATGACAATGCCATTTATTTATCTGTTTTCAAAACCAACACATAAATACAAATTGTCATTTACAATGCCAATAGCTTAAACTTTTCCAAAGGCGAAACCGTTGCATTGTAAATGCTTGTTGAAATTGTATACACACAGCAAGCTTGACCCGAAGGTATTGGAGAGGTTTACCTGAGCATCAGTTATATTACGCAAACTCAGGCGCCTTTTTTTTAGGCAAAAGGAGATTAAGGGCTATATGTATCGAAATTGTAAATTGCGAATACCTAATACAGAATTCCTGAGAATAGCAATTAGGTAATGTAGTATACCATGTATGAAACTCAAATAGTAAGAGAAGGCGATTCCTGGGGGTACGCAAATTATTCTACCTCATTAATATTAACGAGGTAGATTGCAATTTGCGACCCCTTAGGAATCACAAAAATCACGGGTATGGTGGCCTGCTGAGGTCAGCAGACCACCATGTATATGATTGCTTTTAAATAAAGCAATATTTTATTTTTGTAAAGCAGCCGGTTTTCCTTAAAGGAAAATGAGATGCTTTACAAAAAAGTAAAATGAACAGTTTTCTTTACATTTTTTAAGAGTAGGCTGTGGTCCGTAGGACCATTGCCTGCTCTTAAATAACGCTGTAACAAACATTCACAGAGGGGTAGGGGTCCCTTGGGGAGCCCTTCCCATTTGCGAATGGTTACCACCTACTGAAAGTAGGTGGTAAATTTGAATGTTTCGCGACCGCATTTCAGTCACAAAACATTCCTACATACCGATGCGACCCATTTTGCAATTGAGTAACAGGTTACCGAAATCGCAAAATAGGGTTTGCTGAATCTGAAGAGCAATTTTTGCATTCGCAAACTGGCCATTTTCGAATGCAAAAATGCTTGATGCATGTGCCCCAAAGGGATTTGACCACAATGGCAGGATTTTGAGCTAACGCAAGACTCGAACCTGGTTCGAAAATTTGAAGCTCTGAGTTTGCACATGCCCCAAAGCTGCTCCGATCAAGTTCAGTGCTTGAGAATCTTCTAGTGTCGGCATGAGAGAGCCACCCAAACCGGCTTGCTCTTTTCCTCTCTTGGGAGTTTTTTTGACCGCAGAGTCACAGAAAGGTATCCTAGTGCAGCAGTGCTCACCAGCTTCCATTCACGCCCAAATCCTAGCAGCAACACTAACCATTCTTCCAAGGTGGACCTAGTATAAGGCCCAACTACCCAAACAAAAATAATAAAAGCAAGGGTAGCCTACAAAATGAGGACTCACTGCAAAAAAGACATAGCCTATTATTTGGTGACCAGACTATTCACAGTTTTTATGTGACCTGGATGTACTGAGATTACAGATAAATGACATATCTTAAAAGATCACAGCACAGAAAACGGGCACAAGGCTAAAATCATGAACGAACTCGGTAAGTAGTTACCACTGGCAGTTGTCACCTTATCAAAAAGCATGACTAAATTTAGCAAATATGAGGCAATCCAACGTGGTGGTGTTGTGTTATGCCACTGACTTATAGTTTTCTTTTTGTTTTGCCTAGGAGAATACTGGGTATGTTAATATGGTACAGTGGTTTTGTGGTGCACTGGGGCCCACTTTGCCAGAGTGGTGTGGTGCCGAGATGAAGCACTGCGCTCGCTCCTCAGACTTGCCAGTATGAAACCATGTCCCACACGAAAAAAAATATATATATAGCCCCAGACACAGAGCGATAAGCTCCAAAGGGGAACGATAGAAGTAGTACGGTGTTGCACCCTAGGTTTTAACAACCAACTTAGAGGAGGGACAAAGAAGAAAGATTACCCACTAGAAAGCAAGCCTTTTTAACTGACGATGCAAGTTACCAATAAAAATCCAGTAGGTGAGCTAGAAACCCATACACTGAATACAGCATGTCGAGAGACAGTGCACGCGCGCCGCTAAGGTTCAACCTAAAAATGATAATGCTTTTGTCGATGAGAAGAAAACTTAGTTGTATCATACTGTTATCATGAGTTTGCTTTACACAACTTGTTTTGGAGAGCCCACTAAGCAAGGTCAGTGACGAAGGTGGGCACAGTTGCCCAAGATTGGGTTGCTATGAGCACATATATGGAGAACAATCCATGATTTCAATAGTTAAACCATCAAACAAAACGATTGAACCTAGGTCTAGATCTTTCTGAAACTGAATTGCAGACTTGTCAACTTCTAGAAACATTTCAATGTGTGTGAGAAGGATGACCAGGAGAAATCAAGGAGACAGCAGCATCAGGATAGTGGCCAGGGCCTTAGATCAGAGGCATGGAAACAGAGGCATGGGAGCAAATGAAAGATAATAAAATTACCCCAGCGCGTCCTGGGTGGATAATTAAGAGGCAGCCATAATTGGTGTGCAGATGGCCCTGCATTCATCTGAATCTCTGTGCCAATTCTCCTGCTGCATGATTGACAGCTAAACTGCAACCTGTAGACCAGTGGCTTAGCTAGACAGAGTCCCTGCCTTTAAGTCCCTACAGCTGCCGCATGTTGGAGCGGGGGGCGGGGTTGCTGGCGATGATTCCTGCTTTTGCATTCCTATGGTAAACGCATGGTTGGGGGGAGGCTATTGTCCCCCCAAAACGCGTGCCCCTACCTTGCTACACCAGTGCTGTAGACCGTTTCCGGATGGGGCTCTAATGGGGAAGGGGTTACTGAGAAGTAGAGGGCTTTATGCTGAGCAATGTCTAAGTGCCCCTGCTCCACACATAGCCCAACGCACCACCCGATCAGAAAAAAAATCATCTGAGGCTACTGCTGATGCTCTGGGGATGGTGCAAAAGCTGTAATGGAAATCAACTGTTCACATGAGCTGGAAAACCACTCTGTCAATGGTCTCCTGCTCACTCTTTCTCTCATTGTGTGATGTCAAAACCGTGTGACACACATCGGCATCATGTTGGTTGACAGACCAGTGACTGATGGTTTGAGAGTGAGTGAATATAGAAATTCGAGTTAATTGAGAGGAAATGTTCCAAACACTTATGTTTTCTAAATGCCTCATGGTCCAGACATTAAAATATGGCTGGGTGTCCATCTTACATCATTGGAGCATTAGACCAAAAGGAAGTATCTTTCTTGGAAGTGGAAACTTGAAACCAATTCCTGGAGCCAGATACAGGGTGGGAATGGTGGATGGGATTGCAAAATGAAAATGAGAAAACGTTTAACATAGATTCAAATTTGAATGATTTGTTAGCAATTCAATGTGAGTTATATTTAATGGTTTCAGCAATTTTGTGCTGAATAGAAATATATGAGTACGAGGAGCAGTACAAGAGGAAACCTCTTATGTATTCTTAGATGCCTTTTTGAATCTGCCCCTAAACGACCAACTTCCCATTAGTATAATTACAAAACAGGAACACTCCTTCCAAAGTGCACTAATTAGATGTGTATTCTCCCTGCACATTCCCATTTTAAATATTTTGTGCACAATTCACAAAGACATTTAAAAGCGCATACAAAAGTGTTACAAGAGTATTAACCGGGCACTGGCCAAAATTAATGCTTCAATTACATCAGTGTATAAAACCTCTTACATCACCTCTTAGCAAAATGTCTGAAAATATTCTACTGTAAATATCTACCTCAAAAAAAGTGTACTTACAATTCCATTCTGTACACTAAAGCCCAGTTGGTACTTGAGATCAGGACGCTTTATAAGAACCGTGGTGACCGGAGGACAGCTGACAATGTTCAATTTGACCTGCACTAGGTTCTTCAGACCCTGCAAAAAATATCACATTTTTTAATTGAATGCTGTAAAACACTTTACTAAGTAAAAAAGTGATATATAAAAAATGAATAGGACATTTGCACTTTACTCATATATGTTATCTTCACCTAACGCAATGGGGATCATTAGCTGACTTTGTTGGATGAAAGACTAAACTGGAACTAACAAGACAGATTCAAGTGAACTGAAGGTCTCTGGGTTGGAGCTCAGCCCTCTCAACTGTGTCGTGTCTCTGTTCAATAACGACAGATACGTGCTATGTGAGGAGCTTTATTCAGTATGTCTCCATCTGTCCCTGTCCCTACTCTAACTGCCCTCCCATTCCGGTTCCCTGCTCCTCCCTTTCCTGCTCCTCCCACGAATCTATCCCAAGCACTAGACTGCTGCACACGATACTACATCTCCCCTTTCTTAACAAAATAGAATTAACTTCAAACATGTTTATAGTTCCTTGACTGGCCACACAGGTCTGCGGAGTGTCCGCATGGGTCATCGACGCGTTGCCGTTCCAGGCCTTGACTCAGTCAGCTCTCCAGGCATTGGCAAGGTATAGTCTGTTGGAGACACTGCATTGTTCGAGCTGTCGGCCGCCTTGACAAGAGTATCCTTGACTGTGGGAGTGCGCCTTTGAAAATGCGAGACATTGTGTGTGATCCTCTGGTTCTCAGATTCGTTGCGATTTCCAATAATCTTCCGAGTCATCCACTCATTTACAGATTCTGACGCAATCGTGGTTGCCTTTTGTGAAATGACGGTTGATAGCTCAGCCCGATGACGGCAATCTGTCTTTCTTGGTAGCCCTCGTTCGACTGGCGCTCGATCTCCTTCAAGAGTGGACGGTGTTCTGGTTCTCTTTCGAACATCTGCATGAGTTTTTGCTTCCTTTTGTCTCATCCGGTCGGGGGCAGCAATGTCCTCTTGTTCAGAGTCGTGCATATCAGGCAGTAAGGCAATCTCTGACATGGGTGGCTCGGTTTGGTCTTGGGGCTCATTTGTTGACCCTGTTTGTCTGACCCACTTCCATTCGCATTTGGGACTGGTGGACTCTTTAATCATCCGGGCATGTGTATGTTTCTTCCTTATCCACCCATTTTGCCTTCCTTGCCGAGTGGCAGGATAGTCCTTTCTCACCTAGTGTGTGCTGTCCCGTATATCTGGTTTCCTTCTGCAAGCGCGTTGAGTCAGCCTCGCTGACCCCTTCAGGGGTGCCGATATATTGTTTTTGTCTTGAAATAATTGTGACTGACATGACGTGTTGTATTGTGGGGTGATGAAATATTCTGAGTCATTGGCGTGAGATATGCTGCTCTGGACGGGGAGAATGTTCTCTGATTCTATTGTGCATTTTGGTGATTGGTGCCATGAGCATTGTAAGGACCTTGACTCGGTTGACCGGAATGACCGTACAGACATTTTTTCTGAATTGGAGGAGCCTTTTGCTGATTTCCTCTGAAAACATTTCTTTGAGAGCGTTTTGACTGATACATTTCTTGAGCTGGTAGTCTGTGATGACATGCTCCTGGAGTCGGAGTCATCTGTAAGACATTTTTGTGAGTGTAGCTTTTGAGGTGTCTTTTGTGTTATTGCTGTGGATAGGTTATTTGCTAGCCACGCATTTATTTCTTTGGTCTGGTCGTGGAGCATTTGGTCTCTACCTCTCTCACATGACATTAACTGTCTCTTCCCAGTTTTCTCATTGTCGTGGATGTCTTTAGTGCACATGCCTATCCCTTTCCGGTGCCTGAGTGGCTTACCATGCCTCATGTGATTTGTTTCTTCTTCTCGTTTGTTGGGTGCACTAACGGCAGTGACACTTGTGTAATGTGTCTTCCTGCTTGGTGCTTCTTCAGAAGTGTCTACAACATTTGATGGGCAGTGGGTTGCTCGAGTGTGTTCGTATACCGGTGTCCAGAGTTGGCGTGACTCGTCCACTCGTCTGTATTTGGTCCTTTCCAAATATCCATTGAGCAGACTGTCATCTGTCCCCTTTGTGTGGTCTGTCTCACTTGATGCTCCATCCGAATAGTTTGTGATGTCTGTTGAGTGATTCAATGAAGACGTATCAGTGAGGCTGTCGTAATCATCCTTCACTGCCTTTTGTATTGTTAACTCAGGGTGTTTCACGTCACTTGGTTTCTTCCGCTGTCTTGTCTCTATTCTGCCTTCGCCCTCCCTCTTTCTGGTTTTGTTTGTTACTTGGGCTTTTTCCACAGACATGAGAGACGTCTCCATTCCTTTATCTTCGTGACTTGCATTCGGGTGCAGTTCTTTTGCTGATTGTCTTGCTTTAACCCGCTCTCCAACGTCAGCCCTCCTGATGATTTCTTGTAGCGAGAACTGCCCTTGAAGGATCTTGCGTTTTGTTTCAGGTTTTGAGCAACCTTCAATTACCCGGAATCGAACTGCTTCCTCATCTGTAAATGTGTTGAAATGGCAGTGGTGCACTAGACTTTGTAGCCTTGTTATGAAGTTTGGTAATGATTCTCCGGGTTCCTGCCGTGCCACGTTGAAGGCGATGCGTTCATGATCCACGTCGTCCTTTGTGTTGAAATGAGCGCGTAGCGTCTCTTTGAGTTTTCCATATGTCTCTGTGTCTTTTGCTGAAAATGTTCTGATTAAGCGTCGGCCTTCGTGACCTACAAGCTGAAGTAGCAATAGTAGACATTTTCCGTCCCTTCGCTCACCGGTTGTTTCAAGAAAGTCATCCAGAGATTCCAGCGACCTGTTCCATTGGTGACCCAAACTCTGATTGTTGGTCTGCGTCACTGGGGGTGGTATTTCAATGCAGGGTTTGGATGTGTGTGTTTTTTCTCTCACCGACATGATGGTGAAATGTATAACAATTTCACAGGACTGTTCCCTTTTCTTCCTGCCTTCTTTTGCTGACCCCCCCTCGGCCGATAGTCTTTGTTTGGTCGTTTCCTTTCGTTTTGGTAAGATTCGCTACGCTCGGGTGACTATTGTATGTTGTCCGCCCCTGGCGTGACTGTCTCGGTATGCTTCAGTGAGTTAGAAATGGGGGTGGGGTCGCACACTACTCACACACCGGCGGTGTCGCCCCTAAGGACTCTGGTAAATGTAGTAAAGTGTTCGCGATGCATCATCTTTCGATCTTCTGCTATCTTCGCTGTCTTCGCCATCCCTGGACACGTGTTTCGAGGTATTACCCCTCATCAGCAGGGATAGGCCGTGTACTGGGGTTGCCGATGGCTGCCAATATCTGCCAGGTATAGTACCACTCAGGCGCGTAGGTGCGGGATCCCAGGCTCGTCAGCCCGCTGCTCAAGGGAGCTTTAAAGTTACAAATGGGGGTGGGGTCGCACACTACTCACACACCGGCGGTGTCGCCCCTAAGGACTCTGGTCAATGTAGTAAAGTGTTCGCGATGCATCATCTTTCGATCTTCTGCTATCTTCGCTGTCTTCGCCATCCCTGGACACGTGTTTCGGGGTATTACCCCTCATCAGCAGGGATAGGCCGTGTACTGGGGTTGCCGATGGCTGCCAATATCTGCCAGGTATAGTACCACTCAGGCGCGTAGGTGCGGGATCCCAGGCTCGTCAGCCCGCTGCTCAAGGGAGCTTTAAAGTTACAAATGGGGGTGGGGTCGCACACTACTCACACACCGGCGGTGTCGCCCCTAAGGACTCTGGTCAATGTAGTAAAGTGTTCGCGATGCATCATCTTTCGATCTTCTGCTATCTTCGCTGTCTTCGCCATCCCTGGACACGTGTTTCGGGGTATTACCCCTCATCAGCAGGGATAGGCCGTGTACTGGGGTTGCCGATGGCTGCCAATATCTGCCAGGTATAGTACCACTCAGGCGCGTAGGTGCGGGATCCCAGGCTCGTCAGCCCGCTGCTCAAGGGAGCTTTAAAGTTACAAATGGGGGTGGGGTAGCACACTACTCACACACCGGCGGTGTCGCCCCTAAGGACTCTGGTCAATGTAGTAAAGTGTTCGCGATGCATCATCTTTCGATCTTCTGCTATCTTCGCTGTCTTCGCCATCCCTGGACACCTGTTTTGGGGTATTACCCCTCATCAGCAGGGATAGGCCGTGTACTGGGGTTGCCGATGGCTGCCAATATCTGCCAGGTATAGTACCACTCAGGCGCGTAGGTGCGGGATCCCAGGCTCGTCAGCCCGCTGCTCAAGGGAGCTTTAAAGTTACAAATGGGGGTGGGGTCGCACACTACTCACACACCGGCGGTGTCGCCCCTAAGGACTCTGGTCAATGTAGTAAAGTGTTCGCGATGCATCATCTTTCGATCTTCTGCTATCTTCGCTGTCTTCGCCATCCCTGGACACGTGTTTCGGGGTATTACCCCTCATCAGCAGGGATAGGCCGTGTACTGGGGTTGCCGATGGCTGCCAATATCTGCCAGGTATAGTACCACTCAGGCGCGTAGGTGCGGGATCCCAGGCTCGTCAGCCCGCTGCTCAAGGGAGCTTTAAAGTTACAAATGGGGGTGGGGTCGCACACTACTCACACACCGGCGGTGTCGCCCCTAAGGACTCTGGTCAATGTAGTAAAGTGTTCGCGATGCATCATCTTTCGATCTTCTGCTATCTTCGCTGTCTTCGCCATCCCTGGACATGTGTTTCGGGGTATTACCCCTCATCAGCAGGGATAGGCCGTGTACTGGGGTTGCCGATGGCTGCCAATATCTGCCAGGTATAGTACCACTCAGGCGCGTAGGTGCGGGATCCCAGGCTCGTCAGCCAGCTGCTCAAGGGAGCTTTAAAGTTACAAATTGGGGTGGGGTCGCACACTACTCACACACCGGCGGTGTCGCCCCTAAGGACTCTGGTCAATGTAGTAAAGTGTTCGCGATGCATCATCTTTCGATCTTCTGCTATCTTCGCTGTCTTCGCCATCCCTGGACACGTGTTTCGGGGTATTACCCCTCATCAGCAGGGATAGGCCGTGTACTGGGGTTGCCGATGGCTGCCAATATCTGCCAGGTATAGTACCACTCAGGCGCGTAGGTGCGGGATCCCAGGCTCGTCAGCCCGCTGCTCAAGGGAGCTTTAAAGTTACAAATGGGGGTGGGGTCGCACACTACTCACACACCGGCGGTGTCGCCCCTAAGGACTCTGGTCAATGTAGTAAAGTGTTCGCGATGCATCATCTTTCGATCTTCTGCTATCTTCGCTGTCTTCGCCATCCCTGGACACGTGTTTCGGGGTGTTACCCCTCATCAGCAGGGATAGGCCGTGTACTGGGGTTGCCGATGGCTGCCAATATCTGCCAGGTATAGTACCACTCAGGCGCGTAGGTGCGGGATCCCAGGCTCGTCAGCCAGCTGCTCAAGGGAGCTTTAAAGTTACAAATGGGGGTGGGGTCGCAAACTACTCACACACCGGCGGTGTCGCCCCTAAGGACTCTGGTCAATGTAGTAAAGTGTTCGCGATGCATCATCTTTCGATCTTCTGCTAGCAGAGAATCGAAAGAAGATGCATCGCGGAACACATAACTACCTTTACCACAGTCCTTAGGGGCGATACCACTGGTGTGTGAGTAGTGTGCGACCCCACCCCCAATTGTAATGTTAAAGCTCCCTCGAGCAGTTGGCTGACGAGCCTGGGACCCCGCACCTACGTGCCTGAGTGGTACTAAACCTGGCAGATATTTGGCAGCCACCGGCAACCCCAGAACACGGCCTATCCCTGCTGAAGAGGGGTGATACCCCGAAACACGTGTCCAGGAATGGCGAAGACAGCGAAGATAGCAGAGAATCGAAAGAAGATGCATCGCGGAACACATAACTACATTTACCACAGTCCTTAGGGGCGATACCACTGGTGTGTGAGTAGTGTGCGACCCCACCCCCAATTGTAATGTTAAAGCTCCCTCGAGCAGTTGGCTGACGAGCCTGGGACCCCGCACCTACGTGCCTGAGTGGTACTAAACCTGGCAGATATTTGGCAGCCACCGGCAACCCCAGAACACGGCCTATCCCTGCTGAAGAGGGGTGATACCTCGAAACACGTGTCCAGGGATGGCGAAGACAGCGAAGATAGCAGAGAATCGAAAGAAGATGCATCGCGGAACACATAACTACATTTACCACAGTCCTTAGGGGCGATACCACTGGTGTGTGAGTAGTGTGCGACCCCACCCCCAATTGTAATGTTAAAGCTCCCTCGAGCAGTTGGCTGACGAGCCTGGGACCCCGCACCTACATGCCTGAGTGGTACTAAACCTGGCAGATATTTGGCAGCCACCGGCAACCCCAGAACACGGCCTATCCCTGCTGAAGAGGGGTGATACCCCGAAACACGTGTCCAGGGATGGCGAAGACAGCGAAGATAGCAGAGAATCGAAAGAAGATGCATCGCGGAACACATAACTACATTTACCACAGTCCTTAGGGGCGATACCACTGGTGTGTGAGTAGTGTGCGACCCCACCCCCAATTGTAATGTTAAAGCTCCCTCGAGCAGTTGGCTGACGAGCCTGGGACCACGCACCTACGTGCCTGAGTGGTACTAAACCTGGCAGATATTTGGCAGCCACCGGCAACCCCAGAACGCGGCCTATCCCTGCTGAAGAGGGGTGATACCCCGAAACACGTGTCCAGGGATGGCGAAGACAGCGAAGATAGCAGAGAATCGAAAGAAGATGCATCGTGGAACACATAACTACATTTACCACAGTCCTTAGGGGCGATACCACTGGTGTGTGAGTAGTGTGCGACCCCACCCCCAATTGTAATGTTAAAGCTCCCTCGAGCAGTTGGCTGACGAGCCTGTGACCCCGCACCTACGTGCCTGAGTGGTACTAAACCTGGCAGATATTTGGCAGCCACCGGCAACCCCAGAACACGGCCTATCCCTGCTGAAGAGGGGTGATACCCCGAAACACGTGTCCAGGGATGGCGAAGACAGCGAAGATAGCAGAGAATCGAAAGAAGATGCATCGCGGAACACATAACTACATTTACCACAGTCCTTAGGGGCGATACCACTGGTGTGTGAGTAGTGTGCGACCCCACCCCCAATTGTAATGTTAAAGCTCCCTCGAGCAGTTGGCTGACGAGCCTGGGACCCCGCACCTACGTGCCTGAGTGGTACTAAACCTGGCAGATATTTGGCAGCCACCGGCAACCCCAGAACACGGCCTATCCCTGCTGAAGAGGGGTGATACCCCGAAACACGTGTCCAGGGATGGCGAAGACAGCGAAGATAGCAGAGAATCGAAAGAAGATGCATCGCGGAACACATAACTACATTAACCACAGTCCTTAGGGGCGATACCACTGGTGTGTGAGTAGTGTGCGACCCCACCCCCAATTGTAATGTTAAAGCTCCCTCGAGCAGTTGGCTGACGAGCCTGGGACCCCGCACCTACGTGCCTGAGTGGTACTAAACCTGGCAGATATTTGGCAGCCACCGGCAACCCCAGAACACGGCCTATCCCTGCTGAAGAGGGGTGATACTCCGAAACACGTGTCCAGGGATGGGGAAGACAGCGAAGATAGCAGAGAATCGAAAGAAGATGCATCGCGGAACACATAACTACATTTACCACAGTCCTTAGGGGCGATACCACTGGTGTGTGAGTAGTGTGCGACCCCACCCCCAATTGTAATGTTAAAGCTCCCTCGAGCAGTTGGCTGACGAGCCTGGGACCCCGCACCTACGTGCCTGAGTGGTGCTAAACCTGGCAGATATTTGGCAGCCACCGGCAACCCCAGAACACGGCCTATCCCTGCTGAAGAGGGGTGATACCCCGAAACACGTGTCCAGGGATGGCGAAGACAGCGAAGATAGCAGAGAATCGAAAGAAGATGCATCGCGGAACACATAACTACATTTACCACAGTCCTTAGGGGCGATACCACTGGTGTGTGAGTAGTGTGCGACCCCACCCCCAATTGTAATGTTAAAGCTCCCTCGAGCAGTTGGCTGACGAGCCTGGGACCCCGCACCTACGTGCCTGAGTGGTACTAAACCTGGCAGATATTTGGCAGCCACCGGCAACCCCAGAACACGGCCTATCCCTGCTGAAGAGGGGTGATACCCCGAAACACGTGTCCAGGGATGGCGAAGACAGCGAAGATAGCAGAGAATCGAAAGAAGATGCATCGCGGAACACATAACTACATTTACCACAGTCCTTAGGGGCGATACCACTGGTGTGTGAGTAGTGTGCGACCCCACCCCCAATTGTAATGTTAAAGCTCCCTCGGGCAGTTGGCTGACGAGCCTGGGACCCCGCACCTACGTGCCTGAGTGGTACTAAACCTGGCAGATATTTGACAGCCACCGGCAACCCCAGAACACGGCCTATCCCTGCTGAAGAGGGGTGATACCCCGAAAAACGTGTCCAGGGATGGCGAAGACAGCGAAGATAGCAGAGAATCGAAAGAAGATGCATCGCGGAACACATAACTACATTTACCACAGTCCTTAGGGGCGATACCACTGGTGTGTGAGTAGTGTGTGACCCCACCCCCAATTGTAATGTTAAAGCTCCCTCGAGCAGTTGGCTGACGAGCCTGGGACCCCGCACCTACGTGCCTGAGTGGTACTAAACCTGGCAGATATTTGGCAGCCACCGGCAACCCCAGAACACGGCCTATCCCTGCTGAAGAGGGGTGATACCCCGAAACACGTGTCCAGGGATGGCGAAGACAGCGAAGATAGCAGAGAATCGAAAGAAGATGCATCGCGGAACACATAACTACATTTACCACAGTCCTTAGGGGCGATACCACTGGTGTGTGAGTAGTGTGCGACCCCACCCCCAATTGTAATGTTAAAGCTCCCTCGAGCAGTTGGCTGACGAGCCTGGGACCCCGCACCTACGTGCCTGAGTGGTACTAAACCTGGCAGATATTTGGCAGCCACCGGCAACCCCAGAACACGGCCTATCCCTGCTGAAGAGGGGTGATACCCCGAATCACGTGTCCAGGGATGGCGAAGACAGCGAAGATAGCAGAGAATCGAAAGAAGATGCATCGCGGAACACATAACTACATTTACCACAGTCCTTAGGGGCGATACCACTGGTGTGTGAGTAGTGTGCGACCCCACCCCCAATTGTAATGTTAAAGCTCCCTCGAGCAGTTGGCTGACGAGCCTGGGACCCCGCACCTACGTGCCTGAGTGGTACTAAACCTGGCAGATATTTGGCAGCCACCGGCAACCCCAGAACACGGCCTATCCCTGCTGAAGAGGGGTGATACCCCGAAACACGTGTCCAGGGATGGCGAAGACAGCGAAGATTGCAGAGAATCGAAAGAAGATGCATCGCGGAACACATAACTACATTTACCACAGTCCTTAGGGGCGATACCACTGGTGTGTGAGTAGTGTGCGACCCCACCCCCAATTGTAATGTTAAAGCTCCCTCGAGCAGTTGGCTGACGAGCCTGGGACCCCGCACCTACGTGCCTGAGTGGTACTAAACCTGGCAGATATTTGGCAGCCACCGGCAACCCCAGAACACGGCCTATCCCTGCTGAAGAGGGGTGATACCCAGAAAAACGTGTCCAGGGATGGCGAAGACAGCGAAGATAGCAGAGAATCGAAAGAAGAGGCATCGCGGAACACATAACTACATTTACCACAGTCCTTAGGGGCGATACCACTGGTGTGTGAGTAGTGTGCGACCCCACCCCCAATTGTAATGTTAAAGCTCCCTCGAGCAGTTGGCTGACGAGCCTGGGACCCCGCACCTACGTGCCTGAGTGGTACTAAACCTGGCAGATATTTGGCAGCCACCGGCAACCCCAGAACACGGCCTATCCCTGCTGAAGAGGGGTGATACCCCGAAACACGTGTCCAGGGATGGCGAAGACAGCGAAGATAGCAGAGAATCGAAAGAAGATGCATCGCGGAACACATAACTACATTTACCACAGTCCTTAGGGGCGATACCACTGGTGTGTGAGTAGTGTGCGACCCCACCCCCAATTGTAATGTTAAAGCTCCCTCAAGCAGTTGGCTGACGAGCCTGGGACCCCGCACCTACGTGCCTGAGTCGTACTAAACCTGGCAGATATTTGGCAGCCACCGGCAACCCCAGAACACGGCCTATCCCTGCTGAAGAGGGGTGATACCCCGAAACACGGGTCCAGGGATGGCGAAGACAGTGAAGATAGCAGAGAATCGAAAGAAGATGCATCGCGGAACACATAACTACATTTACCACAGTCCTTAGGGGCGATACCACTGGTGTGTGAGTAGTGTGCAACCCCACCCCCAATTGTAATGCTTCAGTGAGTTAGGCTTGGATCTCCTGAGGTCAGATGGCCACCATTCAGCTGCACCATGCGTGACTCGTGGCTCTGCGAATTCCCGCTTTCGCTTCCTCTACCTTTAATTATTTGTCTTCACGTGGTTCTGAAGTTTACTTTGGTACTTGCCTTTGCTCGTGCTTGTTCCGTTCGGGATCTGCATTTGCTTGTGTTTGTTGTATTCGAGGTTTTGTATTGGCTTGTGCTTGCTGTGTTTATCGTTGCCTTGACTTGCGCTTGCTGCTAAAGTCGCTTCGATTCATCACACTTCTTGTTGCTCGTATCAGTTATTGATTGTGCTCAGGTCATCTTTGTTAGTTACTTGTGCTTGTTTACATATTGTGCTTCTTGCATTTACTCGTGGTTGCTTGCGTTGGCTCTGGTGTTTGCTCGTGTTTCCACCCTTTTTTTTTGCATATGTTTGTTTACTTGTTCAGCCTCTTGCATTGGCTTGTGCTTGTTGTATGTCTGGTCCCTTTTATTCCTTTCACCACTTGTTGTTTGTACTTGTGCTTGTTTTCTTCTTTCCCTTTTGCATTTACTTGGGTTTGTTGATTTTGTTCTCTTGCAGTCGCTCGTGTTTGTTCACTTTATTGTTGTCCGTACTCGTGCTTGTTTGTCTTTATTGTTGTTTTTGCTCATGCTTATTTTCTTATTCTGTCCCTTGCATTTGCATGTGCTTATTCTGTTTGCTATTGCCAGTGCTTGTTCATTGCATTTATCAGTGCTTGTTTATTCTGTGCGCCAATGCTTGTTTCCTACGTTTTTTTTGTGTCAATGCTCATTTCCAAGCTCTGCTTGCCTGACTTGAAGATGGCCGCTTGGGCATTTGAACAGGGGTGTCTCTACAGGCTGCCTGACTTCAAGATGGCCGCCGTCACAGAAGTCTCAGTTCACACAAGAATTCCTCTCCATTCATTCCAATCAGTGCCGATTCGAACAGGACTCACCGACAGCCGGTCTCAGAGGCAGCAACTCTTCTCCAGGTCCCCACACCTTTTTACAGCGCCGCAGCAATCAGGTGAGGTCGGGGTGGGCTCCCGCCTTACTTCTCTTGGTCACGCGCTCACTCGGCGACCGCCTGCCAAATCTCACGCATCGGGGGTGAGATCCCGATGTCGGCGCCGAGTGGCGCTCGAAGTCAGTCTTCTTTGGCGCTCGACAGCGCTGGTCAGTAGGACCCTTCTTGGGCCCCAGGCAGCATCAGAGACGCTCCTTAGTCACCGGAGCGGTAGGCAGAGTCGGGGTGGGCTCCCGACCTCTCCTCATGCAGTGCGTGCCGACTTGCACGCATCGGGGGTGAGCCGCGTTTTGGCGCGACCGGATACGCCTCTTCAAAGCGCCCCAGCGCTTGCTGTCATTTGCTCCCTCTAGGCTCTACGCAGTTACCGGACTGTGGAGCAGGGGCAGCTACCGCTGGCCTCTTGATCTGGGTGGCGGCCTCGTATTTCAACGGTGTTTTTTTTTTTTCTCCTCTCTTCACGCTGCACAAGACAGGACACTCCTTCAGGGGTTCTGTGGGTGGCTGCTACACCATCCCACCCTCGTCGCCAGTTGTCGTGTCTCTGTTCAATAACGACAGACACGTGCTATGTATTTACTGAGGAGCATTATTCAGTATGTCTCCTTCTGTCCCTGTCCCTACTCTAACTGCCTTCCCATTCCGGTTCCCTGCTCCTCCCTTTCCTGCTCCTCCCACGAATCTATCCCAAACACTAGACTGCTGCACACGATACTACAAACTGTGTGACCACCTTCCAGCTATCTTGTCGGCCATGCATTGTACATGAAGCACTGCACTTGTTTCACCTTTAGAACTGCTTTTCCAGCAGCTAAGGACGGCGTTTTGTAGGATTTTAGGTCTAACCAGAGCGAGGCTAAACACAGACACTATAGATCTCAGTACTTAATTTACACATAAAATGTGTTGTTTCTCAAACTTTTTCTCAGTAGGTAATGTGAACAGAGGAGGAGGTAAGCTTTACCTACAGCATCACTACTGTCCAGAACATCTGCTTACACCTCCATGCTGCCTTGCTGCCTGTGAGCAGCATGCACACCGACTGGGATAGAGAGCAATTGTTCAACGTCTATTTCCATGGTGGCACGTGGAAATAGAAGAAGGTTCGCCAATATCATGAAATTGTGACAAATCACTATATTGGTTGTCTTGCTATATCTTTAGCCACTGGAAATAAAAGAAGGACTAATCTGATACCGTTCTGGTAAGTTATGGCAGTCTGGGACGGAGCAGGTTGCAAAGAGTGCTGGTCCCCTAAAATAAGTGGTGGTGGTGCCACCAGCACAAATGGACAATTGATACATTTACAAAAAACTTAGAAGAAACTGCTGCTTGGTGAATTGTATTTTATTGGCCAATCGTATTAGGACTTTCTAATTAGTTCATCGACCAAACAGGTTTTTGTTTAGTGAATCCTGGTGCAAAGTGTTCAGGTGGGATTTGTGTCGGAAAGGGACCAAAGTTGCGCACCGCACTCTATTTGTTTCTTTCTGAGATGAGAGTGTTCCGTGTTTGGTGCATTGCTGTTCCCCTATAACCACCCATGGGATATGATCAAAATCCCTTTCTACAAAGAATTGTAGGCAGGGATTTGCACAAAAATCCATCGTCTCCTGGAGGTGGGCACAACAAGGTGAGTGAAGTAAGAAGTTCTTCTAAAATGAAATTTAGAGGCCAACAAAAGGGCGGTACATGAGCCACATAGAAATAGCAGAAGTGGTTGATGGTAGATGGACTGTGAAGGGGATTGTATGCGAGCTAGGATTACTGTTGAAAATGGCATATTATTTTTTTCCATAAACACCTAAAGAGTCTTTATCAAAACAGCTTCCTATGCAATGTGAAATAGACTTCGACTTTTTAATTGTTGACCCAAAGATGCACCATATTCAGTGGCTTTGAGGGGCAGGAAAACAGTGGATTTAGTAATATGTTGGACATGGGAGTGTAGTTCTATATCGACAAGTAAATTGGTGATAGTGCAGTGCCGGACTTGTTAGTGTGTGATGGAGGCGAGTGATAGATGGGAGTATGGGGTAGTACACTAGTTTTATGTAAGGATGCAGGGCTGGGGTTGATACTTGTGTGCTGGTGTTCTATTCCAGGATGGTTTGGTCTTGATGAGGTGGAAGTGTGGTATTGACAGTGGTAATGTTGTGACGGGGTGGTGGTGGTGTTTTGTTTTCTACAGAATCATGTTTAGGAATTTGCCAATAACTCCTTGCCAATAACATTAAATGTAGAGTGCAAACGGTGGCAGTACACTGCATCTTTTGTGGCACCAAATTGTCGCACTTAATTGAGGTTTTAGAGGGCATTGGTGGCAGTAATTGCCCATTATATTTCAGTGATCTCATTCCACCATAGCATCCCTCACTAAGTTATAATGAGGGCCGTGGTCGTTTTAGTACTTCTTGACAAAATTATCCTATATCTCTCCTATCCTTAGTTCCTTCTTCAAGATTCCTCACTGTTCTTGATCTCAACTGGAAAAATGAAACCTTTTTATGACTTCTGCTCCTGAAATACTTATCCCTGTAGTACCTTTTTAGGGTGCCTCAGCCAATTACCCTCAGATGACTAACATGGTTAATGTGCTTTATTACCTGACATTATTTATTTTTCCCAGGAATTCAAACAATTCCTCCTCAACATATTTAGTAATTTTCTAGGTTCCTACCAGTATCCTGTTTCAAATATCAAGACACTGATTTCTGAATCATTTACGCATGGATCAACTTCCTCTGATGGGTTTTTGAGTCCTATGTCATGGCCACTTGACCAGCAGTTCTCTGTTACCGAATGTTTGCCTGCTCCTGACAGCTTCTGTTCCTCATATGTAACCCTATGTGTACCATCACTTCATACGATGTATTTTTGTATATATACATATCTATGTATGCAAATTGATTAGGGCAGTCACCTTAAAGTACTGCGACTTAATACATTTCAGTAATTTTTTTAATTTTGGGTCCAGCTAGAGTGACGTAGAGCATTATACATTATGCAAAACTACATAAAAACACGCCTTGAACGAAAAACACGCTCTTTAATCACAACAAACCTGTAGTGATTAATTAAAAATGTTATTATAGTGCAAACTTCAATTGAATATATTATCCAGTTATTGGTCTGCAAACTTATCTCCCTGAACGTGACTTTGGTCCAATGTATGATGACAGCATCAAGGTGGGGCCCTTTAACAAACAAGTTTACATTTATTCAATGCTTTAATGCACCTAGTCCCACAGCAAAATCACACCTTTCAAGCACACATTGAACAACATATTTACCACCTTCTGCTGTAAATTAGTATCACATATAACACCACTCTTTAATAAGCACAGATTCAGCAGATGCAAAACCTACTTTTAAACGCAGCATATGGCAATGTATTCTTTTCCTTCACGGGTGTGTGCGTGAATCTGAATTTTGTTAACGCATCACAGCATTCTTTATGTTAACTAATGGAAGATAATTTTGCAGTGACACGTTTTAAAGATTTTTTGCTGGGGGGAGGGCTGTGCTCATTCCAGAAAGTTCTCTTGTCTACTATAACTCTTTTACAAAAAGTGTGTCTTCCTTTTATGCCCAAACAAAAGCTCGTGTAACGAAATTTAGGATTTGTCTTTTGTAAAATGCTGACTTCAAAGTTAAATACAATGGGCAATAATGAGCACATTGAAAAGTTAGTGCAATAGATGAGTGTCGTCCTCACTGGGATAGTAAAGCGTCTTGGTAGCCATGCTTGTTTCAGGAACCAAACGCATTTATTAGGAGAGCAAGATACAGGACAGGCAGCAGCCAGCACTGTCCCTTTCACTTACTTGTTCCAGGTTCCACCTTAGACACAGCTGTCAAAGTGGCACTTGCTCTAGCTTCTGAGCACAGACCTAACAGAGAGCTACTGCTTTCAATAATCTCTGGTAGATTAATCAGACCAATTGTTTCTCCTGTGTCCTGATAGCTGTAGGGGGAAAAGCATTCAGAGATTCTTTGGCATCGCCTGAAAAGCAAATGTCCTGCCTAAAATTACTTTCTGGAGAATATCTAGAAATTTGACTCACAGCACTTTCTGTCAAGTGCTCATGACTTTGGATATAGCACTGGCCACATGTGAATCCAAACGTGAATGATGTCAAAGAGAGATCTAGGTGCATGAGCCAAGCAGTAGTTTCTATTTTCATTAAAAGCAGTTCTCTTCGCTAATATTCATCCACCGGAAAAAGATCACAAATCAGTTGCATGCACCAAGCATTTCTCTCTGCAGGGAATCTTTGAGAGAATAGATTCCCAGTAGCTATCTTGGCCAGGCAAGAAAAGGCATCTGGGCTTTAGAAGACAAAAATGAACTAGCTCAGCTGTGCCTGCAGGAAGCATGGTGGAGCAAGCCCAATTATAACAATTTCAGTTGGTCACTCTAGTAGTCAAACTTCCTAACAATCCATAATATAGAGTGTCCTATTTAAGTCAAAATGCAGATGAATATTCTTTGATGTACATCTAGCCTCCATGCCAGCTAAATAGCTCTGTGCTCACCTGAGGTCCTCCAGGACTGAAGATTGCTCTCAGAGTACAGCTGACAGATTCCTCACTCCATGCCCAGAAACATGAGCCCTAGGAAAACTGCGCTACTGGGGATTAGATGCCTGTAAGGCCGTGATACTTTGAAGCTCTTCATGCAGCACCTCTTAGACTGTATCTTGGGGAGAGCAGATAAAAGATCCCCATAGGCTAGAATATCTGCAGCTGTGGAAATTACCGGAAACATGGTTGTGCTAATTCTGCTGTCACAATGGCAAACAATGGCACAAAACTTTCATAATTAATAAGAACCATCAATCTGACTTAGGCGTCAGACCACATTTGACCATACCTCTACATAGCACTCCCTCACAAAAGCAAACGGCTTAATGTTTCACTGAAGATACAATTTCATAGTTTTAAACTAGGCACGCCTCTGCAGAGAGGGACTATTGCAAAAATATTTATCTTGAAGCAGACGGTTCCAGCCACCACGTTCCTAGTTCTAGATTTTGGTTGCAGCTTCTTGTGCATAGGTTATTTAATCACTCTGAGATTGTTTTTATGAAATCATGCACCGTGCCAACACATGCCATGGAAATCTAATTCGGTCCTCACTTTGACCTGCCCCCCTTTGAGGGAACAGATTTTCTCAAAGTTCCTCAGATTTTCTCAGATTTCGGCAATATCCTCTAGTGTATATTATAAAAATTGTTGTTTCTGCTCCGCCAGCACTTTATGCAAGTTTGAACTCTGAGGTCAACCAAACAACCATAACAAGTGTCAACAGGAACCATGGATATACCTTGTGCTATCTCGATAATTTACTAGAGAGGCGTAGCTGTTGTGCGAGCTTGGTGAGAATATTTTTAACACTTATCCCACCAGGTTTCCTCGAGAACTTAAGTTCATAACTTTCATCAAAATGTATTAGAGTATGTGCAAAAACATTGTTGTTTTAGCAATTAGTTTTACAGTTACTAAGGTGTCCTGTTCAACTACAGTGTTTCATAGTTTCCAAACATCAGACTGCAATATTAAAAAATATTAACAATGATTTTCATACTTATGAATAAGGAATGCTCATAGATACGTACTTGTGCAAATTGGACCTCTCTATTCGCAAACTTTTTGTTTATTTGATGACGATACTGTTTTCAAACAATGGAAAGAATGTGCATAAAAGTACTAAACTTACTGAGAGATGTCAATAAGGGTTTCTCGTGGCTGAGTGGACTACAGGGACCTGTGTTCAACATCATCGTCACAGGTTCAAATCCTGGAGGATCCACTCAGCCTTTCCTCTACCTGAGGTCGATAAAGTAAGTACCATTGGGATGGGTTAAAACATCTGTTATTCAGCACCAAGATGACTACGGTTGAATGTGCGCTTCACAAATACACATGCTATGTTATGTTATATAGCCCTTGTAAAAGTGTCCTGAGTGTTCAGTTAATGAGCACAAATGTATTACAGACCAAGAACTAGTTCACAAAGGACGGCCTAAATGCTTCTACTGTCTTACTACGTCCGCCACCCTTGACCAATACCACCACCAATCCATCAAATAGAAATACAATAGTATAACACAAAAATATACAAATGAACCATTTATGATGTTTTTAACAAAATGTAACTAGATTTTGCTTCCTTATGGTAGTAGATGAAAGACACTGAACATCAGACTTATTAACCCCTCAGCTGCGCCGCCAACTTTGCGGAAGTGCGGCACTTCCGCAAAACAGGCGGGGCCGCGTCGGCCATTGGCCGACGGCAGCACCAGCGAGGTAGCGCTGTGGTCGGCCAATGGCCGACGGCAGCATGGAAGGGGTTAATAGAAGTGCAATGTAACTATCCGTTTTAAGATTTTGCATGTAAATTGAAGTTCTGTCAGTTACAACCAGCACTGTAAATGTTACAGTATGCCATTCTGGACTGCATGAACTGCTCACACTTAGCAATTCCAAAATAGATTTTCACACTTAGGTCCTGTACATGATGAAGGTTGCAAATCCACACCAGAAGATCTCCAACCTCACTTTGGTGAAAATTGACAACTTCTTCCGGGACAGACCTCCACAGACGAGTCTTAAACTACATGTTGAGTGCCTCGTGCCAGAGATCTTTGTGCTTGCATCCATAAGTTCAGTAACATTATTGTTTTAGTGGCATACAATATATAATAAAGATATTTAATCACTTGTCTCTGTAATGCCCATTCTGATTGGAACATTAGTAATTCCATATTGCATGATCTATATGTGTGAATGTATTTCCTCATACACAAATTTGCTAAACAAGCAAAAATGCATTTGCTATTTTTTTTTTATTTCTTAACGGAGAAAATATTGTTCATTGTGAAAAAATATTTTCAGTACTTCTCCACCAACTTTGGTGTTCTTCGTTTCACCTTGCAACTCTTAAAAGAGATTTACTCCAGGCCTCGTCAAGTGTAAGGTTTTGGCAAATTCCACAATGAAAAGGGATGGACAGGAGTTTGAGAATATCTACTTCAGTTTATTTGGGTAGGTGTACACAAGCCTGTGGGTATTCTAGTCTTCGAATGCCAGTCGCTCCCAACAGCCAACCCATGTGAATAGATGTACTGACATGAAAACCTTTATGTGAGTATATTCTTTTCGGAGTGTAAAGCCAACTTTTTAAAATTCCAAAAGCAGTTTTAGACTGGTAGGAAAGGCGCCTTACATATGTAAGTTAAATGTATACACATAGTTGATGAATTGGTCATCGTTTTACAAATCTCTTAGTGAACAAAACTGCCAAATGGCAGATTTTGAAAAAGGAGTGGTAGAAAGATCAACATCCTTTTATGACAACTCATTTTCCCTGGGATTTCTAGGGTTGTAAAATTGAACAAACGTCTGGGGTATCAAGAAATCTCTGAGAAGATCCACAAGGGAGTAGAGTGAGGTTTCACCTTTTCACAATTTAAGGAGCTTTTGGTTCCTCAACTGAGGTCACAAATCATTCTATGGAGAGGACCCCAATATAACCAGCTTCACTTCAAATGTGGTCATACATCTCTTGGTAACTGGGTTCGGATAACTAGTAGTGGTTAGAGAGATTTGTTGGCAAGAGAGTTCTCAGATAGTAACGTGGACTTTTTAAAATGATTAATTTAAAGTCATCAGTAGCAGGCTTTGCATAGGAATTCTAGCTCATGATCAGTTTGTTTCTTAAGGTTCTGGTGCACTCATTATGAATTCGCAAAAACTGGACTGGACTGAAGGAAGCGTAAGGGTGACTGTATTAATGCCTCCCACAGTCAGGATAAAGACCAGCCTTCACAGGTAATAACTCTGAGTGAGGCAGGCCAGATATTTGATTTCAGATAGACACTGGCGCTCAAAATATGTTAGGTAAGTGAAAGAGCATTTTAAGTGCCACATAATTTCTCCTGTTAGATAACTCCAGATGAAAATGCAACTTTAATTAGGACAAAAACCTATACTTGCCCACCTTGTGACATTTTCATTCTGTTACCAGAAAACATTGACACAATTTAATGGAATGTATGTGATTTAAGATTGGCTGTTGTCACAGAGGTAAGTGAGGGGCTAGATGTGTGTTTAGATCCATCACCTTGATTTTCTACTTAATGTACAGAAAATGATATTCATTAAGATGGAGCAGAACACAAAGGACTATGGCTGACACCACCAAGATATCTTCAATGGTGCCAAGGGAGACACTCATGTGTCTGCACTGCAGATTTCAGTAAAGTGTGCATGCTTTCAGAATGTCACTAATGTTGCTCTATATGTTATGGCGCATTCCTTGATGTCCCAAATTACTGTCCTCGGAACCTACAGCAAAGAACAGTAGAAAGAACAACCTGGCAGGCTAATGTATCTCGCTCATTGTACAGATAGATCTATTGTCTTAACTAGTTCATCAAGCAGGGTGTATCTATGAATCATTCATGGGCTGTGCATTTGGTGAGATTCTCAGAGTACGCTAGGGGGAAGAGGAACTTTCCTGAACCTCGCTGTCTGAATAACTTTTAATTCTACAGCCTACTTTTTGTTAAATTTACAAAGCATAATTTCAGTACCCTCCACATAATGAAATAAGCTACTGAATAGGCACCAACTCTAAATTACTAGAACCTCTCTTGATAAATTAGTACTAGACACTGAACCACACCGGGCCTCATTATGAGTGCACCAGTAAGGCGTATGTTACTTCTGCACCCCCGAACTTAATGATACCAGGTCGCAAAGGAGTGCATATTTAATCGGAATTGCAGGTCGTATACACTCTGAGAATCTTCTGAGGAATGAGGAATTATAAGGTAATCAATAATCCTGTGTTTGATTTCCCTGGTAGTCCCTCATTCCCCCCTATAGTTCAAGGTCAGATCCATGATTCCCCAACAGACCTTACTAATTAGGCTGGTGACTAAGTCACCGGTCCCATCAGGATTTCCAGGGTACTCAGAACGAAGCTTTTTGAAGAATACAGATGATAAATAGTGAATATCATAGACATTGGTCATAAGAAGGTACCACCAGAATCATCACTAAATTTCATCAGTAATTAGAAAATGTGGTATTTATTTATGTATTTATTTCTACTTTACTCCTGTTTTAATGACACAGATCCTAATATGTCTCTAGCTCTGTCTTATGTTCAACAATATAATTTTTCTTGTGTTTCATTTTACCTTGAAGTGGTATCAATAAACAATGCATTTACAAGAATTATAACACAAAATAAGTAAAAAAAATATTTAAATATTTGTAGTCATTGTTCAGAATCTAAATAATTTTATTAATCTAGATCTCGACAGAGATCTGCAATATTTACAATAATCAATTATTTCAAATAAAAGAAGTACGTTTAAATACCAATAATCTCAATGCAAGCCATAGCAAATATTAAATTACACAAACCAATTAATTTATAGATATTTTATATTTGAAACACAAAGGTTTTGTGTATCAATTTCTAGCTTCCGCCAATATAGCATTCCAACAAAAAATACATGCTCACTATCTTAAGGCATCATTGCAAAGGTCAGACATACCGGTCTTGGTTTGTTTATTGGAACATTTCTTACATTTATTTGGAGGTAAAATATCTATTCTTAAATTAAGTAAAAAATTGCCTAAAAATATGTTCCAGAGTAAACTTTAACTATCCTTGATTGTACATAAAGGATGTACATGAGATTATTATTAAAAGTGTCATTTTGTGCTTTTTTCATGAAAGGGTTCTGGCTTTCAGTAGTCTCATAAGGTGCCGCCAGATGCATCTAGGAAGTTATAAGCCTATATATTAACATTTGCCAGAGATATTGAATAGCCACTAGTAAGAGCAAGTTCTAGACATAAAGCTTGAACAGGAACTGCATGACATAAAGAAATTATCTTCCGAAGCAACTTTTCTTCGTACGAATTTTGAACTGACTTTTTACATGGCAGTCATTGTTCTGAAAACCATCTTGGAGTGATAAGCAACTGTGAAGTGATGATCACACTTTACATAGTATTTTGGTTTGACCTGCTGGTCTGTACCTTAATTATGCCTTGACATGTTGCAAGCGGAAGGCCAACTAAACTGGTGCCGTTGATGGACATGATTTGGTCTCCAATGCTCAGCTTCCCTGAGCGAGCTGCAGGCCCTCCGTTCATCATGTTTGCCAGGATTACAGTGGGTAGAATGGAGCCCCATCCAGATTCCACGATCACGACTCCTAGGATTTCTCCTTTGTGTTTCTCTACCTGTAGCTGCAAAACAGAGAATAATGGAGGAGTTACCAGTCACTGGCATTATACGACATCTGTCACTTGCACCCTTCAAGCATGAATTTTACTATTCAAAAATGTCAAAGATATCTTGGAGTATTTGTAGAACACTGCACTTTGAGCCTAGAACAAAACTTTTACTTTTGCACTGCAATACTGCAAGTGTTGATAAAACTGCACTACAATGCGTATCATCTCATGCAAACATTGTTTATATGAGTAGAAACTACTGAATTTGTATAATATGGAAAATGATTACTTTTCTAAAGTTTGTATAATTTACAAATATTCTGCACTATGCTTTTTGCTGTGTTATATTTGATCATTTGGGTTTTGGCTCTTATGGTTGAGGAAATATGAATTGTCCTTAAATATTGCAGTTGTGCGTTATGTGGGAATGAATAAATGCAAATGTATATAGTGAATAGCTACTTATAGGCATCCTGGCAATTAGTACTATGAAAGAGGAGATATATAAAGAACCCATTGATGAAAGAAAAGCCAGGTTTAAGAGTGTGTGATCATGATGAGCTCTCAAGGTTTTTTAGAACATTCAACAAATAAAGAAAAGTGATTTTATAGTGAAGGCAAATACCCATATTTTGTCTATTTTCTTAAGTATAAAAGAAGTTTATTGAAAATAGTAATGCAAAAAAACATATATAATTAATAAAAATTACAATGAGTTTACATAATACGAATTAAGTTGATTACTTACTAATCATTAAGCAAAAATCAAACAGTTGCATAGGATATAGGAAACTGTAAAAGGGAGAAAAAGAGCAAGAAGGTAAAAGGTACAATAACACTGAACTAATTCTAATGTAATGAAAAGATAGGAGAGCTTAATATGATAAAAAGTAAAATGAGCAGTTATTAAATAGTGACTGTAAAATGGAAATACACCATTATTGAGTAACTGTAAGTAAATAAGACAAAGCAATTCAAATCTTGCCAGTTTGGGGACTTTTTCTAACAGTAGGCGATAATAATTAGATCTTTGAGCAGAAGAAGCATCTAAGAAAATGGTAATAGGTGATCATAAATGTTCTCTTTTGATATGTAGGGATAGAGGAGAGATATTAGCACAATCAAGTCAATGGAGATAACAAACACTATACCACCAGGCGAGGAAAGATAATTGTGTGGATTGTTTCCAATTTTTGGTAATTTGTTGAAAAGCGGGGGGCGCTAGAGGGCGCACTGCGGGATGGCTGACTCAAAAGGCAGCTCCGCCGGACGGACCTCTGTCCTGCAAGTTTTGACCCGTAAATCGGACGACATGACCGTGTACATTGGCAGAAATCGAAATCGGAATGTCCCAGGCAGCTGAGGAGTGCTTCTGGAAAGTGTTTGCAAGGGAAACAAAGTGAAAACATACCTTTCTGTTTGCTGGGAGCAGCGAGTGGAGCTCTGCAAAATGGCGCCTGCTGAGCTGTCGGAGAGCTGAGAGGCGCGATATTTGCCATCGGGGAAAGAAAACAGGTGTGCGAGGGCCTGGGACCATGACCGCTACCGCTCAGGATCGGAGCATGCAGTGCGGCTGATTGCGGGAGCTGGAGGCTTCTGAAACGCGCTCCGGACATTCACGGCAGTAATGTGGAGGCCGCGCTAACATGGCGGCCCCCGATGTACCACCGGGATCGGGCCTCCGGGCCCGGTAGGAAGGATCGAGTTCTCCAGGCTGCCGCTTTTCTGCCCCCGCCTAATACATTGGGCCATTACTGGAGGTGAGATCGACTGCAGGCATTTGCCATCGACACACGCCTTTTTGCTCGCTCGTGGCGGTCGGGCAGACACTGGGCTGGCATGTCGGCCTGGGGAGAACAAGCAGGATTATACATCGGGCCAGGTAGGAGCTATTGCCGACCACTGGGTGCCCCCTTTTTCCACCCCCGCTCGCTAAGTTGTGTTTCTGCTGGATGGGCCAGAAACTCCTTCACATAGCTGTAGCTCCCCCCGGCACGCCTCCACAAAAGTAGGACCTGCTGGACGGGACGCAGCCACTCCGTCTCTGTCCTTGCAGCCAGACATGACGCGATGATGGCTTAAAACTCTGGACCGTGCTCCCTGCAATACATCGCGTTTTTGTAATACGGCCCTTCTCTTCCTGCGGCTGTTGGGAGTGGTATGGAGGACGCTGAGAGGCGGCCATTTTGTAGACGCCCAGACTGAGCTCTGATGTCCTGGGGATTATAACAAGCAGGCCTGCTCCAAATGTAATGCTGCAAGAACTGGGCTGTGCCAACTTTTAATGCATCCTCAAAGCTGAATCACTGCGCTGATGCTCCTGGGGTGTGTTTGTGTGGTGGATGATGGTACATCTCCCGAAATGGAAGCTCCTGCTATACAGCCCTAAATAATATCACCACCTTATTCTTGAACTTTGCAAATAGCGTGTTCCAGCTAACGATTTCTTCACTAGATAGAGTGGAGGTACGGTGCATCTAACCCTCCAACACATGCATCTTCCGCCTGTTTGACCCCGCACCTAAGGCCTGCAATCTTCCTTGACTGTAACGGGCTGCTGATGGTAGGGTGATCTCTCCTGGAAATACGAGGGAGTATCAGCAGTACTCCCCCTAAAAACCTGGCCACGATGACAACACTTTGCGCTGGGGGGCACTATTCGCTTGTCGGTGCCACTAACTACGAGTATATTGCGGTGACTACTCAATTACCCAGGATGGGGAAACCAGACAAATAACAGCCGAAACTTACTTTCGAGTCACGTCGGACGGTGCGTGGACCCACAGCGCACTCAGATACGGAAACAGATGCGGACGGTGCCCCAAACAACGTCATGGAATCCGTCCTGAAGGCAATACAATCTAGCTTGCAGGACATTAACAGGAAGCTTGACCACCTCACCTGCCGCGTGGATAACATGGCAGCAAAATTGGGCAAACAGGGTGAACGTCTGGACACGGCTGAAAAGCGTATATTGGCAGGGGAGGACAAGGCGCATGCTACTACTGCTAAGTGTGGAGGAATGGAAAAGGTGTTGGAAGTGATCAAGAGCAGGGCGGAGGACTTAGAGGCGAGATCGCGCAGCAACAACGTCAGAATTGCAGGTGTCCCAGAAACAACCAATACGGGCCGCATGGAGACGTATGTAGAAGCCCTTTGCCGAGCTGTCTTTGGCGCGGAACATCTAACATCGATCTTTATAGTTGAGCGAGCACACAGGTCACTGGCGCCTCATCCACCGCCAGGTGCCCCACCCAGGCCCATAGTGGCTCGAATCCTAAATTATCGGGATCGCTATAGCATATTACGGATGGCGCGGGAGAAACAACAAGTGGCCTATCAAGGTAATCAACTAGAGTTCTATCCGGACTACACAGTAGCAGTGCAGCAGGCCCGTAAGGATTTTGCAAGTGTTAAGGTGAAGCTGAGAAACCTGCAGGTGGAATACGCCATGCTGTACCCGGCACGGCTGAAGGTCACTTGGGAAGGCAAACCAACAATCCTTTCAACTCCGAAGGCAGCCCAGGATTTCATTAAAAAGATTGTTGGCAAACGAAAGGAGCAGAAACATGCTGACCAACAACATGACTCGTATTGAACGGCTAGCAAACACAAGAACTCATAAGACAGCTGTATTTGCTATTGTGGATGTTATATAGCACACAATTGATATGACTGCACCACGTAATCCACACTCGTTGGGCATTGTACGGTCCCTGAGTGGTAAGTGTGCGTCTTAAGCAAAGTATGCCACTTGGGCATCGTAGTATTGTGTACAGTAGCCTTGGCTGGATGCCCGAGGATGCGACACATTGATGGCAGGTACCTGGGACTTAGAACTGTAAGACTGTTGTATGGATGTAAAATTTTCATGTGTCTTCAAGACCCTACCTGTAGACAGTGTGGATTTCTATAGTGCTTATGATGGTGGCAGTGTTCTCGGCCCATCATTGGAGGAGTAAGAGGTGTTGTAACCAACATTACAACATATGCTGTCTTGATTCGCTTCCAACCCCAGTGAACTGTTGTTATATAGCAGCTATGGGCGACTATGGTTCACAGATAAACACTTGGTACTGTCTGTTAGGAAAGTTTAGGATCTGAGGACCTTAGGTACAGCTGCCCGATCCCTGCTGCGGTTGCTTAATGTTTTTGGAGGGTTGCAAATAATGTAGTGTGCGACTAGTAGCTGAGGTGGAACTCCTTTGCTCATCACTGATATTAGCTTGTAAATGTATGTTGCCTGTATGGAGGGGAGGCGGCTTTACCAATATGTCATGTTTTTCATCCTTCGGAATTATTTTATGCACAGTAATCTGATACACCGTTAAATGCAACATTCGCAATTTTGTCAATGCTATTCCAATGTGATTTCGTAAAGTTTACGTCTGTATTCATGACTATGGTCTGGGTGGTGTTGTGTACCCTAGGCGGACCTCCACATGGGCATTCCCCATACGGTTAATGGTTACATGGGGTTTCAATTATGAGGTATGGCTTCGGCAGGATTGGGTTGCTGAAGTGGGTGGGGGGAGGTTGAGTTGGGGTTGGGATGTTAAAGTGGGTGGGGAGTGGGAGGGTGAGGGTGAGGGTGGGTATTTGTTTTACAGACCAAAGTGTTTGAGATGCACCGCCGCACGCCATACTATATATGCTACACTGTGCTTGATGGGTACTACCCCTGACATGCATTTTCTCTATGAGAGGGTGCCCCTATTGCATAATATGTGTTGCTGAGCTATGTTGTTTATGACATAACATGGTACCAGATAGGTTAAGACCCGCAACGCTTAATTTGATTACCTGGAATATTCGGGGCCTTAACAATCCCAAAAAAATACGGCAAATGTTTGCATATTTTGATCGTTTGCATTTTGATATCGCATTGCTCCAGGAAACACATATTGCCCCTCATTCTGGTCACAAACTAGGTCGCAAATGGGCTAAATCGATTCATAGTTCAACACATTCTTCGTATTCCAGGGGGGTAACTATCTTGATCAAAAAGGGCACAAATGTTTCTGTTGACACCATCACGTCAGATCCGTTGGGGCGATATATCATTCTTGTAGGCAGCCTTCGTGGGCAGCGTTTGGCGCTTATAAATACGTATGGTCCGAAAGTGGATGCCCCCGATTTTTATCATGAGGTATGGCAACTACTAAACAATATAGCAGATAAAACGTAGCTCTGGGGGGGACCTTAATTTAGTATTAAATGACAGTCTGGACCGCTCGCCCTCTGTAGTGGAAACCCACCGGAAAGCTATGTCCAAAATGATCGACCTTATGGCGGAACTGAAATTGCATGACATTTAGCGGGTTAAATATCCAAATCGTAGGGAGGCAATGCATGTATCTGTGGCACATAACAGCTGGTCCAGACTTGATTATTGGCTGGGTTCCCCTGATGCTCTGCTTTGGACTACTGCCATCACCCATCTCCCGTGAACAATGTCCGATCATAACCCTGTCCTTCTGACCGTCACCATACCGTATTACGTACCGGCCCCTTATAGTTGGCATTTTAATGCAAAGGCCCTGTCTGACCCAGTGTACAATAACACTCTTGCTACAGCCATTTTTTTTTTTTTATATGTTTTTATTGCAGGAATCAGTCAACATTACAAGTTGGTCACCCGTATAGTAATCCGTGATGTAATCACCGACAATGAAGCAACATCCATACACGGCCATTCAGCCCACAACCCGGAGGTCGGGCGGCGTTTACATCGAATCGTTGCGTAAGGGCCCAGCGGCCATTCAATGTTAAACAGGTGAAAATAAAAGGTACTCTTCTGCTTTTCTAAACAACCTGAAAAAAAAAAACTCCCTTCCCCTCCCAAATAAACAGACACCCCCAGAGGATTAGGTTCCAAATCTTCAGTGCCATGAAACTCCAGTGCTGACGGGAGCTGATGACGCTCCCCCTCCCTCTATCCACCTCCCTCCACCCACCCCGCCATCGGTGATCTAGTATACGTTGAAAGAGCGTGTGGTAAGAGACATTATCCTTTCCGACGGGAACACCGCATCTGTGCCACTCTACAGGGACGTAGGCTGGTCACCGTCAACACTATCAGTGTCAGTGGGTGTGTCGTAATCGCACAGGGCCTGCACCAATGCCTCTCACGCCTGTGCCGCTTCTAGCGCCTGCTCGTTCTGTTGCCGCCTCGCCAGCTGATATCGCAAGGTGCTCTCGCCCCCTGCCCATTTAAGAAGTTCATTGCGCCATTTAGTGCCTGTTGGACCAACCCGTGCCTTCCAGTGTCTGGTTATTTCCCGCTTCGCCAGGAGCAGCCCCTAGTCGATGAACTTACTAGAAATTTTATTTTTGGGGGTATGCGGGAACCAGTGCAGAATCCCCACCGCGGCGTCAAACTGCAGGGACCTTTCAGTCACCCTATTAAGCGTGTCCCCTATGAACGTCCAATATAAGGTCAGCGCGGAGCAGGACCATAACATGTGAATGAGGTCAGCACAGAGCGTCCGGCATCTAGGGCAGGCTGCCGTGTCCGAGGCGAAGTATTTCTGTATTTTCTCCGGGGTTAAGTAGGCCCGATGCAGTATATAAAAGTGGACCAATTGGAATCGAGCATTACGCGTGCTCTTCCAGGCCCGGCGTATCAGCTGGGCCCATGTGGTCTCCGGGATGTCCTTCCCTATGTCTGCTTCCCATCGGGTCCTGAGCGTGTCCAGGAGGGACAGCCTCTCGTTGACCATCCTGGAATACAAGCACGTTACTGCTTTGACCGTCCCCGCCGTCATCATGACGTACTGACACGCCGCTGACAACTGCGGTTCCTCAGAACCATTCTTCCAGTGTGCTTGGAGTGCCCTTGTGACCGCCGCGTAAAGCAAAAAGTCGCCCCGGGGGATGTCAAAGCGGTCCAGAAGCACCTGAAAAGGCAGCAGCACTCCATCCTCATAAAGGTCGCCCATGAGCTGTATCCCCGCGTCTTCCCAAACCCGCAACTGCGACCAGTCGCCGCCATGTGGTAGTGCAGTGAGCATCCCTAGCGGGATCTCTGGGGCATATGGACGTGTCGCTCCCAACCTGCGGTGTACCCGGTTCCAGCACGATCGTATAGTGCGTTCTTCTAGAGTGAGGTCCCTCAAATCTAACCTTTGTTGCAGTGCGATATAGGATAGAACGTGCCTGGGTATGCCACGCCCCCGTGTCTCCTCCGGGCCTCGAAACTCCCGCGCTATCTCCTGAGTGTAAGTCTGCAGTTGGGCAGCCATATAAGTGTCAAAGTCGGGGGCGGCCAACCCCCCCTCCGCTTTTGGTCTCATCAGGGTCTGAAGCGCTACTCTGCGGCGGCCCGATCTCCAAAGAAACGCCACAATCAAGGAATTCAGTTTCCGAAAGACAGTCGGCGGAATCCAGACCGGAAGTGTCCTTAAGTAATATAATAGTCGAGGGAGCGCCACCATCTTCAACAGTGCAATTCGTCCTGCCACTGACAGCGGCAGGGTGGGCCAAAAGGTCATACTACTCTTCAACGCCCGGACGCAACTGGAAATGTTGCCCTCAAGGATGTCAGTAGGGCTATGATAAATGTACACCCCTAGATATTTAAAGCAGCTAGGCTCCCACCTGATCGCCCTAGGAGTGTCCGGGCGGGGCTCACCTCTGCGGACCGGGAACAGGCAAGTTTTCGCCCAATTCACTCTGAGGCCTGATACCTTGCCGAAAGCAGTGAGTACTGCGTCGGCCCCGGCCAAGGCCGCACCAGCATCCTCAAGGAAAAGCAGTAGGTCGTCAACATAGAGGGAAATGTAGTGCTGTCCCGACAAGGCCCGTAATCCCCTGTAATAGGCCCCGGTGCGGATCGATATCGCCAAGGGTTCCACCGCAAGGGCAAATAGAAGCGGGGACACCGAGCATCCCTGCCTCGTGCCCCGTTCCACTGGGTATCGTTGGGAAATCAGCGGGCCCGACCGAACTCTAGCCACTGCCGAGGCGTACAACACCGTTGTCCACCGAAGGAACCCCTCCCCTAGGCCAAAGCGGTCAAGTACTCCACGGAGGTAGTCCCATTCTAAGCTGTCAAAGGTCTTCTCCAGATCAATCGAAAGGATCATAGGACAAGGGGCCTCAGTGTGGTCCCCTTCCAGCAGGCGAAGCAAACGGCGGATATTCATCGTAGTATTACGCTTGGGGATGAAACCCGCCTGGTCATCATGCACCAAGGAGCCCATGTGACCCAACAATCTCGAGGCTAAAATGCTGCTCAAAATCTTATAATCGACCAAAAGCATTGATAGCGGCCTGTAAGACGCCGGTTCACCGCCCTCCCTATCGGGCTTAAGCAGGGGGACCACTAGGGCCTCACGCATCGAACCAGGTAGGCGCCCCAGGCGCTTCACCTCCTTGTAAACCACCAAAAGCCGGGGGGCCAGGAGGTCCACGTAGGTGGAGTAAACCTCCACCGGTAGTCCGTCTAGGCCTGGTGTCTTGTTTCGCGCCATCCTTTTTATGGCGCTGCGGATCTCCCCCAGCTCCACATCTCTCCCCAAGTCCTTCACCTGTTCAGACTCCAGGGCGGGAATCGGCAAATCATGTAAAAATTTGTCAATAGGGGTAGTGTCCGGTGGCAGTCTACTGCGGTATAATACCTCATAGTAGCGCCGAAAGCAACCAAGGATCTCGAGTTGGGTATAAACCTCCACGCCCTCCGCAGTTCGCATGGCCACCGTGGGCGAAGTACGCCTCGTAGGGTTGGCCAGCCAAGCTAGAAGTACCCCCGATTTATCACCCTCAGCTAGCGACCTAGTCAGTTAAGCCTTGTGGTCGAAACTTCCACAGCTACCGCCTCTCTCGCCGCCGAGGTCTGTTGCTGGAGCTCCGGGTGGCCAAGGCGGAGGAGCTCCATCTCACGGAGTTTCTGATCAGCCTTGGCCAGGTCTTCTAGGAGGACTCGTCGCACTCCCACCTTCTGCGTTATGCAATAGCCCCTAACTACCACTTTAAATGCGTCCCATTCCGTTGCTCTCACCCCAGCTGTGCCCTCGTTCTCCGCAAAGTACTCAGTGATTCTGTCCTCCAAGTCACTCCGGAACACCAGATCTTCCAATAACTCGGGGCGCAGCCTCCAAGTCGGCACACAGGGGGTGCTCGGAAGCCACCTAAAATCAGCTAATTGTGGATTGTGGTCGGAGATGGTCCTTGTCAGATACTCAGACCTCACGGCCGAGGAAACCAGTTCCGCCGACCCCAGCAATCCATCCAACCGCACATGCAACTCGTGCATGCCGGAAAAGTGGGAGTAGTCTCGGGTGCGCGGGTGCTGGGCTCGCCAGATGTCTGTCAGTCCCCACTTAGTCTGCCAATCCATCCTACCCCTGGCCACTCGGTGGGTTGGTGAGTCCGGAAGGGGAGGGTGAGACCTATCCAGGTCAATGTCCACCACCGAGTTGAAGTCCCCCCCTATCAAAAGAGGACCCGACAGGTAAAGGGCCAGGGAGCCCGACAGAGCAGTCAAAAAGGCAAGTTGGTCCGCGAGAGGTGCACAAATGCAGCAAATGTTCAGATCCCTTCCCCCCAGCCTGCCAGCAATCGCCACGTATCTCCCCTCCGGGTCCACGGTACATCTAGTCACCTGCAAGGGAACCCCGGCCCGTATCCAGATCAGCGCGCCTCTAGCATAAGCTGAGTATGTGGTGTTGTATACCTGCCCTCTCCACCTACGCTGTAACGCCAGTCCTTCTGATTTGGTGAGGTGTGTCTCTTGCAGCAGCGCAATCTGTACGCCTCTGCGTACCAGGTAAGCGTGAACTTTGTGTCGTCTGGACATGGAGTGCAGGCCCCACACATTCCAAGTGATGCATTTCAAGGTAGATAGGTCAGCCATTGTCCCATAGTATCTCCTCCAGCCTCCCCCAGCACTTCTCAAGCACAGGTAAGCACCTAGTTAGTCCCGCACTGATGGCGAGTCCACCCCCCAACAACTCCACAACCTCCCCTAAGCATTTACCCACCTCCTCCCCCCCCAGAACAGGTTCCAAATAGTACCATCTAGTACCATCTAGTTCCCATCCAAACTGTACCCACAAAAAAATTCCCCCAACCTAACCTGACGGTAGCCACCGCAGGTGTGCCTTAAGGGCAATGTGGGGGCCGAACGTCGATAGGGGGTCACCGCACTTCAATGCTACCGAAGTGCGATCGAGCCCTGAGTTATGAAGGCCGAAAGAGGGTGCAACCCCAACCCACCATAAAATCAGTTACCCAACAGTTCCCACAACATGTCCCCTCTCCTCCTCACCGCCTCCCCCCTCCCAACCAGAGCCGGCTCACCCGAAGTCATCATTGTCCATCAAGCAGGCCTTCCGCCGTCTCCAGAGTGATCACAGGGAGATTCACGCTGTCAGTCTCAGAGCCCTCCGTGTCCGAGTGGCCACCACTCCCGCCTGGCTCCGAAATTTCAAGTATGGGTCCGTCTTGGGAGCCAGATATGTTGGAGACCATCTCCAGTGCCCCCCGTCGCTCCGCCGCAGCCTCCACCGTCGAGGGTCGAGCAGACCTGCCTCTGCGACTCCGGATCCTTTTAGACCTCCGCTGTAGGTTGAGCTCCGAAGTGGACTGGAAGGAGGACCCAAAGCCATCTTTGCCAGCTCTGTACAACTCAAGCCAACTGCACGCGTCCTCCGGGGTATCAAAGAACTTGGTTGTACCGTCCAGGAGGATACGGAGCCGTGCTGGGAACAGTAAGGAATATTGGATGCTCTCACTCCGCAGTTAAATTGATACTTGTATAGCGCGCACTACTCACCCGCAGTTCCCGTTTGATCGCCAGAAAGGAGGTCCGTCTCCACTGGGTCTCGTATGTGTAATCTGGAAAAATGTTCACTCGACTGTTTGCCACCTGGTATGGCCCATTTCGTCTGGCGGCATTGAGAAGGAAATCCCTGTCGCGGAAATGAAGTAGCCGCGCCACCACCGGACGTGGGGGCCGGCCCTGCTGCGGCGGTCTGGCCAGCACCCTGTGTGCCCGTTCCAAAGTATAGAAGGAGGAAAGCCCCTCGGGCGCTACCACGGTCCTTAGCCAATCCTCTAGATATGCCACCATATCCTCATCCTCAATTTTTTCTGGTAGGCCCACTACGCGAATGTTATTCCTCCTAATGCGCCCTTCCGCATCTTCCGCCCGTCTCTCCAAAGCATCTATGCGGGTCAGGGCGTCCTTCATGGTAGCGTCCAGAGTTTTTTGTGCGGGTTCCAAGAGTCCCACCGAGCTCTCCTTGACTCTGTCCGAGAGCTTGCCGTGGTCCACCCTGAGCAAGCCCAGGCTCGTCACGACTTGAGCAATGTCCTGTTGAAGGACCGACCGTGTATCAGTGATCGCCACCAGGATCCTGTTGAGCTGCTGTTGAAGGTGCGGACTCCCCGGCCTCTCCGGATTCAAACATTCGTCGTTATCAGGCGCCTCCACATCCGAGGCAATTTGAGTGCCTCCCTTAGCACCCCTCGGCTTCCCCATAGCGGTTGTGGTCTCCAACAGAGGTCTTAGTGGGCCCCCAGTCGGGGGAAGGGCAAGCGGGTGCCCCCGATCGTTGTCGAGGGATCCGTGCTGATACGGGCCACCAGCCGGGCTCCGGTACTGTTTCAGTATATATCTCAGCTATCCAGACACCAACTGCGCAGAGGCGGGTTGTCGCCCAAGGAGGCCCGTCCATCCACCGAGAGTCCAGAGAGCCAGGGAGAGTGTTAGTGGGACTCCGCAGGCTCGGCGAGGACACCGGGGCCAGAGTACAATGGCGTCTTCCGCTGGCGCCACGTGGCGCGGTCACCCAGTGCGTCCCCACTTCCCACAGTCCGCAGTGGCAATAGGTCGGGCGGGAGCCAGCAGCCCCTTCCTCGGAGGTGAGGGGGGGGAAGGGCAGGGGTCACTGCTAGGCGGTAATACACCGCCGGGGTCGCCAGTTCCACCAGGCACCGTCACCTTTGTCACCAGCTGTAGGCCCTGATGGCTGTCCGGTAGCCAGCCGGAGCTCCGTGCTACAGCTCACGTTGTCCCCCAGTTCCTGGGCGGGGCTCGAATTCCTCCCAGTTTGGTGTAGGTAGGCCCGCTCGCTGCCGAAATCGGGGACCAAGACGGTAAAAGTCCGTGACAGTGCGAGCCTCCGCCCCCCTCCTTCTCAAGGCTTCGTGACGGGGAGCGGCGGTCCCAGAGGGCGCCGCCTGGCGAGTCCCCAGGTGTCCTCCGGTCCTCAGTCAGTCGGCGTTGGTATCGCCCCTCCAGGGAAGAAAGGAGAAAGAAAGCGACGCCGGAGGCGCCGGCCTCTCCAGGTCCACAGGCCGCTTCAGGACCCCAGGGACGAAGCGGGCGCCATCTTGAGCTCCGCTCTGCTTGCCTAGCGGGTTCTCGTTCTCCCCGAGCGGGCCTCGTTACAGGTCTCTAGCGTCGCCTCCTGGGTCAGGACCCACAGCGGGCGCCGGTATGGGGGTCGGGGCGCCCGTGGTGCCCGGAAATCAGGATAAGAGACGGCTCGATCGCGGAGCCACGCGCTCAGGCGACCTCCGCCATCGGCGCTCAAGCCACGCCCCCCACTCTTGCTACAGCCATCTCAGAATTTTCTCTGTTTAATGAATCAACCACTGATGACCCTAGCCTGCCTTGGGAGGCTTTTAAAGCCACACTGCGTGGAGTGTGTATAAGTACCAATGCAGGTATATTGAAAGATATTCGTGGGCGAATACTCAGCTGTGAAAATACGCTGAAATCCTTGGAGCGTGACTATGGGCGAAATTAGGACGGCTGTGTCTGAATATAACATGTTAGCTGAAGATGTACTGCGCTATAGAATGAAACGCAGTAAAGCACAGGCCTTTGGTGAAGGAGGACGTATGTTAGCCTCTAAAATTTGTGATGGTCGTACTCCGCACACTGTATCACATATCCGCGATGCAGCGGGGACGGTGCAAACATCTGCAGATGGGATTTTACAGGAGTTTTGACATACTTATGGCACTTTATATGAATCCAGTCATACTGCCCCACCGAATGAGATTATGCAATATCTGGAGGATCTGGCCATCGCTTGGCTTTCAGACACGCATAGGGAGTATCTCTCCCTACCTGTCACGGTAGAAGAAGTTACAGAAATATTCAAATCTCTGCCCAACAGGAAAGACCCAGACCCGGATGGGTTCACGGGAGAATTTTATAAGGCCTTTGTAGATCTGTTGGCATAACACCTGGTGGCCATGTATGGCGATGCCTTTGACAGAGCCATTCTTCCTCCGTCTTTTCGTGAAGCTGTCCTGATTGCCCTCCTAAAACCTGCGAAGGACCCTGAAAGGTGTGATTCTTATAGGCCATTATGGCGGTGGCGGCCATCTTTGGTTGGGAGCATTCCACTTGGCGGTCTAGTCCTCATTTAGGAGGCTTGACCGGCATAAATATAAGGTAAACTGTAGGCGCGCTCCTTTTACAAGCTTTGGCGCATTCTGTGCAGCGCTCGACCAGGGTGCAGCAACTGCTATTTTTAAAGCCCCGTTTTCGTATTTTCGTTTATTTTACGTTTTATATTCTACCTTGTTTTTAAAACTTGTGGCCTCACTTACCTGCACTGCTGTCCTTCTAACCTGCATAATAATTGAAGATTTCACCGCGTTTCTCGCGGGTCCCTCACCCTTGTCACGGTGGCGGCCATCTTTGGTTGGGAGCATTCCACTTGGCGGTCTAGTCCTCATTTAGGAGGCTTGACCGGTATAAATATGTCATGCAATCGCGCAGCGTTATCGCGCAGCGGGATCGCCGGCTTTCCGCCGGAGTTACGCCAGAGTTCAGCCCGTCTGCGCCCGTCGGCGCTGAGGACGGGCTGCAGGACGGGCTGTCTCCCTCCATCATACCCTCTGGTAAGCAAGCTCTGGCTGGTCGTGTATACTATTCAAACTCGGCATTACTTTCATTGCGACCCTGTATCCCCACTTCCTGTATCCTATGTACCTTACCCCGTCACTACTTCTTATGTGCTGGTTGTGGTTTTTCTACTGGCAAAATGCAGCTTTCTACAACACAACAGAGTGTTAAACACTATAGGGGAAATAGGAAGTCTACTAAGGGTCATTCTACTTCCCTTCCTTCGCTCCATTTTTGGAGTTTAAATTGTAGATCGCTCCCTAAGAACAAATCAAATATCTTCGATTTTATTACTGAGGAATCTCCTGATGCTCTGTTCTTGACCGAGACCTGGATCCATGCTAGCTCGGGTCCTGATATAGCCGCAGCCATTCCACCTAACTATGTGGTGTTGCATCAGGATAGACCCTCAGGTAAAGGTGGTGGAATTGCAATCATCTTTAAATCTATTTACCAATGCAAACTGGAACTCTTACATCTTCCAGGTAGTGAGGCAGCATTGTTCAAACTCATGATCAATCCTCAAATGACGCTTTCCGGTCTGCTAATTTATCGGCCGCCCGGAAATGCTGCGTCATGGATCACCTCACTCGTTGATTGCCTCTCAGCAACACTACTAAAATCGAAAAATTTCACCATTCTTGGCGATCTAAACATCCACCTAGATGATGTTAACAATCCCCTTAACAAATCTTTTCTTTCTGATCTTGAGGTTTTTAACCTCAAACTTTGTAATTCCGGAGCTACTCATCTTGCCGGACATCTTCTGGATCCTATTATTTCCACTCTGTCATTCAATTGCATTCACTTGGCGCGTCCGCTCGTCTGGTCTGATCATTATGCGGTATATTTCGAGCTACCACCTGATCTATACTCGGCTAGTGTTTACGTGGAGGAAATTAAATCATCCTATCGCTGGGACAGGCTTGATGTAGCCGCTTTTAATCTGCATCTGACTGAGACTATTCCATCCTCTATCAACTCTGAGCAGAACTTAAATGCTCCTATTTCTGGTTGGCTGACAGATGCAGTGTCGGCTCTTCTTCCTCAGTCTAGCAGTAAATGCAGATCCTTGCGTCCTCCAGCACCTTGGTACTCGGATGAGCTTAAAATTCAACGTGCTAAATGTAAAGTCCTAGAGAGGAAATGGAGGATGTTCTACTCTGCTCCCTCCAAAGTGATTTATAAAGAAGAACTAAAAGTTTACCATGCAAACTGTAAACGTGCCAAGGCCTCTTACATCGCCTCTACAATCACCTCAGTGCAAAATTGTCCTCGGACTCTTTTTGCTACTGTTAAGAAACTTACAGGAGCCGATACTACTCCGGCGCTGCCGGCGCTGGATGGTATACAATGCAATGCCATTGCAGACTTTTTTATATCTAAGGTTGAGGGCATTTACCAATCTTTGTCCTCCCTTCCACCTCATAATGACTCTTCTCAATCCAGTTTTTCTTGCAATGCCTTTGCTTCCCCCACTGAGCTCATCTACAACTGGACTTTATTTAATGATTCTTCCTTCCTGTCTTGTCTGAAAAGCATCAGGTCAGGCTCTCCGAGGGACCCTGTCCCTATGAAGATATTGAAACAACTTGACCTTGAACCTCGTCGATTCTTAATGAGATTACTTAACACCTCTCTCATTGAATCCCGGGTCGAACAAGACTGGAAACATGCCATGGTCGTTCCCCTGCACAAAAAATCAGGTGCTGACATCACAAATCTTGCTAACTTCAGGCCTATATCCCTGCTGCCAGCCTGCTCCAAAATATTGGAGCGTCATGTTAACACCCAGCTTACTGAGTTTGTTGAAAACGTGGGATATCTCCATCCATCCCAATCAGGCTTTCGCGCTAACTATTCCACCGAATCCGCACTCCTTGGGGTGACTGAGCGACTCCGACACGGTATCGATAGCGGTGAGACCTTTGCGCTTATTCTTCTTGATTTAAGCGCTGCTTTCGATACCGTGTCCCATTCCATCTTGCTGGAGTCTCTCTGCTCCCTCGGTGTTGCTGGACCAGCGCTTGCCTGGGTGGCCTCATTTCTTAATGAGCGCACCTTTCAGGTTTTCTCGAACAAAGCTGAATCTGCAGTTTATTCCTCTGCCTACGGCGTCCCTCAAGGGTCTATATTGAGCCCTTTGTTGTTCAATATTTATATCAGACCACTTGCATCTATCGTTGAGGACGCCGGTTTGTCTATATACTCATATGCAGACGACACGCAGATAGTGTTCTCTTTGTCTAGCAGCAGGACCCAGGACATTTCTGCCCTCAAAATTGGCCTTTCTCGTGTTGCAGCTTGGATGCAAGCACATCTGCTAAAGCTCAACGGAGACAAGACCGAGGTGATTATACTGGGTAAACATAAAGATCTGTGGGGCTCTAGACACTGGCCCAGTGATATGGGCCCGTTGCCTATCCCCGTGTCTGTTGCCCGCAACCTCGGTGTCCTGATTGACGACAATCTTTCAATGAGGCAGCAGGCAACAAAGGTCGCTGCAATCTGCTTTAATACTCTACGCTGGTTGCAGAAGATCATATGGATGTTGCCTGAGTCCACCCGAAGAACTGTCGTACAGGCTCTTGTGATGTCTCGTATCGACTATGGCAATGTGCTCTATTTAGGAGCAGATAAAGCTACAATCAACAAACTCCAGGTTGTACAGAACTCAGCTGCGCGCCTGCTGCGCAATGTCCCACGGAGAACGTCCGCAATGCAAGCTTTGCGTGACCTCCATTGGCTAAAAATTTCTGATCGTGTGGTCTTTAAAACTCTGTGCTTTTTATTTAAGATTCGTCAGGGTTCTGCGCCCAGCTATCTGTCCAATCTTGCCCAGCCATATCAGCCTGGCCGCTCTCTTAGGTCATCCAACAACAATAATCTTGTGATTCCTAGGATTCGACTGACAAAAATGGGAGGTCGCTCATTCGCATATCTGGGACCCAAGATGTGGAATGCTCTCCCGTTGGCGTTAAAAACAGAAACTAGTCTTTCTGTTTTCCGTAAAAATGAAAGACTTTTTTGTTTTAATTTTTTCTTAATTCTGTTTCTATCTTCAGCCTCTGCTTGTTTTCTTCTCTAGTCTGTCCCTGGTGCCGGGTAACCCATTGCGGGTAGCTGTGCGCAATATAAGTTCAATAAAATAAAATAAATAAATTATCACTCTTAAATGTAGATTCCAAAATACTGGCCAAACTGCTGGCAGTGAGACTGAAACCCCTCATGACAAACTTGGTGCTGCCGGACCAATCAGAATTTATCCCGACGAGGTCTACCGCGCATAATACCCGTACATTATTTGCCCTCTCGCATTACCTGGTACCTACTACGATAGGGGCGGCGGTCATGTTGGACGCAGCCAAAGCTTTTGATTTCATTGAGTGGTCCTATCTCATGACCGTGCTTAAGAGGATGGGGTTCCCCCCTATCTTTCTACAATGGGTTCAGCTCTTATATACTGCGTCGTTGGCCCGAATTCGTATTAATAATTATATATCGGAAAGTATAACCATAGAGCGAGGGACTAGGCAGGGATGCCCCTTATCCCCACTGCTATTTGCACTGGCTCGCGAGCCTTTAGCTGGTAAGATACGACAGGGTCATCATTACTCTGCCCTGCAATTCCCTCAGAGACCGTTACATATCTCCATGTATGCGGATGATATGTTACTATATGTGCGCGATCCAGAAACGCATCTAGCCCCTCTGCTGCGAGAATATATTACATTTGAAAGGCATTCAGGCCTCCAAATTATTTGGGACAAATCTATTATTATCCCCCTGACAGACTCAACTTCTCCGCACACTACGGGATTCCCCTTAGAGTGGCAAACAGATCCAGTCCGATATTTGGGAATATGGTACCATCGGGATCCAATTATGGTCGTGCAATCAGTACGATGACGGATAAGATTAATCGCAGGATCCAATTGCCTCTTTCCCTCGCAGACAGATTGGCTATAGTCAAAATGGTAGTACTACCTAAATTTTTGTATTTTTTTAACAACATCCCCATCACACCTTCCTCAGCAGTGTTTCGGCGCATATCCTCCTTGGTGACCAAACCTATTTGGGCCGGAAAACAAGCTAGAATTGAATTATGTGCGCTAACTCTACCATACTCACAAGGAGGTTACAAGGTCCCGGATCTCTTTCTTTATTATCTTTGTGCACAGGCACATTATGCACACTACTGGTATCATCACACGCCTTATCTCACACATGTAGCCATCGAAAAGGGGGATGCATTGCCTATTCCGCTGAATGCCATAGTAACCCATAAGAGACCCCCATTACATGCTAAAGATATTAACACGGTGGATGCTACTCCCACGGAGTGGCGGACTATAGGTAGATTAACTAATAAACTTCCATTGTATGCCCCGGCCTTCCATTACACTATCATCCAAACTTGTCTGTCACACAAGAAGAGGTCGGCATGGGACTATTGAAAGAAGTTGGGATGATCACACTGGGGGATCTTTATATCGATGGCAGATTTCAAAGCATTGAGGATTTGGGTTATTTTAGCAACCAGACGCTCCTCTTCAGGTTCACCTACCATAGACTTCAACAGGCAGTCAAACAGCTCTACTCTACCTATCCGGAGGAACCATTGCAGCTCCGTGCCCTTCAACTGATCATAGTATCCCCTAACCCCGCACATTTAATATCACGTTTGTATACCATCATTCCAGAGGAAATTGCTGACACAACACATAGGGCATGGATGAGGTGGAATGAGGTGCTTGAAACTTCTCTTACGGAAGAGGAGTGGAAAACAACTTGCTCTTTAACGGGTATGCTAACACCTAATGGCAATCTAAGAATATTACATTATAAGTACTTGCATCAAACGTACTATACACCAGCCAGGCTTCATGAATATGGACTTCGACCGGATGCAAGGTGTAAAAGGTGTGGATTTGAGTCAGCAGATTTTCTGCACCTTGCTTGGCATTGCAGGAGGGTTCATGACTATTTGGTCAAAGTAACGCAAATCCTGAGTGATATGGTGGGGGTGTTAATCCCTTGCTCTACTCGAACGTGTTTATTGGGGCTGTTGGGGGATGTACGGGCACTAAAACGCACATACTGTATGGTTGCCTTACTGCTTGCCAAACGTACAGTATCACTGTGTTGGGATAGTAAGAATACACCCATGACTAACCAATGGCTTAGAGATATGGCCTACTGTCATGAAACGCTCATCACGTATGAGGAAGAGCTACCAGCTGGATCACGTCCGCGTGATTATTGGTTGTATTTGGTGGACTATTTGCGAACGAATCCGTTGGACTCTTGATAACCTGCACTGTATGCTAACTAATGTCTTAAATTACATGTGGATCATGGGTGGTATTTTGATAGCACAGTAATTGTAACTGTAAAGGATTTTTGTATATGGGGGTGGGGTGCGGTAACATGATGGTCTGTATTATTGTATGTTTTGGGCGTATGTTTTCCTAAAATGCTAATAAAAAGATTTAATAAAAAATAAAAAAAATTGGTTGAAAAGCAATTGCAATTAATAAATCTACGATATCTGTATTATGTGTGATGAATTGCCAATGTTCAAAAAGTGAGCCTAGAAAAATAGTTAAAGGGGAAAAAGGAATTTGGGTGTGAAAAATAATATTGAATTGAGACCATACTTTCACCCGAAATTGATAGTAAGGGGACAAGAGAATAACATGAAAAACAAATCTGTGTTTGGAATATTACAAGACCAACAGCTAGGGGACGTTGTGGGTGTAAATTTATGTAAAGATACAAGAGTGAATGTGATTCTATTATATAAAAAGAGAAGTGTTTGCGTTGTACTAGCTGATCTCAAGGTTTTATGAATTCTAGTCCATAATTTATCCCAAAACGAAGTGGACCATGAGTAAGAAAATCCTGTTCCCACTGTAATTGCACTTTGATTTTTATTTCTATGCTCCACGGATTTGGTAAGAAATGTTTATATAGAAGAAGCACCAGGATGATTACTCAATATAGGAAGGATATTACCATGAGATTTTGAGGGTGGATGATTCAAAGATTGAGAGGATAAAAATAAGAATATAGAGTGAATCAGTGTTTCAAATGTATTAGAATATGATCCCAGAAGACCAAAGAGTGTTTGTGCTTCCGAGAAAGTTAGAAATGTATTGCAAGAGTATAGTTGGTGGACCCAAAGCAGGCCTTTGTGTCGCCAAGCTTTCCAAAAGACAGGTTTTTTATTAATTGCTATATAGCGATTATGCCAAATCAAAGAATTGAGAAACCGGTCAACCTCCAGGAGATGTGAGTTGATAATTGAATGAAATAAGTTAAGAGAAGGTTTATGTATAGGCGAGGATGAAAATTGAGTCTTATAAGTGAATGTAAGGAATTCTGAATTGAGAAAGGATCAAGAGAGGATAATTAGACATCTTGACATAGTGGAGAAATATCAGAGGATGAAAGGTTTAAACACTTAGAAAATTGTTTAAGAAAAAAGGTTTTATGATATATTTAAAAATCCAGGAAATTAACACCCCCAAGAGTTTTATTACGTTTAAGCAAGGCAAGGTACATACGTGGTTTCCTGTTATTCCATAAAAAAAGTTGATAAGATAGAGTAAATTTTTTTGAATAAATATGAAGGAATGGTCAGCTGGATAGGTGAAAGAGTATAGAGAATTACAGGAACAAGCATCATTTTAATAGTGTTCAGTCTGCCCCACCAGGTTAAATAAAGGGCTGCCATTTCGAAATAGAATCGGATCATGTAGTGAATATTCTGGTCATATTTAGTGATAAAGTGAGTTTATTAGAGGGAGCAAACCATAAACCTAAATATTTGATTTTTTGAGAGATCCATGTACAGTTAGTTGAAAGAAAGTCATGTCTGAAACATAAAACATTAAGGGGAAATATTTCGCATTTATTAGGATATAATTTATAACCACAAAGTAAGGAGAAGGTATTAACTTCTGTCAAGAAGGGTGAGAGGGAGATTTCTGGTTTTGATAGATATGGTAAAATATCATCTGCTTCGACACTCATTTTAATATGGGTGTTACCACTTTGAAAACCATGAATATTAGGATTTTGTTTAATTTTAGCAGGGAAAGGTTCTAACACAAGTATAAAAAGAAGTGAGGAAAGAGGGCATCCTTGATGAACAACTCTGTGTAAGGCAAAAGGTTTGGAAACAGAACCATTGACAAAGATGGAAGCTTTAGGAGAGCAATATATGTAAGAGATGTACAAAATAAATTTAGGTCTAAACCCAAACCAGGAAAGAGTATAAAATATAAAAGACGAATCCATATGATAGAAGGCTTTCTCTGCGCCTAATGAGATAGCTGCGTGTGAGTGAGGATATTTGTTTGATTTATGCAGTATGTTACAAAATGGTCCTAGTGTTATCAGAGATAGACCTGCCCTTAATGAAACCCGATTGTTCTGAACAAGTGATAGATGGGAGAAAGGATTCTAGTCGAAGAGCAAGAAGTTTAGCAAATAATTTATAATCGGAGTTAACTTAAGATATTGGTCTTTAATTTTTACAAAGATGATCGTCTCTCCCCTCCTTAGGAAGTAAACAAATTAGGGCATCTTGGAAATGTACCCATAGAGGCATGAGGAGAAATAAAGGATGTAAATAAAGAGTGAAGATGCGGGCGAAGCAAATTAAAAAATGAGAGTAAAATTGCACATGAAAACCATTCGGACCTGGTGCTTTGCCAGTTTTAGTTAGATGTAGTCCATGAGAAATATCTTTAATAGAGATATCTTTTTCTAAGGGTGAGAAGTCAATATCAAAGGGAAAGTGTTTTGGGATAGAATCAAGGTTCAGCTGTATTTAAGTAGGATTCTGGAATAGCTTCAGGAGTATAAAGTAAAGAATAATATTTCTTAAATTCCTTTAAAATATCCAGAAGAGTCGGAATCAAGAATATAATCAATGTTTGAACAGTCCTTCCTAACCTTAAGATAAGAGGCAAGAAGTTTGCCCGCTTTGTTCTGGCCACCATAATATCGAGCACTACCTTTAAGAAGAAAGGAGCTAGCATTTTCTGTAGATAACTTATTGTATTTAAACTTTTCCACAATAAGATTATTAAGGTCAGCTTTAGAATTCGAGGTAGTTTAGAGAGTTTCTAATAACTTAATACTCTTAAGAAGTGCAAGAGCCTTCTGGGATTTTTTTTTTTTTTAGCAACATAAGAAATAATAAAAATCTCTGGCTGAAGTATTAAAAGCATCCCACACAGTAGCAAAGGATAGAACAGAGTATACATGGCGAGTAAAGAAATCAAAATAAAGGATTCAAAAGAGGAAGTAAAGGTCTGATCAATCAGTAAAGAAGTGTTGGAATGCCATCTTCTGCTGCACTCATTAACAGGGAGTAATTCCAAATCTAGGATTACTAGGGCATGGTCAGAAATCAATATTGAACTAATGTCTACATATATAATGTGTTCAGTGAGGGATTTAGAGACAAATAAATAGTCTATGCGAGATTGGGAGAGGTGTGTAGGGGAGAAAAAGGTGTATTTACGAAGCTGAGGTTTACAGTATTTCCAAGAGACAACAATAGATCTATGGGAAATTAAAGAATTGAAATGCTGATGCATTGGAGAAGTGACAAAAGCTGCATTGGAGGATCGATCTATATATGGGTCTACAACTAGGTTACAATCACGGCCAAAAATTACATATGGTGTAGGAATAGACATCAAAAGGGAAGAAATATGAGGCCAAACATTATTATCCGGTTTGTGGGGGCATAAACATTAAACAGAGAAATAGGAACATTATTAACTTTAAGATGTGAACATAGTTTGTCTATTTAAGTGAGTCTTCGTAATCCGTGGAAAGTTTGGACACCTTCTACAAAGACTTGCAAACCAATGGGAGTTTGCTTGGCTTTGACAGAGTAAAACCAAGCCATCTTAATTTATGCCCTGCACTTCTGGTGATCTTGTTTTCCAAAGATGATATAAGAAAGTGATTTGTGACTTCTGGCAACTACCACAGAAAATGGTGGGTTATCTTTTCAGACATCACAGAATGATAGAGTTATCTGTTTTTTGATCATTGAGGGCAAGCAGAGATATTGTGGCAGACGATTTCAGTCCCAAAGGGAGGATTATGTTGGTAAAAATTTCAGTAAACCAAAAATGTGATGGATACAACTAGATAACTGTGAGGATAGTGTGAAAGCTTTGCAAATTTGATCATGATGTCTTTGCAACACAGAAAGGATTACACTGGCTGGCAGTCGAGCAAAGGGTACATTTCAAGAGCCTTTTTTCACTCAAAGTATTTCATTGCTGTGGGATTCTGATCTCTCCAACCTCTCCCAGAAATACATCCCAGCCCACTCTGAAAATCTTTTCGCTGTTGCCCTGTTGCATAAGAGAGAACGTTCTGGAACAACTTGATTCTTGAGCGGAGGAAGATTTATAATCATCTGGCTTTCAGGATTGCTCAATAGCCTATTTATTTCTTTAAAAAGCAGTCCTTGGTTGCTTGTGCTCTGGTTCAAGGAGGACCCAGTTTGGCAGTTTGGGTTGGACTTTTTCCATTGGAGGAAGTTCAAGACTGATTTGCATATAGCTAGGTCTAACCTGAGGTAGCATTATGTGCAAAAAAATAATGGAATGAGATGCAGCCTAAGTAATTACCAGTGTTGAGATTAATTCAAGCATTCCATTAATCACTTTTTGTATGCTTCCAGAAACATAGGCCTGACTCTTGAGTACTCTACAAACATAGCTATTATATTTTGTCAGGTTCCTAGTCCCACTGATTTCAGACATCAGTCGTCAGTTCTGTTCCAGTGAAGAAAAAAGGGGACAAAATCTCAGAGCCTTTGTTTAGATTGTCTGTGGTTTATTTGTTATTGAGTTGACCATGGAAGTGTCTCTCTTGCTGTTGGGAGGGGGTCACAGTACAGCTTGCAGGAAAGCTAAGCAGGGCTCAAAATGTTAACATTATACATCCACTAAACATAGTGGTTTACATTGGCTTGTGGCATACATTTTTGATGGACATGTCATCCTTGGCGTGGTTTGCCCTCAACATTTTGCTTTCCACTCTCCTGTTTTTGCTGACTTTGTTTTTGTTGGCTTTAAGGCTATGTGCACTTTCCACTGCTAACCAGTGCTGTAGTGCTGTGCCAACTCCTTAAAACATGGTAAGATTGGCCTACACATCATGGCCAATTTAAATTTACTTACACTGTTCCTAGTAAAGTGGCACAGCATGTATTCATGGCTTGTATATTAAATTCTAATAGTAGGCCTGAAGCCCTTAATGGGCCCCCCACAAGTAAGCTTTTAAAACCTGTCTCAGCCCTGCATGTAGCCTATATGTGAAGTTTTAAAGTGCCATTTCAACCAGGCAAAACCTTTTTTTTAACTATATATAAGTCACAACTAAAGTAGGCCCCACATGGCAGACGGGCAGTCTCTTTAAAATGTGTGGCTTGTACTTTTAAGTTTTACATGTCCTGGTAATGAAAAACTCTCATATTTGTTTTTCACTACTGTAAGGCCAACCTCTCTGATAGGCTAGCATTGGCTTACCTTATTACATTTAAAAAGTGACAAAGTTTGATTGGGAACAGGTAGGAATATCATGTTTGGACTCAAAATGATGTATTTTAAAATTCTCTATAGTGGTAAAGTCATATTTCAAGTCACAATTCTAAAAATGCCACTTGTTTGAAATTTGGCATTTTCTTGTCCTTATCATTTCATGAATGTAGCCTGTGTCCGTGACTAAGTGTAGTTGGCTTTTGTGTATTCCTCCCAGATAGTGACAAAATGGGATTAGGTGTTGGCAGGATGGGTCATCCTGTCAGGATGCGTGGGGTAGAGTGTTTCCCTGCTCTACTAACATTTCAAAGGAACTGCCTCAGCACACTTACAGAGAACCGGACACCAGCCTATTGTCACATCAGGCCCCTTGGAGCTTGGCCAGGAAAAGCAAGGGAAGGAAATTCCAGAATCAGATGTGAGTGGATATCTAGAGGTTTTTTTCCACTTCAAAGCTGGCACCAGGTATAAGTACTGGGCCCTCAAACCAACTCTTCAGTACACTCCTGGATATTATAGAGGAAGGACCACCTTGCTGCCAAAAGACTGCCCTGCTGCCTGAGTCCTGTCCTGCTCTCTAAGAAAGAAGACTGGGTATGCTTCCTTCATCTAACCTGAGTGACTTAAAGGGTCAGTTGGCCAATCCCCTGTCTGAGCTACAGGGACACAACAAGCTCAGGGGCCCCCATGCAACTGCCCAGCTGACCTGCTGCAGCTGGACCTGCCTGGACCTGCGAGTGGACCAGCCTGAGCATTGTTGACCTCTGCTAGAACGAGTCTCTGATCCCCAGGAGGTGCCTCCCCAGTGCTGGGCCCTTGGCTGTCATCAGAGTGCACTCTTCTAAAGAAAAGGGAGAAATCTTGAAGCTTTGGGCTCTTCGTGACCATGAATGGGCCTGTTCGCGCTGAGATCTTCCCGCCCATGATGACAACTGACGCATAGCTCCTGTGAACCAGACTCTTCGAGCAACAGCGACCTCCAGCGACAACTAGTAACACAAGATCTGCGCTTCATGCTACAGTGGAGACAGCCAGTGGTGACTGCCAACGCAAAGCTCCAGAAATTACAGTCTATGACCGCTACCAGAATCTTTGCGCTATGACGACGACTATGTGCAATGCTTTCCTCCCAGACTCCTCCGTTACAAACTGGACTCTTTGCACCTCACTTTGAGAAGGTAACTTTTTCCGCTGGACTATCCTGGTCCCTATGTTGAGTCTGCACTCCATCGTGGTGGGTCTGAACTTGTGACTTTCCCCCGGTCTAGCACGACCAGATGATCGTGAGTGGCTCTTTGTGCTTCTAGGCGCTGCAACTAAAAAATGATTCAAAATTGCATATCTCTATTTCTACTGATTCGATTCTTACAGTTATGGTTGCAAATTATTTCTAAAAATGTATTCTAAAATGGTGTGAGATTTTTCTTGTGCTTTCACTTTATTACGGTTTGTGTGCTGCAAAAATATATTACACATTTCGTCTAAGTTAAGCCTGATTGCTTTTGTGCCAGCCTATCAGAGGGTTAAGCACATGTGAATTTAGTGACTCTTGTGGTTTACCTTGAAAGGGATTGTAGTTGTCAGAATACACAAGTGAGGACAGAAATGGTTGATGCCCAAGGCTTCTTTAATTATTGTTTATTAATTCTTAGAGCAAAACTGTCAGACATATGTGTCTTGATGCTAGAAACAAACACAGGGGCATAAAAATAGGAAAAGAAAGTTAATAGAAAATATATGTTTAGTGTTTTACAATAGTGTAGTTGGTCTATATAATAAGGCAGAGTTCCAGCAGAAAGCCTTTACAAAGCTTAACACCTAACATATTAATCCTAATACATTAAAGACTCTGCCTCTACAACATGTACACTTGAAGCCTGTACTTCTGTTGAGCTCCGATTTGCCCAATCTCAGAAGTCTCACGGGAACATGCATCACCATGAGGCTGTGGAACGAAAATAATTACATAACCAACAAGACAGTTGCTTCATAATCATTGATTAAGAGGTGTAGGTGGTCCAAATCAAGGCACAACAGAACATATATATGAATGGCCGTGGCTTTCATTTACAATGCAATAAAACTCAGGAACCTCCTCAGAAGACAAACGTGAAATAATGGACCAGCACACTGTTTGGATTTGATCATCTAAAAGAACATCTTGAATTGTGTGTATGAAGGGCCGCAGGCCTGGATTAGGGTCTTCCAGCCCTTCCTGAATAGGCGTGGCAAGCATCAGGGGTGCCCGCTATGCCCTCTCCTGTTCCCGCTCGAATTGGAGTCCTTTGCAGAGCGCATCTGCCATCTTCCGACGTTTGTCTTAGTGTGAGGGAGCAACTCACACAGGCATGGTCACCTAAAGGATCGAACTTTAGCACTACCACCTTATCTCCAATCCGCATGAACTCCCCCATTGAATTGGCAACAACAGAAGGACATGTTCAATGCCTATTTGGCAGCCATTGATGGGGACACATTCACTTCAAAAAAGAAAAAAGCATTTGTAATTTACAATTTAGGTTCTGAAAGACTTTACCTTTAGAGGTAGCGTGCACCCGTGTGAGTGGAGGGGATGATGGAGCTTCTATTATGATTGATGATTATGCATCCATCATTAAAACTTTGTACAAAAGGTTCAATCCCAAGAAGAAAGTGGTGTTAGAATGCCATAAGTTTCTTCAACATGCTCCAATTCCTGCTGAATCCATTAACGATTTTGTTGCCGCACTTAGAACTCCAGCTGTCACTTGCAATTACAGGGAATTTAGGGATAAAATCTAACCCTGGGCGAAGCACTACGCTACGCTCGCGTACTTTGCGAAGTTTGCGCAACTTTGCACTACGCGAGCTGCACGTAGCACAGTGCGAACACGCGTAGCGCAGTGCAGCAGTCATTTTTTGCTTGCTCGCGTTCCTCAACGTCATGTTCGCGACCGCGAGCAGGCAAAATGACATCCCGGTGAGATTCTCAACGCGGAGAGGTCAGATTTCTCATTGTGAGTGGTCGCGCATGCTCGGGACCGCTCGCGATGAGAAACTACAAGTCCGCGTTGAGAAAGCTGCCGCTCGAGTAAAAATCTGCTCAAGCAGCAGAAAACTACAGCTCGCACTGTGCAAGATGCAGTTTTCAATGATTGCACAGTGCCAGATGCTTGTCCGCACTGTGCAATCATTGAAAACGCATCTTGCACAGTGCGAGCATGCTACTACGTGAAGTTTGCGTAGTGCGAAGTGCACTTCGCGTAGCTTCGCGTAGCGCTACTTCGCGAACTACGCCCACCCTTAATAAAATCCTCTGTGATCAATTAATTGAGAGAACATGTAATAGGAAAATCCAGGAAAAGCTGTTATCCTCTGAAGACCCTATCTTAAAAACAGTCCTCACTCTTGCTAGGAGTATTGAACATTCTCAGCTTTGCATGAAGGAAATCAGTGGGACGGCACAGTCTGCGGGAATCAAGCAACTTAGCGCAAAGCACACTGCTAAACCCACGAAGAGAACCAGTACTAGTTTCATGCGCAATCCAGAAACAGGATCGTCTAGAGCCAAGAGTGAGAAGGAAGAATTCTCATGTTTCCATTGTGGTAGCAACTCTCTTCTGGGAAATGTTAAGCTCTGTTTTGCTTTAAATCAAACATGTTATAAGTGTAGGGAAAAAGGCACTTTGCGCTATATGTACAGAAGATCACAGCACAAACCATCAAAACCATTGAGGAAGACCTTGATAACTCCGATAATGAGAACAATGTGTTATTAATGTTGTCTTCTTCGTCTATACAGGCGGATGGTGTGGTACAAATAGCATCCATGGTGGGGTAAGAGGAAATCTCCAGTTTGTGTGATCAATGTGAATAGCAAGAAGATTAGGGCCAGATGTTGGAAGGGTATTACTGGTCAGTAACGGCCGAAATTAACGAATTTCGTCCATCACCGACCGGTAATAGGCTTTTCTGATGTAGGGGCCGAAATTGACGATTGGGTAATTTACCGAAAAGGTAATTTAAGGAATCGGTAAATTACCGATTTCTTAAATACCGATTTGGTAAATTACCGAATTCCTAATGTAGGGAGCACTTAAATGAGTGCTTATCCCATGTTAAGATTCGTTATTTTCCACCAACTACAAGTTGGTGATAAATAACGAAAACACCCCAAAAAGCAATTTTATGCAAATTGCTTCAGTGCCATGTTGCAGACATACGTGTCCTTAGGGCATATATGTCTGCAACATGTGCACCCATACACAATTGAGGGGTGCAACAGGGTGTTAATGTAACATCCTGTCACCCTTCAATGTTTTCCCCCTTTTACCGAATCGGTATTTACCGATTCGGTAATTGACATTCATTCCTATGGGCCTCCGATTTGGTAAATACCGATTCTTAACGATTCAGTAATTTTTACAGAATGATTTGCTACATAGCATTTAACAATTCGAAAATACTGAATCTGTAAAATTCTGTATTTTCGAATCTGTAAATGCTATTTACCTACATCTGGCCCTTAGTTTCTTAGCTGTTCACGCTTATTAATGCCAAGAATTTTGATGGGTTTGGGACATTCGATTGCACCAATCAAACAAAAACATTTGCGTATGGGGGCAAGAGGGTGGAAGTCCAAGGGAAATTGAAGGCTGATTTGGAATTTGGTGGAAATTTTGTGACTGGATCTGTACATATTGTGAAGGACAGGGCAAGTTTGTTGGGGTGGGAGGAGGAAGGAGAGCTGGGATTACTTTGGACCCCAACCATCCGGACAAGGTTCTGTCCAGATGAGATGTAAAGGAGTTTTACTGTGTACCACTGTCTGCTACCCATCTAATAAAAGTGTGATCTGGCATTTGACGGGTGATGAGTGGATCCGAGTTATCCTGATGTGTTCCGTGAGAACTTGCGGAAACTAAAATGCTGCCAACATTGTATCATTCTCTAGGAAGGGGCCAAAGCAGTAGCTCACAAGGTGCGCAAGTTACCACTAAGCCAGCACAACAAACTAAATTGAGAATTGGAAAGATTTTGTTCAATGGGCGTGATTGAGCCCATAGAGGGTTCGGCGTGGTTGGCCCCTGTAGCATTGGTGTGCAAGGCTAACAAGTACTTTAGGATGTGTATGGATTAGAGGGATCTCAACTGCAATATCTGGATGGATCGCCAGCAGCTACCCAATATTAATGAGATGCTGGTGACTTTGGATGGTGCCAATTTGTTTACTTCACTAGACATTTCTTCAGCTCATCATCAGGTTGAATTAAGTAAAGCTTCCAGACATCTCACATATTTCGTCACGCCGGAAGGTGCTTATTGTTACATACAGATTACTTTTGGATTGGCATCAGCTACTGCCGTGTTCCAGTGTTTGATGGGATATCTATTCAAGAACACTTTGGGGGTTGTGTTTTTCCAAGATGTCATTCTAATATATGGTAAAACTGAATCTGAGCATGATGACAGGGTCAGGCACGTTTTGAAGATTATACAATCGTGTGGGTTGACCCTGAAGAAAGACAAATGTAATTTCTTTCAAGAAGGGGTGGTTTATTTGGTTCATCACATTTCAGGCAATGGGGTAGTACCCAAAGTGAAGACCTTGGAGGTCATCCAAAGTGCACCCGAACCCAAGCATAGTGACCAACTCTGCTCCTTTCTTATTTTAGGGGAGTATTATGCCAAATTTGTGAAAAAGTTAGGTATGTGTGGAACAAAGAGTGCATGAACAATTTTGAAATTAAGAAGGAGAACGTACAAGCACGCCATCTCAAAATGTATAGCAACATTGACTTATGCATCATCTCCACTAATGCAAGCAATGTGGGTCATGGCGCTGTCCTAATGCAAACGGGATGTTATGGCCACAAATAAACCATAGCTTTTGTATCCAGGACATTACAAGGTGCAGAAAGCACTTATTCAACTACAGAAAAGGAGGCTCTGGTTTTGTGGTGGGCTGTGCAGCACTTTAGAATTTTTTTGTGGGGTAAAGAAATCATTCTCAGAATGGATCAAGATCTTTTCACCACAAAGGGGGGCGGGAGAGCTACTCCGCATATATCAAAATGGCAGTACAGACTGCAGGAATTTCACTGCAGGTTGGAGTACGTAGCTGGGGATTATGTAGCTGACTGTTTGTCTAGGCTGCCTCTGGAGGAGTGTGTTGAGAACAAAGAAGTGATGATCTAGAGATGGCGTGTGCTGTGTGGTCCGTGGATGATGCAGTCAAAGGGGCACTATCGGAGCAGGAATGGATGTAGGCAGTATTGGACAATAAAGAATTTAAGGCAGTGGCAAATGTTGTTGCAGCAGGTTAGCCTAATAGCAAGGATACACCCTCAGAATTGATTCCAAACAGGAGAGTTGGAGAGAAATTGTCCATGGTTGGGGTAATTTTGTGTAAGTGTGGTCTGTTGGTAGTTCCAGGGTGCATGCAAAGGAAAATTTTGGATTTAGCTCATGAAGGACATCTGGGGATTCAAGCCATGAAACGTATAATTAGGGAGGATTTCTGGTGGCCTGGTTTAGACAAGCTCATCGAACATTATATTCGAGAGTGCTGCATGTGTGTCTTGAGTGATAAATCGCAAGTCACATATCCTTCTCCTGTTGACCCGATTGCCATAAAAAACTCGCCTTGGTTCAAACTTGCGTTTTATGTGTCAGCATCTTTTGGTATCACAGGTAGCTCACCGAAGTATGCTTTTATCTTAATGGACTATATTACAAAATGCGAAAGTATATACCCAGGCCTACAATTGTAAGGACAACCAAGGCTATTTCAACAACAAACTTAAAAAAGGGGTGAACACACAAAAAGAGTTTTTTTCTGATATTTAAGAATTTAATTCTAGTGATAAAACAATTGATCAATAACATATAACAAAACAGATATATTCAATACACTTAATACAATATTTTCATTAATAAATTTCTTAAAAACGATATATGTTCTGGTTAATGTGCAGGTTTACGGATAAGGTCTTCCCAGATATTGTTGGGGGGCTGTTTATTTCAACGCGTTTCGACACGTGGTTGTGTCTTCATCAGGAAATTATTTATACAGCCAATTTTCTAAAAAGAACAAAACATATTTTTAAAACATTTAAGACTGTGTGTTTAAGAGACAAAGCAATATGTGGTTACATAGCCTGGTATAGTCGGAAGATAAACATTATTTTATAATGCTGAAGTATTAGTTTTCTTGCATCTTGACCTTAGTTCAAGGAAAATAGAACTCTATATGCATATATCTTCATGATAATCGATATTTCTATATACATATAATTTACACAGATACTTGATGTATTTGCTCGATACATTTCATTGCGTCTTTTAAATTTGTGCAGAAAGACTCCCTCTATGCGAATTGGAGAAAGAGGGGAAGAGGGGGGGAGAGAGAGAGAGAAGAGGAACAAGAGTGATGATTTCTACAGAATTAAAGTAGCCCACTTTAACAGAATTAGAATTGTTCTAATATTTTAAAAAATAGAGACTTTTCTTCTAAAATGATTTGTATCATACATAAACACTATATGTAGCTATTTTTGACCAATGCTTGTTCCCAAGGAGCATGCAGTTTTTGTATGCATATGTTTCAATGTGGTCTTGCTGTAAGTACTTTGAACATATATGCATAGTTGTACTTGATTTTTACTTTAGAAAAGCTAGTTTGTTTCCAATCACCTAACTATTAGTTTTGAATATCTTACCTAGACTTTCTTTTTCCGCTTTTTTAAAAATTTCAGAACGATGAGGGCGAAGAGTGAGGCACCTTTCTTTACCTTTGCAATCAAAATTGGTATGTGAAACCTATAGGAAAACCGGGTTCTGGCTTTAGATCAATCTTTCACGATGGGTTGGTCAGAAGGTTAAATTTGCATAAACTCGTTCTGAAATCTCACTCAATATTTTACATAATAACGTGTTACCTGGGTTTAGCGGTTTCACTGCATACATCCCACTCTTCTGTTCGGACAATTAAAACATACTATGCTCTTTAAAAACAAGTATTCTGAAATAAAGGTAAAAATACCAACTTTGATAATTAGTCTCTCTTTTTTGTGACTAAATTCATTATTTTTGTACGAGCATGATCTCAAATCCCTTTTTAAAAAAACCCACATCATGTTAATTTTTCCGTTTTGTTTAAAGAACGAGTTTATGCAAATTTAACCTTCTGACCAACCAATAGCTACATATAGTGTTTATGTATGATACAAATCATTTTAGAAGAAAAGTCTCTATTTTTTAAAATATTAGAACAATTCTAATTCTGTTAAATAGGGCTACTTTAATTCTGTAGAAATCATCACTCTTGTTCCTCTTCTCTCTCTCTCTCCCCCCCTCTTCCCCTCTTTCTCCAATTCGCATAGAGGGAGTCTTTCTGCACAAATTTAAAAGACGCAATGAAATGTATCGAGCAAATACATCAAGTATCTGTGTAAATTATATGTATATAGAAATATCGATTATCATGAAGATATATGCATATAGAGTTCTGTTTTCCTTGAACTAAGGTCAAGATGCAAGAAAACTAATACTTCAGCATTATAAAATAATGTTTATCTTCCGACTATACCAGGCTATGTAACCACATATTGCTTTGTCTCTTAAACACACAGTCTTAAATGTTTTAAAAATATGTTTTGTTCTTTTTAGAAAATTGGCTGTATAAATAATTTCCTGATGAAGACACAACCACGTGTCGAAACGCGTTGAAATAAACAGCCCCCCAACAAAATCTGGGAAGACCTTATCCGTAAACCTGCACATTAACCAGAACATATATCGTTTTTAAGAAATTTATTAATGAAAATATTGTATTAAGTGTATTGAATATATCTGTTTTGTTATATGTTATTGATCAATTGTTTTATCACTAGAATTAAATTCTTAAATATCAGAAAAAAACTCTTTTTGTGTGTTCACCCCTTTTTTAAGTTTGTTGTTGAAATAGCCTTGGTTGTCCTTACAATTGTAGGCCTGGGTATATACTTTCGCACTGAACAATTTCCCTGTCCCAGGATTTTAATCCTTTCCAGGGGGTCCCTGATATATTACACTATATTACAAAATGGCCAGAAGTGAAGTTTGTTGACAGCGTGAGTTCCGCTGTGGTCCTTGGTATTTTCTGGGAAATCGTTTCTCAGAGAGGGATTCCCTGAGAAGCAGGTGACTGACAATAGCACACAATTGGTGTCTAGGGAGTTGGAGAACCTTATCAAGGAAAATGGCATCAAACACATCCTTCAGATCTTTTTATCACCCTCGTAGTAATGGTTAAGTAGAACGGATGAACCAGGTTATCAAGTTCCAGTTGCAATTGGCCCTTGTGTGTGGATTGCATTAGAGAGTGGCGGTTGCAGATGTGTTGTAGGCTGTGACATCTACTCCACACATCAGTACTAGCGGGTCTCCATTTCCACTACTCAGAGGAATTCCAAGCTGAAGAAGGATTGTATATCCAGGAAAAGTGTCAGCCTGGGGAAAATGGGAAGAGTGATTGTTGTGAGAGCAGTGGTACAGAAGAAGTATGGTACTGGGGCTGATAGTTACAGAGTTTCTCCTGTTTGTGTCAGTGATTGGGTGAGAATCAAGAGGCCATTTTTTGTTTGGAAATGGTCATCACAGTTTTCTGCACCTATTCGAGTGAAGGAGGTGAAAGATCATGTGGTGGTGTTGGAAAATGGGAAAACATGGAATAAGTGTGCGATCTCTATGTTGCCTGAATCTAAAGCGGGTTATATGAATGACAAGATGGGTGTGTATCCTGATTGTATTTGTGTTCCCAATAGGATAGCTTCATCCAGGGTGAGAACAGCCCCTACAAAATTTCAGGATTATATTATGCATTAGCTTCTTCATTTCTTGCATCATTTAAATGATATTGCTAGTTTTATTCTGCCAACATATGTTGTTCTGTATCTTTCAATTTTGTGTTATATTTATCTGTTATCAATTGTGAAGGAAGGAGGATGTGTTGGGTTTTAGAATGCGGTCTCGTGGGGTTCTCTACGTGGAATTTTGGTGGGCATTGGGGCAGCAGTTGCTGCCAGGGGTCGTTGGACGACGGATGAAATAAATAAGAGGCACTGTACCTGGGTGTGACTCGCTTCTTTTCATCTGACCAGTCTTACATAGAAAATCTGACCAGAACTTATCTCATTGTACCAGCCTGGAATGTACTACCTTGACGCATGAACTGGACCCATCTCGTAATTTACAGTCAAACTATCTGGACATCCCCAAACATGTTTTGCCACCTGTCGTACATCTTGTTTGTGCATTCTAAACTGATATTAGTCTATGCATTTTGCTTATCAATATTGTGCAAATCCTCATCTTGAAATTTAACCGAAGACGTCATTCTAATTAAAATAGAGAACCTGTTATGTGGAAATCCCCTTGCCAACATTCCCATGGTATCTGAAAGGAATGTGTTGACATTGCATCAACTAAGAACAAAAATATGTACCAAAACAATCCGAACAAGATGGTATACTTGAAGAATATATGTCTGAGATGCAAACCTCATTCATACAAAATAAAGGGATTAAATAGATCATGTAACAACATTCTGACCCTGAGCATTTGTCAAAAATAGAGTGAAAAAAGTTGTGTTGGGAAGCTGTGCATTAGAAGATTTGCAAATGTATTTGTCCACCTAAGTAGTGCCTCTGCTCACAAGGAATTCAGAAACACCAATACATTTCAGGCAAGAAGCCTCTTAGGTTCAAAAGAATCTGAGCCCAGAAATGTGTAAGAAGACTCAATCCCTGGAGGCAACCAGTACACCCAACTGACTGATCGGTGAAAATGAAGATATAGCAATATGGGTGTATGGGGAGAGGACAACTGTATTCTTAAGGAGAGGAAGCCATGTCACCCCCATTTACAGTCTTACTGTCAAAGGCATATGAAACACCTGCCCAAGAGTCTCTGGAAAGATTTGCTCTTCTCTGCATAGGAAAAACTATCTGAAACGACATTGGATACATCAATGTAAAACTTCCATCGAGAGTTCTCTTGAGCGCAGGTTTAACAGTGTACACTTGCACTCTCATAGCACATGCCAAAAATGATGGGTGGACCTTATATCCCCATTACTGTGCTACCTAAGCATGTAACCTTAGTAATGCAGGAGGAAAGTTCCCTCTCTGAGCTTGCTGCCGTTAGGTTAGGAGCTGGCTTTTCACAGAGTTCTATGGCAATTTCCCAAAATAGCCAGAGCAGGAACAGGACCGCGCTGAGGATTGCCACCCCATCCTGCCTTCTAATGCTGTGGGGACCCACCCTGGGCTTGCATCGCAATGGCCACCAGAGTGAGGTAATGCCCCCAAGAACACGCACCAGGCCTCTCCGGGTCTTGTGCGCACAACTCCAAAAATGCCTTTCCACCAGTGAGGCAGCAGACTACAATCTCGCCTAAGCAAGAACAAGGCCCTCAGAAGACTTACAGCTGCTTTGCGGGGACACTTCACCCAGTATGGGGGCGGTAAAGGGCAAGACTCCTGTTTGCCCAAGGAGTGCCTTGTGAAGCCCCACACTGGAAAAGTTCTCTGGTGATCCTGGTGAGCTTGGACGGGCCGCCACATATAGCGCCTCGTACCCACCTGTTTCCGTGGAATAACGTCAGAGATTCTGGGTGGCCGAGGTCGCCTGGCAATGCAGCTTCGGACAAATTCCCTCTGTTTTCTCCTACGGGTCGCCCTCCCTTGGTGAGATGCCTTCCGCTTGCTGGCACTGGCGAGGGAGCACCATCACTTGCTGGCTTGAGCCTCGCTTCTCCTATCATCAACAGCTGCTGCAGTGCCACAATCTGCCCCAGCAGGTTGCCCGGCAACCTCTTTCAGCCTGGGGCTATGTCGGGAGATGCCGATGTGACCCCTTCTCTCCACGGCTTCTCATTCCGGGCAGAGTGCATGTGCTGGATGCTCGGAGGGGAGATAGCACCTTCATGCCCTAGCTTTCCCCTCCACTGGCCCAATACTGATTAGGCAGCTTGTGTCACACACCAGACCTCTCTGGCTATCACCTGGCTCAATTAGGAGCCCTTCATACGCGGATTGTAGTGGAAGCAGGTTGCCTCAATAAAGTGCTCCCCACTCGCATCCTGGTACACTGGGCAGCTTTCCTCTCCACTATATGAGGAAATACAGTGCTCTTCACGCGCTTTCCCTGTTTCCTCAACACCAGAAAGGTACCAGAACAGTCCAGCCCTCTTCCTGCTCCAGGCAGGAGCAACAACTGCAGGCTGTCCTCCCTCAAACAATTTAGGGGCAGCACCCCTCCCACAACTTCTCCAGGTCTCCTCCCAGGCAGGTGTACTTGTCTTAGATTGAAGTCTTTTATTTCCCAGAGACTTCCAACAGGAGTCAAGCATACACACGTCATTCGAGAGTCTTAACAAGCAGGATACCACAGCAGGGCAAAAAGAGTCAATCCTTTTCCTCCACCACAGAAGCAGCAACTACAGCCCATCCCACCCCTCACTCAGAACAGGCAGTCCTCCTCACACAGTCCTTCCGCTCTTCTTCTTGGCAGGGTCCTCTTGTTCCTTGAAGTAATCTAGAGTCCTGGGGTTTTAGGTGTAGTACTTATACCGCATTTTGTCATTATCCTCTTTGTGGCAGAGTCTCTGAACCCAGTCCAAGCCAGTTCTGTTCTCCCTGGTGCAGCATGACAACAGGGGGCGGAGACAGCATTGTGAAAAAGGAAACACAGCCTATTCAGGTGCAAGTGAAACTCCTCCCACCACTCTAAACGCAGACCAGGTCTATTCAGCCCTACGATGAGTCACCCAGGCAAGGCACGGCACACCTCAACCCCCTAGTGACTGAGTAGAGTGACTGCACATCCCAGCTTCTGTCACTCAAACACCAGACGCTGAATACACAACAGCCAGAGGCACACAGAACAGTAAAGTAAGAAAATGGCCACTTTCTAACACAGAATTTAACAACCACCTTCAAATTAAGGTGCGTAAATAAATTCGAGGTTCAGCAAGCCTAAACTGCATTTTTCTATCTTGTTCTTATGGAGAGCTGCACATATAGAAATGTTATAGTGCAACTCAAATGATCACCATATGGGGTAGACAGCCTTTCTATAGTGAAGAACAAAACACACAGTATTTCACTATCATGACATGTTGCATACACCAATACATGTCCTTAGGGGTGCCTTGCATGTAATGAAAGGGAAGATTTGGGCCAGGCAAGTGGGTGCACTTACCAGGACAACATGGCAGTCACAACTGTGCATGCAGACACTGCAGTAGCAGGTCTGAGTTACCTTTTTAGGGCTACTTGTGTGGGTGGCATAACCAGTGCTCTAGACCCACTTGTAGTATTTGATTTAAAGTCCCTAGCACTTTACTAGAGACGTACCAGTAAATCAAATATGCCATTCATGCATAACCAATCACTGTCACTGTTTATACAGAGAGCATGTGCACTTTAGCACTAGTCAGCAGTTATAAATTGCCCCGAATCCTAGTGCCAAAGAAAACAGGGTCAGAAAAAATTTAGGCAAACTGTATGGGGATAAACCTGTCAAAAGGACAGGTCCAACAGCTATGCATTGAGTTTTAGAGACCTTCAAATGCACTTTCTCTGGGTGCTGAATTAAGGGCCTGATTCCCAAAGAGTCTCCACAGTTGCACCCCACTCATGTCGTAACCTCCGCATATTGCACTCTATGCAGTGCACCACGTGGAGATTCCACCACAAGTGCAGAGACTCTTTGTGAATTGGGCCCTAAGAGTCCGCAGTATTTGCTTGCAAGAAGAAATATCAGATCAGAAGCACTTTTATTGCATGGGATTCCTAGCTTCTTATTTCAGTCGAAAATTCTTTAATTCTTGTAAAATGATTATACATATTACAGAAAAAAATCGAATCTGAAGGCATACTGTACAGCTTGTGCAATATAACTTCTTGCAAAATGACAGTAGGTCAGCACTCTCATCACAAGAATGAACATTACAAATGCACCAAGAACTGGACTCTATAGTGGTTCATGTACTGTACCTCTTTGCAGTTCTCTGAATTCGAGAAGTGTATCAAGTCATCGTTGTACATTTCTTGGGTGTTTATGATATCGCTGTATTCCTTTTGGCTGAGATCTTCAGGGTTAATTCCGTTGGCTCTGAGGAACTCCTGGTATGCCACACTGAAAGCCTGGCCGATGGACTGGGCTATCAGCTGAGCCTGTAAAATAAAACACAATCATTTTAAAGTTAAAGGACCCGTCGAACAATGACTCCTGGTGGAGTGGTAATGAGCTGAGGAATGCTTATTTATGTGAAACAGATTTACTTGATTTAACACAAAGTGATATGTGCTGTGAACCTACATTTTTGTCTGTAGAAGAGCAAAGTCACGTATTAAAGGATATTTTCAAGTGAGGAAGTGTTCGCAAACAAACAAGTAAAAGGAACACATTTTAGCAATGCAACACATGTGAATTGTTAATGTAGCGCCTTCTCACTCCTCTGGCAGCTGATGATGGACGACTTAGACAGGAGTATTTCTATCGGAAGATATATATCTTCTGCCCCTTCACTCCATCCTTAATAACAACATGGAGGGACTCATCTTTCACCTTACACATTTTTTAACATTTCCTGCAATATTATGGTGATTTCGAAGTAAGAAATGTATTTTTATTTCCGTTTTTTGTTTTTAGTACAATCTTCTTCAAAGATATTTTGTTAAAAATATGTGACAAAGGTTGCATATTAAGGCATAAAACAATGATTTATTTAACTGAATTCATCAGTCATAACAACCACCTGTAATAGGCTAAGTACTGACCCAATAAGCTTATTATTTATCGATGTGCTACAATATTTCCACGGTGATACTCTTAGGAAAGGGGTAGATGACTATGCATAAGAACTTCAGAAACGTTATAGTTTCCTGGTCTCAACATTGCACAAATAGAGGTCATTTCTGAAATGTGATTAATGTGAATTCATGGCAGATACTGTTGTCAGAGTTTGAGCTTCTGGCTGCAGCACTCTCACTGCCTGATGGCACTGTGAGGTTGTCGCCCACTGTGTAATCTGGGTTCCATTGCTGTGGTCTATCATCCTAGCTCTCCATTGATATCCTAGACTGAATCCACTTTATCCAAGCTCCACTTCTCTCTCAATTATTGCTACAGATGCTGTATGTCTGTGCGCATTCTGTGTCTCTGTTTTATGTCTCTCTCTCTATGCTTCGCCTGTCTCATATTTGCTGTCGTTTCTGTGTTTGCTTGTGTCCATCTCCCTCCCTGACTGTCTGCTTGTCTCGTACCCCTTTTGTCTCTCGATGTCCCTGCTCTCCGTTCGTGCACTTTGTGCTCCTTCGTCGTTCTGTCCCCTCTCGTTATGCTTCTCAGCACAGACTCTGAGTGAGAGAAGCAAGAGAAGGACTCTTTTTTTACTCTTTGATCCCTCTTTTTCTCAGTGCTCCTTCCTACTTTATGTGCTCTTCTTACCTTTTAGGAGTCCCTTTGTCATTGAAGGCTAGCTGCTGACAATTCCCAATGAAAAGACATATGTGAATGACTCAATCTTGAAAATCTTGGCTATCTTTTGTCAGTTTTCAAGCATTACAAGGAGAAAGTGGTCCAGCTTTAGGATTGAAACAGGGCAGGTGTTAACAGGCTTTCAAATGTGACTTCACATTTTTATTATTCTGATCTAAAGGAAAGTATATCTGACTTCTAGTTTAAAAGTTAGGACTGAGACTTAGGACAACATTAAAATGTACAGCTCTTACATCGTAGTTATAGCCTGCTGCAAGCTAAAACTACCGTTACCTGTACTTCTATGTAGTCCTCTTTACTGAAGTGAGTGAGTTGGTAAGTGTAAGAAATTGGATTGTTGATTGAGGGGGTGAAAACCCTTCTCAAACTACAACTACAAGCCTTATCAAGGTGAACCATGAAGGTGAATAAATTGACCTGTGCTTAGCCCTCTGGTAGCTTAGCACAAAAGCAATCAGGCTTAACGTAGAGCCAGAGGTAAAGTATTTAAGCAAACACAAGCAGTAATAAAATGAAAACACAACACAAGAAAAATCCCAAATAGAAAAATTGAGTACATTTTAATAAATAAATAACATGAGACCAAAACAACAAAAATCCAATCAGTAGAACCGTAGACATTGCATTCCAATGTTTTAAGGGAAGTATACTTCCTAAAATCCCAAAGCACTACTGTTAAACTGTGGAAAATCACAAGTTCAAACCAACAACGATGGACCTTGAGCCATGGATAGGGGCCAGGTTAGTCCCATGGAAAAAGTCATCTTCCTAAAGTCTGGCGGGAAGAGCCCAGTTTGTCATGAAGGAGGCCATAAGGAGCAGGGAGACCATCATAGAGAGCGGTATCTGTAGTGTGAAGAGGGGTCCTGGTGCAGCAGACAGTTGTTGTTGTCATGGAAAGATATGGTCATGCGTCTTGGACGGTTGTTGCTGAAAGGTCACATTGCCGACCATTACAGGCTGTTGTTGCCGCAGCGTGAAGTCCAGATCTTGAGTTGCCAGTTAGGGTCACTGTAGCATGAACAGCAGGGTTCACCAGATCTTTGGGTTGCCGGTCCTCGCGGACATCAGTGTCTCAGCACGAACGGGGCAGCAAAGAGGTCAGGGCCTTGGGAGGCACCTCTTGGGACAGGGAACAGCTCCACCCCAACCATGAATGGCTCATTCTGCCAACACCTAGGACCCTTTGTCTGCTTGTCTAGGAGGAATGCACAAGGCCCAACAGCTAGGCTAGTCACAGTCTTGTGACTCCTGACTCTGGCAGCAAGTACCAAATGGGTAGGAGTAGAAAATGGCAACTTTCTAAAAATGGCATTTTCAGAATTGCAACTTAAAATCTGACTTTACTATTAAAGACAATTTTAAATTACAAATCATTTGAGTGCAAGTATCATTTTCCTATTTGCTCTCAAACTTAACCTATCACTTATTAAGTATAATAAGGTAACTCAGTGTTATCCTTTGGGAGAGATATGCCATGCAACAGCGACAGACAATTTCAGAGGCTTTTCACTACCAGAACATGGAAAACTTAAACCCACATGCACTACTTTTTAAATACAATGCAGCCTACCCAATGAGCCTTAAGGGTCTATCTTAGGCACAATTTATATGTATTAAAAAAAAGAAGGTTTAGGCCAGGCAAATGGTTGATTTCTCCAGGTCGAAATGGCAGTTTACAACTGCACAACAGACTGAGAGATGTTTTCATAGGCTACTTTAGTGGGTGGCACAATCAGTGCTGCAGGCCTAAAGCGGTACAAAAGGGGGTGGTGATGGACGGAGCATCTGAACCAATCAAACACTCACACCCAGTCAAACGATCTGGGTTTAATCCATCACCATTCTTTAGCCCACTCTGCCACCCCAGTTCAGACATGGCCATATGCAAATCAGTCTGACCCTGTGCCTCATGGGAACAGTCCAGCCCGAACTGCCAAGCCATGCCTTCCCTGGACCGGAAATAAGCTTCTAAGGACCAGTTTCTGGCATTTCAGCTATCTTCAGCCAGGCATGCTTGATGCCAGTGGCAAAGTGAGCAAGGGACTCACGTCTGAGCATCCCCTGCCAACTTATGGCAAACAAAGCGGTACAAAAGGGGGTGGTGATGGACGGAGCATCTGAACCAATACAAACACTCACACCCAGTCAAACGATCTGGGTTTAATCCATCACCGTTCTTTAGCCCACTCTGCCACCCCAGTTCAGACATGGTCATATGCAAATCAGTCTGACCCTGTGCCTCATGGGAACAGTCCAGCCCGAACTGCCGAACCATGCCTAAAAGTAGCATTTAATTTACAAGCCCTGGACGTGGTTGGACTGGTCTATAATATAATCAGGCTTTGCCCGATGGGCTGGTCTGACAGGTCAATGTGTGAGCTGGCTTTTGTTAACAGTTTTGGGCCACTTTTATGGCCATGTGGGCTGATTTTATGGCCAGGTGTACTAGTTTTTACTGTCTATTTTCCTGATATTGCCACTTTTTTTACTATATGCTTCGCTAATGTGGGCCATTTTTATTTTGGTGCCCTGGCTTACTTTCTGTCCCAGTCCGACACTTGCCCTGGAATACATGTAGTACCATTTGTTAGTGATTTACAAGTAAATTAAATGTGCCAATTAGTTATAGGTCAATTTTGCCATATTTGAGGGAGAGGTCACAAGCTCTTTATCACTGGTTAGTAGTACACAGAGTCCTAATACCAACAAAAGCAACCTCTCCAAAACAGGAAACTTGAGGGCACAGGTTTGGGGGTCTACCACCCCTGGGTTTTAGATCTAACAATATGTTGTGTTGGATTGTTTGAGGTTGTAAAACAGATTAATTGAAGATGAAGGTCAAGATCTTAGCATCTCTGATATAAAACAACCAGATAAGTGTTGAAAGAAGTGGGCATGTCTGTATCCAACAGAGGGTACTGAAAGGAAGACTTGCGATGCACTGGCAGACCCGATGACCTGCCATCAAATTTTTGGCAGACATTTTTTCCAGTAAAAGTAACCCCAAGTGCATTTTAACTGATAACAGAGTGCAGTTGACTTCTAACGCTATGTCTGAGTTTCTGTTGGTCAAAGGTATTACTCACACAAAATGTGCTACATATCACGCTCAAATGAATGGCATGATTGAGATAATTATTAGGACACTGAAGAATGTAATTCAGTTATCATCCGGTATGGGTGGGTGCTGGAAGCGTGCAGTAGTAGACCATCTTGATCAGTACCAATATACTCTTTATTCCACTACTGGAGTAACTCCTTTCGAATTATTTCACAAAAAGGAAATCTTCCACAATGATTTGTCCTCCCCTGGCTAAATTTATGGTTAAATTCCTCAGATGCATTAGTAGAGAGAGATGCTGATTGTGCGAAGCTAAGAGAAAGAAGAGACTAACAAAGTATAAAATCAATAGAGCGGAAAAGGTGCCTGTCAAGGACAGATTTTGTGATTGTGTGTGTGTGTGTGTGTGTGTTTAGCTACCAAGGAAAAAGTACAAAGAAGAGAGGAAGAAAATACAGTGTACCTCAAAATGTTGTGAAATTTAATCCAGGTTCCGCCAAACTGGAGAATGGCCAAGTGTGGATTTTTATAGATGTAGTGGTTGTAAGATCATAGAGGAAACATCTTTGTCAACTAAGGTTTTCCATATTCTTTTCTGTTTTTTCGCAATTGTGTTTTTGTAAGAGAAGTACTTACTGTTCCTTTTTTTATGCTTTTGTATTTTTATTGTAAATAATATTGTCTGTAGCTATTGGTTGCTTGGGGAGGGAAGGGGTGTGGTATGTGTCTTTATGCTCATCATTCACCTCATCATTCCATTTGCACTGGAATGATAGGACTTGATGAGGAGTTGGAGAGCTGGACGGAGGTTTTCCTTAGGAGACATGTGTAGTGGGTTCCTTTCTTCTCAAGAATAAATTCATAACTTTGGATCACATTCCTGCCTGGGTTTCTGTTTGTTCAACAGGACTTACTACACACCTCCTTCCTTGTTTACCCTTTCCCACCAACCTATATATTTCTACCAAGTCCTCTACTCTGTCTCTTTTTCGAGGACACTTTCCTCTTTCTCGCCCCTCCCTTAGTCCACTATCATAGCTGCTTCCCCTTCTGCCCTTTAGCTTCTCTTCCTGCACTCCCCATCATTCGCTTCCCTCTTTCTCCCTCATGCACTTCCCCATCCTCCACTATCTACTTCTGCTGTCACTCTGTCCTCGACCTATACCTATGTCATTGTCTGCTTACACTCTTCCCCTCATACTCACTCCCACATTCTCCCCCTGCTTGCTCTCTCCAAGTCCTTCAGCCAAGTCATTGAGGCCAAATATGTTAAGGGGTCCCATGTAAATGTGTGCTGCTTGGGTCACTGCCATCAGAGCAATGAACTTGCCATTACTGCTTCTATAGCTCATTGCTTACCATAGGATAAGCTCAACACTTGAATATAGAAACCATAGGGTTATAAAAGCAGCTTTATCTTTAACACATAGATAAAATAAATAAACTAAGTAACACATTTGCAATATACAAATTGATTGAGCTTGCATTAATCACATTTACAGTTATGAATATGGAAATGCGAATTTAAGTGCACACTGTCGAGCTCTAACTATTAGCAGAATTTTCTGGTTTGTTCACTTGTTTGTAAATTTTTTAGTGCATCTGTCTCTGTGGTCAATATCACAGTTTCTTTTAATACTACACTCAGATTAGGAAACAATTTATAAGGAGTTGTGCTTTTACATTTTTAAGACATGTTTGCACTTCAGATACATTGACAAACATCAATATGAGATAATAAAAAATACTTGTTAATTTTGCAGAAGATTTGCTAGCATGCAATATGTACACATGCATAACAATACAGTATTAGGTTATAAATTATTATAGATTTTCTAAAACAAATGCCATAGTGAGTACCAAAATATGTTGCATTATTCTACGGACCTGGGTAGCCTGCATCTACAAAGTAAGCCTTGTATTTCTTACGATAGGACAACGTCTAGAGGCTTAATTTTCGAGGGAAGCTTTTTGGAGGGGTTTTTCTCTTGACCCAGCGGCAGGCACCATGCTAGTCTTTATTCTCCCACGCCATATTTTACTAGCATGGAAGAGAGAGGAATTGTTTCCATTCCTTGCCCCTCACCTACTCCCTCTGCCCCTACTAGTAGGCTATTTAAGGGTTAAAAGAGAGGTATGAGGTGGACGTGGCAGCCACTAGAACCTACCTCTCAGTAGCCTCCTGTTTGTTACTGATGGGCTAGGAGGCAGAAAAGGTAGTGGAAGCCTTAATTACAATCCAACATGATTCTAAGGGTCATTTCTTTTCTGTCCCTGACGCTGCCCGAAAAATTTCCAATCTGGAGGCTGACAGTCCAGTCACTGCCTGGCAAAGGTTTAACCCCTCCCATGCTCATGACGAGCAGAGCTCGTCATGAGCCGTGGAACGCTCGCATGCGGGGATAATTCCCCTGTTGTGTGAGCGATCCACGGCAGGTAATGCACCTGTGACGAGCTGAGCTCGTCATGAGCACAGGAGCGCCGTGCCTCATGACGAGCTCAGCTCGTCATGAGCGTGCGGGTGCTGTGCGCGCCCCCCCCAGCGCTGTGGGGGAATAACCCCTGCAGGGAAGGGGTTAATCGGGAATAGCTGCTGACGTTCTGTGTTGATAATCAGTTTTGTCGATATTCATCCCATTACATAAATGGCAGAGGAGTGCTGCAGCTGTTTTTAGTCGAGGTGGAGTGATCGGTATTCCTGATCCTATGAATTTAGTCAATGACTTGTGTTGATGGGAGCCCTATTTGTGTATGATTTGTGGTACCATATGTCACCATCTTCCAAATCTAAACTTACTATCCAGGCCATGACTGCAAACATTGAAGTGAGAAATCTGTGAAACGATTGTTGAGATCCCCAGCCATGCAGTGCCAATGTACCCTGGAGTAAACTTGATCCACATAAGAGTAATGCAGTCACACACTTTGTTAGTAGTGGGACATCTATCCCTATCTGTATGCCTACCTTTATAGAACTTTTAAAAATCCACACTACCCTGATATGCAGCTCTCTTGCTCATTCTCGAGCTTTGGAAAGTCGCCTCAGACCTAGGGCAGAGAAAGGAATAGGAAAAGACCCCGCTGGAGCAAAACTTGAAGGACTGAGGAGGTGACCCTATCTGAGGCTGTTATGTGCCCATTACTTGGCCTGCTATGCTTGGCATTGGGTGCCAGTGGTGGTGACCCAAGACTGCCTCTCATAAGTAGGGGTGGCAACATGGTCGGCAGTGTAATTGTGGGTGATGAAGGAAGCAGAAGCATTGTTGTGATCGTAGTTTACCTGGGACCATGACATTGAGGAAAGTGCCTGTGGACTGGCAAGGGAAGAGGTAGAGAGCAGGAGGGACTTGTTGGTAATCACTGTGGCTGGCAGTGTTGAGTATTGAAGATATCAGGTCGCCATGTGGATGTTGTCTTCGCTGAGTCTTTGCCCCAAGTACGGTTCCAGGGGATCACGGAACACACTGGAGATTCCTGTGTAGTATGACTGGAGCTGAGCTGAAGCTGTGGTGCTAAAGTTCAATTTCAAGTAGCGAGTTCTGCTGAGGACACCAGGAGCCATTATGGCAGGAATAAAAATGAGGGAGAAGACTTCTTTCCTCCACGTACAGCGAAATCCAGGAGAAACCAAAAGGCCATCGGGCCAGACCACCCAGAAAAGACTGAGCTGTGACCAATGGAGAGGACTCTTCTGAAGGCCAGAAGAGAACAGATGACTGATTTACATGAAGATCTGGTAAAACTGAGTAGGTGCCAACGGCAAAGAACAGAAACTAGACGGCTGAACTGGTTGAGTCGTGTAGTACAAGGAGTGGTTGGGTCATCTAGAGGGTGGTTTCTCTGAGAAGGCCGAGAGAGTTCTGGAGTTGGAACCTTTTCAAAGCTCAGCAGTGGAACCCCTGGTTAAAATGGGGCACAGATACAAGACGTTGGAGATAGCAAGGAAGGGCACACTCCTTAAAGTACTGGGGATCTCAATGAAGGTTTTACAGAGCGATCATTGAGAGTGAGTAGGAAAGGCACTATCTGGGCTCTTGGACCTGAGAAGGAAAAGGTGCACGACGTAGTACCCCTAGTTTCGAAACTTCGGATACGGAAGTGTTGCTGCCGTCGCTGTATCGGACTGACAGCTAACCCGATACCTCAAAAAAAACAGAATCCTGGACCCTTCCCAGTCAGGGTTCCGCAGCAACCACAGCACCAAGACTGCCCTCATCGCCGCCACTGACGACAACAGGACCCTGCTGGACAACGGCGAGACCGCAGCACTCATCCTCCTAGACCTCTCTGCCGCCTTCGACAGAGTCTGCCACCGCACACTACGTGCACGCCTCCACGTCGCAGGGATCCGAGACAAGGCTCTGGATTGGACCACCTCCTTCCTCTCTAGCAGAACCCAGCGCGTCCGCCTCCCCCATTCCGTTCCAAAGCCTCCGAGATCATCTGCGGGATACCCCAGGGATCCTCCCTCAGCCCAACGCTGTTCAACATTTACATGGCCCCGCTCGCACACGTAGCCCGACAGCACAACCACAACATAATCTCCAATGCCGACGATACTCAGCTGATCCTCTCCCTCACCAAGGACCCCATCACCACCAAAGCCAACCTCCGCGAAGGAATGAATGCCGTCGCCGAATGGATGAAGACCAGCCGTCTGAAGCTGAACTCGGACAAGACGGAGGTCCTCATCCTCGGCTCCAACCCCTCAGCCTGGGATGACTCCTGGTGCCCGACAGCACTGGAGGCAGCCCCGACACCCACCGACCACGCAAGCAACCTGGGAATCATCCTTGACTCAACGCTCTCAATGACCAAGCAAGTCAACGTCGTCTCCTCCTCCTGCTTCACACCCTCTGCATGCTCCGCAAGATCTACAGATGGATCCCGACAGATACAAGAAAACAGTCACCCGGGCCCTAGTCAGCAGCAGACTCGACTACGGAAATGTCCTCTACGCAGGAGCCCCGACCAAGCTCATCAAACGACTGCAACGCATCCAAACCGCCTTGGCATGACCTATCCTCGACATACCACGCCACGGCCACATTACCCCCCACCTGGGAAACCTGCACTGGCTCCCCGTCAACAAGAGGATATCCTTCAAGCTCCTCACCCACGCACACAAGGCACTCCACAAGACCTGCCCAGCCTACCTCAACAGACGGCTCTCCTTCTACATCCCCAACCGCCAGCTATGCTCTGCCAACCTCTCTCTCGCCACCGTCCCGCGCATCCGAAGAACAACCACCGATGGGAGATCCTTCTCCCACCACGCTGCCAAGACATGGAACACCCTCCCACTGAGCCTACGACAGACCCAAGACCTGCTGACCTTCAGGAGGATACTCAAGACCTAGCTGTTCGATCAGTAGCGCCCCCCAGCGCCTGAGACCCTTGCCGGTATGTAGTGCGCTTCACAAATGATTGATTGATTGATTGATTGATTGAGGATACTGGCCGCTACAGAGGCCACAAGTAACATGGGATTCTGAATAATACTACCAAATCCACAATGATTCACATTTGACATTGAGGACTTGGGCCATTACTATTGGTTTTCCCTGAAAGTGGGATCATCGTATGAAGCTGCAAATTTTACAAGCATACTATATTAATTGTCGATCGCAGGAAGTTTCCTTTTTCATATGGTCCAAAAGATTCTTGTTTCAAGTACATAGGCTGATTGGGCCTGGATTAAAATATCCAATCCCTGATGAAGTTCCAGCTGTGGAACGAAACGCGTTGGCTGATGTCCAAATTTTAATCCCAATCGACAATAAAGCTACATTTTGGATAAACTTGGAGCCAATTGACTTTGTTCTGGTGCACTCAGTTGTATATCAGTTGATCTTGATGGTGGAGTAAAGGGCAAGAAACTCCTATTTTTGCAAGTAGACTCGACAAGAGCTTTCTTGAGGAGTCTGGTGCAGCATCCAGGGTGACTCACCAATGATGCATCCATGGGACTCCTGGTGGAAGCTGGGACATCTGGCACTTGCTCACCCTGCAGTGCTTGTGGGCCTGGGCACTGTCTCTCAGGGATGGGGGATTTGGGTTTTGCGGTTTATCTATTGCATATATAGCGTTATTTTTTCTGCCTTTCTTTGTAGCACTTGGTACTAGTTTTGTTGCATTATCTGGAAAAAGCACATTCAGAAGTTGTAGCAGTCTTCGGTGTGTGTTCCTTAGAAAAGTTAGCTGTGGTCTCAGAAGCGTTTGTGGACATGGTTGCGATATGGTCCGTGTATTATTTATTCTGCTAATTAAAAGATTTAAACATAAATGTATGTGTTGTTAGAAGGTATTTGTAGACAATGTCTTTATCTGCAATGTTAACACGAATTCAGAAAATACTTTAGCATTCCCAACAACATATTTATGGGTGCCCTGCTCATTCTGCACATCGAACACTTTCATGGCTGCACTGCTCATACTAGTAGGTTTCTTCTGCTGATTATACTACAATTGTGTGTCTATATCAAAATACCTTCAACAAGGAGGTGCTACGATCCCCAAAGTGACCCCGCAAACTCTATTCATACATATTTCTGGATCTTTAGTGGGTGTAAGTGGCATTGTGGCACAATCACGCGGTGGTACCACGGTGTCATTGTGCAGGAGGACGGCTGTATTTGCTGTGTTTTTAAATACATTGTTTTTGCTATAGGTTGTCGATTCGAAGGGTCGAAACTATGTACACTGTTTCACATGTAAAATGAATATTCTTTACGATGCTTATGCATATTATGTGAATTAAGCTTGGGTGGGCACTTGAATGAGAACATTTTGTAAGGTGTGCACTCCTACAAAAAGGTCAAGTGCAACACCTACTTAAAGCATTTTCCTGAAACTCACACTGTGAGCGTTGCTAGCACAGCCACTATAGCCTAATCAGTGGGGGCACACATCCATTTCACAATTCCCTAAAGAATTGTTTTTAAATATCTTATAAGCAATAAATATGCACAAAGCTTGTGCGTACAAAAAAACAAAACTGACGCCCTTGTACCTGGAACCATATGGTAATGCCATTACAGAATTACACATAGTTGGGCCACACACTGGATACGTAATACAATGATTACATTTTCGTTTGATTTTAACTCCTGCTCTTTTCTCATGCCAGTGCTTCTGAAGAATGCCCACCTCTCTCCGCCCACCTGTACGCTCTGCATTCTGTTACTGCTTGTGGTCTGTACTGTTAGATGCAATCCGCAGCGCTGCCCATTGGCAAAGATCTTGATATTCAAATATAATTGGCTGTTAAAGAAAATAAACATTTCTGCATGTAATCTGCACTGTTTTTCGTATGATTTGTAATTGAGTGACATGAACGGTGAACTTTCCATGTGAGGAGGCGACTGTAATGCCAAGCCCATTATAGCTGCCTTTCACAGGTTTGTTTTTAGGTTCACACTTTTTTCTTCTGTTTCATGTGTCATTTTTCAATGTGCTAATTAGTACATGAGGTCCAGATGGTGCATGAATTCCCATATAGTTTGCAGAAACAATCGCACTTTATGTGAAAGGTACGGTTTGTCTCCTCATATACCAATATGGTGAAATGTATGTTAAAAGGATGTAACATAACTCCATACATTGAGAAGGTGTCATTGCAGGCAGAAAACAGAAAAAAACACTAATGAAATATCCGTTTTCATTCTTTTCAGGTTTCCTCCTCCACATTTAGAAAAATCATATTCTAAAGCCAATTAATTCTGGTAATTTTCACAGCAAATGGTTCCGCATATTGTTCTACAAGTGAGGTATTATATTTGTCTTTCCAAATACAGGTGCAACTTTGCCATGTCTTCCTTTTCAACTTCAATGTATGTTTCTCCATCTCTATCCGATAAACAGGGCACCATATCATGAGAATAAAACATCTAGTGTTACAGTTGGATTGCCTCACGGTTTATCTTTAATGTATTAGATATTCTTATATTATTTAGTTGGTATTGTAAATTCTCAAGTGTCACAGTTGTTGCACCCTCATTGATCACCACGTCCACCCACTGGACCTAAGCACACAGACAAAGATGCCCAGCATACTTAATGTATGCACATGGTGGAAGATGAAGGGGAGACATCATGCTCGTAATCAGCCCCTGCTGCATTGTATTGTAATTGCATTTATATAGCGCTTACAACCCCTAACGAGGCGTTCAAGTGTTTTTTTCAGCGAAAAGCATGCTACTTCGGAACCCAAGAAGGATTAGTGTTGAATTAGTACAGTGAACTTTGAAAGTAATTTGAGAGGTGGATAGGTTAGTCAGTTATTTGGATTTAGAAGGATAGCGGAGGGATAGATGAGGGCAAAATGTTAGCATTTATATGGCGCGTGTTACCCCTAATGTGCTGTGAAAGCACTTTCTTGGTGAGTAGTACTCTGGAACCCATAGGATTTGTGGTGAATAAGTATAGTGAAATATAAAAGTAATTTGAGTGGTGGATATTAATCAGTTATTTAAGTTGAGAAGGATTGCGAAGGGAAAAAGGTCTACATTTGTGCATTGACAAGAAACATCTTCTGCAGAGTCTTTCAAACAGGCCACACCTTACCTTGAAGTGTGGAAGTGAGAGGTGTTCCCTCAGCATCCTCCTTGATGCAGAGTACACCTCTGAACTGCCAGCAGGACACGTGCCTGGATCAATGGACGCAGATTGGATCAATATACCAATAGCCTACTGATCTACTCAAGAGGCCTCACCAACGCGTCTCCAAGTTTAAACACTAGATGGATAACCACTTTAAATACTGGGGAAAAAAGAACCAGCGCTTGTTTCTTGACTGGTCAACAGTAGACCACCTCTATTTGACTGTTTTAACGCAGAGGTTCTTCTCACCATGTGAGCTATCCAATGAAAATGAATACTTTGGCTCCACATTGACTGCACAAAATCATTACCCAATCAGGTCAGCTCAGTCATCAATGTCCATCCCATTGAGTTGAGAAGATTTAGGTGGAACTGGCCAGCTACATAGGGATCCTGAATCAGGCAGATTGGCAAAATGATCATGAATAGTTAATGAGTGAGAAATTGATTGAATGTCACGTGAGGCCTATACCAGAATTGTGTCTGGAAAAACTGTGCAAAAGCAATCGGTAAGATTTTTAAGGGCAACGACCACTATTGTATGCGTATATACGTATAGGATGTGTGTGTGTATACAGCAATGTATGCCTGTATGTGTTACAGTTTATGTTACTACCCAGCACATAGTGGTGTGAAGGTTTCAAAGCTCTGGCTTGCTACAGAGCAAAGGGAAAAACACAGAGAAATACAAAGACATGACCTCATTGTTACAATGTATGATTTTGAAAAAGAACAGTTGTATTATACCATAAAGTACTTAATATTCATTGAGAAAAGTAAAACAAAAAGATTGAAGGCCATAAAATGGAGAACAAAATAAACAGATGTCAGCCACCTGTGCTCCGTAATAACGGCGGTGTTTGTCTTACTGTCACAGCCCGACAGACAGCAACATATCTCACGACACTGGAGAGTTTCGAAGCATTGAAACGAGCCCTTTATGAGGCATTCACAGTAAAGCAGGCGTCATGTCTGATGCATCTAAGTCAGTTATGAAAACAAGGAACACGATATTCCCCTCAATTTAGAATGAATTCATGTAGCTCAGATATGTAAACTAACTCACGAGAGCTTTGTTGCAGTACTCCTAATTATACATTTAAATATGTAAAGACAATTATTATTAAAGGAAATTGCTAATTACCTTCCCACTGAATGCTGTGACTTCATGTATGTATGGTGTATGTGCCCTAATGTTCCTGTCTTCAGTTGACTGTGACAGCTATATTTTCATTGTCTGCTTATCAGTATGTGACTGACAGCTACACGCGTATATATGTCCTGTTAGTATTAATGAACCTTTGTTATAAGGTGCTCTGCCTTCCTCAGGATGTTTAGCAATAATAACGTAAAAATATTATTTTATAAATCATTTGTAATAGTTATGTATAACCACTAGATGGCAATGCAACCCAAAGGAAAAAAGCGAGAACGCATGTTTGTTTTGAAATAAGAGCGTATTACCTTTGGGCAAACAGACACTGCAGTATCAACGTTCCATGTGTGAAGTTGATCAATAAAAGATATTTTCTACAGCATGTGTCCCGAGGAGGCTTTGATCAGACAGTTCAAAAGTGAAATAAAATAGACCCCAGCCCAAACACAAGTTTCAGTCACGGGAATGATGTGACATACGGGGATGTATATGTGATATGTAGTGGGCCCTGTGGAGTCGTGGGCCCTAGGCCCACATGCTAGTAATAAGTGTGACACGGACACCAGGGGTATAGTGGGTTAGTGAGCCACGAGCACGTGCGCTCGGCTCCCTTTTATTAGCTGTGTCACGTGGTCTCGTGACATCAGTGGTGGGTGGGTGTTAGGTGTATCAGGCTTACAAATTTAACCCTTGCCTGTGTCTGCTAGGACACTACAGGCCCTAGGGTATGTGGTTACTAAAAGTGGCTAGGGCACTTGCGCCCGGCCCCATTTATTGGCAGGGCCACCTGACTGGCGATCCCTCTGACGATGGGGTGTGGGTGAGTGTAATAGCAGCTGCATGTCCAGCAGGATACTACATTCCTCCCAAAATCCTAATGAAAATAAGCAAAAGCAACGAGTTCAGCCTTTATAAACAAAACCGACTGAGTACCCCACTGTCATTCAGTCTCTAGAGTGAAATCCGCAGAAAAACATTGGAGATATGGGCTGATGACGCTCGCTGCCATAGGACAGCTTTGCTCGCCTTCATAACTTAATCGGTTTGTAACAGGACACAAATGCTGGCTCTAAGAAGTTGAAAAACGTTCTGCCAGCACGCCAGCTGAAGTCATGTCCGCAGAATGGGAGGTAGTCTGCTCTGATGATGCTCCAGGTGCTTCTTGGTTGGTGTCAAAAGCTCAAAACTCGTACACTCGTACAACTGCAGGGGTAGATGGAACCCGTTGAAAACATGCTCTCAATACCAGGATCAGGATGCAGACAGTGGCGTCATTAGGGTTGGTGTCACCCAGTGTGAAACTCATGGTGTCACCCCCTCAGAATCACTGTTGTTAAAGTTATAACACAACTTGATAAAATAAGGAGCCGGAATTCTATCAAGACTGTAATTTTACACGCATTTAAAATGCATTCACGAGAAGTATCTACACATTGTTTTTCTATAATTGATGCTTCACCGGTAAAAAACGAGCACGAAAATACACCCCAGGTGTAGTGCATTTGATGAGCAGAGAGTATAAATAAAGAGCAACAGAATCTGGCACAATCCACACCCGCTCAAGAGACGTGATTGGTCAGGGGCTGACAGTCACAGGCGGTTTCAAGGTGAGGAAATGTATGGGATTTGAGGTCCAGGGTGAACGTTATATTAAGCTTTACTTGCACCCTCCCATTAGCACCGGCACCTATCCCCCAGCACTCATGGACTCAAAGGGACCGATGACAAGAAATCTTAGCTCTGGTTGCTGGCATGGCATATGCATGTCCTATCACTACCTCAAAAACATCTGCAAAACCCTGTGATTAATATTGTGTTCAAACTTGTTTCTCATCATGCACAGATGCAATATGACGCACACAAGCCTCCTTCTTTTTCACGTAAGCGAATACCTGTCAACTGCCCATATTTTGAGGGGTTCAACCCATTCAATTATATTTACCCTCCTAAAAAGCAGCATCCTGCCAAAGACTTCCATGGGGTCACCCCTTTGCAAACCCGCACCACCTTCAAAACCTTTCCCTCCCTTCACTTCAATAGTACAAACCTCGTAAACATCTGATCTCGTTTTCATCAAAGGGGCCACAGGTTGTCAGATATGCAGCTGAGCAGCGAAAAAAAACGAAGAACGCTGGACAAGTGGGAATCACACTGTCCGGGTTGCTAGTATGGATCACATTTCTAGAAGGTGCGTAGTAGTTAACATCGGTCCAGCAGGTGCAGTCGTATCGGAGGCCGTTGAACCCTGAGCATTTCCGTCTATACTACGCCAGCAGCAGTGAAAGACTGCGTGTTCCTTGCTTGCACCTGGCTGGGCCCCTGGCATAATTGCTACGCTATTAGTTCTATCAGACCCCAACCAACAAACACGTTCAAACCCTTCCCGCTTGGAGTTAAAAAAAGGCCGTTAAACGCTGCACTCCTGTGTACTCCGCTATTCTGTGCTGTCGGTAACGATATTAGCGGATTTTAGTGGGAACCCTAAAGCGCCGTATGCAACGCCCGCTGCCGGATCTGTGCCTCGACTGTCCTAGTTTCATAGGGAGTGGAATTGAAATAAACAAAAGTCAACTGTGAAATATGAGGCATTTATGGCGGCACTTAACCGTGAAGAGCAGCAGTGGGGTAACTCTCCTTTAACTGTGTTTTAAATGGTGGGGAGGACAACTGCCCTTACCTTTTCTAGACTTTAGACTCCTTAGTAGTGGTGGCTGGGCCCCTAGGCGTTCTGCAAATCGCCCAGCAGCACTCCTATGCCGAGACTGTTTCCGCTGAGTCTCAGTGCCTAGTGGTGCCGTGCGTCAGAGAGCTCTACGCAGGGGCTGGTCCCAGGGCCGTCATTGGTAGCGCTGTAAGATTGACGGCCCTGGGACCCACAAACTGGGTACGCCGCCGCCGCCGCTGCGCATCGCATCACCACTACCACTAGGGTAGTAGGTGGTGCGTGCGTGGTGTGCACTGCAGTATTTTGTAAGCAGGTGCTCTTGCAGAGCAAAGGCGAGGTTGCAGAGCTGTATTACAAAGCGTAACCAGACAGATTGGTGTCACCCCATGCTTGGTGTCACCCGGTGCGGTCCGCACCCCCCGCACCCCCCTAGTGACGCCACTGGATGCAGACGGGGTGAGCAAGTGGTCGCTTGTTCACTGATACTTCAAGTGGCCCCTAGTTCTTCTTGCCTGTAGATAAGACGACTGTGTTGGACTCCACTCTGGTTGCTAGATAGTCCATGGGTGGTAGTGATGACACATTAGACAGGGGCTGGCATGATGGGGTTTCCAGTCGTATGGTGAACCTGTGCGAGCGGTGATGAGGACTTGCCTTGATGGTCACAGGCCTTCTTTCTTGAGCTGTCACCAATTTGGGGTGATGCTGGCCAGGTGCTTACATTCTTTCTTCATTGAGGCATCTGCATCCTTTTGCCTGGATGTTTTGGGTTGCGAAGCAGGGTGGGTGTCTTCTTCTGGATCTATACGCTGGGAAGCATGGGGATTCTGTTAACGCGTGTTTGCGGCTTACTCTTGATTTGCCCGCTGTATTGGTGCCAGGTCATCCTTGTTTCACCTTGATGGCTTCTTCATATAGACAGATGTGCTTCTTCGGCGGCTTGGGTCCTATCAAGTGTGCCTACCTGGCCTATCCACTCTTGATCTGCACTCCTCGCCGCTGCATCTGGGAGCCAGGACCAGCCTTGAAGCAAGGAACCTGAAGGTAGTGGTGGGAAGAAAAGCGAACTGTGCTTCTTATATCCTCGTTGATGCACTCAACAAATACATGAAAATCTCTTTCCGGCTACTGAAATAGAACACGGGAAGAAATATGCATGGTGCAATTAAAACCAATGAAGTAGCACATAACAAATGGGCTGTCTAAAAAAATACAATGGCATGAAATGAGGTATCAAACAAAGGAATAACTGATAAAGAACAGAAAATTGGTGCAGGCAGCAGATTGGGGCTCAGATGTCCAAAAAGTAGTCAGTGCAAATGAGGAACAAGTGACAGACACACTGCACCAGAATGGGTGATTGTTAATGAAGACACAGCTGACGTGGAGGAAGAACAAACAGCAGGTGAGGTTATTCATTAACACACACTAAGAACTTAGGGGCATATGGTTGACAAATCCGTTTTGCGAGTTCCTATTAGCGTTTTTTTCCGATTCACTATTAAGGACTCGCAAAATGGAATGCATGTAGGAATCACAATATTATTCGCGATTCCTTAATATTCCTTAATTGCAGATAGCAAATTGCGATTCGCAATTAAGGAATACTCACTCATTCATTCCTATAGGCCCATGGGAATAAATCGGAAGACATTCGCAATTTGCGAGTACCCATTAGGTTTTCACAAATTGCGAATGCAATTTCAATGGTTCAAAAGCACACTCTGTTGCACCCATGAAATGTGAATGTGTGCACATGTGGCGCACATACATGCCATGGCACTTTGAAAAATGCAAAAAAGTGAATTTTTCAAAGAAATCGCAAATTACCACCAACATGAAGTTGGTGGTAATTTGAGATTTCTTATGCCAAAATCACACAACTTGGGAGCTTCCTGCATCGCATTTATGGAATCGCAATTTGCTATTCCTTAAATGCAATTGCAAAATAGGGAATAGCAAATATTGAGATTCCCTATTTTGCGATGCCCTTTTGGGATGAATGATATATCCCAAAAGGCCTTTACCGTTCGCAAACGGGCTGATTCCGAGAATCGTCTGTTTGTGAACAGGAAAAGGGCTTGATACATATGCCCCTAGAACCTTCCTGTTTACCTACTTTAGCATCTTCTATAGTTCATGTCCAACTTCATAGGGGGTTAGCACACTAGTGGCGCTTAACAAAAACAAAACCTGATGCCTGTACGGCCACGCAGCCTAGAATTGGTCTGCGGTCACGGCAGAAGTGATTTTTAGTATTGGGAGTCTTTTCTTCTGTTTAGTTGGTGGCAGTTTCTTTTATTTTGCTTGGTCCTCTGTGTTTTTGAACCCTATTTTAAACTTTAGTGCCTTAACTTACTTGTTAGCAACAGCACCTCTCTCCGGTACACCGCGGCTCGGCTGTTTGCAGTGGAGAGAGTTTTGCCCTCCATTCTTGTTCAACTTCAGGTTTAGGCAGAAGGGGGTTAGCACACTAGTGGTGCTCGACCACTACAAAAACAGATGCCTGTATGGATGCGCAGTAGGGAAATGCAGCAGGCCCGCCAAAGGCAAGCCCGTCTGGGCCTAGGGCCAGAACCTCTGCCCCTTTTAAACCCATAAAAGATTTTATTCTGCCACGGAACTTAGGGAACTTGCCCCGCCTTCTCATACAGAATGCCAAAATCCTATCAAGCTTGGTGGCTTTCCTCTTACATGCACAACTGTGGGTTTACCTCCAGTCTCACCAGAATGAAGTGTGTCTGTAAACTAGAACCTAAAAATCCAATTCCCTGTCTGGCTATTAATTGCTGCTCCCTAACTAAACCCAAACAGGAGATTCATTATATTATTAGGGATTTACAACCTGATGTTCTATCATCCACCAGGGCCGGCGTTTAAGTGTATATCATCTCTGGTGGACTGCACTTCTCTGTTGGCAGTCATTTACAATAAGCATATTATTCTGGGTGACCTTTACCTCCACTTTGAAGATCGCTCTTGCAAGGGGGCTCTGTCCCTTATCAATGACCTCGAAACTCTGCATCTGGTACAGAGACCCCAATCACATGAAAGGTCACACTTTAGACCTGATCTTTTTGAATTTTTCTACTCTGCTGGTCGCTTGATGATACCTTTTTCTTTTCTACTTTCTAATGTTAGTAGGAACTCCCTCTCAGGAAACCTGCAACAGCATTGTTGACTTTTTCGGCAGCAAAATAGGCAAAACTATGAGACATTCCTGCCGGAAGCCAAGGAATATAGAGCTAAATTGACGATAATAGATAACTCACTCACCCGGAGTGCTCTTGGGTCTTCAACAGCCCTTCGATGAAGGAATTACACGATCTCTTCCCCTTTGGATCCAGTCCCGCCTAGGATTCCCCAACTAGGAATGTTCCCATCCTTCCCCTCCTCAGACAACTTATTATGATGTCTCAAAATTTGGGGGGTGTACCCTAGAATGGAAAAATGCCTCAGTGATCCATTTTGGACAATCTTAGACCTCTCTCTCCTGCCCATTTTTTCGAAAATTATGGAAAAACATGTTAACCATCAACTTAATTGCTTTATCTAAGAAAGAGAACTACTTCACCCCTCCCACTATGGTTTTTGGGCTGCCCACTCAACATAATCTTCCCTACTTCGTGTCAAAGCAGAAATCATTGAAAACTATAATATTGAAGTAGTATCATATGCTGATGACACACAATTGATTGTGACTCTCTCTCAGCATGAGGCCGGTTCGGCTCTCCAGTTTAAATCCTGCTTTTTAGAACTGGCCACTTGGATGACCGAGAGCTCCTTCCATATGGTCAATGGCGCGGTGGCCACTTGGCCGGATCCCTGAACCTAAGCCGAAGGGGGCTCTATACTAATCTTTCTTTTGAACCCCAAATTAGCCTTGTGGCTGGAAAGTGCTTTGGCACTCTGAAAATGTTTAGAAAGACGCTGGACCTCCTCCCTATTGAATCACGTAAAACAGTGGTTCATGCACTAGTCACATCCCCGTTAGATTACTGCAATGTGCTCTACCTGGGAGCTACGAAGGGAAGCCTAAAAAAACTCCAAAGTGTGCAAAATGCTGCAGCCTCCATGGTTCTTACTCTCCCCAAAAGGACTTCCGCTCCAGCGGCTTTAGACACCCTCCACTGGCTTCTGCTGGAAAAAAGAATCTGCTTCAAGGTTCTCTGTCTCTGCCATACGAATCTGGCTTTGAAAGGTCCCAAATACTTGTGCCCCCTGATAAAACCCTATTGTCAGTAATGTTACCTAAGATCCTCTGAGGCCAACTTGGTGCAAATACCGATGTTCCAAAGGGCCAGATTGGGGGCACATTCCTTTTCCTTCCTGGCGGCTAAGGTTTGGAATTCCCTCCTGGCACTGATACGAGCTGAACCTTCTGAGACTCGGTTTAGGAATCTATAAAAACCTAGCTTTTTAATTCTGTATAATTGTCCACCTGGGCTTCGATGTTGCTTCTGCTGGGATTCTGCAATCTGGTCTTGGTGTTAGTGTGGGGACACACCGGTGTGGTGTAACCAGGCGCTCTATACATTTAGATATTATTATTATATTATATACCCTGGCACATGTAGGAATAGTTGTTATGTACCAGAAGACTAGTGTTTAATCCCTGTTATGGAACTAGGATATATTACAGAAGATGCACAACGGTTCTATAGGCTGCATTTTTGTAATGAGAGAATTCTATTCATGTTAACCCCATGCTTAATAAGCACACACTATTGTGTAGATAGTGTAGTGCTCAAAGTTGATGATAATGTGAATTAAACGCTGTGATACACATATACATTCAAGGTTGTCAAAGAATTCTAATGGAAGACAACGTTATGTAGGAATGATGCGCTGTAAACACACGATGAATGACAGCAACAGTAAACAGGTGCAACCGATAAATGAAAGGGGGTGATGTGGAGATAACTCAATGGGGAAACCATCTACCAGGGCATGGCACATTGGGACAACACTTATGAATGTTTAACGAATGTGCACGTAATTATGAGTCACACATTAATAATTTGACTCTCTTTCCACTAGGACCTAGAAGTGAAGTGATAACATCCAGATTCTGTATACACCCTCAATAAAAAAAGGCATAGATTGCACCCTATCATTGGAAAAACACTGGATCTTAGAGTCCATCTAAATCTTGTGCTCAGGATGCCAAAAACACTAATATTCTGAATGGAGAGGATGAATGCTTGATGTCATCAATCATGGTCTCAAAGCGGAACCCTGGTCAAGTATGTGAGGTAGCACACACCATATTTCACATTAACATACTTCTGCTCACAGATTCTTGTGCAGAGAGTGTAATATATTCAACAAGAAGCTTTGGGCATTTACTCATCTCTCAAACTGATGGCATTGTACCAAAAAATGGGCCTTTAAGAATTTTGTGTAACTGTTGGGTGCGTAGCTACTTCTTTTATGAAGCATTTCCTAACAACATAGAGTAACAGTACACTGATGTGGTGTGTATTGTTACTGTAAGTATGTGACATGTCACATGGTGGCTCAACTGTGACATGGGTGCAATTAAAGGTACCTGTGACCTTAGAAATCGGCTATGGCATAGTAGTTTGCCATTACCTACTGCAGATTGAGGCCTGGTTTGGGGACCCTGGTTTCCCTTGCATCTAAAACATGTCAGGATCACAGATAATGTACTTTTTGAGATGCCAGGAGCTGATGCACATATGATCTGGAAGAAGCCTGATGCCAGCCTATGCAGTACATCAAGTACTTCTATATAATCTGGAATTGCAAGTGACCTATCTGTTGCTGGATTAGGAGACAGTGATGTCTGTTCAAGGATTATAGTAATGTTGAAATGTTCAATCTATACCTCTGGTTGAAGGTGCCAGATGGTGTCAACCCTTAAGTTCAGTCTTTTAGCCCTAAGCAGTCTACTGTTGGGATGTTTTCTGGTCATTTGCATTGATTTAACTAAACTCTGAAGCTCAAGTAAAGAGTAATATTCCTCATGACAATTATACTAAACTTTGCAACACGTTTAAAGAACAAAATGTAAATGTAAATGTATGTGTCTTGTAAAGCGCACTGCTGCCCTGAGGCGTCGTGGCGCTGTAGACCGCTGGGGAACCCGTCCTGGCTATCCCTGTGAGATGGTCCCTACTGGGTATCTCCAAGGTGAAACCAGGCATCCCCGGCAAATGTGGGGGCCGTTGTAGAGATGAGGCAAGCTAATGCCCAGAATTCACTGCTATCCTAATACAACAGCATCCCCGCAGTAGAGACAGGCTACAGTAGCATCAACGAGCCCCTGCACCCTCCAGATTCTATGGTCGCTTTACTAACTATTTTTCACCGTTCTGTCCTATGATGCAGAGAACAGGGGACTCACAGCACTGACGCTGGGTCCCCCAGCACCAAGAAAAGGACACGCCTCCTGCAGATGGTGGTACGTAGGTTACAGTTTAGCTCACAACAGTTATTGCTTATGAAAGAACGTGATCTGTCCTGGACTGGCAGCAGAGTAAAATAAAAGTTATCCACACATTATTACCTTTGAAAGATCGTGCGCAGTCCCGGAGCAGCAGTGTTGTAAAATAAAAGTCATGAACACGTTATTGCTTATGAAAAAGGGTATGTGGTCCCAGACTGGCATTGGAGTAAAGTAAAAGTTATCGACACATTATTGCTTATGAAAGAGGGTGCATGGTCCCACCAGCAGCGGAGCAAAGTAAAAGGTATGCATGCTTATTGCTTATAAAAGAGGGTGCATGGTGCGGACCAGCAGAGGAGTAAAATAAAAGTTATACGAGTATTATTGTTTTATAAAAGAGGGTGCGCGGTCTGATAGGCAGCGGAGTAAAATAAAAGTTATTTGCGCAGCGGCCTATGAAACGGGCACCGTGATGATTAAATAAATGATGCAGTGTACTAGAAGCAGGATCACACACAGTGTAACACGAGTAGTACATAAAACAAACAGCCCCCAAAGAAACACATACACGCCCATAGCGAAAGACAACTGTAGTCGGTCGGTGCTGCTGAGCGAGAACCGAATGTAACATATCGGGAGAACCAATCAATGAGGAGCCAGCAAACAAGAGTGAAGCATCAGTGAACCAATGGCAAGCTGCAGGCGGGATTACACTCTGTATAGTGATAACAGAAGGTCTTCCAGACAACGCATGTGCGCTGCCTAGGCTCAACCTAAAAAACTAGGCCTACTAAAAGAAATCCAGGCTACCTATTATTTGCAATGTATAAATTCAAATTCATCTACAACCAAGTTCCATAACGCCCAAACCATAATGATGGAAGAGAGAAAATCAGTGATTAAGTAACCATTAGTGGTGATCAAGCACTTGACAAAACCTAATAATATTGATTAAAAAGAATACTTTTGCTTACATCTTCTGATTCAAAGACATGGCAGATCATCTTGTATTGCTTCTTCCCTTCTTGAGCGCCGGGTGTTGTCTCAATACAATCCTGAGAAGCTGATCTTGGCATTCGACGTCTTGCCATGAGAACAACAATGTTGCCAATATCAGCGATATATGAGATTGTGCGCAATGCATGATCCATCATTGTTTCCTGCAAAAACAAACAAGTAAATTATGTCCGGCTCTCCGCCATGTGGTGCTACCATAGTGAGCTCTTAGGTATGTACAAGAGTAGATAAAATAAATAAATATTTTTAAATATACATTAGCACCTGAGCCTTCAATTAATAAGGAATAGAGTCAGTTAGGAATATCTTAGTTGCAGTAAAGACTATTACTTACGCCAGATTATCAAAGGGAGAAAGCAATTCCAGGAATGTAGTCACCTTTGTAGTCAGAGGGTCCACTGCAAAGCTAATGGCTCTACTCTATGCTCAACTTTATCATGGTCAATAATTACGGGAGACTAGCCATAGTTTTTGATTGAACTATTTAGTTGGAAGGTAACAGGAAGCATACCAATTGGATTTTTGATAAAGCTCTGTGATTTTGTCCTACTGAAAGACATTGTAGTCAATGCCAGGTTTTGAGGGTCACAAAACAGAATTTAATCAAAGGCTGATAAAAATTACAATCCAATCATTTATTGGTGGTTCATTCTAATTTTAGGAATTGTGTTTAGTTCTAAGATGATATCTAGGGGTGGGCGGAATATGCCGTCTCGCCCCCGAATTTAGTTGAATTTTGTCAGCTCTGCGTTACTCTTGCAATGCGGAGTTCTGGTCAAATTCTGCCAATCGGCACCTGGTGGAATTTTTTGTTGTGTGAAGCTCCATAATGGTAAGTTGGCAAGCGCAAGCGAGAATTTGCAGTACAGAGCATGATTTCCGGTCACTAGGGGGACACCCCACGAGATTTTTTTACACATGCAGTTACGACCGTTCATGGTCAGAAGGCTGACGCTCAAGTAGGAAAACTACTTGAGCAGCAGCAAAATCAACTTTAGCACACAAAGTGGTGCTGTTTGTGTTAATTTTTCAGTGCAGAAAATGATACTGCCTCTAAATCGTAGCGCGAGCAGCGTAACATGCCTATTTCTACCTGTTGTAGGAAATCCATAGAATCTCAGGTTATTTTTATGAAATCCTGTGCATTTCCGCAGTCAAATTCCACCAACCTCTAGTAATATCACCCTGTGAAAAATGTGATCCTCTGGTGATTATGATGAACCTTCTATGAATGGTTTTCCCTCATGATTTCCTGATAGAAACTAGGGTTGGTTCTCCGGAAGCTGAAATGTTGACAAATGCCATATACGTTTACAAGTATCATATTCGTCCATGTGAGAAAATTATCTGTGATGAGTGAAATATGGACCAACGACAACAACCACAACCTGTCAATTGATTCCCCAGTGATCGATTGAAGCTTCACTACTGAGTTCTAATGAACAACAAAAATGCTAGCGCTGTATATTCATGACAAATGTTGTAAATACCAGAACACTATGTTGCTGAAATACAACTTTTCAGTTTCCATTGGAGAATTAAAACCATTTTGTATAGAGTAGACTGCAGTAAATGAACAAACGAAGGTGTTTATTAGTGTCATTGAAAATTATGTTTAGTGTTCCAAAAAGTTTGCCTCATCCACGTCTCATTTCCCATTTCGTTCCCCATCGCAGAGTTCTAACAAGGGGTGTGTGTGTAATTCATGTAGTTTGCTTTCATGTAGATTACTCAAAATTACGTGAAATTACACGTAATGTTAGGAAATGAAAATCCATAATGTAGTGATATATTTTAGCAAAAAAGCATCCTTGGGTCAGTTTTTGGCATGTGCAATCAAAGCCTCGTGCCAAAATAACTGCTCATGTTCTGTTGTTCCTGTGAATTTGAGGTAGATTTTTACTACGAATAGTGCGATTTCCTATAAATGTTTACTTTGATTGAAACTTGCATTGTTTAAGTTTAAGACTTTCCTATGGAGTGGGTGTAATGCAGCTGTGTAACATTGTAAATAAGACAAGAGGATGTGGCAACCATTTAAAATCAAGTGAAGTTGGTCACAAGACTGATGTTAGAAACAGACAGAAATGGATGGGTTTTGGGACTTCTATATTTCAGGAACTTGTAGAAGAAGTACTATTTTGAGGCACCTATCCAGACATTTGAGCAGGAAAGTGAATGATTCTAAATCTGTCTTTGAAGCATGCTTCACAATAGGAGCGTATTCTGTAAGTTAGGTAAAAAAGTGATATGTGGGCTGATAGAGGGTTGTCTTGGGTACTAGCTATGAATTTTCTGGCTAGATATCGACCGCTAAGGAGTCAATCAATTTGCAGCATTTTCGTGCTATACACTTGTCTGATATGCAATTTTCTGTAGAGCTTATCTAGCTTAGAAGTAATACTGTGAATCATGAACTAAACGAAGATACTGAGAAACAGGATGTAAAATAAAACTGGAGAAGAGAAAGCAAGGGAGCAGACACAAATTAGTTGGGCCATATAACTTGTATCATAGAATCTTCCTGGAACTAGCTGAGATGTTAAATGGAAATGCCACAACGGTTATTGAACAGTGATGTTGATAATGCAGTGTTAGCAAACTGGAGAATTGCACACATATGATCTGTGTTCCACACTGAGCAAGGCACAAGATATACATTTGCCGCATGCATATCACACCAATGCGTTGTGTGCGACACAAAAACATACATATGGATCTAAGGTGGTTTTAAACTACAATATGGTATTATACACAACCAAATATATAGATTAAACTATTCCACACCCCAAGTTGACTTCAAAGTCTTGAATTTCCATATTTGACCCCACCCTTTCTGATCAGAATAGCATACCACTTATAAGAAGCCTGTTGTTCAGATGCGGTATATTTTCAAACCTAACAACCAGGAAGAACCGCACTACAATGTCCTTCGAACTGCAGTCTTAAGTGTGGTGAGCACTCGAATGGACCATCTACTATCTTGATAACTGCACTTTCTGTTTAGGGATGCTGCACTCCCTCTACACCAATTTCAGACGGCGTTCCCTTTCTTGACCACTGCCTATTCTCACTATATGTCACGTCCCTCTCACCTCTAATCAGACGGAAGAATGGAGTTTTTTTCCCTTTTTCAGCATTACATCCCAGATTGAAACAAATATAATTCACTGTCTCACATTCATCCAGCATTAGATGGCACCCCAGCACCTCATACATAATTCACGAAGGCAGAGGTCATCAATTTCCTGGCAGCTTCTACTATCCGAACTACATTGGTTTCTCCATATTATCCCTCACTCCTGCTAACTTTACTCACTTACCTCTGTGAGGAACCTCTGTGTTTTGTTTATTACGTTCATGAATCCACAGCCTTTTAAATCCTTCACCAACTCTGCATCCAGGTTCCATCTATTGAGTACCAGGGTACTCTTCCCCAGCTCACCTATCACTATTCACCATGACGCAATAAGCACCCCATTTATGAGCTATGTGTATTATTGTAATAATTTATTCTCCTCCAATACTTCCTTTGGCACCTTAATAACAATAATATAATTCACTATTAGGGCCCTTTGCAACCCACAAGTAAGCATGCGCTGCTCTGCACAGACAACAAGATGGCTGGCCGTTAACCAATAAAGAGGCAAATATAACCTTACATTTTAGTATTCACAAAGCTACAAGTAACCTCTCCCTCTTAGCTTTCCTATATCACCACCTGCCACTCCCCACTTTGTTCACTTTGCTCTGCTCATCATACCCTACTGTGGAAGCACCATCTCTCCTATAAAAAAATCTGATCTTTAAAGCTCAGTCCAATTTAATTAAGGACTAAAGGCCCAGCTTGTCTTAAATCATAAGAGTAAGCCTTCTCCTCATTGGAGAATAGGAGAACAGTAGCATTGCGCAGGCCGCATAGACACATAGACACATATTTTCTGAAGATGTCTTTCTTGACAGGCTCTCTCACCCTTCTCTATTCACCTTTGCATCCAGCGAAAGATAGGTTACAGATGCAAAAACACAGACTTCATCCTTTAGATGAGTTAAAATAAGGTGATCTTAGGGTACAAGGAAAATGCAGACCACACTCATTGCCTCCTTGTATAAAAATATAACAGAATATTAGCAAAAAACTTGACTGTAGCTTTTGTTTTATGAACACCAGATCATAGAGAGGAAGTGGCATCAAAATATTATTTTGCCCATTTTTTTGCTCAAATGCCCTGTGCTCGTTTTTATAAAGGTTAAACAAACATACCAATGCTGGCTTTTGATAGTCAATATTATAACTATCGAAGCGTCTCTTGTATGTCATCAAATAAGGTGAGGCACGCTGATATACCCAGATATTTCCAGTCACTGGTAAATAAAAAGTGCCTTCAGTATATACACTAAACAGGTCTTTAACCAGTACTTTAGGGTTTATGTGCTGTAAAGTGTTTGTTGCAGGAGTGGATGTCGATGGACCAAGTGAAAATATAGAAAGCTAGTGCTCCACTGGACGAACAGGAGACTGAGGGAAATAATGTCCCTGCGTGAACAGGAGAGTGGGGAAAGACAGCAAGAGAAAAGAGAGTGGCACAAGCCTTTCATAGAGTCATTCTCAATCCATGCTATACCAGCCTGCAGTTCCTTTGACTGTTACTAGTGGTGCTAGAGGTATTCCTCACAGTGACTCACCATCAGGACACAAGAGAATTATGAGCACAGCAGATGCCCTTGAATGTCTCCTTTTATTGAAAGTGGAACAGTATTAGTGGCCAACAATGCAACTATGATTTGTTATGGAAAGTGGGTTATTAATTAGGGTAGCAGTGAGACCACCAAGAGGAATAGGATCACAGATTCTTCAGGATAAAACACAGTGTCAATAATTTAAACTTGGGGTCAGCCACCTTGTAGCTATAGCACTGAATGGACAGGCTTAACTTAGGAAAATCTGTAAAGTATTTAGAATTAACAAAACAGTAATAGAGCAAAATCATTATAGAAAAAAATAAGAACCAATTTAGAAAGGGTAAAAGGTAATGAGAAAAAATTAATGAGTAAAATGACACACAAATAGCAACAAATATGAATTTATCAATTTAAGGTAAAAATCACAAAGAAAAATTAAAGTCACAGCCGCTGATTTTAGGCCAATTGCAATGAAGAGCAGGATGGATACACCAAGCGAGTGTGTCCTGATCAAAAAGTTTACCTTATTACTTAGCTACTGAAATGGAAGTCAACATCCTCCATTGTGTTGCAGACTGTATCTTCTGACGTCCCCTCAAATGCTAGATATCTACTATGCAAAGTAACACTGAAACCATTGGTTTTGGCAGGAAAAGCACTAAGCGAGAGAAATTCAAATTTCACACTGAGAACATTTTTGTGTCAAGCGGATACTTCGATGCAGTCGCCTGGTCAAGATTTCTATCTTCAATAACTTTTATGGAGCTCAAAATCCTTCAGCGGGGCAAGCCTGAAGCTCTATCTAACAAAGTTGCTTCAAAGTTAGACACCGCTCCAGGGAGCATGAGCTGATGCTCTAGAGGTCTTGGAAGTCCAAATATTTTGTTAGTTACAACCTTTCAGAGTTGCTTGAGCTGCTTCTCTTTGTCACTTCAGAAACAGAACTTAGGGACAAGGAGGCAGGGTCCAGTTCAGGTCTTGTTGCATCTTTAGCTGGGCATTTTACGAAAAATGCCTCTTGCAGCTTGTTGTTTCCCTATAGCCATATAAAAGGTCATTCAGCTGACTTTTGGAGTCCACCTCACAGTCCTGGGCAAACGTGGGATCAAGTTTAGCCCTTCAGTTCTCCACATGGGTCTCAAACTGCAAGTTCAGTTCTCTTCTCTTCTCCCACAGGCCCAGAGAGTGATCTGATTATCTGTCTGTCAGGTGCCAGCTTGTAGGTTTCACTAGCCAGTGAGTGGGGGCTCCAGTAGATTTGCTAACAAATGGGGAACAATTCCCAATGACAAACCTACCCAATTCTGCACATTGTGTTTGCCTTGCTGCAAACTTTCCCATAGTGTACTATTTTGAGGCAAATCTAACGTGGCAGATATTCCTGCCCCTGGAGGAAGTTTCTGTGCTGGCACGGGGTGAGTTAAGGGAAATAAGTACTCTCATTTCTTCAGCTACACCAAACTGGTTTTGGGAGCAGTCCCACCTCCTACTGGGCTGGTGCCAAGCTGGTAACAGGGAACCCATGGAACAAATAACTTCTCTTCCTCAGGGCTCCTTTTGCACTGACTTATGAATGGGAAGGCCTCACCCTGGTCGCTTTCAAGATAATGAAGTTCCTGTACCCTCCCCAGCTGCCCTTCCAGAAATGATATCAGTCATATACTCTGCACGCAAATCTTCCTTTCGAAAGGGTTAAACAATAATTGTTCCTTCCCTAGGAACAGTTTTTAAGGGGAAGCACTGGCAAGGCCATCTAGCAGGAGGTTAATGCTAATTAGCCTACATGAGGCAGAAATAGGTACAGTAGTAACTGTTTAAAAGGCTATATTCCTAAATATTTATTCAAATCCAACTTCACAAATCAATTGGATTTAAGTAAACTTTAAAACATTGTTTGAATTATTCAAGCAGCTTCTTCAAAACCGGGGGTAGCAGGGTTGGGATTTTATTCTGAACTTTAGTTCATCTCATAAGACAGCTATGGGGGTTTCAAGAGAAAATGGCATTTGGGGGCTAGTCACTGTAGGTACATGCCAACCTTAAATTCTTGCATGTGCTCCTTTTAAATTCTAGGCACCCTACAATGATGGCAAAAAGACCTACTTATGAGTGGGTTACTTAAATGTAGGATTAATTCCTGTCAAAAATAATTGCCATGTTGTGTTTGCCTATAGGTTTAATAGCTGCAGGAGTCAATCTACACAGTAGGCCTGAAGCCATGTTTACTTTGTTAGCTTAGCGGAGGGTAAAACATGTGCTGCAGTCCCCTGATGACTTTTAACTTTTCCTTACCATTGGTGTATTTCATGCACCATGTACTATGGTCTTTCTTGGAAGTTAAATATGCCAATTAGGAGTTAGCCAATGTTACCATGTTTAAGGAGTTAGTGAACATACAATGGGCAGCGTCCCAGCATGCAGAGTTCAAAAACCAGAACAATCGGTCCAAACAAAATGCAAAGAGAGGCATTTGGCAACATGTTCGGCATTAGCAAGGCAAATAATGGAAAGGTCATGGCTTCATAAGATATATTTACATATTCACTGTTGCCACTCCAATCATATGAGTTTTGTTAGGCTAAAATATATGTGCTAATTCCGATTGATGATTGACAACATTGTAGCTTTCAGTAAATGTCTTGTATTTCACAAATCTTTCAAACCAGCTCCACTGTGCAGGAGGCCATGGTTGAAACTCAGCCTCAAGGGCTTTAATTGATGTGTCTTATTACACATTTCCCCATGAAGGGAGCCATCTGCACAGAGGTCCAAGGTTAAAATGCCACGTTGCTAGAATGGCTGGGCCAGCCCTAGCAAAAATACTGAATGCAATAATGGGCACACATCACATTTACAAGCTACAGTGTATTCACCAAAATACATTTTGGGAAGGTTTTGTTAGCACTATCTGCATTGTTGAACTAACTCAACAATGGAAGCCATCTTCATAAATTATATGTAGATCTGTCAATAATAAAGAAAACAACATAATGACAAGCTGCGTTTTTGGCATGAATTGGTTGCAAAATCCACTTAACAAAGAGTATCTCAATATGGAGCCTTCAACAATACTAGACAACAAAAATTGCAAATTAACCGAACATTGGTTTTAAATAGCTGGAATGGCAAGTCTCTAAAACCCATCCAGTTTCAGTTACTTTGAGGATTTTATTTTTATGAATAGGCAATTGGAGACCTTTTCTTTTCACAGGCGTGCTGTACATAGAAGCAACCCCGTACGTAAGGCAGCAAACAAAATGAGTGATAACACACAATTGATGGCATGGTATGTTTATGACACGAGGTTGAGTAATGGGGACACAAACATGAATAAAATTGTATTTCATTATGACATAGGAGGATGAACAATAGAAACACTAATTCCAATTCATGGGCAAAGTCATTAAAATAGAACATCATTTAAAAATATTCACAACGACTACACATTTATGATGTTCGGCATGTGAAAAATAAACAATGCTGAAAATTGTAAGGTTTGTAAGTGAGACAAAGTGCGAGTGTATGCATGCATTCAAGTGAGTGTGTGTGTGTGCGTATGTGTATGTATGTATATATATATGTGATCAAGGCTTTTGGGAGCCGAAACGCGTCGTGGCAGACTGGTGTTGGGCGCAATAAAACTCTAAACACCACGAGTTGGGTCTCGTCTCGTCTTTACCTCTATTGGGTGTTTGTACTGCTGTACTGCTGAGGACGTGACGTACCGCATATATATATATATATATATATATATATATATATATATATATATATATATATATATATATATATATATACATACACACACACACACACACACACACACACACACACACAGGTGTACACGAGCGAGTGTCCCTTCCTGCCTGCTTGTCGGTCTGTATTAGCTTCAGGCATTTCCCTGTTCACAATTGCCATAGACTTCACCTTTCACAACAGGATTGGACGAAGCTGTGGGGGATTGACATTTGTGTAAAGGAAAAAAACAAAAAACAATACAACCACTTGTAGCAGAACATGTTTTTATGGCCATTATAATGTGCCAAGCCAGGAATGTGATCCTCATTTAGAAAATTGTCCATTGCTTTCGACACTGATCATATGTGGAATGGTATGCGTACAATTTGAGAATTTTCTTTTGTTTAATTACACAAAGTCCCGGGGAAAATCGGTAAAATTCTGCAAAATGCAAATCTGGAATTTAGCACTAGAGTTTAGCACGAAATGCATCCTCGTGTCTCAAACAAAACAAATGTGCAGCGAACACCTACTTCTATTCAATTCATTCACATTGTTCCATTGCTCCTCTAATATGATTTTTACTCGCATGGCTACGAAATTATGTGACATGCCATAACAGAGTAATGTCAGGGAATTGAGCCTATCAAAGTCAATTGCAATATTATATAATTATATTGCGAGGTATTTTGCCAGAATAATGACCATTTCACCAGGCTTAGCAAACGTATGATAGTGGTGTGTAGGTTGATATATTCTGCTCTCCGAATACATTTTCTGAATACACTATGTTCTGTTTCAATGAACTTCAGATAAAAATATTTATTAATTGGAATTAATTGTCTTTAATACTGACAATATCAAGAGTAATCAAGGTAATGCTCGATACTGCACACCTTCATCAACCAGGCTTCGTGATTGCAATCCTCGAAGTGTTCATGAACAAAACGTGCTCTTTTTTAAAATAGTTCAGGCCCACATCAAGGATGTCCTTTCATTGCAGTGTCCAGACACCATGACTGAGAATTTACAGTAGGCCTGAATGTGGCTGATATTTTTACTCCAGCTAGCATGGATGAAACAAACCTGCAGTAACGTTTACAGCTCTGATATTGTAATGATAAGCAGCCTGCAAGAATAACATGGAAAAGTCATATTTACCACTTCCTTCGCGAGTACTACTTCCAATAAACTGCAGAAAACATAATTAGGAATAAACATGCAGCTAATCAAATTTAGCCATCGGCAAGAACTTGACATACTCCAATCTGGCACCATGAAAATTCCTACAAATAGCTTCCCCTCTCCTAAAATGACCCCTTGCAAACTAGTAGTGCAGCTTTGTTCTCTTTATTCTTGTAATCTCTTCGGTGACAGTAGAAACCAATAGTTATTTTAGGGAATAAGATAATTCACTCTGAAATGTAGAGTTAATCTTAAACTCAGCAGAACGGATCAAGCCACGTCTGTAGTCAAGATAATATAAATCGAATATTCACATAACCTTTCCTGAGACAAGGGATATACCTCCATGGACAAATCAAACGAAGCAGACAGCAATACATTAATTTCACATTCTAATCAACAAAAGTTCCTTTTTCAAACATACACATTTTTTTTCAAAGCCGAACTCATTATATAGATTGCAAGCAATCACACAGATACTTTACTAGAACACCTGCATGTCTAGCAAATCTAATAATTAAAATGGGATCAGCACAGCATCGCGTACTTACATTTGTAAACAACACTGTCTTAGGTACAGATATGTATTAACTACCTTTATTACTGCTGCTGTGCCTTATGTTGACATCTTACTAATTAGGTGACAGATACAATAAACCAGTAGTATGTTTAGTAGTCCTTGGTCTTCATCCTATTCCCTTAAATTCTACAATCAATTAAAAAAAACTCTTTCTCGTTGCACTGTGAACATATCTTCACCCATTTCACTTAATTTCATATCAATAAACTATTTAAGGCATGATGGTACAAAGAAAATATTCTAATAAGGTATCTCGAATGATGCAAAAGAAAATCTGCACAAGCATTCCCAAGATGTGTCATTCCCTTGAAACATTGCAAACCAAGGACAATTTCAGCATCGCGCTATAAAATAGTTGCACTTTCTTTTCAGTAGACTTCATATTCCCAAAGATTATTTTAGGTTCCAAGGTGTAAATGGAAATTGCTCCATTTTCACTTTATTTGGGGATTTTTCACACAATAAACCATGGCTAACTAATATGGCTCCACGTTAAGATACTTTTATGGGGGCATGGCTATGCTGTCAGGCTGAATGGACAGAAGAAACTGGGAGACAATGTTAATTTTAGTAAGAAAAAATGAGAGCAGGCCAAACAGCACTCTCAGATAAGTGTCCAAATAATGATTGATCTAGGAAAACCTAGATAAGTATTCTGGATCCTTCCACGCACAACGAAATTTTGTAGATTCATTCACAGTCCACAATGTGTAGTGTCCATTATTATGAAGTAATACTCCAAATTCAAAAGATCCAAGTCCAAGTTGTATTCTTTCAAGATTTTATTATGTATCCATAGATATATAAAAAAAACTTCACAGCTCACACCGCCAACACGTGTTTCGTCTCTATGAGACTTTTTCAAGGCCAAAGATAATCAGAGCATGGACGAATATAGGTTCTGCCTTAATCGATCGACCTGTGTCCCATCAAATGGATGCTATACAGTTGCTGGTTGTGCCACCAGATACCTAGATATAATTCCTCTCCTATGTATTCAGTCTAGGGCGAGATTCTTCATATCGTAGCCAGCCAAAATGATGTGTCGAGTTTAATAAAGAGTGTTAAGGCCCGCTCAGGCTGCCAAACATCACATGAACGCTGTCAGTACCGGAGTTGATAATACATTTCAATATAACATATAAATAAATAAAACGCATTTCTTTGCGTGCACTGCATCACCAAATGCGATGCAGTGCGCGCAGCGAAATTCGTTTTATTTATTTATATGTTTACTTACCTGTTAAGGTCTGTAATCTATACATTACTACCCCCCCCCACACTGCCCCTCCCCCTCTCCAAGTCACCGCCCGGCAGGTACTCCCACTACGGCCACAGCTGGACCACAGAGCATTCCTTAGGGGCTTGAGCTGTGCCTCCTCTCTCCAACTCAACCCCTAGTAGTGAGTAGTGATTGTGCCTATGGGGGCACGTGTGAACATTTTCACTACATCAGCAATGAAATCCAAGTACAAAAACAAGTCAGGATCAGCTGCGGCCCATCCATATGGCCTGAGGGGCCAAGCCCCTTCATCTTTTTCCTGGAAAGAAGGGTGTGTCAGGCTGAAAAAAGGTCAGCCTGACAGACAATCCTCTTGCTCAGGTCAGGCAGCCTGCGCTAAATGCCCATGCTCCTGGCTATCTGAGCTGAACTTTGCAAGGCCGAGGATTTCACTGCCCTGAGTACATGTCCTCCTCAGCCTGGAGAAAGTGCTTTGTGGCCCTCCCCCTCATGATGAGGGGGAGCGTCACTGATTGCCTCGCCCCTTGGCGCTTCAGTGATAAGCCCTGAAGAGCCCAGGGCCCAGTGTCAATCAATGACACCTTGTCACAGAGTGGGGTGGGATCAGCATTCCCACTGACCGCATCCCATTCTGTGACGAGTAAAGGACTGCTGCCTTGCCTCATTGTCTGACCTTAGGTTAGCCAATAAGGGAAGGCAGTAGTCCCAACCCTCCTAGGAGCTCCGAGGCTTCCCTCTCTACAGGGAAGGTACGTTTTATGTTTTTTTGTTTGATGTATCTATGTATGAATGTATGTATATTTGTGAGTTTTGTGAATAGGTGTGGTGTTTGTGAGTGTGCATGTGTGAGTGTGTGGCCCCCGCATCATTACCTGGTAAAATTACCAGCTCCCACTGAATCCTCTTGCATAAACATAAAAACGCTTACTAAAAGGATTAAAGAGACAATAAACAAGGTGAAACAAGAGTACCTTAACAAATGTTAGCAAACCACCCAATAGAAACACATGTCCTTACAATGATACACAATGTTGTATCCTCAATAACCTGAACTTATTCATTTTCTCCCAGAGTTTTCTGTCTACATGTGATGTTAATTTGCAGTCTTAGTCATTTGTCTAGCACACAGATGCTACTGGTGTGGGTCTGTTATGCTCTGTGGGCCTGGTTGTTATATGCAGACCTGGGCTTGCATTTGTGGTTAGTACTGTGCATGTTGGTGCATCTCCTATAAAGGAAGAATGTATAAGTGAATCGTGTGGATTTTGTAAGACCTGGCACCATTGGCATGGGTCTCCCTTCCATTTTTGCCTCTACATCCTGTGTTTTGCTGTGTGTTGAACTCAGTTTTACTGATGTAGATGCTTTGGGTACTTTGTCACTGCTGATCAATGCCAAAGTGCAAGTTCTAACTTTGCAAAGTATTGTTATGAATTAGTGATTCCATGATATGCTTATTTGATTTACTTGTCAGACCCTAGTACTGTGTACTATGTGTGCCCAGGGCCTGTAAATCACATACTGCTGGCGGGCTTGCAGCACTGATTGTGCCACCCACAGAAGCAGCTTGCAAAATGTGACTCAGGACTACCATGTCGACTTGGCAAGTGCACACACTTACCTGTCCCTAAACCTTCTCTGTTCTTCATATTAGTTACCCCTAAGGTAGGCCCAAGGTAGCCCTGTGGGCAGGGTGCATTGCATGTGAAAGGTAGGACATGTCCTGATGTGTGTGGCATGTCCTGACAGTTTCGTTTTTCACTATTTCAAGGCTATCTGTTCCCATAGGCCAGAATGGGGAGTTTGTTTATAACAATTTATAAACATAACTGACCCTGGGAACAAGATAGGAAAATAAAGTTTAGTATGCCTGAACTTAGAATGTTAAGATGCATCTTTTAGTGAGGGTGATTTTTACATTCTGTGTTTGAAAATAATGCCCAACTATCCAGTGTGCCTCTGCTAGGTTTATGTATTACATGTCTGGTTTTTGGATGACAGGGGCTGGAGAAATGCAGCGGCTCCAGAAGTCTGATGAATCAGGTCTGGGCTGAATAGGCCTGGTCTGCATTTGGAGTGGTGGGAGGAGTAGCACCTTCACCTGAATAGGGCTGTGCCTGCCTTCCACAATTATGGATTCCCTCCCCCCTGTGGTGTGTCTGGAGCCAGGCCTCACACTGACAAAGGACAGAACTGGTTTTGGCTGGGTACAGACACTCTCTGCCTTCACAGAACAAAGGATTTTGATGTTTAAAAAGAGGGGCCCAGACCCCAGACTTTTAGATCACTTCTGGGAATCAAGAGAAACCTTTGCCAAGGAGAGGAAGCTGAGGAGGAATACTGCCCCTGTGCAATTTGCTGTCTGGGGTTGGCCTGCAGTGGCTGCTTGCGACCAAAGGAAAGGAGAAAAAGGACTTTGCTGTTTGCTTTGTTATCTTGAGGAAGATCTCCTAAGGCTTGAAACTGAGTGTGCCTCCTGGTCTGAAGTCTCAGGGACACAAAGACTTCACCACTAGCTCAAACCTGCATAGAGGTGCCTGCTGCTGTTTAGGACCTCTGGAGACTGTTTGGCACTGGGAGCTGGAAAATCCATGCAACATTGAAGTAGCATGCCACATCAGTACCTGTTTCCTACACATCGCCAAAGAAACCGTCGCAGCACCTGCCACGGCTCGAGAAATCACCGTACAACATATTGGGTGTAACAATCTCTGAACCCCGAGATCGTCGCACCAATTCCGACGCAAGCCTCCTGTGTGGCTGCACGAAACCACGCATCATACCGGATCGACGCATCGCATTGAGGCACCAAGACTGTCGCATCGTTGGGGGCCAAAGTAAGAAACAGACGCATCAACTCCCCACGCAGTAAGGAATCGACGCATCACCTCCCCTGCGCTGCAGTAAGGAACCAACGCATTACCTCCCCTGAGCGTAAGGAACCAACACATCACCTTTCCTGAGGAAATTTTGTTTGTTTTGCGTGACGCATCCAAGGTACTTTGTGAGAAAGTCTTGCGTTTACAACCTGCATTGAACTGAACTATATCTACCATTTGAAAGCCTTATTTTTAATACCGTCTTGTGGATTTTTGTTGTTTGGTCTTGTTTTGGTTTAGATAAAGATTACTTATTTTTCTAAACTGGTGTAGTGTCCGTTTGTAGTGTTTTCACTGTGTTACTGTATGCATTCACAAATGCTTTACACACTGCCTCTGAGATAAGCCTATCTGCTCGTGCCAAGGTACCAAGGGGGTGAGCAGGGGTTATTTTAGGAGTGTGTACCCTTTACCCTGACTAGAAGCAAGGGTGCCTATTTGGACAAAGTTACCTACCTATTCCAACAAAAGACCCCAATTTCTAACAGGTTTCTAAAAGATGCTCTGAATTTGTTCTTTAAATATGAGACTGTAATGAGGCACAGTGAGATGTATAAACTTTTGCATCTGCTACTTGCTCGCTCAGAATATTTTCTCTGGTTGTTGGATCTGAACATGTTGCATAAGTATAACTCTGCAGGTAAGCTTAAATTTGTGTTGGAAGGATGTGAAAAGGTAAAATATGTACTTGTATACATAACTGTATACTGTCAAGCTCTTCCCAGATCAGTACAGACATAGTGCTGGGTTTGTTGCGACAATGGAAAATAGGATTGTATTGTTTCCGAGAACATATTTGGGATAAAGTAACTCTGTCTTACATTATAAAGATACTGCAAGCCACCGACCATATAGAAAAATAAGATTTTCTTCTTGTCAATATACATCGGGAAAAACAGAGCAGAAGAAAGAAAAGCACCAGTTCATTTTTCATTCTTTTAATAGCTACTTTAATTATGCACCGTGACCTGACCACCGCTGCCTTTGGCGGCTGGCACTAGTACCAGGCATTGTATTATCAGAACTCAACTGTAATAAGTTATTACAAATGAATTCTGATTTCATTTCTTTATAATCAGCGACTGGCTGCCTTACTCGTCAACAGTGTTAAAGAAATTAGAAACCAGCGGTCAAACAGGGATTGCAGAATCCATTTTATTATAAGGGCATACTTACGTTCTCTGATTTCAGCTGAGAGAGTATTTTGCCTTTATAAGTAGGGTCTTTGTTTTTGTTGATGGAACTAGGGAACATCGCTAATGATTGTCCTGTACATGGTACAGAGTAGCCTGAATAGTATATTTTTCTGAAATCTAGGATCCAGTGCAGTGCTTGTAAGGGAAATGTATTGTAGGTCTATTGTGAGAAGTTGGCCTGGTAGGGGATGTTTCCAATTCTGGAACCACCTACTACCTGACCAAACAATCCCTTATGGTGTCTGGTTGTAAGTCAACCTTATTAGACAAGCTATCCTAGGGGTAGCATGGACTAAGCAGCCTAAAGGCTTAACTTAAGAGGTCGTGTTAAGCGAGCTGTTTTACCACATACAATCCTGTAATACCAAATGAAAGGACACCACACAAGTATATATTATAAAAATATATGTGTTTATTACTAAAAACAATCCCCAGTATTCTTTATGAATAAAGGGGCACAAGCGTTAAATCAAAAGCACTGTTTAAACATACAAGTTGCACAATTATGGATGAGGGCGGGTGGCCACTCAAACCATATACTAAACAAGTGGTATAAGAGAGGCCCCTCGAACAGTGGTTAGGCCTAGGGCCTAGGGAATCGCTGGGAGCAGTCAGGACAAGCAATGCTGAAGTCGGGAATGGCCCTCGGGATTCGGGAGATGTGCGGAAAGCGCACGCATGCACCAATGTTAACCAATGGTGCGTAAAAGTCATAGAGTTAAAGTTTAAGGACACTTCCGCTGAACCTAGAGGAACAAAACTTAACACACAGACCCTAGAGGTGTGCACCAGTGTGGGAACACCGGCGGAGCAAAGTTACCTCACCCACAGGAAGTGGGTGCACAGGGTCGAAGTGGCGTCGGGTTTTGACACGCAGGCTCTTGGTGCTTGAAGCTGAAAGGGCTGCAGGCGGGTTAATGATGAAGTGTCCGGTGGAGTCCAAGGGTGGACTCAAGTTGTAGAGTACCTGAAAGCAGAGGGGACAGAGTCTGGGTCACTCAGCAGTGACCAGGGTGGAACCAGGACGGAACCAGGCAATGTCGGGCGCAATCAGGTGGTCGTCGAGGAGCTTCTCTCCGCTGTCACGTGGGCTCTGGGGCATCTGCGACGTCCAGGAGCAGGTCACGATCTGTCCCACGCAGGCTCTCACCGTCGGTGCAGTCGGCTTCAAGTTTGGAGCAAACAAGCCTTGGCAAGAGCAATCCACGCGGGATCGGAAGATTGCTTCTCACTCGGACCAGGAAGGTCAGAGTCGGGGCTCCTTTTCAGGGGAGCTGGTGTGGATCTGGAGCAACCAGATTCACGAGTCTTCTTAGTTAGTTCGTCGGCACAGGGACCACTAGCCAGCTGGCAAGTGACCGGGCCAACGCGTTGAGCCAAATAGAGCCAAAGGGCCCCACGCAGCACTCGTCGAGTGTGGAGGGCTGAACTTCGGCTCAGGAGCAGCTCAGGGTGGGGGCTTCTCATACCCCGGTGCACAGCTTCGAGGGTCACTCGTGGGCTGCACGGTCAGCGTCTCGTGGTCAATTCAAGATGGCGTGCCCCACGCTTCCGGTCGCCTCCACGGGTCTCAGCTCTGCAGGGACTGTGGATCGGGCTGTTGGAAGGCAGGCAAGCTTGATCTCGTCGATCTCAGTCGCTCGAGTTCCGGCGGGAACTGCAACTAAGTAGACGTCGAGGGCTGGATGGTGCCTGCTGCTGCAGGGTGGTCACTCCTTGACCACAAGGGAGATTCTTCGGGCTTCCACGTTGAGATGGAGGTCCAAGGGTCCAGAGTTTCGTTTCTAATGTTTCTTCCAGGAAATCTGATGTGCATTGGCACTGCTCCCACTCTTATTCCAATCTGGGGGGCGTGATTACCTGCTAGGTCCCCTCCTATGGGTGGGACCCAGGAAGTGGGTGGATACACCCCCTTCCTTTGATCCAGGCCGCCCTGGCACGAGGGCTGGAGTGCCCCAGAACCGGTTTGGCCGGATTATGCAAGGGGCAGCCTTGTGCGCCCCAGGCAGTGTCTGGTTTCTTTCAAACCTCCCTGCTACAATATACTATCTCCTGTCTGGAGGGCGGTGACACCCTCCTGTGACAGGAAACCCTTTGTCCAGGACCCATTTGGTCGAGTTTCGGTCAACTGCAGGGGTCCAGACATTTGTCTGTGGCAGAGGCATCCATTTTGTGGATCTTAAGGTCTTTGGAGAAATTAACCGCATTTAGTAAAGGAACATGTCTTACCCCTCTAGAGGGGTGGAATGCCATCCCCGTCGCCAGAACTGGCGAGGGGATGGTATTCCAAATCGTATGACACCTTACACGACATGTTTTGATAAAGCCAAACCAAAGTTGCTAAATAACCGCGAGGATTATAAGGCACTTAATAGTATATGGTATGGCATTATCCTGAAACAGCTTAGGGATTTGTTCCCGACAGCTGCAGACAGGCTCAGCTCATGCTAGAGCTCCATCTCACATAAAACCACGCACTCAGCCTCCAGGATTGATGAGGCCTACTATAGGAGTGGCTCACAGGTTTACATGTGTCCAGATATAGGTTTAGATATAGATATACTATACCTAAGCAAGGGGTGTTTACACCACCTTACCCCAGCTGAGTGATCAGCCAGTTGTGTCAATTTAAGAACCAGCCAGGGGTGGCAAAAGATATGCTGCAGCCCCTGGTAGGCCTTGGTGGCCCCTATGCCCTGGGCACCTATAGTGCATTCTACAGGGGCTGACAAGGAGTCCATTTCCAATTGGTATGTGCCTATAGCACATGTGTCATTAATTTAGTGAGAGAACAGCAGGCTGGGGGTCTGATTAGCAGGCCCACAGCCTCAGTAGTCGAAAACCAGTGAAGCAAAAAGCAAAAATTTGGGGTGACCATAGGATAGCAGACCCTACTCTCCTACACAACCCCCCCCCAAACGCAGGGACATTAAACTAACCTTGACCAGATAAGTCTTCATGTTCTAAGTGGAAGTACCTGGAGAGACCATCTGCATTACCATGGTCAGTCCCTGGGCGGTGCTCCACTGTAAAGTCCATCCCCTGTAGGGAAATGGACCACCTGAGCAGTTTGGGATTTTCACCCTTCATCTGATTAAGCCATAAGAGGGGCTTATGGTCTGTCTGCACCAGGAAGTGAGTTCCAAACAAGTAGGACCTCAACTTCTTTAATGCCCAAACCACAGCAAAGGCCTCCCTCTCAATGGCTGACCAACGGTTCTCTCTGGGAGTCAGCCTCCTGCTAATGAAAGCAATAGGCTGGTCTTGACCATCTTGATTAAGCTGTGAGAGCACAGCTCCCACCCCCAACTCAGAAGCATCTGTCTGAACAATGAACTGTTTGGAGTAGTCAGGACTCTTCAGGATAGGTGCAGAGCACATGGCCTTCTTCAGGTCATCAAATGCCTTCTGACAGCTAACTGTCCACTGAACCTTTTTTGGCATCTTCTTGGATGTCAAGTCATTTAATGGTGTCACTATAGACCCATAGTTTTTCACAAACTTCCTGTAATACCCAGTCAGGCCCAAGAAGGCTCTGACTTGTGTCTGGGTAACTGGAGGAGCCCAGTCCTGTATGGCCTGGATTTTGCTTTCCAGTGGCTGAACCTGGCCTCCACCTACTAGGTGGCCCAGGTATACAACCTTACTCTGCCCTATCTGGCACTTTGTGGCCTTGATAGTTAGGCCTGCCTTTTGCAGGGCCTCCAAAACTTTCTTCAGGTGGATCAGGTGATCCTCCCAGGTGGAGCTAAAGACAGCAATATCATCTAGATAAGCTGCACAAAAGTCATCCAACCCAGTAAGGACTTGGTTCACCAACCTTTGGAAAGTGGCAGGTGCATTCTTCAAACCAAAGGGCATTACCACAAACTGATAATGTCCACTAGGGGTAGAGAATGCTGTTTTGGCTTTTGACTCCTCAGCTAGTCTGATTTGCCAGTAGCCAGCTGTCAGATCAAATGTGCTCAGAAACTTGGCAGAAGCCAATCTGTCAATGAGCTCATCTGCTCTTGGAATGGGGTGAGCATCTGTCCTAGTGACAGCATTGAGACCCCTGTAGTCCACGCAAAACCTCATTTCTCTCTTTCCATCTTGGGTATGAGGTTTTGGCACCAGGACTACTGGGCTGGCCCATGGGCTCTCTGATGGCTCAATCACTCCAAGCTCCAACATCTTTTGCACCTCAGCCTTGATGCAATCCCTGACATGATCAGGTTGCCTGTAGATCTTATTCTTGACAGGCAGACTGTCACCAGTGTCCACAACATGGGTACACCAGTCAGTCTGGCTGGGTGTGAGTGAAAACATTTGCCTGTGAGCCTGCAAAACTTGTCTGCAGTCCATCTGTTGCTGGTCAGTGAGGCTGCCTGCCAAGGCTACTCCATCAACTGAACCATCATCAGGGTTCTGAGAAAGCAGGTCTGGGAGAGGGTCACTCTCTTCCTCCTGTTCCCCATCTGTGGCCATGAGCAAGCTCATGTCCTCCCTGTCCACAAATGCTTTCAAGCGATTCACATGGATTACCCTGTGAGGGCTCCTGGGTGTTCCAAAGTCTACCAAGTAGGTGACTTCCCCCTTCTTCTCAATAATAGGATAGGGTCCACTCCGTTTGTCTTGGAGTGCTGCTGGAGCCACTGGCTCCAGTACCCATACCTTCTGTCCTGGTTGGAACTCGACCAGTACAGCCTTTTGGTCATGCCAAGCTTTCTGTAATTCTTGGCTGGCCTCCAGGTTTTTGGATGCTCTTTCCATGTACTAAGCCATCCTGGAGCGGAGACCAAGTACATAGTCCACTATGTCTAGTTTGGGCTTTTTGAGAGGTAACTCCCATCCTTCCTTCACCAAACACAATGGACCTCTCACAGGGTGGCCAAACAAAAGTTCAAAAGGGCTGCAGCCAACCCCCTTCTGTGGGACCTCTCTGTAAGCAAAGAGCAGGCAGGGTAAAAGAATGTCCCATTTCCGCCTGAGCTTCTCTGGTAATCCTTTTATCATGCCTTTAAGGGTCTTGTTAAATCTCTCCACAAGCCCATTGCATTGTGGATGATATGGGGTGGTAAACTTATAGTTTACTCCACATTCCTTCCACATTGCTTTCAGATAGCTGGACATAAAATTGGTGCCCCTATCTGATAACACCTCCTTTGGAAAGCCCACTCTTGAGAAAACTGCAATGAGGGCTTTTGCCACCACAGGTGCTGTGGTGGTCCTCAGGGGAATAGCCTCTGGATACCTGGTGGCATGATCCACTACCACCAGTATAAACCTGTTCCCAGATGCTGTTTGGGGGTCCATTGGACCCACAATATCAATTCCAACTCTTTCAAAGGGAACCCCCACCACAGGTAGTGGTATTAGGGGGGCCTTTGTTGTGCCACCTGACTTACCACTGGCTTGGCAAGTGACACAGGAGCGACAAAACTCCTTGACATCCTCTGACATGTGAGGCCAGTGAAAGTGTGAAACAAGCCTGTCCCACGTCTTGTTCTGGCCTAAGTGTCCTGCAAGGGGAATATCATGGGCCAAGGTAAGAAGGAACCCCCTAAACTGCAGAGGTATGACCAACCTCCTGGTCATGCCAGGCTTGGGGTCTCTAGCCTCTGAGTAAAGGAGTCCATCATCCCAATACACAGTATGGGTACCTTGGGCATCCCCAGCAGCCTCAGCAGCAGCCTGCTGTCTGAGGGGTTCAAGGGAAGGGCAATCTAATTGAGCCTGCCTCAGGTCTGCCCTTGAGGGTCCCCCTGTCCCCAGAAACTCAACCTGGTCAGGTTCAAGCTCCTCAGAGACAGTCTCCTCTTGGACTGCAGAATCAGTTTCCTCTGAAACTTGATCCTCAACCTGGGGCAAGGTGGAAGGCTGGGCCTTTCCTCTCTTGCTCCTTCTCTTGGGTTGTGGCTGGTCTATTGTTTCAAGATCCACCACTGGTTCAGGAAGGCACTTCTTAGCCTGAGCCCTTGTCATGGCAAGGACATGCTCTGAAATCCCTAGCATTTCTGCATGAGTCCTGTACTCCACTTCTGACCATGCTGAGCTTTCAAGGTCATTGCCTAACAGACAGTCTACTGGTAGGTCTGCACTCACCACAACTTTCTTTAGGCCATCAACCCCTCCCCAGGAGAAGTTCACAACTGCCACACTATGGGAGGTAGTGGAGTTGCTGGCGTTGGTCACTAGGTAGCTCTCACCTAGTACAATCTGTCCAGGGTCCACAAAGTCAGGTGTCACCATGGTGACACTGGCACATGTGTCCCTGTATGCTTGAGCCAGTTTCTCATTAATTAAGGGAGTCTGCCTGTATTTGCCCAGGTTAGTGGGGCTTACTGCAGTGGGCAACTCAATGTCCACATCATACAGGAGAACTGCCTGTGTAGGGATTCTGACTAGGCCAGATCCTACTTCAATACCCAGGGTCAACCCAGCTACACCCTTGGACTGTGTTCCACCACTGCTTACTGTACTTGGGGTTGCAGTTGCTTTAGGAGCTGTAGTGGTGGGAACTGGATTTGCCTTGGTGCACTCACTGCCCCAGTGTGAAACTGATTTGCAGGTATTACACCAAGGTGTCTTTGGACCTTTGTTCTTCTTCTTCTTGTTACCATTTTGGGAACCACCCTCCTTACTATTAGTTTGGGGGCCTGAAGACTTCTGGTCTTTTTCTTTATCTTTCTGATTCTGGTTACCACCCTTCTGGTCTGTTTTCTTCTGGTCACCACCTTGGTTCTGGGGTTTCTGCTTAATCCTTGTTCTGACCCATTTGTCTGCCTTCTTTCCCAATTCTTGGGGAGAGGTCAGATCAGAGTCAATAAGGTATTGATGCAACAGCTGGTTTGTACAGTTATTAAGGATCTGTTCTCTCATTATAAGATTGTACAATCCTGTATAGTCTGAAACTTTACTTCCCTGCAACCAACCCTCCAAAGCCTTAGTGGCACACTCAACGAAATCAGTCCAGTCTTGAGTCTGTGCTTTTTGGGTGTCTCTGAACAACAACCTGTATTGCTCAGTGGTTAGGCCAAACCCTTCAATAAGAGCACTCTTCAAAACAGAGTAGTTTTTGGCATCCTCAGGTCTAACTGTGAGGAGCCTGTCTCTCCCTTTCTCAGAAAAGGAGTACCACAAAATTGCAGCCCACTGATTCTCAGGAACCTGCTGTACCATGCAGGCTCTCTCAAGAGCAGTCATCCATTTGTGGATGTCATCCCCTTCTTTAAAGGGGGGCACAATTTTGGTCAGGTTTCTATTGTCATAGGCCCTGTCTTTTTCTCTTGGAAAATTGCTGCCACCAGTGACATCTAAGCCACTTAATTTCTGCTCTCTTGCCAAGGCAAGTTTAGCTTGAGCTAAGGTAAGTTTAGCTTGACTCAGGGCTACCTCCTCTCTCTCTATCTGGAGTCTGACAGCCCTCATCCTAGCCCTATGCTCAGCTTTCTGAGAAGCAGTCATGCCTCTCTCTGATTCTCTGGAGGCACTAGAAATATGAGAGTCCCCTGAGGGAGATCTCACTCTTCTGTTGCCTGGGAGAATCCCATGTGGGGTTCTGGGGAGGTGCTGGCCCTCTCCATTCCCCAGTAGGTCCAAGTTGGCCTGGCTAAGCCTGCCAACTGGAACCTGGCTACCCTGATCCTGAACTTCTAAGTCCTCAACATCTGAGTCCTCATCTAAGTCATCATCATCCTCCTCCTCCTGAGGGGGATCAGTTTCAGGGGGGTTCCCTCCACTTCCTGTGTCTAGGGAAGCTGCCTTTGCCTTTTCTAAGTCATCCTGTTCTAGGATTTCTACCAGGATTAGGCAGGTGGGGCTTCTGCCCCTTTTTAACCCTCTTGCTTTGCACAAGGCAATCAAGTCTCTGCGGGTTAGTTTGTCATATCCAAAAGTTGCCTGGGTAGGGTCAACTGTCACAGGAGCAGACCCTGAGGCTTTTCCTGTGTCAGACATGGTTACTAGTGAGGTGTAAGTGGTGCACTTACCTACACTAAGTGTTTTCCTACTGTACCTTGCTAGTTAGTTGTAGTCAGGGTGTGCTAATCCCTTCAACCTACAACTACTAAGTTCAGTAGAACTTAATATGCTAAGCTTTTGATTTATATGTACCTAGAGGTACTTGATGTGATCTTTCAATTTGATATAAAGATTGCAATGGTAAAACAACAGCAAGCTCAAATCCGCACCGCTGCTCACCAATGTGAGAAGTTGGCCTGGTAGGGGATGTTTCCAATTCTGGAACCACCTACTACCTGACCAAACAATCCCTTATGGTGTCTGGTTGTAAGTCAACCTTATTAGACAAGCTATCCTAGGGGTAGCATGGACTAAGCAGCCTAAAGGCTTAACTTAAGAGGTCGTGTTAAGCGAGCTGTTTTACCACATACAATCCTGTAATACCAAATGAAAGGACACCACACAAGTATATATTATAAAAAATATATGTGTTTATTACTAAAAACAATCCCCAGTATTCTTTATGAATAAAGGGGCACAAGCGTTAAATCAAAAGCACTGTTTAAACATACAAGTTGCACAATTATGGATGAGGGCGGGTGGCCACTCAAACCATATACTAAACAAGTGGTATAAGAGAGGCCACTCGAACAGTGGTTAGGCCTAGGGCCTAGGGAATCGCTGGGAGCAGTCAGGACAAGCAATGCTGAAGTCGGGAATGGCCCTCGGGATTCGGGAGATGTGCGGAAAGCGCACGCATGCACCAATGTTAACCAATGGTGCGTAAAAGTCATAGAGTTAAAGTTTAAGGACACTTCCGCTGAACCTAGAGGAACAAAACTTAACACACAGACCCTAGAGGTGTGCACCAGTGTGGGAACACCGGCGGAGCAAAGTTACCTCACCCACAGGAAGTGGGTGCACAGGGTCGAAGTGGCGTCGGGTTTTGACACGCAGGCTCTTGGTGCTTGAAGCTGAAAGGGCTGCAGGCGGGTTAATGATGAAGTGTCCGGTGGAGTCCAAGGGTGGACTCAAGTTGTAGAGTACCTGAAAGCAGAGGGGACAGAGTCTGGGTCACTCAGCAGTGACCAGGGTGGAACCAGGACGGAACCAGGCAATGTCGGGCGCAATCAGGTGGTCGTCGAGGAGCTTCTCTCCGCTGTCACGTGGGCTCTGGGGCATCTGCGACGTCCAGGAGCAGGTCACGATCTGTCCCACGCAGGCTCTCACCGTCGGTGCAGTCGGCTTCAAGTTTGGAGCAAACAAGCCTTGGCAAGAGCAATCCACGCGGGATCGGAAGATTGCTTCTCACTCGGACCAGGAAGGTCAGAGTCGGGGCTCCTTTTCAGGGGAGCTGGTGTGGATCTGGAGCAACCAGATTCACGAGTCTTCTTAGTTAGTTCGTCGGCACAGGGACCACTAGCCAGCTGGCAAGTGACCGGGCCAACGCGTTGAGCCAAATAGAGCCAAAGGGCCACACGCAGCACTCGTCGAGTGTGGAGGGCTGAACTTCGGCTCGGGAGCAGCTCAGGGTGGGGGCTTCTCAAACCCCGGTGCACAGCTTCGAGGGTCACTCGTGGGCTGCACGGTCAGCGTCTCGTGGTCAATTCAAGATGGCGTGCCCCACGCTTCCGGTCGCCTCCACGGGTCTCAGCTCTGCAGGGACTGTGGATCGGGCTGTTGGAAGGCAGGCAAACTTGATCTCGTCGATCTCAGTCGCTCGAGTTCCGGCGGGAACTGCAACTAAGTAGACGTCGAGGGCTGGATGGTGCCTGCTGCTGCAGGGTGGTCACTCCTTGACCACAAGGGAGATTCTTCGGGCTTCCACGTTGAGATGGAGGTCCAAGGGTCCAGAGTTTCGTTTCTAATGTTTCTTCCAGGAAATCTGATGTGCATTGGCACTGCTCCCACTCTTATTCCAATCTGGGGGGCGTGATTACCTGCTAGGTCCCCTCCTATGGGTGGGACCCAGGAAGTGGGTGGATACACCCCCTTCCTTTGATCCAGGCCGCCCTGGCACGAGGGCTGGAGTGCCCCAGAACCGGTTTGGCCGGATTATGCAAGGGGCAGCCTTGTGCGCCCCAGGCAGTGTCTGGTTTCTTTCAAACCTCCCTGCTACAATACACTATCTCCTGTCTGGAGGGCGGTGACACCCTCCTGTGACAGGAAACCCTTTGTCCAGGACCCATTTGGTCGAGTTTCGGTCAACTGCAGGGGTCCAGACATTTGTCTGTGGCAGAGGCATCCATTTTGTGGATCTTAAGGTCTTTGGAGAAATTAACCGCATTTAGTAAAGGAACATGTCTTACCCCTCTAGAGGGGTGGAATGCCATCCCCGTCGCCAGAACTGGCGAGGGGATGGTATTCCAAATCGTATGACACCTTACACGACATGTTTTGATAAAGCCAAACCAAAGTTGCTAAATAACCGCGAGGATTATAAGGCACTTAATAGTATATGGTATGGCATTATCCTGAAACAGCTTAGGGATTTGTTCCCGACAGCTGCAGACAGGCTCAGCTCATGCTAGAGCTCCATCTCACATAAAACCACGCACTCAGCCTCCAGGATTGATGAGGCCTACTATAGGAGTGGCTCACAGGTTTACATGTGTCCAGATATAGGTTTAGATATAGATATACTATACCTAAGCAAGGGGTGTTTACACCACCTTACCCCAGCTGAGTGATCAGCCAGTTGTGTCAATTTAAGAACCAGCCAGGGGTGGCAAAAGATATGCTGCAGCCCCTGGTAGGCCTTGGTGGCCCCTATGCCCTGGGCACCTATAGTGCATTCTACAGGGGCTGACAAGGAGTCCATTTCCAATTGGTATGTGCCTATAGCACATGTGTCATTAATTTAGTGAGAGAACAGCAGGCTGGGGGTCTGATTAGCAGGCCCACAGCCTCAGTAGTCGAAAACCAGTGAAGCAAAAAGCAAAAATTTGGGGTGACCATAGGATAGCAGACCCTACTCTCCTACATCTATGGTCCAAGATTGAAGAGCAGAAAGAACAAACAGGATCTGTCAAATGTGGAATATTAACTATTTAGAAAAGGTTTAGTGAACATTACAAGTGTTAGAAGCTTTCATAGGGATTTGTTTTTTGGTATAAGAAGAGCTAAGAAAGGAAAATAGCCCATGAAATATACGTAGAGAGGCTGTATTAATAACTATCTGTAATTGTATTTACTTATACGAGTAATAGCATATACAAATATGCGATAAACATATAAAAATATCTTTAAGGTGCTCCGAACTCTGTCAAGCACTAAAATGGGTGCCTTAGCTTCCCCAAAGTGCTATACTCTCTATTGCCATAATGAGATATTTTTTCTACTACGAGTCCACTTCTATAAGCAGACAGGTATCCCTTAATTCTGATATGCCAAGCTTAACAAAGCAGTACTTGGCACTGTTATTGGGAACACTTTCTGCATCTGTAGAAGAATCTCCTTTTTTTAAAAGGGGCTCATCTTACACGAGCCCCTTAAGGGTATGGGCGAGTTAAATGAGATCAATGTCCTTTCTTCTATTTGTATTCTATATTTTGTAGATGGCCTCACTCCTGCTTACCTCTCAGCCGTCTCTGTTTTTAAACTCTACCAAACATAATAGACTCTACATACATATCTACTGAGAAGCCTATGCCACTTCGGTCACTCCCATAAGAAGCAATGAAAGGCTCACCAACTATGCACTGTATGTTTGTTGCATAGGGCGTAAACTGAATCCTATCCTCTAAACATACACATTCTTTTAAACATGAGTGCTCTTTAACATGTAAAATATATTCAAATATTCCAGTGTACTACTTATAGACTGCACCAGCTTTAACAGCATATAGCAAAACAACCAATATATTTCAATAAAGCATTATAAACCATACATCATAATCAGCCATGGGTTTGATATCAATTATCTAATGTCACTGGTCACAGCAGTAGTCTCCATGACTACTCCGTGGATATAGAGTGCGAAGATTTGCACAATCTCACTGTGTAGACACCAGGAATTAAAAAAAAGAAAGTAAACAATGGGGATGTGGACCAGATCTTATTTGGCACAGAGTCACACTCCTAACCTCCCCTACCTCAAACAGCGTTTCTTGACTACGGTGGTCTTCATCAGAATGCCCTGGAATGTAGATTTGACATTAGGATAAACAATTACAGATGAAAATATTGTCATCTATTTCGAGTTTTCCTAATTATTCTCATTAGTTTCTGAGTTAAATAATTAGCTTTTGTGGAAAAAGCAGGAGCGATCTACACCAATGACTCCTTACTGAATTCAGTATTTTTTCTCTTCTACAGAAATGTACTGCTTCCTGGTTTCACCTATACACCTCTACCCCCAAACAAACTGCAAGCAGAAAACACAGAATAGAAAATATTGGCTACCAATTAGAACATTACAAAAACTATGTTACTATTGAGAGTCATTTCAATATAGAGAATGGGAATTACGGAGGATATTAGCAGGTATATTATATACAACATCAGAAATAAGCTTTCAAAGTCAACACAACCGTCCTACTGAAAGTCTTCTCTTTTTTAAGGAATCAGTTCTCCAGCATGACAGGTGAAGCCCAGCTTTGCTACCGGGCAGAGTCACAATGTCCAGTGCCTCTGTTTCTCTCTCTTGTCCCTTTCCTTAGGTCAATTACTAACCTACACTGTAAAAGTGTGAGGTTGGTTGTGGGTTTGGCAAAGTCTGCAATCTTCCATTGCTAATACATTGTAAGGTTAATGCATAATGATAAATGTCCTACTCAAAAAACACCACCATTGAAAAATCGCACCCTTCGTTTACTGTTTTTACTCTATGACAACCTATTTAGGCTTATGCATCCCTCTTCCGATATGTGTCCTTGCATCTCCCTTCATGCAACGTATGACGGAGGCCTTTCCCATTTTGGTGGTTATTCTGTTCTTTCTCTTTAACTTGTCCTGAGTCTTACAATTACATTTTCAGGACCAGGATTAAGGAAAGTTTGCCTGGGAGAACGATTCCTCTTGCGTTTCAAGAAGTGTTTGTGTGATGCTAATGCTCTCACACACCAGGTGAGGGTCCGGATGTACAGATCTTTTGATGTGTGTTCAGTCTTATTTTTGTTGCTTTTTCTTGCAGCCAAACTGCTCTTGAACTAGGCTTCCCGCTGAAACAATGTGTGCAAACTGTAAATGATTTAATGGGCTAAGTGCAATCTTTAGAACCTGAAAGTGATATTTTTAACATGGTGGTTAGAGAAATTGTGAAATGAAAGCTGCATTCATTTATGAAGTCAGATGAAGCCACGGGCAATTTGTTTCACTTTCAAGTCATGTTTGTTAGTTATAAGTCAGCTGTCCTGAAACCTTTCATATGCAATATACATCACTCTACTCCAAGACATTAATTGGGTTGATTATCACTGGAATATTTCGCTCTTAGTTAACCTGCAGAAAAGCACTCCTTTAATCAAAAAATTATTATTAGCAAATTGAATTATTATCTTCTCTCCAATGGGAATCCATCTGAAGCATTTTAGTTTTTTCCTCTTTGCCTTCTAGAGCACACACACACGAATGCAACACAACACCCAGATTTTTGCAAGACAATGGGTTATAAGTTTGCCTGTTTGTTCACGAAAGCTTCCTTTATTAATGATATTTACAACCGAACAGCTGCCCATCTTTTCCTGATGGTATCTGTCAGCTAAATGTACGTCTCTATCTTATGTCTTCATGTATCGTGTTTATTTCAAACTGAAAATCTCCGGGACCTTTTTTTTTTATAATCCACAGTAGTGCAAGAGATATTTATTAGGAGGAATTGGATGAAAAGTTTTTTTTAAAAAAATAGAATGTAATACGATAAGCATGTTCACTTAGTATTATAAATCACTGTTTTTTAATATAAACACATTCACATACATTCCCCAGCAACAGTGCTCTGTTGAATAGTACGTCAACGTCACATTCAGTCTTGCAATTCATACCCAGTCCCTTTTACCATCAAATAGGTATGTGAAAGGGAGTAGCCAGAAAAAAAAAGTACCCACTACTTTGAAATAAATGCTCTGATGACAGAAAGCAAGCGAAGTAGGTGAGCCGGCCACTCTCTAGAGGAACTCCTCCATCTCTTCCATCCAAGCACCTATCTATTCACCCTACCAGACACCCTCCGATATCCACTATGTCACCTTTACAATCTTAGGTGCATTCATTTTTTTCACCCATCATTCAATCTTCTTTCATTCCATTAATCATCCACACTGCCATCCATCAATCCACTGTGCCATCCAGCTAGCCACTGTGCCATCCATCCACCCATCCCTTTACTCTGCCATGCTTTCACGAATCCATTGGCGTATTCATCGATTTCTATACTCTGCCAAACTTTCACCTGCCTATCCACCTGTTTATCAATCACTTTACCCTACCATCCTTTCACCTGTCAATCCACTGATTCATTCACCCATCTATCCATTTGTCCATTCACTCCTTCTTTCACCCATCCATCCACTTGATGCTTTCACCCATCCATCCAGCTGCTCATTCTTTCTCCTGCCTATCCATTCACTCATTCTTTCTCCCAATCATCGATCCATTCATCCCTTTACTCTGCCACCCTTTCACCTATCTATCCACCCATTTATTCACTCATTCTTTCACCAATTCATTCATCACCCAAAACATGCATCAACCCACTCATTCATCCCCATACTCATTCATCTTTCCACTCATTCATCCTTCCTTCCTGCCTTCCTTTCACCTTTCCTTCCATTCAGTATTCCTTCCTCTTTTCTTTTTATTTTTCCTGGCCCCCTCTTGCCCTACTACTGACTCTATAGTCATTCATAGTGTTAATTATATGTTTTTTTCTGTCGAGCTGCTGACAGAAGAGGTTCATAAACTGCCCCCGCCCCACCCTGCTGTAGCTGCCAAAGCGAGGGGTTCACGACGCCCTTGGGTAAGTGCTCAAAAGAAAATGATGCGCCAAACCCATTCGAATTGACTATCTTAACTTATACATTTCTATCTTGCATTATTTACATTTTAATTCTTTCATCAGTATGGATTTGCAATACAGACATACTTTGAAATCTACTAAAAACAGAAGATACAGGTTGTCACTATTGTGATTTTCAAAATTCACAAAGAAAGATTATCTAAAACTCACCTGCGTATCTGCATTCAAAACTTTAATTCTTTGCGTGGAGATGAATAGATCGACTTCAGTTAATGTCTGTGCATCTCCTTCGGAACTCTGGAAGAAAAAGTTGACATTCGTTCAAACAATATTTTAAAACAACCTATTAAAAGCCTAATGCTGAATATGTACACCCATGCTTCAAAATCCTAAGGAAGTTATTCAGACAAGCGTAGTATACCCCTTGAAGTAAAATGGAAGAAAATACTTTGTCTAGTGTTGGTACAAATTAGAAAATAGTATCTGAAATAAAATGACACAACATGGCTGGGCTATACCAAATGAGTCATGGCTGACAGAGAATACATAGGCCTCAAAGGAAAGTTAGGACTCATTGTAGTTTAGTTAAAAATGTATGGTCAAAGTAGCAGGTTGGTTCGAAAGGTCCTGCTTTTATGAAGGAAAACTATAGTGCCTGAATAAGCTTACCTTATAATTCCAATGTGCCTCGTATATGATGCAGACTTGCATCAGAGACAGACCATTTTTTTCTTTAGCCGGGGTTAAAAAATACAACAAATGTGCTGAGACTTAGTGCACACAAAACCATGCAACAGTAAAAGACTGTACTACAAAAACTACAGACAGTGATAGTCTGGAAGACATTAGGACTGAACGGTGAACTCCGCTTCTTTCACAAAGTTGTTTGCACTCCGTGGAGTTCTGAAAAACTCTGCTCCCCGTAGCTGAGTTTTTTCCTCACTTGCGCTCGCCAACGGTAAGTTAGCGAGCAGGGAAAATCCAACGTGATAGCGCTTCAAAACGAGATTTCTCAATGCAAGTGGTTGAAGATGGTCACTACCCCTCGCATTGATAAACCTTTCATTCACATTGAGGAAGCTGCCTCTCGAGTAGAACTTCTACTCGAGCGGCAGAAAGAAGCTGTGCCCACTTGCGCATGATGCAGTTCGCCCTGATTTTACAGTGCGGGACAAACACCCAGCACTACAAATCAGCACGAATGGCGCAAGGTAACACACTACGATGTTTGCAGAACTCCACATAGATGGTGACGTTTTTTAGTCACTACTCCACCAAGGCCTAGTAGACATACATGCACAGGCCTAGAGAGTCTCAACTACTAGCTGCAAGCTAGACAGCTCCTCTACTACACAAATAAGATGAACAAGCCCAATTTCACAGGGTATAGAGAACTGTGCAGAAATGTCCTCCAATCCACGATAGGACAAGAGGTTTCTCAGAGATAAACAGAGAAAGAAAACCTGAAGCATATATGTATAAAGTGGGAGGTGGGCACGGAGAAAATTAAAGTCGAAGACAACAGGTCATATAGAGATCATCAGTAACGAAAACCGTATTAGAAATACTGCCAATGCCACAGAATACATTCAGGGGCAGACTGGGGAAGAAAACAGGTCAGGGCACCAAAATAAAAGTGATCCCCATTAGTGAATTAGATAGATAACAAGCTGACCCGGGTTTGCAAATTGGGACAGTTTGATTTGGAACTTGTAAAGACGCTGAATAATTGTATTACAAGCTATGGCCGACTGCATGGATTTGGATTTGAGCTTTATTTTTATTATCACGGAAATTAACACGAAAAATGGGCCTAGCATACAATAAAACAGGCCCACAAACAGCCAAAAAACTGACCCACACACTGACCGGACAGGCCAGCCAGTTAGGTACTACCTGATTGCTTTCCCAGTCTGACCCTGAAAAAACATAGGGAGTAAGGAGAAAGAAGAAGGAAATAGAGATAATAAAAGAACAACACACATACACAAGAGACTGCTGCGCAGCTACAGAATGAGTTAAGGGTAGATAAACTGACTGTTAATGAGTGAGAGGGAGCAAAAAGCGCAAAAAGACAGACCGCAAGAGAGAGAGGGAGAAAGACAGACGGAAACGTACTCACGCAACTGCCAAAAAACATACCCATAGATGCAGCCTATCTTGAGCGCTGGTCTTTAAATAAATAAACATTTTCAAATCGAATTCGATGGATTGACAAGAAAAGAACATAAGCACCTATTATCTCAGGATAGAAAATAACCCAATTTGCACAATTACCTTCATAGACATGAGCTTGATGTATCACTCTCTGAAGAACAGTAAGATAAAAATATAGAGTAATTTTTTTGACAATTCAAATGAACAGAACAATGGGCAACATCGTGTGAGTAAATCTTAAAAAAGTATTTGTTTCCAAAAATTGTTCCAGTTAAAAATTAAGTTAACTTTCTTTTATTGCTGAGACGAGTTTAAAATAAAATATTTGTCAGTTTCTGTCTAACTGTGTATAGTGTTAGCTTTTAGTTTTTTCTCCAGATTACCTGTAACAGTCTCTGAAAGGTGGGTGAGGCATTGATATTTTCACTCTGATCGCAGCCTGTTACATTACCAGAGTGCTTTATCTCTCCTAGATGAAATCTGCAATAATCTTTGTTCTACCAGCTGTCCTTGTTCGTTCATCAAGGACATTTAAATTCTGTGCAAGTAAATGTGCTAAGCCATTACAAATGAGCACACAATGGCACTTCTGACAAAATAATCAACCTCCAGCTGCCTTAGTACAGGAATTAAGTTCCCTTAGGAGTAACGGTTGAACGTTCTACTTTGACAAAAAAATCTAATGTTCCCATATCTCCAAAACTCGTCCCCCAGGCCACCTATCAATGAATTCAGATGAGTTGTTAAAATGCGTAAAACCATACAGTCTGCTATCACCCACATCTCCACCTTTCTCGCCATGTTGAGAATAAGCAAGTAGCTCAGCTATGAGATAAATCTCCATTTTGCGCTGGAAATGCTTAGTGAGACGGACAGGTTTTTAATAAAGTTATATTTGCATGTTTGATGTGTGGTAGGCAGAAGCACATCTTCATATATTAAATATGCATCTTTAGCGCATCTTTGCACTTCATTAAAGAATCAAACTAAAAAGTCAACCTGTCCCTCCTGCTATGCCTGCAAAGAATTTAGAGTGATTAAACGAAAAAACTTGACAGCAAAATACTATGTGTTAGAAATGGGGTCCCCAGTTAGCAGTGCTGTAGGAGAATAGGATCTGCTTCTATGGTTACCCCCACCTTTTGCCTTGTGCTAAGCTGTATTTGACTAGTCTGGCCACAATCCTGCTAATCAGGACCCCAGTCTATCAGCTTTCTCCCTAAATTGTTATGTCCAGTACTTGGGTACATCCCAGATTGGATACTGGGATACCATTATAAGTCCCTAGCATATGGTACCCATGTGCCCAGGGTATAGGTATCTCAGAGGTCTCCCATGGGCTGAAGCATGTATTATGCTACCCATGAGAGACCATTCACAATGAAACTACAAGCCTGTCATTGCAGCCTGTGTAAGTTGGTGCTTGCCTCACTTACTAAAGATATAGGTTTCCTATACCTAGGGTCATTGCACTTAAAAGCTATAAGTCTCCCCTATAGCAGGCCTTTACAATCCTGAAGGCAGGGTGCTTAGTTCTAAGTGAGAGGGTACCCCTGCATGATCAGGACTCCCCTGCAGCCTACGGAGTGCATTCTCCCGGGTTGTCAGTGAAGCAGCCATGTATTATATAGAGGGGTGCTACGTAATTGCGCAATGACCATCTCGAAAACGACTGCAACGAATCCTATCATGTTTGGTATCAAACATGTTAAAATCATACCATCACACCATAAACAGTGTGTGAGGTATGATTCCAAGCACTGGAAGAGCCCTTGTTAGGCTCTCAGGGTTACTGGTATCATCCTTCTTGACCTGGACAGCACAACATGGTTGCTGCCGATCAGAGACATAATTCTGCCCTCTCGCTGCTGAGCCAAGTTCGAGCAGGGTAAGGCAGAACAAAAGGCATCCTGTCACAGGGACGTGTGACCACCTCCCAGACAGGATTTAGTGTATTGGGATGGAGTGGGTGCGATTGCCAGCGCCACTTAGTCTGCATGAGCGGCACATTTGGTGTCCCTTTGCATAGTCCAGTTCAAACCAGTCATGGGAGCTGTTGGCCCACGCTCTGGCGCAAAACTGACCACAAAGGACATGGCAGTAACCTCCCCCCTGAATCTTCCCAACATTTTCCCTAGGGTACTTAAGAGCTTACCTGGGTGTAGGTCCCTAGATTTGTAGTGGGATAAGATTCAGATCAGACACCACTGCTATTCTACCGTCTGGGCACTCTGGACTTCGCTGGACTTCATTTTGGCCTGACTTCATCTCCCTTCCAGTCTGCTGCATTGTCTGTCCCTGTGCATCATACAGGAACCTTCCAAGTCCTGTGACGGATCAAAGACACTTTAAGAAATCTCCCTTGGAGTGAAAGAGTCACTCCTCTGCATTCGCAGGCACCGCAACTAAGTTGACCGGTCTGCTGATCCTGAGCTCCTCCAGACTCCAAAGGCTCTGCAACACAGGTGGTGGTTTTCTACAGCTCTCATGACCTGCCCTGCCCTCTCACCCAATTTGAGGCCAATATCCCTCGTGAGGATTGCAATAACTGCACCCCTGTGCATCGCGGCAACTTGCAGTTGCAAAGGTTTGTTGACTCATTTCCAAGAAGATCTTTGGGCTCCACGTAGCCCCAACTTCGAACACTTCCAGTGACCAGAAACTTCAGCCACACCGCAACATGTGCATCGTGGCCTACATCTATGGTGGGCTGATTGAGGTCCTCTTGCGGCTACATTGCCTCCGGCCTGTGGGTCCACTTAAGGGTCACTGTTGTTTTTTTTGGGCTCCCCTGATTGCTAGAGCATGCCCTGACTCCCCTGCTGTTGGTGAGTCCCCTGGACCTTGCTGGTCCCTACATTGCGCCTTCTTTGATTCCTGCTTTGGTAGCATTTGCCAAGGCTTGTTGGTGCTCCTGCCGGACACCGACCACTCAGCACTCGACATCCTTTGTGGGACAGCTCGTGCATTGCTCCTGGTCCTCCTCAGCATCACCTGGTCCTCACAGCTGCAGAGTTGTGGTCATCGGCATCCATCCTGCAACACCCGACATCAGAGGGCATTCGTCTTCCAAGTCTCCTGGTCGCCCCTGAGTGACATAGACTCTGTCCCTTCTGCTTGCAGGTACCTCTCATCTAGAATCCACCTTTGGATTCCACCGGACACTTTCTACTTCTGCAACAGCAGCACTTTCCTGAATTTCTCCATTGAGTTTGACAGCGGTTTTGGACACCACTTCACACGTATGCCCCAGGCTTCCCTGGTGTAGGTAACGTGGGTACTAGGGTATCAACGGGTGGGGTGGCTCTCCAACCTTCGGTCTTCCATGGGGTTCTTCAGGGTCCACTAGGAAGGGTCCTTAATCTTTAAAAATCCAACTGTGACTTACACATAGAGTTGTACGGAGCACGCAGTTGTGTTCCCACACTGCACACACTCTCCATGGGGTCCCTATCTACTCACCTTGGGTCGCTCCTTGGGGGTCCCAGCACTTCTACGTCTTCTCATCCTGGTCTTGACCCAAGTTGTGGTTCTTATACCACTTTATTAGTATATGGTTGGGTCCTCCTCTGGGGCCACTATGTATTTCAATCATGCCATATACTGTGTTTCTTTGCTAAAGTATTGTGTTTATCTCTGTGTAGGAGATATTTGAACATACTAGAGAGTATTATATAATAAATACATATTTTTATAAATACTTTGTGTGATTCTTAATTTATACTATAAGATTGCATTCTTTTAAAACAAGCTGCTTTACACTCCTTCTGGACTAAACCTAAAGGCTGATCTCCACAGCTACCACATAGAGAGCTTTCTAAGTACCTTTAGAAACGAGGACAAAACAAAGACGTTGTGTATCGCTGGAGAGGTGAGGCATTGCTGAAGCTGGTGCTGTGTCAGTTCCTTACTGTTGGTGCGAGTCTGTGGTGCCTCGGGGCTCGGGCGGTGCTTTGTTCAACAGAGGTGAGGTGTCACTGGAGCAGTGAGGCGTTGGTTCCAGGAGGCGGGGCAGAGTCGGTGAGCCAGTGAGGCCTGGGACACTGTAAGGCCAGGGGAGTTTAAGCAGCGCTGGCGGTGATGCGTTGGTTCCTTATGATGATGCGGTGTTGATGAAACATCAAGAGTCAAGCCATGCAACGTCGACTTCACAGTGTTGAGGTAACACCAAGGGATCACAGGTACTGCGGCGGAGTTGGAGTTAGGGGTCACAAAAGTCAGTGACATGGCACTCGGGACTCACACTGTAGCAAGTCTTTGGACGTGCTTCAGCGGCATTGGACCTGCGTTGTAAGTCACGGTCATTGCGTTCAGCGGGGACCAATGCTCCGGTGCAGGCAGCAGAATGGTGTTGAAGAACGTAGTCAGCTCCGAAGTAATATGCAAAGTCAATGAACTCGGTTATTCTTGGTCAACACAGCAAACTCACTTCCAAGGGCCATGGGACTGGAATTGGCAGCACTTAGCAGAGTAGGGCTGTTAGCAAGAAAAGTGCTGCTGATTAAGACTTTTATGGCCCTAAGACTTCCAACAGGCGACAAGCTCAACTAAAGCCCTTGGAGAAACTTGAGAAAGCAAGATGTAGAAGGCAAAGTCCAGTCTTTCACTTCATGGAGAGATGCAGCATGCAGCAGGCCTGCCCCACAAAACAAGCAGCAATGTGGCTGTCTCTCTTGACACCAATCCAGCTCTTCTGGGAGAATGTCCTCAGTCCAGAAGTATTCCAGCACTTATACCCAATCAAGCCTTTGAAGTAGGCAAACTTCAAAGTAAAGTATTTGTAGTATATAATAATAATATAATCCACATTTGTAAAGTGCAAACCATCACCTGTTAGGGTCTCTAGGCGCTGGGGGCCATCGGGAAGATTAAGCAAGCTATTGCCCAGAGTCACATGGTGCTGGGCTAATCTGCCGCCGGCCCCGGGGATCGAACCATGATCCCCAGATTCCGGAGTCAGTCACCCTGGCCGCAGCGCCACACCTCTCCACAATACCCTGCCCTCCCTGGTGACCGACACTGCAGGGGGTGGAGAAGGCTTGTGAGGGGATAAGCACAGCCCTACTCACGTGCAAGTTCAACTTCTCTCACCACTCTAGCTCAGAAAGACCCATCAGCCTGGGATGGACCATCAGAATATGAGCGATTCACAAGGCCCAACTGTCATCCAATCCACACGTGCACTCTAGTAACAGGTAGAGGCACAGAATGGTTAAGAAATAACATTTTTACTTTCTAAACGTCAAAAACAACGTGCATTGTTCCCAAGCTGTAATCTTTCATTCAACACTTTTTCATAAGAGCAAGTATTTGTCTTAATCTTTTTATGATTTATCTGACTTCATAATATTCTAAGACATTTCAAAAACACTTTTCATATTAATCGGACACCATATATGTATGAGACACATTTCTCGAGCACTCTGTGGCTGCACAATATATTTCCAAAACAACTTTTTATTAACAAAGTCATTTCAAACCAAAATATGGGTGATAAACATTCCATCTCTTAAACTATATATCCAACATGAACAAAGGTTCACATATCCAAGTTAAATTTACACCAGTCAAATGATTTCATTTCTAATGAGGTCTCTTATTAGTTTCTTTCATGACCTCTTTTTTTCAGGTCCAGCTATAGCACATTGTTAAGGTAGGCAACCAATTGTTTTTCCAGGATGGCCCACAAGCTATTGTCTTAATATTTGTAAATAACTCCCCATAAATGGTCGTCGACGCGTTGCGTTTCGAACTTCACATTCTTTTGAAGTTCTCTTCAGGACCTGACTGGCTGGTTCTAAAGTTTCTTGTCAAGCCTTTTATTTGCCGTATTTAGCAAGCCTCTGGTGGGTTCAAGTCAATTTCACTTGCTTGTGAGATAATTGTTATTCCTATTGTGTGACTTCTCCTTTGCCCTGTGATGGTATTCTGCTCCCTGGGTGGTTCTGTGGTATCCTCTGGCATGCCTGACTGTGGGCACCACCGGAGGCACAGACGATTACCCAGATACCCCAAGGTGAGACCCACTTTGGAGCAGGAAGGGTAAGGACAAGCAATGGCAATGTAAATGTAATGTAAATGTACAGGAATTTATATAGCGCAAATCACCAAGCGGTTTCTAAGCGCTTGCTTAGGGAACCCTTCCTGGTATTCCCCTGTGAGATAACCTCGGCAGGGTATCCGCAAGGTGAAAGCCAGGCATCCCGCCGCGATGGGCCGTTGTGGAGATTAAGCAAGCTATTGCCCAGAGTCGCAGAGTGTGAACCCGTGAATCGAGTAGGCACCGGAGCAAGAATTGTCGAGTCCATGGACATTTTAGGACTCAAGACCCCGCCGGGCCGGGAATTGAACCCTGGTCCCGGGCTGACCTCTGCTTTCAGGTCTGCCTCCTCTAACCAGTGAGCCACACTTCTCCACTTAGGCGAACTGGTGTCTTGAAACAGTCAAACCGTAAGTTCTCCAGACTGCTCAGTGGACTATCTGGAGAAGGGCATGACCTTCGCCTTGGACGATATTCCAATGGAGCTACAACAGGGCCTGACCTTACACCAATTAACATGGGGGGACTCTGGAGGGAGAGGCCAGACTGTACACTGAACATGACCACACATCAGGCTGACTCACATTGAATCGCATATAAGTTTCTCACCTAGACTATAAAGAGGATGGCCACGCCCAGATGTCGCCTTCAGATGTATTCCTATCTGAAACAACGTCACATCTATATAGCCTACCTTCAATACCGTCATCATGCTGACTCACATCGAATAGCGTACACGTTTCTCACCTAGAATATACAGTCAGTCAGTCAATCACTTTTATTCGATTTTAAAAAAATCACAAAAACGATACAGATCATGAAAAAGACAGTAAAGTACAACAATAATAAAATATGTACAAAATATATCATATATCAGATCAGCATATTTCATAAGTTCAAAAAAGATGATATGTGTACACAAATAATACATCGTTATAAAAATATCATAGAAAATAGTTATTTCTCCTAATCTTAAAAATTTAAAACACCAAGGTTTGCTCAAATATTTCTTTGAAAATTTGTCCTTGTCTTCCTTTGTTACGCCTTTTGTTTATACGAACTCCTGCTACTAAAAAGTTTGCTACATCAAAAGTTATTCGTGCATTATGCAAAAGTTGCAAAAATAAGAGTGCTGGCCTGACCTGTAAAAAGCCAGCCTCTCGAAGAATCGGTAGAAGATATTTTTTCCTAATTTGTGCATAATAATCGCAAAACATAATAAAGTGTAGGGTATCCTGAAAAGAAAAATGATCGCAATCACATGGACTTGCGTTATCAGGAGTTTCCCATCTAGCATAGGTGCCTAACAAAAAGTGTATCAAATTTAAACGAAATCTAGTTAAAAGAAAACGATGGAATGGTTAGTTAACAAAGACCAGGTAGGGTTCTGGGCCTGGGACAGTAATGAGGGCATAATTTCTTCTAACCGTCGGTTTTTTAGAATATACAGAGGAAGGCTATGCCCAGATGTCGCCTTCAGGTGTACTCCTACCTGAAACAATGTCAAATCCAAATAGCCTACCTTCAAGAAACCCAGGTGACAACTAGGGAGCTTGACAGGTTTGCTCATTGCTGAAATGGACAAATTGTTGGCACCTACTATTTGGCATATCCACGTGAGTCCTTGTATGGGTCGCACCGGCAGTACCGCTAGCAATCACATGCTAAAAAGTGGACACAGTAGGGCCACATGTAGTAGTAGAAGGAAGGCCTGATGGTGACCCAATTGCACTGTTGGCGCTATATGCACCTAAGAATGGCCAATCACAATTTCAAGATGTTCTTACTCCTACAATGGTATAGGACCTCAACATGCTGAGCATATGGGTAGGGGACATTAACTGCTTTCCAGACACCATAATAGACAGAACCACCCTCCAACATGGCACCTATGCCACTTGACTTGCATGCCCCCTAGCTGACTGGTTGACCCATAGCAAACCTCAGGATGTCTGGTGCTCCATGCGCCCCTTCATGAGGGAATACTCACACTTTTTTGGGCCATCAACTTCACACTATAATTGACCTAATTCTCTGCAGCCTAACATGGTGCCCACAGTCATTGCCACTGACTACCACACTTTCCGACCACAGCCACCTTAGAAAGACGATACACTGGGGTAGATGGCATGCCCCAATTTACACCTGGGCATTACAGGACAATACGTATTGAGATACGGTGGACACCTGTCACATGATACTTTCAGGATAATGATGGCACAGCAGTTGATGGGAGGGTGAAATAGAATGCCTTCAATGTAGTCCTACAGGGATAATGCATTTAGACTGACTACAGTGTGAAGCTTTCCCTGCAAAGGGAGACCACCACTAAGCAAAAGGACATATGTGAAGCAGATATGCATACGGGAAATGGTACAGGTCCTGCAAACGAACTGCCCGTTCTTAGAACGGACTAAAGTACCCTGGTGGGCAAGCTGTTGAAACTAGAGTATAGGGAATATGCACCCACCCAACATGTAGAGGGGGGCAGAGATGGGTGTGCTCTAGCCTGGTTGCTGCGCTCGAATGCAGACAGACCTCAGGTGAATGCTATCAAAACACCAAACAGAGACATTATCAATGCACAATCAGACACTAACACAGTTTTTCTATAGCTCTCTATACTGATGAGGGGTGTTCACTACAGGAGTACCTCGAAGGCCTTCCAATTCCATGCCTGGATCCCCTCCAGCACCAAGCTCTCGACGAACCGCTATTTATAGAGGTCCACCTAGTGACAGACCAGCTGTGACATTATAATACCCCAGGGACTGATGGGTTTCCAGTGGAATTTTATTGAACCTACAATGCAACCCTTGGCCCAAGGCTTCTCCAAATGTTTTAGCTTACCCAAGTCAAGGAAACACTACCCAAGATCCTAAGAGAGGCACTGATCGTGGTCCTTCGTAAACTGAATAGAGATCTATTGGAAGTATGCTTGTACCAGCTGCTCTCTAGACCCTCTAGAAGACAACCGCAAACTGGCTGCAGTTGTGCCTAGCCATTTCGGTACACTATGAAAATGGCTTTATCCCAGTTAGTAACACATTCCTTACCTTGAGGTACCTTTTCAAACTTACAGAAGAGCATCGCCTAGTATCGCCTCCTGGTGTGGCGATCTCTTTGGACATTGAAAAGGCCTTTGACATACTACTGGCCCTATCTTTGGGGAGGGTTACTTTGGATATGGGTCCAGTGATACTGAAATGGATAAACCTCCTGTACATGGACCTGGTACACACTGGCAGAGGAATATACATCTGTTTTAGAGCATGAAGAGGCACCAGACAGTGGTGCCCACTCTCACCAATCATATTGACCCTGGCGATGGAGCCACTGGCAGGACTGTTCCAACAGCAGAAACGACACTGGGGGGGTAATATACCTTAGAGATGTACACTGGGACCTGCCGCGAGTAATGGAAGTAATGGATGAATTTGGGACGCTCTCTAGACTGAAATTGAATTGGGCTAAATAGTGCCTTATTCCCCTCTGTAGAGTTCCTGAACCATGGTGGGAGGGACCCCACCACAAGCGGTTGAAATGGCAGTATAACTCTTTCCATTATCTGGGAATAAATGTCTACCACTTAAATGATAACCTAGTACAGGGCAACTTCTGGGCAACAAATGCCGACATGCAGTGGTCCTCGCCTTTTTGGAAACCTTTATTGCTCTCCCTGATGGGCAGAGTGGGGATAGAGACAATGCTGGTACTGTTTTGGCTCCTCTATCACTTTTCGGCACTCCCCGTCTCTCTCCCCTGATGCTTCTTTTCAGGTGGTAAATACTGTCCTATCCAACTAGATATAGACATATATAGATATAGGGCACGTGAAGGAAGAGACTGGCCCTGCATAACCTGTACATCCCGCTGTAGAGGGGTGGGCTAGGGGCTTCCCACTTTCAGCTGTATTATGTGCCTACAGTGGCCCATGAGCTGGCTAGCAAGTATTCCTTATCCTAAAAGGCTGTTCGTCTCGAACGCCATAGGGGGCCAGAACAATCCTGACTTGATCATGAACCCCCAGAGAGACGCCTCACTAAGGGGGCAAAGCGTTGCTGGTATATGTGCGTACAGTCTGGATGTTGCCCATTGGCATATGCTCCTACACTTCCACTGTAAGTACTCCCAGTGTTTTGCGGGGTGGCGGAATGCTATAACTCAAGATCGTGGATGAAGGCTGACATTCACCAGATAGGCAAATGTATGGAAATAAAATCTTGTTGCCCTTCCACAATCTTTGACCCACAATGCCCTGACAGCTGCAATAGGGGCCACATGGGGTCCAGATCACACTGAACCCAGAACATCACCTGCTTTGCAGCTGCTACTGGAGCATGGTACGGGCAGACATGTGGTTACACTACTCTACAGGGGAATGCTGGACTCGCAGAGTCCGAGGTAACAGTCCCTAAAGTATAAATGGGCCCATTCGATCGGACAGGGGTTTACAGACAGACAATGGTCTGGAAGGTCTCTCGAAACCCACAACTGAAATATTCACAGTTCAACTTCATGCATTAGACACATCTCACTCCTGTGTAACTGCACCGTATCTTTCCAGGTGCACATACCTGGCTGGAGGCACACTTTTACATGGTGTGGACGTGCCAGGAGATCTAGAGCCACTGTACAGAGGCAATGATGACACTAACAGGCATTATGGGAAGACCTTTACAAGTAGATTCTCTACATTGCCTACTGGGACTGACCTTCAACACATATAAGAACAAATACACCATAAACTTTGTAGCCCCGGGGCTCCACTCTGCAGACTTGGCACCTCTTGCCCTGCCTCCCCAAACCCACACAAACTACTTAAGACTATCCTCTCTTCAGGATGCACTATGGCCCTAACGTGGATGCCCCCTAAATAACCACCAAGACCACTGAAGTGGCGGCACACCCTCACAGGGTACCAACAGATGGGTTGCACACCACAGATGTTAATGGTTATGTCCTATTCGGGCAAGGTTTACTTGTTATTTATGTTCCCGCCTGTTCTGAAAAACTGCAGTAGATCGTATGTATAGGACACGTGAGTACTCTCACCCACCTGCCGGTTGAACACACAGGCCATGACTACTGGAACATATGTGAGCTTACACTTGAGATCTCATAAACTACCGTGACATGCGGCAGATGTGGGGATTGAAACATGCACTGAATACCTTCCAGGGAATCCTTGGTAGCACCAAATATGTAACTGCATGTATGTGACTACACTTTTGAAAAAGACCTACTGTAGAAAAAACCAGAGTGCTTATTTCTGCTCATCTTCGCATTTGTTTTCCCCCAACATATGCTGGGAGTTTTGGAAAAGGTTTCTACAACGAGTAGCTTGTGAGCTACCAGTAGCTCTCCAGCTACCTGTTAGTAGATCTCCTGTGTGCAGCACAGCCTACTAGTATAGAAGCTCTTGCTTAGTAGAGTTAATATTTGTACACCCAATTTACAAAACATTTATTTGAGACGAAATTGTGTGTATTTTCAGAACTCAAATACTATGTTTGGAGATAAATAGTTATATTTTCAAAATGGAGAGATTTATTACTCAAGTTCAAATCTTTTATTCGATTAACCATTATATTAATCATAAAAAGTACATCATATGTAAACATTTCATCATAAAATCACAGTTGTTATTAATACATTATTACGCTTAAAAAAGGTGAAAAAACTAAAATAAGGAAAATACACTTTTAGTCCATTTAGAAAGTTAGTACAGGTATTCATAAAATTCAGCTAGTGTTTGTTTCTAGAGCTTTACGAGTAGTTATACAAGATTTCAAAAACAGTGCTAGATTCTTTGCCACATATTGTGTATCAAGCTGCTGCAAAGCTAGAAACGCCGGGCGACAGGTCCTCAACCCCATTTGACGTAACAATGGTAAGACCCAACGCCTGCGTGCTACAGCATAATAGTGGCAAAACAGTAGTACATGCATGGTTGATTGAGGGGAGACTTTATCACATGGACATTTTTCCAATTCATGGGACCAGTTTAGCGTATTTGGAAAAGTAACCAATCGAAAAAACAGATTAAAACGTAACCTGGTTAATAGGTACTTTTCATGATTGGATATGTAATATGATAAATAGGGCTGTATGCCTGGGGACACTTGGGCCATCAAAATATGAGCGTTGGATTGCTTCGATATTTCTCCAGACATACGGAGTTCCCTTAAATGATTAAGACAATGATGTTTCAGAGATTGTCTACTCATCTCATTGATTGTTGAGGGCTCAATGGCATACTGTATAAGGTCGAGATCTTTCAAGAAGTTGACCACGTACGCCAACCATGGGATGTTTTTCCAGGACGACATCTCGAGACATTCTGAAATCAGGGCACGTGTAAGGTGGCACTGAGGCTTTGTCCAGATACGGTGCCATAGGAGCAGTGGTTGACATTTGATGTAATCAGTTAGGTAGTCTATCCCAAGCTCTATGTGGCAACCGTAAGTGGGGGCACTCCGTGGGAGGGCCAGCAGGTATTTGACAAAGCCGTTTTGAATTTTTTGTAATTCAGGGGTGTTTACATAGCCCCATACACCGGCTCCGTATGTGGCGATGCTCAGGCATTTAGCTTGATGAATTTTGAGCAATACAGGGGGAGTTGGTTTACCCATTTTTCTCGAAAATGAGACGAGGGCAGAAGTTGCTCGTTGGTAAAGCAATTTCCTCGTTACCGTCGCCCTTTTCCATGTTAACTGGTCGTCTATTAAGATGCCCAGGTAAGGGTATTCCCTAACGCGTTCCAGTTTTGATTGCTCAATGCAAAGATGTTTGGAGCTTTTTACTTTGGGCCCTGTTTGCATGACAAAGGTCTTGGTCTTATTCACCTTTAAGCCAAGCGAAAGCATGAAGTTACAGTATTTGTCCAGCTGCTTCTGAAGTTGTACTAAGGTCCGGGCAAAAATTACGGAATCGTCAGCGTAGAGAAGTGCTGGGATAGGGCGCTGATTGATGGTAGGTAAGTCCTGGCTCTCTTCTAGCATGGCTGCTTCCAGGCCATTGGTGTATAAATTGAATAGAAAGGGAGCCAGGACACAGCCCTGTCTTACTCCATGGTTTATTGGAAAAGAGGGTGTTAACTCCCCACCCGTACCAAATCTTACGCAAGCCGAGGCGTCAGTATAAAGCTCGCGCAAGAACTTGATAAGGGGTGGATCAACGCCCAGCTCGTCCAGAATAGACCACAGCTTGGCGTGGATTACACAATCAAACGCCGCGCTGAGGTCGACGTAGACCATGAATAGATAGCCCCGTTTTACCCCAACATACTTCCCTATTAAGAGTGTCAGGTTTAGGGCCTGTTCAACAGTACCCAGTCCCTCCCGGAATCCATACTGTAGGTCCGTGATGATGTTCTTTTCTGCCGCCCAATCCTGTAGTCGATCCAGAATTAGACGGCCCGCGACTTTACCCAGTGAATCCAGGAGGGAGATGGGCCTGTAGCAGGCGGGGTTATTTCTCTCACCTTTTTTGAAAATTGGGAGCAGTATGGAGGAGGACCAAGAGTCCAAAAGGCCGTTATTTAGAACTGCCGCCATTAGTTGGGTAATTATGGGAGACCATAAATCGATGTTTGATAGGAATATATCTAAAGGGGCACCGTCTGGACCAGGGGCCTTTCCAGTTTTTGAAGAGGATAGTGCGCTTATGACCTCTCCAAGAGTGAAGTGGAGGTCAATTGGATAGACCCCTTTTTTATGAGGTTCGCTCGCTGGAGTAGGATGCGCGGTGCTTGACGAGGGGGGGTCACTAAAGATTTTAGAAAAGTGTGTCACCCACTCGTCCGCAGACACAGCTACATCCAGGTGTTGATGTGAGCTACCATCAAGTAGAAAAGGTGATTTTACTACTTGCCAGAATAGAGAGCTGTCCTTGCTATTACAGCTCTCATGTAATTGGGCCCATAGTTTATTTTTGTGGTCTCTTTTACAGCTTGTTTGGGCCTGCTTATATTCAGATCTTAATTTAGTTATTTTAGATTGGTCTCTAACTGGATTATGGAGCTCTTTCTTTAGGGCGTTTAAAGCTTTCCGGCATGCCGTATTAAACCAGCCTGGTTCCGTATGGCTGCCCGGTTTACAGGTTCGAAATAGAACCTTCTGAATGACTTTCAAGATTTCCCCGAAACTAGAAATAATTTGCTCTGAGGAGGATACCTCATCAAGACATGTATTTATCCATGGGAGTGCTTTAGAGATCACAGAGCTTGATGTTACTGCTGGATCTATCCTTGACCATTTCACGGAATAGCCGTTAGTTTTGTCCATGGACAATGACTTTTGGGTCAGTAGGCTATTCTTTGTTGGGTGGGGAACACTCATAGCTAGCCTTAGTACTAATGTGTTGGGGAAATGATCACCTGAAATTTCAGATCCTGTACTAAACTGGGAAAGTGTACCCTTTAAGGAATATGTACAAAGTATAAAATCTATGGTACTAAAACATCCCCTGCCGTGGAAAGTAGGATTAAATTCCACGGGAGGATCTACAAGTTCATTGGCATAAGACAATTCCAACGACATTAAACAATCATTAAAAGATTCACCTACAGGGGAATGATAATAATAATAATAATAAACTTTATTCGGATTTTACAAATCCATAAAAGCAGTACAGGTAAAAAATCTTCAGTGAAATATAATTACAGATTACTTAAAAACAACAAAAAAGGAGTTTTGGAAATGTATACAGTACTATTATAGTTAAAGGTTTTTCCTGTGTCCATATATACATTTCAGAAAGTTAAGGACATGGTAACATGTGGCTTCGGTATCCAAAAGCTGCAAGCTCAACATGGCTACTCGGCATTGTCTGAGACCCCAAGATTTTAAAAGAGTTAGTAACCAGAGTTTGCGATGTTCCTGATAAAATTTGCAGAACAGAACAGTATGAAGGGTGGTTTGGCCTGATATCCCATCGCATGGACATGGAAGTGGATTTGGGTCCCAAACGTTTGGCGTTGGGAAAGCTACCAGTTTATGAAATATGTTCAGTCTGAATCTTATCAGGAGAAATCGTTCGAAGGTACCAATGTCAAGGTTTAAATAGGGCTGCATTAAAAGGGTAGATTGAACCATTATTGCGTGCTGCACCGACTGTTTCCCAGCTTCTATTTGTAGTCTCAGATTGCCCAGATGGTCCAAGGCTCGTTTTTTTAAGTTATTTTTTGAGAGTTCTCCAATTTTTTCGGGGTTTAAATAATATTTTTCTATTCCAAGGTCAAAGAGAAAGGTCCGGATATAAGCCAGGCATTTAATTTTTAAGACATAGTCCAGAGACATTGCATCCGCCAGTATTGTTTTTGTGATGTCGTTTTTATCTGACGCCCAGATACGTCGCCAAAGGAGGAGTGGTTGAATTTTGGCAAGATCTTCGATGTATGGTGCCCCCAATTCTAAATGGCAGGCGTAAGTCGAGGAACTTTTGGGGGCGGATAAAAGGAATCTGAAAAACTTGTTTTCTGCAATTTGCAGAGAGGTGACATCCGTATGGCCCCATAGTCCTGCTCCATATAAAGCTGTAGATTGACACTTGGCTTTATATATGGTTATCAATTCCCTGGGCGGACGTTTTCCTAGTTTTTGTGTAAACGACACCAATGCGGCTAATGCTCTTTTAAAACAATGTTTTCTGGCTTCTACTGCTGGTTTCCAGGAGAGTTTATTATCTATCATGACTCCCAGATAGCAGTATTCATTTGTAGAATCTATTCTTTGGCTGTCAAGATAGATGGAGTTTTGCTGTTTCCTCCCAACCCCAGCCTTCATTACGAAAGTCTTTTTTACGTTTATGTGAAGGTCAAGGGTTCTCATAAACTGCGAGTATCTATTAAGGGACCTTTGGAGTTCACGGGGGGTTTGTGCAAGGAGGACGGCGTCGTCCGCGTAGAGTAGGGCGGGGATCGGGCGATGTTTGGCCAGTGGAAGGTCACGGGCACCCTTCAGGAGCTCGACCTCCAAGTTGTTGGTGTAGAGGGAGAAAAGGAAGGGTGCCAGGACACATCCTTGTCTGACCCCACGCTCCACTCTAAAAGACGCCGTCAGTTCCCCCTTTGTCCCGTAGCGGACTCTTGCAGATGGATTGGAATAGAGTTCCCTTAAAAAGTTCAGGAGTGATGGATCTACCCCCATCTGTGCTAAAAGGGACCACAATTTTGTATGGGAGACGCAGTCGAAGGCCGCGGACAAATCTACGTAGGTCATATAAAGTTTTGCTTTCTTTGCATGCACATATTTTCCAAAGATTATCGATAAATTTAGGGCTTGTTCCACAGTACCTAGTCCTTTTCTAAATCCAAATTGAAGATCGGATAGGACGCCTCTCTCTTCCGCCCAGTCCTGAAGTCTTTCTAAAATCACTCTTCCTGCTATTTTTCCCAGTGAGTCCAGCAAAGAAATTGGGCGATAGCAGGCAGGGTCCATACGGTTACCTTTTTTAAATATCGGCACCATAATGGACCTTGTCCATGACTCCAGAATTCCTAATTTTGCCGTGGCAGTGCAGACCCTTGTTAAAATCGGTGCCCAAAGTTCTGTTTGATGTTTAAAAAAGTCTGCCGGGACTCCGTCCGGCCCTGGAGCTTTTCCTTTTTTGGTTGAGTTCAATGCCACAAGAATCTATAGGGTATGGTAGGAATATTTTTTCCTCTTCTTCCGTCTCTTGGTCAGAGGTTGGTTTTTGGAAGATGCTGGTAAAGTGTGATACCCAAGTTGCAGCGTCTATAGCAGCTTCGATTTTTGGGCAAGTGTCGTCTGCCAAGAAAGGAGTTCTTATAATTCTCCAGAAGGCTTGAGAGTTTTTTTCTTGGGCACTGGTGTGGAGTTCATGCCACAGCGCTTGCTTCAGTTCCTCTTTCCTCTTTTTCCTTATTTTATGGTATTCACTTCTGAGGGTGGCTATTGTACGGGAATCCCTTTCGTTTTTGTTTAAGGCTAGCTTCAATTTTGTATGAGCCTTCGTACACTCTTGGTTAAACCAGCCTTTGGCCCGAGATGGACCGAATTTTTGTTTTTTTGTGAGTAAAACCTTTAGTTTGTCCATAATTTGGGCAAAGTTATTTAGAAGCTCCGCGTCATTAGTTGCTATGTTCAAACAAATTTTAATTTGGGAATAGACTGATCTTATTAACTCTTTGGTAAGTTCCTCTGGGTTTATCCCTCCCCATTTTATTGAGTACCCGTTTACTTTATCCATATTGATATTTTCCTGGGTCAATGCATTGGCTATTATTACTGGAGAACATTGTTGATAGTTTAATGAGACTTCCAAGGTTAATATTGCATGGTCACTTTGAGGATTTGGTTTGACTTCAAAGTTTTTTATTCTTAGTTGTAAGGATGTTGATATAATTATGAAGTCTACCGTGGTTTTGTAGCCTCTTCCTATGTAAGTGGGTGCAAGTGAATTATCCCCATAGTCCCAGGTGTTTACTATCTGGAGATCTAGGTCGGATAGGAGATCATTCATTTGTCTACCCATTTTATTATGCAAAAAATGGGTGAGTGAGAGGCCATCTTCTGTCACCATGCCAGGACATTTTCTTTTTGGTTGGGTACAGGCGTGAAGATTGAAGTCGCCTGCCCATATTATTGCGGCCGGGCCTCTTTCTCCTTGTTTCATTTTGAGAGTAAATAATTTTTCGTGAAGATGGGCCAGGACTCCCTCAAAGTCCAGTTCATCCAGGTTGTTATAAAAATTAATGATAACTATTGACTCTTTTTTCTGAAGGAATGAGTGAAGTGTGTCATAGGACAGTCGTTTTCATCTAGGAGGCCACAATCAGATTTCTTATAATGAGAGCACAACTGTACATTGAAATCCCCTCCCCAAATTACATTATACATAGCTAATGAGTGCTTAGCTCGTTGTTCGCCTAAAAAAAAGTGAAATTGCGGACACAGTTTTGACACATTCTGCAGGAGATAAATTATTGTAAAAATTAACAAGACTATATGACATACCGTTTTTAAAAGTAATCAAAAGAATTTGATAATTCAAGGTAGAACACTGAACAGAAATTTTGTTTACGTCAAGCTTGTTTGATATATATACACCACGAGACCCCCCTTAGGTCTGCCATGTATTGATGGGGTGGCCGGTGAGTGGAACGTTAGATAACCTTCTACGTGCAGTGGATCAACAGTCCATGTCTCTTGGAGGCACACAATCTGGTAGGAGTTAACATAAGCCAGCCAAGATGTCGATAATACTCTGGGTCGCAGACCAGCTACGTTCCAGAATAATATAGGCACTAGATAGGCTGACGATGTTCCTTTGGTAGAAGGAGGCCTTCCTTTTAGGGATGGTGTGTTTCGTTATGAGCTAAGGTCGGTGTTAGGTGGAGAGAGCAGACTCTCTCATTGTTTGTCAGGTGTAGTGGTGGAACAAGGCTGAGAACCAACGTGATGGAAAGTATGTATGTCCACTAAGTCTATTTGCATTGCCGAAATTGGTAAAGGCGTTGTTTCATTCGGCAAAGTTGAGAGTACGGGAGAACTTGATGGTATCGGGACTGGAGGCCCTGTGGGGGAGAAATTCCTATCATCCATGACATTAGCTATTGGTGGTCAGTCCACCATCTCCAAGCAGTCGAACCTGTTGTAAGTGGGAACACCCCTCCAGTCCAAAGAAGGCATGGCAGCTCTACCACCTTGCCCTTGCCAATTTATCCAGTCCGGATTTTTGTTCCGGTTCCCGACCTGAGTCCAGTTCCACTCTGGGGCTGGTGGTAGGGACTGGGCAGGAGGGTAGAAGAAAGCTAATCTTTTCGTACCAATTCCTTCGGTAGATGTTTGATCACCCCATGGACAGATATGTTCTACAGTTTGGGGGTCTTCAAAGTTTATTATAATGCAATCCCCTGGGATAGTTTTTTGCTCTTTCCCTACCCAGGGGACTCTACGGACTGAGACAACTCTGTTGTTAGCAAAAGGGGGAAGTGGGCGATTCATAGACAACCAATGGAGTACCTTATTTTTTAGGGACCATCCAGGTTCTTCAGAGTTGACATGCAACGCTGGAACCCCGGTCATTATAACTACAAACTGCGTTGCCTCTGGGGGGAGGTGAACAGAGCGTGCTGCGTTACGTCTTATATTATAAGCCGCATTTTTGGAGGCAGGAGTTTTAGCTATAGGTCGTGTGATTGGTAAACTAGTAGGTTTGCCCGTTTGGGCAGAAGGACCAGAGAGGGAAGGGATACCAGAATTTTTTGCAGCAGTATTGATTGTTGATTGCTGTGGTTTAGTATTAGTTATGGGGACAGGCTTTTGATGGACCACCGCTGTGGTGGTCACCACTTTGGGGGCTTGAGGGGTTTGTTGGGGAACTGTACCCCCGGGCTTTGTTGATTTTGGCTTATGTTGTTGGGCCACAGTACAAGAAGGCATAGGGATCGAGCTGTTCTTTGTTTTTAGTTCAGATGTTAGTATAACTAATAGTTTCTCGATCTTTGATAACGCTGATTCGATGGGTTTAAGATGCAGTTTAATTAAGGCCTCTATAGGGGCTAAAGTATGTAAATCTTGTGGCGGGGAATCCCGCCCACTGCATATGTTACCAGTCGAAACAGGATTGAGAATGCCAGGTGGAGGGTTTATTATTTCTGGCGTTGTTAAGACATTTGGCTGTTGAGATCATTCTAGTTGGGATAAATGATGAACTAATGAGGGAGAGTCTTCATTGAATTGTGGCAGGAGAACCTGGTGTGAATCGGTAATATTTATGGAAAGGTTATTATTATCCTTTTGGTCTTTTCTCCTTTTTGGGATGGCACCTTCCCGCTGTCCCCTAGTGTTAGGAGATGGAGGGTTCTCCTCCGAGTTGGAAAAGAGAATCGGAGTTCTCTCAAATGAACGGGAAGGACGGGATGCAGAGGTGTGTGATATTTGTGTTGTGGAAAGGTCGGTAGATACCGATAAGTCCACTATCCCGGGAACCGTTTGGGTCTCGTGTTGGAAGTCTGAGGCTAGGATGCGTTGCGGTGTTACAGCAGATGCCAGTAGGCCCAGTGAGGAGCGCCTGGCTGCAGCTAGGTCTTGTGAGACCCTCCTTTCCAACAGGAGCACACCCTGATTGATGGCATCATTTGCCTTGGCAATGAATTGGTCTATTGGACCTATAATCTGGGCGGCATGCGCAGCTTTGCTGTTTCTAGTTATTCTGGGAGACATAATTATCAAGAACTATATAAACAGTTACACTTCGAAGAGAGTCCAGAGTGAACAAAATGAGATGATATGTTTTGTTGGGGGCCCACAAAATATAATGTTAATAAGGTGGCCCAGTCCAGTCTTACCCGGTCTGGAACGGGCTAGAACGGGCCCGCCCTTGGCCCGGGCTTTGCCCGGCGTCCCGCGAGACGGGGGTGACGCGCTATTTCAGCGCCTCCTGGCGCGCAGATGACGCGTGCGCCGCTCGGGATGCTGGGGAGTGTGGTTTCTTTATCCCCCTCGTCCCACGCTCCACTCGGCCACCAGGACTCCGAGATGACAGGGGAGTCGGGCAGCGGGAGGCGGGAAGGCGCTCAACCGAGGGCAGAAAGTCTCCGGGAAGGCTGGCGGGCGTCAGGGCAAATTGCGGCAACAGCTTGGCAGTATCAGTGAGTGTTCCACCCCTCGACCGGGGTGACGCGCTATTTCAGCGCCTCCTGGCGCGCAGATGACGCGTGCGCCGCTCGGGATGCTGGGGAGTGTGGTTTCTTTACCCCCCTCGTCCCACGCTCCACTCGGCCACCAGGACTCCGAGATGACAGGGGAGTCGGGCAGCGGGAGGCGGGAAGGCGCTCAACCGAGGGCAGAAAGTCTCCGGGAAGGCTGGCGGGCGTCAGGGCAAATTGCGGCAACAGCTTGGCAGTATCAGTGAGTGATTTATTACTCACATTATTATGTTGGTGCCACACGGATTGCAGCAGGCTGTTATATATGTTCCAAATGAATAGTGTTATGTTTACTCTACTGCTGGCAAGCCTGCCTACTGCGCTGATGTTATCGATGCTGACAATCTTGGATGGTGCGGCCATTATCAGATTACTCACATTAGTAGCTAGGGATGATTCTCATTGAACAAAAGTAGCGCTTATTACAGAAAAGGTTGGAAACCCCTGTTCTAAAAAAACGTGTCACTCTTAGGATGAATGAGATCTAGAGGGTGAAATGAACTTAAAGAGGCTGGAAGAGGGATAGAAAGGTGTTTGACACTGAGGTGAGTACAAGTAATTGAAATATTCTTTTTAAACTGAGGCTAACAAGGTGTAGCAGCAAAAAATGTAATGAAATAAAACGTAGTGTACTTTGCCCTGAGGGTATCATTTGAAGTAAAGGGATTAATGTGATTACTTTGAATGTGATTGAGTTGAGAAGTGGCAGGGACACGGTCCACTAGAAGTTCAGTTTCAAACTTGGGATGTAGTTATTTTATTTATGGAAATGCAATTAACACATTTAGAGATGGGAAAATGACTAAGACCTCAGGAACTGACAGGATATTAGTTTTGAGAAGGATAGGGATAGTGTGACTAATATCAATTTAATGCAAGTAAATCATTTGTCGATTGTAACAACAGATTATGTGTAATAACAGAAGTAAGAATTGCGTGTGATATGTTTATATTGGTTCTTTCTACCGCCCTAATTCTAATAATTCAAACTAGCTTCTAGCACATTCTAATGAAATGTGCAAAATGGAAGAGTGAGATCATGCAGCAACTTGACTTCAGTATTGTCAAGATCCCGCTCTGTGATAGTTAAGACGTAGCGGCTTTCAGGTGTTAGTGCTTTTTTTACCACTGGTGATAGAGAAATATGGGTTAACAGATTTTGTGCAAATTATAATCTCCTGAATTTAAAATGTATATTGCATTCTTGCATAAACCCTTTTAGTTTATTGTCTAATTAGCAAAGGGCTCTTTCAGCTGTTTCAAGGTGGCATATCAGTTATTTCCATATCATTCTTATGCAGCATAAAAATTAGAACGGTTCAGTTGCAGGTGAGATTAGACTTTGCTGATGTCTTCTGGACATGGGCTATATTAAAAAGTGTTCCGAGAGGCTTTAAAAATGAACATGTAGTAAAAAAGAGAGAACCCAATATTGAGTTATGAACTAGCTGAACAGATGTTCATTTTGGAAAACCTAGACGTTTTGAGACACAACTTAAAACACTATTTTAAAGAGTGTTATATTATATAATGTGAATTTGCAGAGCATGGCTAATCACCCATTAGGGTATCCAGGTGCTGACTCAGTAGGGCTGGCCTGAGGGGGAAGGAGTAGATAATGCCTGCTTTGTTTAGAAGAGCCATGTCTTGAGGTTACTTAGGAAGTCCAGAAGGGAGAGGGGTGTTCTGAAGTGTTTTGGGGTGTCTTTCCAAGTCGTGGCTGCAAGGTATGAGCAGAAGACTCCTCCAATTCTGGTCTTCCTTATGAGAGGAAGGTGTGCTCTTGCCTGGGAGGCAAATCAAAGGTGTCTGGTGGGTTGGTAGTTGAGGCTGTGGTTGAGGTAAGCTGGACCGGTGTTGTAAAGAGCTTGAAGGCATGAGTCAGTAGCTTGAACTTACATCTTTCCTGAACTGGGAGCCAGTGGTGACTGTTGAGGGGTGGAGAGATGTGATTGTTTCGCAGGATGTTCAGGATGTGTCTGGCGGCGGCATTCTGGATGATTTGGAGTTGATGTAGGACATGGGCTGGGATTCCAATGTACAGGGCATTTCTGTGCTCAAGACTACTTGTGATAGGAGCCTGGGTGACAGTTTGTCTGGTGTACAGTGAGATCCACTTTAAAATCTTGCGTGACATTCGCAGTATGTAGCAGCATGATGCGGAGACGGCATTGATCGGTCTGTCCATGAATAGGTTTGTGCCCAGGATGATCTTGATGTTCTGGGCATGGTTTACAGGGGTGAGTAGGGGACTAAATTCAGGGGGCCACCAAGAAGCGTCCCGGAGGTAGTGGAAGTTGCGAAGAATATGTCTTTAGGTTTGTCTGTGTTGAGCTGGCGGTAGTTGGTTTTCATCCAAGCAGCGATATTGCTGATGTAGTTGGTAAAGTTTGCTTTGGTGGTGCTGGTTGAGTCTGTAAGGGAGAGGAAGAACTGTGTGTCATCGGCGTAGGATACTATGTTGATGCCATGGCCTTTGACGATGTCCGCGAGGGGCTTCATGTAGATATCGAAGAGTGTTGAGCTGAGCGATGATCCTTGAGGAATTCCGCAGATGCGTTTCTTATGTTCTGGGGTGTAGGGGAGAAGTCGAACTCATTGAGTTCTGGCCATGAGAAAGGAGGATATCGACTTGAGGGCTGGTCTGCAGATACCCACCTGCTGAAGATTCCTGATGAGGTGACTTGTGCGAGACTGTATTGAAAGCTAAGGAGAGGTAAAGGTGGAAGAGTGTGGCCATTTCTCCTCGGTGGAGGATGCTTCTACTGTCATCGTTGGCCACAATGAGGGCAGTCTCTGTGCTATGGTTAGTGCACAAGCATACTTGAGAGCTTTCTAGAAGTTGATGGAGTTCTAAGTGGTCTGCGAGTTGGGTATTGATGGCTTTCTCAATAACCTTAGCTGGAAAAGGCAGCAGCGAGATGGGTCTGTATCTGTTGAGGGTGTTGGGGTCAACTGTTGATTTTTTCAATAAGGCGTGGACTTCTGCATTTTCTAGCAAGGTGGGAAGGTGGCGGTGGTTATGGAGATGTTGATGTTAGCAGTGAGCATGAGGGAGATGATGGTTCCTCTAAGGTTGTATATGAAGTGGGGGCTTGGATCCGAGGAGGCTCCTGAGTGGATGGTATTCACCAGGGCAGTGGTTTCTTCATTTGAGAGGGGCTTCAAGTAGCTTAACTGCTGTTTGATGATGAAGAAGGTGTCCGGCGAGTCAGGGTAGTTCGTAATGGTAAACTGTGGGTCGATTGTGTTGTAGATGTTGGCAGTCTTCTGTTCAAAGACGTTTGAGAGGTTGTTGCAGAGTGCATGAGATGGGAGGATGCCATTGTTGGCAGCTGTGGAATTTGAGAACTCCTTGATGATGGGGAATAGTGTTTTGTTGTTGTTGGAGCTGGCTTCGAGTCTGAGAGTTAGAACCTTCTTCTTTTAATTTTGTAGTTGAGGGTGGCTTTGTATATGGATCTTGAGGTGGTGTTTTGGAATTAGGCATTCATCGAATTCTATAGCGGGGATCTCTGAAGCAAAGGTGGCAGGCCAAAAAAGGCCAATTGCCCAGGAGTAAACTTCAAGAGCACTTCAGTCTATGGCAGATACAAAATCCTAGAACCTAAAGGTCTGTGTAGCAAAGTCTATATGAGCAAGATTGGTTTAATGGGAATTATCTTGCAAACTCTATATTTATCAAGTGTACAACATGTACAACATGGGCATGTCCCCATCTTCCTGGAAATCCACTATTATGGACATTTTGAAACCAAGGAGTGGCCAGAGAGACTGAGGCTCATATATACCAACCTCTTTTCAAAACAATTATACTATGCTATGCAGCCACAACACAGCCAATACCCTTGTCAGCTTAAAGCAATATTTACTTTCTTGTCCACAGAAACCAGCAAGGGTTTATGGTTGACAGATACTTTTCCACCCAGGTTAATACCTTGATAACATTAACACCTGACCATGCCTTATTAAACAACAATCCCCTAATCATTGCAGGAATGTACACAAAGAGCTTGATAGGATATGGATATGTTAAAGAACATATAACTTTGAGAATATTGTGTTCAGGCAGTTCAAGGTCTCTATCATGTCACCTCAGCACGATTAGTCATTACTACCTTGTACCATGCCTTTCCTCCAAGTGGCAATAGTTGTCCTATATCACCTTATTTACTATGCAAATCAAGTCATTAGCAGCGCTGCTGTAGCTAGACCAACAAATCACACAATTCAATTTTTGGAGGAGTGTCACTCATATAATACTATACACTGAGAACATTATATTCTAATGAGACAACAGTGCGGTATGACTGCATATCATAGACTGGTTTCTGGCACATCACAAGTTATATAGGCAATCAAGCTAAATAAGAATTAGTAGAACAACCCTCTATAATAACAGGGGAGGGATGAAACCCATAGATAAGGCAATCCTCACCAAATTTAACTGACCTTTTGCTAACAGTTACCACCCATTATCTTGTATTTTGTTGTAGGTTCTATACTCATGATTCACAGTGTTGCTTCCAGGAAATGAATCTAGCTTTTATGACTTCCACCATATTTACTTAATTCCCAACATTCCTAATGTCTTCTCAAGGGTGAAGAAGAAATGCTATAAGTGAAATTTTGAAAATGCTGACCAGGAACACACATACTCTTTTGCATCATGTGCTTGGCAAGAGACGAGAAGTTTAATATCTGGAATAGTGATTCATGACACTAAGGTAAGGGAGGTCTTATTTATTTTGGGAGTAGACTTAATTCTCATTGTACGACTGCATATCATGTCATTCAGGTTGTAGGCAGAACCTCTCAGAGCACCAGACTGTACAGAACACAGGAAAAATGCCCATGTGCTTCTAGAGGATTTTGTGGATGAACTATGATTTGAGACAGATGGGCTGTTGAAGGATGACTTTTCAATGCTGAAATTAATTATAGCTATGCCTACAAACCTTCAAGCTGCAACATGCGTGCTCGAACACTTGGAGAAATTACCTTTGTTTCACAATTGAGGCAGTAGGAGCAAGACACAGCTAATATTTTTCTTACCCATGCTAAATAATCTTTCTTCCTTGTCACTATATTTAATGCAACCTCGTCTTTATATTGATGGCGTTGGATCAAGATCACCCTGAATAGTTACCTCAGAGGAGAGAGAATATATCTACGATCACTGCGGCATTTTTATTATTCATATACCTGACCTTCATGGGAATCTATTTTCTCAGTAATTTGCCGGTTACAATCAGGAATTCATTGCGTAAGTTCCATGTTTGAAAGACCATCATTCTGAGGCTGCACATCTTGGTTCATTTACTTAACATTCTGCCACAGGCCATTCTATCGCAACTACGTTTATTAGATTTTTTGGTATCCCCAATTAGTTCCCTAATATTGTTCTTCCTGCCAGGAATTGACAGTCAGACATCTAGCTGTCTTAAACCACACTAAAGGTTGATCATATTCAAGGCCAGGTGTGGTTAGTTTAAAATTTGCAGTGTTATTGTGCAAAGGGCAGTGCCATTCAGAGCAAACCACATGATAGGCTGAAGATTGATCAATCCCAGATATGGTACACACTAGCGGCAGACCTCCATCGCCATGCAAATAAGGCAACAAAACTGTGACAACCACAAGTTTACTTATTAATTCAGATATTTTCCTGTTTCAATATGGCCACCTCTAACCATTGCAATCCCACCACCATCCAAGGTCAACTTTTAGGATGAAGATTCTGCATAGAGCTTCTTAAAAGCATCAATACACATCTGAAACGAATCACCGCTCAACCTACAAATACTTATTTGTTTAATTTAATATCCTAGACCTGTGTTGTTGCCTTACCTTCCCTAAATCCTAAAATCACCCTTACCTCCATTTATACCTACCCACCCATAAACCCATGAATCACCTTTACCACCATTTACCTCTACTCGCCCCTTGACCTTAAAATCACCCTTACGTCCCATTATGTATGCCTGTCCATAAGTTACCCTTACATCCCTTTATCTCTACCTGATCCTAACCCTAAAATCACCCTTACCTCTTTACCTCCTCCCAGCCCTTAAATTCTAAAAAAAACTTTCTTCTCTTTACCTCCAACCACCCCTAAACCCTAAATTCACCCTTATCTCCCTTTACCTCTACCCACTTCAAACCCTAAAACAATCCCTTTACCTCTACTCATCCATAAACCCTAAAAACACCTTAAACTCCCTTTACTTCTACCCTAAAACGCTGTTATCACATTTTCCCTCCTACCTGTACCATCCCTAAACTCTAAAAATACCTTTACCTCTACCCAACCCATAACCCTAAAATCACCATTACCTCCATTTACTATTACCCACCCCTGAACCCTAAACTCACACTAAACCTATTACCTCTCCCCACCCCTTAACTCTAAAATCACCCTTGCCTCCATTTACAACTGCCCACACCTGAACCCATAATCAATTGTACTTCATTTATCTCAATTCGCTGCTCAGCACTAAAATCACCCTCATGACCCTTATCACTACTCACCACTTAACCCTAAAATTATCCTTACTTCCATATACCACTACCCACCCCTGAAACAATAAATCACCCTTACCTCCCTTTACCTCACCTGGCCCCCTTTTTTTTTTTTATAAACCTTTTTATTTGGATTTTACATTTCATGCATTTCATACAAGTAGTGGATGCAGGGGTGTTACAGTTCTATCGATGCAGTCCATATTTCTGCTTGGCGGTGGCGGGGGATATCGTCTGATAGGTGACTCGGTTAACAGGCCCCTTAACCTTAAAATCACCTTCCCGTCCCTTTACTACTACTCACACCTTAACCTTAAAATCATCCTTAACCCCTAAACAGTGGCGGCCCATGCAGGTAAGCGCAGTGCGGCGGGGTTGGACGGGGTGGGGGTGTGGAAGTGACAAGTGACGCAATTGGGAAAATAAAATAAATTGATAAAACCACCTACCTTGCGCTTGCCGCAAGCTCAAGGTAAGTGATTTTATTTATTTTATTTTCCCTATTCTGTCGTTTGCCACTTCCACCCCCCCAACCCTGCCCGCCCCACCAGCTCACCACACTTACCTGCATGTGCTGCCACTGGATGGGGGCCGCCACTGCCCCCATAAAATAATGTTATTTAACAAAAAAAAGACGATTTACCTGTAGAATAAAATACTGCAGGGCAAATGCTGTGTGGTAAAAGTACAACTCATAGGAATCACTAATATGGGCAGTAACAACTTCATGGTAAATCTCATGTGTGGTAATATCCACATGGTAAACAAAGCATACCATTGAATAGTTATATGAACCATTACTCAGCTGTTGTGTCATACTACAAGCTACAGCAAAGGGAGCACCCAGTCTCTCCGACATGGAGAGACATTCCCAATGAGGGCCACTTGCAATGTACAGAATCTGGTCAATTAATTTACAAGTGCAGCACAGGCATCCCATGGCCCAACAATTTCAATACCAGAGATATGCTGAAGTAGCAGCAGGATTGTTATAAAGGAATTTATTTTTCTCTAGTGTCTGAGCTTAATCTGAAAAAACAAGTTTACACAGATCATTTGCATCTCCCATGGATGGATCCTTCTGTAAAAAAAGGATTACAGGCACAGGGCTAAAAGTAATCAGATACCTTTCTTTGCTTTGTTCCTAAACAAGATAGCTATGTGTATTACATTATTGTAGGAATCTGGATTTTTTTACATGATCTCCCGCATTTTATTTACATTTTTATAGAAACAGATTGTAGTAGACAATTTGGACAACAGGGTATGGGGAGGCTGCAAATCACCTTCCAGTGCATGGGCTGTAGCACTAAACCTGGCGACCAACAGGCAGAGACAAGAATTTTACGTAGACCCCATGGTAAATCAGAGGCAAACTGCACAAGTGCTGTCAAAATACCAAGTATTTTTTAATGGTATGACATTGTGGGCATGCTGTATCCCTAAATTTGACAGCTCAAAGGCGCGCATAGAAGTTGGGTGGCTCTCATGAGATAATGTGTCCCAGATACAGGGTTCTAAACAGCATGTCAAAATACAGCCAAATAAAGAATAGATTGACTCAAAAATTAAAGTTTAGAATGGGATTTAGAAAAACCTTTTGATTTACAAAATTCAAAAGGGTAGAATACATAAATAGTAGAGTGCATATGCAGCAAATCAGATTTAAATTCATTAAATAATTGCCATGAAGGCCCTCAGTAAAAGGAACAATGCAAAACAATAGAGAAACTCATTAATTGCCTACGTTTCATATTCAATAAGAAATTGGGCAGCATCTCTACAAGCATAGGAACGGGCTCTCACTCAGCCCCAAGTTCACGGGTTTATAAAGCCATTTTCTCCACTGGAGGTCTGTAAAGTCACCATTGTGTAACCAAAGAAATCATTTTACAACAAATCAAATTATGCATCTTAGTGTCACATGCACAACCACCTTAGCACTAAAACAACCACCTTAGTACATTAACTACATGAAAATTGATTCAGCTCCTCAGACCTAATGTCACCTGGAGGTGTCAGGATAAGCTAGTTACATAAACAACAGTGAACCATTGTGAATTAATGTAATACCGGAATCAAGAGGAAGGGCCTTGAAAAAGTGCTACAGTAGGCACTCCAGCAGGCTTTCTTCAAGAACAGTGTCAGAAATAAACAAATCCACATCTTACTTGACTACATGTAGCAGAATTATCAACAGAACATAAACATGATGCAGTGACATCCATGTTTAGCAAGATGACATTGCGGCTTAACTGAGGCCTCTTAATTGAGGCCTAGTTAGTATAAGCCAGGAAATCACAGTTGTAGCAAATTATTTTCAATTTCATCAGCTCAATGTCAGTATACACATGTAAATTCAACCATAGAATAATGCACATTTTGAACAAGAAGCATACATCCGTCATGATCATATCCCTCTTGGACATTTTTAAATTAGCTAATTGTGCAATTTATTACAGACTTTTTAGAGCCACAGTTTTACATGGCTGATTTTTCGACTTACCATTTTTCCCATCATTTTTGTTCATACCACATGGTTGCTATTAAAACTTCAGCACAAGACACATCCTAGCAAAATAAATGCATGCTGCATCATGCAAATTGTATGCATTATGGGGAAAAATTAAATGTGAATATTAAAAGAAAATATCACATATCATGCAGCAAGCAGCAAGCAGCAATAAAAGTACAGCAGTGAAAGTATGAGAGAAATAATAATTCATCTTATACACTAGATTGACACTTTCACATTTCCAGGACTTCATTCTTATAGCTCTGGGTGATCTATTAGAAACTATGATAGCATGTATTCGCATAGTCCAGTAATGGCTACACTGTGCTAACCAATAAATCAAGTTACTGCTCAATGAAAAGCATTTTTGTTATGAATGTTGTACTATACTTATGCAGAAATGCTAGATCGATGCTCTGTTGAGAAATCCTATATGACTTGGCTAAACAGGCGTACTAGTTGTTATGCTTTTCCCACTTAAAATTATAAATTTGTGTGCTCAAATGTAGAGAAATTCTACTAGCTGAGGGAACAAATGGTTGGTGTCCATATTCTTTCATTAAAGGGCTTCCATTAAAATACAGCTTGCTCACGTGTCAGAGCACTACAAAGTTCAGTTCATGTGATTGTGATTGCGATTAATTGAAAGGGGGCATTGATTGTGTACAGACTGTATGAAAATTAATCAGGATGAGCCTAGAAACTCAATCTCAAATTCTTTGTTTTTATGATGCCCCGTACTGTCTAACTACTGGCCTGTCACCGTAGCCTTGTTTAATTCAGATCAAAGTGTGTTTGATAAGACAATTTTGGGCACAAATTGAATTAGATTACCATGAGTCTAATTCTACCATCAGCGTAGTGTTCGAAATGTAAGGTTTGTTTAAAAGCTTTCGTCAAATTTGAATTATGCTGATTTTAATATTAAGCTTGGTACAGCAAATTTCTGTAATTATGCTTTTACTCCAGTTTAGGTAATTATGCACCATTTGCAATACAAAAATGTATTTTGTTGCACAATTATTTTAGCGTGAAATGCGCCCTCACATCAAAAATTGATGCAAGGAAGTGTTCGGGCTAAAATATAGCAAAATAATGGATTTTCATTTTCCATAATTTCGCCGAAATTTCTAGTGATTACAGAAAAGTAAACTATACGAATATTGTACACCCCTAATTTGTTTGCCTTTGCCAGGATTTTTGTCTGACATAAGACATACACAGTGTGGAACCTCTGCTAATTTTCTGTGCCACATCTCTCCCTCACGTTGGTTAATGAGTGTGCATTGTAGAAGTGCCAAAGTGTGATGTAAAATGAAGTGGATGGGTGCAATTGCAAACACATGGGCAGTACATTCCATTTTGCTAACCAATAAAAAAAAGTTTTAAAATGCATCTAGCATTGCAGAAAAGCCTCAGCAGTCAACCTCCTGTTGATGTTGTAGGGGCAGGATGTGAAGGTTGAGTGGTTTGAAAACAGTGGACTGCCTCGTTAATCCCCTTTGCCAGTAGCCTGAGCTAAAACGGCATGAATGACAGCATCATATATACCATTCTAGAATCCCCAGTGCAGATGCAGCACTGTGGCTGACCCCTGCCCTCCTTAGTGCAGCATAAGCTGCAACATAAAACTGAGCCACGGTGTCATTCAATTACAAGGTATCTATTATTCAGTGGTGGTCCTTTGGTAATATCCACTTCAGTATAAAATTGAGTGTGTTGTGGAGATGAAAGAGTACATTCCAGGTCGATAAATGAATGAAACTGTGACGAGAGATAAACTCTTAATGGATTTTAACCAGTACACTAAAACTAGAAGTATACACATCTGTCTTGCTGTCTTCAGAAAACAATTCAAATTATTCAAGACAATTTTTAATTTACAGAGGCATGCAGCCATATTGTAATCGGTAGAAAAGGACAGTATAACCATCACATAAATGCATGATGTTAAAGAAGTGTCTAACGACTTCTCTCACAAAAATGACCCTGCACATGGTTTCATTTGATCAAGTAGCCACATTTTGTGTGTGTTTGGGTTCCTTGCTTGGGTCTCAGTAATGTCACCAATGCACTTTCAGCCATATAATGATATAAAGATGTCACTCTGCATATCATGCGTGCATATCAATGGCCCGAATAGTCCATATTAAAGTAGTAAAAAAGAAATCTGAAAGGGGAAAATGGGTGAGGAGACATTGAGCATTGTTAAATTAATAGTAAGATGATTGTTTGTGGCGACCTATTGAGCTATACTGCTAAGGAGTCCTAATGGACCATGTGCATATTCAAAGATAGATATATATATAGATACATATATATCTATAAATATATATATTATATATATATATATATATATATATATATATATATATATATATATATATATATTGAATAGAACACAGTTCAATAAGACGATCACAAAGGGGATAAATCCAATGGTAGATGTATTTTACTCCAACCGCCGGCGTGGATGATCCAACTACCTAGGGCGGGGAGAGCAAAAGGAGCCAATTTGGATTTTTATATATATATATATATATATATACATATATATATATATACATATATATATATATGTATGTATATATATATGTATATATATATATAAATATATATATATTTATGTATAAAAAATATATATATATGTCATTGACTTAAAAGTAACTGTCAATTACAAAATGTTACTCACTTATCTAAATGTGCCAAACATTATTTTACCTATGTGTTATAAGAAGTGTCTTGATCCTTCATTTAGGACTATTGTTATTGTGTTACGTTTTATAGAACAGAATTCAGATGCACAAATTAAAATTGCCTGCAGTGCAAGTCAATCATTTGGAAAAAACTATGTTCAGCGTTAATTATTATATAGTCATTTGTGCATATGAAAATATATTTCTATGTAAGGTGTGAGATTATGGTTTTACGCACAACTTTATGATAATATTCAATACATTACATCACTTATATTTGAATCTTGCATATCTGAAACTATTTCCCTCAATGTTCAAAATTGCTGAAATACTAATCATCTCAAGGCACTAATATTCGTCTCCTTTGGAGGAAATAAGGGTTTTACAGAAACATATTTATGATAAATGTAACTGCAGGATTATTTATAACAATGCATGTTATAAATACAGGTAGTATGTATGATCAATTTCCTAAATGTTTCACATGCCCAAGTATGCATCCTTTCTGTTTCACTTAGAACATTGAAATAGTTTTACTATTTATGAAATAGTTTTTTTGTAGCAGTGTAATGCAACCAGCTATTTACCATTTTTGACTAATGTAATCCAAAGTGATCCTTCATTATTTCAATTATATCGATTATGTTAAAAATAGGCATTACTTTACAATGGAGCACAATCAATACTGAGCTATGGACTTTATAATGCATATGCGTTTGCACTACTTTTAAGTATAAAAGTAAACTTATTCCCAAATAGGCTTGGAATTGTGTAGTACAACATACACCCATCAGATGCATAGTTGACAGACACCAAAATACCACCGAGTGTCTCTTCCATTGACTGCTTCAGCCCAATTGTACCTGTTGCATGCAGTGAGAAGTGCACCCACTGTAAAACGTGCTTTTGATTTCACTGCCACACTGAGGTCCATGAGATTGCCAGCTATTATTTGAATATCGCCTTTGGGCAGAAATAGAGGAACATGTTTAGTGGAAGTTATAGTTTCAAAAATGTCTAAGAAGATATTAGTTGGGAAAATATTGTTTTGTCATTTAAAAAAACAATTGTTCTATGAATATTAGTTCAAGGGTTATAAATGGCAACACCCATAGTTTTTTTGTTTTTATCACTTTTAGACCTATTTCAGCTAGATGTAAAGGAGCAAGCATGTAAATTAAGCATATCAAGGATTATTAGGAGTTTCGTTCAGTCAGAAATCAACGAAGGGAACAGTATGCAATGTATTACATTTAAAATAATTAAAGTTGAATTAAAGTGCTAACATGAACACTACACTACAGGCTCCCAACATAAGAATGGTTTGTGCAACTTATTTAATGATTTTTAAGAGAGGCAGATTTACTTTTCAGAAATATTAACCTCAGGAGTTTTCCTTTTCTGGATCATAACATCTGGAGGCCGTAAAACCATATGTTTACTTTCTGCCTAAATGAATGTTTGCAAAACGGTCTAATTCAAAGTGCTGTTTCATTATTTGAACTAACTTATTTGGGAATGTATAATATTGATATGTGGGTTGAGCTCGTCCCTCTGTAGATATACTCTAAGTGCAACAGTCACTGAATTGATTTCATGGTAAAGGTGAATGTTTGTGTTCACGCTTGGTTTGCTGAGCAAGTACAACATTAAAAGTGCAATTATATTAGAATGCATACAGTAACTAAAACAAGAGTGTATGGCAAGCAAGAATAATAGAATGGAAGCAAGCATGTCATGAGTCAAATTAAAAGTTTTACACACCGCTTTTTTCTTGATTTTAGCTGCCTTTTGCATCCTCTGATCAGTACCATTAGACAGTAAGTTGAGAGATGCACACAAAAAAACAAAAAAACAGTGTATGTCAAAAGAAGGTTTAATTAAAAAAACTCAAACAATGTCATTTTCTTCCGAAAAAGAAAATGTTTATAATAGACAATCAGAATAGCACATAGCACTTAACGTTCATTTGACTCAATCCTGTGCATAGTACAGACGGTATTTATTTAGTCTCTAATTGTCCTCTACAAGTACATTTCAGGTACTCCTACAGTTTGGTACACTTAATGAAAATGATGATGAAAAATATATGAAGACCAGCCTATTTATTGATTCTACCAGTACTTTCAACTAAAAATCCACCTAGTTTGGAAAGTAAATAGCAATATGATTCTTGTTTTGGGGCAAGTAATTTAATTAACGTTAAAATTGAGAATAATGGAAGGCCTACACTCAAGGAGCCACGACAAAAGTAACTCTATGCAACTCCTACATTATAGCTGTTTTTTAAACCTATTGGTATCTTCACTAGAAAGAGAAAAGTGATAGGAGGCAAGAGAAAGGTGTCATCATTCATTGACTCATTCCAGCAGATTTCATATAGACCTCCAGGCAAAATTGCACATCACCTTATGAGTAAAACATCAAAAGTGCAGTTCTTGTAGAGGCTATGTGTGCTGTTTTTTTACAATGCGGTACAAAAGGGGGGTGGTGATGGACGGAGCATCTGAACCAATCAAACACTCACACCCAGTCAACAGATCTGGGTTTAATCCATCACCGTTCTTTAGCCCACAATGCCACCCCAGTTCAGACATGGCCATATGCAAATCAGCCTGACCCTGTGCCTCATGGGAACAGTACAGCCCGAACTGCCAAACCATGCCTTCCCTGGACCGGAAACAAGCTTCCGAGGACCGGTTTCTGGCATTTCAGCCGTCTTCAGCCCGGCTTGCTTGAATCCAGTGGCAAAGTGAGCAAGCGACTCACGTCTGAGCATACCCTGCCAACTTATGGCGAACAAAGTGGCACAAAAGGGGGTGGTGATGGATTTACAATGCAGCAAATGACTTATTCAAGAAGATTTCATTAGACCTCTAGGTACAATTGCACATCGCCTTATGAGGAAACATCAAGAGTTCTTGTAGATGTTGTGTTGTCGGCCCCATACGTCCATTGAATATCAATCTGCAGTCACATGTCTGGAGAAAGCACATAAATCTGCCTTTGAACTGATGAATGTGGACAGATATTCAACAGAAAGGTATTCTCCTATGAGCAGTAGCAATAGGAAAACAGGTTACTGATCTGGGCATTATTTCAAATTGGAGGATGTCTGTTCTACATTCTCTGTATTTGATGAAAGGCTTGTCAAAACAACACCTATCCCAAATTAAATTCAGAAACCATAACATAAAACCTCTACATTCAAGTTGCTGGGAAGGTACAGAAACTAAGTGATAGATTAATCTCCCCATTTACAAGAAATGTATCCAACACGTTTGTGATTGTGTATGCGTTCCACCGTGTCTCAATAAAAGATAATGTATGTTATAGAGCCATACCACCCTCCTGGTCCTGCTCGACCTCATGGCGGCCTTCGTCACCCTGTCTCCCTCTTTCTTGGTTACTCGTCTCAGGGAGATAGAAGTCGGAGGTCCAGCTTTGAGCCTCTTGACCTCTTTCCTCAACCAAAAAGAACAAAGGGTGAAGTTGGGCGAATTTCTCTCTTCCTCTAAACCTGTGCAGTGTGGGGTCCCCCAGGGATCCTCTTTAAGTCCCACACTGTTTAACATCTATGTGGCCCCACTTGCCAGGGTAGTGAGATCCTTTGGGCTTGAGGTGTTGTCATATGCTGACGACACCCAAATTATGGTCTCTCTCACACAGTCTGTGAGTGATTCCGCCCTGAACTTTAGGAACTGTATGGAGGTAGTTTCTCAATGGATGATCCAGAACTTCCTAAAGTTAAATGGGGAGAAGACAGAGGTCCTGATCTTTGGGGGCAATCAGGACGTCTGGTCAAACGACTGGTGGTCAGCCTCCCTTGGGGATTGTCCCCTTCCTTCTCAATCCGCCAGGAATCTGGGGGTACTGATAGATACCTCACTCTCTTTTGACCGCCGGGTCAACAGGACTGTTTCTACCTGCTGCGGTATCATTAGGATCCTCAGAAAGATCGCTCACTACCTCTCCCCTGATGCCCGGAAGCAAGCCACGTGGCACTTGTTTCCTCAAGACTGGATTACTGCAATGCGCTCTATGTGGGTATTAACAAGAGCCTTATCCAGCGCTTGCAGGCAGTGCAAAATGCGGCGGCTAAGATGGTCCATAATCTTCCTAGGCTTTCCTCAGCATCTTTGGCCAGAAAAAACCTACATTGGCTGCCTATCCAGTCCAGGATTTCTTTCAAGATCCTTTGTCTCGCTCATGGGGCTGTGTACGGTTCTGGCCCAGAGGGTATCATGTCCCTCCTCCACTCTTATTCCCCCAGCAGAGCTCTCCGCTCATCCAATAAAAACCTTCTTTCAGTTCCCAGATTTGCAAAAGCAAGATGGGGAGGTAGAGCCTTCTCTACATTAGTGCCTAGGTTTTGGAATTTCCTTCCCTCTGAACTGGCAGGACAACCCTCCATTGTGCTTTTCCGTAAAGCATTAAAAACGTGGTCTATTGTAGAGGCTTACCCGTAACTATGCACCAGGAGAATTACAGACTGTATGACCTGTTTGGCGCCTTGATGCCCTTGGGCTAAGTTGCGCGGTATAAGTTTCCCTTCATTCATTCATTCACATGTATGGAGCCTGGACCTCACTAATGTGCCCTACACATGAGATATTGATTAGGAAGATGGCTTTCTACAAAAGGGTCTTCAGTTTATACAGGGCGTAGGGTCAAAAGGCTAGTGGTTCAAGAAGGAAAGTACATGATTCAGATCCCTACTGCTGGACAGCGTTGTAATAGGAGGAAGCCGATTTGACATTTGGTGAAGGTACCCTTGATAGATCTGGTAGAGGTGAGAAATATTCCCTGCCTTACTCCGTAATGCCCCATTGGCTGACTACTAGGTGTTGTCAGTGTCTATATGAATGCATGACTCTACCAGGTGTCTGAAGAAAGGCATGACATTGTCCTTATAGGTGGTGAGTCAATCAATGGTCTTGGATAGGATTGGCTAGAGATGAAACTTCAACAAGTTTCTTTTGTGCCGAGGACCTGCTGATGGTTTTTTCTGGCAGGTAGTGGTATGCACAAGTTACCATTGGAGAGGTGACCTTGGTTAGCTTCTCAGAAATGATGCCCTCAAGCTGAGAGCTTATAATTACAGCATCTATCCCAAGGGATGATGAATGTCCTTTTCCTGCAGATGGTGCAGTGTTCATAAGAACCAGCTTAGATGGACCAAGATGTGGCTATAAGGAGGACTGAGCAGCCTGAGTTGCATCTGTTTTTGGAGGACCTTAAGAAACAGTCAAGTCATGTCAAGACATTTATGTATCACTCTGAGTAGTCAAGCATAGGCCTACTCCCAAGGATTGGTGAATTTGCCAATCCAGAAGGCAAGCTCATAGTATTTCACGTTCAAAGGTTTCACAAATGAAACTATATCTGGTCACTCCAAGACCTCAAAATGGAATTGAGAGGTGTCTGTTTAAGTTCCTGCCTGTGGGGTTGGTGTACTTATGAGGTCAGGATGTCTGTTCTCACACTGAACATGAGGGAAACAGTAGAAATATATCTTAGAAAATGCTGATTTATTTCAAACTCAATGCCTGTTAAGAGAATGTAGAGAAAGAGTGACCTAATTACTGATGAGGGAAAGGTATTTTCAGTGTTTAAAATACCACTATTTGTCAACCAAAGAGATTATGGAAAGGTCAGTGGAGTGAGCGCCTCACACATACTAAAATGGAATGGAATGGGAAAAAAAGATGTGAAGGGTACAATATCCCAGCAGTAGGCAAACTGACTTTAGGAAGGAGCAGGTTTTATTGCAAAGGTTAAGCTAGGTTTTCAGCAGTTTTAGAAAATGCAGATGGCTATTTTCTGACCTGAGAGCAAAGAGGAGTGTATTACATGCTTTGGAAATGGGGTGACTCTGTTGTGATGTTTCAAAAGTAGAGCACAGTACACAGGCTGCATATGGATGGACTAAGAAATGAGGAGTCCATTCTGAATTCCACACTTTTATTGACCGGAGATTGTTACAATTGCAAATCTTTAACAGGGTGGCACTAACAGGAACTTTGTTTGTCTTGGCACTTCATCCCTTGTTTTTATTGTTCTGATTCAACAAAACAGCGCTGTTTACCCCAGTGAACTCCCAGCTGATAGCATAAAATAGTAAGAACATACTTGGCTCAGGAAGAGTCCAATCCAGAAGCCACGCTCCTATTGGCTAAAGGCTGTAACAATTGCAAAAAGTTGAAAGAATGGTGTGAAAAGTGACCCGAAGATTTTTGTAGTGGCACTTCAGTCCTTATTTTATTGTTTATTGTTAAACCTGTCCGTTTTAGGGTGGTCTTTCCCCAAACATTTTGCATGTTCCCTCCATTTTTGCTGATCTCGTTTTTGTTGGCCTTAGGACTCTGTGTACTTTAGTACTGCTTAATTCGCAAAATAGAGTTTTACTACTGCAATGCCTACCTTTCCCATAGGATAACATTTATTAGGTGGTAACTTTCAATTGGGAGCAAGTAGGAATATCGAGTTTGGTGTCTAAAGAATTGTAATTTAAAGTCTTTTGATTTTAAATAGCAATGTGGAAAATGCCGCGTTTTGATACCTGCAGCCTGTGTCCTCAGTCAAATGACTATGTGTAGCTGCCAGTTGGCCTTTGCATGTTACTACCAGACAGTGAAACAAAGGAGCATAGGTGTTGACAGGATGGTCAGTCTCTAACTTGATGAGGGGGAACTGTCACCCACCAGACTTGCACATGATAAAGGTTCTGCTTGAGTACACTCACAAAGTGTTTGACACTAGTCTATTGTGTACCCAGACTTGCTGAGGACAGGGCAAGGAGGAAGGAATTTCCGTACACCTCTGGAGGTAGAAATCTCCTGAACCTTCTCCTACTTCAAAATGGGCACCAGGTATAAATATTGGACCCTCAGACCCAACTCTTCGGTACACCTGTGGAAGACTCCAAAGCTGCTCTGAAAGGAGGGCTGTTGTTTTGTGTTGCCCTGCTGCCTGAGTGAAAGGACGGGATCTACATCTTGATCCCAGGACCACTAGAGTAACTCCAAGAGCTAATTGGCTGGCCTCCTGATCGGAGCCTCAGTGATAGAAAAGGCTACAACCACCTTAAACCCAGCACCTGAACTCAGTTTGCTGTAAGTCTTGCCCCCAAATGTGCCAACCTCAGCCCAGGACCCTTGGAAGTGGGCCTGAAGGTGCTCTGCTAGCCCCGCTGGGGTCCTGCAGGCAGCAACGATGCAGCAGAATGCATCTCTCTCAGCCTCATATAAACCAAATCTTCATGAAGCATCCTTGACGCAGACCTTCACACTGCAGCCTCCCATAGACGACATACTTGAAGATTACAAAAAACTCTGCATTGCAGCCTCGCAACTTCCTCGGAACTCCTCAAAACAATAATTGAAAAACAATAATAATTTGGATCTTTGTAGTGATAACCAAATATCAATTTATAAACAAACAGACAACGAGAGGTGGAGACCGTGATTTGTAAATCACAAAACCCAGTGAAATGAAAATCAAAGTTTCTGTATTCGGGCTACAAAGGTTCATGCGCAATCTAATGACCTCAAAACTACCAGTTATCAATGAAAACCAATAAACTTTCAAAAACTTTACAAACGGAAAGAAAATCAGGCTTTGTTTAGGGCTCGTGGATGGCAAGATTAATGATAAACATTATTTTACATTGTGTGGTAATGACAGCGCCAAAAATCTAATTTGTTTCATTCTGGCGTAAAATATTAAGAAACTATCATAATTACGTTCTATCAAAGGGTACAAATGATTTGATACAAGAATCAACCCAAAAAGTGCACCTGCCACAAAGTGTATGCAATAACACTCAGAACGATTTGGGGATAGGCTTTCGACTCCCCTTGAGAAGGTCTGCATTGTAAAGTTGTACAGGATCGAACGAAAAGGGAGGCTCATCGTAGTTCCTATTGAACCAAATGAGCATGATAATACTTGGTATTTATTTCACAAGGGAAAGAGTGCCATTGTTCATTATTATGACAATAACAGAAATTATCTTGGTTCAGCTTTCAGGAAGCCAGAAAGGCCCATGGTTGACATACATCCTTTTAGGTCTGTTCAAGGGTAAGGTTAACCTTCTGCTCTAGCTGTTTATAGTTTCCAATCAAAACATGACTGTAATGAGCCTCTTTGTAAAGAGTACAACTCCATACAGTCCAATGATACCTGTATTATAATTGATTCAAAGGAAGGAACTTTATTAAGTACAGAAAACAGCATCATTATCTATGGAGAGGGGATTTTTACAAGAACTGTACAAAGTAGTGGCCTTCTTCAATGAACTATTCAATTAAATCTAATTGTAATTCTGCTGTTTAAGGTCATTATGGTCAGTACCATATGTTTACGCATATTCCCACCCAGCTTATGCCTTGCAGTATACAATTCGTTTCACTAAAGTTTTCTGATTGTAGCAGCCTCCAGTAAATGAAAGGGTGGAATCCAGAACGGAGTCTTCATTTATCTCATTCCATCCATCTGTGACCCAGTTTCTGAGTAAATGGGATATTGTTTTCTAATCTACCTGTGTTCTAGGCTTTCATTTTGACACATCACAACAGTCGTCTCAGTTCCAAAGCATGTAATACCCTCCCGTTTTGTCTTTAAAATGGTTGAATAGGCAGAAACATGTCGACCTCTGCTAGTGACTAGAAATATTCCCGGCTTTTCTTTTAATACTACCACTGGGAGATTAAATACAAAAGTTCACTCTATTCAGTAGGTTGTTTTAATTCACACACTGTGTTACCCTCTACACATAACCTTCACTCTTAGACAGACCAGAAGAGTGGCATAGCGACATTAATCTCAAATAATTCCCCCAAACTCCCCATAATAATGAATGGGTAGTAGCATACACTAATATCTATAAGAAATGGTGCTTAGAGGGACCGAATGATGAAGCATGGCAGCTATTGGGTGGGTGAGGGCTTCCATCTTTAAGGAAGGAAAGTCCATCCCTTGGTACTCTCCAATCTTTGTGTTTTACCTACACATTAGAGACAAATCAGTTCTGACATGTAGTCTTGTGTATAGATAGGAGGATGAACTGACTAGCCAGATTCCTCCTGACCCTCCTTTGTTAGATGATAGGTATTACTGTAAAGAAAAGCACCAAACTTCAAATCACACATGGTACTGGTAGTACTGATGCTTCTGGCAATTCTACTCTTAAGGGTCCCTTAGGGATCTAAATTGGTAAGCAGGACATACATGCGTTAGACGTTGTTGGAATTATGTATTATCTCTCACCTACTGTATGCCCTCTCACTGAAGGGCTTGACCTTCAGCCCTCAGGGCTCTTATGGTGCCTCTTGTGTAATCCAATACAGTATACTTGTGGCTAAATCATCATTATGCACCTCCTGGTTCTTTGTCACATTTTATTAGTAAGACTTTCTGACTCAGTTCTGCGAGTATGCCCTGTGTGGACACATCAGCTTCTCTTCAACTTTTTTGACTGACAGCCTTTTTCTCTCCATTAAGTGGTTTGGAATATTTGTCAGCTACACTGCTAGACATAGTGACTAGGACCCCAAGTTGCCCTTGACGTATAAGTGACTTACCTTCGGTAACAATATATCTGTAAGAAACATAGGTTAGTTATAGATTCCTTATCTGAGAATTACCCCAGGCGACAGACTGGATCCGGAAAGTTTTTCATCAGCAGTACCCCTGCGAGTTGCAAGGTGGCGTCGGCCGGCTCCGCTTTCGGCGTTGGCATCGTGGTCGCCGGGATGACATTGCGGTAGCTACTTAGATGCCACCCTTGTGCGCTTACGTCAGTTCTGTACATGACTTTCCATGCCAGCAGTACAGACCCATGCAAGACACTGAACATTGGTGGACAAAACTAGGGCCCTGAAAGGATCTCCTTAACACTAGAAGTCAGTTTGCAGAACGGGGAGGATGGGTGGGGCGGTAAGGAATCTATAACTAACCTATGTTTCTCACAGATATATTATTATTGAAGGTAAGTAACTTGTTCATCTGAAAGAAACAGTTGGTTATAGATTCCTTACCTTAGAATAGATACCCCAGTAATACCAACCCCGGAGGTGGATCTGCAAACTAAGTTCACACTAGGAATTCCTGAAGAACAGAACGGCCAAAGAAGCTGTCTCTCTGGACTTGGCTGTCCAGGCAGTAGTGCTTAATGAACATGTGCAGCGATGCCCACGTAGCTGCCTGACCGATGTCATGAAGGGGGACTCACCATCCGAAAGAAGTAGTAGCTGCCGTCGCCCTGGTGAAATGGGTGCGCAGGTCCACTAGAGGCTCCATATTTGCCAAAAAATATCAGGCCTTGATGCACAGAACAACACACCAGGAGATTGTCAATTTGTGCACGGCCCAACCTTTCTTAGCGCCCGTGTAACCAACAAAAAGCTGGTCGTCCACTCGTAATTGTTTGGTGCAATCCAATTAAAAAGCAAAGCGCATGTTTTGGATCCAGATGGTGGAGCCTCTCTTCCTCTTTTGAAGGATGCGGAGGCAGAAAAAAGGTGGGCAAAGTAATGGTTTGGCCAATATAAAAACAGTGACCACCTTTGGAAGAGGGGAAGGTCGAGTTCTGAGGAATACTTTGTCCAGGTGAACAGACAGAAAGGGAGGCTTGGAAGACAGGGCTTGTAGCTCACTCGCCCTGCGCGCACAGGTGATGGCCACCAGAAAAGCAGTTTTCAGAGTGAGGAGTCTGAGAGGACGGTTATGTAGCGGCTCAAAGGGAGCGCACATCAGATAAGTAAGAACCAAGTTCAAGTCCCACTAAGGCATTATGAAGCGAACAGGAGGAAAAAGATGAGTAATGCCTTTAAGAAATCTATTTACCACATGAGACTTGAAAAGATACGTCTGATAAGGAAGCCTAAGGAAAGCTGAAATGGCTAAGAGGCAGCCTTTATGAGTGCCCAGAGCAGAGGCCTGTTGGGCCAAAGACAGGAGGAACAAGAGAACTTCAGAAAGAGGGGCAGAAAGGGGATCCACAGCCTTTGCTGTGCACCATGCCACAAATGTATGCCATCTGCAGGCATATACCGTCTTAATGGAGGGACGCCTGGCTGCCAAGATTACATCACAGACTTCGGGAGGCAAGTCAAATGACAGCAACTGCCGCCGCTCCATCTCCTTGCAAGGAGGTGGAGGCTGAACAGGTTAGGGTGGAGGACCGTCCCCTGAGGCTGCGACAGAAGAACCTCCCGAAGAGGCAGTCGGATCGGGGGATCGATGGCTATGGTGATCAGCTTGGGATACGAGACTATTTGTGTCCAATACGGAGATCAAGCCCAGTCGTGCTTGATCTTCTTCAGCACTCTAGGAAGAAGTGGTATAGGTGGAAAGGCGTATAGAAGACCGCACCTCCACTCATGACGAAAAGCGTTGCCTAGCGAGTGCTGCCTTGGAAATTCTAACGCGTAGAATTGCTGACAATGAGCGTTCTCTACAATTACGAATAGATCTAACCAAGGCTCCCCTCACTGTTGAAAGAGACCTTGCACCACCTCCGAGTGAAGACGGCATTCGTGATCCATCATGCACTTGCGGCTGCGTTCATCCACCCTGGCATTCAGTGAACCTGAAAGGTGTTCAACCACTAGGGATATGCCCTGATGTTCCAGCCATGTCCAGAGACGGAGGGCCTCTTGACATAGGGTCCTCAACCCCACCCCGCCTTGTTTGTTGCAGTACCACATGGTGGTGGTGTTGTCCGTGAACACCTGCACTACTCTTCCCCAGACAGAGGGAAGGAATACTTTTAGTGCAAGACGGATCGCACGAAGCTCCAGCAGGTTGATGTGGAGCTCGGACTCGCCGGAGACCAGAAGCCTCTGACATCTGCCTTTCCCATGTGGCCGCCCCATCCCAGAAGGGAAGCGTCTGTCACCACTGTGCGTTCTGGTTGGTGAAGGGAGAGGGATCTGCCATTCACCCAATCCTGGTTCGTAAGCCACCACAGCATTTGTCGTGCATTGCCCTCCGAGATCTGGACGCAATAGAACAGATTCACCTGATGCTGCACCCACTGGAACTTCAGGTCCCACTGCAGAGCCCGCATATGCCACCTGGCATGTTCGACCAGCAGGATGCAGGAGGCCATGAGGCCCAGCAGCCTCAGGGTCATCCTGACCGAAACCTGTATAGAGGCGGAAATATCGGAATCATAGCCCGAATATCCCGGACTCGCTGTTCGGGAAAAGAAAACCAAAACTGCATCATATCTAGAACCGCTCCGGTGAAGAGGAGCTTCTGAGAGGGGGTCAGGCGTGACTTTGGCACGTTGATGGAGAACCCCAGCTAATGCAGAAGGTAGGACGTAGTCTGGAGGTGGGAGGTGACTTCAACAACCAGTCGTCCAGATAGGGGAAGACTGGAACCCCTGATTTTCTCAGATGAGCTGCGACCACCTCCATCACTTTCGTGAACACCCGAGGGGCGGTGGTAAGTCCAAAGGGGAGCACGGTAAACTGAAAGTGCTCGTGGCCTACCATGAATCGTAGGTTATGCCGGTGGGCTGGCAGGACGGGGATGTGAAAATAAGCATCCTGCAAGTCTAATGCTACCATCCAGTATCCAGGGTCGAGGGCAGACAGGACCTGAGCCAGGGTCAACATTTTGAACTTCTCCTTCCGGAGGAAGCAGTTGACATCCCTGAGATCCAAGATAGGACGCAGGCCCTTCTCCTTCTTGAGCTCCAGAAAGTAGTGGGAATAGCAACCACGACCTACTTATAAGGCAGGAACACGCTCAATGGCTCCCTTGGCCAAGAGAGCCATAACTTCCTGTTGGAGAAGGGCCAGGTGCTCCCCGACATGCAATGGTATTGGGGCGGCATGGCTGTAGGGGTAGTCTCAAAGGGGAGGGAGTAGCCCCTTCGGACTATCTGCAAAATCCACCTGTCCGACGTGATGGTGCGCCAGTGGAGGAGGTGATGGTGGATCCTGCTGCCCACTGGCGTTTGATGGGACTGAAAAGACAGACCAGGATGGTTTGGTGGCTGCCACAGAGGGGGCGGTGGTGGACTGTCCTGCCCGCAGGCCCCCAGAACCATGTGAGTGGTTCACACGTCCCCGGCTGTGCAGAGATTGAACAGCTTGCGCTGGCCTGTGGCACTGAAAGGAACGTGTTGGGGCACCCCTTCCGTGGCCATGAAGGAGCGAAAGGCAGATGGTGCATGGGGGATATGCCCAAGGACTTTCCGTAGCACGAGAGTCCTTGAGGTGCTGTAGCGCACTGTCAACCTTGTCACCAAACAGGCAACGGCCATCAAAGGGCATGTCCATCAAAGTGTTCTGGACATCCCCAGAAAAGACAGTCGATCTCAACCAGGCATGACGGCGAAGGTCCACCGACATTGAAATGGTCCTACCCAGAGTCAGCAGTGTGCAGTCCACAGTGGATGGCAAACTTTGCTGCGTCTCTCTCCTCTGCAATAGCACAGGAGAGTACAGCCCGGGCCTCCTCCGGACATTAAGGCAGCACTTGCGCCACCTTATTCCACACGGAGTGTGAATAAATGCCCAAGAGGCATGCTGTGTTTACCGACCACAGCCCTAAGCTGGAGGAAGAAAACAACTTCTTCCCAAGCTGATCCAGCTTCTTGGATTCCCCGTCCGGTGGTGCGTTAGGGAATGCACTTTAGGACGTTGAAGCCTGGACCACCAAGCTCCTGGGGAAGGGATGTTGGGTGAAGAAAGTGGGATCGCTTGGGGCTGGGTGGTGGCGTTGGGCAACCATCCTACCCACAGGAGCACCTGTGTTGGGCGTGGAGCAAGTGCCCAAAAGGATTTCTGTTAGGGCCTAATTAAACGGCAGCAGGGCCTCCAAAGAGCTTGCTGCACTCCGAAGCACCTCGTCTAGAGGATAGTCCTGACTGCCACAGCAGGTAGCTCAAGATTTAGGGCCTCGGCCTCCCTACGCGACACCACTGCGTAAGACGCTCCCTTTTCCCTAGCCACAGTAGGAAGAGACAACATGCCAATGTCTGGTGAGGTGTCCAGACCACTGGCATCCCCCAGTTCTTCTCTCCAGTCCTGGTCGTTCTCCAACTGGTCAGTTAAAGGGTCACCAGACCCCTCCCAGTCTTCCTCACCCTCCTCTGGCTGCCAAACTGGATGAAATTGGCCAGGGTGGAATGCAGGCACAAAAGTACTCATCGACGCCGGATCCAGCGTTGACCGTATCCACATCAGGGTGGAAGCCCGGGCCGATGCCGGCTGGACACCGGCTGCGGACGTGGTGCTGGTGGTATCGGCGCCGGAGGAGGTGTAACGAGGTTGACCGGTGCCGATCTGGATCTAGGTCTGGATCCAAGGGGGCCCTGCGGTGCCAGGGCCGGAGCCACCGGCACCGAAGACCTAGGGCCCCCAGCTGAGTCCGCGAGGCCTGAAGGCACACCGGCAGAGTCAGGCTGCCCAAAGATGGCATACATCGCTTTGTAGAATTCACGAAGCTGGGCAGGGGTCGCTCCCGGTCCCGGGAAGGGAGGGAAGGCCGGTGTCGACCCGGTAGGCTCTGCACGCAGAGCTGCAGGGGTAGCACCACCCACCCCATTACCGCATCAGCCGACGGGTTAGGGGAAGTCGAAGAGCGACGATGCTTCTTTAACTTGTTCTTATGCTTTGACTTACCTGACCCCGAGTGCGAACACTTAGACGAGGAGTGATGATGGCTCCGCGATCGGTCTCTCGACCTCCCACATGACCAGGACCTCGTACCCGGAGCCGACTGCTGGTCCTCTAGCAGCTTTTGGGACCGCTCCCACAAAGACTTCGGGCCATGATTCGGCAGTCGGAGCACAACTTGAGGTCATGGTCACGCTCCAGGCAGTAGAGGCACACACGCTGCGGATCCGTCACTGACTTCAGTCGGGTACAGGAATCTCAGGCCTTGAAGCCGGGCATCCCTCGTGCACCAGGAGTCGGTGTTAGACTCAAAAAAGAAGTCGACAAAAGTCTCAAAAAAGTCAGTCAAAAGGTGACTGGGGGTACCGCTCTCTGAGTGTTTGCGCTTGCTGGCGCGGAAAAAGAAATAACTGATGTCAGAACGCGAGGGCGGAATTTAAGTAGCTACTGCCATGTCATCCCTGAGTCCACGACGCCAACGACGTATGCGGAGCTGACCGATGCCACCTTTAAACGCACAGGGGTACTGCTAACTAAAAACTTTCTGGATCCAGTCTGACCCCTGGGGGTAATTCTAAGGTAAGGAATATATAACTAACTGCTTCTTTCATATAAGCCTCTCTCTAACTTCTATCTATCTGATATCTATTTTCTATTCTTTATCTACTGTCTCTAGTTCTCTCATCCCCATTAGTCCTGATAGATCTCCCTATTCTTGATTAGGTCAAAATGCTGTCGACAAGCACATTTTCATTAACTAACTGATTGACGAGCAAGCTGTTATTTGAATACATGCACTTCCCCTTTTCACTTTTTTGCACTTTGTGAATTCATTTCTGTTCCGTAATTGTAAATAAAAGTAATTTTACTTCATAACCATCATAAATGTTTGTTTTCAGCTATCTGGTTAACTTTAAGTCCATTTGTATCTATTATTCACTGGATTATTAATTCACCCAGAAGCATAACATTTATTAACTTTCTAAAGGAGCCCAGAGTGAACAGCTGTGTTCATAACACAACTCAGCCTTGGTTCTCGGGTGACCTATTGAGTACTCTTGTATGCGTTTTACATGATATTTTGGTAACACAATGTTCCAGTATTGGACAGTTTGAGATACAACATGGGGGACCTAACTGTTAATTCCAGAGAAAGACCTCAAGAATTTAGCAGACTCTATTGTTTTCTCAAAATTAAGTATGCCAAATCCCTTTTTACCAGAACAACAAAAGTGCACCTATCATGATTGTAGGGAGCTGTGTGTTAAGCAGCTCATTTTGTCACTGGGAGCAAAACAATTTACTGCCTCAACTCGTCCTCCTAATACTCCAATGGCTTCCCATTTTAGCCAATCAGCTTATATAACTACTAGGTCCGGGTGCCGAGCTCCACTACGTTCGTGGAGTTTGCGTGGTTTTCAACACTCCACGCTCCGCATAGCTTGCGGTGTGCCTAAAAGTAACTCTGCTCCGCGTAGTGCAGCTAGAATTTATATTGGAGCTGCAGGAAGATTAGCGTGAATGCCAGTTTCCACTGCACTCCACCACTTGCAGAATTGTGCAGAGTTTTTTTGTCACTTCGCGGATTTCTGCATAGCAGATCTCCACAAACTTCGTCCAGGCCTGATAACTACCTGCATAAATCAGAAAGTTCTACATACAAGTACACTTCTTTTCATGACAAAAAACTGGAATTCTCTGGTGGTCAACAGAAACTCCTACTGGCATTCTGGGTTTTTAAAACCTAGTGCACCATGGTTCCATCCTTTCCTGGTTTTGCTATCACAATTTGCAACTCACTCACACATACTATTGAGCATCACTTCTTCACCATACACTCAGAAAGGATCTTAAAAATCTGCTTTTCATATAGTATTCCTAAACTGGATCTTACTATCTGCCTCTAGATTATAGGTGGCTTGGCTACTACCTGCCTTTGGGTGTTGTGATTTTCTCTGCCTGCCACCTTCTATTATCTTACAAGCTTAGGGACTACCACCACAATTTATCTCGATTACCTGATTGTATGTTGGTGTTTCTTTAAAATTACTCCTTCTGTCAATCAACAACACACCTACAGCTATTGAATGTTGTTATGTTGGGTTATATAGATATGTTGAACCCACTTCTCATCCGTGAGTATCCAGGCACTTGAGGAGGTATGTAGGTTGGGTGAGACTAGATGTAGGTCATCCGAAGGAAATCTGCAGGGTTAGTTGAAGAGCCAGAATTTCAGCTTTTTGTGGAAGTTGAGTAGTGAAGAAGAGGTCCTGATGTTTCTGTGGATGTGTGGGATACGTGTGGGATAGAGCCGTAGATCACGTAATTAGGGCCCACGCTAATCCCATCGGGAAAAGGGAGAAATCTAGGGCTTAATCTCTATTAAATGCTGTCACCACCTCTTGTTTCCCCACCCTGTGCATGCAATGCAAGATCTTCAAGTGACTACCTAATGCCGCTAGATGCGCCGTCATTAAAAAGCCCTCATTATGACCATGCTGGACTATGGCAACACACTCATGTCAGAATCCCAACCAACCTAACACACAGATTCCAGACCATTCAGGACACTGTAAGGAGACTCATCTTCACCCTCCTTTTCATCACCGACACCTCGCCACAGCTCAGAGCGCTCTAGTGGCTCCCCATCCAGAAACAATACCAATTCATGCTGCTCACCCATGCATTAAAGGTCCTCCACAACATTGGGCCTGCCTACCTTAACAACCGCCTACACTGAAGGTAAATATGGGATTCAGGGTGTGTCTTGCATTTTGTCTCGGGCCCTGGTCGAGCTGGTCAAGTCCGATGTTATTGAGGCTGTCAAACAGGGCTGCGTAGTTGTAGTCCGAGGGAGGTCGCTGAGGAGAATTAAGTAGTTTGAACTGACGGCGAGGGGGACATGAAGTCTGTGATGAGGTTGCAGAAAGTTGTGCGTGGTCCCTGGCAAGAGGAGTGGTCTGTATGCCAGGGTTCCGCTAATGATGGTCTTTCCATTTGATTAAATTTAGAACTGCATTTACTCCATGAATGGTGTGTTCTTGTCAGCGGATGATGTGCAGCGAATCGTGACCTTCTGGATGATAAGGACTCTTCTTGGCTTGTGTGGTCTGTCTTGGTGTGCTATCTTGTTGCCTGACAGGATGGCTGTGGTGATGAGGGGTGAAGACGATGGGTTGAGCCAGGTTTCGGTGAAGAAGATGTAAATGTAAATTGATACTTGTATAGCGCACTACTCACCCGCAAGGGTCTCAAGGCGCTTGTACGAATACCGCTGTGGAACCCATCCTGGCTTTCTCTGTGAGGTGTCCACTCCTGGGCACCCCCAAGGTGGAGGCCAGGCATCCTTAGCGTTGTGGGGGCCGTTGTGGAGATTAAGCAAGCTATTGCCCAGAGTTGCAGAGTGGGACTCCATGATTGGAATAGGCACCTAGGCGAGAATTATCAGGTCCGTGGAATTTTTTTTTAGCTCAAGACCCGCCGAGGCGGGGAATTGAACCCTGGTCCCGGGCTAGATCTCTGCATCAGGGTCTGCCGCTCTAACCATTGAGCCACACTTCTTCACATGACTGGGGCATGTGTTTTGACGAGGTCCCAGATTTCTGAGGCATTTTTACTGACTGAGCATGCAAAGAGGTGCATGAAAGCGAAGTGGGGAGGTAGTGGGGGTGGTGTGCAGGTAGAGGTGTTGAGGAGTCTTGTCACATGGGAAGTGACAGTGTGAGCAGGTGAAAGTTCCTAGTGTGAGGCGGAAGCAGCAATTGTGGCAAATAGAGTTGAGTGCTTTGAGCTCGTTGTTGTTGGCTTGAACTGTTTGTAATCTTAACCTAAATTTAACTGCATTTCCTTTACTAATTAACACATGCCCTTTATTTATTGAGAGTTTTATCAAGTGTGTACATATCCAGGGGCTATCAGAGCACTGCACAGTATAAAAAAGCAACAATAGGTTACAGGAAAGACAGTTTATCCTGGTATATGAGGTGATAGACACCACTGAACTGTGAAACAACAATTAGTCGAAATTATGAAAGGTCAACATATAAGGAGAAAGAAAATGGAGCTAGTAGAGTCAACACTATGGAACAACTCTATAACTGTCCTTATTATATAAACATGGTCAGTCAGTCCATTAGTCATCTTTAAAATGAAGAGATTTAACAGTCTTCCTGAAGGCCACAGAGGGGGGGGGGTGTTGTGCATTTCTTAGGCAGAAGAGAGTTCCAGTTCCTGGTAGCATTTCCAGTAAAGGAGGCGAGAGCAGAATCTCCCTTTTATGATTCTAGGTGGCTCTAGATGTAGCTAGTCTGAACTCCGCAGGGAGTGGCTACCACATGAAAGTGTGAGTTTCTGGGCCCTATAGTGAATGGCTTTGTGAGTAATACACGGTACGTTGAGGATGTAGCGTGCTTCAACTGGAAGCCACTTGAGTGTGACAAGAGGAATGATTTGGTCAAAGCAACTAGCCCCGAGTGTAGCCTTTAGTGGATCAAGGTGAGTATTTACCGTACCAGTAGGAACTACATTCCCGTAGTCAACTTTAGAAATTACAAGCTCTTGTACTACATTTTGAAGGTCATGTAGTGGGATGAAAAGCTTTACCTTTTAAATAGAGTTGGTAAAATGTACTTCTGGTAGTGAAGTTAACAGAAGCAGACATGTCCAGCTTGATTCCAAGTGGTTTAGCACAGTCAATAGTTTTGGGAGTGCATTTGAGTGGAACTAAGCAGTTGAGCCAGCCTTGGATTAGAGGAGAGTTGTGTGGGGGAAGAGATAAGAAGGAAGTTGTTCTTCGATGTATTTAGTTTTAAGTGGTTGGATGCTAGCAATGATTGTACTTTAATTAACTATGATTTAAGTGAAGTACATCGTCTAGGGGTAGAGTTGGATATTTTCTGGATATAGATTAATGGTGAAGGATTAAGGATTCCAAGAAGAAACTGAAAATCATAGAACTAGAATGGAACCTTGAGAGGCCCCTTTGTTGACAAGGGCAGGGTTTGATATGGAGTCCTATTGTTTGATTTTTTGGAAAGGGTTGTTGAGGAATGAAATTAACCTGTTCAGGACTGTGCTGCCACGCCCAAAATAAGAATTCAGGGTTTGAGGAGAATTTTATGACGGACTGTTTTAAAGGCCGTTCAAAAGTTGAGGAGTATAATTAGAAAAGTGACCCCTTCAGTGCTTAATTTGAGCGGGTGGTTTCCAGTGCTATGCACTGGCACCTAATTTTCAGCAATAGCGCTTGTGACAGTCTGCCTGAAGGTGGGGCTGACTGGCTAATTTAAAGATAACCACAACAACAGTTAATTATAAATTTAATCGACATTAAAAATTACTATTACCTGCCGCCCAACCCATTCTTATAGCTTTGGTGGCCTGAAATAGCCCGAATTGTCATTGTAGGAGTGTGATGGTTAGTAGTTCTGTTGTTACTATCATTGGCAGAGAGGCAGAGGTGATGTGTGATGCAATTATTTATTTTTTTACACATTAAGCATTGCTCCTCTTCATCCAGGAAGGACAGGGTACCATCCCTAAAGACTGAGGATGGCAGTCCCCATACAGCTATCAGTCCTAGAATCGGGCCTAGGAGGTCATAGTCCTTGATTGAGATGTAATAGCACACATTTTTTGAAGACTTTAAGGAATGAAGGTTGCATTTCTGATTCTCCCCCCTCTTTTATATATAACTGTTTATCATCTTCAGTGCTATTTTTCTTTTATGAACATATATACTTATATAATTCTTTGCAGTTCTAATCTTGTCTTCATCATTTGTATTGGTTATTTTATTGTTCCACTTGGACTAACATGGTCTTTAATCTGCTCCAACTAATTTTGCCCATGTTTGCATCATGGAAATGCACAAAGGAATTAATTAATGCACATTTAATGACTTTAGGGCTCATCTTTGGGTTCCATGTGACTGAAATTCAAATCTTGAACATTACATTTTTTTTTAACTAACTACAAGTATCAGTCCTGATCGCTTGACACCACTTTAAGCGTTGACAATAGCTGGGTTTTAGAGTAAAGACTGCAAATATCAGTCTTTTGCAACATAGATAGGGAGTGCAACTTCAGTTATGTGCCCTGAGGCTGTGCTTGTGAAATTTATTGTATTTAATAGAAATCTTAAAAAGGGGCTTATATCCCGCCCTTGCTTTTCATTGGTATGTGTGCTTACAACTTATTTTTCCTCCTTTTCAATTGGCTGTAGCATACTATTTCCTGTTTTCCTTTCTGTTTCTCTTATCAGTATCCCATGTCCCAAGTACTGTTTTCATCCGAGCTGGAACTTCTTTTAAGAGTGTCAGCACCTCTGTGGGAAGCCGGCACCAACGCAATGAGCACTCACCAGTCCCCCTGGGGCCAAAGCATTTATCCATTGTAGTGTTCCCTTTTGTTTGGAAACCAAGCAGCGCACTCAACAGTTTTCTCCAGGGCTGAAGCAGGCCCCCACTCCAGTGCTCCCTTTCGGTTGCAACCCTGAGCACCGTATCAGAGGCCAGTGCTTGTTTACATAGCCCCAGCAAAGACAAAGTGCAAACACAGTGCCTGAAAGTGAACACTATGTAAGAATTTGGCTGGTTCATGTTAGGTCTGTTTTTTGTTGTTACGTTTACCGGAGATTTGTTTTATTATTGATCTTCAGTACGAGTTTTGCCCGACAGGGACTTTGCTATGGCCTCTGAATTAATTTTCAGTTGTCCTTGCACCCTTGCTACAGAGGATGTTGGCTCTTTCCTGGACAGCATGAAAACCAGCAGCAATTGTCCTTGAGTTGAGATGCATTCCATGATCAGCCCATCAGAATCGTATGAGCAGGTGTGGATTGCTTTAAAAACGATTTAGCTCTTTGCATACATTCTGTTAAGCGAACTATACACATGATAATTAAATCAAATGTTCACCTACTTCCGTTCTTTTACAGACTTGATTGGCACATCTCGTATTTAAATCAGTGATCCTTTGTTGTAGTTTAGTATTTTTATTTGGAATTCTGTGTTCAATTCGGTTCTTTACAAGAGGGTCGAAAGTGGAAAAAAAGTTTAGACACATTTTCCAGTCTTGTGTACAGCGTCCTGTCTTTGGCACCGTGAATTAGAGCCCATTTCCTTTCTAAAGCGAGCGCCCGGGCCATGCCTCCGACACTTCACTCATCAGAACCGTTGGAGCTGAAAGCCGCGCTTTGAAAGCAAAACAAAAGAGCGGATTTAATTTAACTGTAAGACGACAATAAACCCTTTGTCGCTGCCTTTTCCTTTTACCGCTCCGAAGTGTTATCAATCAAACTCCAAAGGCTGGGGGAAATGCTCCCTCTAACCTAATTTATTTCTCCTTGCATTTGCCATTGAAAGGAGCAAAAACTTTTCGGTCTAGGCCCAATATGGAAACAGACAAAGACTTTTCATCGAACATAACCTCACTGTCCACGGCCTCTCCTCACCCAGGCACCAGCCACAGACTTTACATTTGGGCACTGTGAATGGTACGGTCTTTTTCTTGGCATTGAAGCACTGTGGCAATACGGCGCAGGTATATCTTTCGTGTTAGTTTTGCCATGTGCCTCTGCGGTAGCTACAGATGCCGTTTTCGGTTTTTATGTTCCGATTCACAAGAAATTTTTACTTTACATGTCAGTGACTATGCACAGTTTGTAACATGCGTGCGCTGCCGCACGTTACAATGATTTAGTGTTCGATGATTTAGTAAGTCCTTGTTCACAATGCAGTATCAGAGCTTCTTTCCACTTACATGTTGGAGTGTGTGCTGCACAAATGCTTTGTGTAAGACTAGTCTGGTCCCCATGGTGCACGCCATGTTCACAATCTCTCTCTCCCCTGCCTTCCCTCCACACCTATCAATTAAGATACGGAATGGCTTCTGGTTGAGGCTGCTAAAAAAAACAAGAATGAAATTGCGATGTTTTCCAATCGGACTGGGAGATGGTTGGTTCCATGTACTGGCTTTGGCCTAGCATGAACAATTTGGTGAATATTGAAATTTCTATAAAGCTAGCTACTGCTTTTTGAATAGTTACTTTTTTCACATAACACAAGATAGACTAATGTTGTTGCGGTGTGTGTTCAATCAGGGCCAGTTTTAGGACGTTGGTGCAGTCCCACCTGGCGCTGACCTTGCGGGTGTGTGGGTGTGTGGTTGCCGTGTTAAAAAACACTTTTGAGTTTGCTAGCAGGTGCTGCTAATGTTCTTGGGTATCCAGCAGTTTTCAGGCTGCAAAAGAAATGTCAAGATAATGACAGTGATTAATGCTCTTGTCTCCTTTAACTCACTCATCCTCCTTTACAATTCTTTATTTTAGGTTTAAGAACTCTTTATTGGTAGCTTTAATGCAAAAACAAGGTATAATAATCCGCCCACTACATCCAACGGCCGGTGGGGAGGAACATGAACAAGGGGAGGCGTGAGTGGGTAGAAAGAATGGGAGAGGGGAAGCAGGAGACACCTGCGCTAAGAGTAGGACACCTATTGTGTTGTGATGGTAGCCGGGATTGTATGTGAAGGAAACAGCTACCAGGAATTAGCTTAGGAAGGTTCCCATAAAGGATGAGTTAGACAGAGGGTCTGTAGGTATAGAGGACAGGTACATTCTGTGAATTTGTCCGATGGGAACTGTCCCATGTCTTGTCAAACAGGGGGAGTGAGAGGTGTGCTACAGCTGTCAGCTTCTCCATTCCTATTAAGTCCCAAAGTTTGTGGAGGCAGTCAAGGGTGTTGGAATCATGTCTGAACCCCATTTGGAAGCAGGATCTGTTTTGCAGCATCCAGTGCCAAAGTGATTTATAGACTTCAGGGGTACTTCAATGGATTGGGGAGGCCCAATAAGACATAGCTGGGAAACCTAGGGATGTCAGTGTCAAATATATCATTCACAGCAGTAAGCACATTGCTCCAGAAGGAACCTATGTTGGGTCATTGCCAAAGCAGATGGGTAAGAGTGCCATCCTGCCCGCAATGTCGCCAGCATGTACTGTCCTTATTTGCGTTCCACTGGGCAACTCCGTAATATGCAATCTTCAAGAACCTCTCCTTTACTAGAAACGTTAAGGGCAGACACGCGGGCATGGTGAAGAATGCAACTCCACTCCTTATCAGTTAAGGTACGTTTACATTCCACCTCCCACCGGTACTTAGCAGGTGACTTTGCCAGTTTCTGTGGGGTAGTAAGGAAGGTGTAAATATCCGAGACGATGTGTTTGTTAGAGGATCAGGTAATGAGCTATTTCTCGAATGAGGTAAGCGGTTGACTGGCATGTGAGCAAAGCCAGGCCTGTGTCAGCCAGTGATGAATGGCTATATATGATCAGCGAGCTGTTAATGGGATTCTGAAGGCCAACTGGATCTGGGAGAAGTCCACAAGGCAATCTACAACAAATAGGTCACCTACCTGTTTGCAGTTCGTTTCTTGCCAAACAGCAAATGCAGAACTGCTGTGCGCAAGGGGGAAATCTGGGTTACCTATAATTGGAGTCTGGGGGGAAAGAGGGATGGATAGTCCCTTTTGGAGCTGCACTTTTCCCCAGACTCCCACATTGCTCGTGGCACTAGTGAAATATAGAAACACTCAGGCCGGTGTGGCTCTGGTAGCTATGGAACCTTCCAAATAGGAATGTTTTCCACTGCCTAGTTGGTAAAGCACCAATGTTTTTCGGTACAAGGCCGAACCCCTCCACCAAATATCGCATCTGCACTGCCTAATAATACCATTGCAGGTGAGGAACCCCCAAGCCACCCTCCGACTGAGAGAGATAGGACTGAGACTTAGCCACCGGTGCCTTTTCGCCTTTCCAAATAAAGTCGCAGATGAGGGTCTTCTATTTATCAAGCAGCTGTGTAGGAGGCTGGAGAGACAGGGTTTGGGTCATGTATAAGATTCTTGGCAAAAGCATCATCTTTACCGCCACCAAGTGGCTAAGCCATGAAAGACAGTGCGTGACCCTTCCACCTGGATAGGTCTAAGCATGCGTTCGTCAGTAGCCCCTCATAATTATGTGCCACAGTACGGTCCAGTGTAGGGTGTATCTGCAGCCCCAGGTAGCCTATCCAGTGCGAAACCCAAGTGAAAGGGAACCCAGACACAAGCTGGACTTTTTCAGTGTTGGGGATGGTAAGATTGGGAATAGAGGACTTTTGGAGGTTGGTATTGAAGCCAGAGGATTGCCTGAAGGCTGCCAGTTTCCCCACCACAGCTGGTAGGGAACTGTGAGTGTTCAATAGTAGTAAGTGGACATCATCAGCAAAGAGTAGTATCTTATGCTCCCTGCCTCCCATGCGTATGCTGGTGATTAGTGGGTTTGTGCGCACCTGTTTCACGTATGACCCCAATTATAGATCACATAATAAATGTGACAGGGGCCAGCCCTGTTGGGTGTCCATGGCAATTGGGAAGGACTGAGATAAGAGTTTGTTAACCTGCACCATGGCCCTGGGGAAAACATAACTGCATTGAATACATTTGAAAAACCATTGTCCCACGCCAAAGTGTGTCAAACCCTCAGGGAGGTGAGCCCAGGGGACCCGATCAAAGGCTTTCTCTGCTTCAGCAGACAGGAGAAAATCCAGTGTCTGAGAGCGATGTGTTTTATCTAGGAAGTGACAGAGACGTTTTGTGTTAACAACACAGCCCCTTTCTGGTATGAACCCAGTTTGAGAGGGGTCCACCAAGGGTATTGGGGCACAAACCTATATGTCGACATTTAGTAAAGAGATTGGACGGTAGGAGGAGCACTGCCTAGGGTCCTTATCAGCCTTGGGGATCACCGTGATCGTGACAAGTTTCATAGTTTCGGTCAGTGTGCCTGTGGAGCTAAAGGCGTTATATAACCTTGCCAATACTGGGGCCAGCAATGTGCAAAATGCTTTTTACAAGTCTGCACCATAGCCAACATGCCCTGGGGCCTTACCTGGCTGTAAATGGCTACAATGACTTCACTGGGAGAAACATCACTATCGAGGAAGAGATGACAGTCTAAGATGTGAGTCAGGGGGACAGGAGCCTGATAAGCGTCAATGTTGGCAGCAGCGAGATCATCAGCTGAGTAGACGTTGGCATAAAATTGTTCAAATTTTTAGGTAATCATTTCATCCTAGAACTTCGGGGTGCCATCAGAACCTGTCAGTTAGTTCACTCAGTGGTGAAAAGCCTGGGTGCTTAAACGGTGGGCTAGCAAGTGACCAGCTCGGTACACTCTGTGTGGTGTTTCTGCTTTATCCGTAATAAAGCATATTATGCCCTAATCATATCTAGTGCCTTCAATTGCATGCAAGCTGCGGACGCAATGTTCGCTGATCTTTATTGAATTGAGCCCCTATGGCAAGGAATTGGCCCCTCACATCAGACTTCAAGGTTTCCCATAAGAGTGGGATGGGTGTAATCGGCATCTCATTAGCTTCTAAGAATGAGGTGATAGTGGATGCAATCTCAGTGAGAACGTGTTCATGGGTAAGCAGTTGTACATTGCAGCACCAAACCAGAGGAGGTGATGGGGCACTAGTAGGGATGTAATGGAGGGTGACAGGAGAGTGGTCAGAAAGGACGACTGCTCCAATGTCCACTGCCACCATTGTTTTTGTAATATGAGGCGAGGTAAGAAAATAAATCAATGCATGTGTAGGTCTGATGAGCGGCTGAAAAGATGGTGAAGTCCATTGTAGCAGGGTGTTTATGCCGTCAGATATCCATCAGTCCAGTTTCAGATCACCATTGTCTGCAGGTGGACGTGAGGCAGCTGGTCGGCCCTGGCTGCTGAATTGATCTATCCCTCCGCGCATAGACTACTATATTGAAATCCCCCCTACAATGATATCTGTGTCTGGAGTGCTTCTTGAAGGAAGGGTTTCTGGTGCTCATTTGGTGGCTAAAGAGTGTCAAGTGTTATCCGGGGACCTTTAAGGTCAGTGCGCAGTGACAAAAGCCTGCTAGGCAATTCAGCATAAGTTTGAGTCACCTTTCTGGGAAAGTGAGTCGCTGAGGGGATTGTAACCCCTGCCTTCTTCCCTGCCTCAGAGGAGAAATATTGGTAGTCAAACCAACTTGCCTGCTCAAGACCGATTGGAAGGGACCCTTCCAATCGGTCTTGAGCAGGCAAGTCTCCTATAGGAGACAAATATTATATTTGCATCCCAGAGTAAGGACAAGAGTGCCAGGCACTTCACTGCTGGTGTGTTAAGGTCTCGGACATGGAGGCAAAGGATCGTAATCATCTACAGGTAGATGTGTGGAGGCCTAGGGAGGCTGAGTGTTGCCTAGAACAGAAACACAGATTCTGAACAGGAAGGGCTGCTATGTGTTACCTGAAGGGTGGGAAAAGGACTAGTGTCAGTAGTAGAGGTGGGAGGAAAAACAATGAACAAGCTAACAATGTATTTCCCCACCTCGGAACATGGAAAACAAACATACGAGGGTCCATGTCGTCAGCCATTTGAATCTACGATCACCAATTCAAGGCATCCGTGGAACTCTGCCGCCATGGCTCAGTTACAAGGCAGAGAAGGAGGGGAGAAGTCGCGATGGTAGTTGAGACTTCAAACAAGGAGCAGAAAAGTACAGGCCTTCCGGAGGGAGGGATACCACCCAGTCATCTGCTCATCTGCAGAATAAAGTTTGATCCGCACAGTCCTCAGTGATACCTTTCTGCTTCCGTGGCACTATCCTGACATAGTAGCTGTTGGAGCAGCTGGTTCATTCTTTGCAGCTCTTGTTTGCAGAAGGCTTATGCAGTGATTTCTTCCGCGGTTAGCGACACAGGTCTGTCATGACTGAGGCTCTGTCTTGCGAGGGGGACTAGGCCTGGGTTTCACAAAGAATCACCGTTATATCCATCAATGGCTAGGCTTCTTCCACTTTTTGGATGCTCTACATCTCATTGTTCCAGACAAACTGGTCAGAAGAAGTGGTCCCATTTGAACCTGATTCCCTTGTCTAGAAGAAGGTCCATTAAAGGCCAAAGGGCCTTTCGGTGCTGCGGAGTATCAGAGAGAGGTCTTGGTACATCAACAGTTTGAGCCCCTCAAATTCAATTGTAGATTTGTCTGTAGTAATGTAGGAATGTGAGGATTTATTTATTTGCAGAGTTTTATATAGCGATGGCTAGACCCGGAGGTATCAGAGCGCTTTACATGAGGATCAGCGAGTTACAAGTTAACCAAATTACCAACAGTTATAGGAGCCAAGTATAAGAAATGGAAAACAGACAGTGTTACACAATAACATGAGTTACTAGCTAATAGCATAACCCAGACACACATCCAGGAAGCAAAGAAGGAAGAGGAGGGAAGGTAAAAGGGGGAAGGGAAAGCAGATTGGGTCAGGCAGACTGTCAACGGCGAAAGTGTTTCAGGGGATGGATTCGTCGGAGGGCGGGGGAGGAAAGGAGACACAGCAGAGAAACGATTGGACCATGGGAGCCTGCAGGTGCCTGGATGGTTTACTGACAGAAGAGCAAATGCCCGAGCTCCTGGACGTGACCGTGCGCCGGGGCTTGACCTCAGGGCAAAGTGAGGGACCCCCAGCATCGAACAGAAGCAACAGGCCCAGTCTGATGTTCAGCCTTGAGGCTCCCTTCAAAGCCCGAGTCTGCATGACCTCCGCCATTTTAGGCTCAGGCAAACGAAGTCCAGGTCCTCCCCGCAGAGATATCCGTGCAGAGACCTCTCATCCACCCCCCGGTCAGAGCGGTGGGCAGCATTATGCCGGAGGATCTTTCCCACTCTTTGTGGGCCACAGTTTCTCACCTCAGGAGCCCCATGGGAGCCTCGCGTTATCCGGCCGGGCCTCTGCAGCAAACACCCACAGGCAACTTCTCGAGGCGGGATCGCCCTTCCGGTTGAGTCAGAGTCTTTCTTTCGTTCTTTTACTGGCACATACATGTATTGTCACATACATGTGCATCTTAAATCTGGTAAACTATTCATCTCAAACTGTTACTCTCACGTGGCCATTTTGTGAATGTGAATATTGTGAATATTATGTTACAGACCCCTGTCATCTGCTGGTCGCATTGCGCAAATCGGCAACTTATAGCAGTATGATACCTGGGGTTATTATCACAGTTTCTTAGCACCTTGCAGCCTATCTGTGGCCGAGTAGAGACCTGGTTGATTGCATTAAACGGTAATTGTTTGCTTGATCAGTTCAAAACTGCAATGGGCACCATCTTAGAGTCAGGTATCAAAATCAGGCGCTGGACCAGGAGCCTGATCCAGGAGGCCTGGTTGATGCATGCAAATGGTTTTGTGGTCTTCGAGATTAGGTGAACATGTGGGAAAAGATGAATGAAGAAGTCTGCGTTTACCTTGTATCGCTTGTAAGGGCACCCCTTTTATGTGAATGTTGGAGGGCCTACATCTGTTTTCGAGATCTTCCAGCTGGTAATGGAGCTCCGTGTTCTTGTCTCCCAGCTCGAGGAGCTCCTGACGGTGTCCATCCAACTATTCTTCCCAGGTCATGGGTTTGTTCTAAGGAGTGCATGCTCTGGCTCTTGACCTCCATTGCCATGTCCTGTTTAAGGATGGCAAAGTCATCCCATAAGATCCTGAACAGCTGTTTAGTACTGTGTTAGTTGCTCATCACCGAACCCTCAATCAAACAATCAATCAAACATTTGTAGAGTGCACTACTCACCCGTGAGGGTCTCAAGGTGCTGTGGGGATGAAGGGGGGGGGGAAGGGTGCTGCTGCTACTGCTCGAACAGCCAGGTCTTGAGAAGTCTCCTGAAGGTCAGCAGGTCCTGGGTCTGCTGCAGGTGGATGGGGAGGGTGTTCCATCACTTGGTGGTGAGGTGGGAGAAAGATCTGCTGCCTGTGGTTGTTCGGTGGATGCGTGGAACAGCGGCGAGGGCGAGGTCAGCGGACAGAAGCTGGCAGTTCAGGGTGTAGAAGGGTAGTCGTCTGTTGAGGTATGTTGGACCGGCATTGTGGAGTGCTTTGTGAGCTTGGGTGAGGAGCTTGAAGGTGATCCTCTTGTTGATGGGGAGCCAGTGCCGGTCTCTCAGGTGGGCAGTGATGTGGCTGTGGATGTCGAGGATGAGGCGTACAGAGGTGTTCTATATATGTGGAAGTCTTTTCCGTAGTTTGGTCGTGGTTCCTGCATATAGGAGGTTGCCATAGTCCAGCCTACTGCTGATGATGGCCTGGTCATCATCTGGTTCTGGTGAGGATCCATCTGTAGATCTTGCGAAGGGGAGAGGGGTTGGCCTAACGGCTAAGGCGCTCGACCTCGTACCTGGGGATCTGGGTTCGAGTCTCGGTAACGACGCCAAAAACCCCCTGTGATTCTGGGCAAATCACTTAATCTCCCCGTGCCTAAAAATAAAAGTGTGTCCTCATGTAACGTAACTGGTGCTATGTAAAGCGCTCTGATAACTGATTCGGTTCGGTTCTAGTTCGCGCTATATAAAACTCTGCAACAAAAAAAAAGCATGCGGAGGGTGTTGAAGCAGGAGGAGGAGACGGAATTGACTTGCTGGGTCATTGACAGTGATGACTCCAGGATGAACCCCGGTTGCCTGCATTGTCGGTTGGAGTCTGTGCAGCTCCTAGCGCGGCCGGCCACCAGGAATCATCCCAGGTGGAGGGGGTGGAGCCAAGGATTAGGACCTCCGTCTTGTCAGAGTTCAGTTTCAGGCGACTGTTTTTCATCCATTCGGCGACGGCCTTCATTCCTTTGTGGAGGTTGATTATGGCGGTTGCGGGGTCCTTGGTGAGGGAGAGGATCAGCTGGGTGTCGTCGGCGTATGAGACGTTGTTGAGGTCATGCGATCGGACGATGTTGGTGAGCGGTACCATGTAGACGTTGAAAACGGTCGGGCTGAGGGAAGATCCTTGGGGTACACCGCAGGTGATATTGGTGGCTTCAGATTGGAATGGAGGGAGGCGGACTCTCTGGGTTATGCCGGTGAGGAAGGAGGTGATCCAGTACAGGGCTCCATCGCAGATCCCTACATCGTGGAGGGGTGTGCGTATGGTTTGGTTGCAGACGGTGTCAAAGGCAGCCAAGAGGTACAAGAGGATGAGGGCTGCGGTTCGCCATTGTCCGGCATGGCCCTGATGTTGTCGGTGGCGGCAATGAGGGCGGTTTTGGTGCTGTGGTTGCTGCGGAATCCGGAATGGGATGAGTCCAGGGTGTTGTTCTCCTTGAGGAAGCGGGTCAGTTGCCTGTTGACAATCTTCTCAATGACTATCACCCTCAGGTGGTGGTGGGTTTGACGAAGTCTCCTTGACCTGCTCAGACTTCTTCACTGGTGTTTTGGTAAATAATTCTTTCAGTGTAGTGTCCTTCTTCATGTTGCATTGGGAAGACATGATGGAGCAGCTGCCACACCCCCGCACTATCGGAGACCGGTAACCCAAGACAGCAGAGTCCAGGCTCCACCGGGGTCACAACCAGCAAGGGAGTGCACCAGCAAGGGGCTCCACATCCCTGTCCGCACCAGTGCAAGCCCCCATGCAACAGTGCTGGTATGTCCAATGTGCCGTTCACAGTTTCCACTCCATTCCTACTAGGCCACACTAGTGCACCCACTTCTCGAATTGGGGTGTGGCAAGTAGGGTGAGAGCACCAACCGCGTGGCCTGGACACCACCACGAGCACAGAGGGCAGCAGAACTGCACATGGCTGCGAGGAGGGTCTCCACATCACAACTCAGTCTGCTGATAGAAGGTAGTTAAAACAAGGTGACTCTGCAGCAGCTCCAGGGAAACCCTCAGTCAGTCCAAATCCCAGCAGCCCCCCCCCCGGCTCACAAGGTATCACTGGTCTAAATGTAGGAGGGAGTGTCCTGAAAGGATCCCTCACCATAGCGCTGCAGGTCCGCAGGCCGTAAATATGTGCAGGCTCACCAGTTCTGATCAGGCCGGTCAGACTGCAGGTTTCCCCTATTCAGGGTGGCGCCCAGCACTCTGCAATGCAGCCCACAGGCCATAAGAAAAGTAGGGGCCCTCGGGGCAGTAGGAGGGGCTGGCCCAACAAATGATTTGGCCACAGAAAGTCCGCTGGGGACAGACCCTCATCCCATGCCCTGCCACCACTCACTGCAGTGTAATTCGGTCACAGGCGCGGGCGTTACTCTGTCCATAGGCCCGACCACACAAAGCCGACGCTCGACCATGCAAGCGGCGACAGTGGCTCAGACTTGGAGGAGGGGGCCCAGTATGCCAGGTCCGGAGGCAACAAGGCACAGTCTGTAGGCAGGGCTGCACCTCCAGGCCTTCCGAGTCCATGGCCCGCGCATCTGCCATAATAAAAGCGTCGCTGCCGAGCCATGCACCCACCAGCCACCTCAAAGCTGGATCCGCTCCAGGCCACCGGTGGCTCTGATGTGGGGAGTCTAACAGTTCCGGAACATTTCCCTGTGTGGAGGGCCCTGGGAGAGGTCGGCTTCTGCCCAAGCAGTGGGTGGATGGCAGAGCTTTGCGGAGCTTGTCTCACTCAGCTGCCAAATTCTTTATCTTGGAGTTGTAGTCATAGATGCACATCACGTAAAAAATGCCAGAGTTACAAACAACTAGAGATGCTGTCAAATTGTTTTAAGTTTCAGTAAGTTATTTTGAACAACTGCTCAACAAGATACAACTAACAACAAAAACCTGTACATTATTAATCACATAGGCAAAACCTACTGCAATTACCAATGCTTGTTGTAAGTGTGTTTCCCCACGAAAATACTCAAATCTCATGCAAAGGTCTAATCTTGTATTTCTTATGAAAGGCCTTTTCTGTGGCTAATGACTAAAAAGTCCACGCCTATCTTTTAACGTTTGAATTTTTAGTGTGACTGCCATTGCACAACAACATCTATATATATATGTTGATGCATGTCAATTTAGCTCTTGCAGTACTTCAATTAGGCACTTTAGGGCTCATTCTGAGTCCTGCAGGGAATCTGGTGCTTGTGTCAGGTGGAGGAATGTGTGTGGTGAAAACCAAACAGAAATGGGAACCACCTACACTAAAACTGCACTTTATTCTTCACTCCACCTGTAAGACTCAGAAAGAGGCAACGTGCAGGGGATGGGCGAGGAGCAATTAGCTGCCTGTCCTCAGACCCCAGAATAATTGTTTACCAGAAGTTTTATTACCTCTTCATTCTGACAAACTTGCAATATGGGAGCCATTTTTTAAAATATTATACATAACAATCGTAAATCATGAAAGGCAAGTTTGTTAAACATAAATCTGACATATATTGGGGGCTCAGAGTATCCCTGAAGGCAAACAAAGCTAAGTCTCGGATAAAACTCTCACTAGAAAATCCGTAGTTTTACACAAATGAGTTCAAATGGCATTTCTCGCTCCAAAAGGCTCAATTACATGTGGCCCATAATTCCAGATTCAGATGGCAATGGGAACTACCTGTCGAACTGGCAAATACAAGCTATGCCAGAAAACTGTAGATTCCAAGATGTTCACCTGCACATTCATTCCACCGCCATAAAGCTGGCAAAATGTAAGGCAGAGAGTGAGCCCAAATGAGGAATAACATGCAGGAATACAATGGTGGTTGACACAGATAAAGAGTGGTGAGGCGGGTGAGGTGGCAAGGGGGGCAGGGATAGCACGCAGTGGGTGGGTTTAATAATAATAAAATAAAAGACTTACCTGGTGTTGCCGGCTGCCTTGCGTTCCTCTGCTTCCAGTTCCTGGTCCTAGGAGTCCCTGGCACAGCATTACCGACTTCCCATCCAATCCTTGCCCTGCTCTCAAACATGAGAGCAGCATGGGGATTGCCTTAGTGGGCTGTATTAATGGTCACTCAGGCACTGGGAGTCTGGGCTGTTTCTCCAAATCCAGCTGTGCAATATAGCTGGGTTGGAGAAACCTAAGTGCGCATGTCAGTTTGGCCGGCTTAAGACGGTCGGACAAACTGACATGTGCACCTAAAAGAGCACAAACCAATCCTACCCCCTCCTCCCATGGCCCGCCCCCCCTCCCAGCACACACTGGCTCAGCCTGCAGCTGAAAAAATAAATAATAATAAAATGTAGTTTTCTTTTTCGGCTGCTGGCTCTGAGCCTGTGGGACGATGCTCCTACCCCGCTGGGGAGGAGCTGCCACTGCAGGAATCTGTGCAGGAATACCGCCTCCTGCCAAGTATTACATTTCTATTTTTGCTACAAATATTGGTCGTAACTCTGATTGTCATTGTAATAATACATTATTCATCCTCATGGAATACAAATATTGTGGTAAACAGAACATAACATATGAAAGTTGAGTTATAAATGGTCAGGAGTCGTCTCGTAATGTGATACTGGACTAGAGGATACTATCTCCTTGCGATCAGAGCCTGCCTTTCAAACGATGGACCTCACCTACCTTGACACGACTGACCGCTTCCTGGGCTTGCATCATTCTTATGTTTTTGGAAGGATTTCTTTCTGACAAGAGTTGCGTAGAACCCAAGTAATTGGCAGCAAATATGATTCCATCAATGAGGTCCTCAGGTTCACACGGGCCTGGAACTTAAACAAAAAAGGAATGAGTATTCTTACAGTGGTAAGTGGAGTGCAATCTATTTAATGACATTTTTAATCACATCTATAGGAAAGTACATTCTAAGGCGTATTTCAACTGTAAAAATGCATCTTCATAGGAGGGAATTTGGTAATGAGTAAGGGTGAGCGGAGCTGGGGTAGTAGCACTCTGTGGAATTTCACGGTGCTACTAGAAAAATCAGTGAAATTCTGAGCTGCAGATCAATTTATAGCCCCCCCAGTTATACCTCCCTCAGGCCCGCACCCCCACCCCGGCTAGCATCCCTGCCCCCATCTCCCTCCCCTCCCACTAAACCCCGCTAAATCCCCCGCGCCTCCCTCCCGCATAGTAAACAGTGCTGACTCTGAGCATGGAATTGAACACAGGAGATGCCGATCCGTGGTAGGCGGGTGGAGTGAGCCACAGCAGCAGGAGCAGAGCAGGCAGGAGTCAGGACACCGTCTGGAGGAGAACTGTAAGTTTCTTACTCTACTCTACTGTGATTGCGGAGTTTTGGAAAACTTTGCACTCCAATCGGAGTGCGGAGTTTTAAAAATTCACAACCTACGCTGGCGGAGCGGAGTTATCCACCCACAGTTAGTAATGAGACCTTTCATACAAGAATAATCTACCTATTAAGCACTAAATGTGCTTCTTAAAGTATGGGTAGAAATATGGGTTTGATTTAGAGTTTGGCGAGTGGGTTACTCCATCATAAATGTGGCGATGTCCAGTTTGCCAATTTGCATGTGCTTTAGAAACCTATACTCCTTCTAATACGGTGGACGGGTGCCCGTCACCGTTGTGACGGAATATCCCATCCATCAATTTCTAAATCGAGTCCTAATTCTAGCAGAAGCCTGTTGTGTTTATCCTACTGCATGCACTTTAATTTGAGTCTGTTCCTTTCCAGATGAAAAAGCACACGATTGCGAAAGAAGAGAGACAGCTGAACACTTGAAAAAAACATTATGTAACCGTTGCTATTCAAACAAGCTTTGCTTGATGTGAATTCTCTAAACAGCTGATACAAGTTGAAAAATCATCTTAACAAATGCATCATCAGGTTAGAACATCTAAATATATGGAAAAGCAGTAGCTATTAAAATATACATGCAGAAGGACTGTACAGCAAGAGTGTAATGAACAACCCCCAAGCACAACTACCTAAGAGCAACACAGCAGATACTGATAAATTACACGTTTAGATGCTAAAGGTAAACTTTAGAGCTGTTTCACTAAAGACAATGGAAAATGGAATTCTATTTAATTAATGTAATCAAGACACCCTCTGCAGAGGTTCCAACAGGTGGCAATTTGAAACTACCAGTCTGCTATGGAGCCCCCCAAACCGACTGTAGACGTCACTTCAGTACATAATTATCCCATACCACATCCGAGGAGCATCTCTGTACTGTGATATCACTGGAATGTTTTGTCTTTTGGAACAGTCCTGCCACTTTATTAAGAACATATATTCATGTAATTAAGGCTTTATCCTGGACTAAAGTTAATTAGACGATATTTTTTAAGGCAGGTTCAAGCAGCATGTGCATTTTGCCTAAGAACCTGGGAACCTTAACTTGAGCAAATGTTTCCTACTGTGCGAACACTGCATATATGTAAAGTTCACACCAGGGACACTCCTATTGCGTATTATGTGAGCAATTGTTCATCAAAGTATTTTGATCTTTTGCCTCCATTTGTCATATATTTTATATCCTTAGAGTTGTGATCTTATTTTTTTAGTCTTCTTTCCATACTACTGAATTATCTAAAATAAATTGCACATTTTCTTCTGGAAATGTATTATAATAACTGTCATGCACATGGGCTAAAGTTCTGTAGATGCCGAGCAGAAATTTATAAACAAAATATATTTTTAATTCTTGGCCCGTAGGAGTCAAATTATAAATAATTTGTAGAACTGCATCACGATCAATTTCTGTTGCGTATAGTTTCAAATATACATATTTAATTGTGTTCCCATTTTTCAAAGCACACTTTTGGTTATAAATGTACATATGGATTACAGCCATATTGATTACATTCCTGACAATTGTTATAGTTATATTATGTGTCAAAGGTTATGTTGAACAAAAACTTTCAAAGTTCATAGCTGAACACCAACGGATCTTCCCTGTGCTATAAAATAAACATGTAAATCACACATAGTACAACCACAAGGGGCGTCAAGTCATCTAAAAATGGCAACAATCTAAATGGTAAATATCCAGGTCTTAAATAGTATTTTGCAGCTTCAATGGATCTGTTTTTTTCTTAGATAGAGGGGCAGTTTATTCCATAAGGTCTGGGCTATTTCTCTATAGGAGCACACTCCAAATACCTGACAGAGCATCATGTTATTCTGAAAATTGTAGGGGCGCATCATAATCACAGATAGTCAGCACCCACATATTTAAAGGAAGGTATTGATGGGTAGTCATTAGAAATGTAGCATTAAAGCAGCATATATTAGTGCAAATAGAAATGTAATTATGTTGTTTATGAAGAATAATGTAGTGTTTAATCGAAAATGTGTTTTAGATGATGCATAATGAATTGGTTCATGTATAAAGTGATGTATTAGGGGTAAACGTGTAAATGATTTGGGATGATTATACCCTGGACCTAAATGGCACTCACCGATTGTGGTTAGTATTATATGTCTAAGTATCTTTCACTTTTGGGTGCTTGTGGTGGAGGTAATCATCCAACACCTCCACATTAAGATCAGCCGATTCTATAACTTTATTTAGGTCCCAGCACACCAACATACAGATTTTGACAAGTTAATTACTTCAAATTTTTAGACAAAAACATTGACATCATATATGTTTTTAATGTCTCTTTCTTGTCAGGCTACAGGGGTAAATGTGCACCATATTAAAGTCTGCATGTGTAGTTTGCTTATTCATGTATGCAGAGTGATGAAATCAATACTTATAAGGTGATCTTAGGAATGTATGTTTAACGTGGAAAGGCCTAGATGATTTTCTAAGCTTTTCAATGAGAGGCCTGTTCGTGATTTCTTATGTTAGGTCAATATTGCAGGCCTGAAATGTATTTTCCTTGGGAAGGTTCTCAGTCGAAGGTAGTCAGCTGATTTTGTGTGCGTGCACGTTTGCTTCGCTCGCATGCTTCTCGTTGCAGGTGCAAGGACACCCATCTCGTTAGGTAGAATAACCCTTTTGTTTTAGGAGTTAGGATATTAGGAGAAGCCGCCATGGGAGAGTACAGGAATGCAGATATGATACTTTCAGCGGAGAAGGTGCCTGGGACCCAAGGACACATCAACGGTTTCTGGATGAAGTCAGAGTTTCAATGGAAGAGTACAGGAAAGAAGATCTGTCCAAAGGGGCGGGTAAAGGGTGTGTTCTACTGTTTTGTGATTCTGTATTAGGGACAGTGCCCCAGAGGGTGGAGCAGATGAGGACTAGAGGGGAAGCTAGAAGGAGTATCCTAGAACGAGCTCTGTAGCTTTGGTTACTTACCTATGCAAAGTGAATGTACTTCAAAGGAAGTCCTCACTACTGACACCTTTTTCTCTCTTGCCTGGGGTTGATGCTAAGGAGGGATGTCACTTTAGCGGTAGTGTAGAGATAGATTAATTGCTTTTCTGTATTTTAGGATAATGAATACTAAAATAGAGGTTGGAGCAGTCATTGCATGCCTGATGCTTTTAGAATTGACTATTCTTCTTATTTTGAGTCGGATGAGACTCTTGCGTAGGTTTATGTTGGTATTAGTGCCCATTTATTTTCTTAACCTTGTGTTGAGGTGTTTGTGTGTTCAGTTATTTTTAGCTTTGTAATAAATTCCTTAACATTTGACTTCGGGGTCAGTGATCCTTTAGAGCTAAAAAAATGAACAGGTTGATTATGTGTTAAAATTGGGGGGGTTTCCCTTTTACACTTCTTAGCAGATAATAAAGATCCAGTCGACCAAGGATTCTTAAAAATTGGTAAGATAAGATAAAAGAAATGATAAGAATCCGGCGTTATCATATCCGTCTTTTGAGCCAAAGAAAAAAGGATAGATTGAGATCAGCCAAACGGAGGGACCTTGCTGGAGAGTATGGTAGAAATAGTCCACAGTGAATGGGAGCCCCTTACACATACCTGATCTTATGTGTTATGCGCATGGTTTTAAACTCCACACATTTCTCTATGGCCAGCAAATGGAGTTTAAGGAGGAGGCTAGAGCCTGGACAAAATTTGGGAAGAGAGAAAAGCTGTCTGGCCGCAGCACTTTGAGCAACATGAAGTCTTTTTAGAACTGATTTATTGGCACCCACATGCAGAACATTGCAGTAATCGAGGCGAGGCAGGATCAGCGATTGAATTATCGTCTTCTAGATTGGAAGGTACGAAAAAAAAACTAAAAATAGGTTTATGTTCTCTCCGAAGACCAAGGCAGGTACCCGCTAGAGATCTAACTTGGGTCTCAAAGGAGAGAGTATCGTCCATCCATCTCCTTCCGGCCACTAGTGATCTCCCAAGTCTGGGTGTGCTTTCCCAGGAGGAGAACTTCTGTTTTGCTAGCATCTAACTTTAGGCTATTACTATTTATCCAACCAGCAACAGCAAGTATAAGCCTCTGGATAATGACAACATCTTGTGTCTTATCAGCAGAGAGTGAGAAAATAAGTTTGGTATAGTCTGCATAACAAAACAGCGAGATTCCAAATGATTTTACAACCTTAGCTAGTGGCTGAACATAAATGTGAAAAAGAGTAGGGCTCAGCGTGGAGCCCTGGAGGAGGTTATGTTTCGGGATCTGCTGATGTGAACAGAGGGGATATTACTTGGAAAGAGCCATCACTCAAGAAAAAACCGTACCAAGTCAGAGCTTTCCCTCATATCCATGTGTCATAGAGTCGATAGAGTAGCACTTTATGTGAGAGAGTGTCAAAAGCGGCGCTTGAGTCTGAAAGAATAAAAGCTGATGAGCTACCTTTATCTGAGACACTAAGATTTGTATCTGATACTGCTAAGAGTGCAGATTCTGTGCTGTTACAGGGTATCAATCTATTTTATGAGGTGACCAGAATTTGATTCTCCTCTAGAAACTTAGTCAGTAAACTAATAACGTGTTTTTCTACTACTTTATCTAAAATGGTAGGAGTGAGATAGGAGGATAGTTTTCTGGTTTGGCCAGATCAGGGATGGTTTCTTCAGCAGGGGGATCACTGTAGCATGTATCCATGCACTGGGTACCGCAGCGGATGTCAAAACATTTTTTTAAAGGATGGAAGCAGAAAATCTTGGAATTTTACAATACGATCTGGCCTAATTGGGTCCTCAAGGGAGCCTGATTTAACTTGATTGCGTAGGGTCTTTAAGTAATCAATATCAAGTAGGGCGAGTCCATTCCATTCAGCTAGATAGGTACTCTGATAAACATATACGCTAGCTGTTGTATATGGTATGTCACTGGGCAAAAAGTGCAAATAGATGTCTTTGACCTTTTCAACAAAGTAGTCCGCTAGTTTGTGACAGTGACTGTTAGTAGCCTGGATTGGCTCAGCAGAGGTTGCCGGTTTCATTAAATTACTGACGAGGGAAAAAACATTTTTAGAAGGCTTCATACTGTTTATAATTTTATTGGAAAATAACTACTTGTTTAGAACAAACACTGAACTATGTGTTTAGAAGAAACTGCTATTTATTTCGATTATTGTATCTGAAATTGATATAATTTGGATGACTAAAAGGTTTTACACCCTAATAGACTATTTATGTAATGGTCATATGGGCCGGTGATTTATACTTGTGATTGCTACAAAACTGTACTAAGGTTCCAATTCAACAGGTTTGTTTAACAATATCCAAATATACCTTGGAGAAGGAGTTGGATTTTGCAAGTTAATTAAGGTTGGTACAGTTAATTTAATGGAATCTTTCATTTTATTCAATGTGTTTGTAAAGCAATTACTTCTTCAGAGGAGGAGTTGAACAGGAGGATACAAGACAGGATCATTAGAGTCAATATATTTCAAATGCATGGGAAAAAAGGATCTTCAGTTGTTTTTGAAATTTTCTGAGGTCTGCCTAGAGGCAAGAAATAAAGGTTGTATGCTTCAGTGCGAAGAGCACAGACTATATAAAACGTTCTCCCTAACCCACTGTTATTTCAAGTGCATTGCCAGCCCGTGTAATTACAATGTCAGTCATGGCAAACACAGAAACCTGATCAAATGTATGAAGATTTCGTAACAGCCTTGGAGCAAAGTTTTGCAGTCGCTTTAGAAAGTCCAAAAAGTAAACACGTTGACCCAAATACAAACTTTTATAGAAGTAAATGCTAGAGAGAATTCACAATGAAATATCATGATGATCCTTGGGAGGAAGTGGTGGACCAAGCAACAGTTCTACTCTGATACTCAGGAGACACACCCCCAAGCCATGTGGCAGAGCCACTTGCATAACGAGTTCTTCCAAATTTTGAAAGAATTAGAACGGGAATAGTGTTCACTAATTCAGTGTTATAGAACTGGCCTTTTGGCTACTTGGCCCTTTTTGCAACAGAGGAGTACTCCCTGAACTATAAACGCGGGGTTATTCTTGCATAAGAGATGCTATTTTTTGTATTGTGGCCCTGAACAAGTAATAAAAAATCCGTGAAAAGGAAATCATTTTGCAAACCCAAAAGGTCTGGCACTGGCTTCTGACAGTTTGGCTTTGTCAATGTTTTATGTTTAATACATACACACACACGGATGGACATTTGAAAAAAGTTCTCTATTCGTGCATGCGTGGCAAAGTTTAAATGTTTTTTGCAAAAGTAAGAAACATTAAAGGATGACTGCCTGTGAATGTGCATGCTTGCACTTTGACACACAGCTTTGTAAAGCCTATTCACACGTAGGTACCCCTTGCACTGCACATGAAGGACGTGGTACTTTGCAAGCAGCAGCAAGGACCTAACGAGCTGACAGGCCCTCACAAAGGTGAACAAGGTTTCAATAAAAGTATATTGTTTAAAATAAAAGGCTATACATTGGGTCACAAGCCACAGGTACTAAAGCGGAGAATTTTCTATTTGGTAAGATGCGAAAAAAGTGAATGACATCACAACAGACAAATGGGTGAGGAGTGCGGACTGAAAGCCGCTATAATTAAGCATTATACATTAAATGAAAAGACATAATTAAAAACAAAGCTTTGGTTCTTGCTCAGATGTGAAAGCCCACCATGACTGGTGCCGCACATCATGCTGTTCGCTTGATACCTTTTTACCTTCTTCTGGTCCATTGGCAAAGTGGTGTTTTGAGCATGGCATGCAGTATGAGTCGTAGCTTGTTTTGTGATGATCTTAACTGCAAATTTCTATGAATTTCTTAATTCAAGCAAGAATCTTAAATCAGTTTTTAACTGTGTTTCTTTTTTGTATGAATTTTAGGATGTACGTTATGTCCAGCCTTTGATGCGTAACATCTTTGGCCATGCATAGTGGGGGCTGGCAGCTGGGTCTGGCCTTGTGCCCACCCTCTGCCGGCAGCCATCTTCCACTGTGCACAGTTTTCAGCAGTGTGCTGCTGGGTGGGGGTATGGGGCCTGGCCGCTGGCTGCATATGGCCTTGACCATGCACAGCAAGGGTTATCTGAAAGGCCGGCCTGTGGTCACCTTCAGCGCCTTACCCTACGCAAGAAGTCAATCACCGCCCTGAATGGTCTTCTGTGCCCAACTCTGTCCGGGTGCCATCCCCACATCAGACAGCCTTCGGTTGTGCAAAGCAGGGTTTGGGCACTGGGCCTGACCTACAGCAAGGCTCTGTACTCAAAGCTCTACCATCAGCCAACTACTGCTCTTCATGGCCTTTGGCCAGAAGTATGAGAGGTTGGTCACAAGCACCTAAGCTGACAGAGGCAGCCAACTCCGCTAGCCTGGCTTGCAGCAAGGTCATGTGCCTTACTCCTGCTATTGGCCAAAACCCACTGCACTTTCTATTCAGCCGTTGACAGCGGAAGCTGGATGCAGGGCTTAGACTGCAGCCATGGCCTCTGCCCAACCCCCTGCCATAAGCCAATCTCCGTGTGCATTGTTATCAGCTGTCTGCAGCAGGATTTTGGTAAAGGACCGGCAAGTGGCTAGGCCTGCACTCAACCTGCTGCCAACACCTTGTGTTTTTCATGCACCTAGGTCACTGCTACCTGTTTGCTTGGGTCAGACACTGATTATAAAGTCTCCCTTGCTTGTGAATTTTTTCCACTACACATAAGTCAGAAATCTTAATTGATTTGCAAATCATAGCAAAATGGTTTGCGAATCGGGCATCTAAAATGGTGACCTACTGGAATTGTTATCACTTTTTGATTTGCTAATTGCATGCCAGTTTCTATGTTTTTGATGGTGTTTTGTCGTGTCCCACGACCCAGGAACTCACACAGGACACGATGTTGATTATCAGGTATTCTTTTATTTCACTGCTCACAGCATGCATGGATCATGACCTTTTGCCTCGAGGTCTAACAGCAGAATATTCGTTATCCCCACCCCTTGACCGGATGTGGTCCCCTCGCCTCGGCGCTGCCCCAGGGTCCTAGTGCCCTTGTCCTGGGCACGACATCTCCCCCCTTGTTGCAAACAAACATTTTTTTTTTAAGAGAGAGAGAGAGAGAGAGAGAGAGTTGATGATATATGATGGCCCATAGGCCCCTTCATTTACACTTCCTCATTTAGTCTCTTATTTTCCATGTGTTTCCTTCTTGATCGCTGCTTTCTGATGTCTGCTTGAGCTTTTTCCTTTTGTGTGTCTTTCTACAGTTCTTGCTTTGACCTTTCCGCTTCTCTTGCTTCTGCCTTGCTGACATGCGAAGGGTGCCCTGTGACGTGACACTGGCCAAACTGCCGCCTTTGCCATCCGTTCTTTTGCTTTTGTCATCTTCAACTTGCCTCCGGGGAGCTCATTGCCGTATTTTCTCGCTTGTCCTTGTTTGACCATCGCGGTGCCTCCTTTATTTCTTTCCCATTTTGTCACATGTCTTCCTTTGTTTTCATGGGCCTTTGTTATTGTATTTGCTGTTTGATCTCATTCAGCAGTATCTCCTTGGTCCACTCTTTCTACCCTTCTTGTGTGTGGTAGTCTCATTCTTCTTGATTCCCTGATTACCGTTCCATTGCTGCTTTCTTGTGCCACCACCTGTCTTCGGTGATTTTTTTCTTGTTGGTGTTGTGTCAACTTTGCTACCAGTTCCATTTCGTTGCCATCTGAATTTGGCTCTCTGTGCGGCCTCCAGTCAGCATGTGCTGGGTCGTCCTCAGCCGTCATAGCAACTCTGATCTCTTTCAATGCTTTGTGGTGCTCTTCGGTCCATGTGAAACGTTTGCCTTTGTTTGTTAGCTCCCTCAGTGGGGTGCTTGTGGCAGTTTCATCTTCTTCCAGTCTTTTAGTTACGTTGTTATTTGTCATCAACACGCTCCCTTCCTCTGACGTGCTGTATGTCATGGCCATGAGACCCATCATTTGCGTTGTGATGTTGCTCAACAGGCACGGCGCTGGGACGTCACCCTGCAGCACGTGAATGTCCTCTTTGATCTTTTTATCGTTATATGCTATTTCTTCTGTGAACTTTCCCATGTTAATCACTGGTTTCTTTGACCCCCAAGTGAACACCTCTAATCGGGACGGCCTCATTTTTCCATATTCCGATATGCACATAATATCGCGTTTTGTGCCACTGTCCAGGATGAACTTTGTTTTGTGTGATCCTACTCCTATGGTCACATAATCTGTCTTCTTCATGTTGTTTCTGTCTGCCAGGCATGTTCTTTTACCATTTTCATTGTCTTCAGTTTATTCTGTGTGAACGCGTTCAGTTGATTCTATAGGGACGTCTGACATGTGATATAGTTGTTCCGTCTTTTCTTCTTCTTCCTCTTCTCCTGATTCTATTGATGAACTTCTCCTTTCCGTTTCGATATGTCTGACTTGTCTGGATGTCGATGCTTGTGGTCTCCCTGTTCTTCCCCTGTCATTCCTGAATTGTGTTCCTTGGCATACGCTGGCGTAGTGATTCCTCCCATTGCATCTTCTGCACGTTTGCCCAAACGCTGGACATGGGCCTCGATGTGGAAATTCCATTCCACACCTGTAGCAAGTTCCTTCAAACTGTTTCCTCACTGTCTGTTCATTCCTGTCTTTTTTCCAACCACCCGTGCGATAATTGTTTGTCATGTGATGTGCTTGTTCCACTCCTATGTCCTTTCCCCACTCCATTTCCCTTGCGTGTGCCGTCGCTTTCGCCTCCGCTCTTGCTAGGGCCAGGATATTTTCTAGTGACGTCGGTTCTTTTAGTATTCTTGCACGGAACCCCGTGTCACAGCAGTCTTCTATGATTCGCAATCTTATCGCTTGTTCGCTGTCAAATTTGTCAAATTCACAATGTGTTACAAGTTTCCTCAGTCTGGTCGCAAAGCCATCAAGTGTTTCCTCTATTTGTTGAGACGCAATTGTGAAAGTGTATCGTTCGAAATCAACATTTCTTTGCGGGTCAAATTTCGTTGTTAAACATTTCTTTAGTTTCTCAAAGTTAGTTGTTTCCTCTGTTGGTAGTGTCACTAGAAGGTCTTCAATGTCATTGCCTGCAAAATTTAGTAATAGACCCAATTTCTTTGTCTCTGTGACATCAGTCGCTTCCATGTATCTCTCTAGACGTCTGATCCACTTCTCCCACCTGATTCCTACTTGTAGCTCCGACAAGTTAAATGGTAGTGGTCTTCTGTATGCACTTTGTCTTTCTGGCTTGGGGTCTGTCATTTTTGCTTTCTCGCGTTCTTCCCGACCCTCTTTTGTTATTTCTTCTGTTATTTGTCCTTTTTGTGTTTTCTTTGCGTGCGCTCTGTTAGTCCCTTATTTCCTTTATTTGCACTTCACTATTTTTTTTGATTATTGTCTTCTTTTTCTGCGCTTTGTTGTTTTGTTTGTGTGCTCCTTATGTTTCTTTTGTCTTCATTTGTACTGTCTTTGTTTATTGTCACCTTTCTCTTTATATTTTCTTTGTTGCTGTTTATTTGATCCTTCTTCTTTTTTAGTTTGCCCCTTTTGCCTTTATTTCTCTTTTATTCTCCTTTATTGCTCCTTTTCGATCTATTTCTTCTTAAATTCGCTTTTTTTTCGTTGTGTTTCCGACTTCGCCTGATCTCAAAAAGGCCGCCGCGCTGTTCTCCGCTCCTATTGGTTCATTTCGCCTGACCTCAAAATGGCTGCCGAGATTCTCGCGAGACTTCTTGTCCAATCCGGGCACTGCCTGACTTAAAAATGGCCGCCCCCCTTTCCTGCCCTGTGATTGGTTCTCACGCCTGTTCCTAAGATGGCCGCCAAGACTCTCGCGAGAGCTCGCGCCAGTTTCTTTCAATTTCTTTTTTTTTACTTCGCGCTCATTGCACGCCACTTACCGGAGCTCGCAGTCTTCTCTTTTCTGTGATCGGGGTGGGCTCCCGCGTCGTTGCTCTTCGCCTGGGGCACTTTCCTTTTGTTCTTTCCTTTTGTTCTTTCCTGCACACCAGGGTGGGCTCCTGGTATAAATCGCGATGATCTTCCGAAAGGGCACAGCGTCCAGTCCGTCCCACCTTTGTCGCCAGTTGTCATGTCCCACGACCCAGGAACTCACACAGGACACGATGTTGATTATCAGGTATTCTTTTATTTCACTGCTCACAGCATGCATGGATCATGACCTCTTGCCTCGAGGTCTAACAGCAGAATGTTCGCTATCCCAACCCCTTGACCGGATGTGGTGTCCGGTGTCCCCTCGCCTCGGCGCTGCCCCAGGGTCCTAGTGCACTTGTCCTGGGCACGACATGTTTGATGGAACTTTCCAAGCCCCGGGTGCTCCTCAGCACTCTTCTGGGGATGCAGACCTCTGAGGTTGCCACTATAGCTGTGCATTACTTTTCCACAGTGCAACAATAGCAACTCTGAATTAATTCACAAGATTCAATTTGATAGAGAAAAATTCTGAGTTCTCTAGCTGATCACATTTGTAAAAAATTTGATTGACATGAGTTGCAAATCATGATTCACAGGGCACAGATATACAAAAGCTTTAACACTCTAAAGTTTACGCTGTAACTTTATTAAAACCTCATTTCAAAAACTACTTATGTATTTACATCAACTCAACTAGAGCATACTTTCTGAATGAAGTTATACTGTTGCAGGGATTCTGCTCAGGAACATAACTATGCCAGGTACCACAGAACGTCAGTATGTAGGGACTCACCTAATCACATACGTTCCTATGAGCTCCAATCCAGACCAGCTGATAGTGCTTTTCCTGTCCTCCTAACCATCCCAGAGTGAAAGGTATGTTAGCACCCCAGAACACAACACTCTAGTCCCCTCAGGGAACCATGGAAACAGATGGTCAATCCTACATTTTCTCACTCATGCATGTACATAACAAACAAAATAGACACAAGAACAGTCTACAATATTTACAGAAATGTACTGTGCTCTATTATAAAACATCTACGCTACAACTAGAAACAATATGTATCCCAACAGCGCGAGGAGCATTACAAGAAAACTATAAACAATAAGAAGTTCTGCCATGGTGAATTATTTATCAGCCCTAGCCCACCCCCACAGCGTTACATTATAGATCTCCGGGTTTAGTGGCAAACCCCATACCTGCTATGCACATGTATTTGTTCCACATCTCAGACAGTGGATCTCTCTCTCGTCAGAACCTTTGCTCTAATAGAATGTCTTCTTTCTGTTTTCAAAATGGACCGTTTTTGTGTATATGTTACGAAGTGTCTTGTTGAAAACAGCAGACGTGAATGTAGGTTGTGTCTAAGTGCTAAGCTACATCTGCTAAGTGGAAAGCTAAATTTTCTAACTGATCACAAGGAGACCTGGCACAGTGTTGTTTGACCTTGTACAAGATGTTCAGACAGTATGAAGAGATAATAAAAACACGTGCAGTGCTTTTCTAAAATAATGTTGTGGCACAAAAATAAACATGCCAAGCGTAGTGCAAGTCAAAGCAGCCTAAATGTGCAAGCAAACTAAGTGGGCCCTGAAGGAAACACAATACAATACAAACATGCCAAGTTTAATGTAAATATGCTTATATTAAATTAAAAAGATCTTGGTAATTCCAAGACTAAAATGAGGTAACAAACAGCCGCCTAGCATAATGGTGCCTCATTAATTGGACAAAAAGAGCACACCTATTCAACTCAATTTCCGATCCACAGAGGCTAACCTTTCACTGCAAAACTATAATGTATGTCACATGGTTTAGGCTTTCTGCTAATCATTTTCCAGTGTGTTTTATATGGAGACCACCACCTACAAAATATGAGAAGATGGTGAACACATAACTGTTATGGACAAAAAAAGAAACCACATTTTTAATTATGATTTAATATGCAGAAATTATTATGTTCTATTAATGTTGAAGTAAAGATAAAGTTGATCTTTTCAACCACTTTGTGGGTGTGGGTGTGTGCGTGCGTATGTATGTGTTTGCATGTGTAAGCTCTGAAGGCATGAATGTGCTGTTTTTTTTTACATCAGCCCTTCTCCCTTCGTTATTGCTTTGAAAATGTACGAAACATGTGCTTTATAGCGATGCCACTTAATATTGTCCTTTGCCAACTTCATGTAAAGTGTAAATCTGAAACTGTGAGATATTTATTATGATTCTATTGCACATTAAAAATCACGCATCAGCACTGCCGTTGGGATACATGCTTGGCATCAATTAATAGGACAAAGAAGTTTGATGTGAGAAATATATTGTTTTTTCTAACAGTAAGTAACTCACCAGGTCCAAGACTTTGGTTACCCAACAGAAACTGTGGGGTTTGAAATTTCTGTCAAGGTGTTCAGGGGTGTAACCGGTCGGGGGGCACGGTCCTCCAAGGGGCCCCATCGAGCCCAAGCTCAATGAATGCCTGTGGGATATGAAGACTTAGGGCCCTTCATCCCATTCTGCAGGGGAGCTCCTTAATTCTTCATTACTCCACTGAAGGAACTAGGTATCAGTTTTAGGCAGAAAGGATAAGTGATATTTATGTATCATCACTTAAGAGTAGAGGGGCAATACTCTCCCAGCAGTTGAATGTGCATCTCGACACATGAATTGAAATCTGATGAAAATCATTGTATAATAGTTACGGAAACCTTACAAGGATGTTTAGTGATATAAATATTTCTTTTTTCTCAAAATGTCAAGAAGTGGTGTTATTTATGTATATTTTGTACATTCACACGGCAGCAATTGGGTCGTTTCCAGGCACGTTTTGGGCATTCTTCCATTGTCTGGATGATGCTTATATACAAAATGAGCAGGCAGTGAGAAGGCATTTATTAAAAATCAATAGGCTTGGATAAGGAACATCTTACTAGGCTTTCATATTCCAGAAGAATGTGTTTAACCCATTAAGTGCTGAGGCTACCCCTCTTTTAGGTCTCGCCTTTGCAGCGCACATGCGCTACAAAGGCAAAAAGACCTTTTGGGATCGCTTTGGCTTTTCAGCCAAGCATGAGCACGCGTTCCATTGCACATGTGGAGATTCACTTGCGGGAGCGAGCGCCACCATATGGTAGCAATTATCACACCCGCAAGTGAATCGCCAGGCCCCCATTCTCCTCCCTGCTGCCGCGTGATCGCCAGGTCCCCCTCCTGCAGCACGAGGCCTTCCCCTGCTGCCGCACAAGCTTGGAGAGGAGGTAACTCCCTGTACACCGCTTTTCCATTTCTACTTACAGCCTCAGTGTACTTCTTTGCACTGGGGGTGTTTCAGCCAGTATAACCTATGAATATAAGGTATGCATTTTTATTAGGGGGCGCTTGTCTTAGTTATTGAAACCTGTTTATTAGCATGCTTCACCCGCCATTTTTCAAGGATCTGTGAAAATAATAAACCTTAAAAACTTTATGTAAAGCCGTCCTGTGATGCTGTCTGTCAAATCACGTGTCAGCTCTATCATTTTGTTGAACTCGCCCTTCTGTAGTTCTCCATTTTGAACTCTTATCCGACCGAACCCATATAAATGCGACCATAGAATAACTTTAAGCACTGGTAAGCTGCCTGCAATCTTATTGGCTGTTGGAATATTTTAAGCGTGTTCTGTGTAGTAGGAACTGTGTGGAATGCGTGACATCACAGCCTCTTTTTACCCCCCATTTCTTATTATAAAAGAACAATTAGTCTTTTCCTTCCTATTCAGCAGGCTGAACCCATTTAGCTTTTGACCTCTGACCTCAAGCGACTACAGAAAGCAGCCATCATCACTCAAACCCTTTCTTCTTGATTAACAGAGCCTCTTGTCTCATATTGACCCGCAAGTCAGTGCCGTATTACTTTAGAAACCTATTTACGCCTCCGCAGATTGTTTCTGGTTTAAGTGTTGGTTTGTGTTGTATTTTCATCATTAAACCATAGTCGTAGGCCGTCTGAGTGTTGCGTGGGTCTCCCCATCCTGCAGTCGCGTTTAACTGTTGTTATCTTGTTACAAATAGGACCGCAGGCTGCCTGCACCGAGCCAGGGGAGTCAGTCACCGGTGACGGTACGGCGGCTGCCGCGTTTGATCACTGCATAGGACTGCTGAAGCGAGCGGAATTACCACAGGAACACAAATGGCTGCGCGCTACGCGGCTTGTGTCATAAACCATACATGCAACCTGAATCATAGTGTTTTACAGTTCCGTGCGTGCAATGTGTACTGTGCCCTTCTGACCTCTGCGCGTCCCATCACCTGGTCTTTCTTCCCTGACCCAAGGCAATTGTCCCACTGGGATTCTGAATATTTTGCACGAGGCTGTCAAAGTCTCTGAAAAATTATTCCCCGGCCTGTAAGACAAATGTCTGCTATTCGGTTGCCACGATGTGATGCCGTACCGCGAATTTGATATGTTTTATTTCGAATGTCAATAGGGCAAAGGTGTGGAGTTCGAGTGCCTCAATTCTTAGCCAATAAAATAAATCACGACTGAGAAAATCAGAAATGTAATACTAAGGAAACGAGTCAAATATGTCAATTGCTCCTGTTTAAGGAAAAAAAGAAGGTGCTCACGGTGGTGAAAGTAAATTAGGAAAACGTCTTCCGTGTGGTGGAATGTGTAATTGGCAACACACATTCCGTGAGTACGTTGTAAGACTGGTACTAATGAGGGGAAGTCTTTGTCTAGACGGTATTACCATGCATAAGTATGACAAAATAATAAAGTAATGCTATAAATAAAAGGGCCACATTATGCCGCTTAATTTGGCTTTTAATGCCGCATAATTTAGTCAACTTATTGCATAAATCCAGCAATGGCCCGGTTATAGGTTGTGTTACGTTAAACTTCTGTATGTGTATATGTATGTGTGTGTGTGTGTGTGTGTGTGTGTGTGTATATATACATATATAGATAGATAGATAGATAGATAGATAGATAGATAGATAGATAGATAGATAGATAGATTGATAGATAGATAGATAGATAGATACACACGCACATATATATACACATCGCATTCTGTCATTAGTATGGTATTGCAATCTTAAGAATCTGCACCTTCCATCCTTGGTGTTGCAGATTTAAGCACACACCGTGGCCGGTCTTCGTGTCAGGTCATACCTTGAAAAATCAGGTTATCTGTGGTTCTATTTTTATTTATCGTCAATATGCTTTCTCATTGATAATCCAATGCATACAAAATATTGCTAGGCGTGGTTAGAGGAATTACCAAGATGCTTGTGTTCATTTTGGCCTATTTTTCTTGCACATTGGCAGGCATAATGATATGAGTGTTTTAATTAGAGACAGGGAATGCTGTTGGTTGGCTATGGTATTCATATAACTAGCCTATCTGGACTATGTTGGGTAGGTTCTAGGTGTTCTGCTCTTTCTAATGTGTTGTGTTGGACATTGTGTGTGTGTTGTTGCTTTGTGGTAAGTGCTGTCGTGAGCATGTTGCCATTCAACTATACATATATTGTTCTGTCTACCATGTGCTACTAGTCCCTGTGCTGGTTTTAACCCTTTACCTGCTGCCGTCGGCCGTTGGCCAACGCGAGCACTACCTCGCTGGTGCTGCGAACGTCCAACGGCCGCCGCGGCCCCGCCCACTCCACGGAACCGCCGCACTGCCTCCAAATAACGGCCGCGGCTAAAGTTATAAGAGCTGTTGGTAGCCATTTAAAATTATGTATGTAGTGTGTTAAATGCTTGTTATCTGTTCTATCTAGATTGTTTAGTTTGGTGTCGGGCTATTCTGTGGAATGGTGCAAACGATTCAGGGCTTATAGTGCTTGAGGAATTAGACAAATGGTGATACTTTAGTTACAGATGAATCACTTAATAATTTAGAAGGTATGCTGCTAGTCTTTTCATATGAGCAAAGGTCAGATGAGATGGTATTTCAGCATTGTTGTTGTTTGACACTCTCAGGTATGACAGTACCAAGACTCCCAAATTATTTTCAAATAGCAAATCAGCGGGAGTCTGATCGGGAGTTGTATATTCCATAAAAGTATTAACCCTCTCACTAGTCACAAGTTGATCTATCAATGTTCAGGTCTGGAGAGGGAGTCAGCAGGTTGCTCCTCAAGTGGTAAAACACCCTCCTTGTGTCCTGATGACATGGTCTCCCCACCACAGAATTTGCCACAGACCATCATATCTCACCACTCTCATTCTTAGGGAACTTCTAGCACAGCATCCAGGATTGGCTCCCTCCCCCACATTAGACAAACAATAACAATGCTGCATGATGAAAGTGAACAAAGTAAGCAAGTTTATTACTTAAAATAAAGAATCTTTTTTTTTTTTTACAAATCTGTTTATTATTTTCAACATGAAAGCAATACTGCCAAGGAAAAATCATAAAAGAAGTCATGCATTGCCCTAAATTATTGTAGATAGCCAAAGACAGCAGTCCTCCTCTGTAGTCAGTTACACTTTGCCCGCTTGACGTCAGGAGATTCACTTGCGGGAGCGAGCGCCGCCATATGGCAGCAATTATCGCTCATGCAAGTCGTCTTTCCAACATAGGTCCAATGAGTACTGTTCCACGACAAAGCCGTGACACCAGCCATCGCGGGTCGCTTTTTAATATTCTTTTAAGAGAGAACAATTGATTGCTCATTCTCCTCGATGCGGTGTGTTGTAATAAGTCTTATTTCTTTTGTGTTTTTTTTAGCGTTTGGGATATTCCCTGGTGGTTTTTGCCAAATTAAACATTTGCTTATATTTTTTGGACTTAAGATTTTGTTTTGTTAAAAAAACGTAAATCAGTGCAAATATCATTCCACTTTGATGTTTGTATTAAACACGACATGCAGCTTTGCTGCAATATGTAGGAATACGTGTTATTTCATGCATAATTTGTATTTGTGAAGCGTGCATTCACCCATATGTTTTTTTTGTCTGAGTGACAGATTTTTTTTGGGGGGGATCTACCTCAATGGTACTCATTTGATTGACTTCGGGAGGATGAAGGGCTGATGGGACCCATAGAGACCCATACAGATCAAACCTGGGGTCATCTGATCTCTGATGTGGATTCATTGGTCCATGGAGCCAGTGTCGTTGCCCTGTGAAAGTCGCTTTTCCCGCTGCTGATGTTCCAGTGTGCCCTGTGGACTCTTATCCTACCTGTCTCAGTGCCTGCGAGTCTCAAGTTGAGTCAATCTGCTGGACATGTATGTTTGTTTTTTTGTATTTTTTAAATATATTCAATCAACAAACAAGTCCCCAGTCGTCTGTTGTTTATCTCGGGGGTGAGGTTTGCACAACCCCAAAGCATGCCACTGCTATGTTGGGCCATGACGTTTTCTGTGGGCATTGGAGCAGTGCGTTCATTTTATATAATTTAAAAATGGGATTTTAATTTACCGTTCTTAATCCTTATGCAGGAAAAGCGGACAAAGTGATTGTCAACCATTACACAACCCTATGTTATATTGATAAATGTCCGAGTATAACCATCATAAATCAGGGCTTTAAATGGGATGGAAAAACTGGGGTCTCTCAAAGAGGCGTGGCCAATGTAATTAAGGGCGTGGCTTAATTGTCAATGGTTGTTAACTGCATAAAATAAATAAGCAGCAACTATGGCTTGTGATATATAATATTGAAAAGGAGGCCAACGGACAGGGTCCCCTGATAACTGTTCCGAGTTTCACTGTGGTGATTAAGCATTGTTGTGTAAACAGAGCCCACCTGTGTTTCTTTACAGCCGTGGCCGCGGATGGTTTATGGCTTATGGCTGCTGCGATCTTCACAGCACGCACTTCCTGGCTGCATGCGGCTGCAGCCTTGGCGCGCGGTGAAAGAAGGGACAGGCCCCATCCCAGCGAATATATTGGCCGCCTTGAGTGAATTCCTCTCTCCCTCTCCCTCTTTCTTTCACTTCCCTGCACTTCCTCCTTCTTCAGGCTCTCTTTCATCCCTGATTTCCTCACCTTTTCACCGTTTTACATCCTTTCTTTTCCTCCCTTGTTCCCACCTTTCTCTCTCTTGCTGTAGTTCAAACTCTGATTATGAAAACTAAGTCCTGGTCCCCAGAAATAACTGCTGGAGCCCACCACCTGAAACAACCGGCACAAATAAAGCACTTTGTCTAAGTGCAAAGATGAATCCATCCTGACCACAATAATACGGCATGTCCACAACTCCTGTCTGTGCTACTGATGTGTATTCTTAAATATGTCAACGCAACAAAGAAACTTGCGCAGCAGGTACTTTCGTTCGAGATTTCAGCTTTCGCTTATGCCCAAATACACAACCATCCTTGTTTTAGCAGCCACAACGTAAGGCAAGGGGTGTGCAGTGATAGCGTGTATTTTTTGTTGTTGCTTTGCAAGAAAATTATTATGCTTAAAGTGCATGGCTGGTTTATTTTTATAAACCACTTTTGTTTTTTCAAGCTCTCGGTTCCTCAGAGGCACCCACTTACAAGGTCCCAAAGGCGAGACCTATTGGCTATGCCAATGCTTGTTAAATATTATTGGGGCAGTTTGCGCTTAAATCTTCATAACCTTTTTCTACAGAAGTTAGGCAGGCCAAATGAGTGTCCTTTACCCCAATTGTTGGGGATTCTAATGGTGATTATAGTGATTTTCAATGTATGCTGACCATGCACCAATTGAACATTTAAAATACAATGACTGAATAATGGCTATGAAGGACAGCTGTGCATTTGAAATGTGCCAAATTATCTGAGCGCAGGAGTAGAGGTTATTCACAAAACGCCAAATTTCAGGTTAACCACAAAATCGGGTGATTCAGAGTGCATTTTCCAAGTGTTCCTGCTTGCAAACTTACATTTGGAAGCTAAACATGGAGAGAAATCCAATAGACTATAATAACTAAATAATCATTCCTATTCCCACCTATCTCCTATTAAAAATGGCACCCTGCTTGTGTGGGAGAACCCATAAAAAAAACCAGGCAAGGTGGTGACATCAAGATTTTTTTTTAGGATCTCTCAAATGTTTTTGGGATGTGGGTATCCATGTATGACTCATGGTCAGCTGGAACCAATGGGAACCTATTCGCCACAGAAATTGTTCTTAAAACTAAAATTCAGAAGTGGCCAATATGTTCTGGCTTACAAGAATCACTCTGCTTTTTCTTACCCATAATGCCCAGACAACATCAACGTTTGTTTAAAATAACAGGTTTTCCTATTCTGCGAGGAAAAGTTCCACAGTCTGCAGGGTTTGACAACCGGCCTACAACCCAAAATTCCCTCACTTTTCCTTATAAAAAGATATGGCACATTTGTAGGTGGGCCTATTGTATCGGACAGGAACTTGGACCATGTGCAATAAATGTGGTATCAATTGCGGTCTTCACTTTGTTCCAGTTTTGGTCCAGTCCCACTGCATATGTTGGAATAACTCACAAATCTAGGGTGCTGTTTTTCTCACACCATGATGTTTTCCTCTGGATCTCTAGTTTCCAGAGGCCCAAGTGGGTAGAAAGGCTGTTTTGAATCTAGGGGTGGGGAATTAATCCCTATTCCAGCCCATCCCATTTTATTAAACAAATCCATAGTGTCTGGTATGATTTTTGCTCTTGGGCAGAACAGACAGGCTGAAACTCTCATCGGCTTCCCACCATAATGGCCAAAAACACAACAGGGGCACTACTGGGCAATGTGGAAGTAACTGTGTGAATCAATTAATAGTGGAAAATATGTAAATCAATTACTTCCCTTCATTCAACCTTTCAGTGCCTTACATGACTTGTTAACAAAATCCTGCCAAGGCTGGTGTGGTTTCTGGTATTCACTGAACTTTAGGTGTTGCTTCTTCTGGTTTTGACGACATTTATGAGTGAGGGCCTTCTCCAAGGGGGTATTCTTAAACTAGTCAGCTGCATCTATTACCAATAATGTATTATTTCCAATAAGCAGCATATTCTTCTGGAAAGATACATTTACATTACATGAGGCTGCTGGAGGATAGTTTGCAATACCCCTCTAGCCACTGCCCAGCCTGTACTTGGCCTGATGTAAAAAAGGTATGAAAAGTGCTCCAAGAGAAGAGACAATAGGCTGGGTGTGGGGAGGTGTTTTCTTCCACTTGCAGAAAGACCAGTTAGGGTGGACAATGAACGTTATTAATTTAAAAGAGGCCTGCCTTGTCACATCCAAATTTTAGGTAATACCTGACTGCCACATAATCAGACTGCCACAAAACCCAGTGGAGGAAAGCTACACTAAGAACTGGTTTTGAGTCCTACAGAGGAGGAGACTGTTCATTGCCTCGGCCACACCTCCAAGTGGGCACACAGGCTCTTCATAAGGGAGAAAGGGTTTCTGCATCTTGAATCTTGGGAATGATAGGCACTGTGGGAGTGTCTGCAGTAGGGCAAACAGGAACTGCTAAAAAGATGGGTAGGGTTGTCCCTGGAAACTCTTACCCGATTGGTTAGGTAGTGTCCAGTATTCATCCCTACTCACTAGCCTGTGACCCGCAGATATGTGGCACCCTAAGGCACCCTCCTTAGAACACTTACTCGACCTGCAAAAGATCAGTGGAGGACTGAGCCTGCTGTCTGTGACCTGAGAGAAGCCCTGACAGGCTCGACCTGCTCACATTTATAAATAGGACAAAGAAGTGGAATCAAAGGGCCAGCTGGGTGATCTCCTGTGCACCTAAACAGGCACAACAAGCTGCAAATGACCTTTGCGCTGTGACAGGGATGGGCATAGCTGTTGGCCTTTTCCTGACACCCTGAGAGTCTCCAAGTTCCTTCCCAGGGGCCTAAGAAGTGTACTCCTGTTTTTGTTTGACTACCACAAGAAAGTTTGGAAATGTTTAAAAACATTTCCTCCAGAGCTCGAGAGGGGCCCTTGGGAAAATGTATCCGAATAGCAGTTCCCCAGCGTCGGACTGAATGTTGGCTTGATCCCACTCAAGGCGCCCACTCTGAACAAAAGACAGCCCCATTCTGCATTCAGACAATGTTCTGCAAGAAATCTCCAAAGCTCCAGCGGGACCAACCTGCTTCAGGTTTACAAATTTAAGTTGCACAGCAGTGGCTACATGTCAGCAGTGGCCATCTCGGGAAGGATTTTGCTCCTCAAAAATTGACAAAGTCCTTTTCTGTGTTGGGACTTTAAAAACAATTTCAATGCTTGTCTTAAAAAAAGTGGCAAAGTCAGTTACTGAAAGTGGGACTTTCAGACTTTTCAACTGGACCAATCCACTTGGTTTGTCTGACCAGGGCTTCATGTACGGCCTCAAATCCTGCCTTGGTAGCAGTCTACCGCTTCTTTCTATCATTCTACGTTATCATTGGTACTTTGTGCTTTTGGGTGCTATTTCCATGTAACATATTAAAAACTCATATCTCTGGTTCCCCTTATTGGATTTTTGGTGTCATTTTGTTTATTACATTCTACACTGTTTTTCTAATTTGGTTTGGGATTTTAATTGCTTAGGATTTTGAATCTTTAGCAATATAGATAATGGCTAAATCAATCTATTGTAATAGATTTTGGTATGGCATAAACACTTAATACATTGCCCTAAATAAGCTTATTTGCACTGCTCCATAGCTACCAGTGGGTTGAGCTAAGGTTGATTTAGTGACTTTGATGTTTCACCATGACACAGAGTGTTTTTATTCATTGAAGCGGGTAGACAACCACCACAAATATTAATTGACTTTCATACAAGAACGGAACAATTAGTCATGCCTTAAGGGTGCAGCATCACCTTTTTGGCATTCCTTGTGCTGAGTGAGGTGACCCCTTCTCAGACACCATACTCTGTGGTGATCCACTAGCAATAATCCAATAGGGAAAGGCACCATTGGAAAGGAGAGATTTCCCTTTTTCAAACACTATCTGCCCAAATGTGATAGGTGTTTTGGGGGGCTGATCCTTGCCTCCCAACACTGATCACACTTAAAGGCTAAAACACTCTGGCTGCTTTCAGTTACATTTTTAGTGATGTCAGTACACATGGCATGCTGTGTGTTAGACCGGTCAGCCTTTGGGCAGTCTTCCCCCAAACCTTTTGTCTTACTCCTCCTCTATTTGCTGAATTTGTTTTTGTTTGCTTTAGGACTCAGCTCACTTTACCACTGCTAGCCAGTGCTAAAGTTATTGTGCTCTCTCCTTTAAACATGGTGAAATTGGCTTACACCGAATTGGCACATTTAATTTACTTGTAAGGGCATGTAAATTAAATGCTGCTAGTGGGCTTGCACCATTGATTGTGCCACTCACTTAAGTATCCCTTTAACCATGTCTCAGGCCTGCTATTGCAACCTGTGTGTGCCACTTTAAGCCTCCATTTCAACATGGCAAAATAAACCTTCTGCCAGGCCTAAAGCGCCCTTTTTTATACATATGTCACCTCTAGGGTAGACCCTACACAGCCCATAGTGCAGGGTTCAGTGTGTTTGAACTGATGGACATGTGCTTTTACGTTTTACATGCCCTAGTAGAGAAAAAGTCCTAAATTAGTTTTCAACTGCTGTAAGGCCTACCTCTCCCATAGTATAACAATGGGTTACCTTATTACCTTTAGTAAGTGATAACTTCCAATTAGGAGCAGGTAGAAAAATGCCATTTTCACATCACAAAGTCTCTGCTTCAGCGCACTCACAAAGACTTTCACACTAGTTGTTTATGCCCTCAGACTAGCTCAGGCCTCGCAGCTCCTTGGAACCACCAAGTTGATACAGGGGCTCACATCGAAGCCGAGCCACACTTCAGAACTGCCTCTGCACGGCACATCCTAAACTCAAGACCACGCATCGCAGCCCAGGCTCTCCTCAGGACCACCACAGCGTTACGCATCCTCAATGCAAAGCTTTGCAACCTGGATTAAGGGACATTATTCAGTGGGCCTAAATTGGTCCCATGCTCCATCTTAGTCAGCCTCAACTTGTGATTTTGTCCTGGTCTGGTGCCTTTGCTGTTAAGTACTATTTTTACCTAAATCTTTCAAATTGTGTATCTCTGGTACTACTGACTGGATGTTAGTTATTTGTATGTTAAATCATTTTTCATGTGTTGTATTTTTACTTTATTACTATTTGTGCGCTACATAAATACTCTACACAATGATTCCAAGTTAAGCTAATTATTGTTTCCTATATGCATCAAAAGAAGAAAAAAAGGGGGAAAGAGAGGACCCAAACAAAGTCAGTAGATACTGCATACCTAGCTGAATCAATAAACCATGAAGGCATCATCAGACCGATTGCTATGACCATAACCATTTGGAGTGACATTATTCAGCAAAGGTAGCTCTTCTTTTTAGGAGCCACACCTGCTATGTTAGTGGCATGCTTCGTCATTAGGGATCCTCCAAGTATCATAGAAACCAGGATGGGCTCAACCTCAGCAATGCAGCACTTCGATATTTGATTTTTGGAGTTATTTAATAAGATAAAAATACCTAGGGATACCAAGCTATCCCTTTATTCTGGGTGCCCCTGGTAAGATTAAAATTAATTTAGATGCTCATGGGTATGATTCACCCATCTTTCTCTTTGTCAACATGTTTCAGCCATGTAGTAGGACCACTACGGGCCCACAGTTTTTATAAGGAATAGTCCAACAAAACCCCTATTGTTATGTTACTGTTATTGTTCTATCCCTATCAGTCCAGTGTCATTTTAGGCTTTAGGAATCCTTTTAACATGTGGGCCTATTTAGTCTGAAGCAGAATAGTTACCTGCTGACACCTGTAAGAAAGCAGGACGACATTCACAGCACATATAGTTAGACTCCACACATGATCACATTCTTCATAATGCTATTATGAATGAGGAAAACGAGTAAAACAATTACTAGCAAAGAAACGCATTAAACACAACAAACTACGCATGCACATTGAATATGAGGCCCTCAATGCTGCAAACATTGTAAACAAGCCTGATTGTCATGCCTATATATAACTGGTGTTTTTAGGAGCAAATGCAGCTACAACAAGGGTGCCATGTCACAACAAACCTATATGTTCCTTCCTATGGCTCCGTCTTGGAGGCTGTGAAAGCCTGACCAGCTTCCTAACACGTGGCCGGCATCGGACATAATCGGACTGTATATGCATCCCACGCATTGCATCTGCATCTTACATCTCCTGTGCTGCTGAGAAGTGTGGTTCTGATTTGTCTACGGTCAGCAAAATACCGATGGACAGCTTATACTATGTGAAAATTACATTATGCAAAGGAGTACATGTCTCCCAACTAAGTGTTTCAACTAACAAATAAATTACAAAAAAAGTGATTCAACCATTGTATCACTGAATATAAATGTATATCCTATATCATTAGAATATAAGTATCTTTGTTCATGGGAACACTGTGTGTGGTGGTTTAGCTTAAGAAAAAAGGCGGGGTTGAAAAAAAGAGTGAAATTATCCATTGTCTATTGCTGATCAATTGCATTGTTTAACTATTAGCTCTTCAATTTTATTTGGCTCCATGGTGTCTCGTCACCCAGCCCTGTGATGTTTGTCTTTAAATATTATACCCAGCACTGTTCTCTTTTCAGGAGAGTTTTAATTTGGTTACTGTTAGTTAAATTTTTTTCTATTACCACCCACTCTAGGCCGTCTTGAGTGTTTTTAATGGCTTGCCATTTTAGTTGCATTTCTTCAGCATCGTATTTTACTTCAATGATCAAAAATGCAAACCTGGGGGGGCGTGGCTAGCAGCCGAAGATGGCGGCAGCATAAAGGAAAGGCTCCGTGGTTGAGGCGACCTCTCCTATGATTCGACATATGATCCGCTACATTTTTTCATCCCTGCAGGAGGGAACCAGAGCCCAGGACCGGGCGGTGCAAGCGGCAGAAAGCGGCGTGAAAATCCGACGCCTGGGGGCCGAATTCTGACGGAGCTGCTGAGTGGCCCGCATGGAGCGAGCAAGTCGGGGACTGTCCTACTAGTCCTGCCCAGTAGGAAGTGAAGCTGCTCCGGGAGTCCCGCACCGGAAGTTCCCGCCAAGTGCCCGTCCAGCGGGGGGTGCGCCGAGACTCGGTGTGTGTACCGGTCAAAACGGACCCAGCCCGCGACCGGAAGTGCGGAGGCAGTGACTGGCTAACGCTTCCTTACTCCCCGACGACCGGATCGTGCACTGTAGACCGTCGTGGAGCTTGGTGATACTGAGGTGAGTCGCAATTTCGTGGGGAGCGGAGGACACTGATACCGGGGCCCGGCCTGCTTACAGACTACCGACACCGCGCCCGGACTCAAGGGAGGCAGCAGTTGCGGGCGGAGGATACTACTTGCACTGATTTGCTGGCGTTGTGCACCCAGGGCGAAAGGAGAACACCCTTGGCCTACTTGACTGGGGAAAGCATCGGAAGGCTGAGGCCGCCGCCCGCACTACCTTGTAACCCCCACCGGTGGCATTGGCATCACGGGGCACGTGGCGCTTAGGGGGCAGCAGGACACTCTCACATAGGTTGGATGGGTCTGAACCAACTCCACAAAACAGCAGGCGGCTGCCCTTAGTGCAACCAGGGACGCAGAGACGAGGGGCCTCACGCAATATGGCTGCGTCCCACAGGTGGGCCTGACCGATCGTATCCGGGGCACTCACTGGTCAATGCGAGCAACGGGGGGGACGCCTAACACCCCCACCACACAGAGCTGGGCTACGGCACTCATTGACATTCGGTCTCTGGTCTGGAACTGACTGGCGGCATCTCCCTTAGGCACAGGGAACAGGAAACATCCAACATTACTCCTCCTGCTGTCCTCGCGTGGCATAACGGGATAGCCACACGGCACTCCAGGGCAGGTGTGACGCCTCCTGCCCGACCACCAACACAGGCTGAGACGTCGGCGACCACAATCAACCGCAAAAGGGGTAGACGTGGTCCTCCGTCACAGGAGTGCCCGGGGACCACGGAAAACGCCAACATGGCGGGGAAGGGCCTGAAGAGTGGCACCACGCAGACTCGAATAGACTGATATGCCTGCGACAGGCCCGCTGTGTCCCCGACGACCGGGAAGGAGACAGCTGGTAAATCCGGGGACGTACCAGGGAGCAAGAAGGCGACACTGGATGACGTGATGCAGGCCCTGGCACATCTGCAAACGACGGTGGGATCGATTTCGACCGACATTACGTTGATCAGAGCTGATTTCCACAAAATGACGGAAAAGGTCAACGCCATGGAAGTGGTAACAAAATCTCTAGTGGAGGATGTGTCTGAACTTCAATTGGCGGTGGAGAAATTGGCAACAGACAATAAGGTATTGCGTGAGAAGCTCGACGAGCAGGAAGGGCGCTCCAGACGGAATAACATCCGCATCATTGGTGTACCAGAATCGGAAGGTGTGAGAGCCATGGACTTATACGTAGAAAACTTGATCACAAATGAACTGCGACCAAAAGGACTGTCCACATTCTTTTCAGTGGAGAGGGGGCACCGCGTGCCGGGTGGCCAACCGAAGCCGGTAGCGGCCCCACGGCCCATTGTTGCCCGACTATTCAATTTCAGGGATAGGGATGTCACTCTGCAAGCTGCCCGTACATCCCCTCCTGTCAAGATCCAAAACTCCACGGTGGCATTCTTCCCTGATTACACGGCTGAGGTAGCACGCAGGCGACAAACGTTTTTTGAGGTAAAGAAAGAACTCAGAGCGAGAGAGGTCCCGTATTCCATGCTCTTCCCAGCCAGGTTGCGGGTAGTTGCAGAAAATAAAACTTGGTTCTTTGATAACCCAGCGCGGGACTGGCTGGAGGGGTGGAGAACGACCGCCCGCCCTCGGCGACCTCACCGGCAACAGAAGGATCGTGCCGCCGGACGTCACCCGGAGTCCCAAGCATCGGGAGGGGGGGAGTAGACGATGGCTCACCCTTGAGAGACGATGCGGGCGAGTAGGAGACCGAAGAGCAATGACTTCCAGGTTTAATTTCTATTGGACTTACTGTGCTGCACGCCTAAGGCTCGCCACTGGACACTGGGCGATGGAGACACATCTGGTGGGCGCTGCTACACAGGCGATGGATAGACGGGGCTACCACATGGTCGCGCATGCGGAATTCACCTCGGGATCGCGTGGCACAGGCATACTGATACTAAAATCCTCCCACTACATCGTAAGATCCACCAAGATAGACGATCAGGGCCGCTTTGCGGCGGTTCATGGCCAATGGGAGGGCAGGCCGTTATCTGTGGTTTCGGTTTACATCCCGCCAGCATTACATGCCGTGGCTCTGCCTGACCTCGGCAAGTTCCTCCTAGAACTTCCGGAAGGAGATTTGATCATTGGGGGAGATTTTAACGCAGTACTACACAACACTCGTGACAGATTTCCCGTGCGAACACATGTAGATGGCCCTAACAAACTCAGCGGATTCCTGGAAGCGCAAGGGTTAGTGGATGTGAGGCGCGTTCTGCACCCAGAGCAACTACAATACACCTACTACTCAGCTACACACAATAGTCTGTCCAGGATTGATTACTTCCTCACATTAGGGAACGGTCGCCTCACCATAGATGACGCACAAATAAAGCCACGGGGTATTTCAGACCATTCACAGATTACCTTAACACTGTCCAGTATTGAAATGACTCGTAGAAGAATTTACCCGATATATCCGGGGTACCTTAAAGTTCCGTCCATTCGTAAGGACCTGCAGAAAGCTACCCGACATTATTTTGAGGAAAATCAGGCCTCGGTGGATTCACCTTCAATGCTTTGGGAGGCATATAAAGCAGTGTTCAGGGGACGAGCGATAGCAGCGATAGCACACCACAAGAGAACACAGGGGAAGGAAGCTTTAGAACTGGAACTGAAACTCGACAAAGCCAACAAAGCCCATGTGACAAACCCGTCGGACGCTACATTACATTCCCTACAAATGAGTCAACGACTCCTTGCTGACCATATGAAGCGACTGACCGTGGCAGATATTGCGGCCACCAAGCACAGGGTGTATGATATTGGGGACAAAGCCAGTAAGCTCTTGGCATGGCTAGATAGGAAGCAGGGGGGCAACAGGAACATACTACAAATCACAGACGCACATGGGAGGGTGCACACACGGCCGGAAGAAATCGTGAACGCATTGGCCGACCACTTCAGTGAGGTATACACCCCAGCGGTGGCTGTGACAGAGGAAGAGGCTCGGGCCGCCCTCTGTCATGTGTCCCTGCCAACGTTGACGGAAGAGGCGGCACAAGATCTTGATTCCGACTTAACAACTGACGAAATTCAATTGGCTATTAATGCAGTCCATTCGGGCAAGGCTCTGGGCCCGAACGGGGTGCCTATTGAATGGTTCAAAACAATGTCGGAGTCCCTGAGTGAACCCCTTCTACAGATGTATGTGGAAAGTAGGGAGAGTGGCACGCTGCCTCCGGACCAACGGATGGCGACTATAGTGGCCATTCCGAAACCGGGCAAACCGCCTAATGAGTGTACGTCCTATAGACCTATCTCACTGCTGAACCCTGAAGCAAAAATTCTGGCGAAACTATTGGCAAACAGGCTCATGCTGTACTTGGATCAGTTGATTCACCCAGACCAATCTGGCTTTTTGCCGCATAGGAGCACGGCCTTGAACCTGCGTAGAGTGCAGGGAGTATTGGCGAGAACCCCACTGTTGACGGAACCGGCAGCGATACTATCATTGGATGCCAAAATGGCATTCGACATGGTGGAGTGGAGCTACCTCTTTGCAGTCCTCACTTCCATGGGGTTCGGACCCAAATTTATCTCTTGGATCCGATTACTGTACAAAGACCCAGTAGCGCGAGTGGTAGCAAATGGTCACATATCACGTGACATAAAATTGGCACGGGGACCAGGCAGGGATGCCCACTCTCGCCCATCCTTTTCGCATTGGTTTTAGAACCTCTTGCCATCACTATTCGAAACACGCCACTACTGAAGGGGATTAGATGGGATCTTAGCTGGGAAGACAGAGTGTCATTATACGCTGATGATATGTTGATCTACCTCACGGACCTGGGCAGCAGCATCCCAACCTCCTATCTATCTGCAACTCACATGGGCGGGTGTCTGGCTACACTATTAATTGGTCGAAATCGACAATTTATGAGCTCAAGGGTCCACTCCCGACCCTCCCGGACTCTTGCACACTGGAGGTGGCTACCACGTCCTTCAAGTACCTAGGACTATATGTCACCGGAGATGCTGCAGAGTTCTCTAATCGTAATCTGCAAACCCCCCTCATCAGTCTACGTAATGACGTACAGCACTGGCAGGGACTTCCACTGACGCTGTTGGGCAGAGCAGCATTATTCAAAATGATGGCACTGCCACGTTTTCTATACGTGCTTGAAAATACCCCGACATTAATACCTTCCAGTTACTTTCAGAAAGTGACTGCACTGATATCGGGTCTACTGTGGGGGAATCGGCCAGCGAGAATCGCGCACGCGAAACTCAACAGGAGCTGGTACGACGGTGGTATTGCATTACCTAATATGCAACTGTACTACTGGGCGGCACAGCTCAAGATTCTTAACAAATGGATCCACGCCCCACAGGACGACCCGGCGTTTAAGGCTGACAGGGCCCAACTGGGTGCTGGCAGCTTGTTGGCGCCTCTGTATCATAAGGGTATTGCGGCGAAACTGATAGGACCCACCAAACATACAGTACAGTTGTGGTATAAGGCGCGATTGAAACTACATTGGGACGGGGTCGTCACAAAACTCACCCCGCTGTGGGACACTAAGGCTTTAGGTCACTTGAGGCGTACTAAGGGCTTTGCCCAGTGGGACAACATTGGGATATCAACAGTGGGGGACATGTGGTCTAGGGAGGGAGTGGTCCCATTCGCCTCCCTTCAACAGCAGTACGAGTTGGGAAACTCGGAACAGTTTAGATACATACAAATTAGGCATGCCCTTCTGGCAGTGATCCCACCAGGCACCACACCCCCGGAGTCCTCACCACAGGAAGACCGTCTGCTTACGGACTGTATGCAGGAGGGTGCGACTTCCCTAACATACCGTAAACTGCTCAATAATCTACCTGACCCACAGGGAAAGCTAAAAGATAAATGGGTGGAGGACGTCGGGGATTTTGACGAATCTGATTGGAACGCAGCTATTGCATCCCCACGTGAAGCAGGCATATCAGCTAGGTTCCGCCTGGTACAACTGAAAATCCTTCACAGGATTTACTACACAAGAATGACTCTACATAAATTGCAGAGGGCGGATCATCCTTATTGTCTTAGGGGGTGCGGTGAGGAGGGCACTTTCTTCCATACACTTTGGAGCTGCGCATGCCTCGTGGGATATTGGCAGCAGGTACTCCGTACCATTGCACAGACACTAAATACCACTCTAACACTAGATCCACGTATGTGCCTGCTGAATGTCTGGGGGCCTACTGATTTGACATATTATGGTAAGCTGTGGGCCACGATAGGTTTCATGACGGCCAAACGGGACATTGCGCAGAAATGGGGGACGGCGGAGCTCCCCACATTGGCGCAATGGAGCAGGAACATGGACACACTTATGATAACAGAGAGGGCAGTATACAAGATGAGAGACAACCCGCGCAAGTGGAATGGGATCTGGCAACAATGGAACTCCTACAGAGGGGACATATGCGAGCCATTGCCGGAGGGAGATAGCGATAGTTCTGAGGATGAGACAGACAATGTTTAATTGTTACGGAGTATGGAGTGACATGTACAAGGGCCTTGGGCCTTATTTGACGCAGAAAGTAGAGTAGGGAGGGGTTGGGCACAGGGGGAGGTGGAATCAAATGAGGCCTGCAGAGGCGATACCCAACAGAAATGAGCAGATACCGAGAAGCAAGAGTACTATTGTGTCTGTTAATACTGAGTCACGTATTTAGTTCTTTTCTTTATTGTTTTACATAAAATACAAAATGCGAGCGGTTGTACTGACCGTATACTAATTGTTTTTGGAGCTCCAACATGTTTGAAGATCCGTAGAAGGCTAGCAGCCAGAGAAGGCATGTGTAATGGCTTATATGTCAAACATGTGACACCCTTTCAGCCGGCCTCAGGGTTGTAGGCGCCTGTATGTAATGATGTTGGAATCGTCAATAAAGTCTTGCTTTAAAAAATTTTTTTTTTAAAAAAATGCAAACCTGAATCTTTTCAGTTGAATGATATCATGATAATTTACTTCAAAGCGCATTAACATGCAATAATTTGAGCTACATTGGTAGAATTACATTTTTGAGATTCTTCAGCTTGCATGGCATGCTGAGGCCAAAGCAGAGAAATTTGGGAGTCTTAGTAAATCTACATATTGAAGACTTCCCACAGGAAACATTGTTCTACACTGGGGGTAGATCAAATAGTGTATATTCTGTTGGACGTGTGTGCCCTAGTATATCCTTTAAAATCCTATTTCATTTAAAGGAAAACATAGGTTCTTTGAACAAACGTTTGAGTTTAGTACTCTCCAATGTATAATAATTGCTTTTTCAGCTCCTTTGATACATTACAATATGAGGTGCCAGTTGAGAAGGTTCTTTCTTGTTTTCGTCCTCAGGTAGGTCATTCCTATTGTTTTTAAGAGCCTTCATCCTTGCCCTTTCAATATTTTTGGGGGGCAGTTTCTGGCAGATACTTTATTGGAGATTGCCTTCACCTCCACATCAAAGCTACAGACACTGGTGCAATTACACCTTATTCTCCAAAAGCGACCAAATGGTAGGCTTACCCAAATACAGTGTATTATTATTGTCTGTTGGTTTATTAAAAACGTTAGTTTGGAATCCACCATCCCTTATCTTTATAGTAAGATCAAGAAAAAACATATTCATATTGTTCCTGGTGTAAGTGAATTCCAGCTATAGATTGGAGAGTTGAACGAGCTAACAAACTCAACCACCAGTTTTTTTTGCCATGCAAATTTACAAGGATATTTTCAATGTAAAACTCCAGAGCCATATGTGGGCATGGTATGGACTATTGGCCCAGATGGACTACATTCCAAATTGGTGTATGTAAAGGCATGTTAAACAGGGAGCGAAAATGCTGCCCAGAGATGTTTTGTGCAGTTAGAAGTAAATCCTTTCTTATAATTCAAAATAATGTTTAGCCAATGCCAATGCTCCGAGACTCATAACAAGGTGTATACGGATTATGTGTGTTAAGCTGAATTATGAGGTAGTTTCTCAATAAACCTCAAACTCTCCTCTTAGAATAGTTGTATATATGTACTTTACGTCAAGGCCTAAAATCATTTCTATTTCTGGATTGATTTCTGTGTCTTTTAGTAGGTTTTGCATTCAGCATGTGTTTAGTGTCTTGCACATGTGAAGACATGCATTTTATAAGACGGTGTAGGAACAGGTCAACAAATACAGATAGAGGTTCCAAGACTGACACTATTCCAAAAACTATAGGGAGACTTTGGACAGTATTTTATTGTGTATGTATTTTAAGTATAAACGTATGGTACACTAGGGTTGTCTGTAATCAGGAATGCAGACGGATTTTTGCTGATCCAATTATGACTTCTTGCTTCCTCAATCAGTTGTTTTATCTCAATGATACGTTCTTTAGTAGAATGGGTGTTTAATATCTGAATGTTAACATTTATCTGAAAGAAGCCTTCGCCATTCAGTACTGTATGCGTCTTTGATCTGATGTAGAATTCCTCCCCCTTTTTTGGCCAACCTTATAATTCAGTCTGCATTGGTTTTCAGGCACAAAAGTGCCCAACTGTTCCTGCTTAGCCATGGTGTGACACATTATCACATTCATCTCAAATTTCAGTCTTCTTCGCTGCTGCTTGTTAAAAAGAGAAAACCTTTTTAGAGTTGTGGTACCCTGTTTGTCAATAAAATCCAAAGTGTTTAAAAAAAAAAAAAGCCTTCGCACGGATTTCTCAAAAATTATAAAAGTTTGCACCTTAGTTTAAATTGGTCTGTTGTGGTTGGGATGTACCCTAAACCATTTTTTGCTGCAAGATCCCCTAGTGATCACAGTGAGTTTGGAGTCTGTGCGACTTAATTACCATGTTACTGCATACAAAATGATGACTAGAATCTTACTAGGCAATGTAAATAAACAAGTCTCAATGAAGTTGTCTGCCAATATGCAAAAAACGTAGGATTTTCTAGTACAATGCCTCATGAGCCTCTGAACGTTGGGGGTTGTTGCTCTGGCCCAAATCGAGTTGTAGCAACAGGAATCATCTTGCTCCCCCGAACGCGGCTCCGCTGTGAATTTTCACACCGGAGCCGCGTTCGGCATATTGGCAGACAACTTCATAGAGACCTGTAGGCACATTATAGTTCTACTTCTCCACTCTTTGTAAATACATAATTTTTTTACTTAGAAAATCGTGAGTAAGGTGGGGTGTGGTGCACCCTGTCCTTAAGAAGGAGTTGATCTTCGAAACATGTCGACGCACCCAAGAGGTGATGTGCTTAATATCACATAAGAACACCTCGTCCTGCACCCCTTATAATAGTACCAGCCCGGGGGCTCATTAAAATTATTTTTGACTTACCCTACGAGCCAGGTACTTTTTAAACATTCACTCACTTGTATCACTCCACCACATACTCACAAAAACCCTCACGCGCACCACGCATAGTCTTCTTAATCAGTGCTCCGACGTAGACGTCGGTCGCAGCACGCCGCATCCCGTAGAGGGGTGCGAAGACCCCAATGATTAAGTATGATCCTTTTGGTGTGTGAGGGCTATTTTAACAAAACTATATGCTCCCCACCACAGTAGGGAACACATTAACTGATCCGGTGGATTCTTGTTGTTTATTTACATTGCCTGGGAGAAGGAATCCACCCTAATCTTCTCTCTCTCCCCCCTTTTGTTGATTATAGAATCTTACTAGATCAACAGTCTAAAAGGATGTGATGAACCAATATGCTCTCTCGTTCTCAAGGGGCTCTGTTGTCTAAAGATTCAAAACGCATTGGCTGTTTTGTTGTAACATTGATCAAAATTAAAGAAAGAATACTGGCATTAGATTGTTGGACCTTGCTTGTCAACTGACCTTATCAATTCAATAAATCTTTATTCGGTAATCAAAATCACCATAAAAGAATCACAGTCGAAAATCAATAATATTGAATTCGCACATAATAAAAACAGACAATAAAATTATTCATAAAAACAAGAACATTAAAACAATTAATCTGGTCTCGACTTCTTGGACACACAAACAGCTAGTAAAAAAGATAAAACTGTAAAAATCACCCGATTAGTGGGAAGTATCTGAAGATGCATCACAGCAGGCCTAACTTGTCTAAAATTCAAAGATTTCAGTAAGGGGATTAAAATAATGCTTCCTTGGCCAGCTGAAGTAAGGGCAAAACATTGTAAAAATGGAGCATATCCTGCGGAGATCGACTGTCGCACTACAGGGGGGCCTTTCCTCAGCCCGACCCCCCTCACATAGGGATGCCAGCATGGGAAGCAATTGATTAACCCTGAACCTAGTCAATAATAAACTATCATGCTGTGAGTGAAAGAAACCCACATACATCCCCTGCATGGTTTTTAAAAGCATATGACCCTTAAAAGAAGGCTTCTGGAGTTCTAAACCTTCTCTCTTTAAAAGGGAGCGTACCAAAAATGACCTTTTGAAACTCCCCAACTCCTGGACGGAGAGTGAGGTAGGGTTGGTAAAAATATCTGGCCTACCTATAGGATACCGGCCGCCTTAACATGAACAATCCAAGGTATACTAGATGCCCGGTCCAACGGCAAGCAATCCTAAAGAATCAAATGGGTTAAGTTTAGCTCTGCCCTGCTCCAGATCTTAATCTTAGCACGTGTGCGGGCTTAGAGCTATCAGATCCAAAGCATAACCAAGACCCAATTCCTCATGTACAGAAAATGCTGCGGTTGAGTGGGTGACCTGATCCAGCTTACACAAAAAATGATTCTCCATAATTTGAATGTGGTCCAATTTGACATACCCCCAAAAATTACTTCCATACTGCAGCTGTGCAATACACTTGGCTGATAGATTTTAAGAAGATCTCTTGGTACCCTAGACCCGAATCTCTGTGCAAAACTAAAAACTGCCCGATAGTTTTAACTGACTCTGTTCTTATTGCTTCAATCAGAGGTTTCCAACAATTCTTAACATCGAATAAAACACCCAATTAGGGGAAGGCCTTAACTTTGCTAAGGGTAACGATAGATACCTTAAAGGTCTTACTCCTTGTTGATTTGGGGCCCACTACCATTAGGTAGGACTTCAAAAAGTTAACTGACAAGTCAAAGAGCCCCATAAAAGGCACATACTTGGCCAGCAACTGGTACAACCCCTGAGCAGTCCAAACCATCAGGACCACATCATCGGCATATAATAGGACAGGGAGAGATCTGTCAAAAATCTTAGGACAATCAGCTCAAACTGATAAAAGTGCAGATTTCAAACCCATCACATGCAAGGTGAACGGAAAAAGGGGCCAGTAACCATCCCTGCCAAACCCCACAACTCGTCGCGAATGATCGAGTGCACATAGCACCTTGAGCAAAGCACACTGAGGCAGAGGTCGATGAGCGGAGCTTAGATAAAAGAGCCACTATGCTTGGATCGATCCCCATCTCGCTAAGCAAGGCCCAGATTTTCGTTCGGTTCACCCTATCAAAAGCGGACATCAAGTCCATAAAAGCAAAATGTAAGGATTCAGACCAAGCCACTGTGTATTTATTAATAATTAAGTGGAGGTTCAAACATTGGTCTGAAGTTGACCTCTCCACCCTAAAACCATACTAGACATCACTCAGGATCTTATTTTCATCTGCCCAGTCGCACAGCCTATTTAAAAGTACCCTCCCCAAGATCTTGACCATAGAATACAGTAAAGGAATTAGACGGTAACATTGAGAGTTCTCTTTATCCCCTTTCTTAAAATGGGGGCAACACAGCGGTTGATCAAGATGGTAACGGCCCCCCCCTGCACAGCCGCTTTCAGGACCTGCGTTAGTAAAAAAAGGCCCAGACCTCCATTATCCCTTCCGGGCCCGGGCCTTGTTGCTAGGCAGGGCAAGTATGCCTTGAGAAACTTCATCCAACGTGAAGACCACTCGGTCACAAATGGACACAGGTGCAGCATGGCTATTAACACCCCCACCTGCTTCCTGATTATAAATGACCTCAAAATGATCCACCCACTGTTCCTCTGAGATATGATGGCATTGAAGCAGGCCAGAGCCCTCCACAAGACAAGGCCTAATAACAACGTGCCAGAAGAGAGCGCTGTCCCCCATTTCGCTGGCTTCGATGACAGAAAGAGATTATGAGAAGTAATAGTAAAATACACTGGCATCAATAGCTGCTTTGGTCATTGTAGTGCATACAATATTTAGCAGTCCCAACCTTCCAGGGAAGGCAGCAATCCGAACCTTCCGGGATCTCTGAGGCAGAGCTGTGCATGTAAGTATTATCTTATTTTTAAAGTTTGGCGCATGCATGAATATTTGGGAGTGTGGGACTGTGTGTGAGTGTGAGTGTGTGACTGAGTGCTAGTGTGTGTGGCAATTAAACAACAGGATGAAGGGTCAAGTCACACTAGTCCTGCACTGATCCACACAGAGTAATGAAAGTGATAATGAGCTCTACAGTGGTGCAAAGAACCAAAGATGTGACCCCCTCCACACCTCTATATAGGAAAATCAATTTCCCAACCAAAATACTCAAGAATGGTTCAGCACACAATTATCCAGTCACTAATGCACAGGACACATATTCTTTTAGTCCATATTATACAAGTAAAAGCACTACAACAATTTCTCATCGGACAACAAGTGTAGGAGTCGTTCCTACTTCTAAATTCTGTTTTATTCTTTATTCATGAGTTTTTCTTTACAATCACAGCAGGAGATTGGTAGCCAAAGCGTTTCGTCCACCTGGGATTTATTCAGGGCTCAGCATGTGAAAGGTCTTTGCCCATGCTCGTCAGAAAGAAGAACTTTCTATGGAACCGGATGTAATTCTGTGACTCGCTGGAGCTATCGTACTCCATACATTTCATACTACATTTTCCTGTTATAAGGTATGTTAGACTTGGCATCTTTTGGCATGTTTCCCCTGAGTTTTTGCTTTCTGACCTCCCGGTTTTGACATGTTTGTGCTGGCATAACGTTTCTGCGTACTTTTCGCACTGCCGATCAGTTGTGAAGTACAGGCGCTCTCCGTGTCAATTGTGTTCCGGATTGGTGTTTCCATGATTGGATATTTGTTTTACCAGTTGACTCCTAGTAAAGTGCACTGCGTGTGCCAGGGCCGGTGAATCAAATGCTACCCAGGGGCCTGCAGCACTGGTTGTGCCACCCCGTGAGTAGCCCTGAAAACGGTAACTCATACCTGCCATTGCAGAGTCTGCATGCAGTTTGTAACTGCCCTGTCAACCCAGTCTTTTTCTTTGTTCGCCCTAAGTTGGCAGGGTATGCTCAGACGTGAGTCCCTTGCTCACTTTGCCACTGGAGTCAAGCAAGCCCGGCTGAAGACGGCTGTAATGCAAGAAACCGGTCCTGGGAAGCTTGATTCCGGTCCAGGGAAGACATGGCTTGGCAGTTCGGGCTGGACTGCTCCCATGAGGCACAGGGTCAGACTGATTTGCATATGGCCATGTCTGAACTGGGGTGGCGGAGTGAGCTAAAGAGCGGTGATGGATCAAACCCAGATCAGTTGACTGGGGGTGAGTGTTTGTATTGTCAACGCTCCGTCCATCACCACCTTTGGATTTTCTTTGTTCGCCCTAAGTTGGCAGGGTATGCTCAGACGTGAGTCCCTTGCTCACTTTGCCACTGGAGTCAAGCAAGCCCGGCTGAAGACGGCTGTAATGCCAGAAACCGGTCCTGGGAAGCTTGATTCCTGTCCAGGGAAGACATGGCTTGGCAGTTCAGGCTGGACTGTTCCCATGAGGCACAGGGTCAGACTGATTTGCATATGGCCATATCTGAACTGGGGTGGCGGAGTGAGCTAAAGAATGGTGATGGATTAAACCCAGATCAGTTGACTGGGGGTGAGTGTTTGTATTGTCAATGCTCCGTCCATCACCACCTTTGTTTTTTCTTTGTTCGCCCTAAATTGGCAGGGTATTCTCAGACGTGGGTCCCTTGCTCACTTTGCCACTGGAGTTAAGCAAGCCCGGCTGAAGACGGCTGTAATGCCAGAAACCGGTCCTGGGAAGCTTGATTCCGGTCCAGGGAAGACATGGCTTGGCAGTTCGGGCTGGACTGTTCCCATGAGGCACAGGGTCAGACTGATTTGCATATGGCCATGTCTGAACTGGGGTGGCGGAGTGAGCTAAAGAACGGTGATGGATTAAACCCAGATCAGTTGACTGGGGGTGAGTGTTTGTATTGTCAACGCTCCGTCCATCACCACCTTTGGTTTTTCTTTGTTCGCCCTAAGTTGGCAGGGTATGCTCAGACGTGAGTTCCTTGCTCACTTTGCCACTGGAGTCAAGCAAGCCCGGCTGAAGACGGCTGTAATGCCAGAAACCGGTCCTAGGAAGCTTGATTCCGGTCCAGGGAAGACATGGCTTGGCAGTTCGGGCTGGACTGTTCCCATGAGGCACAGGGTCAGACTAATTTGCATATGGCCATGTCTGAACTGGGATGGCGGAGTGAGCTAAAGAACGGTGATGGATTAAACCCAGATCAGTTGACTGGGGGTGAGTGTTTGTATTGTCAACGCTCCGTCCATCACCACCTTTGGTTTTTCTTTGTTCGCCCTAAGTTGGCAGGGTATGCTCAGACGTGAGTCCCTTGCTCACTTTGCCACTGGAGTCAAGCAAGCCCGGCTGAAGACGGCTGTAATGCCAGAAACAGGTCCTGGGAAGCTTGATTCCGGTCAAGGGAAGACATGGCTTGGCAGTTCGGGCTGGACTGTTCCCATGAGGCACACGGTCAGACTGATTTGCATATGGCCATGTCTGAACTGGGGTGGCGGAGTGACCTAAAGAACGGTGATGGATTAAACCCAGATCAGTTGACTGGGGGTGAGTGTTTGTATTGTCAGCGCTCCGTCCATCACCACCTTTGGTTTTTCTCAGTCCCTAACCATCCCCTTTTAGGTCTCCCCTATATAGCCATAGCTGCCAAGGTTTCAGATTGCTATGTGTGACATTGTCATAATTTTAGAGTAATTATGAGTGACATTACGAGGACCATGAGTGACACTTTATTGCAAGCAAAATCAAGCAATGAAGACAAGGAAAACATTTAAATATCAGAAATTACCCCCATGTGAACAACGAGAAACTTTAAGATTATCTTAAAACGTCTGTAAAACACGAGAAATGGAAGGGCACTAAACAGACAGACTGTGTGACAACAGCTTTCAGTATCAGAGGGCAGGCAGGCAGGCACAGCAGCTGTTAAGAAGATGATATCATTGATCTGCTCATTCATGACCTGCGCTAGCCTAGAAAAGAAAAATAAATAGCATAGCAAGTGTAACTAGTTTGGTTATACCATCACTCAGTCTCAGGCATTATTGGTTGCTAGTGCAGTAAGATCAAAAAGAATGCTGGGAAGTGGCAGCGCAAAACCCGGAGGTGTTTTGCTCTTAACATGCGTAGTGCAATTTGCATTTATTTGCACTATCACAAAGTTGTAAAGCGAAGTCCTGAAAAAAGTTAGACATTATATTATACCGGTTTTGCACATATTCAAAGACAGAATGTTTAGATTTATGACACGTTGTGGTCACTTAAGTACTGAGCCCTTTTAAAAGAGAAAACTTCCTTTTTTGGAAAATAAAGATTTTTTTAAGATGGGTTATGTAACTCTGTCAGTGTAAACGGACTAGCTGATACCTTGATTATTTTAACAATATATAGATGCAGAATATAAGGCAAACAAGGCTCGTGGATGGTGAAAAAGTAATAATTATCCTTGTGTGGTGAAGAACTTTGTGCCAGTGTTGCCAGGAGAAAGCAACAATCTGGGGGCCGGGGCACAGGCTGAGGCAGGAAAAGCACCTGTGTTGCCGGAGGAAAAACAATTAACAAATCATCCTGCCTCAGCCAGCCTACACCGACTCCCCTCGCCACCCTGCCCACCCCCTTCCCCCCTCTCCCCGCTCTGGCAATCAATTAGCATGCTGCCTGCAGAGCATTCGTTTGGACTCCAGTCCGCTCTGTCCCATGTAGGGTCCATTCTGGCGTACTCGAGCCTCCCAAAAAAAGAATGTGATAGGCGGCACCGAACATGGATCTCTTCAACTGTAAATACCAAATTACTTAGAATCAACACAACAGTATGCTTCAGCTGACTCAACCCGCCGCGACTACAGCACCGGGCATTTATTTTCACACATAGTTCAGCCAGGCCTAACCTAAAATAAATGAACATATTTTTTACGAGCTGAGCTTACCGCCGATCATAGCAGCCTGTCAGAGAGATAGTAAAAAGCCGGGCGGCTCTGCTAAAGTGAGGCAGGCGTTCGGGTCGGAACTGCAGCAAGAAAGTTCAATTGTTGGACCGGAGGCGAGGGCAAGGACTGCCAGGAGAGGCCGAAACTCAGGCCTGTACATGTACAGACAGTAAGTGCCACCACGGATGACTTTAGTTGCGAGAGAAGCACTGGGCTCTGGTCACGAGTCGAGGCATCAGTCGGCATTTCTGTTATTAATACACACACAGGCTGCAGTTACTTGGGCCGAGGCCTCTCAGGATACTACGAATCCCCCGCCGCTCCTTCTCTGGGAACCTCACTTTCTGAAGGACCGCGTGATCACATCCGGATTTATGGGCAGGCCCCGCCCCGGGTGTTTCATCGGCCGAGTCTGGGTCTCAAGACAGCCTGGCGCGCGGCACCGCGGGCGGCCCAGGAACTAATTAGTTAATGCAGCCAGGCTGGGAGGCGGCAGAGGCAGCGAATGTAATATTGTAGCACTGCAGCCAGCATTCACAAAATAACTTAACTGTCTGTGAGCCACACTGCGAGAGCTGCTGGCAGCAACTCTGGAGCAGCAGAGCCAGCTCGCTAACACCAGCGCTGTAGCCAGTTTCAGTGGCATTACAAATGCGTGACAAAGCATTTCAGTGCGGTGATGCGGATCACCGCACTGAAATGCGTTAGTGTCACACGGGATGCGTGATACTTGGCAGCACTGTATAGCGCGCATGCTCTGCATAGAAGGACCTCTATCCGCCGTTCTGCTCTTTTTTGAAGCACATACTCATGCTTGTGGTGGCATCCACCTTGCGGGAGCGAGCAGGGGCGCACCACAAGCACGAGTTTGTTCTTCGAAAAAGAGCAGACTGCGCACACACACACGCACGCACCACTCCCGGGCCAGCAAACACATTATTGCAGGGCCAGCAGTGTGTTTTTATTTTACTGTGACAAGCACACGTGTGGCGTGTGATTCAAACTATCAGCATTAGTTATTTACTCGTGCACGGCTCTCTCTTGCTTTTTTTTAATTAGCCATTCACTCTGTGGTTTGCGCACTCTGTCTTTTTATTTTTTTAATCTCCCACAGGGCAAAGCAACATTAGCTGTTACTTTTTGTGCTTTCACTTTCTCTTGCTCTTTTTATAATTTTGTAATTCCCTTCCTTATTCAGTATAGTTTTATTTCCTTCGAATTAGCTGCATTCCGGTATCGGGTTACGTTGCTTTCACTTTTGCTACCGCAGTAAAGTGTCTCGCGTCTGTCCTCTCTCGTCTCTGTTTCCCAGTCCTCCTTATCTCCACCCTGAAGTCTCCCATCTCCCCCCATGTTTTTAATTTCCCTGTGGTTCATATCTCCAACTCCAATGCATTCACAGTTGCAACCTGAGCTCCGCTGTGTTACCGAACATGTGAGAAGACAATATAGTCCACCATAGTGTGAACTATTAAGATTAAGACTACAATGCCTTCCTCCTCATCGGTTAAGTTTCTCTTACTCTCGCATCGAACGGTCTGTGCCTAGAGTAAAGGCAGTCTGAACTCAAGATGATGCGTAGCATAAAAGGAAGAGCGCCAGACCCCAAGTATAGCTTGCATGTAAGTGTTTTTATTGTTATTTCTGTCTGGTGTGCGATTGTGGTCATTTGTGACTGATTTCCTATCTTCCCAAATTCACAATGGTACGCATCTTATGTGTAGGTAATCATGTATAATTCAACCTGCATGACGTATGCAGAGACGTGCATCATCTAGTAACGTAATGTTACGTGCAGTAGCATTATGTTTGTAAACTCAGATGTACGCCTTCGCCCCCCCTAATTTTCATTGATTTTATTTATTATTCTGTTACTTCTCATTTTCCAGCATCTGGCGGTGTTGTCAGCCTGCCAGGTGAGCAGAGGAGTAGCATTGTGATTTTCCTTCCTTCGTCTGTCGGGGAGAACACGTTTTCCATTGCACACTGCATTCTTTTGTCTTTGCATTTTTGATAATGCGTGAAGCCAACAAATAAACACAGTGACGTTTGAAAGCTTGGCAGGTCGGCCCAAGTGCTTCTGACACAAGATAGTAATGTGGGGATTCCTATAGTGCCAGGGGAAAAAGTCACACTGTGCTGTTGTTCTGAATACTGTTTCAATTTAAAGTCGTTTGTGGGTGAAGTTTGATTAGAAGCACAACTGTCGATGCATGTTTAGCTCTGCAGGCCAATGATTGCAGGAATTCTGTGAGGCAAGAGAAGAGTTGCATTTTCATACCCATTCAGACTTGTGCCTCTTTGTCGACTTGTATTTTTAAATACAAATTTTACAGCTGTAGACACCATCACGCTGGAATGCAGCTTCGTCAACCACTATTTTTCTAGAGTACCTTTGATGAAGTGTGTGGAAAGTCCTTTTTGGACTTGTCTGAACTGCTTCCAGCCAGTCACCCTTTACGCTTTACTAGTTCAGAGTAGTGCAAGATTGTACTGGCCTCTACCGTTTCTTTTTTGTCCTTTGAAGCCCGAGTTGTTTTACCACATGTCCCGTATTACCCTTTCTGTGCAAATTTGTGTGGATGTGCTGTGCTTCCCCTTCAGGTTTGCCCCAAGTGCTGTGTTGGAGCTTAAAGACATTGGCAAAGTCAAAAGCTCTGGCTAACCACTTATAAGGTCCAAGAGGCAAGACCTATTAGCTATGCCAATGCTTGTTTTACATGTCAGACATCCCTCAGAGAGGCCCAAGGTTCCCCTGTGGGCAGGGTGCAATGTATGTGAAAGGTAGGACATGCCCTGGTGTGTGTGGCATATCCTAATAGTGAATTACAGCCAATTTTGTTTTTCACTATTGCAAGGCTACCAGTTCCCCATAGGATAGAATGGGAGGGTTGTTAATACCATCTTATAAACATAACTGGCCCAGGGAATTCGGTAAGAAAAGAAGATTTAGTATGCCTGAACTCAAAATCTAAAGATGCATCTTTTAGTGAAGGTGATTTTTACATTCTGCGTTTGAAAATACCACTTTTAGAAAGTGGGTACTTTCTTTCTCAGTCATCCTGTGTGCCTCTGCTAGAATGTGGATTGCCTGTCTGGGTTTTGGATGACAGAAGGCTGGGAGACTGGAGGGGCTCTAGATAGTCTAGGTAGTTCAGGAAAGGGCTGAATAGACCTGGGCTACGATGGGGGGGGATTTCCTTGCACCTCAAAGGGCCTGGTCTACCTCTGACAAATGCCGTATCTACCTCCTGCCAGGAATTCACACCAGAGAAGGCCCAACTGGTTCTGGCCGGGCACAGACTCCCTCAGCCTGAAAAATCAAAGGATTTTTGGATATGAATACTGGGTCCCAGACCCCTAAACTTTAGAACTCATCTGGATCAAGAAGACTGCCAAGAAGAAGAGCTAGAGAAGCTGTGAGGAGGAACTACCACTTTGCTGTGTGCTTTGCTGGGCTGACCTATAATTTATTATTTATTTATTTTTGTGTTTTATAGAGCGCAAACTTGACCCGTTAGGGTATCAGAGCACTTTACATAGTCAAGGAGTTGTACAAAAGGCATGGAATCACAAGAGTATACCATAGATTGGGAGGGTGGGTGGGTTGGTTGCTGAGTACAAGGGGGATGGAAGAAACACAAAGTACAGTTAGCATTACAGTTGCTGAGGACAAAGGAGGGATATAAGGATACAAAGTACAGTTAACATTATGGTTGCTGAAGACAGGCCCCGGGTTTCTTGGTGTGGCGAAAGGTCGACGGAGGGAGGCAATAGTCTGTGTTGGGGTTGCAGGACAGGGTCAGGACCGGGAATTTACTCATGAGGAAGGATTTGGCCTCCTTTTTGAAACGTGCAAGAGAGGGGATTTTTCTGATGGCGGGTGGGAGGGAGTTCCATATTCTTGGCTCAGCCCCAGCGAACGCCCGATTATACTTTTTTTTCTGAAAGCGTGCGGGCTGGAGTAGGAGGTCTCTGGCGGACCGTGAGCTTCTGATTCCTCCAGATACCACAAGTTTCTGTGAAAGATATGCAGCGGAATTTGAGTAAAAGGCCATGTGTGTGATGCATGCCAGCTTAAGCTGTATTCTGGCCTCGAGAGGAAGCCAGTTCAGTGCTTTCAGGTGTGGAGAAATGTGATCAAATTTCCTTGTGCCGGTAAGTAGTCTGGCGGCCGCATTGAGGCAGGCTTTTAAGGGTGCTAGGGAGATCTTGGGTAAACCAGAGAGGGTGGAACAGCCATATTCCAGTCTAGAAATGACTAGTGCTTGGACTGCCATTTTGAGGTCGGGAGCGTCAAGGAATGGTTTCAGTTTCCATAGGTAGCTCAGGTGGAGTCTGGCAGATTTGGCTATTGAGCTGATGTGGTCTCTCATGTTCAAGTTGCAGTCCAAGGTTATTCCCAGCGATTTGGCCGAGTCCACAATGGTCGCTGCCATTCCGCTGCCATTCGGATGTTATCAGTAACCTCCACCAGTGCTGACTCTGTGCGGTGCTTGGGCGAAAAGCAGATTGTGATTGGTCAAGGTGATTTGCAGATTCTGCGAACTCAGATAGGTGTTTGGTTATATGCTTTTCTAGAAGTTTGCTGCATAGGGGAAGCAGAGAGATGGGGCAATAGTTGGTGACGACGACAACGCTTGCACCGTGACCTGCCAGCACCGTGACGAGCACCGCCTTCAACTCGCACCGCGACCCTGGTCTCACTGACGACGCTATCTGACGTCACTGCTTGCCCCGCGACCTGGGGGCACCACATGCTGCTGCACTTCGCTCCACAGCACCCAACGCCTGCCGACGGCAGCGCTCCTGATTCCATCAGAGAGGAGCTCGACCTACAAAGCGAGTGACTTCAAGGGCCTCATCACCCTGCATTTCTCACAGATACTGTTTGTGGGTCTTCCAGACACCGTAGTTGGCCCGTGACCCTGCGAACAGCCAGAACTGTTGGATTCGTTGTTCACGACGCGTCATGGTAGCCCCAGACGGAGCTACCAACACCGAGGAATTTTGTTTTAAACTTTTGGTAACTACAGACTTTTTTTCATATAGCACTGTGGATTTCTGTCATTATTGGTCTTGTTTTAATTATATAAAAATGTTGGATATTTTTCTAAACTGGTGTGGTGTCCATTTGTAGTGCGTACACTGTATTACTGTGGGTTCTGTGCACATGCTTTACACACTGAGTACACAACAATGTTCACAAGGAACTCATTTCAATTCTCAATATAAATGTTGGCAATTAAATAACTGCAGCGCTAAATTACATGGACAAATATGTGATGAGTGACCTTTCTATAGGTCCACGTGTCAATCAAACAAATCCTAAGAATATTTCTGGACAAGCTCACAAACACTTTCCAATCAATTATACCCAACTTCAGCCGAAGTAGGCACATCTACTTTGCACAGAGAAAAGGCACTATAACAGACTATATATAAACACAATTTTTTAATTTTTATTATTTTTTTACATAAAAACTGATGTTGTGACCCCAAGTGTAGTGACCATAACCATATTACAGTGAACATTTAAGTGACATATTCAAACATAGAAAAATGGTTATTAGTAAATTTCAAGAAAAAAGGACAACAAAAATGAATATCAAGATAACATTTCCAGGCTGTCTCTTTTGAGTATTTGTCGACGGCGTTTTGACCCTCTCTCGATACTGGGTCTCATCAGGACTGTATATCTGGGGACTGAACAAGGAACAAGGTGTAACTATAAATGTTTACAGGATTGAAAGGAACGGAGCTTGTCAGGAGTAGAGCTGATCTTACCAGTATAGTGAAGGATATGAAGGAGGATGTGAGGGCGTATCTGAACCTGCAATTATGGAATCACTACTTTAATATAATGAATACGTACAATCAAGGTACATCAGTTGTGCTCACCCAGTGCTTTGGTGGAAACAACTATAAAATAAGGCAGACTCACGATGTTTAGTCCTGCCTCGTGAGTGTGGCGTCAGCAGGGGAGGGGAGTGTACTCCTAGCGTAAGATAACGCTTAATTTTTTCATCTACCTATAAAGAGAGGAAAGGTTGGCACAGATGCTGGATAAGGCCATCGGTAGAATTCTACCTTGAGTTATCTTGGAGTACTTACTCAATCGTGGTGAACATCAAAACAATTAGCTTCTCGTGGTCTGCTCGGCTGCGGCGTTCGCTGGTCTCGAGATTGACCGGAAGCAGGAAGTGCCAGCTATTGTTGCTAGGCAGCAGAGTATACAACAAAACCGGCCGCCATCTTATAGTGGTCCTGGCGCGATAATACGTATGGAGTTATACAAGATGAGTGCTTGATTAAAAGGGTCATGGGAGCATATTACTGGTGCTCTATCTTATTTGTACAGAGAATTCTGTCAAAGACCTGTACACAGGGGCTAACCATTCGTATGGTAAAATTACCGACGATCGATGCGTGGTATTGTTATCTCATCTGGAAACAAGTATTGTCTAATCTACAGGCATGTCCTGGGATTAGACAATTTGCAACACCATTCATAGAACATAATACAATAAGAACAATACAGGCAATAAAATAATTTCAACATATTCGCATAATCTACATATATAATAAAAATATAAACTCTATATGTTTAAATGCGTATATATGTATTCAACCCTGAGTCTACGGTGGGGTCCCAGTATGTCTATTAAAATTACCACAGTGTGACAGTGTGTAGGAATATGTATATGTATAATGTCAATCAGCATTAACATTTACATACCAAAAACACAAGGAAATGGTATCATTCCTAGATCTGAAGATTAGATATCGAAATAATCATCTCAATGTTACCCTATATCGTAAACCTACAGATAGGAATACCTTACTGCAATATAATAGCTTCCATCCTAGGGCTCTAAAAGATGGATTACCGTATGGTCAATTTCTAAGACTGAGGCAAAATTCCACCGAAAAGGAGGACTTCTTTAGAGAAGCTAAGATACTCAGCTCCAGACTTCGTGAAAGAGGATATCCAAAAAGGCTGGTTAAAACATCTATGAAAAGAGCCTGGTTCAGCCCATGAGAGGTTCTCCTCAATCAAACGAAGAAAGAAAGCATGAAGAAAAGTGTGTGTGTAACCACCTTTGTCCCATGAGTACTCAAGTACAGAAAATCATTAAAAAAGACTGGCCCACTCTGAACACACTAAACACATGTCTTGAAACACCCATGTTCGCCTTCAAAAAGGGTAAGAACATTAAAGACCATTTGGTGCACTCTGATACAAGTAGGAACTCAGAAAAAAAGAACCATCCAGGATCTGTGGTCATTGCCTCCCATTACAGCTCATTATAAGTGCACGAACTGCATAGCCTGTGACCTTACCTTGGAAACAAAAGAATTCACACATGGTAATGTAAAAATCAAACTTCGTGACTTCACCAATTGCTCCACATCGAATGTCATCTACTGTCTGTGGTGTCCATGCAATTTAATATATATAGGCCAAACCACCCAACCAGTGAAATCGCGCATCAGTCAACACAGAAGCCGTATTCGCTGTGAAGTGTATAATGCACCATTGGTAGACCACTATAAAGAGAAAGGCCACTCCGCCAATGATATCAGATGGCAAGTCATTGAAAAAGCGAGGATACCCCCAGGGGTGGTGACATGTCCCTTATCCTTCAATCCCTTGAGTGCAAGTGGATAGATAAGTGTGGCTCCATTCGCAGTGGTCTAAACAGTCTAGAGGAATGGCGCAAGTTCATAAGCCTACATTGAACATGTCCTTCTAGTACATTGAAATAGACAGGGCTCTGTATATTCTTCACACAGAATCTATTTCTGCACATGAACCAATGTATATTATACTGTTTTTATACACTTGGCCGTTGAAGGAACATACACGCCTATTAGTTATACCACCCGCCATATCGTGTCCATGTAGTCCAATGAGATAAACAGGACTCTCCGTTAACATAGCATCTATTTCTACATATGTATCAATATATAATTCACAGCCTAGATACACTTGGCCCTTGAAATTATACATATACATATTCCTACACACTGACACACTGTGGTAATTTTAAGAGACATACTGGGACCCCACAGTAGACTCAGGGTTGAATACATATATACGCATTTAAACATATAGAGTTTATATTTTTACTATATATGTAGATTATGTGAATATGTTGAAATTATTTTATTGCCTGTATTGTTCTTATTGTATTATGTTCTATGAATGCTGTCGCAAATTGTCAAATCCCATGACATGCCCGTAGATTAGACAATACTTGTTTCCAGATGAGATAACAATACCACGCATCGATCGTCGGTAATTTTATCATACAAATGGTTAGGCCCTGTGTACAGGTCTTTGACAGACTTCTCTGTACAAATAAGAAAGAGCACCAGTAATATGGCTCCAATGACCCTTTTAATCAAGCACTCATCTTGTATAACTCCATACATATTACCGCGCCAGGACCACTAAAAGATGGCGGCCGGTTTTGTTGTATACTCTGCTGCCTAGCAACAATAGCTGGCACTTCCTGCTTCCGGTCGATCTCGAGACCAGCTAACAACGCAGACGAGCAGACCACGAGAAGCTAATGGTTTTGTTGTTCACCACGATTGAGTAAGTACTCCAAGATAACTCAAGGTAGAATTCTACCGATGGCCTTATCCAGCATCTGTGCCAACCTTTCCCCTCTTAATAGGTGGATGAAAAAATTAAGCGTTATCTTACGCTAGGAGTACACTCCCCTCCCCCGCTGCCGCCGCACTCACGAGGCAGGACTAAACATCGTGAGTCTGCCTTATTTTATAGTTGTTTCCACCAAAGCACTGGGTGAGCACAACTGATGTACCTTGATTTTACAGATTAATTATATTAAAGTAGTGATTCCATGATTGCAGGTTCAGATACGCCCTCGCATCCTCCTTCATATCCTTCACTATACTGGTAAGATCAGCTCTACTCCTAACAAGCTCCGTTCCTTTCAATCCTGTAAACATTTATAGTTACACCTTGTTCCTTGTTCAGTCCCCAGATATACAGTCCTGATGAGACCCGGTATCTAGAGAGGGTCGAAACGCCATTGACAAATACACAAAAGAGACAGCCTGGAAATGTTATCTTGATATTCATTTTTGTTGTCCTTTTTTCTTGAAATTTACTAATAACCATTTTTCTATGTTTGAATATGTCACTTAAATGTTCACTGTAATATGGTTATGGTCACTACACTTGAAGTCACGACATCAGTTTTTATGTTAAAAAAATTATAAAAATTGAAAAATTTTGTTTATATATAGTCTGTTATAGTGCCTACTCTCTGTGCAAAATAGATGTGCCTACTTCGGCTGAAGTTAGGTATAACTGATTGAAAAGTGTTTGTGAGCTTGTCCAGAAAGATTCTTAGGATTTGTTTGATTGACACGTGGGCCCATAGAAAGGTCACTCATCACATATTTGTCCATGTAATTTAGCGCTGCAGTTATTTAATTGCCAAAATTTATATTGAGAATTGAAATGAGTTCCTTGTGAACATTGTTGTGTACTCATGTACCTACCCAGCTCACAAGGACGGATGGGTTGCTCTTGTTATTATAAATATATATACATGCTTTACACACTGCTACTAAGATAAGCCTGCCTGCTTGTGCCAAGCTACCAAGGGGGTGAATAGGGGTATTTTAGGAGTGTAACTCCCTTACCCTGACTAGAGTGGACATTTTTGCCTGGATTCGGCCCGTGCCCTAGCCTACCAGAAATCCCATTTCTAACAAGGCACAACATGAGGCACCTACAAGTAGACCTCTCGCGTGCTGAGCCCTGAAGATGTCCTAGGTGGACAAAATGTGTTGGCTACCAAATCTAGTAGTGCAATTTTAAAGAAATAACTAAGGGATGTAAGTGAGTAACCTTGACGACTGGTTGACTACAAGTGCCCCTCCCCTCCCATTCTACAGGCTCAAGGGGCAATTGATGGGCTTAAAAATTACCCACAACAAGAAAACAATACCTAGTAGCGTACAGTATCAAAGTTCATGTTTAATATAATGTACAATAATTAGTGATTTTTTGGATATAGGATTTATCTTCTATCACCAGCATCTAGAGTGTTGAAGGGATCTGTCTAGGTCCTGATGAGAAGCCAGGGGTGGGCTTCGAAACATGTTGACAAAGGAAGTATTGCCCATTAAAGCATTGTACCTCCACTACTTTCCCCACTTTTATCAATACCAGCTTATAGGAACATTAAAGTTTATTTTTCCACATAGCCAGGTATTTTTTAACTATCACCTTCACTCAATCACGGCTGACCCTTCCACTCACTCCAACCCCACGGTAAACAACATTTACCCCAAATCTTTTTCCCCGCAGGGAATCACAACGCGGACGTTACAACGACCGCGTTGTGATTCCGCATACCATTACTCCGCAAGTCGGAACAACGACTTGCGGAGGGGGGGGGGGTGTTGGATTAAAAATCCAGCACCTTCCCTATTGTCCGCACAGACTGGAGTTAGAATAGTAAATTATACTATTCCAACATCCAGCGACCGGAACAACGACTTGGGGAGTAATGGTATGCGGAATCACATTGTGGTCGTTGTAATGACCGCTGTTAGAACCGGGGTCTCTAGTTGGCAGGGGTATGCACCCAATCCAAGTAGGGACCACCGCTTCCGACCTGGTAGCTTGGCGCAGAGCAGCAAAGGCGTAACTTCAGAGGCAATGTGTAAAGTATTTGTGCAACACGCAGCAGCGGTGACGCAATAAGAACACTCACAAAAGGAACACCACACCAGTTTTGTATAAGAATAAGAATTCCTTTATCTAAAAGATATGCGAGAACCAAAAGCAGGTAAATCCAGCTCCAGGCAAAATCAATAATAAAAAGGATTCCAGTTTCCAAGCAAGATCAATAATCAATGAGAATGAATCCAGTTCCCAGGCCTGATCAATATTAAAAAGGATTCCAGTTTCCAAGCAAGATCAATAATCAATAAGAATGAATCCAGTTCCCAGGCCTGATCAAATCACCAAAAGCTCATGTATGCCAAGGGCTCCTGCTGGTAATGTCTTTCTCACAGTGTCCTTGGATGGCAAAAGTTCACTTGAGGTAGGTACTTATGGTCAAAATTCACTGGGGGAAGGTTCTTAGGCCAAAGTTCCCTTGTAGCGTAATAAGTGTGCCTCTCATAGAAATGATGCTCCCAGTGCAGGAAGTGGGGCTGCCCAGGCGCTGCTGGTGATGCTAAAAAATGCCCCAGTGTCAATTACCAAGTAATTATGCCCCCGTAGGCCGGTCAGTGAAGGACGGTTCCCAGCCAAGCACAAAGCTCACACTCCAGGTACCCGGCCAACCCGCACCCCGCCCCCTCCCAGCAGCCTGGTTGCACTGAGGCGTTACCTGGGGTGGTGGTTGCGGCACGGGTGCGAGGCTCCTCTCCCCCTGGGGCCTCGGGCTCAGCAGGCGCTGCACGGGTGGGGGTCACGGCCACACAGCGCTCCTTTAGCACAGCGCTTAACAGTGCCTCCAAGTCCGGGGCAACAACGGAGCCTCCTGCCACACAGCGCTTCGCTTCTCAGCGCTACACAGCGCGGTCCGGTCCCAGTGGCGGTGACCTCAGGGCTAGTTTAATTTGGCTTGCGCCAGAAGCAGAGGCAATCACAGAGCCCTCGGGAGGATCACGGGGCAAGCAGTGCTGAGGGCAGGCACAGCGTTGCAGGGCAAATCTTGAGAGTGTTGTTGCTGATCCAAAGGGCAGTCTTTAAAACGCTGTGGTCCAAGGACAGGTAGTTTCCTTTAGCTTAAAAAGGGTGCAGTCCCAAAAAGGCAATCTTTAAAAGGTTGAAGACTCTTTAAAATGTTGTTCAAAGAAAAGTAGTTCCTTTGGGATGTTGTGGAGACACTCTGGTGGTGATGTTGCAGTCTCCCATGCAGGGCAGGATCAGCAGACAGTAGGGCAGCTCAGCAGGTTGTGGGGCAGCAGTTCCTTGGAGCAGTCAGCCTCCTTCCCAGTGGCAATCCTCTTGCTCAGCAGTCCTCACTCCAGCAGGGATTCTTCCAGGTCCAGCAGTGTAACAAGAATGTGAGGCCAGGACCCTCCCTTATATATCTTTCACTCTAAGGGCTAGAAAGTGGTGGAAGTCTCTGGAAGGGTCTGGGGGCAGGGGCTTCTGGAAGAGTCCAGGGAGTTCTGGTATGTTCCCTGCCTTCCCTGACCTAGCTGTCACAGTGACGAGAGACAGGCCTTTAAGGCTACAGTGGGCAGCCCATCACAGCTCATCCCAGGGAAGAAGGTGTGAATCACCACTCCCACCTCCCAACCCAGGCAGGCTATCAGTGTGCAGAGGGGAGGGGGGAGTCTGCAGACCCTAATCTCAGTGTAGGCAGGAAAAGGTCCCCTTTATAAAAGTGGGATCTCTAGCGTAGTAATGTCCAAACCCTATATATCATTGGAAAGGGTTCCCCGCCCAGAGTCCAACAAGACCAAACATGACAGACTTATTAGGTCCCTGTCAGAAGTTATCCCATAAGGAGAGGTTCCCAATATTAGCCTATGGAGAATTAGCCTTACTGCAGTAGCAGGGGCTTGTGGCAGATATGCCAGCCCCACAATGTTTTAGGGGAGAGCACCTGCACCTCAGCACTGTTTAGCAGTGGTGAGGCGCCCAGAGTCCTAAGTCCAACAAAATGTAAGGTAAAAATGGGAGGCAACAAGGGGAAAAATGAAGGGGAGACCACCCTAAGGCTGACAGGTCTAACACGTGTCCCCCCCAGCTGAAAGTGGGGAGAACTACCCAACCTCCAGGGAGTTCTCATCACTAAGGCGGAAAAACCGAGAGAGACCGTCAGCATTGGCGTGGTCTACTCCGGGTCTGTGTTCCACCCTGAAGTCCATCCCCTGTAGAGAAATGGACCACCTCAACAATTTGGGATTCTCGCCCCTCATTTGCATGAGCCACCTGAGGGGCCGGTGGTCAGTCTGAATCAGGAAGTGGGAGCCAAACAAGTATGGCCTCAGCTTCTTCACAGCCCAGACCACCGCGAAGGCTTCTCTCTCTATCGCACTCCACCGCTGTTCTCGGGGGAGCAGCCTCCTGGAGATGAAGGCTACTGGTTGGTCCCTTCCCTCCTCATTGAGTTGCGAAAGTACTGCCCCTATGCGATGCTCTGAGGCGTCCGTTTGGACAATGAACTCTTGGGAGAAGTCAGGGGCCCTGAGCACAGGAGCTGTGCACATGGCCTGCTTTAGAGAGTCAAAGGCTTTTTGGCAAGCCTCTGTCCAAATGACTTTTCTAGGGTATTTCTTAAAGGTTAGCTCAGTCAAGGGGGCCACAATGGTGCCATAGCCCTTGACAAATCTGCGGTAGTAACCTGTGAGGCCCAGGAATGCCCTGACCTCAGTCTGTGTTTTGGGAGACTCCCAGGCCAGGATTGTTTCTATCTTGGCCTGTAGGGGCTGCACCTTGCCCCCGCCTACCAAGTGTCCTAGGTAGACTACCGAACCCTGCCCTATCTGGCATTTGCTAGCTTTGATAGTCAGGCCTGCCTGCTGCAGAGCCTGAAGCACTTCCTGGAGGTGACCCAAATGGTCCTCCCAGCTGCTACTGAAGACAGCTATGTCGTCCAGGTAGGCAGCAGAGAAGGCCTCTAAACCGGAGAGGACCCGGTTCACCAGCCGCTGGAAGGTGGCAGGAGCATTTTTCAGTCCAAAGGGCATCACCCTAAACTGGTAGTGGCCCTCTGGGGTGGAAAAGGCAGACCTCTCTTTAGCTCCATCTGTTAGGGCGATCTGCCAGTACCCTGACGTGAGGTCAAAGGTACTCAGGTATCGGGCAGCCCCCAGCCTGTCAATGAGCTCATCCGCCCTCGGGATAGGATGAGCGTCAGTCTTGGTCACAGAGTTCAGTCCCCTGTAATCCATACAGAACCTAAGTTCTGGTGTGGTGCCCGGTGGGGCAGCTTTTGGTACCAGAACCACCGGACTGGACCAAGGGCTGTTGGAGGGCTCTATCACCCCCAACTCCAGCATCTTAGTGACCTCACTCTGGATGCTGGCCTTCACCTTATCTGACAGCCTGTAAGATTTGGACTTGACAGGGGGGCTGTCTCCTGTGTCAACATCATGGGTACACAGGTGGGTAATCCCGGGGATAAGGGAAAACACTGAGGCGAACTGCCCCAGGACCTGGCGGCAGTCCCTCTGTTGCTCAGGAGTCAAGGATGGGGAGAGGACCACTCCCTTCACCGATCCATCCTTCTCTTGGGAAGCAAAGAGGTCCGGGAGAGGTTCACTTTCCTCTTCCTCGGCCCCATCAGTTACCATCAGTAAGGTAAGCTCAGACCTCTCATGGTGGGGTTTGAGGCGGTTGGCGTGTAGCACCCTGTGGGGCTGCCTGGGCGTCTTAAGGTCCACTAGGTAAGTGGCCTTGCCCTTCTTCTCCAATATCTCATAAGGGCCAGTTCAGCGATCCTGGAGGGCACTAAGCTCCCCAGGCTCCATGACCCACACCTTCTGTCCAGGTTCTAGCTCCACAGGGTGAGAGTTCTGGTCGTACCATTCCTTCATTACCGCCTGGCTGGCCTCTAAGTTGTCAGAAGCTTGTTTCCACAACTTAGCCATTTGGCTACGGAAGGCCAGCATGTAGCTCACTACATCCTGGGGAAGCCTCCTTGGAGTCTTCTCCCACCCATCCTTCACTAAACTGAGAGGTCCTCTAACAGGGTGACCGTACAAAAGCTCAAATGGGCTGAAGCCCACTCCCTTCTGCGGGACCTCCCTGTAGGAAAACAACAAACAGGGCAAGAGGATGTCCCACTTTTTCCTCAGGCCCTCAGGCAGACTCCTGATCATGCCCTTTAGGGTCTTGTTAAATCTCTCCAAGAGACCATTGGTCTGTGGGTGGTAAGGGGTGGAGAACTTATAAGTAACCCCACACTCCTTCCACATGGCTTGCATGTAGGCAGACATAAAATTGGTACCCCTGTCGGACACCACCTCTTTGGGAAAACCCACTTTGGTAAAAATCCCCATCAGGGCCCGTGCCACTGCAGGTGCAGTGATGGTTCTCAGAGGAATAGCCTCTGGGTACCGGGTGGCGTGGTCCACCAGAACCAGGATAAACCTGTGACCAGAAGAAGTCGGTGGATCCATAGGCCCCACAATGTCGATGCCCACCCTCTCAAAGGGGGTGCTAACGACAGGTAGTGGTTCCAGGGGAGCCTTCAGCTTAGCCCCTGTTTTCCAACTGGCTTGGCAGGTCAGACAGGTCCTGCAGAAGGTATCTGAGGAGACCCTCATCTGTGGCCAATAAAAATGTGGGACAAGCCTAGCAAAGGTCTTGTCTTGGCCCAAGTGTCCTGCCAAAGGGATCTCATGGGCCAGTTCCAAAAGAAAGGCCCTGTAGCACTGGGGGACCACTAAGGCCCTTGATGACCCATGCACAGGAGCCTTGGGCTCACTGTAAAGGAGCCCATCCTCCCAGTAAATATGATACTTCGCGGAGGCATTGCCTGCTGCTTGGGCTTCGGCCTGTCGCCTCATGCCCTCAAGGGTAGGACACTCCTTCTGTGCCTGGCACAACTCCTCCCTGGTGGGCCCTCCTTCCACCTGCCACTCTGCAGGGGTAGGTAGGTCCCCCAAGGGAGCAACGTCCCCCTCTGTGGATTCCGGTGCAACCTCCTCAGGTGCCCCATCCATCTCACGGGGTGACTGCCCCGGGGCGGGCTTCCCACGCCCTCGGGCTCCTCCCTTCTTAGCAGCTGGCTGGGCCATTTTTCCAGGCTCCAGCCCTGGCTGACTCCCTTTCCGGGCAGCCATAGACCGTGTGGTAGCACAAATCCACTCCGGCAACCCCAGCATCTCCACATGCGCTTTGAGCTCTACCTCCTCCCAGGCAGTATGCTCTAGGTCATTCCCTAACAGACAGTCCACTGGCATTGCAGGGCTCACAGCAACTCTTAAAAGGCCTGAAACCCCTCCCCACTCAAATGGAACCTGTGCTATGGGATAGTGACCCCCCCGGTTGTCAGCCATCACAACTGGATGGACTGCATCGGGAATTATTTGCTCTGGGGACACCAGCTGACTCCTTACCATAGTCATGCTGGCACCTGTGTCCCTCAGGGCCTCCACCCCCGACCATTGAGGGTGACCCACTGCCTATACTTAGTAGTATTGGAGGGCACGTGGACCTTAGGAACCATCTCACTGTCTCCCAGAGACACTAGGACAAGCCCGGCCCCCTCACTCCCATCCTCTAGGGACATCTCCTCCCCAAGCGCTACACCAGCCACCCCGGGGGTTTTACCTCCAGAGGCCTGTGGTGCTCTCTTGCGACACTTGGGATCCCCCTTGTAGTGTCCAAGTTCACCACACTCATAGCACCGGACAATTCTGGGCTGCTGACTTTTGTCAGGATAAGTGGGCTTCTGGTGGCCAGATTGGGGCTGGGACCCAGACCCTTTCCCTTGTGAATTATTTTGGGGGCCTTTGGAGAAATCTTTCTTTTTATCTCCCCCCTCTTTCTTCTGGTGGGACCCCTGACCACCCCTTTGGGAGTCCCCCCCAGAACCCTTGTTGGACACCCTGGTACTGACCCAGGTGTCCGCCTCCTCCGCAAGCTTCCTAGGATTGGTCAACTTGCGGTCAACCAGGTGTTGGCGCAGCTCTGGAAAACATTTCTCTAGAAGGTGCTCTCTTAAAAACAAGTTATACAATCCTTCATAGTCATGCACATTGCTGCCCCGCACCCAGCCCTCTAAAGCTTTACTAGCGTAGTCCAGGAAATCTACCCAGTTCTGTGTGGGAAGTTTGTGGCTATTCCTAAACCTCTGCCTATACCTCTCAGGGGTAAGACCGAACCTCTTAAGCAATGCTTCTTTCATCACAGAATAGTTGGTCTGGTCTTCCTTTTCTAGGCTAAGGAGTGTGTCCCTAACTTCCGGAGGTATGTACTTGTACAGACCACCCCCCCAGTGACTCTCTGGGACCCCATGGGCTCTTATTGACACCTCATAGGCAGCTAACCACTTATCAATATTATCCCCCACCTTAAAACTGGCCATCACATCTTTAGGCATAAAGACCCTGGACTCACGTGAAGCTTCCGTAGGTATGCTGCCACCACTCTTGATGCTGTTCGTCCCTGCTTGTAGGGCTCGAATTTCCAGTTCCTTCAGGTTGAGCTCATGGGTAAGTTTCCTCTCCTCCATGGCCCACCTTTCTTTCTCACGCTCCCTTTCCAATTTGGCGAGTTCCAATTTAAACTGTCTCTCCTCTCTCCTGTCCTCCAATTCCTCTGAGGACAGGGTCCTTACTGACACACTACTGCCTGCCCTGGAAGGTACCCTTGTACCTGGTAACAAGTTGCCATTTTCCACCAAGGGCAGTAGGTCAAGTTCTCCTGTGGCCCCTTGCTCCGCTCCCTGCCCGTCCCCTTCTCCATCTCCTTCTGGGTGGGCCGTTACCCATGCCCTCAAGGCTTTCTGAAGCTCTGTCTTCTTAGCGCCTCGCTTAAAGGGCACCCCTTTTTCCTCGCAGAATTCCTTGAGTTGTGCCACTGTGTAAACTTCCAGATTGGCCAGCTCGAATTCCATCTTGCTAGGTAGGACCTCAGACGTTCGTAGAGAAAATCAAATGGGACTTAGGCCAAAGGACTCTTAAAAAGAGCAGCCAGTCAGGGGGAATTTAAACAAAAAATAAAAATGCCAATTGGAGAGGGTAGACAAAAATTCAGTGGAGTCAGGTGTAGGGTTGCGGTGTACACTGCGTTGCTGCGTGGTGTTACACAAGCACAAGTCCTATCCCACCGCTCGATCACCAATGTTAGAACCGGGGTCTCTAGTTGGCAGGGGTATGCACCCTAGTCCAAGTAGGGACCACCGCTTCCGACCTGGTAGCTTGGCGCAGAGCAGCAAAGGCGTAACTTCAGAGGCAATGTGTAAAGTATTTGTGCAACACGCAGCAGCGGTGACACAATAAGAACACTCACAAAAGGAACACCACACCAGTTTTGTATAAGAATAAGAATTCCTTTATCTAAAAGATATGCGAGAACCAAAAGCAGGTAAATCCAGCTCCAGGCAAGATCAATAATAAAAAGGATTCCAGTTTCCAAGCAAGATCAATAATCAATGAGAATGAATCCAGTTCCCAGGCCTGATCAATAATAAAAAGGATTCCAGTTTCCAAGCAAGATTAATAATCAATAAGAATGAATCCAGTTCCCAGGCCTGATCAAATCACCAAAAGCTCATGTATGCCAAGGGCTCCTGCTGGTAATGTCTTTCTCACAGTGTCCTTGGATGGCAAAAGTTCACTTGAGGTAGGTACTTATGGTCAAAATTCACTGGGGGAAGGTTCTTAGGCCAAAGTTCCCTTGTAGCGTAATAAGTGTGCCTCTCATAGAAATGATGCTCCCAGTGCAGGAAGTGCGGCTGCCCAGGCGCTGCTGGTGACGCTAAAAAATGCCCCAGTGTCAATTACCAAGTAATTATGCCCCCGTAGGCCGGTCAGTGAAGGACGGTTCCCAGCCAAGCACAAAGCTCACACTCCAGGTACCCGGCCAACCAGCACCCCGCCCCCTCGCAGCAGCCTGGTTGCACTGAGGCGTTACCTGGGGTGGTGGTTGCGGCGCGGGTGCGAGGCTCCTCTCCCCCTGGGGCCTCGGGCTCAGCAGGCGCTGCACGGGTGGGGGTCACGGCCACACAGCGCTCCTTTAGCACAGCGCTTAACAGTGCCTCCAAGTCCGGGGCAACGACGGAGCCTCCTGCCACACAGCGCTTCGCTTCTCAGCGCTACACAGCGCGCTTCGGTCCCAGTGGCGGTGACCTCAGGGCTAGTTTAATTCGGCTTGCGCCAGAAGCAGAGGCAATCACAGAGCCCTCGGGAGGATCACGGGGCAAGCAGTGCTGAGGGCAGGCACAGCGTTGCAGGGCAAATCTTGAGAGTGTTGTTGCTGATCCAAAGGGCAGTCTTTAAAACGCTGTGGTCCAAGGACAGGTAGTTTCCTTTAGCTTAAAAAGGGTGCAGTCCCAAAAAGGCAATCTTTAAAAGGTTGAAGACTCTTTAAAATGTTGTTCAAAGAAAAGTAGTTCCTTTGGGATGTTGTGGAGACACTCTGGTGGTGATGTTGCAGTCTCCCATGCAGGGCAGGATCAGCAGACAGTAGGGCAGCTCAGCAGGTTTTGGGGCAGCAGTTCCTTGGAGCAGTCAGCCTCCTTCCCAGTGGCAATCCTCTTGCTCAGCAGTCCTCACTCCAGCAGGGATTCTTCCAGGTCCAGCAGTGTAACAAGAATGTGAGGCCAGGACCCTCCCTTATATATCTTTCACTCTAAGGGCTAGAAAGTGGTGGAAGTCTCTGGAAGGGTCTGGGGGCAGGGGCTTCTGGAAGAGTCCAGGGAGTTCTGGTATGTTCCCTGCCTTCCCTGACCGAGCTGTCACAGTGACGAGAGACAGGCCTTTAAGGCTACAGTGGGCAGCCCATCACAGCTCATCCCAGGGAAGAAGGTGTGAATCACCACTCCCACCTCCCAACCCAGGCAGGCTATCAGTGTGCAGAGGGGAGGGGGGAGTCTGCAGACCCTAATCTCAGTGTAGGCAGGAAAAGGTCCCCTTTATAAAAGTGGGATCTCTAGCGTAGTAATGTCCAACCCCTATATATCATTGGAAAGGGTTCCCCGCCCAGAGTCCAACAAGACCAAACATGACAGACTTATTAGGTCCCTGTCAGAAGTTATCCCATAAGGAGAGGTTCCCAATATTAGCCTATGGAGAATTAGCCTTACTGCAGTAGAAAGGGGCTTGTGGCAGATATGCCAGCCCCACAATGTTTTAGGGGAGAGCACCTGCACCTCAGCACTGTTTAGCAGTGGTGATGCGCCCAGAGTCCTAAGTCCAACAAAATGTAAGGTAAAAATGGGAGGCAACAAGGGCAAAAATGTAGGGGAGACCACCCTAAGGCTGACAGGTCTAACAACCGCGTTGTGATTCCTTGCGGGGTAAAAGACTGTGGGATCACAAGGTACATTCCAACCCCACACATAGTATTGTTTAAATCAGTGCTCCTGCGTAGTCGCAGGTTGCAGCACGCCCTGTCCCGCAGCGGGTGGGAAGACCCAGATGATGGAGCATGCCACCAAGGGCCCTTTTGGTGGGTGAGGGGTATTTTAACAAAGCTGTGTGCTTTCCTTGAACGTAGGAGACACGCAATTCCTGAAAGGACACTTTTCCCCATTTTCCCCATGAGGGTGGATCCCTTTGTTTAACATATTCTGACTAGAGGAGGACATATCCACCTCTTATGCTCTTGGAGCACAAGCTCTTCACTCCCCCCCTTTGGTTTTTGGATGTGTGTATAACTGTACAGACCAGTAAGTGGCTGTGTGATTGACTTTATGGGTGAATGAGTAGGTTTCTATAGGGACTGACAGTATATGAGTAGCTGTATGGGTATATGTGTGGTTATGTCAGTGGATGTATTAGTGAGTGAGTTGGTGCATGTGTTGCTGTATGGGTAACTGAATGGATGTTTGTGTGTAGTCTAATGTATCAGTGAGTGGGTGTGTAAGTCCGGGTATGGGTGTGTCAATGGTTGTAAAGAATGCTAGTGTGGAAGTTGGAGTGCGTGTATGAAAGGTTATATTGGGGTGTGAGTGGGTGCATCAGAGATTCTGTGGATGCTGTCATCAGTGATACCATCAGTGATGTCATTTGAGATGTCATGTGTGATGTCACTGACCATGTCACGAGTGATGTAATCCGTGAGGTCATAAACAGTGCATTTCGGGGCGCGAGTTATAGTTATCTCAGCTAACAATGCCTGCTGAATTTCTCTGGTTTTGTACGAGTGAAATGTCTGCCTAACTATAACGTCCTGTAACCTTTGTTTTTTCAACGAATTTCTAAGATTTTTTTAAATTATATTTTCTAACTATAATGCCCCTGTAACCTTTGGTTTTTTTCATTAAAAAAAAATATATATAAATATATATATATATATATATATATATTACCTATTGGCGGTCGCCAGTAGGTAGTTATAGTTAGGACCTACTTTCCATAGGAAATTCACAACATTCTATTTGGAATAACTTTGGCACCGGTGAACGAATCTTCACAAATTTTTTGAAGAAAATGGCCTGCTCGGTTTCGCTCCTCCCCTGAAAGTTTGGCAGTGATTCGTCAAGTGGGGGCCGAGAAAAAAGGAGGGTTCCAAAACAGAATTACACCAAATTTGGCAGAGAGGTAGAGTTCGGTTCGCAGATTGGGCTTTTGGTTAAATGGTGTAAATCCGTTTCTGAGAAAATTACAAGTAAAATCGTAGCGATATCTAGAGACAAAGTTCTACACGCGGACGGAGATCCGTTCAATTACGAGCGCGAGCTGTATGCTGATTGGCTGTCAACACTCGAAACCAGGAAGTGTTGGCGGCCATCTTGTGCCTCGGTAGCAGCGAGTCACAAGAAAACAGTAAAAGAAAGTTGAAAAATAAGGAAAGGGGGCAAGGTAGAAAAATGTTAACCCTCTAGGCCTGCTGAGGGGGTCGCACATGGATCTTTAGGCCCTAAAAAAAAAAAAAATGTAAATGTCAAAAACCGCAGGGTACACGTATCGTACTCGTACGCGGTGGAAAAGTACAAAAATAAATAGAAGTGCGTTTTATTCTCAATTAGCTCCGGGGGGGCCAAATCCCGGGGACAATTTTTTTCTATAATGGGGGTTTCAAGGTCCCCCGAGCCCCGGGGAACGCCAACCCCGGGGTTTTATTTTAAAGTATGCGGGGGTTCACGGACCCCCCAGCTGCGGGGACCACCATCTTTTGGGGCGTTTTTTTAATGTTGGGAGGGAGTCGCGCGGCCTCCCTCCTGGAGCTCTTGATGGCCCTGGGGTCCGACACCTCCCAGGGCAGGCTTCTGCAGTGTCCCGGGGTGCCTACCCCCAGGACACTGCTGTTTGCTATGGTAGGGCGGAAGCGTCGCGGCTCCCACTTTAGTACAGCAAACCGCTTTCCTATTTGAAAGAGAGAGCAAGTTAATATGCTGTCTTTTTTAAGTAGGAAAGCAGATTGCTTTTTGTTAGAGAGAGGAACATAGAAACTGGTCTCTCTGACAAAGCAATGCCAGATTTCGAACGATGCGGGGAGCTGGCTGGGAGCGTGGGGGGTATTAGGGTTACCCACACAGCCCCAAATGTTATTATTTGAGTCCTGGAGGATGGGGTCCCTTTGTAGCTCCTTAAACATTCGTGTGGAGACGCGCTCTAGTTTACCAGAGCGTGCGGCCACTGCATTCTGGGAACGTAGGCGGGCACGAGAGTTGCCGCGAGTCTAGCAATGGGACATTAAATCCTCATATTCTTATCTCTGTGTCCGTGTGGTTATTATGGTAATTTTCCTTCTATTTGACAATATTCTCAGAAGAGATGCTTCTTATTAGAAAGTGAAAGTAGAATGATTAAAATGGGCGGAACTTTCAATAGTTGGAATAGGAAGTGTTATGAACCAATGAAATCTCTTCTTTTAAAGTCTCATGGCTTTGCGTACGCTTACGATGTGGGTTCGTATGACGTACCAGCACGATTTGTGTAATTGCTTTTAAAAGTAATATACGATTATTGAAAGTTTAAAAAAAACTATTTTCATAAGTATCCTACATAATGTATTCTATTAGTATGTTCATTAAATACATAAATACATGTTTTTAAACAATTAAAAACATTTGCGTCTTTCGCGTACGGGGCGCAGTATGTGACGTCATACGTAAGCTTTGATGCGACGCGTAACCTTGAAGCGTATTCGTAGCGTATGCTGAGAATGATTAGCAGACAAAATATGGTGCGATCCCTCGCTCACTGTCAAATCAGAGCACAAGGCGCTCTATGAGAATGGTTAGAAGTGGTCACTGATTGGAAATCCGATTCAGCTGTGTGGCTTATCCATGGTATCATAACGTTACTTTTTAGCCTGTTTAAGTTTTTAGGTTTGTATGAAATTCTATGCTATAGGCAGATATGGATCTTTGGGGAGCGCTTATCTCCATGAAGGTTGGTTATTACCATTTATATATAGGTGCTTGAGGGAGGGAAAAGAAGTTTGTCAGAATGGCGAGGATTGCTCAATAGCACCAGATCGCTGCTTACTTTGTGGACACCTACAATTGCATGGCTCTTGTAATCAAGATGTGGCTAATTTGGCCTGAGTTTTGAAAGGCACTCCGACACCTGCTATCATGACAACGTTCAGTTTACTGGCAAACGGAAGTTATTTACTTTGAAATAATGCAGATTGTTGTGCGATGTTAGCAGGCATTGCTTACATGATTACGGTAACCGAGCGTGTGGTTTGCTATAAAAAAGTTGTGTTTACTCCTCTGCATGGGAAGCTGGGTGTTTCTATCTGGCCGTCGTTTCCGACCTTGAAAGCAGAGTCAACCAAATGAGCCGTATAAGAGCGCTATTGTCTCAAAAAGAGGTCGCTCTTACATCTGCTAGAGAAACATTTGTCCTTCATGTAGCAAACACCCGCACAGAAGTGCATGCTTTATTAAATACAGACGTGCCCCGGAATTTTAGGGAGTTAATTTAGACTATCTTTAATCCGTCCTCGAGTAGGGGGTTAGCTTACTTTTTTAAAGTTATAAGTCTATTTTTGAAGGTTTGTATCAAAGGTTATATCACGCTGAGAGGAGGTCTGCCACTCTTTCAGAAGGATGATATCATCAGTGATGTCATTTGAGATGTCATCAGTGATCTCATGAGTGATGTCACTGGCCATGTCATGAGTGATGTTATATGTGACATCATCAGCAGTGCATTGCGGGCACGTGAGTTATAGTTAGTTGAACTAACTATAACGGGGGAATTTCAATAGTTTTGTATGAGTGTAATGTCCAGCTAACTATAACATGTGTGAACCCCATGTTTTTTTCAGTGAATTTCTAAGGTTTTTTAAATGCTAATTCCTAACTATAACGTGTGTGAAACCTTTGATTTTTTCAGTGAATATATATATATATATATATATGAGAGCCTGCCCTGCAGGTTCGGGGGCCCCAGTAAAGCGGAGCACTTTTGAAACATTTAACTGAGGGGCATGACTCGCTCTGAAAACGTGCCAGCCACAGGATTTCCGAGGACATTTTGGCAACGTTCAAAGAGAAAGGGAGATGAGAGAGACGTTTCTCTCTCTGGGACACTGCACTGCAAGTAAACCCATTTAAGCTTGGCAGCGAGGGGCATTGCGCCTGTGATGTTTGTTGAACTTAATTTTGCACCTGAATTTGAAATCGAGCACTAAGACATTATTTTAATATTATGGTGCACTTTGGGACCTGCAGTATTTTACTTTGGGCCACATGACCACTTGGAGGCTGTAAATTACACTCACCTGTGAGCAAGGCAAGTTCGCCGAAACCGGTCAGGTTTAAAAGGAGTGTTTGAATGCTGCTGAACACGTGACCTATTAAAAGTCATCTTGCACGTAAGCCAGAGTTGGGCTCTGTTCTTTTGAAGCTTTATATATATATATATGTATATATCCCCCTTAACACAGAGATAAACAATATTCAAACTTGATTCTACATTTATATTTACTCTTTTCTACCCAGTACTTGATTCCACAAAACAGATGATAAAACACATGATGTAGAGAGAAACAATTATCTCAATGAAAGTAAATTGTGGAACAGGTGTACGGAATGAATTAATGTTCATGATTTGGTGTTTAGAAATATGGAAACATTTACATCACAGAAGTCTATACCAGTCCAAAATATGTTAGATGTATTGTCCAGAACATATTTTACTTCCGGATGAAAGCAATCCACACAATAGAGTTGATTACTTTCTAAACATATAATTATATTTCCTGCAAAGGTGAAAAATATGCTCTTTATAAGTTTAACCGGGGGAAGCATTTACCATGCAACAGAAAACGGATCATTTGCATGATTGTGTCTTCAATAAACCCTCTTGCATAAATTGCTCTTTTCGCCTGGTTGTTTTTCCAATCAGTGCTCATTCAGTAAATAAATTGCATAATACGACAGCACCTGAATATGTACCTATTACATCAGTGTAAAGTGCTTATACGAAAGAAGAAGTTGTATGTTCATATTTCAATACAGTAAACCATACACCATAGTTCTATCCACATACAGAACAAAACAAAACACATCTATTAGGATGGCCCTCTTAAAAAAGCAATGATGCATTGAGGGGTAAAACAGGCGAATGGACAACTTTGACCCAAAGTTTGATAAGCTACAATGAGAAGGCCCATCTTTTTTTCTCAGGTGCACCAGCGTGAATAATGACCATGTCCAAAATAAAAAAGCTGCAACCTCGTCTACCCCTGCCCTCGTTTGGAGTTTATTTATCCTGACGTCAAAAGTCGAAATAGAAAACTGAGTTGTGGTTGAGCATAAAAGTAGCTGTTGACATGGGTGAACAGTAACTTTTTAGATGTACCAAAAAATAAGGTAGTCGGCCCTTTGAATCATGATTCTATGGATAGAAATTCCGTTATAATAAATTAGCTAGAAAGTTCAGGAATTCAGTTATTGCTTCTGTCACCTAGAATCAGCGGTGTGGAAGGCCTTACAATCATATTTGTTTCAGTTAATTGGGTTAACATTTATAAAGCACCAAATCCCGGGTAGAGCATCAGTCATACTTTTTTTTTTTAGAAGCGTGGGAATTCAACCCTATCCTGCACTTCATTGGGGGGCTGGCTTGGATGTTAGTTTTTCTTTCTTAATTGAATTTCAATTTTTTCACACTAACACAATCTGCTACAGAAAGTCGAATTCAGGTATAACAGATGATGTCTAAAGTAGGTTTCATCGTCACATACAGAAACTATTTGTGAAGGAGAGAATGGCCTTCATTATGAGTACCCTGGTTGCGAGTTCTCTACGCGTTATTCCTCATTTGGATAAGGAAAACAAGTGATACGAGTTTATTCATCGGCCCGATAAATACCATTGCCCTGGGGTATTGGCATTTATATGACCCAATAAATGACTTATTCTTAGTTGGGCCATTAGTAATGAGGACCTAAGAAAGAGCTCCTGGTGGGTAGCTGCGGTTGAAGCAAGAGGTGACATCTTTGGATCGCTACCGAAGGCACTACTAAGATTTCTAAAAGATGCCCTCTTGGTTGGTTGTTGCTAATTAGATTGAAGACAACTGGATTCTTTCAGATATCCCCTTCGAAGAACTTGGAAAAGTAACAATTTCAAAGCAAGTTGTCTTTCGAGCTAGAGCTCTTCACCTGCTGGTTGAATGCTCTGTGCTGCTTTAGATTCAGTGAAGCAGTTTCTATATTTCCTCTTAGAAAAACTGTCAAATTACAAAAAAGTGTTGCACAGTGATAGTCCTACAGCCATTGCCGCCCAAGCTAGTTTGGTGTTCCTTCTTTGTATCTGGCACAGCATCTTCATACAGCTTCTGGTTTCTGACTCGGACATCTCTGGTTGGTCTGGAAAGTATCTAAATACACAATTACTAGCCGAGCTGGGGTTACCGTACCTACACACTTTACATGACAGAACCACTATGCACATGTCTCTTAGATGAAAGACTCCTATGGTTCAAACACTTAGCCGAAGTATCACCCTAATCCACATGACTAGCCGTGCAACAGGCAAGCAAGTTCACACAACTCTTCTTCATCTTGGCAAAGACTTTGTCAAAGGGGATGGCATCCATGTTTAGTTGAGTGGTACACATCGTGGCATTTAAAGAGAAAAAAGCCTAATCTTAGTCTTAATCTTCCACCAGATTTCTTAGGTCCCAAATCCTGTCAAGAAAACCTTTCTACCTGTGACGCATTCTGTAAACATGTTGCAGCAATGTTTGCCATTTCTGTCAGGAACAAGAGGTTTGTAGACATCTTTGTATTATGGCAAAGATTTCCCTAGCTCGGTGGAGCCGTACCCATGGCGGTTTCAACGGGCCAGCATTGGGGGGTAGGCAGAGCACTGCGCTACTGCCCTCTTCAACAACATGGGCAGCGATAGCACGCCAGTGGGGATATGACCCCGGAGGCACTTGATGTGCTTCCAGGGCATGCGTCCAATTGGACCGTGAATGCCCACCCATACGAGGCAGCTTTCAGGCCCTTTCACTACCAGTTCCCGCCTTATAAGGCCATATCCCCCAGTGTTCCTGCCACACCGTGCAAGCGGTGTCTTCTTTGTTTGTTTTCTTCTTTTCTTTTAAAGGTACAGGGCACTTCCTATGTGCACGTCGCTCTGCATTTCAGACCACAGCAGGAGAGGATATCGCAGGCAGCAGCACAGCCGTTTCCAGTCTGGGAGCTGCACAGGTTTGAGCCTAGCTCACCTGACTCGGGTACTTTGTACTCTATGGTGGCTCCGACTGGTAGCTCTAGCTGAGGGCCCTGTAGGGGAGGGCAGCTGCAGGATAGTGTGGCCAATGTGGGCAATCAGTTGGCATTTTTGCTATTTGGAGCAGGAGCAGTGTTTTGTGGGCACTTGGATTTTGGTTGTGGCCTGAGCAACTCAAAAGCAGGGAATAACTAGGTGTGTTCACTGATGCAGCAGGTAGTGTGCGTTTTGGAGCCATATTAGGATCGGCATGGTATGCACATTATTTATTTATTTATTTTATTTTTTGAATTTTATAGAGCGCTCGGCTACCCCCGAGGGGGTGTCCCGGCGCTGACAACTAATAAGCTCTGAGAAGGAGGAGAGAATCAGGAAGAGAACAACCAAGTCTTAAGTTTGCGGCGAAAGATCGATTCAGTGGGGACAAATCTTAGCTCCAAGGGGAGATTATTCCACAGTCTAGCTGCTACTACTCCAAAAGCTCTACCGCCTACTCTAGAAAGGCGGAAGCGTGGGACAACCAGGAGACGTAGACTGTTGGATCGTAAGGATCTCACAGAGTGTGATAGAACAAGACGTTTTTTCAGATAGCCTGGGCCAAGATTGTTCAAGGCTCGAAAAGCAAGAATCAGTATCTTAAAGTGGATCCGTTTAATGATAGGGAGCCAATGCAGTAGTTTACGATAAGGTGCTACAGATTGTCGAAACGGAATATTGCCAATCAATCTAGCAGCGGCATTCTGCACGATCTGCAGACGTTCAATCTGGTACAGAGGGGCACCTGCGTAGAGACTGTTCGCATAGTCTAAGTGAGACGTGATCAATGACTGAACCACCGTTCTACGGGCATTCAATGGGAGGTAAGGCAAAATCTTTTTAATCATACCCAATTTCGCAAAACAGGCAGATGTAGTCTTAATAATGTGAGGAGCACAAGAGAGGGTATTGTCAAACAGGAAGCCCAGATTGCGAACTGTGATAGCTGGTATCGGGGGGGGGTCAAGGACCACTGGCCACCACAGGCTAGAGGGAATAGGAGTTTTCTGATTAAAAAACATTACCTCCGTTTTGTCAGTATTAAGCCTAAGGTGGTTGGTGGTCATCCAATTGCAGATGTTATTTAAACACTGACGAAAGTTGGCAAAAGAGGTGTCAGAGTGATCCCTAAAAGAAAACACCAGCTGGGTATCATCAGCATAGGAGATCACTCTGACTCCCCAAGATTCCACCACCTTGGCCAGAGGGGCAAGATACACATTAAATAATAAAGGGCTCAGGGCCGAGCCCTGGGGGACACCACAAAGAAGAGGTTTCTCAGTCGAAGTAAAAGGCTTCAAAAAGACCCTCTGAGAACGATCCTTCAAAAAGGAGCTGATCCAGGTCAACACAGTACCTCCTATGCCCAACTGGCATAGGCGATCCAATAAGATTGTGTGGGAAACCGTATCAAAGGCGGCGGATAGGTCGAGGAGGACCAACATGGCCTCCTCGCCCCTATCCACACACTCTCTGACAGTTTCGGAGACTTCAAGGAGAGCTGTCTCCGTACTGAAGCCTGCTCTGAATCCCGACTGAGAATCATGGAGAAGCAGATTAGTCTCCAGAAATTCAGCCAGTTGCAGTTGAACTGCTTTCTCCAAGATCTTAGCTGACTGAGGAAGGAGGGAAATGGGCCGGTAGTTAGAGAAGAGGCTAGGATCTGAATTCGCCTTTTTAAGGATCGGGACCAGCATGGCCTCCTTCCATATGGAGGGAAACTGGCCTGAACCCAGAGAACAATTCCAGATATCAAGGAGGGGCTCAATCAATATAGGGGCAAGGATACCCATCATAGTAGCCGGAATCAGGTCAAGAGGGGAGCCAGATTTGCACTGTGTAATTAGTCTCTGAGAAGACTCAATAGTCATCTCCTTAAAAGATTCGAGGAGAGGAATGTCCCCGTCTATCTCTCTAGGGGCTGGTGAGATACCCTCTGCGGGGAAGGAGGACCTGATGGTCACGATCTTCTCCTGAAAGTATTCGGAGAGACCATTACACAGTACCTGGCTAGCCGGGATCTGAGAAGATAAGGCCGCAGGATGCGAAAAGTCCTTCACAATTTTAAAAAGGGATTTGGAGGAATTCCTAGATTTCTCGATTTGGAGGACAAAAAAATCTCTCATAGTTGACCGTTTTAAGGAGAGAAACTTTCTCAGAGCGGATTTATAAACAACTTTGGCCTCTGGATCATAATTTTTTCGCCATAGACGTTCAAGTTTTTTACAACGGCTCTTCTCCTCCCTAAGCGTCTGGGAGAACCAGGGTGATGAAGGGCGAGATCTAGCCGACGTGATGGATTGGAGGGGCGCGATGGTATCTATGGCGCTCAGCAAAGTTGCATTGAATTCGGACACCCTTTCATCAACAGTGTTACAGGACGAGGGTGCATAGCCATTAAGCAAAAAAGGACTCAGGGTGGCGCAGGTTACTTTGTGCCATTTTCTCCTGACCTCCTTATTGAGTACAGTAGGTAGGGGCGCCAAGGTAAGGGTAAGATCAAAAGGCACGAGATAGTGGTCCGACCAGGTAAGCGGGAGAGGTGGGTGAAGCAGGATGTCCAGGTGCCTTGAGAAGACCAAATCCAAAGTATGGCCTGCCTTGTGCGTGGAGCCCTGAACTAATTGAGGGAGATTTAGACCCCTCAAAGCATCCAGAAACTGGTTAGCCGGAGAACATAAAGGATCATCCACGTGTAAATTGAAATCACCAAGTACAATAAAGTTCGAGTGTTTAAGGGACAAGTCAGCAATCAAATGTACAAGCGCCATAAGAGAGCCAGACGAGGCAGTAGGTGGATTGTATACTAAAATCCCAGCCAAAATAACGGCCGCGGAATCTGCCAGAGTAAAGTGCATGGCTTCAATTTTACCAATATTTCCAAGTTTGGTAGACGTCAATTTGAAATGTGCCTTAGCAATAATAGCAATACCCCCGCCCATTTGGCCACCTTCACGATGACAACCTTTGAAGAGGTAATCAGGAGGCGTGGCCAAAAGAATATCGGGGTTCGAGGAATCCTTCAGCCACGTCTCAGTGAGAAACAGTACATCCCAAGCGTCCGCAGTAAGGGATGACCAGATCTCACCAGCATGGCGTGGCAGGGAGCGACAGTTAAGCAGCGCAATTTTAAGCGTTGGGGCTAGAATATGACGCTTACTTATATTACCGTTTTGGGTAAAACGTTTCCTAGCTGGTTGCAGACTAAAAGCACATAGTGGGCATTTAAACGAGGAATCCTCTAATTGGCTGGGGCAGCATAAGGGAATCAGGGAACATGCCCTAGGGCGCAGTTGTAGTAGTGCTATTTTGGACCAAATAATGTTAGAAGCCCCTACGGAACGGGCAGGGGGACCGGCACTAGGCACGGGCCAGGCGCGGACGGGCGCAGACGGGCTTGCCTTAGGCGCGCCTTCGGCGCGCCCGCTGCGCCCGTCCGCTGCGCGGACGGGAAGTACCATTGTTTATATACATGAGGAGGGTGGGAGGCGGCCAGAACTGGACCGCTCCCCTGCCTGTCCCAAGATGGCGGCTGTCCCTCTCTGTGCCGGCGTCAGCGACAATATCGGCTGATCCGGTGGGGAGAGACGTGCAGGGACCCTCCGGCGATGTAAATCTCGCCTTCAAGGTAAATGCACCAATGTGGAATTAAAATAGAAACATAAAATATTTACACTTTTTAAAATCAGGCGACCCAACAAAGTGCAAAGCGCAAGTATAGAAAGGGAGAAGCGCCCCCGGCTTTCCGCCTCAGGGGAAGAGCAAAATTAGTCTGGCTGACCGCTCCACAAGCGCGCCTTAAGTAAACCAGGGAGGGCGGGAGGCGGCCAGAACTGGACAGCTCCCCTGCCTGTCCCAAGATGGCGGCTGTCCCTCTCTGTGCCGGCGTCAGCGACAATATCGGCTGATCCGGTGGGGAGAGACGTGCAGGGACCCTCCGGCGATGTAAATCTCGCCTTCAAGGTAAATGCACCAATGTGGAATTAAAATAGAAACACATAAAATATTTACACTTTTTAAAATCAGGCGACCCAACAAAGTGCAAAGCGCAAGTATAGAAAGGGAGAAGCGCCCCCGGCTTTCCGCCTCAGGGGAAGAGCAAAATTAGTCTGGCTGACCGCTCCACAAGCGCGCCTTAAGTAAACAAGGGAGGGCGGGAGGCGGCCAGAACTGGACCGCTCCCCTGCCTGTCCCAAGATGGCGGCTGTCCCTCTCTGTGCCGGCGTCAGCGACAATATCGGCTGATCCGGTGGGGAGAGACGTGCAGGGACCCTCCGGCGATGTAAATCTCGCCTTCAAGGTAAATGCACCAATGTGGAATTAAAATAGAAACACATAAAATATTTACACTTTTTAAAATCAGGCGACCCAACAAAGTGCAAAGCGCAAGTATAGAAAGGGAGAAGCGCCCCCGGCTTTCCGCCTCAGGGGAAGAGCAAAATTAGTCTGGCTGACCGCTCCACAAGCGCGCCTTAAGTAAACAAGGGAGGGCGGGAGGCGGCCAGAACTGGACCGCTCCCCTGCCTGTCCCAAGATGGCGGCTGTCCCTCTCTGTGCCGGCGTCAGCGACAATATCGGCTGATCCGGTGGGGAGAGACGTGCAGGGACCCTCCGGCGATGTAAATCTCGCCTTCAAGGTAAATGCACCAATGTGGAATTAAAATAGAAACACATAAAATATTTACACTTTTCATGATTTGGTGTTTAGAAATATGGAAACATTTACATCACAGAAGTCTATACCAGTCCAAAATATGTTAGATGTATTGTCCAGAACATATTTTACTTCCGGATGAAAGCAATCCACACAATAGAGTTGATTACTTTCTAAACATATAATTATATTTCCTGCAAAGGTGAAAAATATGCTCTTTATAAGTTTAACCGGGGGAAGCATTTACCATGCAACAGAAAACGGATCATTTGCATGATTGTGTCTTCAATAAACCCTCTTGCATAAATTGCTCTTTTCGCCTGGTTGTTTTTCCAATCAGTGCTCATTCAGTAAATAAATTGCATAATACGACAGCACCTGAATATGTACCTATTACATCAGTGTAAAGTGCTTATACGAAAGAAGAAGTTGTATGTTCATATTTCAATACAGTAAACCATACACCATAGTTCTATCCACATACAGAACAAAACAAAACACATCTATTAGGATGGCCCTCTTAAAAAAGCAATGATGCATTGAGGGGTAAAACAGGCGAATGGACAACTTTGACCCAAAGTTTGATAAGCTACAATGAGAAGGCCCATCTTTTTTTCTCAGGTGCACCAGCGTGAATAATGACCATGTCCAAAATAAAAAAGCTGCAACCTCGTCTACCCCTGCCCTCGTTTGGAGTTTATTTATCCTGACGTCAAAAGTCGAAATAGAAAACTGAGTTGTGGTTGAGCATAAAAGTAGCTGTTGACATGGGTGAACAGTAACTTTTTAGATGTACCAAAAAATAAGGTAGTCGGCCCTTTGAATCATGATTCTATGGATAGAAATTCCGTTATAATAAATTAGCTAGAAAGTTCAGGAATTCAGTTATTGCTTCTGTCACCTAGAATCAGCGGTGTGGAAGGCCTTACAATCATATTTGTTTCCGTTAATTGGGTTAACATTTATAAAGCACCAAATCCCGGGTAGAGCATCAGTCATACTTTTTTTTTTTAGAAGCGTGGGAATTCAACCCTATCCTGCACTTCATTGGGGGGCTGGCTTGGATGTTAGTTTTTCTTTCTTAATTGAATTTCAATTTTTTCACACTAACACAATCTGCTACAGAAAGTCGAATTCAGGTATAACAGATGATGTCTAAAGTAGGTTTCATCGTCACATACAGAAACTATTTGTGAAGGAGAGAATGGCCTTCATTATGAGTACCCTGGTTGCGAGTTCTCTACGCGTTATTCCTCATTTGGATAAGGAAAACAAGTGATACGAGTTTATTCATCGGCCCGATAAATACCATTGCCCTGGGGTATTGGCATTTATATGACCCAATAAATGACTTATTCTTAGTTGGGCCATTAGTAATGAGGACCTAAGAAAGAGCTCCTGGTGGGTAGCTGCGGTTGAAGCAAGAGGTGACATCTTTGGATCGCTACCGAAGGCACTACTAAGATTTCTAAAAGATGCCCTCTTGGTTGGTTGTTGCTAATTAGATTGAAGACAACTGGATTCTTTCAGATATCCCCTTCGAAGAACTTGGAAAAGTAACAATTTCAAAGCAAGTTGTCTTTCGAGCTAGAGCTCTTCACCTGCTGGTTGAATGCTCTGTGCTGCTTTAGATTCAGTGAAGCAGTTTCTATATTTCCTCTTAGAAAAACTGTCAAATTACAAAAAAGTGTTGCACAGTGATAGTCCTACAGCCATTGCCGCCCAAGCTAGTTTGGTGTTCCTTCTTTGTATCTGGCACAGCATCTTCATACAGCTTCTGGTTTCTGACTCGGACATCTCTGGTTGGTCTGGAAAGTATCTAAATACACAATTACTAGCCGAGCTGGGGTTACCGGACCTACACACTTTACATGACAGAACCACTATGCACATGTCTCTTAGATGAAAGACTCCTATGGTTCAAACACTTAGCCGAAGTATCACCCTAATCCACATGACTAGCCGTGCAACAGGCAAGCAAGTTCACACAACTCTTCTTCATCTTGGCAAAGACTTTGTCAAAGGGGATGGCATCCATGTTTAGTTGAGTGGTACACATCGTGGCATTTAAAGAGAAAAAAGCCTAATCTTAGTCTTAATCTTCCACCAGATTTCTTAGGTCCCAAATCCTGTCAAGAAAACCTTTCTACCTGTGACGCATTCTGTAAACATGTTGCAGCAATGTTTGCCATTTCTGTCAGGAACAAGAGGTTTGTAGACATCTTTGTATTATGGCAAAGATTTCCCTAGCTCGGTGGAGCCGTACCCATGGCGGTTTCAACGGGCCAGCATTGGGGGGTAGGCAGAGCACTGCGCTACTGCCCTCTTCAACAACATGGGCAGCGATAGCACGCCAGTGGGGATATGACCCCGGAGGCACTTGATGTGCTTCCAGGGCATGCGTCCAATTGGACCGTGAATGCCCACCCATACGAGGCAGCTTTCAGGCCCTTTCACTACCAGTTCCCGCCTTATAAGGCCATATCCCCCAGTGTTCCTGCCACACCGTGCAAGCGGTGTCTTCTTTGTTTGTTTTCTTCTTTTCTTTTAAAGGTACAGGGCACTTCCTATGTGCACGTCGCTCTGCATTTCAGACCACAGCAGGAGAGGATATCGCAGGCAGCAGCACAGCCGTTTCCAGTCTGGGAGCTGCACAGGTTTGAGCCTAGCTCACCTGACTCGGGTACTTTGTACTCTATGGTGGCTCCGACTGGTAGCTCTAGCTGAGGGCCCTGTAGGGGAGGGCAGCTGCAGGATAGTGTGGCCAATGTGGGCAATCAGTTGGCATTTTTGCTATTTGGAGCAGGAGCAGTGTTTTGTGGGCACTTGGATTTTGGTTGTGGCCTGAGCAACTCAAAAGCAGGGAATAACTAGGTGTGTTCACTGATGCAGCAGGTAGTGTGCGTTTTGGAGCCATATTAGGATCGGCATGGTATGCACATTATTTATTTATTTATTTATTTTATTTTTTGAATTTTATAGAGCGCTCGGCTACCCCCGAGGGGGTGTCCCGGCGCTGACAACTAATGAGCTCTGAGAAGGAGGAGAGAATCAGGAAGAGAACAACCAAGTCTTAAGTTTGCGGCGAAAGATCGATTCAGTGGGGACAAATCTTAGCTCCAAGGGGAGATTATTCCACAGTCTAGCTGCTACTACTCCAAAAGCTCTACCGCCTACTCTAGAAAGGCGGAAGCGTGGGACAACCAGGAGACGTAGACTGTTGGATCGTAAGGATCTCACAGAGTGTGATAGAACAAGACGTTTTTTCAGATAGCCTGGGCCAAGATTGTTCAAGGCTCGAAAAGCAAGAATCAGTATCTTAAAGTGGATCCGTTTAATGATAGGGAGCCAATGCAGTAGTTTACGATAAGGTGCTACAGATTGTCGAAACGGAATATTGCCAATCAATCTAGCAGCGGCATTCTGCACGATCTGCAGACGTTCAATCTGGTACAGAGGGGCACCTGCGTAGAGACTGTTCGCATAGTCTAAGTGAGACGTGATCAATGACTGAACCACCGTTCTACGGGCATTCAATGGGAGGTAAGGCAAAATCTTTTTAATCATACCCAATTTCGCAAAACAGGCAGATGTAGTCTTAATAATGTGAGGAGCACAAGAGAGGGTATTGTCAAACAGGAAGCCCAGATTGCGAACTGTGATAGCTGGTATCGGGGGGGGGTCAAGGACCACTGGCCACCACAGGCTAGAGGGAATAGGAGTTTTCTGATTAAAAAACATTACCTCCGTTTTGTCAGTATTAAGCCTAAGGTGGTTGGTGGTCATCCAATTGCAGATGTTATTTAAACACTGACGAAAGTTGGCAAAAGAGGTGTCAGAGTGATCCCTAAAAGAAAACACCAGCTGGGTATCATCAGCATAGGAGATCACTCTGACTCCCCAAGATTCCACCACCTTGGCCAGAGGGGCAAGATACACATTAAATAATAAAGGGCTCAGGGCCGAGCCCTGGGGGACACCACAAAGAAGAGGTTTCTCAGTCGAAGTAAAAGGCTTCAAAAAGACCCTCTGAGAACGATCCTTCAAAAAGGAGCTGATCCAGGTCAACACAGTACCTCCTATGCCCAACTGGCATAGGCGATCCAATAAGATTGTGTGGGAAACCGTATCAAAGGCGGCGGATAGGTCGAGGAGGACCAACATGGCCTCCTCGCCCCTATCCACACACTCTCTGACAGTTTCGGAGACTTCAAGGAGAGCTGTCTCCGTACTGAAGCCTGCTCTGAATCCCGACTGAGAATCATGGAGAAGCAGATTAGTCTCCAGAAATTCAGCCAGTTGCAGTTGAACTGCTTTCTCCAAGATCTTAGCTGACTGAGGAAGGAGGGAAATGGGCCGGTAGTTAGAGAAGAGGCTAGGATCTGAATTCGCCTTTTTAAGGATCGGGACCAGCATGGCCTCCTTCCATATGGAGGGAAACTGGCCTGAACCCAGAGAACAATTCCAGATATCAAGGAGGGGCTCAATCAATATAGGGGCAAGGATACCCATCATAGTAGCCGGAATCAGGTCAAGAGGGGAGCCAGATTTGCACTGTGTAATTAGTCTCTGAGAAGACTCAATAGTCATCTCCTTAAAAGATTCGAGGAGAGGAATGTCCCCGTCTATCTCTCTAGGGGCTGGTGAGATACCCTCTGCGGGGAAGGAGGACCTGATGGTCACGATCTTCTCCTGAAAGTATTCGGAGAGACCATTACACAGTACCTGGCTAGCCGGGATCTGAGAAGATAAGGCCGCAGGATGCGAAAAGTCCTTCACAATTTTAAAAAGGGATTTGGAGGAATTCCTAGATTTCTCGATTTGGAGGACAAAAAAATCTCTCATAGTTGACCGTTTTAAGGAGAGAAACTTTCTCAGAGCGGATTTATAAACAACTTTGGCCTCTGGATCATAATTTTTTCGCCATAGACGTTCAAGTTTTTTACAACGGCTCTTCTCCTCCCTAAGCGTCTGGGAGAACCAGGGTGATGAAGGGCGAGATCTAGCCGACGTGATGGATTGGAGGGGCGCGATGGTATCTATGGCGCTCAGCAAAGTTGCATTGAATTCGGACACCCTTTCATCAACAGTGTTACAGGACGAGGGTGCATAGCCATTAAGCAAAAAAGGACTCAGGGTGGCGCAGGTTACTTTGTGCCATTTTCTCCTGACCTCCTTATTGAGTACAGTAGGTAGGGGCGCCAAGGTAAGGGTAAGATCAAAAGGCACGAGATAGTGGTCCGACCAGGTAAGCGGGAGAGGTGGGTGAAGCAGGATGTCCAGGTGCCTTGAGAAGACCAAATCCAAAGTATGGCCTGCCTTGTGCGTGGAGCCCTGAACTAATTGAGGGAGATTTAGACCCCTCAAAGCATCCAGAAACTGGTTAGCCGGAGAACATAAAGGATCATCCACGTGTAAATTGAAATCACCAAGTACAATAAAGTTCGAGTGTTTAAGGGACAAGTCAGCAATCAAATGTACAAGCGCCATAAGAGAGCCAGACGAGGCAGTAGGTGGATTGTATACTAAAATCCCAGCCAAAATAACGGCCGCGGAATCTGCCAGAGTAAAGTGCATGGCTTCAATTTTACCAATATTTCCAAGTTTGGTAGACGTCAATTTGAAATGTGCCTTAGCAATAATAGCAATACCCCCGCCCATTTGGCCACCTTCACGATGACAACCTTTGAAGAGGTAATCAGGAGGCGTGGCCAAAAGAATATCGGGGTTCGAGGAATCATTCAGCCACGTCTCAGTGAGAAACAGTACATCCCAAGCGTCCGCAGTAAGGGATGACCAGATCTCACCAGCATGGCGTGGCAGGGAGCGACAGTTAAGCAGCGCAATTTTAAGCGTTGGGGCTAGAATATGACGCTTACTTATATTACCGTTTTGGGTAAAACGTTTCCTAGCTGGTTGCAGACTAAAAGCACATAGTGGGCATTTAAACGAGGAATCCTCTAATTGGCTGGGGCAGCATAAGGGAATCAGGGAACATGCCCTAGGGCGCAGTTGTAGTAGTGCTATTTTGGACCAAATAATGTTAGAAGCCCCTACGGAACGGGCAGGGGGACCGGCACTAGGCACGGGCCAGGCGCGGACGGGCGCAGACGGGCTTGCCTTAGGCGCGCCTTCGGCGCGCCCGCTGCGCCCGTCCGCTGCGCGGACGGGAAGTACCATTGTTTATATACATGAGGAGGGTGGGAGGCGGCCAGAACTGGACCGCTCCCCTGCCTGTCCCAAGATGGCGGCTGTCCCTCTCTGTGCCGGCGTCAGCGACAATATCGGCTGATCCGGTGGGGAGAGACGTGCAGGGACCCTCCGGCGATGTAAATCTCGCCTTCAAGGTAAATGCACCAATGTGGAATTAAAATAGAAACATAAAATATTTACACTTTTTAAAATCAGGCGACCCAACAAAGTGCAAAGCGCAAGTATAGAAAGGGAGAAGCGCCCCCGGCTTTCCGCCTCAGGGGAAGAGCAAAATTAGTCTGGCTGACCGCTCCACAAGCGAGCCTTAAGTAAACAAGGGAGGGCGGGAGGCGGCCAGAACTGGACCGCTCCCCTGCCTGTCCCAAGATGGCGGCTGTCCCTCTCTGTGCCGGCGTCAGCGACAATATCGGCTGATCCGGTGGGGAGAGACGTGCAGGGACCCTCCGGCGATGTAAATCTCGCCTTCAAGGTAAATGCACCAATGTGGAATTAAAATAGAAACACATAAAATATTTACACTTTTTAAAATCAGGCGACCCAACAAAGTGCAAAGCGCAAGTATAGAAAGGGAGAAGCGCCCCCGGCTTTCCGCCTCAGGGGAAGAGCAAAATTAGTCTGGCTGACCGCTCCACAAGCGCGCCTTAAGTAAACAAGGGAGGGCGGGAGGCGGCCAGAACTGGACCGCTCCCCTGCCTGTCCCAAGATGGCGGCTGTCCCTCTCTGTGCCGGCGTCAGCGACAATATCGGCTGATCCGGTGGGGAGAGACGTGCAGGGACCCTCCGGCGATGTAAATCTCGCCTTCAAGGTAAATGCACCAATGTGGAATTAAAATAGAAACACATAAAATATTTACACTTTTTAAAATCAGGCGACCCAACAAAGTGCAAAGCGCAAGTATAGAAAGGGAGAAGCGCTCCCGGCTTTCCGCCTCAGGGGAAGAGCAAAATTAGTCTGGCTGACCGCTCCACAAGCGCGCCTTAAGTAAACAAGGGAGGGCGGGAGGCGGCCAGAACTGGACCGCTCCCCTGCCTGTCCCAAGATGGCGGCTGTCCCTCTCTGTGCCGGCGTCAGCGACAATATCGGCTGATCCGGTGGGGAGAGACGTGCAGGGACCCTCCGGCGATGTAAATCTCGCCTTCAAGGTAAATGCACCAATGTGGAATTAAAATAGAAACACATAAAATATTTACACTTTTTAAAATCAGGCGACCCAACAAAGTGCAAAGCGCAAGTATAGAAAGGGAGAAGCGCCCCCGGCTTTCCGCCTCAGGGGAAGAGCAAAATTAGTCTCCATGGTAGTGGGTGGAGTCGGGGCTGGTTAGCAATATAGGCTTCCTTGATTTGTTCCCTATTTTAGTAGCATTCTCTATTTCGCCAGACCATTTCCACAATTAATCAGTTGTGTTCTTGGCTGATACTATGACTGTGGTGGAGTGCATTAATCAGCAATCAACAAAGTGCAAGATGATTAAAGGAAATTGTTTTGTCATGCCTGAAACTGATTGTGTTGTTTAGAGCCAAACATGTATCAGGCTTCTTAAGCTACGCAGCTGACACATTGTCTTGTTTCAAAATGATGGCAACAGGTTACATCCATCACCTAGGAGCAGTGAACTCACCTATGCCCTTCCTGGATCATCTGTGGCAGCTTGGTACCCCAGCTTACTGGACCTCATGGCAGCCAGCTCAGCTCCCAGGACCAGGCATGCTTATTAGGGGGCGTTTTGTACTTACTACAACTTCTCGGGGCAGACAGGTGGATTCCGCCAGGCGTCACATAGCTGCAATTTCATTCTTCATAAAATGCTGGGGTTCACTGCCGGGACCAGGTTCTTCTTGGTTCAGAGTGTCTTGAAGGGATGGGGGCACCTGGAAGGCTCTAAATCAGATGCACGGCGACTCCCTGATGTGGGCAAATTAGTGGCGATTCTGGGGTCCCTGGGGCTGTCTGTAGGTCCCTGGAAGAGGTCCATTTATTTAAGGCAACATTTACTCTCACCTTTTATGGTATGGTGTGCTGGTTGGTAGCTAAGAGCAAGAGGGACTTGAGTGGGGGCTTGCAACTTGAAGACGTTCAGTGGTTAGATGGGTACGGGCCCCTGGTGATTAACATCCCAAGGCTGGGAAGGGCAACCACATCGTGCTGCGGAGGGCCTTGGAAACTCATGCTGCCCAGCTGAGAATCTGGAGGTGTTCTTGGGCGGCTGCATTCAGATGTAGGAGGGCTCCTTGCTTGTCCATGCTGATGGGACCCTTCTAACTAGGTACTCACTTTGCAGAATCCTTGACAGGGCTTACGGGTGCCGGGATATGACCTTTCGGAGTTTGGGTCTCACTCCTTCAGGATTGGGGAAGCCACTGCAGTGGCTGCAATTGGGCTCTCTTGGACGGCGGTGCTGAGGATTTGCAAGTGGTCATCGGACTGCTACAAGCACACGTTTCGCCCCAGTTTCATACCTCATGGAATTTTGTAGACCTAAGGGAAGCAAAACTACACTCTAAGGCAGACTTCCCTCATATGTATAATACAGAGTCACTGCAAACAAAACAGTAAACCATATTACTTTTACCCATGAGTCCCCACTAATATTATAGTTCTGAGCTCAGTTCAACATCTGAATTTGCAGAGTCCCCTCTGCACCTGGCTACCAGTTCTAAAAAGGTTGACACTGGTGATCAGCATGTGCAGTCCATTTACTATGTGATCACTGTGGGTGAGACACTGGTAGTTGGATTCACCCACAGCAAATAGTCCAAAACTGGGTGATCAAAAAATGAAAAAAAAATGGGGCTTAATAAGTGGGCTGAACCCAATTGCAACACATCCTGTAAGCCAGAAAAATGCATTTGTATCCCGTATAGGAGCTTGTGCCTCTTCTGTAATAATATATTAGCAGATGCACTGATAGCTTGTGCTGTGCCAATTGAAGCTCATGTGATGGAGCTGGGTGCAGCCCTGTGCAAATTAGTCTTGCTTGGCTGTCAGTGAATAGACCATTTATATGCAGTTGCCCTGCAAAATGGATTGTAACAGTAGCGATAAAACGGGCAAATAGGGGTTTACAGCTCTTTTGTATTTGGCTCAATTTAGGAAAAAGGCTCTAAAAACCGTTAATCCATCAACATCTAATTTTTCTTTTCTACCCACTGTACTCCACCATGAAGTGGCCTAATCAACAACAGAGCATAGAGAGCTACGTAAATGTCTGCTAACATAGTTTTACCTAAACATTTGGCAGAACAATCATTTAAATTCAAAGCCCCAAGAAGTGGTGAACATGTAATATCTTCACCAAGAAACAACCCAGGCACCCCCATTAAAGAAAAAAAATAAAGGGTAAAGGCACATGCTGAAAGGTCGTGCGCCGGTAAAGAAAGCGACTCCCCCGAACACCTGGAGAGCTGCTCATCAAATATTCACTGCTCCACAAGGGAGAGACCCATAATGCCAACAAATTGTAAGGAGTGTTGTGGGTTGCTGTAGAAGTTACATCAGATACACTGAAGTAACTTTTAAAAAGTGACCATAAGTTGATAGGGTCAATGAAAGGACGATCTCTCAGGGTTTTCATTATGAATTCAAAGCACTCCAAAGGTTGGAGCCTTTGCTCTTTAGCTGGGAGTGCAGTACCCACTAGAGGTTGATTCCATTGTTGCATTTTATGTGGTCTGAATGTATATAAAAAAAGAAACATACACCTGTTATGTTCATTTTAAAGCTTTATTACAATATTGGTGACAGTTATTCTTCTTCAATGTTGAAATGCTTTATTAACATTCATGATTGCATTTACATATGGTAATTGATTACAGTGAAATAATGGTGGTTTTAACATGTGGATTATTTGACTTTTAATGCGGTGAACCTTTGACATAGCCAATAGGCCAGTTTTATTTAACGCAATATCCCCTATATTGCTGTGTTTTATCTGGTATATGTGGAGGATAGTGTTATTTTCGTAGTCATGACACTTTAGGGGTCAAATGTGATTCCAGAATGTCATTTAGAGTATTTCTAACTGCCTTATAATATATTCAGATGTTAAAGCATAGTATTTAGTAATGTGTGTAATAAATGTAATTTTCCTTTTTTAAAGAAAAAGCACTGACTGGAAAATCATTCACTAAGGGTTAATATTGGGTGCCAATTGTGATTACTAGCCCACACCACATCCCCCAGTATGCCTTATACTACTCTGCTTTGCTACCCTGAGAGAGTTGAGTGCTACAATAGGGTGCTTGGTTCCCAGTAAGAAGAAATCATAGACCTATTACTTGCGCAGGCCTCCCATCCTGCACAACAAATAACCCAGTTTCTTTCAGGATGCAAAACCCAAGCGTATGCCATTATCTGGAACTTCAGAACTTCAGCCTTGTTATACACATTTAAGATGGCCTTAGCTCTGTTCACTTTGATCAACACAGGACAGTGCAGGTTTACATTTGATGTAATTCATAACCAACTGATATCAGTCGGAATATCACAATTATAAGTTATACAGGTATATGGTCTTGTGAACAAGCCACTTATGGTTGCTTTTCACATGTCCCTCCTAGCTTCCTTAAATCATGACTCAAATCTGACTTGCAATATTTAATGAGCTACTTCCAAACTTCAGCTGTGATAAAGAAAAGCAGTATAATCCAACCAACTGCCAGTACATCTGGTCACAGTTTAGTGTAGGGGATTCATCCTTGTGCTGAAGTGCAGCGAGTGCAGCTCCCTTCGTTTCTTCTTTCCCTGTTTGCCTGAACCCACGCCTCGCGGCCCCCGCTCCGCGGGCGCCGCTCGCAGGCTAAGGAACTTTGGCAGTTTCTGGCTGTTGGACCCCCCCCGAGTGCACAGGAGCACCAACGCGGCTTTGCTGAGCCGTATCTGCACCTGAAGGCGTGAGGCGGGACTGCGAGGACCAGCGTGCAGCGCGGCGCTGATTGGCCGCAGCTGGTCCTCTTCCCGCCCCTCCACCGGTCAAAATCATCACCGCGAGTGAGCCGCCTGGGATTCATCCTTGTGCTGAAGTGCAGCGAGTGCAGCTCCCTTCGTTTCTTCTTTCCCTGTTTGCCTGAACCCACGCCTCGCGGCCCCCGCTCCGCGGGCGCCGCTCGCAGGCTAAGGAACTTTGGCAGTTTCTGGCTGTTGGACCCCCCCGAGTGCACAGGAGCACCAACGCGGCTTTGCTGAGCCGTATCTGCACCTGAAGGCGTGAGGCGGGACTGCGAGGACCAGCGTGCAGCGCGGCGCTGATTGGCCGCAGCTGGTCCTCTTCCCGCCCCTCCACCGGTCAAAATCATCACCGCGAGTGAGCCGCCTGGGATTCATCCTTGTGCTGAAGTGCAGCGAGTGCAGCTCCCTTCGTTTCTTCTTTCCCTGTTTGCCTGAACCCACGCCTCGCGGCCCCCGCTCCGCGGGCGCCGCTCGCAGGCTAAGGAACTTTGGCAGTTTCTGGCTGTTGGACCCCCCCGAGTGCACAGGAGCACCAACGCGGCTTTGCTGAGCCGTATCTGCACCTGAAGGCGTGAGGCGGGACTGCGAGGACCAGCGTGCAGCGCGGCGCTGATTGGCCGCAGCTGGTCCTCTTCCCGCCCCTCCATCGGACCTTCCTATATATTCTGCAGCAGCAACGCGCACGCGGGACGCGCGCGGGGCAAAGGCCGGGGCGAAGACCGGGCAAAGAGCGGGCCGTTTAAGGCCGTTCAAGGACGGCAAAGGACGGCCCTGGCCCTGTACCCCTGCTCCTTCGCCCCTGATAACCATAAAGCCTAAGATGTCGACCATACGCAACAGAACCAGAAGTTGCGCGAAAAAAGCTACGGCGGTAGCACAGGTGACTGGACCCATTGATCTTTTTATTTCACGTGTACATGAGACTATTGACCAGAGTATTGTTTTACTGGAAAAGAGAGTCTCTATGGACCTTGCAAACGCTAGGCGTTCATCCTTGGGTCCCCTGGCAAATGTAAAATCACCTGCTTTGCATACTTTGAATAATTGTTCCCTACCCACAACCATGCCTACTAATAGTGCTCCGATTGTACCAAATACTGTTGATCTATCGGTTGCCCTATCAGACTTAGACCCGTCTTTTGAAGATCTGGAGGTCACACCAGATCTAGAAACCTGTCAGTCACCTGACAAAGCGGTGCCTAGTCTGAGCGGGATTAATGCTGCGGAAACAGTTCCTGCGCCCAAAGTTCCCTGGGGAAGGGTTCCTAAACTTCTAAAGGCTACATCAAAGGGTAAAAATAAAGTAAAAGCACCAGTAAGGAATCACAATTTGATTTCCCCTACACCGCAAATGACATCAGGTATTCCTTGCTGGGTGCAAAATATGGTAACAGACTTAAAGTTAGACCTCGAAGCCACTTTAGCAGCACAAATTAAGCCTCTAATTTCTAAAGTGGACAGGCTTACATCTTTAATACACTCTAAATGGCCACACAAAAAGCAGGGACCAGGGCCTGATCAGTCACAAGGGATTACAGAATCAGTCCCTAAATGTCTATCAAGCATCCCGCTCCCTATAGATGTATCAAACAATGGTCAAGCTATCATAGTACCAGGGAACCCAGTTATATCCCTTGTGTCGCAAACAGGGAACAACTCCGTCCAATCTACAACTATCCCCATCTCGAAGGAGAGGGCTCCTGTTCTGACTAACCAACACCAAGTTGTTGATAATAATACCACCACCACCATTCAAGTAAAAGATGTTGCAGGGAAATCTAATCCATCCTCTGCATCTCTTTCTACGAACAAACCTGAAGGGCCTAAGCCAAAGCAGGCACGTTTTAGATCCATTAATTTACCACCAGAGGTTTCCCCTTTTGTTGTCGTGTTGACAGCAGTCCCCCCATTGAAGGAGGGAGCTAAAGAAACGTTCACTGAGCTTAGAAATAAATGTGCTCAATGGCTCCATCTACATAAACCCCTACCGAATAGCATGAATGGTGAAATTCTAACCGTGCGTAGAGGGGATTGGGTGGGCAGAAGCAAGAAAACAATAGTAGGGGACGTAATCACAGTTAATTTTAGGGATGTAGGGGCAGCAAGCTATATTTGTAATGCTCCCAATAGTGGTCCTGCGACTCAAATTAACCCACTTCCTCTGTCTTATTTTTTACCAATGTCTTCAAGGTCGAACCCTCCCTGTTCTACTTTTCAAAGTAACAGAGGACTTGGGTACCCTCCACAACAAGTTGCCAAACCTTGGCCACAACCACCTTATCCGCCTTCTTTGCTTCCACATTATGCTAATTTTCAGCAGCAGCCATCATATGCTTCACTTTATCCTATGCATCAAGTTAAACCTCACTGGCAATATCCTTTTCATTCTCTACCACCCCCACCTCAGTCTGCTCACCAGTGGCAGCAATTCTTTCAGCCACCACAATTAGATAATCACCTGTGGCAACAACCAAGGCAGGACGTGCCCCACTCCCAAGATCCCCTGTCCTCACACGCCCATCCAAATAGATATGCCGTGTTAGATGAGGTAGATTGACTCAGTCCTCCTAAAGCTCTGGATTCAAACATTACTATGCCCTATCTTGATAAGGTGTGTCCTGTCACGCCTTTAGCTGCACTTCCTGTATCTTTAACAGTGACATCCCCAACACCTCCCCTAACAGTTCCCCTACATATAAGGAAAAGGGGTATAGCTACTGTTAGCCCTAGCTTAAGCCCAGTTACCATCTTGCGTGAAGATGGTCCTGCCTTATTTTCATCAGCAATTCAGCCAGAGTCGTCTGTTATTGATGACTCTGGTAAACCAGCAGGACTCACTCTTGTTTCCTGGAACATTGCTGGCCTTACCGGCAAATTAGGAACACCCTTCTGGACCAGCTTTCTAGGGAAGGGATTTGACCTAATTTTATTGCAGGAAACTTGGTGTCCGGACCCCATTAATATCGAGGGGTATGTATCCTACTGTCTTCGAGCAACTAAATCTAGCTCGGGCAGGGCCAAGGGGGGGCTTTTGTTGCTTTTATCAACCAAGCTGTGTGACTGTACGGTCAAATACAGTACAACCGTGGGGACACACAGTCAAGTTATAAGGGTGGAGTGTAAGAAGAATATTGATTTAGTCATTGTAAATTTCTACAATAATATCTTTGATGCTACTAGAGGGGACATATTGCTGCCCCTAGAAAGGGAAATTATCAAGGCCCTCGGTACCTCGAAAAGAAAGGCTGAGGTGGTTTGGGCCGGTGATTTTAACTTGCAGCCCTGCCATCTGTCGAACGGGAACATCTGTGGATTCGGCGCAGCAACGAGTAGTCATTGGGGAGGTCTGGGGGCGAGGGAAGATTCTACCCATTTTCAACACTGCAGTTATGGTCTCACACTAAACAATATGCTAGTCACGCTAGACATGACCCTGTTAAACTGCAATACTAACAACCGGGCAATACCATGCCCCACATTTACAGGCAGAGATGCAGGATCATTTATAGATCACATTTTGTTGTCTAGCAGCGGAGACTATACTGATTTGTATGTTAATGAAGAAAGTCTCAGTGATCATAACAGTCTGCGTGTTACTCTTTTGGGGCATGGTACCTCATTAGTTTCTGCTGGTAAATGTACAACCGATATAGTGCCTATTAGACCAAAGGGCCTAAGGGTTAAATGGACTGGTTTAAATTCTAAAGTCAAGCAGAAGGAGGTTCTTACTCAATGTAAGAATCAAATTAGCTATTGTTTGGATGATGATTGTGATTCTGGTTGCTTAATAGATTACTTTGTATCTATGAATAGTATCATCGATGGTATTTTTACTAAGACTCCGTCAGCCAATAGAGGTCCAAAGCAGGGGTGGTTTGACAAGACCTGTATAGCTGCCCTCCGCGAATTAAAGAATGCTTTGGGCTCCAAACCACGTGTCAAGACGGACATACACTACTTTAGGGCTAGATATAAAACAGCAATTAATATAAGGAAAAGGGTATTACAGACTGAGGCGTGGGATAAGTTGAAGGAGGCTGCTGAGACTAAAAACAGTAAGCTGTATTGGGAAACAATTAATAGCCCGTTTCTCAATAAAGAAAATGTCCCAGAATTAACCTCTTATGTGGCATGTAGCGATTGGGTCAGTCATTTTTCCAAAATTTTCAATCCAGAAGGTTCTACTTCTGAGTTACCATCACCAGATATAACCCCATGGTTGCCCCTCTCGATGGGTATAACACTAGATGAATGCCATGAAGCAATTTCTTTAAGTAAAGGAGGCAAGGCCCCCGGCCCCGACGGGGTCCCGTTGGATCTATATAAAGATGAAATGACTTTATGGGCTCCCATCTTGGTGAGGATTTTTAACTGTGCGGCTGAAAGTGAATTTCCATCTACTTGGGGCCAATCGACCATTATCCCTTTACACAAGAAAGGTGATAAATCAGAGGCCTCTAATTATCGTCCAATCTCATTATTAGACGCCTCTGTAAAGGTGATGAGTAGGATTTTGTTGAAGAGGCTGGAAGACTGGGCAAATGATTTTAATATCTTAACTAGAGTCCAATATGGCTTTCGGAAAGGCCTGGGCACTTTGGACCAATGCGTGAATTTGGACCTTTTAATCAAAAAATATACTGTGGCTAAAAATGGCAACCTCTTTTTATGTTTTGCTGATTTGAGCAGCGCTTTTGATTTGGTTAACCACAACATTCTTTGGGAGGTTTTGCTTGATGCAGGGGCCCCAAGGGAAATAGTTCATTTCTTAGCTAGACTCTACGAAAAACTTTCATGTAAAGTCCGCTTTGGCACCCTTGGCGAATGTACCCCGTTTTTTAAAGTGTCCCGGGGCATACGCCAGGGATGTGTCTTGGCTCCGCTTTTATTTTCCCTTTTTATCAACGGTGTCGACCGTTCCTTGGCCGACATCCCAGCAGATGCCCCCCTGATTGGCGGTAAACCTGTTCCGCTGTTACTTTATGCGGATGACGCTGTTCTTTTATCTCGAACACAGATGGGCCTCCAGCGCCTAATTGATAATTTTATGCAGTTTATCCAAGTTAGGCGGCTACGTGTGAATAAAACCAAGACATATGTAATGTCCTGTGGTCAGGCAGCTAAGCAGGTCAAGCATACTTTTTTTCTAGATAAGGAAAAGTTGACTTCTGTTAAGTCCTTTTGTTATCTGGGAATAACATACAACAACAGTGGGTCCTGGAATGCGGAATTTGATGCTGTTAGAACAAAAATGCTACGGTCTACTAGTAGTATCTTTCGTTTTGCCTCAAAACTCGGCTCACGAAGTATTTTAGATATGATGAACATATACAATGTATGTTGTGTCTCCTCTGCTCTGTATGGGGCAGGGGTGTGGGGACACTGCGAGGGTATTTCCCTGCTGAAGGAGGAAAATAAGTTTTTAAGGAGGTTGTTATGTGTTCCCTCTTCTGCCTCCATCCAGTTGATTCATGAAGAAATCGGGATCGAGTATATTTCTGACTTAGCAGCAGTCCGGCCACTCTTATTGTGGCGTTCTATTTGGGCTAAGCCAGAGACTCGATTCACTCAGGATATTATCCTTGATTGTATAGGTTTGGACCATTCTTCACGTATATTGTGGTTAAGATACATTCACCGCTGGTATCTCCTTCTTTTTAACATTGATGTGTTCCGTGAGCCTGAAAATGTTGTTTCTATTTCAAAAAAAGAAATCAAGACAACGTTTCTAAACTTCCGTAAGGCTGAGCGAGATAAAACCGTTGGCAATCTTGTTACTGTGAAATTCTATAAAGATTTAAATCTAACTTCGGGACTCCAACCCTATCTTGTATTTGTGACCCGTCCATCTCATCAGTTTGTTTTAACACGGGTCAGATTGGGTATTGTTCACCACTTGGTTGCTTTTCCAAACACAAAAACCAGTTCAGACATACCCTGTCCGTGTGACAGTATCTCTCGGCAGAGTAGTTGCCATTTTTTACTTTTTTGTAAATTTTTTCAGTTTCTTAGGTTAAAATACCTTAAGCCAATTTTTATCAAATATAATATTCGTACAACACAAACAGCATTGATATTTTTATCTTCACTAGAGAATGAGGAGATTTGCTTCTTGTTGGCTACTTTTATTTTAAAATGTACAGCTGCCAGGAAAAGTATTGTACTACAATAATGTTTTTATATACCTGTCTGTACTTACGTTATACAGCTGCCAGGAATTGTTTCATGATGCAATTACCGTTATCATTCCTGTCTGTATATATATGCCTTCAATTTTAAATCATATCAATTTCTGTAATTAAGGTATTTTTATATATTTGTAGATATCCACAGTATTGTATGATTACTTAGTAATTTTTATGTACAGCTCCCAGGAAAAGCCTATTGAGTAACTCCTACTGATCCTCAACCCGTTTATGTAAGAATGTTTTGTATTTTATAATAACATGTAGACCCAAAGAGATATGACCACCTACCATTTGCTGCACTTTAGCCTTTTTTCGCCTCTTTAGGAGAGTTTATATGGTGAATTTTAATATTTTAATTATGTATTTTTGCTTGTATGATTTGTATGTACAAATCGAATAAAAGCTTTTTGAAATTGAAATTGAAATTGAAATAGTGGACAGAACAATTAGCATTTCGCCATGACCACCATCAGAAATTGAGTTACTGGCTGAGGTGGGATGACACCCTACTCAATCAACAACAACAATTCCTGTCAGGGTTAAGTCACAAACAACCCCAAATTAACCTGTACTTAACCCTCTGGTAGCTTGGCACAAAAGCATTCAGGAGTAAAATTCAAAACATGAATTGAGAACAAAATGACAAAAATGCAATTAGTAAAACCGAAGCTATGCAATCATAAAGATGTAAGTACAAATAGTGCTTAAAAGCACAAAGAGCCAACTGTGGTTATCTACTCGTGCCGGACCGGGACAAAATCACAAGTTCAGGCTGACCATGATGGAGAATGTGCCAGATACAGGTACCAAGTTAGGCTCACTAAAAAGGTACCCTAAATCCTGGTTGAAAAGCGTTGCAAAATCCTACGATGAGAAAGTGTCACACAGCAGATCTGATGAAGCCATTGACGAGGCTTGCAATGCAAGGTCCTGCATCATCAAAGATGCCGTCGACGGAGCTTGCGATGGGTATCTATCATGCAGCGGCAGTTCCGATGAGCTGCGGGCTGAGGTGTGGTGTCCAGCCTTAAAATGCATCACCCAGTGTTGGTTCTGATGTGAAGCAGTGAGGGGATGTGTTGCCCAAGAGCTCACAGCTGGTCTGGCAGAGCGCCTTCAGGGTCACATCCATGGGGGGGGGGGCACTTAGGGGACAAGACTCCAGCAGACAGAGTCAAGGTGATGAGTTCAAAGAGGTTGGAGCTTTTTCTATCCCTGAACCTCTGATCCGTAGACCAGCCAACTAGCCCTTGTCGTCACTCTGGTAATCCTAGGATCAAGATGAGGTCCAGTTCTTTACACTAAGGCATAGGAACAGCATAGTATCAGGGCAGCAATGTCCTTGTCCTCCTTGCAGCAGAGCATCACAGCAGTCCTTTCGAGTTGTCCATAGATCAAGAGGTGTACTGAAGACTGAGGGTCCAATATTTATACTTGGTACCAGCTTTAAAGTAGGAGATGGTTCTGGAGGTTTCCACCCTCAGAGGTGGTTGGAATTTCCTGCCTCTTTGCTCTGGGTCCTGGTTGTCTGGGGGCACAAACAACTAGTGTGAAACCCTTTGTGAGTGTGCTGAGGGAGAGCCTCTGTGAGTGGTAAGTGTTGTAGGTGACAACTCCTCCCCCCATCGAATCAGAGATGGTCCATCCTGCCAACAGCTAACCCCCCTAAGTCTCACTGTCTGGGAGTAATATATAACGACTTACTGTCAGCTACTACTAGTCATATGATCCAGGATGCTGTTCTGCCGGCACCAAATACTTGCGACAAGAACATGTCAAGTTTCCAAAAGTGGCCTTTTCAGAATTGTGACTTAAAATTTTACTTTACCATTAAAAAGGTTTATAAATTACAATTATTTAAAGACCAAACTCGATAACTCTACCTGCTCCCAATTGAAAGTTACCAAAAAGGTAACCCAATGTAATCCTATGGGAGAGGTAGGTCTTGCACTAGGAAAAAAACTATTTAAATGTTTTTCTGGAGGAGGAGGTACGCTAGCAACCAAGATGGCCGCATAAGCTCCCGGCTCCGTAGACCTCCATCGTCTGCGGATATATCCTGCAATTAATCCTGAACTCGCACCCAACTCCCGTGTGTCTGAATCGTTGCTGAGTCTAGGGGTGCAATCCCAGAGTTTTTATCGACTCGATTGACGAAGTTACACCGTCTTTCATTTTCGGCCTACCCCAGTGTGTGAGCCGGGGCCTCGAGTACTGACCCAGCCGGGTTTCAGTTGAATAACATCGGACGCGGGATCTAGGCGGAGTCCGGTCTTACCGAAGTGAAGTTTATCCTGGTCAATCCTGATGGTGGTCCTGGGTTCTGGTTGATATTGAAAGGACGGCGACTAGAAGTGTCAGCGGCTGCGGGTGGGGGTCCAGGTCCCGGGGACCCTGCTGCCTCTCCCGGGGTCTACGGGTGGGATCCTCGCTCGCGGAGGGGGTGTAAAGGTCACTAAATCAACAGGTCGCCCGTTGTTTCCACCCGCCCCGCTCCTGCCCGTTTACCTGGAGTAGCCGGCCTCCGGGGTTAAAGATCTGCTTTGTCATCGGGCGAGTGGAGATGGATCGGACGGAGTGTGTGCCGTCGCTGAGGACCGTAATGGCCGCCATCGGGGCTCTTCATTCGCAAATGGAGGCCATTTTCCACAAACTGGCCGTAACGATTGAGACTGTGTGTTCGAGACCAAACTCCGGCCCTTTGCCAGACCTGAAACAAACAGTGTTTCCCGCGAAGCTTGGTTTAACCCGAAAGGAGGACCCTGAACAGAAACTAGAACTGGTGCCATTTGGCGACACACAAGCAAAATTGTACGAGATTGGATCTTCTGAACATTTAGCACAATCAACAGTGCCATCGCCCATGATGGACCCATTGGTTCTTTTACTCCTGGATACTTCCTTCAGTACTTTTTGGATTGACTTCCGTATGGTTGGTGGACTTCGAGACTTAACATTTTTGACCCTCTCTGGCTGTATTGGTCTCAATTTATTAAAACGTTTTGACTCTCTTGCTAATATGGTGGTTCTACCGGATGGTGTTCGTACGATGGATCGGAAGGGCCAGGGATGAGTTTGACTGTTTGGGTTCGACACAATGACTTCATTTGATACGGGACTTGCTGCCTCTATTGCTCCGGGAGTTGGGCGGGGTTTTTATAACTTCCCGTATCTGTTTGTTTACTTATTTTTTTCTAAACTGTTTTGTATGAAGGTAGGGGTCGTTTGCTTCTGACGGGGGGAAGAGGAGACCGGGAGCCTGTATAACATTTCCTCCTCCACTTTTTCCCTACCTTTAGGGCTTAGTTTATTGGGCGACAGGCACGCTGCTAGTGGGGTTAGGCCGTAGCCATCTGCAGGGGTGCAGGGTGGAGGGATGGGGGGTTTTGTTTTTCCTTTATTTTGTTTCTATGGCCTTTTCTTCTTTCCCTTTTTCCTTTTTTACAAGAGATGTGGCGTATTATCCTGAGTTGCTCTGTTTCTCATATTCGGGTGTCAAGTATTTGATTTTAATTATCCTGATTTGTGGGTGGGCTGGCTCTGAAGACTTTGGCCGTTCGGGTTGCGTAATGTAATGTTTTGCTCCTACTATATACCTGCAGTGTTGACGTTTCAGAGGCCTTTAATTGATATGTACCTCCTTCATCTATTTGCTCGTTCACTGCTGTAATGTGTTCTGTTGTACGATAACCGATATGGTTATTTTTCCTCTTGTTTTTCTCTTAATAAAAATATATATTAAAAAAATGTTTTTTCTATACTAGGACATGTAAAACTTAAAAGTACATCTCCAACTGTTTAAATACACTGCACCCTACCCTAAGGACTATTTGGGGTCTACCCTATGGATGAAATATGTATTAAGAAAAGAAGGTGTAGGAATGGCCAAAGGTTTATTTTGCCAGGTTGAAATGGCAGTTTAAAACTGCACACACAAAGTGCAATGCCTGGCCTGAAATATGTTTAAAAGACTGCATATGTGGGTGGCACAATCAGTGCTGCAGGCCATGGGTACATGTAGTACCACTTTACTAGGGGCTTACAAGTAAATTAAGTGTGCCAATTGGGTATAAACCAGTGTTATCATGTTTGGAAAGTGACCACACACACTTTAGCACTGGTCAGCAGTGATAAAGTGCACAGAGCCCTAGATCAGCAAAAATTGAGAAGGCAAAACGTTTGGGGGAACACCACCCTAAATCTGAGAGATATAACACATTAGATGAGCTCCACTAGACAAAGGACCATGAGGTGATTCTCTAACTGCTGAAAGTGATATACAGTTACCTGAGATCTTACTGTACAGCTAATACATCATCTCAACTAAAGCTTGCAGTGGCATGTAATAACTACCGGTCAGCCATCCGCTTTGCTTTACAGAATTTGTAGCCATTAAATTTGGGACCACCACTTATGAAATTGCCTCTTTTCTGCAATTATATAGAAGCATTGTTTAAGAATTGGGTGTGTCATTTAGAGTTTGGCTAAGTGGGAGCACCTCTGTAAATCAGCGTTGCTCCCACCTATTGAACTCACTGTTGCTGTGCTGTGTTTAGAGTTGGGGAACTTCTGGACATAAACATTTGATCTGAGAGTCCGTCGGCCACAGTGCCATTGGGTGAACATGATTGTTACACCGCCCCTCATTCTCACTATCTGGGACCACCATGAGCAGCATTCGATATCCTGCCAGGCCGGTCTGCTGGCTACCAGGGTCGGGTCTTAATGACTCTGTTCATGAAATTAAACACCAAGTGGGACAATGCTAAGTGCGATCAAAAGTGAAGTTTAAAAAGCACCAATAATAAGCATACTAACATCTTGGACCAGGTATGTGAACAAGGTATGTTGGCTGTAAAATTCAAAAATATATATCCCCCCAAAATGCCTCAGCTCAGCAGATAAATGCTTAGCTGGGATAGCAAAGGCAAAATACACCAGACCGTGTGGCAGGCATTTTTCTTTTATGGCATCCTCTATCTCTGGAAGGCACTTCTGTTTGCTCTAAGGGAAAATGATATTCATAACTCCTTCCGGGGACAGCTCAAGACATGGCTTTTTCAAAATTCCTCAGTCTCTTTCGTGGTTGTAATTCTTGTGATGGATGGATTTTAGTGCTCCTTAGGTATCTGTTGCTCTTTAAAAATCATATTACATTCATTCATTTCATTGCACCTTAATGGTGTAGTGACTGTGCCAGCCGGCCGGTTCACACATGGCTAGCATGCACGCACGCACCCTGAGTGTGGGCTCGCCTGAGGGTTTCAATAAAGGGGCGGAAGACCGCTCGGGGTCTTGGACTAGTGATACTAAGTATGTGTGGATGTCCCTTATTGCTGCGTTAACACGTCTGAGGCCTATCCTCGCGCAGCACGTGTCCAGCTAGGCCTGGACACCACACTGGCTATGAGGCGGGTCCCACCCACGCCTCATGTGTGCCTCACCTGCCTTTTCCATCCCCAGTGCTCATGGTCGTGACTGGCTGATGTGACAGGATATCCCAGTGTGGTGGTGTGTGGTCCGCTCTGCCGGATCTGCGTGTTCCGCCCCAGCTGGAGCCCACCCCTTGCAGCATTACTGTCCATCGGAGGAAGGTGCACCGGTGCCTGCATCCTTGGCAGGTGCCCACCCCGCACTGCACCGCTGCCTGCCTGCGGTCATCGGCTCCTGGAACAGCGCCCCCAAGATGAAGCCGACCCTGCTCAGCACACGTCCCTTCTGGTTGTGCTGATTGCCCCGGCCACAGAGGGATCACGCCGGCACCCCGGTAGTGTCTGAACCCGGTCGTGCACCCATGGTCAAGTGGTCGAGCCGGCGGGCGAAGCGAGCACCTATCTCGACGTGCGGCAGTGTTGGGCCCCGCAGCGCATCATCTCTACACGTGCGTGCCCATCGCACCTGGCCCCTAAGCTGGAAGGAGAGTCTGTGCCACAAGAAGGGTGACAATTGAAGTGAGACAATCCTGACGTGGAAAACATGCACTCCTGCGACCCCTTTGGTCCCTGCAAGGTCATGCCCTCCTGCATCACGAAGCTGCCAGGACCTGGGCCTACCACGCTCCACAGGCTGCCTCGTCAGGCCTCAAAGAAACACCAGCCCAGCGCTGGCATCAGGGGAACAGCCCGCTACAGTAGGAGCCATCCCTGTAAGAAGCACACACATTGCTTACGTGCCCCCACACGCCCAGCAGTGGCAGTGTTGTTGGTGGCCCATGCCGGTCTGCGCACAACAGGATACTATGCCACCACCACCCAGGACCCTTAGCACATGCGCTGATGGCCGAAGATGAGTCAGCAGGACGCAAATGGAGGGGGCGGTGCCCCTGTGGCACAACCGCCACTTCCTCAGCAGGCAGACCCACCTGCCCACCCTCCGCCTGGTCAGGCCAAGGCTGCCCCTCTGCCAACGTTCAGCGTACTCTACAACCTCTCCACAGCCACGGCAGAAATCCTGGAACGGCCGCTTAGACGATTACTTTGTGGGCGTGTGAGAGACTGATAGGAGGGTGAAAAGGTCGCTCCTCATGTGCTACAGAGGAGGCGAGCTGTATGAGCTATTCGAGACTTTGCCCAACATAGGGGCAGGTGACGACTACAACGGGGCGATTGCAGCCCTAAACAGGCATTTTGACCCCCAGATAAATCCTGACTTTGAGCGTTTCAAGCTGCGTCTGGCAAGGGGAGGCCGAGATCATCGATGGTTTCTACGCTTGTCTATGGAAGCTGGCGAGTTCCCGCACGTTGTCGGACCAGAGCGAGGAGATCAGGGCGCAAATCATTCAGGGATGTCGTTCAGTAAGGCTGCGCCACCTGATACTCCGACAACCGGGCATCAGTTTGGACAAGATCCTCGTACTCGCCAGGTCCCATGAGCTGTCCAACGCTCGTGTGGATGAGATGGAGGTGGCCCTCAACCGGCCTCTGCCGCAGCCTGCAGTGACACGACCTCCCGTGGTCAAGGAAGAGAAAGTAGATGCGGTTCAGAGACGGCCGGCCCTATCAAGGGGACCCATGACACCGCCTCAAAGAAGCGCATGTTGAAACTGTGATTTGGTCCACCCTCCAGCCGGCAGGTGCTTTGCGAGGGGGAAAATGTGCTCCCAATGCGGCAAGCTCAAACACTTTGCGAAGGTCTGCAGGGGTGGCAGAGGAAGAACAAGCGCTCCAAGCTCACGTGGACTAACAACAGCGGTGTGGCAGCTGACGCTTGGGGACCCTGTGGATCATGTGGACACCACCCCGCCGGGGTTGGGACTGGGAGCAGAGGACGACGACGTGTTCTTTGTGTCGTTTGTCGGTCGAGAAGGCACACAGCACCGGCCACCACCCATGTGCACTATCACCGTGGCTGGTTCTCCCATGAGTGCCCTCATAGACACAAGGGCATCAGTGAACGTGATGGACAGTGACCAATACGAGAGGTTAACATCAAACCTGCCGCTCTTCCCTTAAATATATAGAATATACAGATACAAGAGAAATAAGCTGCTTCCCTTATGAGGAGTCATGGAGGTTGAGGTTGCCAATGAGGCCTATCATCTCAACACAAGATTTCATGTCATCGAGGGAAAACGAGGTACCCTCCTCAGGTGTCACACAGCAGAGGACCTGGAATTGGTCTTCTTTGTGAATCAGGTGCATGATCTACATGCCCGGGAGATACTCAGAGACTTCCCCTTGCTATTTGAAGGCCTGGGCTGCCTAAAAGGGAAAACGTACAAGCTGCACATTGATCCAACAGTCCAGCCTATCGCCCTGAGACATCGTCGGGTGCCGTTCCACCTACAGCTGCAAGTGGAGGAAGAGCTGAAGAAGCTGGAGGAGTTGGGCATGATGGAAAAGGTATCGGGGCCCACCCGTGGGTGTCGACTTTGGTCATAGCCCCTAAACCAAAGCAGCCGGGAGCCATTCGACTCTGTGTCGACATGCGCTTGCCAAACAAGGCCATAAAGAGCACACGTCATCTCACACCCACCATGGATGACACCGTGGCCAACCTCAACGGCGCCAAGTGGTTCACTAAGCTTGACCTCAATGCCGGCTACCACCAGCTGGAGCTCGGAATGTCTTCTGCCGTGGAGGTTTTTCAGAACGCCATACGAGAGACGCTCACTGGGCTGCAAGGGGTAATGAATTTGAGCTACAAAATCCTTGTGTTCTCCAAGACACTAGAGGAGCACCAGGTGCATCTCAGGGCCACCCTTCAAAGAATCGCGGAGAGCGGACTCACCTTAAACCGAGCCAAGTGCTCGTTCTATCAAGAGTCGGTGGATTTCTTTCGCTACAACTTCTCCAGAGATGGTTTGTGTGTTGACACGAAGAAGGCAGCGGCCATACGATCTGCCCTGAGGCCTACATCTCTCACCGAACTCCATAGCTTCCTCGGAATAGGCATGTACTGTGGCTGATTCATCCCCAATCTGGCGTCCCTCTCTGAACCACTCCAAAATCTCACAAAGTCTGGTCAGCCGTGGGTCTGGTCCACGAAAGAAGATCTGGCATTTCATGCCATCAAGGAGGCACTCATCGACGACAAGGTGTTGGTGTACTTTTGCCCCCATCTGCACACCAAAGTGGTGGTGGATGCAAGCCCCGTCGGGCTGGGCGCAGTCGATACAGGAGACAGAGTCCAAGGAGTGGGTCCCAACGGCATTTGCCAGCAGAGCACTGACCGGAACGGAGATGCACTATGCACAGATAGAGTGCGAGGTCCTGGCCATCAAGTGGGGGTGCCAGCATTTCCACCTCTATTTGTATTGACACGAATTTCGAGTGGTCACGGACCACAAGCCACTTGTTCCCCTCTTCGCCGGCACATCTGGGGTGGCTCCTCCCGGAATTGAGAAGTGGGCAGTTCAATTGCAGGCCTATCACTTCGATGTCATCTTTCATCCGGGGGTCAACAACCCTGCCGACTTCCTGTCGCAGCACCCCGGCACGCCAGGTACACCCAGGCCACTGTCTGAAGAAGGCGTCACCGAAGAGTATGTCCGGATGGTCTCCCTCAAAGCATGCCCAGTTGCCCTCACCCTAGAAGATATTGGGAAGGCTTCCGAGTCCAATGAGTGTCTCGCCAAGGTCAAGATCATGTTAGCCAACAGGAACTGGCGTCATTTCCTCGACGGAATCAGTGCACTGACAGTGGATGAAAGACTGTTTCTGCAATTGTGCTGCCGGGTACCACCCTCGTGATTCTGAGGAGCCTTGAAGAGAAGGTGGTCCATTTGGAGCACCAAGGGCATCAAGGGATATCAAAGACAAAAGCCAAGTTGCAAATCAAGGTTTGGTTTCCAGGCAGGGATGCCATGGTCGAGGAGGTCATTCGCACCTGCCATGCTTGCAACATCATGGGAGGACCCATGCCGAGAGCCCTGGACAAAAGAGAGCCTCGACTTTGGGTCGTTTCCTGACGGCCTAAGCACCCTGGTTCTTGTCGACTCCCATTCAAAATTACCGGTGGTGGATGTAGTGTGGTCAACAGCGTTTCAACACGTCAACACGTGGAGGGTGTCTTTGCTATGATGGTACTGCCCGTAGAGATCAAGCCAGACAATGGCCCACCATTTCAGGAAAGAGAGTACCAAGAGTACCTGGCCTCCCGTGCCATTCGGCACCACAAAATCATGCCACAGTGGCCAAAGGCAAATGGCAAGGTGGAACGGTTCATTCTTATGATGAACCGAGCCCTCAGAATCGGAGTGGAGAAAGGGAATGATGTCGAGCAGTGCCTTCAGCAGTTCTTAAGTGCCTATCGTCAGACACCACACTGCACCATCCAGTGTGCACCGGCCCAAGTTATGTTTCGAAAGGTGCAAAGGGACAGTGTCCCTGCTGATCCCTCGTGAAGTTCCCCAGCGCTGGATCAAGAGGCTGCCCAGGCTCGGCGAAAAGCGACTAACGTCAAGGCGAGCCAAGATCGCAGAGCACAGCCGATGAGCATCCGAGTTGGTGACAGCATCATTCTGAAGGATTGATAACCTGGCTGGAAGTATTGCACTCCATATGAGCCGGAGGTGTGGGAAGTCATCAACGTGCACGTCACCATGGTGTTGGCCATGCGGGGGACTCGTGTAGTCACAGGGAACACTTTGTGGATCAAAAGAGTGGTGCGTGAGCCACTGCCAACGGAGGATACTGTGGAGGAGTCAGAGGAAGGTGATGGGGTGGTTCCAATGAACACCCCCGTCTGCAGCCCAGGGCCTGCATAGCGTAAAAACAGAGAAGAACCGAGGGCGGAAGAAGAACAGCAGAATACCGTTACCGTGTCCCCCGAGTCAGAGAGACAGACGGAGGGGTCTTGGGTGGAGAAGAACTCCTGGAGACAGAGGTATGGTCTTCGGCCGAACCCGGCCCCCAGCCAGAGACTCAAAGACATTGCAGTGTTGCGTGAAGAAAGACAGAGTGCAAATGTAAATGAACCTAGTATCTAAAAGATTGGAGAAATGTAGTGACGGTGCCACCCGGCCGGTTCACGCATGGCTATCACGCCCGCACGCACCCCGAGGGCGGGCCCGCCCGAGTGGTTAAATAAAGGGATGGAAGACCGCTCGGGGTCTTGGCCCAGAGATAATAAGTATGTGTGGATATCCCTCATTGTTGCGTTAACATGTCTGAGGGCTATCCTCGCGGGCTCTCCTGTTTCGCGTAAAACCCTGGACCCAGCAGATGACCTTTGGTAGCCCCCTCCCTGCAGGCTCATTTGACAGTCTGTGGCACAGTTCTCAGAGACAAAAGTTTAAGAGTTTTTTAATTGGCTTGGTTGCGCCCATACTGGTACAGGGCATACACGCCTGATGGTTTCATATCTTCTGGATACATTGTATAATCCAGAACCCTGGGTTGAGCACTTGCAAGTCCCTTCCTGCAGGATGACTGTCTCTCTCACGCTTCCTAGTCCAAGTTTGATTAGCCCAGTGGGATTAATCAAACTGCTATAAAACCAAGTAGCATTATCCGGCATGAAATGTTGGGAGAAACTAGTAGCTTGGAAACTTGTGTTACCATTTATTAAAGTGAGGTTGGTTATGGTTAACTGCACCATCCTCTTCAGGTTCTGATTATGCCTGGCACTGTCCATCATGCAATTGTCTTGAGTAGTCACACTGTACGTGAAAAGTTATTGGAAAAGCATACATGACTAGAAATGGAAGCAAAGGTTGAAAAATTTACAATTGAAAGGCCAATAAACAAAGTTTAAAAACAAAATCAAATGCTGGTCCCTGAAGTCTGCAACTTGCCAAATTTTCAGGATATCTGCATCAGAACAATTTCCATATAATCTATGTAAATGGAAATAGTTTATAGTGCTAATGCTGGCAATCTGGCATGACTCCAGCACTTCCACACCAATGCTGGACACACCCAGATAACCACCCCTTCCTCTGCCAGGGATCCATTTTTCATCACAGGTGTGAACCCTCCCTCAGCCGGAAATTGATCAAATGAGTACCACTGGATTGAGTAACAGCGACCAAGATATTCATGGGTGGACATGTGCTTCACAAATGGACATTTTACCTTATTTTGTGTTTTACTCTGGTCACATTTCTCACTGTGATTTATGTAAGAAAGCAGACTTGAAAAAATAAAATACTCTCCAGTCAAAATTGCAATGTGAAATGTACGTGTATGCATCTGCTGCATTGGCTGACCTAAACAAAACGAGTATGTCTCATAATGGTGTTGCTGCAACTAAAATGAACAGCGATAATACATTTATATCAAAGTCCCCAGATACACAGCACCTATGTAGTTTACATATTATTCTGGTGCACATGAGGGATCATAATACGTGACATCTTAGCCGCACCTCAAATAAAGATATGACAATCCGTGAGATACTCACCATCAACAAAGCTTGGGAAAGATGTGACCTTCTTTGTCTGAAAAGAGATTTTTAAAAAACGTATTTTAGAACAATGTATAAACAGCACGTCTGTAACCGCGCAGCGCACAAGCTTGGCAAATGTGACGAGACGTGACTCAGCGTGTAAAATACTTAGGCCCCTGTTGATGGTAGCAGATGGCAGTGGGGAACGAAACCACAGGAAATGCACTATTTATCCCGCCAGGTGCGTGACTGCAGGAGAGAGGGGTACACAACACGTGTAAAGAAAGAGAGAGAGACGACAGGAGCAGATGGATATGATGAATACCAGCACGTGTTTTCAAACGTTGTAGGTTAAGGCTTAGAAAAGCGGGTGTCGTGATACATTTGTCATGTGTCGTGTGTTTTATTCTCTTTTGGGTTATTCACGGGTTTCTTTCCTATTGTCGGTGGGACTTGCAAACGTGTTTCTGTTCCCACAGTGTTAAATAAGCGAAGCCTCGTTTTATTTAAATCATACTTTTAATACTAGAAGTGAAAACGCTTTCAGGGTTATAGCCGGTAATAATAGGTAGAATAAATGAAATAAAACCATGAACTACAGAAATCGAGTTAACTTATTTGGTTGAGCAAATACATCTTAGCACGTATGTGTCCAGCTTTAAAACACGGGAATTTCACAGGTTGACCGAGACATCGGTTACAATGTATAAAATATTTAAGGGAAAACCTTTCTTCGGAAATGAGTCACCTGAATGTCAGCTACTATGGGTCCGAGTCACAAAAGATAGGAGTTCAGGTAGGAATACTACAGCAATACTCTTTTTTTTTTGTTGTACTACGTTCCATGCCTTGGCGAATCAGCCGGGAAATCCCCAGCTATCTGTTAAAGTCCAAAGAGGCAGCAGGCCTCTGTATGTGTGGTAATTGTTTATGACTATGACTGGAATATCCCAAGTTTATTCCCATTTTAGATAGTTTGGGGCCAATTCACGAAGTAAAGCAGGAGTATATAAAAGAATGCTGCAGGAGTACTCTTTCACGTACTCCTTGATGCCTTCCTGTGAGGCTGCCCCAATGTGCAGGAGTATTGCCGTGCAGTACATGGAGGGTGGGCGAGTGCGGCCTCTCAGTGGGGTGCATGTAGGCGACTTGTCTTGCAGAACAATGTAAATGTGTGTGATAATCTTGCAAGGTGACGTCAGCAGTGTGTCAAGTGCATCGTGAGTGGAGGGTGGGGGGGGGGGGGGCACTGGGGAAGGCGTTGTTCGGTCGGCCGCGGAGATTCTCACAGAGTCAATGTTAAAGGAAGTTATTGAATGCGATGTGCTGTTGCATTGCATATACATACTGTAAACAGAAATTGACCTTCTGGATAGAGGTCGGTCACCCATTGTATGAATATGCAATCGGGTAAACTGCCCTTGTACCCCACCACCCGATGCTGCTGGGATCAAAGGTAACACGTTTAGGGGTCTATTTATTGGGTGAGTATAAACAATCGGCGCCCGCTCGGTCCTCGTTTTTTTATAAAGCAAAATGGGTCCAAGAAAATTTGTAATTCTCCATTAGGAATATGTAGTGACTTGCAGGAAAGTTTGCATTCAGATTGTGATCTATAACAACAAGCTCTTAAAAAAAAAGTGGCGACTGGCTGCGGGAAGGGGGTGTGAAGGCGGAAAGGGGGCAGGGAAAATGCAGGAGGCTGAGAGGTGGAGGCGTGAGGGATCAAGAGACAGATTAATTAGCCATCACAATCAACCCTGCAATTAGGAGGCTAGTGTTTTAAAGAACTTGCTGCAGAAGCTTGTGCATAATCTACAAGTAACAGATTCATAACTAAAATACCATTCAGTGGGTTGGGAGCTGCAGTGACTTCTGGGAGATATGCAGGTGACAGGCACCACACCTCATGAGACTGCTTGCTTTATGAGTGAAGATAGTGAGTGCAGTGAGTACTAAGCAAGTTGCAAGTCACAGGTTCTTATCCCAGACAGTAATTATGTGAAGTGGCTGCTTCATACGCATCTTGCTACCCTGCCTCTCAAAACTTCAGACAGAAAATTTAGGTGATTGAAAGTATGCCCAGTCAGATATTTGAGGCTGACAAATGATTGTATTATTACACTTCCTAAAGTAAATGTAAACAAGGAAGATAGGAATGGTCAAGTTTTAAGGTACGCCAGCAGCGTTCCGAGAATTTCTGCCTTCATGAAGAAGTACAATGTTTTCTCAATTTGTCCACGGCTGTCATAGTTAATATTATTTTTTTATTAATCTTGCGCACAATCAAATTCTACATGTCACTAGCCATTCTTACAGTATACTCATGGTAATTTATAAGAGCATAATTAATTCTGCTAACTCAAGATACAGATAATTGTTCGAACATTTTCATACATATTCAGAAATATATATATAGGTATAAACATTTTTTTTGCAGCAGCGTTATAGGTTTTCCTATTTCCCATAAAGTGCAAATGCCTCTCGATCCTTAAATACAGTTCTAATTATATTAATTTGATAAGAGCAGATAATTAAAATGTCGTATGGGTGGAATACGTGGTATAAAATACATTCTTTCCATAGAAAAATAAACACGCATTTTTAAACATTTTCCCAAGTTCTTATAGTGCAGGTGAAAGATAGAATTAGCCTGGGGATAGCTCTTACCCACATACTAAAGATAAATCCAAGCATATGCATACATCTTGCTTTCCCTTCCTTTCAACAGCAGCGTTAGAAGTATTACAGTTTACATAAAGAGCAAAAGTGACCCTCCATCCTTAGGATACAGTACTGATGACAGTGGTTTTGTAGAAACAGGCGATACAGATTTCATGTGGGTAATAAACACAACATGGTAGAAAAAATATATTCTTCCCCTCACAAGTACCAGCTGATTGGCAGAGTTAATTTCACCCAAGCCCTGCAACTGGATGTGCCATTCAACATGGAGTTGACATGAGGCTGTAGGAATATGTGTTATTCGTTGACAAATGAGTAGCCGTTTGGAAACTCAATGGCAATTGCTCAGAGCTTAATTTGTAAATAAATAAGTGCCAGGGCCCAGGATATATCCAAGAGGCCGCACCACCTACAAGCCCTGCCGAAACAGCCTAATACCAGTATTAACGCCATCTACTAACCATTTAACTCCTACAAATGTGACAATCGGACTATGCCAAATGACCTACAGGTATAAGAATGACATAGGCACACTGATATTATAATTATTTTAATGGTGTATCGGATTTTTAATCACTCTGCTCTTGTGTTCTTTAAAAAAAAGATTTGCAGCGCCACCATGTGATGTGCTGCCAGAAACCAGCCGCGGGCCGTGGAGGGAGTTACGGTGGGGCAGGGAGGCGGGGAGGGGGAGGGGCGGGGTGGAGGGTGTTAAAAACAGGCATATGGATCATTGCAGGTAAGTACACAATTTAATTAATAAAACGAAATTCGTAGCGCTCACTGCATGGCAAAAAGCAATGCTGTGCGCGCTACGAATTTCGTTTTATTAATTAAATTGTGTACTTACCTGCAATGATCCATATGCAGCCGCGGGCCGTGGAGGGAGTTACGGTGAGGCAGGGAGGCGGGGAGGGGGAGGGGCAGGGTGGAGGGTGCTAAGAACAGGCATATGGATCATTGCAGGTAAGTACACAATTTAATTAATAAAACGAAATTCGTAGCGCGCACAGCATTGCTTTTTGCAGTGCAGTGAGCGCTACGAATTTCGTTTTATTAATTAAATTGTGTACTTACCTGCAATGATCCATATGCCCGTTTTTAACACCCTCCACCCCGCCCCTCCCCCTCCCCGCCTCCCTGCCCCACCGTAACTCCCTCCACGGCCCGCGGCTGTCCATATGCCTGTTCTTAGCACCCTCCACCCTGCCCCTCCCCCTCCCCGCCTCCCTGCCCCACCGTAACTCCCTCCACGGCCCGCGGCTGCCAGAAACGCGTGCAGATTTTAACAAGTGCTGGTGCTGAGCACTGGCAAACCCTGGCAGACGTTAAGCACTTTTATATATATGGCAAGATGCACACCAGTCTTTTCATGGACTCCTAAAGGCAACATTTAACATTTAATTCAATGCTCAAAGGCAGATATTTAGGCTTGCAACCCTGGTTCATGCTCTGTTCAAACACTTGTAAACATAGTTCAAAATGCTGGTGCCCCATTGGTGCGTCAGGCCCAGGATGATAACCCACGAACAACAACACTCCATCATTTTAATCTTTTTCTTAAACATTATTTAATCATATTCTGAACATTTTATCAAAGTTTTATCATAGCCCTCAATATTAATCGAAACAAAACTAGGATTTTCTGATCTTCCATGTTTATTTGCAATCGGCAATGTACAAAGATCAGACACAGAGCTCTTTCAGACTAGTTTCAACCCCTTATATCGATGTAAATGTCATCCATTACAGCATCACCTCACACAATCTGTTGCATGTAAATGTGAAAACAACTGATAAGTAACCACCCCCATAAACCATGCTTATAGTCACCCTCAAGTACAAAACAGTGTATCCACCCCATATTAAACCAGCCACGTTAGTTTGTGCTCTGCCATGGCTCAGCTGTGTCATCTTCTTTCCCAGCTCCCGAAGTTCTGCCTTTGGACTTAAAGCAACAGGGTAAGGACACCGCATGGGTCAACTAAAAACCCTGACTTATTTACCTATATGCTCAATTTGAAGCCTCCCACTAAACTACATAATGCATCAGCATATGCAGAAGTTGTTTTATTTCTTGCATTTTCCTACAGTGACTAGCCCCAAACAGCTATTTTTACTGTAAAGGTCTGTAGCTGATACAATGAACAGCACTAGAGTTCAAATAAAATACTATTTTGCTAAGTTTGGTTTGGGATAAGTTACAAAAGTGATTTAGCTAATATTATCAATATTTATTAAAAATCAAATTAAATGGTGCGGTTAGATTTCTGATAAATATGTAGAAAAAGCCAATTAAAAAAAGGTAGATTTGCCTACCTGAATCTCCAGTGGCCAATTAGCATTAGCCTACTGCGTGGTCGTCATTGCAACTGTATTGTGTCATGCGCACATGTGCAGTGTGAACTGCATGTGCAGTGGCCAGTGGGACCATAATTTTCCAGCGGTCTACCTTCTGCGCAGTGCTCCTGCCACTGAAGCTGCAGGTCACCGGTGAGAGTGAAATGAGATGAGACTTACTCGCTATATCACAATCACGTCTTGCTCTGTCTTCTCTGCGGTGGAGGTAAGGGGCTGCTGTATTTAGTGATCCGGAGTTGCCAGAGCAAGACAAGTGGCCTGATTATGCAGACTTCATTTATTGTTCATGAAAGAGATGGTCATAGAATGAAAAGGTACATTGTATTCCCAACCTTTGCACAGCAGCAGGCAGAGATTGTTGCATCCATTAGGGACCGATACAGTTTTCTGATAAAAACTGATGCACCAACTGCAAATATGATCATCCTAATAGGGCCCAGAGTGCTGGCACGTCTAGGCACGTGAAAGATATTTCATGTACAAAGTCAACAAAATAGAATTGTAGCAAAGGTACAGAATTTTTAAACTCTGCATAATTGTTTCTGAGGTTATTACAAGTATGCTCACATCACATTCCCTCAATGTGAAAAATTACCTTAGTGAAATAGCATCATGCTGCAGAAACGAACACTACATCTACATCAAGGTCAGACAAACCGTACCAGGAGGCTGGAAGGGTGGGGGAGCGTTTTTGTAGCAGTGCTGACATTGTAATAGGACTGCAGAGTTCCTTGTATATTCAACAGTTTTCAGGCAACAATAAATATCCAAAGATAACTCCAGTGAATAATGTACCTGCTGGAAAGAGATCAGAGTTTTGTCTATGGCAGTTTTGACTCATCTTAAGTAGCGCAGAGGGTTAAAATGTCTGCTGCAAATAACTTGTACTGTAAGGCATGGCCGGTACAGGTAAGAACGGTGGGGTGGGGCGGATTGGGGGAGGACGAGTCGAAAGTCAACGTGATAGGGAAAATAAACGAAACAAATGAATAAAACAGCTTACCTTTCCCTCACCGCATGAGCGATGCGTTGAGTGCAAGGTAAGTGGTTTTATTTATTTTTTACATTTCATTTTTCGTATCCTGTCGCCTGTCACATCATCGCCGCCGCTGCCCCGCAGACCACTCTTACCTCTACCGGCCGTGCCTGTGTACCATGAAGAATACAGAGCAATATTTCATGTGCAATGCTGCTTTTGTCACAGCGATCTTTTTGTTACTGTACACTTCATAAATTACAATCATAATCTAGCACAGTGAGCTATGAGTTGCCGTCAAAGTGCTGACACAAAGACCCATTTTGAGCTAAAATATAGCACTAAATCACAGATATTCATTTTGTGTAATTACTCGTGATATGTCCTAATTTTCCTGAAAAAGTGTTTCATTATGTTGAAGCAAATTAAAAGAATTAAGCCCCTAGTACAATGCCTGATGCCAGCAGCTAAAGTGTCAGCAGGTCATTAAGTACAATTACAGCTGGAGTTAAAACAAGGAAAAAGAGAATTGTCCTTTTCTTCTGATATATTTCTGGTAGGAAATCCACCTTTTCTGTGTGACAATCTCCAATTATTGTTGCCTTTTTAAGGACTTCCTATTTTTGCTGAGATTAGAACTCTGCCCACTTTATCCTTGCCAACCAGTAGTGAAGTGCCTGCACATCTCCTTTAATCATAACTTGCATACTTAACTTGCCCATCAGTCCCCTAGTATATTGTGGACTTCACCTGATAGTGACTGCAACAGCACCTAGTGCTTGTAGCTTAAATGCCACTTGTGTACTTCAGCACAAGTTGTGCCATCCACTACAGTGGCAGGGCAGGCATGACTTCAGACCAACTCAACCCTTTGTAGCCTGTTGAAATAACCCAAATGACAGAAGAAAACCTTCCTTTTGAGTATTAATAGGTCTTCCCTATATAGGGCTTAAAATCCACAAGGATAGCTGCATATTATGGAAAAGTGAGAAATGTAGAAAATGGCCATGTCCCTAGAGTGACAATGTTTTAAAAACTATTTGTACTGTCAGGTCTAGCTGTACTGTGTAGAAAACCAGAATACAGATTAAAATACTTACACTATATCTCCAAAAAGGTACCAGATGGAAAAATAATGAAAACTATTTTTAATAGTTATTAAAATCCAGTTTGATGGTGATGATTGATATTTAATAAATATTATTAAAATCGATTTTAGTGTTAGATAGGGTAGAGCACTAGAATTAATGGATAGCTGGTTCATGAAAGTGGTCTAGACCCAGCGCACACATATTGGCCATAAGGCTTGAAGAATGAAAATTCGACAGTAGTTTTCTTAGATGAGATGACTCCTTCAAAACGAGGCAACAAACTTGTAATTGTAGTAGGTAGTCTATTAAATAAATGATACTCTCTATTTTCCGGTGACGTGATGCCAATACAAATGTTACCCCACACTTGTTGTACAACAATGGAGTGAGTCATAGAAACAATCTTAATATACTGTGGTTGACGACATAACCCAAGGCATTTTGGGTAAGAAGAAAAACAGTTCAGGCTGGACTGTACCCATGAGGCACAGGGTCAAGACTGATTTGCAAATAGCTATGTTTAAACTGGGGTGGCAAAGTGAGCTAAAGAACGATGATGGATTCAACCCAGATCTGTGACTCAGGGTGTGAATGAAAAGTTTCAGCGCTCTGTCCATCATCTCCTTGTGTTTGCTTTGTTCACCCTAAGTTGGCAGGATATGCCCAGACGTAGGTCCCTTGCTGACTTTGCCTATGGATTCATGCTAGCCTGGCTGATGAGGGCTGTTAGCCTGGAACCGGTCCCAGGATGATTGTTTCCGGTCCAGGGAAGACACAAGTTGGCAGTTCGGGCTTGGCTGTTCCCATGAGGCACAGGGTCAAGACTGATTTGCATATAGCTGTGTCTGAACTGGGGTGGTGAAGTGAGCTAAAGAACGATGATGGCTTCAACCCAAATCTGTGAGTGGGGGTGAGTGTCTGAAAAGTTTCAACACTCCGTCCATCATCTCCTTGTGTTTGATTTGGGGTAAGAAACCATTCATCAGGGGTACCTATGAATGAAAATGAAGTGTACCGAAAAGTCAGATATGGGCAGTGTATAGAGGAATCAAAAAAGAACCCATGTGAGTTACAGCGCTTGCTTGGGGGCCATTACACTTTATGGTGTAATGGTGCCACCACTATCCCAGGGGACGTGTGCAATGTTAGTGTAGCGAGGCCGATACCTCAGCAATTACATCACCATCTCTGGTGCCTAGAGTCCCTACAAAAAAGTTCATAGGTATTCTCAAACATGCCATGCTCAACGTACATGGTCTAGCATACATCATACTGAGTAAGTTGAACACACACAGTCGTAATGAAAATCAGACGCTTAAGCCTCATGAATGGAATTGAAAAGATGGAATATGTTGAACAGCCACAACTATTAGCATCAACGAACATTAACTGAAATGAAATGTGTAATACCTGCAACGTGAAACTATGTGGTCGATGCGTAACCGTAGGGCAAATTGTTATCAAGGAACTCCAATAATAACTAGGAGTTGTAAAAGACAGCGCCCGCAATGCTCAATCTGTTGTATCTGATTAAGCCAAAATCTGTGAATGAATAATGAAAACCAAGTAAATTTCATGCGGGGACTTTCACGATTCTAAACCCTCAAAACTGACCAAGCAGAGGGATAACCTGAAATACTGCAGCAAAGCTTTCCCAAAACTGCTGGACCGCATGAGTGATGCAGTTAAGTAAATGACAAGGTCCATGGTGATTTTGAATGAACATCACTGGGTGCACATTGCATAGCAAAACAGTGAAACTACTTGAAAGTAAAGGGAATAATTATGGGGGATCCCAACTTCTGCTTGTGAGCAATTGTGCGGTATATCATGAACTATACAGTGTGTTTTTTAACAAAGTCAGGAATAGTAATTAATGTTTCTTAAGATAACCATATATGTTCAGAACACTCTAGTATGAAAACAACATTAATGAATAAGAACTGGTTGATCGAAAATGCATATGAATGATGCGCTGACTGTACAATGGAAAAAGAAAAAAGTAAAAAGAAGAAAAACAGTTGTATATGTCAGATTAACCATACATTTACATGTAAACAAAAATATAAGGAAATGCAATATGCAAGTTCACATAATATTCCATATACTCAATTATCCAATGTGTATATGTAATTGAAGTTTAAACTAGTGCTAAATGTTAATACAAAACCGTACCCTACACAATGGCAACCCCCAAAGGTGAAACGCATGGCTGATGATGCAGAGTTGAAGCAGCACTAAGAAAGCGAGTGTTGGATATGTTCAGCATACGAAATCGCCATAGGTCAGTAATATTTCCAATTTGTCATTGATACCCTGGAGTAAAAGAATGCAACATTTTTTTTGCCAGAATGCTTCTTCCTGGTATTGAATTTCGAGTGCATTGATTACAGGGATAGGTTTTGTTACCTCCAAAATCAAGAAGAGCAATTGCGCAATAATATGCTTGTGTTCAATCCAAAGATTAGTTTTTTTCTTAGTTCTTTTCATACTCTTATGTTCAGTTATATTCACTTTTATCTTTCTTCCCGTTTTACCAACATACATTAGGCTAAACAGGCATTAGATGGCGTATATCACACACTGTTTAGTGCAATCTGAGGCATGTCTCAGTTTAATGGCATGTCCTCTTTTAGGATGAATCACTGTGTTACCCGCAGTTGCGTTATTGCAGTGCATGCAGTTATGGCATCTCTCCATCCAATCGAATGAATTTGGCGTCATGTGTCTGGATGTAAATATCTCTTTCATGGTTTTAGTGAGTTGATATGCAACAATAGGCTTTTGCAGAAACAAACCCATGGAATTTGGCTCAGATTAGAGTTACTCCCAACGTTGGTGGGTGATTTTTTTAATGAGTTGGGACTTGAGTGAGATTTTGGATACAAAAACTGTCCATGAGTATTTATCCACACTTTTATGCTGCACAGATCCTTGCGATCCATTTCATGCACTTGTTGTAACTTGGAATTAAGCACATTTTCAGGGTAGCCTCTTTGAATAAATTGTGTGTTGTATGCTTCCAAGGGTCTGAATGCAGATATCATTAAACACCAAGATTACTGAAGTACACTTCCCACTCATATCTCCAACCTCATAGCCCAAGTTTAGTTTAGTCTAGTCTAGTTGGCCCTGGCAGCAGGCATTGTAATGTCAGAGCTCAACTGTAATAACTTATAATAACTTATAATAGTCGATTACTGGCGTCTTTTCTTTATAATCGTTGACTGGGTGCACCACTAGTAGCCAATTATAAAGAAATTAGAGAAGTGCATTTTCTCAGGGATTACAGAATTCCATGCATTATACCATCCTTAGGAGAGGTTTTGGTTTGAGGTTTCTTATTTTAAGGTTATGTGTAACTACTTGGCCTATTGTGTGACTTGGTGCATGTGAAGGACCTTTCAATGACTGGTTGAATTCAGTCCATGGCTGCCTTGTCTTGTGGATCAGCTAACCTTCTCTTCGCAGTGCTGCCCAATCATCAGCTGAAATACTCAGTCTTCTCTTTTACATTCCTCCAAAATGACATCTCTCCACATCAACCACAAAGAATTTAATTTGATCCAGTGTTTCAGAAACTCGCCAAAGTATGCACTAACAAAAGAAGCAATGTAATTTGAAAACGAATGGATATGTTTTGGAGTATAAAATGACAGCTTATTCGTGGAGAATTATTGCTGGATCCTCCAACTAAAGACATAGGAAAGGAGGTAGAAAAGATTGTGGGAGAGAAACATATAGAATTAAATGAAGGAATGTGAAGGAAGGTAACAGATTTGCCAATTAATTTGAATGGTCCACCACTATTTATTATAATGCATGTATAGAGGGCACACCGCGTGCCACCAGCCAGAGAAATAGACCTGCTCATTTGGAGTACATAAGTAGTGGATATTTTATCATTAATAACATTTTAATGTGCCTCATAATTACGTCTATCTATGTTACAGTCAGCTAATCATTCGTTTGAAAAAGGGTGGAAGGGAAGAGATGGAGGTTCAGCATTGAAACACAGGTTAGTGAAAGAGGAGATATTTTTATTTTTTAAGGAATAGGGTACCTGAGATGCCTTTGGTAGGAGGCTTGGAAATGTTACTATCCATAAAGACACCAAGTTTACAGCTTCTCCCTGTTAAGAGTTTGGATTTATAAGCAGCAGCAGCGTTGTGTTTGCCGTATAACACAAAACATACATGTATGTATAGTTTCATAGCTGTTAGCTATACTACTTCAATATCGGTTTAAAATGGGGTTATGTTATCAGGGGTCCAGTTCCGCTACTCCTCGTCACAATGTACAACCACCCACTTTTTTGGTTTTTTAACAAGGATTAGAATCCACGTATCGCATTTTTGGTTTAATTAGTGCCAAAAAAAAGCCAAATAATGCCCTGCAACACCGATGAACCCCACTGTGATTAACGTATTTAGGAGGTTTTTCACTCTGAAAATGTATTTATCTGTTGACATTATTCCGAGTATTTGCAACCAATGAAGCTAAAATATCTTTGTTCTACAATGATAACATTACATTCTTGTACTCTGGTGGTTGATACTAAAAACACTTTTTTTGTACTCATGGAGACTGATACTAAATCAAAACTACCCTATGAGTCATAATGATGATAATAGTTGACCTTTTCACCTCTGGTAGGCTTTCACACAGAATTAGTTCTCACATTTTTTTTTTAAAGAAGTCTTATGGTTTAGGAGATTCTGAAACAGTCACATGAAGTCATCAGCACAGAAGATTCTTATCTACTTCTGTTTCTGACTGCCAGTATTGATATGATGCACACCTCGAATCAACCCCCTCACCACGAAGGGGAAACATGAAAAGAGAGCCCAGTACAGACATGCAACCAGGGCTGGACTGGCGTTTTATTCTATTGAGGGATGGGTATTTCCCCAGTGAACCATTGGAGGACAGTTTTGAACGCCCTGTGCCGATGCTGGCGCCTCTACTAACATCCCCAGCTCCTCAAGGTTAACTGCAAAATGCACAGAGGTCTTCAAGAGACAGGGAGGTGGAGAGGAAATGGTCCGAGAGAGAAGGGATAGAGGAGAAAAGGAGAGAGAGGAGAGCAAATGGAAAAAGAGAGCAGGCTGGTTTGAGCACTTTTACTTGGGCTGCTCTCGATTCCCCAGCCCAGCTCTGCTTGCAATCACATGCATTATGACCATTTTGAGACAGTAAACATTCTGTAGGATTCTGGGAATGCCATCCTTTTTGTACTCGTTAGAATACTGCAACAGAAGTTACTTTCTAAGAGATAAAATCCACCTTAGAAATACAGACTCTGGTGAGGAAGATCAAGTTCACAATTAATGGAGATTGTCAGTAAGTAATCTAGGCATTTCAAATATGCTGTAAAGAACTCCCTGTAAACTGCAAAATCAACTAGAGATAGTTAAATTAGAACACATATAGATTTAAAAACGTTGATCAGCTAATAGTAATATAAGAACGGGTTTGTGGTAACACAGAATTGAATTAACTAATCCACGTCTGAAGAAATATAAAAGTAAAGTATGGCTGGCATGTCATGTCAAAACAGATAGAGAATGTAGTGCTGTTAACAAATGAACAAAATACTACCATATTTACCTCTGAGACATTATTATTCTCAAGTGGCCCATTGAGGTCTGACCGCTGCTGCTTCCTGGGCTGTTCTATACCATTGCAAACCTGTAAGAAATCAGAAAACATTTGGTTGTTTATTGTTTTCTTGAAACGAAAAAAAAATGTGACAGGGCAATTATTACTCATTACTATAAAGAAGTATTATGGTCAGTTATGTAACCATGTTTAATGTGCTGAAATGATGATGTTAACTTGTAAAGTTCGAGTAAGTAATTTGTTAGTGGAAAGGATATACATGAATGTCCACATTTTTAGCTGAGTAGGGAGAGAGGGTAACTTGAGTGTAAAGCAGCACTGAATAGGTTCTCTAATGTACAGTCCAACAAGCTTCAATGGTTGCAGCCTTCGCTCCAGCCTCCCCTTGTTGTGTGTGAATGTACAATGTCCAAAAGAAGTCTGAGTAAAAGGTGCTGAGAAAAAGGAATAATAGTAGTGGCGTCTGATAAGATTTGATGTGGTGGGTGTAAAAGTTGGGGATGAATGTTGCGCAGCAAATGTGCATAGTGCTCGTACCCGGCCATCATTAGGAAGATTTGGGGGTGGGGCGGGTAGGGGGAGGGAGGGATTCTCTCCCAGGGAAAATGTTAAAAAAAGTGTGAGCAAATGGTGCATACATTTTGTTGTTGTTGAGAAAACAAGGTTTATAAAGCACTGTGAAAGTGTGGTCTTTAAATTTTTAAACATGTTTTACTTAACTATGCCACTTGCAAATACAGATTAAGTTACATGGTCTTTTTGAGAACCTGTCTGACATTTTCTTCATACAGTTTAGTTATGACATCAGTAAAGACATGTAATATAATAATGATGTAGCTGCTCTGTAACAGCAGTGCATTTAGAATCAAATATAAAAAAAACGGACAGGTCTTTCTTTTTTCTAAGGAAAGTAGAAAAACTTACAGTTTAAGTGAGGAAATATGCAAAAAGGAATTTTAACAAAACAGTTGGTGTTTGTGGTCTTAAGAAGGAGCAGGTACTATCAATGCTGGACCGTTCACACTGGTCGCTGCTCCCAATTACTCATTTATTTTAAGCACTGTAACACTGTGACAACAGAACACATGGCTATGCGCACCATGGATAAGAGAAAAACAACCTAATTACGATTTCAGGCTAACTCACGTATGCCCGATACCGGTGCAGATTGTGAACCGCTTGACCTCAAGTTGTTGTCGTAAAGGCTGACCTGGAATCAAGGCAAACCAACATCATAATCCTGACGGCAGAGCTGCCGTCAGAAAGGGATTATGTTAGGTTTCCGACGGCCTCCTTGAGCCCATCAGAGCGCCACGGATGTTCCCTCCACCCGTTGCTTCCGCCCGCTGCATCATAATGCGGTGGGTGGACTGCAGGGCCAGATATTGATGAGTCCGACACCAATGCCACGTCGACATCATAATTAGGCCCTAAATAGTCACACAGTATTAAAGTTCTGAATATATTGAAGCATGATAGAAATAGCAAAACACATCCTATCTCCTTGCCATTTTTGAATAAAAAAGAATCTATTCCAACCAGTTTCTGCACTAAAAATAAAGGCTGTGATGACATTTTGCAACTCAGTGTAGTACTGTCTGTGTAGATTGAAGTTCGGAAAAACTTACACAGTGAATCAATACATAGTTAAGTACTGTTCACTGACAAAATACCGACTTGTAAAATATTGTGCTAAAAAAATATCGGGACATAAATAGAGTAGTCAAAAATATTGTCACCCCTTACTTATATTGGTAAGTATAAAAAAAGATATTGTTGTAACTAATATGGATGTAAAAATATATATTTTTAAATATATATACATTTAAACTGTAAATAAAAAATACCCAACAACAATTCAAAGCAAGCCATTTTTATTACAAATGAAAAAGTTTACATAATAAATGATAATTTACATAAAAAACAATTATAAATGTTATATAATATTTTTAAATAAACAAAAACATAATATCAATTGTAACAATATAAAATACACTACAACATTTTATAATTAATACATGTACTATTCCCACTACAATTTACACAAGAGTAGGCAAATTGTTGGACTGAAGAGGGATAAAATTTACTACTCCAACTTCACACAATGCAACTGAAGGAAGCCTGTTGCAATACACAGGGGTACAATTTACTATTCCCACTCCATTCAGTGTACCGGTACAGTAATTTTTAAATTGCTGAGGGGTAAATTTGACTATTTCCACTTTAGTCAGTGCAACACGAGAGAAAGTGTTGGATTGCGGAGGGGTAAAATATACTATTACACACCAGTCAGTACACCAGTTAGTACAACAGTAGGGAAAGTGTTGGACTGCAGTGGGGTAAGATTTAATATTCCGACTCCAGTCAGTGCAACAGTAGGGAAAGTGTGATGACTTTGGATTTGTTAAAAGTTGGGGAGTTTAGCTATATCTTTTCAAAATGGCTTGTCTCATTCATCATAAATGGAATGAGTAACGTATATTCATTGATTTTTAACCAGATGAAAGTTGGCTTATTTGCACTGTTGCGGTTAATACATTTGATTCAAAATTATTAAAAACTGATTGACAGTGTTTTATACTAGATCTACTTCTTGAAATTAATTAGTTTTTTTCTCTGGTAAATTAAATTTCTGTTACATTTCTTGCTTATGTTCTATGATAAACTGCATGGTATCTGAAATATTTGTTGTAGTTTGTTAATATTCTGTATAAAACAATTATGAGAATGATAACAATGAGTGGTTAGATGGCAGTAAGAGAACAAACAAAATAAACTCTCACCCTTTCTTGAATTGTTTTAATTAAGGGATCTTAAGTAACATTCTTATTTCGTACCAAATCAATGTGTTGATGGTTTATGAAGGCAATAAAATGTAAAAGCAAATGTTTAAAAAACAAAATGCACGCTCAGACCTTGATTATATTGCTTTGCCCTCGGCCCCATGTACTTCATAAGAATATGCAAACATAATGAGCATGACAGTAGAATCAACAGTCCATCACATCACTCGTATCCAAGTCCAGCAGAGCCATCGTGCCCGCAAAGTTCAGGCAGCATCCGGAGTTGGTCGGAAAAATGGCTTGCATAAAGTCGAACGTCTGTGAGAACAGGGGCTAGAACACTAGCAACTCTCCAAGAGGCCAACTACCTACATTTCTGAAAAAGCAGTTCCCGTTAAACTTAGCCGGACTACCATACAATGCTTGCATTCCAAGGAATGTCGAAATGGGATGTCGACACCTGCTCTCTATTCACCCTTGTCCCAGCGCCTCACGGCACCAGAACCTGTGCTGTCTCTGCCCACACGTGCCTGTTGTCTTCCGTCAATGATATGCAATCCTCATTCCGCCCAACTTGTCATCTTTTCCTTCACTTTGGAACTCCCGGCAATGGCACTTCTCATCTTCTGCATTTTAAAGTGCCTGTCATTCCTCCCAGGCCGGCTTTCAATCAGAGGCCATCAGAGGCTGTGAACGATGCCGCACCTGTCACTGGCTGTACTGACAGGTGCCTGGACATGCGTGAAATGGGAACATCTTTGTACGGGGCATTTTACGCTTGGTTACTTCTATTAAGGCATGTTTTGAAAAAGGTCAAATGAGATTAGCGCATACAATGGACCACAAAGACAAGAAAAAACAACTAGGGGTGACAGGAAATGTTGCTTTTATGGAAGCTAATATTGGTGAGGGATTGCAGCGAGGAGTAGAAACTGGAGACATGATTTCTGTTGATTATTGCTGGAATATGACTGCAGAACCAGTTGTTTCTAACTACAAAAAGCCACAGCTGAACTGGTTGTTTCCAAATAATAGTTACTTGAGGACAATGACATCTGCGCTGCCTCCTATCTATCCATATCTCTCTCTCGCTCCCTCTATCTCTGTTATAACGGACAGCTTTATGGTGGTCTTCCCCCAACTTTTTGCCTGCCCCCGTCCATTTTTCTGACCTCGTTTTTTGCTGGCTTTAGGACTCTGTGCACTTTAATCTGTGCTAAATTGTTTGTGCTCCCTCCCCTAAACATGGCAGCATTGGCTTTACCCCAATTGACACATTTAGTTTACTTAATAGTCCCTAGTAATGTGCAGTAAATGTGTCCGCTGCCTGTAAATTAAAAGCTAATAAGGGGCCTGCAGCATTCATTGTGCCACCCACTCCAGTAGCCCTCTAACCATGGCTCATGCCTGCCATTGTAGACTCTATATGTCTAGTTCACTATGCCACTTTGACTTGACAACATAAACCTAAACCAACATAAACCTATTGCCAGGCCTGCCCCTTCCCTTTTTATGCATATAAATAACCACTAAGGCAGGCCCTGTATGCCCACCAGGACGGGGTACAATGTATTGAAAAGGGAGGCCATGAATGTTTGTACTTATGCAAGGCCTATCTCCACCACAGGATTCCATCGGAAATCTCTTATTACATCTTTCAAATGTAATTTCCATTTGTGAAGAGATACAGCTTTCAAATTTGGTGTCACTGGACTCCTAATTGAAAATGACAAATACCACTTTTAGCAAGTAAGCATTTACTTACTTTAACCATTTGGTGCCTGCTGACTGCCCCTGTTTAGTCTGTGGTGGGTGACACATGGACTAAGTGCATTCTTCTAGACAGCCACACACAAAGGGAGATCTACATGCATTTTGATGCACAATCCTGGGAGATGGGGACAGGAGATCTGGCCACTGCCTCACATTTACAACCAAGGAGTCTGTGTCCTGCCTACACACAAAGGGCTGCATACCAGCACTGTATTGAGTCTGGAGCTTGATCAGGAAGGGAGGATTTCTGTGCACTTCAAAGTTTCTTTTAAGTCTCCACTACTTCAAAGTCACAACTGGGTATAAGTGCTGGACCTCTGACACCATAACTTCAGTACTCTTCTTGAAATGTGACTACTCTGCCAGAACAAAGAGCTGCTGTGCTGCTGAAAGGAATGTCACTCGCTGGACTACTGATTTTCTGCACTTCTGCCTTGCAGTGCTCTTGCCTTGCTGAACAGCCTGCTGTTCTCCTGCCTGGGTGCGAAGGGCTGAACCTGAATCAATTGAGTCAAGAGTGACTCAAAGGGCTTACTGGCTTGCCTCCTGTTCTAAGTCTCAGGGATATCATAGACTTCAACTACCTGCATATGGACTCTACACATTGTGATTCTGCCCTGCAAAGTGATGTTACCCCTGGGAAGTTAGATCTAAGGTGTTTCTACAACCAGAACCCACGCATCCTCATTGGAACTGGTGCACCTTCGCCTTTGCTTGGGTGGGAACTCGCGCTTCTTCGCCTTTGCGTGGATCGGAATATACATATCCTCGTCAAAGTGTGGAACAAGAGCCTGCGCATTACACTTGGAAGTGGCGCATTGCCTCGGGAATCCACACATCTCCTCCTGCAGGAGCAGTAGCTGTGCATCGCTGTTAGAACTGGGGGTCTCTAATTGGCAGAGGTATGTACCTTTGTCCAAATAGGGACCCTTGCTTCTAGTCAGTGTAAGGGGATACACACTCTAGATAACCCCTGCTCACTCCCGTTGGTAGCTTGGCAGGAGCAGGCAGTGTGTAAAGTATTTGTACTGAAAACACACAGTAATATAGTGAAAACACCATAAATGGACACCACACCAGTTTAGGAAAATAAAGTATCTTTATCTACACTTAACAAGACCAAAATGGCAAAAATACAACTTACAGGGAGGAAAATAAGACTTGAAAACTGTTTCCATAACAAAGCTTGTAGAATACAAATAGCTCCACCTGGGGCTATTGCAACGTCTTGACATCCAAAGTAAGGCTCCGACTGCGAGGTGCGTGGTGTCAGGCACAGAGTCACACAGACTACCATACAAACAGTACCTTGGATAATGAAGTCTAGACAAGGCACGGCCTACTGGAGTTGAGGTGTTGGGGCAGAGGTCGAGGCCGGCTCCCTCCCTGGCTGCCATGGAGGAGGCGAGGCACTATGTCCGCAGGAAGGCAACATGTCAAATCCAGAACAGAGGAAGTCGGTTGCATCGGCAGTAAGGCTTTGGTTCGGGTGAGGCAATGCAAAGTTGGCGAGTTTATGGAGTCACCCTCGGCTGTTATCAGGCAGTGATAACAGGATCCAGGTGCTGGTGATGCGTCGTACACTTCACAAGCGGTGCCCCTGGCCGCGGTGCAGGTTGCAGCATCAGGGCAGCATCTCTGACAGTTTTGGAGATAATTTTTCTTGCTTCGTTTAGGTTTCTTCCAGCTCCCAATGGCAGGAACAGCCTCCAGAACCCAAAACTGGAACAGCCATCTCCTAGCAGGTCAGAACTCTCAGCAATAGAGTTCAGGGGAGCTTGGGTGAAGTCTTTGTGTCCCTGAGACTTCAGAACATGAGGCCAGCACACACAAGCCCTTGGAGATTCTTCTTCTAGCAGGTTTTCCAGCAAAGTTCCAGTCTGTCCCATTCCTTTGCAAAAGTAGCAACTGCAGGCCAACCACTCAGCACACAACAAAGGGACAGTACTCCTCCCCCCTGCTCTCCAGCTCTTCTCCTTGGCAAATTATTCTTTTGAATCCAGAAGTGATCTAAAGTTCTGGGGTTTAGGGTCTACTACTTCTACCCCCTTTTGTCTTTGTTCTTCTTTTTGCAAGGGTCTCTGAGCCCATCCCAAACCAGTTCTGCCCTCTCTGGTGCAGTATGACCACAGGGGGTAGAGCAAGCTTTGTGCAAGGGAGACAGGCCCTATTCAGTTCCAAGGAAAACTCATCCCACTACTCTAAATGCAACCAAAAAAAGTATATTCAACTCAGCTCTTAGTCATCCAGGAAGGGCCAGGCATACCTTAACTCCCCCCCCTCCAGTGGCTGTCTACATTTAATTTGAATCCCCAGTCCCGGTCACTCCAAAATCAGACAGTCATTCCACAACCAGGCAGAGGCACACCAAAATGTATGATTTGCCTATTTTCAAGGAATGGAATTTTAAAATACACAATTTAAAAAACACCTTTACTAAAATATGTGTTATTAAATTCTGAGCTCAGTGAGCCTAAACTCTGTTCCTCTATCTTGTCCCAATGGGAAGTTATACTTGTAAGATGTTATAAAGTAGGTCCCATGATATCCTGTGGGACAGATAGCATTACAAAAGTGAAAAGCCAAATTGGCACTATTTCACTATCAGGACATGTCACAAACACCAGTATATGTCCTACCTTTCACATACACTGCACCCTGCCTATGGGGGTACCTTGGACCTACCTGAAGATTGTCTTACATGTAAGAAAAGGAAAGGTTAGGGCCCGGCCAGTAGATGCACTTGCCAGGTAAACATGACAGTTAAACACTGCGTGAGCAGACACTAAGGTGGTAGGTCTGAGACTCACGTACAGAGCTACTCATGGGGGTGGCACAACCAGAGCTGCAAGCCCACTAGTAGCATTTGATTTACAGGCCCTGGCAAACTTAGTGCACTTTTCAAGGGACTTACCAGTAAATCAAACATGCTAATCAGGAATAACCAATTATAATCATAATTTACACAGATAGCATATGTACTTTAGCATTATTTAGCAGCGGTAAAGTGCCCAGAGTCCTAAAGCCAACTAAAACAGGTGAGGAAAAATAGGAGGAAGAAGTAAAATGTTTGGGGATAACCCTGCAAAAAGGGCTGTAGCCGTGCATCAACTTCAGAACTGGCACCTTGCAATCGGAACAGATGCATCACCTCCATTGCATGGAGAATCTTGAAGCATCTCGCCCACTGCGTGGCTCGTCACCGACGCATCACTTCAGGTGCACCTCACATTTTTTTTTACTCATCCAGAATCAAGGTACTTTGTGTACAATGCCTCTTTAGTGAAGCTTGACTGCTCCGTGCCAAGCGAACAAAGGGTGAGCACAGGATTACGTTTGTGTCAAATACAAGTCGCCATTTTAAGCCATTAGCCAGTCCAACCTGATCATGGAGATAAAGAAACAAAAAAGGGCTACTAACATACACAAAGATGGGAGCCATCTTGTAACATGCAAATTGCATTATGATACATGGCTATCAATGGTGACTAAAAGTAAAGTGCATAGTGCTAATTAAAAACATGTAACGTACAAACATTCATTAACAGTTTTTAAACACAGTAATATTCATAAATGCGTGCAGTTCCGTTCTTTTATAAATTCATATAAAGTTTCTATTTTCGGTGTCTCTTATAGATTTTTAACCACTAAAGTGCAGAATTGCTAGGAAAAATCATTTCCTATAAAGCATTGTGTTACTTATTTGGCCCTGTATGGGCAATTATATTTGCAGCACAGGTCAACAGGTAATGACATTCAGTTCAGTAGAAGGATGATCTTAAAGATTAAAGGATGATATTAGATGATATTAGTACTAGCATCATATATTTATGATTCTATGTGTGTTTCAGAGGTGGACCCATAGTTCTTCATTATTATTAAGTCCCCACGGAGTCATGGTTTTAAGACTGATGATATACTTTGACTCGAGGATGCGTAGGGACTTATCTCTGTCTCCCCCCCCGCTCCAATTTAGCAGCCTGATCAATGTAATAAAAACTAAGTTTCTCCCAGTTACTCTGATGGTGTTCGGCAAAATGGCGGGCAACGGGGTATGTCTTATCCCTGTTGGTGATTGCCCGCATGTGCTCTAGGATTCTTAGTTTAGCAGGTTTTATAGTGCTGCCAATATATCGCAGCTTGCAGGGGCAGGTTAGACAGTAGATAGTATATTCTGAGTTACAATTGAGTAACTGTTTGATTTTTATATTGGGTTTCTTTTCACCTGTGCAATTGGGATACTCTGACACTTTACTACTGAATCTGCATGCCTTGCATTTTAGACAGGGAAAAAAGCCTGGTGATGCCTGAGGCTTTCACACTGGCCTGTTGTAAGATGTTTTTATTGTACCCTCTTCTCTCAAACCTCTCTTTAGCATCAATGCTAGCCTGCCTATAGTCTTGTTCTAAGGAACAATTTCTCTTTAGGCGGAGAAATTCGCCATACGGCACATTCTTCACCAGGCTCTTAGGATGATATGAGCCTGCATGCAATATTGCATTGCCCGCCGTGGGTTTTCTGTATAGGCGGGTTTGTAAGATGTTGTTATGCACAAATATTTCCAGATCTAAATAGTTGATGCTACTGGCACTGATGGTGCTGGTGAATCTCAGGTTGAGATTATTTGTGTTGAGGGTAGCAATGTAATTCTCCACAGACAGACGATCGCCATGCCAAATAATGAACAGATCGTCTATATATCTGGTCCACATTAGGATCCTATCGGTCCACTCACTATTGGTATCTTTCCAGGCTCGTGCTTCTCCCACCAGCCTACGAACAAGTTCGCATAGCTAGGGGAGAAGCACGAACCCATGGAAGTACCTCTCTTTTGATTGTACATAGTCCCATCGAACAAAAAGTTGTTATGATATAAGCAGAATCTAATCATGGACAAAATCATGGCACTGCGACTGCGAAAATGGTCGGGTTTTTGAGCTAAAAACCACTTGATGGCAATAAGACCCTCCTCATGGTTGATGCAGGTGTACAAATTAACATCATCTAATGTTATTAATAACATTTCAGAGTCCCATGTGACATTGTCCATGATACTGAGGAAGTCCTGAGTGTCCTTTAGATAGGAGGGGAGATCCTTCACGAAGGGTGCTAGATAGGAGTCAATCACGCGGCTGCGCTATAGGCTGTTAGTTCTTGCCACCTGCTGCTCCCAGCTAGCGATCAGCAGATTGGATACACTCATACCCAGAGGTCTGAATTCCGAAGAAGAAATGATTTGGCATTTGGGGGAGTAATACTGTAATTTGCTATATTATAATTGCAAATATTGGCCTTTGATTAATGTCTTTTATAAATGGTTTTTCAGGATATTCTTGTTCTTTTGGAAAAGTGATTTTTGATGTACTGTAATGCATTCGGTCTGGAACTCGATTAGTACCCTTCATGTTTCTCTGTTGTTTTTAACCTAGTATCAAGATCACTATTGAAAGTTTTAATCTTCACCATCACTATTACTGAGTATCATAATTGTGGCATGCCTTTAAGAGGTTGAAGACACTTTTAGAATCTGATCAGTTTTTTCTCTTTGTCTAGGCACTGAGGAGTAACTGCTTACCTGTGATTTATGCCCACTGGGGCTACAACATGAAGCACAATCACACCGGTGTCTACATAGATTATTATTCATTCTGTCACTTGACACTAAGATTATGACTCTGACACGTTGCTCTATAAACCCACAGGGGTTTTATCTTTGAGAATTTTGTAGTTAGCTGGCATTATACTATGATGGAATATACGCATGGAGTTGCGCTATTATATGTAGTATACATGATGTCACGCTAACCTCGATGATATATGGGGTGATTATGTCCTGATTTATTTTCATCACACAGGTACAATGCGAGTGTATACATATGAAGTTGCATCGCTATTTCCTCTTTACATGATTTGAGATGAATAACGAAAATAGGAGTGTATGATTTCGTTTACCATTACAAGATGGCTGCCAAAATGAGTTTTACTCAGTCCTTTGTTTATTTTCACTTCTAGCACGATCGTAATCACATGAGATTTGTGTTCAAAAATACTTTATTTAATGTTTCTGTTTGATTGTATGAAATACCCGTGACCAAGGCGAGTGTATCGCCGAAACGCATTGGGATTTGTTCCTTATGCCTGATTTCATGCCATAAGAAATGGAATAAAGAAACCTTGGACCACATTGGATTTATTGTGGTAATTTATCTCGGACTGGAGTGCATCGACGTGACTTTGTCACGGTTTGTGTAGTGGATATATACATATATACATATATATATATATATATATATATATATATATATATGTGAAATATATCAGTGACACACCATACACTTTCTTGATTTTTCTCAACATTGAGTGTCCAGTCGCCTACCAGTAAAACGAGCCATTTTATCCACCTAGAGGCACAAAAAAATATTTTCTCCCTGATCAGTTACTTCCTATAAATATATATTTTCACTGCCCATCAAATTCAATCTGTTGCACCTTCCACTAAATTAGACTTTACTATCATTATACTGTAGATATGACTAACAGCCAAATATTTCGATCACCTTCCAGTTCTTATTTTAATTAGTTATTTATGGCACACACTGAACCATGCGCATTGGAGCACTGTTTCAATCAGAAAGAATTGAAGATTTAATGCCTTAACTGCGGCGGTTTTTCCACCACGGTGCGGGCGTACTAAAGGGTGGGTGGGGCTGCGTCGGCCGTTGGTCGTCGGCAGCACTGGGGAGGGAGTGCTCCTGTCAGACGTTGGCCGACGGGAGCTCGGAAGGGGTTAATAAAGATATCACTCTGGGTACGGGCCTAAACTTCAAGGAAAACAAGAACAAGAAAACTAACAGATCTGATTCTAACTCTCTTCTCTAAAGAAAGTGTATCCATTCTTCCTGGATAGGAACTTCAGAGCTGTTTTTAAGCCTAGGGCGCCTGCGTATAGATGCAGGCAATGTCCTGCTCCATGGCTTCCCAGACTCCATACTTGCATACCATGAGGGAATCATCGATGCAGCAGCATGTCTCATCTACCGCCTGAAGAAATATGATTACATCACCAACACCATGATAGATCTGCAAAGGATGCCCTTGCCAGCCCATCTACAGTACAAGACGATCAGGATACCATCAGACTGCAGACAAAGAAGTGTAAAAAAAAAAAAACAATGCAACAGGCCTTCTCCATCTATGTTACCAACTTCTGGAACAACAGCTGGATATCCAGCAGTACTGTCCCCAATCCTACTCCAATTTAGGAAAAAGTAGAAGGCATTTCTCTTTAAAGAGGTACTCCTGTGAATGATGTCACAATACATCTCAACACCCAAGCAGACCCCATCAAAGTAACATCCTGGAATTCATGTTTGTTAGACCCTGCATCTTATGACATTTTTTCCGCTGCCTTTTTTGCTTCTGACATCCTGTTTTTGACTGCTGAATTTTGTTTTGCTGGTTTAGGACTCTGGGCACTTTACCACTGCTGAGTAGTGCTTAAGTAAGTGCATGTGATCGGAGTCTAAAAGGTAAAGGCATTTGTTTTCTCCATGATTGGCATATTTGATTTACTAATAAGTTCCTAGTTAAGTGCACTACGTGTGCCCAGGGTCTCTAAAACAATTGCTAGTAGTGGGCCTGCAGCACTGATTGTGCCATCCACATAAGTATGCCTTCAACCCAGCCTCAGGCCTGCGAATGCAGATTTAAACTGACATTTCGATCTTGGAAGTTAACCTACTTGCCAGGCCCAAACCTTCCCTTTTATTGCATATAAGTTACTCCTAATGTAGGCGCTATGTCGCCCCCTGGGCAGGGTGCAGTGTATATAAAAGGTAGGAGATATACTGTGGAGTTTTATATGTCCTGGTAGAGAAAACTGCTAAATTAGTTTTTCACTACAACAAGGCCTATCTCTCCCATAGATTAGCATTTGAGCTTCTTCATAACCTCTTTTCTCTGGCCCACCCTGCCTGCCACCGGGAAACCCTTCAGAGTAGCTACGCGCCCTACAATTTTTAAATAATATTAATAAGTGTAACTTCCAACTGGGAGAAGATCGGAAATTGGAGTTTGGAGTCTCTGGACCCACAATTTAAGAACACATCTTTTAGTGAAGTTGGTTTTTAATTTGCAGGTCTGAAAATGCCACTTTTAGAATGTTGCCATTTTTGTACTTTAACGGTTCAATGCCTCTGCCTGTCCCTAGAATACACGTCTGGGTCAGGGTGACGGCTCGGTTTTGTGAATTCACTCTAGATACTCCCATACAAAGGTAGACAAGGTGTTCGATTCAGATCCTCATGACACATCACCAGGATGATGTATCTTCCTGAGCTAGAGTGGTGGACAGAGCGGACACTTGCACCTGAATAAGGCTGCGTTTGTCCCCCCACAAAGAGCTGCATACCCCCGCTGTAGTGAGTCTGGAGCCAGGGCCAGGAAGGGCACATTCTTGTGAACTGCAAAGACCTTTCTTTGAAGTCTTTCTACTTCAAAGGTTAGAATGGGTATAAGTACTGGACCTCAGATACTTTATACTCAGAACACTTGTCTACTGAGGACATTCTGCCAAGAAGAAGAGCTGTTGTGCTGCCAGGAGGGACTGCCACTTTGCTGCTTGCTTTGTAGTGTTGGTTCATTTGCTGCCTGCTGCTTGTGCCTGTGAGTAAGAGGACTAGAATTTTCTCTCTACATTCTGCATTTCTAAAGGTTCTCCAAGGGCTTGTTGGGCTTGCCTCCTGATGAAAGTCTCAGGGATATCAAAGACTACACTTGCATCTTGCTACCAGCACCTGGGCTCCTCTGATCGGAGTCTTGCTTTACCAAGTGGTGCCAAGTCCAGTCCTAGGCCCTTGGAAGTGACTGTTTGTGCTGCAATCCAAGAAATAGAAGCATCGACTCCAAAGCATCATTTCGGAACCAGCGCATCCCTGTGAAACCGACGCATCACCACGGTTTCCAATTAAGCCAGGGTACCTGTTTAATGAGTGCCCAATGCATCAACATCAACTTACAACGCACTCCAGACTTTCCCAATGCAATACCATTATCTGCATCAAAGCTGTGGTCACTGCTCGCAGCAGCACAACGCAATGAACTTGACTTACAGTGCAGCCTTGACTTTGCCGCAGTGCCTCCGAAGAACCAGTGCTGTGTTAGTCTTGGACACCGCTTCACCAACATCAATGCATCAATGACCTGCCTGGCTTCAGAACCGACACAGTCCTGCGACAGCGATGCATCACCTACAGATTTCAACACATCATCTCTGCGCATGAACGCATTCAAGGTACTGTCTGCAGGTCTTCATGACCCTTATATCCAGCCCATGTTCCTTTGCTGTCGGACTGGACTATTGAATATGCCTCGGTCAAAAAGGACCAGATAGCCTCATTTGAAGGTATTGACTTCCTAGCACTGCATTTTGATCTAATCTTGCAAAATTCATATCTTGTTTTACTCAGATAAATATTGGCTATTTTTCTAAACTGGTGTGGAGTACTTTTGGGGTGTTTTCACTGTGTTACTCTGTGTGTGTGCACAAATACTTTACACATTGCCTCTTTGGTTTAGACTGGCTGCTCTGTGCCAAGCTATCAGAGGGTGAGCATAGCTAAACATCTAGTGTGTGCTACACTTACCCGGACTAGCATAGAAGCTCTTGCTTGGACAGGGTGCATACCTCTCCCAACTAGAGACCCTATTTCTAACACTTTTGTAGGTGCTTGTTAATGACTCAGAACTTTGTAAAGAGAACTGTTGTTTTTCTCTACAATGTATGTGCCTTTTAAAGAAGACAAATTACATAATGAAGTGGTAACATTCCACTTTCTCTTTTAGTATCCAGCGAGCTCTCCAATCACATGGTGACTGTGTTGGACAAAGTGCAGTTCTCCGCTGTGCTGTATACATGACACATACATACAGTGGAAATAAATAATCATCTTTGAAGTGAAGATACAGCCTTAATTTGCAATTGTGATTTCTGAGGTGTCAAGTAAACTAAACAAAGAGGTGGATGAAGTGGGGTGGGTCGAGTAATATATAACACCCTGTTTGATGAATAACTTCTTGAGGCGTAGTCCGAAGTGCTTGTAAGACGAAATGGATCAATGACGCTGAATGCTTACCATGGGCAGCTTATCTTTATTAAAACCGCATTTAACCGTTAAAGGCAATATTTGAAATGTACCATACACGTCATGGATTTTTAGCTCATTAAGACCTGTGACATCGTAAATGCTTTCGGGATGGTTCTGTTGTATAGATGAAAATATTTCTAGTGTATTTTTGTAAATTAATCACGCTTGCTCAATGTTTTAGTAGAGGAAATATGTGATGTATACAAAGTATGAATAAGAAAGAGAAATACCATCCCAAATAGCTCTCCAACCTTTTTTCTCACCATATTCCTTATTGTTGCTCTTTACTTTTTTTAAATTAGGGGCCCTATTATGTAACCGGCAAACTTTCCCTTTTTGTGTCTGGCACACCTTAGAACAGGTGCGCCAGGCATAAACAGGAAAAGTGCGCCATATTACATGGAATGCGCTGCCCCCAGGGCAACCGCGAACTCAGGCTACCCTGCTTTCACATGCTCCGTGATTTCACTGTGCAGGCAGCACCCGCCTGCACTTTTAAAGGTGATTAGAAATCCCCGTGCAGGCGGGTCCAGTCAGTGACTGCACCAGACTGCAAGGGGGTGCCTGGGGGGTCCATGGGACCACCGTTACCCCAGCCAGAGGGATGCCATCAGGGTGTGCACTGAAAGTGCACCACCTTTTAGATGGTACACTGTCAGTGAGCCCCTTGACAGTTCTTTGCCTCTGCAAAGGGATTTCCTCATTTGTATTGTGCACGCCCCTATGCAAATGAGGGAACGCCCCCTGCAGATAGTGCTGGCGATTTATGTGCGCAAGAGCTATAGGTATTACAGAAGGGGCAGCACATGTGTCGGTGGCACCTTCTGTAATACCAAAGTGCCCCAGGAGTGTGCAAAGCAGGCTCAAATGCCCATTGCGTCCCTGGGGCACTCTCTGTAATATGGCCCCAGCTATTACAAATGTAGATATATATTTTACCCAGTAGGATGAAAGTTTACAGAAGCCCAATACATTATAAAGAATTACTTTTATGTTTACACTCATTCTACATGCAACTCTGCACTGGCTTTAAACAAAACACATCAACCTATGTTGATTAGTATTATGTGAGAACAGTTTCCAACCAATTAAATGCTAGACGTAATTTCATAAAAATTTGAATTTGTTCCACAAATATGGAAGTTACAACGCACATCATTATGGAAATGGGTCCAGACTCAGGCATATTACTAGCAAAGGTGTCAAACTCGTATACAATAAATGCATTTTTTATTTAAAATTACAGATATTCAGCATTAAATATGTTAATTGGTGTCTGTCTCACAATTTGGTCATTTGATGTTTTAAAGTACTTTCACGGTGAAAGATGTCAATGCAGGACGACTAGATTTCTGGAAGACAGTTTTGTTGAGTGCACTCTTCCATCCATCTCCAACCTTTCATTTATTACTAGAGTTTTAAACCCATAAATTCTTTGTAACTTTCCTACTTTACATGAGGGTCAGCAGAACTTCAGCAGTTTTAGAATTATTTCCCCAACAAAGACAAGAGGTAAACAGTGTTTAAATGTTAAAAGAAATAAGCAGGGCGCCAACGGTGTTTTTTCTCAGGATCAGACTGCCTGCCGCCTGTGCATCAGAATGCCAGGATTGTAATACACCAAAGCTTTTTTGTTTTATTTCTTTCACCACTCTACTCCCCGAATCTGTTTGTCTCAATTCTGCAGGTCCTCTCTCTGTTTCTACGACGTTCTCTGCCTCCTCCTTTCTCCATGCAATGCCTTTCTTCTTTCTATCTTACTTTGGATCAAAGTCTAGAGCAGAGGAGGACGAGTTTTGATGTGGTGATCTATCATGCTGCTCAAGATGCTAAAAGTAAGTGGAATACTTTGCTAAAGGCGAGTCAGAGATAGTGTAAGACATCGGAGGGCATCCTGGACATCTCCTGTACGCATGCAAGGTGGGTACATCCTGATGGAGCAAGGTTAACATTTAAATAGAGTGACTGTGTTATTCATTCATTTTTTATTTATTAGCATTTATACAGTGCAAAGTCTCTCCAAAGGCACTTTGGCGCTCATATATTTCGAAAAAGCTAAGCAAGTATAACAAATAAAATTTGGGTAAATAAATACGTTTCAGGGATTTTCTGAATTGAAGATCTGAGGGGTTAAATCTGAGCTCAAAAGAAGAAGATGTTCCGGCCTTTTACTGGCTCCCCGAGGCAGGCTGCCCAGGATGGGAGGGTGTCCACCCCCATAGGGGGCACTGAAACTTGCATTTCGGTCTCGTCGCCATTTATTTGGTTGCATCTATACATTATTTGATCTGATTGAAGCAGCACTTTGGTAAGGAAGTGGCAGTTTTAGTCGTTAGAGGCGCCCACATCAACAACAATTCTAGAGGCGCTTGCAGAACTCATTAGGTACAATATAAGCTGGATATGGCATATATTTGACATTCTTTCAGGGCCGGCCTTAGGCATGTGCAAACTGTGCACCTGCACAGGGCCACCAAACCCCAGGGGCCTCCACTCCAATATATATTCTTAATATAATAATCCTCTGAGGATGGATACATATTTGCGTGGCGGCCCCTGGCAGGGATCTGGTGGCCTCCGGCTCTGTTCCACTTCCTAACCCCCTGACCCCCCCCCTCCTGAGCTCCGGGGGGGCTCCGCCCCACCCGGACCCCCTCTTCTGGGGCCCCCTACCTACGCTCCCTGCCCAGGGCCACCATGAGCCTAGAGCCGCCCCTGATTCTTTCTACTTCACAAGAACGTAACTGATCCATTAGCCCGTACTGCAAAACTAACAAACGTCGTGTCACCCTGAAATAGGGCTAGAATGATGCTTAGCGATCCAGCATTTTATTTCCATCTTTGAAAGAGTGGCCCATTGTGAAACACAGGCCCCTCACTGGTGGTCCTCACGATTCAGCTCCTGCAGAGGTGCCACACAGGTTCATGGCAGGGGGCATCACAGCAGTGTTGCAGCTGTGCCACCTACGTCACAACCAACCTATCAGCCGAGGAAGGGCTCAGGATAAGGTCATGAGGATGTCAGCAGTCTATTTTCTTTTTCAGTGTTTCTTCGGGTGCATTCAACAAATGTCTTTTTAGCACTGGGTTGTTCTTCCAAGAAGTGTTACTGTTAATCCATTAGCAGTGAGATGTTCGCATCTGCATTTCAAAGTCTATCCCCGTCCTCTCCTTCATGGGCTGTTTAACCTATGACTGACTACAAGGAAAAGGCAGACAGTGAGGAGCACAATTAAAGTTGTGCATTTCACAAGCCTGCTAAGTGGCACTATATTATGTAACTAGCAACCCGTCCCCACGTTGTCCGGGTATGAATTGCTGCCGGCCAGTAGTATATTGTTTTGTAGGATTTCGTTTTGATAGCATTTCTTATCTGTGACAGGCCTGTGAAACGCTCCGATTCACAGTGCACTGCTGATGCACTTAAGAGTGCGCGTTCAGTAGTGTGAGAACTCGAGTTTCCCTCCTTTATTTTTCCTTGCAATATTATATAGCGCGAACTCGACAACATGGCATGAGCACAAGTTACATTACAGAAGAACACATTCATTTGTGGTAGGCACGGTGAGACAAAGCGATTTGCCTGGAATCACAGGATGTTGAGCTGATGCCGAGATTCGATCGTAGCTCCCCAGCTCTAAAGTTTGCAATTCTAGAACTTGTGGCGGGATGTGTGTCTAAAAGTGTATGTCGGTGCTGGCCATCAATGAGAGAGACCTGTGCATTTTTCAAATCGGTGGTGAAAAAATATGAGTATGTTGCTGGAGATGTGGGCCGCCGTGCCACCAATGTACTTACCGGGGGAGGGTAAACACCCATTATTCCGCAATTTTCTTTCCGCATACCATCACTCCGCATACTTTCATTATGAAAGTACCATGACTCCGCAATGCCATTATAACGCATGGCATTACATTTTATATGCTTTTACTACGCACACATTTACAACGAAATTCATTGTAAATGCATGAATGATAAAAGCATGTTTTTTTTAATGTTTGGATAAGGTAAGTATGGGTATAGGGGTATATGTTTTGGGGTACTGAGGTATATGTTTTGGGGTGTTTGGGTATTTTAAGGGTTCAGATATAGTTTTGGGTTATGGGGTACAGGGGTAGTTTGAGGGTTCAGGGGTAGGTTTGGGTTTTGGGGTACAGGGGTATTTTAAGGGTTCAGGGCTAGGTTTGGGTTTTGGGGTACAGGGGTATTTTAGGGTTCAGGGGTAGGTTTGGGTTTTGGGGTACAGGGGTATTTTTAGGGTTCAGGGCTAGGTTTGGGTTTTGGGGTACAGGGGTATTTTAAGGGTTCCAGGGTAGGTTTGGGTTTGAGGTACAGGGGTATTTATAGGGTTCAGGGCTAGGTTTGGGTTTTGGGGTACAGGGGTATTTTTAGGGTTTAGGGATTGGTTTGGGTTTTGGGGTACAGGGTATATTTATAGGGTTAAGATGGGTTAGTGTTTAAGGGTGTTGGGGTATTTTAAGGAGTAAGGGTGGGTTATGATTATGGGGTGCAGGGGTATTTAAAGGGAGCCGCATGGAAACCCGGAGCTGGAATGTACAGAACCTGGGAAGAAAAAACATTGGGCAAAACTCTTGCTTTTTTTTCCGTAATCCTGCACCCCGCACACGCCCACGCCCCCAGCACACACCCACAGCACACGATATGAGACATGGCATGAAGGGCGGAACGTACCACACGCCCCCAGCGTTGGTCACGCCCCCAGCACACGCCCACAGCACAACGCAGACACGCCCACAAGGGACTACTTTGCTGGCACGGTTCTTTTACCTTTTAAATGTATATGGTGGGCGTCTGCATAGCCTATGTCCTTCTGCTGCAACTTCTCTTTCCAACGCTGTATTGGGTGTTGTGATTGGTGCTGTGGTTCCTGAGATTACTCGCCTCAAAGGTTTGGGCTCTCTCTTTATTATATTAGTATAGATATTATCAGACATTCCCGATCTGTTACCTAACAGCATATTGCATTGAGGGGCCTGCTTATACATTTAATTTTAAAAGACATAAGGCGCTCAAATTCCCAGCATTCAAAGTGCTGTTGGCTAAAAAGGCAGAATTGGTAAAATGTGCAGACGAGGAGTCCCTTGTCAGATGTGTTTTAACATTTTACAGAGTAGTCTAGTCCAAAAACCAAAAGTAAACACTGCACACGTATTTTGTGAGTGCTGGCTATTTAATTCACATCATACAATAAAATAAGCATTGGCATTGCAAATTGTGTTTTTTTTTCAATGTAGTGTTAAGTTTAACAATCGACCTTCACAACATAACAACCGAAACAGAATTTTAATCATGCCCAAGTATTGGCCTTGTTCCTGAAATCTTTCTGTAAGGCACTCTCAACTTCTTTCTAGGGCTCTCCCGATCATATATCCCCTTCCTTTTTCACCCTCTAAATTCTACTTCTTTAACGTTCTGACATACTACTCCATTACTGATGATGTGTATTTTTCTCCTTGTCATTGGTGTGGTTGTTTCACTGTCTCATGCAGTTTACTCTTTTCTTTGTCATCTTGGGTTTGCTTATTTGTTTTCATGTAACTTACCACTAATGTAAAACAATTTGATACCTTTAGCCATTGTCCTATCTAAATAAATCTGTATAAATAAGTACAACACGATCAGTAGTAGTGCAAGTTTTTTTCACACAAAAAATAGGTAAAGGGTAAGTTGCAGTAGCAGGAGGATACATACAGGATAGATAGCTAACACACTAAAGATGTACTGAGGGGAGCTGAAGGACTGTTCTATGCCATCCATTTGGAAGAAATAGCCAAACTGTTATATCTTGTCTCTGTGGAGGAGTGTCCCTTTTCACTGCCTGTGTCTCAGGTTGTGGGGTGCTGCATTCCACCACAGAGTTCTTGGGTTGCTGGGTGATGTAGCTGCTCTAAGTATTAATTGAATGCACGTTACCTTTGATTTTATCTTGTTCATGGTGGAGCTTCTTTAACTGACTCCACAACTGTGTAATTGTCCAATAAACATTTCTACTTACGCTAGTTTCCTGTTCTTCTCTACAATTTGTTGGCAACGAGAATGAGATACAAACCCACACGTGCAAAGCGTGACTGCTTTGAGTTTCCGACTTGACTGGAATTTGCATCTCCATTGATTTTCATCGGTGTTTGTAACTTTCGGTCATTCTACTGCCTGCTGTTTTCCGCAGTTGCTGCACACGTCTGGTGTCATGTCTCCTCTCCTTAGACTCCTGTAGCACTCAGCTTTTCGTTCTGTGCTCTGTTGGTGTTACCAGCTTTGGGAGATTTAATTATACACCCCGCTTTTGTGCAAGCTACTGGAATATCCATATTCACTTCTGTATCCAGATGCATATCATTTAAATTTTATTCAATTTACACATAAGCAGTGCTGCTGGTTTGGAGCATCATACTGGTAACCTAGCAACATTATTCTGCGTGTCAGCGTCGACACGCACAGCCATTTTGTTCAACACTTAATGTTTCGCGTGGAGTAACCTAGTAACAGTATCGTCATTGTATTTAGCGCATATTCTATGTGTCAATACCGACATGCACGGCCATTTTATTCAACATTCGTCATTCAACATTGTGTAACCTCGCAACACTTTCTGCGTGTCACCGCAGTCAAGAATTGCCATTTGATTTCTATCGTTTTTTTTCTTCACTACGTTTCCCTACATCACCATAAGTAGTGAGTATATTTATTACGTGATCAATATATATACGTTTGTGACTGTATATTTCTACAAAAGATTTGTACACTATAGTTTTCAGCATATTTTCTCCGATATGTACAGCCCTTTGCATTTGGAAAAACATATTTTCGTTCTCAATTTGTGTGGATCACACACCATTTTTTTTTTAAAGTGAGGATATGTGGTTTTGTTGGACGTTATTTTTTTTCCATTTGCATTTGTATAACAATAATTGTTCTATTAGTGTTAACGCTTATTTTGTCATTTTAGAAGCTTACATTTGCTTTAGCAAGAACCCAGCCTTTGAGGTCTATGGTTCCTTGACAAATATGCATGACAGCAATTGGATTTGAAATAAGCGACAACAGCATGGTTGCATGCTATGAGATCAGGAGTTATAGCAGTGACAGCAAGTCCTCAAGTGATGGCAGCAAACCGTTCAGGCTGCTGATATTGAATATCAGACAGACCATCTCAACTTGTGGTGTGGAAGAGGCTGGAGGAAGAGGCTTGTGTTCAGTTTAGCCATTTAAATAATTTAAAGACAACAAAAAAAAAAGACTTTGAGCTGCTCCTTTGGTCTCCCACTCCATTGCCATTTTGTCTCTAGAACTTCCTTGTATTAGCTATTGCCCATTTTTTTCTCTCTCTCGCTCTCTTTCTCCCCCTATCCATTTTTATCTCTATCCATTCTCCATTTCCTCCCTTTTCATTCTTTCCCCGCCGCTCTCTCCCTCAGGTTCACCTCAACTTAATTTTTTCCCTCTTTTCAGTCTCTTGTAATCTTCCTCTAAAATCACCTTCATGTGTCTTTTTACCCATTTATCGTACCCTCAACTCCCATAGAATTTCAATCACTCAGCTTCTCTTTATCTATTATCCATACTTTCTGTCACACTTTATTGTTTCCACTCTCTCACCCCCTTATCTCTAACCTAACCACTCTTACTTCCTCATCTGTACTACTACTATCTCCTTTTAAACCACATATGCCTAGCACATGTGTTGGGTCCTTCCTTTGTGTCTGCAAGGAACCTTCTTACATCCATGTTCCTTACGTGGAACATGGATTGTGGGGGCTCTGGCAGTTGCTGCCTGGGAGTTGATGGGACTGGTCAATAATAAAGAGGCTCTAACTTACCTGGCGTCTGCCTCTTCTTTTCATTGGCGACGAGGGTGGTCGTGTTCTTCCAGCATGACATTTTGGTACATGCACCTACTGTAGCTGAACATGACAGCAGGGTAAAATTAGTTCTTGATACTGTAAAGAACCATGGCCTAATGCTCAGGAAGGATAAGTGTAAGTTTTTTCGAGAGGGGGTTGACTATTTAGGGCACCTCATCTCTACCAAGGGGATTGAACCGAAAGTTAAAATTTTAGATGCTATTCAAAATGCTCCTCCACCTTCCAATAAAGACCAACTGCGCTCCTTTCTAGGACTCGTGGAGTATTACGCAAAATGTGTTGGAAATTTTGCTGACAAAACTTCATGCTTAAGAGAACTTCTCAAGAAGAATGTCAAGTTTGTATGGTGTGACAAGTGCGCTTATCAATTTTGCATCTTAAAAAAAGAAATTGTTCAAGCTCGCCCTTTGAAACTATTTAATATTAATGACAAATGTATTGTTTCTACAGATGCTAGCAACATTGGCTTAGGGGCGGTTTTGATGCAAAAGAGATGTGACGGTCGTGAAGAAGTGATTGCATTTGCTTCCAGGACTCTCCGTGGTGCTGAAGGCTCCTATTCCACCATCGAGAAGGAGGCTTTGGCCTTATGGTGGGGCGTTCAGTATTTTCGGAATTTCTTGTGGGGTAATGTGTTCACTCTCAGGACCGATCATACACCTTTGGTGGACCTTTTCACCACCAAGGGTGGTGGTCGCGCCACTCCTAGAATCGCCAAATGGCAATATAGGTTGCAAGAGTTTAATTATTGTTTACAGTATGTACCTGGTGCCAAAAACATCATCGCTGACTGTCTTTCTCGTCTTCCTCTGGCTAATGATCTCTCGCTTCATTCTGATGATGATCTTGACGTGGTATGTGCTGTGGGAGCTATGGTTAGTGTTGTGAATGGTGCGCTTTCCGAACAAGAGTGGTTGCGTGCTTTGTCTCAGGATGAGGAAATTAGGTCGGTTGTGGATTTTCTAGTTCAGGGTTGGCCTGTTAACAAGGATCTATCTCCTGACTTAATACCTTATAAGAGGATTTGTGATGAGTTGTCCTTGGTGGATGGTATTTTACGTAGGGGTGGCCTTTTGGTTGTTCCCAGGTGCATGCAAGCAAAGATTTTGAATCTTGCTCACGAGGGTCACCAGGGTATTCGTGCAATGAAACGCAGAATTCGTGAGGACTTTTGGTGGCCTGGTGTTGATAGGTCTATTGAACATTTTGTTAGGGACTGTTGTGCTTGTGTTCTCAGCGATAAGTCCCAAGTTACCCATCCGTCTCCTATTGATCCTGTACCAGTTAAAAATGTGCCTTGGTCTAAACTGGCTTTTGATGTCGCTGGTCCTTTTGGTATTTCTGGTGAGTCACCCTTGTATGCCTTGGTTTTAGTAGACTATATGTCTAAATGGCCCGAAGTCAAATTTGTTGACTGTGTTCATTCATCTTCTGTCATTGGTTTTCTTAACCCCTTGGCTGCGGGGCATATTCCCCCGCTGTGCTGGGGGGCGGGGGGCGCGTACAGCGTCTCGGTGCTCATGACGAGGTCAGCTCATCATGAGCTGCGGCGCTCCGGTGCTCATGACGAGCTGAGCTCGTCATGGTCACACCCGTTCCCATGGAACGTTCAGCACAGCAGGGGAATCAGCCCAGCGTGCGAGCGTTCCACGGGACGGGCGTGGTCATGCCTGGAGCGCCGTAGCTCATGACGAGCTGAGCTCGTCATGAGCACCCAAGGGGTTAAGGATGTGTTTCTTCGTGAGGGGTTTCCGGACGAACTGGTAACGGATAATGGGACTTAACTAGTTTTGCGGGAGATGCAAGATTTTCTAAAAGAACTTTGCATTAAGCATGCTTTGACATCTCTTTATCATCCCGCAGCAATGGTTTAGTTGAACGCTTTAATCGCGTCATTAAGGACCACCTACAGTTAGCTCTTGTGAATGGTTTGTCGTGGCGTACTGCTGTTGCAGATATGTTATGGGCTTTTCAAACTACTCCCCATATTAGTACTGGAATATCTCCTTTTACGTTACTCAGGGGTAGGGTTGCCGGTTCTAAATTGAACAAGGATTGGATGTCCAGGAAGGTAGTTGATCCATCTAAACTTGGTGGTGTCGTTGATGTTAGAACGGCTGTTCAGTCCAAGTATGCCACTGTTTCTGTGAATGTTTCTCCTGTGTGCGTGGGTGATTGGGAAAGAATCAAGAAACCCGGGTATTTGTTCGCAAGGGTGATTCTCGTTTTTCTGCTCCTGCAAGGGTCAAAGGAGTAAAAGAACCTGTGGTGGTGTTGGAGAATGGGAAGGTGTGGAATAAGTGTGCCATTTCTATTGTTCCTCAATCCAAAATTGTGTATGTAGGAGGGAAGATGGGTGTCTGTGTTGATCCTTCTGGCGACTCTTTTTCACGTGCTACTCTTGATTCACCTTCTTGTTCCAGTGGTTCTTCTTCTAATGTCACTCCTTCAAATGAGTGTGGTCAGTCTTCCTCTTCCGCTCAGAGAATATTTTCTTCTAGGATGAGATATGTGCCAACTAAGTTTCGTGATTATGCCATGTATTAATATGCATGTTTTGTCAATTGCATTTCTTGTCCAATATTTAGTCTATCTTCCTTGTGTTTTGCAGTAAGGGTTATATTGGTTCTTCATTGTTTGTTATTATAATTTTTCTCATTTATTTTCTCCTTTATTTCTTTCATTCGTTTGCTTTTCTTTTCCTGTTATGTGAAGGGAGGTGTGTTGGGTCCTTCCTTTGTGTCTGCATGGAACCTTCTTACATCCATGTTCCCTGCGTGGAACATGGAATGTGGGGGCTCTGGCAGTTGCTGCCTGGGTCTTGACGGGACTGGTCAATAATAAAGAGGCTCTAACTTACCTGGAGTCTGCCTCTTCTTTTCAACAAGGTCTTTTAATATCCTAACTCAAGATGCATTTCTGTGTACCACCCACTTCAGAGATGGTTCACCATCTGCTGCTTTACTGGTAATAAGACACACCCTTCTGTGGGCAGCCTAGGCATCCACCATGTAGTAGATGTAAGATCCTCACACTTCCCCTTCTCACTCCTCTATCTCCCTTATGTGTCTCACATGCCGTTGTCTCTCACGTTCCTTATACTTTCCATTTCAGTTGAACGTGATACCCTGCTTTCTCTATCTCCCACTTTCCTCAAGCTCTGCGCACACACCCCACTTCCTGACAGTCCTCTATCTATCTTAGCTCATACATTCCTTTTTAGGTCTCGCTTGAGCCAGCACATGCGCTGCCCTGGCGAATCATTTAGTAAGTGGGCTTTAAAAAGTCCGACCAAATGCTTTTGCTTGTGGCCTAAAGCTTGCAGTTACCCGTACAGCCGCCATCTGGCTTTCCATCATGGCTCATTAAGCCCATTTCCATGCTCCTCCACCCCCTGCTCTCTGCTCTCACTACCTCCTCCCTTCTCCCCCTCCCTCCTCGTCAGTAACCGGGCTACAACTTGTTCTCGTTCCTTCTACCTTTTCTTCCTGTACTCTTTCACCGTTCCCAATACTTGCACATTCGCTCTATATATCATGTTGGCCTGGACTGGCTGCCTTATTTCCACTTATTTGTGCTCATGAACTGGTGTTATTGTGTGCTTATTTAGGCAGACAGTCAGACTCATAAGATACATTTAAGCCATTCTATCTTTTGTGAACGTCTGCCCTGCTAAAATCGGCAGTGTGGATCTACTGCCCACTAATATTTCCTCTAGCACGTGTACCAAAGTCACCGCTTCGTACAATTGTGCAGTCCAAAAACTCTCGGTTATTTTTAGCTTCATTAAATTGTGTTGCAAATGTATCTTAAATCTCTGACCAGTGACGTTTTCGCGCTGCCAATGCTTGTTAAAGTTGCCAGGTATGCTACCACAAGGTCATTTACGTTAAATCCACACCTTGCCGTGGAATTTGATATTCTTCAGCACTACCACAGCATCACTCCGCACCACCACGGCATCACTCAGCAACATCACAGCATCACTCAGCGAAACAGCAGCATTACTCAGCACCACCACAGCATCACTCAGCACCACCACAGCATCACTCCGGGCCACCACAGCATCACTCAGCACCACCACAGCATCACTCAGCAACACAACAGCACCACTCAGCACCACCTCAGCATCTCTCAGCACCACCACAGCATCACTCAGCACCACCACAGCATCACTCAACACCACCACAGCATCACTCAATACCACGACAGCATCACTGAGTGCAACAGCAGCATCACTAAGCAACACCACAGCATCACTCAGCGAAACAGCAGCATTACTCAGCATCACCACAGCATCACTTAACACCACCACAGCATCACTTCTTATATCTTCTACTCTCACCTTCTTCTTACACCCTTCTCTCAAAGATCCTCTTTCCTGTGCCACACACTCCCTTTACCATCCTATTCAGACTCACAAACATTCTCTCACCCTCACCTCTCAATGACATGCTCCTCTAAAAAACAGATATGCACACATTACCTTCACACTTTCAAATCCCAATTTCCCTTGCAAACATTGCTTATTTGCCATTCTCATACACTTAACCACCCTTACATTGTGCTTCGTCTTGTCCATATCCATCTCTTTCCATCTCTTGTTTTTCACAAGCAGTTTCACTTTTTTGCACACACACTCTAGGATATCATTGTTTTTATGTTCCCTACAAATAATGCAAATGTTGAATTATCATTTATGAAAATGATGCTGCTGAGAACCAATTAGATAGTATCGACTTGAAGGGTCTGCTGATGAGGTCTGAAGATTAAATCCTATGCAGGATCATTTTCGACTCAATGTAGACATGATTTCAAGATGAAACAATATTTATTTGTGAAAAAGGAGCAAAATGAAGGTCCAGGACATTTACAAATTGCTGAAGTTTTTTTTAATGTTCTAGGTTTCCGGGTAGCTGAATCCTTGTGGGACTTTGTTATTTGGAGAAGGCTAGCCACAGCCTGAGCAGCTATGTTCCAGATAGGCACACATTTGCCAATCGCTTTCAAATGATTTTGCATTTGCACTCACCATGCACTGTTTAATCCCAATCTTGTTTTTGCATCTCTTCAAAATGTTAACAGCTGCCCGTGCACTGTGTCAAAGGAAGTCTGATGCTCCACATTTCCAGAAACAGGAGTTTGCCTTTTTTTTTCAAAGTAACCAGTCTAATATTAAACAAGCTATGGACTCATATTAATTTATCCCTGATGTACTTTGATAGTCGCAAAACCAACAATTTATTTATTTATTTCCAATCTTTATTTCGGCCATTTGGCCATAAAAGATGAACAGTACACATATACATCACAGATAAATCAATTCATACAAGGATAAAACCATTGGAATGTATATACAAGAATGCTTTAAAAACTATACATCTGAAATTTTAAGAAGGACCCAACGTCTTTAAAATACGGTTGCGCGTGTACCAAACCTTAATAAAAAATTTTGTTAATGCAAAAACAGTTGGGCCAGAGACATCAGATTTTAAAATCCTATACATTGGTGCATATTCCCTACAGCCCATATTCCTTATCAGTGGGAGGAGCCAGTATTTTCTAGCTGCCTTATAGGCTGGGCAGAAGAAAGCCACATGTAGATCGGTTTCCTCCATGGCATCACAGGCCGGACACTGCTTTGTAATGGAGCATGGTGCCCAAGTGCTTGTAAAAGAACGGAAGGGCAGCGTGCCGTATCTCCATTGGAGAAACAGCTTCCTGGCAAGTACAGGGGAGATAGGATCCAATACCTTCTCAAACCTATAAAGGTCCTTGCTTTGCAAAAACACAGAAGATAAGGACCCTTCTGCCTGTATTACTCGGGCCCTAGCTAATTTTTGTTCATGATATGTGTTGGCCAGGGACCTTTTGGAGATGTTTGATACGGCATTCGCCGGATCTGTCCATAAGTCAGGGAGCCCTAGTTCCATACAAGTAGCTTGGATGTTTTTGACCCAGGGGATGTCAAGCGCTTTTGAGTGGTTCAGTAATTCGACCAATTCCGCCCTATATTCTGCAAGATCGTTACTGCTCCACAGCCTACGCCAGAAAGCTATGGGTCTCAGACTTATTTCATCGGCTAGCGGTCGTAGGCCCAAATCAAGCCTCAAGGGGAGGAGCGGAGTACTGGGCGGTAGTGCGGCTATCCGTCTTATGAACTTATTTTCCGTTAGTGACAGATTCCGGCAAGGGATATGACCCCACAATTCCGCCCCATACATGATCGCTCCCCTAGCCTGGGCCTTATATATCTGGATTAGTGCCGCCAATGGACGGTATGATGAACCAGTCATCATCCGGGCGATACCCCCAGTTGTTTGTGTGAGCTTGAGGTTTGCCCTAGTCTGATGGGATCCCCAAGACATGGTTTCGTTAAGAGTCACACCGAGATATTCAAAGGTGGATACTCTCTCAAGTCGTACAGCTCCCAATTGCGGATTTGGCCGCAATTTTTGACTCGGGTTCAAAACCATGAATTTGGTTTTTGTCGCATTGATTTCTAGCCCCCTGTCGGTGCAGAAGGCTACAAAAGAATCAAGGATCCTCTGTATCCCCATTGGGGTTTTGGATAGCAGCAGGGTGTCGTCCGCAAACATAATTGCGGGCACCCTGCTGCCATTCAATTTGGGGGCGTCAGTATAATCGGTGGCATTTAGGTGAGCGATTACCCCGTTGACGAAGAGGCAAAACAGGGTCGGTGCCAACACACAACCCTGTCTTACCCCCCGGCCAACGGGGAATCTATCGGTCAGTTCCCCCGAACGCCCACACCTCACTCGGGCATAATTATTGTGATGGAGCCTTTGTAAGATTAATAGGATATCCGGGGGGACGCCCATCTCTGCCAGGACGCTCCAGAGTTTCCCCCTAGGCACCAGATCAAAGGCAGCCCGTAAGTCCACAAAAATTGTGTACAGACTACCGCCCTCGAATTTTGCTGCCCTCCAGTAGATGAGGTTCAATCTGAAAACCTGGTCCACTGTGGATACCCCCCTCCTAAATCCCGCCTGATAGGGGCTAAGGGCACCCACCTCCTCCATCCAATCCTGTAGCCGATTCAGAAAAACCCTACCAAACAGCTTCTGTGCTACGTCTATTAAACTGATGGGTCTGTAGTTGGCTGGGAGCAGAGGCGAGCCCTTTTTGAAGATGGGGACCACCTCCGCCCCCAGCCAAGTACTAGGGATTTCCATACCGTCAAGGACTCCATTGAAAAGGGCAGTGAGGTAGGGCGCCCAGACAATGGGCTCTTGCTTAAACATATCCCCTGGTAAGCCATCCAGTCCCGGCGCCTTTCCCGAAGCCAGAGCTGAAATGGCAGCAGTGACCTCACCCAGCGTTATTGGCTCCCCTTCGTAACCCGGCCAGCCCGCCTCAGTTACAGCAAGAGATTCTCCCGGCTCAGAGCTGTATAAAGACTGGAAGTGTGCCTGCCACACCTCTGGAGCAATGTTGGGCTCTAATGCCGATTGTAAGTTCCCCGACCCCCCGCTCACTATCCTCCAAAACAGACGATGGTTTTGGATCGCTAGTGCCTTGGTGAGTTCTTCCCACTGATTTTCCTCCCATTCAGCCTTAGCGTGGGCAACAAGTTTCTTGTAGGCTCGCCTACTATGTTTTAAGCTATCCCCCCCTAGCCCCTCTTTAATTAGTCTGAGGAGTTCTGCTTTGGCCCTTCTACATGCTAGGTTATACCATGATAGTTTGCCTTGCCGCCCCTCTCTTGGCTTTCGTGAACTGCAGGAGAGATGGGGGGCCGCAGCTTTTATAAGGTCCTCATGAGCCTTGTACAATTTGGCCTGGGAATCTTTGTTGTTTGCCTCGGTAACCAAACTCCCCACAGTTTCCAAGATGGGAGTTATCCCATCATAGAGCATGGGGAGTTTGTTCTTGCTTGTAACCAAGTGCTCCCACCTGATCCTTCTCCTGCTATTATCCAGGAGAAGAGGAGGTTTGTTCCCTTCCACATTGATCCCGAGAGCTTGGGGGCCAGGATGGATAAGATCAAGCTCAAGCGGATTGTGGTCACTATCGGACCTCTCCATCACCCTAAAGTCCTGAACTATTGGCCACTTCACTATTTGGGCCAGGACATAATCCAGGCGAGACTCCCTTCCCAGTCTATTATAGGTGGTTTTACTGGGTATGTCAGATTTCAATCGCCCGTTGCAGGCTCTAATTCCAAACTTTAGGGTAAGGGCTGTGATTTGTAGTGCTAGTGGGGTCCAAGCCTTCGGGGGGGACCTTCCACTGGGGGCACTGCCCATCTGACCTCTTCTTCCGATGAAAACCCCTCCAGAAGACCGGGTAGTGGCTCAAAGTGGGAATTAAAGTCCCCTCCTACGACATAGAATGAATCACTCGGTAGTTCAGATATATAATTCGAGAGTTCATCTATGGTCGGTGATTCCTTTGCAATTCCCACTGGCCTAGAATAAATGTTAATTAAAATAAGTTTGACTTGGTTAGGCCAGGATAATGAAACCACAAGAATGTCTTCAGAATTAGCCAACAACCGTGATGCCACACAGCCCAAATGAGATGCAACCCAGTTCGTAAGCCCCCCTGATGGACGACCTTTGCCTTCCCACCTAGCTGGAATGAAAAATGACATGTAGCCTTGGTGACCGTAATCCTCTCTGGCCCAGGTTTCCTGGAACATACATACGTCTCCAGTCTCGATGTAATTTGCCCAGTCCGGGTCACCCAGTTTATTGGCCAGTCCAGCAACATTCCAGCAAATTAACCTCAAGTGTTCGGGGGTGTTAGTTGCAGTGCCAGAAGGGTTGAAGGGGATGGTTTCAGACACCGTATCAATCAAGGGTTCTGACACATTACCAACAGCAAGGGCAGGTGGCTCAAGAAGTCTACAAGGGCCGTTGTCCACAAGCACTGGCTCATTCAGTATTCCAGATGCAATATCAACATTATGGCTGGATGTATCAAAAAGTCCTGTGGTGCCATTATCCGGAGTCACTGGGCCCCTTGATGGTCCAGGAGTTTGTCCAACTATCGGGGTAAATGGCTCAGAAAATGTGCAGGAGCCGTTGTCCCGGGGCACTGGGTTATATACGGAGAGTCAATCAACCCCATCCAAGCTATTCAAGCAATTAAAACGGTTGAAGTGGAAATAGGGTGTGTCTGGCAATTGAGGATTAGGGCGTTGTGCAAAATCCTTGGGTCTGCGCCTATGTTCCACCCTTATCCATTCATCATGCAATGGAGCATTGTGCATGCGAATTGGAGGGAAGAAAAAGGATACTGGAAGGGTCTGAATGGTAGAATCCAGTGAACGATTAACACCTTCACAAATATGTAAGACAGTGCCCGGATCTTTAAAAGTTACCAAAATACAGTCCCCAATTATTGTTTTTCTAGTCCTCCCTAGCCAAGGGACCCTTCTAACCATAATGATCTCATTGTTAAAATGTGATGGTAGGGGTCGGTTCCAATTCAGCCATTTAATCACCTTTTTTTTAGGGATTGGTAGTCTTCATATTCTCCTGTTCTTAGGTGGGGGGCGCCTGCTAGTACCACCGTTAAACTATTAGCTTCTGGCGGAAGATCTGGTCTCCGTGGTCTTGGGACTGGCCGACCAGGGGAAGATGCAAGGGCACTGCCAGCTTCTTGGTGGCCATCATTAGTCCCTATCTGGGAGCTTTGAGGGGCAGCGACTGTTGGTTGTGAGGGCCTACTGGCTAGAATATTGCGTGGTGCCTCGACTGAAATAGCCATTAGTGGCTGCAAGGGGGGGGGCAATAGATGCGCTCGGAGGGGGGAGTTTGTTGGCACCCTGTGAGGCTCCTGGTTTAGGAGGGTTTCCAACAGGGGGATAAGATCCCACATTTTTGGATTGCTTACTAACTAAGGTGTTCAAGGTAGTAAGAGATGTCTCTAGTAGAGTAAACCAACAATTGATGGACAGAATGCAGAACAATGTCATACATTCACCCCAGTACAGAGATCTGGGCCTAAATCCATCGTTTTTTTCCACTCCACACCACCCCAGGTCAGACATGGCCATATGCAATATGATAGTCAACACCCATATTACAGCTCTTCCAACAACCACTACTTTTTGTCTGAAAAGGTTCAGGCCGATGCTGTAAAAACACAAGATAATTAAAAAATGCAGAGGACAAGGCCATATATTTAGATATTTCTTTTTTCTTGGCTATTCCTTGTTTATTGTGCATATTTCAGGCCTGGGCAAGCCGGTCACTGATTGTAGTGACAATATGCCCATGTGAACTTGTTTTTATTCAAAACGAGCATGGATACTTCCCACAGCTACACCTGTGCTAGAAGACCGGATTGGATCCGAGTTATTTGTGAGTTAATCACATGAGCTCTTTACAAGTGGGTAAAGTATAGATACGTTTGAGTTCAAATACCTTTTTGGTGATTCCTATCACTTACTTGAGCGTTCTAAAGAGCTATGGACATTACAGAGGCGATCTTTCGCCTTTATGTGGCTTTTTTTTGTTTAAGAAGTTTTAAATAATTTTCAGGAAAAAAAATACAAGCCTTTATGTGTTTTAACATTTTCCAAATTAATCAGGTGATACATTCCTAAGCAAACGTAATATTTAGAGCATGACTACCATATTAGATTGAATTTATTAAGGGTATTGTTTTTAGAAAATATACAAAAACAAATGCGAATCAAATACAAATAATTTATAAAATATACTGTTTTTAGAAGAAGCACGATTTCATGTAAGAAGAAAAATCAAAATATTATGAGAAGTTAGATTGAGCCAAAGTTATGTGGGTCATCCAACATTACATAAGTATTTGTAAAGCGCACCTTTACCGGACGAGATCTGGTCGCTGAATAACAGATGTTTATTGTTATCCAACTCAATGGTACTCATTTTATCTACCTCAGACAGATGAAAGGATGAGTGGACCCCTGGGATTCGAACCTGTGACCAGGAGGTCGAACACAGGCCACTGCAGGGGACGCATTAGTCCACTGAGTCACCAGACCCAGCTTGTCTTGTCTGGCTTGTAAATGAGCTGAGCTAGAACAAAATATGAAATATAAAACTAACACTGATTTCACTTTTAATCACAAAAAGTTACGGCATTAAATCAACTTAGTAATACACTTTAGTCGCAGTTAATTAAATCCACATCAATTAATATACAGGTAAAATGTATCTTTTACACAGTGAGAACATCTTAAAATTCATAAATTTTACATCGTCTGTAATTACCAGTCAATGTAATTTCACAGAATGGTTTCCCTGAAGAAAAGTATAACAGGAACTTTATTTGGGCAGATCATGGCACTCAGGATATCACCTTTTTCCTCAACTCGATTGCTTTGTTAAAATTGTGTAACCCTGTCTGGAAAGAAGTAAAGATTACAATCTATTATTAATTGCCAGCCATTGATTACCTATCGCTTTTTCCGGGCCTATTCCAAAGCTAAAACTCTCATAAATTTTACATATCACCATAACGGCCTCCGTCACGGCAATTAAGCACAGCTCTTTGTGGTAGGTTCACTTTTAGCAGCGAAAACCTTTTACGGTCGCCTTCAAAGATGGTTCAATAGCAGGCCACGTGTGCCAGTCTTTCAAATTTACAATCAAATTAGTACATGAAGAGCACACGAGGTTAATGAGTTTGACGCTATCGAACAGACGCGCGGTTCCTAATAAGTCTGATTTAGAAGGGAGTGATTTGTCACCAGCACAGCAGGGTAGACTTGTAGAATAGAAGGACCAGCTTGCTATGTTTTTCTGCACAATAATGTCTAGAAATAAACATGGAACTTAACAGACAGTGACATAGTGACAGAAAGGTGGTATTAGTAAGATTTCAATTAACATAGAAAATAAATCAGGTTAATTTACAACAAAACCAAAACTTACAGTGATTGTGGCTGTTCCTTGAGAAGGGATCTGTTACAAACTCCAAAAGCAGGAAAGATTAAACTCTTTATTGGTACACCACCATACAGTCCAACACAACTCCCTGTCCCTCAGAACACTCACTGGTGCCCAGGAAGGCAGAGATAGAATTTTCGGACGACAGCAGGAAGATACCAAGCAGGCAGGAGCAGGAGGTGGGGAAAAGAGGGAAGAAACCATAGATTACAACAGGATCACAACCCTCCTCAATCAACAACCTGCCATCTCACAGTAAGTATAGCATCTAAAAGCACAAATTGCCACTCACTGTTATCTTGTTGTGCTGGACCAAGACAAAGCCACAAATTCAGGCTAGCCACGATGGAGTGTGGGCTGGTTACAGGAACCAGGGTAGGCCTGTTGAGGACTGTACCTTTTATATTTGATGTGGGGCATTAAGCATCGAGATGCATCGCACAGCATTGGTTCTGATGAGTAATCCTGGGTTCTACATCAGGTTGAGTCATGCTATGTTGATTCTGAAGAGATGCGAGGGCTGGGAGGTCCGCGTCAAGTTGCGTTGCACTGCGCCGGCTCCGATGAGGTGCTGTAGGGGCCGCAATGCAAGGTCCTCATCGGATGCGTCGTACTGCTTCAGTTCTACTGGGAAACACAGGTGGGCTGCCAGAGCACCTTTAATCCCATTTCCAAAGGTCCAGGACTGGGGAGGTACCACTTAGGGCGCACAGCAGGCAGAGTCCAGGTGAATGGATCAATATGGTTGGAGACTTTTCTGTTCCGGGGGCTCTGATTAGGAGGCCAACCAACTAGCTGTTGTAGTCACTCTGGTGGTCCTAGGTTCAAGGAGCAGGTCCAGTCCTTTTTACTCAGGCAACAGGGCAACTGAGCTGTCCTTGCTATGGCAGCACAGCAAAAGAGCAGCTGGGCAGTCCATCTTACAGTAGAGTGGTTCGTCTTCTATGTCTTACACATGCCAATAATTGATCTGAAGATTGGGGATGAGGGACTAATATTTATGCATGGTGCCCACATTGAAGTAGGAGAAGCTTCTGGAGTTTCCCCGGACAGAGTCTGTCTGGGGGCAGAATTGGCCACGTGTGAAGTCATTTATGAGTGAGCTGAGCCAGTGCCTTTGAAGTGCAAGTGTGGTAATGGATAGTTCTGCCCTCTCATCAAGTCAGAGATGGCCCATCCTGCCAACATTCAGCCCTTCAATGGTGATGTTGTCTGGGAGGAATACACAAACACCAACTGTCAACTACACCTAGTTATTTGAGCCAGGAACATGCTGCATGCACAAAAAGGATATGAGATGAAAATGCCATCTTTCTTGAAATGGTATTTTCAGATTTGTGACTTAAAATCTGACTTTATGACTAAAAAGGTTTTTAAATTACAATTCCCCAGACACCACAATTGACTTTCCTACGTCCTCTCAATCAAAAGTTAGCAGCTATTAAATGTAATAAGGTAACCCAATGTTGTCCTATGGGAGAGGTAGGTCTCCCAATAGTGAAAAAAACAAATGTGCACGTTTTTCACTAATAAGACATGTAAAACTTAAAGGTACATGACCAGCTTTTTAGTTACAATGCGCCTTGCCCTATGGGCTGCTCAGGGTTTTGCTGAGGGGTGACATATGTATTAAAAAGGGGGCTTAAAGCTTGTCAAAGGGGTTATTTGTTTCAAGTCAAATTGCAAGTTTAAAACTGCAGGCAGGCTGCAATGGCAGGTCTGAGAGTTCTTTTACAGGGCTACTTAAGTGGGTGGCACAATAAGTTTTTAATTTACAGGCCCTGGTATACCACTTTACTAGGAGCTTATAAGTACATTAAATATGCCAAATAGGGGTAAGCCAATTTTACCATGGTATAAGGAGTGACCACAAGCACTTTAGCACTGGTTATTAGGTGTAAAATGCAAAGAAACCCAAGGCCAACAAAAACAAATTCTGCAAAAATAGGATGGGTGAAGGCAAAAATGCCCATCCTAAGGCTGACAGGTCTAACACATACCTAAATCTTTTAAATTGCATAGCTCCGTGTCTACTGACTGGATTTTTTTTGTCATTTTGGTGTCACATCATTTATTACATTTTACTCAATTTTTCTAAATTGGTGTGGGATTTTTCCTTGAGTTGTGTTTTTACCTTATTTCTGTTTGTGTACAGCATAAATAGTTTACACATTGACTCTGAGTTAAAACTGACTGCTTTTGTGCTTGGCTACTAGAGGCTAAAGCACAGGTTAATGTTGTTACTTTTTGTGATTCATCCTGACGAGGATTGTGGTTGTTGCTTGAGTGGGGCTTCACACCCCTCAACCAATACCTGGTCCAAGTCTGTATGGGGGAACAACAGGCTATGTGTGTAGTCCTTTGTGTGTGAGCTGAGCCAGTGCCTTTGAAAAAGTGCAAGTGTGGTGAGGGATTGCTCTGCCCCCTCATCAAGTCAGAGATGGCCAATCCTGCCAACTTGAGCCATTCAATTGTGATGCTGGCTGTGAGGAATACACAAACACCTACTGTTGACTACACCTAGTCATGTGAGCCAGGAACAAAAGGGCTAGGAGAAGAAAATGCCAACTTTCTTAAAATTGCATTTTCAGAATTGTGACTTAAAATCTGACTTTACGGCTAAAGAGGATTTTAAATTACAATCCCTCATACACCACACTTGACTTTCCTACCTGCTCCCAATCAAACGTTAGCACTTATTAAATGTAATAAGGTAGCCCAAAGTTATCCTACGGGAGAGGTAGGTCTTCCAGTGGTGAAAAAAACAAATGTGACATGATTAAACTTAAAAGTACATGTCCAACTTTTTAATTACAATGCACCTTGCCATATCGGCTGTTCATGTTTTACATTAAAAAGGGAGTTTAAAGCTTGTCAAATGGGTTATTGTTCCAAGTCGAATTGGTAGTTTAAAATTGGAGGCAGGCTGCAATAGCAGGCCTGAGAGTGTTTTACATTGCTCCTTAAGTGGGTAGCACAGTAAGTGCTGCAGGCCCACTAGTAGCATTTAATTTACAGCCCCTGGGTGTATCCTATACCACTTTACCAGGAGCTTGTAAGTACATTAAATATGGCAATTAGGGGAAAGCCGATTTTATAAGGAGTGAGCACAAGCACTTCAGCATTGGTTATTAGTGGTAAAAAGTACAAAACCTAAGGCCAACAAAAGCAAATTCAGCAAAAATAGGATGGGGGAAGGCAAACATTTTGGGGAAGACCACCCTAAGGCTAACAGGTCTATCTCGTACCTAAATCTTTGAAATTGCATAGCTCCGGTTCTACGAATTGAATTTAGTCATTTTGGTGTCACATACATTATTACATTTTACTCTATTTTTCTACTTTGGTGTGGGATTTTATCTTGGGTTGTGTTTTTACTTTATTACTGTTTGTGTACTACATAGTTTACACGTTGCCTCCAAGTTAAAATTGACTGCTTTTATGCTAGGCTACGAGAAGCTAAAGCACAGGTTAATTTTGTTACTTTTTGTGATTCATACTGACGAGGATTGTGGTTGTTGCTCGAGTGGGGCTTCGCATCCCTCAACCAATACCACATAACCATAGCACTGGAGCAGCTTTGATGCAGCTTCAAGAGAATGGCAGGATCAATCTATTGTGGGCCATGATTTAACTGTATTTCTCCACAGTACTAGTACAGCCAGGGCCGTTTCTACCATTAGGCAAGACTAGGCAGCCGCCTAGGGCGGCAAAAGGGCTAGGGCGGCAAAAAGGGGAATTTTTCTTTAAATTTGAACCTACGAAAGGAAAGCTAGGCGCCCGCAGAGTCTTGCCTAATGGTAGTAACAGCCCTGCGCACCAGCAGCACCTGCCCACGCGGACACCTCTGCGGCCCTGCAGCCCCGGTGGAGCCGCACAGCAGGACTTGCTGAGCCCGCCCCCTGCCCCATGGAGCCACCAGCCTCATCGAAGCCAAGAAGCTGTGCGCCGGCCTGAGAAGCCGCCCTACTCCTACATCGCGCTGATCTTCTTGGCCATTCAGAGCACGCCGGCACGGCACCTATTGCTGAGCGAGATCTACCAGTTCCTGCAGACGCGCTTCCCCTTCTTCCGCTGTGCCTACCAGGGCTGGAAGAACTCAGTGCGCCAAAACCTCTCCCTCAAGGAGTGCTTCTTCAAGCTGTCCAAGGGCATGGGCCTGCCCGGCAAGGGCCACTACCGGCCTCCAAGTTTATGTTTGAGGAGGGTTCCTTAAGGCGGCAGACCCGCGGCTTCCGGTGCAAGTGCCAGGCTCTGAAGCCCACCAGGTGCCAAGTATTGCATGGTCAATGGCCTGAGTTTCAGGGCCTTCGACTCCCAGGCACCCCTGGCCCCACTGGGCTGCCACTCGGGTGGCTACTGCTCCGTAGGCCTAGAAGGTCTCGGCGGCACCGGCGCCCACCACATGCCCCTAGCCCTGGCTCGAGCTACATGGCCTGCTGCCACTCCGGGGAGTTGGGGGGGACAAACTGCCAGAGAGCGGCGGCAGCAGCCACCCCCTGCCCTCCTCGACTGCCCTTGCCAGCGCAATGGACTGCTACTCGCCTTATGCCAGCCCTCAGGTGCACTGGAGCTACTCGGGGGCCAGAGCCTACATGAAGCAGCAGCCCTTGCCTCCTAGTGGCACTCCTGCAATGGGGATGCACTCGGGGGTGGCCTGCACCAGAACACAAGAGATGAGCTCTCAGGTGAGCGCTGCCGTTAGCTAAGCGGGTTTCAGCTGGAGGTGGGGAGAGTAATCTTGTTTAGAAATTGAGATTTGCACAATGTTTTTTTTATCTACGGGGTCTCATCTTTAGCAACCAGACTATGGTGCTCAGTGCATGCCATCGAACTCCTTTGCGCATGCATTCATTATCTTGTTAATTCACACATCCATGTATTAATTCCTGCGCACATTTGTTAATGCATTCACAACATAGCCATGCAATCACTTCTCGTTTAAACGATCATATTTCCATTAACTAATTTATCTGCACAGTTTATTCTTCACTTCTAACATTCCTCTGTTCACTCACAGAATAATCCATCTATCCAGCCATTCATGGATCCATCATTCATCGATTTCTATCAGGAAAAATTCTGCCTTTGACGAGGAGATATAGACCAAATTTAGCACTCGGACACTGCAAAGATTGTTTCTTTACAGTGTGACCTGCTCGCATATACATTTGTATGCTTTAATTCTAAACGGATATTAAATTATTTTAAATACTTCAATTCCGTATATATAGTGAAAAGCAGACCTTTTGTACCCGCTAGCATCGGAGTTTCACATGCCAACAGGTAGACCCAGCTTCCTGTTTCATCAACAGTGTGGTCCTGGGGACACCCATTTATAATCCCAGTACCCCTGTTTCTTCATACGCCAAACTGCTGAGCTCTTAAAATACTCCTCACATGCACTCCCCTACATCATGTTGTGTGTAAATGGGCTTTTACAAGAAACAGAAAATTAACTTTTTTATAGTAGTCTGGTGTATTACAGAGAGCGGATGCGGTAAAATCGCAGCTGCTGAGCAGGAGATCACGATTTGTAATCCAGGCTCCTTATTTAGCCAAATGTGTGGCACCCCAAGCAATGTTAGATGATAACTATTTCAGGTGCCTCAGTGAGAGAAAAAACAAGCTTTGGCAAAACCACTAGGTCTGGCCTTGGAAGATGGTGCAAGTTTCTATTTTTGTTGTTTCTGGTTTTGAAAACGAGGTGCACTTGACGCCTCGGTGGTATTTAAACACAAGGCTCTATTGCGCATCAGTGTACATAGTTCTGTGAGTGTATGGCTACCGTAACGGTCTAGCCTGGGCCTTTCATTGAGGTTGTTTGCAGGACTGACTGTTGTGATCGTGTTTCCTGATGGTAAATGCGAGTAACATAGAAGGGTTCGACAGTAGAGGGTGTGCCTCTCTAGCCTGGACGACATGGGGAAAGAGTTATGGTAGTAAAAGGGAGGGGGCGGCATTTTTCAATTCACGCCTAGGGTGGCAAAATACCTAGAAACGGCCCTGAGTACAGCAAAGAAACCTAATACTCCTATCATTTTAAAAGTGCCAAAGGAATCGATGCTTATTTCTTCTGTGAGCGGTAGAACAGAAATGTCTGCTCCTATGACTGTTCCTGTTACCATTGGACCTCTTGTGCCCTTTTACAAGTCTGGGTTACAGGTAAATAATGTCCATAATTAGACTGTACGTACTGGAGTAAATACAGTATGTGCAAGTTCTTCAGACTGACAGCAAGATCACTGCTTCATACAACTATGGCTCCAATTCAAACTGATGCTGCAGCTGTGACTGTTGCCCCAAATTAGACACAATTTGATCCGGCACAAAAAATGGTGCAGAGGTGTCCACCTTTTTATTGTCCCAAACCAAGTAGACCTCCTGAAATGAATGAACATTCTTCTGCCATTACTATGCCCAATGGGTATTTCAGTTCCACATACATCCATACTAAAAGCGAATCCTGGAATGAGTGAACATTTAAATGATAGAAGCTTAATTTTAATTAATTCTAGAGAGTAATCGGGGCTTAAAGGATTTACAGCCAGATTCATCAAAGGGAATACGGCTCGCAAAGGGCCAGATTCTGCGAATCTGGCCCTTTGCGAGCACTTTTTTTGCATTTGGGATTCATCATCCCAAATGCAAAACTCGCAAATTTAGAAATCGCTAAATTGCGATGAATTGCATTTAAGGAATCTCAATTTGAGATTCCTTAAATGCAATTCATGAACCATTTAAAAATTGCGAAATGGCAATCTGGGGCCGCTATTTACCGCGAAGTCTGACTTCGTGGTAAATAGCAAAAACTTAGAAAAAAGCACTTTAGTGCATTTTTCTAAGTTGTATGTTACACACACACATGTCCTTTGGACATGTGTGTGCGCAACACCTGTGTAAATCACCATTTCAGGGGTGCTATAGGGTCTTCTTTGGACACCCTGGCACCCTTGAAATCGCTTCCTTATTTGCGATTCGCTAATTGCTAATCGCAAATAAGGAATGACTCCCCATTCATTCCTATGGGCCTTTAGGCCCATAGGAATGCAAGGGAAAGCCATTCCTTATTTGCGATTCGCAATTAGCGAATCGCAAATAAGGAGGCAGTAGAAATCGCAATAATAATTGCGATTTCTACATGAATGCCGTTTTGCGAGTCTTTAATAGTGATTCCCTAATAATCGCTATTAAGGACTCGCAAAACATTACAATGATGAATCTGGGGGGTAGTACCCCAAATAATCAGAATACAGCAATAGTTCCAGCTTCAGTTCCAGTTTCATCAATGCATTCAGTTCCACTGCGAACTTCAGTTTCTAGTTCAGCAGCTGCTTCAGATTTGGTTACAGGTTAAATTCAGTCCAAAATTCAGTTCAGGAAAATAAAGCACCCATGGATGTGAGCAAATTAAAATTTGAATTAGAAGAAATTATTAGGGGACACTTAGACCTTCAAGATTAGATGTCTAGCCAGAGGAGGAACTATTGTTTCGATGTAAAGAGATTACACAACGAGCAAAAACAACACATGATAGTTTGGTAGAATTGGGTCAGAAGTAAAGAGTGGCTATTCACAGTTCAAATCTTACAAGTTAGAATTTATTGACTAAGACATGGTGAAGATGAGAGCACCTAGAAATAAATTGCATATAAAAGTGCTTATGTTCTTAATCGGAAAATCAGAAGAAAGAGAAAATGGGAAGTTAGAAGGTCAAAAAAGAAGTATACAAAGCAAGTTAGAGGGTAATCACCACCTGATGATATTGGTGGTATTGTAGGTGAAGTACAAATGCTCCCTAAAAGAGAAGTACCTGGAAGATGCTTTGTTCATATACCCTGGACATCTACAAACAATTTCCCTAAATTGAGAGAAAGTCCAGTGGAATGGTACAAACAAATTAAACAATTTGTGAACATTTCAAACGTTTTGTGGTTAGATCTGAATACTCTGAGATTGTGTTTCCAGGAGATTTGTGGGCCAAATGTAAGGTTACTGTAGAATGGCCTGAGTTAGAACCAGAAAGTGATCCTTGAAGAGGAGCAATATCCCAAGTGGTGTTCAGGAAATACCAACAGGTAATAAATTACCAGGGGACAGACATATCCCCGAAAGAGATTGATTGGGTGCAGTTTAACAGGCCGACCCAAGAACTGAAAGAATCAGTAAATGTGTTTTATGAGAGATTAGTACAGGCTTTCAAAGGGTATATTGGAAAATGGCTAAGATAAAGATGTGGGACATTTTGTTTTACAGGTTTGTGTTTGGTTTGAGAGCTGACATTTTGAACATGATCCAACAGCAAACCACTAGATGAGATTTTGCATGAATCAAAATATTGTGGTGATGAGATTGAGATGAGGCATAAGAAGCTTAAGGAGAAATTAATTATTGACCAGATAAGAGTGATGCAGAAATGTCAAAATCAGATTAATTTTTATAGTATTGTATAGGTACAGGAAGGTTTTAATCAAGATCCTACGATGGAGGGCGTTTATGGTTTTCATCAGTAGACTTTTCCGTCCCAAGGTAGAGGTCGTGCCAATCCTGTAGATTCTAGAACTGGTGTTCATGTGTCGCTTTTGGAGAAAGGAAATCCATGTCATGCTTGCGGTAAATTTTAACATTGGAGTTGAGGGTATACGTTTTAGCATAAGTTAGGGGAGAGGATGTGGCCTAACGGCTAGGGCGGTTGATCTCAAATCTGGGGAACTGGGTACGAGTCTCGGCAAGGATGCGCAACGCTCTTATACCTTCGGGTCAAGTTTGTGCTATATAAAATTCCGTAAAAAAAAGTCTATTATGAATAATGCAGGAAATACGTTGCAGAGTGTCGAATATGCTCAGTCTCAAGGGAATAACATGGGACAGTCTCAACAGATGCAAGAACAGAGAATTCTAATGTATCACAGCAAATGCAAATGTTTCAAGCTCCCATGCCACAACAGAATGTTAAGGTACAAAGATACAATGTGAATCAAAATCAGCAAATTACTAGAAATTCCTTCCAGAATCAGAAAGTAGAACAGCAGTATTTGAGCCGACTGGATGACAGTGACCAGGACCTCTGAGTTTGATGGTGCCTGAAGAGGGAGGAGGACCAGGACCCGTGAGTATGAGGGTGCCTGAAGAGAAAGGAGGACTGTGTGCTTGCAGCAGGCTTAAAGGTAGACCAGAAAGGTCCCTATGTGGATAGAGAAGTGGATGGGAATCTTGTCTTATTTCTTGTCAACACTTGTGCTACCCACTCTAATGTGGGAACAGCAGAGGTTCCTAACCTACCGCTCTTGGGAGAAAGTATCCAAGTTATAGGAGTAACAAATAAAAAGTTGTCTAACCTAATTTCACAACCAGTTACAGTCAAAATAGGATCTATCAAGGATCGACTTCGATTTGTGGTGTGTGACACAAGTCCAGTGAATCTACCATGTAAATGAAATTATTAAATTTATTGCACACTCACAGGAATTGAATTTCATACAAATGGTGAGGATGTTGTTTTTAAACTGGCCCAACAGAAATCAGATGTAGGGAGGTTTCGTCTCCTGATGAATGAGGATTTGGCTGTTTGAGAGATACAGTGTTACCTAAAGTCTAGGACATTGCAGGTAAAGATATCGGACTAATCAAAAGTGTCGGCACAGTCCGAATTTCAGGTAAACCTAATGCAGTGTTCCGAAGAATCCCACAGTACAGTTTGTCTTCAGATACTATTGACAGAACTACTCCCGTGATTGACTCAATGATTGAGGAAGGGATCCATAATGAGATAATGTGTAATCCATGTTACTCTCCCATTATGGGCTTGCAGAAGCAGAATTGCACGTATCATATTCTCAGGATTTGTGAAAGGTCAACTCAATTTTTGTTCCATTTTGCCCTTTAGTACAGAATCCAGCTGAGATTTTATTTGAAATTCCATGCAAAGCTAAATGGTTATCCGTTATTGACCTGTGACAGGTTTTCTTTCCTATCCTATTGCATGAAGATAGTCAGTTTCTTTCTGCTTTCGGTTCCAGCAGACATGTTTTGGCATGGTGCAGAAATTCACAAGAGTATACAGAGATTCGGAGAGCACCTCAATTTTTAATCAGATACTCAAAAAGAATCTCAAGTCTCTGATGATGCAGAATCATTAAGTGCAGTATATTGACAACCTATTGGTGGTGTCAACTACGAAGGAGGCTTGTAAAAGTGAAACTATTGCTTTGTTGAACAATCTCGCAGAAAATGGACATAAGGTATCCCCGACCAAGATACAGTTTTGCAAAACTGACGCCCTACACTTAGGCCATCACATTGAGAAAGGAGTGAGGAGAACTGGTTGCCAAGATGGTATCTGAGTAAGGCTACCACTTACCTCTCTCCCCTCGTGAACGAATTTTCAGTCAATACGGGACAGTTATGCGCTCAGGTTATCTCAGCATCAGGATCAAAGAGCAGAACGCCAAAACCACCTATATCATGGAAAGGCCGGAATCAGCTGCGGCTGCTGGGAGGTTCTCGGTCTGCTGGTACTGTCCGCGGTAGCGGGCGGGACCGGTCGGAAGGTGTTCATTTTCTATTTGGCCACAGGTTGCGAACTCGGACAGGAGACTGCAGGGGTGAAGACCAAGGCCACCTGCAAGTAATGGGGAAAACCAACGGTTGACGCCCCCTTACTACCGCAACTTGTGAACCACGACAGGGAGCCATAGACATTAATTCCAGTGACAAGAAGGGAGAACAACATACTGGTAAGGGGGAAAAAGAGGTGAAAGTTGAGCAGGGAGCAAGCACTACAACACAGGTTACACAGGAGCCCAAAGGGTCGTAACAATCTATTTTGAATATATTACCCCCCCAGGGAGATGGAATGGCATATAGAAAAGGAAATGATGCACAGCTGGTGGTGGCAACCCAATAGTTATAAACCAAGGGGAAGAATCAGAAAACCTTACAGCAAGGAGGGATAGCCCGGGTCACTACACAATGATGTTACCATCTTAGAGGCACCCCCGCCGATTATATTGTTGGTGGAAGTGGCAATCGGTGATTGTCACACGGGCATGCCTTTGGAATGAAGGGGTGGTGGTGAGTAAGAGGCTGTAACAACTGACAGGACACCCTGCACGGGCAAAGGAGAGGAATACAAAAAAAACACTGCTGCAGTGTGTCAGTCCCCGGACCCCACTGAAAAATTCTTCTCCTTAACTGAAGATTCAGATATATCTGACGTAAGCTTGTCAGCAACACACGAAGGAGGGGCCTCTCATTCAAGTAGTAGCAGCCTCCAGGAAAAGGCAGTCAGTCCTAAGAAACAGAAATGTTCATTTGGGAAAAAAGATCGCAAGAAGAGCCCGGGGAATGCTGAAGTCTATGAGAGAGAGACTTCAATGGAACTTGGTTGGGACTAATCTGCTACGCATCTGCTACCCCCAGGAGTCGTAATAAAAGAAAAAGAACTATCTAGAGCAGACATTAGGATGGAGGGAGAATTGGAGCTACTAAATAATGGGAAACCAGCAGAACACTCGCTACCGCTTGTTTTGCAATCATCAACAGGCATGTTTAGCTGCAAAAAAACTTCAAGGGTCGGTACGGAAAATTGGAAAAATCTGATATCTGATATCTCAGAGAGGCTCTATATGGTCGAGACTCAGACAGAAGCCCTGGATAACGAAGTGGCAATGTTGAAGACCAAGACAACATCACTGGAGGGTGTCCTGACAGATGTCATGTGGAAGCTCGAGGCCTTTGAAAAGCGACAGCGCCGCAATAACTGAAGGCTATTAGAGATTTCCGAAAACAGTGATGGTAGAGATATAAGAAAATACCTAATACATTTGCTGAAAGGCTCTCTCCCTGAACTATCTTCCTGGAACTGGAACAAGGAGGTCCAATTAGGTCATTGGGTCCCGATGACATTGGCAAGAGAAACATCCAGCGAACTGGCTCAACCCTGTGCTACATTGGTCTACTTTGGGAACTTCCTTCTATGCCAAGCAGTTTATGATTTAGCATGACCCAACACCAAGAGAAGCTTTGAAGGGATCTTGTTTTTCTGTAAACTTGACTTTGCACATGTACAGAGAAGATGGGGTCTCAGACAACTAATAACTCCCTTTCAAACATCAGGAGCAGTGTTTATTCTACAGAACCCAGCTAGGCTGAAAGTAGTCTTCCAGGGCCAGAATCAGATCCTGTAGATTGAATACAGCTGGTAAATGCTAGAATTTTGTGTCGGAGCTGTTTATTAGTTGATCACATTGGTTAGTTGGGGACAAGGGGAGGGAGGTGGAGGGTCAAGAGGAGTGGCTTCAGACGTCCTCACTTAGGATCATGGTTGAGCCTAATTGCCTAGGTTTTGGTGGTGGGTGGGCGGTGGCAAGAGGGTGGGTAGAAGGGGTCTACAGGCTGGTGAGAAAGAAAAATGGTTCAATTCTTCTTTTCTTAATCTTCTTTAAAATGTAATGGGGCTTTTTTGGTGGGCTGCTTTTGAATTACTGTGTTTTATTATGCAGGTTAAAAGAACCAAAATTGTATTATTTTATTAATGTCCCCTTGTTCCTTACCGCCCCCTATTTTCATTTGCTCGGTATATGTTTTGTCATGTGCATTGTTTGTGAACATTGTGATATTTTATTAATTTCAGTGACCATTTAGACTTTAATGTGTGAAACGATATCTAAGCACTCATAGTTGCACTCATTTCATTGTATTATAGGTTTGTATTATTGTTTGTAAAAGGGTTATATTGTTTTGCTGTTTTGTATATGTTTCTTGTTTATTGACCTATACATTTTGAGCCTCTTTTAAAAAAAATAGTTTGTATTAATAAAATGTAGCTTTCTATAATCAAAAATGGTACATTGAGTTTAGTACTATCATTGATAATTTATGGTCTAATATACTGTGTATGACCAACCAGCTGCCTACTGATTTCTCATTAACAATTGCAGGTTAAAATAGAAACCATACATGGGTAAACTTCGAGTGGCCACTATTACCATCTGTGGACTTAATGACGTTAAGAAAATGCAGAGGGTCTTGGATGGGTTGCAAATATTTGGAGCGAATATTATCTGTTTGCAAGAAACACACATTGAAGGGGCACAACAGCATTTATTGAAGTCGCTGAGTTATAAATTGATTGGCGCAACAACGGAAGGTGCAAGGGGGCGGGGTGTAGCTATTCTAGCCAGAGGAAGTGGAGTTCAATTTATACGGTCAAAATCGGATACGTTTGGGTGGTGGGCTATCACAGAGTGCCAATTGAGCCTAAACGGGAAATTGGCAATATACACACTATATGGGAGTAATAGCGATGACCCCTGCGCTTTTGACGCAATATCTAATGAACTTGCCTTTTGACCTCCCCCTATTATTTTATGCGGAGATTGTAACATTGATTTACCAAGTGATTGGTCCTTGGAGGCAGAATGGGGCTATTCAAGCAGGAAACCTGAGATATTTCAGGCACTGAAGAGCTTGTGTCAAGCTCATGGTTTGGTCGGTTGCTGGCATTCTTTGAACAGCTAGACCCAGGGTTTACTTACTTTTCAAATCCTCATATGGCACATGCTAGACTAGACTACATGTTTGTATCTAATGCATTAATCACAAAGTGTTGTATAGAGAAACTACTGCAGGTTTTATCAGATCATAATCCACTTGTTTTGGAATTAGAATTTGGTAATTTTAATGCCAAATCGAGATCATGGACTTTTAGAAGAACGCTACTACTAAATGTAGACTACTGTGCACATATGAGGCAGTGGATCCCTATATTTCTGGGTGATAATCTAGGTGGCACGTCAATCAAGATGGTCTGGGATGCTATGAAGGCGAGTATTGGGGGAAAACATTGAGATTCTCTCTGAATTATAATAAACATGTCAGATAAATAATTAAGAACCTCCAAGATAATCTGGCTGTGGCCGAAGAGGGTCTAGTAATGGCTGCCCAGGGGAGAGGGGATGTGGAGTCAGAGCAGCTGCGGGTGGCTGTTGCAAAAGCCGCTATTGTTGACATCCTGGTCAATAAAGCTATAGATGAGCTAACAAGTCTGAATGCAGCCGCTTACGAACTTAATGAACAAATTGGCCATCATCTGGCAATTCGGGCTCGGCAACAAATAACATCTAACCTAATTTGGGAGATCAAAGATTCTGTTTTAGGTCAAATTGAGGACCCAGACTTGATTAGGGAAGCATTCAGGCTCTATTATCAAAGGCTTCATATGGCTGGTAATGGGATCGAACAGAGCTGCATTAGGGATTATCTTGACTCAGTGCCAAATCTGCTATTGAGGATCAGGAGAAACTAGATAATCCCCCTCAATGGGCTGAACTTTTACTATGCCTGCGTAGTCTGGCAAGGGAGAAAGCAGCTTGGACAGATGGTATTCCGACAGAATTTTATCACATATTTCCCCCCCCCCCCCAACTAGATGGGACCATGAGCAAATTATTAACACATATTTCTAGTGGTGTGAGATACCCTTGGTCATAGTCTTCAGTCAAAATTGTGGGTTAAAAAAAAATCTCCTCATGACCTGGGCTCATATCACCCAATAACCTTGATAAATGGTGATTCCAAGATTTATTTGAAAGTTCTGGCCATGCGGCTCGCACCTATAATTCACAAGAATATTTCAGTGTGACAACATGGGTTCATCCCCGGTAGATCTACGACAGACCATATTCGAAGAGTTGGATCGCTGTTTGACATCACCAATTTCACAATGGACCCTTTGACTCTTATGCTGCTGGATTACGAGAAAGCCTTTGATAGGGTCTCCTGGAAGTATCTTTGGACCGCAATGTCAAGAATTGGAATCGTGATGGCTTTATCCGGGCTGTTAAAATGTCATAGGATGAACCAAAAGCCACGGTTATGGTGAATGGTCTTTGGTTTGAAAGATTTTGAATTTCACAGGGAACTAGGCAGGGATGCCAATGCTCTCCTCCGCTATTTGTGATTTTTATTGATGCATTCATTCGTAGGTAATAATCAAATTCCAGAAATATGGTTGCAAAATTGGGCAAATAAGACCCTGGCCGATACGGATGATATTGCTCTTGTAACACTGGACCCAATCTCTGCCATTAAGGCAATTAAAGATGAAGACGGGTGTTTTGGGTAGATTTCTGGTTATGCCCTGAATAAAGATAAGACTCAGATCATTATTAATGAAAAAGTTAAGATGACAGATAGCTGGGTGGTGGAAAAGGTAATAAACCTAGGTGTTAATCTGTCCACCTGTTTGGATAGTGTGGTTAGGGATAATATGGAACCTCTTTTGGGTAAGACTAAAGAAGATCTTGTAAAGTTAAATAATTTACAACTATCCATAGGTAGCAGATGTAATGTAATTAAGAAGCTTTTACCCCCAAGAAATTGTATATCTTTTTCGGGTTATTTCTCTACAGTTGACTCCTCAATGGTTTAAAATAATGGAAAACTTATTTGCACAGTTTGTTTGGGCCTGCTATAGACCTAGATGAGCCCTCAGTTTCTCTCCCTACCAAGGGAGCTTGGACTCTATGAAATCTGAAACTATTTTATTGGGCTACTACACTGATTTATAGTCAAGAGTTGTTATGTGAGAATGATGACAGTATAGGAACGGTAGCGGTGCCTCCACCATTCGAAGGTATGATGGGGAAAGAGGCCTAGGGATATCTTTGGTGATAATTGAATGACAGTTATTATAAAAATGTTTGTTTTCTCTTAAGACTCTTAATAGTGTTTTTAAGGTTTGGAGTGTCAAACGCAGAGTATTAGGAATTGTCAGATTATTCTTATATACACCTTTATCTAATCATTTTAATCTACCAGAGCCATTTAGAGATTACCATATGTAGAAATGGATTAGGGATTGGATTCACCGGGTGGGTTTCCTCTCTTCCTCTTGGTTCTGTTCTTTTGATAAAATGAAAAAAGAATTTAATCTTGATTGGAAGGACATTTTTAAATTATTTCAAGTCTGTGACGTGTGTGAGTATTGAACAGTGTGAAAGTATTGTCATGGGTCATTCACTCACAGTATTTGTGCACCATTCAGTGGAGTTACCGTTGACTCGTACTCGAATACACAGCACCTGACCAATAGTCATTTGACTAAGTATGAGCTCATTTTATTTGGTCCAGAGAATGTGCCTCTTAAGAGGTGCACAGTGTTAAATCCCGCCACTTTAATGCAGTTGCCTGGAAATGATAGTGTGATTGAAGAAGTTGAACATTATTGTTTGGATGAGTTGTGTACGAACATTCTGATATTTCAGATGAATCATTGCCTGAACCGGATGATGTGTTATTTGTTGTTGGTTCATGGGTGAGCGATAATAAAGGAAATCTGAAAGCTACTTCAGCTGTGTGTACAGTTGGAGGTGTTGTGGAAAAGTCATGGTTGCAGGGAGTGTTTTCGGAGCAATTTGCAGAGCTAATGGCTTTGACACAAGCATGTACCATTTCAGAACAGCTCCAAGTTACAATCGATACAGATAGTCAATATGGCTTTGGAGTCGTACATGAATGTGGCCAATTCTGATCACAGCATGGGTTTATGACATCCTCTGGTTTTCCCATTAGAAATGCCTGCCCAAATTAATTTAGTGAAATGTGTCGCTGAGTGGCAAGGTACCAACTATGCAATAGTTGGAAAATGATATGCTGATGAGATGGCTAGGTATTGTGCATTACATGCACATACTTTTAATAAAGAAATAGTGAAAGACACATCCGACGTCAAAGATTGTAATTTATTGTCCTCAGCTTTAGATACTGGGGAAGAGATGAGGAAATTGCATGATGAGGTGACAAAAGCAGAACAGTAGGGTTGGGTGCGAGCATTTTGTACCTACCAAATGAGATGATGTTTGGGGTTTAACTAATTGCAGACCGGTGTTGCCTGACAACCTATTGTCAACAATAGCAAAACACTACCATGGTCTTGCACATGTTAGGAAAGAAAGGGATGCAGGGATGCACCTTTTCCAACAGGCGTGGTTTAATCCCAGATTCAGAGTAACTGCAGAGACGCTATGTCATTGTTGTGAGGTGTGCCAGCAACAAAACACAGGTTTTCATGAGCCACATTGGTAAGTCTGCAAGACCTTTTAACCGGATGCAAATCAACTTTATTGAGATGCCCATTTGCAATGGACTAAGATATATTTTGGTCATTGTGTGCATTTATTCAAAGTGGACTAAAGGCTATCCAACTCATAGAAAGGATAGCTTAACTATGGCAAGATTACTGTTGAGGGGATTGATTCTGAGGTTTTGATTTCCAACTCCTGAAGTCAGATCTCGAAACTCATCTGAATATTGAGGTCCTGAAAATGTTACGTGCAGCACTACAGGTTGAGAAGAAGCTCCATTACAGTAATTGACCAAAGGCTTCTGGTCTGGTGGAGCAGATCAACGGCACACTGAAATACAAATTGGCAAACATATGCATTTCTACGTCTTTGAAGAGACCAGATGGATTGCCTCTTGTGTTGAGGAGTTTGAGAAGTAGGTTATCATGGGACGTGTGATGAGGCTGGCAGCTGTTCCTGCAAATGCTCTACTCAACATAACAGATAATATGATCTTGGGTTTTTTCCAGGGCCTCGCTGACGTGGAATGTTCTGTTTCTCACCAGGTTGGAGAAGTTGCCCTTGCGCTTCAACAGGAGCAGTTCCATGACCTCAGTCCAGGTAATTGGGTAATGATGAAGAAACACGAGCGCAAAACATGTTTGGAACCTCATTGGAGGGTGCTGTTCCAGGTGATCCTAGTCACCAATACCACTGTAAAGTGCAGAGGTCTCCCAAATTGGGCACACGCAAGCCACACTCGCAGAGTCCCAAGTCCCCTTGATGATACAACAGCATCTAATCCCAATGGGCTGATGGTAACAATGAGACAGAGAAATCAGGTTAGTCAAGCTGTTGGGGACCAGCAACCTGCTGGGACAGCACTTGTTTGGCCTGAAGGGGGGGGGGTCAGAGAATGTCAAGTGTAAGTACTGAAGGGGCACAGCTCAGAGAGTTGACTACGAGAGGTACAGATCCCAAAGAAGGGCCTAGTGCAGTAAGAAAGTGGGTAGTACCATGAGACCATTGTCCCTGAAGAGGTGCGATCTTAAGAAGCTGTCTGACCATAGGACAAGTACCACCAACTATTCCTGAAAGCTCTGAACAGTAAGATCAAAGTGATATAGATGATGATGAGCAAACAGCTGTGAGAAAATCAAAAAGAGCAAAGGTTCCAAGTCAAAGGTAGGAATCTTCTGAATGGACTTATTTGGCTGCCAATGAGTGTAAGAGAGAGTACATCAAGCATTACATTAACACAACGAGGCCACTTGAAACTACTTGAAATTAACTTTATGGTTGATTTGAATTTTAGTCTAGAAGTACCAATCGTTGGACGGACAAGGTCTTTCCTGGATATATATTAATCAACAAAGCTGTTATGAGAGTCCTCCGTATCTGAGAAGATTTCAAGCTATGCCATCATTTTTTAATGTCAAGACTTTTTTGATTTGCTCAAACTACTGCTGCCATTTTTTATTTCTTTTTATTAGTTAAAGAGTCTGAATTTTGAGAAACAATGCAATCTAACACTGGAATCTCCTCCAAATGCAAATATGTATATAATGTGAATCTTTCTGTTATTGTCTTAATATTAAATACAATGCTTATTTTCTTGAACCTGGCACATTATATTTCTATAAAAGATGCAATGCTTAATATCCCTTCCAGAACTACTAAAAGAAATGATTCTGATTCTATTGACTAGAATAATAACTCTTTATACACAAAGCTTTTGGAATAGATTTTAGCTCAAATGTTTATACGGTTCTGCTTAGGGAATATGTTAACACTATGGATGTTGGTGATTACTACATTTGTATTCAAAAACCTTAATCAATTGCTGAGGGTGTCACTTACCGTAGCTTACCTTTAACATATGGAATTACTTGCAGTGTGTTAGGTAGCTTATTTTATGGTACTGATCAATTGCAATATTACTAAACTAATCAAGTTTGGAATTTTTATGAACTTCCTCTAATAAAACATTTAAATTTGCACCCCAAAGCTTCAACAGTTGAAACTATGGGTTACATATTTAGACCAACCAAATCTTTGGACATGGCTTATGCACTCAGAAGATACCGAACATGTAAATTAGTGAAAGCTAAAAAAAAGTTTATACATTTAGTGGAAAGTAGACGAGTTAATGTAACAAGTAATATTAATGTATTGCCTAAATACATTCCTTGGAGCTTACTGCAAGAAGAAAACAAAATCATAGCAAGAATGTTTTCATTAGTTTTAGACTGGCAACACAAAGGCAAACTCTGCATATACAGAACTAAATCAAGTACTGATACTGTTTTGGTAGGACTGGGCGAATGTGAACATACATTTGAAATGTTCTGTTGGAGATGAAGAAATTATATTGATAATATCGATGATGATTCAAAATTGTGATGTTGATAAAGAGGTCTAGTGTTTCTACTGCAATCTGTTAGAAAACATATTTTAGAAAAGTCAGTGCAAAAATGTGTAGAAACTAGGCACGATCTTGAAATAGTGCATAATAAGACTAGAGTCTATATTTCATGAAAAGTGAAAAAGAATTTTGCAGTGTGAATTTAGAAAATGATATATTTATATGAGTATTGAGAAATATTGTGGTAGTAGGGTATTTCTAAAGTTAGCTATTTCCTTGTAATAATGTCTGGTGAAAGGTCTATATATTCCTTATTTAAATTGATTGTACTACGTTATATTTGATATTGATTTAGAGTTTATTTCATTTGAAATGTGTTATGTCAATTTAAAGGCTTTTCATAAAACTTTTTTTCTCTAATGCTGGCCTTTCCCCTGGCCTAATACAATAGTCCTTTTACAACTAGTGAAATGTTGTTTTATTTGTCCAGTACATGTTTAACTTTTGATATTCCTAAATGTTTCTTCAATGTACACTGCAAATTATTCATGTGGGAGCAGGATTTCAACTGCTACTATACCCTGATACTTTTTTTTTTTTTTACCAAGGTTAGGCCTATGTGGACTTCAGAATCTTCCATTTCTCATGTCTAGCATAGGAGGCATCTTACTGATGTGAGTGTCCTAGGTGACATTATGTGAATCTGAGCATATGACAGTCTTTTGATAGTGGTGTCACTGGACTTTGTTAGAGACCTTATAAAAGAAGAAACCCCAAAGAAGGGACACCACTATTCTGATTGCTCCTATTCTGAGACCTGAGCGCTCTGCTGAAAGATTTTTGATCATTACTAAGAATATACTCTTACTATGGCCTGCTTTGCTGATGCTACAGTCGGTCGCTGATGGACTGAAACTTTTTTTGCCAAACCATTTCAATTTCATTATCCTTCTATGCTAATGAACTCACCCTTAGTGGACTTTATATCTGAACGCTTTCCCTTTCTTCATATGGTTTGAGCGGTTAGACAAACAAACTATCCTTGTGCCTTTAATGGTAATGGTAATGGGACTCTGTAACACTGTAAACTGATTTTTACAAGAACCATCCGATAAAGCTTTGCCTAAATGTTCGGCGTTTTAATGCAAGCTGTGATAATCTTAAAAGATTGCTTATTGCTATGGATTTTAAATCTTTAACACAATAATCAAATCAATATTTGTCTGAGGCTATTATTGAGTCTTGATGGTTTTCCCTTTACACTGTACTATTTTACTGATGATTTAAATACGTTGTAGGGAGAATCAGCAAGCTCTTAAAGAACATCAAGTATTACTTATTTTGTTCTCTGTTGCTGTTGCAGAGCTTTTGATTTGCATAATTCTAGTCAGACTTAACTTCTTCCGGAGGTTAGGTCCACCCGTTGCTATTCTTAATTTCTACAGCATGGTCTTAAGAGTGGTGTACCTAAATTTAATCTCAAATTTGTGAGTTAGCTGTCCATTAATGGTCCTCAAGTGTTTTGGTTGCCCTAATTTCCTCCCCTCATATCGGCAGAGAAAGATTCATCAGAGGATCATTGCCTCTGTGGTCAATGGAAATGCTGCAGATTGTCTAATTGTAAAGGGCCCAGTAAGGTTGGAGTAGTAAGGAGAGTAAGCCTATGAAAAAATGTAACACGCTTGCACTGCAAAAAGTATAATCAGGTGATTACATTTCTGAAGTCGAAAATCTCTCCTATTGGGTCAAGGTTGACAGAAAGACCCAAGAACCCAAGGAGTTAATACATGCAATGAGGTAAATACATGCAATGAGAGACTGTTGTAGGCATTTAAACAGTTCAGTGGGACAGAGACTATTGATGAAAAAGACATGGAATTTCGTTTACATATTTGTGTATGGATTGAAGCCTGAGGTTAGTTTCATGAATCAGCAGCAATTGATTTTTGGCAGTGTAAGCCCATCAACGAGATATTGAGATATGCCAAATACTGCAGCGACTAATTGGAAATGAAACACAAAAAATGGAAGGTAAAATTAATGATAGCACAGATATGGAATAGATGAAAATTGACAGGTGTCTCCTTTGGAGAGGCAACGCTAGGAGGAAAAATCCACCAGGGAGAAAACCCCCTTTGGCCATATATGTTGATATTGATCATTGATGTAGACTCTGTGCATTTTAATATTTCCATATCTTTTCCCCATGGAAGGCTTCACTAAAAATGTGAGCATTTTCCACATACTGCATGAATGAAAGTGCACAAGTACTGAATGTATGTGTGAGCTCACATTCTGAAAACGTAACTATTAAGAAAAACCCTTGCTAATTAACACTTTATATTGGTGTCCAGATCCTGAAGAAAGCCAGGGGCCCCGGAAGGCCAATAACACAATAAAAAAAAAGTTGACCGTGGGGATGAGGGATGAGTAATTATTTCTAACACCATAAATGCTCTGTTGGGAATATCTCTTTAGAATCCAACATTAACGAGTGTTTAGGAATATTTACATGGATTCCAACCACTAATAAGAGGAAGTACCCATACTTCCTGCAAAAGTATTCTCTGTAAAGAGGGAGCCCATCCATTTCCATAAGAATTTTGGAAGGGTGTGGCAAACTCAACAATGAAGCATGTCCATAGGTTGGAGGGTGGGAGTTTGTCTTACATTTTTATGGAATCCATATATGAAGCATCAGGGAATTCCCAAATGTAGGCAAATCTGTCAGGAAACTCCCTCAAATCCCGATTGCCAGTTTGACATTTCTAGAAAAACACCAACATAGGAACAATGCCTGCTTTTCGCATGGTCTCCAAATATGTTTTTTTCACCCGCATTGGTGCTAGTTTTGCAGGCCTTTTGAAATCAGACATGTGCTCTCTCCCAAAAACGTAAGGAAACATTGACAACATACAACCAATTGGCCTGTTTAACCTTTGAAGAAGGCCAAAGTGTGCAGGCGCAGGAAGTGACCCGTCATGTAAAAGTTAAATGTCACATGTGCACTGTATAGTGTAGATTTTTAACGCTCACTAGTGGTTGTATGTCGGAAAAAAAATTGCCTAAAGAACAAAATGCCTTAACCATTAAGTCTTAAGAATGACTAAGTCTTAACAAATGCCTTTACAACAAAAGTTTGACTTTGCATATGATTCTACCATGAAAATGTAAGTATTTTGCATGGAAGTCTAAAGCCTTACCCACCCTAAAAATACCCTTATTACCCAACTTCAGTTACCCACCCTAAACCTAAAAACACCCCTACCCTAATATATATATATTTATTTATATATATATATATATATATATATATATATATATATATATATATATATATATATATATATATATATATATATATATAAAGACTTTATACTTATCTTCAAAATAGTTAAATTTTTGTGGGAAAGGAGAGTGGTGAAGACATTCGTTATCAAGGCATTGGTTATTAAGACTTGCTCCCAGATTCATCAAAGTCCTGCTTTGCGAGTCCTTAATAGCGATTTTTAAGGAATCGCTATTAAAGACTCGCAAAACGGGATGCATGTAGAAATCGCAATATTTTTTGCGATTTCTACTGCTTCCTTTTTTGTGATTCGCTAATTACTAATCGCAAATCAAGAATCGCTTTCCCATTCATTCCTATGGGCCTAAAGGCCCATAGGAATGAATGGGGAGTCATTCCTTATTTGCGATTAGCAATTAGCGAATCACAAATAGGGAAGCGATTTCAAAGGTGCCAGGGTGTCCAAAGGACACCCTGTAGCACCCCTGAAATGGTAATGTACACTGGTGTTGCGCACACACATGTCCAAAGGACATGTGTGTGTGTAACATACAACTTAGAAAAATGCACTAAAGTGCATTTTTGTACGTTTTTGCTATTTACCACGTAGTTAGACTTCGCGGTAAATAGCGGCCCTAGATTGCGAATTCGCAATTTTAAAATGGTTCATGAATTGCATTTAAGGAATCTCAAATTGAGATTCCTTAAATGCAATTATTCGCAATTTAGCGATTTCTAGAATTGCGATTTTTGTATTTGGGATGATGAATCCCAAATGCAAAAATAGCGCTCGCAAAGGGCCAGATTCTCAGAATCCTGCCCTTTCCGAGCCGATTTTGGCTTGATGAATCTGGCTGATAGTCATTAAGACTTCGTGGTCAAGGCATTTCGTTGTTAAGACTTTGTGTTTGAGGATATTTCCTGCCATATGCCTGTTTGGATGCAGCTTAAAGCACCACAGTAACATGTCAGAGATCTTGCATGTAGAAATACTCACTTTTATACATCAAGCAAACTCTTTCTCCGTCATGTAGCCCGCAGGGCTAAGTGCTAAAATAAAAAATAGCAGGGTATGATAAGTACTGAGAAAAGAATGTCCCTAAACCCAATAGCTATGAAATACTGCTGTCTCTGCATAGATAAATATGGTATTTTTGTTTGGAAAGGCCGGGTGATTAAAAAATAATTCTTGACAAAATACACTTGTTTGGTATGTAGACATATGGTCCTACGAGCAGGTTTAAAATATGTCTGTGTGACAGGGTGTGTCATCCTTAATGGTGCCTTTGTGTCAAATATAATATTGAGTGGATGGTTGCATGATTATGTATATGTAGTCATATTCACATGTTATTGGTTGGATGAAAGTATGAGGAGGGTGGATTTAATGTATGAGGGAATACAAAGATGGCTAGACTGTTGTAAAATGTACTAAATTATGTTTTATATTTTGTTACTTTTTGTTGTAGCAGGTGTGTGATGTTCTGAAGAGAGCATGCAGGTGTGGGTGTGAAGGTTGGTGTATTAAGGTGTTTACTATTAAGCCACTGAATACATTAGCCACTTAGTTAGCACATTTCTTTTACTTTTTGAATTGAACGTTTGTAAAAAATGTTTTTGTTATATTTTTTAAATATTATAATCTTTATTTCTTTAGGGAAACATGTTCACGATATATTAATACCTTTTTAAAATATTATTGTAGGCATATTTGTTGTGGTTTTACATACCCTTCATCTGTTTTAGCAAAATACTAAAAAGTATATTCAAAGGTAAGTTTTCAAGAATGCTATCACAGTGCCAACCAGATTTTGTGCAGTGTGGAAGTCGTAATTTCATTACCCTACTTATAGGTCTCTAGTATATAGTACCAAGGTGTATGCTTGGCCTGTAAGTTAAATGTCACAAGTGGACTGCAGCATCCATTGTGCCATCTATTAGAGTGGCAATTTAGGCATGGCTGCAGACATGTCTCCGGGAGCCATACTGTGCAGTTTATGAATGGTAATTTGACCTGTCAAAATATCCCCTTTTGATGGGTTTAAACCTTTTAAAATATATATGCCACCCCTAACTAGGCCACATTGCTCATACAGGCACTTGAATGGTATTAAAATGCAAGGCATGTAAAAGTATACGGTTAAACATTTCCCTACAGTGAAAATGCCCTCAATGCTATTTTCACTGTAGTTGGTTTGGCATTACTATAGAAAAACACTAGGATGCACTATTAAATAATAATCCTGTATCTCATGAATGAGTCAAGCCACAAAAATAATCAAACAACTATTTTTAATAGTTGTTAAAATCCACGTGAAGTCAGATTTGTTCAAAATATTACAGAAAAGTTACTTTTACAAAGTTACCTTTGCCATGCCTGAAGCCCCAGGAACTCAGCATTTTGTTCCCCCCATATTGGTCAAGCAGTAATTAGCAATTAAATAGGTATGAAAGAGGTGTGAACTTGTTCACAGAAGCAAAAAAAATGCTGACCTGAATAGACAGAGATGACCTCTCCAAACCTGACAGAATATGCAAAAGGGCTGGAAGGATCCTTTTTGACACAAAAGTGTAAATTCCTGTTTGAATGTCACATCCTACCTGACAGATCTGCTGGGACGGTTTATATGACACTTGGGGTGCATTTCAAAGAGGCCATTCCCTCACAGTTAATGTAAGCTGACACTTGGACAGGGCCCCTCTGTTGTCTTCCCACCAAGGCAGGCTCATATCAAAGCGGGCCTCTTTTGAAATTACAGTGTACTTGCCTGTTCAAAGGTCTGCTAGGATTATATATAACATTTGGGGTGCACTTCCAAGGAGGTAAACATAATACCAAAACAATGTGCAGGTATCCACTGTCTAGTTTCTGAAAACTCAGTGTTGTTATACCAGATTTCTGTCTTTTACGTTGATGTGGGTACAAGCACTGCATCAAACTGGATTTTGGTGTTAGATGTGGGAAGACACTGAGATTACCATAGAATACTCCATTTACACACCTCCTGCCCTCATAGTCCAAGTTTAGTGTGGCCAAAGACTTCAGCCATCTTAAATATGCCCATGGTCTGTAGGGTAACTCCACTGGTTAGCCTACCCTTAATATATTTGGTTCTTGCAATTACTCGAAGCAAAATAGATAAACACGTTTCTTCTGTTTACCATGGAAATTTAATTATCAATCCATTCAATATTTTCTTTTTTTCAAAAGTGTATTCATATGTGGAAAAAGGTTCACATTGTCATTTCAACTTTAACCCACATACCAAAATTAAACCACAATAAAGCTTTTCAGCCCTGAAGAGAGTTTGGTGACTTATGACCTGGACTCGAAACGCGTCGGCATAAGCCTCGTAGCACACCGAGGCGCAGTGATTTATACTCACATTAAACCGACAAACTGGTCTTTTTTGTTTGAAAAGCTTTATTGTTCAAAATGTATTGATGTGATAAATGATGTTGAAAATTAGTTTTTGATGTCATGTTTTTGAATTAACTTTTGATCAATTTGTATATGTGTTTTGACAAATATCACCTCACTTTTGTAAGAAAATTGTTTATGATTATGGTTTGTCTTTTATTGATATAATTTATTCTTAATGAATCACATGATTTTGGTATGTGGGTTAAAGTTGAAATGACAATGTGAACCTTTTTCCACATATGAATACACTTTTGAAAAAAAGGAAATATTGAATGGATTGATAATTAAATTTCCATGGTAAACAGAAGAAACGTGTTTATCTATTTTGCTTCGAGTAATTGCAAGAACCAAATATATTAAGGGTAGGCTAATCTTTTGTATGCACCCTTCAAAGAGTGAACATGATGGAATTGAATAACTCCATGTCTAACCATAAAGTGCATAACTTGACACCCAGCAAAACATAGAAAGAGATGTTAAAATTGTGAAGAAAATAGCAGCATTATACTAAAATAAAATCAATTAAAATATGCTACTGTAATGTACCAGGATATCAATTCTTTTGGGATTGGTACATGTCCTGTGTTCCCAGGTTTACTGTCTCTTATTTTGAGGTGTGACATGGGATAAACCCACACATGTTGCGGGGTGGGTGCTTACAAAACAGGTAGCGGATAAGTCCATTGACTTTTTGTTGCCATTGGCTTAACTTCACTTTGCGCTGAAGTTTGTAGGCGTTGGTCAGCTGTACGGAGTAGATTATTAACCAGAGTAACACATTTTACTCTTTTGCATACCAGTGTAAAGGAAGAGTCGCACAGCCAACTAATGATTGCTTTCGTGTAGGAACGTAATTCCAGCTCTAAGAAGATTGCCTTCAGGAGGATCTTCCTTTGTGCCATGACTTCTGGACATGTGCACATGAGATGACTTATTGATTCCAATTTGTAACCTATAATTGACAATTTGTGTATTGGTGCCACTCTTCCAAGTAGGTAGTAGGTCTTTGGAGTCAAAGAAGCCAAAAAGAAAATACATAAAACTCAGTTTGATTGCTGGATGGAAGGGCGCAGTGACGTATCCTTGAGGCTTCAAGTGTTATAGGAGTTTATCACTGCCCATGCATGCCACCGCTGTGCAAGAATGTTTTTATCTTGTAGGAATGTCAGCTTTTTATGTGAAATTGCTAATCTTGGCACATGCAGCTTGACATGTCTTTCTGTCCCATGCTTCTTGTAACTCATGGTCTACCAGAGCTTTCTCAAGATAGGCACTCCATGGCTTGGCTTGTTATCTCTCCATTTGAGCCTTTACCTCAAGCCAACATAGATTATTTAAGGTTCAATTCTCCGCAGCATTAGGTCTCCAGCACGGTGTTGATTTGTTGATATTTCTGGTTTTGAAGAATGAATTCTAAGCGTACCAAGGATGAGGAGGACACTTTGGGAAGACTAAAGGCTGCTTTGAAGACCATTGTTTGGAGCTGATTTGAGATTGCTATCTCCTTGCAATATCATATTTCCTGGGTGGGTAAAAGTTGTGCCGCCATCATGGTCAAAGAAAGGCTATACGATGGACCATCGGTTTCTTTTTCAGAAGCTTGAAAGCAAATATTCAAAATTGGGCATTTGCTTGTAAGATAGTAGGTTGGTTGGTAAACGATGGTTGGCACCCCAAGATGATTCCCAGGTATTTATAGTAGTGTTCTGACTCTACTTGCTCGCCTTTAATGAACCATTTGTGATTATTGTATTTGAAGTCCACTAGGCGCACCACTTTGGTTTTCTGCAGGTTCAGCTCTTGCCCTTGCATTCAATATAACTTGCCAGTTTGTTGATCACTCTTTGCTAGTTGATTGGTGTTTGATTTAGGAAGGCAATATTATCAGTATATTGCAAGCATGCGATTTTTTTTCCGTTTGACAGAATAGATGGATGGCTATCAACATTTGTCATGTAGCTGTCATGTCAGCTAAATGTAAGTTGAACAAACAAGGGGCCAGAACGCACCCTTATTTCAGGCCTTTTTTGGTGTTAATCTTTGAAGTGATTCACCTGCAGTCTCGCAATTTCACCTGCCCCTATGTATCGCTGGGTAAACCTATGATTGCATTGAGGATTTTCCCTGGAATGCCCTGTTCCTTGAATTTAGCCTTGAGTTTTTCACGCCGGCACTTGATTGAATGCCGATTTGAGGTCAATAAAATTGGCAAACAGCCAAGTTTTCCTCCTCATTGCATTTTCTGGCAAGATATCCTGAGTTTCTAGATTAGTTGCCATTCCCATGTCAGTTCTGAACAAGGTTTGGGTTTTTGGTATCAATCATTTCTCATCTATCCAGGCTTGCAGATCGTGTAAGAAGTAAGCAGCATAGAGTTTCACTTACACGTCTATTAAAACTATCTTTATTTGAGGAGTATCTCGGAGGTGCACTGCTCAAAAGAGAAAACATTCTAAAACATCCAATTCTTCATACCCTTCTTAAAGGAGGCAAAGTCTGAGCAAGAGCGAAGAATAGGAGGGAGTTTATTACAGTGATAAGAAGTTTTGTAAGAGAAAGATCTACCCCATATCGTATAGTACAGATGTGTGGGGTCCCCAGAAGGGCCTTATTTGAAGATCTTAAACATCTCAGAGGCAGGTAGGAGTATAATTGAGTGGACAAACAGACAGGACAAGACTTCTGGAGTGCCTTATGTGACATACAACATAGTTTGAAAATGAAACACTTTTTAATCTGCAGCCAGTGAAGCTTCCTGAGAATTGTAGAGTAAGGCAAGCGTGAAGGAAGATTCCAAATTAGCAGTTTAGTGGTATTCTGGACCACCTGCAGTTTGGACAGCAAAGTGTCATGTAATGATGTCAACAAAGCATTCCCATAGTCAAGGCGACTTGTGTTAAGGGCCTGGACAAGATCTTCCAGGCAGTGTCTGAAAGCCATGGGAGAGGTTTTTTGAAGAGCCTCATGGGGGCAACACAGAGGGCACATGTTGCATTACCTTTATCTTTCATAGAGATTGGACTAACCTCAACTCCAAGATTTTTTACTACCTGCGAGAGGAAGCAAGTCCAAGTTCTGAGCCTGTAATTACCTGGTGACGGTGTACCCTTTCCAAGACGTTGGTACACTGTTCCGGGAACAAATGGGATTAACAAGTGGTGCTCTGTACCTGGCCAAAAGCCCATATTTTGCTTGAATAACGTGTTAAGCAATCCGTTGGGGCCTTCAGCTCCCTCTGGCTTCAGGGTTTTTATTATTCCCTCCAGTAGTTTTACTTTGGTTAAATGCTCTATGACAGTTAAATCTTGTGTACTTATATAGCAAGTTTCCGATGGTTCTACTTCACTGTCCATAACTGAGATACTTTGTCAAACCGCCCTGTTCTTTTCTATGTACAAAGAGTGGGTGTGTTTCCCATCACTCTGTGAAAATGTGCAGTTAGATCAACACTTTTATTGTTGCAATTAGGATACTCATAAAATTCAATGCAATGCTAAACTGAACCCATCCTTGTGGTATCGCAAGCCCCATAAAAATAGCGTGCGGAATAGACTGCTTCAGAGCCCAGCTGTTGAGGATGTTATGTTGTGTTGTGTTTTATGTTATGTTTTGTGTTTCATGTTTTGTGATGTGTTTTATGCTATGTGTTTTATTTTATGTTTTGTGTTTTAGGTTTTAGGATATATTTAGTGCATTGTATTAAAAGTTGTTGTGTTGTGTTGCATTGCATTGCAGCCAAAGTCCTCTAAATGTGTTTCTAGCTAAAAAGATCACAAGAGCTCAAATTCTTTATTCAAATCCGTTAAGCCTTAAATGCTTGGTGGAAAAGTAAGGTCTTAAGATGCTTCTGAAAACCGATCAAGTTTGAGAGCAGCCTTAAGTATACAGGAAGAAGGTGCCGCAGTTTAGCTGATGCCACAGAGCTTGACTACCTCGTTGTTTCCTTTTATTGATATTGAATATGTTTGTATAGCGCAGCGTATACTCTAAGGCATCTTGGTACTATCTGTGATCAATAAAGGTATCCTTTATCTTTACTTGGTGATGAGCCAGGTTATTAATACTTTTCTGAAGGCTAGAAGAGTGGTTATGGACTTCATTGATTTGGGGGAAACTGTTCCATTTAAGGGCAGTATTTCTAATGAAGCTCCTACCTCCCCAGGACATCCGCTTGTAAGACGGAACTACCAGATGTGTTTGAAAGCTGGTGCATACGGACCTACCTGGAACATACCATTTTAGATTCTTTTTTAGGTAGTCTGGGCCAGTACCTTGCAATGCCTTATATGCAAGAAACAACGCCTTGAAGGTGATACATTTTTCAACAGGAAGCCAATTTAATTATACATATATATATATATATATATATATATATATATATATATATATATATACACACACACTTTATTCGCCATAGGCCATCAAAGTTGCATAAAACAATTTAAAAAAGAAACACAATACGTTGTTTCAGGACAATACAGTAAACATACATTGATTTACATAAATACACCTCAAAATCAAATTGCACAAAATTAGTATGAGTACACTACCAAAGACAAAAACCTGAAATGGCCCCCATGCCGGAGGGTGAGATTCATACATAACATTTGGCAAAAAATGTAATTAAAATATTATCCCAAGACAGATAACAATCGAACATGATTACATACATAAATTACAGTAATTTAAACTCAACACCTATACCATAATACTTGTACATCAATTGTCTAAATAAGACTGTTTCACCAAACAAAGCACCCTGCATTTTCTGCTAATTTGCCCATTGTATAAAGCTTTGCGTATTTATTTCCTTAAACCATTGTTTCTGAAATATAATACGTACTCTACAAGAAACGCAATGAAATTATTATTCTCACTTGCTAGTCCGGACCTTTGTTTTTTTACTGCAACCTTTATTTTGAAATCTATTACAGCAAGAAAAAGTATGGTTTTCAATTAAAATGTTAAGATTAGATATATTTTACAATATGCTCCTAATAAGTAAACGGTATGGCATTTACTTCCCCTGTTGTTTGTAACTTTTATACGTGCAATGTTTTTACTTGTATACTTTTATGATGTTTTTCAATAACTATCGAATAAAGTTTATGAAACTGAAACTGACTGTATCATGAATTGTATATAATATATTTGATAAAAACAGCAAGACTAAAAATGTTAAAAACCTTAAAACAAGTGGGCGTCCAAGTAACAGCTTTACAACTAATAAAAGTAGTCTTGTATGCAATATACAATTCATTTTGCTCCAGTAAACAGCATTTCGTGATTGTAGAGTTCGATTCTGGTAGTAGCAGCCAACACGGCCTAGGGTAGGTACTTCTGTCGGCTAATCCAAAAGGAGAATAAAAAACAACTAACTGCAAAAACAATTGGGCTGGAGGTGTCTGTTTTTAGGATCCTATAGGCAACCTGGGATTGCCGGTCTCCAATGTTTAGGCAGATCGGTTGGAACCCCCTCCTGCGAATCAGTTGGTATTTTGTACAGAAAAAAGGCATGTATTCTTCTGTCTCTTGTGCTCTAGCACAGGCAGGGCATAGTTCAAGTATCAACCCAGCGGCCTTATTGCTAGGGAACCTTAATAAAAGGTTACTATATCTAAATGTCACATATAAGCTTTTGGCAAGCGAGGTGTGATTTGATCCATAAAAGGTTAAAAACTGGGGCATGACTTGGCACTTAAAAATCGGGTTGTTAGTTATCCATTTGCTAGTCTAGTGACATAGTGCTCTCTCACCAGGGCCGGACTGGGAACCAAAACCGGCCCTGGCAAAGTGTTCGGCCGCCCTCCCCCCTTGGGGGGATGTGGATGCCGCCGAGCTCTTTGCCAGGGCCGGTGTTCGGCCGATTTTGTTTACAGGGCTGATTTGCAAAAATGACCCTGCAACAAAAACAACCCCCAGGAGCCCCAAAACCCCACCCTCCCACCCGTGCAGCGCACCGGGGGATTGCCCGGTGCCCGCTACGGCTTGTGCGGCCCTGTCTCTCACAACCACCCAATACCCAGTCTTAAGCCTCAATAGGTCTCCTCTGGTAGCCCTCTCTGGAAGTTCCATCATGCCAAGATACTGGTTTCAGGGCTAAGGATGCGGATTCAGACCTAGGGATGTTGAAGAACATCCTTGCTGCTCTATTTTGCGTTGTCTGAAGTTTTCTCAATGATCTTTTGGAAGGCTTTGAAAGAGGCAATCTTCAAATGATGAAAAAGTTTGTCAAAGATGACCTCATTATTCTCGAGGGGTAATATATTGTGAAATAATTGCTGACAAAACCAAGGGAATTGATCTGCAAGGCCTTGAAAATAATTCACCATGCCTTAAATTGTATAGGTTGTTGTCTTGGAAGCCAATTACTGTTTTGGAGTAAATGTTTGGTACAGGTACCGTAGGAACAACCAAAAACCAGCTGTGCTGCAGACATCTGGACAATTTGAAGTTTTTGCAAGAAGCATACTGGTAATTCCAAATACAAAGTATTTTCATAGTCAAAATGACAACCAATAAAGCCTTGAGGTACCGTACATTTGCAGTCCAACAATACAACGGATGACTTGCAAATAGAATTTTCAAATGATGAAAATATCACTAAGGCTGTCACAGTCGCAATCTGGGTTGATAACTTCAGCAGCGAATCAGTTATGAATCCAGCACTCTTTGGGGGCAGGAAGAAGAATAGTGTATCCTTCTTAGTTAACAGCAACAAAGTTGGCACTGTTCCCACTTTCTCTTATTTAGGCATCTCCTTTGATACACACTCCTCATGGAGACCTCTGCAGACCAGTAGAGCCATCGCCTTTTCCAAATCAGTGATGGTTGTCCTCAATTTTGCCCCCAGACTTGGCCCATAAAGGAACGTTTGACTGCTGACTTTGACTGCTGTGCTAATGCTTGTTACGGGGTAGGGGTGTGGGGCATTGAAAATCACGGGGCCTTTAAACAATTGAGAATGGCTTTATTAAGAGGCTCTTTATTATGGGTGAAGATACGGAGATCATCGAGGGCTGCAAACACTATCCAGACTCTATTTTTCATATATAATAGACTTTTACTTTCCCCACTAACACTTAATAAAAGATACCCTGCTCTGTCACATGCTTGTTGGTCCTGCTCAGCCCCTCAAGCAGATTTGTTACACATGCTCTTCAATTGTACTCTGGTTCGCTTATTTTGGGTTCAGGTATGGTCTCAAATTAATAAAAAAAAATCCACTACACACCCATTTCACATTTCGCATCATATTTTTCTAGGAAGTTTATCACCTATTTAGAATCCTTGTAATCTTACTATAAAATAATTGACTTACTTCTTGCAGTAGCTTATCAGCAAATTACCAAGGCTTGGAAGGACTCCACTAAACTCTCATATCAGGCTTGGTAGTACGCTGTTTGCTATAACCACAGATTGGACACAACCTATGTTTACCCACTTGCTTTAGCCCCAAAGCGTAAACAGTTATGGGATCCGGTTACTTCATTTTTTGATTCATGTGCTCTTCGTTCTCTACCTAAATCTCCCTTTCAACAAGAAGTTGCTAAACCTCCTTGAGTTCCTCTTATTGTAGTATCTTTCTTCTTTTTCATATTATCTACATTACTGCCCTGTTGTTTACTATTGTATTTAAAATATCGCATTAATTTGTATTTCCTAGCTGGTATTTTCTGTATTCACATTTCACGAATTGTTACCTCTTATCTACTTTTGATTCTCATTATTATATATTTTATTTTTTGTGTAATCTCATGTTTTTATTTCATTGATTTGTTTCTATGACTGTTAATAATTTTCAATAAACTTTACCTTGAACTGAAAAAAAAAAGAGGCTCTTAGATGTCCCCCAAAGCACTAGCTCCTTTATATGCCACACAGAGGCAGGGATTGGATACATTAATGATGATATTAAAATTCAACCCCATCCTTTAATAGGGCTGTGCTTGCAGAATGCCTGAAACCGAACCATTGCCTGAGTGTTCCTTGGATGAAGTATATTCAGGTATATCTGTGCAGCTTGGAGCATGAGTATTTGTTTATTTCTCCCAGTGGTGTGTCAGCCAGCTCTATTATTACCTTGAAGAACCTGTTTCTAGAGGGATGTCAGGAGGGCAGATTGTGAAGGGCTGTATATAAGCCATCGGCCCAAGCTTTTATGGGTATTTGTTCGAGCATTAGTCCCACGACATGTGTGGGTAATAAACACCATACATACATCTTTATTAAGGTTATGCACCGTGCACTTTTTGGCTGCTTTTCCGTCTTAAGGCTCCTATTTTTCCCATCTACTTCTGTGCCCCTGTGATGCTTAATCACCACAAACTCATTTACATTTTCTGTTTTTTTGTAAATGTTACTTCTTTTTGAGGAAACATTATTTATTGCCCATTCTTAAGGAGGCAAATATTTGCTACTGTAGGCGGCTTTCACTTATCTGCAAATTATTTCCACCATTAAGATCTGCATTTTTGCTGCTGTATACATCGAACGTGCCATAAAGCAGAGGGCCACTGTTCTTATGTGCATTTTCATGGACTCTTTTTTAATTTCTCTATATGTTCTTTTATTTATTTGATGATTATTTATTATTGGATCACTGTACACTGATGCGTTTTTATATATGTCTTGTGATTGCTTTTATGCTTCTATGGTCTAACAAGACCGAATACAGTTATTTGTACTGTGCTGAATCAAGCACTCTTAACTATTGCTGAGGGAATTGGAGTTGTATCCTATGTCTGGGGCCCAATAAGCATCAAACCATTCACAACCAAATCCTCTGTTTTATCAGTGCTGACTTATAATTTTTTACCCAAGAGTGTTGTCAGCACACACATGAGATTTTATTTCTCTCTTTTCCAGCAGCGTAGTTAGAGGAATGACACAGATGTGTAATAAGTGCAGGGAAAGGGAAGATCCCCAAGCCACACCATAAGTGGTAGGAAGTTGCTCGCTAGTAAATGAGTCTAATTTTACACCTTGGGTGTGGTTTGACAGAAAAGAACCGAGCCATTTTAAAGATGTGCCCTTGATATCTGCCACATCAAGATGATTGATCCAAATAGTATGATCAACCATATCGAACAGCATTAACTGGCCCAACATAATCAGGGCAAGGTCTGTCCAGAGTCTAATGTCTGTTCTCAAGTCATCTAACATGAACAGCAACACTGACATGGTGCTATGAGCAGGTCTAGAGTCTGTCAGTAAAGATCCAACCAAAATGTTGTAGGAAAGTAGGGTCTGCTTCTTAAGGTTAACCCCATTTTTTCATTGATTTTACACTGTTTATGACTAGTCTGACTGCGATCCAAATCAGGACCACAGTCTATATGCTTTTTCCCTCAAATGTTATACCTGTACTTAGCTACACTCCAGATTGGATACTGGGGCACCCTTATCAGTCCCTAGTATATGGTACCCATGTACCCAGGGCATAGGTACCCCAGAGGCCTCCCATGGGCTGAAGCATGAATTATGCCACCCATGAGAGGCCATGCAAAATGGAACAACAGGTCTGCCATTGCAACCTGTGTAAGCTGGGCCTTGCACCACTTACGATAGATAAAGATTTACTATATCTATAGGTCACTACACTTAAAACTTATAAGTCATCCCAATAGCAGAACTTAACAATCCGGAAGGCTGGGAGCTGGGTTTTATGTGAGAGGGTGCTCCTGCATGAGCAGAGCCCCTCTGCAGCCTTTGAAGAGCATTCTCCCAGGTTGTCTCTGACTCAGCAAGACATATAGGTAAAGGTGCATTATAACCATGTGGTAAATGCTATCTCGAAAATGGCTGAAACAAAACACGTCATGTTTGGTATGAAACAACTTGGAATCATACCTCCACACCAGTAACCAGTGTGGGAGGTATGATTCCACCCTTCTGAAACAAGCTTTGTGGGGTCACTGGTCTTTCCGATGCCAGCCTTCTCGACCCAGGCAACACAAAATGGTTGCTGCTGACCAGAGACACATTTCTGCCCTCCTGCTGCTGAGCCAAGCTCGGGCAGAGGAAGGCAGGACAATAGGCATCCTGTCAGAGGGAGGGGTGACCACCTCCCAGACAGGATTTCGTGTATTGGGGCTGGATGGGTACACTTATGAAGTGCCTGAAAGTCTGCACGAGGGGCACACTTGGTATCCCTGTGTACAGTCCAGCTCAAACCAGTTCTGGGAGCCATTGGCTCCTTCTCTGGCACAAAACTGGACAAAGGACATAGGAGTATCCTCCCCACTGTCCAGGAGGGTCACCAGAATCTGTCCAACCCTCTCTGTGGGTACATAAGGGCTTACCTAACTGAGGACCTTAGATTTGACATGGACAAGATTCTTAAACAAGAAACCACTGACCTTCGACCGTCTGGACCCTAGACTTGGCCCGACTTCATCTCCCTCCCCGTCCGAAGCCTCGTCTGTGCCCGTGCCCCATACAGGCTCTGTGCACGACCTGTGGAGCATTAGGGACAACTGAAGAATCTACTTTGGGATGAAGGAATCACTCCCCTGCATTCGCAGGCACTGCAACTCAACTGACCGGTCTGCTGATCCTGAGATCCTGAGCTCCTGCGGACTCTGAAGACACAAGCAAAACAAGTGGTAGGTTCCGATGTTCCTCGAGGTTAATCTGCCCTCTCACTGAGTTTGAGGCCAGTATCCCTCATGGGGACTGCATAACCCAAACCCCTGTGCACCTCCTACTTTTGCAAGTGCATATGCTTGTTGGCGATTCCCGAGTTTGTGTCTTAGACTCTGTGGAGCCCTGACCCTGAGCAGTATTTACACCAAAGAACTCTTGCCTCCTAGACACGGAGTGCTCAGTGGGTTGGTACTTTGTGATCTTGCTCGAGGTCCCCTCGCGACTCCTGGTCAATCGGCCTGTGGGTCCTCCTGAGGGGCATTTTGAATTCTGTTGGGCTTTCCTGGTTGCTCAAGATGTGCCCTGACTCCCCATTGCATGGTGAGTCCCCTGGACCTTGCTGGTCCACACCGTAACCTGCTTGACCTTCCTGCATGGGTTGCTGTTGCCAAGGCTATGTGGTGCTCCAGCCAGACACCGACCCATCAGCACTCGGCATCCTTCGTTGGGCAGCTCGCATCTGGCTCCTGGTCATCCTCAACATCTCCTGGTCCTCGTGGCTGCAGAGTAAAGCATCCCTTCCTCGCACCCAAAATCAGTGGGCGCTTGTCTAGTGAGCCCCTGGGCAACCTGAAGTGACCCAGACTCTGTCCCCTCTGCTTTCAGGTTCCTTCCATCACAGACCCAAGGATTCCCAAGGACACTTTCTTCCTTCCCGGCAGCAGCTCTTCTCTGAAGTCCTCCACTGAAAACGACAGGGGTTTTCAACACCACTTCAGGGCTATGCACCCGGCTTCCTTTGGATAGGTAACTCGGGTACTGCGGTATCCAAGGGTGGGGTGGCTCTCCAACCTCCTAAGTTCCAAATGGTTTCCTCGATGTCAACCAAGAAGGGTCCTCAAACTTTCAAACTGTAACCGCAACTTCCCATAGAATTGTATGGAGCCTGCGGTCGTGTTAGCACACGGCACCCGTCCTCCGTGGGGTCCCTGTCTACTCAACTTGAGTGGTACCTTGGGTGGTTCCTTGGGGTCCCTGCGATTCTACATGCTCTAGACACTGTCTTGACTCTAATCATGGTTCTTAAACCACTATTTTATTACATAATTTGGTCTCCCCCTGGAGCCCACTGTGTATTGTGCTACTGACGACTGTATCTTTGCTATTGTGAGCTTTGTGCTGTACCCTCGTGTAGAGGATACTACAGAGTGTTATATAAATACATACATATTTTAATAACTACTGTGTGGTTCTCCTTTCATTTAATTAATACTAAAGGTGATATTCTGGTAAAACAAGCTGCTTTACTTACCTTCAAGATTAAGCCTGAAGGCTGCTCTCCACAGTCATCACTTGGATAGCTTTCTAAAGGTCATCTTTGACTCCATACATCATTAGGGTTCTTTGGACTGGTGTAAGGTGCCCACTTTAATTAGTGGACAGCATATACCAGGCCCAATTCTCACACTTGTTACCTAACAACTTAGTTTCAAATGGGAGCAATGAGATGGGGCGGAATCTCCCATTGATTCATATAATAATGACCTTAATTGGGATATTATCTGCAAATAAAGCAGTCTAAAAGTGAAATGGAGACAATGGTCAAGAGGGGACCCAAATGTTGTACCTTGTGCTCGAAATATTAATTATTCTACAATATGTAGTATAGATGAAGTGAAAGAGCAAGGGCAGCCTCACTCATCTCTGATCAGAGAAAATAGATCAGCATCAATTTTTATTTAAGTATTATACATACTCTCCACAAATGATCACACAGCCGCTGCAAAGAGGACACATCCAGTAAAATAGATGAAATGTTTGTAAGATTGAATACAATTTGGAATATTGATTTTTGGACATTATTCAACAATACTCATTATCTGTGAATAGAGAGTCTACTTGGTCTTATAAATTAACTGTTTATATGAATTGAAGAGTTTTTTCAATAATTTTGCTCTCCATCATTACAGGCATGAGAGCACCATTTACATTCTGGATTCCTCTATCTAGTTTTCAAATCCTGGAAACATGGGGAGAAAATGGCAGGTAATCATCAATGGAATTAGAAATCCAATTGAAAATGAAGTGTGGTGCTCATCCAATTCAGGTGATCGAGAACTATAGGGCTCATTGGGAACTCAAATAATTTCCTCCCAGCTTTCCATTGACAAGCTGTATGCCCAGGATCAAGAGAGCCCGATTGGGGGGACGTCTTTTTTCTTATAACGCCTCCAAACTGTGGAACTCGTGGATCACTGACATAACCTCGACAGACCGAATATCGACTGTACAAAATATCGACGAAAAATTATCGACTACAAAATTATCGATTGCCTATACTTAAACAACAAAACACAAAAATATCGAAACCACATTATCGACTAAAAAAAACAACGACTACTACAATATCGACTAACAACATTATCGATTTCTAAAATATCGATTATCACATCTTTAAATGAAAAACTGACAAAATATCGAATACAAAAATATAGATAGCACATTTATCGTTTTTTTAAAATATCGAAATTACTACATCCTTGAATAAATCACTGTATTATCTTAAAATTTAGTCATACTATTCATATTTATTCACTAATTGTTTCTAAAAAGCTATAAAACATACTATATATTTTCCTAACATTTATAACACAAAACAAATACAAACATACATTTTATAATACATAAACAATGTTTCGAACAACTAAACATTTCTTACTGCAAATTATATATATTCATCCACTTTAAAAATATAAAGATAACATTACCTATACAAAATAAGGCCTTGAACATTAAATAAAGGTTAATTGGCGTCACCCATATAAGGAAAACAATTAGTATAACAGGTTAAAAAATTCAAATCCATGAATTAAAACAGACTATCAATTTAAACAACCAATCCTACTTCAGAAACTATTAGACTAATACTATATAAACAAGATTACAGCAAACTAAAAATGCAACCTAAATCTCCTAACTAAAGGAAGACGAAACTCTGCAGGATTTCTGAAAGAAAACGTATTGACTTCAACATAAAGACAGCTACACCTATATAAAGTAAGTACTACTACATTATTTTCCATCGAAAATGTAACTCTCAAACCTCACACCTATGTTTAAAAGCCAAATACCTAAAATATATGTTTATTTTTTACTATTTATCCTACAGACAAAAAGAAAATACAGAAGACCTAGACAACACCTGGACATCAAAAGTTAAATATAAATAAGTAAGTATATAATTTAAATGTAACTTCGACATTTAATAGATAGGTAACTGAATAGAAACTAGCTAAAAACCTCTACCAAAATATCATAAATAGTTCTAAAATATGTGTACACATTTTCTCAACTTCCACAGGTACAAAAATATATACACAGAAAATAACAGTTTGAAGAACATCAACACCTGAAAAGAACTACTTGAAATCATAAAAAGATTTACAGGTAAATCAGAAATGTGTTAAACTGTATTATTAGAATACAACATTATTTTTTGAACAAATGTAATGACATTCTCTTTTAATTACCTCCTAGCACTACAATACAAGCATGACTGAAGGAGCTAAATTCATTTATTCACAAAAAGGGAAAATGCTTCTTTGTTACATGGGATATGTCTACACTCAAGAGAAACAAAAAGATTTGAAAGATTTTTGGAAGTGTACGAAATATTATGCCAACAAATGTTATGGTAGAGCTATAACTCAGGAGACTACTGTTACTTATACTAAGGAACATAATCACCCACCCAATGTAACAGAAATAGAGATTAGACAAATGCTAGATTCCCTTAAAGAAGCTAGTACTAGTACTGATCAACCAACAACTGCTATTCTAAAACACCATTTAAGTGTACTTCCCCAACATGCTTCTAGCCAATTACCATCTATCGATTCCCTAAAAAAAACTATAGCTAGAAAAAAAAGAGCAACATGCACTACTCCTCCCACACCAAAAACTTTTGAAGAAGTGCAAATTCCCCCTGAACTCTCTGTAACTCACAATAAAGAAGATTTTATACTCTATGACAACAAATGTAAAGATAAAAGAATTATACTGTTTGCCACAGCAAACAACATGACTAAACTTACCCAATGCCAAACCTGGATGATGGATGGTACTTTTTCTGTATGTCCCAAACCTTTTTATCAATTATACACTATCCATGGTAATTTCCAAAATGCTAATATTCCATTCCTTTATGCCCTTCTACCAAACAAACAGCAAGCTACCTATCAAGAAATACTAACTGAAGTCAAGCAACATACTAACAACTATTTTCCTCAAAAACTTATCATTGACTTTGAAAAAGCAATGATAAACACCATCCTTAAAATATACCCACACACAGCAATACAAGGTTGCTATTATCATTTTAACCAATGTATCTGGCGACATCTACAACAATCTACCTTGAGTATCCAATACGCCACTGATAGCACTTTTGCTTATCAAATAAAAAAACTCATCGCCCTAGCCTATGTTCCACTGACAGATGTAACTGAGCACTATAACTTGTTAATAGACAGCCCCTACTATAAAAGAAACGAAGAAAGACTAAGCCCTATGCTTGACTACTTCGAAGACACATGGGTAGGAAGGCTACACAGATCAGGCCATAGAAGACAACCCAAATACCAAATAGCTTGGTGGAATGTCTACCTTAGCACACTAAATAAGGAAGCAAAAACCAACAATGCAGTTGAAGGATGGCACAATGCCTTCCAAGCAACTACAGGCCGAGGAACACCTACCCTTCACAAATTAATACAATCCTTACAAAAAGAACAGAGTTACCAGGAGCTCCGAATGGAGCAATCAGTAACTTTGATCGGACCTAAACTCACCAAAGAAAGGAAAAAAATGTATAACACACTCCAAAGTCAAGTTACCCTCTATCCAACTAGCAAAGGACTAGACTATCTATCAATGATTGCAAAAACTATTCTTTAAAACATAACATAACTATACACGTGACATTAAGCTTTTTTTTGGAAAATCCTTAATTTTTACATGTAACAATTTGCAATTAAATTATCAAATACATAATATTAACATATATAAAATGTATTTAGATAATGTATTTACAAAATGTTACATACAACGTAACTAAAGCAAAAATTAAAACAGTTTCCCCACCCATAAAAAGTTTTGTAAAAAATTACCTTTCTGTTGCACCTTCAAACGTAATCCAATTCCAAGCAATCCATACGACACCATAGCAAAAACCCATTCAATCCATGGAAGCCCAAAAAAAAATGCAAAAATACAAACAAATCCCTAGCGACTCCTCTCCAATGTAATACACACGATATACCATTGAAAACCCGAAAATAGTAATTTGTAAAAAAAAACGCTCCTGCAAAACGTGAAAACCAAAACATTTTTGTGCAAAAATAAGAGTATATAATACTCGTCACACAACTCTGATCGAAAAAGAAGGACCTCCTCAAAAACAGTAAAACGCGACGATAACCTTGAAAAAATAAAATACATACCCACCCACACAAAAACACCCATACATATATAAAAAGACATATTTATACACCAAACATATTATCTTTGTAACATTTAAACATATTAGCTCACGTCACACACCTACAACTAAAACGCGCTAAAAATTAAATATCGTACACTCTACCTAAAACCTAAAACACAATCTTCTCTTAATAACCCTATGTACATAAACTTAAACACACCACACATACACTAACACTAACTTCATTAACTTATAAAATACAATAAAAACAAACTTACCCTCTCTAACGCGAAGCAGCATCCAACCACGATCTGTTGAAGCACCAAATAAGCCTAAATAACATTACGCGGTTAAAAAGTAGTCCCTGTATCCAGCAAAAACCTCTTTAATTTCTATATTTCAACACTTTAAAAAAATACACTGAGTATTATATTAAGTGTAAATAATTATTTAAATTGTAGAAAATTATTTCTTAAATATTCATTACTTTCAAATAATTATTCAACCGTTATCTGTTACTTTAAATAATATGTTATTATTTATATATACATGTTGAAAATAATCTATATGTTAAACAAATGTGAATATATAACCTTGTTACAAATAATTTGTTTATAAAAATAGCTCATATTAGTTTAAACATTATGTATGTATCTAAAAATGTATTTGTGTGTTTATCTATGTTAAAATTAATATTATAAATATGTTAAATATTCATAATATTAATTTGTAAAAAAAATATGATAACTTTGTAAAAAACAAAAATGTTACTGTTATAAAACAAATATACATATTTATCTATGACAATATATTCAATGTCTATGTGAATAACATAATTGTTATTAAATGAAAAGTACATATTACCAATTTGTTTCTTTAACTAATTTAATTACAACATATGTGAATAAACATATAAATATTTAAATATCATTTATTTGTTACAAACATATATATGCACTTCATATTTTTTTGGGATAATAAAAACTGTTTACTTACAATTTTCAATAGAAATAAAAAATACATCTCTACTTACAATTTATTTTGTATATGTTAATAAACTGTTTTTCATTTATTCCATTTAACCCTGTGTATGTTTCCTTCTTTATTATTCTATATGAATATTAATTGCATATGAAATAATCTATTTAAAAATGCATTTTAAATTTTAATAAATTTAAAAATGTATTTATCTTTTAACTACTACAATAACAATAAGTATCATTAATACAAATTTTTTCTATGTAATTTTAAAACTTTATTATAGTATCCTACCAATAATAGTTATTTGTATTAAAAAAAAAATCTTATTTACACAGCACCAAATATAAACTCACAAAACCATACTACACATTAAAACCATACAAATTACAATTCCCACTTCACCAATTGTAAACTCATGGAAGGTGCTGGACACTGAACCCATACTAATTACTATTCCCACTCCACCAAGTATAACATCAGGGAAGGTGCTGGACACTGAACCCATACAAATTACTATTCCAACTCCACCAAGTATAAACGTAATTTTTACCCTGTGCCCCTGTACCCAAAAACCCCAAACTGACCCTGAACCCTAAAAATACCCCTTTACCCAAAAACTGAAAACTTACCCTGAACCCTAAAAATACCCCTTTACCCATAAACTGAAAACTGAACCTGAACACTAAAAATACCCCTTTACCCAAAAACTGAAAACTGACCCTGAACCCAAAAAATACCCCTTTATCCAAAAACTGAAAACTGACCCTCAACCCTAAAAATACCCCATTACCCAAAAATTGAAAACTGACCCTGAACCCTAAAAATACCCCTTTACCCAAAAACTGAAAACTGACCCTGAACCCTAAAAATACCCCTTTACCCAAAAACTGAAAACTGACCCTGAACCCTAAAAATACCCCTTTATCCAAAATCTGAAAACTGACCCTGAACCCTAAAAATACCCCTTTACCCAAAAACTGAAAACTGACCCTGAACCCTAAAAATACCCCATTACCCAAAAACTGAAAACTGACCCTGAACACTAAAAATACCCCATTACCCAAAAACTGAAAACTGACCCTGAACCCTAAAAATACCCCTTTACCCAAAAACTGAAAACTGACCCGGAACCCTAAAAATACCCCTTTACCCAAAAACTGAAAACTGACCCTGAACCCTAAAAATACCCCATTACCCAAAAACTGAAAACTGACCCTGAACACTAAATATACCCCTTAACCCAAAAACTGAAAACTGACCCTGAACACTAAAAAAAACCCTTTACCCAAAAACTGAAAACTGACCCTGGACCCTAAAAATACCCCTTTACCCAAAAACTGAAAACTGACCCTGAACCCTAAAAATACCCCTTTACCCAAAAACTGAAAACTGACCCTGAACCCTAAAAATACCCCTTTACCCAAAAACCCAAAACTGACCCTGAACCCTAAAAATACCCCTTTACCCAAAAACCCCAAACTGACCCTGAACGCTAAAAAAACTCCTTTACCCAAAAACCCAAACCTATAACATTTTAAATATAATGATATACTTACAAATACTTACATTGAAATGTTATGCGTTGTAAAAGTACCTGCGTTGTAAAAAAAATTGTTGTAAATACATGCGTTATAATGGTATTTGCGTTGTAAAAGTTTCGTTGTAATGGTAGTGCGTAGTAAAAGTTGCGTGGTAAACGTTGTATACCTTTAATAAATATTATTATTTCCTTCTTTATTATTAAATTACTTCCCACTCTATTCCCCTATAAACCCACAACCCGCTACAGGAAATAAAAAAATTCATTTAACATAATTAGCAAATAATCAATTAAATTAAATTAATTACCAATTAAATTATAAATAATCAACTAATATTTTTTAAATAACAATTAATTAAATATTACTATCAATTATTAAATTTACATATTTAATGACTTATAATTAAATTACTTCCCACCCTATTTCCCTATAAACCCACAACCCGCTACATGACATACATTATTTAAATTAACATAATTACCAATTAATCAATGAAAGTAAATTATTGACAAATTAATTTTTATATAATTAAAAAATATTATTTAATTAACATTTAATTAAATATTACTACCAAATCATAAATTTACATATTTAATTAATTATAATTAAATTACTTCCCACCCTATTCCCCTATAAACCCACAACCCGCTACATCACATAAATATTTAAAATTAGCATAATTAGCAATTAATCAATTAAATTAAATTAATTACCAATTAAATATTATATAATTGAAAACTATTATTTAATTAACTATTATTTAAATATTACTACCAATTAATAAATGTACATATTTAATTAATTATAATTAAATTACTTCCCACCCTATTCCCCTATAAACCCACAACCCGCTACATCACATAAATATTTTAAATTAGCATAATTAGCAATTAATCAATTAAATTAAATTAATTACCAATTAAATTTTATATAATTGAAAACTATTATTTAATTAACAATTAATTAAATATTACTACCAATTAATAAATTTACATATTTAATTAATTATAATTAAATTACTTCCCACCCTATTCCCCTAAAAACCCACTACCCGCTCCTAGAAATTATTATACTATTTGAATACATTTTTATATTTATTAATTGTTTATAATTTTTTTTTCAATATAAATACATAAAAAAATAACATATATTTAATCATGACTGTCGATAACACAACTTTCGATATTCTTAAAACCGATATTTTGACTTTCGATATTTTTAAACTACTATAAATAACGATATTTTTTACTATCGATATTACTTACTCGATATTTTTTCAATCGATATTTTTTAACATACATGAAAATCGATAATAAATACATCGATATTACTTACCTCGACATTAATGCCATCTCGATATTCTGGAGTCGATATTATGTCCAGTCGAAAATAAAAACTCGATATTTAGACTACACACCGGAACTCGTTACCACCTGCCATTCGGGCACAGCCGAACCATCAGCCTTTCCGTAAACTGCTGAAAACTTGGTTATTTCCTTAAATCCTTCTTATTTTCTACATTTAGCACACTCACCAGCGCTGCGACGCTTACGGACAGCCATGCGCTTTATAAATCCTATTCCATTTCCATTTCCATTCCATTTCCAGGTTTATGTATGGGTAGGAGCAAGATGTTTCGTAACCTTAGCTTCCATTTAATGGAAAAATGGTCTGACCAATGACAAGGATCCACCAAAACAACAATGTAGGACATTGGGTAACTGTTTGAGGGGGTGAAATCTTGCTCAAACAGCAACCACAATTCCTGTGTGGGTGAAGCACAAGCAAACCCTAAATTAACCTGTGCTCAACTTTCTGGTAGCTTGGCACAAAAGCAGTCAGGCTTAACTTAGAGGCAATTAGTAAAGTATTTATGCAGCACTTCAAACAGTATTAAAGTGAACTCTCAACACAAGAAAATGTGCACACTAATTTAGACAAGAATACAGTACAATTTAACAAATTATTTAACACTAAAACAAAAAAATCAAGTAAAAAGTAAAAATAGTGCTTAAAAGCAGACAGTGCCAACTGTGGTTATATGGTTGCGCCGGACGATGACTAAGTCACCAGTTCAGGCCAAAAGTGATGGAGTGTGGACTAGATACAGGAATCAAGCTAGGCCCACTGAACAAAAAAGTACTTAAAATCCCGGATGAGAGCATTGCAAGGTCCCGTGTCGAGGATGCGCACACAGTGGCAGATCCGAGGAGCTGCAGGTTTCGATGTGAGGTCCTCCGTCGAGGCAGCTTCACACAGCGGCGATTCTGAGGAGTTGCAAGGTCCTGCATCTGGGTTGGGGGGCGCTAGATAGCGCACAAGCAGAATGCCGCACTCCTGTGAGGCTACTGCTTCCTGGAACCATAATTCTAAATTTATCCTGTGCAATTGCATGTCAAACTCGCCGAAAGTTGGATGAATCAGCAGAGTTAACCGCCCTCTACACTCGATGCTAGTAGCAAGAAGATTTGTGGCCAGCAGCCAGAGCGCCGGGCACAGGAAGTTTCACTGGGTCACTGGCTGGAGCGGTAAGAGGCAGTGGGGTGGCTGCGGCACTCAAGAAACGCCGAGGCTTCACACACGTACACCAGGCCGCGGGGCTCGCGTACGGCAATAGGAGACTGGTGCTTTCTGGACGGGAGATGGCATACGAGTAAAGGCCCTGCACCGTGTGGTGGAATGACTAGGTGGCGTTAAGGGCGGAAGAGGCACTCGGGGCTGGTCCAGGGGATACCTGGAGAAGTTCTTGCGACGGCACGCACAGGGAGCGCGACCGGGTGGAGCTGTAACCGAGCCTCTTCGCCATCGGAAGGTGAGCGCGGGAACTGGCGGCTCTGGCTGGGTGTGTGAAGCCCGGAGGCACAGCGGGTGCACCAAGTAGTGCACGGTGCACACAGGGCAGGAATAACTGCATACGGAGGGGACCGGAGATCGTAGGGCCCCACCTCCCTCACTCGCCCTGAGGCAAAGGTCAGACAAGACGCGCACACAGGGCTGCAGACTGGGGGACGGAGCGGCCGGCGGAGGACAGGCTTGATGCAACTGGTGCCTGGGCAGCAAGTGCGAGGTGTGCAGAGCTGAGGAGAGGCCCCCTGCGACCTACTGGTGGCAATTGAGCAGCGCTGTGTGGGGCGGAGACAGCGAGTGTGCGATTACCCCACCGCCCAGAGGAGAATTGGACAGAGGTCCTGAGCAACTGGGAGGGTGTAGGCTCCCTTCCTCCCCCGCTCCCTAAACATTGCTATTGGAGCTGCCTGGACGTTTGGTGCCATCGCCCGGGGAATGACAGTGGACGTGCCCTGAAGGACTCTAGTTACAGTGGGGACACCGGGACCGACCAGGAACTGTACATTGGCCGTGCTGCGCTGCTGTGACTTCACCGGCCATTGCCGCCTAAGACTACAGAGTGTTATACTGGCAGGGAGGTGATGGATCACCTGAGAGGCGAAGATAGGGGCCCAGATTCGGGCAATATCAAATCGTGCCAGAGGTGGAGAAAGGCGTGCGGGCGCAAACTTACATGCAGCTACTGCGCAGGCTGAGGTGCTGCACTACTATAGAAATCACTCACGCCACAAACTGACCCTGCTGCTGCAACAAGGGAACCAGATGGCTGCAGGAGAACTTCTGTGGCGACTGCCTAGGCTGACACGCAGTGGTAAACATGGGGAAACCTGACAACAGGCAACCGAAGCTGAACTTTGCGACGGCGAAAAAGGGGAACAGGCCCACCAAGAAGATCAGGATGCGGAGGCCGGACCGCATTCCAATGATGGAGTTGCAAGCATCGGATATGAACAATATCTTGCAGGAAATACGGCAGGGATTTGCAACGGTAGTGGACAAAGTAGACCGGATGTCGTCCAGAATGGATGCTATAGCCCACAAAGTAGACGGGCACGTAGAGCGCATCAAGGAGGCGGAACGTCGGATATCCGATGCAGACGATGTCACTGCCAGCCATACAACACAACTATCGAGAATGGAACAGCTCTTGCGCACCATAGCGGCCAAAAATGAAGATTTGGAAGCCCGCAGTAGGCGCAACAACATCCGCGTCGTAGGTGTGCCAGAATGTATAGAGAATATGCTGCTGGCATCCATTGGGAAAGAGGCGTTCTCCTCACAGTTTATAGTAGAGCGGGCACACAGAACACTTGGTCCACGGCCGATGCCAGGCAACCCCCCGCGGCCCATCATCGCCAGGTTATTAAATTACAGGGTTCGGGATGTGGCTCTCCATGTGGCACGTCAAAAGCAGACGTTGACATATGACGGCGTCACCATCTCGATATTCCCGGATTTCACTCCCATTGTGCAAGAAGAAAGGCGCAAGTTCATAGAAGTCAAGAAAAAACTGAGAGTGGCGCAAATTGATTACGCACTCGTGTACCCGGCGAAGCTCAGGGTGACTCATCAGGGAAAACAAAAATTTTTCACGAACCCGCAACAAGTAGAAGATTTTCTCCCATCCGTGAAGCGTGCAAATCGAAGCGGAGGGGGCCAGGGGGCCTCCCAACGTCCTGACCATAATGAGGACAACGATGGCATGGAATGCCCAATCCCCAGAAACACTGACTTATGCCACAAGATACTATGCGGCAGACTGAGATGTACTGGCGATCTAAAGAGACAGAAGGCGGTGAGATATCCTCTATTGACTCATTTGCTAAGTAGTTATTGAGGTTCCAGGCTCTGCTTCCAACCCCCGTTGCGTTGCAAGGCAGGGAGCCGGGGGGGGGCTCAAGAGGAGTGGAGGGACTGCGTAGCTATCTAGTCATGTCCCCCCACGGGTATTCCCCCACGAAAGATAATGACACACAAACTGGGAGGGGCATAATTTTTTGGTTGTTGCGTTTGCGGGATGGGGGAGGGGGTGGGAATTGGATTCTGGCAAAGTTGGGCTGCTTCAGTGGGTGGGGGGTGGAGGGGGGGAAGTTGGGTTGTTTGTTTTGTGAGAGACGATGTGTGTAAGGGTATTTCCTGAAGGGGAGAATGGTTGGATAGGACAAGAGGAGTACAGCATCTGAATAGAGTCACTTTAAACAATTGTATGCTAGTTATAGATCGGGAACGGGTTGCATGGTTTACATTTATGAAACGGACAGCGGCCAGACATCGTGGCTAGCCGGCCATAGGTACATTAAATATTATCACATGGAATGTTAGAGGTATGGGCGACCCCAGAAAAAGGAGACACATACTGTCGTACCTGGACAGACATACTGTACAAATGGCTATGCTGCAAGAAACCCATTTTGCGCGTCATAAACAACATAATTTTGCCACTAGATGGGCGGAACATAGGATCTTCTCCTCTTACTCCACATATGCACAGGGAATGGCGATACTAATAAAGAAACAGGTTCCCTTCTGGATGGAGGGCACAGCAGGAGACCCGGAGGGGAGGTATTGCTTTGGGTGGGGCCAGCTGGGTACAACGTCAGTTACACTTGCATGTTTCTATGGGCCAAACACAGATGACCCTGGGTACTTTTACACTCTTTGGGCCAAGATATTTGAAATCGATTCCACCCATGTCATATGGGGAGGTGACTTTAATGTGACTTATCATCCTCGGTTAGATAGGTCGCACCCGCCCCACACCACTATACCAAAGCGCACGGAGCGTTAAAAGATATCATCGCTGCCTACCAGTTGACTGATGCTTGGAGATTTAATTATCCCAGTGCGAATGAAGGAACACACATTTTACTGTGCATGCGCAATCATGGGCCCGGTTAGATTATTTTTTAGTGTCCAAGGGGACGGCTCCTGCAATAGACACGGTGAGACACCTGGCCAGGACCTATTCAGACCATGCACCAGTAGTATTGGGGCTCTCCGCTGCCGACTTTAGCACACCTCGCAGCCCCTGGCAACTGCATGCCCCCATCTTGCTCGACACAGTTTTCCAGGAGGAGCTGCGGATGGAAATCAGTGACTTTTTTGAGCGAAATAAGGACTCGGTCGATAGCGTTGAGATTGTCTGGGAAGCCTTTAAGGTGACACTTAGGGGATTTTGCATAGCTAAGGGGGCTGGAGTCCTTAAGGATATACTAAATACCCTGCGGACATTAGAAACAGAACTGAAAGCACTGGAACTGGAACTTGCGGACGACCCGTGAGGCGCCACACAAGCGGCATTCAGAAAGAAACTCACAGAATATATGGAGGAGGCTCGGAGGGAGGTACAATTCCGAGGGAAACACTGGGTAGCCCGGCAATATGGGGAAGGAGATAGGCCTGGCAAGACACTGGTGCAGAAGGTAAGGTAACCTCGATGTAACACGTATGTAATAGAAGTGTGTGACCCGGACGGGGGAATCTCTCAAGAGACACCTGATATACTTAATGCCTTTTTGAGGCATTATAAAAAACTCTACACCACTACAAGAGTAACGGCCCTGGATTTGGATGATTTTTTGGGGATTGTGGAGTTGGGATGGCTCAGCGATGGGCAGAGGGCTTTTCTGTGTGCACCGTTTGAGCTCGATGAAGTACGAGAAGCTATAATGGGTCTCCAATCTGGGAAGGCCACGGGTACAGACGGCATTCCGGCAGAATTTTATAAAACATACATAGACATGATGGCCCCTATCCTAGGAGAAATCTATGAAGATGCATTGGAGGTGGGGCGTCTACCAGCTTCCATGAGGGAGGCACTCATATTGTCCTTACTTAAGCCAGGAAAGGAGCCAACCCAGTGTGACTCCTATAGACCACTATCGCTTCTCAATTGTGACGCAAAAATCCTGGCCAAATTAATTGCAACACGCCTGAGCCTTTTAATGGAAAACCTGATATTGCCTGACCAATCGGGCTTCGTGCCTGGCAGGGCTACTTCCCACAACCTTAGGACGCTGTTTGCCGTTTTGAATAATGTCTCGCCTGACTTGCCGCCATTTTTTTGGATACCACCAAAGCATTCGACTCCATCGAATGGGACTATATTTTTAGAGTCATGGAACGCATGGGCTTCCCCCCGCTGTTCCTGTCATGGATTAAACTGATATTTCGCATGCCGGTTGCTAAGGTCCTCGTCAACGGACAAACAACACACACCTTCAGTATTACTAGAGGGACGCGGCAGGGGTGCCCTCTCTCCCCATTGCTGTTTGCAATAGCGACAGAACTGCTTGCGGACAAATTAAGACAGCATTATAATGATAAGGCCCTTCAATGCAATCTGCGCCAGGTGTTGGTATCCCTCTATGCTGATGACATCACTCTGTACGTTCGGGATCCCCAGCAGAACCGTAACCCGATATTGATAGAATTCATAGTATTTGGGTAGCTCTCGGGATACAAATAAACTGGGACAAATCATGCATTTTTCCACTGACCTCAGCCACGACACAATTTTCTCTAGACTTTCCCCTGGAGTGGTTTGACAAAGAACTGAAATACTTAGGGATAAGATCACCAGAAATAGGGAGGAACTAATGAGGTTGAAATATGGTACGGCCATAGATAAAATAAAAGACTGTGTCACACGTTGGGTGGCGCTGCCCGTCTCCCTGGCGGGACGGGCTTTATTGATATAGATGGTGGTGCTCCTCCGGTTGCTATATCTCTTCTTGAATATCCCCTTTTATCCAGGTGCGTTTTTTTTTTAAATCACTTAAGTCGGAAATGATACAACTAGTTTGGGGAGGAAAGCAACCTAGATTACAATGGGACGTGATGACTAGACCATATTAGAAGGGAGGGTTTGGTATCCCAAGTTTTGAGTTCTACTTTGTATGCGCTCAGGCCCATTACACTTGGTACTGGGTGAAACGACCAACATATATGCCACAAGTAGCAGCTGAACATTGGCTAGCACATCCCACACCAATAGAAGGAGCACTATATGTAGCAGTTACAAGTAGGGACAGGACAGCCAATGCTCAAACGGGCACGATAGCAGCATGGAACCGCATACAGCATATGCTAGATGTGTCCATGATATACTCCTCCTTATTACCCCTCACTTACCACCCCGCTATGCCTTTATTATAGGAAGGGTTTTCAAAAATTCCAACAGCGGACTCAGGTACATACATGGGGTGGCTTATATCACGCAGGCCAATTCCGAAGTATTGATCACATGTACCAAGAGACACAGAAGACATCATTAGATGTATTTATCTATCTTAGATTGAAATCTGTATTGAGATCGGTTACTCCTGAGTTCCCTGTGGAACCGCCAGCTTTGACTCCATTACAGCTCATACTGGAGAAGTACACACCTAAAAGGTTGGTGTCGCTGTTATATCACACGATACACACACAGGTGGAAGCAAGACCACCATCCTTGCGTGGGAAGTGGGACGAGGAGCTGGAGCTGGTCCTAACTGACGAACAGTGGGAATGGAGCTGTATGCAAACAGAGCGTGTGTCAGCTAGCAGCAGACTTCGACTAATTCATTATAAATTTTTACACAGACTGTATTATACAACGGCCAAGATGTACAGATTCAAGTTACGGGGGGATGATAGAAGTGATAGGTGGCGTGCAGCAGGGGCGGATTTTCTACACTTGGCGTGGGGGTGCCCAGAGGTAAAACAGTACTGGGATCAGGTGTTTCAGGCACTGCGCGAAATGATTGACACTCCTGTAGAAGCCACACCATTGTTGACATTTTAAGTCACTCAGAACTGAGCATCGCAAGTTCGCAGAGCTAGCACTCCTCATGGCCAAAAGACGGGTGGCGTGCCGATGGGGCAGAGGGCGCGCACCCAAGTTCAAGGAATGGATCGCAGATTTAGTAAAGTGCTAGGAAAGTTTAATAACTTATGCGGAACTATTACCAATGGCCACCAGGCCTAGGGATATAGGGGCACCACTGCAATACTACTTACTAACTCGGCCAAGAGATGCAGAATTATAAGAATTAAGAGTACTGTATGGAGGGGTGTGATTGGCAAGCGGCCCCAAGACGTGATGTGACCTGATGGTGAATACCTGCACTGTTCGGAATGGGAGAGGGAGGCAGCGGAATTTGGCAAGAAGGCTGGTTTCCGTATGTACAGTTGTAATCTTGCAATAATGTATGCGGATCCCAGAGACAGGATGTTGAATATGAGTACTAGTGGACCGTCAAACTTCTGCATATAACCAATGGAGAATTCATAAGTGTGATATCAAGCATATGTGCTGAATAGGTAACTATATGTTGCATGCATCGTTGTACTGTACCTGATCTGAGTTAAGAGCAAATGCAAGATGCTGAGGAAGAAATGGTCACTTTTGAAAAACCAATAAAAAGATGTTTAAAAAAAAGAAAAAGGTCCTGCATCTGGGATGTGTTTTGCAGCGATGCTTCCAATGCAGAGCTCCAAGGTAATGTATTACGCTGCACCAGTTCTGTTAGGCCCATAGCTGGGCTGGCAGAGGACCTTCGGGCCCACTTCCAAGGATCCAGGAGTGGGGGGCACTATTTGGGGGCAGGGTTCACAGCAGGCAGAGTCTGAGCACAGGGCTCATAGTGGTTAAAGCCTTTTATGTCCTAGAGGCTCTGATCATAAGGCCAGCCAACTAGCCCTTGGAGTCAATCTGGTGGTCCTGGGTTCAAGATGCAGGACAGGTGATTCTCACAGCAGATTACTAGTCCTTTCTGCAGTGGAGCAGCACAGCAGTCCTTCTGAGTCTTCCTCAGTTCCAGATGTACACTGAAGAGTTGGGTCTGAGGGTCCAATATTTATACTTGATGCATTATACTAGGTGCCAGCTTTGAAGTGGGAGAAGCTTCCAGAGTCCTCCCCCAACATCGGTGTTCGGAATTCTCTACCTCCCTGCACTGGCCCTAACTTGTTTGGGGGCACAAAATACAAGTATGAAACCCATTGCGAGTATGCTGAGCCCAAGTATTTGCGAAGCAAGTGTTGTAGGTGACCGCTTTACCCCCTTCAAGTCAGAAAGGACCCATCCTGCAAACACCCATTCCAGTTTGTCTCAGTGTCTGGGAACAATATACAAAGACCAAATGCCAACTAGAACTAGTCATGTGACCCAAGACACATGCTATGAGCAACAAATGGTTGGGACAAGAAAATGACAACTTTCTAAAAATGCCATTTTCAGAATTGTGACTTAAAATCCAATTATACTATTAAAAAGGTTTTAAATTATAATTGGGAAGGGTAAGAATGGCGAACAAACTCGACATTCCTACCCATCCCAATTGAAAGTTATCACTTATTAAATGTAATAAGGTAACCCAATGTTATCCTATGGGAGAGGTAAGACTTGAACTAGTGAAAGCCAATTTAAGAGTTTCTCACAACCAGGACATGTAAAAGTCAAAAGTACATGTCCAACCTATCCTACGGAAGGCTTGTATGCATTAAAAAGGAAGGTTTAGTCCTGGAAAAAGGTGTATGTTACCAGGTGGAATGGCAGTCTAAAACTCTGAGCAGAGTCGGCAATGGCAGTCCTGAGACATGTTTTAAATGTCTACTTAAGTTGGTGGTTCAGTAAGTGCCATGGGCCCACTAGCGTAATTTCATTTACAGGCCTTTCGTACATGTAATACCACTTTAATAGGGACTTAAAAGTAAATTAACTGTGCCAATTAGGGGTTAACCAGTTCTACCATGTTTAAGGCAGAGAGCACAAGCACATTGGCACTGGTTAGCAGTGGTATAGTGCACCGAGTTCTAAGGCCAGCAAAAACAAAGGCATCAAAAACACAAGGATTGAGGAATAATGTTTTGGAAAAACCCTGCCAAGGATGTCAGGCCCAACAATCACAAAGTCAGTAGACCAAAGATGATCTAAAGCATGTCTTTTGATATGGGTAGGTATTAGACCAACTCCACCATGGACAGCAACAATCGCAACTGCGATATGAGCAGGTTTATGCGTGGGGCTAGACACCCCATCATGTAAAAAAATCCTAGATACAGAAGTGTCAACCAAAAGACATACCGGCCTCGGGGAGAGAAAAATCTCCTTCAGGGAGAGCCATGACACTTCGTGGTGAAAGCCAGAGATCCACTGGCCAAACACCATCAGGCACAATGACCTATGACTTCAGACATTCTAACTCCCTGCTCATAAATAAATCATGAAAAGACGCCAAGGCTACATGCACCCTACACAAACCTGCATCAAACACCACCAATAAAGCCATGACTTGGAACCCTTAAGAGACAAGGAAAAGAGGAAGGCCAAGAAACACTGGGCTTCGAGGGCTCAAGGCTGACTGCAAGGAGATTGGTTACAGCTGGAATCAGATTAAAAGAAACACCAAGGACAGAGATAGCTTGAGAGTCCTGGTTGATGGCCTATACCTCAGGAGGAGTAGTAGGTAAATTAAGTACGTAGGCATTATATCATTGTCCCAATATTTAAATTCACACACAAGTTATAATTGAGAGGAAGAAATAGATAGAGAAATTAGATGAATGTCCAGGAAGACAATAAGTAAATAAAACCAAGACACTTCTATGTGCATTCTTTTAACAATAAACATATTAGGATATTATCAGACCATCCAAAATTACTATCATGTGGAACTTTATTAGTGGTGTCTTCTGCATCAGGAACGCTATGCCCTATCAATCAGAAGAGACCAACACCTCAGGTGTTGTTCTTCCTAAGTCCTCACCTTAGGAATTGCAAAATGTATAACACCTTTCGAGTTTTGTGTATTTTATGGAGCCCTCAAACGAATAGATTCTCAGTTTGTATTCCCAGAACCCAACATTCACATATCAGTCTAGTAATAAAGGTTCAATTCAATTCCTAAATCCCAAAAGACATCAATCAGGAATTAAAATGTTCCTATAGGTCAGAGATTTTGTAAAGATGAGAAGCTGAATACTCAAGAGTTTTCTTTTCCAAGTTCATCTGCTAAAGGTGAAAACAAAAACCTAATTATACAATACAGCTGGGATCTCCTGACCAGACCATAAATAAATGGATTTCAGAAAAGTAGGGTAAGAAAGGATTTTTGTTCATGTGACAAAATTATTATCATCAGAAATTAATCATTTGACATTTTATTCCCAAGTTGGGACTTTTGCTACAAGTCAAGAAGGCAAAGATCTACATGGTAAAGCAAAACAGCCAACTCCAAACCTCCTCTAATCAAAATATCTTGTAAGCAAGTAGAAGGTGATCTCTGCCATTTTGAGTTAGATGGTGGCTGTAGTATACCAACATCTGTACGGCCGAATGGTGGCCTCCTTCGTTGGGACTCTGCCCTACACCTACAGATTCTGCTAAGAATCTGGGAGTAATTATTGACCTGGATCTCTCAATGGCACAGCAGGTCAATAGAACAGTAGCTACCTGTTGGGGCATTATTCAAATTCTTCGCAAAATTAAGCATTACTTGTCCCCGCAGGCTCGCAAGCAAGTCGTCGTTGCATTGGTGGCTTCGCGACTTGACTATTGTAATGCTCTTTATGCTGGTGCTAACAAAGGTCTTATGCAGCGCTTACAGACAGTCCAGAACGCGGCGGCCAAATTTGTACTGGATGCTCCTAGACTATCTTCCGCCACGGCTGCCAGGAAAACCTTACACTGGCTCCCCATTGAGTCTAGGATTGCCTTTAAGACTCTTTGTGTGACCTATGGGGCGCTTACCGGTAATGGGGCTGAGGGCGTGAGGAAACTGCTGCATCCATATGTACCGGAGAGAGCTCTCCGTTCCTCAACCAAGAGTCTGCTGGTGGTCCCCCGTGTTCGTAGAACCAAATGGGGTGGGAAGGCGTTTTCAACAGTAGCCCCCAAACTGTGGAAATGCCTTCCTCTCGAAATTAAATCCCAACCGTCAGTCCAGAACTTTCGGAAAACCCTAAAAACGTGGCTATTCTCCAAGGCGTATCCGTAGTGCTGGTTAACTGGTTATTTTGATCTCTTTTTTAGGCGCCTTGATGCCTCCGGGCTTAGTAGCGCAATATAAGACTCCTTTCATTTCATTTCATTTCATAGTAACAAACGATCTTGAGTGTACTGCTTAACCTATCACAAAGCACAATAGACATTGTAGAAAGGAAGAGCTGGAGTAGCAGAACATTTCAACCTATGGAAGGTTCATGAATAGATCTTGGCTTTATCCTTCCCTCATTCACATACAAACGTATAATCACTAAGGATGCATATATCACTCCCATGAAGATATAACTACATAAAAAGTTAAATGTTGCTTGAAACTCAGAATGGCAAATTACAAAGGTATCCGGTGTACAACAGCTCCCTATGAAAAAGGTGCTTTCTTTCTTTGTAGAACAATAATGTACAACAAGAAGAGCTTTATTATCTGAAGAAATCACTGCTGACCTGAAATCATGGGCACTTCCTGCCAAATCAAATACATTATGTTCATAAAATCCTAAGTGTTAAAGCATTATAACAATGACATTTTGTCTCATACCTGTGTATCTGTTCCCCTTCCTAAGTAAGAACCATGAGCCAGATGTACATACCTTTGGAATAGTGATTTCCAAATAGTGATTTTTTTCTGAATCGCTATTTGGTAATTGCTATTCTAAATGTATGAAAGGTTTCTTTTTAAATTAGCAACTCCTAGTGGGTTGCAAATCAACCTACCTCATGAATATTAATGAGAGATCTCCCAATTTGTGAACCTCTAGGACTCGCCAGCATCACAGGGATGGAGGCCTTCCTGGGTCAGCAGACCACGATGTCTATGATTGCTTTTTAAATGCAGTCTATTTCCCTTAAAGGAAACGTGGCTCCATTTTGAGAGAAAAGTTTCTTTTATTTTTTTATTTGTTTAATAAAGACGCTTCCTGTTAAACAACCTTTATTTTTACTTTCACAAATGGAAAGGAGTCCCTTTCCGATTTGATTTGTAAAAGGGTTACCATTACATGCATGTAGGCGGTAAAGTATTTATGTTTTAGGACCAGAATATGATAATTAATGTTCATTAAAAACATTAATACATACCAATTCGATTTGGTATTCCAAATACCAAATTCGTATTCATTCGCAACCCCAAATTGTGATTCAATAACAAGTTACTGAATTGCAGTTTGGGTTTCATACAAACCAAAATGCTGATTTGCGGTAGAAAAACGTCCAATTCTGTAAATCGGCCCATATGTGAGCAGAAAAATACATAGTACATCTGGCCTCTTTTACCCTATGTTTTCTACGCCTCAGGGCAGCTTTAGCGCTCAATAAAAATTCTTTTCATTTCATTTCATTCTTGTGGTCTGCCCAAATAAACAAGGGGAGAGGAGCATACCATTGTTGTGCTTAACGTAAAGGGAAAAGGTAGTTCCCTGACAACAGGCAAAATCATCAATGGAAGGATACAAGTCAAAAACATAATATAAGAATGAAAAGCTTCAGAGTGTGACAATAAAAACAGAAAAGGTAGGAATTATAGATAGAAAACATAGCAATCCTCTACTGAACAAGGAATGAGTCAATGCCAACGCAATGTATATTGAAAACAATAGGTCTAGCCAACCAACAGCTAACCCTGTCTGCAGACGAGACCTAAAAAGCTATAATGCTTTATTCACTTCTGGCAATAAATATAAACTATCGAGTAAACTCAATTTTTGTTCTCGATCCTCGTAAATGTTAAAAGACTCTAGCAAGTTCACCCCAACGGTAGCCCTTAGAGAAGAGACGTGAATGTCACCTCACTGTCCAATTTAATTATCACAAATGATGCATCCCGATTGGCTAAGGAATCCTGTTTTTTTTCAACCTGGCAAAGAAAATTATTTTGTCCAATCATGCCATATTATTTTGTAAGCTCTATATATGATAGATAAATGTTTAGTAACTATATTAATGTAAAGAAAAGCGTTACCATATGATACAGCACTGCGTCTCGCACATCACACACCAATTAACCTCTTGCATGCTCATGACAAGGTGAACTCGTCATGAGGCACACTGGAGCTCTGCTCATGACAAGGTGAACTCGTCATGTAGAATGGGATCATGGAAATTTCAGCACCCAGCGGGAATTGCCTTAGCAGCCAAGTGGTTAACCTTGCAACCCCATCCATTAACTACTGATGATTAATGGGGCTAAATGTATGACAATGTTACCTTAACAAAACTGACAACAATGTACCCGGTAACATGACCTACACAATCCAACTTGAGACCGTATCTCCTTATCTCTAGACAGTATTAGCACAAAACAACACACCACCCCACACACTAAAGAACACCAAGGCACTGTGGGCAACAAATCAACTGCAGTACCAAAGATCACCATTGCACTTCCCTTGTCAACCTATCACTCTATAAAACTCACCCACAAACATTGCACCAATATGTACAACAGACCACAAATTACAACCCACACCATAAGATACAAATACGCCTCATAACGTGTTAAAAGGCTAAGCAATCATGGACTGCTGTGCTTTAAAAGTGTATACTATAGCCAACATTTAAATAAGGACATTTATTATGATTAGTCATTCTTTCTGTGGCATTTGTAAAAAGTGAAAAGCATCCTGGGAAGCAACAAGAGCACTAATTAATTTCAATCTATCTCAGGTTGGTAGAAATCCATCTGCAAATATTCATTTTCTGTTAACATGCAGGAAGAAACACTGCAAACAAGAAAACTGTATATTTTTCCACATGACTAAAAAATGATTTTTTCCTAAAGCTCTGCTAATTTAAACTTCCTTGGCTTCTAATGAAATGGCAATCTATATTCAAAACAGATTTACTTCATTAGCATTTTCTCCCGGGAGATGTTATTCATCTTTGGAATCAAAGTTTTCCTTAGAATAATCTAAAGTCATTTATATTTTAATTAAATTATTAACCATGGTAGACTTAATTAAATATTTTTTTCCCTCCATGACAACGTCGGCGGGACTAAGCTAAAAATCGTGCAGTTTTTAAGTAGGCTAGCATAAAAAAAAGCTTAAATTATAAACCTGTATTTGGTATACTAAGACACTTGTTTCCTGAACTGATATTGATATAGTACTCTGTGGAAGCTGGTAGCATAAACAATCCCAGTATGAAACATCGATGTCAGAATTCTATAATGACTCCGTTTCCCATTTCAGGACAAAAATGAAAATACTCATTCAATCAATCAGTGGCTTGTAGAGCAAGACTACTCATCCGAAAGGGTATCAAGATGCTCGGGGAGGGAGGAGGGGGGGGGGAGTGGGTGGACTGCTCCAGGCAACTCCACAGCAAATAAAAAAACAAAAGTTAAAAACATTGTCGTTTTCAGCGCCAAAAGCTCTAACTTTAACCAATGCGAGACCTATTGCATTGAAAATGCAAATGGTCCTACATTTGTAAAAGTTCGATTTATTGGCATTATAAATGCCAATGTTTTTTACCTAGCCATGTTGCAGGCTGTGGTACCATATGTGGTCAAAATAGATCCCATGGAACCTCTTTTGGCCACATATGTTACTGTACCCTGCAAAGTTGGAGTTATTGGAATTATAAATGCCAATGTTTTTTACCTAGCCATGTTGCAGGTTGTGGTACCATATGTGGTCAAAATAGATCCCATGGAACCTCTTTTGGCCACATATGTTACTGTACCCTGCAAAGTTGGAGTTATTGGAATTATAAATGCCAATGTTTTTTACCTAGCCATGTTGCAGGGTGTAGTACCATATGTGGTCAAAAGAGGTCCCACAGGACCTCTTTTGACCACATATGGTACTGCACCCTGCAAAGTTGGAGTTATTGGAATTATAAATGCAAATGTTTATTACCTAGCCATGTTGCAGGGTGCAGTACCATATGTGTCCAAAAGAGGTCCCATGGGACATCTTTTGGCCACATATGCTACTGCACCCTGTGAAAGATATCGCAAAACCACCCTACCCATAATGCATTGCATGCAAGACACTACCCAAGTACATTCAAATAGCTATGTCCATATATACAATTGGTAGTTTGAAATGTGACAAAATATTTATTATATTAATTCTGGATTAGGTTGTACTCTGGGTGGAGCTGATGAAGTGTAATTTATAGAAGGTCTCATATAAATGTCATATGTGCTAGTGAGTAAAGTAACCACGGCCAGCCGTGCTTAGTACCAAGCGTGTGTCCTGTCTGAAACTCTTTAAGAAAATAGTGCTCTGAGGCTGTAATTAAAACCTAGAGAGTAACAATACATGTAGCAGGGGGTGTCCTCATGGGATGTTACAAGAAGAGACAAGGTGGCACTAAGGAGGGACTATTAAGCCTATTGGCCAATGAAAAACCAACATTTACAAAGGACAGGGACAAGACCCAATTAAAAAGATGGGCGTAAAGTAAGTGGCGCTTTATGTCTATATCCTGAATAGGAAAGAAAAAGGGAGAAATAATGATGATGATGGATTTAACCCGGATCTAATAGTGACTGGAGGGGGGGGTGAGTGTCTGATACTCCGTCCAACATCTTATTCTGTTTGTTTTGTTCGCCCTAAGTTGTTAGTGTATGTCCAGACATGGGTCCCTTGCTCACTTTGCCACTAGATTCAAGCTAGCCTGACTGATGAGGGGAGTTACCCTGATTGCAGCCCCAGGATGCTTGTTTCCGGTCCAGGGAAGACCTGGTGTCGCAGTGCGGGCTGGACTGTTCCCATGAGGAACAGAGTCAAGACTAATTTGCATATGGCTGGGTCTGAACTGGCGTGGTGAATTGAGCTAAATAACGATTATGGATTTTACCCAGATCTAATAGTGACTTGTGATGAGCATCTGAAAAGTTTCAGCGCTCTGTCCATCTTATTCTGTTTGTATTGTTCACCCTAAGTTGGCAGGGTATGCCCAAACGTGTGTACCTTGCTCACTTTGCCACTGGATTCAGGCTAGCCTGCCTGATAAAAGGTGTTACCCTGAAACCGGTCCCAGGATGCTTGTTTCGGGACCAGGGAAGACCTGGCTTGGCAGTTCAGACTAGACTGTATCCTTGAGGAACAGGGTCAAGACTGATTTGAATATGGCTGGGTCTGAACTGCGGTGGCAAAGGCAGCTTAATAATGATGATGGATTTAACCCAGATCTAACAGGGGGTGAGTGTCTGAAAAATGTTAGCGCTCAGTCCATCATCTTATTCTGTTTGTATAGTACACTCTAATTTGGCAGGGTATGTCCAGACATGGGTCCCTTGCTCACTTTGCCACTAGATTCAAGCCAGCCTGACTGATGAGGGGTGTTACCCTGAAACAGGTCCATCATCTTATTATATTCTGTTTATACATATCCTGAATACAACATGTCTTGCAGACACAGCGCAAGCACTGCCTAGATGAGACCTAAAAATGAAATTGATACGTTCATTTTTCTTTTTGAAATGCAACACGTTTTCCTTTGAGGAATATGGGCTGCATTTAAACAAAAAAGTTGATTTATTTTAAAGCAAACATAGACATGGTGGTCTGCAGTTCCCAGCAGGTTACCATCCCTGTGTTACTGTCCATTCCCAATGGGTTGCGAATTGCGATCTACCTCATGATAATAATCGGGAAGCTCATTTGCGACCTCATTAGGAATAGCTAACTCTGTCTCAGACACATCCGCACATTTTATTTTGCTAATTGTGAGTTGCAAAAAAAAATTGAATTTGCGAGTCGCAAAATGAAATGATCATATATGTGGCCCACAGTGCCTCCTTCGAAAATGAATTCGCAATGATTCCTTAACCAAACAGTTTCTTTAAAAGGTCCTAAACATTTTCTTATCAGTCTCTCACATGCTCATGGTTGGCAAGAAAATATTGATGCACGATTATTTGCCCTTCTTCTCTGCTATAATTAAATGGTCTCTTCAGCCCCCACAACCCACATTGATGTCAGCATGTCATGATGATGTTCATCTGTACCTTTGATCCGGCAGCCTATTATCTGCAGCACAGATCCACCTGTAAAATATTTATATATATTCATCTTTTCAGGCATGACCCCCACATAAGACATCTGGAAAACGATAAAGAAACGTTGGTATTGCTTCTGCAAAGTGTACTTCAAAACAAGCTGAAAAGGCCATACTGGGTCACTAAAATGGGAGTAAAGCATGCATGAGGAATACAGTTTTTATTCTTCAGAAGGACCATGACCAGACTTTTGAAGATGTATGCTGAGTTGGACAGATAGTCTATGAAATCAACATCTAACGATCCACCAAATTCTGTGAATAAAGCAAGCTGAACAGCCAACTGTATCTCAGCATTCGAAGGTAATTAAAGGTTTCACTTCACAGGCTTTTGATTTTATAATTTAACCTCAGCAAAGCCACTGTAATGACTGACATTAAGCACATTTCTTCAACGTATAGCAAACATGTACAATATCCATTAATAATGTGTATAGTGATGAATGAAAGGAAAAGGAACACATTTTGGGTCTTGTTTCAGTTAGCCATCATTTTGTCTTTTAGAGGGCTACTCTGACATACAAAACAGCTTTCATAGCGTGGCCTTTCAGTGCTGAAGCGTAGAAGAAGTAAACTTATAAGTAGATGATGTGTAGTTTATGAGGAAATAGGGACATACCGCCAGGGAGTTATTTGTAAGGAGAAAGTGGACTGCAAAAGGGACGATCAGATCCTCAGGGCACTACTTATTTTGTTGTGGATGTGACTCCCAGGTCCTCATTATATGGACTGATATGGAACCAGCAATCTTGTGTTAATTAACATAATTCATTGTGTTACCCAGCAACCCAAGAACTTTAACAACACACAGGGCCGGATTTAAAGATTTGTGACTGGGTTACTCTGTCACAAACGTGTCACATGTCCCATCCGCCTTATTACAAGTGTGATGGGATATAATACACTTGTAATAAGACGGACAGGCTCAAACTCAAAATGAATCCCAGAGTTTGATAAAAGGATTTTTTTCAATAACGAGGAATAAAAGTGACATGGAGCTGCCTTACTTAATAAATAGAGGAATGTAACAAATTAAGTACATAAATAATGATCGCTGTATAAGATGTGCTACAAAAGTTGTAAATCACATCCAAATTCTAGTACTAACTTGGTACAACTGTAGTACCTAAAATCATTGTTTGAGTCTATGATTCTCTAATAGATTAAGGTAACTATCAATGAGGTCATGAGAGCGCTAAATGGAAATCTGGTGATTAGCGTCTCCTAATAAATTGCATCACCACAATGGACTTTGCTCACAGCAGCACCTGAAGCTAAAACGAAGTAGAAAAGAAAACTATAATTGCATAATTGATATCCTAACCTAATGGACAACAAGGAAACAAAAGCAAAAACTGTATCAGGATCAGGCGCCTCCTTGAGGTGTTGCTGGCTAAACACCTATTGCCTCATTTGGTTATATACAACTTGAAACTTGGGAAACAGTGAACTGCACCAGCATTGTGCCACCTCTGGACTTGCTGGCACATATCAATCAATCAATCAGAATATTTGTAGAGCGTGCTACTTACCCGTGAGGGTCTCAAGGCGCTGAGGGGGGTGCTGCTACTGCTCAAAGAGCCAGGTCTTGAGGAGTCTTCTGAAGGCGAGTAGGTCTTGGGTCTGGCGTCTGTGGGTAGGGAGGGTGTTCCAGGTCTTGGCGGCGAGGAAGCAGAAGGATCTGCCACCGGAGGTCGTTCGTTGGATGCGGGGGACAGCGGTGAGGGCGAGGGCGAGGCTGGCAGAGCGGAGCTGGCAGGTGGGAGTGTAGAAACTGAGTTTGCTGTTCAGGTAGTCTGGTACGGCATTGTGGAGTGCTTTGAGGGTGGGTGAAGAGCTTGAAGGTGATCCTCTTGTCAATGGGGAGCCAGTGTCGGTCTCTCAGGTGGGGGGTGATGTGGCTGTGGCAAGGGACGTTGACGATCAGTCGGGCAGAGGCGTTTTGGATGCGTTGAAGTCGTTGTAGGTGTTTGGCTGGGATTCCTGCATAGAGTGCGTTGCCGTAGTCCAGCCTGCTGCTGACGAGTGCCTGTGTCACCGTTTTCCTAGTTTCGATCGGGATCCATTTGTAGATCCTGCGGAGCATGCCGTGGGTGTGGTAGCAGGAGGAGGAGGAGACGGCGTTGACCTGTTTTGACATGGAGAGGGAGGAGTCGAGGATGAATTCTAGGTTGCCTGCGTGGTCTGTGGGTGTTGGTGCTGTTCCCAGTGTGGTTGGCCACCAGGAGTCGTCCCAGGCTGAGGGGGTGTGTCAGAGGATGAGTACCTCCGTCTTGTCTGAGTTCAGCGTTACGCGGCTACTCTTCATCCAGTTGGTGACGGCCTTCATTCCCTCGTGGTGGTTGGTTTTGGCGGAGTGTGCGTCCTTGGGAGGGAGAGGATGAGCTGGGTGTCGTCGGCATAGGAGATGGTGTTGAGGTTGTGATTGAGGCCACTCGTGCGAGAGGGGCCATGTAGATGTTGAACAGCGTCGGGCTGATAGATGAGCCCAGGGGGATGCCGCAGATGATGTCGGTAGCTTCGGGTCGTAAGGGTGGGAGGCGGACGCTCTGGGTTCTGCCAGAGAGGAAGGACGTGGTGCAGTCAAGGGCCTTCTCTTGGATTCCGGCTGCTATGAGTCGTGTCTTTAGAGTGCAATGACAGACTGTGTCGAAGGCGGCCGACAGGTCCAGTAGGATGAGGGCTGATGTTTTGCCGTTGTCTAGTAGGCGCCTGATGACGCCTGTGGCTGCGATGATGACTATCTCGGTGCTGTAGTTTCATCTGAATCCGGACTGGGACGGGTCCAGGATGTTGTTGTCTTCCAGGTGACGGGCCAGTTGTTCGTTGACAATTTTCTCGTAGCCCGTTGACGATGTTCTCGATAGCCAGAAGCCGTGCTCCTATGATCTACAGACTTACGAGTACAGAGGGCGCACTGTGAAATGTTAATCTATCAACTGGTACATAGATGTGTGTCTTTATTTGACACACGTCACAGGCAGCCATAATCTTTTCAGCAAGGCATTGATAGCGCACAGACAATGCAATGTGATTCATGTATAAAAAAGAGAGAAATACATAAAACGGTACCCTGCAAAATAAAATAATACTTTTCTAATTATGCCTCATAGCACGGTATATTAAATATATTTTGACAATCTGAGCCATTGTTAGCGAAATATGTGTTGGCAACCAATAATGCATTGACAATCAGGTTCTTCTGACACCCTGTTATGAAGTGCATAGTTTGAAATAATGAGGCATACTCTACCCAAAATCATTCCACGGTAATGCTAATTTATTATAGCGCTCTGCCCCCCAAAGGTCTCCTAATGCTGAGTAGTAGAGGCAGGGTCTAAGCAAAAGTCAACTGCTAACATTAGCAGAAAAGCAAAGTTTTCAGGGCCTTTCTGAAGGTAAGATGGTTAGAACAGACTTGAAGCTGTTTGGGTAGTTTGCCGCACAGTTTAGGGTCACATACAGAAAAAGAACAGACCCTAATACGTGACTTTTGATACCTAGGGACCGGATCAAGCAAGAGGTTAGAAGATCGAAGCTAGTGTCTTACTATAAAGAGAATAATAGTGAGTCATGCAGGGAGTTTTGAAAATGATTCACTGTTGAATTGGTAGCCAATTTAAAGTTGTACAAACTGAGGGGCATATTACCAAGCAATAGCGATAATTATCGCTATTGCTTGGTTAGAGACAAAATTTTACCGCTGAGCTGCGGCGATTTTTATCGCAGATAAACCTTGGTATTACCAAGGTTTATCGCAAATGCGATAAAAAACGGCCGCAATGCATGAATATCGCTGAAAAGTCAGCGATATTCATGCATTACCGAGCAAATGCTCTTAGCCATGTTATCCACCTCCCATTGGATAACATGGCTAAGAACTGCTCAGGGCAGGTGTTAGCTTTTGGAGATATTCGCGCTTAGCGCGAATATCTCCAAAAGTTGGTAATAGGAGATAGCGATGTTAGCAACTGTTTCCAGTCGCTAACATCTTGGCACGCCCACTTTGCATGTCCTTAGTGATAAATATCACTGACATGCAAAGTGGGGCCCAAGATGGTCGCTATCTCCTACTAGCTGTCGCTAACTGGTGTTAGCGACAGCTAGGAAATAGGGAGATAATGTTATCTCCGCTTTCTTGGCTTTTAAAGCCAAAAAAGCGGAGATAAACCCCCTTGCTAATATGCCCCTGAATTTGAAGAGCTGAAATGGAGAGGCCCTGCAACTTGTCTGGCCGCCAGATATTAAAGAATTTGGAGTAGAAGAACCTGAAAGGATTTTGCATTTAAGAACAGACTGCTACAGTAGTTCAATCTCAAACCTATAGTAGCTGAAATTGGCATGTGTCTGCTTTCCAACGTTAAGTAAGGAAAGGTTAGGTAAAGTTGTAGGAGTTGGAAAGTGCAGGAGGAGACAATAGCAGGTAGTTGGAAGTCCAGTTTGCAGTGCACCGAATATGACTTCCATTGATTACAGAAGTCAAACCTTTCTGTAAGAACATGGTTCTCTGTACAACCGCTATTGTATGAGCTATAATTTAATAACGGACTAATCATGTTAAACTTTTAGTATCTAATTACTGGCAGAACTGGTCTTTGAACTCCTCAATTCATAGTTGTACCGTGTTTTCGTATAGAAACCAATATTAGAATTTGGTGATTGTGCCTAAAAGTGTGAGATTTGTTTGTTGCTTGTTGTCACAACTTTTCCACAAGCAAGTGAAGGATATCAATGTCAATATCAACTTCTCATGTGGGCCTACTCTCCTCGTGTCTGAGACTTTAGGATAGTGAAGGAGAAACATTTGGCTGGTCGAGAGAAAAAGAGAGGGAGAGGGAGAGAGTGAAGGAGAGGGAGAGGGAGAGAGAGAGAGAGATAGAGAGAGAGAGAGAGAGAGAGAGAGAAAGAAAGAGAGTTATTGTAGCAGTTAATTGATTATAAGACCAGTAATTAAATGGCAGGTCCACTGGTAATGGCAGACCATTAGTAGTTAAAAGACTGCGACTTCCTTGCTGAAAGGAAAGGCTCACAATAACCAAGGAAAATAATGTACCCAGGAAAATTAAATTGATGAAAGCTATTTGGGATTTTGCCTACCTGGTGCAGACCGCAGGTAAACTGTGACTAGCACCAGAGTATACCAACCCAAATTAGAAAGAGAGGACACTGCAGCACCAGTGCAGATAAGTCTACAACAGTGCTGTAGCAGTTGATCACGGTTCGATCCCCGGCGGCAGATTAGCCCAGCACCATGTGACTCTGGGCAATAGCTTGCTTAATCTTCCTGATGGCACCCAGCGCCTGAAGACCCTTCCGGGTGATTGTTTGCGCATTACAAATGTGGATTATTATTATTAGGGGTGAAACCCCGAAACTTGTCATATGATTTATTTATTTATTTATTTATTACACTTATAAAGCGCGCTAATACCAACCGGTGTCCTGGCGCTGAAGTGGTAACTCCCTGAGATTGAGACTCCCGGGCTAGAGGGTAAAGAGCCATGTTTTCAGGTTTTTTCTGAATGCTAACAGATTGGTGTTTAGTTTAAGGGTCAGGGGGAGGGAGTTCCATGCCTTTGCTGCTCCCCCAACAAAGCTCCTGCCCCCCCAGCGTGCCTTCCTGATCCGAGCTGTTTTAATCAGTCCTATACTGGTAGACCTCAGTTGTCTCCCTGGTCTGTACCATTGAAAATGATCCTGAAGAAACACCGGGCCCAGACCATGCAGCCTTGAAGACAATGCAGAGGGCTTTAAACAAAATCCTCTTCCGCATCGGGAGCCAATGCAACTTCTCCAGTTCCTTAGTAACTGATGAAAACTTGGGCAAGCCCCCAATAAGGCGGGCTGCCGCGTTTTGTAGGACCTGAAGTTTGTTCAACAACCCCTGTTGGGCCTCAAGAAAGAGGCTGTTACAATAGTCGAGGCGCTAAATAACGAGTGCCGTCACCACCGTCTTTCTGCTTCCCTCCAGTAAGAAGGGGAGAACCTTTCTAATAGTTTTCAAAATCCAATGTATGGAGGAAGTCAATGCCTTGACTTGGGGTTTGAAGGAGAGTTGGTTGTCTATAATGACTCCAAGATTCTTCACCTTTGGAGCCGTAGATGGCGGAGATCCAATATCTGTAGGCCACCACTTGGAGCTCCAAAGGTTTGTGTTTGACCCAAAGATAAGCACCTCGGTCTTGGAGGAATTTAGTTTTAAACAGCTTTTTGCCATCCAGGAACTGACTGCAGACATGCAGTCCTGAAACCTAGCTGCCGCCCCCAGCTCTTTCTCCGCAAGCACCGAGACCACAATCTGGGTGTCGTCTGCGTAAGATGTTAACTCGAACCCAAAGGATCGGATCACCGGGGCAAGAGAGGATACGTAGATGTTAAATAAAGTGGGGCTAAGGGAGGATCCCTGAGGGACCCCCCCGGGGAGTTCAAAAGGTCTTGATTCGAAGTCACCCATAGCCACCACTTGTACCCGGTCTTTCAGGAAGGCCTTCCGAATGTTGAGTGCTTGCCCCTGGATCCCGCAGCCCTCCAATCGGTCCACCAACATAGCGTGGTGAACCGTATCGAAGGCCGCTGACAGATCCAAATGGATCAGCACTGCTTGGCCCCATCGTCGAGCACCTTCCGGACCTCTTCTGTGGACTTGATCAGAGCGGTCTCAGTGCTGTGTCCTTCCCTAAACCCATGTTGGGCCGGGTCTAGACCCTTCAAGTTACGCAGGAAGGAGCAGAGCTGGGTGTTCATGATTTTCTCAACAAGTTTTGCCGGCAATGGTAATCTGGCAACTGGCCTATAACTGTTAGGGTCCGAGATATCCAGCAAGGGGTTCTTAAGTAGTGGGCGGATGGATGCCCGCTTCCACACTGTGGGAAAGCCGCCCTTCTCAAACATCAAATTGAAAATGCTGGCTAGAGAGTCTGCAATAGGGACAGCTGCCAGTTTTGCAATTGACGTAGGGCAGGGATCTTGAGGTGAGCCTGATTTGGTTGCCACCAGTAGTTTTAAAACATCGCCTGAATTTACTGGCTTGAAGGCCAAAAATGTTTCCACCGAGGAGCCGGCAGAAAATGCCCTATGGGACCCCTCCGCAAGGCTGAGGGCCACCTGCGGTTCAAGTGTGGTGAAGATTGCTTGAACTTTATTCAGGAAGAAGTTAGCCAATGATTCACTAAGTTCGATGTTGGGAGGCACAGTCACCGATTTAGGGGAGGTTAGACTGACCACGGTATCGAAAAGTTCCTTAGCTGAATTCTTGGCCTTCTCAATGCGGTCCGTATAATAGGCACTCTTGGCCTTCCTGATGCTGTCTTTATATGATCTTAGGCTGATTTTTAGTCTTTCTTTATCAGGCTCGTGATAATTCACTCGCCAGATCCGTTCCAACTTTTTACATACTCTTTTTGCTTCTCTAAGCTCATCGGAGTACCATGGGGCCGAAGGAACCGGCCTAGTGGGCCGACACAACTTGGGTGGAACTAACTTGTGACAGGCCCTATCGAGCCACTCCGTGTACTCGGTAGTAGCTTTGTTCACGTCAGTATGCATGACTGGCCTAGAAGCTGTCAGCAAATCCTCCAGGGCTGTACCATCAGTGTTTTTCCATGCCCTGCACATCCTAGTTGATTGCCCCTCTCTCAGAGTCTTCTTAACCAGAGGGCTAAGGATGGTAAATAGCACCACCCCATGGTCTGTCCAGGACACGGGTTCAGCCTTGGAGAATACCAGATCGGGATTATTCGAGAATATCCCATCTAATGTATGACCGGCCTGGTGCGTTGCCCCACAGAGACCACCTGGGTCAATCCCACTGCGGACATCGCTTCCACTAGAGCCATGGTGTCCACATCGATGATACCTTCTAAATGAAAGTTAAAATCACCCAAAACCGTGAAGAAGTTAGTGCAAAGGGCTTCCTTTAAAATACTACCCACTGTTTCCAAAAAAAGGGACTTCGTCCCAGGAGGTCTATACAGGAGGCAGCCCTTAAAGGATTGGTGATTGGAGAGCTCCAGCTTAAACCTCAGGGCCTCACATGCCACTGAGGTCACTGGGAAAAAGACTCCTTGAAGGGACTCTTGATAGATGATAGCCAAACCCCCTCCCTTTTTACCAGGTCTATCAAGGACAAAATTACGGTAATTTGGTGGAGTAGCCTTTACCAGATCGGGACCGGATGCTGCGTCCGTCTACGTCTCGGTGATGAAGGCTATTTGAACGTTTCTATCCAAAATCAGCTCAGCGCACTCAATGCTGTGCTTTACCAGCGATCTGGCGTTAATAAGTAGACAGTTGGTGATTTGATCCCTTCGTCTTTCTTTAGACATGGAGGAATGAGTGAAGGCCCTAGTTCTACCCCCGATGATCGGTGGAAGGTTAATTTTACATAAAGAACAGCATTGCGGGCCTACCTGCAGATCTTTATCTGGAGCCATCATAAAGCAGCCAGTCTTCTCACCTCCCTCCCCCAGATTCCAGAGCTGTGCTCGATTGAATGTGACCCTCCTTAGAGGATCTGGAGGAATCCAGCCAGGGGTTGTAGCGCTGAGCGCGGGCCCGGCGCAGACGGGCTTGCCTTTGGCGCGCCACCGGCGCGCCCGCTGCACCCGCCCGTTGCGCGGACGAGGCCATATGGCCATTTTATGGGGCGAGAGGAGGGCGGGAGGCTGCAACAACTAGTCCGCAGACCTTCCCCTCCCTCCAAGATGGCGGTTCCCTGTGCCCTCTTCCGTGTCAGCGCCTATTGGGCTGCACGGGGGGTCGGGAGATAGTACACAAACAGTGGAAATGACCGGCGCCACCAGCCAGCGTATTAAAATCTAAAGTGGTAAGTGCAGTTCAAGTTTAAAACGATAGTGCAAACAAATTAGTTTTAAAAGATTTCAGTTAAAATCGTGCAATCCACATTAGTGCAAACAGATTCCTTTAAAAAAAAGATTACAGTTAAAATCATGCAATCCACATTCCCAGTCAGCGTTTAAGCTCCAATTCCGACCTTAATCCCCCGGCTTTCCGCCTCAGGGGAGTACCAGATGCTTGTTTCAAGACCAGGGAGGACCTGGCATGGCAGTTCGAGCTGGACTGTTCCCATAGAGAGCAGGGTCAAGACTGATTTGCATATGGCTGGGTTCAAACTGGAATGGCATGGGGAGCAAATAAACGATGGATTTAGGCCCAGATCTCTGTACTGGGGTGAAAATATGACATTGTTCTGCATTCTGTATATCGTTTGTTTCTTTCAGAAAGTTGGCATTTTCCTGCCTTAGCTATTTGGTGGCTTCAGTCTGTTCCTAGGTCACATGACTGCGTGTAGTTGGCAGTTGGACTTGTTTGTTCCTCCTGGAGAGGAACACAATAGGCGGATTAGGTGCACCTGGATGGGCCATCACTAACAGGATAGGGTAGAGCTGGGCACAGCCCCACGTGCAACTAAATAGGCTGTGCCCTTCCTTCACACAAAGGACTTGCCACCAATACATTGTTCAAGCAGTGAGCCTGGAGGCAGGACAGGAGAGACAGGAAACCTCAAAAGGAAGCCTTTAGAGAGTTCTCCTACTTCAAATAAAGCACCAGGATAAAAATAAAACACTCAGACACACTCTTTGGTTTACTTTCTAAACCGGCGGACAGACTTTCAGAGGACTGCCTACTGCTGTGGCACACTGTGTACTTCAGAGGACTGTTTTGCTGCACCTGCCAGGACTGGTCAGAAGCTTGTGATGCTTCTTGAGCCCTGTTCCACTTCTTGAACCCAAGACTACCAAAGTGACTGCAAGCGCAAGTTGGCTGGCCTTGTGATCAGAACCATAGGGACAGAAAAGGTTCCAGACATCTTGATCCCACACCTGGTCCCATCCTTAGTGTGTCCTAACCCCCCAAGTGGTGCCCCGCAATCCTGGACCCTCGGGATGGGCATTAAAGGTGCTCAGATAGCCAAAATCCAAAACTTGGGATGAGACTGGGACCAACCTGCTGGTCTATCTGCCCATGTGCATCACTGAATGTTCTGACTTTGCAGCAGCGTCCACTACGTTCTCTTCCACAGTAGCAAATTCTGTTCAGCTGTCTTCGCCAAAGGGATATCCGACCTCATGGAACTATCGTTGGCGACAGCTTTCATCTTCGTCCATATGCAGTCTTTCAACTTCCAAAAAAGGGACTAAGTCAGAACGTGGAAATCTTCACAGTGGCATTGTCCAGTTGCTCCTCCTCCTCGAACACCACCTGCGGCATTACCTAACTGAACTTCTACTTTCTAAAAACATTTTTATTGAATGTTCTACGTTTGAAGGTAAAAACCAACAAGGCCCAATCCACGCTTTGTATCTGACTCTTTCTCCATCTCAGTCTGCCATATTTTGACCCGGTCTCACCCGACTAGATATCTTCAGTTGGCGCTTTGATCTTTTAGGCTTTAGTTTTTACTTTAGACTTCATAACTCTGTTTCTACTGATTACATTTTTGCTATTTTGGTGTCAAATAATTCCTCACCATTTACTCTATTTGTTTTAATTGGTGTGGGATTTTTCTTGTGTAGTGTTTTAATTTGAGTACAGTTTGAATGCTGCATAAATACATTTTCTCTAAGTTTAGCCTGACTGATTTTTTGCAAAGCTACCAGAGGGTTAAGCACAGGTAAATTTAGTGACTTTTGTGGTTCATCCTGACAATGATTTTGGCTGCTGCTTCAGCAGGGTTAACACGCCACTCAGCCAGCAACCTAATTCCTCACATTTGCCAGGAATGGTTGTAGTCTATACAGCCTTGTTCCCTACCTCTTCCCATATGATGTCATTTAGGTTTCTTCCAGACAACTGCAACAGGTGACCTTGCACCTGTAGGACTGGTAATCAGAGTTGGTGCATCAGAATTGGTAGAAATTTGCAATGTCAGAACTACTTTTTTTTTTGCATTTTCAAAGAATTTAGTTAAACACAATCATTTACCAGTATCAAAGCAATAACATTACTTTAAACTTTTTTTAAACTCATAATTCTCTCTGTGATAGCTGTAATGTCTTAAAAGGTTTGAAAAAATTTCGCACAAACTACTGATAAATAAATTCAAATAACATTTTCGATTACCTTAAGAATAACAAAAGAATCTGTATTAAGTTCACAATCCTGATTGTCTATTAGTTGAGATCCTATTTAAGAGTATCTCCATGTGCATTTCATTCTAGGTTTCACACAAGTTTTTGCATGCAAAAAGAGTCTTCAAATACAATATTTAGTGCAGGGAAGTAATCTGCAAAGGACTTTTGGTGTTGAATATGTGTGTAGTAAGCATTGCAAGAAATCGTAAGATGAAGGTATGGAGCACGATTATAGACCTCTGGCAGTCTGTGATGTACTTTCCACAACAGAACTCCTGAGTCTTAGTAAATGTGGGGTATTCCTTTTAAAGGACGGGTTCCCTAACCCTCCCAAAGGTAGCATGCATCATCATTAGGTAACCTCCTCCCACTGTGAAACCTAGTCACAGTGCGGGCTACAACTCACCCTCTCTGAGAGGGAGGAGCTCAGGGATGTTTTATTTGGAATAGTTAGACTAATTATCTTCAAGATGAGCTAAGTGTGGTGAGAAGTGCAGAGTAAAATCCGTTTAAAAATGTGAAAGCTAAAACTAGCTCCAGGGCAGGGGCGCAACTAGGTCTTAATTTCGGGGGGGGGGCTAACATGGCAAATGAAGGGGCGTGGCTAATGTTAATCAATGGGGCGGAGCTAAAATGGCAGATAATCAGGATCGGTTAATGCCCCCTCACACCTTAAAACCCATACCCGCCCTGAACCCTAAAATTACCCCTGGCACCCCTAAACCCATACCCATCCTGATCCCTAAAATTATCCCCCCCTGGCACCCCAAAACCCATACTCACCCCACACCCTAAAATTACCCCCTGGCACTCCAAAACCCATTACCACCCTGAACCCTAAAATCACCCCCCTGGAGCCCAAAACCCATACCCGCCCTGAACCCTTAAATTACCCCTGGCACCCCAAAACCCATACCCACCCTGAACCCTAAAATTACCCCTGGCACCCCAAAACCCATACCCGCAGTGATCCCTAAAACTACACCCTTGCCCCCCAAAACCCATACTCACCCTGAATCTTAAAATTACCCCTGGCACACCAAAACACATACCCACGCTGAACCCTAAAATTAACCCCTCACACCCAAAAACCCATACCCGCCCTGAACCCTAAAATTACCCCTGGCACCCCAAAACCCATACCCATCCTGATCCCTAAAATTATCCCCCCGGCACCCCAAAACCCATACCCACCCACACCCTAAAATTACCCCCTGGCACCCCAAAACCCATTACCACCCTGAACCTTAAATTACCCCTGGCACCCCAGGAACCATACCCATGCTGAACCATAAATTCACCCCTTGCCCCCCAAAACCCATACCCACCCTGAACCTTAAAATTACCCCAGGCACCCCAAAACCCATACCCATGCAGAACCATAAATTCCCCTCTGGCACCCCATAACCCATACCCACCCTGAACCCTAAAATAGCCCCCTGACATCCCAAAACCCACACCTGCCCTAAACCCTAAAATTACCCCTGGCACTATAGAACACATACCCACGCTGAACCCTAAAATTAATCCCATGGCACCCCAAAACCCACACCCACCCTGAACCCTAAAAGTATCCCCCCTGGCACCCCAAAACCCATACCCACCCCACACCCTAAAATTACCCTCTGGCACCCCAAAACCCATACCCATGCTGAACCATAAATTCCCACTGGCACCCCATAACCCATACCCACCCGAACCCTAAAATTGCCCCCTGACACCCCAAAACCCACACCTGCCCTGAACCCTAAAATTACCCCTGGCACACCAAAACACATACCCACGCTGAACCCTAAAATGACCCCTGGCACCCCAAAACCCATACCCACCCTAAAATTGCCCCCTGGAACCCCAAAACCCATACCCGCTCAGAACCCTAAAATTAACCCCTGGCACCCCAATTTGTAACCCACCATGAACCATAAAATTACTCACTGGCACCCTAAAACCCACACCCACCCTGAACTCTAAAGTTACCCACTAGCACCCCCCCCAAAAAAATGAACACTATAAACTTACATTACAGTTGCATATTTGGAGGGGACTGTCCTCTTTGACTTCTATGCATGTAAGTCTAGAACAACATTCACAGTAACCTAGATATGCAGACAGTAGGTAATGCTGTGCTGAAAAATGCATTAAAGTTACTGGAACTTCCATAAAAAAACTGCTGCCTGCTCTTCTAATGCTATACTGTGGAGTCTGGCTGATCAGCAGCACTGTGTCCTGGCATCCAGCCCCTCGAAGGTCTCAGAGTAGATAGGTCTCCTGGATTCTCCTTGCCTGGGTCTCCTCTGCTTCTTCGCTGCTGCCCTTGGATGCGAAAATAAAAAGCTCCATGGCCCTGTTCACCATTCATCTAGTGAGCAGTGCAGTGGATGTGAATTCCATCCAAGTGCACAGACAGCAGGGTGAAAGGGCTGGCCAGTGCAGGTGATGCTTTTCCTTTGAAAATTAATTTCTGCTGGTGTCATAGCCCAGGGTTTGCTGTCTGTGCACTTGTATGGAATACACATCTATACAAGTGCACAGACAGCAAACCCTGGGCTATGACACCAGCAGAAATTCCCATACAAAAGAAAAGCGTCACCTGCACTTGCCATGCCTTCCCCCTGCTGTGCACTTCACACCCCATGCTTACAACCCATCAAGTGCTTAGGTGAAATCCCTGCCTTCAGGCAAGGATTTCACCTCTGCGGCGCCACTCTAAAGGAAATCAAGAGGAGGGGGCAGGGGGTTCTCTCGAAAAAAACTGTTCAGAGGCTGGCTGTCTGGCGGCTCGGGCTGCCGGGCCTCTAAAAGCATTAAAAAAATCACATTCTCGTCTCCGATGCGCAGCCTTCTTGCATCATTTCAGTGCGTGTCATCTTAGCCCGGGCAGAGGAGGCGACGGGGGGGGCTGAAGCCCGGTGAGCCCAATGGGTGTTGCGCGCCTGCTCCAGGGTATGCCAAAATAATGTTATTGGTGCATATATAGACTGCTTTTAGGTCAAACAAACATGTTAGGTCAACATGCTTCAGACTAATACCCTCAATAAGAGGTGTGGCTGCCTACTACAGGACCTATAGTATTCACTTCTGCTTGATCATGTTCTCCAAAAACGAAAAAGAAGTATGCAAAACCAGTGGTCTTGTGGCAATCCATTCAATGTAGGATCTACTGGCGGTTACCCGCTCACATCGGGCATCGGGCCTCAACCCCACCCTGGTGAGGTGCTCAAGGTCCTCTGTAATCTTGTGATATGTAGAGGCCTGCTCTTCACTCCGTCTGGAAAGGCTTTGACAAGATTTCACAGTGCAAGGATGTTACCCAATGATGAAGCATGCCACCTTTGGGTGGGTGAGGGAAACCGTTCTTTAAAAGGAATACCCCACATTTACTGGGTCATCTTTGCTGCTTTTCTTCCCTGTAGACCCAAGAGTTATGTAATAGTGAGCACATCACAGACTGCCAGAGTTCTGTTGTGGTAAATATATGAATTGGGGAGTCTACTCCTGTAGGTCTCTAAATTTCCTCTGGCCTTCTTTTTTGTGAATTAGTCTGTGATGCACAATAGTAGCAATGAAATTGCAAATGCACATGTGACAATTTGTATGGGTCTTATACGGTTCCTACGAATCTAGTAGGACTGTGTATACAGAACATGTCTTCTTGTACAATCAGTAAATGTTGGTCTGTTTGGCTAACTCATAGTATCACATCTTAACTCCTAAACCTACAGAGTTATAGATGTTGTCAGTAACCTAGAACATAACTCTCAAATTCCCAAGGAATACGAAGATACAATTTAGAATTTTCAAAAGTTTATTGAATAGCTCTAACCTTTGCAAATAAAATACGAACTGCAATTATTCAAAATATGAGACATTATTGTTATAAGCGTTATTAGAATGGTAAAAACAAACAATTCAACCATGTTAATTATTCATAAATGTACTAATGTTACTAAAGTTACTCCTACCTATTATTAATTCCCTCTGCTAAAGAGAACATGTCAGGGGCACCCATCTGCCGAGCCTATTGGAATGACTTAACCCCATCCCTTAGTACTACATGTTACGAAGCTAAGCTCAGTGCATTCATAAATGCACCTCCGTATGATTGTACAGCTATCTTCCTCCTCAGGATGAAGATAGGTAACAGTGGCTCTGCATCTCAGTCACGGATCACAGCAACTTTCCGTGCTGATTCTGGCAGGAAGAGAACCTCTCGCCGACTTCAGAAAGGATGCTGTTTCTCTAACAAAACATCAGACTTATCACACTGTGCCAGAGATGCAGAACAGAATTTTAATTAGACTAAAGCAGAAGAGTGTTCCCTTGCTAGCATACAAAATAAAACAATGTCTAAATGTGTACGACCCTGAAAGTAATTGCTTAGACTACAGGGTGGCAATTTCTATCAGGAATAAATGCGTGCAAAGGACATTCTTGCAATAGGAAAACATGTGCAAACCACTATTAGAAAATGATGCTAAATTAAAACGAGAAACTAACAAGGAGACTAAATGGAAGTGACATAACATGGGGCAAAATTTAACAAACAGAGTATGCCCCATAGCTGCCTAGGCTTACACTGTGTTTGTGTGAAGATGTGGAGAACTTTACCTAAAACACAGCTATAGAGTAGGGGACACTTCCTCTACTCTGTGAGGGTGTTGCTAAGTGAACAGCCTTGAGAGAAAAGACAGAGTCTGCACAGAAGATGGGTGAAGTCTGTGTTAGCAGGCATTCATGTGGGAGTCCAGTGGGAAGGTGCAGGTGTTTCTTTGCTAGAAATCAAGTTTTATGGCTCCAGATACTTTGCCTAGTTCTCTGTCTGGATGCCTTGGCCTGGAGTCCCTGTGAGTGGGAAATGGTTCAATCTGTGGCTGACAATGCTAATGTGGTGGCAACTGACAGATAATCAATGGTGCCCCCCTTTCCCCATTACATGTTCTGCAGGGCTAGAGAATGATGCCACATGTAAGCCTTCTGGGTGGTATATACTATGCACCTGTATTAGGAACTGTGTTACCCTGATGCATGTTCCGTAGTTGGAGATTCCCTCATTTGCATATAGTACATCTCAACTAAAGTGAGTAAACACACTTCAAGGAATTCACAGGCACTAACTGCACATTTGGTAGTATGGGAGAGGGACTTACAACAAACAGAAAACAAACACTGAAATAAAATTGTAGATTTCATACAGACGATCACAAATTCAACATTTGTTGGGAACTGCTGCTGTTATATGGCCAACCTGTGTCTTAGCAACAACGTATTAGTTAAGTGTATACAGAATATAAAGGAAATTTGGAAGTCCAAATTAGAGGCAACAGCTTTTTGTAACTGTACATTTACAGAGCAGCTGAGAAGTCTCAAATTATTCAAATAATTCATTTACTCACTGTGCAGTGCCCCATAGAACTCTTTATCAAGGAACTCCACCCTAGAACTAAGTACATTGCAACCTTTTTTGGTATTTGATATAATGCAGAACGAGATTAATGGGTCTATACATGGAACACTTGTATTGTAACAAGAGCATTTAAAACCCTATGGGGTCATTTATGATGCTGGCTGGTTGCGTGTCCAACCAGCATCGTAATAGAAGCGGGCCGCCCGACGAGGAGTCGGAGATCCCGCTTCCCAGATTACGATCTGACTGCCGTGTTGGCCTTGGGATCCTGTATTTTTTCTGTTGCAGCTTGTGCTGCAAAGTTGTAACATCCCAGGTGCCCCGAGATCCTATAGTGGAGGGCCAGGGGGTAAGGAGGCCCTCTTAGGGGCACCCAAAGTCACTTTCCGCCTCATTTTTCATGGCAGGCGTACCGCCATGAAAGGCCAGGCAGAGAGCGACATTGTAATCCCGACGGCTGAGCCAAGGCTGGCTCCGCTGCCGTTTGTGAATTAGATTTCGACCACTACTCTGAGGAGCTCCGTGAGTCTGTCTGATTTGGAGCGGTGTTCACCCATGAGTTTCCCTCCAACCGCCAGTATCGTAATACGGCAGTCGGACCAAAAGCCTCCGATGAGCTGTCAGATGGCTTTCTGCCCGACATCATAATGAGGCCCTATATGATTTGAAAGAATGATATGGAGTGTGAGTTCTGATACATGACAAATTCTTACTTTTTAAGGCAAAGCGATATAGAGTGATTTTTTTTAGAAACCGTTTGGATATTGGATGTAGTGAAGATTAAAGCTCAGAGTCTGCAGGGTCCAAGGCCAGTGTTTTGCAGTTTGGTCCAAACAGTGAACACAGTCAGGTCTTCCACACCGCGCTCTATGCTCCTTTGAACTCCACAGGAGTCATGGACGTCAGCGTGCAAACAGGCTGCGTTTCGGAGTGAGCAGGTGTGTGTTGGAGTAAACTAACTAGGCTGCCCTAAAGCTTCCTCAGCTCCAGTTCACTTCATCAATGTTTTAGTGCATGTTGTAGAGGTTTTTAGTCGTCACTGCCTTTCTTTACCATCCCAGGGTAGAGGAGGGCTCTACTATCAAACATGCAGCTACATACTGTATTCTGATCCAAAGTTCTCGGACTTGGAGATGAGATCTTTTGCGGGCGTGGTAGCGCTCCTCTGGGGTGGAGAAACATCTGGACATATGAGAAAACACAGTAACACAAAGCAGAAATAAGCAAACAAAGCAGAACAGGAAGTAGGGACACAGTCGGACTGAGTGTTGGAATCCAGTGGAAGTGCCGAGTTAGAGATGATGAGATTTTTTTAGATAATCTTCAGAAAATTAAATATCATCCTTCTGTGTCTTGTCCCTCTATTAATTGACCTGTATACACATATAAGCTAAAAATGATGCCACTCTTTACCAGTAAGAAATTACATCTGATAGCCCACTCTCTATTCAATCAATTGATTATTTCAATCTTAATTACTTTGCCCGCTACACACTTCCAGTGTTTTAATTGGGGTTACACAGGTGAGAAAGGAACATGGTTTATTGATGAGACTAGTAAAGTGTAATAAAATCAGACTCACACTAATTAGTAGCAAATTAAATGGGCCATTAAAAAGCAAGATGTTTCAAATAAATACTCCTGCTGGAAGAATGTAGTGTTAATAGTGCAACTTTCTCTATGTACTTGGTCTTTCAGCGCTTTGTAAAGTCATCACTATGAAAATGCAATGTATCTAGCATTCTGTTTCGACGGGTCCATTGGCAAATCACATTTCATGTAACGGGATTGCTTGGAGGGCGTGGGTTATCCTTTTGGAGAGTATATACCATAAAGGAGGGATGGTGGCACATGCGATCTTTAATATCAAGTGTGTAGAGGTTTGCAGCTATATATCTTTTGGCAGTGGGGTTCGGCCGACGGCTCTTACGACCTTCCATTTAACCTTTGCAGTTCTTTGCTTCATGCAAGTATGGTCCTACAGGTGGGGCGTGTTGGATTTTGCTACTGTTAATGTATGTTGCTTCTTCTAGATGTTCTAGTCAGGAAGGTAAAGTACGTAGTGACAAGTTAGAATAAATTGTTTAGTTGTCATTTTTAGCTGTTTTGCTCCTTATTTGAGATCCTGGGTGCAAGGTGTTACACTACTGAGTTGGACCCTATGCCATGTTGTGTTCTCATGTGTCCCTGTTACCAGTATGTTTTTCTCGTAGCGTGCGCCAAGGGTTTTAGATTAACCGCCTGTCCTCGCAGTCTTACACTTTTTGACCAATTTAGCACTAATAAGATTAGAATGTGAAATAAAAGAGTAATGAAAATAAAATAATATAATATTTAATTTACAATACACAAAATGCCAATGATACAAATAGCAAAGTATGGTCTTTTTTGCAAAGGAAATAGATATTAAACTGAAGCACAAAATGCAATGACAGCAATTAAAATCAACGAGAACCCAGATGAAAATTATCTTCAACATCATGCACCCAGTTTTTCCTCTTTGTAAAGAAAATTAAAAAGAAAAAAAAGAATTGTGAATACAAACAGAACAAAACGGCACTACCAAGAATAATCTTTTCCAGGAAAATTATTCTCTCTTTTAGTGGAGAAATAACACAAATCCAGTTCGAATGCAGGTAAGAAAAAAAACGGTAAACTTTTCAGCATGCAATTTAATATTTGCCAACCACCAGTACAGAGAATATACATTCTTGCACTTGCACATTGCACTTAAAAATATTACGAGATAAACAATTGTACATTATGAGATTAGGGAATGAAACACTTGCATTAAAAACATCTGGATATTGGAGATATGACTTGATTATACATCAATGCAAGACAAACAATTGACATGCTGTTCAAAGCATGTCAATGTAGGGATACAAGTAATAAAACAATCAACAGATTAAAAATATTAATTAACTCATTGTTTATATAATAAACACAGTTTGCCACATTTCACTGCGGTATTCTTGCGTTGTAAGTTAAATAAAATTTTTATATCATTTATGCCAGGGCAGTGAAAATAAATGTGTTTCAATAGGATATGTTATTTAGAGCTATGCACTTTCACACTCGACTTTGATCTGCTATAAACACCTGGATGCGACTCAATTCAAATTACGCACAAGGCAAGAGCAATATGCTCCCTAAAGGAAATAGTAACAACACCCTGGAAAAAGCAAACATTCATAGGGAATGAAAGATTAAATAATGAAATATAAGCAGGAACAACATGGTGAACTTAACGCTTTTACACTCACTATTCAGAAATCAGTTGGTGCTTATGCCAGAAAACTACAGGGCCCAGAAAGGACGCATTTCAATGTCCACTGCTTATATGCTTACAAAACGTAAACAGTATTGTTTAAAAAGACCAAATTCGTTAACAAAAAGCCACCGTACACATTTTGTTTTCCAATATACCCATCAACCAGGTATTGCTGTACCTCCAGGTTTGGCGCACTTCCCCACCGGGGGAAAACAGAGCTTTACTGGCAAACTCGGTAAAGTGACACTAATGTTTTTGGGGTTTGAATAAAACCGATCTGGCCACTTTAAGAACACTCAGTCTTGAAACCAATTAGCACAGAGAATAGTCCTGAATCGACTTTGGTGATTTGCTTTGGACAGAGAATAGTTTGACTGTTCTGACCAGAAGCAAATATTTCTACTGCCCGGGCTCTTTAACGCACAAAGCGAATAAGCAGGCCTTGTCGCCATCTTCCAATGGTTTCTGTTCCTACTGTTGTTTGTTTATGGAAAACTATTGCCAGATAATGTCCCCACTAAAGAGTCATTGTTTCTCCTCCCAACAGGTGGTGTCATGAGTGTATTTGTCGTGGCTCGCTGAGGACAATACCACCTTCCCTCATGGCGTTGCGGAAGCGCTGGACCGACTCAGACTGGAACTCCCAAAGAATGGCCTGGTAAACCATGTAACTGATCCCAACCCCCAGGCAGTGCTGGGCCAGCACTCGGCTGATGTTCTCGCTTGCAGAGACGTCTCGGCAACTGTAGGGGTGACACTTGATGCCACACTTCCGGGTTGAGGCGGACACCATCACACTGCCGTTGCTGTGCTCAATGTAGCCCGTCACATGGTTCTGCGACCTCTGCAAGCATATACACCTGGGTGTTGTCAGCAACCTCTTGGTGCCCCGCAGTAAAGCCATTGCGGGCTCCGAGTCCACAATAAGCCTGAAACCGAGGGCACCACGTACGAGGATTTGCTTTTCTTAGTTATTGATTGTTCATGCTTGGAACCTTTTATTTCTGTGGCTGCACTTTGGAATAGAAAATATGTCAAAATGGCATTTCCATCAAAAGTGTTTTTTGTTTTTTGCATCCATTTCACAGGAGAACAGTGAACGTCAGGAAGAAAAAGAGAGTCAGAACCATCTCTTGAGTCACGGTTTTCGGTGAGGAGGAGTTAGACAAAGAGGGAATAAAAGTAAGAAAAGAGAGGGGGGGGCAGCTGCCAGCGGCAGAACAGAAGCGGACACCTTCCTTGTCTTGTCTGGGTAGGAAGCAAGAGACCGCTCCCTACCCGTCCCCAAACAGCTACTAATTCCGAGCCTTCTCTGCAGGCCTTGGATATTTCTTAAGTCCAGAGATACCATCTGTATGGTCGCACATCGCAAGCTGCCCTTGTAGAACCCACTCTGCCAGGGAAAGTCAGATGCTGGTTCAATCGGCAGAGGCTAAGGGTGAAGGAAAATCAAAGCCTCATTAACAACTAAACGGTCTTTCAAAGACCTGTGAAGTACTCAGGTGCAGCTGAGTGTGTGCCCCGGAAGCTGTCTCAGCCCTGGCTGACACCTTTTAACCCTCTAAGGAGGGGGAGACACCAGATGGTCAATGACAAAATGTACTAGTATTTTCCCGTTTTCATATATAAATATAGATCAAGGAAAACTTGTTTTATATGTAAAAATCCGTTTAAACGGAAAACCGGGAGCCCTAATCATAATCAGAGAGATTTACAAACTCTTTAAAAACAACCATGAAAAAAAGAAATTGAAGGAAATTAATTTAAAGATTAAATACATTTAAGGTCTAGCCTTCAAATAATATATATATATGAATGGTGATTAATACAAAAGCTATAGTATTGGAGTTAAAATGCTGACAGACAGAAGACATTTCAATGTTATTTGCGTTACCTTATTAAATGGCACAATTTGTAGAAACCAAAATATATTCAGACAATTTCTATTTAATTCTATTTATTCAATGTGTAAAGCACATAGCGCCCTGGAGGCATCCCGGCGCTGGGCAAGAGGTAGCCTGATAGCAGGATGGGAAGGGCAGCTTTAAAGAAATAATTGATTTGAAAAGCTAGGTTTTAATCACTTTTTGAAAGCATTGATCATATTCTGTAACTCGAAACGCCAAGGAAAGAGAATTCCAGAGCTTTGTTACATTAAAACTGAAGCATTGACCACTCCGGTCTGCTCTTTCGATGACCGGGGTGGTAGCCAGATGAAGATCAAAGTGATCTGTTGGGGATATGGGGCGGGGTGGGAGCAAATTGGCATAGGGTAGGAGGGCCGTGACCTTGAAGAGCACAGTGAATTAATTTCCACTCTTTGGGCAATAGGAAGTCAAAAAGAATCTCTCAGTCCCGGTCTGACGCACTGTGATTAGGTAATGCGCATGCGGCCACATTTTGTAAAACCCACAATTTACAGATAACGTTTTTAGGAGACCTCAAGGACACCGTTACCGTAGTTCAAATAGGAAAGGATGAAGGCTTGCACCACCACTTGTCTCACGGTCTGGGGGAGAAAGGATAGAATATTGTGTAACATCCGCTATATTCCGAAGCAACTGGCCATAGTTTTAGTGGACTGGGATTCCATAGTCAAGATGTCTCAGGCCACATCCCTAGACTTTTTATAACAACTTTCAGGGTAGGAGTGGGGGGCAAGGCCTGTGGGCCAGCCCAGACCGTTTTGGACGAAGGAATTTTTCCAAGAATCATTAATTCGGTTTTCTCTTCATTGAGCTTCAGGTAAGGTGTGCAAACACAAGGGAGGGTTTTAAGTAAGTAGGAAGTGGTGGCGCTTAGCTAAAGTTTGTGTAAGTGCTAAGCAAAATTTGAATGAATACGGTGCTAACCAGGTAGGGGAGACCCTTGTAACCCTTATATGCTTGTGGGAAAACTCCCTACAACAAAATAGTACATTCAAATCCTGATGGGCACACGTGCATTAGTGTATACATATGAGGTAACATGAACATAAGTCAATTGAAGAGCACATTTCATAAAGTTTGCAGAAAAGTTGTTTCCTGTTTCTTAATTCATATCATGTAGAACAATAACCAGCCCACCCACTCCATGTTTTGCCTATTACTCCGACCCTCCCATCTCTATCTAAAAGTACACAGTGGTTGACAGTATTAAAAGCCGCACTAAGATCCAGGATCATGATAGCCACTGTTGCCACCTGATTCATTCTCCTTTTTGCCTTCTCTACCACTGCCAATATGGCAGTCAAAAGCCAGTTTGTGTATGATGTAGAGTTGATTCAGCTTCCAGAAAAATCAGATAGGCATCTATTCACATGCTTTTCTATCACTTTACTTAGACCAGGGAGCAGGGAGATTGGGCAAAAGTTATCAATACATTAGGGGTAAAGGTTAGGTTTCTGTAGGTCAGCTCTGATCATCGTATGCTTCCATCAAGTTCCGTGACAAAGAACAATATTGCCAATCATAACTAATCCACACTTCATTGATCACTCTCCACCTTTAAAAAGATGTATTGTGGACACCTCTAATAAAGATTATCAACCTATAGTTGTTTTGTTCAAATTTCAAATGGCATAGTCATGAAATCATTTGAACCACAAAGGCCTTATGCTAGCTGGCCTAAGGTACTGCAGAGATGCCTTAAGCAAGCGAGTACTCGTCTAACGTTTATAATTTTAACTGAGCATGTGATCAGCTAGGCATTTTTAATCTGCATTCTCGCTGTAATAAAACGGTTAGCTTCCCTCAAAAAGAGAAAGCTTTAAACTTATGGTGATATGGTGAACAATCCTTTACATGTCTGCAGAACCAACCCTAAACATTTTTTTCCGTGTCTGAAAAATGTTAATCCTACTCTTCTTCATGCTTAACCAATGTAATCATATTTTTTAACAAAAACTATTGGTGCTATTAAAGCACCCGTATGCGCATTGCACCATCTCAAGACCCAATTGATGAGCTGTATCACATATATAATATTCAATGTCTAGGTTGTTAGTGCTTGCTTACAGCTTTGATGTAGTATGGGATTGCAATATATGGTCAACATATTGTAATGTACCAGGATAGGGTTAGGGAAGTTAACATGACCAATAAATGAGGAGTGCACAAGAATTAATAGGATTACGTTCACCCAGTGGATTAAATTGTTAGAAATAACTAAGGTAAAGGTTGATAGATATACAAAATCACTGGCAATTAGAGGTTATGTACAAAAATTATGTATGTTTAAATGTATGATAATACTAGTGGCCTGGATAAGGCAGGTGCAAATGTATATATTCCAAATCCACTGAAAAGAGCATACTAAATTTCAAATTAAACTCTTGACTTCGTCTAAACGTGAAGCAGTTACTCCACTGTTACAAGTCCTTTGGGCCTCTAGCAATAAAGTGTACCAGTGTTTGTTTGGAAAGTTTTGGTTAAGAGCAATCCAGCCACCGTTTTTCTCTTCCTGGATTCTTAGAATGTTGCAATACATTTTGCAGTTGCACGAATAATAATAATAATCCACATTTGTAAAGCGCACAATCACCCGTAAGGGTCTCTAGGCGCTGGGGGCCGTCGGGAAGATTAAGCAAGCTATTGCCCAGAGTCACATGGTGCTGGGCTAATATGCTGCCGGAGGCGGGGATCGAGCCGTGATCCCCAGATTCCGGAGTCAGTCGCCTTGGCCGCGGCGCCACACCTCTTCCCTTAACTAGGGTGATGAGAATATCATTGCCATTAAAACAGTTGTTTTAGGATGGGAGCATCTATACTTTACAACATATTGGCTGCCTCGTTTCTAGCTAGCTAGCTGAGCATGTGTTTCATCTGTAAAAGTAAATTGTATGTTACATATATCTATTATATTATTGTATTTGACTGTACAAATAGGGGCCCACTTTGCTGCTTGTTAATGTTAGAAATTGGGTTTCTGGTTGGCAGCGGTATGAACAGTCCAACTCAGTGTAAGTTAGAAACACACTTTAAATTAACCTGTGTTTACCCTCTGGTAGTTTGCCACAGAGAAGTCAGGATTTACTTAATAGACAATGTGTAAAATATCTGTGCAACACTCCAAACAGTAAAACAGTGAAAACATCACACAAAAAGATACCTGGTTAGAAAAATCGAGCTTAATTTATTGAACAAAACAAGACCAAAACAATAAAAATTCAATAAGTATAACAGGCGTTATGAATTTTTAAATAATAAATTGAAATGTAGTACTTTTAAAGCACCAACCGGCACTATCTTGTCACGCTAGACGGGGGCAAATCCAAAAGTTCAGGCTGACCACAATTAGCGAGAGTTGGATACAGAGACCAGGCTTAGCCAGCTGAAAAGTACCTTGTTTCGCTGTGGCTTCGAAATCGAGGAAAATATGTGAGGAGCAAAGGAGGAAATACGCTAGTCCTTAGGCTGTATTGGATGCATCAGCTCCGAGCCATGCAGTCGGAATCGCATCAGGAATAGAGGCGGTGCGCCATCGGTGGTGCGATGTGCTTGATTCTTGTAGCAGCGGTGATGCATCAGCGTTGAGGGCGATGCAGTGTACTTGATCCTCGCAGCAGAAGCAATGCAAAGGTGTCGATGGAGATGCGCCGGTTCCTAGCGACGCAATGGCGTCACTGCATGGAGTTTTGTTGGAGCAGTACTTTATGTGTGTTTCAAGGGTCCAGGACTGGTTTGGCACCACTTGGCAGAGTCAGAATCTCAGGCAAAGTCCAGGTGCTGTAGCAGGGTGAGTTGGAAGTTTTCTATGCCCAGAGTCTTCAAGCAAGAGGCAAGCCAGAAAGCTCTAGTAGTCACTTTGATTCTCAGTTGGAGAGATGCAGGTCCAGTCCTTCTCACTCATAGGCAAGAGGGCAGCAGATCAGCACAGCAGAGCAGGAGTCCAGAAGAGTAGCAGTCCAGCAGAGTGGTAGTCCTTCCAGAAGCACAGAAGTTCCTCTTCCTGGCAGTGTATCCACAAGTCCAGAAGTGTACGAAGTTGGTAGTGTCAGAGGTCCAGTACTTATACCAAGTTGTGCCTTTGAAAGGGGGTAGACTTCAAGGAGAGGCCTAAGAAGTGCACAGAGTCCCTGCCCTTCCTGTGCTGGTTCCACTCACTATAGGGAGGTATGCAGCCCTGTGTGGGGACAAGACACAGCCTATTCAGGTGTGTCAGCTCCTCCCTCCCATCCTGCCCAGGATGGCTCATCAGGATGTGGATGGCCCATCAGTCACACCTAAGCTCCCTTTGTGTGTGAATGTATAGAGGGAATGCACAAAGCTCAGCTTTCACACACCCCAGACATGTAGTTAGAGACGGGCAGAAGACACCAAATATCTGATGTAAGAAAATGACAACTTTCTAAAGGTAAAAAGAACAGATGATAGATGGAATGCTGAACAATGTAAACATTCACCCCCAGTCACAGACCTGTGTTTAACCCATCATTTTGTTGCCCACCACGCCTCCCCACTTTGGACCCAGCCATAAGCAAATCAGTCGTGAACCTACTCCTTATAGGAGCAGTCCAGCTCGAACCGCCAAGCCAGGTAGTCCATGGACCAGAAACAAGCATCTTGCGACCAGTGTCTGGGTATCACCCCTCATTAGCCAGGCTAGCTTCAATCCAGTGGCACAGTGAGCATGAGACCCATGTATGGGTATACCCGTCCCACTTAGGGGAACAAAATCAAAAGGAACAGATGGGCACAATGCAAACATCCACAGCCAGTCAAAAGATCTGGGTTTAGTCTATCGTATTTCTGCCCCCCATGCCACCCCAATTTGGATCCAGCTATATGCATATCAGTCTTGATCCTACTCCTCATGGGAACAGTCAAGCCCAAACTACCAATCCAGGTCTTCCTTGGACCGGAAAAAAGCATTCTGGGACCAGTTTCGGTGAATTGCCCCTCATCAGTCAGATTAGCTTGAATCAAGGGGCGCAGTGAGCACGGGACCCATGTCTGGACATACCCTTCCCACTTAGGGTGACAAAAGCAAAAAGAACAGATGATGAACAGAATGCTGAACAATGCAAACATTCATCCCCAGTCAACAGATCTGGGTTTAATACATTATTTTTTTCACCCCAGTTTGGACTCAGCCAAATGCAAATCAGTCTTGACCCTGCTCCTTATGGGAACAGTTAAGCCCAAACTGCCAAGCAAGACCCTCCCTGGACAGGAAACTAGCATCCTGGGACCAGCCTGGCAGTTTGGGCAGGACTGTTCCCATGAGGAGATGGGTTAATATGAATTTGCATATAGTAGGGTCCAAACTGGTATGGCAAACAAAAAACAATGGATTTAGGCCTAGATCTCTGCACTAGGGGTGAATGTTTGACATTGTTCAGCATTCTGTCCAACAATTGTCCTTTTTTAAATAGTCAGTCCGATGGAGGGAGTATGCTCAGACGGGGGTCCCGTGCTCGCCATGCCACAGATGTCTAGCTAGCCTGGCTGATACGGGTTGATACCCCAAAACCGGTCCCAGGATGCTTGTTTCTGGTCCTGAAAGGACCTGGCCTGGCAGTTCTGGCTCGACTATTACCATGTTACCAAGAGTGAAGTCTGATTTGCATATGGCTCGGTCCAAACAGAAATGGCATGGTGAGCAAAGAAAATATGGATTTAGGCCCGGATCTCTCTACTAGGGGTGAATGTTCGACATTGTTCAGCATTCTGTCCATCAATTGTTCTTTTTGCAACTTTCTAAAAGTGAAATTTTCCGAATTACAATTTAAACTCTAGCTTCACAATAAGTTTTGTTATTGGTTTATGCATTACGAAAAGTCCATTGACACACAAATCACACCATCCCCTGAACGGCTTGCGTTGGAGGGCGCGAATTTAGGAATTTTATAATTTTATATTCCAACACCAGTCCCCGTAACAGTAGGGAAGGTGTTGGAATATAAAATTACAACATTCCTTATCCCACAGCGCCACCCAGCGCAAGTCGTAGTCACGACTTGCGTTGTAATAGCTGCGTGGAAAAGGTCGTGCGGTGTAAACACCACGTTGTAAACTACGTTTCCCCCCCTCAACACCCCAATCACCCTAGAGTCTGGGCATGGTATACCCACAGAATCAATGTTCACCTCATCATTTCCCGCCTACACTACCTCTTTGTTCTTCCCATTGTCCCAAATATATGCATGTAGGGGCTAATTAATTGAGTGATCCCCACCCTCTCTGCCTGTATCAAAACTTTGTGTACCCATCTCTGCGCCTCTCTCAACTCACATCTACTTCCCATTCTCCCCATATTTCATCAAACGGCCTATGGCAACAACTATCTTCATAGACTTCCTTTTCCATAATTCTGCAATATTGCATTCCGAGCTCCCAGTCCTGATGTCAAGGGGGAATTCCAGAAGCAATGTCCTATTTTGCCACCATACAACCCAGATTTACCAATAACTTCTGATAGCAGGAGTGATCCGTCAGGCCCCATGTACCCAGCAGTGCCAGTCTTGGCTGCAACTCAAGGGGTAGCCCAGGTGCCTCCTCTTATAGAATTATTTACACATAAGAGGAGAGATCAATAACCTTTATGACCAAATCTAGATTCCCCTTTTGCAGCAAAGAGTTATGTACTAGAGTACTTAATGTTGTACAGCGCGCTGAGACTTCCGTTGCGCCATGAGCCAATATGTATACTACTGCTATATTGTATGATTTCCCTGTTACGAATGTTAAAAAGTGCTCCGATACCCTCGGGTCTGTCAAGTGCTATATAAAACTTCTTAATAAATAAAGTATACTGGAGGGAGATAAGGGCACTGAATAAAACGGGATATAAATTGAGATAATCATCATTATAATTAGGCCTGGGTGGTGAACTCCGCTCCGTTGGCGGAATTTTCTGCACTCCGCGGAGCTCACAGAGTACAGATAACTTCTCTACGCGTACTGCAGTGGAATTTTCCTCCGCTCGCAATTGGTAGGTTCGTGAGCGTAAGCTGCCACTCGGGTAGAATTTCTACCCAAGCATCAGTAAGGCCAGCTTGAAAGACATCACTAACCCTAGCAGCAATAGTTGAGCGCAAAATGTATTTCGTAGAGTATAAAACAGTGGAAGCCTTTATAGGAATCCCCAAAAGGCCCAGTACTTAAGTGCCTTGTGCATGAGAGTTTCTGCAGGTCCCAACATGTAACAGGAGTTCATTTTGGATTTCCTTCCTCTTGTGGCAGGGCCCTCCCTTCTATCCATAAGCAATAGAATATGGTACACACTGCGAAAGGAAGGTCCTACAGATATAAAGTCCTTCCTCTCGAGTGATAACATGGTCGAAAACTAAAATATGTTTAAGAACTCCTTAAAAAAATTGAATATTTTTGTACATACGATTATATTCTTTGGAAAGAAGAGAAACTTGTGAGCTGATGCTACACTTTTGATATTATTCTGTATAAGTTTGCTGTTAAATCATTTAGTGGTAAAAGATTCATGCGAAAGAGAGGGAGCCAATGACGGACACCTTGGTCTAAGTTCCAGGACAAATATTTTCGAGCCACTCTCGGGGTACTTGAGGTGGCTATTACCTCCATTCTTTCCTTCAATCTAAAATACTTGACAGCTCTCTGAAAACTAACAATACAGCTAGTGGTTTTTAAAAAGTATTTAAGTTCTAAAAGTGGGAGGGAGATCACAAACTCCTCCTAGGCTCCGAAACAATTCTGTGCCATAGTGAAGTCAAGGGAAGTGAGTATTGAGCTGCTTTTTCACCAAAAATCTCTTAACATAGGTAGCCCCTAATGGTGTACAAATCACTATGCTTCAACAGGTATCCCTACTGAATTACCCTGGCTAAGCCTTCAGCAAATTCCAATCTAATAGCAGATGTCGGAACCAGTGTATCAAAGTAACATAGTTTACGTATAATCTGGCCTTCTATTTTATCAAGGAAACTTCAGTCTTCTGCTGGACTACATTCAATTGCAAAAAACACAGTTGATGGACAGAATGTAGAACAATGTCATACATTCACCCCAGTACAAGGATCTGGGCATAAATCCATCGTTTTTTTGCACTCCACACCACCCTGGGTTAGACACTGGCTATATGCAAATCAGCTCTGACCCTGTGCCTCATGGGAACAGTCCAGTCCGAACTGCCAAGCCATGTCTTTCCCAGACCGGAATCAAGCATCCAAGGACCGGTTTCTGGCTATCAGCCTTCATTCAGCCTGGATAGCTTGACTCCAGTGGTGTGGAGAGCCTGGGACTCACGTCTGAGCATACCCAGCCCACTCGGGGTGAAAATTGCAAAAAACACAGTTGATGGACAGAATGTAGAACAATGTCATACATTCACCCCAGTACAAGGATCTGGGCCTAAATCCATCGTTTTTTTTGCACTCCACACCACCCTGGGTTAGACACTGGCTATATGCAAATCAGCTCATTCAATAGCATATAATAGTGTTGGGGGGATTTTCGCCTCAAAAACAGATAACAAATGTAGAAAGTGTCTTTTCCTGAGTCTTTTCCTCTTTAGTAAGTTAATTAATTTACTTCGCTTGAGGGAAAAGTTCTGGAATTGTACCCGGACTAATTTATTTCTATGTAATAGCAGATTAGAATGCGCTCTCTGCTCAATTGGTAAAGGATTAGTTTTACATGGGAGCTTATACTGTAACCATAAGACACCAGTATATCTTCTTGAGGAAATTGTTGCTCTCCTAATACTCTGTACTGCTGATCTCCTACTAGAATTGTTAGTTTTTCTTTTAGTTTTGAGGCAGCTTTGAAATTCCGATAAATTCTGCTGTTTTTTTTTTTAAACCTACAGATTTATCCTTAAAATTCCATGAGCTTACTCCAGCTAAGGTCATCTCAAATTTACAGGAGATCACCATGTGGTCACTATAGGAATTTTCCAGAACTTCCTTAAAATAGAGCTCACTGAAAGTATCTGCTGAAATGATTAAATAATTGATAATAGACCCATCAGAAGACAATTTATGTGTAATTATTACTGGGATACAATTTCTTAACCTCCCATTGGCAATTAGTAGGTCTAAATTTCTCAAGCCGTTGAGTAGAATCACACCTCATTTATCGACCCGACTATTATTTGGAAACTAAGCATGGGGGATTTGTAGGGCTTAGGGCCAGATGTAGGTAACTTCAACTTACCGACTCATAAATACCAAATTTTACCGATTCGGTATTTATGAATCGGTAAATTTGAAGATGGGAGATGCAGGTAAATTTTCTATTTGATTTACCGAATCGGTAACATTCGGTATTTACCGATTCGGTAAATACCGACTCGGTATTTCCCATTGATTCCTATGGGCTGTGAAGCCCATAGGAATCAATGGGAAATACTGATTCGGTATTTACCGAATCGGTAAATACCGAATCCTGCAAGGGTGCATAGGGTGTCACTTTGACACCCTCTAGCACCCCAAGTACAGGCTTGTGTGACATGTGGCACACATACATGCCCTAAGGGCATGTCTGTGTGTCACATGGCACAGGTGTGCATGCACAGATGTGCATGCACACCTGAATTCGGTATTTTACCACCCAATAGGATTGGGTGGTAAAATACCCACTCTTAAGGGCCTTTGGAGTGTCACCTACATATGGATTTACCGAATCGGTAAAATTACCGATTCGGTATTTTACAGAATCGGTATTTGGTGACCTACATCTGGCCCTTAGTCTTTTGAGGGATTAGCGAATAAACCAATAGTGTGGGTAGAAACTTTGGCATTCAAGTCGCCAACCAGTATTAGATGCCTATACTCCTCTCTTTCCATGTTAGTAGAAATTAAAACAAATAGGTATTTTATAGGTAAGTATAGGATGAGCCAGGGGGGGCGTTTACGATAAGAAGAGTGCCTAGGCTTTCATTCTCCTCCTTAATATCTAACTTGACTGCCTGAATTAGGTTATACCAAAGGGGATGATAGGCGGAGCGTATGAGGAACTTAGGGCAAACAAAGCGATACCAAAGGGGATGACGAGCGGAGCTTTTGAGCAATTCAAACACTCACCACCAGTCAACTGATCTGGGTTTAATCCATCATCATTCTTTAGCTCCCTCCACCACCCCACTTCAGACATGGCCATATACAAATCAGTCTGACCCTGTGCCTATTGGGAACAGTCCAGCCCTAACTGCCAAGCCATGTCTTCCCTGGACCGGAAACAAGCATCCTGGGACCAGTTTCGAGTTCATAACCCTCATCAGCCAGGCGATCTTGAATCCAGTGGCAGAGTGAGCAAGGGTCCCAAGTCTGGGCATACCCTGCCAACATAGGGCAAACAAAGCGATACCAAAGGGAATGATGGGCAGAGCGTTTGAGCAAATCAAACACTCACCCCCAGTCAACTGATCTGGGTTCAGCCCATCATCATTCTTTAGCTCCCTCCACCACCCCAGTTCAGACATGGCCATATGCAAATCAGTCTGACCCTGTGCCTCATGGGAACAGTCCAGCCCGAACTGCCAAGCCATGTCTTACCTGGACCGGAAACAAGTATCCTGGGACCGGTTTCGGGTTCATAACCCTAATTAGCCAGGCTATCTTGAATCCAGTGGCAGAGTGAGCAATGGACCCACGTCTGGGCATACCGTCCCAACTTAGGGCAAACAAAGCGATACCAAAGGGGATGATGGGCGGAGCGTTTGAGCAAATCAAACACTCACCCCTAGTCAACTGATCTCGGTTTTAACCATCATCATTCTTTAGTTCCCTCCACCACCCCAGTTCTGACATGGCCATATGCAAATCAGTCTGACCCTGTGCCTCATGGGAACAGTCCAGCCCGAACTGCCAAGCCATGTCTTCCCTGGACTGGAAACAAGTATCCTGGGACCGGTTTCGGGTTCATAACCCTCATCAGTCAGGCTATCTTCAATCCAGTCGCAGAGTGAGCAAGGGACCCACGTCAGGGCATACCCTGCCAACTTGGGCGAACAAAGCGATACCAAAGGGGATGATGGGCGGAGCGTTAGAGCAAATCAAACACTCACCCCTAGTCAACTGATCTGGGTTTAATCCATCATCATTCTTTAGTTCCCTCCACCACCCCAGTTCTGACATGGCCATATGCAAATCAGTCTAACCCTGTGCCTCATGGGAATAGTCTAACCCGAACTGCCAAGTTATGTCCTCCCAGGCCCGGAAACAGGCATCCTGGGACCGGGTACGGGTTCATAACCCTCATCACCCAGGCTATCATGAATCCAGTGGCAGAGTGAGAAAGGGAGCCATGTCTGGGCATACCCTGCCAACTTAGGGCAAACAAAGCGATACCAAAGGGGATGATGGACGGAGCGTTTGAGCAAATCAAACACTCACCCCAGTCAACTTATTTGGCTTTAATCCATCATCTTTCTTTAGCTCACTCCACCACCCCAGTTCAGACATGGCCATATGCAAATCAGTCTGACCCTGTGCCTTATTGGAACAGTCCAGCCCGAACTGCCAAGCCATGTCTTCCCTGGACTAGAAACAAGTATCCTGAGACCGGTTTCAGGTTCATAACCCTCATCAGCCAGGCTATCTTGAATCCAGAGGCAGAGTGAGCAAGGGACCCACGTCAGGGCATACCCTGCCAACTTGGGCGAACAAAGCGATACCAAAGGGGATGATGGGCGGAGCGTTTGAGCAAATCAAGCACTCACCCCCAGTCAACTGATCTGGGTTTAATCCATCATCATTCTTTAGTTCACTTCACCACCCCAGTTCAGATATGGCCATATGCAAATCAGTCTGACCCTGTGCCTCATGGGAACAGTCCAGCCAGAACTGCCAAGCAATGTCTTCCCTGGACCGGAAACAAGCATCCTGGGACTGGTTTCGGGTTCAAAACCCTCATCAGCCAGGCTATCTTGAATCCAGTGGCAGAGTGAGCAAGGGACCCACGTCAGGGCATACCCTGCCAACTTGGGCGAACAAAGCGATACCAAAGGGGATGATGGGCGGAGCGTTTGAGCAAATCAAACACTCACCCCCAGTCAACTGATCTGGGTTTAATCCATCATCATTGATTAGTTCACTCCACCACCCCAGTTCAGATATGGCCGTATGCAAATCAGTCTGACCCTGTGCCTCATGGGAACAGTCCAGCCCGAACTGCCAAGCAATGTCTTCCCTGGACCGGAAACAAGCATCCTGGGACTTGTTTCGGGTTCATAACCCTCATCAGCCAGGCTATCTTGAATCCAGTTCCAGAGTGAGCAAGGGACCCACGTCTGGGCATACCCTGCCAACTTAGGGCGAACAAAGCGATACCAAAGGGGATGATGGACGGAGCGTTTGAGCAAATCAAACACTCGACCCAGTCAACTGATCTGGGTTTAGTTCATCATCATTCTTTAGCTCACTCCACCACCCCAGTTCAGACATGGCCTTATGCAAGTCAGTCTGACCCTGTGCCTCGTGGTATCACTTTGAATTAGGTTATAGGCATGGGGGATGGCTTTAAACACCCACCTAGAACTAGTTCTGAGCAGTATGGCAATGCCTCCCTTCGCAGGACCTCTATTCACTGGAAGCGCAGGCTGGGTTAGATACAATATAATCTTCCATAGACCAATTCTTTACAATCCAAGACTCTTGTATGCATATTATGTCAGCTTTCTGCTCTTTCAGAAATAACAAATTGTTTTTATTAGTGCATAAGCTAGCTGCAGTCCAGGAAATTAGTTTGGCGCCCTTACTAGGAATAATTCCCATAACTTAGCCCTAAAGAGATCATTGTATTTAGAGCCCCTGCCACCCAATTCCATTTTCTATCTTCCTCATATAAAGTCAGTGTTTGATTATTCTCTCTCTCAGCAAGCAAAGAAACACCTCTTTCTACCTTTTCCAAGGGAGACTTGTATTATACTTTCACTCTCTAAGTGATGAATTCCTAGTAGAGAGACATCTGAATGTACGATGAACTGGCAGTTATGTATTAATTCTTTTAAAGCTCTATCCTTTTGGGGGACAAGAACATCGATACCGCAACATCACAGATTATCACTATTTAGGATAATTAGATTGGAAATCACCTTAGAGGAGAAGACTGATCTAGCCCCCAATAGTTACCATGTTTTGGCACTTGAACCAAAGCAAGATCACTTCTCCGAACCATTTTGGAGGTCAGGGATATCAGCGAAACAGCCCAATAATAAGGACCTATTCATGCATAACTCATGATCAAAAATGAAAGAAAATTCTAAGGAGAGAGATGCTGACAGCGGGTGATGATCCTGGCTATCCCCCACAGGTGTGTTCCCAATAGGATTGTAAATAACATTACTGCCTAAAGAAGAAGAAAATAATGCATTCAATTCTACAGTGGGAAGCCTTACCACTCAGTTCTTACCTTTTACGTCGACCCAAAGCTTTGAACTTTTTTGGGATGAAAATCAACCCCAATTAGCAAAAACCCTGCTCATGAAATTCCGTTATGAGATTTTACAGATTGATTATACTATAGTTAAGTGGTCACCTGAACAAGTAGTAGGGATGGAACTCAAATGCACGCCATGTAGTTTAGACATTAAAGAAGATATTGCACATATTTTATTTCTTTGCCCGGAATATGCGAGTTCCAGACGGAAATGGATGAACCCACTGTGCTTGAAATTTGATGACTAGGAAATATTCAGAGGCCCTAAGAATATTGAAAACCGACAGCTTACAAATATTTGTATTTTTCATTCGTAGATTTTTACTTGCCGTGAGCTACCTATGGAAAAGAGAGGTCTAAAAAGTTAATGTTTTTAGTTCACACTATGTTAATCTGATTATGAGTTGTATAAATATTATATTGTATCATGATCCAATGATTAACTGTTGTGACAAATCTCACTTATGCTGTTAGATGATGTCTTTTTAAGGCAATGCCAATTAGTGAGATAATCTTGACTGTTTTATATTCATAAGTAACTTGCACTTTTTATACATAATCTCAGATAAAATGGACAGAGAATTCAATCATGGATACGGTGCCAAATATAAAAGGCCGTTTATAGTCCGGTTCAAGATGCACACAGAAACAAACTACCCATCATTTATATGTAACTATTTTAATGGGGAAGTGTATTCAGCACTTTATATCTGTATATCTGCAACTACTTCGTCCAACTTTTAGCATTATTTATTATGGAGTTGAATCTGCCCGTAGGCAAAAGAAGAAAGAAAGGGAAAAGTTCTGTAAAATAAACAAAAAGAGAACAAATCATTTGCTCTTTGGCTCTAATTTGATTATGAATCCCGTCCAAACTGCTACAAAGAGGGAAGAATGTCAAGTTGAAGCCATCACAACAAGATAATCGATTAAGTTCAAGTCCAGCATTGGTGTCGTTGCGCAATTTGAACCCTAACGCTGCATTATTTTCATTCATTCATCCAACTAGCCGGGACAAGGAGGTATTGGTCTATGAAATTGAATTCTAGTGTTCGCACACAACTCTTCAGCTCTTCTTGATAGTTTAAGAGTAGTACTGTTTTGATCCCAAAATGGCGGTTAGCTCGCTAAACCATATGATGTAAACTGATGATACAATCAATTGCCGACAATGACTATTAGATGCATGTCTCCAATATAACATCAATAGGCATACAGTTAGCATCTATAAAACCAGATTATGGTATTTCAGTAGGACAAGGTTAAAAAAAGTTGAAGATAAAAGACTTAGGACTGAAACAAACATTTCATCGTTCAGGGTTTAACACTTGCTAAACTAGTGCTGGTCATCATATTTGGAGAACAGAAAAGTAAGAGTAAATGGGGGCAAGTCAGGTGGACTTAATTTCTACTTGTCCTATGTTGCCTTATCTTTTTACTGATAACATATAAAAAAAAGTTGTTTTACCTCATGTGGTACAGTGCCATGCCTAAATGAGGAAGATCAACCATACATGCAATGCACATTTCTCAAAAGCCAGTGTTTGCTCTAGCTAGTCATCGCAATTGGAATTTATGAGCCTTGTAGAACAATAAAATATTATGATGGCTTGAGGGAAAGAGACAAGGATCATGAACCCTTAACTATGGATAAAATGAAGTAATATTCTTTTCATCGTACAGTGGGAAAAGGATGCTGGGGATATTGACAAAGGGTCACCATGGGCTAGATGCAAAAAGCATTATCCAGGATTTGCAAGGGGCATGTCTGGTTCATCACTTACAAATTCAGAATCATAGAGGTATGTATTAATGTTTTGCAACCAAAATGCTGCCAGAAATCATTAATATTTTACTGACACCTCAAATGCGGTGATACCTCGTTTGCAAACAGGAAGGGGTCGTCAAGAGAACCCTTCCCCTTTGTGAATGTTAATAAAAAAATTTGCAGCTTCATTTTGTTGTTTATATGCATCCCGGTTTCCTGTAAGAAAAATGGGTTGCATTTAAGGAAAAAATGGCTTTATTTAAAAACAATCACAGACATGGTGGTCTGCTGATTTCAGCCGGCCACCATCCCTGTGATGGCTTCAATTCCTAGTGGGTTACAATATGCAATCTACCTCATTTTTATTCATGAGGTAGGTCGAATTGTGACCCACTTCAAATGAGTAATTTGCAAAACGTATAAAGTACATTGGTCGCCTCCCAAATTACCACACTGGTTGCAAAAATACTGGTAGTAAATTGCGACCAGTATTTTGCAACCGGTTCTACATATACCTGGCCCCATGTTCTTAATTCAGACTGAGCTCTTCAACCACATGGGTACCTAATAAGGAAACTAAAATATTAAAATGAGCTATTCATGGAATGTATAATTTGTTACATTTTCAACATGTGTATTAGGCCATTTACCAAATACATAGCAAAATAAGGCTATGGTTTTAAATGAAACCACTGGCAACTGCCTTTCAGTTGTGAAACCATAAACAAATAATACTTTTTATATAGTTTTCGATTTCAGTTGTGTGATTTAAATTATTGGCAATGCAGACAGTACTGATTACTGTATGAAACATATTTGCACCATACCTGTTCTTGTGACCATTTTTGCCTATCTTCTGCTGCTCTTGTCTTTGTTTTAAAGCCCCTTTGAGTGTCTCCGATATGTCTTGGAGCTGGTGGAATATTCAATGATTTTGGCCTCCCCTCATGTCTACCAGCTGTGTGAACTGGATCATCTTTATGGCAAGGCTCTGTGTATTCCTTTTCCACAGTCTCTATCACAGTATGTTCGGGACTCATTTCTGCTGTGCTGCTGATGCTGCTCATGCTCATGCTCATTTTTATTTCAGCCACAATCTGATCAATGTCCTCTTCCTGCTCTTCCAGTTCTGTACCACCTTTCCTGGAATGATATGGAGAGGTCACAAGAGGATTGCCATTACTTTCTGATAAGTAGTATTCCTGATAGCCTTCTTCAGATTCACAATACTGGACCTGTTCTTCTTCATCTTCTGTGGGTAAAGATGATACTCCATCCTCCAGAACCTGCATCTCATTTTCTTTGTACTCTTGGTCTTCAGCTGATTCTGTGGTATCTTGGTGTTGCAATTTAGATTCTGCCCATTCTTCTTCCACAGCTTCTTGACACTCATCTGTCTCAACATTAGGTGGTTCCTGAGTAACATACTCCTCCCCATTGCAGTCCATCCCTTCCAAATAACTGTCATCTTCTGGGCAGTATCTTATGTAGTAGGTGATACCTTCTTCTTCCTCTGGAAGACCCTCATCATAGTCCTCTTCCTCAGATGTATTATTTACATAATCAGAGATGGAGTCTGCATCACCACTGTTGTCATTGCAGTCTTGTTCTGCTTGGGTGGGGCTAGCTTGCCTGCTGTCTGGTAAGTCTGTGGCATTCACAGTGAAGTCGTGGATGGGTGGATCTGTTTCTTCATTTCGAGGTTCTTTGAGAGGAGAAATAGGACACGATCGCACCCCATGATCCAGCATGCTGCCCGAACTGCTTCGATGTTTACCACTTGCCATTATGAACCTCTTACATGACCATCATTTCTGTGGAAAAATAAAACACATGTTCAGAAAACTACCAAGCCAGTTGTCTAAGACAATTGTAACTGCGCTCTACTGACAATAGTTGGAATTGACAATTACACATCTTTATCCACAATGTCTAATGCCTGAAAGTTTCTTTAATATCATACCATTTCTCAGAAGGTGTCTACCCTCTGAAGATTTTTCTTAAGTGTCCGCTCATATCTGCTGTACTCGAATGATTTATGCATACTTAAATAGTATGGGGCACCTTCGCACGATACACTCTTTAATTAAAACCAAGATAATATTAGCTGTGTGGATTTTTTTTTTAATGGATGTATTTTACAATACAGAGAGAAGTGTAAAAATAACATATCATTGTAATAATGTTTTGTTTAAAAAACAAGTTAATTGCAAGCATTAGAAGTGCATGTTCACTATGGCATAGCTGCAGGAGAGGAGAATCAGCAGTGTACAACATGGAGTAAAGAAAATATTGTACCCAGCGCACCAAACTGCTCGCACCTGCAAACCTGTGCTAAAGTCTGGCTGCAAGATTGCTTTGTGCAAGGGTCACAGATGATAAACATTAGGCATCGACACTCAGCACAATCAATCAATAAGACACACTGGACTAGATGTACGAAATTTCTATTTGCATAAGTGGTTGAAATTTGCGCATACATTTTTTGCAAAAGGAAAATTATTTTGCAAACCAACCTAAGTACTAATAGTTTGGGTCACAACATTCCGAACTGTAATAGGTTATAATCCGACCTACCTCGTCAATATTCATGAGAGAGTTTGCAAATTGTGATGCACTGCAATTGGTGGACATAACAGAGATGGTGGCCTGCTGCTGTCTGCAGACCACCATGTCTAATATATATATATATTCACTGAAAAAACCATAGGTTTCAGGTCATATATAGTTAGGAATTAGCATTTTAAAAAACATTGAAATTGCTCCTATATAGTTAGTTGTACTAACTATATTTCGCGCACCCGCAATCCACTGCTGATGATGTCACATATTACATCATTCATGACATGGGCAGTGACATCACTGATGACATCTCAAATGACATCACTGATGACGTCACTGATGACATCTCAATTGACATCACTGATCACATCACTGATGATATCATTCATGTGATAATACGATGCACTTCTTCACACTCTAATATAACCTTTGATACACCCAGTGTTAAACACAGACTACCATTCTTGAAACCATTGACACACCAATACCAGTTACTACATACGCACACACTGATTGCTAGGTCTATACACACATCCAATCATTTACCCATAGAATCACTCATACATACAGTCACTCATCAATACAACACTATCATCTGCACTCAAACACCTATACAGACACTCACACTCTGCCACTCATCCATGGAGTTACTCACACATCTAGTCAGTCATGCAAAGAATCAATCACACTTTCATTTCCTTAACTATACAGTTATACACACAACACCTTACTTATTCAAACATATACTAACACATACTTACTTTGTTATACAATTACTGATACAAGTACGCAATGATCCATACAGCCACTTGCACAATCAGTGGCTCTTATGTATAGTCATTTATATATGCCAGCTACCCACACACACACTCAGTCTCCCATACAAATACTTGGGCAAACAATCAATAACACATATAGCCACTCATATAGCTACTGATCAACACATGCAGTTGCTTACACAACAACAGACATACTGATGCACACATTCAGACAGTTTAGTCACTAACCCATGCATTCAGTAAGACACATTTAATCACTCACTCATACATTCAGTCATGTACCTACTAAATCTTTCATCCAGACACTTATACATCCACTCATTCTTCAATATGTAAAACATATTTAAACTTTACAGAAACACACAGTCACTCGATGATGTCATCAGTGATGTCATCAGTGATGTCATTTGAGATGTCATCAGTGATGTCATCAGGGATGTCACTGACCATGTCATGAATGATGTAATATGTGACATCATCAGCAGTGGATTGCGGGTGTGCGAAATATAGTTAGTACAACTAACTATATAGGAGCAATTTCAATGTTTTTTTAAATGCTAATTCCTAACTATATATGACCTGAAACCTATGTTTTTTTCAGTGAATTTGCAAGGTTTTTTAAATGCTAATTCCTAACTATATAAGGACTGAAACCTATGGTTTTTTCAGTGAATTTCAAAGGTTTTTCAGAGGCTACTTCCTAACTATATAAGGCCTGTAACCTATGGTTTTTTCAGTGAATTTGCAAGGTTTTTTAAATGCTAATACCTAATTATATAAGGCCTGAAACCTATGGTTTATTCACTGAATTTCAAAGGCTTTTTAAATGCTAAATCCTAACTATATAAGGCCTGAAACCTATGGTTTTTTCAGTGAATTTGCAAGTTTTTTTAAATGCTAATTCCTAACTAAATAAGGCCTAAACCTATGTTTTTTTTCAGTGAATTTGCAAGGTTTTTAAAATGCTAATTCTATTAGCGGATAACGTTTAAATATTTTAATATCCTTGTAGGACCACCTGAGCAGCCCTAGGGATCCGATTTTTGGACCGGAGCAAGATGCTCTCTGATTGTGCCGTATTTCTTGCCTTCTGCCCCCCTGAATGTGCCGTATTTCTTGCTTCTGCCCCCCTGATTGTGCCATATTTCTTGGCTTCTGACCCCTGATTGTGCCGTATTTCTTGCCTTCTGCACCCTGATTGTGCCATATTTCTTGCCTTCTGCACCCTGATTGTGCCCTCTTTCTTGCCTTCTGCTGCCTGATTGTGCCGTTTGTCGGGCCTTCTTTCCCCTGATTGTGCCGTTTTTCATGCCCCTGCCCCCCTGATTGTATTATCTTTGCCAGTGTTTGTTAGCTGCTGGTATTGCCTTTGCCTGTGTTTCTTTGCTGCCGTTATTGTCTTTGCCAGTGCTTCTTTGCTGCCGTTATTGTCTTTGCCAGTGTTTGTTTGCTGCCGTTATTGTCTTTGCCAGTGCTTATTCGCTGCTGGTATTATCTTTGCCAGAGCTGTGTGGGCTGTGTGGGCTGTGAGAGCTGTGTGAGATGTGAGAGCTGTGTGGGCTATGAGAGCTGTGTGGGCTGTGAGAGTGTGAGCTGTGTGGGCTGTGGAAGCTGTGAGAGCTGTGAGAGCTGTGTGGGCTGTGAGAGCTGTGTGGGCTGTGAGAGCTGTGTGGGCTGTGAGAGCTGTGTGGGCTGTGAGAGCTGTGTGGTCTGTGAGGGCTGTGAGGGCTGTGAGGGCTGTGAGGGCAGTGAGGCCTGTGAGAGCTGTGTGGGCTGTGAGAGCTGTGTGGGCTGTGAAAGCTGTGTGGGCTGTGAGAGCTGTATGGGCTGTGAGAGCTGTGAGAGCTGTGTGGGATGTGAGCTGTGTGGGCTGTGAGGGCTGTGTGAGCTGTGAGAGCTGTGTGGGCTGTGAGAGCTGTGTGGGCTGTGTGGGCTGTGAGAGCTGTGAGAGCTGTGTGGGCTGTGAGAGCTGTGTGGGCTGTGAGAGCTGTGTGAGCTCTGAAAGCTGTGTGGGCTGTGAGAGCTGTGTGGGCTGTGAGAGCTGTGTGGGCTGTGAGAGCTGTGTGGGCTGTGAGAGCTGTGTGGGCAGTGGGGGCTGTGAGAGCTGTGTGGGCTGTGAGAGCTGTGTGGGATGTGAGGGATGTGAGGCCTGTGAGAGTTGTGTGGGCTGTGAGAGCTGTTTGTGCTGTGAGAGCTGTGTGGGCTGTGAGAGCTGTATGGGCTGAGAGAGCTGTGAGAGCTGTGTGGGATGTGAGCTGTGTGGGCTGTGAGGGTTGCGTGAGCTGTGAGAGCTGTGTGGGCTGTGAGAGCTGTGTGGCCTGTGAGAGCTGTGTGGGCTGTGTGAGCTGTGAGAGCTGTGAGAGCTGTGTGGGCTGTGAGAGCTGTGCGGGCTGTGAGAGCTGTGTGGGCTCTGAGAGTGTGGGCTGTGTGGGCTGTGAGAGCTGTGAGAGCGGTGTGGGCTGTGAGAGCTGTGAGAGCGGTGTGGGCTGTGAGAGCTGTAAGGGCTGTGAGAGCTGTGTGGGCTGTGAGAGCTGTGTGGGCTGTGAGAGCTGTGTGATCTGTGAAAGCTGTGTGGGCTGTGAGAGCTGTGCGAGCTGTGTGGGCTGTGAGAGCTGTGTGGGCTGTGAGAGCTGTGTGGGCTGTGGGGGCTGTGAGAGCTGTGTGGGCTGTGAGAGCTGTGTGGGCTGTGAGGGATGTGAGGCCTGTGAGAGCTGTTTGGGCTGTGAGAGCTGTGTGGGCTGTGAGAGCTGTATGGGCTGAGAGAGCTGTGATAGCTGTGTGAGCTGTGTGGGCTGTTAGGGCTGCGTGAGCTGTGAGAGCTGTGTGGGCTGTGAGAGCTGTGTGGGCTGTGTGAGCTGTGAGAGCTGTGAGAGCTGTGTGGGCTGTGAGAGCTGTGTGGGCTGTGAGAGCTGTGTGGGCTGTGAGAGCTGTGTGGGCTGTGAGAGCTGTGAGAGCTGTGTGGGATGTGCGCTGTGTGGGCTGTGAGGGCTGTGTGAGCTGTGAGAGCTGTGTGGGCTGTGAGAGCTGTGTGGGCTGTGAGAGCTGTGTGGGCTGTGAGAGCTGTGAGAGCTGTGAGAGCTGTGTGGGCTGTGAGAGCTGTGTGGGCTGTGTGGGCTGTGAGAGCTGTGTGGGCTGTGAGAGCTGTGTGGGCTGTGAGAGCTGTATGGGCTGTGAGAGCTGTGTGGAATGTGGGCTGTGAGGGCTGTGTGAGCTGTGAGAGCTGTGTGGGCCTTGAGAGCTGTATGGGCTGTGATAGCTGTGTGGGCTGTGTGGGCTGTGAGAGCTGTGTGGGCTGTGAGGGCTGTGAGGGCTGTGAGGGCTGTGAGGGCTGTGTGGGCTGTGAGGGCTGTGAGGCCTGTGAGAGCTGTGTGGGCTGTGAGAGCTGTGATAGCTGTGTGAGCTGTGTGGGCTGTTAGGGCTGCGTGAGCTGTGAGAGCTGTGTGGGCTGTGAGAGCTGTGTGGGCTGTGTGAGCTGTGAGAGCTGTGAGAGCTGTGTGGGCTGTGAGAGCTGTGTGGGCTGTGAGAGCTGTGTGGGCTCTGAGCGTGTGGGCTGTGTGGGCTGTGAGAGCTGTGTGGGCTGTGAGAGCTGTGTGGGCTGTGAGAGCTGTGTGGGCTGTGAGAGCTGTGTGGGCTGTGAGAGCTGTGAGAGCTGTGTGGGATGTGCGCTGTGTGGGCTGTGAGGGCTGTGTGAGCTGTGAGAGCTGTGTGGGCTGTGAGAGCTGTGTGGGCTGTGAGAGCTGTGTGGGCTGTGAGAGCTGTGAGAGCTGTGAGAGCTGTGTGGGCTGTGAGAGCTGTGTGGGCTGTGTGGGCTGTGAGAGCTGTGTGGGCTGTGAGAGCTGTGTGGGCTGTGAGAGCTGTATGGGCTGTGAGAGCTGTGTGGAATGTGGGCTGTGAGGGCTGTGAGGGCTGTGTGAGCTGTGAGAGCTGTGTGGGCCTTGAGAGCTGTATGGGCTGTGATAGCTGTGTGGGCTGTGTGGGCTGTGAGAGCTGTGTGGGCTGTGAGGGCTGTGAGGGCTGTGAGGGCTGTGAGGGCTGTGTGGGCTGTGAGGGCTGTGAGGGCTGTGAGGCCTGTGAGAGCTGTGTGGGCTGTGAGAGCTGTGTGTGCTGTGAGAGCTGTGTGGGCTGTGAGAGCTGTATGGACTGTGAGAGCTGTGAGAGCTCTGTGGGATGTGAGCTGTGTGGGCTGTGAGGGCTGTGTGAGCTGTGAGGGCTGTGTGGGCTGTGAGAGCTGTGTGGGCTGTGAGAGCTGTGTGGGCTGTGAGGGCTGTGTGGGCTGTGAGAGCTGTGTGGGCTGTGAGGGCTGAGTGAGCTGTGAGAGCTGTGTGGGCTGTGTGGCATGTGAGAGCTGTGTGGGATGTGAGGTATGTGGGCTGTGAGGGCTGTGTGAGCTGTGAGAGCTGTGTGGGCTGTGAGAGTTGTGTGGGCTGTATGGGCTGTAAGAGCTGTGAGAGCTGTGTGGGCTGTGAGAGCTGTGTGGGCTGTGAGAGCTGTGTGGGCTGTGAGAGTGTGGGCTGTGTGGGCTGTGAGAGCTGTGAGGGCTGTGAGGGCTGTGAGAGTTGTGTGGGCTGTGAGAGCTGTATGGGCTGTGAGAGCTGTGAGAGCTGTATGAGCTGTGAGAGATGTGAGAGCTGTGTGGGATGTGGGCTGTGTGGGCTGTGAGGGCTGTGTGAGCTGTGAGAGCTGTGTGGGCTGTGAGAGCTGTGTGGGCTGTGAGAGCTGTGTGGGCTGTGGGAGTGTGGGCTGTGTGGGCTGTGAGAGCTGTGAGAGCTGTGTGGGCTGTGAGAGTGTGGGCTGTGAGGGCTGTGAGGCCTGTGAGAGCTGTGTGGGCTGTGAGAGCTGCGTGGGCTGTGAGAGCTGTGTGGGCTGTGAGAGCTGTATGTGCTGTGAGAGCTGTGTGGGATGTGAGCTGTGTGGGCTGTGAGGGCTGTGTGGGCTGTGAGGGCTGTGTGGGCTGTGAGAGCTGTGTGGGCTGTGAGAGCTGTGTGGGCTGTGGTAGCTGTGAGGGCTGTGTGAGCTGTGAGGGATGTGTGGGCTGTGAGAGCTGTGTGGGCTGTGAGAGCTGTGTGGGCTGTGAGAGCTGTGTGGGCTGTGAGAGCTGTGTGGGCTGTGAGAGTGTGGGCTGTGAGAGCTGTGAGAGCTGTGTGGGCTGTGAGAGCTGTGTGGGCTGTGAGAGCTGTGTGGGCTGTGTGAGCTGTGAGAGCTGTGTGGGCTGTGAGAGCTGTATGGGCTGTATGGGCTGTGAGGGCTGTGAGGGCTGTGAGAGCTGTGTGGGCTGTGAGAGCTGTGTTGGCTGTGAGAGCTGTGTGGGCTGTGAGAACTGTGTGGGCTGTGAGAGCTGTGTGGGCTGTGAGAGCTGTGTGGGCTGTGAGCTCTGCTTCTTTTGTGTCTCGGTCTACCTAGCACAAGATGAATGCCAACACTTCCTGGTTAGAAGTGTTGACAGCCAATGAGCATGCTGCTTTCCTGTGAAATGCATGCTGATTTGCTGCCACTGTCTGTCAACACTCCAAACCAGGAAGTGTTGGCAGCCATCTTGTGCCTTGGTAGAACCAAGGCACAAGAAAGCAGTGAAACAAAGGTGCAAAACACACAAAGGGGGCAAGGTAGAAGCACCCTGACGCTCTAGGCCTGCTCAGGGAGCCCCACAAGGCCCCCCAGGCCAAAATAAACGTGAGGGTACGCACACCGTACAGAGTACAGTAAGCTTACGGTAAGCTTACTGTAAGCTTACTGTACACTGCACCCCCGCGATTTTCCGAAAAAAGATATTTTTTTTCTTGGGCCTGGGGGGGCCTTGTGGGACCCCCTGAGCAGGCCTAGGGGGTCGGGGTGTTTCTACCCTGCCCCCTTTTTTAGTTCTACAAGTTTGTTTTTCTGGTTTCCTGTGCCTCAGTCTACCGGGGCACAAGATGGCCGCCAACAATTTCTGGTTTGGAATGTTCACAGACAGTAGCAGCCAATCAGCATGCAGCTCGTACTCTGGAAGGTACAGAGTACAGTAATCTTACAGTGTGCCACTTATAGATATATAATTTGAACAAATTCTATTTTCTCAACAACTACTGGAGGGATTTTCACCAAATACACAAAAGGCACTTCTGCATATCAGGCTCTACCATTTTGCCAAGTTTGGTGTAATTCCATTCAGCCATTCGGACTGTAGCCGTGTCTAAAAGTCCTATGGAAAATTGCATTGGACTCAATTTCACATTCAATTTTCTCAAAAACTACTGGAGGGATTTACACCAAACATACAAAAGGCACTGCTGCATACCAATCCCTACCATTTTGCCAAATCTGGTGTAATTCCGTTCAGCCGTTCGAGCTGTAGCCTTGTCAGAATGTCCCAATGGAAATGAACATGGGGAAAACATGTTTTGAGACCCCCCTTTTTTCTCGGCCCCTGCTTGACGAATCCCCCCGAAACTTTCAGGGAAGGAGCGGAGCGCAGCGAGGCAAATGTAAGTAAAATTACAGGCAGATCCCTCAATCGGTGCCAAAGTTATTCCCAATAGAATGTTCGGAATTTCCTATGGTAACTAGGTCCTAACTATATATACCTACTGGCGACCGCCAGTAGGTAATATATATATATATATATATATATATACATATATATATATATATATATATGTATACATGTATATGTATACATATATATATATATATATATATATATATATATATAAAAATATATATATACAAATATACACATAGAAATATATATACACATGTATATACATATATATATTCACTGAAAAAACCATGGGTTATAGACCATATATAGTTAGGAATTAGCATTTACAAAACCTTATTTTACTCACACAAAACCATTGAAATTCCATATATAGTTAGTTGCACTAACTATATATCGCGCACCCGCAATCCACTGCTGATGATGTCACATATTACATCATTCATGACATGGTCAGTGACATCACTGATGACATCACTGATGACATCTCAAATGACATCACTGATGACATCACTGATGACATCTCAAATGACATCTCAAATGACATCTCAAATGACATCACTGATGACATCATCCAGTGACTGTGTGTTTCTGTAAAGTTTAAATATGTTTTACATATTGAAGAATGAGTAGATGTAGAAGTGTCTGGATGAAGGATTTAGTAGGTGCGTGACTGACTGTATGAGTGAGTGATTAAATGTGTCTCACTGAATGCATGGGTTAGTGACTAAACTGTCTTCATTTGTGCATCATTATGTCTGTTGTTCTGTAAACTGCTGCATGTGTTGATCAGTAGCTATATGAGTAACTATATGGGTTATTGATTGATTGTCCAAGTATTTGTATGGGAGACTGAGTGTGTGTGTGGCTGGCTGGGAGATGTGTGACTCTGTGCAGATCAATGTGTTCTTGTATCAATGATTGTATAAGAGAGTAAGTATGTGTTAGTATATGTTTGAAAATGTAAGGTACTCTATGTTTAACTGTATAGATTAGAAAATGGAAGTGTGATTGATTCTTTACAGGACTGACTAGGTGTGTGAGTAACTCCATGGATGAGTGGCAGAGTGTGAGTGTCTGTATAGGTGTATGAGTGCATATGATAGTGTTGTAAAGATGAGTGATTGTATGTATGAATGATTGTATGGGTGAATGAGTGAATGTGTGTGTAGACGTAGGAATCAGTGAGTGCGTATGTAGTAACTAGTATTGGTGTGTCAATGGTTTAAAAAATTATATTCTGTTTTTAACACTGGGTGTAACAGAGGTATTTATTAAAGTGTGAGGAGATGCATTGTATTGTCACATGAATGATATCATCAGTGATGTGACCATTGATGTCAAATGAGATGTCATCAGTGATGTCATTTGAGATGTCATCAGTGATGTCATCAGTGATGTCATTTGAGATGTTTTCAGTGATGTCATTTGAGATGTCATCAGTGATGTCATCAGTGATGTCATTTGAGATGTCATCAGTGATGTCATCAGTGATGTCATTTGAGATGTCATCAGTGATGTCATCAGTGATGTCACTGACCATGTCATGAATGATGTAATATGTGACATCATCAGCAGTGGATTGCGGGTGCGCGATATATAGTTAGTGCAACTAACTATATATGGAATTTCAATGGTTTTGTGTGAGTAAAATAAGGTTTTGTAAATGCTAATTCCTAACTATATATGGTCTATAACCCATGGTTTTTTCAGTGAATTTTCAAGGTTTTGTAAATGCTAATTCCTAACTATATATGGTCTATAACCTATGGTTTTTTCAGTGAATTTCAATGTTTTTTATTAGCAAATATCAAAAGCTTTAAAATGTCAAGTACGTGGTAGGTAAAAACATTTTCGTGTTTATGCACACTGATGTGCTTTGAACGCTGCCCCCCCCCCTCTTTTCTTTTAGGAGTATTCTCTCTTTGCAGATAGTGAAGGGTAGGTAACGCAGGCCTTTGCCCCCGTTGTAATCCGTCGTGCCTGCTTCCCTCTCCATTTGATTGATTGTTATCCAAGCATTTACTGTTTTGGAATTGCTTCTCTTTGGTTCATTCTCTATTTACAAACAAGCACAGAGTCGCAATACTCTGTTTAGTCTTTGCAGATAGTGAAAAATCGTTAGAAAAAACAAAAGGAATCAAGCAAAATCAGTAGGCCACTAATGGGATCTCTTTTTGACCTCGCTAAAATAGAAACATTAGGAACAACCCCTCATGAGAAATATGAAACTAGTGAGAGGAACCGAGCTCGACGCCATGATGGCTGCAAGACAGCTCGGCTCCGCCGCCCACCCCGCCCAAAATAACGACAAACCCTATGCAAATATTATAAATATATACAACACACCAGCAAAGTAACAGGGTAAAACGTTTTATTAAATAACTATTTACATGCCTGCTGCAACATCGATCCAAATACATGCCGCCGTTCCCGGGATTTCTCCCCGACTACTCTGCGGCCTACGAGATGGAGAGGCCGGGGCGTTGACTAGGCGGGGCCTCCGGCCGCAACCACAGCGCCAACGATCGCTGCTGACGGAGGGGAGCCTTGCCGGTGAGACCACTGATCTGAAGAACCGCTGCCTGCGGTGCTTCCCTGAGCCGCTTGACGAAGGCCCGCGAGGGGCGGTGTGGTGGCGCGGACTCGGAGGGGGCGCTTGGCTCCTGCCCCCTCCCCAAGTCTTGTTGCCCTGGTGTGGCCTGAGATCGCCCCCGACATAGGCGGCCGGCTCCCGGGGTCCGGCGGAACTTTTTGCCTTTTGGTGACTCTTCCATTCTGGACCTTGTCCCACAATCCGTTTGACCTGAAGACACGTCTTGCGGTGCCCTCGCAATGCGGCCTGGTCCCTGAATGTGTGACCTGAAGACACGTCCTGCGGTGCCCTGGTCCGACCATCACATATACCTGCGCCAGGAGACGGCGTGGGGTGCACTGGAAGGGAGAGGCGGCGCGAACGAGCCTCCCCCACCTCCCCAGGTGGAGGTTTCTCAGCTGCACCCCAGCGCTTCACTCGGCCAGCTGAATTGCGCCCGCTCTTGCGGCACAGTGCCTCGCTCGGCCACCTGAGTTGCGCCTGCTCTTGCTATTACAGCGTCTCACCCGCCATCCGGCTGAATTGCACCCACTCTTGTGGTACAGCGACAGGCGGCTGCCACGGAGCTCACGAAATGGCTGTCGGCTCCACAGACTTGGGCCTGGCCTGCAAGGATGGCTCTGGGCAACCCTGGAACTCGGACGCTTGACTGCTAGGGCATGGGCCCCATTCCCAAAAGCGTCCCCTCAGCCTTGAAGATTCTACAAGAGTCACCGGGGCCCCCGACTCCCGCAGACTTCCGGTGGGGAGCGACTGCCATGATTGCTCGCGGAATGGCCACGACGTAGCCACGGGGTGCTCTCATGCTGACGCCAGCTTCAGTCTGAAACATCCAGAAACACTGTAGACTACCAATTCGATCAGTTCCGGTGGAGCCCCAACGTGACCCGGTAGAGAAGAACTTGCCCTCCCCTCTTTGACTGATGGTTCTTGTTGCCTGTCCCTTCTGTTGTCATTTAACGGAACTTTTTGGACTGCTGAAAGGGGTTCTGTTCCGACCGCTGGTTGGTGGAGACATTTTGACTATATTCTGGACCTGCCCGGCCTCGCCCAAAATGGCGTCGGTATAAATGAGACTCGCAACTCCTTGATGTGTACTGGTTGCTCAGCCTTGATATCACGAGATATGTATGCAGTTTTGGAGCACATGGCGGGCGGGGACGGGTACTGATTGAACATTTGCACATCCCTATTTATATTAAGTTCTGATGTATTATTCATTACTGTACTATTGAAAGTTCGAATTAACGTTACTCATGGTACTTGCCCGCAAATGTATATCTAGATAATTTCATTGTAACTGGTCCTGTCGTACTTTCATTATAAAATTAACGGTCACCGATTCCGCAACTGTTAGACACCTTAATTCCTGCAACCTAATGGCCCGCCCGTTACGTTTTTCTACAGTGTAAAGGTCCCCTCATCATATATGATTCCAGTTTGCTCCGTGGACGGCCCACGTGGTTGTAGGCCCGTATTTGTATACTGACATTTTTGCAAAAAAAAAAGTTTTCGAAGGAAGTATGGAATCAGCGTCATAACAATCGTCTAGGTTGGTAGGATTTTAGAATAATGGCTGTTATTCCCAAACAATAGAAGACAGTTAATGCAGACCCTTTGCCTGAATTTTGGATTGATTGAAATTTGTATCCGTCACACCTGCCCTTTTTCCAGAATTGTTAGAAAATGGTCGACCGTAGCTTAAGGTATCTGCCGAATGTAAGGTGTGGTATTTTGTCCCGTAAAATAAGACTAATTGAGAAACAAATACACGAAGAGGGAACTCGAATTTAGAGACAAACAAAATGAAACATTTTTTGGCATCATAAGAAGGGGAGGATATGGTACACAGAAAAATAATGCGAAAGGGATAGCCAAGATCTGTTGTATCACACGTTCCTGCAGCTAGTCTGATACATGGTAAGTAGAAGCTTTTTCGTGTTTGCGCGCGCTGACATCCTCTGAATGCTGTATCCCCCCCTTTCTTTTCTCCTCTGTAGGTTACATCGGAGTTCCGACTGAAGAATGGAGTGGACATGGACCGCACCGTGCTCCATGTAGGGAAAGACATAGACAAGCGCTGTGAGATATTGCATGGAGTGCAGACCATCACTGTGAACGTGAAAAATTGTATGGTGTGACTGAGCGTACATGCCCTGATTGTATGGTATGAATGTGTATGTATTCCATATGCCCGGCCGATAAACGTTCTGTTTGCGCAACTGCCGCGTTAGAAAACAACATCGTGACGCGTCGCGTAACCGCGACATATCGCGTTGTCGCGTAATGCGTCATATGACGAGCCGCGTTAGCGCACCCGGAAGTGCTCCGGTGCGTGAGGCGCGAAGCGCAGCTTCCCGGAAGCGATCCGGGGCGCGGCGCGGAGCGCGTAACGTAAGCATAACAGGTCATGTGACTTGTTAATAAAACTTTTCATTGGTTCATTTCACTTTTGGGTTCCTAATGATGTAAGGCTAGGTCATGTGACCTAAAAATAACACTTTTCATTGGTTTAGAACTATTTTCTGTCCCAAATGATGAAAACCCCTCCTTGTTTCCTCACTCTGACTTTCATCTTTGTGAGAGGAAGACCTTTTTTCATCACTTAGCAATGGCAAGTGTTGTAGCTTCAGCTGGTGCATCCCCACCACCACCACCACCTCCTAGGAAGAGAGTACCACCTCCTCAAGTAGTAGTTGAGCAAGAGGTGCCCCCCCACCTTCTTGTTGCCTGATTCGGCCAGCTCAATCGATCGAGCATGAGACTCTGTTGTGATCTGAAGAACTGCTGCCTGCGGTGCCTCCCAGAACCGCTTGAAGGAGGCCCCCGAGGGGCGGTGTGGTGGCGCGGACTGGGAGGGGGCGCTTGGCTCCTGCCCCCTCCCCAAGTCTCGCTCGGCCAGCTGAGTTGCACCCACTCTTGTGGCCTACGACATGGAGAGGCCGGGGCGTTGACTAGGCGGGGCCTCCGGCCGCAACCACAGCGCCAACGATTGCTGCTGACGGAGGGGAGCCTTGCCGGTGAGAGCCACTGATCTGAAGAACCGCTGCCTGCGGTGCCTCCCTGAACCGCTTGACGGAGGCCCCCGAGGGGCGGTGTGGTGGCGCGGACTGGGAGGGGGCGCTTGGCTCCTGCCCCCTCCCCAAGTCTCGCTCGGAAAGCTGAGTTCCGCCCGCTCTTGCGGCACAGTGCCTCACTCGGCCGGTTGAGTTTCACCTGCTCTTGCGGCTACAGCGTCTCACCCGCCATCCAGCTGAGTTGCGCCCACTCTTGCGGCCTACGACATGGAGAGGCCGGGGCGTTCACTAGGCGGGGCCTCCGGCCGCAACCACAGCGCCAACGATCGCTGCTGACGGAGGGGAGCCTTGCCGGTGAGAGCCACTGATCTGAAGAACCGCTGCCTGCGGTGCCTCCCTGAACCGCTTGACGGAGGCCCCCGAGGGGCGGTGTGGTGGCGCGGACTGGGAGGGGGCGCTTGGCACCTGCCCCCTCCCCAAGTCTCGCTCGGCCAGCTGAGTTGCGCCCGCTCTTGCGGCACAGTGCCTCACTCGGCCGGTTGAGTTTCGCCTGCTCTTGCGGCTACAGCGTCTCACCCGCCATCCAGTTGAGTTGCGCCCACTCTTGCGGCCTACGACATGGAGAGGTTGGGGCGTTGACTAGGCGGGGCCTCCAGCCGCAACCACAGCGCCAACGATCGCTGCTGACGGAGGGGAGCCTTGCCGGTGAGAGCCACTGATCTGAAGAACCGCTGCCTGCGGTGCCTCCCTGAACCGCTTGACGGAGGCCCCCGAGGGGCGGTGTGGTGGCGCGGACTGGGAGGGGGCGCTTGGCTCCTGCCCCCTCCCCAAGTCTTGTTGCCCTGGTGTGGCCTGAGATCGCCCCCGACATAGGCGGCCGGCTCCCGGGGTCCGGCGGAACTTTTTGCCTTTTGGTGACTCTTCATTCTGGACCTTGTCCCACAATCCGTTTGACCTGAAGACACGTCTTGCGGTGCCCTCGCAATGCGGCCTGGTCCCTGAATGTGTGCAGGGGGACTGTATTGATTGGATCAAGATGGCGGCTTCACACAAAGCTGACTCAAGTGTTGCTGCTGATGCTATGCAGACAAAAACTGGTTTTCAGTTTGTACATTCTTCAGGATTTTTCCATCCAAGGCTGGTTGAGAGTTTGTAGAACGATGGCTTCAGATTTTCAACATACTACTCTTCAACATTCTTCATAAATGTAACAATGTGAGACTCACTAGGAGAACGGCCGTTTATCTTTCCTTTCAAAATGCTGCCAACAATATTTTCTGAATGGAAGACACCATCTTGTAGCATAAAGGGCTGCGTCAAGGGTGGTATTGCCCAGAATGTCTTGTTTTCTAGTGCTCGTAATGACGAAGCCAGAACTGCCGAAAGGGATTCTGGTCCTGCCGCTACTTATTGGAGACATTGAACTATACTCTGGACCTGCCTGGCCTTGACCAAAATGGCGCCAGTATGGGAGCGACTTGCAACTCCTTATGACGTTCTAGTTACTTAGCCTTGACGTTATGGGGGATGCATGCGGTCTTTGTGCACATGGCGGGCGGGGAAGGGTACTGACTGGGAATACGGACAACCCTATTGATGTTGATTTTTCATTATTGATTATTGATTATTGTATTAATAAAGCTTCGAAGTAATGTTACCCATGATACTCGCCCATGGTGTGCGTATGGACGATTTTATTGTAACTTATCCTGTTATACTTTCAATTATAAAATCAACCTTCACTGATCCTGCAACCGTTTGTCACGTTTCGTTTTTTCAATTAAATGGCTCGCTTGTTACATACTCCTATACCCCTGGCTTTTGAAAGACACCATCTTGTAATATAAAGGGCTGCGTCAAGGGTGGTATTGCCCAGAATGTCTTGTTTTCTAGTGCTCGTAATGACGAAGCCAGAACTGCCGAAAGGGATTCTGGTCCTGCTGCTACTTATTGGAGACATTGAACTATACTCTGGACCTGCCTGGCCTCGACCAAAATGGCGCCAGTATGGGAGCAAATTGCCACTCCTTATGACGTTCTAGTTACTTAGCCTTGACGTTATGGGGGATGTATGCGGTCTTTGTGCACATGGCGGGCGGGGAAGGGTACTGACTGGGAATACGGACAACCCTATTGATGTCGATTTTTCATTATTGATTATTGTATTAATAAAGCTTCGAAGTAATGTTACCCATGATACTCGCCCATGGTGTGCGTATGGACGATTTTATTGTAACTGATCCTGTTATACTTTCAATTAAAAAATCAACCTTCACTGATTCTGCAACGGTTGGTCACGTTTAGTTTTTTCAATGAAATGGCTCGCTTGTTACATACTCCTATACCCCTGGCTTTTGAAAGACACCATCTTGTAGAATAAAGGGCTGCGTCAAGGGTGGTATTGCCCAGAATGTCTTGTTTTCTAATGCTCGTAATGACGAAGCCAGAACTGCCGAAAGGGATTCTGCTCCTGGCGCTACTTATTGGAGACATTGAACTATACTCTGGACCTGCCTGGCCTCGACCAAAATGGCGCCAGTATGGGAGCGACTTGCAACTCCTTATGACGTTCTAGTTACTTAGCCTTGACGTTATGGGGGATGTATGCGGTCTTTGTGCACATGGCGGGCGGGGAAGGGTACTGACTAGGAATACGGACAACCCTATTGATGTCAATTTTTCATTATTGATTATTGTATTAATAAAGCTTTGAAATAATGTTACCCATGATACTCGCCCATGGTGTGCGTATGGATGATTTTATTGTAACTGATCCTGTTATACTTTCAATTATAAAATCAACCTTCATTGATCCTGCAACCGTTTGTCACGTTTAGTTTTTTCAATTAAATGGTTCGCTTGTTACATACTCCTATACCCCTGGCTTTTGACCCTTTCCTACGCGCGGTCTGTACTACCGCCCTCGGGCGATCTATGTAATGAACAGACTACCATTGCCGAAACACAAGGGAATGCATCTCAGAGAGATAAGTCAAGTACGTGGTAGATAAAAACATTTTCGTGTTTATGCACGCTGATGTGCTTTGAACTCTGCCCCCCCCCCCTCATCATTTAGATTACCACCGCCCATTGCACAAAAGCGTACTGGGCGCTCCCCACGCAAAAAAAACTATTTTTTTTTTATTTTATTTTTGCCCCGCGGGGCCCTTTTAAAGCCTCCACATCAAACCTAGGGGGTCAGGGAGGATCTACTATGCCCCCTTATGGTCATTTCCCCCTTTGTTTTGGCCTCCTCTTGTCTCTCGATCCTACCGAGAGACAAGATGGCGGCCGGTCCGGACTGTTTAGAATGTTGGCAGACACCGGAGAGCCAATCAGCTTCGCTTCGCAAAGTTCCGTTACGCGTCAAGTACGCGAACCGGAGCGCTACCCGGAGCGCTGTTACAGATATATATATTTTTTTGAACGTTAATTTATCAAAATCCACTGGAGCACATATATTGAGACCTAGCAAAGGCACATCGGGCTACCAGTCCCTACAATTTTGCCAAGTTTCGTGCAAATCCATTCAGCCGTTCGAGCAAAAAGTGAGGCCAACCGCCCTATGGAAATTAACATGGGAAAAACGCGTTTTGGGACCCCCCTTTTTTCTCGGCCCCCCCCGCTCAGAAACAAAATGTTCCATTTTCCTGAAAATTTCAGCCAATTCCGTCCACAAACGCCAAAGTTATTAGACATAGAATTTTCAAAAATCCCATAGAGAAAAAATCCTAACTATATATACCTACTGGCGTCCGCCAGTAGGTAATATATATATATATATATATATATATCACGCACATATATACACTCACATATATACATATATATATATATATATATATATATATATATATATATATATATATATATATATATATATATATATATATATATATGTGTACACACATATATATACACACATATATACATTTTTCAGTGATGGCTCCTTCTGCCTCCCCCTCTCTTCGCAGAGGATCGATTAGGAGTTGGCGGAGCATGCCAAACATGAGAATTTTATGAAAATGTAAATAAAGCGATCACTCTGAGTATTGCCAACACCAGTTGCACTCGTAGTTTTGCCAACACCAGTTATTGATTTATTCCAGGGTACGCGTTTCGCTTGCAAGGCAAGCTTAGTCACCTACGGCCATTGATGAATAATTATAATTTTCTATATAGTTTTTTAAAATATGTTACCAAATGCCACAGTACTTGATTACATTTTTTTATTAAAAATCCTAAAGAATTGAAAAATACACTATACTACACAAATATAGCGTTCACAGTCCGTTCACCTCTCCACTTTTTCCGCACCCTACACTTCCCTTCCCTGCGGTGTCCCACAGGGCTCTGCACTATCCCCTCTCTTATTTATTTTGTATCTCCAACCACTTTTAGCTTCCCTCCGCAACTCCCCAGTCACAATATTCAACTATGCGGACGACCTTCAGCTAATTTTTCCCATAGACTCCTTCCCTTCCTCCCGTATCAACTTCCAGTCCACTATGCTGACTATTGCGGAGTGTATGTATCACAGCCACTTAAAGCTGAACCCTACCAAAAGTGAGCTCTTCCTGGTAGGAGGACCCACTCACCCATGGAATGCCGCCTTGTGGCCTACATCTCTGGGGACCGCACCCACTCCTGTGAGCTCAGTCAAAAGCCTGGGGGTGATCATCTCCGAAGATCTATCAATGAGACCGCATATCAACGCGGTCACTTCCGCCTGTTTCTTCCACCTCAGGCGGATTTGTAAGATCAGCAGGTTTCTTACCAAAGAAGCCCTGACCCAAGTTGTCATTGCGCTCATCACCTCAAGGCTCGACTATGCCAATATTCTATACGCAGGAATTCCTGCATGCCACCTTCACCGACTTCAGTTGGTGCAGAATCAGGCTGCTCGCCTGATCTTCCGCCAGCCCAAACATCAGCACGTCACTCCCCTCCTCCGCAGTCTACATTGGCTCCCTGTTTCTAAACGCTGCACTTTCAAACTGGCATGCACTACCTTTAAGGCCCTTTTGGATGCAGCTCCCATGTTCATTTCTTCGGCCTTGTCCCGTCACATCCCTTCTAGAGCTCTTCGCTCAGCATCACTAAACCTCCTCGAGGTCCCTCGATTTAAAAGAAAAAAGCACGGTGGCCTGAGCTTCTCTGTCCTGGCTCCCTCCGTATGGAACTCCCTACCTCCTTCTCTTCGTCTTTGCCCAAAGTACGACTGTTTCCGCAGACTCTTAAAAACACTGCTCTTTCAATCCGCTTTTGACTAACCCTCTCACCCTTGATCAACGCCATATGTCAATGAGCGCCAAGAAACCGATGGTGATAGTGCGCGTTATAAATAATTTTAATAGAATTAATAGAATAGAATAGTGTTGTACAGTGTATTTACAATTTTTAATATTTACCTATGTAAAATAATACTTTAATTCCTAAAAAACAGTACTTACTAGGCACTAATGCAGTACTTCATAAACATATTGGAAAGTATGTAAACAAATTATGAAAAAAAATCCCCTACCTATTACAACTTCAAAAGGTGACTTTAACAAAATGGTAATATGTAGGGAACTGCGATAAAACCTACTATTGACCTATACCTAAGGCATTAACAAAGAGCACACCCAAAGTGTAGAAAAAATAATATGGCTGCCATTTCATTTCCTAAAAACAGCCCTTAACTATTATCTAATGGCTTGTCATTGCCATGTACCACCATATACCACAACGTTACCGCAGTATACCATGGCCGAAATACTTATTTAAGTCCTAGCTATATTTTTGTATTGTGGTACCCTGAGTCACGCATTGGTGTTGTATAGGCAACACAATACTTAAGTTAGGCCACCATATGTGGCCCTTCAATGATTGGAAAATCTGGAGAAATGCAAACTAGCACAATTTGCTGTTTTCATTTACTATGCACACCATAATCTACTTTGCTGCTAAATTTGACATGCATCCGTGCGCCACTCCACTGTACGCCAATACACTCTACACCACTCCACTGTATGCTATTCCAGTATATGCCACTCCAGAATACACCAGAGTACACCATTCCACTGTACTCTATTCTACTCTATGCATCTCCACTGTGTGAGACTACACTCTATGCTATTACGCTGTATACAATTCTACTGAATGTGACTATCCTTTTAGAGTGTATGCACCTACACTCTACAGCACCCCACTCTACGCCACTCCCGTGCACACCAATCCACTGGATACCACTCTACTATAAGCTAATCCTCTTCATGTCATTTTACTGTGCACCACCCCACTCTACACTATTCAACTGTATGCCGCTCTACCGCACGATACTCCACTCGATGCCACTCCAGTGAATTGCACTCCACTCTATGCCAATTGATTTTACGCTATTCCATTGGACGCCACTCCAATGTTCGCCACTCCACTCTATGCTATTACACTCAACCCAATTCCACTGTATGCCACTGCAGTCTACACCACTCCACCATACGCCACTCTACTGTATGCTACTATATTCTATGACACTTAACTGTACAACACTCCACTCAACATTATTACACTGTATGCTACTCCACTCTATGCCACTTCAGTGTATGTCACTTCACCGTTTGTGACTTCAATACATGCTATTCCACTCTATGCTATTCTACTGTACAGCACTCCACTCTATACTATTCCACTGTAGGCCACTCCGCTGTACAACTCTGAACAATATGCTATTTCATTGTATGTCACTACACTGTATGCTACTCTACACCACTCCAGTGTGTGCCACGCCAGTGTGTGCCACTCCATTCTATTCTATTCCATCAGAAGCCACTCCACTGTACGCCACTCCACTGTATGCTATTAAACTTTACCCCACTCCAGTGTACACCACTATAACCTACACCACTTCACTCTACAGCATTGCACTGTGCACTTCTTCACTATATACTATTCCACTTTATTCTCCTCTACTGAATGCCACTTTATGCTATTCCACTGTATTCTACTCCACAATACACCATTCCACTGTTTCTACGGGAGTCCACTGGACGCCACTCCACTCAACTCAACGCCACTCCACTGTATGCTATTTGATTCTACCCCACACCACTGTATGCCATTTGACTGTATGCCACTCCACTGTAAGTTACTCCAGTGTACACTAATCCACTGTACCATGCTCCACTCTATGCCACTCCACTGCACACACTCACCCTACCTATTCCATCCTATGCCACTCCCCTCTTTTACACTACACCCTACTCTATTCCACTATATGCTATTCCACTTTATACTACTCCATTTTACAGTGATACACTGTGCCCCACTACAGGGTGTGCCATTCCACTTTACGCTGCTCCACTGTACGACACCCTCCTGCACGCTGTATAACTCCACTCTATAAAAGTCTGCTATGCTCTATGGCACTCTAGACAATCTACTCCACTCTATCCCCATACCCTCCACTGTCCAACTCTATACTCCACTCTACGCTGGTACCCTCCACTGTGCTACACTTTATTCCACTATACAACTCATGTCTATGCTCTATGACACAGCACTCTACTGTACAAGGCCCCACTCCAGTTTATAACAATTTTCTACCTACGCTATTACACTCCACTCCATACCACTCTACGACACACCAATACACTCGTTTATACTTTACTCCACACTATGCTACACCAATGTACTCAACTCTACTCCACTGTTCAACAATCCACTCTACGCAGCTCCACTGTTTGGCACACCACTCTACTCTATGCAACTCCACTCTACAACACTCTACTAACTGTTTGCCACTCTTCAAAAATGTACTCCTGTCAATACCCCTAAACTCCTGTGTACAACATTGCACTATGCTGTATGCCACTGTACAACATTCTACCCTTAGCCATTCTATGATACTCGAGTTCACTATACGACAGAGTACACAACTCTTTGTATGTCGCTACAATCCACTTTACTCCACTCTACTCTATTACACAGTATGCCACTCCACTCTATGCCACTCTAGGCCATTGCACTCTATAACACTGTATGCCAATCCACTTTACCATACTGTACAACACTGTACTGTACACCACTCCACAAAACTCAGCTAAACTGCATGTCTATGCCCCTCTACTGTACTGTCATCCACAACACTTTGCAAGACTGTACAACAAGCCACCATATCCTCCTGTACAACACGGTACTCCAATTTAAAATGTCACCAGATGCAATTGTGTTTATCTAGCTACTTGCACTAATTTTTAGGCTACATTTGGCCACTGAATATTTTACTTAAACTGGCCAGGAGATGCCACCCACGGAACTATGACCACAGCAAATAATTTAATTGAATGATGAGCTATCTGATACACAAAAATTCATCCAGTCTTCCGTTTTGCAAAACTAAAGAAGTTATATTGAAAAACACATAGCTTATTCACAAGCCCTTATGTTAGAGTTTTCCCAGCACTGATTTCAATGGCTATTATCAGATATTTCCACTGACAGAAGAACTTAAGCAACATACATAAGGAGATGATAAAATCCAGACTGCTACATCTTTTTTCTCCCTGTTAAATGCCATGCACTAAGATTTTAGTGGAAAATCATTTTTCCGCATTAATTGATTATGCTTACTAAAAGAAAGGGGAAAGAAAATGTCTGGAGTGTTCATTTGTTTAGTAATACGGCACTTAGGGGCTGATTACGATGGCAGGCATCGTAGCCGTGTTCGGGACCGCCCACCAGACATGCGGCGGTCCCACCACTGCGATTAGGATGCGCCCGCCATACTGGCAGTCGCATCCTGGCTTTTCACATTGCGGGCAGTGCTGCTGGCTGCAGCACCGCACGTAATGTGAAAAGTGTGTGCACAGCATTTCCATGCACTACGTGGCAGGCACCACGCGGTGCCTGCCACTTGGTGCATAAAAATGAGAGGGGTACTATGGGTACCCCCCAGTGCAGCGACACACCGCCCCCAACAAGGGGGGCCCGCAACGGGACCAAACCCAATCCCCGCCAGCCTTTCCATGTTGGCGATGCTGCCACGGGAAGGCCTTCCCACATCCTGATCTGGTGGACGGTGCCTGCTAGTCACCGCCACCATTTTCAGGGACCCTGCACCATCCGCCAGGCACACAGTGCGATTGTCTTTGGCAGAAAAGCGGCAGAAGGACTTTGCCTCCACCGCGATACCCAAAGCCATCCTAATTTGTCAGTGGGTAATGAGCTTGGTGACGGCGGAAGGAACACCACCGCCGCCCCTTCCGCCATCATAATGACCCCCTTAATTCTCAGGTGATTACTCCATCTGGCACATATTTTTGATACATTTATTTCACACTTACAAGTTTAAACCTTTATATTTTGTGTTTGAATTCGGACCGGTTATCATGTGCCTTTTTCTGGTTTTAAGAAACTTTTTGTATTAATATCCAACCAGGTATCTCTCAGACAGTTTTATCTTTCCTTCCCTTTTGCATTCCCCATCACTCAACCCCACACACCTAGGACGCCCTCACTCCTACACCTCTCATCATATGGCAAGATCAAAAGCTTTCAACAAAAGTGACCCTTTGTGGGGCCCTAGACCACTGCAGTGCTGGCCCTATGAGGAGCATGCCTGATTATGAGGCAAGACATCCCCAGGGATGCTTGAGGACACCAATAAATACTTTTTAAGAATCCCACCCTTTATTTCCTCCACTGTTCTATCCCCTTTTCTTTCTGATTGGACCAGTACCACCACAGTTTGTTGGATTATTACTTTGTTGAGTCTAGGTACTGGACCTTCATTGGTTCCAAGTATCCCCCTTCTCTTTTGTTTTGGGTAAGCAGTTTGTCACAACCATCAACTGGATACTGCCTATAAGCTCCCTTTGTCACTAGTTTTAAAGCGGAAAGACCTTTGGACCCCAGTTACACATTTACTCGACTAAGTACTCAAGAAGTTCATCAACCTCCTTGACTTCCCACTACTGACAATATTACTTTACTATTATATAGCTAGTCCTTTATATTTCATTACTTATCCTATGTATATAAGACAATAGTTCATATGAACAATATGTTTGCTCCCTCTTCTTTTTCTCTTCCCCATTACTCACTTGTATTTTGATATTCTAATGTAGTTTTCCTCTTTCTTCAAAAGTATTTTTTGGCTGTATCTGATTTAAAACGTAAAAGCCTGTGCTACCCTCTACTGCTAAATTACGCTGTTCAGCTTGCTTGATGACATTTACAGACAGAGGGAACAAACAGCAAGCCAAGGTGTTTCATGAAAATTCCTTAGTTATGCAAGCATGTTGGCCTAATGCCAACATTTGCATTCATTTTGAAATGTGCGCTAAGTCTGTTCAAATGTGACAAAATAATACGAAACTAACTTTATCCCTGTATTGTTTTTTATTTTTGTTTGGGAGAAATGTAAACAACGCATGAACCGGAAACAACAAAAGGAATCAGTCTGCATTCTTTTACATTTAGAAACTCGACTAATAAAAAAAACATTAATTAAATAGTTCTCCTTAAATGCTTTAGATACAAAATTGTATATAAAACTATCTGCAAATTGGTTTGATTTACATATTGTATAGTGCTCGAATAACTTAGGCGTCTTGGCACTGCTTCTCACAAAGAGAGGATACAGGATGCAAAGCATTACTGATGCTAGTTATTAAAAAGCCAGGTTTTTAAAGATTCTCTTCAAGACCTAAGATTTGGACTGTCTTTTAGATTTAAGGGGAGTGCATTCTAGAGTTTAGCTGTTCCTACAATGAAGCTTCTCCCGCCCAGAAGGCACGCTTAGTTCTGGGGACCACCAGGAATTTACAAGCAGAAAATCACAGGTTTCTTGATGGAGAGTACCAAGTAAAGCAATCTCTGAGATAGTCCAGGCAATTTCATGTAGCGCCTTAAAGGCTAGAAAAATTATTTGAATTTGAGCCTTTTATTGATTGGGAGCCAATGTGGTATGGTCAGACCCTGGGACACAAACTGATACTTAGGGATACCCAGGAGGAGTCGTGCAGATTCATTTAGTAGAATCTGCATTTTCTGCAAGAATCTTTTTAGATATTTAGGAATAGTGCATTTCCATAGTCCTCTTTGAAAGTTCTTCTATGCCGTTCTATAGAATTGAACGTCGTCTTCTGTTTAGGTGAGCTTCTAAATTCTCATAGTTACATCTAAAATGCTTTTGGAAGTATTTTTTTTTCATTTATATTTAGCTCCCGACAGCAGGTAATATGCTGATGTTAAAAAGTACTTTTAAGAGACTCGTACATAAAAAATGGTTTAGTGGTGAGAAAAAGAAAATTCTTTGGCAGTTTGCTGCTAAGTAATTGATTTGTAGCTGAAATAATTGGCTCCAGATTGCAGAGCTGGCTTCATCCACCACAGAACGACTGTCATGTTATATAATGGTACTAGTTAGTAATTTCCTATTCAGGTCTGTTCTATTTTCAGTTATATCTTTATCTACAAAATGCGCATTTGCTGAAACAAGCTTTGATTTTGTAGCCCTTTGCAGCAATGCCTGTGCCGGGAGTTTCATGCTGTTACATAAAATTAGCATGTGCGAATTTCTTTGTTTGAGGGTCAGACTAATGGATGTTCAGGTCAAATTAATTTTACTGTTGGTCGGCACTCAGCATAATCGTGTACCAAAGGCACATACATGAAGGAACACAAATATCCTAATATAATAAAAATCATTCTACAATATTATGATTTCAGAATGGGGATGCGCCTGATACTGGAGTGTTATATATTAAGAACCCAGAATATAGCATTTTTCTCAAGTAACTAGTTTCTAAATATTTTCAAAATCATATTTCTAGCGGGAGCCTTTTTTATTCATAACTCAGACCCCCCAAGATATAGCAGCATGGATTAGCAAATTTAGCGGCACAAATATTGAAATTTAGTGGCACAAATATGGAAATTAAGCGGCAATTTTGCGGCATTTTATTTGGAAGTTTTTGCTACGACAAACACAGATATCTTCGTTTTTGAGTTATTTAACAACATGAAGCTATGTATATTTGGTTTATTTACAATGTAGACACTTTGTTTGGCTTCAAGGCTGTGCAGAAGTGTGGCTCAATGGATACAGCGGCAGACCCTGATGCAGAGGTCTGGCCTGGGACCAGGGTTCAATTCCCGCCTCGGCGGGTCTTGGGCTCAATTTCCTCGGTCCTGATAATTCTCGCCTCGGTGCCTATTCTAATCATGGGTCCCACTCTGCAACTCTAGGCAATAGCGTGCTTAATCTCCACAACGGTCCCAACAGCAAGTGCTGGGATTCCTGGCTTCACCTTGGGGGTGCCTAGGAGTGGCCATTTCACCGGGAAAAGACAGGAAGGGTTCCACAGCGGTATGCGTACAGCGCTAAGAAACCCCATGGGGTATAAGTGCGCTATACAAGTACAAATTCATTTCATTTCATATAGGACATAAACATGTTAATGAATAAATTCCCACGGAACATGTATGCTTGTCGTGTTAATCTTGCAGTTCTTCTGAGGAGTCCAAATCTAGCATAATATTGTGCTGCTGATTATAATGCAAACACAATAATGCCCGGATGGATTGCTCTGAGAGGGACAGTCGTCTGGCTGACAAAATAATTTTGTAGATGCTGTTGCTGCTTTCAGCATCTGCAGAACTGGTCACACTGTCTTTGTGCACTGCTGCAAGCTGTGAAAGGGCTGGAATGCGGTCAGCCATCCCACGCCAAAAAAGGTCAGTGTTAATCACCCCAGAAACAGATGCCTGTACTGCTTCTGGGCCTACAGTTTCAAAGTAGAGGCAAAGGTCCTGATCGGGAACTTCGCTGAAACCAGGGATGTCAGAATATGCACTCTTGTCCTTAGGCAGGATGCAGAGTCGTGCAGGATTGAAAAGGCGCATTTGCTTCAAGAACCCAATGCCTGGTTGGGCCCCCCCATATATTTGCCCGCCTTTTCCAGAGAATTTTCAAAAGCTTCATTAAGCTGGGCTGTTATCTTTTTTTTCTGTGTCAGACTTAATTTAGCCCCTGCAGTGGTCTGTAAAAATGGTTCTAGTGACTCCAGAGTGAGGACTGAATTGTTTTTTTTGTGGTTTTTTTTTAATCCTCATATTGCGAAAATTCTATGTGTATGGAATTTCAGGTCTCTACTTCTGTACTTTTGTGCCTTCACTGCCCCTCGGTCTTTCTTGATTGGGGAGTTTCCCTTGTTGGTTGTATCAGAGGAGCCCTTTAAACCATTTACATATTGACATTTCTGTTGTCGAAAGGAGGGGAGCTAGCCATCTTGGCTACTCTATGAGTATTATACTCATCAACCAGAAAATGTTTTTGCATTAATCATGGGACCGCATATTCTGTTCTTTAATTGGAGGTCAGGTAGTTTTCCATGATTTCCCAGTATTTGTATCTTTTACTAACTTTCCCTCTTCTGTCTAATCTATTGATCTTAATGACTGAGTTCAGCCACTCTTCATGTGTTGGAGGCGATTGTCCAATCCATTTAATACAAATCTCCCTCCTTGCTATCACCATTAATACGAAAGGTAAATTTGTCTCGCTTACTGTTAGTTCACGCCCCTCTCTTAAGTTACCAATCCCAAAAAGAATAAGACTTGTACTTACATTCAGTTGTCTTTGGAGGATCAAGCTTAGAGTCTTACCAACTTCTTTCCAAAATGTTTCCAAAGATGGACAATTCCAGAACATATGAATGTCGTCTGCTCTCTCTTCTCCACATTTAGGGCACTTTTTTACTCCTGCATTTTTAAATTTTGCTAGCCTTTTTGGCGTCCAGTATGCCCTGTGTAGTGTGTAGAGATGATTTCTTTTCAAGGCAGCTGTTTTTAGTGTTGACCAACACACCTGTAGAGACTTTTCCCAAATTCTGCCTAGGTCTAGCGTAGGCAGATCTCTCCCCCAAATTTGGTCTTCAGTTTGAGTGTTTTCGTCTCCTGCCGTTATAAAGGTCCAGTACCACTTAGCAATTTCCTTATTTATAGGTAACATTTTTATCATTTCTTTTTCAAGATTTGTTCTGTCTTTATCATGTGTCGGTAGTGTTTTTGCCCAGCTACTTAGTTGGTAGAACTTGAATTTTGAGACTGTTCCATTGGTAATCTTATGTAGATCTTCCCAGGAGATTAGTGCTGATCCGTTTAAAAGTTGGCCCCAGTACTTAATGTCGGCTTGTTTCAGAGGATTAGCCATAGCGTCTTTTAAACGATCCGGGGTCCCCGGTGAATCCCATATCGGTGCCAATGGGCTATAATATGAGATATTTAGAATTGTCCTGATTTGAAGCCATAATTTAGCTGCCTCCTTTAATATCTTTAGTTTGATTTTTTTGAAGTACTTTTGATGTCCGAACTTAAAGAGAAAATGGTCTTCAGCTACTGTCATTGCCTGTAAATGCTCTGGATAGTATTGGTGAATTTTTAAGAGTGTTCTCGTATTTTTTAAGTGAAATGCCCTGTGATATTCTATCAGGTCTGGGCTTGCTATCCCCCCGTATTCTTTTTTTCTTCTAAGTTTTTTCCTTGATATTCGTATTCCTTTAGATGCCCATATAAAGCTGGTGATTTCTCCTTGCAGTTTTCGTAGTGAGTCTTTTTTAAATTCTAACGGTATGTTATTAAAGAGGTATGTATATTTAGGTAGTATAGTCATTTTTATGATGTTAGAGCTCCCTATAAAACTTAAGGGAAGACTAGACCATACTTTTAGTAGTTTCCTTACCTCATGTGCCACTCTGTTTAGGTTGTTCTGTGGGATTTTTTCTAAGTTTTGACTCACTAAGATACCCAAATATTTTATCTCTTGTTTAACGTTTGGGCTATTGAAATTTGTGTTCCATGTCATAATTTCAGTTTTGGTATGGTTAACTAGATATCCTGAAACGTTCCCAAAGCTGTTTAAAATGTTTTCTATAATTAACTTTGAGCTGAGGTAGTTTTCTGTAAATAGCATCAGGTCATCTGCATAAAGTGCAATCTTTTTTTCCCAGCCTTGATGAGTGAAGGGGGTTATTTCCTTGTTGTTTCTGAGTTTATTTGCTAAGGGCTCAATATATAAATTAAAAAGCAAGGGAGAAAGGGAGCATCCTTGCCTGGTGCCTCTTTGTATTTTAATGTCGTTTGTGAGATTGCCATTTACCAATATTTTTGATCTTGGAGTTTTATAAATTTCTTCTACTGCATGTAGGAAGGAGTTACCTAAGTTATTTTTGATCATTATGGTTTTCAGAAAAGCCCAGTTTACTCTGTCAAATGCCTTAGCAGCATCGACGGTCAGTATTGTTAGAGGGATCTTATTTAGTGTGGCGATATCTATGGCACTCAAGAGTTCGTGTGTGAGTTCATGTAGCTGCCTTCCTTTTATAAAACCTTTCTGATTAGGGTGTATGAGCTGAGGCAGGAATCTACCCAATCTGGCTGCCATTATCTTTGTGAATATTTTATAGTCTGCGTTGAGCAGAGATATCGGACGGTAGGATTCACATTTAGTTGGGTCTTTCCCTGGTTTTAGAATTATTGTTATTACTGCGTCGTTCCAAGAGTCAGGCAGTTTGTGATGTTGGTTGAAGGATTGATTTATCAACTCCATTATGTATGGGGATAGAGTTTCTATCAGAGTCGTGTAAAGCTCGTTTGGCAATGCGTCTGGGCCTGCGGCTTTACCTTTCTTCAAAGATCTTATTGCGTTTTCTACCTCGGTGATTGAGATTTCCTTGTTTAACTCGTCTTTCTCTTCTTCAGTTAAGGCTAGAAACGATATTTCTCTTAAATACTCCTCTATCTGTTCATCGGATGGGTTGATATCTTCAGTATATAATTCTGAGAAGAAAGTCGCAAATTCTCTTTTAATTGCCTCTTCGTCTTTGATCAGACTTGGTTGGTCTTGTTGATGTAGGCCCTTCACTTTGTTTCTTACAATGTCAGTTTTTAGCTTCCACGCAAGCCATTTTCCGCAGCCTTCTCCATACTCGTGGTTTGCCAGCTTGCTTGCTTCCCACTTCGTACGTATTCTATCCTCCAGAGTATCACTTATGGAATCTTTCTGTTTTTGTCTTTCTTTTAGTAGATAGTTTTTCTTATCTAGGTCTCTTTCTGTTAATATTTGGGCATCTAAGGTGTTTATGCTCTTTTCCAAGTTTATTATCTCTTGTTTCATTTTCTTAGATTTATGTGCTCCTAAGGTAAGTAGCTTGCCCCTTATTACAGCCTTATATGCATCCCAAGTGACTTGTTTGGTTGTACCTAGTTTATTATCTTGAAAAAAGTTTTCTGTTTCTATTTTGAGTTCCTGTATGATTTGCTGATCTAAAAAAATAGCTCTCTCAACTGTATATCTCTTTTCTGTTTGGGCTCTGTTAATTTGAAGAGTTAGCTGCACAGCGGAATGGTCTGATAGGTGGGCTGGCATGTGGATCAAGTTTTTTACTTTTTCTATTAGGCTTCTATCTAGCAAGAAGTAGTCTATTCTTGACCTATGACCCAATTTTTTGTTATGTAATATGTACAGCTGACTTTTATCTCCTTTCTCTTTCCATATGTCTATCAAGTCTAAATCTTTTCTATATATCCCAATCCACTCCCTCATCTTTGGTAAATTTGGTTGTCTTCCTGGAGGAGACCTATCTACTTTAGGGTCCGGTATAAGATTAAAATCTCCTCCTAGGATTACCGGGTTAGTGGCAGTTAACAAGTGTGTACATAGTTTTTGGAGTGGTACAGGGTCATCAAGATTAGGACCATAGTAACCTGCTATTGTGAATGAAATGATTCCCACTTTTATGTTAGCTATTGCCCATCTACCCTTATTATCAACTTCCGAGGATTCCAAAATTGCTTTTAATGATTTCTTGATGATAATGGCTACTCCTTTAATGTTACACCCTTGATTTGTGCAGACGTGCATATCCACCCAATTTAGGTTTTTCATCACCTGATCCCATTCTTCCTTTAGAAGATGTGTCTCTTGTAAGATAATGATCTCACTTTCTGCTGTCTTGAGGTATTCAAGGATTTTATTCCTCCTACTTTTAGTCCTCATACCATTTACATTCCAGCAGAGTACTTTGATTTTTTTACTAATTTCTCCCATCTTTCGCGTTTATTAATGGTGCATCTTGGTTATGAAGATTAAATACTCTGATAGGGTCTTCGACTTTCCGTTCTTTCCATTTTCCCAATATTTGAGGATTATTTTTTTTGGTTTTTTCCCTATTATGCTCCCCACCCATTTTTTGTTTCCTGAGTTTTTTTTGTACTTTTTGTTTTTGTGCTTTGTCCTTACCCTCCCTGGGGAAGCCTCCATTTTCTTTAATTTGGGTCTTCATCTTGATCCCTTTGTAGCTCCTTGACTCTAGACTTGATTGTGTGTGATTTTTTTTACTTATCGCGCCCTACACCGATCTATTTTGTGTTTATTTATACTTATATGCGTATTTTTCTTTATTTTTATAGCCTCACTTTGATATCCACTTTAACATGTGGGGTTTTCCATTCGAATATTATCCTTCATTAGGTCGATGAGATTTTTTACTTCTTCAGGATCTCTAATGTTCCTCATTTTGTTTCGCCACATGATTCTTAGAGAGGGTGGAAACTTCATTTGCACTGTGGCGCCTAACGATTGTAACTCTGGCATGAATTTCCCCAACTCCCATTGCCTGTCCTGTGATGCCTTCGACATGTCGGATCTAATCCTGAAGGTCCATGTACCTTTACTGAAGCTGCCTTTTTTCAGCGCCTCTCCGAGAATTTTTTCTTTTAATGTGTAGGTTTTGAAGTTAATGAGTATTTTTCTAGGTGTTTTCCTTTCTTTATTTTTTCCGAACGGATCTCTATGAACTCTTTGCATGTCTTCTTTTAATTGCTCTGCATCAATCCAGGGAAACTGTTCCACCAAAAGATCTACCACAAACTTCTTGATGAGGACTGAATTGTTTATTAGGTCAATGTGAAGGTCCTCCAAATAATCATAAGCCTTCATTGTCACTGGTGTCTGACTCTGGAATAAGTCCATCAGATGTAAAATGTTTTGGCATTTTTCGGCCACAATGTCCAATTGCACTTTAATGCAGTTTCTTTGGTCGCTGTTTAAAATCCTTTGCAGATTTTCAAGGGAATCTGGGGGAGACTTGCTGAGTTACATCTCAGACTCAACAAACCAGCATAGGCCTCAAAATGCTTGCAATGGTACTGGACAGCAGCAAACCAAGAATTTCACCGGGTACTGCAGGGGTCAGGTGCCATCCGTGGTTTCATCCCATAGTTCTCAGCAAGATGGTGCAGGTACCTTTTATTTCTGCTACCGGCCATGTAAAAGATGCGCGAGAAGTACAGAGGGAAAGCATTTAGCACCACGAAAGGCTTCCTAAATGACTCTCCAATAAGGTTCATTAATGTGTGCCAAGCAGGTGATAGGTATGGAGTTTGTGTACAGATTTCTCAAAACAGTGTTGTATGCCTTGAGCATGTATGCCGCATTGTCAGTGTTTTGGAATCCAAAAGATCTCAGTCTTGTGGCGCACTCACGTAGCTCACCTACAAATATATTTGGTGTTACTAGATCTGTTCCAAAGGGGAAAAGGACATTGCAATTGTTGGATTAAAAGTTAAGAGAACGTAGGTTAAACGTGATTAAAAATGCGTGTAACTCAAGCTTCTGCACTTTAGCGTATTTGATATTCATCTCCCCGGAAGTGTACAGAAACCAAAACGTACCGGTTCTGTGCAGCAGAAAGCATATATTAGTTGCCAGACGGCACAATGGCTCTTGAACCAGATGATTCTTCCCTCTGGGACTTTACAAAAAGAAGAAAAAAAGAGTTACAGGAGGCTTCTCATGGCACCTGTCCCACATCACTGCCACCTCCCGCACTATGCCTCTTTAAAAACCACAGCACCCCCATGTGCCCCCTGGGCCCGCATAACCAGCTGGCCCCAAAAGAATGCCCCCCTGGGACTGCCGCACACCGGGCATGCGGCAGAGACAAAACTTACCTGTGTCCTGCACCGGCTCTTGAACCAGCAGATTCTTCCCTCTGGGACTTTACAAAAAGAAGAAAAAAGAGTTACAGGAGGCTTGGGTAGCCCTTCCCATGGCACCTGTGCCACATCACTGCCACCTCCCGCACTACACCTCTTTAAAAACCACGGCACCCCCATGTGCCCCTGGGCCCGAGTAACCAGCTGGCCCCAAAAGAATGCCCCCCTGGGACCACCGCACACCGGGCAGGCGGCGGGGACAAAACTTACCTGTGTCCTGCACCTGCTATTGAACCAACAGACTCATCCCTCCGGGAGTCTACAAAAAGAAGAAAAAAGAGTTACAGAAGGCTTGACGCGGCGGCGACAAAACTTACCTTTGCTCTGCACCGGCTCTTGAACCAGTAGATTCTTTCTTCTGGGACTCTACAAAAGGAAGAAAAAAGAGTTACAGCAGGCTTGGCTAGCCCATCCCATGGCACCTGTCCCACATCACTGCCACCTCCTCCACTACGCCTCTTTGAAAACCACACAGCACCCCCATGTGCCCCCTGGGCCCACATAACCAGCTGGCCCCAAAAGAATGCCCCCCTGGGACCAATGCACACCGGGCATGTGGCGGGGAAAAAACTTACCTGTGTCCTGCACTGGCTCTTGAACCAGCAGACTCTACAAAAAGAAGAAAAAAGAGTTACAGCAGGCTTGACGCGGCGGCCGTCCCATGGCACCTATCCTATCTCACTGCCACCTCCCCCACTACTCCTCAGTTTGAAAAGGCCGCATAACCAGATGGGCCCGAATTCATGCCACCGGGCCCGCCGCACGGGGGCACGCGGCGGGCCCAGCAGCCACATACTTTTTTAAATGCCCGCCGTGCCCACCGCATGCCCCTGTGCGGCGGGCCCACCATACCACCGGGCCCGCAGCACAAGGGCACGCGGCGGACCCAGCAGCCACATACTTTTTCTAAAAAATGCCCCCCGGTCAAGCCGCATGCCCTTCTGCGGCGGGCCCACCATGCCACCGGGCCGCCGCACAGGGGCACGCGGGGGCCCAGCAGCCAGATACTTTTTTTAAAAAATGCCCCACGGGCCCGCCGTTTGCCCCTGTGCGGCAGGCCCACCATGCCACCGGGCCCGCTGCACAGGGGCACGCGGCAGGCCCAGCAGCAACATACTTTTTTTTGTAAATGCCCCCCAGGCCCGCCGCGTGCCCCTGTGCGGCGGGCCCACCATGCCACCGGGCCCGCCGCACAGGGGCACGCTTGCACCCAGCAGCCACGTACTTTTTTTTTTAAATGCCCCCCGGGCCCGCCACGGGCCCCTGTGCGGCAGGCCCACCATGCCACCGAGCCCGCTGCACAGGGGCACGCGGCGGGCCCAGCAGCCATATACTTTTTTAAAAGAAATGCTCCCCGGGCCCGCCGCGTGCCCCTGTGCGGCGGGCCCACCTTGCCACTGGGCCCGCCGCACAGGGCACGCGGCGGGCCCAGCAGCTAAACTAACAGACCTACCTTGCTTGGGCAGCAGCCAGGTGACAGCAAGTGAGAAGAAGCAGGAAGCAGCAGCAAGGCAGGTGAGGGGTGGAGGGGTTTAAATAAGCACTCCACCTCTCGCCTGCCTGCTGTGAGGACCCGAGGACCCCTCCTTCTATTGGCTCCATGGCGAGAGCCACCGGGCCAATAGAAGGGGACGGATTCCTCGGATTTCGCGGGCAGTTTTGTAAAAATCGCTGCATTTTTACAAAACTGCCGATTTCGCGATTTATTTGCAAATGCACGAAATCGCGAAATCCTTGAGGGTCTGATAACTTGCTTTGTTAGCCTTAAATTGAAAAATTGACGCTTATATCTTTATAAGGTTTCACTTAGTATGTAGTAGCTTTCCCATCCGACCCATGATCATTTATTTTGAAGGCAGGCATATATTAGAGTGCATGCACTGGAGCATGCTCTGCTCTCCATAAGAGAAGTATCTATTAAGAAATATGGTATAATGCTCAAATGAAGAAAACCTGTTTTGACCAAGAGTAACCGTTTTTTCATACAATGGAAGTATTTATGCCATAACTAATTCAAAATAGGTTTAGCACAAACAATGGTTAACTTAGGTACACAAATAAATCCATAGCATTCACCAAAGTAATACCTTTTGGACTCCCTGATAAAGTTCAATTTAAGCTGCAGTGCAACTCCCTGTAAAACACTATGAGCCATTTCAGAAGGCTAAAGCCGGCGTAGAATGCACACATGCATAGTAGGACATCTGCAGCCACTAGTAAATGTCCGCACAAATGCATTTCACACAGAATAGAAAAATATTTCTGCTCAGGTATAAAGGTTTCTTTTCACCATCTTGAATTCATATAAACAAAGGGGTATAGACATCAACCTCAAAATGCAACTAAAATGTTAATACGTATAATGTTTAGTTGCATGGCCCTGTTTGCTTCCTTTTAGGCAGCGCATTTCTCCACAAGCTTGTGGTCAACTTAGTAATTGACCACTATGAGGAACAACATGGTCTGCGGCCACACACAGTCAGAAGCAGGACATGTAGTAGCTTCATCAAGAGGGTAAATACCATGGCAGTGCAGTTACACATTGGAAAGATGAGGAGGCATAACACAACATAAAACATAACGTGTATTTGTAAAGCTCACGTTCACTGTGAAGAGTATCTTGGGACTGAGTAACAGATGTTGGTTGTTACCCAACTCAATGGTACTCATTTTAACAACCTCAGAAGGATGAAAGGCTGAGTGGACCCGTAGAGATTTGAACCTGGGACCATGAGGTCGAACACAGATCACTACAGTAGACACATTAGTCCACCAAGCCACCAGACCTGGCATGTCAGAGGCATATTCTCCAGCAGTAGTTAGTCCTGCGACTTGCCCTCGTGGTGCAGAATATCCTCCATACCTTGCACTTCCACCAGCTGCATGGCATACCTGTTCCAGAGATCACAATCATCACACCAAGTAAAGTGCATACATGACTCAATGGAGCAACATATGTCTACCCTGGCTTAGTTTACCAATATCAGAAACAACATGCATGCCACTCACAGACACTGGGCCAAATACAACACATAAAGCACAGCATATGCACTTAAAATAATGCAGCACCACGTATGACCCTTCATCCACATCTCCACTCATCTCCCTACAGAGGCAACAATTTCACATTTCCACAAACATTAGTTTGAGTCCTCCCAAACACTACCACAGTGGTATTGGTACACTGCCCCATACATGTACACTCCAATGCTTCTGTTTAAAACCCTATCTCATGCAATGGATCTAATCATGCTTGATGTACTATGTTGTTAGTGTATTCAAGTCTCTTGTGTACACATCTCTCACACAATACACACTAATGTAACGGATTTGTCACAAGATGTACAAAGTATTTATCGTTGAATATTGCTAGAAGGCCAATGTAAGAAATTAGATTATTGATCTGGAGGAGCAGGGGTGGGAAATTAAAACCCTACTCAAACAAAAAGAACAATCCTTGCCAGGGTGAACCACAAACGTCACTAAATTAACCTGTTCTTAACCCTCTGGTAGCTTGGCACAAAAGCAGTCAGGCTTAAGTTAGAGGCACTGGGTTAAGTATTTTTGCAGTACACAAATGGTAATAAAGTGAAAACCTAACACAACAAATCCAACACCGATTTGGAAACAGAGAAAATTGTAATGAATAAAATTACATCAAAACGAATTACATCCAAACAGCAGAACCTGAGCTATGAATTTCTAAAGTTATTAGTAAAATATATCGCCTAAAATATCACAGCGATAACAGTGGGTACCTCGTTGAACAAGACTGGGGAACAGTCAAACATTAAGGCCAACCATGATAGAGCATGGTTTGGAAACATGAGGCGGATTTAGCACTGCCTCAGCTTACCTTCGGAAAATCCATATAAAAGTCCAGAAGAAAGCAGAGTTTAGCGGAGCAAGGCAGCAGGCTATGCTTGAGGAGGGATCATTGTTGCAGAGGAGCACTGAACAAGGTCTCAGTAAATCCATCAATGTTGGCTGGTAAAAGGTCTGAGCGGGATACATGGATTTTCAAGCAGAGGAGGTCATTGTCTGCAAGACCCAGCCAAAGAGCACTCAAAAACACTGGATACCATTGCTCGGAGGTCCGGATGAACAGGACTTGCTGCTACGGAGATATCCCGAAGTCAGGTCGACCGACAATGCACCTTGGGCAGATCAGCTGGCAAGAAGGTCCCGGTCTTCTGACGGTTCTTCTCTCACTTTTTTGTGAAACGTTTTTTTCCAAGTTCCAACTTTGAGGGTTAGGTTGGAGCAGCACCTATAGCACCACTTCCAAAGGTCTAGTACCTGGTGGGTACCAGTTGGAGGCCGTTAAGACTCATTCCAGCAGAAGCCAGGTGCAGGATTCAAGGTTTCTGGAACTTGTTATGTAACTGTAGCCCACTAAAGAAGCTTACCAACTAGCCGTTGGAGTCACTTTGGTAGTTCAGGGTTCCAGCAGCAAGGCAGGCCTCTAGCAGCAGAGCAATTCTCTGGGGAACACAGCAGACCTCTAGAAGCAGGGCAGTCCTCTGGTGAACAAGGTAGGCCTCAAGCAGCAGGGCAGTTGTCCTAAGGTCCAGGATGTCCTGAAGTCCTCCACAGGTTCAGAAGTGTAGTGAAGAGCTGTTTTGAGGGTCTAGTATTTATAAATGGTGCTATCCTTTGAAGTGGGTAAATACTCTAGGCTACCCCCACATCTGGTTCTGGAAAGCTCTTTCCTTCCCCTACCAAGGCTCCAAAAAGTCTGCGGTGGCAAAAGACTAATGCCACATCTTGTTGTGTGTATGCTGGAGACATCCTCTTGAAGTGTCAGTGGGGCAGGGACAGCTTCATCTCAACCATCCCGGCATGATGGACCATCCTGCTATTATCTAGTCCTCCTTTTCCTCACCATCTGGGAGGAATACATACAAACCACCAGCCAAGCTATTCATAGTCTTGTGACCCAGGACCCTGGTAGAAGGCACAACATGTTTAGGTAACAAAAATGCCAACTTTCTAAAAGAGGCATTTTCAGGATTATGACTTAAAATCCAACTTTAGCATTAAAGAGTGTTTTAAATTACAATTCAAGTCATTAAAAAATCATGGCATTACTACCAGCTTCCAATCAAAATGCAGCACATTTAAATGTAATACAGTAAGGCAATGTTATCCAAAGGGAGAGATATGCTTACAGTAGTGAAAAATTAATTTAGGAGTTGTTCACTACCAGGACATATAAAACGTAAAGACCCATGTCATACTTTTGATATTTAGTGCAACCTGCCCTATGAGCTTTTTAGACTCAACCTTAGTGGTGACTCATATGTATTATAAAGGAAGGTTTAGGCCTAGCAGAAAGTTTAATTTGCCAGGACGTGTTGGCATCTTTAAAACTGCACTACAATCTGCAATGATAGACTTGAGACTTTTTAGAGTTCTACTTAAGTGGGTGGCACAATGAGTGCTGCAGACCCACTAGTAGCATTTAAGGTACAGACCTGGGTATATAGAGTACCATATAGTAGGGTTTTATGAGTAAATTAAAAATGCCAATCACTTAGTTTAGGAAGAAGGCAAAAGCACTCTAGCACTGTTCAGCAATGGTAAAGTGTACACAGTCCTAATAAAAACAAATAGGAATTCAGAAAAAGAGGAGGGTGACTTCTGGGGAGGTGACCCTGCGGTGAGGACCATGTCCAATAGCTACTGAAAGTTTGTATTCAATGTAAACTCTCAAAAGCAAGCACTGTCACAGACTAGTGAGTGTACATGATCAACAACTGGCTGTAAGTGTCATGGCTTCTCTTGTTTTAGTGGCTGATTGTGAAATGTCACTAATTGTGTCACTGTGGCATGCTACCTCCACCAAAAACAGTAAAGGCAATGGCCTCATTGTTTCATTGTGCTAACATCCATCAGGCAGATTAGCAGACAGTAAATGCACCATATAAGACTTGCTTCCGCACCTTCAGCATGTACCATCTGCTAGTCATGTGGCAATATCTGTTTATTTAAAGCTGAAAACTCAACATGCTTTAGTTCCAACACTACAACCCATCTATTGCATTGTAACAGTAATGTGACCTGCCTTCCTAATTACCCTGTCTGATCTCACTTGCTAGACTGTGAATCATCAACAACATGTATCTGTTATTTGTTGTGCAGATGTCCATGACAATTACATGCATATCCCAAACCTCATGTGCACACATCGGTCTCAGCAATCTTAGATATGAACTGTTGTTCTATGTCTTTTTAACTCACATAGGCCCCTACTTCTCTACATGAGTTTCTCCTTTAAAGTCTCCAACACCATTGCGGCAACACCATCAGAGTAGCTGACATCACAGAGTCTTTTCACACACGCAGCACTTTTAGAACTGGCAGGTAAAACATGGTACTTACTTAAAGGGAATGTGCCGCATACGGGAAACAGCCATTATAATGCGGCTGTTTCCACGCATGCCATTACAACGCAAGCATTACAATGCATGCATCGTTACAACACGTAGACTTTACTACACACTTTTCTATTACGCATATGCTTTTACCACGCATGCCTTTACAACTAATTTCGTTGTAAAGGTATGTATGGTAAAGGCATATACTTAGTCAAAAAATATACAGGAAAGTTGGCAACTATGTGCTTGGTGTTGTTAGGCAATTCACAACGTTCGAAGAAATGGAGAGACTCTTCCGCTTCGTCACAACGACATGCAACGACCCCTCAGATGAGTGGGCTCCACAAACCACGAGGAGAGAGGGAAGGTGGATTGGGCATGGGGACTACTATTTTAGGGGCTAGCGGGCAGGGGAGGTTTTGCGGCGGTAGTGCTTTAGTGTTATGGGTAGAGGGCCTGGGGTTGCGCAGGGGTAGTGGGTTAGGGTAGATAAATGGCTGGGAGGGTCGAGCAGGGGTAGTGTTTTAGGGTTTAGGGTAGGGAGTGGGCTAGGGGGCAGAAGGGGGTCGCGCATGTATAGCGTTTAGGAGAATGGTTGGGGGCCATTGGAAGTCACGTTGGGGTACAGTTTGGGGAGTGGCTGCGAACCAGGAGGTGTCGCGTTGGGGTACAGTTTTAAGGGTTGGGGTGCAACAGGAACTGGAATTAGGGGTCAAGGTAGGGGTCAGGGAAACCTTTACCATGCATATGCTTTTATCATGCATGCATTTGCAACAAATTTAATTGTAAAGGCATCCGTGGTAAAGGAATAGTCTTTGAAAAAATATGTGTAGTAAAGGTTTGCATTGTATTGGTACTTTAGTCGGAATGCATGCTCGGTAAAGGCATGCGTTACAACGGAATGCAATGTAACGGCATACAAGCCCACATGCAAGCACTATAACGCCTATAATACTAATTTTATCTATGCTATGAGAATCACAAAAGTCATATGTTGTCTGTATGCCTTTGTTTAAATCCTTATCCTACAACTATTCCATGATCCAACAAGTGTCTCCATATTGGCTCCCAGCACAAGAGAGTGCCAATTCACTACCAGTCACCAGTCTTCCTCACTGGGATGTATTCCACATTGCAATTCACCAAGCCTGAGGCCAACGGCCAATGGTGGCCCTATTATTAGAATTTGAACATTTGGTGTTACAGAGGAAATTACAGTCATTTAATGAGGATCTAATAAATTCTGCATTGGCTTTGAGGTCCAATCTCCAGATTCTTTATATGAACGTTATTTCTCTTTAGTTGCACTGAACTCAGCAGTAATCCATGTATTAAGGATTTTTTAATGTGAGAAACAAAATATGAGACAAAGCATGCATCTAAGGGCATTGGCAATTCAGGGCTGAAATCCTACCCAAGAATAGCGGAAGTAGCCCCAAAACAGGTTATGTATCTTGAACTAAAGTATCGCATCCGGAGTTGAAAATGAAAATATATTCTGTTTTCCTGAATACGTGCTGGGTTCAGTTCGGGATACCAAATAGTCAAAGTAGGCACCAGCCTATGGGCCCCACTCTTTTTAGGAGCTCTGCTACAATTGGTCAATATACAATTTAAAGTACATAAACCAGAGATGTTAGATTTACATACCAGCTTGTTTCTTAAAAGTTCATCTTCTGGCAGCTGTCAGTTTGTAAAACAATTCGGTGCATTGAGTATTGGGAGATAATTTGCAAGAAGGACCCCGGAATTTTGATGGCCAGGGGCCACACAGGGTTTAATTCGGCACTGGCTAGGACTAATACATTTTAAGTGAAGTGAACTTCCTATTGTTATGCACTGGCGATGAAGTAAGGTAGTTCTGTACATAAACCAAAACCACTACCATTTTTTTTTTTTTTTAGAGTTTGGAAATAAATTGTCCTTCTATGTGTTTGGACATCAATGGCGCGTTGTCCTTCAAGGTCAGCTCGGTTAAGTGCAACGTTGGAATTAGTACCAATAAAGGGCCACCGTTTTTTAGATGAAATTAGCTTGTGAATACACAGAAGTTCAGCTCATTAAGTATGTTCACAAAACAAAGTATTGTACATCATCTTATGTCAGTGGATGACTTTTGGAAATCGACTATCTTGTTATCCTGCTTTTTAGAATGAAATCTTCTGAGATGATCAAGTGACAGTAATTTCACAACCAAAGTTCAATAATGAAAAAGAGATCCAATTTAGGCGTAGATCGTGGTTCTATTTTTTAACAACTAATCTTATGTTTTTCGAGGCCCCCTCGAGCAGTTCATTTGTGTAAATGGACTCTTACAGAACCTTTCCATGTTCACAGTTAATTAATTTGCCTTCTACCGCTCAAAACTCAAGCCCGTGTTATTCAGTCTATCCAGGGAGTCCTCCTTGCCGAACACGACATCTCGCTTAACCAATACACAGATACCACACAACTATTCCTTGGAGTTTATTGAAATAATGACATATAGTGCCTCAGATGATTTTAGGCACCATCTAGATTTGGATACACTGTGTCTACTTGGGATTTTACCCAACCAAACAATGCTTATAATGCCAAACAGCATCAGAATAAACCACAAATATAGACAGGGGTCTGTACTATAACATAACATAATGTGTATTTGTAATGCGCACACCCACTAAAGGGTATCTTGGCACGGAGACATCAGCAGTCTATCTTTAAAGGACCAAGAAAATGTGAATTCTCAGCCAGCCTGGTTCCAACTGAGTCTCCTCTATAGATCTAACACTCCCTGGCTCCTACTACTTTCTGTCCACTCTACAGGCCCAGTCCTTCCCCATATCGACGAAGGCAAACCACTGCTCACTGGCCTCCCAGACAAGGCTGCAGCTTCACTGAAGGCTGCCATGCATGCAGCCACATACCTGCACACCAATCAATGTACTGCATTTTACAGATGAAATGACGGATCGATAGAAGCATCTTTCAAAAGGCGCATCCTACCAATTTGCTTTTCCCTCTTCCTATAGCGCACTATGACTCTTGCCCCTCATCGCATCACGTACCCTTACCCCTGTCAGTCACACAACTATGCCGGCAATTTAGGACTTAACTTGTCCCTTGGTCCGAGGCATCCTTTAACGAAAATGATCCACGAATACACGAATCTTGAACGAATTGTGACCCACTAATATTCACTAGTCAGTTTGGGGATGAAAATAAGTGTGTTACGTGTATATCATCAGCCCGAAATTGCTCCTAAATCTGTTTTTCCTAAATGTTGCGCCCTGGGGAGGGCTGGCCACTGTATGGCTAAACGGTATTCCCCCACCTTTTTAGGTCTCGCCTAGACGAAAGCAAAAGCGAAGCTTTTGCTGTCTAGGGCGAGACAACTTATGTTATCACTTTTGGGGGAATGTGGACAGCAGACTGTCACGCGCTTCTCCTGCCGGAGATTTGACCTCGTGGGCGCGCTTTGGCGCCTTGGCTGCTTGGCGGTGCGCGCGCTACATCGTCAGTTTCTGTTCGTGGGCGCGCCTTGGCTGCGCGCGCGCTACATCGTGAATTTCGGTTCTTTTTCTTCTTAAAAGGGGCTGGCGTCAACGCGTCTTGAACGTGCGGCGTGTCTCTATATTCAGTCAATAACCAGGGTCCAGGTGGGACCGACTCCCCAACTAGGGCCCAGGAAGCGGCGAAGCGCCAGCGCGGCTCTCCCCGGAGCAGCGGGAGAGCCGCTCATTTAATATGCGGCGCAGCCCATAATGCCTTGCAGGCCAGGACCGGCCTGCAAGGGCAATACAACTTTTTCTTGGGGGTCTTGTTGGAGCGGCCCTGCTGACCAGGTGGGGCCGCTCGGTGGCACTGTGGCATGGTCCGGAGCTCTTCCCCCCCCCCCACCTGACAACACTCACCGGGCTCTGCTGGCGGGGGCTACACGAGAGCTCCCGCTCCTCGGGGCTCTTTCCGCAGCACTTCTCTTTGCTCCCGGTGTGACTCCTCGGCTCTGCAGCTCTTCTCCGGGGCCGCGGGACAAAAGGCAACTCCTCTGCGCAGGCGGCTCCGGGGCTCTCCACAGCTCACGGGAGCCCCGGGCCGCGGGAGGACTTTTCCTCTCCTTTCTCGGGTGCTCGAGGAGGCGGAACTTCCGGCCGGGCCGCGATGCAATTGGCCGGGCGGCCGGCTGGGCATTGTAGGCGGGGGTTGAACTGTGAACGCGCACATCTCTTTATACACTCTACGACACCTTCGTGAGCGAGTGCCCGAGCTGCAGATCACGCTGGTATTGCAGAGGCAAAAGACTGAAGCAGCAGAGTTCACGGACCTCTGACTAAAAACAGCACCGTGGCCGCTCCCGCTTCCCCAGCGCCACACGTCTGATCGGCTTCACAGTCTGCTTTAATTTTTATATGTCATTTCCACCATGTGGCTGCATATTTACAACAGCACCGCAACGGCTGCAATGATGCCACACGGCTTCTTTAATATCCATATATTTGCTCCTACGCGCACACTTCACCAATGCCACGCGTCTTCTTTAAAATGTTGTTGACTAAAAAAGAACTCGGTCCCGTGTGATGTCATCGGGCGAAGCCGGGTTTGATGTTGTTGTGGTCGTGGGGCAATGGTGCTCTTCGGCCGACTCTGCAGACTGTAGGCTGCTAGTTTGCGATGGTGGCCAACCCGGTGCAGGACGAATTCACCGCTACAGGCAGCCCGACTGGGGCAGACCGGAGGGGCTGCGGACAGAGCTGCAGAAAGCAGGTAAGGGCTTCTCGGCAACAAAGCCCCTAGTGCATTGCATACCTAACCGCCTTCAGTGACACCCTTACTGCCAGCGGACACCCAGCTTTGCCACAGTTAGTTGTACTCTCTTTACCACCATGCACACTCCTCCGCTCTGCCACATTTGGTTGTACCCCCTTACAACCCTGTGCACACCCAGCTCTTCTCCCTCCCACCCCAGTCACGCTACAACCTTGCCAGTCCCACGGCACCAACATATCCCCGCTCCCCCAGTAAGACTTCACCAAGGGGGGGGCTGTGCAAGGCTAGCTGAGGACCGCTGATCATGGCCTGCAGAGAGACGCATTCCCATTTCTTAAGCTGGTGAGACAACAAACTAGGTAAGCAGGAACGTAATGTGAATCCGCATCAGTAGTGGAAGGTGAAAGAGGACCCCAGGGCTGGTTATTGTTTGCAGGTCAAGCAGCGATGCACCTTTTGGGTAACACAAGTAATAATAACTTTCTTTAGAGTTTTGTGATTTAAAGGTGCTGGCACCACACCCCCTCACTGCCCCCCTCACTGCCCCCCCTCAGTGCACAATACCTCCTCACTGCCCCCCTCAGTGCACAATACCTCCTCACTGAACCCTCAACGCACAATACCTCCTCACTGCCCCCCTCAACGTACAATACTTCCTCACTGCCCCTCTCAGCGCAAATGCCTCCTTACTGTTCCTCTCAGTGCACAATACATTCTCACATTTGCAAGATTAAGCTATTGGCATTGTAAATAACGATGCCATTTATTATTCTGTTTTCAAAACCAACACATAAATAAAAATGTTGTCATTTACAATGCCAACAGCTCTAACTTTTGCAAAGGCGAGACCGTTGCATTGTAAATGCTTGTTTTAATACCAGGAGACACTAGAAACTATCATGCGATTCTTCCTAATCGTACGTTTATTAGAACACAACTATTGACTGTCTCAAAATGCGGATAGGAAACCTAGTATAATAAACACAAATAACGTTCAATTTGAGCAATACCATATTAGCAAGGAGAAATACTGAACGATCACAAATTAAGATCTACATTTTGGGCCAAGAGCTCTGAGAAAGAGAGAGAGGTATGCTACGATTGACAAAGGCAAAAATAAAGAAAGTGTTACTTTATATATCTTTGAAAGCAACAGATATTAATATCTTAGATTTGCCAACCAGGATACAGAGATGTAAACTGAGCAAATTGTCAGGGTATTTTGTTAGCGAAATATAGTATTTTCGATCTTCCCAGGCAGTGTAAAAAACAAACCATAAAAAGTCATCAAAATACGTTTAGCTTCATATGAAAAGTGTCAGTCTACATTATTTCTCGTGTACTCTTAAGAGCTAATGTACCCGCAACACATGCTGAGCATGTACTGTATTACAAAGTGGAAATGTAGCATTCAATATTCATGGACGATGTCTTACAGACATGATATTAATAACCATAGGCCGCATAGTCAGTTTCACAGATCTGGAGCAATAATAGGAATCTTTGATACAGAACAGGATGTTGGCCATACAAAGTGTCAAAGCAGTCAGGACATTGATTACCTGATGTGCTCAGGCGCACTCTTCGAAGCATAGTGAATAGCAATGCAATCATTTATGTACCCGTCTATGTTAGCATCAAGATGTGCAGGTCTTTACATGGAAAAAAGAGCATGTTTTTAACCATAGATCTTTCTATTTCAAGAGAAGAACATTACAAAGGCCACTCATCCTGCAAAATTGCACCCTGATGCTTTTTAGACGTCTCCACTTGATATGTGTCATTAAACACACATTGCGCTTGCCAATTTCAGAGTCTGTAGTATGTACTTATATACGACAAGTTCTTACCAGTGTGTGCGGGGTTGGAGGGGTAGACAGAAAGGTGTAGTAGGGGAAAAGGGTTAAAGAATTCCCCTCCCTAACTTTACATACATATCAGACTCGCGCTCCAGTATAGTTTATGCGACCCCACCCTGTACCTGGCCTCGTCATTGCACGTAAACATCCCACTGTTACATTTTCTCCTCTTCTTGTTACAAAGGCGAGGCTTCCATTTCCGGCTTTTCGCCACAAACTTCCAGAGTGGATTGCTTCCCCTGAAGGCCTCGCCTCCTATTTAGTAGTACCTTCATTTATTATTCGTGCTGTAGTTGAATTTTGCCCTGGTGTTTGGGGATCCTCTGTGGTGGGTTGGGGGAGAATTACTGTAAACTCCTTTCCGTCTTTGATCTCTGTTACACTTTCAGTTATCCCTTGGTTACCCCAAAGAGCCCACAAAAACCTGCCATTTGGTATTTGCTAGATTTAGTCATATTCCCTACATTGTAATGAGAGACTGCTGTATTAGATCCTCCTTTATCAGGAAAGTGGCACACCTCACGAGGGCCTCTCTTCATACCTCTCTAAGGGCCAGATGTAGGTAGCCAAATACCGGTCGGTAACAGCTGATTTCGGCCATTACCGACCGGTATTTGGCTTTTGACATGTAGGTGGGTCGGAATTTACAGAATCGGTATATTTACCGATTTGGTAAATTTACCACTTCTGTATTTTTCCGATTTGGTAAAAATACCGATTCTGTAAATCCATATGTAGGTGGCACAGTTTGCAGTGCCACAGGCCCTTAGGATTTCTTATTTTACCACCCAATCCTATTAGGAGGTAAAATACCGAATTCCAGTGTACATGCACATCTGTGCATGTACACCTATGCCATGTGACACACAGACATGCCCTTAGGGCATGTATGTGCGCCACATGGCACACAAACCTGCATTTGGGGTGCTACAGGGTGTCAAAGTGACACCCCGTTCCCCATGCCAGGATTCGGTATTTACCGATTCTGTAAATACCGAATCGGTATTTCCCATTGATTCCTATGGGCTTCAAGGCCCATAGGAATCAATGGGAAATACCGATTCGGTATTTACAGAATCGGTAAATACCGACTCTTACAGAATCGGTGATTGTAAAATTAAAATTACCTACATCTGCCTCCTTACAATTTACCTACTCTTAAATACCAATTCGGTATGATTCGGTATTTAAGAGTAGGTAAATCGGAATTACCTACATCTGGTCCTTAATGTTTCCTGCAAATGTATATCGTCCAAAATGGCCACCATCCCTGTGAATGAAAAGACGAGGTACCATTGTGGGAAATCCAGGTCATTGTTGCCATCTTTATATATTATTGAGCCATTTGCATGTGTTTCCAGGTGCCCTCTGTCCTTACAAGGAGAAAGTCCTAGTGCATTGATTGCTGTGCTTGCTGTCTCTTTCCCTCCTATGGACTTTCCTTTCACCCTCGCCCCCACTGCAGCTTGATCCAGTTTTAACATGGCCTGGGCAGCCTCCAGCTATTAGTTGAATGAGAACTCATTTCCTCTGTTTATCCACCTGATAATCAGGCACTAGCCAGCAGTGAAGCGCACTTACCTGGACTCCGGGGGGAGCAGGGCATATATTGGCCTTGGGAGCAATGGTTGTTATTTTGTCCCATCCTGCTCCAGGCACATCTGAAGATAGAACTGCTTCATCCAGTCCATTATTCACAACTCCACTGCTCCCCCACCACATCCTGGCCAAGCTCCACCAAGCCGTGAGCAGGGAGCTGGCTTCTCCCCCTCAACTGAGAGGAGTTAGTGACATTTTTTTTTTTATCTAAGGGAGACTGGTTATTCTGAAAGACAGCTGGATGGCGTGAAATGATAAGCTAGCCTCGCAGTTTTTACATAGTTGTGTCACCTGGAAGTTTTAAATTCCTCTCCATTGAATTGCTCACAGAATGTCACTCTCAGGGAAGCTTTTGAAAGCAAGTTATTTTTTTCTGTTTTCCAGAACATAAGGATCGAAGCACATGAGGTTATCATGTATTCTGGAGTTGTTTCTAAAAAGGGGCAGAAGAGGGGCTTAGATTTCAAAACTGAAATGACCGATTAAGCCATAATTAATACAAGTTTGTAATTAACGTCTCAGGAGTATGTTCAGTTCAGTTCATTAACTTTTATTCGGTTACACGTAATTAAACCATAAAAAGTACAGGCAGAAAATGGTACAATGCATATAAAAAGCCTCAATGAATGTCACATTAAAAACAATAAAAGGCCTTTAACATTAAAAACCTTGATTTAAAAACAATTCATTGGGGTACCAAACTAGAAGACAAGAAAATAAAAGCTTCAATATTTACAGCGGGTTTTTAGACATGATTTTAAAAAGCAAGCAACACATTTGGCAATATATTGAGTATCCAGAAACTGCAGGGCCAAATAAGCGGGCCGACACGTTCTCAGGCCCAATTTCCGGAGTATAGGAATGATCCAGCGCTTGCGAGGAATCTCATAGTATCTGCAGAACAGTGTAACATGAATTGTAGATTGAGATGATGTACCATCGCAAGGGCATTTCAGGAGGTTATGCGACCAGTCCTGCAGTTTTGGAAAAGTAACTAGGCGGAAAAAGGAATCAAAGCGAAACCTAGTCAAAACATACTTTTCATGATTAGTTAGGTGGAAAGATAAATATGGTTGAATACCCAAAACAGTCTGGACCGAAAGAATCTGTACATTTGAGCATTTCCTTACTTCTTGTGAGAGGCGTAATTCTCTCAGATGGGTTAAGCACAATTTTTTCAGGTCTTTCCTGGTAACATCTACCAGTGTGGTAGGTTCTAAGAAATAGGATGTACAATTCAGGTCCTTAAGGAAGTTAGAGACATACAGGAGCCAAGGGATTTTATACCAGTGTGCCAAGGTCAAGCAGTCGGTTATCAGAGAGCGGGTGAGATGGCATTACGTTTTTGACCAAATGCGGTGCCATAACAGGATCGGCTGGCATTTAATGTTGTTTGTCAGATAGTCAATACCCAGCTCGATGTGGCAACCTTATGTTGGGGCGCTTTGAGGTAGTGCCATTAGATATTTTAAAAACCCGTTCTGAACCGTCTGAAAGGTATCTGAGGGAGCATAACCCCAAACCCCTGCACCATAGGTTGCTACGCTGTGACATTTGGCGTGGTAAATTTTTAGCAGCTCTGCTGGGGCAGGTTTACCCAGTTTCCTTGAAAAGGAGACTAGGGCTGAGGTTGCTCTTTGAAAGAGAAGCTTTTTACTTGACATGGCTTGTTTCCAGGATAGTTTGTCGTCCACTAAAATTCCTAAATAAGGATATTCCCTAGTACATTCCAACCTAACTTGGTCAATGAAAACTGGCTTAGGGTTCTTCGCCCTGGGTCCTAAGTACATAACGAAGGGTTTGTTTTTATTCACTCTTAGACCTAAAGAGAGCATAAATTGGCAGTATTTATCTAGCTGTCTTTGTAGCTGGTTTAATGTTCTGGCTAAGATTACGGAATCATCCGCGTATAACAAGGCGGGAATGGGGCGTTGGTTAATAGTTGGAAGATCCTGACTCCCTTCAAGCATGGCTGCTTCCAAACCATTGGTGTATAGATTGAATTGGAAGGGAGCCAGGACGCAGCCCTGTCTAACTCCTTTGACAACGGGAAATGATGGAGTTAGTTCACAGCCAATCCCATATCTAACACACGCAGTAGCGTCAGAATAGAGTTCGCAGAGAAATTGAATAAGAGGGGGATCTACCCCCAAGTCGCCAAGAATGGACCACAGCCTGGAATGGATAACACAGTCGAATGCTGCGCTAAGATCAACATAAACTAAATAAAGATAACCACTTTTAGCCCCCACATATTTACCAATCAGAAGGGCCAAGTTCAACGCTTGCTCAACAGTGCCAAGTCCCTCCTGTAATTAACGTCTCAGGAGTATGAAATAAACATTTCTATGATCAGTTATGAGTCTCATTGCCATGTAATAAATGTCTATTAAGTTGCAATGAAATTAATAGAACACTCATACATTAATTTTACTGTGTGCGCAGATTGCATTATGCAGCTGGGATACACCTTAGTGTCTTAGGATTTATGGGATGCTACAAAGAAGTGAATATGGGCAAGTACAATTAAACTGGGCAACAGTAAAACTACTGCAGAAACAAGTACGGTACACAAATAGGGTAATTGTAATGTCAAAGCTTATGATATGTTTTATTGTATATATGGAAACTCCGTAGGAAATGCTGTTTTTATTGTTTAAGAGTGTTTTTTACACTATTGTACTTATTTCCTCTAACATTTATGGATATTTTAGCCGATTAAGGAATTTTATTTGACTTGGCCAATGTTATTACTATTGTTATTATGTTGTTATTATCCTCATCCTCATCATCATCACAAGAGTAATTCTTGAAGAGAAAGAGAGAAGCCATGTTTGTGGTACAATTAGATATAGTGTATACTTAGGGAACAATCGTCTAAGACCAAACATGCCACAGATCAGCCTTGGTTGGTGTGACAGGCCTTATGGATCTGACATTATTTACAACAAGGGGTGGTGATGGACAGAGTCTCTGAATTAAGCAGCGTACTCTCACCCAGTCAAGAGATCAGGGCTAGATCCAACACCGTTTTTTAGCTCATTGCACCATCCCAGTTTCAGAACCTGGCTGTATGCAAATTAGTCTGTCCCTGGCCCAGTGCATCATGGGAACAGGGCAGACCAGACTACAAAAGCCAATTCTTACACTGGGAAGGAAACAAGCTTCCGGGGACCGGTTTCTGCCATTTCAGGCGTCTTCGGCCCGGCTTGCTTGAATCCTGATGGTGCAATGAGCAAGGGACTCACATCTGAGTATACCCTTCCACGCTTAGGGTGGACAAAATTATTTACAACAAGGGGTGGTGATGGACAGAGTCTCTGAATTAAGCAGAGTACTCTCACCCAGTCAAGAGATCAGGGCTAGATCCAACACCGTTTTTTAGCTCATTGCACCATCCCAGTTTCAGAACCTGGCTGTATGCAAATTAGTCTGTCCCTGGCCCAGTGCATCATGGGAACAGGGCAGACCAGAGTACAAAAGCCAATTCTTACACTGGGAAGGAAACAAGCTTCCGGGGACCGGTTTCTGCCATTTCAGGCGTCTTCGGCCCGGCTTGCTTGAATCCTGATGGTGCAATGAGCAAGGGACTCACATCTGAGTATACCCTTCCACGCTTAGGGTGGACAAAATTATTTACAACAAGGGGTGGTGATGGACAGAGTCTCTGAATTAAGCAGAGTACTCTCACCCAGTCAAGAGATCAGGGCTAGATCCAACACCGTTTTTTAGCTCATTGCACCATCCCAGTTTCAGAACCTGGCTGTATGCAAATTAGTCTGTCCCTGGCCCAGTGCATCATGGGAACAGGGCAGACCAGACTACAAAAGCCAATTCTTACACTGGGAAGGAAACAAGCTTCCGGGGACCGGTTTCTGCCATTTCAGGCGTCTTCGGCCCGGCTTGCTTGAATCCTGATGGTGCAATTCTGGTGAAGAATTGGCTTGGTAGTTTGGTCTGCCCTGTTCCCATGATGCACTGGGCCAGGGACAGACTAATTTGCATATAGCCAGGTTCTGAGCTGGGATGGGGCAGTGAGATAAATAACGGTGATGGATCAAGCCCTGATCTTTGGACTGGGTAAGAGTGGTCTGCTTAATTCAGACACTCTGTTCATCACCACCCCCTTTTCTGAATCGTTTTTGGCCACTATAGGTGTGGCAGGGTATACTCAGACATGAGCCCCTTTCTCACTGCTCCATCAGGATTCAAGCAAGCCGGGCCGAAGAGGCTGAAATGCCAGAAACCGGTCCCCGGTAGCTTGTCTCCTTTCTGGTGAAGAATTGGCTTGGTAGTTTGGTCTGCCCTGTTCCCATGATGCACTGGGCAAGGGACAGACTAATTTGCATATAGCCAGGTTCTGAGCTGGGATGGGGCAGTGAGATAAATAACGGTGATGGATCAAGCCCTGATCTTTGGACTGGGTAAGAGTGGTCTGCTTAATTCAGACACTCTGTTCATCACCACCCCCTTTTCTGAATCGTTTTTGGCCACTATAGGTGTGGCAGGGTATACTCAGACATGAGTCCCTTTCTCACTGCTCCATCAGGATTCAAGCAAGCCGGGCCGAAGAGGCTGAAATGCCAGAAACCGGTCCCCGGTAGCTTGTCTCCTTTCTGGTGAAGAATTGGCTTGGTAGTTTGGTCTGCCCTGTTCCCATGATGCACTGGGCCAGGGACAGACTAATTTGCATATAGCCAGGTTCTGAGCTGGGATGGGGCAGTGAGATAAATAACGGTGATGGATCAAGCCCTGATCTTTGGACTGGGTAAGAGTGGTCTGCTTAATTCAGACACTCTGTTCATCACCACCCCCTTTTCTGAATCGTTTTTGGCCACTATAGGTGTGGCAGGGTATACTCAGACATGAGTCCCTTTCTCACTGCTCCATCAGGATTCAAGCAAGCCGGGCCGAAGAGGCTGAAATGCCAGAAACCGGTCCCCGGTAGCTTGTCTCCTTTCTGGTGAAGAATTGGCTTGGTAGTTTGGTCTGCCCTGTTCCCATGATGCACTGGGCCAGGGACAGACTAATTTGCATATAGCCAGGTTCTGAGCTGGGATGGGGCAGTGAGATAAATAACGGTGATGGATCAAGCCCTGATCTTTGGACTGGGTAAGAGTGGTCTGCTTAATTCAGACACTCTGTTCATCACCACCCCCTTTTCTGAATCGTTTTTGGCCACTATAGGTGTGGCAGGGTATACTCAGACATGAGTCCCTTTCTCACTGCTCCATCAGGATTCAAGCAAGCCGGGCCGAAGAGGCTGAAATGCCAGAAACCGGTCCCCGGTAGCTTGTCTCCTTTCTGGTGAAGAATTGGCTTGGTAGTTTGGTCTGCCCTGTTCCCATGATGCACTGGGCCAGGGACAGACTAATTTGCATATAGCCAGGTTCTGAGCTGGGATGGGGCAGTGAGATAAATAACGGTGATGGATCAAGCCCTGATCTTTGGACTGGGTAAGAGTGGTCTGCTTAATTCAGACACTCTGTTCATCACCACCCCCTTTTCTGAATCGTTTTTGGCCACTATAGGTGTGGCAGGGTATACTCAGACATGAGTCCCTTTCTCACTGCTCCATCAGGATTCAAGCAAGCCGGGCTGAAGAGGCTGAAATGCCAGAAACCGGTCCCCGGTAGCTTGTCTCCTTTCTGGTGAAGAATTGGCTTGGTAGTTTGGTCTGCCCTTTTCCCATGATGCACTGGGCCAGGGACAGACTAATTTGCATATAGCCAGGTTCTGAGCTGGGATGGGGCAGTGAGATAAATAACGGTGATGGATCAAGCCCTGATCTTTGGACTGGGTAAGAGTGGTCTGCTTAATTCAGACACTCTGTTCATCACCACCCCCTTTTCTGAATCGTTTTTGGCCACTATAGGTGTGGCAGGGTATACTCAGACATGAGTCCCTTTCTCACTGCTCCATCAGGATTCAAGCAAGCCGGGCCGAAGAGGCTGAAATGCCAGAAACCGGTCCCCGGTAGCTTGTCTCCTTTCTGGTGAAGAATTGGCTTGGTAGTTTGGTCTGCCCTGTTCCCATGATGCACTGGGCCAGGGACAGACTAATTTGCATATAGCCAGGTTCTGAGCTGGGATGGGGCAGTGAGATAAATAACGGTGATGGATCAAGCCCTGATCTTTGGACTGGGTAAGAGTGGTCTGCTTAATTCAGACACTCTGTTCATCACCACCCCCTTTTCTGAATCGTTTTTGGCCACTATAGGTGTGGCAGGGTATACTCAGACATGAGTCCCTTTCTCACTGCTCCATCAGGATTCAAGCAAGCCGGGCCGAAGAGGCTGAAATGCCAGAAACCGGTCCCCGGTAGCTTGTCTCCTTTCTGGTGAAGAATTGGCTTGGTAGTTTGGTCTGCCCTGTTCCCATGATGCACTGGGCCAGGGACAGACTAATTTGCATATAGCCAGGTTCTGAGCTGGGATGGGGCAGAGAGATAAATAACGGTGATGGATCAAGCCCTGATCTTTGGACTGGGTAAGAGTGGTCTGCTTAATTCAGACACTCTGTTCATCACCACCCCCTTTTCTGAATCGTTTTTGGCCACTATAGGTGTGGCAGGGTATACTCAGACATGAGTCCCTTTCTCACTGCTCCATCAGGATTCAAGCAAGCCGGGCCGAAGAGGCTGAAATGCCAGAAACCGGTCCCCGGTAGCTTGTCTCCTTTCTGGTGCAGAATTGGCTTGGTAGTTTGGTCTGCCCTGTTCCCATGATACACTGGGCCAGGGACAGACTAATTTGCATATAGCCAGGTTCTGAACTGGGATGGGGCAGTGAGATAAATAACGGTGATGGATCAAGCCCTGATCTTTGGACTGGGTAAGAGTGGTCTGCTTAATTCAGACACTCTGTTCATCACCACCCCCTTTTCTGAATCGTTTTTGGCCACTATAGGTGTGGCAGGGTATACTCAGACATGAGTCCCTTTCTCACTGCTCCATCAGGATTCAAGCAAGCCGGGCCGAAGAGGCTGAAATGCCAGAAACCGGCCCCCGGTAGCTTGTCTCCTTTCTGGTGAAGAATTGGCTTGGTAGTTTGGTCTGCCCTGTTCCCATGATGCACTGGGCCAGGGACAGACTAATTTGCATATAGCCAGGTTCTGAGCTGGGATGGGGCAGTGAGATAAATAACGGTGATGGATCAAGCCCTGATCTTTGGACTGGGTAAGAGTGGTCTGCTTAATTCAGACACTCTGTTCATCACCACCCCCCTTTTCTGAATGGTTATGGATCTGACAGGCATGAGGAGTGTGGAAGGTCGAGAGGGCAGTGTCAGTAATAGGATGGGACAATGTTATGCTCTTGTTCAAGTACTGAGCATAAGAGGTGGCTTTTAAGACCTCTTCAGAACTGTAGAAAAATATTTCCAGAAGCTTGAATGTACAGGAAACCTCTCCCACAGCAAGGATCCCCGGGTTAAGGTAGTGCCACCATAGCATGTGCATCTGTTCGATGGGCTAGCAAGAGGCTTTGAATGGCAGACTTCAGGTTCCTACAGGGTTGACTCTGAAGATTTTGAGGCATCGAGGTGGGCTGCCACACAATACCCTCTTACCATGACACAGTACTTTTAACTGTGAGCTTCCATTAAGCAGGAACTAGGTGGAGTGCTCGATGGCTGGCATCATATGGTTTTGATGGTTGAGGTTGAATATGAGCTGGGCCACAAGGTTCTGGGACCTTTGTGGATCAGTGCCCAAAGCCATACAATCCTAGGAGTTATTCACAAATTTGATCAGAAACATAATATCATGGAAAAGTACATTGACTTAGTAACTTTAACTAAAAACATAATGCATTTAGCGAGCAGAAGTTCTACTCAAACACATCAAATTACAACTAATTGTTGATCAATTAGAACTGAGTAAATAGGGATGCGGAGTTGCACTGCATTTTACTACAAGAGAATAATGGAGATTTTTTTAACACTTGCATATGCCTTCCTTATTCATCTTGCACTGTCTGATAAAGCGAGCATATTTTCCTCACCCGAAAAACAATATAATTTCCTGCGTACGCAATGAGGAGTCGGACAACTAACTTCTTGCAAAATCAGAACTTAAGTTTAGCAACATCATCTTTGCTTTATTTTGGAACTGTTGCCTGTATACAATTGCTGGATCTGGCCCTTTCTGCAGGGTTATACCGAAACCTTTTGCCTTCCTCCATCGATTTTCTAACTTTCTTTTTGTGGGCTTTAGGACTGCGGGCATATTACCACTGCAAATCAGTGTTAAAGTGTAGGTGCTCTCTCCTCTAAACAAGGTATGATTCGTTTACATCTGTTTGGCATATTTGATTTACTTTAAGTCCCCTATAAAGTGGTATCCCATATACCCAGGGACTGTACATTAAATGCTACTATTGGGCCTGCTTTATGAACACAGAAGGCTTGGGTCTATGCACTATCTGTTCTAGACCACTATTAAATTTATTAACAAACACACGGCCACATGCATCAAACAATTTTGGAGTCGCAAACGGTGCGAATCGGAAAATTCGTCCGTTTGCGATTCCAAAATCACTTTTTGGTATGCATGAAGCAATTTTTCAAAAAACGCAATTTTTTGCAATTCCTAAAAATGCGATTGCATTTAAGGAATCGCATTTGTGCGATTCCTTAAATGCAATGCATGAATGTTTAAAAAAATGCGAATTTGCAAATAGGAGGAGCAAATTAACACAAGGTTGACCCTCGTGTTAATTTGCGAAATCTTTCAAAAAAGCTCAAAAAAGCATTTTTGAAAGTGTCATGTTACACACACACATGTCCTTTGGACATGTGTGTGTGAAACTTGCACTTAAAAAAACATTTCAAGGGTGCAGGGGGGGTCCTTTGGACCCCCCTCAGCACCCTTGAAATGCATCAACAAATTGCGATTCGCAAAAAAAAAATGTGCAAAAAGGCATTGATTCCTATGGGCCTCTAGGCCCATAGGAATCAATGTAATGCCATTCCTTAATTGTGATTCGCAATTAAGGAATCGCAAATACAGAAAATTAAGAAATCCCAAAAACTTTTAAGATTTCTTGATGCATAGGATTTTGCAATTCCTAAATTGCGATTCCTTAATTTCCGCAATTTAGGAATCGCAAAATCCTACAATGATGCATGTGGCCGACAGTGTCTAGATAGGTCGTTTTTTAATTACTCATACAAGACTTCAGTGCTTTGTTCTAAAGCCCTTGTGTTTTTTATTTCACTTCTTTTTATACTTTTTTCAAACAAGATTAAACCATTGTTCTCATGTCTCTTGTCAAGCCACACATATTTTTCCAAAACATAGTTCCACATTCAATACAATATGCAGTACTGTAACATTACAAAATTCACAGTGCAATACATGTAACATTACATGGACAATACAAGCACAGATAACCAGTCCGTGATTTACAAATACACCTGGCGGACACTCAGATATAATCCCAAAGGCCTGCCTGTGTAATGCTCAGGGAATACTTATTTCCAGGGGTGTTGTCTATAGTGGGACAAGAAGATGTATACATTCCCTCGTGGCACACTCAGCTGTTAATCCCATGAACACTAGCCATTGGGCCTGCAGCGCTCATTGTGTCACCCAGAGAAGTAGCATTTCAAACTTGTCTAAGGCCTGCTACTGCAGCGCCTGTATTCGTAGTTTACTGCCACTTCAACGTAGCATTAATAACTACTTGCCAAGCCTTACACTCTGCTTTCATTACACATAGGTCACGCCGAAGGTAGGCCATAGGAAGCCTTATGGGCAGGGTGCTGTGTAAGTAAAAATTAGGACATGTACCTTATGGTTGGAATATCCTGGTAGTGACAAACAGCGTATTTGTTTTCTCACTGCTAAGAGGCCTATGCCTCTCATAGGCTAGCTTTGGGAATTCCTTTATATACTTTTAAGTAGTAGTTCCTGACTCTTAGAAAGTGGGCATTTCTCTGTGCTTATGACTGTCCATGCTTTGCAGGCTGACTCCAATACATGTCTGGATTGGGTGACAGCTACACTTGGTGCATATTTTCCAGAAAGCCACAACACAGGAAGGGCTGGGGGTGACAAGGGATACAAAGTGAAAGCCAAAATGTACTTTATTCAGATTTGTGAAATCCATTAAAGTATTACACATTTTCCAAGCAGTACAGGCAATGCTTGATTATAAAACACCATAATACAAACAATTGCTTATTAAAAATACGAAACAATACTTGTGCAAACGCGCTTTAGAGATATACATGGTGAATTTGTAGCCATGACAAGATAGTTATCAGTCATTACAGAGTACAATAACACTTGTACAAAGAACGTTTTATGTAAGTCTTGTACTAATCAGTAATGTGAGCAATGTTAGTGCAAAAAAGACATAGAATTCACAAAATCAAATTAAAAGAGAATCCTATACAGTCATGAAAAGTCATATCTAGACTCACAGTATGCATCAAGGTATTCAGCTAATCATATTCATGCATTAAATTATCCAAGGAAATCAGAGTATTTATTTTCTTAATTACACACATAATAAAAGTATGAACAGTATAACAGATCGCTTCTTTCTCTAAAATACACAAAAGTTACAAGCATCTTGATAAAACATGAATTTCTCAGGTAAAAATAGGGGCAGATCAAACTTTCTGATGCCTCTGTACAATCCACAAAACAACGTGAGATGAATAGTTGACTGTAAGGCCTTCTCATCACAGGGGTATTTGGGTGTCAGGGGATACAACTGCATTCATCTGCATACTGATAGTCTTCCTGGGTTGGGAGTCAGACAGGTGGTTCACACTTTACATTTGTACATGTTGCATCCTTCCCTCACACAAACAGCTAATTTACTACCTTACTGATCGTCTGGAGCCGGGGTTGGGCTGAAAGGGATTGTTGTGCACTTCAATGGGTTCTTGTGAAGTCATCCCTTCATCAAAGAACATTTTTTAGTATAAGTACAAGGGCTCTGACCCCATATTTTTAGACACTGTATGGGACTTTTAATCAGACGCTGCTGGCTCTACAATCTGCACATTGACAGACGGCTGCTGTGCTGCACAAAGGGACCACCATTTGGACTACCTGCCTTGTGCTAGCTTGCTGGGCTTCTGAGAGTACGGCAACTCTGCAACTGGACTTTTGTTCTGGCCCACCTGCCTGCTGCTCTCTTTGTGCCGGAAGTGTTCTCCAAGGGTTTGTTGGCTTCCCCCCTGTTCTTACAATCTCAGGGCCATACAAGATTGTGTTGCAGCACCTCTGCCATGAGACTCTGTTTTTTGCAAGATTGGCAACAGTGTGCTGAGTGAGGAGCTGTGCCCTATTGCTCCTTGCCTTACAGACACAGCGCGTCTGAAGTGCTTAATTTTTGCCCCAAAACCTAAAGTTTGGGCACTACCTTGCAGAAGGTATCAACCAGTACATGGTGAGCAGTGCCTATTGCTCCTGGCTCTGCAGGTAGCACGTGTTGTGCGCTCCTTATGGCCACTGACAGCGCATGTCAGATTGTGCGGAGATTGGCTGGTGTTCTTTCCAGAGCGCCCCCTAAGTAAAGAAGACTGTGACTTGCAGCCGTCCTGTGATAGGTGTGTTCCCGAGGGAGTAGCTCTCTGCACACCGTATTGCCGTCTTCCTGAGGGAATCACCCTGCGAGGCCCCTTCCGCAGGAGAACTGCAGTGCTGAAGAGAGACACGCTTGAGAAGACCGTTTCAGCAATTCTCTTCCCTGCTGCAGCTCACCATTGAACCTGCCAGCATCTGTCCTGCCCAGGGGGGTTCCCTGCCGGAGGAGCTACCTGTAAGGTCTTTGCCCGGGACAGAGGAGACCTCCGTGACACCTGGTCCTACAGGTGCAGCACTTTAGCAGCAACGGCATGCACTTGGGCAGCTGCATTTGGTCCTGTGAATGCGGGGGACTGAACAAGGTCTCCCCATGTGATCCTGCAAGTTTGTGCCTTCCCTTTTCTCCTTTGGTGACGGACCATGAGGGCATTGTTTCTTACCTGCACGTGAGTGCCCGATTTGTGCCTCTTGGGGAACATTAAAGATGATACCATAGTACCGTATTACATATAGTAGGCACGTAGACATTTCTGCGCCCTATGGTTTGTGCCGGAAGGGAATCCTTGCCATGGGGTTCTTAAGAAAATCCTGTATGAATTGTAATGGGAGCACAAAGGCTCTACTTTTTCAGTTTGAGGAATTAATTTAATGTTCTGCCTTTAAAAAGACTGCATTGTTTGGGAAAGCTCCTAGCAATACGTATGGAATTTACCCTAACAATTTGCATTACTTACAACATATTTTTGATTATGTCGTTTTGTTTTTCTGTTATGTATAGAATAGTTTATTATTACATAATCCTGTGTGGAGTCTCTTTTGTGGTGTATTGACATTCATTGTATTGTTGTGTGAATGTGCGATGCACAACCCCTTTACACATTACCTCTGATGATAAGCCTGCCTGCTCTGCGCCAAGATACCAGAGAGTGTGTACAGTTTTGTAGTGTGTAACTGACTTGCCGTGACGAGAATGGGGGTTTCTGCCTGGCTTAGGTGCATACCCTAGGCAACAAGAACCCCCATTTCAAACAAAAATCAACAAATACGTTTCACATGAAAGTACTTTACAGACTCAACTCTCAGTTTTCAACTTTACTTGGGGGAAGCCTAGTTGTTTGATAACAAAGTACATATAATGAGTGGTGTTGTGGAATTTTTAAATGTTTGAAAGTTAAATGTGCTTTACTTCAATCTTATAATTACCGAATAAGTTTACATGTTTTTTAAACCATGAATAAGGTGATATAAAACGGACAATTGGGCTGTTCAAATATATTCATTTTCACAAAGGTGACATTTGCCAAGACCTTTGCGTAGCTTACAGACATCGCACATTCCACAGAAGGAGTAACTCTCCCCAAGGAAATCAACAGAAAGTAAATAAGACTCGCGGTAACAGGTGAATTACCAACGCGTAACCTGGACCTAGTTAAGTGCAAATGATTTGGCGTGCCCGTTAATTAAAACTACAATATTTTAAGGCACTTGCCTAAAATTGTATGTGATCAAATTAGTCTTTGCCTCGAGAAATTAATTACTTAGCATTTAATTGAAACGTGATTTTCTATTCTATTTAAAGTGTATAAATGTAATTACATCTTTATTTGCAATTAGTGTCACAAGATGTATTTAAATTAATTCTGAATACCAGTTATATACGGTGTCTCTAAATACGGATTTTTGACCACTTGACAATTAAACACATGTTTTATCACAATATTTAAGCATGTGGAGTGGTGTGGCTCACTGGTTAGAGGCGGCAGACCGGAAGCAGAGGACGGCCCGGGACCATGGTTCAATCCCCGACGCGGCAGGGTCGTGAACCAGGGTCAGCGTACTCGATAATTCTCGCCTCGGTGCCTACTCTAACCAGGGATCACACTCGGCAACTCTGGGCATTAGCTTGCCTCATCTCTACAACGGCCCCCCACAAACGCCGGGGATGCCTGGTTTCACCTTGGAGATACCCAGGAAGGGAACATCTCACAGGGAAAGCCAGGACGGGTTCCCCAGCGGTCTATAGCGCCAGGACGCCTCCGGGTAGCAGTGCACTTTACAAGACACACACATTTACATTTACATGAAGGAACGCAAGAACACAGGCCAGGATTTCAAACGTACAGCTTCCTCCCTGGTTCACCATTGCTTAGCAGGTACTAGAAATAGACCATTGTAAGACTTGACAAGAATAATGGTCTACAAAATGAATATCCTGGACAAAGAGGAAGGCGAATTTATTTCTGACCATCTCTCTGTGGCATATCAAGCAACGAGACATAAGGAATGACTGTCAACGAGAAAAGGAAAATGAGGCACTTTATGAGGAGGAGCGGAGAATGAGATTCAAACATACTTATATCGAAAATGAAAATGGTTTCCTCTGTTTTGCATTTAAGAAAGAAAAACAGTTAATGGTCATAATAATTATAATACTTACTAAATTGTTATAGCACATGCAGAAATGTATCTGGTTCCAGACATCACAAACCAAAAGCATCATTTAAAATCTGTTGGCAAGGTTTAATTTACATTCCTAGTTTGCAATTATCGTTTGTTAGAAATGGGGGTCTCTAGTTGGCAATGGTTTGCACCTTTGTCCAAGTAGGGACCCTTGCTTCAAGTCAGGATAACGGGGATACACTCCTAAAATAACCCCTGCTCACCCCCTTGGTAGCTTGGCACAAGCAGAAAGGCTTATCTAAGAGGCAGTGTGTAAAGCATTTGTGAACAGATACAGTAATACAGGGAAAACACTACAAATGGACACCACACCAGTTTAGAAAAATAAGTAATCTTTATCTGAACCAAAACAAGACCAAACAACAAAAATCCACAATACAGTTATCAAGATATCCTTAAAAATAGGTTATTCACTACAATAAAACTTGTATCAACAAGTAACTTCACCTGGAGTTATAAAGATGTTGTAACAGATGAAAATCCCAAAGTACGGCGCTGACCGCGAGGTGCGCGGTGTCGGGCCCGGAAACAAGCCGCCCCACAAAGAACAGTACCTTGGAATTGATGAAAGCAAAGATGGTGTACGGAGTCGGGGAGGTGATGCTACGGTGGCGCCTGCGGACTCAGTTTCTTATGACCCCAGGGGAGGTGATGCCTCTGTTCCTTACTGCAGGAAGACATCGGTTATTTACTGTGTTGGGGAGGTGATGTCACGAATGGCAGCGAGGCCTTGGTTTGTTACGATGGTACGATGTCAATGGATTCAGGAGTCACCCACGTCGAGGATAGGCACCGCTTTGATGAAGCACCAGCGTCGCTGAAGTCGGGGCTACGGTGCGAGGTGGGACGGTACATCATGGACATCACGAGCGGTGTCTTCAGCTCCGGTGCAGGCAGCAGCCTTGATGACGGCTTCAGAGTCGATGCAGGATGGCGTAAGCAGGCGTTGGGCCTATGGTGCAAGTTGGGGTGGTGCATTGTGCTCTTCACGAGCGGGGCCCACAGCTTCGGTGCAGGTTATGGCGTAGCTCACCGGCGTTGGTATTGCAATTCCATTCTGTAGCGCTGAAACAGCAGTTCCAGATGCAAAGAGACGAAAGGTATGAAGTCTTTGCTTTGTGTCCCTGAGCCTTCAGAACAGGAGGCAAGCTCAGTTTCCAGCCCTTGGAGATCTTCCTCAAGATGTCAAAGCAAACAGTAAAGTCATTTTCTCCTTTCCTTGGCAGCAAGCAGCCACTGCAGGCCAACCCCAGACAGCAAACCGCACAGGGGCAGTATTCCTCCTCAGCTACTCCGACTCTTCTCCAAGGCAAAGGTTTTTTCTTGAGTCCCAGAAGTGATCTAAAAGTCTGGGGTCTGAGCCCCACTTTTTATGCACACTAATCCTTTGTTCTCTGAAGGTAGAGAGAGAGAGAGAGAGAGAGAGAGAGAGAGAGAGAGAGAGAGAGAGAGAGAGAGAGAGAGAGAGAGAGAGAGAGAGAGAGAAAGTATCTGTACCCAGCCAAAACCAGTTCTGTCCCCACTGGTGCAGCTTCCTGGCAAGAGGTGGAGACAGCATTGTTGGAGGTAGACCAGGCCCAGTCAGGTGAAAAGGAAATCTCCTCCCTCTACTCTAAATGCAGCCCAGGTCCATTCAGCCCATCCCCGACTCATCAGACTTCTGGAACCCCAGCCCCTCTCCAGTTCCTGTCGTCCAAAATCCAGACATGCAATACACAAACCTAGCAGAGGGACACTGGATGGTTAGGCAAGAAAACACCTACTTTCTAAAAGTGGAATGAAAAAGTCACCCTCACTAAAAGAATCACTTTAACATTCTGAGTTCAGGCATACTAAATGTTATGTTTCTACCTTGTTCCTTGGGCCAGTTCTGTTTATAAGATGTTATCAATAAACTCCCCATCCTGTCCTATGAGAACAGGTAGCCTTGCAATAGTGAAAAACAAAATTGGCAGTAATTCACTATCAGGACATGCCACACACGTCAGGGCATGTCCTACCTTTCACATAGAATGCACCCTGCCCACAGGGGTACATTGGGCCTTCCTTAGGGGTATATGTAGAAAAGAAAAGGTTTAGGGACTGGCAAGTGTGTGCACTTGCCAAGTCGACTTGGCAATCCCAGACTGCATACAGGCTCTGCAATGGCAGGTCTGCGCCACATTTTACAAGCTGCTTCTGTGGGTGGCACAATCAGTGCTGCAAGCCCACCAGCAACATTTGATTTACAGGCCCACATAGTGCACTGTACTAGGGTCTGATGAGTAAAGTAAATCAAATAAGCCAATCATGGAATCACTAATCAATAACATACATTTACAAAGGGATCACTTGCACTTTGGCACTGAACAACAGTGGCAAAGTGCCCAAAGCATCTACACCAGCAACACGGTGTCCAACACACAGCAAAAATATAGGAGTCAAAAGCAAAAAATGGAAGGGAGACCCACGCCACTGGTGCCAGGTCTAACATCGTTTAAAAACAAGATTTGCATCATACATTCGGGTACTTGATGCCATCACTTTTAAATTGCTCATCTTGATTTAGCACCCCAATTTTAGCAACATATGTAGGCCCCAATTACTAGTAGAGAGTAGTATCCCCACCAGTGGCAGCTGCTGCTGAACAGAAAGGTTGGGGTATTGGGGGAGGGACTGAAATTAAAAAGAAAAAGAAAAGAAGACTTACCTGCTGGCCGTCGCCTCTCCTCCATCCTCTTCTGTTTCCCCTGGCAGCACACAGGCTTCCAGACCCCCTTAAGCCAATCACAATGCTGCTGTCATGTTGGTAATGCTATTATCAGTATGAGAGCAGTGTTCTGATTGGTCTGAGCGGCTTCCATCTTAACGGAGGAGCGGCCACTTGTCACCAGATAGGATACTGCTTTGTTAATCTATAAGTGGCCTGTGGTTCTTGCACCTACATTTTCTGAGTGTAGGAACCCTGACCCAATTTTACCAACAGAAAAATGTGGCCATTCAAATCACTTTGAGAATGCCTGCAAGTGCAGCCCTGTCAGTGGGCCCCCCTAATAAGGCAGGGGAGAATATAATGCTCCCACCTACAAGGGCACAGCCCCCATTCTGCCTCAACCCTTAACTTTCTTCTACTCCCACTCCCTGCCCCACAGCTCACATTTGGCACCTGCCTTGGTGGCCGCTTCCTGTACAGCAAAGTGATCATTGTCAGGGAGCTGGGGACCCCTAAACACATTGGTGGGTTTACCTCCATGGTGGCAGCGGTTATGACTTCCGCAGGATGGTGAGCCTCCTGCCACGGCCAAAATAAGGTTACAATTATGCATAAAGTTGCTTAACATAGAATGATCTTGCACAAAGCTTTTTTGATAGGACATTGCTAGCGACTATGGGAATGAAAGGCACAGCCAGATATGAAGTCAAAAATGGAAATCTCTGATAGAGGACACAGCCTAATTTAGCTATTCCGTGTGAAGTAGACATAACAATTGTGATGAGGCATAACCATGGCTAATGTGTCCTTTAAGGAAATTGCAATGTTCTCTAGCCTTCAAGAGACTGCAGCCGTACCTATAAGTTTAAAGTGAAGAGGCTAATAGAAGATCAACTATACATCCAGGTGCTCAGTTCACAGTAAGATTTCCTGCAGAGTGCAAGTAGTCGCATTAGGGGCACACTGTCAGAAGTGCCATCTAGGGCACATCATCACAGGTTTGACTATTCCTTGTCTTGCAAAATGGGCAATGCCACAAATACAGACGTTGCTATTCAGATTTTGATCAATATCCTTCTATTGATAGTTACTAATCCTAAAATGAATTGCTCTATAAAAATAGAAAGAAAGTGGATTAGAAAAAACAAAAAAAGGTAAATGCTTCTACTCTAATGTCTTAAATAGAAAAATCTAATAAAATGTCGCAGGACTCAACCTTTTATGGGCGTTCCAGTCGCCCAGGGTAGAGCTTTGGAGGCCCCAAGTCATGTATAGATCAATAAAATATTCATGGATGTCTATGTGATAGACAAGGATTGTTTTATTGGCCATGTCAGCCAGACACAAAGGTTGACTTACTTTCTTCTTTCAGTGTAGTCAAAGGAAATGCGGACTTTTCCTCTACCCAAAATGACACAATTAATCACCAAAGTAGTTGAAAGATGACAAGTGTCTCCATAGAAGTGTCTCAATTATAGGTAAAAGGCTAAAATGCAAAGGAAAAGCCTCCTTGGCAAAGGGTAAACATGGATCTCCAGGGAAGGGATGAAGACTGAAGATGAAGAAATAACAAGCACTAAAGTGCCCTGAAAACAAGGCCAAAAATGGTAACTCCAGAATCACATGCTATAGATGAAATTTCCTAGAATGGTCAGATAAATACCAGGGACAAAGTATTGGTAAGGGGTTGCAACACATTCTACGCAAATAACAGCACCAATATACGTGAGTAAAACAGGAAGTGACATCACAGAACACTGGGCAGGCAAAAAGGCCTTCAACTTCCTGTCATTAGTTCAGAGTCAGGAAGGACAGTAGACATAATCCGTAGCAGAGCCTTGAGCTTGACTGAAGGCCTTGGGTTGGAATATCCCGAAGAAAGACTCAGCGGCAGAAGATACACAAAACTGTGAGGGGGTAGGTTTCAATTGAGCAGAAAGGTCTAACAAACCTTTTGTACCTGAGAAAGGTCAGAGATTTACTCAGATTTTTATGGAAGAGCTTTCGCCATTGGGGACAGAAAGCAGCGTTTGCACAGGAGGCTCCTTTCTCCCTGTGTGTTTTGTTATGCTGTGCAGAACTCTGCATAGCAGGAGTTGGAGCAGGAATAGAAGCCAATGGGAAGAGTCACTTGACATTATCAGCATTACTCAAAGAAACTTGCACCTGGGGCTGCTTTCCGGGCATACTAATGGGAGACACAAATGTATATATAGGAGGAGAGATAAATCTCAGCATGTACTTTTATTGGTGAAAAAGGCCCTTAGTGCACTTCGCAATAGTGCAATCTTTATTCATTCTGATGAATTCTTAAACCTCTTCTATTAAGACACAGCTCTAGTTCTCGGTGCAATTTTGCAAGTTCTCCTTTCAAAAGGTGTGAGAATACCCGAGGTTCTTGCACTGCAACATATGTCCCTACAATGAACAGTGGTCGCTTGTAGAAGAGAAAGGTATGCTATCACTTGCATGTTTACGTCCCTGCTTACGCTACTGTGCCCAACAGGTGCCCACATAAATCGCAGCTCATGGGGACATGGTCCTCTTTCTCTCACACTAACCTTCCCCTGCATTAGAATAGGGCAAAATAAACTAGTAGGCTGGGTATGGAGTGCTGCAGCAAATACAGCACTGTGCCACAACCTGGCCAGTTGATAGAATCTGGGTGAATATTTGATATTTGGGCTAGGGAAGAAGAAGGAATGAAAATGACTGTGACTAAGCATCTTATCTGACCAGTTAATCAATCATAATTAAAAGAGCTCTGGCAATTAATCTTAGGTGCTTTCTTAAATTAAAATGTAAGTGTGTCTTTGTATCCATAAGCAGGATGATAGCAGGGAGAGTTTATCCATCAATGTGGTATTTTAACATTGGGTTCACTTGATCTAATGCTTATAGAACCTCTGAGAGGAAAATCAACTATTTACAACCTTCTTGAATGATAATAATAATAATAAAATGATGTTACTTATTGCATAGTTCCGTCATTAAAAGAATGATGCTAGTATTTTTGTTAAGTAATCATAATGATTAATACTGTCATTAGAAAATATATTTTAATTAAAATGGATACAATTACCATAGCAATTTAGAAAGCAAAAAGACAACGCAGCTGTTGGCTGATACAAAAGAATTTGCCTGAAGGTGACAAATTGAGGTCCTGGGTGTGATGCAGAGGGGAAGGGACAAAAATCCGTGAAAATTTCTATGATTGCACCATGTAAAGTTTCTTTTTGCAGCGAAAGAGAGGTGATAACCTTTTAAAGTGTCTTTTTTGCTTCCTTTCGGCAAAAGGCAGTAGCGTAATTTTGTGAAAGGATAGAAAATTACTATTTTAAAGTACTTTTTTTCCAAAATGATACATTTCTAAAAGTCAAGTTGTTACTGTTGAATGTCACTGGAATTTAAATTGGTATTTTGGAACACAAACTACATGAAAAATAGAAGAACTAAGAGCAAAATTGGCAAATTATTTTTTGATGCATCATTACATCCAATTACTGTAAAAATACTAGTATCATCGTTAGAGAGTCCATGCTGAAGGCAAAGAACAAATAAAGCAAATTGAGCATATAGTAATGGAATGTCAGAGTAACGGTTTGAGGTTCACCCTGAAACAAAATCTTGTTTTCTCGAAAATAATGCATTTATTTTAATTGTAGTTTCCAAACACACACTCGTGTTTAGAAAAAAATGTGTAAACACATCTGAAGATACGGTTATGCAAATCAAGATCTCAAGATATCCTATAAAAATAATATGTATAGCAAAATATACAGACTACATTCGGCCAGGAACTGCCCAAAAAGCTGTTCCATGTCCTTAGGCAGTAGTGTCCCACTTCTTCCCACCAACTTAATGATTGTAGCTTTGGCAACTATTTTCCCCAACAAATCACTGGAGTGATGAACGAGATTGACACACATCCCATCACCGATGAAAACCTGCCAACCTTCAGTCTTCGAAACACATCAACCAGATGAACCCCTTTTGTACCCAACAATCTTCAAAGTATTGAAATGGCCACCACTAAGAAGATCCCAATACTCTGATAATCCCATCCCCCATAGATGCAATGAACACCAGGATAATTTCATACCTCTCTGGAAAATTTTCATCAGTTCTCCACTCTATAGCGGTGCATGATCTGACACGAGCCTCATCATAGTTGTAGTTGGGACGTTCCACTCCTGGTTAAGTGATCCTATGTTCAGCATTTGATACATTTGACGATACCCTCTTCCTCACTCTCCTGGCAGAACGCATGGTGTTTGAACACACCACCTTCAGTTGGTTACAGTCCTACCTCACCTTTTCCAAGCAGTTTAAATTGGAAACTTAACTTCAAAGCTTACCCCTCACCTTTCGCCATACTACAAGCCCCCATAGTGGTTCCAGCTTGTATTTCGACTTACAAGGTAAACTCCGTCTAAAACACATAGCCTCCTTATGCTCATGAATGTATCAAAAAAGTAAAAACACCTTCCAGGATGCAGATTGTTCAATGGTTTGAAATGCCCTTTTATAATTGTTTTTAACGGCTGGCACCTACTACTGGGCATGCTACGTTCTTTAGAATCTGCCAGTTATCATGATGTACTGAAACCTTGCCAGGGCCAAAAGAGGTGCGAGTAACATTGGCACGTGAGTGATTGTCATCACTCAATCGATCTTTTTTTAGTTGTGCACAAGAGCGCTTACACATAGCAAGATGAATTTTCCATAATAAATAACTTTGGGATTTTTGTATCCAACATGGGGCTCTCCATCATTATTTTTTTTTCCATTTGGAGGCTTGATTTGAAACTAAGAGTACCTGAAAGTGGGTTCCCTCAGTAGCCTCCTATTGTTCCTCCTTTCACCAATATATGGATAACAACTAGTTCCACCACCAAGTGGACTGCCAAAATAGCTTCTGCATCCTGCCTACTTGCATATTGGAAATACATACTTGAATAAAACATATACAGCTAACTCTCAAGTCGTACAAAACAGAACCCCTGTTTATTCCCCAGTCACATTTTCAAGCTCTGTATACAATTACTATCTGAAAATTCTGTGCAACATCAGACATTTCCTTATAAGATCTCGATTGAAGGCATTAGTCCGAGGCAGGATCATATGTAGAATTGAACACAATAATGCTTTGTTCAAATGCCTCCCATAGACCCGAGTCAGTGATAATAAAGCAGTCCTGGACCAATGCCTGACTCATTTCAAGGAGAGTCGACGTTATCACTTCAGTTCTGGCATCCCTAAAATGGCTATCCCTAGGGGCACGAAGTACATTCAAATGGCCTGTATCGTCTACAAGCAGTATACAAAGATACTCCAAAATAACTGACGTATAAGGTGTGCCTAGCTGGAGGAAACACTCATAGGTGAAAGGACTCCCTATGAATAGACCATTCCTAATACAAGAAAAAGTCTACCATAAAGAGCATATCTTTACTAGTATGTTACGTTCTCTGTTAAGTGTGTCTAAACCAGAATGTGAAGCGCTCTCACCCCCTTGTTCAGGTTCATGACCATGCTGTACAACAATTAAATAATTAACATTTCTCAAGTGTACATTTGAACTTGCATATATTTAAAATGGCGGCAGTAGTAGATACAGCAATTTAAATGGATCATCTGATTTTTCGATAACTTGCTCAAAACGAAGGTAAGACCAGAGGGATCCGTTTTGTACCTTAGCCACTAGACTACATCTAAGTAGTAGCAAATAACGTTTGAGGTCATAAGGTTATCCATGACGTGAGACTCTCCTTTGGCTGGACTCAATTACCTTTGTAGGACATACTGTAAGACTCTGTGCTAGCCCCACTGATATCTCCAGCTCTGGGGGGAGGAGGCAGTCGATCCTGGAGATAGAACAAAGTATGGGTGGTGAAACTGAAACCTCCAGAGGAGTTAGAAGGAGGGGTTTGAGAGGCTCAGGAGACGTTGATTGGCCAAAGCCAGGTGGTAGCTCTACCTTCCTAATATCTATTATATCCGCTTGTATCTTGGCAGAGTATAAATTGAGGAGGGGACCAATTTTACAGATGTTCAACAGTTGGGGGTGAGTGCAGATGCCAGATAAGGGGATGAAGCAAGAGAGTAACAATTTGCTATTAGACTAAACCTGAGGCTGTCGGCAACTCCACGGTGAGTGGAAAGGCATACTCCCCTGCCTTTCCAGTCACATCCTCAGGTTTTCATGAGGGAAAGCAATGGGAGTTGGGAGGTTTTGGAAGCAGTGGATGTCTGAGATTATATCAGTATTGGAAGGCTTGATCAAACGGTGGCACAAACAGACCAGTACCAGATGTTAATATCTGGTGCTGGATGGCTTGCAACTCCTGTGCTGACAGAACATGGTTCCTTCATGGCTGAGCAGTGTTTGGGAACACTTCTAATATAGTGCATGCATTGCACCCGCTAGAATAACAAAACATTATGACAGACATGAAGGACCTTATTCACAAGACTGTTTACAGCCCAAGCTGGCTAATTTACACCTGTCAGATATACACAAAAGGATACGCAGCAGGCCTAAATAGCAACCCTTCCCAATGGATGGAGAAAGGGAAGATGTGTGGTTTGCCTCAGAATTTGGCAGTGCCCATAAAGTTTTGAGTTTGCAGGCATTCACATATTCCTCTACAGCCCATTCTTACCCTGCAACACGTTTTGCTCCACTAAAAGGCTGTAAACCCCCTTTAGGGCACAACATCCTTAAACTTCATTTACAGTTTTGGGGTAAGAAAAAAAAGTGTGATTGCTTAGGGCTGCCTTTGCCCAATCTGAACTGCACTGTGTACAATTAGGTAACAGAAACGTGAAAAGGGTCACATGGCATTGGCAGCAGTATGCCTGTGTCTGGAGCTCGTTTCCAGAAACACGACTGAACATGCCGGTAAACTGCACCAGTTTGGAGGTTAAAGTAAATGGCTAAAGATGTAGAGTTACTGCTTTTTTTGTAAACTGAAATGTGTGGCACGTTTCTGCTGTGTATATTGATGGCACCTTTATATTCAGTACAAGAAATACATGGGAATACTTAAGTAACAACATGAAATATGAATGTATTAATAAAGGACTCCAATGCAAAGAAGAAATAAAAAAAACTACAATTCCCTTCCCTTACATTTCTAAGAAACTCTAAGTCAACAGACACTGTTGTACATTCATTATTTACCCAGATTGCTCTCGTAAAAGTCAATAAGTTTCATTATAAAAAGCATATTTTAGTGGTATTGAACATAACCAAACTGAAATAAATCAGCACGTTGGATCTTTTCCCCAGCTTTTAACTAAACATTGGTTATTTACAGAATATCTAGGTGATCGTGTGACTGGTTTAACATAAGTGTAACACATTCCAGGCTGGTCGGCCTTGGAGGATGAACCTGTTGCCTGATGCAGTCTGGGAATTCATAATCCCAGGCAAGTGAACAAGGGGAGCTTTTCGCCTCTGCCCTGTCTTACTGCTGGACTGGCAGGTCACACAAACCCTGTACAATGCATCTGAGGAGTTCGTGATCCTAGGCCAATAGAAGTGGTGAACGAGCCTTGCAAAGGCCTTGTCTTGACCTAGGTGTCCTGCCAAGGAATCAGCAATCAGAAGGATATAGACACGATCGGCGTGAATTAAAAGCAAATCAGAGAATAATCTCCTCACTCTGCCTCCTGTACAAATAATCATTACAGAGGTATGAGGAGCATCTACGCTGCCTGAGTCGGCTGACCGGCAGTACCTTTCAGAAAGAGACCAGGACTCCAATCGGAGCAAGGTCCACAAGAGGCTGTCCTACATGTTTACAGTCCTGATGAAGACCCGCCCTTGATGCGTTAAATCACCGCATCGTTCCCCAGGGTCGAAACGTCGACGCAATCCCTTCTCTTTTTTGAACCAACTATTCAAAATCTCTTACGAACCAAGATTAAATTGTTGCACCTATCAGATTATTGTATATATAGTTGTCGTGGTTAATGAGTATATGAATTAACAATTTTACTTGTTGTTTTAATTGTGTAACAATTTTTGCACAAAGTTTACGTGTCAATTATGTTTTAAGTGTGTTTTAGGGACAGCATCTGTAGTTATTTGTGTTTCAAATTCAAAATATGAAAGTGTTTGAGTAAAAATTTCACTTTCCCCTGTTTTATCCGGTGGTCAGTGCATTGATTTGTCTTGATATAAATATTGCTATCTTTGTATCCTGATTAGGGATGAAGTACACAAAAAATAATATTGAAATACTAAAGCATTCAGGTATTTCTGTCCGACAGAACCATCATTATTACAATTAAGGAATCTTGTAAGCCAGATCCAGAAGGAAGGCCCTGTTACACTGGGGGACCACCAGGGCCCTTGATGACCCATGCCCAGGAGCCTTATACTAACTGTACAGAAGGTTATCCTCCCAGTAAATGTTGTGACAACCAGTAGGTATCACCTGCTGCTTGGGCGTCAGTCTGTTGCCTCATGCCCACACGGGTTGGGTACTGCCTTTGTGCCCAACAGAACTCCTCCTTCGTGGTCCTCTTTCCACATGCCATCCACCAAGCTCAGGGAGGTCACCAAAGGGAGCAATGTCCTCCTTAGTGGATTACGGGACAGCCACCGCAGGTGTCCCATCCATATCACTGGAGGTACATTCAGGGGCTCGTTTACCACACTGCTGCCTTTCCACTTGTTAGCGGCTGCCTGGGCCATGGTTTCAGGCTCCAGCCTTTCCTGACTCCCTTCCCAGTCAGCCATTGACCTTGTCGTGGGACAGATCAATTCAGGTAAACATAACATTTCCACATGAGCCTTGTGATCCACTTCCTCCCAGGTAGTGTGTTTCAGGTTGTTGCCTAACAAACAGTCAACATGCATGGCAGGGTTCACTGCAACTTTCAGAAGACCTGAAAACCCTCTGCACTCAATTGTAACCAGGGCCGCAGGATAACGACCCTATCTGTTGTCAGCCACCACAACCTGATGAAATGCATAAGGAACTCCCTGCTCCGGGGAACTAGCTCACCCCTTATCATAGTCATACTAGCTTCGGTATCCCTCAGAGCCTCAACAACCTGCCCATTGATGGTGACCCATTGCCTATGCTCTGTAGTATTTAAGGGCACATGGATCGTAGGAATTGTCTTCCTCTCATTCAGGGACACTAGGGTAACCCCTGTAAACTCCACCCCAATAACTAGGGCAAACTCCTCTCCCAGCAATATTAGCCGCCCCTGGAATCTTTCCTCCAGCGGGAGGTGGTGCGCTTTATGAAAACTTTAGATCCCCTTTGTAGTGTCTAGGCTTGTAGCATTCAAGGCACTTGATGGGTTTGGGCTGCTGACCTATGTCAGGGTAAGTTTTCTGCTGGCGGCCAGATTAGTAATGTGAACCAGACCCTTTCCCCTGTCAGTTTTTTTTTTTAGAGAACTCTGTCATTTGATCTCCCCCTCCTTCTTCTGGTGGGAACCCTGACCATACTTTTGGGAGTCATCGACTCCCCCCCCCCCAGGTACCTTTTTGGGCACTCTAGTACTGACCCAGAGGTCTTCCTCCTCAGGATGCTTCCTGGTGTCAGTAAGCTTGCCATCAACCATGTGTTGGCCCAACTCTGGAAAACAAGTATCAAGAATGTGATCCTCCAAAAACAAGTTGTACAACCCTTCATAATTATCACCCAGCCCTTCAGTGCCCTACCAACATAATCCAGAAAACCCACCCATGTTTGTGTAGAGAGTTTATGACTAGCCCTGAACTGTTGCCTGTACTTCTCAGGTGTCAGACCAAACTTCCTGACTAAAATGATCTTTGTGGCAGTGTAGTTAGTCTGCTCCCTCAACTCTAGTCTAAGTGGTGTGTCCCCCCCACTGTGGGCATATATCACCAAAGAATACCTACCCAGAATTCCCCTGGGACCCTGAGCACGTAGAACCCCACTTCATAGGCTGCCAACCATTTATCTATGATATCCCCCAGATTGTACCTGGGCACCATATCTTTTGGGATCTGGACTCATGTGTTGACACTGCAGGTATGCTGCCATCAATATTGTTGCTGCAGCACCCCACTTAGAGGGCTCAAATAGCCAACTCTCTGAGACTCAACTCATGGGCTATCTTCCTTTCCTCCATGGCTAGCCTCTTCTCCTCAAGAAGTTGCTTCTTCCTTCTCAAGCTTAGCAATGGCTTGGGTCTTCTCCTTGTCCTTTACCATCTTAGCAAGCTCTAGCTCAGTTTCCTCTCTTCCCTCCTGTTCGTCAGCTTCTCTGAAGACAGACTCCTTGAAGATGATGCTGCCTGTTCAAGAGTTCCAGTCCTGGGAGATAATTGCCCCATCCATAGGCTGCATTTCAAGACCCTCTGTTGGGTCGTGCTCTGTTCCTTCCACATACATAGACCCCCTTCTCATCTTTCTGAAGCCCTGCCTTCTTGGCTCTTCCCTAGTAGAAAACCCCTGGAGCTGAGCCACTGTGCTTCCAGGGTGGCTTGCTCGAATACCAACTTGTCAGGTAGGACCACAAACGTTGCAGAGAAAATTGGGCCTTGGGCAAAAGGACTTTGGAAAATCAAAAAGAAGACAGAACAGGAAGAATTGAAAAAAGCTTAAATTGGTCTCAGTATAGAGTTGCAGTGAACCATGAGTTACTATATCGTATTGCACAAACACAAGTCTTATCCTTACCGCTGATCACCAATGTTAGGTATGGGATTTCTGGTTGGCTGAGGAAGGCACACAGGCCAGACAGGAACCACCACTCTAGTCAGGGTAAGCTAGATACAGAATAAATAACCTGTGCTCACCCTCTGGTAGCTTGCACAGAGCAGTCAATCATATCTACAAAGGCAATATGTAAAGTATGTGAGTAACACACTCACACAGTAACACAATAACACAATGAATACTCCACAAAAAACTCCACACAGTTTAGAACAATAGAGAATATGTATCTGAGCAAAATAAGACCAAGGGAACATAAATCCAACAAGTAGAAGTCGAGATATGAATTTTTAAACAATAAACCAAAAATAGTGCCTAGAAGTCACCAACACTGAAAACATTACTTGAGGTCACAAGGGACCAATGCAAATTCCAAATTCCAAATTCAGGTCGACTGCGATCAACGGAAGTCCAGCTACAGGACCCAGAAAGGTCCAGCTGAAGAAACACCTTGCATAAGGCAGCCTTGGTCGCTACCAATCCAGAAAAGATCTAGGCCCAGATGTAGGTCGCCAATTACCGGTCAGTAACGGCCAATTTCGGCCGTTACCGACTTGTATTTGGGAATTGGCATGTAGGGGGCATTTTATTTACAGAATCGGTATATTTACCGATTCGGTAAGTTTACAGAATCGGTAAAATACCGATTCTGTAAATCAAGATGTAGGCGGCACTGTAATCAGTGGCACAGGCCCTTACCGAATCGTTATTTACCATGGAATACTATTCCATGGTAAATAACGAATTCCAGTGTACATGCACATCTGTGCATGTACACATGTGCCATGTGGAACACAGACATGCCCTAAGGGCATGTCTGTGTGTCACATGGCACACAAGCCAGAAACAGGGGTGCAACAGGGTGTCAAAGTGACACCCTGTCCCCCTTGTAAATTCGGTAATTTTACCGATTTGGTAATTACCGACTCGGTATTTGCTATTGAATCCTATGGGCTTCAAGGCCCATAGGAATCAATGGCAAATACCGATTCGGTAATTACCGAATCGGTAATTACCGAATATTACCGATTCGGTATTTTTACCGAATTATTTACCTACATAGCAATTACCGAATTGTAAATACCGAATCGGTAAAATTCGGTATTTACCATTCGGTAATGTGCTATTACCTACATCTGGGCCCCAGTCACTGACTTCTACTGACTAACAATAGCCCTACAATCATAAAATGACTGTGACACTCATGCAGAAGTGTCAAAAGTGAGTACGTATTTCTAAATCATTTAATATCTATTAATACTTTAAAGAGTGGTAAAAATTGAAAGGGGGTATTTTTACTCATGAAATTACTAAGACCATATATATATAACTAGATCCAAAGCTAAACCTTTTCATCCTTATACTAAAGTTACTAGAAAAAGATTCCTTACCAATAAAAGATACGCACATGAATATAGGGATGAATTACCCCCTGCTGTACATTATAAGGATATTGCAAGTCACTGAGGAGTTCCATAACCATATAGAGGAACGAGGTCAGAGGCAAGTTCCTTTATAAGGTTATGGAACTCCGATGGTGACTTGCAAAATCCTTATCATGTGTGGCGGGGGTATGTTATCCCATATAGTGCATGGTCATACTATCACTTTTCCGACAAACCACTTATAACTGTGGTGCGTAGCTCTTTCAGAAAGAGAGCATGTTTGTAAACATGAAGAATAAAAATAGAACCTCTAGGGCAAGATTAAGCACATTAAAAACCTGTTATATTTTTTGCAAAAAATATATCAGAAACAGTTCAATACAAGTCAGTTTAAAAAAGAATAGAAGTGCAGCAACTCAGAATGTGCAGAAACGTGCAGAAGGATGCGTACTTTTCTATAATTATCTAAGAAATGCAAAACATTTATGTTCTCTCTGCTAGTCACTGTGAGCTACAAAAAGAGAGCAGAAGGAAGAAAAGCAATTATCTGACTGTAGCTTTAAACAGCTGCTTCAACTATTACCCGACCTGCTTTTCACCTGGGCGGCTGGCTCATGCAGCAGGCATTGTGACATCGGCGTACCCATTATAAAGAAATTAGAGGTGGGCATTTATACAGTGATTGCACAATCCCATGTATTAAACTGTAATAGGCAACTTTCCCAAGCAGTGAGACAACGTGCTTTCTTTGTGCTTTAATACAACACTTCTTAATCATCCATGAACAATTTCAAACCTAAAACAAATTGCTGGACTAGTGAGAAAACAGCATCAAAACGAGGATATTGCATGCTCCATTAAACCTCAAAGTAACAGACAGTGTTCTAAATTGTAAGGCCCAGCGAGATAGCAGAGAATTCAGACTCTGAAGAGTGCCAGGCCTGCATGTATTAGGACTCAAAAGGGACAGTAAATATCCTTGAAGAATAATCCACTGAATTTAATATCAGCTGAAGTGAGATATGCGATCATCAGGACGGTTGCCGACAGTGTGCAAACCGAAGACAAGAATTGATGAAACCTATAATTCTGTCTCTTCGTAGAAGCAAGATAAGCAGGGCGCCAGGAAAGAGTTTTAGGAAGCTTTCAAAGTGTCACAACAGATAGAAAGTTATAATAGTCACAGGAAAACATTTAATAAAACAATAAATGCAAGTAACAAATAACCCTTAGGACCCAGACAATAATAGCCCTCTCTGGCATGGACAGACTGAGGAAGAAAATGCAGCCCAGTCGAAAATGCTCAAACTAACCGCACTCCCATTGTCTTCTCGCTCAATCTCTCGCGTTCTGTTTCTATTCAGCCTCTCTCTCTCTCGCTCTCTCTCATCTATTATCCCTCTCTAGTCACTTTCTCTCTAACTTCTCAACCCTCCCTTTCTTTATCTCAATTTCTTAAAAGCTTTCTCTGTCAGCTGCAGTCAACCATTAGGAACTGGGGAAAGTGACAGAGGCACCAGGAACATCTACGAGCACAATCCCACTGGGGAAGTGCCTGGTGGAATAAAATACCCTGCCTCTGTCTCTCCTACTGGCAGTACACTCTTCAATCCTAGCACATCCTATAACAATGAGAAACATCACAAATATGGTGTCTACAGCAACATTTCATGCAGTTGCAGCAAGGGCAGCTTTCAGTTCCAAAGAGGTCTCTTGGTGCTATTGACTGATAACACATTTTTGCTACCCACATCAATGGTACTCATGCTAACAGCCTCAGAAGGATGAAAGGCTTGGTGTATCCCCTGGAATTCGAACCTGGGACCATGGGTGGGATCAAACACATAAACCACTTACTTTGTGAGCTTAAAATATTAATTCACATTACCACTGGATCAAAGCATTTCTTTTTAAATAGTGGCTGTTTTACATCTTTTTTTTGTTTTTTGCAGATTTGCTTAGTCTTTCAGTTTTATGTATACAAACAAGTTTTGATGTACCCCCACAGCTGACAGATTCCGTCCCTATCAAGGCAGGCATGTGTAACAGTGGCGCAGCTAGACCTTCTGCTGCCCGTGCATGTGAGAGCGGGTGGTGCTGGCAATTCTTGCATTTGCTGCCTTGCTGCAGCCGTAGGTAAGAGCGGAAGAGCAGATGGGGGAAAGCTGCCTCCCCCACCCCTGCCCCCCTTTGCTATGCCACTGATGTGTAATCGTATGATGTGTCGCTCCTGTTGGCGGAGTTATATAAAAACATATATGAATATTGTTAGTAGATAGTCTTGGGAGACTTGTAAGTTTTGTCAGTCTTGTAAGACTGATTTTCTACCAAAAGATATGGCAAGTCTGACAAGTAGTAAAAATGAGTCTGATGGAGGGCATGGCTTGATGCCATACAGATGTAGTAGTACAGCTCAGGGAAGGACAGCCCATCTAGGAGATGTACCGAGCGCATCATCAGCTGAATCCTCATTAAAAGTAGACCACTTGCAGCACAGTGCTAATGTTCCAGAATGGTGAGCTTTGGAAGTGATATTTTTATTTTTTGAGTTTTGTATGATTTCGTAATGTTGCATCAGATGTGATGTCTCTTTTAGGTCTGGTGTTAGGCAGGCCTTCGGATTTTAGTAAATTCATATATATCTATACTTACTTAAAAGTGCTTTCAGCCACCACTCTTCATACATTGGTCAGTCACTGTGTCATTCACATTTTCTTTGGCCCACTAGAGTATACAGCATGGGGCAGCAGGTCAGCCTATTTAACCCATTAGCTAACTTCACTGTGATTGACAGTATTCTGACTTTACACACGGGATACACAAAGTGGTACTCTTTAATGCCAAAGGCTACTAGGACAATGTGTGCTTTTTTAATCCCAAAAGATTTTTGATTTAGGTAGCATTTGTTTTTTAATATTGGCGAGGGCCTGGCTACTCACCCAACAATATAGGTTTACAAAAACCATTATAAAAACAAGTATTGGTAAATAAAAAAGGCTCGTAATCATAGCCAGACCTATTGGCTTTGACAATGCTAGCTGTTCCATGGCATGGCTCTCTCTATGTGCCTCACAAATGTGTGTTTTATTTTAATATGCCCTCGATTTCCACAATATGATGATAGAAGAAATTCAAATATGTTTTCTCAAAATATGCAGAAAAGTATTTTCATTTCACTGTGTTATGACTGGATTTCATAACAATAAAACTACCATTTCCATTTCAGACGTTCCCACACATTTACATAAAAAAAAACAGGGAAAACATACTTGTCTTCAGTTTGCATAACTAAAACAAATAAAATGAGGAAACATTACGTTTATGTAACATAAGGGAATGAAGAAACTTTAATTATTAAAAACCAAAGCCTTTACAGTAGTACCACAGCTCAAAGTAGTTCTTCCCTAGATTTGAGTCATCTATTGAACAAGTGAAAGTCTAATTTCCAATCTAATTCATTTTTTATTTGTATGTCTTTAGTTAAGACTAGATTGGAAGTTAAATATTATATAAAGTTTATAAAATTATGAATTGTGTCAGATTCAAGTTTGAGTTTGTCATATTGAAAGAGAAATGGCTTATTCCATCTGTGGACTGCAAAATAAATCATCATTAATTCAAACACTTCTATTATCACATATGGAATACGTAAAATAGCTCTCTCTGAGTAAAACCATAACAATTACACAATTGAAAAACTGAAAAGTATTTTTTAGATATTGGTAAACAATATTTATAATGTTTATGAGACACAGACGATCCATTAGAAAATGCAGACCTACCAAATGAGTTAGTGGTGATATGTAACTTTGCTTAAACCTTCAAAAGAGTTTACTAAGTTTAGTATACTGTTGTTGAAACTGTAGTGTCATCTGGGTAATTGTTTTATGCTATTTTGAAAGGGAAAGCGACAGACAGGTTGTGTATGAATCACTTGTTTCAATTTTAAGAATGTTATAAATCAGATATACGGAGAGATGCATTACTTTATACATTCATTCATAATAGCGGACATGGGGCCAGATGTACATACTTTATGGTTGCAAATACTGGCCACAGATTTTGAGCATTTTGAGAAACCAACCTATGCACAAATGTGTAGGTTTGCAAAGAAACGATAAGGAGTGGGTTGAAATCTGTACTACCACAGTAATATTTATGAGGTATTTCGCATATTGGGACTAACTCATCTAGGCAATCACCGTACTTTTCAATACTCAAAGTTTGAGTGTTTGGGTGTCATAATAAATTTCCTGTAATAATACATTTCATTGAGCCTTGGCAATGTTGTTGATTGCTATGAATTGTTCATTCCAAATTCAACCTTAACCCGTTGGCTGTGCCGCCGATTTTGCGGAAGTGCGGCACTTCCGCATAACGGGCAGGCGGCGTCGGCCATTGGCCGACGGCAGCACCAGCGAGGTAGTGCTGCCGTCAGCCAACGGCCGACGGCAGCATGGAAGGGGTTAATGGTCGCATACCATCCACTGTCGTTATTGTGGAAATGCAGTGATTTCATAGAAATGAAAATTAATACTGAATGGTAGCTCTCCCTCAACGCTTCAAGTCGACCATCAAAGGTCTATAAGACCAATGGAGGATGACGACATAGAGATTGAGGTTTAAGGGCCCTCACTCCATCACTGGTTCAAGGCCTCCAGTATAGCAACCAATAATCTCATAATTTATTAGATTGTGTTGAAGTGTGCTATTTCTTGGCTGTCAAAACAGCAAAGTAAACTTGAAGGCAGAGGAATCCACATCACTTAATGTACCTCGAGACATGTGGCCTTTTACTACGTTCATGCAAGAAGTAGACAACCAGCATAAGTGAAGAACAAAGCACGATCTGTACTGGTCTTTCACATCCCTACGATGCGACTCTCCACAATCTGCTGAAACATGGCTAATGAGACAGCTGTTCATCACAAGACAGCCTTACTACTTCTCTAGACCTGTGCAGAAAAATGAGGAGTAATGAAGAGAGTGATTGGAGCTAACTAACATAATCATTGTAAATTAAAAGAAAAGTTGGCTCGGATTTGTCTCATTTGCTCCAGGGAACATTGCTAAAGTGGTAGGGCTAGACAGCAGGGAAAAACAGCTTCGCTTTTGCAGGGGGCTATTATCTTTTACTGCCTTTTTCCATCACAAGTATTGCATATTTCCAGCGACTAATGGTACTAAGAAGAATCCTGCTTTCAAACTGTAATGAGCTCAGATAATTGGCTGAAGTGGGAACTGGGGGTTTTGAGTTTGAACATTGATTTCAGAAAGATTATATTGCACTGGGCGTGAGGGACTCAGAGGTGGTGCCCAGACCGTTCCCAGGCGACACCGGGAACTCGGTTACGCCACTAATATGGTGCTTGTGCCAGTCCCCGGTGTATTTTCCTCGCAAGGGTGGGGCAGGCGGCTACCGCGCTGATGACCCGCAAGGGTCCCGCCCTCACCCATTGGCTGCGAGTCTGCTACCCCGGAAGCACTTAAAGTGCTTCCAGGGCAAAAACGGAATGAGAACGGTCCCAGGTCTCGGCCGGAACCATAGCTAGCCGGCTTGGGGGATCGAACCCCTTTTAGAGCCTCAGCAGAGCGGTGGGAGAGCCTCTGCAGGAGAACACGCCCGCCACCCGAACAGCTAGTGGAGGACATCAGAGCCTCCTCTGCAATTTCTTGTTTCTTTTCCTCCATAATGCAGGTGGAGCAGTGCGATCGGCGGAAGGAAGCGGGCACGAGTTTCGGCAAGAGTTTCCTGAAAATTGGGCACAAGGAATTTAACCCCCGAAACATTTTTCTTCAGCAGGCTCATAGAAACAGGATTGGAGTCGGCATCTGGGGGACATATGTAGCTGCAACACCCTTCGCCTTCCTTCTGCAGGACCGGGATGCAAGCACAGACCAGTAGCCACGCGGGCTGGAGGATATCCTCACCTGCCCCACATTCTCGAACATGTAGGAGTGGCTCTGGCTCTAGCTGCCGTTTGGGGTCCTACCATATAGGGAGGTAAGGGTTGTTGGGGGAATCTTTTTTGGCATACTGATAGAGCTGTTTGGGCCCAGGGGCAAACTTGCAGGGGGCATTTAAAGATCACTTTGCTTGGATGTTTGTATTTGCACTCTGCTACTAGGGATTGTTGAAGTGTGGGTGAACACCTAAGGTTGTTGATTATACAATGGGGGTAGCAGTGTATTGGGTCAATGCTAACATTGGCTTGGGTACCAGTGCAAGGGGAGGTATTACTGGGGCGCATAGGCAAACAAGTGCTGGTGCTTTCCAAAGTGTAGGTGAGAGCTGAGGGTTGGTTTCAGGGAGCATGTGATAACTTTGTGATAACTTTAGTTATGCGATGGCGCCGAAAGCAAAAAGAGGGCGGGTTCCATCCAGGATGGAAGAGTGGATGGCGGACATGATGTGCTCCATGAGCGAGCTGAATCAAACTGTAGCAGATCTGAATTCTTGGGCATTGAACTAGATTCTATTGAGGGTGTGTCACGCTTACCACTGAACAAGGTGACAGGTTTCTCGCTGGCAATAGCAGACTGTTTGCAAAAGGAAAAAGTCACTTTACACCAGTTACAGAAAACCGTGGGTATGCTCAACTTTGCTTTAAGAATGATCTCTATGGCCCGCCCCTTTTCCCGTTCCATTGCCCAAGCAATGTCAGGGCTAAAAGGCAAGCATCACCATACTCGGTTGTCCAGCGAGGTTAAGCAGGATATGAGGATTTGGATGGCATTTCTGCGTGACTTCAATGACGCGGTAATTTGGCCCAGCCAGGTCCAGTCCAGAGCTTGGGCTGATGACAGACGCAGTAGGGAGTGAGGGAAATGGAGCCATCCTGGGACCCCATTGGGCGGCAGGGCATTGCCCCAAGTGGTGGGTTGACAGTGGTGTCACAAGTAACATTTCATTTCTGGAGCTATTTCCCATTTTGGTGGCTGTGACAATCTGGCCGCAACAGTTCCGTGATCAGTCAGTAGTTTTCTGGTCAGACAACATGGCAGTGGTGGAGTGCATCAACCTGCAGTCCGTAAAATGTTGCTTCGACTGCTTAAGGAAATTGTGCTGCAATGTATGAAGCTAAATGTGTTGTTTTGAGCTAAGCATGTCCCGGGCATTCTCAACCACGTGGCTGATGCATTGTCTCGTTTCAAGATGCAGGTTTTCAGGTCTCATCATACGGAAGCGGCGGACTGTCCCACACCTTTTCCAGAGCATCTGTGGCAACTTGGTACGCCAACTTACCAGACCTCATGGCAGCTAGCTTAGCGCCCAGGACTAGGCGAGCCTATGAGGGGGCATTTACTGCATACTGTGCATCCTTAGGGCAGGATTGGGAAAGAACTTGGCATAATTCAGCACCCATCTTATCATCCTTAAGGGAACTGAGGGGCGGAGGGCGTCTGTGGCTTGCACAAAACACCACATGACAGCAGTGGCATTTTTTGAAAAAATTATGGGGCACCTGGATCCCACAGGCACATTCTTGGTCCAAAGTGATCTGAAAGGTTGGCAACGGCTACAGGCCACGCAGCCGAACATTAGATACCCGATCAGCATTGAGGGACTCACAGCCATCATGGCGGCGTTAGAAAAGATATCTAGGCATGAGGTTCAGTTATTCAGGTGTGCTTTTTCCCTCACCTTCTTCGGCACTTTCAGGGTGGGAGAGCTGGTATCATGTAACAAAAAGGACTGTCAGGGGGGGATGCAATTTGCCCATGTTCATGTTCAAAGGCAGGCTGGTTCTATATCATTATCAATTCTCACATCAAAAATGGACCAGAATGGGAGGGAGGAACATGTCATCCTGAAGAGAGCACCAGGGAGCCCATGTTGTCCAGTGGGCAACCTACAGCCCTACATGGCATGCAGCACACAGAGCGCGGGTGGGCCCCTGTTGATCCACCAGGACAGTTCCCCCCTGACAAAGTTTGTTTGGGAGGGTTCTTGCTCTAGCTTGGAGTGCAGCAGGCTTAGTTGCCTCTAATTTTGGGATCCATTCTTTCAGGATTTGGGCAGCCACAGAAGGCATGACCCGGGGACTAACTGGTCAAGATGTTCAAAGAATAGGACATTGGTCTTCGGACTGCTACAAGCGCTATGTGCGGTTGCATTTGCTGTAAGTATCACTGCTAAGATGGGCCTTGTTTCCATTTCTCTGCAGTTCCCACATCCTGTCCCGCAGGAGGGGAAATTGTCATCAATACCGTGTCAAAAGCGCCCTGCATGTTCCAGGTGCCCGCCGGAGGGCCGGGCCGCAGGGAAGTCTGGATCATCGTAAATTCATATATCAACAGGTTGAAGCAACTAATTTTTACAGGCAACTTCATGGACAGGGCCCACCAGGTGGGTTGGAATGTATCTATGCATGGTCAAATGGGTTTGAGACTGGGAGAGTTCCAGAAGCTCATTGGTCCTTTGTTACTTAGGTCCCCGGTGACACCCGATGCAATAATAATACATCTAGGAGGGAGTGGTGGAGGCTCTAATCACAGAAGTGGGATGGTTGGTCAAGCAGTGTCCCCTAGCGACCTTAGTATGGTCTCACATGATCCTGAGACTCCAATGGCGGGGGAGAGTCGGTCTGAGCATTGAATCATTCTGTAAAGAGGATCAATACAACAAAACAGGACCAACCGACTTTTCAGGACCCCAAAACTAAGGACAATTCCACATGGGTGCTTCCTGGGAGAACATTATTATCTACAGGACTGGGTACACCTCTCTAAAATTGGTAATGAAATATTCTTAAAGAATATGCTAGCCTGGCTGGTAGCGGCGAGTCACAGGACATGACCTGGGCCGTTAGCGGATGGGGGGGCCAGATAACCGGTCCACTATGCTGGCCTGTGGCGGTAAGGTCATGATTGCTAGGAAATATTTACTTCTCTTAGTAGGCATCCCATTGGGGATGCCTGGGGGGGCAGTGGTCCCTCATCATACTCCAGGGGGCAGTAGACTGATGGGCACAGGGGTAGGAAGTACCGCTTCCGGTAGGCCGCTTGGGCCAACCCCTGCGCAAGCGCATTGGGTGCCAACCTGGCATAACCTCAGACCTTGGGAGGTACAATGGAAGGGCATGGGGGCACCCACGGAATCTGGTGGGCACACGGGCCTCCTGCACAAGGTCACTTCGGTAAAGGGGGACCAGGTAACTAGTTTGGAACAGTCATGACCTTGCCCGTAGGCTCATCCAGGGTACGCAGAAAACAAAAATTTACATATTCCAGTTTTAGGTCAGGTTGGCTTTGTATTAGACTCCTGTTAAGGTTAGCCATTAAACATGTATCAATATCTGTATTGCTAAATGTAAATGGATGTAGTTTGGGGTTTTCTGCATATATGTTAAACGTTGTTTTTTGATATGAATATTAATAATGTGGTTTAATAATTTGTAATAAATACGGCTGAGGTTACACTACCCCTAATCCAAAGAACTGGTTTTGGATATGTTTACTATTGCTTCATGGGGGAGGGGACAGTGTTTTACTGACCATGTCAAGGGAGGGGACTCAGAAATACCAGGCCATATCCTCCGTGCACCCCAATTAGCTGTCCGCCAACTCGCAGCAAAGCATGGTCAGACTTTAGGGACACAGACATCGTACAGAACTTTACAGAAAGGAATGAAAATGGAGCAGGAGATGTGCCAACAAAAATCAAAAGATTCTGGCATAGTAGGAAGATAAGAACATTAAGCTGTGGGGGTAGGAAGCAGTCTTATGGATTAATATTGACTTCAGTTGGAAAAGCTATATGAAACAGATCCACGGTGAGACGTGGACATCAAGAAATCTACGCAGTACCTGAAAGAGAAACACACAGCCTCATTGCAACTTCATAGCGTTTTGTTGAATTCCGAGGTCGAGCAAATTGAGCTTGGACGAGTAGAAATTCTGCAGGTATAACCAAGAGTACATTTTGTGGAAAGTTCATTCTCCATTCCAACTCATACAAGTGGGTAATGGGTAAAACATGCAGTTATAACATGCAACTGCACATTACTCCCCATTTCGATAAGCAAAAAGAAAGTAGGGAAGGTAAAATTACTCAGAAAAGCACCATGGAGAAAGTTAGAAGGGAGAATGCAAGAGGAAGGAAAAGACAATGGGAAAATGATGGAAAGTAAGGCAAACATTAGAGAAAGAAAAGGAGGGTAGTACAAATAAATTAAAAAGGAAACAGGAAGGAGACACATGGGGAAAAGGGCAGTAGTTGAGTAAAAGAGGAGAAAATGGAAAAAGCACAATAGGTAAATGTAACAAGAAATAGAGAAAGATAGAAAGAATAACAGAGGAGGAAAGATTGAGACAGAGAAGGAAGGTAGGACTGAAAAAAGTATTGAAAGAAGGAAAGAAGAGAAAAAAGAAAGAAAGTTAGAAATAAGGTAATAAAGAGATAGAGCAAAAAGGAGGAACTGGAGAAAGAGCAAAATCAAGAAATATGTGACTTAAATGAAAAAAGCAGAAAGACAGAAATGGGGAGGAAAAAAGAAGAAATGAAAGGACAATCCAAATAATTATTGGAGAAAAGAAGAGAAAGAAAGGTGAAGAAGGATGAATTAGAGAGAGAAAAAATAAGCAGAGACAATTGAGGAAAAAGAGAATAGGAAAAAAGCCAGAAACCAACAACAAAGAGGAAAAGGAGAAAAGCAGTAGTAGGAATTAGAAAAAAACTAAACAGAAAAACAGCAAAAGTGAAATGAAGAAAAGAAAAAATAAATAAACTAAAAATTAACATACCACAAATAAAGGCGAGAGGAAAGAAGTAGGGAAAGATTGAAGTAGTGCAAAAAAAGTTAGGAAGAAAGAGAAAGAAGGAGAAAGAATTAGAAAGAAAGCGGGAATGCACGAACTGGGGGATATAAGAAATCAAAAAAGTGAAGAAAGAAATGAAGCAAGAAAAAACAAAGAGGAGAAAGGAGTGTCGAGAATGAAAGAGGGGAAAACAAGTAATTACAGTATTGTTCAACAGACGGTAGGCTGCATCATCCTGCACTGCCAGGGTTGGAGTCCTCACAGAAAAGTGCACATTGTTGTAAATAGATGCCTTATTAGGAGGACAGCTGTATAATCCCAAGCCTGCTGACTGTCAACTATCATGTGCGGGCTATTCAGTGGCTGCTTGCAGGCTACTGGTAGCTCGCGATCAACTTTTTAGAGACCAGGGGCGGCTCTAGGCTCATGGTGGCCCTGGGCAGGGAGCGTAGGTAGAGGGCCCGGAAGAGGGGTCCGGGCGGGGCGGAGCGTGCAGGCCAGTAAAGAGGGGAGGGGGTCAGGGTGTTTAGAAGTGGAACAGAGCCGGAGGCTGCCAAATCCCTGCCACGGGCCACCATGCAAATATGTATCCAACCTCAGAGGATTAATATATTAAGGATATATATTGGCGTGGTGGCTCCTGGGGTTTGGTGGCCCTGTGCACAGCTTGCACATGCCTAAAGCCGGCCCTGTAGAGACTCCTGATGTAGGTAATGGGCATAGCATGGCTCACTTTGTGACATCCGAAAAGACCCCTAAAATTCACCTTTTGCTGGAGGAAACTAGTGCAATGCTTTCAAAAGATGAGAGATATTGGGTCTGCATTTTAGGCGAAGAATCAGGCGGCTGCTGCAGTCTTGATGCATTGTAGTTTGCCTGGACAGTAGACCATAACACCACAGAGAAGAGCAGTGCAATAATCTAGCCAGAAATGGATGAGGGTATGGACAATGGTGAGCTGATACTGCACCGGAAGAAATGGTAAACGCCTGCTTCCAAAAGGTCTCCGAAGAAGAGAGCAGCGTTTAAAAGTTTTTTTAATGTGCAGTGAAAAAGTACAGTCAGGAGTTTGAAAATGACCCGAGGTTACGTGTGGACTAAGTGGTGTAACGTCGTGGTTACCACAAATAATGACGCTGCCAGAGGTTGAAGTTATACGTTGTGTTTATTACTTATCAGCTCTAAAGAGCGCCGAGCCTTCTGTCCCTCTCGCCGGCTTACGCGCCAATCGCCTCTGTGCTGCGCGCGCAGCCTGTACATCATCACTGCACGTCACGTCGGTACGTGACGTGCGTACACTAGACTGCTCCTCTACATATCTCCCCTTTTTTCCCAATAAAGAAACTGTTAACTCACAGTCCGCCGTTCATGTCAAAGTCTCGGAACCAGGCAGGCTTGACCACTGCTCTCCCCCTCTGGGTCAGTCTCACTGGGGAAAACAGGGTCCCTCCTTCCTGAGTTTCTTCATCACCTCTTTCCCTTCCTAGTGCGTTCGCACCACTTTCTCTCCTGTCCCGGTTGCCTTCACTCCCCTTTGCCTGACAGGTGTCGCTAGACTTCTCTTCTTGTTGTTCTCGGTCTCTCTCCTCTGGTTCTGTCTCTGAATGTCCTTGTTCGCCAAATTCTTCCTCCTCACTTTCCAGGTTTGCTCCCACTCTGTCCCAACTAAGCACTTTGTTGCATCTTGCCATGCGATCCATTGACCACATGTTCCCATCACTTAGCCGAGCTGCTCTGCCCATCACTTCCTCGACTTGCATGGGTTTGCTGTACTTGCTGTCGCCTTTCCTTTGCAGAGTGGCCAACTTAACTCGCACCCATTCTCCTTTTTCCAATCTTGTGTCCTTCACATTCTTCCGGTTGTTGTAGTGTTTTGAGTAAATGGCTTGCGCTTTTTCCAAGTTGGCTCGTACCACTGCTGGGGACCATTCACTCACTATAGTCTTTTCTTTCCATACTCGATTGTCTTGGGTGAAGGGTTCACGGCCCTTTAGTATCTGGAAGGGGCTGTATCCTGTTCCTGTGGGGGTTATCCTATACGCCCAAACTAAGTGCCATATCTCCTTTTCCCAGTCCTTGTTGTTGGAGATAGCTGCTTGGACGGACCCCAACACCACTCTATTAAATCTTTCCACCAGTCCGTTTCCAGCTGGGTGATATATTGACGTGTGCTTCACAGATATGCCGTTTCTCTGCATGAACTCCTTCCATTTCTCTGACTTGAACTGGGGACCATTGTCGCTTAAGATGGACTTGGGGATGCCTTCTCGCACAAATGTGTCAGCCAGGAACTTAATAATTGTTTCCGTGTCCATCATCTCGTCTATTTTCAGCTCCGGCCACTTGGAGTATCTATCCATTAGGACACATACATACTTTTGGATCCCTTGTTTGTCCAGAATCGGGCCTAGGATGTCCACTGATAATTCCTCCCATGGGTTCCTCGGGAGCTCGAACTTTCCAAGAGCTGGGCGTAGGGGTTTCAGTGTCTTGTCTGCCCCTTGGCACTGTGGGCATTCCCTGACATGCCTTTCGGCCCTTACGTCCATCCCTGGCCACCAGTAGTTTTGTTTGGCTCTCAATTTCAATTTTCCTATCCCCAAGTGTCCTTCATGGAGCATGTCCAATAGTTTGGGGACGATTCCTGCTGGGGGGATGACTTTCTCCCCTCTGTAAACAAACACTCCTAGATCGTCCATCGACAACTCTTCCCTGACTTCAAAATATGGTTTGAGGTGCCCCCGGGTTTGTCTCTTGTCTGGCCATCCTCCTGTGATGTACGCCTTCACTTCTTCCATGACCCGGTCTTCTCCGTATGCTTCCTTCCACTCCTGATGTCCTATTGTTTTCTCTTGGTCTTCATCGAGTGCCACCATCTCTTCCGTCCATGCTTGGTCATCTCCGCTCTGGTCCATGGCCGCTGCTCTACTCAGATAGTCCGCCACCCTGTTCCTGCTGCCGGGGATGTGTTCTACGTCATATCTAAATTCTAGTAGTTTGAGCGACATCTTTGCGATTCTGGGCGTAGCACTCGCGTGTCCACTGGACGTTAGCACCTTCAGTAAGGGTTTGTGATCTGTTCTCAACAGAAACCGTGTTCCCCACAAGAACTGTCTGAATCTGGTCATGGCCCACACTACCGCCAGCATTTCTTTTTCGATCACGCTGTACTTTCTTTCGGTTTCGCTCAGCGTGCGGGAGGCAAAACTGATCGTTTCCATTCTCCCTTGACCCCGATCTTGCATCAGGACAGCTCCCAGCCCTTGGTCGCTGGCATCGGTGGTGAGCACCGTGTTGCCCTGGGGGTCATATCCTTGCAGTGGTACCGCTCCAGCCACTTCTCTCTTTATGACGTCGAATTCGCCTTGTGCATCCTTCGACCAGATGAACTCTGTGTTGTCTCTTGTCAGCAGCCTCATGTGGTGGGTTTTGGAGGCGAAATGCTGCACAAACTTACTGTAATATTCCGCCATTCCGAGGAACGAGCGGACTTCTTCCTTGTTGGAGGGCGGTGGGGCTTCGCAAATGGCTCTCACATTGTCTGCTTTCGGGGTAACCCCTCGCACCCCAATCTCGTGCCCAAGAAAGGTCACGGACTCCATTCCTATCCGGCTTTTGGACCATTCGGCAGTGAGGCCCTTGCTCTCAAGGATCTTTAGTACCTTCCCAAGTTTATCGTCATGATCCAGCTTGTCTCATCCCATCACCAAGATGTCATCTTGGAAATATTGGATGCCATCAGTGTCCTTAAACAGTTGGTGCATTAACTTTTGGAATACCGCAGCCGCTGATGCCAGCCCAAACGGCTTGCGGCAGAACTGGTAGCACCCGAACGGGGTGATGAACGAAGTGGGTTTTCGGCTTTCCGGGTGCAGTGCGATCTGGTGGTAGGCGGAGGTCAAGTCTATGGTGGAATACCATTTGACCCCCTTGGTTCTGGCCAACATCTCCTCGATCCTGGGCAAGGGGAATTTCTCCACCACGATGCTCTTGTTCAGCTCGCGCAGGTCGACGCACAACCTGACCTTCCCACTTGGCTTCATCACTACTACCAGGGGCGCAAGCCACTCCGCACACGTGATGGGCTCGATGATTCCTTTCCCTTCCAGATCTTGTAGTTCCTCTTGCACCGCATCTCTCACTGCCATTGGTACATTCCTCACTTTGTGGGCTACCGGCACGGCGTCTTCCTTCAGAATTATCTTGTGAGCGAATTTCTCCATCCTTCCAACCGTGCCTCCGAACACTTTGGGGTACTCTCCTCTCCACTTTTCTAGGTCCGGCCAGGGTTCCAGCTCTGTATGTAGTATCTGTTCCTTACCCCCTGGATCCAACTTGATGCCGAGGTCGCCTTGGTCCAGCCATCCTAGGACCGAGGGTTCTTTCTCCGATACGTAGAGTTTGCAGAATGCGGACCGGCCTCTGAACTTGAACTGCAATGGCCTGAATCCTGCCATGGGTATTCGACCCCCATTGTACGTCACGGGGCGGATGTCTAGCTTCTCCAGTTCCGGGCCAAGGTTTGGCGCGAAACACTCCTCCAATACCGCTCTCTGGATGATGGTGTAGGGCGAGCCCATATCGGCCACCACTTTTATCAGTATTCCTCCTATCGACATCTCCAAGACCGGTTTCATTGTCCTCTTGCCATCGACACTCATCACTCGACCATCCACCTCCAGTACTTGGTCCTCGATATAAATGACCATTACGACATCTTCACCTGCGTCTTCTTCTTGTTCTTCACTGTCCTGTCCCACATACTTCACTACGCTCTTCGACGCTTTCTTTCGACACACTTTCTCGTAGTGTCCCACAATCCCGCAGTACATGCATTTGGCGCGGAATGCTGGGCACTTTCTGTCGTGCGCCTCGTGGGACCAGCTCCCGCATCTGTAGCATGACCTCTTGTTGCTTCCCGCTTGTTTTCCCGGCGGGCCTGGGTTGCCATTCCATTTGTTGGGCCCTTTCGCCGCCGCTCCTCTGTACTTGTAATCTCTACGCGGCTCTTCATCGTCTACTCTGTTCACCATGGTGGTGACCGCCGTCTCCTTCCTCGTTGCTTCCGCACTCCTGCGTGCCAGTTCTGCTCTTTTGACGATCACCATCACTTCTTTCAAGGTGGTGTCTCCACTGGCCCATAGTTTGTCTTGCACAGCTGTGCACGTGGTGTGCATCACCACTTGGTCCTTGATGAACTCTTCTTCCCAATTGTCATATTTGCACGTGGACGCCAGTCCCTTCATGGCAGCCACATATTCTTCCACTGTCTCGCCTGGACGTTGTTTCCTTTGCTGAAAGTTGAATCTGTCTACCGACACACACACTGCCGGCCTGTAATGTTCGTTAAGGTCATCGATGGCATGGGCGTACACGTTGTCGTCCGTGCTCCCTCTTTCCTTTGGCACCAGGCTCTTGTATATCCTTAGACCCTCTGGGCCTAGGTTGAGTAGTAGGATCCGTTTTTTTCTTTTGGGGTTGAACACCTCCTCACTTTCGTCTTCCAATACTCCTATATAGTTGTCCTCCCATTTCATTAATGGTTCTCCTGGTCTGGGTAGGAATTGTACTGGCGCCATCGCGTATCCTGCTTGCGCACACATTCTTTCGCTTTTGATTGTGGGTGGCGTGTTCCCTTGGGTTCTGGGGCTGCCTGGAGTGTTATCCTGCTCTTCCTTACTTGTGTGGGACTGGGGACTGCTTGCATCCGCCCCCTCGCTCTTTGGTGGGGGATCCAGCGCTGTCCCTCTGTCTCTCCTGACGCTGTTTGCTTTTGGCGCACTTCCCTTGTGCCCGCTGGGTTGGGCGCGCTATATCGTGGGCTCCCCCCAGTGATGCCTCGTCCCTTCGGCGCGATCGTCTTTCTGCTCGGGGTGCCCCCTTGGGCTCTGCCACGCTCTTTAGGGCTGGTACCTGTGTGCTCGTTCCTGACTGGGTCCTTCCTGACCTCCGCCTTCTAACCTTGTGGCGCCGTGGCCTTGTTCCTCCGCCACGTGTCTCCCGGGCACCGGTCTGGTTGTTAGTTCCCTCGGTGGCTCTTGGTCGTGTGGTATTTTGTGGTGGGCGGGTCTAGCATCCCACCCTCGTCGCCATTGTAACGTCGTGGTTACCACAAATAATGACGCTGCCAGAGGTTGAAGTTATACGTTGTGTTTATTACTTATCAGCTCTAAAGAGCGCCGAGCCTTCTGTCCCTCTCGCCGGCTTACGCGCCAATCGCCTCTGTGCTGCGCGCGCAGCCTGTACATCATCACTGCACGTCACTTTGGTACGTGACGTGCGTACACTAGACTGCGCCTCTACAAGTGGGAGTGGGTAAAGAACCAAGTGGCGATCATTCTATAAGATATTCCATTTACCCCTCATAAACGGATAAACCAGGAAGGCTGAATCAAAGGCCATCCCTGATAAATAGCTGGATTTGATTCCATATAGGACTAAAAATAGGGGGCATGATTCACTACGGTAAACTGAGCCGAAAGTCTAACTTTACGACTTTTGGTACCCACAAAGGGTATTTACTACTCGTAAAAGCAGTTTGTGAATACCAAAAGTTAATGAATGAATGAAATGAAAAGTGGTTTTCTAAAGCGCAACTGCCACTCCTAATGGAGTCTCCTGGCGCTATGAGCAACAACCGATCAGAGGTGTAACATGAACCTAAATTAACTTTAGGCAGCAAGCGTCCGGTAAATCAAATATCCACGCCTTTAACAATTTCCTAAACTGCACCTCCTGTTCAACGGCTCTGAGCTCCTTAGGCATACTATTCCAGGCTTTTGCTCACAAAACAGTGGCTGTCAAAAGTTAACCTTTATGACTTTCCGTTTTCACAAAGGGCATATACTTGCCCTTTGTGAATACCGAGTGTCATAAACTTAGACTTTAGTCTAATTTTACCTTTGCGAATCGGGCCCAGTAATTAGAATGGAACAGATTCCTTTGGTTAATTCAGTATTCATAAACTACCCATCTTTACGTTTAGTTCATTCTCGCCAAGGGGCTTTACTAGATTAGAACAAAATCTGATTTATCCCTCAGTTTTCAAGGAAGTACTTTATGTCAAAGCAATTATTCCAGCCTGGCAGAGTGCACGTCCTGATCACTCTGAATTAAATGGAACACTGTCGATACATTTTTGTTAACTCTTGACAAGTTGCTTTGACTGTTCACACATTATCCAAAGAACACCTCAATTTTTCTCAGATAACCGTGGCGGTGAACTCGCTGATATTTTGTGCATGTTTTCATGCTCAGCCTGAATTGTGTAGCCCTACTCAGATGTGTATCCACATGGTACCCAGTGTAACAGCAGATCAGCTCACTTTGCAGAATTTGGTGGTCCTTGGTGATAACATTATTGATTTCAGTAGCATGCAAATCCTCTAGTCTCTACAATGGACAGATTATCAGATGATACAAGTTATTACTGGAGATATCCCACCATCTACAAAAAGATGCTAAGCAGGCTGCCGCCCAGATGATTGCTAGTATAAACCCATTTTCCCCATGATATTGCAATACTCCAAAACTGTATTTTCACAAGTAAGTCTTTACCACACAATGCCTTTACCACACAGGTAATTGCCATGCAGGTATTTGTGGCTTTAACATGCATGACTTTGCCAACCAGGTAAGTTTTCTTTTTATTTTCATGAATATGAAGTTATTTTTAACAAAAGGGTTTAGTGTTGGGAATTGATAAAGAGAGGTAAGGGTAATTTTAGGGTTTAGGGGTGGACAATGGAAGAAGGAAGTAAGGGTAATTTTAGGTTTTAGAGGTGGGCAATAGTGAAAGGAAGATAAGTGTAATTTTAGGGATTAGGGTTAGGCAGTGGTAAAGGTAGGTAAAGTGAATTTTAGGGTTTAGGGGTGGTAAAGGGAGGTATCGGTAAGTTTTGGACTTAAGTTTGGGTTGTGGGAAAGGGAGCTTAGAAGTAAATTAAAAACAAGGGCCAACCATGCCCAATGTTGTCATCAATGAGGTCTTTGAACATACCATGAGTGATACAATCTGTGAGGTCATAAGCAAAGCATGGTGGGGGCACAAGTTCTTTATAGCTCTTTCAGTGTGTTTTTACTTTAAAATGTCATGTTTTAACTGAAATATTTGCCTAACCCGAACGTTACTTTAACCTTTGTTTGTTTGTTGAGGGTTATTTTAATGAAAAGTAAGATATTATTACTATGGGTGGACGAAACTCATGGAGTTTTACTCTGTGGAATTCCAGGGAGAATATTTAAGGAAGAAAGAGATGATGGACTCACACACCGTGAGCAAGACCTATTGCAGGTTGAAACGCTTTGGTGGTGGTTATTGGTGAATAATTGCACGGAATAAATCCTTGAAATCCGACCTTGTTGAAGTGCAGTGTTTTCCTTTCCAAAGGAACCTTGTTGTCACACATGATTTTATATATATGCATATATATGTATATATATTTTTACAAATGATGACCTTGTGATAAAATGTACTTTTTTTGTACCCTCAGCGACAATTGATTGATTTTAAAGTTTTCTATGTTTTGAAATAAAGAATGCATATAGAATTGACTCTTTAATGTACATGGCTCTCATTCTATTTTATTTTAATCACCCTGACAATTGGAGATAAATATGCTGGCTGCGTAAATGCACACATGAGATCTAGCTACCTAATGTACTTCCCATAAGCACTTCATGTCCTGTTCTCTAAGTTGGTTGTTGCCTGGAAATGCTGCCATACGGCGTGCTTTGCCACTCTCTTTTTATTTTTTATGTAATTGGATTTTACTATTTTATACTACTGCTTTTTGACTGTGCTTTTATGGCCATTTTGAGCCGAAATAAAGTTTTATGATGATGACAATTATACTAACACACCAAACACATTTTATATTCACCGGACATTAAACAACTGTGATGGAATAATGTTCAATACAAGGCTTCAAAACACATAACTGGACGCATCTCCGGTGTACCTCTGTGCTGATCTGGACAGATTACATCATTACTTATGTCATGAGGATCTAGAATGTATGGGAAACATCCTTTACAACGCAACTTTTACCACGCAGTGCTTTTACATCGCAACTTTTACAACGCAAACCAATACAACGCATTGCGCTGGGGGGCGCTCTAGGATAGGGAATAGATTTAATTTACTATCCAACTCCTTCCCTAGTGTCCACGGGGACTGGAGCACCCCAAAGCGCTATGCGTTGTAATGGTATGCGTTGTAAAAACTGCGATGTAAAAGCATGCGTGGTAAAAGCATGGGTTGTAATGTCATACATCCAGAATGTATTATGCATGACTTCTCTGAAACATTCCATGTGCCACTGTTACTGGGGATCTGCAACAGCTGTGACCAATAAATCTACATCTAGAAGTATCTCTATTTCCTGACTATTACTTCTTTAGAAATTGGCGACGATTTGGTCATAGCGAAGAACCTACGCATCAAGAGAGAGAGTTTCTACGAACTACAACTTCAAAAGAAAAAGATTTCCACATTTAAAAGACTTGGAACAAAATCGTTGACTCACACCCCTTACCTAGGATTGATGACATCATCAGTACAACCTCCAACTACAGTATGTAAGATGCCAGCCTCTTCTAGAACCAGAAGGAAATCCTGACACCTTCTAATGCGGTGGCATGTTTCACGAGAAGCTCACAGAACTGTGCACTCTTTGGCTGATAAACACCATCTTTATTAACTGAAAATATGAATAGAAAGGGGGAGGACAGCAATGATTCTTAACAATTCTAACTGCAAATAGCTATTAGCATACCTCTGAGATAGTCTGAACCTATTTCAGGGTGAGAACATCAGATGTTACCTGCCTTAAGTATGGCAGCCTAACAATATATTGCCCATTCATAGACTGGCACGTATTTCAAATGATTCAAGTCAATCATCTCTGAGGCTTCCCGGCTTTCAGCCCTGCCAGCTATTGTGACTGTAATCTGGCCGAGTTTGCAAGTGTTGATCATGAACCGGAAACGCTCATTGTCAATTACTCTGTAATTGCTTCAACTGTTGGAACATGGCTGACCTTTAGCTACCACTCAGTATTCCACAGTATGCTTTGCAAGTAGCTTGTAATTATCTATTATGCCTAGTACAGTAAAATAGTGGCATCATAATATGTTAGTACAGGTTCTCAAGCACTAAATGTTTATTGTATTGTTAGCCCATGCTGCAGAACAGTACGTTTGGTAAAAAATGTTGGTACTTTTTAATTACCACTTTACTGACCCCCCATCTAATAATGATAAATTTTGTTTATTACGCGTTTCATGGCACTCTTTGACAGTACCTACGTGCTGTGAATAAAAGCTGTTACTAGTTTCCAATTTAACAATTTAATGGCACTCAATATACCGACCTCGTAAGGTTGGAAGGCTGAGTCAGCCTTGTGACTATGGCATTTCTCACTGCCGATCCTTGAAGGCAGTGAGCCTTCCTGCTGTCTACATTCCTTATCATAGCCCTTTTTCGTCTCCACTCTCCTTTCTACCAAATCCCTGCACTGGTCTCAGGTCGTTACCACATCTAACGTACGTTTTGGTTGGACGTCACTCAACCCGCAGCTTCCTTCCCAAACCTTCTGGGAGGCAAAGCTATCCAGCACTACCCTTAGTACCATAGATATTGACCTGTGGAAAAGGGTTACAACTAGAAACTAAATAGCATGAGTCCTCACGCCTGTGTGGAACATGTAATGTTTTTAGGTAGGTATTAAATATATACACACACATACGTTTTATCACAATCTATTCTTCACCAAGGCACTATTAATTTTTTTCAGTGGCAACCCGTTTTTCACTGAAACAAAAAAAATTTCAGAAAGCGCAAAGTACCTACCATCATTACAATTAAGTGTCTCCAGCCTGAGAGAGACATCGAGCTCTGTCGTGTTCAGTTTCCCCTCCAATGGACTCTCTTCCCCCAAACCTCTCCGAAACATTTCACAACATGAGGGGATGTGAAGCCGACTGAATATTGGACAAATCTCTGAAGTCAACCAAAGCTCTCAAGCATTTATCTACTACTCTGCTGATGATTGATCAGATTTATGTACCTTGTAGTGTATCTTAAGAGCAAGATTTGTTTAGCAAGCTGTCTAGGGAGCCTCACTTTGCCATGCTCATGAGGAACACTAAATAATCCTAAATTACACTAACTACCTACAAAGGACACGGTAACCGCAAATCGAAGACACACAAAATATGCCTGTTGGGTCTCATGCCGAGGCCCAAGGACAGCAGAAACCAGGTTTGTGAACCTGGCCCTGGCTCCTGCTAGGCCACAAAGTGCCATGTATTGGAGAACGTTGACTGCCCTCAGACCTTACAAAGCGGAAAACAGATTTGCATAGGTCTGCTGGGGTAGAGATGGATGCTACCTCAAACAGGCTTGAGGTGGGCCTGGGCCCGACTGATGCGCATTCAATCAATCATTCAATCAATCAATCAATCAATAAATCAGGATTTGTAGAGCATGACTACTTCACCCATGAGGGCCTCAAGGCGCTGGACTGGGCGCCAATTAAAGTTAAACTTAAATGTATAGTATATGCCTATTGATCACACCAAACAGTATGCAATCTCTTAGTGACTGTCACGGCTGGAAGAGGGTGGGCCCTGGAGTGGGAGGGAGGTTTAACATATCTGTAATTACTGTACTTGACTTTTCCTAATGTCATGCGATCATCCAAACTTGGCCGGATGCCAAGATAATATTTATTGTATCTTGAAGTCATTTCTCAACTGAGCATAACTTCTTGGGGCTATGGTAGCCTGAGTGGCTGCCTAGAAGCTGTACTGTATGATCGTTTATAACAATTCTAATAAACAACTGGGAAAAAACACCTATAAAGGACTGCAATCCTGGTCAGCTCCTGGGACTTTCTAAAAGAGCTTCAACTGGTGTGGTGATAACATGACTCCCCCAATCAAAAAAACAAAATGTTTCAATGTAAGATCAATTATATGGGGACATAAAGATTTCACATATTCATCCCTGCTCCTTATTAGTATTCTTAAAACATTTTAAGATCACAGATTAAGATTCCCATCTCAACAATGAGATCGCCAACAGCGTGTTAAATAATGCTCATAAAACCTCTGAGATGGAAAAAGACAGCATTTTGAATAAGAAAACACAATCAAGTAATTATCTTTTTTTAACTCTAGGTTCTGTTAATTATAAGTAGAGACAGGATAACAAAACATATGGAAATCAGATAACAGTTTGAATGTCTTCAGTGGAGCCAACAAGCACATGTATCTATGGGTTAGTACTCAATGCCACTTCAACGGCATCATCTCAATGTTGGTGTTAATATATTAATGTACTCCTTTAGTGTAGGGAGAATAGGGTAAATAGACCTTCTTTGACCATTTTATTGTACTTGTGCTCCGCAATGCACTGCTTATGACCTCACGTATTAGATCACTTGTGACATGGTGAAGTAAGAGTCAGAACAAGTCTTGATGCAGTAAATTCATTTATTCCTGAGAATCTCTGTTAGGTTTATATGTGTGACCCCCTGCGGGCACCGTAGCAGGTCGTGCATTTACATGTCCCTGCGAGGCCACCGTACCCGCTGATCTCCTCACCAGCTGTCAGTTGATTATGACAGTTGACAGCTGGTGACCCGAGGCAGCTGCACGTACTTGCGCTCCGCGTGCGTAGCTGTGTTGGCATTCTTAATAAAGAACTTATCTACAACCTGAATTCAGATTACAGAGTTCTTCTTATTATTATTATAAACACTTATAGAGCGCACTGCAACCCTACGGGCATCCTGGCGCTAGTTAGCTACATAATAGAGGGTCGATATGCTGTCCAGCGAATCTACTTTCACCCCTCACAGGGAGTCCTATTACAACCTAGGGAACAACCAGGTCTTAATTTTCTTACGGAACATCATCAGGCCTTGTGTTCTCCTTATTTCTAAGGGGAGGCTGTTCTAAAGGCGTGCTGCTGCCACGCTAAAGGCTATTCCTCCCATGGTCACCCTCCTTACTTTGGGTACTCTCAAGCAGTTTGTAGTTGCGGAGCAAAGATTCCGGGTAGGTTTATACCACTGAAATCTAACCTGAAGTGGCTTAGGGCCTTGCTCATAGAGAGCTTTATGCACGATACACAAGGATTTAAAGCGGATCCTTTGAGCTACTGGTAGCCAGTGTAGATCCGCCAGTGCTTGTGTTGTTGACGAGCCACGCGGTCGGGAGAGTGCTAGCTTTACTACTGCCACCTGGATACTTTGCAATCAGGCAATCAGATAGCCCGGAGATTCCAAAAGCAAGGCATTGCAATAGTCCAGGCGGCTAAGGATGGTACTCCTGATCACCGTTGCTCTAACCTGAGCAGGAAGCAGCGGCAGCACCTTACGGAGACCACGAATTATGGAGAAACAAGTTCCCACCAGTTTATTAACATGGGTCTCCAAATTAAGATTCCCATTGAAACTGACCCCCAAGTTGCGTACCGTATTCACTGGGGTCATTATGCCATCTGAAGTCAGGGGCCAAAAATCTAATGGCAGGCTGCGGGCAATCCCCCCCCGTCCTACACTGTAGGATTTCCGTTTTTCCGCAGTTAAACTGGAGAGAGTTTGCCCTCAGCCACTTTGCCATCTCATGCATACAATCATGAAAGCAGTCCAATGATTCCGCCTGGTCCCCCTCCAGGGATATCATCAATTGCGTATCATCAGCATAATTAATTACACTGATGTTGTATGCCTTAATGATACCCAGCAAAGGTTGCATATAAATATTAAATAAGATAGGGCTAACTGCTGACCACTGCGGTACCCCATAAGGAACTTCCACCATTTCTGACTGGTACGGGGGGAGTGCCACCGCCTGTTTCCTGTCCGACAAATAGGACTGGAGCCACCTAAGTGCTACTCCCTTAACTCCAACGGTCCTCAGTCTTGAAAGCAGGGTGTCATGGTCCACCGTATCAAATGCGGCGGACAGGTCCAGCAGGATTAGAATGGCCGACTGGCCCCTGTCCATCCGCATCTGCAGGTCATCCAGCACCACCACCAAGGCTGATTCTATCCCATGACCCGGGCGGAAGCCGAACTGTTCCCCTTCTAAGATGTTATTCGCCTCCAAATATAGGGACAGTGTCCTGCTAACCCAACGTTCCAAGATCTTAACCGGGTAAGGCAGGAGGGAGATCGGTCAGTAGTTCTTGTAACTGCCCGGGTCAAGGGTAGATTTCTTCAGGAGTGGAGTGATAATAGCTCACTTCCATTCCAAGGGTACAGTCCCAGTGTCAATAGACTGGCAACAGAGTTGTTGTAAGATAAGAAAGATTTCTGTCCCAAGCTCCTTCATCAGCCTATGGGGTAGTGGATCCAAAGGGGAACCAGAGGAAACCCCTAAGGCCACCCTAACAAACTCCTCCTCTGATGGAATAGGGAACTTATCCAGGGAGAGCCCGGGGGCAACTATCTCAGTAGGGCCCTCCTCATTTAATCCTCTGGCCCCCCCTGTCTGGGCCACTGAGATAGATTGAGGTTGTTCCTTCATGCTTTCCACGATTTTATTTATTTTCTCCGGGAAGAAGCACGCCAGTCCATCACACAGTTCCTGGGACGGTTTAATTTTACTCATAGTGCATTCTGGGTTGGTCAGATCTTTCACTATCTTATCCTTAGATTTGTTGGAGCTCTTTAATATAACGGATGCGAAAAAATCTGCCTTGGCCATGGATATTTCTAATTTATATTTTATGATTGTACACCTCCAGCTAGATCGGTCTTCCTCCGAGAAACCCTTCCTCCACTGTTTCTCTGCCTTTTTACACGAAAGCTTGAGACTTCTCAGTCTCTCCGTGTACCAGGGGGCAGACAGCTTTCCCCTTTTCTTGATGACTTTGACTGGGGCGACCTGATCCAGTTCCTTAATTAAGAAATCATAAAATACTGTATAGTTCTCTGTTATCTCCTTCCCAGAGTTAAACAGAGCCTCCAAGTGAAACACAGGGCCATTCGCCTCTACTTTCTTTTTAAGAAGACCCTTCCAGTCACGTCCAAGGAGCATTCTCACTTTCCTATCCCCATGTCTTATACCATCCAAACTTTGGATACTAAACAGAATGAGGTGGTGATATGTCCACCCCATAGGCATAGTTGCCCCCACGCTAACAAGGCCCTCTTGTGCAAAAATCATATCTAGAGTCTGATCGCCCTTGTGTGTAGGTTCCACCACCCACTGCTTCATACCCAGATTTGCACAAGATTGAATTATATTTTGAAAAGCTATATCCATATTGCCATTTTCCCATAGAATAAAAAGTCCCCCAGCACTATTAACCGGGTATGCATAAGTGCCATATTACTGATGACATCGATCAATTATTGCTGTTGACGTGCATTCAGTGCACCTGAAGGTCTGTAACAGATCATACCAGAGGCAACCTGGCCTGCATCATCCCTGGCTGAAAAGCCTAGAAGCTCTGCACAGTTGATTTCACCTATGTCCAAAGTGGCGACGAGTGCCAACACCGGAACCCACATCAAAAAAAGAGCAAAGACATATGAGAGCTCAAGGAAGGAAGTTGGAGAAACTGATGTGATAAGAATACAATGAAAATGTGTGGTATACAAGCAGCTAAGGATCACATGGAAATTCATCACCAAGGTACGCAGAAAATATCTCAATAATAAATACATGCGTGTGGAGGATACTTAATGAAATTACTATGCGAAGAATCTACATGAACTGAACAGAAGATTTATTGTAAAGAATAAGCATCATCAAGAGACTATAACTTACAATACGTTAGCAAAACTTAATAAAGCCAACGTAAAGGATTGACAGAAAAGTTTGTGAGAGAAACCGCCTGTCAAACCAGTGACAGTTAAACACACTAGCCAACCATCAGCTGTGAATACATCAGCAACAGATGTAGCCTCAAGAGACACACTATGCAAAGACATAGAGAGCAAACCAGTATCAGGTCAGCAGTCCAGCACTCCACATGACGTATGACGTCGGAAAACGTGTGGCGATTTTGAGAACAATGTAAACAAAGCATTCAAGTCAATTTCAGTAACCTGACATCGCGCATTCACGCGCAACGAAAACAAAGAATTAAAACATAGAAATAAAGGTTTCTGGCATCGGAAGGCTGCGCAACCCAGCAGGTACGGAACAAACGCATTTACAATAAAACGAAAATAGAAATATAGAATATTTTTCAAAAACAAAGGCAGGTAGCAAGAAAAAAAAAACAATAACAATATAACACTATTAAACAGACGAAAAACTTCTCATAGTCTTTTAATACTAACAAACAATACAGAACCATAGATCAAAACACATCATAAGCAACTATGGCTTCTGGCTATCTGTGGAATCTCTCTCCCCCACAATCCTTCCTACCAGGTAAGGGAGAACCAGTGCTAAAATGGGAGGAATGGAGGAAGTATTTCAACAATTACATTTCCCAATTTGAAGAGGACACTGAATTCACACCAAAAAAGAAATACAAACTCCTACTACATTGTCTAGGAGCTGGTGGAATAAAAGTTTATAACAGTATTAACAAAAAGACTAGAGGGGAAAGTGAAGATGATGTTCATGCAAACGCAATTGATGACCTTAATACATACTATAAGCCCAATGTGTGTGTGGACGTGGACAAGTACAAATTCTTCCACAGGAAGCAGGGTAAGGAAGAATCAATCGACGAGTACGTGTCTGCGCTCAAAGAATTAGCATTGAACTGTCGCTTTGGAACCCTGCATGACGATTACATAAGGGATCAAATAGTAATGCAAGGGTCAAATGCAAACATCCAGGACAGTTTATGGGCTAAAGGGGAGTACCCCCTTCAAAACATAATAGACGTTGCAAGAAAGGCAGAATTAACTGGATGCTGTGCAAAAGCTGTCACTGCTGAGAGCAGTGAAAAAAAGAAAGTAGTACCGTAAGCAGAGTAGCACATGATAAACGCAGCCAAAAACAAACATGGAGCAACAAAAGCAACAAACCTACATACAACAAAAATGTAAATAACGAAATAAAACGTTGTTATAGGTGTGGCGATGACTCCCACTGGGCTGACAACAAGAAGTGTCCTGCTAAGGGAGTGAAGTGCACATACTGCGGAGTGATTGGACATTTCCAATAGGTATGCCGCACTGTTAAAATAATTAATGAAGAAGATGTGTACCAACCGGAAACTTCAGATGATGATGTTGTCAATATGTGTGTCCCCAGCATAGAGGACGAGGAAGTAAATGAGATCAATACAGGTGAGACCATTAAAAAGAAAAAAAACATCTGTGACATGACCATCGGGGTGTGAAAATAAGCATAGTCTCCGACTCAGGCCCACCCTACACGATCGTGAACAGCAAAGTCTGGGAAGAAAGGTTTGCGGTATGTATTGGTAACCAGCTAGAAAAGGCAGACATATCCATAAAATCGTTTACAGGTGAACCAATTGATGTACGCGGATACAGAAAACTTAACTTTGAATATAAAGGGAGGGAGTCGGAAGGAAAACTGAACGTATCTGCAGTTGGACCCTCCGTACTAGGATGGATGGACCAAGGCAATTTGGGCATTATACTTGATCCAAGCAAATCTGACCCCGTCCTAGTCGTACAAAACTCAGACGACTATAGCAAGTCCCTTTTAATCAAGTAACCAAAGGTATTCAGTGACAACATCAGAGCACTTAAAGGATACCAACACAAGATTATAGTAAAACCAGAGGCCACACCAGTCGTTCACAAGACCCTGAATCTTGCATTTGCAGTAAAGGATGAGGTAAAAACACAATTAGATAAGCCTCTACAAGAGGGCATCATAGCACAGGTGGAGGCAAGCGAATGGGTTTCGCCATTCGTCATGGTAAAACGCCCGAATGGCAAGTTGAGGTTATGTGTAGACCTGCGTGATGTCAACAAAAATATTATTGTTGAGCAATTCCCACTACTGAAGATAAGTGAAATGCTAGCTACTACAAAAGGTATCAAATGGTTTTCAACAATTGACCTAAAATCAGCGTACCACCAGGTACAATTACATCGTGAAAGCAAAAATCTTACAGCTTTCATTGCACCCTTCGGATGTTTCCAGTTCACGCGAGTGCCATTTGGTCTGGCATCCGCTACAGCGATGTTTCAGAGACTCATGAACAATATTTTCAAGGAAGTAATAGGAATACTGATGTTTCAAGATGACATCCTTGTAATGGGAAGGTCTAAAGAGGAACACAATGGTAAAGTACAACAAGTGCTGGAAATCTTAGAGGCAAAAGGTCTAACAGCATAGTACAGCAAATGCAAGTTTGCTCATGAATCAGTGAGTTATCTGGGACACGAAATAAACGGGAATGGTATCAGTCCCTAAAAGGATTTACTTGAAGCAATAAAGAATTCTCCTATCCCGAAAAACAAGGAGGAATTAAGGTCATTCCTAGGCCTTGTAGAATTTTACGCAAAATTCATAAGTAACTTCTCTAATAAAACCTATAAGCTACGACAGCTACTTAAAATGAATAAAGAATTTGAGTGGGGCATCGTATGCCAAGAGGCATTCACCACACTTAAAGAAGAGCTGTACAATGCTATACCCCTGCAAGGATACTCAGCAACACCATCACTACGGACGCTAGCTCTAGGGGACTTGGTGCGGTCCCTACACAGAAGGACACCAACGGAGCAGAGTACACAATTGCCTTTGCATCGCGATCCTTAACCCAAACGGAGGAAAAATTCTCAGTCATCGAGGCATTGGCATGTGTACGGGCCTTGGAACACTTTCGGCACTTCGTGTGGGGAAACAAAGTGACTCTATGCATGGATCATAAGCCACTCACAAAGGTTTTCACAATCAATGCTTGTACACAGCATCCCCTAGGCTAGCTCGACTATCTGTTCGCCTTTTTGATTTTAATTACTCCTTTCAATACGTACCAGGGGTGAAAAATATAGTTGCGGATAACCTGAGTAGATCACCAGCGGAAACCAGCGATAAAGACAACCCTACACAAGTGGAAGAATATTGCATTGCCAACTTGGAAGACTGCCTACAAGGAATTTCAAAAGAAGAAAGGCGCATGGAATAAGAAAAGGACAAACACATTTGTCAAGTAATCAAAATGCTATCAGGAGAGTGTACACCCAAAAACAAACTCACCGAACAACTGAGACATTTTTACGAAGTCAAGGACGAACTATCACACGAAAATGATTTACTGTTAAGGGGTGATAGAGTAGTACCCCCTGCAACTTTGAGAGAACAAATTCTGAAGTTATGCTATGAAGGACATTTAGGCATCGTAAAATGTAAAAATAGGGTGAAGGAAAGTTACTGGTGGCCCGGCGTCAGTATTGACGTGGAAAGAATGGTTAGGAACCACAGCATGTGCCTACACTCTGGCAAAGTGACAACAACGATATACCGATCAGGTTGGGGACCCATGGGAATATTTAAAGACCTCAGCTCTGGGAACATTCCCAAGCTACACTTAACAACAAAAGGGTTCCAGAGGGTCTAGAAAAATAGTGAATCAACCATGCAAGTCACCAAGAGGCATAACAACATACTAAATGACTCCCAACAATGGTACACCGTGACACCCTACCAGATGATCCAAGGTACCCATCAGTCACCACTTGGAACCGCCCTTCATCATTTGGGATTCCTTAAGTAGACCATCGATATATACAAACTATTCTCATGAACAAAGATAACCAAGATGGTACAATAGTTCCTTTGCTGGAATAGAATTTGGTATGGTCATACACCTCCTTCGGAAGTGAAGTGGTAAATCATCAGGTGACTGATAGTGTGCAGTGCAAAAAGGAAGATTAAACGTAAAAGAAAAAAGGTGAAAATGTGCAATTAAAATTGGATAGGGGAGTAAAGAATAGCTTTATTCGGGTGATACTCGCCCTACCAAATCTAAAAATTTGCTAAGACAGGTTAGAAAAAGAACTGCCTAGAGGTGGTACCACCTCTAGGCAGTTATTTTTCTAACCTGTCTTGGCAAATTTCTGTTCCACACCTCAACCTTAGACCAATCAACAGCGCCAGAAGGGCACAGCCAACCAGAATTAAATTTGGATCTGAGTTTGCAGCCTCGCATAATAATAAAGGGAGGCAACCCAGTAGCTTCAGTAGTAGTCACACGATAAGCCCAAACAGTCTTACCGATCTGCGTAATCCAATCTTGAGAACCACAGGTAGCAATTTGAATTATACCTTTCAGCACACTGTTAAACCTTTCAACCATTCCATTCCCGCTGGGATTATACAGAGAAGTAGTTCTGTGATTGATCCCAAGTTTTGCAAAATAATTCTTAGCCTTGGTAGATACAAACTGAACTCCATTGCCACTAATCAATGACGCCGGAATACCTTCAGAGGAAAATATGTCATCCCATCCTCGTCGCCAGTGAAGTCAAAGTCAGAACAAGTCTTGATGCAGTAAATTCATTTATTCTTGATGAGCTCCAGTGGACATTACCACGTCTTCGTCCACCCAGAAACGTTCTGCCCTCAACCATGCTTTAGAATTATAACATACAATTGAGAGAAAACATTCTCAATAATGCACAAGAATACAACCTAGTTACTAAGCAACAAAACATATGGTCAGTGAAATCACTAAAGACATCTCAAATGGCATCACTGAGGACATCATCCAGTGAGTGTTAGTGTTTTGTAAAGGTTTCTGAGGCCTAAAGAAACATATTAAGCTACTGCAAAGTTAAATCACTATACTTTGTGTACTACTAACGAGTGATATTACTTCTTACATATATTATGTAAGTGGCTGTGTGACTGTATGTATCCATGTGTGTGTAGCTGTTTGAGTGTCTGTATGTATGTATGAGTGAGTGGCTGTGTGAGTGGTGCATGAGTGTCCGTGGGTGGGGGTGTGGGTGGTTCTATGAGTCTGTAACTAATGTAATGTAATGTAATATAACTTATCACGCGCAATCTCTTGCACTGGGGTGTCTTGGCGCAATTGAAAGTCTGATAAGACTAACAGAGTAATTTAGTTGGAATAGGCAGAAATGCATAGAAAAATACTTCAATTCCTGATTCAAAAGCCGGGTTTGTAAGGCTTTTCTAAAGGAAAGTTAGGAGGGGGCAGTTTTGTAATGCTAATGGGAGATTGTTCCAAAGTATAGCAGTGGCCCTAAAAAAGCTTTTTCCACCCCAGGTAGCTTTTCTGAAAGGGGGGACGATCAGGTTCCTTGCATGGCCTGACAAGAGCGTCCTTGCTGGAACATACTATTTTAGTTAATTTTTTTAGATGGTCTGGCCCAAGTCCATGCAAGGATTTGAAGTCCAAGCAGAGGGCCTTAAAGCTGCATCTTTGTTTGACTAGCAGCCAATGCAGTTTCCTAATTGTTTTTCTTGCTGACTCATGCTTCAGAATTTTAAAATGGAACTAGGAGTGGGAGTACTTGTATGGGTGACTGTGGCTGTGTGAGTGGCTGTTTGAGTGAGTGACTGGGTGTTTAGGTGACTGTACATGTGAGTGAGCGGGTTGGTTCTTCAGTGGGTGTTTGGTTAAGTGAGTTGGTATGAGAGTGGCTGTATTTGAGAGTGAGTGTGCCAGTGGTTGTATGGTTGAGTGAGCAGGTGTGTTAGTGGTTGTATGGATCTGTGAATGGGTATGGAACTGGTTGTTTGGGTGTGTGATGGGTTGTATCGGTGAGTGTTTGGCTGTGTGAGAGGCTGTATGAGTGAGTGAGTGGTTGTGTGAGTAGCTGTATGGTGAGTTCACTGTGTGAGTAGCTGTGTGAGTGGCTCTATGGATGCGAGGGGGTGTGTGAGTCATTCTGTAGCGGATGTCATCACTAATGTCATTTAAAATGTCATCAGTGATGTCACTAACCATGCTATGAGTGTTGTAATTTGTGAGGTCAGGTCATAAGCAGTGCATTGCGAGGTGTAAGTTATACTCAGCTCAGGTAACTATAACTGTTGAATTTCACTGGTTTTGTACAAGTGACATTGGAGCCTAACTATATAGTCCCTGTAACCTTTGGTTTTTTTCAGTACATTTCTAAGTTTATATTTTATTTTTTTTCCCTATCACATCCCTGCACCCTTTGTTTTTTTTAGTGAATTTCTGCTTTTTTATAATGTTATTTCCCAACTATAACGTCCCTGTATCCTTTGTTTTTTTCAGTGACTTTCTACGTTAAAAAAATCCTACATGTAAACTGTCACTTTTCAGAGTGGGAGTGTGAGTGGCTGTATATGTCAGTAAGTGTGTTTGTGTGAGTGTTTGGTGGGTGTGTGAGTGAGTGTATGATTTGCTGTATGGGTCTGTGAGTGGATGTGTGAGTGTCTGTATAGGAATGAGAGTGGGTGTGTGAGTGGCTGTATGAGTCAGTGGCTGGGTGTGTGAGTGGCTGTATGGGTCTATGAGTGGGTGTTTGAGTGGCTTAGTGGGTGTGTGAGTGTGTCTGTGGGTCTGTGAGTGACTCTGTGGGTGACTGTGTGAGTGGGTGGATGTGTGAGGCTCTGTGTGAGTATGTGAGTAGGTCTGTAAGGGCCTGTGTTGTATGTGAGTACCTGTTTGAGTACCTATGTGAGTGGGTGTGTGATTACCTTTAGGGTCAGTGAGTGCCTGTGTGGGTCAGTGAGTGGGTCTGTGAATGCCTGTGTGGGTCTGTGAATGGGTCTGTGAGTGCCGGCAAGTGAGTGTGTGAGTACATGTGAGTGCCCGTGTATGTCTGTGAGTAGTGCTATGGATTTTTGGCATTTGGATACTAAGGATATTTAAAAGGGAGAACCATGAACTCTGCTCTCACCAGGAGACAAGAAGAAAGAAACCACTCATCACAGATTGTGCTTCAATAGATCAACAATGAATTACCCTCCATTAAGGATTTCCTTTTGTTTTTCAACGTGGAATATGAGAGAAAACAAATTTGCTTTACCTTTGCGAAGATCAAGAAGTTAGGATTTCTTGTGCTTTACAGACTAGAGCTTCAACTGGGGCACCTGCTGTGTGTATATTTGCACTTCCCGTTAAGGTTTCATTTTTGTGAAATGAGCATCAGGTCCATAATGGAACCTAACTTTTCTCAAGAAGAGTTCACAGTTTTGCTGAAAAATGGCTCCCCACCTGGAGTACATTCTACTGGTTAATTAGTAAGTTCTAACTCGTTGGGTAAATGTTTAAGGCATATTCAACAGTCGCATCAGCCCCACCACAGAACTGCTCTGGACTGACCACCACTGCATCAACTTCTATTTTACGAAACCCAACTCACACAAGCACACACACCGCCTCCCATGCAGAATCTGGAACAAAGTCTCTGAAGAACACCTCACCTGTGCCCTCACCTGCTCCCCATCCCCAATTACGACGGATACCAACACAGCGGCAAGCAACCTTGACCAATGGATCGCCAACAGCACCAACACTCTCGTCCCTCTCCAGAACACCACAAGACGACACAACAAGAAAGCCAACTGGTTCACCACAGCTCTCCAAAAATGCAAGCACTCCTGCCGATGACTGGAAAAGATGTGGAGAAACAGCATAACCCCAGAAGCACGCTCTGCCTACAAAACAAGAATCACACCACACCACCAACTCATCAAATCAACAAAGAAAATTTCATCCAAGACAGAATCCTCTCCAATGCCCACAACTCCAAGGAACTCTTCACCATCATGCAGGAATTGTGCCAAACCCAACAGCTAAACAACGGACGTCCCTCCCTCCCAAGACCTCTGCAACTGACTCAGCTCCTTCTTTCAGCTCAAGATCAAGACGTTCTACGTCAACTTTGAAGACAAAGACCACAGCACTGCCCCAACCCCCAACACCACCACCCAACAGACCCTTCTCAGCTGGACCCCTCTCACTATAGAAGACACCCTAAATACTACGAAGCGCATCTACTCCAGAGCACCCTCTGACCCCTGCTCACTACACACCTTCCACAGGGTTGCTATCACACCCAAGCTACCTCGAACCATCAACTGCTTCCTCGATACAGCCACATTTCCCAACAACTGGAAGTGCGCCAAAGTCAGCCCCCTCCTAATGAAACCCTCAGCCTCAACCTCAAGAATTTCAGGCCCCCCTCACTACTTCCATTTGCAGCCAAAGACATTGAAAAGACCATCAACACCCAGCTAACACACTTCATAGAAACCAACAACATCCTAGACACCTCTCAATATGGATTCTGCAGCAACCACAGCACCGAGACCGCCCTCCTTGCGGCCACTGAGGACATCCACGCCCTCGTTGGCCAAGGCCAAGTGGCAGCCCTCATCTTCCTGGACCTATCAGCAGCCTACAACACAGTCTCCCACCGCACACTAGCCACCAGGCTCCACAATGCCGGTGTCCAAGGAGAGGTCTTAGACTGGCTACGATCATTCCTCTAAGGCAGAACACAAAGAATAACGCACCCGCCTTTCCTCTCAGAACCAACAGATCAGATGCGGAGTACCCCAAGGATCCTCCCTCAGCCACACACTCTTCACTGTCTACATGGCCCCCCTCGCAACCATCGTCAGAAACCATGGGCTCAACATCATCTCCTACGCCAATGACACCCAGCTCATCCTCTCTCTCACCAAGGAACTTAATATCACCCGTCACAATTTCCAAGAAGGGATGAAAGCCGTTGCGACCTCGATGAGAAACAGTTGCCTGCAACTCCACTCCTAATCCTCGGCTCCCCCCCTGTGCATGGGATGACACCTGGTGGCCCTCAGAAACCCACCCGCCCGTACAGACCATGCACGCAACATAAGCATCATTCCGGACTCATCACTCACCATGAATCGCCAGATCAACACCGTCTCCTCCACATGCTTCAACACTCCCACATACTACACAAGACGTTCAATTGGATTCCCCTCCCCCAACTCCAGGAAAGCCATCACTCACACTCTCATCACCAGTAGACTAGACTAAGTCAACACCCTCTATGCCGGAATCAACAACAACTCCTCTGCAAACTCCAGACTGTCCAGAACACCGCAGCCAGTCTGATCCTCGATATCACATGGCACAATCACATCACTCAAAGAAGAAGATTAACTTTCAAGCTGCTCACACATGCCTACAAAGCCCTCCACAACACCAGTCCCCAATACCTCAACAACTAAATCTCCTTCCATGCCCCCAAGAGAAAACTCTGCTCAGACAACCTCTCCCTAGCCACCGGCCCACTTTTTTACAGGACCAGAGCAGGTGGAAGATCCTTCTCCTACCTCGCAACGAAGACCTGGAACGAACTCCCCCTTCACCTCTGACGGAGCACGACACTGCACTAATTCAGGAAGGACCTCAAGACCTGGCTCTTCGAATGACCCCAACGGAGCTGCTCACACCTGCCCCCAGTGCCTTGAGACCCTCACGGGTGAGTAGTGCGCTTTTGAAAACCCTGTTTAAGTGATTGATTGATTGATTCTACAGTACAGCTGCATAAAGGACCATGAGGTAATGTCTCCAGAGATGTTGTGTGCATGTCATTTCAGCAATGTGACTGTTCCTGCAGTGTCTTTATCCACAAATCTGTGATAACATGAATCTCTGTCAAGAGAACATTAGGAGACTACAAAGAGGAAAATCTCCATTAAACAGAGGTTCTTCCTCTTGACTATATAAAGTAAGTGCTTTTTGTTTGGTGGAGATGTCCTCGTATTCCTGGTATTCCTCTGCACCAAGAACACGTCAACAAAATCGATGGGAAGCGCACTCTGGGACTTTTTGGTAAACTGTCCTTCAGGGGCGCAACTAGACCCGAACTTCGGGGAGGCTAACACTCCCAGCCAGGGCTGGCCCTAGCACTGGTCGCACATGGTGCAACAGTCTTTTTTGGTGCCCCCTCTCCCATTTCCTCCACCTCCATGAATTCCTTCACTACCACTCACCAACAATTCACCTCATCTCTTTATAGCACCTTTCTGACAGACATTTAATTTTTCTTTTTATAGCCTTAGTCATAGTTTACTCTCACTCAGCTTTGTGATGTGCATGGTACACATTCTTTTTAGCAGGCACAGACCCTCTGTGCTGTGTGGGTGGCAGGAGTGCCCAGGTGAGTGCACAGTGAGCAATGCAACAGTGTGGGAGTAGGGTTAGAGGAGTGACTGCAGGGTGAGTTAGGTAACCATAAGAATTTGGTTGCAGATGTAAATGCATAGTGGGATGAATGAATGCATGGTTGGTGATGGGCTTGTTTGAGTGAGATTGCAGATTGAGCAGTGAGGGGTTAGGGGAGTAAAGTGTCACATGAGTGCAGGGTGAGTAGTGTGCTCGTGTAACTGCAGGGTGAGGTACAGGGAGAATGGCACAAGTGTATTGTGAGTGCAGAGTGATCACTGTGAGTGCAGTGTGAATGATGTGAGTGCATAGTGATTAGTGTGAGTGCATTGTGATCGCTGTGAGCGCAGGGTGAGTATGAAAGTGAAGGGCGAGAATGAGGAGTGAGTTGTCTGACTGCAGGGTGCATTCCCAGACACTTGAAGTAACTTTGCATGTTGCTGATGGCGGCCTAGGGTTCAAGATATAAGTTAAACTATTGCTATTATGGCATTAATCAGGGATCGAGTGTGGAGGAAATAAGTAATGTGCTGATCCTACAACAAACTTTGAGTCTTCTGATTAGGGTTGCCAGATCATTATTTTGATGTCCCAGACGGTACAAAAATAAACAGTTACCTAAAGCCAAATCTTCAGCTTTTATCTGTGCATATTTCAAACAGCAAATATAAATAGAAAGCACTTTTAATTGTGTACTAGGGCTACCTGAATGATCCATGACTGATAATTAAAGGGAACAAAGACAGAAATGTTGCATTACAAATAAATGCATACATTTTTTATTTATACCCCTACTTAGTGTCAAGACTAGATCTTTGCAGGCTCTTTAAACAACACATGGCTGGCATTCTTCTTTTACCAACCCTACTTTATATTCCTTTTCATGAAATGCATTCTCACACTACTGCAGGAAATGTAAAATACAAATGTAAGGATTAGGCAACGTGGGAGCCCAGGTGGTACTGAAATCAGAAAACAACTAAGCCTTTGTAAACAGTTTGCAAAGGTATGTAAATATGCAAATGGTCTTTAAATACTTGTGAAAAACGTGGGCGTGCCGCAGCTAAGTTTCCAGACACTGCCCAGCCGAGCACACAGCATCTCCAGCGGCAGCCACACAGACTGAGACACACGGCGGGGGTGCAGGGGCTGCAGCCCTTTTAGCCCTGTGGGAGTTGCGTGCCTGCTGTCCATCCACATGGGAAAGGTGGGACGAACTTTGCATACTACTAAGGAAAACAGGGGTGGGCAAACAGGTGAAGCTTGCAGATGGTTTTTTGTATTTGCATACTGAGGGTAATCAGATGGGAGACCCATGGTTTCTGTTTTTATATTTTCCAAGCAGAGGCGAATGGGCAGCCCCCGCCCCAGGCCAATTTCGGCCCCGCGGACCCTATCCCCTGGGGTATGGCCTCTTCATGATTGGTGCCCTAGAGCCTACCCAGGGCACCCAGTCTCCAGTTTTAGGGACCGCGGGGAGCCTTAATACACCCATGGTCCCTGCCAGTTTCCTACCTCCAGCGGAAACCGGCATTACTTCCACATGCAGGGAGCAGCAAAAAAAAGCAGCTCCCTGCATGTAGGAGCAATCCTTTCATCAGTTTTCTTGTCCACAAGAATAAACAGCTATGTCCTGGAGTAGGCATCCAGGGACATAGGGAGCCCAGGGACACCTACTCCCCCAAGGCCCTTGGTGGCTACAGGAGAAGGGCTGTTTGGCCCCCTCCTTTTGTTTGCAGAGGGCCAGCCATGGGGAGGTGGTGGTTCCCGGGGCCATAAATAGCCTGGGAGGGGGGGCTGATGTGCCCTCTTTCTACTTTGCATTTGGCCATGCCCCAGGGAAGTGGTGTTCCCCAGAGCCAAATACGGCCCATGAGGGGGCCGCCCAGCCCCCTCCCTTTTCTTTTAGTATTTTTGCGCCCGGGGAGGTGGGAGTCCCTGAGGCAATTAGGCAGTAGGAGGGGGTCCGTGCTGCCCCCCTCTTTTTTAATTCATAAGCCCCAAGAAGGTGGTAGCATCCGACGACATCCGGACCCTGCTCGACAAGGGGGAAACAGTGGCCCTCATCCTCCTGGACCTCTCCGCTGCTTTCGACACTGTCTGCCACCGCACCCTAGTCCAGCGCCTCAGTAATATCGGTATCCAAGAGAAGGCACTGGAGTGGATCATCTCGTTCCTCGCCGGAAGAACACAAAGAGTCCGCCGCCCCCCGTTTCGCTCCGAGGCCACCGAAGTCATCTGCGGCGTTCCGCAAGGATCTTCACTCAGCCCCACCCTGTTCAACGTCTACATGAGACCTCTTGCAGCCATCGCACGCCAGCACAACCTCAACATCATCTCCCACGCCGACGACACCCAGCTGATCCTCTCCCTCACCAGAGACTCCGACACCGCCAGAACCTGCCTACACGAAGGGATGAAAGACGTCGCCGAGTGGATGAAGGACAGCCGCCTCAAACTGAACTCGGACAAGACGGAAGTCCCCATCCTGGGATCTTCGCCCTGCGCCTGGGACGACTCCTGGTGGCCCCCAGCCCTGGGCACCGCACCCAAGCCTACCGACCACGCACGCAACCTGGGCTTCATCCTGGACCCCTCCCTCTTGATGACCAGACAAGTCAACGCCGTCTCCTCATCGTGCTTCAACACCCTGCGTATGCTTCGCAAGATCTTCCGCTGGATCCCGACCGAGACCAGGAAGACAGTCAGCCAGGCACTCGTCACCAGCCGACTGGACTACAGAAACGCCCTCTACGCCGGAACCACAGCCAAGCTACAGAAAAGACTCCAGCGCATCCAGAACGCCTCCGCCCGACTCATCCTGGATGTCCCCCGACGCAGCCACATCTCCAGCCACCTGAGGAACCTGCACTGGCTCCCCGTTGACAAAAGGATCACGTTCCGGCTCCTCACCCACGCACACAAGTCTCTCCACGACCTGGGCCCCAAGTACCTCAACGACCGCATGATCTTCTACACGCCCACCCGCCAGCTACGGTCCACCAGCCTCGCCCTCGCAGCCGTACCATGCATCCGAAGAGCCACCGCCGGAGGAAGATCCTTCTCCTACCTGGCGGCCAAGACATGGAACTCCCTCCCCATCCACCTTCGGCTGACCCAGGACCATCTCGCCTTCAGGAGACAACTCAAGACCTGGCTGTTCGAGCAGTAGCATACCCCTTCCCCAAGCGCCTTGAGACCCTCCCGAGTGAGTAGTGCGCTATACAAATGGTTTGATTGATTGATTGATTGTAGTCTCTGGGACCTTTAAAAGCCTGAGGAGGGTGCAACACAGCACTGTCCTATTGTAATAATAAACACGGGGAGATGGTGGTCCCCGGGGGTAAAACTTCCCTTGTGGAGGGGGAACACAAGCACCCCCTCCAAATTTACAAAAGCATGCCCCTGGGAACAGCTTTTCACGGGGTCTGACATTTTTGCTGCAAATTTGCAAATCTGTCGCGATTCGTGTGGTGAAAACTTTTTAATAAAATGCTTTTTGGCCCTGGCAGAGTCCCCGAAGGACCCCAGCAACAGGCCTAGGGGGCAGGGTATTCCTAACCTGACCACTTTTATTTTTTTCCAGCTTTTTCTTTGGGACTTGTATGAGACCAAGTACTAAAATGGTTCCCAACACTTCCTGGTTGAAATGTGGGAAGCCAATCAGACCTCTGCATGAAATGAAGAGTATTCACTCAGGGTTTGTGTCTCTAGATATACAAATGTGTTTTTTATTTATTAACACTCAGAAACTGAACCTGAAAGCAGAGGGGACAGAGTCTATGCCACTCAGGGCTCACCAGGAGGCACGGAAGACAAATGCCACTCGAATTCACGGATGCTGGTAAAAAGATGATGAGGAGCTTCAAGCACTGTTGTACCGAGTCGGTAGCTCTGCTTGAGCTACTGTGATGCTGAAGACGACAGAGTCTATCAGTTCCAACCAACCACATCGGCGCCGATCAGTTACAGCGGGGACAGACTGATTGACAGAACCTTTTGAGGTGTCTGACTCTGTTAGTACGAGTCGGTCAGGGCAACTGATGCGGTTGCTGTGCGGTAAAGCAATACAACGACACATGCAGAGGGGTTCGGTTGTAGAGACCCTGGCGAGGGTTACTGGTCTCAACTGGATGAGAGGACAGCTCAGGCCTCGAGGTAGAACAGAACCATCACCTGTGTTGCAGAGCCTTGTGGAGTCTGTGGGAGACCAGGATCGGCAAACCGGTCAGTTGTGTTTCAGTGCCTGTAGATGCAGGGGAGTGACTCCTTCACCTCAATGCAGATTCCTTTGGATGTCTTTAGATGTCAACAGGTACAGGACAGAAACTGTATGGAGCACAGACACTGATGGTGCAGCGGGTTTGCAGGATGATGAGGTCAGGAGCAGACAGTCTTCTCAGTTGCAGTCTCGGTCCCAAAGCAAAGGACGATGTGATCAGTCCTGCACGGTCAGCACAACTCGGCCAGGATGTCCAGATGGTCAAAGTTGAAATGGAAGTAGAGCTAAATTGAATCCCATGACGAATCTAAGGACCCACTGACAGGTAAGCCATTAAGTACCCTAAGGTGAGGTATAGGGCGATTCATGGGTCCCTCCCAGAGGAGGGGTTGGACAGTGGGGAGGATACTGCCATGTCCTTTGCCCTGTGTCGTGCCAGAGCGGGGAGCCAATCGCTCCCTGATCCGGTTTGTACTGGATTATGCAAGGAGGGCACCAAGCGTGCCCTTCCAGCAGACTACGTAGCACTGGCAAGCGCCCCTACCCCGGCCCAATACACTAAGTCCTGTCTGAGAGGTGGTCACACCTCCCTGTGAGAGAAAACCGATTGTCCTACCCTGCTCAGGCTTGGCACAGCAGCAAGAGGGCAGAATATTGTCTGTGGTCTGCAGTAGCCCTAGGTTGCTGTCAGGCTCTGTAAGGTCAGTCCTGGGAGCATGGAGGGCTCCCCAGAGGGGCCCTAACATGGATAGAATCATACCTCCAAGACCGGATACGGTGTTGGAGTATGATTCCAATATGTTCGAGACCAAACATGCCCAGGTTCGTTCCAGCCAGTTTAAAGATGATCATCATGTAATGATGCAAGCTCCCCCTAAATCGTAACGGCTGATTCACTCACAAAGCCCAGAGAATGGACTCCGGGGTTTGTAGGGGTGGTCTGCTTTTGCAGTGCTACCCTCACACTCTGAACCGAACACCCTGTCTTGGGGACTGAAAGACCAGCTAGAGGGGTGACTTAGAGGTTTCATGTGCAGTGATGGTAGATATAGGGACACATATCTTTTGTGAGAGGTGCATGCACCGCTCACACAGGCTGTAATGGCAGGTCTGTCGTCAGAGCTTGAAGGGTCCCTTATGGGTGACATAACATATGTTGTAGCCCATGGGGGACACCTCGGGTGCCTAAGCCCTAGGTACCTTAGTACTATATACTAGGGACTAACTAGGGCACATTTGCAGCAAATTAGGACTGTACCAAGATACTCACCATAGCCAATTCAGGGAAGAAGCACAGTGGATGGGGCCCTGATTAGCAGGATCCCAGTCAGACTAGTAAGGAAAACAGTATGACACCAGCAAAAAGAGGGGGTAAATATGAAAGAAGATCCTACTTTCTTACACATGCTCCATGAGCAATGTCTCCTTCCTGGGTGAAACAAGCATAGGCATAGCCAATAGGGCTCTCCTTTGGGACCTTATAAGTGTTTAGCCATGCAGCACATTATCCTGGGTGATGTGTCACCAGGGATTAAAGAGCTATACAATTACTAAACACAGGGTCAAGCAGTCTAAATAGATGCTTGCTTGGCGCATACAATAGAAAGTGTATCAGTCAAAGTGCATAGTGTAAAACATTTTGAAAAGTACACCGTGCTGCCCGTGCCTTGCAACAAAGATAGAACAATGGGCACCCAAACAACCTCATCATTATTCAAATATTTCGGCCGAACACATGAGTCCATGTTCAGAGAGGCAAGGTTTAAGTTCAAAAGGATGCTTATGACAGATTTTCCCTAGACAGCTGCCCATAAAGAGTTAAAGCAACAATGCCCATTTGGCCGCAGAATTTTTAATTTCAATATTTCAGATCTTCCTGCTTTTTAAAAATGTGCACACTAGTTTTCACTAAATCTGGGGAGGGGTGCATATAATCTTTCTTTAAAGCTGGTGATCTGGTCTTTATTGATAAAGATCTCATTGGGCATCAGCAATGTGCACCGGTATCGTTGAATATAACAACTTAAACAATAATTATGAAAGGAAATTCACTAAAACCAAATGTATGGTTTTGGTAATGTGGTTTAGAAATTCAATGGATGGTAAACAGGCACTTACCTAAAAGCATGCTATTACTTTAGCATTATCTTTAAGACTTGGTCACCCGCTCCCCAAATGTTATTGTTGAGCTCTAAATGTGCTAGAGAAGAAATAGGAGTACGTATTTTTGTGCTGTCTCTTATGGTGCACTTCTAAGTTTACACTTGTATGATTAATTTAACCTTTTACTTCTTCTAGTCATACTCAGAGGAAAATGTTACAAGTCACTGAATAAATTATATTGGACGAGCTAACAACTGTTCCAAAACAGAAATGGCAATCCATGAGCCAAAAACTGTTTGAAACTTAGCATGGGTGCAGCTAATATATTACATGAAAAGTCTTCCCTGAAAAAGTGTACGGTGTCTTTTCCTTAAAGAGGCTAGCCTGTATAATGCTAAAATCAAATAAATAAATATTCTAGAATGCTTAATATTGGTGATTGTTAGCAATCTATTCACATTAAAGAACATGTGACAAGATGGTGTGATCACTTTTGATATGCTAAATATATTAACAATGAAGCAATCCCACTTGGTTTTATTATTGACATACCTTGGATCTCAATGGTATGTCACTTATAGTATGGATTAGAAACTAAGGAAAACAAATTATAGGATTCTGGCTCCACTATATTAATATACATTTTCGTTCTTAGTAGGAAACAGTTGGGGCTTTAGAAGGATACTATATAACATTTCTTATGCACTTGCCTAGCCTTGTCCTGAATTTTTATGCGGGAAGTATATTGTATTCCATGGTATCAGAATGAGCAGAACTCACTCCATTTGGCTTCCAAAAGGGTAGCCTCAATAGCCAGCGAGAGGCGAGAATGGGATGCACAGTTAGCGGTGGGTTGGTGGGATGCACACACTGACAGCTGGTGGCTGTCAAACAGACATCAATGGTGCAACCTAATTTATGGAAGTAACTGGGGTCATATATTTGGGGGTAGCAAGCAGAAGCCCATTTGAATGAATGAATAATACTTAAAGAGCACAAACTGCAACCTTAACAAGAAGACTCCTGGAGCTGAAATACAATAGTGAGCAAGGCAGGAATTAAGTATGTTTAAATAGCCAGGTTTTTTTTATTTCTCTAGAATGACAAGTATGAGCACGCCTAAGAGGCAGGAGGAATAGGTAACACATCTTTTCAGTAGTGTAAGGTAAGGATCAACCACCACTGCAGCTTTTCTGGACCCTAAGGAGAGTAAGTGGCAGGAAGCTTCATTCTGAGACAGTGTGAAAAGTATCAGTGAGAGAAGCATGACTCATGAGGTCAAGCAAGGGAGATATTTATTCAAAGACAAGAACGAGAGCCTAAAAAGTGAACAGAGGACAGGGAAGGCAAGCATGATGAGGTCTGAATGAAAGATGAAATACAGGTGGGAATGACCTTATGGATGAGTGACAAGGAAGTAAGTATGAAGGCGGGCATGCAGATGAAGAAGAGTTGAACTATAAATAAATTAAGTAGTATGAAAGAGATATGACGAGACAGGGTTGTGGCTATGGGAAGGTGACAAGCCAAATAGGTACTATGGGGTACAGAGGAACATTATTTTCTATAAAACAGACAATACATATTGTATTTCTCATAACTAGAGCATTGATAATCCATGTGGCATTTCTAGTAACAAGAAATTAACTTTCTAAAAAATAGAAAAGATCATTAGGACAACGTTTACCAATTATAAACCATTTAATTATTTTGACAAACGTGTACCCTGATTTAAAATTCTTCTATTGCCTTTCTGTCTCCTTAAATGAAGCAGATTAATCAAGAGGGACCTTTTATTTCAAATGGTTCCCAGTAATGGCATGCTCTGTGGGAGAACATTGTACTTCTTCTGGTACTGGTTGAATCGATCCCCCTTTCACATGCAGTACTTTAAAAATCACCATTTAGTCATGCATTGGCTCCACCCCAGCTGAGGTTGAGAAGTTACAAGAATGCTGTGGCTACCTCATTTGCTGACACTGGGCACCAGTTCTCTATTTAGTATGTCAAATGTAAGAAAGGTAATAGTGGTTTAGAAGACTGCACAACTCAATAACACACAGTTTAGGGAATATATGAAACTGTGGGTGACTGGGCAGTTACGGAAGGATTTTCAACATTGTGCGGCATGCAACTTATCATGGTTGCGAACTTGGATAGACCATAATTAGTGGATGGTCTTTTTCTGTACCCGGACCTTCTAGACACTGGCTACTTATTAGATGGAGTCTATATACTATCGTTTTAGTTAAGTTACATCTTCTCATGTATTGCTGATGCTGTGGCTTCCTTACAATTTTGAATCCGATACCAGTGATGTTTTGACACACTATTTGTGCACATCCACCAACACTTATGGTGGTGTCCTTTTTCCCACATACTATACATACTGTGTATACTAATGATTTGACGGATCTATAGAATTTACTCAACTATATTCATGCCTTGATGAAGTCTCTGTGTGGGACGAAACACGTGTTGGCGATTTACGTGCTGGGAGATATTTTTATGAAATTTTGAATATAAATAAAGAAAGAATTGATGAAATCTGAAGAGGACCCTCTCTAAAATGTATCTTGGACTGCCTGGATCCCCTTTTGCTTGAATACTGTGCTATGATATTAAATCTGATTTTCTTGATAGACAGAGTTCTGTTCTGAGGGCGTAATATTAAAGCCAAGACTAAAATATCTATAACTGTCAGGTGTGCTGTAATTAGAACCTCATTCTTCAAAAGTATTATGTTGGTTTCACATTCGTGTAGACCCATAGCACCTTGAGGTAGTAGGTGCCTTGAGTTTCTTTAGCACCCATCCTGTATAAATTTTGTCCTAACTTTCCGACATATCACGCTTTCACTTATCTATAATATAACATTGCCTCTGAATGAATGGTGCGGATGTTTCCTTGTGAACACTACTGCCTAATCTTGCTGTATGAAACTGTCACTGTTGGTTCAAAATGAAAGACAGAAGTCAAACAATGTGTTGATCTGCAGCGTATATTCAACACAGAAACAGCCAACACGTGTTTCGTCACAATGAAGCAACTTCTTCAGGGCTGTAAATACACATATACAAGATAATTGTTACTTCGAATTTATAACCATGACAGCCATGACCATATCCTTCATGCAGTGAAAGTCACCATATTTGAAATTACCAGAAAGAGGAAGATAAAGCTTCAGATTTGTAACACGTGATGATTAAGGTATAACCTGAAACCAAAGAGGAACATAGAAAACCCAAAAATTAAGTAAAAAAGTGCTGCTTCACAAGACCCAAGGGCTTGAATAAAATTATTTTTCTCTTTCAGAATAAAAGTGTTATGTAAAGAAATAATTACACACTCAGAAACACCGAATTCCTTGTGTGTTACCAAGAGGTATCACACTATTAAAAGTGAGAAAAATAGATGAACAGATGATTAAATTATTACTGACCTAAGTTTGTTAGGACTCAGGTTTAGCGCAACGCCACCAGAGTACTACAAACAGGTAGGACATTGATGCATGGTCAAAGGATTGTGAAATCCATCGATGTCAGTACTTTTGAGACGGCCCCTAAGGCTTGTATAAGGCCGTCTCCTACGTAAGCCATTGCTTGGCTTACTGTTCCTGACACGTGACCACGCCCACCTTGTTCCGTTCTAGTTTCTGTTTGCCGCGCGTTCGGTGTACTGTTCAGCTCCCAGTCCCGTCTTCAGTTGTGGGAATTAACCGACCTTGGTCTCGGACTCCCGCGGACCTCCTTGGCTCCCTTTCAAGTGAGGTACATTCCTGCTGGCATGCACGTTGCTGTTCCGCTCCTCCTGCTTCTGAGCCGGTCAGTGCGTTAATTATGGCATCTCCCTCTCGCCTTGGTTCATGTTGCTGCTTCGCTCCTGTGGCCTTGGAACCGGTCAGAACGCAACACCCCAGCCTTCTATTCTTTTGGCTCTTGAGTTCCGCCTGCACGGGCATTGCTGCTCCGCTCCTAATTCCTGAGCCGGTCAGCATGCCGTGTCTTAGGTGTCGCCCCCTCTGTTCTACCATTTTTTTTGTAGCGTATGTGTTGCATGTTCACTCACGTTCACAAGCTGAGCGGGCCAGCACACCACGCTTCGGGGAACTTGTTGCCTGTACCCACTCGCGATGTTGCTCCGCTCTGCCCCATACTCTGAGCCGGTCAGCACGAGATACTTCAAATGGCACTTTCTTTAGTTTTCCCAGTCATTTAACCCCATTCCCTTCTTCCCTATAAGCTCACATAAAGACCCCTGAGCCATCCCTTTCCCTATTAGTTGTTTCATACGCCACCACCCAATATCCTCCAACAAACCTGGCATGAGTGAATAGATGAGAGTATCCCATTTGTTTAGTACATGCCAAACGGAATCCTCCTAGATACATCAGATACTGCCTACTATTTCTTTCAAGATGTTCTGGGATTTTCCCCTGGGTAAGTGGATTGTATATCACTGTACTTGACCTGCATTAATGTTCTATGCTACTCTGTTTTGTTTATTGTTCATCAATAAAAATATCAGTCTTGCATTTTGTTACAGCACTCTGCATATCCGGTTTTCTCACTACAGAGCTTTCTGTGTCATCTTCTGGGGAAGAGTGGTTGTCACTCTATGATTTATTCCCCATACTTTTAGTGAACAGTTGCTTGTGAGTGTATGACCAAATATTCCTCCAGGTGCTGTTTTCTGGAAGTTTTGGGAACAGCATCTTCACTCCCGTGGAATCACGCTTGGATCAGGCAGAGAATTAGCCTTTGACGCCACAAAGGTGACAGTCAATCTGTCAATCAATACATGTCAATTGTTGCCAGTAGAGTTGTTCAGTCAAGCTAAGGTTAAATCATATAAATCTGTATAAAGTTATATTTCCCCACATAGAAAAATTAATAAAGAGAAAAAATGAGGTTTTTTTATATACATAGTAGGTAATATAACGTTTCAGTTTACATTGGTCCAAACGAGGTTTATTAAAATCTTGAAAAATGTTCCTTAAAATTCTTACTATCATCTGCTTTAGTCGGTTTGGAGATCAGTTCCGAAGAGTATAATTTAAGAGTAGGTCATGTTAACCTGTTATTTTAAGAGAGAAATAATAAAAAAAAATGTCTTTTTTCCGTTATGTCAGTGGCAAACCTTTAGGTAGAACTATTTATATTATATGTATCAACTATCTACTGACAATGTAGATTAGTCCTTCGTTGATAAATATACATTTTACAACATCTTTGGAGCTGGAGCCCTTGATAAGTATTCTGTTACAAAAATGAAGTTTAAGTCTGGTACAAGAAATGATGTACTATTCTCTGTAGGAATTAAACATTTAAAAAGATTGATCTGTACTTCTTATTAGTAAAAAGGGGGAGAAGCTCCTTAGTGTTCGATTATGTATGGAAATTTCCCACACATTCAAATTAAAACATATATTGAGCATATTCGAAAAAAAGGCTCCGTGGGACACCCCAGCCAAATATGGGTTAGACTACGTACTATAAAGTAAGTAGTTACATTAGGCACACTCGAAAAATACTCTGTGTAGAGCACCACTCAGTTCACATTCCAATTTTAATTATTACATATTGATCTGATAATTCAAGAATTCAAGCAATATCTCGATTTTTTAATATGAGTTAAATATTCCACACCGTAAATTCAAAGATTCATGGAGTATTTCGTATTATGATTCGAGTTGAACATTATAACTTCAACGCCACGTATTTCTTACCTGCACAAAATTTCTCAGGTGTGCGTGCTCTTAGTGTCCCGTAAATAGCAAACAGTCGTTCATCAGAAGCTAGCGATTATTTGACAGAAGCTGACAAGGAGTTGAAAACGTCAAATGTTCCTGTTACACTTACGTGTCATGTTGGTATGGCTACGTAAATCGTAAACAGTCATTCGTTGGAAGCTCCCGTTCATTTAACAGAAACTGACGAGGGGTAGAAAATGTCAAATCTTCCTGGGACATGTACGCCCCATATTGGTATGGCTACATATTTTGTAAGTATGCCATGATGTCCATCATAATGCTAAACAGATTAAAAAAAAGACCTACAAGAAATGTTGGGCAATGAGTATAAATTGAATAGTCAAATTATAGACAGTTTGTCATATAAAAAACAAAAATAGGAGGAAAAGAAAAGAAGATTAGTAAGGAAAAACGAAATAACGCAAAATGAAAAAAATAAGAAAACATTGGGGAAAAGGGGAGAGAAAGGAATAGAGAAAATGTAATAGTGGGCAAGTATACAAGACATTAGTTCGAATAGTGATACCCCCAATATATATCAATGGGATATATGTTATCTCTTTATACCTTTTTTAGGTCTCGCCTAGTGATGCAACGCATTCACTGCTCGCTTTGCGAGGCATGCTGTATACATTATAGGTGAGGGAAGCTATGCCCACTCCCCACCCACTTTTTCATTGGCTTGTGGCTTTTTGCTTTCTAAATGCTGCCTTCTGATTGGTGCTGTGCTTACAGTTCGCTGGCCAAGCCCACTTTCACTTTAAAGCACTCAGAACAATGTGGCCGTTTGCCCCTCAGTGCTTGTTTGAGCTGCAGTAACGCTGGGACGGAGGAGAAACAAGCTGAGCCAGGAAGAGCTCTCATATCATGCCTGCATTTTGGAATTATATAACCTTTAAAAAAAAACAAGGCATCCAAGGCACCTCTGTGACTATTTGGTGAGGTATAGGTTAGACGCATAAATACGCTGTTAAGCAAAATACAAAACGTATATTCTCATATTTCTTATCTATACACTTATTAAATGTACATGCTGCACGATTTGCCCGATCCTTGGTTTCCACGCATTCCTTTGCGAGGGTGTGGTGGTCATTTCAAGATGGCGTCATGCGGCATCACCTACAGGGCTCTGTCTCGGGGAGTCCAGTCCTTCTGGCATGCCCTTGTTTACATTGTTGGTTCCTACAAAATCAGTCATCATTTGAAGTAAATGAATCATCCCAGACCTGAATGAGGCTAAAGACATGCATATAGTCATGACAGCATGGGGAGGTCATAGTAGGTGATTGTATACAATTTTACAAATAATTTTCAATATTTATGGCCATTCTCTTTTAAACCAAATTCAATGTTGCACATTGTACTTGGTTTTGGCAAATGCATCCTAACATTAAGAAAAAGCATTTCAGAGCATGTATAGTTCCTGGTAATTATCATCTTTATAACATAATGAGTGCACCTGCATTTTAAGTTTACAATATTACATTTAGCTTATCCACTATTTTCTAACCACTACATTTAATCTTTCAAGAGCACATGAAGTTATCTTTCCTTGTTAAAACCCAGTTCCACTGCCCTCAATTTGGTTATCCATTTTGTTTCAGTTTTTCTAAGGGTCAAGGTTTTGTCAACCCCTCTTGGATCACATTCCACATGTGTTATAGCATTGAATTTGATGTTTAATATCTCAGCTCCCAAATAGGTGTTATTATAATGTGTACCTAGTGGCTAATTTGCACTGTTATTCTTGATAGCCCTATATGTTCTTGGATGCGCTCCTTAAGGGGTCTGATGGTACTACCCACGTATATTGTTTGACATGAGCAAACTATACAGTAAACCCCAAATTTGGTATTACAATTTATGCACTGCTGTATGTAGTGTTTATGTTTGTTTTTGTAGTGATAACAAGTAAATTTGTTGATAGCATATTTGCATACATTGCATTTGCTGCATCTAAAAAAACCTTTGGGTTTGTGAGGCATCCATGAACTTCTATTCTCCTGCATGTTTTTGTGATGTAACTAGGACATAGGAGATTATTTAATGTAATACCTCTCAAAAAATGGTACAGTTGGTCTCTTTGACATGAATTCTTTAATAGCAGGGTCCAGTTCTAACATGTGCCAATACTTATTTAAAATTCTACAAAAATAATTGCTACGTGTACAGTATCTAGTAACAAGTGCCACATCTTGTTTTACCTTGTTTTCTCTGGGCTTATTCCTTAACAGAGATGCACATTTTGTTGCAAGGATTCTAGAATGTGCCTTAGCAGACATGTTTCTGAGTAACCCTGATGTTTAAATTGGTTCTCAAGTAGATCTAGTTCTTTCATAAAGATCAAATCATCACTAAAATCTTTCCATAAGCGTGTCTTCTGACTTCGAGGGATGGAATTAATCTGTGCTGCAGGATGTGCACTTCACGAATGTAGTACCGCATTGCATGCAGTAGGATTTCTTAACAGTTTAGAAGCAATTTTCATTCCCTTGGAGTATAAGAGGACATCCAAGAATTTGATTGGTTTTGCATCAGCCTAGTGTGTAAATGTCAGATTATACAGATAGTTATTAAGATGCTCAAAAAGTAAGTCCAGATCAAAAAATAAATTGTCAGTACACCGTCCCCAGTATAATACCCCTTCCAGAATTTTTTCGGGGTTTTTAGTCCAGACAAGAAATATGTGCTGCTGTAGTTATAATGTTCTAACCGAACCATAATTCGAAATACTCCATGAATCTTTGAATTTACGGTCAGGAATAGTTTACTTATATTAAAAAAAAATCGATATTTCTTGAATTTTTGAATGATCAGATCAGATCATTTCAATACATACCAGATCAGATCAATACATACCAATTAAAATAGAAAAGAGGTTGAAAGAAAGTGGAGGAAATGCTATGGCACAGACGATAAAGTAGCACTGAAGGTTATATTGAGTAACCATTAAATGGAAATTGCTAAAGCAAAAGCTGAGTAATTTGCCAACACAATTTTAGAGGCGTCTAACAAATCTCAAAGTGTTTTTATAATAGTTAATGATTTGTCTAAACATGACTGCCTAAAAAACAAGTCTATTGTGACTCAAGACCTATGCAATAGCCTTGCTACTTTCTGTGAGGAGAAAATCTCCCACATAATTAATGGTCTTACAGGGTACCAGGAAAATATGAGTGATAATGAATCCAATGTGCTGACACAACCACTAGTCTATCAGAAAGAGGATGGGGCATGCAAGAACAAGCTAGTAACACTAGACCAGTTCAAAGCCACTACTGAGGAAGAAGTCCTCAAACTTGCTGTGAACACCACTTCTGGGTCCCCTATGGACCCTCTCCCTCATAAGGTTTGGAAGGAGTATGGTGGTGAGCTATTTCCACAGCTCCGTCAGAACTGCAGCCAATCCTTGAGCAGTGGGATAGTCTCCACCTGTTGGAAGCAGGCAATGGTGACACCCTTGCAGAAAAAAGGCACTCTTGACCCTCAGTGTCCAAATAACTACCGACCTATTTAACTTTTCCTTATCCTGTGAAAATGTTAAAATGCCTGGCTAGCATAACCCTTTTGCAATTTCTGGAAACTAACATGGGGCTTGAAGAGGTGCAATTTGGTTTTCGCCCAGGCCACGCTACGGAGACTGCACTAGTAACGGTCCTAGACAAGCTCAGAATGCAGGCAGACAGAGGTCAGCCAGCTATTTTGATCGTACTGAACATGTCTGCCGCGTTCGACACTGTCAACCACAACATTTCTTGAGGTGACTTGCCGAAATAGAATTGGAGGGCCTGGCACTGAAATTGCTTCAGTCCTACCTTGAGAACAGACAGCAAGCAGTGGCCCTGTCCCCTTTTTTATCGACATTTGGAACCATTCAGCATGGTATCCCCCAGGTTTCATAAATGTGTCCGATTCTCTTTAATATATATCTGAGACCGCTGATCCTCATCATTAAATCCTATAATATCAAGCTGGTGAATTATGCGGACGATACGCAGCTCATTCTGTCTCTGGAGGAGAATCAGTCCATCCCACTTCGAGACTTTCATGAATGCATACAAAGGAGTACCAGATGGCTTACGGACAATGCCCTGCAGTTCAATGGGGGGAAAACGGAAATCCTATACTGCACGGCTAAGAAAGTCCCTCACCCTCTTTCGGCTAATTTCTGGCCTATTCAGGCAGACACGCCTCTGACACCAGCCATAGCAGTGCTGATTCTGGGGGAGTTTTTGACAACAAGATGTGTCTGGAAAACCAAGTGAATAAAACGGTTGGAACTTGCTTTTCCCTTATCAAAGCAGTGCGGAAAATTCTCCCTATGTTACCCATGTCAGCCAGGGCTCTTGTGGTGAGAAGTGTCATTCTGAGCTGTCTGGACTACTGCAATGCCCTGCTACGTGGTGCGTCTAATTTTCTGATAATGAAACTCCAATGAATACAGAAGATAGCCGCAAAATTAGCCTTACAGAATCCACGTACTGCTTCTGCAGATCTTAATGAGCTCCACTGGCTTCCTCTAGCTCAGAGAATCCAGTTCAAATCATTATGCATCATTTTCAAGGCTCTGCATGATTTTGGACCGGTGCCCCCGCTGGAAATATTTGTCTGGTATTCCGCCGTAAGGAATCTTTGATCCACCACAGCTCATCTGGTCTGCACTGCCAGAATTAGAACCTCTAGATTTGGAGTGAGAGCGTTTAGCTGTCCGGCCGCTCATCTATGGAACAGTCTCCCGCCTATCCTCAGGCAAACAGAAGAGTTCCTTCACTTCAGGAAGAAACTTAAAACCTGGCTCTTTCCTAAGATGTAGTGTGGGACAGTCATCCGGTGCGTAAACATGTGCATTTAGGGGAGTTCCTGTTAACCTCAGCGCCAAGATACCTGTAGGGTGATAGTGCGCTTTAAAAGTCCGCATTACATAACACTTTTATTCTGAAAGGGATACATACTTTTGTTCAAGCCGTTGGGTCTTATGGAGCAGCACTCTTTTCTTCAAGTTTTTCATTCATTTTCGGGTTTTCTATGTTCCTCTTTGGTTCCGTGTCACAATGTAATCGTCATGCATTAAAGATTGGAAGGTTTTTTCTCCTTTCACAATCCCTTGACCATGCATAAATGTCCTACCTGTTTGTAGTACTCTGGTGGCGTTGCGCTAAACCTGAGTCCTAACAACCTTAGGTCAGTAATAATTTCTTCATCTGTTCATCTATTTTTCTCACTTTTAATAGTGTGATACCTCTTGGTAACACACAAGGAATTCGGTGTTTCTGAGTGTGTAATTATTTCTTTACATAACACTTTTATTCTTAAAGAGAAAAATACTTTTATTCAAGCCCTTGGGGCTTGTGAAGCAGCACTTTTTTCCTTCATTTTTGGGTTTTCTATGTTCCTCTTTGGTTTCAGGTAATACCTTAATCATCACGTGTTACAAATCTGAAGGTCTATCTTCCTCTTTCTGGTAATTTTAAATATGGTGACTTCCTTTTTTTTTTTTTTTTTTTTTATTGAACTCAATCCAGACAGGTACATAACAGAGCAATGAAAAGAAAAGAAAGGAAGCATATTCAAAAGAATACAGAATCAAGACATAAACCATGATAATTATAAACCTAATCATAGTAATATTAATATACATATTAAAGGTTTCTCATTAATATAAAGAAGGAACAATAAAATAATAGAATAAAGCAAAATTAAGTACAATAGGTAATACAAAACCTTGATACATCAGAGATTTCCACCAATAATTCACAAAATATATTATATCAGCTAGCAAGAATTTTTTAAGGATAATACCCTATTGCATATATTGTTGTTTATTGTTACCTTCCGTCCCATCAAAGTAAAACTAGTTAAATGCATTTAATCCTGTTTTCCAGCTCAACACTGGAGACCAAATCGATTCTCCCATTCTTTTCCATTTAAGCCCTCTTGTAGAATATATTGCTCTCTCGAAGCTGAAAACAGCTAAAAAACGAGCCAGCCACATCTGGAAGCTTGGTGGTTCAGTTTCTTTCCAGCGGGCTGACAAAATAATTCTGAGTACCGCCGTACCTATAAATAATAAATTTTGCTCGTTCTTTGATAAAGCGATCGATGAATCATGTCCTAAAATAAACAATGAGTCTGTTTCTGGAAGTTTATGGCCAAACAGCACCTCCCAATACACCGCAATCATATGTTTGATTTGAACAAGTTTGGGGCAGCTACTAAACATATGTATTAAATTAGCTGGTCCTTGTGTACATCTTGGGCATAAATCATTTTCCCTTCTACCCCAAGAATATAATTTAGCGGGTGTATAATAGAGACCAAATATGGTTTTATATGTTTGAGCTTTAAGGTTGCTAGCTCTAAAAAGTCTTTGGCTCAACTCTAAACTTTTATATATATCAACATTGGGATTGCTGAGTTTGTCTGCCCAACTAGATTCAATTTTTTCCAAATCATCTTGTACATTAGTAAGGAGAAGATTATACATAACACCAATTCTTGTATAGGATCTATTGATAACCTCAAAAAGTTCTATTTTCTGTAGTTCGAGGGTAGGTCTCTTAGCCTTGAGGATTGTATATAATTGTACATATTTAATATAGTCCCCATTAGAGAGATGATATTTATCCTTAACGTCTAAGAAAGTAGTTTCTAACTCATGTACAAGGAAATCTTTAACACGCAGAATTCCGAGTCTCTGCCATTTCCTTGCTATAATATCATTTGAAAATGACTGTGTCGCCTTTGTATACCACAAAGAGGTATACCTATTCCATTTTGTAATGTGCAAGTGTTTAGTAACTTTGCCCCAAACTTTTAATGCCCCATTTATGATTTCATATTTCCGATCAATATTGTAATCTCGTGCCTCAGTCTGTTGTAAAAACAACCCATTGGCCTTCTCCCCTAATAATAACTCATATATTGATGGTGGAATATTATTATCAGGGATAAGTACCCTTACGTTGGAGCTAATCAATGGGGTCATTTGTTTAAGAAGTGCAGCCCAGTGATACATACTAATATTAGGTATTGCCAACCCACCTCTTTCACTAGGTAAGGACATTAACTTATGAGACCTTCGGATTTTTCCATGTTGCCAAATGAACTTAATCATAAGGGTTTCAAGGGTTTTTAAAATCTTAGGATCTATAGCGAGTGGAATTGCTCGAAACAAGTAAAGGCATCTAGGAAGTATGTTCATTTTAAGGAAATTAGCCCGCCCTATAATGGACAAGTTGAGCCCGTTTACTCTATCCAGATCTTTGGTAATTTTTTGAATCAGTGGAATGAAGTTATGGTTGATTATGGTTTTAACATTAGGAGCAATAACAATTCCTAAATATGTAGCCTTTGCAGCTCTCCTTTGATCAATGAGGTTGATGTTGTCAGTACATAATACAATTGTCTTACTTTTATTTAAAGAATATCCAGAATAGATGCCATATTCTGTAGTTATGGCCTCAATTTCCTCCATAGCCTCAGTCGGGTTTGATGTTAAAATCGCGATATCATCAGCATATGCTAATACTTTAGTAGAAAACGAGCCAAGAACAATTGGATTAATACTAGGGCTCTCGATAAGTTTTAAAATCAAAGGGTTAATGTATAGAGCAAATAATAGGGGGGAGCAAGGACAACCTTGCCTCGTACCTCTAGTTATACTAATATCATCAGATTCCAATCCCATCAGTTGTATTTTAGCCTTGGGAGACAGATACATTGATCTTATCGCCTTAATAAATTTGGAGCCAAAGTTATTTAGTTGCATAATTGCCCACAGGAATTTCCACGAGACACGGTCAAATGCCTTCTCGGCATCTAATAGTATCATTGACATTCGGCCCCCCGTGACCATCATGGCATCAAACAAGGCAATTACTCTAGATGTATGGTCCGTTGTTCCTTTACCCGGAACAAAGCCATGTTGCCACGGGGAGACGATTTGCTCGATAACACTGCTAAGTCTTGTGGCTAACACCTTGGCGTATATTTTGGAATCCGCATTAATTAATGATATGGGACGGTATGATGTTAATTGTTGAGGTGGTTTCTCTTTTTTAGGAAAGACAATTATATTTGTGTTGTTCCAAGAATCAGGGGTTAGCCCATTCCACTGAATACCTAAAAACAGGTCATGAAGTATTGGTCCCAACTGTGGGCTCAGAATTTTATATAGCTCTATGGATAGTTTGTCAGGACCTGCTGCTTTGCCCGATGTAAGTGAGTTTAGAGATAGCAATACCTCATCTAGAGTGATTTCTCTTTCCAGGTCCTGACGCGTAGTATCGTCTAATTCTTTTGTACCCTCGGTGTTATTGACAAAGTTATTCAAAAATTTGTATTCTGTATTTAATAAAGCGGTAGAATCTTCCGTATATAAATTCTGATAATACTGCTGAAATAGCGAAATGATCTCATCTGCCTGCGTATATGATTTACCATTGTCAATTATCAATTTGATCTGATTGGAAACATTCCTTTGACGGGTGTGCAACGCCAGCTGCCTTCCCACTTTTTCCCCATTTTCATAAATGTCTCTCCTATGAGCACTATATATCTGTGCTGCTTTCTGACTAAGACTATTGTTTAGCTCATTTTTTAATAAAGTAACTAAATACATTGATTGTGTAACATCTGCCCCATGGGCAATAGCCGTGGTGTGTTCTTCCTCTGCCTTAGCCAAGGCTATTACTTTAATATTAAAATCATTCTTATTTAGTTCTCTCACTCTGGCTTGATAACTAATGGTCTCGCCCCTAAGAGCAGATTTAAAGGAATCCCATTCCATGTTTCTGGAGGCACTGAAGCGGTTGATATCAAAGAATTCCTCCGTCCATTTTTTAATGTATTTAATATATTCATTATCAACCAACAGTTTTCGATCAAATGACCACTGTCTTGGCTGCCTTTGATTGCCAACTACCAGTGTGAGAATTAGAGCATTATGATCAGATAAAATCTTAGGATGTTTTGTGATTGCAGCCTGAGTCACTAAATCCCTGGTAGAAAAAAAGTAATCTATACGGACGTGTTTTTGATGTGGGTGTGAAAAGTATGTACATCCCGAGTCCTGCTGGTTCTTAACACCCCATATATCTATTAATCCCAAACTGTTTGCCAGTCTCCTGATAGCCCTATATACTTTGGGTTTACGTCCTATATAACTCTGCGGATTATGGTTATGGTTGTTGTGGTCATTAAATAAATGTGTTTTTAACGAAATATTAAAGTCTCCACAGATATATATAGAATATGGTGACTTCCACTGCATGAAGAATATATAATGAACGTTGTTGTAATACATTGGAAGTCAAAATTATCTTGTATATGTGTATTTACAGCCCTGAAGAAGTCGTCTCATTGTGGCGAAACAACGGATCGACAATTTTGCTGACTTCTGTCTTCCATTTTGAACCAACAGTGACTAGAAATAACCACAACTGTGATAATACTAATTATTGTCTTTGGACTTCTTTTTTGAGTGGTTGGGTACTAAGGGGCTCATTATGATGGCGGAGGGACCACCACCGCCAACCATGCAGTGGTAGGCCCTCCTCCATCTGTCAGCAATTTCCCCCCAACAGATTATGATAGCGGGGGAATCCAAAGGGAAGAGTGGCGGACGCAAAGACCATTTGCCACGGTTCCGCAAGGCGGGCCTTTTCCACCCGCCTTGCAGAACCAAAACATAGGCCCGCATTGTGGCGGTGCCTTGCAGGCACCGCCGTAGGGATTAGGCTATCCCTTTATGTTATGTTAATTTTCATTTGTAAAGCGCCAAATCACCATTGGTATCTAAGCGCTATTGACCCAGAACCCCAAAGTTCCTTAAGTAATTGCTGGTCACAAAGAGATTGGGGTAGGCTTATCCAAATGACTTAGTAAACAAGATGGATTTGAGTTTCTTCCTAAATGGGAATAGCCTGTCTTCCCCATTTAAGCTCTCTGGTAACTTGTTCCAGAGCTGGGGAATCACCTGCCAGCTTGTCTGAGGAAATAATGTTCTGGCAGCTTGTCTGAGGAAATTGGCTGGCACTTGACTAGTCTGATCTTTAACAAGCAAGAAATGTTCATTTGCAAATAAACGAGGCCTTTCTATTGCCTATTTTCCAAATGAACTAAATCAAAGTTATCTGCTGCAACACCCCTACTTCAGACGCCACAATGAAGCATATTAAAAGTATGAATCCCTTTGAACCTGGTTGGTAAACTGAGGTACTAGAAGTAGAGGCCTGTGTGTAACTGGTTTTCATTCAGTCCCCTCTGAGACCTAAGTACCTCATTCAGTGAGTTGTCTCTACATTTGCATAAAAGTTGTAACATTTCGTTAATAAATACACGACTAGAAGTGCCAGAATGAATAAGGAAACCACAGCTCAGAATGAGACAGTCGGATGTTGCAAGCCACAGTTTGCGAATGCGTTTGCAACCTGCTTGTCAGAGAGTTTACTAACTAGTAAGGTAGCTCAGTAGATGAAGGTGTATGATACAGATGCATGAGTTTAGCTTGCACCTGATCAGATCCAATCGCTGTCAGAAAGCCTGGTGGGCTAAGGCATCAGCTGCAGAGTCCTGTGCATAACCTGTAAACCACATGTTCTAATCCTGGTACGATAGATGGACTGATTGATGCCTGTTGCCAATACCTTTGTACAATCATCAGATTACATGTTGCAATCAAATTCAGAAGGTCTGTGCCTTAAACTCTTGTCTACAGCCAAACTGGGCAAGACTAACAGCATCGGTATCAGACAAGGGAGTTTTAAAATAATAATGTATGCTGTGGCCTCAGATTAAATACATATCTGTGCAACAGGTGTGTGTTTGCGTTCACTGAGCTATTCACATTGCAGAAAAACAAATATCTTTGCTGAGGGTGTTGCTATCACGAAGCTATCAAAACCAGATTAAAAAGAGGTCACTGCAATAAATGCTGCTCTCTCTGAGATGTTCACATTGCAGATTCAAAAGAGATCTATGTAATAGGAGTTATTCTTACTGAACAATTCACACTGCAAATTAAAAACAGATCACAACAACAGAGCTGGGGAATCACAACCGAGAAGGCACACCCTCCCAGAGTGGCTCTATTGAAGCGCGGGCAGGCCAGTCGGTTTGTCTCAGATGAACGGAGATACCAACCGAGCACGTAATGCTTCCGGTGGTCTTTGATGTAGCAAGGCGCTGCTCCACACTGGGCTTTATGTGCAATTCACAGGCCTTTGAACTGACTTCGTGGTAAATAGCGGCCAAATATTGCGAATTCGCAATTTAAAATTGGTTAATGAATTGCATTTAAGGAATCTCAAATAGAGATTCCTTAAATGCAATTCCTCGCAAATGTGCGAATTCTTTATTAGCGAATTTTGCATTTGGGGTGATGAATCCCAAATGCAAAAATTGCACTCGCAAAGGGCCAGAGCGCAATTAAGCTTGGTGAATCTGGCTGTGGCTTTTTAGAAAGAAAAGGTTTGTGTGATCTTGCTTTAAGGGCTAAAGTTGTATTGTTGAATGCATTTTCCCTTACTATAACGGGGTGCATTTGCAAGATTCATTTTAAAGCATTATAGGTGACTGGAATCTAGATCGAAATATACTGTTATCGTTAAATAGTTTCGATTATGATGTTTTCAAGTATTGATCAATTTTGAAGTCATTTTGATTAATTGCTTTCTTAAAAAACGTGGACAGCTGCAGGGCATTTCGTATCTAAATCAAAGTAAAACGTGAATTACAATTAGTCTAATTATTGCTCTTGAGCACATTGTACTATCAATAATTAACATACATCTGTCCATTGGAATCCCTTCACCATTTGTCTTTGGAAACGGGCTGATTGAATTTGGGGATTATTTAATTTGCATTATTTTTGGCATTTCATTGCTTAACGTTTTGAGGCTGAGCTCGACGAGCAAGCAAACGCATCGTGCATTTTCTTTCATGCTTGAGATTTGAAAGGAGGAACAGTAAAATTGTTAGCCCCCGGGCTTTTGATTAGAGTGAGGGGTTCATGGTCCTGGGGGTCGATGCAGTCATCTGTGAAATGATATACCGTGTTAATGTATGTTTTCTGTCTTCAACAGGTTAAATCATTTGTATCTGAAATTAGGTTTGAATCTTCTGGGAATATTTGTAGTTTCGATTGAGCCTAAGAATAAATATGAACTAACATTTCTGTACGGGGCATGGGGGCTTGTTTTGTTCTGGGGAAAGAGTCATACTGCACCCGTAGGCATGGTAATGGTAAATAAAAGATCTGTGAGCCTTCGAGAAATAGTTGCTGGGCAACAACAAAGCATACGATTTACTGTGAACCTGCCTAATTTAATGCTGCGTTTGGAGGACCAGCATGGCCCTTTATATTCACAACACAGTCACAAATATGCACACACACATACGCCTATTAACATACAGAGTAACAAAACGGAAATACTTGAACACGGATAATGAAACTCAGGTACTCTTCTCCTGCTAACCAATGGTGGGTGGACAGGGTAAGAGGAGATATTGGGTGCACCCAGTCCATCTCTAGATCATATCACAGTGGTTTCCGCTGTCTGGTAGACATGACTTGTGGAGAAGCGTGGCTCAATGGTTAGAGCGGCAGACCCTGATGCAGAGGTCTGGCCCGGGACCAGGGTTCAATTCCCGCCTTGGTGGTTCTTGGACTCAATTTCCCCGGACCTGATAATTCTCGCCTCGGTGCCTAGTCCAATCATGGGTCCCACTCTGTGACTCTGGGCAATAGCTTGCTTAATCTCCACAACGGCTCCAGCAGCGCTTGGATGCCTGGCTTCACCTTGGGGGGGCCCAGGAGTGGACATTTCACAGGAAAGCCAGGATGGGTTCCACAGCGGTATGAGTACAGTGCTACGAGACCTCTGGGTGGAAGTGCGCTATATAAATACAAACATATTTACATTTGACATTTGCAATAGAGTGTTCCTATGCAAAGTAATGTCGTAGCCTCTCATCAATAATCATACAATACTCCAACCGCTTACATAGCCAGCCCTGTGCACTACATCAGATACTACAAGAAAGCTGCAGATCATAGAATGAGCAGGAGGCACCAATGGGTCAGATCAAAAAGAATGATGGGGCCTGTGGGGGGGCAGTAGTCTCCAGGAACTGGACTCAGACACCCTCTACCCTGTCATGGGGAAACATGCTGCCTCTCTTCCAACTCCAAGGTGCAATGATATTTACTGCACCTAGGGTCATAGAGTTTACAGAAGAGATTTAAAAGTGGGAATGAGAGAGAACCATTTGAGTATGTCAATCGTTTGCCAAGGTAAGTTTATAGCAGGAAGAGCGACAAAAAGAAATGGTTACAGTGAAGAACTAAAGCGTGAGCATTATTAGGAATTAATCAAGTGCTGCAATACTGGAAGTACACTGCAACTTGCAGGCATTTACAAAGTGGTCACAAGTGCTACAGCATGAAAATAGCCATTGAGAAGGCCCTCATGATCATGGCTTGGTGAAATACACAGGACCGAGTAAAGAAAGCAGAAAAAAACAAAATGCAACAGTGATCAGAGGTGCAGCCAAGAAAAGTTTTCACAAATGACCATGATTTTAGTTAGGTAAAGTATTCCCCCACCCCCAAAAAAATTTAATTTTATTTCCTCATGAATTTTTACCAAATGTGGCTGGTTGTAATATCTCATTGTAGTCATTTGGACTTCAGAGAGATATAGTAACAAATGTTTCTATTTCACAAGGTCAATCAGTCAGAAAGGGGTTTTAATGAAGCCCAATGTTTCCGTAGCATGCTGTGATGTGATGTTATGGTTTTCTTTTTTAGTCTTCTCCCAAGGACAAGGAGTTACAGGAAATGGAATGCCACGGATTCTTTGTACATACTCAAACTCAAGACTGTGGGTATTTAAAAACCTATCCATTCTCCACGCCCCTTTCCTTCCACCGAAAGATTTAGCTTTTTACTTTACCTAATGGACAGGAATAAATCATTTTCCAGAGTGGGAATTAGAAGGCAACATTCCTAAGATTGGTGAGGGTTTTTTACTGATGGAGGAAATCATTTTCCTATTGAAAGAAAATTGCACTGATGCAAAGGCTTTTTGCATGCATAATTGCAGTTACACAATTATGCATGAGGTACTGCCTTCAAATGAAAGCAATCATTAATTCATAATATCCTCCCAGGGATAGTGCAGGAACAAGCAATTCTTTAATCTTTTCAGGAGTGGTAGTCTGTGATTTGTAAAATTCTGTAAATCTGTGCCTAAAGGTGACTGTCAATTTAAGGGTGCAGATTCACGATTTTTTAAGAATCGAGATCATCGACTTTCAATTGTGTGGTTTGGCTCTGACATACAGATGTTTAAAGCTGTTTCGTTAATAATAATGAGTCAGTAATTCAATTTATGACTTATGGTTTACCATAAATCTGATGCATTTGGCAATGCCTGCAGCTCGTTTATTTCAGGCAGATTTCTGATGAAAATGTGCAAATGTAAAACATTAATTTTAAAACATTCATAAAACATATGTTCCAGGGCCCTGAAAGATTGATGACCTCCATCGCAGATTACAAACACAACCATGCAGACTGGCTATGCTACAGGTTTATTGTAGAACATTTGTCATCAGCAGGGCAAACAGTCTTCTAGTAAAAAACATCAATCACTCACACTTTACAGGCAGGAGCACCATGTAAATAACAGTAGAAGGATTCCTTGCAATATTCGAACAGAGCAGGGTTGATGCATACTGAAAATGAAATGCAACTAGCACCATCAAATGCTTCAAATATCATGTAAAATGCGATAGCTGAAGAAATACAACTCGCACTATTTTTCAGATCATAACAAACATTACAGCCTAATTACAAGAAAATAAGCTCAGGATGAGGGTTGTGAATCTTTCAATAGGGTGATGAATCATGCAGTTTTTAGTTGAACACACAGATGATGGACATTGGCATAACCCTATATAATCACCACAGAAGCCAGTAATCTGGTGCATCTGCACTAGGTGTGCCAAAGTGCTTGCATCTAAACATAGCAATGCATTACAAAGTAGCGCATGTCACTCTTGGGCAGCATAGCACATAAGAGACCAAAGGAAGTGAGGAAAATCAGTATTTGTTACAGCCCTGCTGAAGCTCCCTACACAATATCTTTACAACAGACAACTGAGGCGCAAAGAATCTCATGAATGAATGTGTGGAGCCAAACATGCCATAGTGAACTAAGTTCACCACAGAAAATAAATACAGCTGTTAAGATAGCCCATATATCTTCCCTTTTTTCAGAAAACAAACTAACCAATAGCCTAGAAAATAAAACTAAAAAATTTGAACGAAACGCATTGGCTGTCCTGTTTTGTCATCAAGAACAATAAAGATTTCTGGGACTTTATATGAACTGATTGGACTGATAAATATATATTGGATTCTTGATATTGCAGTGCGCTTCATATGTGTTTGCTTGGATCTTCATGACCGTTTGTTTGCTCCTTTTGAGCAGCGGGTGCTGTGGATGTGCATGCAATAAGGTAAATTCTTTAAAAAACTAAATTGGGGCCAGGAGAGAGGTGCAATATTCAGTGCTTTGGCTCGCTGCTTGACTCTTGTAATTTCCGCTCGCAGCCTCTGGGAAAACACTTATCTGGATATTGGCATATTTTAATCCTTTTAACCTTCTGGGTGAATCTCCCCGTTTCTGAACAGCAAGGACTGGGGACCGAAGCGGACGCGACCGGGGCCGGGACTGCGAGAGCCAGGGTGCACAGCGCTTTGAAGATCCCAGCGCACCTGGTGTCTCTTCCCGCCCCCAGCCCTCCGCCCTTGATTGCTTTCACCACCTCTCACCAGCTACTTAAGGCTCGCGGCCCCCGCTCCGCGGGTGCCGCTCGCAGCCTCTGGGAAAACACTTATCTGGATATTGGCATATTTTAATCCTTTTAACCTTCTGGGTGAATCTCCCCGTTTCTGAACAGCAAGGACTGGGGACCGAAGCGGACGCGACCGGGGCCGGGACTGCGAGAGCCAGGGTGCACAGCGCTTTGAAGATCCCAGCGCACCTGGTGTCTCTTCCCGCCCCCAGCCCTCCGCCCTTGATTGCTTTCACCACCTCTCACCAGCTACTTAAGGCTCGCGGCCCCCGCTCCGCGGGCGCCGCTCGCAGCCTCTGGGAAAACACTTATCTGGATATTGGCATATTTTAATCCTTTTAACCTTCTGGGTGAATCTCCCCGTTTCTGAACAGCAAGGACTGGGGACCGAAGCGGACGCGACCGGGGCCGGGACTGCGAGAGCCAGGGTGCACAGCGCTTTGAAGATCCCAGCGCACCTGGTGTCTCTTCCCGCCCCCAACCCTCCTTTTAACGCACTGGAGAGCGCGCACGCGGGACGCGCGCGGGACTCAGCCCGGGGCTAAGCCCGGGCAAAGGGCGGGCCCTCTGAGGCCCTCCGAGGACCGAAAGGACTGGACTGGCGGTAACTCCTAGCGTATTATTAGAGTATTGCTGTTGCTACAAAGTCGCTATATTTGTTTATGTATTTTTGACTAGTTCTTGACATTTATAGTGCATTGGTTTATCGTAGGATTATTGTGATTTGTAGGGGTTAGTATCTAAGTAGTGGTCCTCCTTCTTTTTCGTAGAGTATCACTGATAGCAAAGTGTTGATTTATTTATGTCTTCACGGACAACTCGAAGCCAGGTGGGGGCAGGGATAAAAAATATCAAAACTAAAAAATTGACTAATACACTTGATAGTTTTATCCTCCGTACTAACACTTTAATTGACGAAGGTATTATTTTGATGGAACGGAGGGTTTCCCAAGATTTGCTCCATGCCAAAAGATCGTCATTGGGTAATATAGCCATGGCTCGTACTCCGACTAAAGATTTGCCCTTATCAGTCACGCCACAAACAATATCTACTCATGTGACACCAGTATTGACTTTGGTCCAGCCTCAATGCATAAATAAACCCTTGGTTCCTTTATTACCAGTATCCCCAATTGAGTCTGTTACCCCAACTACTGCACTGGTTACCGATGTTTTAATACACACAGTTCCCCCAGAGTTACAAGGGCTTCCTGTAGTAGGTTTAATATCCTCTCCAAAATTAACCGCCCCTGAGGTGCTTAGTGATAGTGTACCCTGTTTGGAGAATATAGCTTGTCTGGGAACCAGTACACAGGTGGGAGGGTTAAGTGTGGATGCTACAGTTGATACAGCTAGGATTCATCGTGTATCGCACCCCCTGCCCCTAGAGTTGCCTGATGTAACTGTATCGGATTCTAGCATAGATAGCATTCTTAATGATGGTAGCCCTGATGTGTCTGCAGAGAGTGAAGAGGATGCGGATGCGCCCTTTTTTGATTCCCTAGCGGATCTTATTAGGTCTTTACTATCGCCCCTTGAAGTCAGACTCCAGGGCATAGAACAACAACTTGGAATTATATCAAAGGAGTTGGAATGCAAGGGGGGGGATAAAACTCATGTAATCCAGAAGAATACAGTGGTTAAGAATCCCTTAATAGTACCTACCCAGCAAATTAAGACCTGTCCATCTGCCTCAATGGTAGAGAAGGGTGGTAAAGTGGTTACACAACCAGTTCCTGCAGAAGTCAAAAAACCCCCGGTAAAAGTAGATTCTATCGCACCCAGCGCTACCCCTCTCCTACCCACTGTAAAGACACCAAGGGCACGGCGGAATATTAGTTTACCATCGGACGCCTGCCCATTTGTGATCGTGTTAACCGGTGTCCCTGAGCTTACCTCTGACACCCCTGAATCATTTTGGGGCCTTAAAAATAAAGTTTGTCACTGGTTGGACAGGAATTTTCCACCACCTCCAAATATTAATAAAAATATTCTCATGGTAGAGAGAGCTCCATGGGTTGGTGAAAAAAAGAAACATCTCAAAGGCGATTGTGTGGTGATCACATTTGAAGACCCTTGTATAGTAGAGTTTATTTTTTTAGGGCATCACCGTAACACTGAGTCCGGGATCCTTGTCAAACCTCTGTCATATTTTTATATGCCTGCGGGTAACCACGATAATAGATGGAGTTGGCTTAAGGCTACCACGCATGAAACTGGTTGGAGGAGACCTGAAATCCAAGGGAATCAGCGCTATAACAATTGGGGAGGGGCTGCTAGCGGTGACTGGCAAGAAGTACGTAGAGGGAGAGGTAGACCTTATAATGGGGGAAATAGGTTCAAGGAGGGATGGTTGGGTCCACAGTTGGATTATCCTATCCAATGTTATAACCGCTTCAATGGCCTGGAGGAAGTCGATTGACTTACTAACGGGTCCATTGAGCGCTTGGGAAGAGGGGTGTTGTATCCCCAGCTGGAAGATCAAGCAAATCTGCCTGTAGATATAGTGGCTAACGCTGGCTTTAGCTCAGATACAATTGAATCCCTAGTAGTAGCTGGTAATTGTACTCAGGATACAGTTTCAACAGGACAATTGGAAATTAAGGCACTGGGTTCTTCAATTAATATTTTATCATGGAATATTGCTGGCTTAAAGAAAAATGTAGCAAATCCTGATTGGAACATCTTTATTAACCAATATGATATTTGTATGTTTCAAGAAACGTGGTGCACACTCCCTGAGTACATGAATGGTTATTCTACCTTTTATGTTCCAGCTGTTTCACTGGGGAGAGGGCGCCCTTCTGGTGGGTTACACATCTGGGTAAAAATATCTCTGAACTGTAGTGTTTCTTCTAATAAGTATGTTTCGAACGACATCTTGCACATCACTTTAAAGAACAGTGTAGGAGGCCACAGATATGAAATCTTCTGTATCTATGCTAGAGGTCTCCAGGGAGGGCTTGCTTCTCCAGTATTAGAACTGTTGGATGTGGAGTTGTCCAAACTCCCGGCCAGATCCAAAATAATAGTCGGGGGAGACTTCAATTGCACGTTCGAACCGTTAGATATGGAAGAAGAATCAGGTCCCAATGTAGTTGAAGGAAGATCATTTTTACCCCCCCTAACTCTTAGCCCAATTAAGAAATGGTCACCTAGGGTCATTCAGTTGAATGCCTTGGTGCTAGATTACAATCTTTGGGCTCTTAATGGCCGTACAAACTCTGACCGCGAGGGAGCAATGACATTTAATAGGCTGGGGTGCCCCTCTCGTATTGACTACATCCTTTTAGATGAATACTCCTGGCCTGACTTAATCGATATGGTGGTTAGGGAGTCTTCTTATAGTGACCACAACCCCCTATGTATGCAACTTAAATGGGTAAGTGGTCGGAACTCTAGACAGGAAGCGGAGATGATAACTAAAGAGGTCTTCCCTGTAAATAATAATCGGAAGCTAAAATGGAATGTGGTCAAATGCGATGAGGGGAAGCTAAAAAATATCAAAGACTTGGTATTTAAAGAAATTAGTAGTTTGGCAGCCTTAGAGTCTGTTCCAGTTAATCTAGCCGATCCTAGTTTGTCGGTCTCCTATAGTAATCTAATAGGTAAAGTGGGAGCCCACTTTTGTAAGAAGCAACCGGGAAAAACCCGTTCTAACGGTACCAAATCAAATAGTAATCCATGGTATACGAGTAATTGTAGAAGCAAAAGGGAAGCAATTACTAAAGCAATACGTAGTAAGGACTCCGTGGCCGTCCGGTTAGCCAGGAAAGATTATGCGTGCAGTATTAAAACTGCCAAAAGAGAATGGGAGGAAGAGCATTGGCAACAGTTGAAAGAAGCAGCCCGTGGGAAAAACACTGTTGCCTTTTGGAAATTAATTAATGCTCTAGATAGAAAGGGAGCAGGTCCCATTTTAAATCATATTACGGACCAGGAATGGTATTCCCATTTTTTAAAATTATATTGTGAGGAGAATGTGGATAGCTTGACATTATTATCAGCTAATATCCCCGAAAGCACGCCTTGTGGTAATTTTATTTACAATACAGATCCATTTTCCCAGAGAGAAGTATTAGATGCCATCTCTAAATTATTGCCAGGGAAGGCCCCAGGCCAAGATGGTCTTCCAGGGGACTTGTTAAAGTATGAACCGAATGTGTGGGCTAAATACATTTCTAATCTGATGAATTTGATACAAGCTGGTCATCCAGTTCCCGATTCCTGGAAAGGTGCTGAGGTAATAACCATTTATAAAAAGGGCGATAGGGACGACCCTTCCAATTACAGACCGATAAGTCTGATAGACACAATTCAGAAGGTGGTTGGAAGGGTGATCATAAACCGTACAGAAGTATGGCTTGTGGATAAGAGCATTTTGTCCCATTTCCAGGCCGGGTTTAGAAGCAATATAGGTGCAATAGACCAGGTATTTAGATTCTGTGCAGTCTGTTGGAAGTCAGTGTTAATTACTAAGGGTAGTTTATACCTGGCTTTCATAGACTTGAAGACAGCATTTGATGTGATTCCACGGAATAAGCTCTGGTCGGTCCTATCCGATATGGGTTTTCCTAGTTACCTCCTACAATTCATTATTAAACTCCATGAGGGGAACTATGCCAGGATCCGATGGGGATCCCAGGGTCAACTGACAGAGAAGATCCCGGTAAATAGGGGAGTGAGGCAAGGGTGTGTGATGGCTCCAACCTTGTTCTCCCTCTTTATTAATGGGGTTGTAGCCCATCTGAGGGAGGATCCTGCTGATGCCCCCGTCCTTGCAGGAGAGAAAACACCCACTCTCCTCTTTGCCGACGATACTCTGCTCATGTCAAAGTCCCCCATGGGTTTGCAAAAACTACTCGATCGTTTTTGCAGTTTTTGTATAGATAGGGGGTTGTCAATAAACACCTCAAAAACAAAGCTGATGGTGTTATCTAATAAAAAGAAACATAGGAAGGTAAACCTCAGGCTGAATGACACCCCGTTGGAGGTGGTAGAGGAATTTGATTACCTTGGGGTGAGACTTTGTAATAACCTGAGCTGGTCAGCCCATATCGCCAAAATGGTTTTAAACCTCAAAAGGGTTGCAGGAGTAATTCTTAAGAACCAGCGTCGATCTTTTAGTCGCCCCATAGCCCCAACCCTGGCAATTTATGAAGGGAAAGCATTGGCAGCGGCAGTTTATGGTTCAGAACTTTGGGGGGCGGAAAATACCAAAGTTTTAGCGGTAGCTGAGAATAAGTTTATTAGAGATATGGTCTCGCTACCCTTATCGGCCCCTCTGAAACCTCTTTTTCTTGACATGGGTAAAAAATCGGTTGTTGATCTAGTGCAAATTCGTCCCTTGTTATTCTGGGTTCGTCTTAGAAGGACCCCAGAACTTCATAATTATGCTCAGGTTCTGGATGAGCTGATTAGTTTAAACGTAGCAAATAAAATCAAATGGCTCAATAATTTAAAGAGGCTTGTTAAATCAATAGGTCTAGAAGAGAGTTGGACTTCGCAACTGCCACCCCCAAAGGCAATTGTCAAAAAACTTTATTGGGATTGGGTTGTTGCCAAAGAACACAGGAATCCAAACTGGGGTCACCTAACTAGTACCTTTCTTGATCACAAGCCCCTTAGGAAGTTAGAGCCCTTTTTGGATTTTATCCAGGTCCCTCGTGATAGAACACTGTTTTTGAAACTCCGATATGGTATTCTACCCCTTAACACATTCAAGGCAGGTTGGAAGGGATATAGAGGAACAGAGCAGAAATGCCCAGGTTGTCCCTGTCCAAAAGAATCCTTGGGCCACTTCCTATTTGCATGTGTAGCCTATAAAATACCTAGAGGAAGGTGGTTGAAACCTGTTTGTAGGAACCTAGGGGTGAGGGATCATAGATTAGCTATGCGTATTTTTTTAACAGATGTTTCTTCAATGCATATGGTCTGTGGGGTGGCTAAATATGTGGCGAATGCTTGGTTCATTAGGTCAAAACTCGTACCCATTGTCTGATTTGTTTTATGCTTATGATTTGTTTTATGTACAGTTATTATGGATTTATTATGGATACTGTATATGTACTTTTATGAAATTTTGTTTCGAATAAAGTATTTTCAAAGAAAACTAAGTTCACCACAGAAAATAAATACAGCTGTTAAGATAGCCCATATATCTTCCCTTTTTTCAGAAAACAAACTAACCAATAGCCTAGAAAATAAAACTAAAAAATTTGAACGAAACGCATTGGCTGTCCTGTTTTGTCATCAAGAACAATAAAGATTTCTGGGACTTTATATGAACTGATTGGACTGATAAATATATATTGGATTCTTGATATTGCAGTGCGCTTCATATGTGTTTGCTTGGATCTTCATGACCGTTTGTTTGCTCCTTTTGAGCAGCGGGTGCTGTGGATGTGCATGCAATAAGGTAAATTCTTTAAAAAACTAAATTGGGGCCAGGAGAGAGGTGCAATATTCAGTGCTTTGGCTCGCTGCTTGACTCTTGTAATTTCTAAAAAACAAAGATGGCTTGGTTCCAGGAAGCAGCGTCAGACCTGCTGTTCAAGCACTCGTATTCGCATATCTGAATGGTGATAATGCCATACTCCATGGCCTCCCAAACTCTACATTGTATATACTGCAGCACGTATATACGGCAGCACGTCTGATAAGGGGCCTGCAGAAATTTCATCATATCACCCCACACTAACAGAACTCCTTTGGCTCCCCTTCCCCTCCCACACCATCTTCAAAACCAGCTGCATCACTTGCAAAGCTATGACACCCAGCACTCCTACTTATCTTGCAGAAAAGCACACCATTGCTGGTGGTTCTTGACACACCTGCAGCAAGGGCTCCTTCAGAAATCAGGCTAAGAATTGTAAATAACTAAAAAACAAGACAACAGACCTTTTCCATCTATGCACCCAGGATCTGGAATAACATCTGGATCACCCCAAAGATGTTCCGATTTAGGAAAGAGTGAAAGACTCACCTCTTTAAAGAACACTATATCACAATGCATTAACTGTCCACAATTTAGCTTCCTGTCCTATTACTCGCCAACTCTAAGCTTGCTTTTGACCAGGGGCAGTGCTGAGCTGCCTTTCGGCTAGGTTCATTTTTATATAATACCATGTACGTACAGAATCACTCAGAATGTTCATAATATTCAATCAATTATTCGTATTATTTATCAAAGTCATCTTGTTCCATGCCTGCATTGGAACTAGAAGTAGGGGTGGTGAAATAGCAACTAATAGGACAAAGCTGAGACGGAAAATGGGACTGGGAGGTATGGGTCTTCCCGACCTCCAGGTCTATTGCTAGGCGTTCCAATTTAAAAATGGCTGAATGCTTTTACAAAGTCCTGATGACTCTTTAATAGGGGTTATGTTCAAATCTATGCTGGTGGGCCTCCCAGAGGACGGTTTCTCTTATAAATATGGGGCGCCAACATTTTAAAAAAAGTCAGACTAAAATGTCTACAGTCAGCGGCAAGAACTTGGTATGAGATAAGATCGGTCCTACGGGTACCTTATTACAGCAGACCTTTCCCCTATATGGGACTCTCCAGGCACCACTGAATGCCTATTTGATAGCCTAGCGAAACCACTGAATAAGTTAGATGTTAGGCAGTGGGGTCAATTGATAGATGACGGACAAAAGTTAATTTGGAGCTACTGATTCGATCAAACAAATGGGGCAATTTCGAGATTTAAAATGTACACAATCAATTCTTGGCTCAAGAGTCTGAACGGGCTGGAAAGAGTCTCAAAACAAATGGAGTTGGAGCTTCAGATTGCAACAGCAAGAAAAAAAGAGGTGGCATCATGGTATCAATTTCTTCTTGACGCAGAGCTGGCAGAAAATGGAAACACCATACAGTGTATGGGATAGATGCGTGCCAAAAACGGAGCTGGCAGATTTATGGCAAGTATCTTACGCTACACTTCACTTGGTGGTTAAACCTGCTGCTTTAAAGAAAAAACACTGTTTTACCTTGCACAGAATCTACTGGACACCAAAAAGGCTGGGGAAGATTAAAGGAAGTACAGATCTAAGGTGAAAGCGATGTGGTTGCGGAGATGCTGACGCCGTACATGTGTTTGCCAACTGCTCTAAACTGGAAGGATTCTGGTCAGCAGTGGGTAAGACCATATCGCGCTCCGTGGGTGTCAACTTAGAGGTTAGCCCTGAGTTAATTATGTTTGGGACTCCCAGGAGATGAAAGATGAATGCGATCTGCAAGTAAATCACCATTATCTAATATTTTACTTAATACTATTAGCAAGAAGAGAAATCTGTCAACTTTGGGGTCATCCTGAAGCCCTTTCCTGGCAAAATTGGAAGAATTCTGTGTTTTTTTTTCAAGGAAATAGATAAAAGCAGTCTCGGGTTTTGGAATTCACTAAAATATTGAAGACCTTTCCGTCCAAAAATTACACCCTCTCATAACTGGGAGGGCAGTGCAGTTTTCTTAATAACCCAGTAATTGATTGATCCATATCCGATTCTGGGCACTCACAAAGGGCCCATCGATAAGTGCTAATCGGTGGTGACATGAGGACAAAAAAAAAAAAGAAATAGCAAGTCATTTTCCATGCAAAATACATGTCATTTTCGCAAAAATTACTTGTATATCAAAAAGTGTGTTTTATTGCTCTGCATAAACATTTCGGGCAAGGAAATACGTCCCATACCATAGGGATGTAAGATACCAGCAGGAGACTGGTTCAAATGTTTGTCAGCCATGGCACACATCAGTTGTTTAGACATTTTCCACTCAAACCAGTCCCCAGCAGTCAAAAAATGTAATGAAAACTCAATATGGTCTCAGAAACATATTGGATGAAACTCATGTAATTCGAAAACATGGGAATGTCCTGAGATGATTGCATGTTAGATATCTAGATAGAACCTAACTAAATGACAAATAAATGAAAGTGCCTTACCAGGATATTGTCGATTTTTTTCAGCACATTATGCGCATTTCCAGACCCTGTTTTACAATTTGATAACTAAGATTAATCCAAGACTGGGTATGTTGGAAGGAGGTGGACTGAAGCCTGATTTTATGAATAGAGTTTCATTATGTTTAGGAATGTTTTCATTAGCATTTGCACTATTGGTCCAAAAGTGTTGACATGGGTTTCCAGAGGACAACTGAGAACAGGGTGCATTGGTAAGTTAGCCAGGTTGAGGCGCTTTGTTAAAATATGTGCTAACACTTAGATGCATTTGACATGGGGCTTGATTAAGATCTTGGCGGATAGGTTACTCTGTCACAACTCTGACGGATAGCCCATCCACCGAAATATAAATCCCATAGGATATAATGGGATTTATAGTTCGGCGGATGGGATATCAGTCACCGTTGTGATGGAGTAACCCTTCCGCTAAGATCTAAATCAGGCCCATGGACTGCCTTTTATCAATCTCATCAAACCTCGCATTTGGTATTTTTATTTTAAATAAAGAAAACTGAATATCCCTAAACTTTTAGGGCTTATCTAATGAACTGATAAAAAGCTTTAACAGGTTAAAGGAATCTTTTATTATCAGTCTTCACTCGTCATGGATCCTATTTTGAACAATGTTTAAAAAACTGATCATTTGCATTTAATTTTCAGGGTGGCTGTCTTTTATCTATGCCGCATCTAATTGATGTGTTCTTTGTGTTGTTCTTTCAAATCAGACAGGAAGCAGGGTTCTTATGTGACTGTGCTCTCAAAATCTAGGAGAGATTGAAGTATGCCCATCAATGTCTTCATGACTTTCTGAAAAGGTAAAAATGCTTCAGTGGAGAATGCATATTGCACTTTTCAGTGGTATATGTTAAAATGTTTATTTTTGTATGGAATAAAATGGAATCAATGGCTTTTTCAAAACGACCTAGGTGGTGACCTTCCAGCAATGAAGGATGTTTCCTAAAGCTTTTGTTTTAGTTTAAAGGCCAAGTGATCAGTCCTTATAACATGGTTATATGATTCAGGGCAGAATGGATGGTAAAAAATAGGTTTATGGTATTGCCATGCCCATTGGATCTATAGCATGATTTTGCCAACAACTCTTTTCTGCCTTTACCTATTCACAATCACCTTAACTCCAACTACATCATCCGTTTAAAATGAGTGGAGTTTTGCATCACTTCAACATCATCACATAGTTTATACCTTTACAATATGAATTCCCTAGCCAGGACCTTTATATGACCCCCATCTCATTACCCTAGTTGTAAGAAAGTACCCAATTTTTGTTATGGTCTCCCTGTTTTAGCCTGTCTGGTTTGCTGGGCTTGGAACTCTCTGCACTTTACTACGGCTAAACAGTAGTAAAGTGCATGTGCTTCCCCTCTAAGGCCTGTACTATAATTTGAACTCTATGTTTGGCATTTTCAACTCTCATATAGGTCCATCGTAAATGGTGCCACAGTACACCTATGGCAGGTAAAGATAAAAGTCATATATGTGCTGCAGTGTGTATTTACATCATCCATATATTTGACATTTATATGTCTACCAGGAACACCACTGTGCTAATCTACAATTTAAATATGCTGCATTGACACATGGTAGGAATGAATGCCTTTTTCATTTAAGAAAAGCAAAGTTTCATATATTAGTCACCTACTAAAGAGTGACTTGTAAGCCCACAGGACAAAGTACTAATACAAAAATAGGGGACATTATTCAACACTTTAAATATAGGTTAAAACCAGTTGTGTCACTCACCAAACTTCCAGAGCTGGAATGGACTTCCTTGGCTGGGAGAGAACAACCCTGGCTCAGGGTACAATGATCTGTGTAGGAGAATAGGATCTGCTTTCATGGTCACCCCCACTTTGTGCTGTGGTCATTAGGTTTTACTGACTGTGAGCCCGGTAATCAGGACCCCAGTCTCTGTGTTTCTTCCTGTAGCCAATCTGAAGGGTACCTATGTACCTTCCAGATTGGCTACTGGTGTACCTTGTAAGACCGTAGTATACGGTACTAAGGGACCCAGGGCTTGGGTACAGATAGGTCTCTCATGGGCGGCAGCATGTATGATGCCACCTAAGAGAGACCACTCAAATTGTGACTCCAGGCCTGCCATTGCAGCCTGTGTTAGCTGGTGCTAGCAAAACTTAGGACAGCTATAGATTTCCCTATATCTGCGGTCACTACACTTAAAACCTGTAAGTCACCCCTAAGGAAGTCCTTTTAATCCGGGAGGCATGGTGCAGGGTCCTAAGTGTGAGGGTGCCCCTGCATGAGCAGGACTCCCCTACAACCTTCAGAGTCCATTCTTCTTGGTTGTTAGTGCATCAACCATTAGGACATATAGACTGGCCATGCGTAATTACCCAATGACATCTCTAAACTAGCTGTAATGAACCCGGTCATGTATGCATAAAATTGCAAGATGGAGGATATTTTATGCACAACATGTAGTAACACACTAATTGCAAAAGTAGATATAAAGAGATGGAAAACATTTAATGCAATTAGAAGAACATGTCATTAAATAATACTTGCAAAATAATAATAATAATAATAATAATAAAACACTCGCCCTCCAGAACATTCACCCTCATCATCTCCCTTTGCAAGAAACAAAACACCCACTCTACCACACCACAACACCACAAACAAAACCCTGATACTACAAACATGCCAGGTGGCCAGGCTAATATAAAAGTGGTTCGTGAGGCACAGACCACAGATCGTGGTAGGGAACCATCCAAAACTTAGTACGTGTGGAAAACCACCCCACACGAACCATATAACATCTAAACAGCCCTTCACCCAAATGTGTAGCAAGGGTGGAAAGTCTTCCAGTTGCTCAGCCCATCCTCAAACTGACTTTCTCACTCACCAACATTCCACAGCCACCTCACACACCAATATTGCACCACCACAGTCACACTGGCTGAGCAGCAGGTATAACAAGCTTGTAGACATCTCTATATTTGGCAGGCAGAGTACCCTCACCATGGCATGAGTAAAGTACTCTGCCATGACGACAAAATGTAATCCATCTGTCAAACTATAAATCAGGCCAAGTCTTAAATTAGTAATCCCACTGATCACTTTATGTGATATGGCTTCAGAGGATTATCTTCACTAAACCGAATTTGTGTTTTGTTACATAATGCTTCAAGTGGAATTGAAAATAGGTGTTCAATTATTGACTTTTCTCTCAAAATAAAACTTAGCTTTTTAGCATTTTTTGGGGTCTCTTAACTAACATCATTTAGAAGTCAACTGCCCCATATTGTGTTTGTAGGGCACAGCGAGAAAGATATGTTGAATTAGAGAATTTATTTTAATTGCGCTAAAAGCAGGCCCTGTTACAGCTGAGCAGTCCTTAGGGCGGTTATACCTGGGGCTATTGATCCCAGATAATAATTTATCTGCTCGCTACCTTCTATCACAAGGTTTCAGCCTGGAATGGGGAGTAACGTGTCAGTCCTGAAAAACCATTCCTATTGCCACATTCAATTCCCTGAATCTGGCACCTCTTCTACTTACATCTGGTGGAAAATGTATGTGGAATATTGTTTGGCTTCTACAGTGCACAACTAGTGATCTGGGCCTTAGATTTTTTTATTTCATATGCTAAAATGCGAATTTGATTGAAAATGGGACTTAGTCAAATAAACTAACTGCCACTCTGATTACAGAGTTGTGCCATTTGTACAACAGCTGATTCTATGTGGGAAACAGCAAACAAAATGCAATCTAAAATAGGAGCTTATGTTCATAGAGCCTCACAATAACAAGTGCAATCATTCCACAAGCCTCAAAGATGGTAAGAGTTGACAGTTTAATAATAGGAACCAGGTAGTGACCAGGGAATGTCAAGAGCAATACTTCCAAACATGAGATTGTTTAATAGTAAGTCTATCCCTCTGCCCTGTTGGATAAAGCAAACATTTCCTGCAGCAGTACTTTTTACATTTCCATGACAACAGACACAACCGTCATTTCAGCAGCATGTTTTAGACAATGTTTGTTTAACAAACACAATGGCATGTATATCAGCTTCTTTTTTAATATAGTATAAGTAGAGCAAACTTTTCAGTTTTCTGAACTGAGCAAACCTCTTTTTTGGAGAACCACTGAGAAGAAATGTTCGTGTCATAATTACTTAATGGAAGGCCAAAGGCTCGATTTAAAAAGAAAGATTTGACAAGTAAAATGCTTTGTTGCTGTAGTTCTAGGTTAAAGTTAGAAGCAGTGCTCAGATTTATTCTTGCAATCTGAGATCTAATTGTTGGGAACATAATGTGATGCTGTCCTAACAAATATTTCTCCATATACATATATTTGGCTTATATAAGGTACCTAGTAGTGCACAAACTATGAGAAAACAATCCCGGATAGGTAGGGAATAGTTCAAGCATTAGTCCTATTTGTAGGAAGAACAGTGAACAAAATATTCAGCAGCCAAAAATCACCGATTTGCTTTGTCTAACCTTCCATAACATTTTTTGACTCTCATATAATCAGCGCATTTTTCTAGAATGTATCACAATAACTTAATATGGCATCACTAGCTATTGCAGTGCATAGCTGCAGTTCTTAGTTAATGCCAACGGATAAAAGAATGGCAGAAAGAAAAGAATGAGGGAGGAAAAGCAAGATATGAAAAGGTGAAAGGGAGAAAGAGAGTGCAAGTATGAGATAAAGAGGGAACAAGTGAAGGACTGGGGGAGGAATAAAGAAGTGGCTTAGAGCAAAATAGAAATAAGACTAGGCAGCCTTTGGAAGTCCCGATCTCTTAAGAAAATCTTGGGGTCCTTTCACGTATGCTTTAAAAAGAAATATTATTATTTCAAATAATGCAATGTATGGGAATATAAAACTTTAAAAAACATAATGGTTTCAAGTGGTAGTAACATCTTAAGCGGGCATTTAAAGATTAGGAGTAAAATGCAGGTTCCAATTGAAATATTCTGTGCTCAAAATAACTAATTATATCGTTTGATAAAATATTATTTGTGGCATAACAGTAAATGAGAAAGAAGATGACAAACACGCATTTAAATACAATAACATTAACATGTGTCCCTGTCACTAATTTTGAAAGTAGCGGGTAGATGCATCATTGTTCCCGTTTGCGATTGCTAAATTGCTAAAATTAAGGAATCGCAATTTAGAGATCGCAAACGGCAATGCATTAAAAATTCGCACATTTTTTTGCGATTCGGTATTTTTCCTTAATTGCGATTCACAATTTGCGAATCGCAATTAAGGAAAAGCCTTCCCATTGATTCCTATGGGCCAAAAGGCCCATAGGAATGAATGGGAAGGCATTCACATTTTGCGAATTTCAAATTGCGATTCGCAAAATGTGAATGCAATTTCAAGGGTGCAGGGGGGTTCCAAAGAACCCCTCCCTGCACCCCTGAAATGTAACTTTAAATGCAATTTACACACACACATGCCCCAAGGGCATGTGTGTGTGTAAATTAAAAGTTTCAAAAATGCAATTTGTGCATATTTGAAAGTTTAAGGTAAATTAGCATGAAGTTCAACTTCATGCTATTTTACCCCTTCCAAATTGCGAATTCGCAATTGAAAAATAATCATGCATTGCATTTAAGAAATCTCAAATTGCTATTTCTTAAATGCAATCGCAATTTTAGAAATTGCAACATGGTTGCGATTCCTAAAATTGCGAAATGCATGATGCATTCCAAATTAGTGAATTGCATTCGCAAACGGCTGAAAATTGCGATTCGCACCGTTTGCGAATGCAATTCTGTTTGATGCATCTAGACATAGATTTGTTCCAGCAGGCTATTCTTTCTTTATAAGTCAGTGATTTTCACCGGAACTGGGAAAAACATGTTGCAAAGGGAAGTGGGCACTTTGAGAAGAATTGGACCCATATGTGAAGTATGAGAAGTAGGGTACCAACATTCAATTGATTACCACGCTTACCAACTGTGTACTGCATAAGCAAATATAATTCAGCAGGCTACCATAACACATTTGAATGCCTCTTTCTATCTTGTAAGAAGCATTCTTTCAACTAGGTAGGTATACAAGTATACATCGAGAGTTTCCAAAAGAATAGCTTATGTCAAACGATATTCTACAGTGTAAGAGTTTTATTTTTACGTAGATAAGGTACAGGCCACACAGCACTTGCCTTAGTACTAAATGTGCAGAGCAGGATAAATATTTGAAAATTACATACTCAGTTCTAAAAGCAGTGCCTAATAATAACGAGAGATGGCAAAGTCTGAATCTGTTCATGTTGGGCGATATTAATTGCACTAAAACGAATATGGGTCATTTCTGCACAGGGATTTACAACAGCTCATTTTTAATCCATAAGGACGCTGGCATTATTAAAACTTTTTAATGTTATATAGTTAGTGACCAAGGATTGTTAATTGCATAATGGCATTATGACTTATGTCAGTAAATATGTAAGTGTTGCATATTTACAAATCTAAAAAAAAGGCAAGTATTTGTTTTGTGCTTTAAAGTACATGTATTTCTCTGCATGCACAGCATACTACAACCACAATGAATGCATCAAACAAAAATTCCTTTGTGTTTACCTAGTTTTAAACGTAATTGGATTGTTGGTCTGTATAAAAGCAGATTGTGTTTAAATTATATCATAGGTGCCTGAGAAAGGGACCTATGTAGCCATTACCCTACCAACCTGGGTTAGCAAAATGAAAGTATTTTCACTTTAAGACTGCATGTTTTTTTTAATCTTCTGTACGTAGGAAAATACCCATTGTCTGCTTAAGACAGTACCTACCTACATATTTATTTTGAATAACTTCAATAAATGTATTGCCAGTAGCCAGCAGCACCCACCGCAATGGTAAACAATCAAGATGCAATGGCCACCGTGGCGGTCGCATCGCAATTTCACGTACGGGACCGCCACCATACACGCGGGTGGTCCTTATCACCAACTCGATGGCGGATGGACTCCAGTCCACCCGCCATCGTAATCACCCCCTTTGTTTTGCCTCCAACAACTACTTTGAATTTACTTTGTTTTCTGTGAATCTGAACCATTATGCAAACAATCCCTGATACGATATGCATGACCCAAACAGTCAGGTTCAATTAAAATATAAGATGTATAGAAAATATTTCAAATCAGAGTTCTTAATAATTGAAAGGCAAGCTCATATGAATGCATCATCAACGCATTTAAAGCTATGATCGAAAATATAGGATGAAGCACCCGTTGAGTAAAAAGTCCATTGCCATATATATTCAGAAATGTTCTTAATTAAAACACAGACAACAAAAGAAAAGCGTTAAAGTTAAATACCATACATAATCAAGTGTGTACAAATCGCTCCTTCTCAATGATAGAGGCCCTGTCACAAAACACCTCAAATGTCGGAGAAAAATTCCACAGCCAAAAGTGACAATTTTGAAGAAACAAAACAATCTGTTCATATTCGGATTGTTGTGCTCATATCCCTTATTCATGCTTTATATACCTTTACAATTATCATCAAATAAATGTATCCTTTTCGGTGTCACTACAAGGGTACGCTACACCCCATTGAGATAGAGATGAGTGTCCTATCATCTGATTATGTGTTTGGCAATTTGACCATAACTGATGACGCGATTTAAACTGTCTTTGAGGTATGTTTTATACGGAAAATTACACATGCTTGCTATTATCCCTTCTTCATTTCCCTCTGTAGTATTTTTAACATTTGGTGGTTATTATCGGATTACGGTGTAATTCAATTTTTTTCTATTATTTGGGATTTTTACATTTATGAACAGGTTGGTTTGTTTCTTCAATTTCACACTTTTGGCTTTTCGTTTTTTCTCCTACATGAGATGCTATGTGACAGGGCCTTTGAGAAGGGATGATCTGTACACACTTGATTATGTATGTTATATTTAACTTTTTTTTTAAAGTTGTTTTTTTTGTCTGTGTGTTATTTTAAATGTTATTGTATACGTTTTTAATTGATGGATATTTTGTTACGCATCAGTTACAGCCCTGAAGAAGTTCATTTATATGAACTAAACAGGTTGGTTGTTCTTTTGCTTTTTTAATGAAACTGAATACAGCAAACAACATTTCTGGATATATACGGCTGTGGACCTTTTACTCAACTGGGGCTTCATCCTATATTATCTATCATAGTTTTGTCTGTGAAGCAGCAGTATAACTTATTGGCTGGTACTGAGGGAAGAGTGCACATAATTTTGAGATATGGAACTGTGCGGAGGGTGCGGATTGTGAATGTTCGCCATTGGTTTGGGTCTTTTAAAAACATTTAAAACTATGGAGAATGGTGTTCTGATTTATCAAGTGATGTTAATTAAATGTCTACTAAGCCATGCACTGAATATTACTGCCATCACCAAAGCACAACAGCTAAATATTTCCTCTTACCTTTAAAAAATGGTATGATGTCTTTATGATCCTTCCAGATGTTTGGAAGTTCTAAAATGAACAATAAAATATATATTAACACTCTGAAATAGATACATTTCTTAGTCACCTAAATACAAACATCTTGAATAATTCAAATATTTTTTTGTAGTTCAAAACATGTCAACTGCATCCTAGCAATTCCTTTAACACAACCATGCATTGCATGTTTGTTTACAGTCAGTTTGTATTTATATAGATATTAACATTGATCAAGTGGTACAGAAAAAAAACCATCCACCCTGATTTATTTAAACGGAAAAGCTCCAGGATGTACTGTTGGGTAAAACAGTTGGGTTTACAGAATGTGTGGAAATAGTGAAAGTGTGATCCTCAAGTCGGAAAGCCAAAAGCAACATTTCTTGTGAGCATTCAATCACATTCAGTCTCATATCCTAACTGTTGATTGTATTAGAGTTTTTAATTCCTCTCAAAGGAGGAGAATTACTACATAAATGACATATGGGATGACATAAGTTAGCGTACGGGTTTTCCATCTTCAGGTATAATCATTAATAACCCCTGCTACTGGTCATATGGACCTATGTTCGTTGGCAAGGAGAAATAAGTAGCGCTCATCTACATACCAATCTATCATTTGAGACACTAATAAAATCAAAGGCAACTGTTGTGGGATTTAACGCTTTCTTTTTCAAATTTTCAAGTATCTCAGTTTTATTTAGTAAGGATCAATCTTTTAACCATTAGCATTAGAAAAAAACATAGCCCAATAAATTGACATATCATTACGAGATCAAATAATAGTTATAATAAAACAACCATGTTCCATAAAGGAAATTCCCTAATCTAGATTTAATTCGAAATAATATGAGATAAAATTGTGGCCGTTCAGAGACCTAATAAAGAGCTCAGATGAGAGAATCAATGCTCAAGCATGAAACTTTTGTGTAATAAGCTGGAAAGTATTGTCAGCTCAAAGAGACCAGCAGACAATTCAGTAAAAACTAAGTAAGGTAGGCTCCAGTGAAGAAAGGAGCAAGAAACCCAGAAGTGAGTCTCCAGTCAGAGGGTCAGGGAAGAAATCTTAAAACTAGCTTAGGAAAAAGTATTATTATGAACACACAAATTCTATGTTGCAACATTATTTCTTCGGTCTTCTGGGTCCTCCAATAAAAATTCTGCAAACTCCTGGGAATAGGAAAACTCCCCATGTTCTCATAGGGTCACAATAGGCATTCAGACATTAACTCTAGGATATTTTGCGGTCCAGACAGTTCTTCCCAGGAATTATCCTTCCAGTCACCTCTACTCCTCTGGTGAGAACTCACTGCCGGTTGTCTAATACATAACAAGAGCCTATTCTCTAGCTAGCAGAAGGGTTCCTGAAAAATAAAATATTTGTAAGAAAATCTTTTGTGCAAACAACTATTTAACGTAAAAAACAGCCGATTCAGTGTTAATGCATTTTTTTTTTTACAGTTAACATGACATTGACAGTTAGGCTAACCTAGATCATCACTTTTATTTATTTGTATGCCTAGAACATTTAGGTATGATTACATACTGCAAATCTTGCATTAGGATATGTTTTATTTAAATATGAAGTATGCACATTATTAATCAAAGCATATTGTCAATGAATACAATTGGAATCAACATGAGCTAGAGTATATCTTTGAGAAAGTAATTTAGAAGGTGGAGCTGTAAGAGAGAATAAAGGCTTAACAAGGATATACCAAGAATGAACTCAGATTGATATGGGTCGGTACAAACACTCCACGGTGGCTAACAGGGTTCCAAAGGGGAGGCTGACCCATGTGAATAGCTGTGATTTGAGCCAGTGCTTTGATACCTGACGAAGGACATACACTTGCCAAACATGGTTAATGTAGCAAAATACTGTGGTTCAAGCATTAGTCACATCCTAGCTTGACTATCAGAACAATCTCTATTTGGGTCTCCCAGACTATCTGATTAGGAAGTTACAGATTATTCAAAATGCAGCAGCCAGGCTTATCAGAAACGGTTAACTCCGCCAACCACATTTCTCCTCACTTACGGAGCCTACATTGGCAACCTGTCAAGAGAAGGACAGAGTTCAAGGCATTGACCTTGGCCTACAGAGCAACTAGAGACGTTAGTCCACAATATCTGAAGCAAAGACTTCGGAAATACTGTCAGACCAGATCTCTGAGGTCAAATCACCAGGAGCTACTTGTGATATCTTGTTTTGCAAAAGCCAGGATTGGTGGTCGAGCTTTTGTTTGAAAGACAGCCTCCCTATGGAACTCCATGCCTGAACATATACAGAAGGCTAAATCAGAACCCCTGATTAGAAAGGCCTTAAAAACCTGGCCGTTCGGCCTAGTCTAGAGCTTCTACAGTCACTTAGCCAATGCCTGCTGCACTTGCTGTTAGCGCCGGGACACTTGCGTTGGAGGTAGCCATGCGCTCTAAAAGTTGCAATAATAATAATAGTACCAATTATGGTTGATAGTGGAGTTCTGTTGCATTGTTTGCCAAAGCTTCAAGCTGATGGCATCAGACTTTGAAAGAGCCTAGACAAAGGTTTACCAGAGGAATTCCAAATTTAGAGAAGGTGAGATCTTATGTCCCTTACAGCCAGATGGTGTGGCAATCCAAGCTAAGACAAGATTTTCTACTTAAATACAAGGTCTTTAAGTCAGGTGTACTACAGCAGCAGAGCCTTCTCAAATAGACTCTTTCCCTTAGGGTTAATCTATATACTACTTTTAGATGCACACTCAAGCGGATATTCACGTTCAATGTTTCTGTCACAAACTATTTACCTCCTTTTGCACCCAAAGTTACTTCCGAATCCACAAGGATATAGTTCAGAATTCATATTACTATTAAAACCTCCTAGTTCTGTATATACTATACTGGAGGACTAAATATAGGTCAATTTAAGTCCTAAATATTATTAGAACATTGGAATGTTGGGAGCTCTATTGAAAACAATGGAGTGCTCCGGGCTTATAATGGCTAGTATAAGCCTGGAGCTCCAACATTCCAATGATTCTTTGTTCACAGCTCTGGCTGTGAACAAAGGCTTCAAGGACACTGAGGGGATTCCAATCCCCTCACGCTCACATAAGGCTTTGTTCTGTTTTTGTTGGAACATTCTGCCCTCTAGTGGATGTATAGCCTTATAGCCCTTCGTAGCTGGACCATACCGGCTATTAAAGTCCCTCTCCCTTGTTAAAGGCCCACGCCTTCGGCGCGGGGCCTTTAACGCTGGAGAGGGCCTTTAATAGCCGGTATAGCCCTCTACGGCAGGCTATAATATGCTCACTTTAATTGAAATAACTGCACGTTACGTTTTCATAATGAACTACCACTAATCATATTTCCGTTTTTATTTTATGGCGATACCTCATGGCCCTTGTCATAATAAGTTGTGTTTTCTCACAAACTCCTGTGGTAGTTGTGTGACAGAAATATGAAGTATTCATGCTTTCCAGCCAATTGTTTCAGCAGACAAAAGTGATGCCAGAACCTGATGACACTGCAGGTAGATCAAAAGTCAAACAAGAAACCAACAGAACATCTACTGGAGATGTTATTAATCGTTACAATCACTCACAAAAGATATTACTATTTAGTAAAGCCAGATACAATGCCAAGAGGACTAGATTAGGTTTGTATTTAACTCACTGATGTTTATACAGCAATTGAATTTCTATGGGCCTATCATGAATTTCGTAGAAACAGACTTTTTGCATTTGATTTATATTGGAGCTGGTTAGAAAGGAGCCTAAATTATCATTCCTAACAGACTTGTACCACTACTCAAAAATCTAGTGTTTTCAATTCAGGGCAAATGGTAGCCTCTGGGTCAGCCATTTGCTAACCCAGAGTGGATGAATGGGTGGCATTCTTGACTATCATAGTTCGCTGTTCCTGATTCTGTTGCTTTCCTTCTTACTCTTAGTTTTGTCCCAGCCCTGGAGTATAGCTTTTGTACCATTGTTTTATTTGAACTTCCACTGCTGCCATCAGAAAATATTTCTGTTTGAGTACTCCTTGATAAATCATGACTTTCTTGCCTCTGTTCATGCCTACTCTCTTCCTTCAGCTTATGACTCTCACTTCCCCCACTCGTTCATCCCTGCACCACCTCTCTGCTTTCCACCCATGTCATTGTATAAATATATATTTTTAAACATTGCTTTTGTAAGGACCCAGAAACTGCACTCTACCACTGGGCTGCCCGCTCCCCTGCTCGCCAATTGCTTGCCAACTCCTCCCCTTCCCACCCTGGTTTATTTAATTATTTTTAAACTTATTTTTGAGAGAACTGAGGAGCTTCACAGAGCTACTGGGCTGTTCACTTCTATCTTTTTCCTCAGCATTCATGTGCATACTTTAAAAATGGACGTTCACTATTTTACAAAGTTAATTACTAATAAAAACTTAATTCAAAGTAGGTGGCAACACATGCATTAAAACTTCACAACATCCATCTTGGAAATATGTGTTCATCCTTTATAAAAAATCAGCTCTACAAATCCAATGTTTATTTAACCCCTTGGCCTCGGCGGTAATTCCATGCTCATGACGGAACCACTCCGTCACAGCCGCGGTGGCGCTGTGCTTGTGACGGAATGGTTCCGTCACGGCCCCGCCCGCTCAATAGAGCGCGCCGCGCAGGCGCGAAATCAGCGCTGCACAGGCGCGGAGGCCGGGCCGTGATGGAACCATTCCATCACCAGCACATCCCCACCGTGGCTCGTGACGGAATGGGTCCGTCACGAGCGTGCAAGGGGTTAAAAGGCAGCATCCATTGTTTATTTCCATTTTCCTTTGGCTGTATAATTTTGATTACCCTGCAACATAGTATGTGGGATGCTATACTTCTCCACAATATTTTGCTTCGCAGTGGAGACAAAATAAATATTACAGCTATGATGAGATAGATGGTTACCTATTCAGGTTGAGCTCTTGGCTGCCATTAAAGATAGTGAAGTACTGAGGACACATGCTATTTTAATAGGGTGCAGTTCAAAATTCTAATTACTCCGATGCTCCCTGTAAACATGGTTGTGTTCTATACCCTTTTACAAATTCTACACCCCTTACACCTGCTGCAAAGGAATACAAATTACAACTGTGCATGTGTTCAATTAATTTTTACAAACCACTCATTTCATTCTCACCTGGTAACAGTCACTAGATGTCCTTTATCTTTGGAGAAAAAGGTGCAGGTATGGTACCGTTTGGTTCTATTCTATCAAAAGACTTGTCAGTGTGGTCAGGTATTCATTGGAGAGATTTACTCCGCATTGATGAAGTGTTTCATTTGTCTCCATCAACTCATCAAATGCTGGGGCAGAGAAAGTGACACCACACCCCTCTTGTACCTTTGTCACATCAAAGGGCTTGTCCTTTGACCCAATTATGTGCTCAAACGCAGTATCTCATTTGTCAGCAAGAGTAATGAATGTTTGGAAAAAAAAACAACCAAAAAGACCTTTGGGTTCCCTATACTGCAGCATCATGAACCCTCACAACAGGTAAAGCAATAGCGGTGTACAGAAGGAATGAAGAGCATTTGACATTAAATGTTACTAGGTAGAGAAATTGGACCAGAAGTGCATGATACAATAACAACCTGAAAGGAATGCCAAAAACACGTTGCAGAGGACTTGATAGTTGCTATTTAGGATAGACCTGTTAAGTATGTTATCCATTCTGCATGGTTCCGTCTGCTCCATTACATCAAATTACCTTAGAAAAACCCCGAAGAGGTAGCTCCCTAGAGTTGGCAACTCAAAGATTACTCGTCTTGTTAACAAAAAGGGCATGGCTTCATTTATCATCTTATTTTCTTCATTATTGATGTTTCTGAAGTGTGCTTTTATAAAATAAAAAATAGATACACTATTCATTAGGAACTGTTTAATTCAATGTTTTACCATGAGCTGCTTTATTTAAAGTAGATAACCTGAGACCATAGTGGTCTACTTAAAAGGCAATACAATTTCAGATGCTACCTTCTTGTTATAGAGATGGCACCTTGGTAGTTTTTTTTTTCATTTACAAGCCTATTACTACAATCCCAGCCAAGAAAAAGTACCAAAACCAAAATTAAATCTGAGTGAGTGAATCCCATGCACAGTATGGCTGTCAACGTGAAACAACACGTTCATCAATTAATATGTGTTCTGATTCATGTAATCCTACAGTAAGGCATCAAGGATGCAATAGCATACAGTACTATATGTTCGTCTTCTGCACGGGCAAGATGGTTTTCTGAACCTATATCATCCAAGATGCTCAATTCTCTCTTCAGTACATAGGGCCCCTCTTGATATGGGGTCTCTAGTTACGGGTGCACATTGCTTTTCTATGACTGTAACTTAGCAGTTGAATATATTATTTATTTTAAGGTCAGAGTACTTTTCTAAACATATGTGATGGTTAGCTGTCTTAAGATGTTGCTATATTTTGACAGTGTCCCTTTCTGTAGATGATACCCATCAGAAGTGGGTGGTGTGCCTCTAATAAGAGCAGTCAAGCCATATATGTAAAAGCATTCCTTTAAAAAGTAAGGAAAAAAAACAGAAGTACCTAAACCTTGTTAGGCTACTATAGAGACCCTGGTAAGGCCAAATATTCTTACAGGAGTTTTGTGAACTTATGTAGAACAGCAGCACCAATATATTCCAAATGGGAACAGGTTTAGTTATCCACAGCACACAATCATTCTGGGAACAAAGTTTGCGATTTGTTTTCTGGATCCCTTTTCAGTTCAGAAATTAGTAGCTCCTGCAGCAGTGAGTCTCAAACTTTCATAGAGTTGGCATATCTATAATGTGTTTCATGTCTCCAGAGTCATACCAGCTCAGAGGAAATCACCCAATCATACCTGCTGTTGTAACTCCTCAGGGCCAACAAGTGAGTGTGGAGGCAATCTTGGTCTTTACAGTTAATAAAGGCCTTCTCCAATTCCTTGTATCAGCTGGTGTAATTCATGAAATGAATCATGGGACCCACCTACTTTGTACAGGACCTTAGACTGTTAAGGGAATTGTATGCCCAGTTTGCCAACAAACATTCGCTAATGACCAGAGGACATTTAAAGGAGGACAATCCTGAAAAGACAACAGCAAGGAAGAAAGAGATGCATTGAGCATCATAGGGAAGTACAAATGGAAAGACTGAGATATCATACCTGGTTAATGTAGAATAATAGACAGTGGCTGCGGGGCCTGATACACATGGTGAGGGTCTTTCTGGTCAGGCAGAAACGATTGATCAATTAGGATTATGGGAGAGAAGCTTCCAGGATTATTTAGGGAACAGAGGCAACAGGTCAAGTTGCCTCAGAACTGTTTTGGCAGTGTAGTTTCTCTTCAATCAGTTCATACACCCATTTGAGTCATGCACCTTTGTTTTGTTCTCCCTTCTTCTCTCTAGCTTTTTTCCCCCCTTGTTAATTGTTTCATGGATGACTGCTCCTGTGCCGGACCATCTCTGGTGTCCCGAGCTTTTGGAAGGTGTGAAGATAATTCATGTGTACGCTGTATTTTCAATGAAAGTATGAGATGTGTCTCTAAGTGGTAACAACCTATCCCAGTTACCAGATTAATTATACCATAACATTATACATATATATATATATATATACACATATATATATATACACATATTACCTACTGGCGGTCGCCAGTAGGTATATATAGTTAGGATTTTTTTCCTATGGGATTTTTGAAAATTCTATGTTGAATAACTTTGGCGTTTGAGGACGGAATTGGCTGAAATTTTCTGGAAAATGGAACATTTTGTTTCTGAGCAGCCCCTTAACATTGAGTTTTCCATAGGGCGGTTGGACTCACTTTTAGCTCGATCAGCTGAATGGATTTCCACGAAACTTGGCAAAATTGTAGGGACTGGTAGCCCGATGTGCCTTTGCTATGTCTCAAGATATATGCTCCAGTGGTTTTTACGAAAATTAACTTTGAAAAATATATATTGGGCTACATTGGGCTATATATATGTTGGAGCCCAAATGTAGCCCAATGTAGCCCAATGAAGCCCAATGAAGCCCAATGTAGCCCAAAGATGGCCGCCAGAGACAAAAAAAAACAAATGTAGCCCAAATATCAGCCAGATGTAGCCCAACTATAGCCCAGTGACAGAATGTCCCAGAGTGTTTTAAAGAACAACTAGAACGCTAACAGTCTTACTTATGACAAAAGTATGGCACACCTGAAGCCATCTTGATTGGAATAAAGTGGTAACACTTAATACATTTAATTTGAAAAGGAACAAAATAAGGGGTTTCATTTTGCCATAGAAATGTTATATATATATATATATATATATATTATATATATATATAATATATATATATATATATATATATATATATATATATATATATATATATATATATATTCACTGAAAAAACCATAGGTTATAGACCATATATAGTTAGGAATTAGCATTTACAAAACCTTGAAAATTCACTGAAAAAACCATAGGTTATAAACCATATATAGTTAGGAATTAGCATTTAAAAAACCTTACTTTACTCACACAAAACCATTGAAATTCCATATATAGTTAGTTGTACTAACTATATATCGCGCACCCGCAATCCACTGCTGATCATGTCACATATTACATCATTCATGACATGGTCAGTGACATCACTGATGACATCACTGATGACATCTCAAATGACATCACTGATGACATCACTGATGACATCTCAAATGACATCACTGATGACATCACTGATGACAACATCCAGTGACTGTATGTTTCTGTAAAGTTAAAATATGTCTTACATATTGAAGAATGAGTGGATGTAGAAGTGTCTGAACAAAGGATTTAGTAGGTGCATGACTGACTGTATGAGTGAGTGATTAAATGTGTCTCACTGAGTGCATGGGTTAGTGACTAAACTGTCTTAATTTGTGCATCATTATGTCTGTTGTTCTGTAAACTGCTGCATGTGTTGATCAGTAGCTATATTATTAACTATATGGGTTATTGATTGGTTGCCCAAGTATTTGTATGGGAGACTGAGAGTGTGTATGGGTGGCTGGGAGGTGTATGACTCTCTGCATAGATGTATGGGTTCAAAAGTGCATGTGGAAACAGCTGTATGGGCGGTTGACTGTGTGCATGACTGTATTGGTGAGTGAATAGATATCTCAGTGCTACATGTCAAAGTAAGTACATATGTAAAATACAGTACATGTGAGAGTTGACATATATAAATAACTGTGCATAAGAGCCAGTGAATGTGTGAGTGGCTGTATGGATCATTGTGAACTTGTATCCAGGATTGTATAAGTGAGTAAATATGTTTTAGTATATGTTTGAATAAGTAAGGTGTGTTTAACTGTATAGTTAAGGAAATGGAGGTGTGATTGATTGTTTGCATGACTGACTAGGTGTGTGTGTAACTTCATGGATGAGTGACAATCTGTGAGTCTGTGTTTACACTGAGTGTATCTAAGGTTATATTAGAGTCTGAAGAGGTTCATCGTATTATCACATGAATGATGTCATCAGTGATGTGATCAGTAATGTCAAATGAGATGTCATCAGTGATGTCATCAGTGATGTCATTTGAGATGTCATCAGTGATGTCATCAGTGATGTCATTTGAGATGTCATCAGTGATGTCATCAGTGATGTCACTGACCATGTCATGAATGATGTAATATGTGACATGATCAGCAGTGGATTGCGGGTGCGCGATATATAGTTAGTACAACTAACTATATATGGAATTTCAATGGTTTTGTGTGAGTAAAGTAAGGTTTTTTAAATGCTAATTCCTAACTATATATGGTTTATAACCTATGGTTTTTTCAGTGAATATATATATATATATATATATACACATATATATATATATATATATATATTCACTGAAAAAAACATAGGTTTCACACCAGTTATAGTTAGGAATTAGCATTTAAAAAACCTATTAAATTCACTGAAAAAACCATAGGTTTGACACCAGTTATAGTTAGCTGGAAATTTTACTGACATAAAACCATTGAAATTCCCACGTTATATTTAGTTGGACTCACTATAACTCGCGCGCCCGCAATGCACTGCTGATGATGTCACATATTACATCATTCATGACATGGTTAGTGACATCACTGATGACATCTTGATGACATCTCAAATGACATCACTGATGACATCACTGATGACATCTCAAATGACATCACTGATGACATCATCCAGTGTCTGTGTGTTTCTGTAAAGTTAAAATATGTTTTACATATTGAAGAATGAGTGTATGTATGAGTGTCTGGATAAAGGATTTAGTAGGTGCGTGACTGACTGTATGAGTGAGTGATTAAATGTGTCTTAGTGAATGCATGGGTTAGTGACTAAACTGTCTGAATGTGTACATCATTATGTTTGTTGTTGTGTAAGCTGCTGCATGTGAGAGTTGTCATATATAAATGACTATATATAACAGCCTGTGATTGCATAAGTGACTGTATCTATCAATATGTACTTGTATCAGTGATTGTAAAAGACAGTAAGTATGTGTTAGTCTATGTTTAAATAAGCAAGGTTTTGTGTGTATAACTGTATAGTTGTGGAAATGGGAGTGTGATTGATTCTTTACATGACTGACTAGGTGTATGAGTAACTCCATGGATGAGTGGCAGTGTGTGAGTCTCTGTATAGGTGTATGAGTGCATATGTTGGTCTTGTATTGATGAGTGACTGTATGTATGAAAGATTGTATGGGTGAATGAGTGGATGTGTGTGTAGACCTAGAAATCAGTGAGTGCGTATGTGGTAAGTGGTTTTACTGTGTCAATGGTTTCAGGAATGGTAGTTTGTATTTAACACTAGGTGTATCATGGGTTAGATTAGAGTGTGAGGAGGTGTATTGTATTATCACATGGATGATGTCATCAGTGATGACATTTGAGATGTCATCAGTTATGTCATCAGTGATGTCACTAACCATGTCATGAATGATGTAATATGTGACATCATCAGCAGTGCATTGCGGGCACGCGAGTTATAGTGAGTCCAACTAACTATAACGTGGGAATTTCAATGGTTTTATGTCAGTAAAATTTCCAGCTAACTATAACTGGTGTCAAACCTATGGTTTTTTCAGTGAATTTAATAGGTTTTTTTAAATGCTAATTCCTAACTATAACTGGTGTGAAACCTATGGTTTTTTCAGTGAATTTCATAGGTTTTTTTAATAGCAAATTTCTATAGCTATGAAATATAATATTTTTTATAATGAATCCTATATTGTATATTTATGTAATACAATTTTTTTATGTATATTGTTCATGTTTATTTATTTTTTTCTGTTTTGCCCTGGAGCGCTCCCGGTGTGCGTACCGGTGAGCGCACCGGTAAGCGCAGTCTTGCGGCGCGCCCGGTGAGCGTACCGGTGAGCATCCCGTTAGCGCTATTGCCGGGAACGAAAACATCGTGACGTATCGCGTAGCCGCATGATGCGTCTTATGACGCACGGCGTAAGCGCACCCGGTAGTGCCCGAGCGCATACGATCACGCTACGCTGCGCGCCCCAGGGCGCATAGCGTAAGCGCGTCAGGGCGCGCCCCGGGGCGTGTAGCATAAGCGCGTCGGGTCATGTGACCTGAAAATAACACTTTTCATTGGTTCAGAACAGTTTTTTTTTCCAAATGATGAAAGCCCCCACCTTTTTTCCTCATTCTCACTTTGTACTTTGACTGAGGAAGACATGTTACCAGTAAGTGAGAAATGGCTACAGTAGCAGCTGGAGCATCTCAACCACCACCATCACCACCACCACCACAAGGACATCCACAACACCACAGTGGTGGTGAAGAAGAAGAAGAGGAGGAGGAGGAGGAGAGGCGGTTCCTGCCTGAAGATAATACCCCCTATAAACCTAAGGAGCACTGTGTGTGGGAGTTTTTTAAAATCCCAATGGGACAAAAGAAAGTGAATGCTGCAAAAGTGACATGTCTGATCTGTGGCACTGTACTTTCCAGGGGGAACCCTGCAAAAAAATACTCATTTGGGAATCATACAATGACGCGCCATATGCAACGCCGACACCCAAACAACTATTCTGCGGCAGAGGTCAGAGAACTGACCAGAAACCCTCCCCAATCTTCTCCCAGCACCTCTAAAATAAATCAACCCACTCCATCGGGTCCAGAGACAAGGGAGATGGTCCCAAACATCCAACGCCAGTTTGGAGATTTTAAAATAGTTTGTATATTTTGCGGGACTACAATTTCCTATGGAGAGCAAAGTATTAAACTAATCAACCGTGCTGGAGACAACCACAACTGCAGAAAGAAACCTTAATTTTTTCCTGATTTTTTTTGCTCCAGTTGAGCCTTTTACAATTCCCTGTTTTTTGTTTGTCCCCATACAAATTACAAAAAAAATATAAAATTGTTCATAAAAGCCAAAAAAAGTTAAAAATGTTCAAAAAAACAATAAAAAAAATATAAAACAACAAAAAGAATAAAAAAACAGTTCTTTTTTAGAACTACCTCCAATTTATAAAAAAATGCTACATTTAAAAAAAATTCTGTCATTCTTTTTTCTCCAGGGTATGCTCCCCGGTACGCTCCCCGGTGCGCGTACCGGGTGCTCCCCCCCCTCGAAAATTGAAAAAAAATGAAATTTTTTTTTGCCCCGCGGGGCCCTTTTATGGCCCCCACATCAAACCTAGGGGGTCAGGGGGGTCTACCCTGCCCCCTTTGGTCATTTCCCCCTTTGTTTTTGCCACCTCTTGTGTCTCGATCCTACCGAGACACAAAATGGCGGCCGCTCCGGACTGTTTGGAATGTTGACAGACACCCGAGAGCCAATCAGTTTTCCGCTCGCGTACTCGCGTAGCGCACTGGTACGCGCCCCGGTGCGCGTACCGGGGCGCGCTTATAGATATATATATATTTTTTAACCTAAATTACTCAAAATTCACTGGAGCACATATCTTGAGACATAGCAAAGGCACATCGGGCTACCAGTCCCTACAATTTTGCCAAGTTTGGTGGAAATCCATTCAGCCGTTCGGGCTAAAAGTGAGTCCAACCGCCCTATGGAAATTAACATGGGGAAAACACGTTTTGGGACCCCCCTTTTATCTCGGCCCCCGCTTGACGAATCCCCCCCAAACTTTCAGGGAAGGAGCGGAACGGAGCTGGCCATTTTCTTGGAGAAATTCTGCCAATTCCGCCCATCAACGCCAAAGTTATTCTCAATAGAATGTTGCGGATTTCCTATGGAAACTAGTTCCTAACTATAACTACCTACTGGCGACCGCCAGTAGGTAATATATACGCACACACATATATATATATATATCCTAACTCTAAATAACCAGTGATGACCACCACTGTGCAATATATATATATATATATATATATATATATATATATATATATATATATATATATATATATATATATTACCTACTGGCGATAGCCAGTAGGTATATATAGTTAGGATTTTTTTCCGATGGGATTTTTGAAAATTCTATGTCGAATAACTTTGGCGTTTGAGGACAGAATTGGCTGAAATTTTCAGGAAAATGGAACATTTTGTTTCTGAGCAGCCCCTGAAAATTTGGGGGGGTTTCGTCAAGGGGGGGCCGAGAAAAAAGGGGGGTCCCAAAACGTGTTTTTCCCATGCAATTTTCCATAGGGCGGTTGGCCTCACTTTTAGCCTGAACGGCTGAATGGATTTACACCAAACTTGGCAAAATTGTAGGGACTGGTAGCCCGATGTGCCTTTGCTATGTCTCAAGATATAGGCTCCAGTGGTTTTTACGAAAATTAACTTTGAAAAATATATATTGGGCTACATTGGGCTATATATATGTTGGAGCCCAAATGTAGCCCAATGTAGCCCAATGTAGCCCAAAGATGGCCACCAGAGACGAAAAAAACAAATGTAGCCCAAATATCAGCCAGATGTAGCCCAACTATAGCCCAATGACAGAATGTCCCAGAGTGTTCTAAAGAACAACTAGAGTGCTAACAGTCCTACTTATTACAAAGGTATGGCACACCTGAAGCCATCTTGATTGGAATAAAGTGGTAACTCTTAAAACATTTAATTTAAAAAGGAACAAAATGAGGGGGTTCATTTTGCCATAGAAAGTATGATTAGCGAATATATGACGAAATCCCGCATACCATCAGTCCGCAAAAAAAATCCCGCATGTACTATTAGGCCGCAAATTAAAATAACGAAAACTTTTAGAACGAATATGCCTTTAGCATACACTAAACAACTAAACTACCCTAAACCCTAAAACACTACCCCCAGCATGACCCTACACTACACAAACAGTACAACACTACCCTAAACCCTAAAACACTACCCCCAGCATGACCCTACACTACACAAACACTACAACACTACCCTAAACCCTAAAACACTACCCCCAGCATGACCCTACACTACGCAAACACTACAACACTACCCAAAACCCTAAAACACTACACCCCAGCATGACCCTACACTACGCAAACACTACAACACTACCCTAAACCCTAAAACACTACCCCCAGCATGACCCTACACTACACAAACACTACAACACAACCCTAAACCCTAAAACACTACCCCCAGCATGACCCTACACTACGCAAACACTACAACACAACCCTAAACCCTAAAACACTACCCCCAGCATGACCCTACACTACGCAAACACTACAACACTACCCTAAACCCTAAAACACTACCCCCAGCATGACCCTACACTATGCAAACACTACACTACCCAAAACCCTAAAACACTACACCCCAGCATGACCCTACACTACGCAAACACTACAACACTACCCAAAACCCTAAAACACTACCCCCAGCATGACCCTACACTACGCAAACACTACAACACTACCCAAAACCCTAAAACACTACCCCCAGCATGACCCTACACTACGCAAACACTACAACATTACCCAAAACCCTAAAACACTACACCCCAGCATGACCCTACACTACGCAAACACTACAACACTACCCAAAACCCTAAAACACTACACCCCAGCATGACCCTACACTACGCAAACACTACAACACTACCCAAAACCCTAAAACACTACCCCCAGCATGACCCTACACTACGCAAACACTACCCTAAACCCTAAAACACTACCCCCAGCATGACCCTACACTACGCAAACACTACAACACAACCCTAAACCCTAAAACACTACCCCCAGCATGACCCTACACTAAACAACCACCACAACTCTACCCTACACTAACACAACACTACACTACACAACACTACACTACACTACACAATCACTAACCCACGAAAAAATTAACACAAACCCACTTACCTCTCTCGTCATCGTGGTTTTCACAACGCAAATGCATTTACCATACATGCCTTTAAAACGTAATTCTTTGTAAAGGCATGCGCGATAAATGCACATGCCTTTTGAAAAAATGCGGGATAATGGTATGCGAGGTCAATGACCTTGCGGGATAATGGTATGCGGACTGAAAGTCTGCGGGATAAAAAATGCGGGAAAATGGCTGCAAACCATGATTAGCAGCAGACTTCCCTGGTGAGCAATAGCTTTACTACAGTGATCTAATGAGCACCTAGAGTGCTAACATTCAGAATTTATGGCAAATGTGTGACACATCTGAATGCCTTCTTGATAGAACCAAAGTAAACAAGCATTGAAAATGCAATAGATTTCGCCCTCGTTTAAGTTAAAGCCATTCTGTTTGTAATGAGGTGGCTTTTTAGCTTTGCTTTTATTAGTGTTTTTAAAACTTTCATGTAAATAACATGCATATGTATGCATATATGTATATGTATGCATGCATTTATATTTATATAGATATGCAGATTATATATGTTTATATATGTATATTACCTACTGGCGATAGCCAGTGGGTATATATAGTTAGGATTTTTTCTCTATGGGATTTCTGAAAATTCTATGTCTAATAACTTTGGCGTTTGTGGATGGAATTGGCTGACATTTTCAGGAAAATGGCACATTTTGTTTCTGAGCAGCCCCTGAAAATTTGGGGGGGTTTCGTCAAGGGGGGCCGAGAAAAAAGGGGGGTCCCAAAACGCGTTTTTCCCATTCATTTTTCCATAGGGCGGTTGGACTCACTTTTAGCTCGAACGGCTGAATAGATTTACATGAAACTTGGCAAAATTGTAGATATGGTTTGCCCGACGTGCCTTTGCTATGTCTTAATATATGTGCTCCAGTGGATTTTGAGAAATTAACGTTTAAAAAAATATATATATCTGTGACAGCGCTCCGGTTAGCGCCCCGGTTCGCGTACCTGACGCGTAACGGAACTTCGCGAAGCGAAGCTGATTGGCTCTCCGGTGTCTGTCAACATTCTAAACAGTCCGGAGCGGCCGCCATCTTGTCTCTCGGTACGATCGAGAGACAAGATGTGGTGAAAAACGAAGGGGGAAATGAGGGAAAGGGGGCAAGGTAGACCACTCCTGACCCCCTAGGATTGGTGAGGGGGATATTAAAGTGCCCCGCGGGGCAAAAAATAAAAAAAAATTTTTTTTGCGATCTTACGCCGTAGAGGCGCGTCCCGGTACGCGAACTGGGCAGCTCACCGGGCAGCTAACCGGGCAGCTAACCGGCAGCGTAGCTGTCAACATTGTAAACAGTCCGGAGCGGCCGCCATCTTGTCTCTCGGTAGGTTCGAGAGACAAGATGTGGTGAAAAAAGAAGGGGGAAATGAAGGAAAGGGGGCAAGGTAAACCCCTCCTGACCCCCTAGGATTGATGAGGGGGATATTAAAGTCCCCCGCGATTTTTCGCGGTAGAGGCGCTTCCCGGTACGCGAACCGGGCAGCTAACCGGCAGCGTAACGGGAGTCCGCCATCTTGTGTTTTTGGAGCGTCCGGTTTGCGTACCGGGTAGCGTCCCGGTAAGCGTAACAAGGGGAAAACCAAGAGAAACAGTAAAAAAAAAATGAAGGGAATAGATTTCCAGCAAACTTGGCAAAATTGTAGGGACTGTTTGTTTGATGTGCCTTTGCAAGGCCTCAAGATATGTGCACGTGTGGATTTTGTCTAATTAAGGTTAAAAAAAAAATATATATCTGTAAGCGTGCCCTGGCACGCTTGCGTTACGGGTTTTGTTTGCGCTGCAGAGCCGATACGTCACGGTTATGCGACGCGTCATGAGGCGTCTCACGTGGCTACGTGATACGTCACGTAATAAAGAATATATTTTACAGCTATAGATATTAGCTTTTAAAAAACCAATGAAATTCACTGAAAAAACCATAGGTTATAGACCATATATAGTTAGGAATTTGCATTTACAAAACCTTGAAAATTCACTGAAAAAACCATAGGTTAGAGACCATATATAGTTAGCTGGACATTTTATTGACATAAAACCAATGAAATTCCATATATAGTTAGTTGCACTAACTATATATCGCGCACCCGCAATCCACTGCTGATGATGTCACATATTACATCATTCATGACATGGTCAGTGACATCACTGATGACATCACTGATGACATCTCAAATGACATCACTGATGACATCATGACACACCAATACCAGTTACTACATACGCACTCACTGATTCCTACGTCTACACACACATTCACTCATTCACCCATACAATCACTCATACATACAGTCACTCATTATTACAACACTATCATATGCACTCATACACCTATGCAGACACTCACACACTGCCACTCATCCATGGAGTTACTCACACACCTAGTCAGTCCTGTAAAGAATCAATCACACTTCCATTTCCTCATCTATACAGTTAAACACAGAACACCATACTTCAGTGACATCACTGATGACATCACTGATGACATCTCAAATGACATCACTGATGACATCTCAAATGACATCACTGATGACATCATGACACACCAATACCAGTTACTACATACGCACTCACTGATTCCTACGTCTACACACACATTCACTCATTCACCCATACAATCACTCATACATACAGTCACTCATTATTACAACACTATCATATGCACTCATACACCTAGTCAGTCCTGTGAAGAATCAATCACACTTCGATTTCCTCATCTATACAGTTAAACACAGAACACCATACTTTTCACACATATACTAACACATACTTACTCTCTTATACAATCACTGATACAAGTACACATTGATATGCACAGAGTCACACACCTCCCAGCCAGCCACACACACACTCAGTCTTCCATACATCCACTCATTCTTCAATATGTAAAACATATTTAAACTTTACAAAAACACACAGACACTAGATGATGTCATCAGTGATGTCATTTGAGATGTCATCAGTGATGTCATCAGTGATGTCATTTGAGATGTCATCAGTGATGTCATCAGTGATGTCACTGACCATGTCATGAATGATGTAATATGTGACATCATCAGCAGTGGATTGCGGGTGCGCGATATATAGTTAGTGCAACTAACTATATATGGAATTTCATTGGTTTTATGTCAATAAAATGTCCAGCTAACTATATATGGTCTCTAACCTATGGTTTTTTCAGTGAATATATATATATATATATATATTGTACCTACTGGCACTCGCCTATAGGTAGTTATACTTGGGACCATGTTTCCAAAGTAAAAGCTTTTTTTGTTTTGCTGATTGCTTTGGCACCACTTGATAATTCTTCACAACATTTTCAACACCTTTCCCTTTTACGGTTCAGCTGCTGCATTGAAAGTTTCGGGGTGATTCGTCAAGTTGGGGCAGAGAAATAAGGGGGTCCCAAACCTCAATTTCCCATGCATTTTCCCGTAGGGATTTAGATCACTACTACAGCCCGAACCACTTAACAGAATTGCCCCAAATTTAGAAGAAGTGTGCATTTTGTGATTTGGTGTTCAGTAATTTGACAGAAGATAAAAAAATATTGATATTTGGGGATGCGAGTCCTTGCAGTGGACTTGCGGATCCTACTGAAATTTCATTGGCTGCCAACACTTTAAACAGAAAGTGTTGGCAGCCAACTTGAGACTTGCTTGAAGCCGAGTCCCACAAAAAATGTAAAAAATAAAGAAAAGAGGGCAGGGTGTGAATACCCTGATGTCCCAAATATGGTGGTGGAGTCCCACAGGGACCCCGCCGGGGGTTAAAAGAATTTATAAAATTCTATATTGCTGCAAATTTGGGGGTCGATCTGTGAATTTGAATCAAAATTTAAAAAAAAAGATGCACGGAGTCCCACGTGTCTTTCAGGAACCCCAGAGTGAGAAAGATCAGGGCGGCATGTAAAAAATAAAGGAGGAGGGGTGCATGGGGTCCCCGGGGTAATAATAATCAAATATGCAGGGGGTCACATGGGCCTCCACAGCCGGGGACTTCCACCTCCCTGGGGCTATATACAAACAAATTGGGAAGTGCACATACCCTCTGGGGACCGCCACCTCCCTGGGGCTACATATATATTCTGCCATGTTTTAAAGAGGGAGCACAAGCACTTTAGCAGTGTTAAAGTGCAGAGAGTCCTACGGCCGGCAAAAATGAATTCAACAAAACATGGAGGGTAAAGGCAAAATGTTTGGGTGTGACTATGCAGAGGCGCAACATGGCTGTTTTGCACTCTTTTAGAATACCTTTAAATGTGCATTAGTTACACCAAGAACGTTTCAGCTTTGCAAATGTTTTCATGATTCCCATTGGCTACCTAGTGGCCCTAGCCAGTAGTGGTCAGTTCGAAGCTTCTGTTTAATACTTATTACAGCAGAAAATCTGCCAACCTAGCCCATAATCTATTTTCTTACATTTTGTAAATAGTAGAAATAAAACGAGAAAGCAGTTGGGGTCGCACTTTTGTTTATGTAAATTGCTATAATAGGATGTGATTAAAAATGTAAACATGTACGGTTTGACAGATTTTATGTTTTATCTGGTTATTTGTGCCTTTATGGCCCTTGTGGCCGAAATAAAGCTATTTTGAATTGGAAAATGTAAACAGTAATTTTTCAAACAAAGAAATACTGCACAGCATAGAGATGTGTAAAACTTGTGCAAAATAATGTAAAAACAAGTCTGAAAAAGTAAAAATTGTTTCCCCGTTCAGATAACAATTGCATGTGGAATGTAGGCATATGGTAGCACATACAAACAGTATACAAGAGCACCACACGCTCGGCACACACAGTAATCATCTCTAGTCTGCAAGCCAATAAAAAATAAAAAGGACTATGCCAAAATCTAAATTAAATACGAGTGATGATGCATGACTCATAATCGGGGACTAATTGTCAATTTACTCCACTGATGAAGCTGTGCTCGCAAAGGACGAGCCTACCAGTTCTTAGCAGCACATTTCATAATTTTGAATTAATTAAGCAGCTCACATAAGTAAACCAAAAACACAGCCCCACGTGGCGTTTCATATAAAAAAAATAAGTCATTGTGTTAATATAGCTGCAGAAATGCTGAAAAAGGCCACAGCCGTGAACCTGCTAAGAACACAATGTGCACAAATGCAACAGTGTAAAAAACAAGACGGGCATGTAAATATTAGAGTGGTTTGCTTGCAGAGAGGAATCGAACACTGTCTGCCCCCAGAATCGCATCTCACTGAATACATTGTATAATGAGCAAATGGAAATATTTTACCGCCATTTTTACCAAGGCATGGGATATTTTCACCATCAAGGGCACAAATCACATTTCCACCGATCAGGCCCTTCAAATGCAGTTTTAGCACGAGGTGGTCATTGGTGATGTCAGCATAACATTGTCCAGCATCAGTGCAAATGTCTCTGATATGTCCTCAAAAAGACATCAAATGGAGTGTGGGTACCGTTTTGACCATTGCAATATATGAAACCTGATTTATGGAATCAAAGAATGTTTTGTTATCGCTAGGCAACAAAATCACTGGAGAACAGGTTAATAAAAAAAAATAAGTGACTGGTGCCTTATCACAGAAAAGAAACACTATGGCAGCTTTGCTTACAAATTGTTCCGTTAATAGTGTTAGAATGTGCAGGATCCCCCGTCATTGCATGAAGAAATACTGGTGAAAAAAATACTACATACAGAGATGTGAACCCGTGACGAATCTAGCATGTCATTTACTACAGATGGAAAAACAATAAAACATAAAAATATAAAAATAACAAAATATGGAGTAAAATAATAACTATACAAATTTTATATCAAAAATACGTTGAATGTACCAATACATTGTTAAAACACTTACTATTATATTTGCTGAAGAGAGTCCTTCTTTATTCCCTCCTCTGTGTTTTCCACGACAACTAAGCACCAGACTTCCCTTTTGTATGGCTCTTCATAGAGAGGAAGTAGGCAAGGTAGAAGCAGTGTGTGGAGTCCCGTTCACAGCAGTTCTAACACTCAGTGACTCCACAAGGAAAAGGAGGGGAGATGGATGCTGTTAGATCCGGGGGTCTCTAGTTAGCAGAGGTAACTACCACTGTCCAAATAGGGACCCTTGCTTCTAGTTAGGGTAAGGAGGATACACTCTTTAGATAACCCCTGCTCACCCCCTTGGTAGATTGGCACCAGCAGTCAGGCTTATCAAAGGCAATGTGTAAAGTATTTGTCCCAACACTCACAGTAACACAGTGAAAACACCACAAATAGACTCCCTACCAGTTTAGAAAAATAGAAGTATTTAATCTAAACTAAACAAGACCAAAACGACAAAAATCCAACATACACAGTTCAAGAATATGGTTTCAAAAGAGTTCTTAACGGTTGTGTTTAAATAATCCACACTTGTGTCCCGTTTTAGCCAACAGTACCTTTAGATGGGATAAAAGTTCCAAGTGAAAGCTGCATCGTTTAAAAACAAGCAATGCGTCACTCCTGAGACCCTGGGGAGGCGATGCGACAACCCCGCTGGACGCAGCGGGCGTGTTGCGATGAATCCGGTCTGTATGAGGAGGGAGGCGATACCTTGTATGGATTCCGGTGCGCAGGTTTCGTAGGAAGCGTCTCGCAAAAGGTACGATGTGATGATCTTCGGGACAGTGATGATCTCAGGTGCGGCGGCGGTGCGCGGCGCAGCGTCGATCTTCTCCTCTCGTGGCCCCTTGATGCGATGGCTCTGCAACGACTCTCGCAGCGACGTGATGCGGTCCGCAAGCAGGCGGTGCGACGATCTCACCCAGTGGCGACAGGCTTTGTGACGATACTCGCAGTGATGGTACTTTACCCGCACAGGAGCGATGCCTTCCGCAAGCGAAGGATGCGTCAGTTCTTGCAGCGGCAACAGGCACTGTGACGATCTCAATCTTCGCGGTGGCGGGAATTTCCTCGCACTGACGGGGATGCGCTCCGCAAGCCCACAAACACACAGAAGGACAGTCCTTTTTCTTCAGTCTTCCAGTTTTCTCCTTGGCAGAGGTTTCTTCTTGATTCCAGGATGATCTAATTTTCTCTAGTCTGGGGTCCTGTACTTATACCCCTAAAAGTCTTTGTTACCTTTGTGCAGGAGGGCTCTGAGCTCGGTCTGAACCAGTTCTGGGTGTTCCATGAGCACTCTGTTTTCCTGCTTCTCCTTTCATGTCAGGAGAAGGGCAGGGTAGTCAGCCGCCCAGCAGGAGGAGGAGCCAGCATTGTGGAAGGCAGGAACAGCCCTATTCAGGCCCAGGCGCTATCACTTCCCACCACTCTAGATGCAGATAGAGCTATTCAGCCCAGGGAGGGCCCACTCAGCCTCTGGGAGCCACCCAGCCCCTGCCACTCACAAACCAGACAGTCAATTCACAAACAGGCCAAGGCACACAGAAGGGTCAGACAACAGAACAGCCACTTTCTAAAAAGTGCTGTTCTCAAACACAGGATTTAAAAACCACCAGATGTGTTATTACATTCTGAGTTCAGGGATACCAGACTTTTATGTCCTATTTTGCTCCTGAGGGAAGATATGCAAGTAACCAATGTAGCCAGCATTCCCCATGATAGCCTATGGGCAAGATAGCTTTACAATAGTGAAAAACAAAAATGGCTGTAATTCACTACCAGAGCATGTCACCTGCATTAGTACATGCTCTACCTTTCACATACACTGCACCCTGCTCACCGGGGTACCTTGGGCCTTCCATAGGGGTGACCAATGTGTACTAAAGGGAAAGGTTAGGCCTGGTCAATGGGGACACTGGCCAGGTTGACATGGCAGTACACAGACTGCACACAGGCACTGCGGTGGCAGGCCTGAGACACCATTTTTGGGCTACTCATGTGGGTTCCACTATCAGTGCTGCAGGCCCACTAGTAGCATTTGTATCACCAGCCCTGGCACACTCAGTGCACTTTACTAGGGACTTCTTGGTGATACAAATATGCCAGTCAAGGATAACCAATTACAATAACAATTTACTCAGGGAACACATGCACTTTGACAATGATCAGCAGTGGCAAAGTGCCCAAACCATCTAAACCAGCAAAAACGAAATCCAGCACAGCATCTAAAATACAGGAGGTAGAGGCAAAAAGACAGTTGAAACCATGCCACAGATGCCAGGTCTAACAGATTGAATGTGGAATAAAGAGTGCTTAAGCACACCACTTGGAGTTCGAGGTTTGGAGAAAGGAGAATGAAAGATACCTTGCTTCCTAATTTCAGCTCACAAGGTGAGACAAGTCTGCAGGAGGCGCCGGTGCTCAGCTTCGCCTCCAAAAAGGCGCTAATAATGAGTTTCTCTGGGCATCCCTTTTGTCCTTTTGATAATGAAAGTCCCTAAACCTAATAATCTCCAATAAAAAAAACTAATTAAGAAATAAATCAGATAAATCTGCGTGGTGTTGAATGTAATTTTTGCACAAAATAGAAAATAATGGCTTGAAAGATATTTGCGAGGAGCAGTGTGAAAAATCGAACAGGAATGGACGGAGTGTGAGTCGCCATTAGAGTGCTTGAGTTCAGAGGAGCGATTTTGGGTGTAGGAAAACATGGCTGGATGAGACTGACGGCCATGGATTGGAAGATCAGGGTGAGACATTGTAAGAGGTTATTGTGCCAAAAAACCAGTCGGTGGGCATGTTGAAAATGGATATATGTGGAGCTGAATTTACAGGCTGGAAAGGAAGATGATAATTTTGACTCTTAAGAAGCAGAAGCACTGTGAATATGTCTAGTGCTACTATAAACAATACTCTTAATTACTTTTTAATTAGCCTGATTATGAGGTGGCTATGAAATTAAAAGCTGTTTTATAGAACAATGGTCCTTAGGAGGCAAATATAAAACAACAATTCCTCCCGGTCTCCCCACAGCCATGGGAGCCTTCGCTGATTCAATCTCGGATCCCCGCCCTGACCTTAATGCGCATTAGAAACAAATACTTTAGGATCCTGCATTGGTATCACTCGAAGGTAACCTTGCACAACCTTACCTTTTCCCCTAAGTTCACAGAACCGTAACCTTATTTAACCCCACTGGTTCTGTTTTATTGTTTTCAGTGCAAACCACTGTGCTCAATCATACCACGTCCTGTAACCCTATTACCAGTTCCACGAGGTTTGTCCCTGACCTCAACTTTTGCCATCAGTGCGCCTTAGTATAACCAGCACCTACCCAGCTCATTTTTCTGCACAATTGGACACGCGCCGTTCCATCCCGGGCTGCACCTCTCTTTTTTAGACTATTGTTCGTTAACTCGAACCGCGCTCAGTGTTCACAAGATCACACAGTGCTTATTATTTTTATCCCCTTCTCACTTGAACCACTTCCCACTTGGTTCATTGATAGCACACCCAACAATTCACCATAGGAGACCGCTACACCATCCTGGCATGCTAGCCCAGCACATTAGCACAGCCCTCCAGGCTTAGCAATGTAATTATACTATCTCTATGTGTTCCCAATTGTTTTTAATTGGTATTTGATATCACTTGGCTGTCGAATCCAATTGAGACATCACGCAGAAATCACAGTCTATTGCTGCATGTTCTTGCTGACGTTTGCTTAAATGCTTGAATTTCTTGAGAAAACTGTTTCTGACAGGTCCCTTGTTGTTTTTTCTACCCATGTCTTGTCCCAACAGGAAGTGTGGTTTAAACCAGGCAATTCATTTTTGTAGTCCTGATGATGATCCCTATTAATTAATGAGCTTGGGATCGAAACGTTGTTGACATGCTAAATAGTGCCACTCATTTTCACTATGTTTGCTCAATGTGGTCACTATGAATGGTTAACTTGTTTCATTGTATGATAAGTTCAAGCTTCTAATGCTCCAAACTTTGCCTGTTATTTTTGTTTATGTTTTATGTTTAATGTTTCTTTCCTCCTTTTTGACTCTTATATCGGGTGCAGGATTGCATCCCGTTGTATTTCTCTCTTCCAGTATCAAAGTATTCTGTGTTCTCATTTGCACATTAAAATTCATTGTCCGGCTGGACATCGTAAATGTTATAGTACCCATCCAGGTCTATATTTTATTTTGTTGTTGTTTTATATTTGCCTCCTAAGGACCATTGTTCTATAAAATAGTTGACACCCGGGGTCCTTGGTTACTTTTTGGGTTCCCTTGCTTGTTTAAAATAAAATATGAAATTAAAAGCAGCATCAGAACTCAACAAATGAAATAAATCATCAGTTCAAGGTTTTTGTGTGAAAGAAATCGCAATATTAGCCAGCTAATATTCGAGGTACTTCAAGCAGTAACAGAAAACATTTTCATAAATGGTGACAAATTTAGTAAGGGCACAAATTAGACTCAGTTAGTCCAAAGGATTTGAATGTGATAATGTAAATTACAGCTTTAATTTAAATGTTTTATGGGACTAAAATGAGCATTAAATAGAGGCTCTATGCTCATTAGTATGTCTAGTCATATGAACAAACACATGACTGCAAGGAAGCCATGGTCTTGGTGGTTAATTTTCAGATCTTGCTTGCAGCTAAATCAGTGTTCCATTTCAATAGCAGAGCATTAAGCAAGCAGTAGTTTCGCCTAGATTGTGGAGTCTGTGAAGTGTATGTGGTTTAGGATGTATAAGGTAGATTAATGGCAGAGTTGTCACCATGTAATAACATGTAAAAACTGTTGCACATATTGTAATATTTGTCAGAGCTCTTTAAAATATTGTTTGGTATTATATAGATGTTCTCCTTTTGTCGTGTTTCTATATACATTGTGAATAATATTGATGTTGTGTATTAGTGGAATTAAATTCCAATCAATTTTTTTAATGATTAAAATTGTGTTTAAAATATATATATTAAGAGTGTAAGGATTATGGAATAGGAATGGGATCAACGGTCAGTAAAACAGATTGAGCACTATGGTGCTTGATTAACTAACAGAACAAGGCATTTATGTTGGTAATACTCTGTCGTGGTCAACACATATCCAACATATTATATTAGTTCTATTCATTGATATGATTTATAAATCACACAATTATCTCTCAAGTCGTTCTGGTGCTCAGCAATAACTCACTAACTGAAGGAGTTAAGACTTAAAAAGCCAAGCATCAATGACTTTTGAAAAACAGTTGTTCTGAAGTGGCTTTAACAGGTAAAGTAAACTAATTCCAAGTTTTAGAAATAAGGAATGAAAAGAATAGTCTACCATGGTCAGTTTTCTCAATCTAGGGATTGTCAATCGATGATGTGAGTAAGATTGCAAGTAGAAGGAAAAGTTTTTCTGATGGAAGTCAATGCCACACGGTAATGTGACTTGTGATAAATGAAGATGTTCTTAAATATGAATCATTTGGCTCTGGTTATGTCAGTGAATTTTTAAAGCGATAAAAGACAATAGAACTGTGGAAAGGCTTACTCGTAACTGGTGACTGAGTTTTGCTGCAGGTACAACTAGTGGGCCTGAAGAAATTGATAAACCTAAGTACAAGGAATTACAGTAATGCAGATAGGATACAACAACAGCCTGAATCATATAAAAATAGCAGAATTAAGGAATAGCAGAATATTTTAAGTAACATTAAGCCAAAAGCGCAGATATGAAACGACATGGCTGAAACGGATGGCCATGGTTAAAGGACCACCAATTGGTAATTGATATGGGAAAAGAGCTTCTCATGATCAAACCCAGCTCACCACTGCATACAAACGTGTCTGGAAATTAGACTCTGTTACTTCTACGTTGCAACCAAGCCTCACAATTATTTAGATGTTGTCCGTTATACTATAAATAAAAGGCCAAAGGATCTTATGAGTCTTGCTAATAGGGTCACTTACAAGTTGCATAAAGTGGGGCTGTGAGAGATGCCCTGTTGTACTCCACAGGCAAATGAATTAAAAAAAGATTAAACAGTAGTCAAAATAATAACTTTGGATTGTCACACAGAGCTCTGTTTCTAATAATAACTGTGCACAGTCTAGCGCTAGAGAGCAGCACGGGGCATGGCCTTTAAAACTGCAGAGAGGCCCAACAGGCTCAGGGGAATAGCACTGCCTTTATCACCTTCATCGGTGTAGGAAATTGGGCTATTAGTTGAAAGTGGTGAAAACACTACAAGAAACAACAGCAATCCTTGTGTACTTAATCTTTTGTTAGCATGACAGTTAGACTTCAGTTAGAGGCGTGTTAAGTATTAATGCAGCACACAAAGAGTAATAAAGTGAAAACCAAACACCAGAAAATTCCCACACCAATTCAGGAAAATAGAGTAAAAATGAATACATAATTTGAGACCTAAATGACAAAAATCCAATTGGTAGAATCTGAGATATGCAATTTCAAACATTTAGGTAAATAGACCATCCTAAAGCAGAAAGGGTCACTTGCGGTCATCTGGTGGTGCCTAATCAGGGGAAGCCACAAGTTCAGGCCGACCGCAAAGGAGTGTGGACCTGATACAGGGACCAGGTTAGTCCCACTGAAAAATTTACCTTCTCAAAAACTAACGCACAAAATCCCGTTCGCAGTGGAGTAGGTCACGAGGAGCAAAAAGAGGAGGGAGGTCTGTCGTCGCACATGATTGCCACGTTCGGGCATCGTAGATGGTCGCTGCTGGACCTCGGCATTGGCAGTCACCGCGGGCTGTTGTCACTGTAGGGTGAAGAGCAGATCTTGTGTTGCGGGTCGTCGCTGTAGGGCAAACAGTCTGGTTCATCAGAGCTTCGTGTTGGCGGTCATCATGGGCAGCAAGATCTTAGCATGTCGCAAAGAGCCCAAAGCTTGAGGATTTCTCCCTTTTCCACATAGGAGTGCACTCTGATGTTAGCCGAGGATCCAGGACCTGGGAAGGTATCTCATGGATCAGGGATATACTCTAGCAGTGGCCAGAAGGGCCCAGGCAGGTCCAGTCGCAGGTCTAGGCAGGTTGCGTTGTAGCAGGTCAGCTGTGCAGCTGCAAGGAGGCCTTTTGAGCTTGTTGTATCTCTGTAGCTCAAAACAGGAGGTCTGTCACCTGACCTTTGGAGTCACTAAGTTTAGGGATGAAGGGAGCAGGTACAGTCTGTCTTCAAGCTGCAGGGCAGTCCTCTGACAGCAGGGCAGTCCTTCTTTTGTAATGCCCACAGGTCCAGGAGTGCACTGAAGAAGTAGTCTGAGGGTCCAATGTGTATACTTGGTGCTAGCTTTGAATTGGGAGAAACTTTTGGACTCTTACCCCCACCCACATCTGGTTCTGGAATGTCTTTCCCTCCTCTGGTCAGGCTCCAAGAGATCGAGGGTGACAATATTCTGCTGAGAAGTTATTTGTGAGTGTGCTGGAGGCAACCCCTTTGAAATATAATTGGGGTATGGAACAGCTCCGATCCTCCATATCTAGTCCCTGTTTGTCTCATTGTCTAAAAAGAATACACAAAGGCCAACTGCACTTAGTCATGTAACCCACAACACAGGCACCAAATGGTTAGGAGAAGAGAATGCCAACTTTCTAAGGGTGAACGTTTCACAATTAACACTTCTGACTTTACCATTAAAGAGGATTCTAAATTACAATTCTTTTGATTGTAAACATGACATTCCTACCTGCTCCCAATCAAAAGTTATTACTTATTAAATGTAATAGGGTAAACCAAGGTTATCCTATGGGAAAGGTAAGCCTCACGAGATTGAAAAACAGATTTTGGAGTTTTTCACTAACAGGACATATGAATATTAAAAAGTACATATCCACATTTTTAAATAAACTGCACACTGCCCAATGGTCTGTTAATGGCCTGCCTTTGGGTGACGTGTTTGTATGAAAAAGGGAGGTTTAGGCCTAGCAAAAGGTTTGAGACATGTTTTGAAGGGTTACTTATGTGGGTCGCACAATAAGTTCTACAGGGCTAGTAGTAGCATTTAATTTACTGGCCCTGATACATGTTGTACCACTTTACTAGTGACTTGGAAATAAATTAAATGTGCCAAACAAGTGTAGGCCAGTGTTACCATGTTTTAAAGGGTGAGCACAAGCACTGTGGTGAGCAGTGGTAAAGAGCACTGAGTACTAGAGCCAACAAAAATGAAATTCAGCAACAGGAGGTGAATAAGAAAAATGTTTGGGGGAAGGCCACCCTAAGGGCTGTCAGGTCTAACGATTTGTATTCATCCTTAATTGGTCCAAGACGCTCACCAGTGTCATGTCCATGTAATGAGCAGTCTGAAAATCTACCTCTTTAATCTTGAGGAGCGTTTGAATAACGAAAATCTGTTTCCATTTTCACAACCTCAATGGCAAAAGGCAGTAAAGAACTTGGAAAAATTACTAAGCACTTTAGAATGCTGCTAAAGCTATTCAAGATATTGTTTCTATGTGGTGGGGACATACCATAATTAAAAGACTGGTTAATGAGCCCACAGAAGTTGGGGGACAATAATATCTGCAGATGGATGCATAAAGGTTTGCAAATGCAGGTGAGCAATCTGTATGTTTATTTATAACAATGTCAATTGAGGAGTATTTCCATCTCTAAATGGTGTGAGTGACACTTGAAGAATTCTATGTGGTATACAACTGGAAGGTTGTAAATCCTCAGGAACACCTCAGTTATCACCCCGAATTTCTTTCTTATATTCCTTGACGGCTGCATAATAGTACAGTGTTGCCAAGAAAGAATAGAGCTCCAGATTCACTCCAGCACTTCAGATGCTTGTTTATAGGCTGAAGGTTTATCAAAGAACAGTGAGGAAAGTAGATTTAGTCCACATGTCTCCAAGAGATATTGCTACCAATTATTTTAAAACTACAAAGATTGGGCTGCAGCTCTACCCAGAAGATATTTCTCTCTGCTCATGCTGTTCGCTGTTTGGTGTATTATTCTGCCTCCAATGGCATGCTTGTGTTGCAAAGCATTAAGGAGTATTTGGCTTTTTAAAAGTACACTGAATCATCACATATTATTTTCATTAATACTATGGCCCTGACGACAATCTGTTAGGAATTTATGACCCCTGCATAAGTCCCTGTTTGCAGATCGAATTCTGAGTTGGGTGGTATTTACTGCATCTGGTAATTACGAGCACGCCAAATATTTCACCCTTTGTTAACCAGAGAAAAATTAATGGCATTTACTGTATCATGAAGATTTTAGTGCAGTAAGCATCAAAATCGTCACGCTACTCCTCAAAAACAAATGAGAGTTGTTATTTAGAACACTCGATAAATAACAAAACCCACTGTACCGTTATTTATTAAGTGCAACAAATAGCACCTTCATTCCAACAAACTCTGAATCAGGACCTATGTCTTTCACTACAGTATTCTTTATAAACTTTTTATTTGGGACTCAGTGCAAGCCTGACCATATAATTTTGCCACAGCTTTTTTAATGGGGCAACTATATCCAATAAGTATACAAAATAGTGATGGATGGCATGCTTGAATTAATCTCCGCTACTGGCAATCATTCGCAGTTTGGACCAAGCTACATGCAAATCAGTCTTGACCCCGCTCCAATAGGAACAGACAGAACTGCCAAGCCAGCTCATCCCTGACCCGGAACATAAGCAACCCAGGGCCAGTTTTGTAGTTTGCAAGCAAGGATACCACATCTGGGACACAATACCTTTACAAAACTGTGATGGATGGAATGCTTAAATTAACCGCTTAACCGTGGCGCGCTTAACTGCGGCGCGAATTCCCCCGCGGTGTGGCGGTTTGAAAGAGTGGGCGGGGCCGCATCGGCCAACGGACGTGCGCAGCACTACCGAGGTAGTGCTCGCGATGGCCGTTGGCCGAAGCGCTCTGCGAACTGGTTAATCTCAGCCACTAGGCCCGGACTGGCCATAGTGGGCACCGGGCAATCCCTGGTGCGCCGCACTGGTGGGGGCCGTTTTTGGGCCCCTGGGGGCCGTTTTTGTTACAGGGCCGTTTTTGCAGCACAGCTGCAAAATCGGCCCTGTAACAAAATCGGACGAAAACTGACCCCGACAAAGTGCTCGGCCGGCCCCCCTTCTCACCCCCCAACCCTCCCTCTCCGAGTGGGTGGGGTGGGGGGGGGCAGTTGAGCCGGTGGAGCACTTTGCCAGGGCCGGTTGTGGTTCCCAGTCCGGCCCTGTCAGCCACGGGTAATTATTTGAGGCTGCATCCTATGCCATCGTTATTTTGCACACCATTCCACCTCAGTTTGGACCCAGCTATATGGAAATCAGCCTTCAGCCTGCTCCAATGGGAGCAGTCGAGCACGAAATGCCAAGCCAGGTACTCCCTGAACTGGAATATGCTTTAGTGCAATAATATCCAAGGCTGCAAAAACAAAAGATTTCAATGTAGCCACACTGAATTCTGGGTATATTGCTAAGGACGAGAGGATTTGTTTGATGTTAAGAAAACGCATACAGATGATTTAACAAATCCTTATGAATGAATAATAAGATTAAACAAAGATATTTTTCCCCCAAAAAAACTTGAAATAAGTATTTGATTTAGAGATCGCGCCAGTCATCTATCATACAGAGGGTGAACCGCTGCCAGGGGTAACCGTGGAGCAGGAACCCTTGGCATTATTCTGCCGTTTGTGGCACTGAAGTAAATTGAGTCGTCGATGATTAATGGCACATCACGGAGTACCTAGTGCACACGTGCGCCGCTTTCAGCCATTCCACAAAACAAGCGTTCCAGAGAATCAGAACTACATCAGCTGCGCGGAATGAAGTGCAAACCGAATTTGAAAATTCTGGAATGACGCACATGACGAGAAAACCCACTTCGAGCCATGCACGGCATGTCATATTTACAAATAGACTGCAGCGTGGTCATTTCAAAAGACGAGACTCAATTATTTAGAGGGTTCAAGCACGCTCTCGCAGAAAATAAAAGAGAAGGAACAGATAATCTCTAAGTATTACTTCACAGATGCAATAACTACCGCTAAACTGTTACCATTATAAAATGGGATAGCACGAGCATAGGGGAAAGCGAAATACATTTATTACTGCATATTTTGTACATGAAAACATGGCAGCTAATTCCCAGATCTTAGAAAGAACAACGCCCAAAGAAATAATTTTCACGTACAATAAAATATTGGACATTCAGTCGAAAGTAACTCAAAACGCAGGTCATGCAGCAGCTAAGATGTAATGCTATGGCCTCAGTAAACATTATTTTTAAAGAAATGTGAATTTCAGCCCATTGGCAGGACCATAAAAGGAAGAGATACAGATAATGATGAGGTAGAGGCAGTATATGATGCAAAAGGTATACGAGAATGCGCCCAACCAACATTGGGCAAACAGGGAAAGACTCAGAGAACAAAATACAATTTAGGGAGATGAAAGTAGTAGGGGATACAGTAAACTACAGAAGACAACCTTGTAAAGAAAAGCTACTCAGCCTGTAGAATGGTACCTACTGGGTTACAAATAAAGTCTGTCGTGGTCGCTGCAAATGGGCTCAACTTCATGACCTTCAGCAAATGACGAGTACACTGCCTATCGATTTGGCCACTGTGTGCTTAATGCTTCCCAGGTTCCACGAACACATAGGATGGACAGCAGCAGTGCAAGCTTCCCTAACACACAGAACAGGTGACTGGCAGATGGTGGCAGAAGCAATGTAAGGTTCCTTCACAAATACAGCAACGTTACAGCACAGGACACTGCAATGCAAAATTTATCTCAACAAAAACACAAACAACTGGATACCAAGGCAGACAAATGCCCTATGGCTAGATTCAGCCCCCAAAGTTGCTCTTCTAGGCAAACATAGGTGGGCCGCACTGGTAAGTGTTAGATTGGTTTTCTGAGGTTTATATTTTGTCATTTAATAAGGTCAATTAATAAGACTTACTATCCTCTGCAAATATAATTTGAATTAACATGATTGCAGTTAAAATCAATTGTATATGATGCCAAGAAGGGTATTTATTAATGTGTTATAGTTAGCCACATTCTGTTAAACGCCATCTAGGACAAGGTGGATGCTATCTCTGTCACTCGCTCCTGCCCCCCCCCCCCTCCTCCTAAAGCATGCAACTGCTTCCCATTGGCTCTGAAGAGCACAGTCAGACTAACATATGTTGGTTTACTTACACTGTTGTTAAAACATTGCTTTCAGTGAACTTTCCCCTGTTCCCTATGATTTGAAACACTATCAAAGTACCTTGCCACTGCCTTTCATTCGCTGGCACTGTAACAAATCGCTGGCACTGTAACAAAAACTACTTAAAATTCCAAAGCCCGGATGTGTACGTTATTTGTTACCAAGACCATTATTTAATGGCAAACATGATTTCTAGAATGTAATTTTCATGTTACATTTCTCATTATTAATATTTCACTTTCACAATGCTTCCGTCAAAGGGCTCTCGTTCTGCCTTTGTCCAGCAGTCTTTAGCGACGCAATCTGAAAGTGTCTTCCTTTTCCTTTTTCCAAATGTGCTGTCAATAGCGGATCTTCTTCAGAAATTTCTTGACATGACCTCCTTACACACCGCTGACATTGAATTGCCAACCTTGTGTTTCATATGTTTTGAGTGGAGTCAGATGTGAGGATCTCTCTACTGCATGTCTAAGACCTAGAAAGATGCCCCTGAGGCCACTCTGAAAATGAATCTCTTGAAGAAGATCTCACCCTGGGATCCCTTGTTTATGTCTACACTTTGTATTCAGAGGTAGCACGCTTTCTGTGCCAGGGGACAGGACATTCTTCATAAATGTGACCCTCATTGCAACACCCCTGAGCCCAGAGGAGGTAGCAATTCAATTACAGACAAGAGAAAATAACACAGGTCCTGAGGGTCAGCGAGGCGTGCTTGATGCATCTCTGGTGCCAGCAGGCTGAGAAAATTGATAGCAATGCAATGCTGTCAGGAGGCCCCTTATACACCGAGCATAGACAGATGCTCACAATCTATACAAGCTTCTCCTTAAACTCAGAAGAGCAAAACGCAGTGGGTTAATTTATGCAGATCACGAGGTTGCACTGAGGTGGTTTCAGGCATGTTTATATATTTTTGGGTTGTTTGGTAGGTGATTGACATTTTCTCAACTACTGCTGTTAGCTATTAAGCCAGTAATGTAGAAAGAATGCAATGAGCCCTGGTGCATTCAAGAAAAATGGCCTCTGTGACTGCTTTTGGGTTTTAAAGGCCCTTCAGGGTTCTGTGCCCTGTTGCCACTGCACCAGCTGTAACAACGATAGCTATGCCTCTGTATTGAGTGCCAACACTGATTTAGCCAATCGCACATTCTACAATGTAGGCAATAACTACTCTTTATACAGTTGAACAGCGCTTAGCTACATGCTTCAGTGCAGTGTTCAATAAATGGTAACATTTTGTACAAGAGGGTGAGCTTCCTAAATTGGGCATCATTATGCAATTTAATTAAGAAAAAACCTCAACAAAAGTTTATGTTCTTTAGCAAATTTCAGCGTGAGTTTTTAGACTTTTTAAATATGTTTGATATTCGTCTGAGTTATCCCTTGTAGCGTGGCTCAGACATGTGCTCCATTTTATATTCAACTCCTTAAGTTGACATCTCCTTCTTGTGGTGCCATTTGCACACTATCCTACTAATGAGTGAATGTGCTGGATGTGTATTTGCAACAGATATAGATTCTCTGTAGTCGATACAGTTAGTTCCAGGGTCGTACATGAAGAACATGACGCCACTGTATTTCTTTCTTTTGTGCTTGTTAGGAGACACTTCATTTTAGCTAGACAAAACTAAAAGAGCTCTTCTGCACCTCTTCCACAGTTGATAAAAACATCATTTTGTTATATAAACAGTTTCCGTGCTAAAGCACTTTCAGATGAGCATTTCCATGCTAGGAATTATCACAAAACTGCTGCAGACAGTGACTGTGATTCAGCCCTGCTGACTCCTACCTCCATCCTGCTAAGAGAGATAACCTGTGCACTGCGCCTGGCTTCCTGACACCTAAGACCATGGTATGGTGGTTGGGCTATCCCAATAGATCTGAAAGAATGGTGCTCCTGCTATGCTCTCTTTAGTATAGTATAGATACAGATAGGAGCAGGCAAACGTTACCAACAATTAACATGGCTGAATTGTTCATATGATTTACCATTCTGGTTGAAAACAGTAACACATCTCATCTTTCTGATAGTCGCAGCTCATGCTTTTTATGCAGGAATATGATCATTTTCGATAAATGTTTGAAAAAGCATTGTTGTAGCTTCCTTGTGTTGTCCTTGGGCGTGTAAGAGTGACCAAACTAAAGGGTTAGATCTGTTTCCACAGATTCCTTGGGAATTAGAGTATCATGTTTGAGGTTGGCAACATCTGTTACCCTGGTTGGTCTAGGGGTTGGATATTGTACTGTGAGCTAGCCGAGACCCACCAACACTTACTGATGATATATGTGGACTACGTCTCTATGAAGTTTGTGTTGGTCTAATACACATTCGTATAACCATAACACCTGACACATTCACGAATCCTTTGTTGAAATCAGCATCTGCCTCACACCTATTCATGTGGAACATAATCGAGTATGTAATAGACAGCGAGGATTTCTACTCGAGTGACAGAAATCACAACAGCCAAAAAAGGGAGGCCCTTCTCGTCTCATTAAGACACCTGTTGGTTGGGGCATGCCAGATCATAGCAGGACTGTAAGAGTGCAATGCACTCTGCGTGGCCTTTCCCTTTGTTTATATGGTTTCCCTAGCAAAGAGTCTCAATACTTTTCCGGAACTGCACATCTCTCCTAAATCTAATGATGGAATATTACAATTTCCTACCTAATTCAGATAATGCACCAATTTAGCTCATTAACACTTAAACTATCGATGCATGTCCAGCATATTCGGATAATGTAGAAATAATGTATTCACACATCATGACTAGATTGTCTGCAAATTGTTTCATTCTCCCTGAAGTATCTAAAGAAATAAAACAGGCAGGCAGGGATGCATAATGTGCTCTTTTCTCAGCATTAGCCCACATTTTAAAAAAAATCAATAATCCCCTTCTTCACAACGCTGTGTTTTCAGATATCATTACTTTTTTTGTATTCAGCACACATATCTTCCAGGTTAAGATTGGCCTCTTAATACTCTGCCTACTATGTGGCATTTTCGCCAGGAGACCATTATTCTAGTCGGATTTGTACCAATTTCTTTAAAATTGCCTTTGATTGTTATGGAGCATAAAGATAGTTCTCGAATAGTCCTTGAATACTTTAAGTTTATTTATATGGTTGTATACTGGTGAATAACTTAACAATTCGAAGTCGGAGGGAGGCGTACACGTACGCATGTAGGCGAGCTCTCAGCAAGAGCAGATTGGCAAACTTGAAAACGTTACTTTTGAAATTATGGGTAAACGTTCAGGACGTGAGTTTACCAGTGGGATTTATGAGACGGGCGCTCTAACGTGGGAGTGTTATGATATCTATTACTGAAGTGGCTGCGTTTTGAGACATTACAGATCGAATCTGCTCCATAAAAGACGCCGAGGCCATTATCACAGCCATATTAAACACATACTATATAAGCCAATGTGTCGAAGTAGTTGGCAGTCTCTTTTTACTCTAACAGAGAGAAAGACCAGTTTATAGATTACTGCATCAGAAATAAGGGCCTGCTAGTGCTTGGCCACAATCGACATGTCAGCAGATTACCCCACCCGAGAGAAATGTCAGTGTGAAGATTACCCCACCAGAGAGAAATGTGAGTGGAAGATTACCCCACCAGAGAGAAATGTGAGTGGAAGATTACCCCACCAGAGAGAAATGTCAGCCTGTAGATCACAAGACCAGAGAGAAATGTCAGTGTGCAGATAACCCTACAAGTGGCAAATGTCAACATGCAAATTACCCAACAAGAGAGAAATGTCAACCTGCAGATTCCTCTACCAGACACAAATGTCACTATGCAGGTTAGTCTACAAGAGAGAAATGTCTGCGTAAAGATTACCCTACCAGAGAGAAATGTCAGTCTGCAGATTACCCTACCAGAGGGAAATCCCAATGTGCAGATTACCCTACAAGAGAGAAAAGTCAGCCTGCCGATTACCCTACCAGTGAGAAATGTTAGCAAGCAGATTACCCTACCAGAGAGAAATGTCAGTCTGCAGATAACCCTATCAGAGGAAAACCCCCATGTGCAGATTTTCCTACAAGAGAGAAATGTGAGTCTTCAGATTACCCTACCAGAGGGCAATCCCAATGTGCAGATTACCCTACAAGAGAGAAATGTCAGCCTGCAGATTACCCTATCAGAGAGAAATGTCAGCCTGCATATTACCCTACCAGTGAGACATGTCAGCAAGCAGATTACCCTACCAGACAGAAATGTTAGTCTCCAGATTACCCTACAGGAGAGAAATGTCAGTCTAAGATTACCCTACCAAAGAGAAATGTATGTGAGCTGATTCCCGACCACAGAGTAATGTCAGCCTGTAAATCACACCACCACAATAAAATGTTAGTTTGCAGATTACTCTACAAATAAGAAATGTCAGCAAGTAGATCGCCCCACCAGAAAGAAATGTCATCTTGTAGCTCACTCTACCACAAATAGATTTCAGCCTGTAGCTCACACCATCAGAATGAAATGTCAGCCTGCAGATTACCCTACCAGAGAGAAAAGTTAATTTGCACTTTGCCCTGTGAAAGATAAATACAGGCTCAGACTGCCATCCTTCCCAGATAAGTAAACTGGGTACTATACTTGGGTAATGGTAGCATCTGTTATTGTAAAGTGCTTGAACATTATTCAAATCCAGTATTTTTTAATTCTACCAAGACGTGACGACAGAGACAACCTTCATTATGGGAACACATTTAGAGTTATTTTTACGAGTGATGAACACTTCTTAAGGAGTGTCTCATCATCAAGGGGAACATTTCTTCCACTTAAGATGATATAGTTTCTATACAATAGATCATGGTCCTTATTTCTTGACTTTCAAGGTGGTTTTTCGGCTCCAACCATTTTGTACAAGGCTACTAGGGAAGGACAGTAGGTAATTACGTAGCAGGTTAGTCTAGCAGAATTTCCACATACCATACTGATTATATGGAATGGACTCTTGTTACTGCACATACAGAGTAATAACAGGGGCAGAGCTCCACTATTTCCACTGGGGAGAGGAGACTCTACCAAAGCCTTAGGAGCATCTCGGTTCCGTGGTATTTTTACTTAATGAAAACCTACATTTTAAATTCATCTTTTGGAAAATTGTCTGCAGGGTTTACACATTGGTGGAATTTACATGCATATTTCTGTGACAATTACATTTCTTCATGTTCACATCCAGGCAGAAGGAAAAGTGTGCTTAAATATATAAAATAAAGGAGAAATGAACATTGCAAGAAAGAAGGAGTTCCACTCGCAGATACCAACCAGAGGTAGCATCACTACTTAGTTTGTTGCAAGGGCGGGCACCATAGCTCCAAAATGCCTTAACCCATGCCACATTTTCTGTCAAGCGAGATAGCCTAAGTCTTATGCGATGATGCAAAATGAAACGTATTTACATTGTCAGTGGTTACCCTGAAGATCAGATATAGATTCAGCCGTGCCGCACTTACATTGGTCACGCCTGGTTTATTATGTAGACATCAGGTGGAACTGAAGGCTGATTTAATCAAAGGGCACAAAGAGTGCTTGCAAGGCAGCTCTTCAGCTCAAGCCACTTCTTATACTGCACAACATGGGTACGGACCATGAGTACCGGAAACCGAAAGCTTGGAAAAAATGTGTATCATACCTCAAACATTTGAAACAGCTTGCTTTTTAGAATTTCCAAGGTACTGAAGAATAACTAGATACAAAGTGGGTGCAGTGGTCAGGGGGTAAACTCGTGGGGTGGGTGCATCCAAGTGTTTAATCATAGAGAGATAGAATCCCCAGCACACCCTAGAACTTCCGTTTTGCCATTGTTAATTTGGAGCCATTCCAGCTCATCTATTCCATGATATCTATGAAACATTGAAGGAGCTTGGGTAGAGGAGTATCTGTGTCCCGATGGAGTGGATTACAAAAACATACGAATCCAAAGGACAGAATCAACTGCAGAACTGCAAAATCGATTGCACTTCAGCCTTTGGGAAAGTTGAGGGATCAGCCTACCAATGAGGCTGGAAGTTTACCAAGCAGTGCCTCCAACTCTGCCGTACGCCTGCGGGACGTGAACTGTCTACTGAAGTCATGCCCCACTGCTCAATCACTTCCACATGTCCTATTTGCGCAAACTTCTGAGAATCAGTTGGCCGGACAAAGTGCTGGGTACTGAAGTCCTTTGCAGGGCTAGTTTGCCGTCAGTTCAGACACTGCTAATGAAAGCCCAGATGAGATGAGCATGATGTCAGAATATCAGATAAGTGCATCCCCAATCCCCAAACACCTCTTCTATGGAGAACTCATTAAGGCAGAGCGCTCCCATGGAGGACAAAAAAAGTGGTTCAAAGTCCACTAAGGTCACCCTGAAGGCCCTGTGAGGTCAACACTGCCACCTGCGTACTCCTCGCACAGAACCGTCCAGCAGGGTGCAGCCTTATTCACATAGACTTCCAAACCTCTGAGGCGAGGGGTATTGGTGAGGGTCAAAGCAAGAGTGAGCTCAGCAAGTCCAGAGCTGCCCGCACACTAGAGACAGTGTCATCAGATATCTGCCCAACATGTGATGGGAAGTTCCATGCCTGAATTGGACTACTCCGTCATCTTTGGACGCACAGAGTCAAGTCAACCAATCAATGAGATGTCGATGGATAAACATCAAGGTCATATAACTGTGTGCCAGTGAAAAAAATAGAGCAAATACATTTTCATCATTTTGGCCGTGTTTTCATGATAAAAAACGGGAGTGAGTATACTTTTTTAAACTGTTAAAAAAAGTGAAAAATGAAAATAAGTTTGATTCAAACTCAGTTTGTTCACTTTCAAATTACAAATGCAGCAATGATGGGGGCTGTCTTTGGATCTATTCAGCATCTCGAGGAATGTTTTCTGTATAGCAAATTACTTTGTGTCTGTGAAACCATCTTTTTCATATGGAAGATTTGCTATGTGTGTGAGACGCCATCTTCTTTATATGGAAGATGCAAGATTGTGAGTTCTTGTTCAGTTTCCGGACCCTTCTCCATTTGGTACTCCATGACAGTGCTCAGCAGCCTGGGTGGGTAATTTGTGCTCCGTACGCATCTGCCACTTGCTCTGTAGATTGCCTCTGCAGACATCAGAGAGGCTGGAGCTCCCAGGAGGGGTAACACGTGGCACACATGACGTCCCACAAAGCAGTAGATGTGTTATTTGTGTTTGGAAATGGCTCTGCAATCGATTCCTAATAGTTTTGCCCTGGTGCAAAAACGTATTGTACTATAGACTAGAGCAACAATCTGTTTGCCCTGCTTAACCAATGAATGCCGTCTGAGGAAACAGGAATCTAATAAAAGAGTGACAGAGATCCGAATAAGATTCACATAAAATGAATTAGAGACCTGTAGCAGAAAGCTTCTGATACACCGGTCGGCCAGAGGGTGGTCATCCCCTAAACCTTTTGCCTTCACATCTCCTATCCCAGATGGGTTCATCAGGGTTTAGGTGTGCAAATATCGGTACACAGTATTGTAAGAATGGGTCACTGAGTCAAGAATTATCACTCGGTAACCATGCAATGCAATGCACAGTGTATGTCAAAGTAAACAACCTTATTGGCATTAAACAATAATTCCCTCTCCTCACCCCCACCCTTCTATGAATGTCCTTGGGTCCCTACCCTATTATATTAGCTCAAAGATGATAGAGCGCCAGTCGAGCCTGGGGACTTACGTAAGCGTAATACGCTGCCAGTGTACCTCCCGCCCTGTGGTACATGTAAACAAAAATTGCTGCTATGAGCTTCTCTCATCAGATATATAATGTGGTGCTGGAGCACCAAGAGGGGTTTCCATGTCTGGATCCCTAAGACAGTCCACTAAATGGTCCTAAGCTCGGGCCATCTCCATCGATTGCTTAAGTTCCTCACCTCTCTGAGGAGCACTGCTCTCTTGTATCCCGCCCTCTGGATCGGTTTGTCCCTTTATTTCTCATATCTGGGGAACCTAGTGGTGTTTCAGTGCATGGTGATCTCATGCTTAGCTAAGACCAAAGCAGATGTGTAAACCTTGTGGTAGTCCTGCATCTTGCAAGACTGGGGAATTCCCCCAGGAGGCTTGTCAGGGGTGCACAGTCAACCTATTCCCGGGTCACTTCTTTAACAAAAGTGATATTAGATTACAAGTTGTGGGGAAACTACCACACAGATAAATTATATTGAGGGATGTAGATCAAATTCCATTGCAACACTGTGAGCAGAATTCTGCAAAGTTACATGAAAAACCTGTGAGATTACGCAGAGTTCCGCAAAACGGCGGAATTAGGCACGTCCTGCTGCTCAAGCTGATTTTTAGTGGCAGGAGCTCGTTCCGTGCTGAAAAATCAGTGCAAACGGCACCACGTAACAAGCCACAGGGCGCTGTTTCTTGAGTTGATTTTGCTGCCGCTCTAATAGATTTTCTACTCGAGCAGCAGCTTTCTAACTGCGAATGGTCACAACCACCTGCTTTAGGGATATCACGACAGTTGCCCGTCTAGTGACCGAAAATCTTGGAACCAATTCTTGCTCGCGCATGTCAACTTACCATTGATGAGCCCCGCACTAGAAAAACGGAATTTGGCCGGAATACCACATTACATGCGTAACACTGAGTGCCCAAAACTCCATCAACTCTGCAGGCAGAGTGAAATTTATCACCTACCCCTAGTATTAAGCGCTTCAATTAACAATGCCATTAAACCTAGCGTGGAAGAAACTCGAGCCCATCGTTTTATCTCGTTTTATCTCTTTCTTATATCAAAGGCAACAAGACCAGGGATCACAGCTTAAATTGTAAAAAAGTAAGTGTAGGGGCTTATAATTATTCCCAATGTTGCAGAATGCCAGGTTTTTCAAATACCAATGCTACTCAGTCTTGATTCTACATTATTCTTCTTTCTTCCACCACCCCACACTTGATACTTCTTTATCTTACACTGCTATGTTTTTTTCATCACTGCTTGTGCCCTTTGTCACTAATTTTCCTATTTTTCTTTTCTTCCCTTTCTGTTGCTTTCTTCGAATCAAAGTTTGATAATGAGAAATAAGTCACAGTCCCAAAAACAAGCATAATCAAATCTCTTCAAGGCTGAGCCATTGGCTGTGCTAGTGATACTTTTCCAGTTGCTAGTGAATCAGTTCGACAACTGGGATACACAACAAAGCCATTAAATCATGAGCAAGTGGGTGAACCCAAAGACCACTCTAAGTGTATGCTAAACAGCTAAAGCTGTCTGTTGCGGAGACCCAAAAATGAGTGCTGGTGACCATCACCTGCAACCACTGGTATAACAAGAGCAATTGCCTGAGATGAGTTTAAGGATTAAGCACTGTCTGACATGAGTGTAGGGATTAAGACTGTAAGTGCTGCAAATGTCAAATGAAATGCTGAATTACTGGTTGACTAATTTACTTAACAGGGAATACACATTCCGAAATATAAGGATACATAGTTGATTTTGGCATGAATCGATGATATATTAGAAATTGTAAACACTTAAATTCAAGCTGCATGTGGTGGGAATGAGTGTTATTTAGAAGCAGAGAGTTTGTGCAGAGCTAATGAATGGAGGAAACTCATTAAACAAAGTATTTTTCATGAATACGTGTAACTAAATCAATGAAGGTGGAGAAATAGTAGATTTTACAATTCAAAACGGAAAACAGCTAATTGACTATCTCACAAAATGTACTCTGAAACCTGTTTCAGATATACTCTCTGATAGAGAGATACTAAACCTTGTGGAGTACTGTCGCAACTATCAGTATTAAACATACTGTTTAGTATGCCTAAATTTAAAGTTGAATTAGGTCTCCTTTGGATCGTGTAGATCTTGAATATAGAGTGGAGAATATCGTGGGACACTAGTACAGATGACAAATTAGCGAGTAACAAAATATCGAAACTTAATTATGTATAAATATTTCATACCAAACTCCACATCTATGTACCATGACAATATATATACATATATATATATATATACACACACACACACATCAATATTTCTTTATCTATATATCTAGCTATATATATATATCGTCAAGAAAATTAGATGCAGAGTTAAGAATAATAAATCTATATTTCCCTATATGCTCTTACTTTTTTGATATTTTGTTCCTTGATCATTTGGCTACGATATCAGAGTGCCAAGCTATTCTTGTACTCGACATTCTAGAGTCAAAAACGTTGAATATGTGAAAATACTGTTCTTGCAAAGCAGATATGTAGGCCATGTTTTTGAGATTAAAGGGTCTAATCAGCATGCAGGAATATGAATTCCTGAAAAAGGAAAGCCCTACTATACCTTCTATCTATTTCATCCCAAAAGTGCACAAAGATCCGATGAAGCCACCGGGGAGACCGATTATCTCGGCCAGAGATAGTCTACTGGAACATACTTCGCAGTATGTGGACTACTTCTTGCAGGAAGTTGTACAATCTCTTCCATCGTACTTAAGAGATACAAGTGATTTTTTTAAGTAAACTGACGAATTTTGAGTGGAAAAGCGATTACCTTCTCATAGCACTCGACGTAACATCTTTGTACACGAGTATACATCATAAAGACAGAGTGAAGGCATTAGAACATTATTTGAGCAAAAGAGCGGGACAATCATTGCAGCACAGTAAAACGTTGGTGGAGATGGTTGATTTTTGTCTCGATAATAAAGTTTTTATGTTCAACCATGTTCTTTATCAACAAACAAGAGGGGTGGCCATGGGAGCAAGCTTCTCCCCAGCTATGCGTGTCTTCACATGGGCTGGTGGGAGGAGCTGGTTCCAGGGACCACACATAGACAGTATTTACATAGCAACATCAGGCTTTGGCTCCGTTTTATTGACAATTTATTTATAATTTGGAAGGGTACACAGCAACGAGCAACTGAATTAGTGACAGTGATCAACAATAATGATATTATCTTGCACTTCACCGCCACCATCAGTGATGCTACTGTGAACTTTTTAGATACTCAAGCGTATATACTAAATGACAGGATTGAGATAAGGATTTATTGCAAAGAGACGGATGGCAACTCAATCTTGCATGCCAGCAGCTCCCATCCCAGGCATTTGTTGAACAGCATCCCCTATGGGGAAATACTGAGAAGAGTGAGCAGCAATATTGAGGACCTTAAATCTGCCCAAGTAGCTAGTAAAGGCAGGTTTTTAGAACGACGCTACACATGAGAGGGCAGAGTTACTCAGGCAAAAACGCAGTGACCACATAAGCTACCCGGATCAACTTGAAAATAAAAAGATACCCGAGGTCAAAGAATTCAGGATAATTATGGGGTTCAGTAAACAGGGAAAGGAGTCTCAGGTCAATAATCAAACGTAACTGGCCCTTAGTACTAAGTGACCCAGTGATAGGACCCTTGCTACAGCAGAAAGTGTTGATTACTCACAGTAGAGGTCCATCCATGAGAGACAATTCAGTGGAAACAAGTCCTCAAGTAATTGAGGGGACTAGCTGGCTGATGTCACACAAAAGCTTTTATAAATGCAAAACATGCATGGCTTGCCAGTAGGGCCTCACCAAAACTACTTACCAGACCCTGTATAGTACAAGAAAACACAAAATCACAGCATTTTTAACTTGCAAAACAGACCACGTGATATATGTGTTACAGTGCAAGATTTAAGAATATTAAATCTATACTCCCCTATATGCTCTTACTTTTTTTGATATTTTGTTCCTTGATCATTTGGCTACGATATTAGGGTGCCAAGCTATTCTTGTACTCGACATTCTAGAGTAAAATCCGTTGAATATGTAAAAATACTGTTCTTGCAAAGCAGATATGTAGGCCATGCTTTTGAGATTAAAGAAGCTGAAGGTCTGCAGTAGACAGCCCGTGATACACATCCATTTTTCTAAGGCGTGCATTTCAAATGGAATACTCTTGCAAGCGAACTTAGATTGAATTCAGAGTTAGGATTTTATGTAAACGCATTCTGTAATCATTTCCCTTTTTTACTCCCAACATCCCATTTACAGGTCATAACTGATGTCCCTGCAGCAAGGCATTCACTTTCTTATGTAAGCCCCTCTAAAAAGTTACCATATCCACATTGAAACCATCCTTTTAAAGGAATACTTCACTCCAGTTAGGTTATTCTGAACAATTAATTTATTTACAGATTAAGACCCAAGTGTTTTGTTGCGTTTAGCTTCCAATACTGTACCAGGTTTCAGGGGCCATATAGGCAGCAGCAGAAAAATAAGTAAATCGTCTCCTAGAACCAAGTTTACTCTCAAGCCTCTCAGCAGCGAACAGGGGAATGATGTGTTGTGATGACCAGTGGTTGTGTTCCCTCTGTGGTGCTGGGACTCAACATCTTAATCATGTGTTGTTTGACTGTTCTGCTTTGAAGCTACAGCAAAAGTGTGTTTATATATCCACTGTTTTTGAAGCATTGGATATAAACATCAAATTATGTTCTGATGTTATTAATGCCTTTCCTGCTGACCATGCCTAGTACTGCAACATTTTAAACGTTTTTTGAATGTTCATTAATATGTGACATTTATATTTTATTGTGGATTATATTGACCACAGAGGATGTGTTTATCAAAATTGAACACGGTATGTTGAAGTGTTAGTTAAGGAATCATTTTTATGATTTCATGGACCGTGCATAATAAAACAACAAAAATCCTTAATAAATATGGCACATTTTTTTAGGCACTAAACTATACCATGTTATTGACAGAGCCAACCAACCTCAGATGTTTGTAGTGGTGGAATGATTCTCAGGCTTGTGACTGCTTTTCTGGGGGTCAGACTCACCACGTAGGCTGATTTCGAAGAGAACACTTGGGGTCACACTGCAGGCATCCAGTCGAAACTGGAAAACCTGGTTAGCACAGAGACTGGGCTAACATGTTCTTCCCTGTCCTATTTCTAATTGTGGTTTCAAAAGGGCAGAATGCTTGAAGCAGCGTAATGTCATCAATAGGTGAAGGTGAATTTATATGGAACAGGAAGAACTTGGACTTGCTGGGCGCTCCAGGAATAATTTGCTGCCAAGGGTGGGCTCTGAGAAACCTGGGAGCAGTACAAAAGGATTGAGTTCTCTCTGATGCATGGGATGTGTGCTGGGGCTCGGAAGAGGCACTAACTTGTGCTGAGTATCCAAGCGATACTTGTACACTTACCCACCATCATTATGCAAAGGAAAGAGAAAAGGTCTACGAAAACAGTTTTTTCAAACCCCCAAATAACTCATGAATAAACCACTAAAGATAAGGAGGATGTGATTTCAAAACTGTTGGAGAAATAGTATTAATTCTTTTTGTAAACTTTTTTTATTCAACAAGTGAGATGGAAAGGTCATCGCATACAGTTAATCATTAATTACAGCAGTGTCGCATTTTCGCAAATCAGGCAGTTACATAGTAAATGATATCAGGTGTGGTAGGACAAGATATTCACTATCTATACATATCAAGGTGTCAATGGTTCGTCAAGGGTGGGAACATTTGGGGGCTCACAAATATTACCACGATAAACATTCCATTTAGTCCAGAGCACTATCCTTTTTCGAGTGAACCCACGTGCTACATATACCGTCTTCTCCCATACCATACACCAGTCCATATCTGCCTTCCATGTGCTCAGCGTTGGTGGTACCGCCGCTCCCCATAGACAGGCGATGTTCCGCTTGGCTACCATCAGACCAAGCGCTCCTAGAGTTTGCCCTCGGTGTTGAGGTCCATGGGCTCCCTGACATTTAGGAGACATCTCTTGGCTTCGAGACAAATTTTCACTCCCTAGACTGTACTCATACATTTGTGCACTTTTTTCTGGTGGTTTTGAATTCACTCACACTCCCAAATAATGTGCAAAAAGGAGCCTTCCAAGCCACATTGTCTTTTACACAGCCCTTCCTCACTCCTGCCCATCAACACCAGCCTAGGGCCAGAGAGATATACTTGATGTAAAATCTTTAACTGGACCAGCCTCAGTTTGGCTGAGATAGCGACCTCCTTTGTAAAGGACAGTGCCTCTTTCCATTCCTGGTCGTCCAACTCCAGGCCATCCCGCCCCCATTTCTCCCTAATGATATTAATGGGTCCGGGGTGTTGTGTATTAGCTTTTTGTATGTGAGGCAGATAGCTTTGTCTAGCAAGTATCCATCCAGCAGTCTTTCTTCTAGAGGGGAAGACTCCGGAGGGGAGGACCCCGACGGGATGTTAGATTGGAGGGAGTGTCTGACTAGTACATATCGAAAATATTCTGAGTCTGCTAGCTTGTGTGTCTGTTGGAGTGAAGCAAATGAGACCACCCCACTTGTCCCCCATAGATCCCTGATGCGGGAGAGCCCAATTAGGTCCCACTTGTCAAAGCCCTTGGTTCGTCCCAGTGGCACTCGGAGTCCCACAGTGGAGTGGATAGCATGGGTTTTTTGGCCCATCCTAAGCTACGATTTACAGTGTGCCAGAGTTGGACTGAATGCTGTGTGGGCCCTGTCAGTAAATATTTGTTGGCCCTGGAATAGAGTGCCCTAGTAAAGCCGCCACCTGGGAGTACCCATTTGTTCATCCTGTAACCCGGGTCGTCCCCACTATGATAGGTGCAATGGTTGATGGCTGAAAGGTGTGCCGCACAGTAATATTTTTTAATGTCAGGGAGTGCTATACCTCCATCATACCAACCGAGCATTAGTTTGTGAAGTACTATGCGTGGTTTACCATCCCACAGTAGAGCCTCTTTGGGTGGTTTCGATGTCCTTAAAGAACCTGGTGGGAACTGGGTCTGGGAAGTTCTGATGGGTATAGAGGACACACGGCAATGCCATCATTTTAAAAAGCACTGCTCGTCCCAGTAGAGATAGTGGCAGCGTCTTCCAGGTAGCAGTGTCTAGATTGAATCTCTGCAGGAGTGGAAGGAGATTCCGCTCATAGCAGATTTTAGCATCAGTTGTGATGAAAATACCCAGATATTTAAATCTATTAATATCCGTCTATTGCTGTCAGGATCGGGCAGTACCTCGGCAGGAGGGGGGGTCTCCGTGCAATTCATATAACAGCGACTTGCTCCAGTTCATTCTGTAGCCAGAGTTTCTCCCGAAATTTGTGAAAATATCCAAGACCACCCTCATTGACTTCTGGGGGAGGCAAGATATAGAAGGATGTCGTCCGCACAAAGTGAGATTCAATCCTCCCATCCCTCAGCCCACTTAAGTCCCCTGATGGAAGGATCCCTCCATATCCAAGCCGCTAGTGGTTCAAGGGACAGGGCAAAGAGTAGGGGCGAGAGGGGGCTTCCCTGCCGCTTCCCTCTACCGAGAGTGAACACTTCTGAAATGTTATTGTTTACTACCACTTGGGCCAACTGTTCTGTGTACAGGAGCCACACCCATCCGATAAAATTGGGGCAAAAGCCCAACTTTTTAAGGACCGCCATCAGGTATGCCCATTCGAGCGTGTCAAAGGCCATCGTGGCGTCTAGCGAGACCACTATTGTGTCTTTCTGGATAGTGTTCTGATGCCCCAATACTCCATGAAGTCTTTGCAGATTGAGCGCGGTATTTAGGTGTGGCATGACGCCCGATTGGTCGGGATGAACCAGTGTGTCTATTACCTGTCTGAGCCAGTTCGCCAGTAGCTTAGCAAGGATTGTGGGTTCCGCATTTATTAGGGAGATAGGCCTCTAGGAAGTGCACTCATCTTTAGGTTTCCCTTCTTTAGGTATGGCCACCAAAGTTGCGATACGTTGGTCTCACGGGAGTATGCGGGTTCTTTACAGTCCTCGAACTTGTTTTTAAGGTGTGGGGCCAGTTTGTGGGCTTAAGTTTGTAAAGCTCAATGGGCAGTCCGTTAGGGCCCAAGGCTTTCCCCGGCTAGAGAGCTCTAATCGCCATAGCCAGTTTGTCATTGGTCGGTGCACTCTCTAATGCTTCCCTATCGGAGTCAGCGAGGATGGGCAATTGGATGTCTGCAAGTAGTGCGGAGGAGTCCTCCTCCGGTAGTTCCGAACTACTCTGATACATTCATTTGAAATGGGTAGCAAACTCAAGCACTATGTAGTGGGGTTCTGTCAATAAAGTACCAGAACTACTCTTGAGCTCTGGCAACAGTCTTTTCACCCTCTCTTTCTTGTCCAGCCAAGCGATCTGCTTGCCTGCTTTGCCTCCTTGGTCGTGTAGCCGTCCATCCCTGTCCCTCGCGAGGGTTTTGTATTCAGCCGACTTTAGTTGCAACTTATGAAGAGCAACCTGATCCTTGCTGTCTTTTGCTGCCTCCTCGAGGCGAAGGAGGTCATGTTCAATATTAGTACATCACTTTATCTTTTTCTTTGCGCAACCTGGCAATGGCCGAGAGGATGTGGCCCCTAAGTACCATTTTGAACGCCTCCCAGAGGGTGGTGGGGGAGTCAACTGTGCCTTTGTTGTCTTGGAATTAGTGGTCGAGGGTTCGGTGAGCACAGCTTTGATTTCGGGGTTGTGGAAATACCATGGGTTAATGGGTGCTATACAGCCTACCTTTTTTCCCCCATTGTTAGATGGACCCACAAAGGGGAGGGATCAGAAATACCCCACGCCAAGTGTCTGATGTCTTGTGTGATCGTGTTTTGTTGTATAGGCATAAGGATATAGTCTATTCTAGAGAAGGTGCGTTGCGATCCCAAGAACAATGTGTAATATTGGAGGTCAGGAAGACGCTTCCTCCAGAGGTCCGTGATGCCAAAGTCCTCGAGGAAGTTTGAGAGCCAGTTGTGCTCTGCACTGTTGTCTCATGGTGGATGTCGGTTAAGTGAGCCCGATACAACTGCGTTGAGGTCCCCACCCAGTATGAGTTGCCCCTCAGGAAGAGAGAGTATGAACGCCCCAAGATCTTTGTATGACTGAGTTGGGAGACCTGATGGAATATAGACTACTAGTAGTGCAAGGGTGTGCCCCTCCCATTGTCCAGAGACTGCTGCATAGTGCCCCAGTGGGTTGGTCCAGGTGTGCCTGATGCTGAGCGGGAAGGTACATTTATATAGGATGCCCAACCCTCGTGAGCCAGAGGTGAAGCCGGCATGTGCTACCATTGTGTACCCCCAACTGTTGAGCGCCTTGCAGTTGTTACCGATTAGGTGTGTCTCTTGGAGTAGGGCGACATCTGGGGATTGGCATTTTATGTACTGGAGAACAATGCTTCGTTTTACCTTGTCCCCAACCCACTCACGTTCCAACTTAGGAGCTTTATACACTTATCCCACTGAGTACTCATTTTGACAAACCCCCCCTATCTCCCCTCCAACATCCCTGAGAACGTTTGCAATGAAACTGAAGATAGAACCCCTCCAACACCAGCCCCCCCTCCCTGCTACCCTGCTACGTAGGTTCCAAACTACCCACAACCCCAACTAGCAGAGTGCCTATCGCCCCAGGAACAAATCAACAGTTATGGTGGAATACAGGCTAGCACCGACTCCGGCCGCCGGGGGCCAGCCCCCTACCATCAAAGGAAGGTGTCAGTTTGAGGACCCCTAAGTCTCATGACATCCCCCGCCCGTCTCCTCTCCCCATAGTAAAGTTTTATACATTACATTTTGCTGTGGCAGGTCCATAAGTCCAACACCACAAAAAATAGGTACGTTCATTCTCTGTTGGCGGCTAGTGTCCCCGGGCTGCTGGACCTTGATCTCCAGGATCGCTGACTCTGCCTGTCTATGTCAGACCTCCCATCCGCCGAGCCCGGTGAATGGGAGCAGGTGTCTCTCCAGTTGTCTCCTGTGGTCGCTGTTGATCTCTGCGTGGGTGCCTTATGCAAGCAGTTGTGCACCTCTGCTGGAGTTGTGAAAAACAATGTTTTGCCGTCTGCAATGATTTTAAGCTTTGCAGGGAAAAACATCATGTATTTGATTCCTCTTTCTCGTAGCGCCCTCTTGATCCCATCGAAGGAGCGCCGCTCTTGTTGAACCTTAAGTGTAAACTCTGGGAATAAACGGACCGTTGCATTCTCGTAGCATAGGTCCCCTTGTGTCCGAACTACCTGTAGGACTGCGTCACGGTCCCTATAGTTGAGGATTTTTGCGATGAAAGGCCTGGTAGCCACCATAGATTTCGGTCGGGGAATCGGTGCCCGGTGCGCCCTGTCGATCGTGAAAAGGGAGGAGAGCCGTTTCGGTTTGAGGTAGTTGAGTCTGGTTGCTTTCCCGGGAAGAAATAATTGGGATACAGTACCATCTTTATGTCTGTGTGACGAGAACCCAAACCCAGGCCACTATTCACACTCTCCTTTTCTGTAAATTTTAGAGTGAGCATAGGAAGATCTGGCTGATCCCGCTATTAAAGCATGTGGGAATAAGAAGATGCTGCCCAGCTCTGTTATTTTTACAATCAATGGGGGAGGAGTGGATGTCGAAGTGGATTGTTAAATTCCTGAAATGCATTTTCCGGCATCGATTAAATCTGTAAATGTGCTTAGTTTAAAACAAATCAACTGACCAAAGTGAGAACGATAATTCCGCTAGAACATACTACACATTAGTAACTAACTTGTTTTAACACTAATATTAAACTCAGAGAAATAATTTTTTACCGTTTTTAAAAAGGTTTTTTACGATGTATTAGCTGCTGTCAGTATTCGGTTTTTAAAAACTGTTAATGAAATGTAAATGTTGTTCAAATGAAATTGCTTTTATGGTTTTTTATCTGCTAAAAACCGAATAAAGAAATACTTGACTTGACTAGTTGAGGATTAAATCATCAAGAAAGAGGTCCACACTCGGTCCTTCTGAGCCCTCTGGGACCTCCAACAATCTTATGTTGTTGCGGCATGCTATTCTCTCCGGATCCTCAGGTTTAAGGGCCATCTGACGGTGTTGGTGGATGAGCTGCTGGACCCGCTCCTCAAGTTTTTGGGTGGAGGTTTGGCGCTCCAGAACGTTAGGCTTCATAATAGGGGTGTATGTGTCCACGGTTCCACTGTGCTGTGGTGTCTTCATTGCCAGTACCTCAGTCTGGCCAGGCCAGGTATTTGATTGCCAAGCGTATCAAATGTGGCACCCTTTTGGTACTGTCTACAGTGAGTATGATGAGTGTGTGTGTGGGGTGGGGGATGGGGCACTCCCCGCAGGTCCCTGGAGGCACCACCGCTGGTTTTCCCCGATGGCTGCTGCCACCACTGCTGGCCAACCATGTGTGGGGCCTTCCATCCGCTCTGTCCGACACCTGCCTCCTGCGTGGGTACAGCAACCCAGTGCGCCCTGTGAATCTGCTCTGCCTCTATTGCGGGTGTTGCGTGCAGGTGCCCAGGTGGCTCTCACTCACAGCTGGTACACATTTCAAGGGCCGACCACTTCCACGCACAGGAGAGCTCAGGGCCCATCACCCCCAACCGCCACAGTTCTCCTGCACGTTTGTAGAGTTGCTTCACTGAAGCACTGCCCGGCTCGGTCAATGTTGTTGAGGCCACATGGGGGGGTGGAAATGGAATGGAAGCCCGCTGTCACAGTCCTGCTCACCGGTTACAGCTGGGCAGCGTAGAGTGTGGTGTGAGGCGCGGGCCATGAAACCGCCCCCCCCCCCGTCCAGGATCCTGCGGTGTGCAGAGCGGCCTCTGGAAACACAGAGATTGTAAGCTCCCACTACCCCACCGTGGCTGCAGAAGCCGGGGCAGATGCTGGCGCAGACGATGGCGGGCTTTCAAACGCGGCAGAGGGAGGCGGGGAGCGGAGAATGGAGAAAGCAGCGCTGGTCTGTTTCTTGTTAGGTAATCAGCCGCGCAGGGTGAACAGAGATCGGCTATAGGTTTTACCTTCGATCTGTGCCCGAACTGTTCCTAGCGGTCGCGATACTGCCTCCGGGCCCAAGATGTCCTGTTACGGGCTAGATTTTTCCGGTGATCAGGTCAGATGACGTTCCGCCAACCTTGCGGGTGTTTCGGGGTCCCTCCTGCAGGATTTATAGCTGATTCGAGGGACTTAGGGCTCGGCCCCAGCAGAGCTCTTTCTTTAGGCGGCCATCTTCACTAGCGCCGGGCCACGCCCCCCAGAAATAGTAATATTGAAGTCCATGAAATTCAAGCATAAGCACATAAACCATAAGACAGATAAAATTGAAATGACTTTTAAAGCTGTTGTTGTCAAGCTGAAGGAAAAATTTGGGACAATAGTCAGGTTGTGGTGGGACTATGAAAAGTGAGATGCTAGTGTTGGCACCATATAGAGGTCATGGATACCTTCTAGTAGCGTCTTAGTGAGTTTCTGAATTGTGAAGGTTTAATCATAGTGAGCATGTGTATGAGAACAGACATTAGATAATGCACATATGGGATGAGTGTTACATATTATGTGACTCTGTTCTTCAGTAGCAGACAGTGACCTACAGAGAGTGGAGGGTAAAGTTATCAGTGACCTGGAGGGGGCACAGGGTCAGAGTGTGTAGCACGAGAGAACTAGCGATCTATTCACTTTTAATGAAAATCCTGAAAGGAGAGATACAGGGGGTAAGAGGACACTAGAAGGTCATGGTGGAATTTGATTCCATAATAGAGTTGGGTCAAACATTTAGCAGGAAAGAGAATGAAGCAATATCCTCCATTTCTAGGAGATCACATGTGCAGCAAATTCAGGCTAAACATCTGCTCCACAGGTTGAGCAGAGTAAAATTGCACAAAAACCTGAAATGTAGAGCAATTACTTCCTACAGTTTACCTTTCTTGCTCACTCTAAGTGCATGCAGATCAGGAGAAAAAAGGCAAATTTGTTTGTGATTTGCAACCATTTAACATAGAGACAATTATGGAGATAAATAAAAAAAAATCCTAGCCCGAGTTCAGAAATAGGCAGGACAACAATCTGTTTGCATTGCTATGTCAGTAGGAGGTGAGGCTCAAATCACAGATGGCCTTTCAGTCCACAATATAGTAATTTAATTAGGAAGGTGGTGCTAATAGGCGTTAAGAGAATAAAACGAGACCTAAACAGCTTAGAAATTACATTTTTGCCATAACACCTTGCCAACTGAAGGGCTTTTATCGCGACAAATTATTTATTTGTTATTTCTCAGAAAGGTGCTGCTAAAACATTCCAGGAGACACTGAAATAAAGTAAACAAGAATATCCCATCAACCTTATTGCAAGTGCCATAGGATAATCTTGTAATAGGATGGACATGCAGTCCATTGCGTTTATACCACAGTAATCTTTCTACCAAACTCTGAATTAGGCCCTTAATCTCTGTACTTGGGACCACTGGTACCCCTTGGGTGGATGAGTGGATGAATGTGTGAAGTACTGAACGTTAGCTGGGAAGGACTTCCCCCCCCCCCAAAGAGAAGCCTTTGTAGGAGGTACCTAATGCTAGATAGAGGTCCTGCCTTTATTTAACTGTTTCGGTCTTTAATTCCTATACTCCCCCAAATATCTGTACGCGAACACCTGAGTATGGGAAAGTGTGTTTATATTTGTGAGATTGAATTAAGCATTACTGTTACACATTGTAGCAAAGAGCTATGTGTCCAACCAAACATCATGCATTACTGTAGAAAGGAGTCCATGTCAATAAAAAGGAGTGAAAAGTAAATGGTATTGAGTTTGAAGAATACTATACGTAATTCATTACCTCTATTCCACAAATCACCCATGTGTCTAGATTACTGTAAAATGGTTGTATAGAGTATGCTCACACATCTTACATTGTAAATAATGCACAAAGAATTTCAAAGACATGCACCCTCAAAAACATTAAAAAAAAGACACGTAGAAAGCCGAAAAGCATTGCTCCTTTACCACCAAAACCCAGTGGCGTTGCTAGGATTTCTAGGGAACACACCAACATCACAAATAAAAGTGGTGGAGCCATTTACAAAGGGCAACTACAGAGTGTGCAGTTATATAATTATATATATTTATATATGTATATTTTCATAGAGATTGCTCTCTTTCTTATTTATATATATGATCAAGGGCATCCGCCCGAAACGCGTCAGTCCGCTGCGCGCTTTGAAAATTGGTGCAATAAAATAAACATCTTGCCTTACTTTGGGATTCACTGGTCTCTGTTCGCCACCGGCTGGAGGTTCGGGATCGTTACTTGGATTTATATACATATATATATATATATATATATATATATATATATATATATTATATATAAATATTACCTACTGGCGGTCGCTAGTAGGTAGTTATAGTTAGGACCTACTTTCCATAGGAAATCCACAACATTCTATTTGGAATAACTTTGGTGCCGGTGGACAAATCTTCGCAAATCTCTCCAAGATAATGGCCTGCTCGGTTCCGCTCCTTCCCTGAAAGTTTGAAAGTTTGGGGGTGATTCATCAAGTGGGGGCTTAGAAACAAGGGGGGGCCCAAAACGTGTTTTCCCCATACAATTTTCCATGGGGACCTTTAGCCAGGGCTACAGCCCGAACAGCTGAACGGAATTACACCAAATTTGGCAGAGAGATAGAGTTCCGTTTGCAGATTGTGCTGTTTGTTAAATGGTGTAAATCCGTCCAGTAGTCTCTGAGAAAATTACAAGTAAAAGCATAGCGATATCTAGAGACTGAGTTCTACACGCGGACAAAGATCCGTTCAATTACGAGCGCAAGCTGTATGCTGATTGGTTGTCAACCGTCTGTCAACACGAAACCAGGAAGTGTTGGTGGCCATCTTGTAGCACCGAGTCACAAGAAAACAGTAAAACAAAGTTGAAAAATAAGGAAAGGGGGCAGGGTAGAAAAATGTTGACCCTCTAGGCCTGCTGAGGGGGTCGCACATGGATCTTTAGGCCCCCCCAAAAAAATGTTTTCATTTTTTTTAAAAACGCAGGGTACGCATATCATACTCGTACGTGGTAGAAAAGGAAAAAAAATAGAAGTCCGTTTTATTCTTAATTAGCTCCCGGGGGGGGGCAAATCATGGGGGGTTGAAAGATCCCCCGAGCCCCGGGGAACGCCACCCCCGGGGTTTTATTTTGAAGTATGCAGGGGGGGTTCACGGCCCCCCCACATGCTTCGGGGACCGCCACCTTCCTGGGGCAGTAACATTTAAAATTGGGGGGTCCGTGACGGCACGGAATCCCAGCCGCGGGGACCACCATCTTTCGAGGCTTTTTAATGTTGTGAGGGGGTCGCACGGCCTCCCTCCTGGAGCTCTTGATGACCCTGGGGTCCGACACCTCCCAGGGTCGGCTTCTGCAGTGTCCCGGGGTGCCTACCCCCTGGACACTGCTGATTGCTATGGTAGGGTCGCGGCTTCCACTTTAGTACAGCAAACCGCTTTCCTATTTGAAAGAGAAAGCAAGTTAATATGCTGTCTTTTTTAAGTAGGAAAGCAGATTACTTTTTGTTAGAGAGAGGAGCATATAAACTGGTTTCTCTGACAAAGCAATGCCGGCTTTCGAACGACATAGGGAGCTGGCTGGGACCGTGGGGGTATTGGGGTTCCCCACATGGTACTAAATGTGATTTTTTGAGTCCTGGGGGATGGGGTCCCTTTGTAGCTCCTTAAACATTTGTGTGGCGACGCGCTCTAGTTTACCAGAGTGTGCGGCTACTGCATTCTGGGAACGTAGGCGGGCACGAAAGTTGCCGCGAGTCTAGCAATGGGACATTAAATCCTCATATTGGTTCTGCCTATGTAGTCGTATGAGATCTTTTGTAGTTATAAACTAACCTGCTAAGTAGGGAGGGAGAAATCTAGGTATATTTTAAATCTGTTTCCGTTTTGCATTATAGGATGCTTTCTCCCTATGTATTTTATGGAATAGTAACAATGCTGACAACTTTGTTTCTGATAATATGTTTGCTTGTATTATCTAAGGTACTGGGCATGAGATTACGATGTTAGAAATAAACATTTCAAAGTTGCAGGTGTCTTTATTTAGTGCTTGTTTTGGACTGGTGTAAGACTGTAATGAAAGAGTGCTCTTGTTATCTACCTTACCTGAGGTAACCTAAGTCGCATGTTGTGGGTTGACTAATAATTGCTGTTTTTGCTATAGGACGAAGAACCAAAGAGTCACTGATTGCTAGTCAGTTAGGGGGTTTGGGTACTAAGATGGGGTTTGGAACACCGTAATTCACTGAGGTCGTAAGTCTTTATGCACAGTTGTGTGTAGGAGCAGAATCACTGCAACAGTAGTTACAACAAAAAGACTCGATAAAGGGCCTTGAGTTTGAATCAAAATATGAAATTGAAGAATAATTGATAAGTGCAGCCAAGAAAGAGAGCAAGTGTGCACATTTTCAAAGTGCCTTCGGCCGGGGTAGTTGTTATAATAAAAAGCGTCGATAAAGGGCCTGCACTTTGAATTTGAATTAAAGAAGAATGATTGATAACCCCAGCCAAGAAAGGGAGCTAGTAGGAGTGTGTATGTGTGGATGATGTGTTGATTGAGCAGAAGATGAATACGGTGAAAAATAAGAAAGGCTGCAGACATGTAAACTTTGTACTTCTTTGTAAGGGAAGTGGCTGTTTAGTTTTCCTGTGTATATATATATATATATATATATATATATATATATATATATATATATATATATATATATATATATATTTTCACTGAAAAAAACCATAGGTTTCACATATGTTATAGTTAGGAATTAGCATTTAAAACACCTTAGAAATTCACTGTAAAAACCGTAGGTTTCACAAATGTTATAATTAGGAATTAGCATTTAAAAAACCTTAGAAATTCACTGAAAAAAACATAGGTTTCACACACGTTATAGTTAGGAATTAGCATTTAAAAAACCTTAAAAATTCACTGAAAAAAACATAGGTTTCACATATGCTATGGTTAGCTGGACATTACACTCATACAAAACCATTGAAATTCCCCAGTTATAGTTAGTTCAACTAACTATAACTCGTGTGCCCGCAATGTGCTGCTCATGACATGTTCAGTGACATCACTCATTACATCACTGATGACATCTCAAATGACATCACTGATGATATCATCCTTGTGAAAGAGTGGCAGACCTCCTCTCAGCGTAATATAACCTTTGATACACACCTTCAAAAATAGAAAGTAAAATTTAAAAAAAAATGGAGATACCAATACCACTTACCAACAAGCTATTCAGTAATTCCGTCATCTACATACACATCCACTCATTCACCAACAGTTCTATATAGTCACTTATACATGTACTCACTCATCATATGTACTCGTACACTTATACATCCTGTTACACACTGACACTCATCCATAGACTTACTCACACACATACTTACACATGTAAATAAACTATCAAACATCCATTTATTTGCATATACAGGATATATACAGAGCACTACACTTACTTTTACAGAAACATACATATATTTACTCTCTTAAACAATCACTTACAGAAACACATATTTATTTATACGGGAACTCTTTCAATCTCTCACTCTCACATATAATCACTTATATATATCAATACTCATATATAGTAGATTAAAACATATGTAGTTACTCATAAAGATACTATTGAGACAGTCAATCTCTCACTAACACACCCATACACACACTTATGCAACCATACAGTCCTGCATATATGCTGTCTTCAAAACACATACAAACAGTGAGTCACTCATTCATGCATCTATGCGCTAAGTAATACTCCCCAACAAACCATACAGACACTCATACTGATACTCAAAAAGCCAACTAGTAACTCATATAGACACTCATGTAGCTACTCACAAACCCATGGAGCCAATTATAGACAAAGTGAGACACTGATACAGATATTTACATATTTAAATATTACTCGCTAATACATGTATTCACTAAGATACACTTAATAAGTCAGTTATGCAATCATTTTTACAAAAAAAACATCCATTGAGACATTTATTTATCCATTTATTCTTCCATCGACCTCGCGATACACATATAGAAAACATATTTAAATTTCAGAAAAAACATTCACTGGATGATGTCATCAGTGATGTCATTTGAGATGTCATCAGTGATGTCATGAGTGATGTTATATGTGACGTCATCAGCAGTGCATTGCGGGCACACGAGTTATAGTTAGCTTGACTAACTATAACGAGGGAATTTCAATGGTTTTGTATGAGTGTAATGTCCAGCTAGTATAACATGTGTGAAACCTATGTTTTTTTCAGTGAATTTCTAAGGTTTTTTAAATGCTAATTCCTAACTATAACATGTGTAAAACCTATGGTTTTTTCAGTGAATATATATATATATATATATATATAGTCACTTCACTCTCCTGTAGTTCGTACCAAGAAAGAAGCACTCCCAGGGGTTCATTTACAAAAATACATTAATGATTATTTTAGGGAGCAAACGTGACCCTTTTCGGCATCCGCCTTACTCTGATGTTTGAATTGCGCACCACAACCAGCGCATTCTTTTTAACACAGTTATTCATGTGACATGTTTCACGACATAATCGTCGAAAACGGACCAACCAATAATATGTTTGTTATTGTTAAAATCAATGCCATCTTAGTTTGTATAACTAATAGTTTTAACAAACAAAATAGTTGATTCATGTTAAATAAAATCACATATTTGCGTCACAGTGGTCAACATCCCTGTTGTTAATCGTGCGCGGTCAACTGAGTTTTTCTGCATTACACCGGCAACACAAATTCACTTTGATCACATCATCCTATAATTGCATCACGCCATATATTGGCTTAAAGATACATAAAACGCCTAATAGCGTACTAGTCCATATAGCCGTGTATCGGCAAATAATGTCATTTGAAAAAAGTTGTCGGTTTAAAAAAAACATTTCACCACAGGAACATGACTAAAAACAATAAAGACTTTTTACAATTAGCATTTCATCAATAATATCCCTCCTACTTATCTACGATCACCCAAGTGTACTGTCAATTCTTCACCACTATTTATCCCATTTGGGGTTTTTGTCTGAAGGTCTATGATGTACCTACTCTCAAGTCTTCTTAGTCGTACTACTCTGTCACCCCCCTTACGTTTGGTAACACAAAATCAATACTGAAATATTGCAATAGGTCCCTATTGCTGTGATGTTTCTCTAGAAAGTGTCTTGCCACTGGGTATGTTGCATCTTTTTTGGTTATTGCACGCATGTGCTACAAAATGCGTACCTTAACCTGATGAATTGTACTACCAATGTACCTAAGTCCGCAAGGGCATACCAAACAGTATACTACATATGTAGTGTTGCATGTAATAAATTTGGTTATATTCTTGCTCTTCTTTAGGCCTGGTACACTGTACGTTGACATTCTTTTGCTAAAAGCACACGCCTTACATTTACCGCAGGGATGAAATCCCCTCATTTCTTTCAAGGTCCCTGAAGGCTTGGACTCTGTTCCTAAGTGGTTATGCACTAAACAATCTCGTAGTGATCTTGCTTTTTTGAAAGTTATTTGGGGTGATGTGGGTATATCAGAACCTATCACATTGTCTGTACAAACATAATATTTGGTGGTCTGTTTTCGACGATTATGTCGTGAAACATGTCACGTGATTAACTGTGTTAAAATAAATGAACTGGTTGTGGCGTGCGATTCAAACATCGGAGTAAGGCGGATGCCGAAACGCGCCATGGTTGCTCTCTAAAATAAACATAAACAGATTTTTGTAAAGGAACCCCGGGAGTGCTTCTTTCTTGGTACGAACTTCAGGAGAGTGAAGTGACTATTCACTTTCGCGGATCAAAGCACCCGTCCGAGAGTACGCTGGCAAGGTGCAATGGAGCGGAGATATATATATATATATATATATATATAGAGTTTGTTTATATTGTGGGGTTGTTGTTCTGATTGGGTCTGTAGGAGTTGATATTTTAACCCTTATATGATGGATTGGACAATGAGTGTCTTATGAGAACATTTTGGCTTATTGCATTTATGCAGTTATATATTTCCTTTTTTCCTTTTCTCCTGTTTATCAATGGTAAGGAAGGTGGGTGTCGTGAAGTATTTTATTTATGTTCATGCACCATGTGACTCACTTTGGAGGTGGAGCACTGCAAAGAGAAAATGTATTTAAAAAAATGCTGACCAGGTGTCTGGTGTGTGATCAAGAGCACGAGTTGCTCGAAACGCGTCGCCTGAGAGGAAAATAAAATCTACCTGACTGCAGCCTGGGGTCCGTGTCTTCTGTTGCTGAATGTTTGCAGTGCTGAGGACTTGGTTTTTATATATATATATATATATATATATATATATATATATATATATATCCAAGCTCTCTGCTCCAAAGTCCGGTGCACACTTACAGCGGGTGCTCGTCTCAGCGCGTCAGAGCTTCGCGCTTCAATATAAAAGCTCACTTCCCCCAGTCCTGGGAGAAAAATAAAGACCGCACACACGGGAATCTTTGCAATGGCAACTTTACTCGCACAGACGCGTTTCGGAAGCAACGCTTCCTTCCTCAATGTTAGTTACACCGTAACACGCGACTTGGCGCCATTTATTTCAAATTTGACAAACGAGCTGTATTGGCAGACACAGAGAGAGGACTGACGCGTGTGCGCCATGTTGCTAATGTGTATAATCTCACATTAGCATACTAGTATTTCAAACCATATGTTATGCATTTATCAATTGTTACATTTCTGAAAAAAGCCTTTTGACTTTCTAACCAGAATTAACATACTAAAATACTGCCGTGGATCGGCACATCTCCTCTCTCTAATTTACCGGGAAATGGATTATAAATCTTGCCGTGGATCGGCCTGAGGCAACACTGAGGTTGCCAAATAAATTTCCAAATACCCAATACCATCATATTTGCCAATCACTCTCGGATGTTTACATTTTAAAATAATAACAATAAAGTTGCAAGATTTCACAAAAATCCTTAGAAAACAAAAGAAGTATAATACATCATTAGACAAACATTGTCCCGTGATACCAGACACACAATGATGATTAATTACTGAAAGACACTATTTACAAAACAAGCATTTGTCGTGCAGCTGTAATTCACTTTATGTTAACACTGGAAATGCTGATTGGCATTAACATTTCAACTCCCTAGATGCACCGTCAATTCCTCCCCACAATTTAATCCCCAGGGGGCTTTGGTTTGACAATCTATGATGTAACGGGATTCTAGCCTGCGAAGTTTTTGCAGTTTATCCCCTCCCCTGATATTGTCTGAGATCGCATCCAGGCAAAAGTACTGTAACAGGTTCCTGTCGCTCTTATGTTTGATCGAAAAGTGTCTGGCGACAGGATATGTAAAATCTCTGTTTACTATTGCCCGCATATGCTCCAGAATACGTAGTTTCACGGGGTTGATTGTACTACCTATGTATCTAAGCCCACAGGGGCAAAGAAGACAATAGACAGCAAAGGGCGAGGTGCATGTGAGGAACTGATTTATTTTCCTCTTCTTTTTAGTACCACAACCCATGATTTCATACGAGTAAACCCTTTTACTATTGGCACAGGCTTTGCATCGGCCACAAGGAAAGTAGCCTTTCGCATCTTTTAAGTTGCTCGTGCGTACCGGAACAGGTGACAGATGACTATGTACCAGTGTATCTCTCAACGAGCGTGCTCTTTTAAAGGTAATCAAGGGATTTGCGGGTATGTCACTCCCTATGATATTATCCTTTTGCAAAATATGCCAATGTCTCTTAAGGATACTCCTCAATTGTTGACAATCTTTGGAGTGAGGTGTAACCATCCTAAATTTCTCTATATCAGTAAAAGGTTTCTGCTTTTTAACAAACAGAGTCTGCCTGGGTTGTGTCCTTACTCTATCCAGAGTGTTCTCTAACAGTTGCTTACTGTACCCCCTCGCCTCAAATCTGTCATTACTCTCTTTTGCGGCCAATTCGAAATCCTCGTTCGTGGAACAGTTACGTTTTAGCCGTAGAAGCTCGCCATAAGGTATACTCTTGATGAGCTTCTGTGGATGGTTGGACGACGCATGCAACGTACTGTTTCCCGCCGTCGGCTTTCTATAGAGGGAAGTTTGAATCGTGTTGTTAATCACCTCTATTCTCAAGTCAAGGTACACCGCTTCACTTGTGCTGATATTACCAGTAAAGATTAAATTACAGTTGTTATCATTCAGCACATTCACATACTGCCATGCTGTTTCCACTGAACCATTCCACACTATGCACAAATCGTCAATGTAACGATACCAGCAAACGATACAGTTTGACCATTGTTCTTTCTCAGGCCCCCAGGCTTCCTGCTCCTCCCACCAGCCCACGAATAAATTCGCGTAGCTGGGGGCGAAGCAGGAACCCATGGCTGTACCAGACAACTGTCTAAACAAATCATCCTGAAAAAGAAAGATGTTATTTTCAAGACAAAAAGCAACAAACTCCATCAACATAGCATTATGTTGGGCATATTTCAGTTGTCTCTTCCCTAAGAAGTACTGGATCGCCTTCATTCCCTGTGCATGCTCAATGCTAGTGTAGAGACTGGTAATGTCGAGAGTCAGCAGGCAGTATCCTGGTTGCCAAGTAATCGCCTCAATTTTCTCAATGAAATCAGCGGTGTCTCGAATATAAGACTTGAGGCCCAACACCATTTCAAATAGGTAATGATCTAAAAATTTAGACAAATTCGCAATAAAAACATTGGCTGACGACACGTCAATAGTCTGCAAACCTTCAGACAAAGGAGGAAACGTGGTCATCCTGTCGCGCGAAGATTATGTCCAGGAAGCCATGCGGCAATTGCAGGACAGCTCTTGTTATGAATTGACTACAAAGCAAAGATATCAGTCAAGTATTACAACTTTGCACGGACTGTTGAAAAAGTGGCATGACAAACAGATGCTGGAAACAGAAGAATATCTTTTCTTGAAAACAACACACCCTGTTACCCCAACTTTCTACTACTTGCCCAAAGTTCATAAGAACATGGACAAACCACCAGGGCGTCCCATTATTTCATCTATGGGTAGCCTGAGTGAGAATTTGTCTAAATTTTTAGATCATTACCTATTTGAAATGGTGTTGGGCCTCAAGTCTTATATTCGAGACACCGCTGATTTCATTGAGAAAATTGAGGCGATTACTTGGCAACCAGGATACTGCCTGCTGACTCTCGACATTACCAGTCTCTACACTAGCATTGAGCATGCACAGGGAATGAAGGCGATCCAGTACTTCTTAGGGAAGAGACAACTGAAATATGCCCAACATAATGCTATGTTGATGGAGTTTGTTGCTTTTTGTCTTGAAAATAACATCTTTCTTTTTCAGGATGATTTGTTTAGACAGTTGTCTGGTACAGCCATGGGTTCCTGCTTCGCCCCCAGCTACGCGAATTTATTCGTGGGCTGGTGGGAGGAGCAGGAAGCCTGGGGGCCTGAGAAAGAACAATGGTCAAACTGTATCGTTTGCTGGTATCGTTACATTGACGATTTGTGCATAGTGTGGAATGGTTCAGTGGAAACAGCATGGCAGTATGTGAATGTGCTGAATGATAACAACTGTAATTTAATCTTTACTGGTAATATCAGCACAAGTGAAGCGGTGTACCTTGACTTGAGAATAGAGGTGATTAACAACACGATTCAAACTTCCCTCTATAGAAAGCCGACGGCGGGAAACAGTACGTTGCATGCGTCGTCCAACCATCCACAGAAGCTCATCAAGAGTATACCTTATGGCGAGCTTCTACGGCTAAAACGTAACTGTTCCACGAACGAGGATTTCGAATTGGCCGCAAAAGAGAGTAATGACAGATTTGAGGCGAGGGGGTACAGTAAGCAACTGTTAGAGAACACTCTGGATAGAGTAAGGACACAACCCAGGCAGACTCTGTTTGTTAAAAAGCAGAAACCTTTTACTGATATAGAGAAATTTAGGATGGTTACACCTCACTCCAAAGATTGTCAACAATTGAGGAGTATCCTTAAGAGACATTGGCATATTTTGCAAAAGGATAATATCATAGGGAGTGACATACCCGCAAATCCCTTGATTACCTTTAAAAGAGCACGCTCGTTGAGAGATACACTGGTACATAGTCATCTGTCACCTGTTCCGGTACGCACGAGCAACTTAAAAGATGCGAAAGGCTACTTTCCTTGTGGCCGATGCAAAGCCTGTGCCAATAGTAAAAGGGTTTACTCGTATGAAATCATGGGTTGTGGTACTAAAAAGAAGAGGAAAATAAATCAGTTCCTCACATGCACCTCGCCCTTTGCTGTCTATTGTCTTCTTTGCCCCTGTGGGCTTAGATACATAGGTAGTACAATCAACCCCGTGAAACTACGTATTCTGGAGCATATGCGGGCAATAGTAAACAGAGATTTTACATATCCTGTCGCCAGACACTTTTCGATCAAACATAAGAGCGACAGGAACCTGTTACAGTACTTTTGCCTGGATGCGATCTCAGACAATATCAGGGGAGGGGATAAACTGCAAAAACTTCGCAGGCTAGAATCCCGTTACATCATAGATTGTCAAACCAAAGCCCCCTGGGGATTAAATTGTGGGGAGGAATTGACGGTGCATCTAGGGAGTTGAAATGTTAATGCCAATCAGCATTTCCAGTGTTAACATAAAGTGAATTACAGCTGCACGACAAATGCTTGTTTTGTAAATAGTGTCTTTCAGTAATTAATCATCATTGTGTGTCTGGTATCACGGGACAATGTTTGTCTAATGATGTATTATACTTCTTTTGTTTTCTAAGGATTTTTGTGAAATCTTGCAACTTTATTGTTATTATTTTAAAATGTAAACATCCGAGAGTGATTGGCAAATATGATGGTATTGGGTATTTGGAAATTTATTTGGCAACCTCAGTGTTGCCTCAGGCCGATCCACGGCAAGATTTATAATCCATTTCCCGGTAAATTAGAGAGAGGAGATGTGCCGATCCACGGCAGTATTTTAGTATGTTAATTCTGGTTAGAAAGTCAAAAGGCTTTTTTCAGAAATGTAACAATTGATAAATGCATAACATATGGTTTGAAATACTAGTATGCTAATGTGAGATTATACACATTAGCAACATGGCGCACACGCGTCAGTCCTCTCTCTGTGTCTGCCAATACAGCTCGTTTGTCAAATTTGAAATAAATGGCGCCAAGTCGCGTGTTACGGTGTAACTAACATTGAGGAAGGAAGCGTTGCTTCCGAAACGCGTCTGTGCGAGTAAAGTTGCCATTGCAAAGATTCCCGTGTGTGCGGTCTTTATTTTTCTCCCAGGACTGGGGGAAGTGAGCTTTTATATATATATATATATATATATATATTTCCAAAGGATTCCGCCACCAAACTGCCGAAAGAGCAGACCCAGAATCAGTGCAAGTTTTAATTTATTTCGAAAACGCCCGCACCTCCGCCATGACGCGTTTCAGCCTCCCACAAAGCCTTGATCACATGCCGCAAAACTGAGACATTTTTTCATTTTTAAAGTGCAAGTGCTAGGTAAAACACAAGTGATGTCAAACATCATGGAAATGGACAAAACATTCATTGTAGTTTCCAATATCAATCACAGTACAGCATAAATATGATTCTAAAATAGAATTAAATATATGCAAATATAAGCAAAATGTGCTGATTATAAATATTCATAAAATGATATAAATATTGGGCACAGTAAACACACAGTTAAAATTAAAAAAAATTCATATAGAAAATATCTAATTTAACTCTTCGGTGTGCTGACATTGCTAGGGTCGAGCTAAAAATGTTGATACATGAATGAAAGTGATGAAAATAAGACTTTGCATAAAAGATACAATATGCCTTAAAGATCTTTCACATCCTACCAGAGATATATCCAGATTCTCTGGCCACTATAGCTCGTCCACAAGTCAAATATAATGGTAAAATACCCTGGCTCTTGTTTGTTTTGTTTTCAAACATGCACATTTATTTATTTATTTATTTTTAGAGTTTTCTATAGCGCGAACCAGACCCAGTGTAGGGTAACAGAGCGCTTTACATAGTGAGTAAGGGAAGAAAAGCACAATTGGTAACAGCAACACAAACAAAACAATGCAAAAACAAATGATATCCAAAACATAATAAAGATCGGTGGATAAAGGTAGGGTAGGGAACAGTTCCGCAATAGGGAGTCAATTCGAGCTTGTGCAGTTCATATCTTCAATATATCAGAGGAGGAGGAGGATAAATGAATTAGAAGTTGAGGCTGGCCTGGTGTTTCTGCGGATATTACTGTAGGAATTTGCTCATCAGGAATTATTTTACTTCCTTTTTGAGCCAGGTTCTGAGCTGGGATTGGGCAGTGAGCTAAATACCGGTGATGGATCAAGCCCTGATCTTTGGACTGGGTAAGAGTGGTCTGCTTAATTCAGACACTCTGTTCATCACCACCCCCTTTTCTAAATCCTTTTTGAAGAGGGGCAATGAGGAGATTTTTCTGATGGATGGCGGAAGAGAGTTCCAAATTCTTGGCGCCGTTCCCGAAAATACTCTGTTAGAAGTTTTAGTCTTGTTGAACCTTGCGGGTTACAAGAGAAGATTGACTGTGCTTCTAGAATGTCTGTTTCCCCCAGATAGTGTACGTTTTTGGGCTAGAAACTGCGGGGTGTTGTGGTGTAGCGCCTTGTGAGTAATGCAAGCAATCTTTAAGTGAATACGAGCTTCATAGGGTAGTCAGTTGAGTGCCTTCAGGTGTGGTGAAATGTGGTCGAATTTCCTTGATCCTGTAAGGAGTCTTGCTGCGGCATTGAGACAAGCTTTTAGGGGCGCAGTAGAGATTTTGGGAAGTCCTGAGAGGGTGGAGCAACCGTACTCTAGCCTTGAGATGACTAAGGCCTGCACTGCCATTTTGAAGTCAGGGATCTCGATAAATGGCTTCATTTTTCTGAGATAGTTGATGTGAAAGCGGGCCTTTTTGGCCATCAAGTTAATGTGCGCTTGCATGTTAAGGTTCTTATCCAAAGTGATTCCAAGTGATATTGTGGAGTCCACCAACGTTGGCGTGCAATTCAGAGCAGTGATCAATTTGGTCCATTCCTTTATTTCTTGTCATTTATTGGGGGGGAGATTAAAAGAAATTTTGTTTTTTGTGAGTTTAGTTTGAGGAAGTTGGCCGTTAACCATTGAACGGTTTTTTCGAGAGCTAGATTCAATAACATTATCTTTTCTATGGAGTTGATTTTAATGTAAAGTTGGGTGTCATCTTCATACATGTGATAGGAGATGTTCGCCTGCTGTAGTAGATCAGTGAGAGGTTCGACATATAAGTTGAAAAGAGTGGGTGACAAGGTAGAACCTTGAGGTACTCCTAGAAGGTTAGGAGAAGAAGGAGAAAGGATCTTGTTGGTCAACAATGATTGTGTTCTATTTTCCAGAAAGGGTTTAAACCATAGTAGGACTGTGCCAGAGAAGCCCATCCTGTCTTATAGTCTTCTTAGAAGTTTTATGTGGTTGACCGTATCATAGGCAGATGAGAGGTCGAGCAAGACTAGCAAGCATGTTTCATTACGGTCAAGAGCTGAAAGAGCATCATCTACTATATGTAGGATGGCTGTTTCAGTGCTATGGCCAGGTCTGAAGCCCGATTGGTGAATGTTCAATAAATTGAAGTTTGTGATGTGTAAATTCAGTTGTAAATTCAGTTGTTTGGGCACACATTTTTCCAAGACCTTTGCTAGCATGGGAATGTTGGTTATTGGTCAGAAGTTGTTGGGGTCAGAATTGCTCGCTGTTTTGGCAGTGTGGCTTGGTCGAATATTTTGGACATCATGTGGTTATAGTGATCAGTGAGAGCAGAGGCATCTTCTATGTTGTTGGGAGGGATAAGAGCATTATCACATTGTGAGGTAAGCTTGTTTCAATTAATGTTCTTTGTGTCTCTTATCCATTGTTTAGGTTTAATTTGTTGAGGGAGGATTACAGGATGGGATTTGCAAGGTTATAATGTGATGGTCTGACTAGTCACAAGGGGTAATCGAGATCGATTCAGTAGAATTTTGTTTAGAGTTGAGACAGTCTAGCGTGGCACCTTTTGAGTGAGTGGGCTCTGAGACAGCTTGGATCAGGAAGTGGTCAGTAAGGAAGGTTTTAAGGACGTTGATCTGTTTGTCCAGCGTGTTCTCCCAGTGGAGATTGAAATCACCAAGGTATATGTCATTCGAGTGGGGGGGACAAGTTTGCTGTGATGATTTCCATAAGATGTTCTGTGAAGCTTATGTTTGTCCTAGAGGATGGCAGAGTATATGTAATTTAAGGTGGTGTTTGCTTGATGAGTTCACCAAGATCCCAAGGTATTCACAGGAGTCTAGGGGTTCCAAATGATATTTTGAGATGGAGAGGTCAGATCGATGTATGCAGCCTAAGCCTCCGCCTATTTTGAGAGGTCTGTCTCATCTAATGATGTTGAAATCTGGGGGGACCAGAAGGTCAAGGCATGGTGAAGATGATTCCTTGAGCCATGTTTCTGTGAGTATATTTATGTCCATTTTCAGGCTAAGGATGAGGTCGGCAATGTCAGAGGCGTGTTTAGGGGCTGAGCGGCAGTTTAGTAGAAGGCAAGAAATCTTGTTAGAAGAGTTCGTTAGACTGGGTTCCTTGTTATCTTGGTTCGGGGTTCTAGAGTGAAGATTATTCCAGTTTATTCCTCTGTGGATTGGATGTGATGTTCTGCATGGGTTGATGGGGACTAGGCGAATAGCGTATTCCTCTTTGTCTAGGACGTAATCGGATGGAGATTCATACATAATTATTGATGCTATACATTACATAATGAAGAGTTCCCGCCCAAGGGGGCGTATATCCATGATTTTTAAATAAAGTTCTGGTGCTGCTAACGACATAAAAAGTGCCTACACCCTACTAACCCTAAGCAATAAATATAAATAAGAAACATATCTAATGTTCAGCTAAAAGGAAAGTACAAATATACAGTGTATGAGACAAACAATATTATAGGCATGTGAAGAAATCCTCACTTGCATTCTGGCCCTGTGGTGCTTTGCAATCCAATTCTAAAATGTATTGGGTTTCCAGTTTGCGTAAGAGGTATTCACAATTCCCACCCCTTCCAAGAGGCAAGACTGTATCAATGGCAAAATATTTCAAATGTTGTACATCACTGCCATGCTGTTCTTTGAAATGTCTCGCCACGGTATAAGCAGCATCATTATTAGTTATTGCTCGCATGTGCCGTAGTGTCCGTTTGTGGACCTGCAGCTTAGTTCTGCCCACATAGCACAGGCCACACGGACACTCAGCACATACACTGCAAATTCCTTTTCTACAATTGAGAAATTTTGTTATTTTAACTGGTTTCTGTTTAAAGGGGGTTGTATATGTTTTGGTGCTATGGCCTTGCTTACTTCAGCTGGAACATTTGAAAAACCCTGTTCTGGTACTGAGCCAATTTTTTGATACAACAATCTCAGGGCAGATAAATGTTCCCCCAGTATAGGATCATTCAGAACTAGGGGCCAGTTCTTATTTACTATTATTCTCAATATTTTATGCTGTCGATTGAATGTTAACTCCAACCTGGTAGGCTGGTCAATAGATTGAGAAGTTTTAACATCCTTCTTAGATCGATCAGCCAGTGCTTCTGAGTGTTGTAATTTATTGGCCTTGTTTATGGCTGACACCACAACAGTCCCAGCATACCCTTTAGCTAAGAACCTGTCCCTGCTGGCTTGTTGGGCCTGTATACAATCCACATCCATGCTGCATATTCTCCTAATCCACAGCATTTCCCCATAGGGAATGCTATTGATCAGATGAGGTGGATGATGACTAGAGGTATGCAGCACCGTGTTGCCAGCCGTAGATTTTCTGTTAAGGCGTGCTTCTAGCTTGTTGTTATATGTGAAAACCTCTGCGTCCAAGAAGATTATGCTTTCCTTACTTATTTGGGCCATAAATTGCAATTACAAGCTATTGTCATTTAGCTCTTTTATAAAGTTTTGTGCATCTATTTCATTACCCCTCCATACCAAAAACAGTTCATCAATGTAGCTATACCACCAAAGAAGATGTCTGGAAAGTATGTCGCTATGAGTCATCATGAGACCTGCTCCTCCCACATGCCCATATGAAGACAGGCATAACTGGGAGAAAAGCAAGCCCCCATGGCAACTCCCCTGACCTGTTGGAAAATGTGGTTATCAAAGAGAAAAAAGTTGTTTTCCAGACATGTGGCAATCATGGTCAACAACATTTTGTTATGCATGCAAAATTGTCTAGGTCTGGTATTTAATTCAGTTGCCAGTATCCATCACGGTTGTGTACACTGGTATACAATGATACAACATCAAGCGAAATTAGCAGCCAGTCAACATCCCATTCCACCCTCTTGATTTTACAAAGAAAATTCCCTGTGTCTTGTATGCATGAAAGGAGTTTCTTAACAAGATCTTGTAAGAAGAAATCCACATATTTGGATGTGTTCTCCAATTTGCTGCCTATGGCCAATATAATGGGCCTCCCTGGGGTTTTTTGCATATCCTTATGGACTTTGGGGATAAAGTATATTTTTGGTACAATGGGGTAGTCACCTTTTAAAATTTTTAATTCTTCCATGCTGAGTAAACCGGCAGATTTCCATGTCAACAATTTACTTTTGAAGACATCCCAGGCACACTTTACTGTTAAGATGTTACTTTTTTAGAACAGTTTCTGTCATTCAGTTGATGTTCAGCCTCCTCCATGTACAACTCTCTTGGCCATAAAACCACATTGCCCCCCTTGTCCGATTGACGTATGATAATTTTGTCATCATCCTGTAGTTTTTTGACCAACTGAGAGTAGATGTAATCCTGTTTAGTTAATTTTGTGGGGGATTTCGTAGTGGCACAATAAAGTTTCTTCAATTCAAAAGTGACTTTGTCATGGAAGACATCCACATTGTCTCGAATCATTAAAGGGCAAAAAGTTGATTTAGGTTTGAATTTAGTTTGAATTGTTGCCCCCAGACGATGGGCGTCCTGGTTAGACTGACTCATTAATGTGTTATTTTCATCAAACAGTTGTTCCATATCTTTCAAAAGGCCTGAATCTCCTGCTGCCAATGTTGGACTGGTAATCATGTCCACATTCGCTGTTATAGTGTTCTCCTGATTTTGTGTCCCTTGGATTATGTGGCATTTCCGTAATTTCATTTTACGCACAAATTTAAATAAATCCATTTGCGTCTCTGCTTAATTGAAATCTCTGACATGACTGTAGGTAAGACCTAAGTAGAAGATTTGTCTTTCCTCTTCACTTAATTCAGTAGTTGTTAGATTTATGACTGTATTTTCATCCATTTTGGTAGTTAGAGCCTGTTCCATCTCCTGTTTGTTGTTTGGCTATAATTATATATATGTACATTTTCCTAGAGATCGCTCTCTTTCTAATATATATATATATATATATATATATATATATACATACATATATACATATACACACATATATACATATATTCGTATATATATATATATATATATATATATGTATATATATATATATATATAGAGAGAGAGAGAGAGAGAGAGAGAGAAAGAAAGAAAGAAAGAAAGAAAGAGAGAGAGAGAGAGAGAACATGGAAAAACTCAGAAAATGCACTTTGCCACCTACAATTATTAGTCCCAAGACATTTCACACGAACCCACAATTTTGTAATGAATCCAACTACCTATGTACGTATGTGTATAATTCTATATATGTACATATCAACATATATTTGCATATAGGTCTGTCACTCATACATTATGCATTTCTGGCTACATATATGAGGATGAATACATAGATATATGTAGGTATATAGATACATAGAAATATCTACATAAATACCTACATAGAAAGTTGGATTCATTAAAACAATTGTGAGTTCGTGTGAAACGTCTAGGGACTAATAAATGTAAATTGCAAAGTGCCGTGTCTGAGTGTTTCTATGTTGCTTCTTTGCACCTTCCATAGCAATGGTGAGGGGGCCAGAGTGAAGCGGGGCCAAGTCAAATTTGGCCTGGCTTTGGCTCTTGCCCTACTTCTCCCAGTAGCGAGGTCACTGCCATAGCCTGCTCCGCATCATTCACCATACCGCTCAGTACTCGTGGTCTTTAAAATCACACTAGCAGCTTACCTGCTCGGGCACCGCAATATCTGAGCTGGAAAAATAGCCCTGCCGAATCCACGGGAATCCTCCAGCGTAAAGCACTTCTGTTCGCTGTTGATAATGGTCACAAATGGGTATTTAATAAGCCTCTTTCAGGCGCGCAGAAGCTTCCAGTGAATCACTAATCATTTGCGGAAAATGTTCTGGCAGCCTATCCACAGCAGAATTATATGGAGCAGAGCTAATATGTTTAATAGCCTTCTCGAGAAAAGATTTTACACTTCAGCAGACATGTGAAGTTGAATGTCGGTCAAAGTTTTCATTTGAAGGCCGAAACAGATATCTATACCGGTTAGATAAAATCGTTAACAGGGACCAGGACAAATTTAAGGCACATCATCTCAAACTTTTAGGTCATTATCCACTACTATTTATATCACTTTCCACTGCTGGAGAGTGATAAAGAAAATATGTTATATATCCGTGAGCTAACGCTTCCAAACTACTCGGGCAGCCATCACCTTTAAGGTTGATTGTGTCTTTACAGAATGGAATCAACCGTATGACCAGTTTAACCAGACAACTAGCAAACCCAAATGCCACCATTTATGGATTGGTGCAAATCCTAATGCATGCAATTCATAAAGTGACGCATTGGATGTTGAATTCATTATCAATGAAAAGGATCTTTCTAGGTACAAAATGATCAAACTCATGCAAGCTAAGTCATTGCACCACACAACTCAGGAAATCAGACTGGTGTGAGCTAGATTGCCCTTCGCTACGGCATCAACTACCATATTTATGGGTAGGGGATTCAATGTAGACTGTAGCCAGTGTAGTTGCTCAATGTGCTATATATACACATAATGGAAGGGCGACAGCCAAGAACTATAAGTGTGATGTTTACCATACATCATCCTCTATCCCTCGGTATTATCCCTGGTGTAATGCAATGCTCTACATTTCACACCAATTGGCTCCGTTTTTGGAAATCATGCATTGCAAACTGAACCAGAAAAATGCAAAATGGAATAACAAGAAAATTGTGGCACTGTGGGTGACGGTTGGACAAGCTACTAAATAAAGCACAGGTCAGCATCAATAGCTAACATGCTCACTCTGACATAGACGTCATGCAATTGTCTTGATACCTTTGTACTTAAGTACTACTTATGAGTTGAGAACAGCAGAATTCCTGGATGGTGATGTATTCCGCTCTTCTCGATCATGAGTGGTCGGTTTTTCCTGCACCTGGCCGGATTTACCAGGTAGGAATAATTGATGCTGTTTTACTGGCTAGATTATCTGGCTAGTAAGATTACTTTGGGAATAGTCTGTCTTACAGCCCACACCTGTATTCCTAGCCGTCTGACCCTCATTTGAAGCACAGGGAGAGCATGTAATCCTCACCCCTGCAGTGGCGTAACGATACTTGAGCCTCCCTCACACCCCTGCAAAGAACATGGAGGGGCCCCCCCCCCCCCCAACCTCCGGACCTAGTTGGACGACTAACTGTCAGCTTCCCTAACACTACTACTGGGCCGATTGGTGTATTGTGTTTCTTTATACAAAACTATTCACAAACAAAAAGAGCACTGGTAAGGCCAAAAGATCGGCAGCCAATGCTTGTCTAGATCTATTGGCAGTCCCAATGCTTGTCAAAGTTTGCCATTACGTCGATGGACTTGTTTAACGTGGCTGCAGCATTTTATGATTGTTACATTTTCCCATTTGCCTTCCTCTTAGGATTTAGTGATGGGGAATCAAGTAGCCCTTTTGTTCAACTGCTGCTGCGACATGATGTGTGGCGTGTGAATAAATGCCAGTGTATTAACTTTCATGTATTCACTTTGCTGACACGATGAAATGTTAATGGGGTTTTATTTAGGAAAAATGTACTGCTTGCATTCCCTAGACTTTCAAAGAAAACTAATCGTCATCTCACGTACATTTGTTTCTCGTCTTCATCATGATAACATCTTTTTGGATATCTACCTTTTTGTTTTCATGAAACTCATATTTTAAGGTACAGCTTAACCCTGCTAATGCAGTATTTTCAGCAAATTGGCCCTACTACTAAATTCCATATTACTGCTATATGGGATTTTCTCTGTAGGATAGCATGGGCAACACACAGAGAGGTGCCCAACAAATCAAACTCTTATCAAAACAGACCTGTTGACTTTGCCAGTTTACTTAAAAAATATATATTTATGTACTTTGAATTAGGTTTCAAAAGATACCTGGGATACAGTGAATAATCTAATTTATAATTGGAGAAGGTGATATCATTGTATCTTATCTAGGTTGCTATATTTATATACCTTCCAAATCAAATATTTGATACAAAGAACAAATACCCAAGAAGAGTGGAGTGTTGACCAGTTGTGAGGTAATTTACCTGGAATCTGGCCAATCCAACCATATGGAATCCGATTGCTAAATCATGCATACCAAAGCACCCATACTCAATGAGGATCTACCTGGGGAACAGTTGAGTCCGTTTTGTGAGGTCTTGAGCTGATGAATCACCCAGATGGCGGATGTGACCAGGACGTTTGCAGGGCATCAAGGTGTTGGAGGTTGTGCAATTGAGACTGACGTTAAACATGCATGGGTTGTCTCTTACATGGTGAACCTGCATGTGGCGGTCCATGACCCTTGGAGGCAGGGTCTAATGAAGTGGACCATGCATGCCGTGCATCAGTTGTACTTGAGATGGAGTACTACTGGCACCAGGCTGCCGTTGGACATTGACTAACCTGAGGGAGCGAACATTGGGGGGGGGGTGCATAATTGGTAGTGCTAAGCATGATAAACAAAGAGACTGCTCTCTAATACAGAAGCTATTAGTGGTCAGGATGGTGGATACTTTTTTCAGTTTTCGAGCTGGTAGATTTTTAGGGAGGGACTAAAGTAACTGTAAACTATATTCTTCTACTTTAACAATAACATGTATCTGCAACAGCATTCCACTGCACCCCTTCTTGCCACAGGGATACACATTTTAAACTAAGTACATTAGCATTCTCTTAGACATACCCTTCCATTGCCCAGGCAGGCAAGTAATTGTGCAGCATGGATTTGTGGGCCTGAGCAATTAACTCACATATTCAGTCAACATTTATCGATCTCCTAGTTTATCCAGCCAGTCATCCACTACTTAATGTGACAGTCAATAGGTGATTCTACCTGTTTACTTGAACCCTTTAGTACCTTCTTGGATGGGAGCCAATATGTATGAGTGGCATAGCATATTTCATCACTATTCAGATGACTTGGTGTTTTGTGTCATTTTAACTAAATGCAGGGAGTTATTGTGGAAACTTTCAAACATGAAAAATATGTTAGACATGAAACTACAACCTGGCAAGGTTTAAGATCCAGACACTCCGCTTCTACATCTAGATATAGAGTTAATCTCAGTCAAGCAGGTGCAAAGAATAAGACTCAGCACCCACTCAATGTCTAAGTTTCTAGCAATGTACAAGTCAATAAAGGATTTGAAATTGAATCATAATTAAATTACATAATGCCCATACTCCCATAGCCTTTTTCTTAAAACGTTGATTTTTTTATTCATAATCTTAAAAACTTCTTCAGGGCTATAAAACACACAAAATATACAAATTTAAAACAAATACATAGACAAACAATAAATTAATATAAGACATAAAAAATATGTTTTTAAAACTCCAATAATTGCTAAATGTAATTGTTTAAACAAATAATGTACAAAACAAAAAACAAATGGTATATTGCAGTTTATGTAGGAGCCGATAGTGTATTCAATGATGATTGATTGCTTTTCTCCCCCTAGCTTTATTACTTGATCAACCACACTAACGATTAAGGGTAGGTTACTGTCAACAATGGATAGAGAGACAGTTTTATGATTATTAACCTCATGCTAAATATAAATGAACAATCATGAAAGTAAAACACAGTGAACAGGGTGAAGGGACATAATACAATGTGTTTTTGTGGTGTACATTACTTGTTCAAACAATTGTATATAGAAATGATTGAATATTGAGAGTGTTTTTTTATGTTTATTTTTTGATGTCTTGTTTGTCTAAGTTCTAGTTTAAAATGTGTATATATTGTGTGTTTTGTAGCCCTAAAGAAGTCAGTTAGGATGAAACGCATTGTCTACTGCAAAATAAAAGAAGACGTTTTTAAAATTAAAAGATTATGAATAAAGAAATCAACTTTTTAAGAAAAAGACTCTGGGAATCTGTGCATTTTGTAATTTAATTCAGATTCACTTTCAAATCCTTTATTGACTTGTATATCACTAGAAACTTTGATATCGAGTGGGTGCGGAGTCATTTTCTTTTCAAATGTTGATGGAGTTTCTCCATTGTGGAATATTAAGATGACTGGTCTTTTACATTCGAACACCAATGTGTTCAAAATATAACTATAGCACACGATAGTGATAGGTGCGATTTCAGTGTGCCTCACTCTCTCTTTTCTAAGTCCTCAGTCAAGCAGGTGTCTCAATTCCCAATAGATCTGCAGGAATCCTGCATCTTGATAGTGAAGACATGCCTGCTAAATAGAAATGTCACCGCCAGATCACGTGAAGGTCTATCCAGCATGCTAATCTGTACCACCAAGGTGATACTCCATGGATATCCTGTCCTAGATCACTGCCAGTGCAACTTATCTCAAAAGGCCTCCAGAAAGGTAAATGAAAACTATCAGAGTTTGTCATGAGTTTCTCGTGAACTTTAATATAACTGGAAGCGTAGGCCTGAAGAATGGGAAAGTGCGGAACGAGACAGAAACTTTTCATGTTTCTTGCCTGGTTCTTGGTGAATAAACGGAATTGGTTTTGGTCAGTGTATTTTTTCAGATCGTCATATAGCGAACAGCCGGAGTCCTACATAATAAATACATGAAACTATTGCAAGTGGATTTTACAGATTTGCACTGTGTTCTTTAAAGATTACCAGCCTGCATAACTAATGCTCTGGGGTGTTTCAAGATTCAGGCGTTGAGAGAATGCTTGCTCTGTATACAGATAATGCAACCGTTTTCTTACAGAAGCATCTCAGCAAGAATGCTGCATGGGGCATCTTCAAGGGGTGACCAGAACCTGAACCCCGAAGCAAACAACCGCAGAGTGAGTCAAGCGTTTCCCAAACTGTGATGGAGTGGGAGAACAGTATCCCTTCAGAAGCATTTTGACAACAATGATCAAATGATGCAAATTTTACTAAATTATTGAGTAAAGAAGCATAGTGGGAAACAATTTAAAAAATAAAATAAAAAGAGCCGACTGCTACTCCTGGTTTACACTGTGGTAATCCTGGCACTGCCCTTGCTGCCCTTTGTCTCAAGGGCGATGAAGACAGTGGCATGAATAGAAAGAGAGCAGAGCTGACTGTTTACACCATCTGAAGTTTCTATTCCTTGCACTAAAGCCCCTCAGCAGCTTCCTCTTTGCTCTTGGGAGACGTTAGTGCCTTAGCTCCAGAGTATTAGATGGTCCACTATGAAAATGAAATTAAAGAAATTGCAATCGGAATATATAGATCCATTTACATGAAGAATACAGAGGTTTTCTGAAAAATGAACCTTGAATGGCAGTAGGTCTCTTGCAGTCAGTCACAGATTCATCACGCTAAAAGGAAATTGGGCTGACAATCTAATTTCTTCCTTCCAAAGCTCCTGCCACTGTCACATCAGCACAAACATGCTGATCTCTAATGGAAAAGAGATTTCTCTGTACATTGTTCTGCTTCGGTGGAGGAGCTGCACAAGAGGTGCAAAGCACGGATCATAAAACCACTCAGGGCTGATTGACAGCCGTAGCTCCTCAGCTTTAATGCATCACAAGGAATCCAAACAAGCAAGGGATAATATAAGTAACAGCAATAACAACAACAATAATAATTAAAAAATAAGATTAATAATAAGTATAAGTTTGTTGTTAAATTGTTGCTGGTTGTAAATAGGAGATGTGAATATTACCTAATTCAAGGGTACTCAAGGATTCACGTCTAAACTGGCCTTGTCAGGATTGGCACCCACAATTTCCAGGTCACAATTAGATGTCGGAAGTTAACCCTGTTTCATCTCTCAGGGGTCTGAGATGAACAATGCTCAGTTTTCAGAAAATGGGAGAATGCACTGCATTTCACACTTCCCTATGCAAGTACAGTAAATACCAGCATCCAATCACAAAGTAATCAGCATTGTGTTATGAGGACTTAAAATGAAGTCTAGTTCATTTTTTCAAAATGCTTCTGATTGAGAAAGTAAGCTAGCAAAGTATATATTTGCACACTTCGGCCTCTAATCCGCCTGCTAAACATTCGGAATGCCTAGTAGGATAGTACATTTTGAATTACAACAAACTGGTTTAATTGACAGGAAGCAGAAGTAGAACACACCCAGAATTTCAAAATGTGACCCCAAGATTTCAACTTGCGTGCAGGTGTACGCTAGGAATTTAATAAGGATACTTGCATGCGATGCATAGGATACCATGGAAGCAGAAGAATAGCCAATCCTTTCAAAGCAATTTTGTGGAAATACTGAATAGTGCAGAAAAATGTAGGCTAAAATTACCCTTGCATGGATTAACAGCAGGGCAAATGCATGCTTTATTCATCTAAAACAAAATAGGGAACAGAAGGAAAGATGTAGTTACAACCTTGAAAAATTAATTTACCCAAACACTCCTGCAACAAATGGAGACCCACCCTCACTATCACTAACACTAATGGAAGAAAGACAGGTTATGAGATTAGATTACAGGATATAAATGTACTTAATGCGTCAAGCCTAGAGCTATGTATCAAGAACGTCTTCCTAAAAAGTGTCCATGACATCATAGGCATAGTGAATGCATTAATCCTAAAAAACAGTAGTTGATTCTTCCAGAGCTGTAGTCAATAATAGGAGGTGTGCCATTTGGATCTTCCAGTTACAAGATCCAGTGCTCAGCTCCAGAGGAATACACTCTGACACCTTTATAGTTAGACAGTTTAATGTGCCTTGCTTCCGTTCCCTATACGTGCTGGAGACACTCTGATCCTACTCTGTTTAAACAACAAACATTTGCAAAGACACTAGGCTTCACCTAGGCGAGACCTATTGGCATTGTCAATTTAAAAAAAAAAACATGTTGCGTAGCACTGCGGGCTGCTATGCAACATGGCACAGAGTACATGACAGCAAAGCGCTACGGCACTGCCAGCGTAGACTGCATTATAGCACTTTTTTTGTTTACTTTAAGTCTTGTTGCACAGCATCCTGCGCTGCTGTGCAACATCTTTAAAAATCATTAACAAAGCCAAATAGTTCTACGCAAGCTATTTGGCTGTTTTCATGTTTTGCTTAAAGTAAATAAAAACAAAGCACTATGGCGTGGTCAGCATTGACTGCACCATAGCGCTTTCTTTTTATTCACTTTACTCTATGTTGCAGAGCAGCACGTTCTGCTATGCAATATGCCATAACACAGTGCAGGGGGTTGGGGGTGGCGAGCAAGAAGATGGAAGAGAGTATAAAACAAAGAATGTGTAGTGGGAGGCCGTGGGCGAGTTAATGACAGCGGGGGAGGATTTAAAGGAATGCACTGTGGGGTAAAAGGAATGAAGGCCGGGGTGGAAGATTGAATCCATGGAGGACAGTCCAATGGAAGGGGGTGGGGCGGAGCAGAGGGACTGGAGAGGGATGTACTTTCTAAGAGTATATAGCAAAAAGTAAAAAAACAAGAAAAGCTTTAAAAAGTAAAAAAAAAGAATTAACAAATAAAAGAGGACCTGCAGGAGCCTGTAGCCAGTGGTAAGAGACTGGCCACAGTAACCTGTAATTGGGGCATGCTTTATGACAGGCACGAAGAATGAAGCCCCGGGTAAGCTGGAGGCATTGAGGAGGAGCTGGCTAATTGTTAGGAAGGGATATGGAAGCCAACCAATGGCAATTTAAGGTAGGTAACTGGTGACTTTATGCCCCTCGTAAGACTTTTTTTTAACACAAGATTTTGCGCAATTGAAACCTAATAACATGGTGAACTCGGCTACAATCACAAAGTGTTAGGATCCAATTTATTTTGAAATAAATGAAAGTGCCTTCTGCCAAAAAGCAGCCTGAACAGAGACCACTCTGCTTGATGCTGCTGTATCTGAAACTATCCTGTTTAGTTGGATATCAAGTTTGAGAGCCGTGCAAAACCGAGTCAGAGATTTGTGGTCAGGCAGGCCCTGCAACGAGCACCCATGCCTATTGAGTGACAGGTCACAGGTGGGGTCTCTCTTAGCCCAAAGACAAATGCGAACCCGCTGAAAACTCTGATCGATCCCACAGACAGATAATTGCACTACAAGCAGGTCCAAGGAAATTGGCCTCAATAAACCACAATTGCCCAAAGGCTTGCGTGCCCCAAAAAAACCACAAAGCTAGATACCGCAAGTAGAAAGGAACACTCAGGCAATTAGGACATGACATGCACACCATACATTGTGATCAAGCGCTCGCCATGCTGGACATCTGGACACATACACACTGTTCCACACTAGCTCTCTCCGAGGTCGGGCTGTGTCCTTCTCTGATGCCTGAGCTTGTTAATTTATGACTATGATGCTTTTAATGATTGCAGAAATTGCTTTACTGTACTTCACAAAATGTACATAATTTCAGCCTAAACTTTGTATCTCCCTGACTTGTTTTTTAGCTTCTTGCTTAACTGGGTACTACCTTTGTGCAGTTAGTTGATTTTTTAACTGGATTTTATGGTGAGGCGAGTCCTCATCCCATCCTGCATGATTTTTGTATATTGCAGGAGCTTGGGCAACTGCCCATTTCCTGGCTTAAGTATATTTTAAATGAATTGGAATATGGTTAGAGAAGGCTGGCATAAGGATGTCTTCGCCATGTGGGCACTCCCTGACAAATTATGGTGGCCAGTCCTATTCAACTAGAAGAATGTCATAACCCTTACAAAGTCGCTCCCAAAAGAGTGCTTTCACTTTTCTTGGTATGGCTTTCTCCATCCGGAGTGTTATTTCATATAACCTATGTGGAAAACTAACCCTGGTATCTGTAGTTTCAACTTGAATTAACTCATTCAAGTCCACTGTCTCCAGATGATCCTTCAATTTCTTGAGAGCTATGGTGACTTCTGCTGCGCTGTCCAACATTGTCTGAGCCCATTCTCTGTTCTTGAGTTGTGTCCTCAAGATCCTGGGCATGTCTGAATTTTTGGCCCTGCTACCTTCTTTTTGGTGAATTGAGATTTCTTGTTTTTCTGAACGTGATTATCATCTTTAGACTTAACGCGTTCTTCCTTATTTTCTGACTGTCCTCTTCTTTCAGATTTCTGTGACGAAGTCTGAAAGGAACGAGAGGAACGTGTATCAGTATCTTGATATCTATCAGGTTTTCTCAAATTATCCCTATTCCTGAGGTTATACCTCCTTTCAGAGGGCTCCTTTTGTGGAGACCTACCTCTGGATTGAGAACGCTTCTCTTTAGAAGTTTGTTTGCTATTTTCCCACTTCCTTTTAGAAGACGTAGGAGTGTTTTTAGTAAAGACCTTTTCAGGACTTTCAGACAGTTGGGGTATCACTTTATAATCTACTAATCTCTATATATTACTAAGTAATTCATCATCCGACATTGCTTCAATGTCAGGGTCAGGTGTGTAGCCGGCTAAGGCAGACCATGTTGCTCCTGGTCTACCTAGTGGACCCGAGCCTAGTAATGTGATTTAAATGTTTTAGGGCACTTTTAAACCAGAACTCATGCTCCTGGTATGTGAGTGGAATTTCTATATCTTCGAAAGGAATATACTCATCTAGAGCTTCATCTTCTTTGTAGAAGTGAAACATCTGTGTTACTGGATTTGCTTCGGGGAAGATTATCCATGAATAGAATACCTCTGTCTGGTGATATTCATGTGCCTCTATCACAAACACTATCCTACCACCTCTCGATGTTAAGCCATTTTTTATAAGTTTTATAGTGAGTATTTCATTAAACTCATAGGAATGCATATAGCATCCTCGTCGGTTTCATAAAAACCTGTTGTGTTAAAAACTGCTGGATCAGCCGCAGCTCCACCGGTCTCGGTGTTGTTGCCGTTTTCGGTCATTGTTTAAAGAAAATTGCAGAGCACGTTTCAAGGAAACAAAGATAAGGTGCACAATATTTTGGAACACTGTATCCTTCAACGTTGAACAAACCAAAAAGCTAATACAGTGGATTTTCGTCCTATTCAGCTATGGCGGATATTATCCCTTTACCCACTCCAGATGTCTATTGGAGTATTTATGGCAAAAGGGGTCTCTGAGAAAAGCACGACTGAGTTACTCTAGTATCTAGCGTTAAATTAGTGCCTTACCAAACATTGGGCGCCATGTAGTGTAGTTCCTATATTCCCAATAGACTCTGCGCATTGGAATAATATATCCCATAGACTTGACATAGGACTGAGGTCAGTATGTCTCTATCGAATATACTAAACTTAATTGTGAGTGCCAGCTAGCTCAGAGGTCACTCGAAACTTTCTTGAATACATAAGAAGGGATTAGTTTCTGACAACTGCATAAAATGACAACTTTGTTTCCCTAGGACCTGAAAATATCTTCAGAGTCGTGGAAACAATAGATAACTTTTTCACTCAGATTATTGTGCATGCTTCGTTTCTACATAGTTGCAGAGAAATAGTGAGACGGGTGTTTTCAATAAAAGGGTTTATGAACAGTCCTCTTTCTCGTGCAAGAGAGGTGTACTGCTACAATGTTAGACAGAATTCACAGTATAATGCGTACAGCGAGAAGAGTATAAAATAATACTGTAATAGCATTGTCTAGTGCTATGATATATAAAAATACATACATAAATAACACAGAATAAAATACTCAACTGGTGATTCTAAAATACGCCTACCCCAACCTAGGTCTAGTACCAGGGAAGAAGTAAGTATGGTCTTTAGCATAGGTTTAGGTCTTGCCAAGAATTGCCAAAGGTTTCTCTAGGTTCTAATCAGCTCCATACCTGAGAATGATGGAGGTTGGCATCTCTGTCTCGGGACTCGATTTCCCAACACCCCGCAAGGAGAGTCAGAAACACTAGAGCTGGATTCTCGGCAGGAGGATGACAGCTTCTTTGTCAGTGCATCAGCTGGAGAGTCGGCTTTCTCCAGCACTTACTGTAGCGAGCTGAGTCGGGCAAGTAGGTAGTCGAACTGCACCGAACCACACCGTGCTTTGCCATAGCAAGTGAAGTTATATTTATACCTTGAAGGTGTTTAGGAATGCCAGCTTTGACGTAAAGTCGGGCATATGAACGTCATGGATGAACCCCTAAGTTGTCCAAGCATAATAATGAGTTTCTTGGAGAAATCAATATCCAGGCTAAGGAAAGTCCCTTCTGCTTAAGAGTCTGGTTTTCCAAGAAATCATTGTGACGTTTGATAAACGGATGGAAGTAGCCATGCCTGTATTTGGGTAGCATGGGCTATGCCTAAATAAGGGCTTGATTTCTATGCCTAGATAAGGGCAACGTGAATTGTACCTATATAAGGGCATGAATCGGGAAAATTCATTCGGAATCTGAAACGCCATACAAAAGTTGGGCCAATAAGGTAAAACCTGGTAAATGAGTGTTTAGCAGCTCATGCCAGAACAGTACCTGTCACATGGTTTGAAAGTTTAGTCCTAGCAACAGTTTTCAGAAAATCGGTATCAGAGATTCCTTTACAATGTAGTCAATTCATTCTGGTTTTGTTGGTGACATTAGGGTTTTCCAGAGAGTTGGGAATTTGAGGAAAAATTGATTACATGTATTTAATATTTTCATCAAAGAAGTCCTTCTTTGTACATAGGGACTTCAAATGTGAAATAATGTAGATTGTTGTGGGCAGTTTTATGACCTTGAAAGGTTGGTTATTAACATTGTCAATTAGAAACCTGATGTGTGGGTGGTATGACACTATAATGAGGTCAATAATATTGACATGCAAGGACATTGATTTTACTACATAGCGTACCACTACATCCCCAAGTATATATTATTCTTACTACACTATCTACCTTGCTGCCTACATACCTACGTTACCTCGACAATAAGTACAGTCATTCAATTATTGTAGTTAGTTTTGGTGTTATTTGCATCTTGGTGAGGTAAGATAAGAAGAGAAGGCAAGGCAAGGCTTTCAGTGCAGAGCTCTTAATATTGATACATTGGTGTCACAAAACCAGGGTATATATTTTTTTAAGGTGGCCAATAGTCTTGCTGTGTGTAAAATTCATCAAGAAAGATTCCTGCATATCCTTAGACCAATCGACTAAAATTGGATCTTTGGCCTTGGTCTACTATTTATTTAGAGACATGTTAATCAAAGGTTAATCTTTTGAGGTAGGCAGGTTGGATAAGATCATTGCATTTAAAAGAAGGGTACACTGGTTGACAGTGATTCATTTGTAATCACCCAACAAGGTTTAAAGTCCCATTTCTTAAGTTGATTGGTAAAATGTTTGATACATTGCTTAATCAAATTCATATTGTTACTGGAAGAGTGGTATGCAACATTTAACATAAAGGAGAAAACATTAAATGATTTGATCTCCTGAAACAAACATTGGAAGATATAGGAGGCATTGTCGGGTAACTGTATGCAATGTATACAATTCCTATGTATTACTGTCACCTGGTCTATCCTATCACACCAAAAACAGAGGTCAGAAAGAACAATGAGGTCCCTACAATTACGGAAGTGGTCACTGTGCCACATCTCTGTCGAAACTCGAACTCATATGAGATTACAGATAGCATCATTTGCCTCCAGTTTGCATTCCTTAGCAGATCTACAGTTATGTAGTAGACATTGCACTGCAGAATTGATGATGTTGGTGAAAGGCCTAGCAATAGGCTCAAATGGCAACTGGATACGGTTGTTGTGTTCATTTTTAGAACAGATGTTATGTTCAGTATCTTGGCATGCGTAAGTTTAGGTATGAGGTTCACTGTCGTCATTTCATCACTAAAACAAGACACAACTTCGAGCCCGAGAGAAGCAAGAATGTGGTTTTTCTACATTTTCTACTCTAAGCGGGAATATATGTTTTGTATACCTTTTCAGTTTGTAAAACACCTGCCCATCCAATTGTACACATACTCCCCTCTCATTGTGATCCTCCTCAGCCAGAACTAAAACCACAGATGTGACTCCTAATGAACTTCGAGTGGTCATGATGTTCTCACTGTCATCTATTCGGACACACTAAAGAGTCTATCTCACATATATTTGAATGAGATATAAATCAGTATGCTGCTGAAGTGGCTCATATGCTGAAGCTCCGAACGCAAAAGTGGAACCTGTCCCAGTGTTAACTGGGTCCTGGGAAAGAGAAGGAAGACAAAAGCCACGAACTACAAGAAACAAAGGTAATGAAATGAAGAAAACGCAACATCGGAAGCAAACCCACTTTATCCGTATAAAAGAGAATAGTACCAAAAAAAAAGACAACAGAGAGCGCACGAGAACACTTAGCATGCATTTGCATATATTTGCGGCCTGATGAAAACGTTCTGTTTTTTTATTGGCAGCCTTGAAAAGCTGGCACTGAGCTAAAGGGGAGAATGTACCAGCCAAAAGCATGAGTAAAATGGCTATTGAATGTGGCCGGTTTGGGATTCACTCAAAAAAGGAGCGATTTTGCATATAAATTTAGCGACGTTTCGCGTGGTAGCACAGCTGTTCATTCACAGTTAAGAATCAGTGAATAATTACGCAACACTCCCGAGATTAGAAGGAACAGCACCGGAGACTGCCACATTCAGTCACAATAATTATATGTAAACCTCTTACCCTGCTCTATATCTCCCTTTGGTACCTAACGTGATTTAACTATTTCCATACCCAACTATTCCTCGAATCCAAAATTGGCAAGGAAGCATAATCGATGTTTGTGTCTCAAAGAGGGTTCTTATCTTGCTTTGATAAATCGAAACCTTTCCTATTAATTAATCCATGTGATTTGCATGGAGTCTTATGAGACAAACGTCAAGGATGAAATGTCTTGGTGAACTGCAAATAGTAAGTAGAATTACAATATGCCATTTTCAATAAAAACACAGACCCCATCTACAGTAAGACTACTGTCCTCACTACGGGTAACAATATTACCCCAAGAGCGTAGGGAAACACCTCACGTGCCACTACATCAGGTGCATTGAAGCACCTGTACTCTGCCCACACTGCATATACTCTTCGATATCACCATCAATCACCAGACATAAGCCTGGAAGGGAATCATAGAAGGGTGGCTGATGCAGTGAAGTGACTACATCCCTAGGCGTTACCCATGGGTCAACAAAGTGTCCACCATAAAAAAGTATGCGTCTTCATGGGTGTTCTGCACGATTGATTCAATACAATTGTACAATTGTACAATTGTACAGTTCAGTTTCAATCATCGCTTATGTGAGACAAATAAATGCATAAAACATATATTAAATGTTTAAATTATTATAACATACAAGGCACTCCCTAACCAAAGCAACATCTGAACATTGCATGCAAATTCCTCAATCAAAACAAAGGAAAAATTAAAAGTGCACAAGGATATATACAATGAAGTCATTGTAACTACTATCTAGAAACAAATAGGTAAAAGGATCTGCACTTCTCCCTACCGTATGGAAATACGCCTTATTGAATCAGTGCTATATAGATAAATAATGTAAAACAATTATAGGAGTAGCTAATGTTATTCATGAGCATATAGATCCAGTGAAAAACTAACTATGTAGCCGGAGTTTAAAGTGACATCAATTAGATATATGACCTCAATTTCCAATTATAATTATGAGGCTTATTAGAAATGGCCCTTTCTAGGGTGCTATCCCTCGACTTTTTGCTTTTCTCCTTCCCAGTTTTCCACTGCTCTGGATGCTAGTCTTAGGACCGGAGCGCATTTGGTACTGCTGTGCATGGTCAAAGCTCTGTGCTCATCATATACATACTATGGATTGGTGTATATATGATTGGCTGATTCAAGTTAGCTGAAAGTCCCTTGTCATGGGGTAATACCTATAACAGGGGCATGTATCTCTTATGCGCCTGGGACATCCACGGGACATCCACGGAGGTAGATCATCGACTGTGCCGCAGGTTTGTCCTGGTGGGGCCTGTGTGCACTGGTTACTGTTACTCAGTTTGGCTTTTACAATGCTACATGGCACGCTTTTGCATTTCTCCTGTTATACCGGAGTTCTCCCTGGTGACAGGGTGTGGTGTTGTGAAGAGGTTGGGTGAATGATACCAGATGGTGTGTTTGGTACGATGGGGTCTGCTTCTCACGATGGATTAGCATTAGGGTGTGTAAGTAAAGGCTGTTGAGCATTTGCTCCTACGGTCAGAAGAGTAACGGTATAGTGTTTGGTATCGATGAGTAATGGCAAATCATCTTCGTAGTGAGAGGGTGTTCAACATTACTGTGCTGCAAATGTCACTTTGCGAAAGTGAGCATTTTGATGCTTGGGGCTCTGTGTACCTGACTGTCTATCTCCTAATTCACAACTGGGAGCTAGGAGGGCAGCCACATCAGTGCATTCCTGATTGAGGGCCACAATGAGGGGTTCACTGGAAACGGTGGACCTCCGGCATTTCTGGAATCGTTACTTGAGGGTGTAATGGGTACTTGTATTCCAAGGGGCAGGGTCTTGTCCCCACTAAAGATTGTGATCAAACCACTTAGGGTAGGATGGCAGAAAGAAAAATATTTAGAGAGGGCCTGCGCATTTCACAGGTGGCCTTTTGAACCGATTGTATCGTCAAAGGCCATGATGGGTATAACTACTAGGACTTCGGCCTCCAAAAGTAGAGAAACTTTTGGATTTGGAACAATACTACGCTGGTTTTGATACTGGGACATTGATACAAGGAATCACAAAGGCAGGAGGGACTACAATTGGACTATCCGCAGACTTGTGGTGGCTTTGAGCTTGTCATTCTCCAAGAAAGGGACGATCACTTGGTGAATTTGCCTGGACATTGCTGGCCTGCAGCTAAATGCCAACTGCTGTGGCTTGGGTCTCAAAGTACTTTCCAAGTGCGGGTGAGCTGGCCTCTTCTCAATAATATCTCAGGGACACAAAGGCTTTCACTGTCTCCACCAGATCATGAGGACAGCACTGGGTGCAGCGGAACCAGGTGTAAGGGATCATGGTTGGAACAAGGACCGTCCTGACATAAACCATCATCTTGCTGTGCAAGAGGAGTGTGTGCACAGGATCAGCAGCCATCTGTGGTGCCGGGACGTGAGGAGTTCAAGGAATGCGGGGGAAACTTACACAGTGTTAGGGCCTTGTGCTTGCAACCAGGGAACCTGTGCTCACTTGCGCTCCCGTGGGATGCTGGGGGATTCTGAGCCGGGAGCTGAGATGGTATTCAGCCTCCAGATAGGGAGGATAACAGTGCCTGACATTGTGGCCTCTGTTTTAGGTCATTGACCTTCTCTCCCTGTACCCACACCACAGAGTGGTTTGTTTTGGAAATCAGCATGACGAGACCTGAGGGGTTTCATGTACCTTGTGGGCATCTGCAGCTGACAGTCGGAGTTCTATGGCAGGTCACACCTTCACTTGAGGAGAAAGCATTTCTCCCGATGGTGAAGCGCACCAGCTTCCTGGGTCACAACCTTTTGTCTACAGTGAATATCAATCCCGGACTCTTGCAGGTGCCATCGGGCGCCTGCAAGTCTAATTCAGATGGACGAGATTAAGTAACTGTTTCTTTTCGTGTTAGGTGGTTTGACTGTCTAGTCAATGGGGGCCAGCCGGAGCAACGTTTATTGCTAACTGGTGTAGTTGAAGACTGAGCGGCTGGGTCATGAGGCATAGTCAAAGTACTAATATTATTTAACCTTTCTGCCAATGGGAAAGTCCGACAATTGCATATAACTCTAAAGTGTAAACTGTAGACTGCATATACAATGTGTATCTCGTTTTGATTTCAATGTATTTGTGTAATACAAAAGACAAGTGTTTTATACATACAGTGTGGAATCTTTTTGTGTTGTGCCAATACTTTACACTAACCCTAACGGATAAGCCTGACTGCTTGCTGTCAAACTAATCGAGGGTGAGCTTAGGTTATCGGACAAGTGTATTGTACTCATCTTATTTGGAGCTGTGAATTCTGAAAGGCTTTGCTGTGTCAAAGCCAGCCAGAAACCGCTGGATCTAACAAGATTCAACTACCATTTTTCTGCTTGACCTCATCAAGAAGAGCCTGATGCCAACAGAGGTGTTTTACACAGCAAAGGACATAATAGGCTCCTTGGTGGGTAGCTTTCAAACCCACTAAGAGCTACAATATGCACATATAGTTATGCTTTCACTATTTAAAACACTTCAGTTTTCATTCCAATAATAAGCGACAGCTAAACTAAACAAGAGCATAAACCTGTTAACTTCAGAAGCATCACATCATTGGAACAACATGTCCTTCAAGAATGATAATTTCCATTGGCCAGGTCCCGCACATCAATTATATACAATTCTCTAAACATTACAATTAGAAGTCTGACCACCAATTCGTATTTCTCCCTCTCCTGAAAAGTGGTTCCATCAGTTGTTTTTCTCCGGTACTGAATACCGCACACAAAAGGAAAGTGTAGCTATATTTGCTTTCCAGACCTCCCCATCGCATGCATACAGGGTGTCTCATCTCTTTTTCTGATTGCCATTTCCATTGATACGACTCTAGGCGTCGTCTCTCATCCTCAATTTGTACCTTCTTCTAGTTAAAGATGCATTACATCATCAGCATAAGGTTTTCTTCTTTGAGTATTTTTAGCAGTGTGGCATCTCAGTTGGCTTACATCCCCACTGGTTTTAGGAGTGCTTAAAAAGTAGCTGTGTATTCTAGGAGTCATAATCTGTATGACCCACTAAACTCCAGGGCCTTTTTGATAAATCACTTTGAGGGAGGCAGGGAGCTAGTGCACCTCACAAAGCCTCCCCCACCGCCCCACACTGCTTTGGTCCATTAGTGGTGCCTCTGTCTAGATTGGGGAACTACAGAGCAGGGAAAATAAAGCACATGAAGGCTGCAAGGGGCATTCAAAATGTACTGGGATTACGCGGCTGCGCGCCAAGCTCTGTCTGTAGTATGGATGCCCTGGTCTCACCCTGGACACCCCAAGCCAGCCTTAATATTAGGTGCCACAGGGGAGAGCCCCAAGCCTCCGACAACCCGAGCTAGCTCCCTCATGCCTGACCAAAAGAAGCGTCTGGGACAGGACCCAACCACTTCTGTGCAGGGACCTTCCCTCTCACCCCCCCCCCTATGTCACGGGCACAGGGAGTAAGGAGGCGGCAAAGGGGAGCGCTGCTGTGCTCATGGCCGCTTCTGGCTTTCTTTCTTGCTTGGTTCTGGGAATGGGACACCCTTACCCTAACTGTGATGCAGCAGCCTTATTTTAAAAGGTGCGCACTGGTAGTAACCATCATCATTCCAATTACCTGGAAATTACAGTGGCTGATGCTCGCTCAGATTAAAGGCCCAAAAACCATGTAGTCAAAATGTAAAAAATCCAGGTGGACTAAATGTGAAGAACACGTTTGCAATAGCTTCCAGATATTAGTTTAATCTTGGTTAAGAGGTTGACTGCATAGTATTTGTTCCGTTATACTATGTTATTCTATAAAGCATTACACTGAAGTACCCAGAAATGGTATTGTCTACTGCTTGATTGCTGTTATACTCTTCTTCTATTTGTTGATCCATTCATGCTCTAAAGGTGTTCTACACAGTAAGAATTTTTTTTATATTGACCTTCAGAATTAATGAGTCCGTAATACCGACTACCACTACATCATCAATCTAAGTATATTTAGGTAAGCATAAATATTATGCGATCAATTCTACACACACGTAACTTTAGTATATACATGTTGGCAGGGTAAGGAGAACTGACATTAATAATGCTATATTTATACTTACCCATATATATACTTCTCATAACCGTATCTTGTTAACATACTCATAGTCAATAAGCTGGATTCAATATTTTTGTAGGTCAATATAAAAAAAAGTTGTCTGACTTTGGTGATAATCATTCAGCACAGAGTACAGGGTTGTTTGGGGCCTTAAGATATTTCTGGACATCATCTCTTTCATCTATGACACATGCTGTTGGTAAAATCTTAGTTAGACTTTTGTTCATTGGGAGCTAGGGCATCAACATTGCTGTGCAGCATGTAGTTGAATAACAAATTCTTTGGCAGTGGCCATCTATAACCCTTTCCCTGCCTCCCCATGTCCTACTGACCCTCTCGTTCCAGCTCCTCTCACTGACCTTGATGTGATAACTAGACCCCCAGACGGTAGGTGGTACCCCTTGGAGAAATTCCCACTCATAGACCAGATCACGCTTTTAAAGATCCTTGGCCAGCGAAAATTGAGTTCTCTGTGCGACCCTGCCCTCCTCCACCAGATGGGCAAGGTCAAAGAGGTGGTGCTACCAGTAATACTAGAGGTCCTAAATCTCTCCATTACCAATGGCCAGGTTCCACCATCCTGGAAACACGCCATGGTGAGAGCACTACTGAAGAAACCGACCCTAAACCCATATGTCCTGAGTAACTATAGACCAACATCTCTGCTACCAATGGTCTGTAAGATCTTTCAAAAACATGTCAACTCCATCCTCTCGGCTTTCTTAGAATCCCATAATCTCCTACACCGCTCTCAGACCGGTTTCCGATCCCTTCTGGGAATGGAACCAGCTCTCATCTCCGTAGTGGAGGAATCTAAAAGGATTATGGATCAGGGAGGAGCAGTAGCCATCATCCTCCTTGACCTAAGTGCCACCTTCAACACTGTCAATTTTGATATCCTCCTGAGCCAACTTTGGAATATGGGAGTATCGGGGGAAGCAATAGCGTGTATCGAATCATACCCTAATGGCAGAACTTTCCAAGTATTTTTGGGAGAATCTACCTCCAGGTGTCTACCCTTTGGGTATGGAGTTCCTCAGGGATCACCCTTGAGTCCTACCTTATTCAACGTGTATATGAGGCCACTGGCGGATATTGTCCTTCCATTAGGTATAAAAATTGTCACCTATGCGGATGATACCCAGGTAGTGGTCTCTCCAAATCACCCACAAAGTGCCCCCTCAGACCTAGACCTAGACCTATAAACCTGCCTGGAGAAGGTGGCCACATGGATGCAAAATTTCTGCGTTAGGCGCAATGGCGACAAATCTGAAATAATGTACCTTGGCAATCTACCCAACACTGATTTCAAGTTGCAATGGCCAACATGCCTACTGCAAGCACCCACCCCAAAGCCCAAGATCAAAAGAATGGGAGTGTGGCACGAAAAATCACTAAAATTTTTTGATCAGCAAGCTGTGGAAGTGGCCAGTACGTGTTACGGCATCCTCAGAATGCTGAGATTTTTCCCTCCTACCCATGGGGGCAAGAAGAACGGTGGTCCAGGCCCTGGTCCTCCCGCGCCTGGACTATGGTAACTCCTTGTACTTGGGAGCGCCCAAATCCACCATTAGGAAACTCCTAGTGGCCCAGAACTGTGCCGCCAGAATGCTGCTTGGAGTGCCAAGAACTCAATCTGCGAAGCCATGCCTGAAAGCCCTACATTGGCTACCCATTCTGGAAAGAATCAAATTCAAATACCTTTGCAAAGCCCATTAAACCCTGAGGGGCAAAGGTCCTTCCATCTTCAACTCCCTCATCACCTTTTACCATCCAAGGAAACCTCTCCGTTCTGCAAGTCTGAGCCTGGCCGTCATCCCTAAAATGTATAGGATACGTAGTTGAAGCAGCTCCTTCTCCTATAGCACAGCCACGCTCTGAAACACTCTCCCCTTGTAGTTACGTTCAACGACCCATCTCCTCACCTTCCGAAAGCACCTGAAAATGTGGCTATTTCAAAACCTCAATCTGTAACCCCCACCCCTTTCACTGCTATGCTGCTAGCGCTGGGATCCCTCCAGGTAGCTACGCACTCTTGAAATGCTAACTAATAATAATAATAATGTGTCTATAAAATAGCTATTGTGAGCTTGTCTTTCAGTAGAAAGTTGTTGGTGAAGTCCCTGACTGATTGAAATCGGTTTGTGCTTTCACAATATGTTGATACAAAGATGCATTAATATGGTCATTCCAACCAAGGGGTAGGGGTAAATAACATCTATGGGGAGGCTGACCAGGTGAAGAGCGTTATCTTTGAAGTTGCTTTGGAATGTGATGGGTCATGGGGTGCTGGTCATGTAGAGGGGACTGAGGAGTGTTTCTTTTGTGGACTTGGTTGCTGCTTTCCAAGGTAAGATGTGTTCCATAATTAAACTGAAGTGATTAGATTTGCCATTTTCATACCGAAGCTGCAGCCAAGTCCTAGGGATCCTCAGAAAGGGTGAGATGTGATTGTCTGGGCTGTAGACAGTGGAAAGTGGGATGTGACGGGGTCCAAAGACTTCGTTGTGGAGTGTTGAGAGAGTGCTCGCAATGTAGACATCAGGATGACAGCACTGCCACCACCTGTCACATCTGTGTGATCAATGTTTATATGCAGTATTTTAATGGAACTCAGATGTCCTAGATGTGTGTGGTAGTGATGTTGAGCCAGTTTTCCTCGATGAGCAAAGCATCCATTTTGAGCATGCATTGTGAGTCTTGTTTGGGTATTTGCTAAGTATGCTGCATGGCACACCAAAGTGTTTGGTCATGAGCATGCAAAAGTAGTGTGTCTTCAGTGTGTTTTTCATCAGAGGTGGTGATAGAAGTATGAGTAAGATTGTATTGTTTTGGCCGTATGTATCCGCTGGGAGTCTTTAGACCCTTGTACGCAACCATTCTGCTTTTTTAGTCACGTATTACTTAATGTAAATATGTTTCTAGAGTTTTCCTGTACATGGTTTGATAAAGCTGTAAAGTACAAAGAAGTAGCATTAAATGTTTTCATTAGTACAGAAACAATTTGAAGAAAGTACACAGTAATTTAGATAATGGAAGTAGGCATAAGAATCTTTTTCTGTTTACTTCTGAGATAGACATTTGTAGATTGGTAACACGCCAGCAGCATTGCTGGATCAGCTTCAAGGAGCAGACAGTTGGAAATTTCAATGCATCTGCCAGCAAGCCAGGATCTGCACCCACGCTGGTTATTGACTGTGCCAAAATGCCTCAGGTTGAAAAAGGAGGTACGCAAGCTTTACAAAATGGCCGACAGAATCTCTCCTACACATGCGCTATGCAGGATGGCTGCCAAGTTCCCACATAGGAGATCATTAGCATGGAAGTGATGATGCTCCGAACATCTGTGGACTCCCTGTTGTACAGGGGTTTACACATTTTGTCACATGCGTTTAAAATAATCCATTATTTTTAACATTTGAACTAGCTGAGAAACCTCAGATCAATTAACACCTACCCTGCAGAGGGAAAAGATAACACCGCCTCAGAGCCTGCTAAACGTTTCCAGGCTTCTGTTGACACTGCAAGTAAGAGAATGAAGTGTGCAAGTGATAATCAGTTTCTAATTAAAAATAACCATGCCCTTCAAATTAAAATGATCATAGCTCTCAGAGTAAAAAGGATGGAGTATGTGTGTCACAGATTAATCATATTGAAAATGCCATGTGTTAGGTGGCAAGAGATTATCACAATGATGTTTTGCAGAGATATCCGCTACATAAGCACATGAAAACAGTGCTAAAGTTTTAATCTAATAATATTCTTGCCCAGTTATTGTGCAGTGTTCAGTTAATTGGTATGCAGCATTTTTTATTGTACAATGCAGAAAAAAATAAACTGAAGTGTGCTTCAACTAATTTCGAGTTGATCTACGCTATGGATTGTATGAGGAACGGATATGGAAACATCCAGAGCCACATTTTGACTCTTGGTACCCATCTAAGAATGAAAACAGTTTCGAGGAATGCTTGCAATAAGTCTAACCACTGGGAATATTTGACGTTACAATGTAAACAATTACAACGCATGCCTTTACAACGCAGTTTTTACATCGCAGCATCCAATACAACGCATGATTTTACAACGCATGCCATGACAACACCTTTTTAGAAACTACATTTACAACGCATTCCATTACAAAGCATACCATTACAATGCATAATACTTTTAGGGCAACAGTAAGGTAAGTAAAAATTAGGTAAAAATGACTATTCACACTCCAGTGAGTGCAACAGTAGGGTAAGTGTTGGATAGTGTAGTGTCCTCCCTCAAACAGAACACAAACAACCCAGGACCGGTTTTGAACTGTATGGAGTTCTTCAGTCATATTCATATCCAAACTGACGTGGTACGGCGAGTAAAAGAATGATAGGTTAGAATTCTACCATGAGTGATCAGACTTATTGTAAGCATTCCTCCCATCACCTTTTATGTGTTTCATTTAAATATTACCGAGGACCATATTGTTAACTAATGAATATGTAAACAGGTAGGGTCTCATTTGGAGAATTTTTATTTTATTTTAAATCAAAACTTGTAATTGAATTTTCTCTGGGTAACATGAATCAGTAGCAAGAAACAGGCTCCGTCTGCACACGGCCCATATCCATTCGGGTCTGCAGACCTTCAAACAGTATTGCTGAAACCCAATAATGTCCCACAATACAAAACTGTAACAAAACAGAGAAAAAAAGAAAACACCACCACGCTATAGCCTTCCCTTACCCAGCTGTCTGGTCAGGCAATTCTATGACATATGTATTGACACCTACCTGAAGTGCATCCCCCCCCCCCCACAACCTCACCTCAGATCATGTGCCAAACACACAGATGTCAGCGTCCAGTGACCACTGTGGTACAGGGCAAGGTTCAAAGTGTATCCCTCGGTATGCAGCACGATCCTCTAATTAGAGAGTTCCAATTTGCTTTTTGCAGATCCTAACCCACCAATCTTGTGGTTCTACTGTCTCCGATTGGTTTCCTACAGTGGATCCTCAGTTGTCTCTGCAGTTGGAAACCCTTGTCCGAGTAGTCCAGTGAGGACTTAACTGCTGTATCAAACTGGTAGTTGCATCATCCTATATAGGGCAGGGTACTGGGTCAAGTCCCGCACCCTAAACCAGAGGTGAAAAATCTCGGATTCTGGTTCGACTCCAAAATGTCTTTTGACACTCAGATCCGGAAGGTAGCGGGGAAGTGCTTGGTGCCATGAGAACCCTGAGGTAAATCATAGATCTATTACCATCTAAAGCCAGGAAAACCATAGTACACGCAGTAATTACCTCTCAATTATGGCAATGTACTGTATTTAGGTGCCTCCAAAAAAGGCCTTACAAAACTAAAAAGACTACAAATTGCTGCAGCATGCCTGGTTCTCAGCCTTCCAAGGAGAGCTAATACTTAGAAAGCCCTGACCACCCTACACTAGTTACCAGTAGAGAAGAGAACCATGTTCAAGGCAATGTGCTATTGTCACCACATTCTTTCACAAAAAAGCCCCAGATACCTACAATCTCTACTGGCTCAATATACTCCAGGACGAAATCTGAGATCCATGGATATGGCTCTAGTAAGCATCCCAAGAATATTCAAAGCCCGTATGGGGGCTCGCTCTTTTGGGTATATGGCAGCAAAAATCTGGAACACCTTACCAATCACCTTAAGAACAGAACCCAGTGAAGGATCTTTTTGCAGACAGCTCAAGATATGGCTGTTCTCAAAATCTGAGGATGGTAGAACATAAGAACCATGCAAGAATTATAGTCACTCTCATCTGGATATGTCTCAGCGCTCTACAAATGGAATAAATAAATAAATAATAAATAAATAACTGCCACAGACTTTTACTTCCTGATTCTTCCTAGTAACCCTAGGCAGGAATATTTGACAACCTACCTGCTGTACAAGGAAAAAACTCCAAGCACATCAGTGACATCTGTCTTTTGCTTCTCAGTAGCAAATCCCCAACCTGGGTATTTATTGCTGAAAAGAAAAAGTGAATGCCAATCAGCCAGATGCATGTTTATCACCAAGATCCCCGTCAGATACTAAGGGACCCCCAAGAGTCTAGCACAAAATATATTTTAGGGATAGGAAGAATTGGCAGAATTTTATTCTGCTGAATTACATTGAAATTCAGCGAAATTCCTCAGAATTCCATGATGGGACACAGTGAGTTTTTGGCAATATTTTCTTAGCGTAAAATGCACCCTTGCACCCAAAAATAAATGTGAGGATTCTGCGCTACAAAATAGCCATATCAAATGCACTTACAGTGCACACACCTCAGGACCCTTATGTACTCTGCAGTGATACCTGCAGAGTATGTAAAGGGGACGAGGAGTATGCACTGCAAGTGCATTGGGTATTTGGCACTGCTGTGCATCCTGCACAATATGTAAAGGTGCCGAGGGGCATGCACTGATGTGCATACACCTCGACGCCTGCCCTTACATACTCAGAGTATTTAAGGGCGCTGATGGGTAATGCACAGCAATACAGTAAACTTTTTTTATACAGGACTAGAAGAGAGAGCTGTCCCTCTATGTTCAAAAATTACTGCAGATTAATGTTTCATCTTCAGTATTTTTTTAAAAGAGGGACTGCACCATTTTCCAGGCCAGTTCAAATAACAAACAGTGCTGATTAAGTCTGAGAGTAATGCAGAATTACTAAATTCCTCCAGTTCCGCTGGTGGAATAAAATATTCTGCCCACCCCTATATTTGTCACCCATTAGACAAAACTAGGTCAAACACCTCCTTTCCAATGACACCAACATTATTTCTGTGAACTGTTAAGGAATGCACCCTCTGTAAGTAAAGTGGTCCCTGCCACTCGGTCTAGGTTCACATCCATAATAAAATAAACAAATATCTACGAAGTGATGTATGTTTACCAACAATTTCCCAAAGGTTCTGAGATGCTTATTTACACAATCCCCGTGGTAAGCAACTTAGTTGCACAGTTTAACACTCATCTCCTACTAGTCACTAGCGAGTCCTTGATGGTATTAATTAACTGCTTTGTACTTATGGTATGGCCAAGGATTTCCCAGAGAGCCATAGAAAGGATGCTTTTGCTCTGTGTAAATATTGTCCACTACAAACACGTTAAGCTGCCTTGTCGTGTCTTACCTATCCTATCCATATGGTCTGTCTTACGCAGGGTATTCATTGGAATCCATACACCACTGTACCCCATTGACTAGATAATTTACCAACATTGTCTCTCAGGTATCGCCCTCCAGTGGACTTACCAGCAACTGCATTTTATCTTAGTAAAAAGGGAGACTAAAACTCATAGGGTCCAATATTCAAACAAAGCTGTAAATATGCACCCAGAGCTAAAACGTCATTCGGGTATATATATCTCACTTTCAAGAATTCACAAACGTTCCGAGATGTACATCTGGAGAATGGTAACAGTGGCAGGTTTTGTATGAGAACTTCAGGAAATTGGAAACCTTTACTCAGTTCCTATTTCTGACAATGCAGAGGTATTCACAAATGCAGAACTGTACATTTTGAAAAATTAGGCAGGATTATGGAACTTTTTATTTTCCAAAGGGACACTATTTCTTCCCATAGAGAAACCCCATCCCTTGTGTCTCTACCAGTTTTGCAGTGCTCTCTTCCCACCCTGGGAAGGAGTTCACTCCTGCACTTTTCCTTTTCCAGGGTGGGGAATGGCCAGAGTAATCCAAGAGTACCCTAAAAATTCAAGTTCATGGGCACACACTCAGGGCATCCTTGTACTCCCACTCCTGTCCACTGATTGCCTTTGAGAACAGATGTAATTACAAGACATTTTTTGTTTGAAAAAAATAATTTTACAAGTACGTAACCAAGATTTGCGATTTCCAAAATGGTTTGCATTAGCAAACAAGCATTCAGAATGCAATAGATCTCGCATTTGCAAGCGTTTATGCTATTGGTATTGTAAATGACAATGCCTTTTGTTTGGGTTTTAAACTTTTCGCCGCGGTGCGGGCAGGTCTAGCGGGTGGGCATGGCGCTCCCTTACTTATAACGGCTCCACGCCATCATGAGTCACGGGCAGCGTGTGCTCATGACGACGTGGAGCCGCCATGACCCCGCCCACTCACTAATTTGCCCGCACAGGCAGGGAATTAGTGCTGCGTGGGCGGAGCGGCAGTTGCATGACGGCTCCACGCCGTCATAAGCACACGCCGGCCATGATTCATGACGGGGTGGAGCCGTCATGAGCACGAAAGCGTTAAAAACCAAAACATAAATAAAAGGCATTGTCATTTACAATTGCAATAGCTCAAACTCGCGTACATGCAAAACCTGTTGTATTGCAGATAGGCGCTGTGCTACAGCATAAAGTTTATACTTCAGCACGGCGCCCGCATTTGTATTATCAGTATAGGTGCTCCGCTTTAATAAAGCATGGAGCCCATGTTGATAACATGAAATCGTGTGCAGTGCTGAAGTGTAAACTTTATGAAACTTGATTCTGCAGCACGGCGCCTGCATTCATATTATCAACACCGGCGCCACGCTTTATTAAAGTGTGGCGCCAAGTTGATAATATGAAAGCAGGAGCAGTGCTGCAGCATAGAGCAGGTTGCTTATGTTGATAACATGAAAGCAGACACCGTGATTCAGTATAAAGTTTCATAAAGTTTATGCTTCAGCATGGCGCACGCTTTCGTATTAGCAGTACAGATCCCGCACTTTAGTAAATCGTTGATCCTGTGTTGATAACTTGATAGCGTGCACCATGCTGAACTATAAACTTTATGAAACTTGATGCTGCGCCACAGCAGCTGTTTGCATATTATCAACATGGGGGCTGATTGAAAATATGAAAGCTGAGCAGTGCTGCAGCATAGAGCAGGGCGCCTGTGTTGATAAAAGTGAAGTGGGTGAGAGAAAGAATCTGTGCCGGAAAGGAGGAGCAGCGGTGACATGTAAAATGTTTAAAATAAAAGAGTATTACCACGCAGCAGCTGAGGACCCAAAGTGTAAGTAGACTGTACTTTTCTTGTGCGCCTCAGCCTTGAGGACAAGTGACCTATCGGTAAAGACAACGAATAAGGAGGCAGCAAAGTAGAAGGACAGTGGAGTGAACCAATGGTAAGTAGCAGAGGGGGAAATGTCGGATTATTGATTACAGCAAGTCTTGCAGACAACACATGCGCTGTAGCTCGACCTACAAAGGTCGCTTGTGTGGGAAAGCAAAATGTTCAAATGCCAATAGCTTTGTGAACCGAGCTCATAGCCTCACTATCAGCATTAATGAAGAATATGTGGTCCACGGTCTAGTGCAGATGGTCTTATGTTCACCAGGTTGGACCAATGCTTTCCATTTGAAGGGCTTTTATTTCAGTTCAGCTGCACAATCTTAGAAAAACATTGTGAAACACTCACAAAACCTCCTGCATGGGTAGCGAAAAGAACAACAGTCACTTAGGTGTAATTATTTATGCAAATATTTATCTTTTTAGTCATCCCAAGGTGGGTATTATATTTATATTATCTATATGTATATATAACCTTATTTAAATGAGAAAATGCACGCCCCGGAGATGTCTACCGTACACATAGTGGTTTTGATCATGGGGACACAAATGTCATTGCAATATTGAATTGAAGTAAGTGGCTCAATATTTTAGAGTTGTATTTGCCAGGGGTACATCAATCATCAGAGAACAACAAAGGGAAGGTGGGAGGGGGAGATGTGCTCTCACTTTGTAGTATTTCTAATGTGAGACAGAGTGGATTTTTCTCTTGTTCTCTATATGAACATCTGTATTTTCATTAAAGAGTGTAATGATGGCGAACAGGAATTGCGCTTTTAAGTGCATTCTTTACTAAAAATTGGCTTACAGACGACTTTGCATTTTCAAAAATGAGAATATTGGAAGGGACTTGAATTCCTGCATATTTATGATGATGCAAATAAATAGCACGAATGTAAAGGCGAGCAAGGTACTGGCATAGTTTACAATACATAACATTCAATATCAAATATATAACAATTACCTTTAGGATGTCCTACTCGAGATGTTGGCTCCGAATCCCAATGGCCGCCTAGAGGCAGTATGTTGGATCATTCGATTAGTTAAAGTGTCTTCCACAGCAAATCAATTTCAGCATATCACTGCAAAACACACAAGGACACAGATGAGTGTATGTAGGAAACAATGCTCAAAAAGTATCGTTGTGCCACAGAATGAAGAAATTTAGCTTTGGTTTCTTATTGTAAGTGCAGAGTATTATTAAGAAATGGAGAGACATCCCTTGTGCAAGATACCCCTTTTTCAAATATGCCCCCAGAGGGACCATAAAATATATCTTCCTCCACCACCAAGTAATATAATTATTATTATTATTATTATTATTATTATTATTATTATTATTATCATTATTAATAGTAATTGCAGGCAGCTCTCAGGTTACAATATCACATAAGCAGTTTATAAAATCTTTACCCAACATTGGCACAGTCAATGGTTCTGGCCTTGGCAGTGTATTATGTTTAAATTAGTTGGAATGATAGTGTAAAATGTCACATATTTATCCCATGGCAGTACTTTAATGGTAACTACCAAACCTGGTTCTGAACACTGCAAAGAAGGGAGCGTTTTTGATAAAAGACCGAAGTGTTAAAATGTTCAGAGTCGAAGGCCAGTCATTCATGGTAAAGGGAAACAACCTCTGAAGTGTGCTGACCCATTACCCCATCCCGTAAGCTGTTGTGGGTTGAAGCAAAATGTGGAACAGACCGATAAATCAAGAGCGTGCACCAAAAGCTCCATTTTGTTCGTATATTATATGAAGTTACTACTGGGGTAAAGCAATAGTCTGGCCAGACAGATAAATCGGTCTCAAAGGGCATACCTAGAAAGGAGGAGTAAAACAAATCATGCTCTGACTGCGCAGCTGGAATTTAGGCAAAATAAATAGCTAGTATTTAATGTTAGTATACACATAAGTAAAACAAAATACTTTGAACCTGATTTGTCACGGAAGAGCAAGAAACTATGTTTAGGCAGATTTAAACAACATGCACGGGGTTTTTATGGACATTCAAAGTAAAGGGAGTCAGGGACTAAAGTGGGGTGACCACTGCCCCATCCTGTATGCTGTGGTGGCTGAAGAAATGTTTTGTAAAAGCAATGGTTTGGCTCAAGGCCAGATGCAAAAAAAAAAAAAAAACATACACCTAAAACCATACAAAAAGAAAATCAGCACATGTGTGGTGGACACCAAAAACTATTCCAGACCAAAATGGCAAACCGACTTCGTTTAACAAGGAAACACTCGGGATCCCTGGCTCCGGAGGTTGTGATCACTGCAGCTGCTGCCAACTTATTTTCTACTTCACAGTGTCTTGTGTATCTGCTGTATTAGTAGTACCACTGTGTTTACCTAATGTAAACACATTAGCACATACACAGCTGTTTGTGTTTATCAACGGTACCCTGGATATTTGCTTGGTCAATCAAGAAAGTTCTAATGGAGAAAAAGTATTGCAATAATTTGAAACTGGAAAAGGTAAACATTAAAATTGGGATATAGAAAAATGAACACCCCTTATCGCTCAACATTTGCATAATGTATGCATAAGCTCTAGCTGACCGATCTTTTATGCGACAAGTATGCCATCTTGATAACATTTCACGACCCATCACGTTCTTGAATAAGTCATACGTTTCTCTGTGGAACTTGAAGCCTGAGAAAATGTGGCCAATACTGAAAGCTATCATCAGGGTCCTCAACTTTAGTTACAACTCGATATAGTAACACCCGAGCACAAATCCATAGTAAAAAAGACAGGCTGAAATCTACAATCGGGACCTGAAATTAATTTAAAAATGTAAGCTACCATTGGCATTCCATGCCAAACCACCTGTCAAAAACCACTCTCAAGATTTGATCTTCTCAATGATTCCCTTTGCAGTAATTTTATTCATAATTGTTCTTCGATCTTTCCTTACATTGATAGATACCCCTGGAAACTATATTACTATTATAGTGCTTCTAGTCGGATGAAAGTGGTGGGACTATTCTAGTGGGAACATTCTAGCAGTTATTTAGTGTTAATACTGAATTACGCCTTGATAACGCTTCTCGCTTGTGAGGAGTTTACCTAGGAGTGAACTGACTATGTCAGAATATTGCCAGCCAAAATATTGTCTCAAAGAAAAATCATGTCAAGTATCACTGCCAAAAATAATATCTTAATGGGTGTACATCTTCTATTAATAACTAGAGCAAGAGAAATTTTCGTAAGCAATATTTAACACTCAATATTTCTCCCCGATTATATTTTAGTTCTGATATTCTGGTACTACACCAGCTTGATGAACTGTTCGTGTCACTGTACTACAAGTGAAATAATCAGATACTTCTGTTAAACCTTTTGAGAATGGCGATACAGATTATGACTATAAAACACGCACTACTTGGCTTGAAAATCAATGGCAAAAAACAAAACCGGTTTCATTAATCCAGCACTCTTGACTTGATTCAATAAGGAATTAGAGGTATGTTGTACAAAGAGAAAAGTCACAAATAATGGATGCGAATTGTACACCAACTATCTTTGACCTGTCTGAATTAGGAATGTGACCTATTAGGTCAGGTGCCAAACTGTTCAGTCTCTGGAGGCTGCGAAATGATCTGCCTAATAAAATTCCTTTTTCCGGTTGTTATTTACAAACCCCCTGTGATTAGTTACAACCACAGATTTGGTGATCAGCAAGAAACAGCAAATGACTACCCCTTCGTTTGCGTCCCAAAAGGTGAATTTTTTTTTAAAGCAGCCTATGCTCCCTGAAGGTGGTGCTTCCAAATAATTTCACACAACTCAATTCACAAAGTGAAAGTTGTCCAAAGAGAGCAGCTTCCTCTTTGAAATGGATTACTTCCTCCTTTGAGAACTCAGTAACTTTTCAATGGTTTGCGACCTCAATCACATTCACAAATTTTCGATATATCTTATTGAGTGTTATCCCTTTGACGCCCCTTCCTAATTGCTATTGGCTGTGAGGATGCAAACACTAATGTTATGGACTGCAGTGTTTCTGACCGTAGCATGTATTTGTATATCAGACCCTAAATACTGAGATATTGTTGTAGTTAGAGGACAGGGTCTTCATACAGGAAGTTGGAGCCACTAAAGTAGAAGGAAGGTTCTATTATTACATGTTAGATCCTTAGATTACACCAACAACAGATAGGTCCTGTCATAGCTCTATCCCCCTACAACTGTCCCTATCTCCCAACTTCCACTCCCCGCAACACACAAACATTCTATTACATCATTCACTCTCATCATTTCGGACACCAGCTCAGACATACAGGGAACGGGGACACACTGGATACTACAGGTATTCTACTGACACACTCAGGCTAATTTTTACATGATTAATTGTGTTCTTCCTGTAGAACAGATCTCAGGAGAAAGTTATGTGAATCCGCAGACAAATATTAGTCCTGTCATACACGCACCACCTCTGGGCCCCATTGTATCACCCATCTTATTTAAATCATGTGTTAATTCACAATATAATATTAACAGTAGGCATGATTTGTGGTGCCTTCAATAATACAGTGCCCACCACTTCTGTATGTTATTGGCCATGAAGAGGCTGTTAAGAAAGCATTTGCAGTGCCAAATGAAGAGAGGGGCTGGCTGGTGTGTACCAGAGCCATTTGGGGCAGGATGTGTGAGGCCAGCTAACAATGTTTTTGTAGGGAAGCAATGCTGAGCCTGGAGCAAGGAAGGTGTACAGGGTTCTGAAAGGCAGGTAGAAGGAATGCATTAGGAGATGTGGATGAAGTTGGAGGTGGATTCTACATTATAAATATTCTTCGGTAATAGGAATTACAGGGTACAGCCTTTCATGATAAAGCATTATATACAATGTTGAAAAGCCTAATCTTGTGGGCCTCCAGGAGATATATCTGGTATTCAGCAACAGGGGACTATTAAGGTAGGAGGTGGGTGGTCAATTGATTGCTCCTACTCTTCGAAATCCTATTAGGGTGCAAATTCTTGTCAAAGTGCAGCTAGTCTCTTTTTTAATTGTGATACATAGTTTATTAAATCATGGCCAAATCAACAAGGCATGAAGCTAATTAGAAAAGTCATAATATTAATCTGACTCTGGAGCTACTAAATTGGCCATCTTTCGCAAGTGTAGTGAGGAATGTCAGAGTGGTGTAGTGTCCTCTGCAGGATCAATACTAGGTGCTATCATCTCACAAGCAAAGTAAAACATGGGAAGCAGTTAAAGCTCTTGTAGGACTTTTGAACCTTAATAGTGTTCAGTGCTACACTTTTTTTATCACATGTTTATGCTCAGTTTTTGCGAATAGAGAGACAATGCATGGACATATCTTTAATGGAAGGAATATATGGATTTACCCATACCATCTAATTGTGGTCTGAACATTCCCCTTTTAATGTTGAATTACATTCATGTATTCTGGCCTGCTTTTAAATCTACACTGGCACATGTCATGACTTATTGTCTAAAGAGCACAGTCTTGTTAAGGTAGGATTTAAAATCCCATAAAGATACCAGCATATTATGATGAGAAAATAGTGAAGATTTTAGCTTTTCAAACAAAGTGGCAGAAGATCACTGTAAGACAGAGGGAGTATGGAATGAAGAAGGGAATCTGACAAAGTCTGAAGTAGCTGTTCATGAGGATTTGTGTATTATAATACCAAATTGTATTTGAAGAGCAATGTGCATATAAGCCTCCATTGGCTTTAGGTAGAGAAATATTAACTTTCTAAAAGTATTTATTTATTTATTAAGCTTGTAGAGCACGACAGCTACCCAAAAAGGGTTTCCCGGCGCTAAGAGACAGTGTGCTAGAGAGAACGAAAGTTCATACTGTGAAGAACAGAGGGATTTATTGATTGAACAACCAGGTCCTAATGGCTCTGCGAAAACGAACATAACTTGTTTCGTTTCAAATAGTCAAGGGGAGAGAATTCCACAGTTTGGGGCCCAATAAAGAAAACGACCTACCGCCCATTCTGGAGAGTCAGACTTCAGGCAAGCTGAAAAAGCCATACGATGAGGAACGGAGACAACGCGCAGGAGTGTAAATATGCACCTAGGATTGTAGGTATCTAGGGGCAGTACCCCATTTTATTGTATGCATGTAGCTGAGAGTTTTGAATTTGACTCTACTCTCCACCTTGAGCCAATGTAAAGCACGGAGGTGTCCGGAAATATGTTCTGTTCTGTGACATTTACATAACAGCCTCACAGCGGCATTTTGGACTAACTGAAGGCGTCTAGTGACTGCCTGGGTAGCCCCTAGATAAAGGACGTTGCCATAATCTAACCGTGAGGTTATAAGGGCTTTGATCACGGTCTTCTGTGTGTCACCCGGCAGCATCCAAATGATTTTCTTTAGCCAACGCAGAATGGTGAAGCATGTGGCTGTTAACTTCCTAACCTGGGGCTGCATAGTTAAACCTTTGTCAATGGTAACCCCCAGATTTCGTACCTGGTCCGATGGAATAGGAAGGGCACCCATCTCAGATGGCCAGTGTCTGGAACTCCAAAGATCCTGCTTAGGACCCAGTATTAGGACTTCCGTTTTACCTCCATTCAATTTGAGCAGATTGTCACTCATCCATTTGGCGACTTTCCTAAGGCCTGATTGAAGGAGGGAAGTAGAGGCTTGATCAGAATCTGAGAGGGAAAAGGTGATCTGAGAGTCATCTGCATATGTGAACAGAGTAAGACCTTCTTGTTCAGCAATATGTGCCAGCGGTGTTACGTATAAGTTAAACAACAAAGTGCTGAGTACCGAGCCCTGAGGCACTCCATGAGGCGACGCATGAATATTGGAGGTGGCAGTATTTGAGAAGATTTGGAATGTTCGGTCAGTTAAAAAGGATGCAATCCATCCCAGGGCTTGACCACCGATGCCCATTGAAGAGAGGGACTTTAACAGTATGGTATGAGAGATAGTATCAAACGCTGCACTGAGATCAAGTAGAATCAGCGCAGCTGTGTCTCCTCTATCCAAAAGAAGGCGTAGATTTTCTGTGACGTCCAACAAAGTTGTCTCTGTGGAAATTCTGGACGGAAACCTGATTGAGAAGGGTGAAGTACGTCATTGGCCTCAATGAACTGGGCGAGATGGAAGTGGACATGTCTCTCCAAAATTTTGGAGAAAGCGGGCAGAAGGGAAATAGGACGGAAATTTGCGAGGATTTTTGGATCAGCCGAAGGCTTTTTTCAAAAGCGGTGTCACCATGGCATGTTTCCACATAGCTGGAACAGTGGAATTTTTTAGAGACAGATTGAGGGTTCCACAGATCACAGAGAGCTGTGGAGTATCAAGTAGTTTGAGTGAAGAGATCGGGAGTGGATCAACTAGTGAGCCTGATTTAAGTTTGCTAAGAATGTCCTTTAGGTCTTGAACGTTGATATCTGGCCAAAAGTTCAAGGCCTCATAGGTAAGAGATGGCTGGGAAACGGTGGGATGGTTGGTATTATTTGTACCGGACGCCAAATGCTGTTTCGATATATCCAAATATATAGTATTAGAAATAGATAGAAGAAATAGATAGTAGCTTTTCCTTAATGTTTACGAAGAGTTTTTTAATTATATTCCTAAATGTTTCCTAGCCAAATATAGCATTATCAAGTTTAATAGCGTAACCCAGTGCTTAGGAACAGTCAACCTTATTACAGTAAAAATAGTTTTTAGGCACTAGCCACAGTAAAGACATGTTTAATATAACCTCTCTACATGTCATGTATCCTGCATTATGGGCTTTAAGGCCTACTGAAGGTTACTTATTAATATTTAATTTTAGACCTGCTATTGTCAGACTATAATGGTAGGTCTGAAGCCATGTTTGCACAGCCACTGTAGTGGATGGCACAATATGTTCTGCAATCCTCTACTTTGTTCGCCCTGAGTTGGCAGTGTGTGTCCAGACGTGGGTCCCTTGCTCACTTTGCCACTGGATTCAAGCTAGTCTGGCTGATGAGGGGTGTTACCCCAAAACCGGTCCCAGGATGCTTGTTTCCAGCCCAGGGAAGACCTGGCTTGGCAGTTCAGGCTGGAGGAACATGGGCAAGACAGATTTGCATATGGCTGGGTCTAAACTGGGGTGACGAAGTAAGCTAAAGAACGATGATGGATTCAACCCAGATCTGTGACTGGGAGTGAGTGTCTGGAAAATTTCGGCACTCCGTCCATCATCTCCTTCTGTTTACTTTGCAATCCTCTAGTGCAATTTAGCACACAGGCCCCGAGTATACCATATGCCATATACTTGGGACTTATAGGTAAGTTTACTAGGTCAATTATAGTTATGCCAATTCAACAATGGTAAAAGGGGAGAACCAGCAACTTACTACTTTTCAGCACAGGTTAGGCGAATAGAGTTCTACACCCTGCAATAGCAGAAAGATCAAAAATATAGGTCTACACCAGGCTAAAGATAGTAAGTTCCTACAGTCATCAAGGTCTAGCTATAATTTACAAAAACATTTCTTCATTGGATATGGGATTTTTTGTTATTAACTACTCCAAGAGGCAATATTGTTTTGTAAATTGTATTTAGACAATAGTTTTGTCGCATGACAAGGCAATGATATTCTGATTCCCAAATTCTCGAGCACCAGTAAGGTAAAAACAAATCTTGATGATGGCTGACAAAATAGCCTACCATTGTTAGAAGGGATGCCTGCCTTCTGTATTATATTTGCTGAAAGTTAATGACTGTATTTCGCTGCCTTTTAATGTTGTTGAAGCTTACTCTCCATCGACTGCATGCTTGGTTGTCTTGGCCACAAGTGACCACGGTACGGTGAGAAGGCTCTGCTCAATCCAACTTCACATATTCACCTCTTAATATAGCCTCAGACAGCACTCTCTGCCCTGCTAGCAACTTTGGTATGGCGATGAAGACAGGAATTGTAAATAGCAGTAAGAAACAAAGGAGGTATGCTGATCTTTGAAGAAATATCCTACTGTTGAGAGGACTCTAACCTGCTCCCATTATTTCATGTTCTAATAGTTTCCCTTATTTACCCTTTCAGGGTCTTTGTGTCTTGTGTCTGAGAGCCAGCTGTGACCATCCCATCCAATTATCCCGTCCTTTCACATTGCCTCAGAGAGAACTCATGCTCTTCACAAGCCATGTTGCTGTCCTGTGGCTATTAATTGGATGCTCATGACTCCACCCTGGAGTTTATTCACAAGCATCTTAAATGCTACATCCAGGCCATCCAATCCATGAGTCTCAGAGTCTTGGGGAAATTTACTGTGTAACTTCTCTTTTGACCCTGTTTGGGACTAGAGGAATGAGGCTTAATGTACAATAATTGGTTAACTATGACCCTCAGATCGCTCTTCCTCCAATGGACTTTATTTGCAGATATTCAACTATGATCCTCCTACATGTACCTTTCCCTTAAACCTTTTGCCCTGAACTGCTTCTATCACATCTTTGACCCCATCACCGTCTTCAACCTGAACCTAATCCTTATTCATTGAGAACTGTTTTGGGGATAATACAGCATCTATACTTCATTAGGTAATCCCTTCAAGCTACAAGACCTATAGGCAGAAAAACACAAGCACAAACTGCAGAGGAGTGGTTGCTGATTAATAGAACTCAATCCAAACAGACATACAGATACACGTTAACAAAAAATGGATTGGGGTTGAATCTAGTGTAATGGCAATCTAAACACGCACATCAGACAGAACTATGTGGCAGAATAGAAATCATTACTAATCAGAAATTGCCATCACACAGCATCAAATCCTAAAAGCTGGGAATCTAGCTCCATCCAGCTCAGCCTTTTCAGACGCTGTGACAATTGAATTGGTCATCACCCCTTTGGAATACCACAACCTCTCGATTCTTGGTTATTTCTATATCCTGTTTGGCAAACCAGTGATACCTAAAAGGGTAGCAGTTTGAACAGGGAACCACACAAACAGCAGGACACACCCTAGATGCTACTCTCACTCTTTGCCTTATGAGGCTATACTGATCACTATGAATGACATGTCACCCAGAGTGTCCACCATGCCAATACCACCAATTACAATCTCGTCAGACACCCAAAGAACCTTTTGAGGTTCCATAACAGGAAAAATGCAATGGCCTGAAAAACATATTGTCTAAATGATCTAGACAACCTACTCAAAATAACAGTGCTGAATGTCCTCACCACTCAATTTAGGGCTTTAGTATCTGACTCCGACACCAGAGTCAGACTTTAACCAATTAGTGTGCATCAGATCTCTAACCTAGTCCTATTAAATATTACTATGTTGGATAATTCTTTATAATATTTGTTTCAAAGCATGTATTTCATACTAGTATAATTATTGGTATTGGTCTGGGTACCATACTCTTTTTAACTGCATTTCATTGCTTGATTTTGTGGGTGCACAAATGAGGTGTGAACGAGATATGTTTGTGGTTGTGACTAAATTTTAGTATGCTTGGAGAGTAGTTGGAATTATCTAGAGAGAGTAAATCTGTTCAATATTTTACTTCTGTCCATTTGTTGTGTTATTGAATCATATATTTTCACTGTATGTATTTAATAATAATAATAATAATAATAATAATAATAATAAATTTCTTTATTCGGTTAATCACAAGGAAAACCATAAAAGACAACAATTTCGCAGACAAAAAGGAAAAATACTGTTATTAAAATAGGCATATATTCATATAGAAGACGTTTAAAAATATTTTTCACAAAAGAAATGTTGATTCTTGTACATGTAGCTAAAGGTTTTTCCTATGATTCATAATACACTTTAAAAAATTTAAAACTAGGTAACAAAGTTCTTCAGACTCTAAGGATTGCAGACGGTAAAAAGCCGGTCGGCACTGTCTAAGGCCCCACTTCCTGCAGATCGGGAGGATCCAACGTTTTCTGTGAGGGTGATAAAACTTACAGAACATAATCACGTGGATGTTTGATTGAGTTGATGTCCCGTCACAAGGACATGGGGGCAAAGTTTGTTCCCAGAGGTTGTTTGTCGGAAACGTGACCAGTCTAAAAAATAGGTTCAGTCTAAGTCTGGTCAGTAACATCCTCTCGTATAATTTGGTCTGAAGAGTGAGATAATGTTGAATGCCAAAAGTTTGCTGGACTATGTTCGCCTGGATCACTGATGGTTTTGCAGCATCAGCAGAGAGTCTTAATGTCTCCAGATGTCGTAGGGCAAGTTCCTTGAGCTCTTTTTTTGGGAGGGATGCCATCGCCTCTGGTTGAAGGTAGTATTTTTCAAGTCCGAGGTCGATGAAGAAAGATCTGATGTAGCGTAGCCATTTCAGGCTAAGGGAATGATCGAGTGACATTGTATCGGTCACAATCAGTTGTGTTAATGTATTTGTGTCCGAAACCCAAATACGCCTCCACAATAGCAGGGGTTGAATTTTGATAAGGTCTTGGAGATAGGGGATACCAAGTTCCACGTGGGATGCGTAGGTTGATGAGCCCTTCGGAGTAGCAAGAAGAAATCTAATAAATTTATTTTCGATTTTCTGAAGGGCACCAACATCCGTATGGCCCCAGATTCCTGCTCCGTATAGCGCGATAGCTTGGCACTTGGCTTTATAGATCCTCAAGAGTTCTACTGGGCGCCTCCTTCCCAGTTTCCGTGAAAAAGACTGCAAGGCTGCTGTTGAGCGGTTAAAGAGATGGCATCTGGCCTCCACAGCTGGTTTCCATGTTAACTTGTGATCTATCATGATCCCGAGATATGGGTATTGTGTAGTAATTTGGAGGGGTTGATTGTCAAGAAAAATGTTTTTTGTATCTTTCTTTGCCCCCCCCGCGATCATGACAAAGGTTTTTTTTGCGTTAACCTTTAGGTCCAGTGAGCTCATAAATGAGGTGTATCTATTGAGTGAGTGCTGGAGTTCACGAGGAGTACGGGCCAGGATGACAGCGTCATCCGCGTAGAGGAGCGCTGGGATCAGTCTCTGATTCGACTTTGGGATATCCTGAGCCCCCCTCAGCATCTCTTCCTCAAGGCCGTTTGTGTAGAGTGAGAAGAGAAAGGGGGCCAGGACACAGCCCTGCCTAACTCCCCGCTCTACACCAAACGACTCCGTCAGCTCACCGCACTTTCCGAAGCGAACTCTCGCTGAGGCCCCAGAATACAGCTCTTTCAGGAGGTCCAGCAAAGAGGATTCCACACCCATTTCTTTTAGGATCGCCCATAGTTTGGAATGTGAGACACAGTCAAAGGCAGCAGACAGGTCTACATAAACCATGTAGACCTTGGATTTCTTGGCGTGCGTGTATTTAGCCATGATAAGACTCAGATTAAGTGCCTGCTCGACTGTCCCAAGGCCTTCTCTGAAGCCAAATTGCAGATCCGAGATGATGGCTTTTTCCTCGCTCCACTGTTGAAGTCTCTCCAAGAGGACTCTCCCCACCACCTTGCCAAGGGAGTCCAGGAGCGAGATGGGGCGGTAGCATTTCTGATCCTGGCGATCCCCTTTTTTAAAAATGGGGACCATGATTGATCTTGTCCATGAATCTAGAATGCCTTCACTGGCTGCGGCTGTACAAACTCTTGTCAAGATAGGTGCCCAAAGATCTTGATTGCACTTGAAAAGGTCGACTGGGACACCATCAGGGCCCGGGGCTTTTCCGGTGTTACTTCTTTCCAAGGCGATCAAGATTTCCGATATGTCGAAGGATATTGAGATTGGGTAGTGCACCTCGTTACTATGAATTGGTTGATGGTCTGTGTTTTCATAGGTTTTAAATATATTTCCAAAGTGGGCTATCCATGTTCCCTCGTCAATAGCCACCTCTATCTTGGGAGAGTTGTTGTCTAGGAGGTATGGGGATCTGACTGTTCTCCAGAAATCCTTGCTGTTTTTTGAAAAGGCACTCTTATCTAGGTCTTTCCAGAGTTTCTCTTTCATTTGTAGGAATCTAGCCCTGCAATCGTTTTTATATTGCCTTCTCAGACGTTGGATGAGGCCCACATCTCTAGACTTTTTGTGAAGGGCGATTTTTAGGTCAGTTAGAGCCCTCGTGCAATTGTGATCAAACCATCCTTTTTTGTGGTGTTTATTTATTGGTTTCCCCGTGAGCAGCTCTTTGGCCGCTGCCAAAATTTCTCCGAAATTTGAGAGGACCTCTGCATGATTTGTCACTGGGTCCAGGCACTTGATGATTTTCGAGTATGTCTGGTTCACTAGGTTCTTTGTGAGTTTTTGAGGGTCAATCTTCTCCCATTTTATGGAATAGCCATTATGTTTTCCCAGTTGCAGACTTTCTTGTGCAAGAGCTTTGGCTATATGAGGGGTCTTAGATTTGTGCTCAGATAGGTGAAGTTCTATCCTCAAGGCGTAATGGTCACTAAGTGCGTTTGGCAACACTTTGTGATCTGTAATCATTGTGGTAAGTCCTTGGGAGAGCAGAATATAGTCCACCGTTGTCTGGTAGCCTCTGCCCACGTAGGTTGGGTCGAACTGATGTTCTTTCTCTTTTGGGGAATTAGCTATCACTAAGTCAAACTCTGACAGAGTATTGTTCATAGCTTTGCCGGGTTTGTTATGAACGAAGTGAGCTAATGGGACTTCCTGTTCGTCCACAAACCCACACTGTTGGAGGGCTCCCTTTGTGCACGGATGTAGATTAAAATCGCCTCCCCAGAGAAGATGAATCGGTTTGGAGGTAGTCTCCCGCTGTAGTAGGCATCCTAATCTCTCCTGCATGTTTTCAACAAAGATCAGGAAATCATTTTCCGATAGGTTGTTATATGAGTTGACAAGGATGATGGTAGAGTCTCCTTTTGCAAAGGAGAGAGAGATTATCTGACAATTAGGATCGGTAAACAGATTGGTCACTTTTAGGCGGGATAGAGTGTTAGCGATGTAAGTTATTAATCCACTGTATGTATTTGTGAAATACAATATTAGAATGTACTAGAAAGAAGAAACGTAAAAAGAGACTTAATACTAACTAAATGTTTGTTTGATAAATTTATCTAGTAGACTGGGGTGTCATTTCTGGTTGCTCGAGATTGATGTTTAATGTAATATACATGTATGGAAGTATACTTTTATAAAGTAATAGAGTAGACAGGTATGTTTGCTGTTTTGTGCTCCTTAACCCTGGTTTTGCTGCTCTGTATTCAAATTGTCAGGATAAAGAAGTGTCCTGGGGTGCGAGATGCCTCTATTATACAGGGTTTTGAGTCTGCCTATGCAAGCTTTAAACTTTCTCTTTGTATGGTAATAATAAAAGACCAGAGATTTGATGGGCTTGATAAAATACGATTAAATACACAGGTATCTCTTGTGTTCCACCATGCTCACAGCGGAATAGTTGATTCACACATGTGCGGTATGTACTGCAGAAAGGCAATCCATTCCACCCTACTAAATCTGGTAGTCCCTTTATCATTCCCTTCACGACTCGGCATTCAGTTTCTTTATAATTTATAAACAATTTCCACAAGATATGAGGATACACCGCTGTCAGTAGACATAGATCTTCTCACTAAATACCACTAAAAGGGTAACTCTTATCACTTCCTTCTGTATTTTGGAAAAGGATGTTACCCTCTGTGATTATTTTGTATCACAGATTTAGTGCACCTATTTTTCTGCTCACCCTTTTGCAAAGATGTGGGAATGGATATCCGTATGTAATCTGGAATTGTATTGTTTAGGTTTTCGATAGAATAACTGCATATATTAGCTTCTCTAAGAAATCCTCAGTGATCAGTGAGCCTTCACCCAGCTGCTTTGTTCAATCTGTTAGGTTGATCTGTTTCTGCACTTATGATAACATAATCCCTGTCCTCTGGTTGCTTCAGTTCCATCCTAACAAAGCATCTTGCCCAGTAGAGTTGGACTGGGACAGAAATTAGGCCTATACTCCAAATTAAAAGTGGCCCCCAATAGCAAATTGATAGCTGAACAAGCATTGGCAAAGCCAATGGGTCTCGCCTTTGGGAACACTATTAGCTTTGTCAATTTCTATTAGCCATGTTGTACAGCAGCACAGCTGATAGAAAGCAAAGTGCTATGTCTTGGCGTTTGCTGACTGTGTGGGGCAGTGATCCATTTTCTGAGTATATGATCTTTCTCTGCCTTAACATTAAAAGGAAAAAAAATAAGTTTAATTACAGTCAGACCTCAAAAATCTCCAATTTTTTTCAGGTCAAGCTATTTTTAGGACCTCCTGGATTGTTCTGTTCTGGTGAGTGAACTTAAGCTAGAAAGGAGCAGGTGTTCTGTTCATTCAGAACGTGAATGAGCAGTAAAGACACCTTTAAATCTTGTTTTTATCTTGACACAACGCTGTCTGTCAGTCTTTTTACTAATTGTTGCTTATTTTAGCCTGGAAAATGGTGTTTACTCTTCTTTCTCTTACTACCATTAGAGGTCTTTCGCAAGTAAGCTGTCTGACAATAATTATGAAAAAAAGGCTGCAAGATGTCAGGTTTTCTTTCTAACACAAAACATTTAAATAGCTTGTAAATGGATAGTACAAATATATTTCAAAATATACCAAAAATTATGAAAGCACATTTTTTATTTTGCAATTCAGAAGTGTGATGCATACAAAGAAACAGTGTTTTTTAAGCATTGTTTTTACACTATATGGTTTTATCACTAAAGCTGCATGTTTGTGGGAAATTGTGTTGCCATTTCAATGGAAAATCTGCAGATTGCAAATGACAGTGTGCTACCACTTCATGCTTTAGTTATGTATTTATTTAAGTCGATAGTTGTTTATCATGATTTGAGAAACAGTCCTGCCCCCGCCCTATTCACAATGCTGATAATGAACTAAGAGGCAAGTCAGGGGTCTAAGTGCATCCTACATGTGGCTAGATTTGTATTATATATGGAGCAAACAGTACACCTAATTAATCAAACAAATGGGTTTTTCCTACAATAGACATGCTCAACGTGCAGGTACTCTCATACGTGTTTTTGAAGAAAATGGCGGCTCAGTGAATTCAATTATTGGCCCAGGATCACATAATTTGAAACCATTTAATGGGTCAAGAGCATTACAATCAGGTTGCATAGATTGCAGCTCTAGTAACATTTTTATGATTTTTTTAGGCCTGATCTTGTGTACGAACTGACGTTTGCCATTTAGGCCTCCCATGAAGGCAGCACCAAAAAGCTTTGCAGAGCACAAAGCTGATCTCCGGGTGGGTAGAGGTAAAGAGAGTTAAGGATGACTTGAAGGTTCAGGATGGATAGACGTAAAGGGAGGAGAGGGTAACTTGAGTGTTCAGTGGTAGGCAGAGGTGAGGGGAGGGTAACTTGAATAGATTGGGTAGAGGTAAAGGGAGGTGAAAGTGACGAGAGTTCAGGGGTGGGCAGAGGTAGAAGGAGGCGAAGGTGACTTAATTAAATGGTATGTTATCATACATTATGATATGGTACAGCCTATTTTTGTATAGTGTGGTATAATATGGTATGATATGGGCTGTCATTGCATTGTATGGTATGGTAGGTATCACTTGTTACTGTATTGTATGGTATGGTATGGAAAGGTATGGTTTGATATTGCATAATATGGTATGTTATGGCTGTTACTGTATAGTATGGTATTGTATGGTATGGTATGGTGTGGTATATCATGGCCTGTTATTGTGTCTTGACCAGTTGGCACAATTTAAAAACATTGGACGTACGCTGGTCTTCTAAGATTTGGTTGGTAGGTGGCATTACACGGATTGCGACCAAAACAAGGATGAGTCATACACAGCATTAGTAAATGCTAGATAAAAGCGGCTTACTAGAAAGGGACGTTTTTAAAAATCTTGCAAGCAAACAAACAAGCAAGAAGAGCGACAGGTCAAAGAAGAAAAAAGACAAAACAAAGGGGCATAAATGCAGCTAAAAAGCAGAATAGCGCTTGATAGGAGGGTGCAAAAAGAACATCCAAACGAACAATCCATACACAATAAATACCAGAATCTGAGCACAACTAGTGCAGAAGAACATTAATCAAGAAATCAATCAGTACTTGGTCCATGCTCCAGGAACGAAAACAAAAACATGGTGACAAACTGAAGCCAACATGCACTGATAGGTGCTGACTAATGAAAAAGAAGAAAATAAGAGTGACAGTGAACCCCAGCCAAAGGTAAGTAATAGGCAGGCTAGAAGCCCCTTGTTAGAGTTTTTTTTTAAAAGAAACAATAGATGGTCACAAATGATAGCGCATGAGCACTGTCTCAGACAAAACCATAAAAGTGGTACACATTTGTAAACTGGGCAGTTTTGTAAAGACAAGCGATGTAGGTGTTTTACAGGGTATAGTTGACTGCGTGCATCTGTAGTTGCTACAGACAATATTTGTGGTAACATTAGAGAAATTAACATTAATTAAAAAAATTTAAAAAACAACAACTGTTATAGAGGCACACAAACAGCCTTCCAAGCTTTGCCAGATTGCCCGATAGGTCAGTCCTACCATGCAGCCCACCTTGTGAATAAAGAAACTCTACCTCACAAATTATACAAAAGAAGTGGGCATCAGTTCTTTTGTTTTGCACCAGTTGAAGACAGAAAAATACGTTATGTAACGTTTTATACATGTTAGCAAAACGTATTGCTGTCAAAGCAAAAGTTCTAATCTTCAAATTTTTTGAGTATTCAGTGGCCCCAATACAAGATCAAAAATTATCCAGCCATTTGATTTTCTCAGTGTAACGTTTGTCACTTTTTCTAACCTTAAGAGCTGAAAGTTAAAAGTAAGCCGCCGCCATCTTTATCCCTTCCTATAGCCACATACTTATCTCATTTATGTGCCATATATGTGTCAATGGCGATAGTGCTGCACATAAATTAACAAAGAAAATTGTGCTTCTTTTCTTTCTTAAATATGTAACAGAGGAAGAAAGATGCCACTGCCAGTGTTAACTTTCAGCTGTTAGTTGGGAAAAGTGAAAGGGGTTACATTTGAAGACCGCAAATGAATGGAGGATTCTGCGATTTTGTATCATTACTCATTCAATAGAAAGATTCCTTAGGTAGAACTTACCTTCAAAGTGTTAGAAACACGCATCATATCCGGCTACTTTTTCTGAATGGGAAGGAATGGGTTTTGCATTCTGCTTTGCAGGGGCGGCTCGCCCGTAATGGCAGAGGAGCGTGGCCCCACTAGTCAGTCAGCGAAAAATAAAATGATGGTAAAACAATATTATCATTTTATTTTCCGCTGACCGACTCAGGTATGTAATCTAATGCAGGGTCGGGCCATGGCAGGGAGGAGAGTTGTGCACTGTCAGTTTCGGCCGCTGTCTTAGCACGGACAAACCGACATGCGCACATACATTTCTCCAATTCAGCTGTGCTCCACAGCTGGGTGGAGAAATGGCACAGGCTCCCTGTGCCTGAGCAAGTGTCAGACCAGGCTGTCCAGGCCATTACCAGCACCACTTTCATGTCAGAAAGTATTGCCAGACTGTATCAACTTTGAAAGCATCGAACTGAGTAGCAGCCTAGCATTAATGATGGCAGTGAGATCTCCCCAGAACCGTCCGCTTGGCCTCTGAGCGTAATCCTTTGAATTGCATGCGTTACCAGTGCAGCCTTATTGCTGACTTATCCAATTACTGCTAGTATGTTGTACACACTGGATGGGACTGCATGTTCCCCAGAATGGCGACTACACCCGCGTTCAGGAATTTTCCACACAAAGTATGCATCTGTATATAAATATGCTTATGTTTATTTGCCATGCATCTGAAAAGTTCATTTTCATGGGGCTTATTAGTTGTAATGTTCTAAAGATTCTAAGGCCCAGATTCAGAAGTGACATCACAGGGCAGCAAGGAGTAGCTGTGCTGCATTGCGTGAAAAGGAGACAGCAGAATAGCTCTAGATCTACTAAGATGTGGCACTGTTCTACTCTCTACTTCCACTGGCTCACTTCTGGCTGCCATGTACCAGCGCAGACACCCTTGCACCGTAAATCAAAGGTGTCTGCATTGGGGGTTGGAAAGGTGTAGTGCTAGAAAGAGTCTTTCAATACAAACACTAGGCTTTTATGGCGTTTACCACGTTGTGTTTGTGCTGCACAATGTGAACACGTGCGAAGTGGAAAAAACGACGGTAAATTAAAACATTTTTCCTCGTTACACCTGTCTCGAGGATGCTTAGGATTGCAGCACAAATCCTGGTCTACAATTCTTTTTGATGGAAATTTGTGTCAAAACCCATGGATGGTTGTGTGAGAATGGCCATGGAACGCCCCCTTGATGGAAAGTAATACTGGGCAACGTACTGCACAGATTTCTGTTAATTTGGGTTACAATCTAATGCAAAATTACGATTTACATTGCATTGTAAATCCCACCACAATTTGAGTCGGGTTTGCGCTAAAAAGTAACGTAACCCAAATGTAAATATTTGTAATTCTGCGTGCAATCCTTTATTAGAAATCAATGTTGTTTAATTTTTTGGAAATGTTATTGCCAGATCTGCCACTAAACAATCTAACCATCTATCTTCTTAACTGTTTTGCAAGTAATCTATTTGCCTAATCTGTTCTCCATTTTGTAAACGGACTTAAACTTTTAGAATTATATGATGAATGACTGGGTATGTTGGGCTTGGCACCACTGGGGCTGGTACATCAAAGGATTTACAGTTCGAAACAAAGCAGAGAACATTTCCTATGCACGTTAATTCTTCATTAAAGTCAAAGGAAGCAATATTTAAGTAAATATAACATAGGTTGTTTTTTGTATATATTAAACTGAAATGGGAAACGTAACCTCACTAAACTTCACTTTTTTATTTAAAAATGAAGTCTTATATTTAATAACATGTTAGTAAGGGTGCCCTTATCCCCACACAGTGACCTTAATAGTTGATCGTGAGCTCTCAAAATGTTCTTCTTTCAGGATGCAATTTGATGACATTTACATGAAGGCCCTGCAGGGCCCTTATAACTCAGCTGTAATTGAGTCTAAATTTGATTCATTATCCGAGTGCTTTTCCCCATGGATTGCCTTGATTTATACACTCAACCGTGAGACAGACTCGCCTATGATTGGCAGCGCAAATTTCTGGTCACGTTTTTCATGGATATCCACATATAACACTGCTGGTTCAGTTGTGTTGCCATGCAATGTTTTGATTTCTTTAGCATGATAAATATGATTTCACCAAGCAGTATCGTCAGGATACATAGAGCATCATTAGGTAGCCTGCTACTATAGCAGATAGCATCTATGAAAACTCTGGGTGATGGAAGGCGGAGCTCCAGAAACAACAGGGCATCCCAATATCTGACTAGCAAAAAAAGTCCGCTGGTTTAAAAAATTGGATTATTAGTTGTGCAGGATGGGAAGCAGGTGCAAGTATTAGATCCACAATTGCCTCCTTACTGGGAACCAAGCACCCCTTTGTAGCACCCGACCCTCTCAGTGTAGCAGAGCAGAGAAGTCCAAAACCTACTCATGGAAGGTAGCATGAACTAGTAAGCTCCTGAGCTTTAGGGTTCAGGGCACTTAACCACTGCTAACCAGTGCTAAAGTGCATGTGCTCTATCCCTAAAATGTGCTAACATTGGCTTATCCAGAATTGGCAAATTTTATTTACTTATAAGTCCCTAGTAAAGTGCACTATATGTGCCTAGGGTATGTTAGTGAAATGCTACTAGTGCGCCTGCAGCACTGGTTGTGCCATCCACTTCAGTAGCCCTGTAAACATGTCTCAGGCTTGCTGCTGCAGAGTCTATGTGTGCAATTTAAACTGCCATTTTGACCTGGCAAGTTAACCTACTTGCCAGGCCCAAATCTCCCATTTTATTAGAGATGTCACCCCTAATGTAGGTCCTAGGAAGCCCAATGGGCAGGGTGCAGTGTACTCTGAAGGTAGGACATGTATTGCAGAGTTTTACATGTCCTGGGAGCGTAAAACTGCATAATTAGTTAATCACTGCTGCAAGGCCTATCTCTCCATAGGTTAACATAGGGATTACTATAAAACAGCTTTTAATTGTAATTTCTAAATGGGAAAAGATAGGGATTCGCAGTTTGGTGTCTCAACTCACAATTTAAAATCACAACTTATGGTGAAGTCAGATTTTAAATTGTAAGTCTGAAAATGCCTCTTTTAGAAAGTTCACTAAATAAGAGAGATGGCTGTGTTAGTTAGAGCCGCTTTACTCATGGGCAAGGCAAGTAAACCAATAGACTTGGCCTGCGCATTCATTTCACACTTCACAGTACATTCCAAAATAGTTGTTGTTTTTAGTATGTAATGAAAAGGAAAATCGCTCATCTTTAACATAAATCAAGTGTACCACACAACGGACAGTGACAATGCATTAGTACACTTGATAACAATAAAATTGTGACACACTGTGTAATGATTGTTGTACATTCAATACAAAAGTAACAAACAGTGCTCTACATTCAACAAAAAAGTATTGAAGAGTGCTGGCACATTTAAGGACACACATTTATAGCCAATTGTTGTAACCAGTTCGATATTTTATGAACCAAAGGAGCCTATCAATATTACTCTAAATTATCATGACCCTCTTGTTGGAGTAAGGGCGAAGGCACCCACGAACCAGGAAAAAATAAAAGAATTTTAAACTTGTGAGCATTCACTGAATAAAAAAGGATTGAGCAAAACAATTTAACTGGAAAAATGGATCTAAACATGGAATTGCCTGCCCTTGAAGATACAAGACAAACAAGAACACATTCAGCCCTAGTCCCAATGAGAACCCCTAATCACAGCAGCTGCTCAACGACAGCGTTTCTACTGCCAATGCAGCTAACAAAACAACAGCAATCCTACTGCTGCCACCGCTCAATGAAAATGGTCTGCATGCCTCACCGACAATAGTGAATCTTTCTGCTGAAGCCGCTCGTCACATTGCAGTGCTTGCAGCCCAACGGAGCTCAAACATGATGCAGAACCCCCTTTGTTCGGCTGAACAATGGATTAAAGGTGGCCTTCCCTGGTGACAGCCAATGGACGTGCGCCACACCAGGGAAGTAGTGCTTGCGTCGGGCATTGGTAGACACAAGCACCAACAGGGTTAAGGTCATGCTAGACCATGGTAAATTCAAAGGTCAGGCTGACCCTGATGGAGGGAAGGCTGGCTACAGGACTCAGACAGGTACTGTTGAAGAAATACCTGGGCTGGATGTTGGTTTCAGAGTTTTGTTTTCACCACGTCTGGTGGTAGTGGTGGTGAAAATAAAGCAACTCTGAAACCTATCTCTTAAGTGCGGCATCCTTTGTGTTTCTGAATTTAAATATCGGGTAAGGATTCTACCCGTTGCTGCGTGCACCAGGTATTGAACTTTTGACATTGGGAATCAATTGGTTGTAATAAATATATATATTGTATTGTGCCACTGGGATTGGTCATTTTGAAATATGCGGCACCCAATGGGGTTTTACTGAATCATGAGTTCAGACAACCATTTGTGGGACTACCTTAATCACGGGTCAAAAACCAAGGTGACCCCCTTTGCAAAACAAGGTTGTTTCGTGATAGGCAATTTTGAGGTCTCCTCAACAAGTTTTTTTGGCCCTTGCCGGTCGCAGGTACTTGGGCCACCCACCCGGGTGAGGTACCATTTTTTATCCGGAGACCTGTGGGAATGCTGGGTGGTAGGAAATTTGTATCAGCCTGGTGATCCCACAACTTTCCCACACAAAAATATGTGGAAAAAGTGATTTTCTCAGCTAAATTTGAGGTTTGCAGGGGATTCCGGGTAGGAAAACATTGGGGGATCCACACAAGCCATACCTCCCTAGACTCCCTAGGGTCTCTAGTTTTCATAGATGTGTGGGTTTGGTAGGTTTCCCTACATGGCCACCAAGCACGGGGCCAAAAACCCAGGTGACCCCCCCTTGCAAAACCAGGTCATTTTGTGATAGGCAATTATGATGTCTCCTCAATACATTTTGGGCCCTTGCCTGTCACTGGAACTTGAGGCACCCACATGAGTGAGGTACCATTTTTATCTGGAGACCTCGGGGAACGCTGAGTGGTAGGAAATTTGTGTCAGCCCGGTGATCCCACAACTTCCCCAAACAGAAATTTGGGAAAAAAGTGATTTTTCTCTGTTAAATCTGAGGTTTGCAGGGGATTCTGGGTAAGGAACCGTTGGGCGGTCCACGTAAGCCATACCTGCCTGGACACCACCAGGTGCCTAGTTTTCGAAAATCTATACATTTGCAAGGTTTCCCTAGGTGCCGGCAGAGTAAGGGTTCAAAATCTACAGCTAGGCACTTTGCAAAAAAAGTGTCTGTTTTGACTGTAAAAATGTGGTGTCTGCATGTTGCGTTTTGGGCCGTTTCCTTTTGTGGGCTCTAGGTCTACCCACACAAGTGGGGTACTGTTTTTATCGAGAGACTTTGGGAAATGCTGGGTGGGTGGAATTTTGTGGATCCACATAGATTCTAGAACTTCCCACCTCAGAAATGTGAGGAAAATGTGTTTTTTTGGACAAAATTTGAGGTTTGCATGGGATTCTGGGTAAAATAACCTGTTAAGAGCCAGACAAGTCACCCCATCCTGTATTTCCCTGTGTGTCTAATTTTAAAAAATGTATAGGTTTGCTATGTTTCCCTAGGTGTCCGGCAGAGCTAGGGTTCAAAATCTACAGCTAGGCACTTTGCAAAAAAAGGATCCGTTCTGACTGTAAAAATGTGTGTCTCCACATTGCGTTTTGGGCCATTTCCTGTCACGGGCACTAGGCCTAACCACACAAATGAAGTACTGTTTTTATCGAGAGACTTTGGGGAATACAACGTGGATCCACGCAGATTCCAGAACTTTCCACAAGAGAAATGTGAAAAAAATTGTTTTTTTGGGGACTAATTGAAGGTTTGCAAAGGATTCTGGGCAACAGAACCTGGTTGAGAGCCAGACAAGTCACCCCATCCTGGATTCTCCTGGGTGTCCAGTTTTTAAAAATATATAGGTTTGCTAGGTTTCCCTACGTGCTGGCAGAGATAGGGTCCAAAAACCACAGCTAGGCACACTGCAAAAAAAGGGTAAATTTTGGAAAAAAATGATGTGCCCACGTTGCATTTTGGGCCGCGTCTTGTCACGAACTCTATGCCTACCCACACAAGTGAGGTACCATTTTTACCGGGAGACTTAGAGAAACACAGAATAGTAGAACAAGTGTTTTTGCTAATTGACTTTCTATGCATTCATCCCGGCCAATTTTTCACCCAAAACCTAAAATTTAGCTATATTTTGGCTAATTTCAGGTTCCCCTCCAGGGAAATCCACAAACCCTGGGTACCTTTAGAATCCTAAGGATGTTGGAAGAAAAGGACGCAAATTTGACGTGGATACCTTATGTGGGCAAAATGTTACGGGGGCCTAAGCGCGATCTATCCCAAATAGCCAAAAAAGGGCTCAGCACTGGGGGAGGGGGGGGGGGGAGGCCCACCAGTTAAGGGATTAAGTAACCTTTTAGCACTACTGACTACTAAGGACTGTTTTGGGATTTAATCTTTAAAAACTCATATCTCCATTTCTACTTATTGGATGTGGAAATTACCCACTCTCTACATGTCACTAAAACGTAAATACAAACTAAACAAGACACTTGAAATGAACATTCACATTGCACAACAGTCCTACCTGTCATACTGGTTCATGCACATGTTGCGTTTGACACTGCTATTGTTGGAAAACTTTACTGTCGAATTTATAGCTCTCATATAGAATGTTTACTAATGTTGAAAGAAATACTTTTGTATGTTTAACTTAGGACTCATCTTTGTTAAATAGTGCATATAATAAAATATTCATTGATGTTGATACAGTGACTGGATATGCAATAATAAAACGTATATGCTGAATTGTAACTAAATGGATTTACAGTTTAACATACACTACCATGCACAGATCAAAACTAGTAATGTGTAATTGTTCAAAAAACCACCCTCTTTACTTCACTGCTGAAATATTACTTGTGATTCCTAAATGTATCCTATAAATATTGTGTAACTTCTAGGGATATCAGTCTGAGCTCTTAATGATCCTTATATGTGAAAAATCTTAATTTAGGTTAAATGATAAAATGTATTCAATGTATGCATCAATGTTACATGTATGTACTTTCAAAGTAGTTCTCATATATAATGAGAAAAGCGAGGGGTTGAGGCAACGATACAACCGCACTAGCCAACAATAGTGTTGAGCTAAGTATACTTTCAAAGGTGCAGCAAACCTGAAGAACAAACCCTCTAGGCTTCAAATGGAGAACAATTTCCAATCAAATGATTATGAATGGTTCAGCGCTCAAATTTTGTAGTGTGTCACAATGACATTTGTTATTCTACATAGAATTTCATTCCATACATGACAGTGATGAACATGGTGCAACAGCCCTCAGCATATAATTAATGCATATGACGCGATTTTATTTGTTCAATCAATCATTATTTATTTATTTTCTTCTTGTAGATAGTATGTCATCGAAAAACATAGTGGTTACTATGTTTTTTGATTGCGTAGTGTTTACAAGAAGAAAATATTTGATTCATGAACTCTGAGGATTGCTGTGCCTTGGCCTTTGCTAGGACGAATTAGATTGCTAATGCACAGAAAAGACTAAATAAGAATATATTTTGATCATCAGATTCTTATCTTATTGTTTTGCATTGCAGCAACTGCGCTCCTCATTTGAGTAATTCCACTTTGCCTTAATTTCTTTAGGAGGCTTGGCATCCCTGTTGCACTCTTGTACTTACATTGTATGGTCTTGAGAGTGATCTATTTGAATCTGATTTGTAATAAACACGCTTGAACTTGGCGACTGAAACCTGGTCCTCATTGTGTAGCCAAATTGGTTGCACTATTAATTTAATTGAACATTGATCGGACAAGTGATGCTTAATCTTTCCTCTCAGTGAGACATATAAAAGATCCATTGGAGGACCAAGATAGAGAGAAAGTAAGGGATTTAGTGATTGAGTAACGGAGGGGACCAAACCCCCACGACACCGTGGGCCCAAAAACGCTGAATCAGATGTTTGTCATTTTGGTCTTGTTGTACTCAGATAAATATTCTCTATTTTACTAAACTGGTGTGGAGTCTTTTTGTGGTGTTTTCTCTGTGTTACTGTAATTTAAGTGTTGCACAAATACCTTACACATTGCCTCTTAAGTTAAGCCTGACTGCTATGTGCCAAGCCACCAGTGGGTGAGCAGAAGCTAATTTAGGTTGTGTATCTGCCTTACCCTTACAAAGACTGTGGTGCCTACTTGGACAGGGTGCAAACCTCTGCCAACTAGAGACCTAGGGGCACATTGCATCATTGTTTTCTGCACTCGCAAAGGCCTGCAATTTTTGCATTTGGGATGTATCATCCCAAATGCAAAAATCACTATTTAAGTATTCGCAAAATTTGCGATGACTTAAATTGCGATTGCATTTAGGGATTCCCTAAATGCAATGCAACAAAAAAATTGTGATTTCGCTATAAAGAAACGCAAATTACCATCAACTTGAAGTTGATGGTAATTTGCAAAAACTTTGAAAAATGCACAAAAGGCCCATAGGAATGGATGGGAAGCCATTCCTAATTTGTGATTCGCAATTTGCGAGTCACAAATAAGGAATGTATAGGAATTGCAAATTTTTTGTGATTCCTACATGCATAGGGGTTCGCGATTCCCAAATAGCGATTCCTTAAAAATCGCTATTTAGGAATCGCAAATCCAAATGTTGATGCATGTGGCCCCTAATTTCTAAACTGGGTGATCAGCAGTGAGGATAGGACTTGTGTTTGTGCAGAACCTTGCAGGAATGTGCTTTACTCTACTATCCACATCTAGAATAATTTGAATCAATTGTCTCTGAACTCCATTGGCATTTTTTTCCTGCTCTCTTTAAATTGTCATTTTTAATTTATCAGTTCTCCATGATTAGAATGTTTACTTTTCTATAAATTATGTCTCTGATTGGTAGTCACATAACTGCATCTGTTCCTGCAAAAATGGAGTTTGAGTTGTCAAAATTGGAGAAGTACACAGTGCAACAACTCAAGGATTTTTGCAAGGAGTTTGGGGTTTTTACTAATGACTTCACCAAGAAAGTGGAGCTGGAAAAGGGGCTGAGGGCCTGGTTGGAATCAAGGGAAGCAGCACATGAACCCCAGAGGTGGGTGAGGAGGATGTTAGATTTTAAATTACTAGTAAAATGAGTCCTTGATTTTTTTTCTGTAGCTGCTATCAATCCGAATTTAGCATTTAATAAATGTAACATATAATCCAATATTTCCCTATGGAAGCAGCTGGTCCTGCTACAGTGAGCATAGCTTTAAGGGCTATTTCACTGTAAGGACATTCTCAATATTAACTTTTAAATGCGCTACTTTTAAATAGCAGGCAGCCTGCCTTTATGGCTTTATTGCCTTTATGGGCAATGAAGCCTACATAAAAGTGACTTATTCATGTTCAAAAAGAACGTCCAGGCCTGTCAAACTGCCTTAATTTGACAGGTCACATTTGAAGTTTCAGACTGCCACAGGCAGGTTACCTGTGTGCAGCTACCAGCAATTTCTAGCAACAAGCCTGCCATATAAATTGAAATGGTCCAAGAATCACCCCGGAAAACATAATGTGATGTGATCTCAGAAAAGTAAAAGAAGACAATCTGGAACAAACTTGAAGGAAATGTTTCGGTCGTCAGTGTAGAATGTCCCTGCCTTATAAGGCGTGGCTTTTGATTCACAAAGAAATTCATAAGTCTGCCTTTGCAGATTTACTACCTTGAACAGGTGCATAAATCTGACACAACACAACTTCCAGGTAGTACACCTGGAAAAATGCACAAGTTATTAGTTTCCAGATGTATGTCTAGAACCTTGTTCTCTGGATTGTCCATCATGTATGATTACATGCATTGATCAGCTACTCATTCTGGAATGCCAACACCTTAATGCAAAGTGCCATTTCTTTTTTACCCAGGAAAATATGGCTGTCCACAGAGACAACCCACTTCTACTACACCCCATGAAATTTGTAGGTATTCTGTTCCCTTTTCAACTCAGAAAGACATTCACTCCTACTGTTGACCAGATTAAACCTCTGACCGCTTCCAGAGTGGTAAAGGGTGAGAGAGAAGTTTCTGAATGACAACACACTTAGGTGGTTGTGGAAGTACATACATTTTGAAGACTGACCACGTCTCGGAGCACCCACTCACCACCACTTGCTTATCGTTTACTCCACTTTCATATTTTTCGACCGAGGGATCATAATATACAGGAGTAAAAGGGTTTACACTGCAAGGTGAGATTTTGTGACTTCCTTGTGGTAAATCCAGCCATTGGAGATAGCAAATGTGATTCTCGACAGCAAATGGCTTTGTGCACCAGACCGAAGATGTACGGTAATCTGTAAAATCCCATATTTTTGTAAAACAAGAGGCTGTTTCTTATCAGTCTCCGGGAAAAGTAGAACAACAAAAGTGTTAAGCCTTCTTGAAGACGTCCATCTCTTAGGAGATAAAGAAATAAAGCTGTGTCTGCATGAGGGAGTTTTCTAATTTCTAGCCAATAACACAAACATCACATGGCCATTAACGAACATACACGAACATATACCGATGCTTTCTACTTGACATGCAGGTTCAGCACATTGAAATCCTTAGAAAATACATCAAATACCTGAGAATGTGTGCAAATGTAAATTTGATTATCTCTGCAAACCTGGCTTACAAGAAAGGGAGTGAGAATAATTTATTCCGCAAATAACGTTAAAAGCATTACATTTGTCTCAAAGGAGCTTATGGTGTTTGATATAAAATGCATTTCTTTAACTGCACATTTGGAAGCTGTGAATATTTAGTACTTTTTCTATTTGAAGACACTTGTCGTTCGACTGAAAATGTGTTGCTTTTGAACTGTGAAACATATGCTGTCTCGGCAGATGGGATTCATGTTCGAACGCGGTGCTTTCATATCTCCTGTTTGTCAATCAAACATGGGCTAGATGCTGGAATACATTATAACCCGGGAGTTGTGCGTTGTGCAGATGCAATCTTATTGGCTACAAGGAGCTTCAAGCAGGATTGTGATCAACAATATTATTGTGAGGGAAAACGTGAGGCCGTGTTATGCTTCTCTTCTTTAATAATTCAAAAAACAGAACTGCTCTATTTTTCTGCCCACCCTACTACTTCATACAACTTTCTTTTAGGTCTGGGCTACAGACAGCTTTAGATAGCTATAGCTTACCTATTGTTTCCAATTTTAAACATATACATAGATTGAGCTTTGGGTCAGCCTCTTACTTATGATTGGAATGCTTTGCTGCCTGTCTCAGGTCCCTGCTCATGATTGGATGGGTGTCTCCTGTATTCCTTTTCTTGTGTTTATTTTCCATCTAGGAGCATTTCAGTCTCACATTGTTCTAATTGGATGAGCTACATACTTCCACCACTGACTTCTAGGGCCACTTTTTTAATGGACCTTGCGGTGCTGCATGGGAGCTCATGTTTTTCCTTGGCCATTTGGCCATGTTTCTTCCTGCTGGCATCCCACCACCCTCAACACCACAGATTCTCTAATTACTGCTCTCTCCTCTTATCCATTGCTTCATAGTCCTGCTCCCTATTATTAATTTATTTCATTTTATTTATTTACTTATTTAGTTATTTAGCGAGGACCAGGTTTCCAAGGACCAGATTTCTTGGAAATCTCATGCACTAGTTTTTCATTTTTTATTTACCATTCTAAAATGTTGAAACAGAAATCTCCACCAGTGCTTCACAACACATGCATCGATGGACATATTGTCTTTATGCTCATGCATGTGTCAGGCTAAATGCATGAGTCACAATGTATGCATCATTAATCGGAATCCCATTTTAAAATGGGAGTCCATACGTCCACGTGTCATGATGCACTGACAGCCATTTGGCCATTACCTAATGTGATGTAAACACGTATTTTAGAAGCCAATAGCTCGGTCTTTCACAACTGAGACTTATTTGATTTTCCAATGCTAGCCTCTTCCAGCTATCACCCATGCCTTGCCTTCTCTGTGACATTGCCAAGTAAGCCAATGTTTGCTGTAGGGTATTTAAATCTTTGCTTGTTTCTGGCATCATGTGATCACACACAATTATCTCCTAATTTATTCATCAAACTTGGTCCGATGGAGGTCTCCTTCCTGTTCATTAATCCATCCATGTTCAAGGTGGCTATCATTTCCCAGGTAGGTGGTATAGGTATCACACTAGTGTTGTGCATCATTTTTATTACATTAGTGTAATCTTGCATGAATCCTAATTTGTGGGATACCCATAGCACACACAATTTCCAATGTTACTTTCCCTACACTGGTCACAGCTTTATCTTTGATTAGTCTGGTTTCAGGCAGAATTGTCTTGAGGAAACTGTGAAACTGGATGTCTGCTGCAGTACATTAATTGCTTCTAGCAACATTCACCACACAATTTACAAAAACTAGAAAGACTTGCCTAGAATCGGTTTTCTCAGATGCTTTTGATACACAAGTACATAATTCCCATATGTTTGCCTCATGAATGACTGGGCAGTGGACAGTCGCAAGGAAAACCTTAGGTGACCTCATTATACTCACAAATGATAAAAGTGTGTATTTCACAAAAGAAATACATTCCAATGTCCAGACTTTCTTGTGGATGCCTAACCCTGCATAGCATGCATAAAGCATGTACGTACTATATGAGGAAAAAATTATTCGACTTCATCTTCTATACCACACTCCCTGTAAAGAGGGACCAAACCTCACTGTTCAGAGGATCACAGTGCATGCGGAGGATTCTGGGCCCAACCCTGGTGGTTGAGGCCTTTTACTCCTGATATCCCAGGGCCTAACCTACTATGGATCCTGAGAAACAGAGCCAATTACTCCTTCTGCACTTGAGTCTCAGTGGTAGCTGGAGTCAAGCAGGCAAGGCTCCCACAGGAGATGTTGATACAGGTCAGTGAACATGTTTTATAACTCAAAGTGCAAACAGTACAAAAAAGAAATCAATTTCCAATCAAATGCTTGCATTTATATAAAGAAGTATTTTATTTCTAATTCTGCACATGCAAAGGTATACAACATTCAAATGCAAAACATGATAGCCCTTGAGGTCGGGGCTCTAGTAGTGGTCAAGCAAATCCCTGTCCCACCCTCCTTCATGTAATGTGTTCAGGGTTATTCCCCATTCACTGGTGGCCACATCCTAGCAATGCACACTATGGGCCATACTCATGACTTGAATGAATGAATGAATGTTGAACTTGTAGAGAACGAACTTTGCCCAAAGGCGTAAAGACTTCCCCATTGAATCTTCAGGTTTTAGTCAAAAGTGTCTGTGGTGCATTAGCTCCATTAGCAATGAGTCCCCCTAACTAGCCCAGTTCATGTTTTACCCACTCTCACAGCCCGGAAGAGTTCAGTGGGGCAGTGGGTGCCCTCAGCAATTACAACCGCAAGTCCAGCTCTGCTCAGAGATGTCGGGCTGCTTCAGCCATAGCGGCAGCTCCTGGTGGTGCAGGCTCTCTGGCCTGAGTGGAGCTTCCAGAGTTGTTCTTAGTTGTCAGAGCAGCTCTCAGTTTGCAGATGCGGTAAGTTGGCATTGTCCATCAGGGGCGATCCATCCTTCACTTCCTGACTGGAGCCCTACAAGGATGTGACGTCGGCCCCCATGTCCTTGGCAGTCCTCAATGGTCCGGTGAGGCAGTTCACTCACAGTGAAGGCCCAGTACACCAAACAAAGCTTTAGTCATCTATGGGCAGACTACAGGGCAGGTGATCTTGGTGTCCAGGGTGATGTCCCCTCGCCCAGCAGGGAGGCTATCAGGGCTTTGCCCTCGGTCCTGGTCACAGGCAGAAGTCTTGCAGAGCTTTCCCTTCTCATGTAGGTCAACGGACTGCTTGGCAGATGAGACATTTGGGCTGAGACCAGGGCTGTGGTACAAATTGGGGCGGTGCTCGTTGCGGTGCTGAAAGGTCACAGTGTAAGCAGTGTTGTAGCCATTGCTCAAGCGCGGTCGTCTATAGACTCAAGGTTGCAGTGCAAGATGGGGCAATGTAGTGTGCGGGGCCCATGGGTCGTGGTGCAGGCAGCGGTGCCGTTTGATGAACTGGAGCCAATAGCGCTAGCGTCGGTGGACCAAGGCCGTGTTGTGGGATGGGGAGGTGCGCCAAGTAACCTATGAGCGGTGACCAAATCCATAGTGCAAGCAGTGGCATCAATGTCAGCTTAGAGCATCATCGTTGGTGAGACCAGGGCTGCAATGCAAGGTGGCACAGTACTCTGGTTTGTCCACAGATCATAGCGCAGGTATCGGCGTAGGTGACGGCATCTTCGTGGATACCAAGGCGGCAGATTGAAGCAAGGAGGTGCGGAGTGCGCTGCCCACAGGTCACAGTACAAGCAGCAGATCGGTGGCAGTGTCCGGTGTCATTGTCAGTGAAATCAGGGTTGCGGTGCAAAGTGCAGCAGTGCCCTCTGTGGTGCCTTCAGGTCATGGATCCAGTAGGGTTGTAGTTGACGTTGTCAGGTTACCTTTTTCCTCTGTGGCAGCTGAAACCTCCAGTGGTACCCAGAAGAAGTTGAAGTCTTTGATCTCCCCGAGACATCCAACAGGAGACACGCTCTACATCAAGCCCTTGGAGATACTTAGAATGCAGAAAGAACAGTCCAGTCCTTTCCCTGCCCAAGACGGAAGCATCAACTGCAGACCAACCCAGCAAAGCACACAGCAAAATGGTAGCCTCTACTCATATCTCTACCAGCCCTTCTTCCTGGCAGGTTCCTTATTCCAGCAGTAGTCCTCAGTCCTGGGGTCAGGGCCCCAATATTTATACCACATTTTCTCTTTGTGGCAAGGGTCTCTGAGCCCAATCCAAACCGTTCTACCCTCTCTGACCCAGCTCCACTACAGGAGGAGGAGACAGCATTGTGCAGAAGGGACACTGCCTGTTCAGCTGCTTGTGAAAACTCCTCCCACCACTCTAAATGCAGACCAGGCCTATTCAGCTCAACTATGAGTCACCCAGGAAAGGCAGAGCACACCTCATCCCCCTTTGAGACTGTCTACAGTGAATGTACATTTCCAGTCACTGTCACTTCAAACCCAGACAGTGAATACACAAACCAGCAGAGGCACACAGAATGGTAAAACAAGAAAATTCCTACTTTCCAAAAGTGGCATTTCCAAACACACAATTTTAGAACCATCTCCCTAAAAAGATGCGTTAATAAATTCCAAGTTCAAAGAGCCTAAACTCAATTTCTCTATCTAGTCCCAATGGAAAAATATACTTGTAAGATGTTACAAAGCAACTTCCATGTTATCCTATGAGATAGATAGCTTTGTAATAGTGAAAAACTAAATTGACAGTATCCTGTGCTCACCCGCCTGCTTAACTACAGGGAGTGGGATCTGATCTTTCCAAAAGCCCAGGAGGCTTGATGATTCCACATCGTTAATAACAGATAACACAACAGCTGTCCAGCAGCAGCAGTCCAGCCTCCTTACTGACTGTTAATGAAACAATTTAAATTAGTGGGTGTACGCTATATGCTTTTGTTCCCTGCATGCCCCAAAGGTACAGTTGATAGGCAGGCCACATTTATTGATGTCCCTGCTGCTGCGTGGTACTGGCTGGAGACATTTAAAGGCAGCCCTGATGGAAGATGGAGACTTGAACCACCTAAGCAGAAATGTCCCCTCAGAGAAGGTGTTAGCAACGTGCATCTAATGAGGGCACAGAGGGAAGATGGAGTGATCGGTAGCACTGGATGCGGCAACCTCTCTGAGGATGTCGCTGGAGAGCTCCTCTGAGCCACATTGATCCACTTATCTGAGAGCCTGTACTTGGATGCTCTCTCTGAGGACCTTGTGTCTAGACCTTCTATAACTCCCAGGTTGGCTGATGGTTTCTAACTTTCTCTACCTTTGGACTTTCTTCTCTCTTTTCTTGCCTCATTCTCTGAACTCCCAGGCAGATGGGGGTTGAGGTTCTTTTTGGGGGTAGTCTACCTGAAAGTAGACGTTACCCGCCTGGCTTTGGGACCGTTCGTGCATTTAACCCTCTTCTACTTCTACCAACCTTTATCCAGGGGAATTGGAAGTTGAGAGGCCTTTACAGTGGTTGTTGTGGCAGCTGCCTTCATGATAATACCCTCATACAATGCAATGGCATTGGGGCTTTGGGTTCTACAGCTTTGTTTTATTCCTTGTTTTGTCCGGACAGCCATTGCTACTCTGGCCTGGGGGTAGAAGTGTTTTCCTGCCTGGCCATGGGTTCCCTGAGATGGGTGGAGAGGAGGGAACGAGGCTGGGAAGGAGACTCAATTTCCTTTCCTCATTTGGAACATACACAGAATGGGGGTCCAAAATCCTGTCTTTTCTAAGGTGCAATGGGGTGGACATAGTCCTCCTCCAAGAGGCACAGCTGACTAGCTCAAGGTGCAGAGACGCTGGAGGGGACTATTCTTTTTGACAGGTTGCTCTGCTTTTTCTAAAGGGTTGCTGATCTGAGTGAGGCCAGGTGTCCCCATAATAATTACAAAATTACAAAGACACATACTGATGATGAGGGCCACTATATTTTCTTAGTGGGTAGGCTTAATGGCCTTTGCATATGAATTGGCAGTGTCTATGCCCTGAATGAGGGCCAGCTGCAGTCCATATCTGCACTGTCAAAGATCCTCGCACTAGATCCCGGCATCCCATAGTTACTGGGAGGAGATTACAACTGCGTGGAGGATGTGGACCTTGTTCGCTCTGTGCCTCCAATAGCTGACTCTCCTGTGAGTTGTACAGGGCTGTATGAACTGGATGGGGCATAGGGTGCAAGCTGTGAACTGAATCTGGGTTTTACGGAATTTTCCTTCTATTCTTCAGTCTATGATTTACACGTTTGCTTAAATAAAATGCAGTGCTCAGCCGGGCTGATTACCTAGTTCACACGCTATTGTATCATAACCTCCATTTACCTGAGCTCAGTTCGGGAGGGCGCACATGGCCCATATCCACCTCGAGGCTCTCCTCCATTTGCCTATGTGAACTCACCTTTTGGGGCAGACAGGACTGCAGACTACTTCGCCATGAATACTCATGCTGCCTCCCATACAAACATTGAATGGGACGCCTTCAAAGGTGTAAGATGGTCCTGCCTCAGTCAATCGGTGGGCGTAGATCAATCACTCCCCACTGAATTTCCCGCTCTGGAGGTTGAAATCTGCCACATGGAAACTGAAGTCCCGGACTACCCTGAGATCATGCTTTCCCTACGGGAGGAGCAGGAGAAGTATGCTTTTGTGTTGGGGAAACTTTATTTCATACACCGGTGGAAGCATATAGCTTCTGCGCACCTTGAGTGTGGGCACGCGGGCAAATTTGCGACATGGCTGACTCACCTGGAAGACAGGGGAATCTCAATACCCACGTTGCTCGGCCAATGTGGGAAATGATCTTCTCCTAAAATGGCATACATGAAGTTTTCACGAGGCATTATCAGGACTTCTATGGAGCCAGTGACCCTGTGGTGGACTGCCTTTCTAGACAGGATGCGGCTGCCCTGCTTCCCCTCCCGCCCACAATCGGTGGCGGGCAGGGACAGAGAAGTGGTCCATGGCACTGCACACCGAGGAATACAGAGGATACGTTAAAAGTCTATTGCAGACCTGTGGATAGAGGTGACTTCTTGGAATACAACCTCTAGATGTGGGAGGCGCAAGTTGGGAAAATCCCTTTCATTGATCGTTCTTAGATTATCCGAGTTGAGGGTTATCCTGACAGCCTACTGCTGGAGACTTGGATATGGGAACTAATTGACCATGGCGCCCTTGGAGAATGCCTGCCTTATCCTTCTGCGCCTTATGACCACATTCTTCTTCTCCCCATCACTGATAGAAACACCTTCAATGCGGGTCTTCACTGATACATCAGGAACAACTCGGCAGGATTCTTATGTTTGTTCTTAGTTTTCTTTTCAAGTCTACGTCATTCTTCATTTGGTGGCAAGAGACGCAAAGTTGCATATCGATACTGGTATAGGATGTGAAGATGGATAACTGTTGGCAAAGCATATTAAATCCTAGAATAAAGATTTGACACTGTCGGACTGGACCATGCTATAGTCTGTTGCTACCAGCTTTCAATGCTTTATTGCTCGCGTGTATCTTTACTGTATCCTAGGTATTAATGTATAGGCCTGTATGCTTCTAGCGCTGTATGCATATATGCATGTTTAAATCCAAAATAGAAAGTTCAAAAATAAAAAAAACACAGAAGTAGCTCGTTAACATGAAGAGAAAATATGTCATAAGGTAAAACAAAGTAGTTCAAGTCAACATTGCGTTTAAAAAGTAAGGCATGTGCAAGCGTTTTTTTTGTTTTGTTTTACAAAGCAAACACACAAGAAAATTGTTTTGTGAATTGTGTATAATTATTATGGGTATAAATATTAGCTAGGGAGTGACGAAGGGGCAGTTCCACATTTATCTTGGTGCTGTAGATGCAATAACTAATCTAGCAGATACATCTAAATTGGGGTAGAACAGTACCTGTTATTTACAGAACTTACAATTTGCCAAAACTGTGTCATTAAGCACTGTACAGAAAACAAATTATGATTATCCAAAACATTATTCATCATTCTGGTTATGGGTTTTCCTCACGTCGCTGCAACATGACTGTAAGAAATTGGCATGTCAGTTGAGAAGAGTAAGAGCCTCCCTCAAGTAAAGAAACACACAATCCTTGTTAGGGTGAACCACAAAGTCACCCTCTGGTAGCTTGGAACAGACAGTTCAGGCTTAACCTACAGGCAATGTGTGCAGTATTTATGCAGCAGTCAAACAGTACTAGAGTAAAAACACAACACAGAAAATATGCCAAACCAATTTAGGATAATAGAGTACATTTTTGTAACTACAATGACACCAAAACAACAAATATACAATTACAGAACCAAAGTTATACATTTTTCAAGTTTCATGTAAAAAGAGCACCAAGAAGCATAAAGCGTCAATTGCAGAATCTGGTCGCACTGGACTGAGTTAAAGTCAAAAGTTTAGGCCAACTGTGATGGAGCTCGGCTCAAGTACAGGGACTAGGTTTGTCCTGGGAATAAGTTTTGCCTTCTAACTTAATACAGTTTTTACGCAAGAAGCACTCGCCGATGAGGTTGGTGGTGATTGGGCTGCAGGCTGGATTCAGAAAGGGGCTAATCAATGATGGGTTGCTGAAGTCTCAGGATTCTATAAGAACTTCGCATTGGTGATGCAGTCATCTTCGGCGGGAAGAGCTGGTCAACAATTAGTACTTTTCATTGGCTGGAAGCGGAGGGTGGTTGTTGTAGCAGTAAAGTAGTCTGGGCGTTGAAGTCTGTATCCAGGAAGATCGCGTCGGCAGTCAAATGCAGGTCACGCGTCAGCCTCAGTGAAGTCCATTTGCTTTTGCAAGGAGACCGGGGACAGTTCTTTACAACACAAAGTCCAGAACCTCTGGTTTTTCACCTGAAGTCCATTTCTTGCAATTTGTGGGTTAATGACCTGTGGGGCACCTCTTAGGTGTTAGGATTCACTCCAGTAGAGGCCAGCCACAGGGTTCAGGCAGATACAGTTGCGGGTGGTCAGCTGGGTAGCTGCAGGATAGGCCTCTGGAAGCTTATTGTCTCCATGTTGCTCAAACAGAAAGTCAGCCAACTGATCATTGGTGTTACGTCTGGGGTACTGGGCTCAAAGCAATGAAGTTGTAACCCTTAGTCTGTAGACAGCTGAGCAGTCCTTCTTCTGCTTCTCCAGAACCAGTTTAGGGGTAGACAAAGGGTGTGTGTACCAAACACAGGCTGGTGCTGGATCTAAGATCTAAGATCCAGCACCAGCCTGTGTTTGGTACACACACCCTTTGTCTAACCCTAAACTGGTTCTGGTCAGTTCTTCCCTTTTCCCTATGTTTTGGCTCCAAATTGTCTACAGGAACAAAGAGCAGTCAGGCCCAGATGTGAGTTGCATTTGCCACTGACAGGGCAGGCATACTCATAAGTCAAGAAGGGGCTGGGTGCAGCCCTTAGGCTACACTTTGAAGCTCAGAAAGGACTGATTACAAACCCTCAGACTTTTCTGCTCATGAGAGGAACATGTTTTTATACACTCAAAGCCTTGTTGTCACCTGTCAGGAAAAAATACACATGACACCACAGGAGAGCCATTTACACTCATGTGACCCTTGACACTGGCAGTAAGGCACATTTGGTTTAGGCAGTAAATAAACAACTTTCTAAAAGCAGCATTTTCAAAATAGTACTTCTCCTATTCTAACTTTACTGTTAAAGAGGAGTTTATATTGCAATACAACTGAGTGAAAGAATATTTCTCTATCTGTTCCCAAACTGAAGTTATGACTTATTAAGTGTAATAAGGTATCCCACTGTTAGTCTATAGAGAGCTAGCTTTGCTAAAGTGAAAAACAACTTTGTTTTTTTTCACTACCAGAAAATGTAAACCTTAAGTACAAGTCCTACTTTTTAAACACCATGCACCCTGCCCTATGATCCTTTAGGTCCTACCCTAGGCATGATCATTATTGAAAAGGTAACTTTGGGCCTGCCAAAAGGTTTAATTTGCCAGGTCGAAATGATAGTTTAAAACTGATATACAGACTGCAGCGGCCGGGCAGACATGTTTTTTAATGAGTGGCACAATGAGTGCATTTCATTTATATAATTTACAGGCCCTGGGTCCGTGTAGTACCATTTACTAGGGAGTATAATTAAATTAAATGTACCAATTAGGTGTATACCAATTTTACCTTGGTTACAATGAAGAGCACAAGAACGTTTCCACTGGTCAGCAGGATGAACAAAAGTATGCAGAATCGTAAAAGCCAACAAAAAAGTTCAACAAAAGAAGGCAAAAATATGTGCAATGTGCATAGATGAATACAAGTTATTTTATGCTAAGGTACAAAAGTATTTTCACATATATATGCTGAAAAGCCAAATGGTATTTGGTCAGTTATAAAGACAAACTCATAAAATACTTCTAAGATGTCAGATCTTGCATCATCCCCAGTCCTATTATTTTCTGCAGTAGTAAATCATGCATGTGCGAGCCAGAAAAATAGTTGCCAGACAGAGATATTGAATGCATAGCAGGTAGATAGTTATGTCAAGGGCGAAGCAGGGGAGATCTGATATAGTAATGAACCAAAGGTGCTTTTCCATGAGAAAACACAGTTTTAAATATTGTTCTATAGCATATAATCTCCATTGCTGTCCTGTGCCAGCAATCGTCCATCTGAATACTTATGCCACAAAATAAAATATCATCAGAATAGTTGCATGCTAGGGGCTGCCAGCATTTACGAGGTCAAACTTATATTTCAGTGATACTCAAATATTTCAGGGAGCTGCTCAGATATGCCTCGACTTTCTTATCAAAGAAATCACTGCCTGATACATTTCAACTAAAGCAGCTCTGTATTATATAAGACTCCTCTTTGCCAAACATGACTGCAAAGTCACTGCACAGGCACTGGTGAAATCTTTCATTGAATACGCAAACTCCCAAATAACTGGACTCCTTAGTCCCCACCTAAACCCTCTCAAACTCATCTTTACTCTGCAGTTATACCGACTACCAATACAAGAAAATTCTACATAATTACTTCTGTTCTAAACTTCTTAAGGTAGTTAACACCTGATTCTTGCTCCACTTAAAGAGCAGCTTGTATCAGACACAAATCAATACACCATTATTGCCAATTTCACTTTGAGGTTACTACCAGACAGTTCTAGTTTTATTGCAAACTAAGAAGTAAATGTGAACTACTTTTCAAAATACCATGTATCAAAATAACATCCACTATCAAGCGCACCTTCTCAGTGATCTTAGGAGCTGAAACACGCGTTCAAACCATAAAAGACTTGCTCCATCACTGCAAATCCATAAAGCCTCCCTAAAGCATCGCCTATCAAACCTGCCTTAATATCGCTCACTTTGCTCATGCCTGCTGAAGATGTAGATTTCATTATTACCAAGATAGAAAAAGAGGCTGAAACAGACCCATGTCTGCCTCTAGTAATACACCACATCTCCTGTTGAAGCTACAGCCCATTGGATAGGTCCACCTGTGTTAATTTGCGCCTCTCAAGAGATTTTTGTCTATCTATACTACTTACCTACTCCAAATCTGGGCAATTTCAAGTACTGGAATGGGTGGGCTCACTCACGTAATGAGACTCGCCCTAAAGTGGGGCTATCTTGAGGGAGTTCTTAGAAACTACTTTCAGAGGCATAGAATGGTTAAAGTAAGATAATGGCATCTTTCTAAAAGTTGTGTGAACAAAAGGGGATAGGTCCGTTAAAGCGTGATAAGGGCTAGACCTTTTATAGAATTCAATAACACAAATTGCCCAAACCACAATTACTCCACAAATTTTTAAGAGGGAAGAAATCAATTTATTATGACCACCCTCGACATCTTACTCAATGTCAATTTTTTTATCTTATTCAAATTATCGCAAACTTTATGACAGAAAACAAACAATACATTAAGTATTTACACACCTATATATACTTTGTACACACATAAAAAACACCAAATGTTTACACAATAAATAAAGTTTCTGCATCAAACATTACAAAAAAATTATGAATACATCACAAAAATATTGTGTTATTGAATCGTTCTAAAAGTGGCATTTTCAGACCTGCAATTTAAAAACCAACTTTACTAAAAGATTTAGCTTTAAATTGTGAGTCCAGAGACCCCCAAACTCCAATTTTCTATCAGCTCCCAATTGGAAAATACACCTGTAAGATGTTACAAGGCAGCGCCAATGCTAACCTATGGGAGAGAAAGCCCTGCTGTACTGAAAAACAAAATAAATTAGCAGTATTTCACTACCAGAACATGTAAAACACAGCAGTACATGTCCTATCTTTCTAATACACTGCACCAAGCCCATGGAGCGACCTGGGGCATACCTTAGGGTTGCCTTACATGTATCAAAAGGGAAGGTTTGGGCCTGGCAAGTGTGTGCGCTTGCCAGGCCGAAAGGGCAGTTTAAAACTGCACACACAGACACTGCAATGGCAGGTCTGAGACGTTTGCAAGGCTACTCATGTAAGTGGCACAATCAGTGCTGCAGGCCCACTAGTAGCATTTCATTTACAGGCCTTAGGCACACACAGTGGACTGTACTAGGGACTTACTAGTAAATCAAATATGCCAATCACCAGTACATTTTACACAGGGAACACTTGCACTTTAGAATGGTTCAGCAGTGGTAAAGTGCCCTGAGCCCTACAACCAGCAAAAAGAGTGGCAGAAAAGTACAAGAGCAAGGCAAAAGTTTGGGGATAACCCTCCAAGAAAAGGCCAGGTCCAACAGTTACAAATATTGGCAAGTTAGACTTGACGAAATGTATCTGAGAATAAAGTATTTATCACAGCCAGTATTTAACAGGCACACTAAAATTGAGATATGGGAGTTAACTCCTGTTACCATACATATTGCAATATATTAAGCTCTCGTACTGAGATCATAAAGTCACATTTTTATCCAGTTCAACTGAGCTCCACACCCTCACATCAGCGTTTTTTCCCCAACTGCTGCTTATGAAAAAAGTATATAATCAAAAAAAATTCTCTGACATATTTTACTATTGTATGTCTGTTCTTTATATATGATTTGTATTTGCTTACTACAAATGCATATATTTTTTAAATGCCATAGAATTAGTGTAATGGCAGCCACAATTGGATAAAGCTCTCACTTGCGCTACTAATGTATTTAATATGTTGTTTCAGTTTTGGTTGTAGATGCTGTGGGTGTTCTTATTCTGTTACCCTTTGTAGAAAAGCGCTACTTTAAAAACTAAGAAAAAAACACACAAAAAAGTACCTTCAATCAAAAGTGCACAACATTTTCCTGTATTCCTCATAGTATCTACGTGCAGAGAGGTGGGGGTGGGGCATTGTATGTGTTTGTTGTGTCTGAGTTGCTAATATTACCTTTTATCCTCTTAAGAGAATTCTGAATCGCATACACATACAGACAAATACAAATCGTCAGCAGACTTTCTAAAATACAGGTAGTCGCCGGAAGCGGAGTCTTTATCAAGGGCATATGCATATCAGTCACCAAAGTGCCTGCATTACTTTGGAATCTGATCAATCTCAATCTTTCATTGATTGAGCATCGTTAGGGGTAGTGAGCGCTATATAAATGCAATCAATGCAATTTAAAAGATGTATTTCATGACAGCAGAAACAGGTGTTTGAACAGGAATGTGTCACTTAATACAATTTCTAAGCCACGGACTTGCCCATCCTTCACATAGCTAAGGAACCATGGGCCAGATGTATTAACATTGTATTTTACAAGTCCGTAATAGCGAATTTTACCGATTCGCTATTATGGCTTCGTAAAATTAAATGTATGTAGGATTTGCAAATAAAATTGCGAATCCTAAGCATTTCTTAATTGCGACTCGCAAATTGCGACTCGCAAATAAGGAATGGCTTCCCATTCATTCCTATGGGCATACAGGCCCATAGGAATGAATGGAAAATGCATGCACGATTTGCGAGCATCCAATAGGTATTCGCAAATTGCGCATGCAATTTCAAGGGTGCCAAAAGGACACCCTGTTGCACCCCTTAAATATGCATGTCAGCACATGTGGTGCACATACATGCCTTGAGGGCATGTATGTGCGCCAGCCACGGATTGCACAGGTAAATGCTGTAGAGCGGTGAGGCAGGCGAGGGCGGGATGAGGTGGGGGGTACTGGAGTCTGACATATGACAGCATATTGAAAAGTAACTAAATAAATAAAGAAAAGAATTTTCCTTGCACTCGTTGCATCGCTGAGGTCTGCGATACGGCAATAGCAAAGAAAGTGCTTTCATTTATTTATTTCATTAGTTTTCAAAGTGCCATCGTACGTCAGACTCCACTACTCCCCTCCCTGCCCCACCCCCGCCCGCCCGCCTCACTGCTCCACAGCATATACCTAATAATAATAATAATAAAAAGCGCTTCCTGCATTGCATTTAGAGAATCGCAAATTGCGATTCTCTAAATGCATTCGCAAAATAGGTACTCGCAAAAATTGTGATTCCCTATTTTGCGTATGCCTTTTGGGATGGTACATCCCAAAAGGCTTTTTCCCTTTCGCAAACGCAAACGGGAAAACGCTTGATACATCTGGCCCCATCTGGTGAATAATGTCACAATAGGTTGGAAAACCCCAGCTGACGTCATTAAACAAATGAAAATTCTAGATTGCCTATTGCTGATGATTGTTAGAGAGCAAAACTTGGAAAATAGAACTGATTTTTTCACTACAATGACTGGTCCCTTTAAATCACAAACAATTCTGGAGTGACATTGCAATCTGTAACATAGATGCCGACTGATACTCAACTGGTGTGTCTGCCTTAAAATGATGACATTAAAAACAAGCATGTCAAAACCATTGTTTGGTGTTGACAAGAATGCTATGTTTTTCTGTGAGTTTTTTTTACCAGAATCATATGTAGTACGTTAAACAAAATGTCAAACACATTTAAAAAAATGAGGAGTAGCCCAGACACTTTAGCCCCATACTCTCAGGTGCACCCGTTTTATGCGCACCTATGCACATCTTATCAGGCACTATGCTATCCCGACCACGTGCAAGACAGCCAATGGATAAGGTAGACTGGTCCACTCCCCCATGCTGTATGCTGTGGTGGGCGGAAACAAAATGAGAATGACTCTTAGCTTATCAATGAAGGAAGGGAGCTGACCGAAAGCCCTTGTATGTATTTATATATATATTGTATTATAATTATATTGCCCCCAGACATTATTACTTGTTTAATTCTCATAAAATTAATACCAACCTACGCACACATAGTGAAAATGTGCACTTTTACTTCTCTCTATCGTCATTAGACTGAGATTTGCATACCTGGATATCCATTTTCTTGCATTCTTTGCAAATCTGATTTTTTTTTTATTAATGCTGTGCTCGCATTACCCAAAATCCCTCAGCCACAAATGTCTGCATCCACTTCACAGCAGAATAAAGAAATGAAGAAATCAGTGAGCCGATCAAGATCTTATAAATTATCCTACTAGACATCATTTGAAGCTTTTTACATCTGTTCGTATGATAATTATGAAAGCCTTGCCTATATTTTCATCATGTAATGAGGCGCTGGATACTGGTTTCCAGTTTGATTTCAAAGGCTCTGTGAACATGAGGCAGCTATTCAGAGCTCTGATTTTGGCCATTTGTCATTGCAATGCACATAAACCTTTAATTTCCCATTCCCGTTAATTAGGGCCTTGGAGAAGGGTAGCAGAAACAAAGATATATTGAAGTCTGGACTAAAGAGAGGTTTAGCTATCTCGCACGCCTTGTGTTTTCATACACCAACCTAATAAATACATCCAAATAACTGACTAACATATCCACCACCCAAATTACTTTCATATTTTCACTATACTAATTCACCACTAATCCATTATGGATTCCGAAGTAGCGTGCTACTCGCCAAAAAAGAGCTTCAACACCTCGTCAGGGGTAGTAAGCGCTATATAAATGCAATTATAGCCTATCTTGATACAGGATATACTCGCAAACGGCTCATTTAATTACAATCTGCACACTATTTGCCATTTTCTGATCGTTTCTGATATGAAGGAGGTCATCATTGGCTTGAGTAGCACTTTGTTCGTGAGGTAGTGCAGCGCTAATGATTCAAGGTCTTGTGCACGATGGGGGGCCAAGTTGTAGCCAGTTTCTTGCACTCATGCGAGTGAAGTTGCATCGGTGCAGGAGTCATGTGATCTATGTGCATCAGTCCTACAATGAGTCAGGCCCCATATTTTTTAACGTGATGCTGCTTGTTCAGGCTCTTTGTGGGGAAATGTCATAGAAAAAAAACGCAGAGGTCCAAGCAAGAATTAACCACTGTGAAAAGGACCATGATCTGCTGCAGCAGGAGCAACAAAGGCAAGAATTCACAGTGGACATGGACACTGTAAAGCTATCTTCTTAGTGATGTTATTTATGTTATGGACTAGTGGAACAAATGACAGCTCTATATACAATTACTCCCAGATCTTTTGGAACAGTCTGCAGCAAGCTCAGTGAGGATGGACAGACGATGGACAATGCATTGATGTTACACATTCCTTTTTGAGGCATTCAGGAAGGGCAGGTTGTGTTAGGAAGGTAATGACCAACCAACAGCACTTACAGGTGAACGTATAATGTGTGTTATGTACATGGCATTATCATCATCATCACAGTAATCAGGCTCATTGGATACTCTCATGTGCAAGTAACCACCATCGGAGTACATATGAAAGCCCTAAACCATGTGGCGATGAAACTCTGCAGAAGATGGTAGCTGAGATGAAGAGAGAGGAAGCCAATTTTTCATGGCAGATTGTGTTCATACGGAAGGCAGACGATTGAAGGACTGTATCACAAATTCCACAAAATGAGTAGAGATGATTAAGGAGTTTTGTATTGTCCATAGTGGTAAAATGTAATGAAAGGTTGAGGCACATAAGGGTGCAGAACTGGCCCTGTCCAGATACACATGCGGCTTTTCATTCATATTTGCAAGATTTGTCCTACTCCTATGAGCGTTTTTTCAAATTTAGAAAGGGATTTGTGCTAACCAGCATTTCCAGAACCTTTGCTAAGCTTAGGAGACTTCTTCAGCAGCAAATTGATAAAAGTATGTGAGATCTTAGAGGGAGTTTCCTTGCTCAGTGGAAGCCTAGATCTTGTTTATGAGAATTGTAATTAAGAACTGTCCCAAGTCGATGACTGTGTTCCATGCAGATTTTTAAGAATTAATTTCCCAAGAAATTTCAGCTAACTGGTACAGAAACCTCACAGAAAGTGTGACGGAAAGGTAGTGTGTCAGATTTGGCTAAAGGCAGAGTTAAAAAATGGTGGAGATTTCATCCTTGAGATGAAAAATTTGTCTCACAGGTTCCTCACACAGTTGTTATGAATTGGTCTGAAGAAGGGTAGGCTGTGGTAGACCATGAACTGGACCAAAAACAGTTCTTCAGTTCTAGTTTCTGCCTCTAAGATGCATGCCTGGAAGTGGGCAGTTATTAATGATTGATAATTAATTTGCACCACCTAGTAAAGTATATCACAGACCCTGCAGTTAAAGATGAGCACGAATTCTTAAGTTGATCTAAAATAATTGTAAAACGTATTTATTATTAAGTCTTACATTTGGCTATTAGCGCCACCTGGTCGGTAGAAAGGTATATACTAATACCCCTTATTTCTAATATATCTGATGGGAATGGAACAGCAAGGAGAAGGGCCTTTACAGTCAGATTATTAAGTCTGGCCTAAAAGTTGTAAGTTTTGGAAACTGTGAAACACCAATGTAATGAGTACATCTGGGAAAAAGTAATTGATGGCACCAATAGTGGACCAGTAGAGTGGAACGTAGACAACTAAGCAGTGGTCTAGAGCCTGTGAAAAGACATGTTCGAGCTTCAGTATGACTTTGTTTAAGAGACTACTACAAGTGGTGTGAAGCTGAGGAAGTCCATCCCATCAATTATGGATTGATTTACCTGTCCGAAGAGAAATGTTAAGAGCACCCAAGAGAATGTCATGCTTTGAAATGGTGTGCATAGGCTGAGCAAGAACCAAGAGGTCAGTAAGAAATCTGAGGATATCCTTTTAAGATGGTGAAAGATTATCCCATATGTTAAAGAGGATGCCAGCCAAGGAATTCACTTCACCAGTAGGCGCTTTAGAAAACTACGACTAGAAAGTCTGCAAAAGATGGTGACTGTGACAATTCTAGCAATCCTTCCTCCACAGCCATTAGTTCTGTTTTTCATGACGTTACCACAGCCACATAGATGGATTAAAGGTGTTGTAAAATGTAGAGGTGTGTTTAGCTGCTAACTTGGCATTGAGGTGCATGCACCTAGAGGTGGGTGGCTTTTGGGACTGCCGAGGTAAGTTTTGCCGTCTCTCTTTCCCAGTAGTTACAGCCTGCCATAAGGGTCTGTGGGCTTTTGGACAGCTGTTTTTGAAGTTTAACTGGCTTCTGTCGAGCTTACCTCCATTGCTTAGATCTTTTACAAGCAGGGCTCACCCATTACTACCAACACTGTTTTTTCCAGATGGCAAAAGAGCTAGGTTGCTAGGGGCTGAATGAAGGAACAACATTTTGGGGCAAAGAAGGCAGATTGTGGTATGTCAAACTCTGACCAAGCTGTCTGGGCAGTTACTAATGGGTCTGGGAGGAAGAACGGATGATGCTTGTCTTGATACCTCACAGATTTGTTTTTGTTAGCTTGTCCAAGTTTTAGGCCAGACAACGCGTTGATCCAAATGAAACTTTTTTGCTTTGGGAAGAGTCCAGACTTAAATAGATGTCTCGGGCCACATTCTTTAGTTTGCGGCTAGCCGTGCCTGGAACACACAGAAGAAAATATCCCAACAAATACAGGTTATTTATAACCTCGTCCCCTATAGCAATATGAATGCTACTTTCGTTCGGTGAGAGTAGGTGCATTACTTCTTCACAAATGTCTCCATGTTAGATCTGTATTTCGAATAAGTTACCTCCAACTTCAAAACACTTTGATAGAAATTGAAAATCAATTTATTTGAAATGGTATACATTCTGCTCAACTTCAAAGTGTATGCACATTGAATTCTCCTGAGCCCCAATGCACACCAAAGAAACGCAGTGTCTGCAAAATGCGACAGATCTTTTGTGAAAATGGCTGCGAGGAGTAATACATAGAAAATACAACACGACACGAGAGTTAAAATAGCTGAATGTGCCAGTGCAATGATTATACAACTCAATCATGTCATCTTGCACACTGAGACACGAATAAAAGGGTAACACAGTCACCTAATTAAACGAAAGAATGCCTACTCTCCTCTGGGTTTTTTTTGTTTTTCCCAGAGATCCGATGATTATGCCCATTTACTCCATGGCTTAGTACAGTGGTCTGCCCCGACTCCGCTTTTTACATACTGGCCTTAAAGGCATGAAGTTGCCTAGAGGAGCGTTAATAAGGTGCATTGAATCTCCTACCAACTCGTAATAATTTCTGCCTGATTTGTGTAGCGGCTCAATTTCCAGGGCCTTGCTCCCAATGGCAGTGAGGTGGTTGGGTTGCCTTTTTTGCATCTAAGGAACGTGTGTCGGGCAGATGAGGATCCAAAAAAAAAAGAAAGAAAGAATGCCTACTGCTGCGGGCCACAGGGAGTTGTGTTCCGCCATCTTGCAATACAAGTGCATTTGTAAAAATATTTGTGTATATTAAAATGGCAACTTGCTCATCACAACAAATACCGTACTATTTCCTCCACCCATAAACAGAACAGAAATAGTACGCAAATAAAATAGTAACAAATGAATGTACATGGTACTGGTCTTACATTCAAAGCAACCTTCAAAGTCACAACATTCTGACAGCACCTAGAAGTTAATTGTATATCTTCTGCTCCTATGAGTATCGAATCTGGGCAGGATGCAAAACTTCAATACACACAAACCGATGAAAAAATCATTAAAAAAGTTTACAGGCAAAAATAAACTGTTTTCTAACCAATTCGCGCGGTTACTTAAGCTCAAAGCGAGGATTTATAAGGTTGGCCTTTCACCCATCACAGTCTGCCATCTATGCACTAGATTGTCCTTGGTTTTCTGCCTACTCCTCATCTGTCCTCTGCGCACCAGTCCGTGAACTGTGTGCTCCTGTGCACTGCATCACTGCTTTTGCTAAGGCTGTTTGTTGGCAGCCTGGCCTGGTGGGATGAGCATGCAGTGTTGATGGATCGTACATAACGATGCTGACACATTTATACCTTTCAGGCATAGCTTTCTGGAGCGAGTCCAAGATTTAGTTCAGATAGCTTGGCGTGGTCAACGCATTAAAGTGGCAAAGGCGATAAACACTAGTGCAGGGTTTGAGATATACAATCGTGGTATTAAACGGACTCAAGTCACAGACCTGTCCATATAAACGAGATTAGAAAATGTGCTAGAATTTTTAGGGATTGGTGCAATTGCATTTTTTTCTTTTGAAATATACATAATGGTCGTGATCTTTGCATAAAATTAAGCGTTTTATGCAAAAAGTACTTGGTCTGTATGCCATGCGAAAACTCGGCTTGATAGCAAACTTTCTGGATAAGCCACACGAGATACTGTCAGGAGCCTGGTCACCGTAGAAATTGTCTCGCAGCTAGCTTTTTTTAAATTAATTTTTTTAGTTAAATTAGGTGTGCAGTTCCAACATGAAATTTTTTGCTCAGATCAGTCTCCCAGTTGAACATTTCATAAAAAGTATTGCTGCGAAATCGGGAAATTTTGCAAAGTTCCTGAAATGTTGTCCGTGTAATAAGAAATTTGCCAGTGCTTACTTTTCTTGTAAGAATGTATATATGTGTTTCAGCAGGATATTTCTCACCCTGAATATATGTGTATTTGTGAATCCGGGTAAATGTAATTTGCAACTACGGTGGAATTTAGAGTCCAGATCTCCTTATTCCTGTGGAATACTCATTTAATGTACTCATTTCATTTATTGTAGCTCTGTATAGAGTGTTCAAGTGCAACGTCTATCCCATCGAAAGTCAGAAGGAGTCACTAGTGCTAAATGTTGCCAATCAGTCTCTAGGGCTGGGATGATCTACCTACTCAATCCTAAATCCAAATATATAAATAATTTCCAGTGGGATTAGATTTATGTAAATTAATGTTATACATATTTGTTGGATATTCTGAAAACCGTACTGAATGTTCCTGTTCAGTGGGCCAATGAACCCAGTCCTACTAGTACATCATTTAATTCTTAAATAGTCCCAATTTTTTTTTATCTGAAGGTATTTTAATAAAAAATGATTATTTAGAATATAAGCAAAAACATTTTGTGCAAGCGTTGGTTTCAGTTGTGGGCAGAAATCAAATGTTGGTCATGTTGAGTTAGACATATGATAAAATCATAGCTGGTAAGGGTGCTTTTACTTTTGAGGAAGAGGCATACAAAAAAAAAATTTGAAAAATATGGCAAACTAATGAAATCTTGGGACGCTTATAGGGCAAATATTGATGTAATGCGGGATTGTATTGAACCTCTAATAGATATGGCCTCGTTGTTCACAATCGTCGAGCTCACATCCCTCATATCGCTGCGCACCACTGGATGGTGGCCGTCTACCACAACAGATTAGGTCCAGGAGCTCTGCTGGAGGCTTCTTTCTTTCAGGATGAGAATGTGCTAGAACCCTCTACATATACCTTGAGATACATAGGAGCATCATCCCATTCCTAATCTCTGGGTCTTTTAGACAATGGGTTCTCATGTCACCTGAGAAGTTCCAGAGCGTGCCACAATGGCACCATAGAAGTCCTGCCTGAAGAATTTGTAGGAGAAGGAAAAGTAGTATTGTGCAAAAGATCACAACAACAAGGGAAGTGAAGCTCACAGATGCATCCACTAGAGTCTTGAAGCAATCCGAGGCTTTTAACATACAACAATTAACATCTGTCGTCAGAGTGTAAAAAAACTGTGGCATTGTATAATCCACTTCCACCCTTTGTAAACCTGATGTAGTGGCTGTGTTCTATTTCGATGCTAAATCCCAATGGAAAAACCTGCTATTGTTATAATTCACAGAGCAGTGAGCGGATGATAGGTTCTTATTAATAAGATAGTCAATGCTTCTGTTCCCTCAATCTAATAATTGACGCTATGGAGCTTATTTCTAGTGACGAAGGTTTATCATTTTAGTCAAAAACTTTGGTTTCTGGATAAAATGGGATAGCAAGCGACCTGAATAGTCTTGGCATATATCCACTTGCAAAAAGGTTTTGGAAGTATGCCCAGAAAATGGAAAGTAATTTTTGAAAATCATGCCGTTAACCACATTTTCCATCCTTTTAGAATTCATTTATGTAAACAATCTAAGTATTCAGATGCCTGTGTAGACTGAATCTTTATAGGCAAATTTCGGATACAACACAAATTATGTTGATTACAGACTTAATCTATCCTGAGACTCCAGTAACAAACAGCAACCAGTATTTCTAGATTTCCTTGCCCAATTTCAATTCAGTCGAATCAAAGTTTATTTACAGACACCTAACTGAAACAGCGCTGTCGGGAAACCGGCCGGTATCTCGATCGACCGTTGACTGCAGCTGGAACTGATAGATGGCCATCTGAGAGCCGCTACACTTTCTCGTACGGGTGCAAGTTAGTGTCCACATTTCCTTGGACCTTACTGTACATATTAAGCTGGGACTTCTGTGAAGGTGATGCTAGTGGCCCCCATGATGACTCTCTGTATTCCACTAAATCCTCTGGCCATCTAGCCTGCGATCCTTTGATTCCTGTTAGTACCTTGATAATTCTGCTCCGCGACGCCATTTTCCCAACCGATTTGGTCCCTGTGTTTCTGAAACCTCAATTTCAAATTGGGCTGCGGCTGCATATCTTGTGATCACCCGTTCCAGGCACATCTTCCCATGTTCTGACACTTGAACAGTGCGCCCTGAAGAAGGTGAGGCCCATATTGGGGTCAATTATCCGAAACGCGAGTCGGTGTTGGAACTCTCCATTGGCCAAACCATGTACCCCTTGTTATTTCTCCCCAATGATGAATTGTAATCCTAAAATATGAAGTGTCATATCAACTGATTAAGCCGTTTTTGTGCTCAATGTATGTACTGATTTACTTCACTGTATTTATCTTGTATAGCGCTAAGTTATGTGATTTTTTTTGTTATTTTTATGTGCGGGTATATGTTATTGCATATATATCTATTGGTTGCTCAGCAGTGAACCCTGAGTTTGTAGGACGTAGGAGTATGTGTGGGTATGTTTCTGTTTGCCTGAACGAATGTCTGTGTGTGAGGTAGGATGGGCTTAGACTTGTTTTGATATTATTCTCACTATGATTTGATCACCGACAAAAAATCTAATGAATAAATAAAACATTTTGATATGTTTGATACGTAAAGCATTGTGTATTATATTTTGGAAGGCCAGTGTTCTCAGACGCATGTTTTAGTATCAGTGACTACCAGCACTATATGACTTTGTACACAGGCAGAGGATCTCCTATTTTAGTGTTTCTCTTCTTTTCCCCTGCCTGTTATTTACCTTAGGGCCCCCGTCCGTATGAAGAGTGCTTCTCATGTCAAGGTGTAATCAATTTCTTCTTGATGCAAAACTTTTAGAGGTTTTTGCTGAGTTATCACGCCTTTTTATTAATTGGGACTGGTATACCCAGACACAATGTGTTACTGGAATCAAGATTACCTGGTTGAGGAGCCCATCGGTAGGGTGAAATCGGACCTGGGTTGTTTGTGTTCTGGTTCAGGGAGGACCAGGCTTGGCAGTTCAGGCTAGACTTTTATGATTGGAGCAGGATCAAGACTGATTTACATGTAGCTGGGTCCAAACTGAGGTGACATGGTGTGCAAAATAACAATGGATTGGGATGCGGTCAAGAGTAATTATCAGTAGCTGAGATTAATTTAAGCATTTCATCCATCAGGTTTTTGTATACTTTTTTGCTGGTGAAAGACGTCTATTTTAGTGCCATTTTCAAGGTGCTTTGTGAAGTAAAGTGTAACAAAGACTGAGCAACTCGGTTTGGAAATGATGCATTCATATATCTCATTTTCAAGACAGCTCAGTACTCAAGATCCAGGAAAGCTCAAATGTCACTTGTAATGCTAAGCAGAGGTTGTCAAACACAATCTATTGTGTAACACTTTGTAGTCTGTTTAATCTAAAAAAATGGCAAAAGTGGGACTGGAGAAGAGTGAAACTTTCTTTCCAAAATCATTTTAAAAGTACTTGTCATGAATCTCTGTTCACCTACACAATTATCACATGTAATGTGAATTTGATGAAAACCAGTACCTCAAATATTGACCCCATTTTCCCATCAATGGAGTAATGAATTGGGGTGTTTCTCCTTTACCACAGTATCAGAATAGAAAAACATTAAGGGGCTCATTAGGATGGCGGACGGAAGAGCCACCGCGGCCTTGGAGTAGGCGGAAAAAGCCTTTTCCGTGTCCGCCTGCCGCGGATACTCCGTCCGCCATATCAGGATAGGAAAACGTGTCAAATTTCCGTCCGCGACGGAAAAGCACGCTCCGCCGCCGAACTACACACGAGAGCGTGGCGGACGGAACACATCCGGAGGCCACGCCGTACGGACTGACGTCGAAGACCGTCCTCCAAATCAAGATGGCGGAAAATACACATAAAACCGCAGCGGAAAAACAACCTGTCTGAACACGGCGGAATCCCCACTGCGAAGACAGGTGACATAGCAGAGATACCCACCGCAAGCTGACCAACACCATGGACCCAGCGCTACACGCTTTCCCGATGCTCTTCGCGATCCACCACGTCCTAGTCATGGCCCACAACGGACGACGACGCAGGTAAGGCACAAACCATTGGCTGTCTGCAGGGGAATACCAGTAAGGGACGTGACGTAGGGAGGGGGAGTGTCATGTTACCGAAACCACTGATGAGAAGCAAATACAATTACACATTAGTAGTACGCAAGCAGGAATGACAACGACAGACCACGAGACCTGATAGACTACCTTTATTGTACAAAATAGGGGTTAAATCACAGTGTATGCGTGAGCATGGGCAAAGTGGGCACCACAGCAGCTACATCATTGGCAGTCAACGAGAGGGCAGAATGCAGTATCAGAGCATCAACAGGGCATTGTGCAGTACAGAGCAGGTACATCAGAGGCAGTAAACGAGAGGGCAGAATGTAGTATCAGAGCATCAACAGGGCATTGTGCAGTACAGAGCAGGTACATCAGAGGCAGTAAACGAGAGGGCAGAATGCAGTATCAGAGCATCAACAGGGCATTGTGCAGTACAGAGCAGGTACATCATAGGCAGTAAACGAGAGGGCAGAATGCAGTATCAGAGCATCAACAGGGCATTGTGCAGTACAGAGCAGGTACATCAGAGGCAGTAAACGAGAGGGCAGAATGCAGTATCAGAGCATCAACAGGGCATTGTGCAGTACAGAGCAGGTACATCATAGGCAGTAAACGAGAGGGCAGAATGCAGTATCAGAGCATCAACAGGGCATTGTACAGTACAGAGCAGGTCCATCAGAGGCAGCACGTGAGAGGGGCTAAGTGCATCAACAGTCCATTGCACAGAACAGGTCCATCACAGGCAGCACGTGAGAGGGGCTAAGTGCATCAACAGTCCATTGCACAGAACAGGTCCATCATTGGCAGCACATGAGAGGGGCAGAATGCAGTATCAGAGCATCAACAGGGCATTGTACAGTACAGAGCAGGTCCATCAGAGGCAGCACGTGAGAGGGGCTAAGTGCATCAACAGTCCATTGCACAGAACAGGTCCATCATTGGCAGCACATGAGAGGGCAGAATGCAGTATCAGATCATCAACAGGGCATTGTGGAGTACAGAGCAGGTACATCATTGGCAGTAAACGAGAGGGCAGAATGCAGTATCAGAGCATCAACAGGGCATTGTGCAGTACAGAGCAGGTACATCATTGGCAGTAAACGAGAGGGCAGAATGCAGTATCAGAGCATCAACAGGGCATTGTGCAGTACAGAGCAGGTACATCAGAGGCAGTAAACGAGAGGGCAGAATGCAGTATCAGAGCATCAACAGGGCATTGTGCAGTACAGAGCAGGTACATCATTGGCAGTAAACGAGAGGGCAGAATGCAGTATCAGAGCATCAACAGGGCATTGTGCAGTACAGAGCAGGTACATCAGAGGCAGTAAACGAGAGGGCAGAATGCAGTATCAGAGCATCAACAGGGCATTGTGCAGTACAGAGCAGGTACATCATTGGCAGTAAACGAGAGGGCAGAATGCAGTATCAGAGCATCAACAGGGCATTGTGCAGTACAGAACAGGTACATCAGAGGCAGCACAACTACGTGTCCCTACCAAACCGTCACAGGGACTACAAGAGTGCCACGCAGTTCTCAATGGACACACCATGTGAACTAACATTTGAGTGAAGTGTACAGCACCTCACATCACAGAATCAGGGGGACTGCGTGAACTACCTGCCTCGGACACACTGGCAGCACCAGCAACAGGAGTGTGAGACACAGCCACAGCCCGAGTGACACACACATGGGCCACGGACCCAGACACACTGGCAGCACCAGCAACAGGAGTGTGAGACACAGCCACAGCCCGAGTGACACACACATGGGCCACGGACCCAGACACACTGGCAGCACCAGCAACAGGAGTGTGAGACACAGCCACAGCCCGAGTGACACACACATGGGCCACGGACCCAGACACACTGGCAGCACCAGCAACAGGAGTGTGAGACACAGCCACAGCCCGAGTGACACACACATGGGCCACGGACCCAGACACACTGGCAGCACCAGCAACAGGAGTGTGAGACACAGCCACAGATGTAGTCACTGACACGTGAGCCACTGACCCAGACAGACTGCCAGCACCAGAAACAGGAGTGTGCAACACAGCCACAGATCTCCTAACTGACACGTGAGCCATAGACCCACATACCCTGCCAGGATCTGCAACAGGAGAGGGCACAACTGACACTGTGCCACCATCTGATACATGAGAGTCAACTGCACCAGCGCCACTGGGACAACTGAAATGATGAGCCACAGGGCTGTATGGGCCAGGAGGCAGGGTGGGCCTGGGAGCTGGGGATAGCTCACCTAGAGCCAAATCGGGGTTGGCAGGTGTCAATGGTGTGTGTCGGCGTTTCTTAGGGTGGTGTGAGTGCACCCTGGACAGGACAGGACTGCCAAGTGGTGGGGACTCCAAAGAATCACCACCCAGCATAGGTGGAGCAACTGCAGCCGGGGATCTGGTTTCGGGGGACGTGCTGGAGCCTGCTTGTCGTTTGCTCTGTGCCTGCCGCCTGGACTCGGAATGATGTGTAATGGGGGATGCAACAACAGGGGACACCCTCCTCTGCTTCTGACTGGCCTGGATGGGAGTGGAGGTATGGGGGGACTCCGCCGCGGAGACATCAGTGTTGCGTTTAGTAGAAAACATCAGCCTCAGTGCAGCCAGGGGTGAAGTATGCCTGTCCTTGATAGCGCCATTGTCCATGCCAGATGCCTTGTCCGTAGGATGTGCCTTATCCTTAGGTGGAGTGTTGTCTCTGGATGTAGCCTGTGCCCTGCTCGCCGCCCTGTTCCTGCCAGCAGACTTGTCGTCTGTGGTGCACCTGTCTCCAGCAGACACCTGCTCTCTGTGTGTGTCCCTGTCCTTGGGAGAGTCCCTTACCTCTGCTGTGGGCCTGCTCTTGGGAGTCTCCCTGCTCTTAGTAGGTGCCTTAGTCTTCTCACTGTCCTTGGGAGTCTCCCTTACCTCTGCTGTGGGCCTGCTCTTGGGAGTCTCCCTGCTCTTAGTAGGTGCCTTAGTCTTCTCACTGTCCTTGGGAGTCTCCCTTACCTCTGCTGTGTGCCTGCTCTTGGGAGTCTCCCTGCTCTTAGTAGGTGCCTTAGTCTTCTCACTGTCCTTGGGAGTCTCCCTTACCTCTGCTGTGGGCCTGCTCTTGGGAGTCTCCCTGCTCTTAGTAGGTGCCTTAGTCTTCACACTGTCCTTGGGAGTCTCCCTTACCTCTGCTGTGGGCCTGCTCTTGGGAGTCTCCCTGCTCTTAGTAGGTGCCTTAGTCTTCTCACTGTCCTGGGGAGTCTCCCTTACCTCTGCTGTGGGCCTGCTCTTGGGAGTCTCCCTGCTCTTAGTAGGTGCCTTAGTCTTCTCACTGTCCTGGGGAGTCTCCCTTACCTCTGCTGTGGGCCTGCTCTTGGGAGTCTCCCTGCTCTTAGTAGGTGCCTTTGTCTTCTGACTGGCCTTGTCCAAGGAACAGTCCATGGACATGTGAGTATCCCTTGCCTTGGGAGTACCTTTCGTGTTGAATGCCTGTGTAGCTCCGGAAGGCATGTCCCCCAACAACACTTGTGGATCCTGTGTGTGTACTCCAGTGCATCTGACGTCGTCTACGTGAACAGATTTAGCTGATCTAGGGGATGGGGTCTGTGCCCTGCGTGCCCTGACGTGCTGTCTGACGCTGCTTCTAGTGCAATAAGCTGTATTTGAGTCCTGCTCAGAATATTCACTACCCCCCGAGACATCCAGCGGTGTAGATGGTGAAACAGAAGTAGCACCCTGTTCGTTCGACTGTACTATTGCAGACGACACACTGCTTGCCAATGACTGCACTGTCCTGTGTAGACCTGCAAGATCGCCATGCATCCCTTCCATGAATGCCACCACCTGCCCCAACTTCCTATCATGGTCCTGGAAAGCATTTGTCATATTGGTCTGCCCCACACACAGCTGTCGCAGCAGATCAACGGCCTCAGCACACAGTGCATTTTGGCTCACCGTGGCAGGGGCAGCGGTGCCTGCACCGAACGCCACTCTGCTCCCCCTACTCCTCCGGCCACGAACAGTACATGGTGCAGTTGGCGGAAGTGTGGGCCCTGTGTGCTGTCTTACGACAGAAGGTGGTGAGTGCCCACTCCCAGTCTGTGACAACAGTGCAGGCTCACCCAGAGTGTCCGACGAGGAGGACGATGGTGTCTCCACATGCGAGTCCTCAGGGACGGTCCTGTCCCCCTCTCCGGCGCTGGCCTCCTCCGTGTCAGTCTGCGTGTGTGCGAAGTCTGAGCCGGACTCATTTCCTCGGCTACTCTCCACCGTCTGTGGCTGAGTGTCCTCTGTCAAAGCTGAAATGCACAGAAAAGATGTGTGAGTCATGGGCACACTCACGTACAGAAGGAACAGGATAGCCAAATCACATAGCAGACAAAGGTTTAGGAGCCCTCATCCTGCACATGGCCCACCCCTACCAGTCATCCTCACATTTTCTGCCATGGGGCCATGGACCACTAGGGGATGTGCTTTTACACTCAACTACTAAGCAAGTGGCGTGTCAACATGGCGGACCTGGATGTCAAATGAGTACCACCCAATGGGACCAAAAAGGCATCACAGGCATACATACGCAACACGGAACTCAATAGTGTGTCTGTGCACCAATACATGCATAGCACTCACAAGTTTCCTACACAGACAGTATGCTCACCGCTAGTTTGCTGTCGATCGGCACTCAGACGTTCGGCCAGTTCAGGATGCGTCACTGCAATGATACGGTGCATGAGAGGGGTCATGGAGCGTCGGGCCAGACGGGGCGTCCTTGGAATCAGGCCCAGTGTTACTTCCGCTACATTCTTGCTCAGCCTGGAAATGTCGTCCCAGCGTTTGTGGCAGTGTGTATGTCGTCTGTTGCACACCCCCAATGCCCGTACTTCACGTGCTATGCTCCTCCACAGGTCCTTGCGAAGGTGCAGCTTGACCTACCATGATGGGAGACAAAAGGGTGTAAGTCAGTGGACAGGTGGCCTGTCACACACATAGGGGCAAGACGTTACTGTCAGCAGCCATGCACAATCAGGAACATATGTCTAGCCCACACTACACAGCTAAGATAGAAATAGGCCTGATCATTTGGCCCCCTCATGCACACCAACATGTCCCACACTGCACTTACCACCCGTCCCGGTGCGCCGTAGAGGCGTCCATAGTTGCGGAGTACACCGTCCACGAGGACATCAAGCTCCGCGGCGGTGAAGGGTCGAGACCGGATCTCTTTGCCTGACGACATGGCAAGATCACGGAGTATGGCACTAGAGCAGCAGTCGGTGGTCAGCTCAGCAGCAGCAGCAGGTCGAGGTGATGGTCACAGGCAGCAGTCGGTGGTCAGCTCAGCAGCAGCAGCAGGTCGAGGTGATGGTCACAGGCAGCAATGGTCCCCAGGGTAGGAAGTTTCATTTTGGCCAACACACATATATAGGGCCCTCAGCACGTGTCAGTGGCATACGTCGCCAGCAATTGGTCAGCCCTGGAAGCGTGATCGTGAAATGGGCCAATGACTGGCCCTGTTGTTGCGGTGCACAGCTTCCGCTACTTGCGATTGGCCGTATGCGGCCAGCGTCCCTCTTCCCATTGGCTGCATGTGCAGGGACCGTCACGGGCACACATCGGCAACCGCACGTGCAAGCCTCAGGCACGGATGCTTCAGTTGCAACAATGTACTATCACTGGCGCCTCCATGGCGGTGCACGTACACAGCGGGGGAGGTGCAGGCCTATACACCCTGTAGATGTACTCAATGGACATGCCAGTTCATGACCCCCCTTACAGTCACCTTGCATCATCCACCGTACACCGGCCGGAGCGGCCGGCCCATGAACAACCGCCGTGCCAGGCCCTGCCCAGGACCGCCGTGCCAGCCATGGCAACAACCGCCATTGCACGGCCCTTCCACTACCGCCGTGCCAGGCCCTGCCCAGGACCGCCGTGCCGGCCATGGCAACAACCGCCATTGCACGGCCCTTCCACTACCGCCGTGCCAGGCCCTGCCCAGGACCGCCGTGCCGGCCATGGCAACAACCGCCATTGCACGGCCCTTCCACTACCGGCGTTCCCTGGCGGTCCGTGCAATGGCGGTTGTTGCCATGGCCGGCACGGCGGTCCTGGGCAGGGCCTGGCACGGCGGTTGTTCATGGGCCGGCCGCTCCGGCCGGTGTACGGTGGATGATGCAAGGTGACTGTAAGGGGGGTCATGAACTGGCATGTCCATTGAGTACATCTACAGGGTGTATAGGCCTGCACCTCCCCCGCTGTGTACGTGCACCGCCATGGAGGCGCCAGTGATACAACATTGTTGCAAATCGACCATCCGTCCCGGAACCTTACACATGCACTTGCCGGTGTGTGGGCGTGACGGTCTGTGCACGTGCAGACAGTGTGAATGTCGAAGGCGGCCCGCGTATGCCCAGACGTAAACAGCGGATGCAGTGCACCGCCATGGCGTGATCAATGTTTGCATCTTAGCCGATGATGCACCTTGTACCATTGTCTGCAGCTGCCTGCTCACGGTTGTGTGCGTGATTGCGTGGCTACACATGTCATGCTCCATCCCATGTGTGTCCATACCATGGCCATCGGTGAGCCACAAGTGTCCATCACGTGTGCATGTCCACATCGGGTAGTACCCTACACAATTTTGTCGTACCTCACATGTACACAGTAGATCCCGTATGTATGGGCACCTGTGAATCAGTTGTCAGTGAGTGGTATGTGTCAGATGATGACTATGGTGGGGGTTCTGTTGTGTACTGTACATGTGTGTTGCCTATTGTGTCCCCATGCATGTGATGTCCGTATGCCCACCATTCCTGGTGTTGCCATTGGTGCATCATGATATGGGGGGTGGGGGGGTGTTTAATTTTGTATGTGTGCATGTACTTGCATGTGTGCATGTGATGTTGGGCCTACACATGTGGGTCATGTCACATGTCTGGTTGGCAGTGATGTTGAGGTGAGACACTGTGCATTGCACATGTTGCTAAACATCATGTTGCTAGTGGATGCACATTGTAGCTACGTCGGTCCATGTTGTCCTGACAATCAGAGGAGTCACACATATGACAAGCATACACTGGATACTACATGTTGGTAGAGGGCGTTGACATGTGATTGAGGTGCACACACGTGCGTTGTATGTTAATTGACTTCCATTCCATCTACTCCCACACAGGAGGGCTCCAAATGTCCTTCGCCCATACACTGTGCTGGAGGATATGGTGGACGAGGAGGTGATCCGGAAATTCAGGCTGGATCGCCGTCGATTGTTGGAACTTGTGACCCTATTGTCTCCTCACCTGCAGCCGCGAAGAACATATCCAGGTTCCATGACACCCACGCAAAAGGTGATGGCGGCACTCCATTTCTTCGCAACAGGCACATTCCAGTACACAGTTGGAGATGCCGAGGGAATGTCACAGGCCATGTTCAGCACGGTACTCCGGGATGTACTGACAGCCATGATGCTGTACAAGCATGACTATATACATTTCCCTCAGGCGGCGGACTTGCCAGCGGTCAAAGCTGGCTTCTATGCCCTGGGTCGTATACCACACGTTGTGGGTTCCATTGATGGCACGCATATCGCGCTCATTGCACCACGGGCACGTGAGCAGGTGTATAGGAATCGGAAACACTTCCATTCCCTGAACGTGCAGGTGGTGTGCCAGGCCGACAACATCATCTCACATGTGTGTGCAAGATTCCCTGGCTCTGCACATGACGCCCACATCATGCGGAGCAGCATGGTCCCCCAACTGATGGCTAATCTTCGTCCAGCACAAGCGTGGCTTGTTGGTGAGTATGCTGTGGTGACAGGAGTGATATCTGTGTGGCATGGTGTGCCCCACAATGCAGGTTGTGATGTTTCTCTCTCTCTCTCTCTCTTCCACCAACACAGGCGACTCGGCTTACCCAAACAGGCCTTGGCTGCTCAGTCCCTTACGCAATCCCACTACACCAGGAGAAATGAGATACAATGATGCCCATGGTAGGACACGTCGAGTGGTAGAACGGACATTTGGCCTGCTCAAGTCAAGGTTTCGGTGCCTGGATAAGACTGGAGGGGCCCTGCCTTACTCACCAGGCAAAGTATGCAAGATCGTGATAGCGTGCTGCATGCTTCACAACCTGGCTGTGCGCTATAACATTGAACTGCTCTTGGACCCTGATGAACTGCAAGTTCCTCGCCCTCCCGACCCAGCCATGTCAACTGATGAGGATAGTGGTGAGGAGGAAGGTGTGGACCAGAGGCGCCAGATCATTGATCGCTACTTCCCTTGATTGTGAGTGTGCTCCTCTTGTGCTGCTTGGGTATGCCCTGTGAATGTGTGCTGGTGTTGTGGCATAGTGGTGTGCTTCATCTCTGTGTTCTGCTATGTGATGCATGCATGTGTGTGTGTGTGCTAAATTGTGGCCAATGCACGTCTCCATGATGTGTGTCGTCTCATCCATTACTGTTGTGATGCGTGTGGGTTGTTAAATGTTGCACTGCAGTGTGTTCTGATGAGTGTGATCTTGTTTCCTGACGTGTCTTTGCGGTTTCTATTTTCCCTAGGTCACTCCCGCAGCGCCATGATTCTGTACCAGTTGGATACCTGTACCTAGTAACATCTGTTTCTGATGCATTCATGTGAATAAACATGGAGACAACACATGATTGAGTGAGTAAGTGGCTTTTATTTACAAAATGTGCATGGGTGTAGGTGCATATTTACAAATGAGTGAAGGGGTGGGGGAGTGAGAGTAGAAGGTTATGGCAGATGAAATGTCCGTGCGGACACCACATAGGGTGGTGTCTGCCTAGTACAGCAGGCCTGTGGCAGGTGGGACCGGATAGTTGGCAGGGTGAATGGCATGCGCAGGTACAGGTACAGTCATTTTCTGTTCCTCTTGGAGCGTGTGGCAGCTGCTTCCACACTGCTGTCGCCCACTTCCAGCCTCGGTCGGCCCCTCCGTCTTAGTGCCGGTACGGTGTCAGCTGGTTGCGCTGGGGCATCGGGTACCACATCCGCCTTAGGTGGCGGTGGCGGTGGCGGTGGCGGTGGCGGTGGCGTTGTTTGTGGCCTGATTGTCCTGGTGAAGATGTCCACTAGTTGGCCAAGCCGCCTCTCAATGGCCCCCAACATTGCAGTGTTATCTACAAAGTCCTGGTGGGCCCGGTCTGCCTGTGCCTGACCACGTTGGTAGCTCACCTCCACCCTGCCCAGTGCCTCCAATGACTGTTGCACTGGATTGGGTGTGTTGGTATCCTCCCGTGTTCTTTGGCGTATGCTCCTGCCTGCCGGATCTGGCCTTGCATCTCTGCCTTGCCTCACACTCTCCCTGCGTGGCTGGGATGGCGCTGGCACGGCGTTGGCCGTTGGGTTGGGCAGGGTGGCAGGGGCAGGAGTGGTGGTAGTAGTGGTGGTGGTGGTGGAGGTGGTGCTGGTGGTGGCTGTGCAGGTCACAGTGGCCGGTGTTGTCACAATGGCAGAGGCCGTAGTTGTTGGTGCAGGGGTGACCTGGGAGCCAGATGGCCCTGGCTGGCTGCTTGTGCCGGGATCATCCTCTGCCCCGGAGGTGGCTGGCCAATCGTCCCCTGAGACGTCTGTGATTGGCGAGTCTGGAGGGCGGGTGTTGCTTCCAGCTGTCAGATGAGGATGACCTGCAAAACCAAAATGTGAGGATGAGTAATGTGGACTTGACAGGTTGTTTTCACTTTTTTGGCCGATTCTGTCTGCACTGGTACTCACCCCACCCACCACCACCACCACCGCCATCCCTATGGACATGGGGGCCTGTTGGGAGTTGTGGTTCCATCCCCTCACACCCACCACCACCACCGCCATCCCTATGGACATGGGGGCCTGTTGGGAGTTGTGGTTCCATCCCCTCACACCCACCACCACCACCGCCATCCCTATGGACATGGGGGCCTGTTGGGAGTTGTGGTTCCATCCCCTCACACCCACCACCACCACCGCCATCCCTATGGACATGGGGGCCTGTTGGGAGTTGTGGTTCCATCCCCTCACACCCACCACCACCACCGCCATCCCTATGGACATGGGGGCCTGTTGGGAGTTGTAGTTCCATCCCCTCACACCCACCACCACCCACCACCACCACCACCGCCATCCCTATGGACATGGGGGCCTGTTGGAGTGATTTCGACGTTGGTGAGTATGTGGACTGCATGCATGGGTTGGGGTCTGGGAGATGTGTCTTCACAGTTGTGTGAGGCACACCATGTAGTAGTGCTCGTGGTGCTTGGTTTGTACTTACCAGCCTCTTCTCCCTCAGGAAGTCCATCAAGGCTCTCAGGGTGGATGATGGTCATCACCTTGTCCTCCCACTCGGTGTAGGGTAAGGGCTCCGGAGGGGTTCCACCGCCTGTATGATTAGCCCGGAGATAGTTCTTGGCTCGTATGGCTTTGACGCGGGTCTTTAGATCGTGCCACCGCCTCTGGATGTCCTGCTTCGTCCTCGGGACGCTCCCGGAGGCATTCACCCTGGTGACTATCCGGTCCCACATGCTGTTTCTCCTGGCTATGCTGGTCTGCTGCACTAGGGCCCCGAATAAGTGGGGTTCCACACGGATGATCTCATCGACCATAACCTTCAACTCCGTGTCAGTGAATTTTGGGGGTTTTTTTGGTGCCATGGTGTGTGGTGCTCGGGGTGTGGGTTTGCGTGGATGGGGTGGTGCAGGTGTGTGGTGTGTAAGAATGGTGTGGTGGGTGTTTGTGTGGTGGGTGTGTTTGGGTGTGGGTTGTGTGAATGCTATTTCTCTTTGGGCTCAGTTCAGTGGTGTGTCCTGCTAGCAGCTATGCTGTGATGCAGAGGATTTGTGGAGTGGGTGGGAGTTCTTTTATGGTGTGTGTCTAGACCGTGTCTGAATGGTTATTGGCAGTCAGGTGCTAGGTGGGAGTGTTGGCAGGTGTGGATTGTGTGGTGCTTGGCGGTGGATCATTGTGTGTTGTGATTGGTTTGGATGTTTTCGGTGGGTGGGCGTTTTTTTTCGTGTGTTTGGTGATAAACTTCCGTGCCAATGTATGGCATTGGTTTGACAGTAGGGATGTTGTTTGTGTTGTCGTTCCGCTGTGGTGCACGGATTCTCGGTGCATTGGTACCGCTGCGGACGTGGATGGCGGTGACTACCGGGGTACTTGCGGAGTTATCCTAATTGCGGACACGGACATTGCGCAGGTATAGCGGGGGTGGTGGATGTATTCGCAGTCATGTGCGTACGCGGCGGTCGGTGTTTTTACTGTTCCGTCCGCCTGCCGCGGACTCAGGTGTACTCCGACCGCCGCGGACGGGGATTGGAGTGCTCCGTACGCCGCGGTCGGCGTTTTTTGCATGTTTTATCCTAATTGCTGTTGCGGTTTTTCCGCGGACAGGTCCGGAGTATCTTGCCACCTTCCGCGGCGGACGGTACACGTTTCCGTCCGCCATCCTAATCGACCCCTAAATGTCTAGAGCTAAAACACAGGACTGCAACCCTTATTTAGAGTTTGGCATACAGGGTACTCCACCACAAACATAGATGAGCACCCTGTCTGCCAAACTGACGGTCTACCACTCTATGAGGAGTTGGACAGACCATCATGTTTTTCTAATGGTGCCTCTGCCAGCTCAACCGGGGGGGAAATCTTAGATCAACGTAGTTTTGGGTGTCGTTTTTAGAACGGTGTTACATATTCACTTTTTACAGCAGTTGGTGTGAAATACATTTTTCCTGTATGAAACAACTAGAAAAAGCATAGCCCCGAACAGAGAGAGTACAACATGATTTCTACACTCTCAGAGAAAACTCTCAAGGTCTCAGGCCCATTTAACTTTTTTTTCTTTTACAGAAACAAACTCCTTGGGAGTTTGCAGAGCAGCCGCAGGAAACATGTAAACATGGCAGCCACTCAACAAAGTTATAATGCCTTCAGAGAAGCTGCATGTCGGTGGATCCTCTGAAGCCAAGATATTTCTGCCAGGCTGGTGGAGGTCTCTAAATAAGTGGTAGGACCCATAGATGTCTCCTCCAGGCAAGTGGGGGCCTCTAAAAAAGCAGTCATAGGTCTTTCCCACAGAACGATAAAGTTCCCAAGTGCAACCACAACAGCAGCAACAAGGCAGTCTTTCCGCTAGAGAATGCCCTTTAAAGAAGTGGTGTAACGAAAGTTGAGGGCCCCCCCCTGCAAAGTACACGAAGGGGCTCCCACTCCAGATTTACTCCAGAGCCTCAGGGGTGAGTACTGTGCAGAGGGGGGCGGGCCCCTGCAGCTCGGGACCTCCCCGCACCCCGGGGGGTGCGGGAACCTGTGTTACGCCCCTGCTTGAAAAACATAAGAGGCCAGCAGACATTGGCTCCTACAGGGAAGCATCCCCAAAAGAATGAGATCTTACTTCTATCCTCTCCATTAAACCCCCTCAACACACCACCACCAGTGACTGTCACAAATAATTTGCAAGAGTGGCAGCTTATTCTATGAGTAATTTTAATATTGTTCACAATGGATATTTGCTCAATGTCAATATATTATCAACCTGACCAAGATTTGGTTAGAAAGAAATTGAACACCTTTTTTCCAAAGTATGTGGTGAAGGAAGTCCCTTCCTATGAAAAATGAACACATTTTTTTCTGTTACCTTCTGGTACAAAATAACAGACCGTAGAGACAATTGAAATCCATTCTTGAGCTAAGACTAGCAAATAAGTGGGTAAAGAAAAGTTCAGAATTTTAGTGTTGTACCAGATCTACCCCCAGTTACACCAAGGGGACAGAAACAGAACTAAAACTGGTCCCAAACGGCAGCCTGTCCACCCGCGAAGGAGTGGGTGCCAGCTTCATGGCTCACCCGGGACCAACTCACCCCCAGTACCTTTGTGGTGGTGATCAGGCCAATCTCTGGCACTCTGCAATGTCAGGAAATTTCAGCGGTCCTCTGAAGTGAGGTCTGCGTCAGTATCTCGGCAGGCGGACTTGTCCTGGGGGTGGGGCTTGAAGGAGGATTCTCAGAATTCTGTCCCGCCCCTCATTACTAGGACAAAGCATTCAGGGAAAGCCATACTGGGAATCCATGCAGAAGCTTCCACCCAGCTGTGATTTTGGTCAGCACACGTTGCGGTGCACAATGCCTGTGCAGCAACAGTAGGGAGTACGATCCTTTGTGAGACACTCTATCTTATAATGCAGACAGCGCTTGGACCTTGACTGAACAGTGGATCAGCCAAGCGCTGATTGTGTCAGAGCCCCACTGCCGGACTCACCAGCTGCAGAGACTCACAGCAGGCGCAGGCATGATTAATCTTTGCTGGCCCACAAGAACAGGGGGAAATACAACAAGCCCTTGGTGAATAATTGTGTGAAGCACAGAAGAAGGTAGCAGGCAGCAGGCCAGCACATCAAGGCAGGTTGCCAAATAGCAGTCCCTCCTGCAGCCTAGCAATATGCAGGCAGCAGGCCAACACATCAAGGCAGTTGGCAATGGTGATTCCTCCTAGCAGCACAGCAGTCCTTATGGCAATGTGCAGATGAAGAGGCTAGCAGTGTCTCATTTCAAGTACCACATAGTGTCTGATTAGATGGGGTCAGAGCCCCCATACCTATACCCAAAAGTGCTTTTGATGTAGGGAGTAACTTCAAAGGAACTCTCTGAAATGCACAAGGATCCCCTTCAACCCAGCCCTGGCTCCAGACTACCAGTGGGGGTAAATCACCCCTTTGTGTGAGGGCAGGACACAACCTATTCAGATGTGTCAGCCACCTCTACCCTTTCCTGCCAAACAAGCCTATCAGTAATGCATGTAGCCCCTGTCACACTCAGCCCCTCATGTGTTTGTGGCTGTCTAGAGTGAAAGCACAAACTATAGCTGTCACCCAACCCAGACGTGTATTAAAGACTGGCTGTAAGGCACAAAGAGTTATTAGTACAAAGAAATGCCCACTGTCCAAAGTGGCATTTCTAAAACAATACTGTAAAATCCAAGTTCACCAGTAAGGAGGATTTGTCATTATCATTCTAAATATACCAGACATCACAAAGCCACTACTTTCTGATCAGGAATTACCACTTAAAAGTATATAAGAAAATTTCCAATGCTAGCCTATGAGTTGGCCTCACAGTAATGAAAAACGAAATAGGCTTTTTGCCACTACCAGGACATGTCAAACATAAAAGTACAAGTCATGTACTACCATTTACTTACACAACTCCAATTCTCATAGCACTACCTAGAGGGTAGTTCCTTTCTGATCAGGAATTACCACTTAAAAGTATATAAGAACATTTCCAATGCTAGCCTATGAGTTGGCCTCACAGTAATGAAAAACGAAATAGGCTTTTTGCCACTACCAGGACATGTCAAACATACAGGTACAAGTCATGTACTACCATTTACTTACACAACCCCAATTCTCATAGCACTACCTAGAGCCTACCTTAGGGGTGACCTATGCGAAATAAAAGGTGAGTTTAAGGCTTAGCAAGTAGTGTTAAATGCCAAGTCGAAGGGGCAGTAACTGCACACACAGGACCTGGACTGGCAGGACTGAGACATGGTTAAGGTGCTAATTACGTGGGTGGCACAAGCAGGGCTGCAGGCCCACTAGTAGCATTTAATATACAGGTTCTGGGCACATATAGTGCACTTTACTAGGAACTTAGAAGTAAATTAAATATGATAATTGGATATGAGCCAATGCTACCATGATTTAAGGAGAGAGAACATGCATTTTAGCACTGGTTAGCAATGGTAAAGTGCCTAGAGTCCTAAAGCCAACAAATGCAAGGTCAGAAAAAATAGGAGGAGGAAGGCAAAAAGTTTGGGGTAACTCAAAAAGAGTAATTTCCAACATGCACACTTAGGAGGAGATACTCTAGCCAACAAATGTTATCTGAAACCATTCAACTTCTTTGCAGATTTCATTTCTAGAACAAATGGAGCCATGCAATGGGGCCATGCAACCTTCTAATGAGATCATAACATCAATGTCTGGTAGACAAGTGTAACCACAAATCAGGAAACTGGGAAATCAAGTTTAAGCTCCATGTCACAGCCAACTTCACCCTAAGCGATACTATCATCCACAGACATCAACTTCACCTACACCATCACAGACTTTGTTGCACCACTCCCCCTTGACACTAACAATAACATCCTGCTCAAAGAACTGAACTTCTACCTGGAAGACCATGCTGACTCCAACTCAAAAGCACTGAAAGACCTTGGAAGCCTGGGCATTGCTGGCCCCAACTCAAAAGCACTGAAAGACCTTGGAAGCCTGGGCCTCACCCAACGAGTGAAGGGACCTACGCACGTCGCCAGACACATCCTGCACCTAACTTTCACCACATTCAACAAAATCTGAGTCGACAAGCCCACACCAATTTCCTAAACAACCCACGCCCTCATCAAATTAATCATCCCCAACCCAGTCCAATGCACACTCACCACCACCAAACCAGCTCACCAAAACTGCAGAAGGTTGAATGACACCATTGGTCCTAGAAATGTGGAAATCTGCAAAGCAGTTGGATAAACTGTTTGCTTCAGACAATGTCATTTGTTGAATATTAAATCTCCTCCTAATGGTTGCGCTTTTACAACTTTGATGTCTAATATCATCTCAAGTAGTGAATCCTTGCATTGTTGACTTCTGTGAGTTCTTAACCCCTGACATTGCAAGATGTCCGCCACTTGTCTGAAATGCTTCATTACTAGATCTGGAGATGCAGCTTTTATTAAACAAATCAGCTAGGTATGGGTAGACGAAAATGTTCAACTTTTGAAAGTAAGCAGCCAGAATAGCCATGCACTTCGGAAAAGTACACAGAGTAGACTTCAGCCTGAAAGGTAGAACTATAAATTGCTAGTGTTTTTTTTTACCACAAATGTGAAAAACCTCAGTGTTTCTTTATGATCATTTACAAAACCTAGCAACCTGAACATAGCAAGAGCCCCCAAAACCCATCAGGAATTAAAAAAATGTGATCATCTAATGTGCAGACTCCCGGGCTAATCTCAAACACAACAATAGAACAAGATCTAGACCCCAGGCTAGTTAGTACACAAAGGAACTCAGACTGATGAAACACCACTGAAACAACTGGAGGCCAAATGAGGATGAGTTAGTACAATGAAGACAGGAGCAGGTTCTAATCTGTCCTGAGACGCTACTGTCCAATGACTCATACCATCAAACATACCACTTTGACAGACCGCATAAATACCTGCACCAACAGAAGTAAACAAATCTTCGGCACTTAAGGATTTCACCTCAGCAGCAGCCAACTTGTCTCAATCACCCCCTCTCAGAACCCATGCAACAATCTCTCTCAATTCTTCAACAAAAAAATCACCACCATTTTTACCAATTTCAACCCGCAGCCAGACTTGACACACCTTGTCAAATACATCCCAATCTCATCCAAGAACTAATGTAAACACATGGCCATTTACCACTCGAGAAGAAACCACCGCCACCATGACGTCCATCAATTCAGGGGCCCTATACGACTCACTAGCCCACCACAAATACTCGAGAAAACTAGAACCTATCAGTTCTATCCTCACACCCATTTTGAATACATTCACCTCTTCTGTTACATACCCTGATGCTTGGAAACATGTAACTGTCTTCCCATTGCACACAAAGCCCTACACGACCAAGGCCCGAGCTACCTCAACAACCGCATCAACTTCTACGCTCCCAAACGCCACCTCCGATCAGCCAGTCACGCCCTCGCCGCCGTCCCCCGCATCCGAAGATCGACAACAGGAGGAAGGTCCTTCTCCCACCTGGCCGCCAAGACCTGGAACTCCCTCCCGACCGACCTGCGCCTGACCCAAGACCACCTCTCCTTCAGGAAGAAGCTCAAGACCTGGCTGTTCGAGCAGTAGCAGCACCCCCCCCCAAGCGCCTTGAGATCCTCCGGGTAAGTAGTGCGCTATATAAATGTCCATGATTGATTGATTGATTGCAGAAGAAACCCTCTGCAGACCCTTTAATGCCTGTGAACTAGAGACCAATCTTCCTGCTACTATTACCAGCCAAAGCCTCAGAGAAACTCATCAACAGGAGCATCAAAGTGCACCTTAAAGACCATCAATTCTTTGACACAAGTCAGTCTGATTTCAGGCCCAACCACAGAATAGAAAGAACAATGAGCATACGGGTATAAGGCAATGTGACTGCACCTATCTTCTAGTTGGTCTCTCGTGTTTAAGAAATCTGGGTGCAAAGAACCTGAAGCCACATACCCCTTAGCTTCCTAGGGTATTCACCCCAAATTACACAACAAAACACAATGGTTCAGCACTCCACAATAAATAGTAACGAAGACAATAAAGTTTGAAGAACCCGTTTAATAGGGCTTAAAAATGTCTTTTATTCTTTTTTCTTTCATACAAGCGTAGCCAACGCATTTCGTCCAGAGGACTTCTTCAGGGCTACAAAAGTAAATATACAAAAAATACATATATTACAATACTACTATTTACAAAAATGAATAAAAACAATGGTTCGATGTACCGTATCGTTGAGTACATAATATTTTTGTACCAATTGAACCTAGGACTTTTGCTCTATACATAAGAATGATTCATCTACTAAACGGATTTCCTTATACATTTCTTAGATGTTATGCAGTTGTCTTTATAAAAACATCTAAAGACCAATTTATTTACTGCTTTATAGAGCTAGCTGAGGAAAAAAAGAGCATGTACATTATTCATAGTTCAACATTTACACAGTATGGAATCTAGTCTAGCTGTTTTCATTAATTGTTGGGAAGAGCTGATCATTTTGCAATGCTGTTGGGAAGGGTTAATCATTTTGAAACGCTGTTTCATCTAATTTTTAGGCACAGTTCAACTGAATATATGGTTGTTTTCTTATCATATTTTAACAGTTCTATTATAAGCGACTATACTATTCAAAGCTTACCAAAAAGTTGTATAATGCTATGACAACCTGTGATTGTACTTCAAAATTTAATAGTCTAAACTTCAGAATTCAGGGGGTGTGTAGGGATTAGCCTCCTAATATAAAAAGAGGACATATATTATGCCTATCCTAATAACTATCAGCTTAGTTATTTCCTCATCGTCAATGGTTTAACTTGTTCTATTCCATAAAACCATATTTCTGATTCTTCTGGATGGTTCTCATTAATATGTGTGGAGACAGGATACCTTTCATCTTTATTCCTAATTGCCCTGACGTGTTCTTGTATTCGAGTTTTAAGACTCCACACATATTAATGAGAACCATCCAGAAGAATCAGAAATATGGTTTTATGGAATAGAACAGGTTAAACCATTGACAAGAGGAGGAGATAGAACTAAGGTACTTAGACAGATCGAAGCTGGTTGGATCTGTCGACTTCGCAGTATCTCAAATGGTTTAAATATCAATAATGAATTGTATAATTTTCTGTAAAAGCAATAAGATTCTGCTAAATATGTAGTCATATCTCTGTGTATTGGTGTCATGGCTTATGTCTCCCACTAGGCTTAGTGGTTGATGATTATAACTGTAGAGTCTGATAATAAGTAGAATGTGACAATTGGAATGTCCTTGTGTACACATTGCATTTTAATGTCGTTCTTAATGTTGTCATTTCATCCGTTATGATGTAATGTTATAAAATGTATAAATGAGTTTAAAACATTTTCAGGTCTATATAAATATAAACGATATGTACAAAATGACATGAACATGCTTTTGTAATTCAAAAAAATACAAAGGCTGCCCTTTGCAGAGACTCACTGCTAGAACCCTATCTAAAATGGAGCCTACTATAGACAAAATGAAATTATATAAAGTAAATACATTGCCTTTTCATTTAAAACGGCTAGGCGATAAGTGTTGTGATATTATATACATGAAGATGGAACATTTAGCTGCTCAAATGCAACAATGCATTCCTCTTTCATTCGCAAAATAATTAATGCTTTTTTTTCTGTTTAAAGAGAGCTCACTTTTTGTTGGAAAATATAAGCGACTCCATAATATTTTGATTCTTTTCTGGTAACAAACAACTAAAAATTGCAACTTTAAAAAATATATATATACATATACTCGGGCTAATTTATAGATGGCTCCCGCTATTGGAATGGCTCGGGATCAAGTGTCTATTTCACGTAAAGTATGGTTACCCATACAAAAATGGCGTTGGTCTTTCCGACATGATCACATGCCCGTTATTATCTCTTTCGTAAAAATAACTCGTAGCGCGATCGAAATCTCCAAATAAAAATAAAAATATAAACTTAACCTAACATTAGGGTCACAACTTAAGCGTATAAATTGCCTAAACTAGCACGTTTACACATGCTTATATGCACATAGACACAGTCTAAGATGGCGGACGCATTCTAGCGTCTTTTCTCCACTTGTCAGTCGATTATACACAGCTGACAGCCCGTTGCGGGATATTTAAATCCTGGGTTTTTCGAGAGTCTGCTTTAACCTTTTTTGAGATTTCATGGATTTGATGTGGAGAGATATGACAACGCCATTCTAAGTAAGTGATAACTGTGAGGGGGGCTTTAGCTTTCGTTAGTAAAGGCCTTGATGTCTGGATATTAATACGATCAAAAGTTCTTTTGCTGCTTTTTATTACAATTTTTAATTGAATGCACTCTTTAACATAAGTGCTTCCTTGGCCCCAGAATTTTAACTTAAGTCTTCTCTTTACAAAAGTTGCTTTTTCCGTGTTCCATGCTTTGTTAGCATTGTTTTAGAACTCTCACCTTTTCCCGGGAATGCTTGGTGTAAATGGTGGGACCTTGCAGACTTCCACGTCATTTAGGAGTTCGAGCAGCCCGCATTACACGGGTTGTCGAAGTTAGAGAAATATATATGAGGACCAACCCCCTAAACCTTTCTCGTGTCATAACAGATTAAGGACATAATTTATAAAATTGATAAATATACAACCCGAGTTTATTTATCTGTTTATATTTATTTTTCATTAAGGGGAATACACGTGCCACACCCGACGTTTTGAGAAAAAGCCTGAACCTTTCAAAAAAGAAAAAATTTTGTGGAACATTCGTATGAATTAAAATACATAAGATAAGGTATGTGAAAAAGTATGCGCTATTACAATGAGGAAATAACTAAGCTGATAGTTATTAGGATAGGCATAATATATGTCCTCTTTTTAAATTAGGAGGCTAATCCCTACACACCCCTGAATTCTGAAGTTTGGACTATTACATTTCGAAGTACAATCACAGGTCGTCATAGGATTATACAACTTTTTGGTAAGCTTTGAAATAGTATGATAAATTAAAAACATGATTGGTTGTCGCTTATGATAGACTGTTAAAATATGATAAGAAAACAACCATATATTCAGTTGAACTGTGCCTAACAATTAGATGAAACAGCGTTTCAAAATGATTAACCCTTCCCAATAGCATTGCAAAATGATCAGCTCTTCCCAACAATGAATGAAAACAACTAGACTAGATTCCATACTGTGTAAATGTTGAACTATGAACAATGTACATGCTCTTTTTTTCCTCAGCTAGCTCTATAAAGCAGTAAATAAATTGGTCGTTTAGATGTTTTTATAAAGACAACTGCATAACATCTAAGAAATGTATAAGGAAATCCGTTTAGTAGATGAATCATTCTTATGTATAGAGCAAAAGTCCTAGGTTCAATTTGTACAAAAATACTATGTACTCAACGATACGGTACATTGAACCATTGTTTTTATTCCTTTTTGTAAATAGTAGTATTGTAATATATGTATTTTTTATATATTTACTTTTGTAGCCCTGAAGAAGTCCCCTGGACGAAACGCGTTGGCTACGCTTGTATGAAAGAAAAAAGAATAAAAGACATTTTTAAGCCCTATTGAACGGATTCTCCAACCACAGAATAGAAACTGCTCTTGTTGCTGAAACAGATCATATCTGCATGACTATGGATGGAGGAGACATGGCAACCCTCATCGTCCTGGGCCTTTTTGCACCATTTAACACAGTTTCCCATCCTCATCCAACAGTTATACAACATCTGAATAAAAGGACACGTGCTCCAATGGATTTCCTCCTTCAAGCTTGTAAAGACCTAGTCAGTCAGCCTGGTACTATACATTTCGAATGCCTGTGCCCTCATCAGCAGTATTCTGCAAGGATCCTCCAGAAGCCCAACCCTCTTCGAAGCCTACATGATCTCAAAAGCCAGCATCATCCTCTCTCACTACATCAACACTGCTGACTTACAACTAATTCACTCCCTCACGGACAAGACACCCAGTACCCAAATTAAGTTCAATGCCTGCATGACAGAAATCACCCACTGGATGACGATCAAGTGTCTGAAGCTCAACACCACAAGACCAAAATCGTGATCGTCAGGAAGTTCAATTCACCTTAGGACTCCACCTGGTGCTCAACATAGCTAGGACAAACACGCACCACTTACACCAAGAACCTCAGGATCACCAACAGCAAAATTATATGACTGCCTGAGACAATGCCATTATTGCCTCATGCTACCATACCCTGAAGATGCAGAGGAAGATTTTCAATGGTTCTCAATCAGCACCCGGAAAGCTGTCATGGGCATACTCATCAAAAGCAAGCTGGAATGTGGGAATACCTTCTTTGCTTTGGTGAAGAAACAATTCACCAGTAGGCTGCAGGCCTTTCAGAACTCAGTGGCCAAAATCACTCTCAACCTCCTATGCCGCACTTAAATCACACCTCACCTAAAGGAGCTCCACTGACTGCCCATACACAAATGAGCACATTACAAGCTCCTCACCCAGACTTCAAGGCACCACATATCACTAGCCCAGCATACTTCAATGTAGGAAATTGGCTTTTTGATTGAGGGAGGTGAAAACCCTTCTTCAGTCAAGAGATCTGGGTTAAATCCATTCTTCTTTTGCTCCCCATGCCACCCCAATTTAGACCCAGCCATAAGCAAATCAGTCTTGACCCTGCTCCTCATGGGAACAGTCGAGCCAGGCCAGGTCCTCCCTGGACTGGAAACAAACATCCTGGGACCAGTTTCGGTGTATCATCCCTTATCAGCCAGGCTAGCTTGAATCCAGTGGTACAGAGAGCAAGGGACGCACGTCTGGGCACACCCATCCCACTTAGGGATCCATCATTTCTAAAGGTGTCATTTCTAAAATAGTAATGCTAAATTCAACTTTACCAGTAAGAAGGATTTGTCATTAGTATTCGAAACATATGAAACATGAAAAAGCTACTCTTCTCTGATGAGGAATTAGAGCTTAAAAGTGTATTAACGAATTCACAATGCTGGCCTATGAGAGGAGGAGCTCTCACAGTAGTGATAAAAGAAATAGGCTGTTTGTCTCTATCAGGACATGGAAAACATCCCAGTAAATGTTCTAACTTTCATTTACAAAGTGCCCTCCTCTTAGGGTTACCTATGGCCTAGCGTAGAGGTGACTTGTGTAATAAAACGGAGGTTTCAAGCTTGGCAAGTAGTTTTAAATGCAAAGTAGCAGTAAACTGCACACACAGGCCCGGCAGTGGGAGGCCAGAGAAAAGCTTGAAAGGCTGCTTCTGTGGGTGGCACAATCAGTGCTGCAGGCCCATTAGTAGCATTTAATTTACAGACCCTGGTGTATGGTGTCCCGAGTGTGCAAAATTCTCTGGTTAATGTATAGGAGGCTCATGCATACGTAATACACGGAGAAGTATATTTTACTGTACTCAGGTATTACACCTACATTATGGTACAATTTCAAATCATGTACATCCCAGTGACAATATTAACACTTAATTTTTTTGTACGGTAAACTATGCCTCAAAAATGCACCCCATATCTTAGCCCAAATTCTAAAGAATATTTTCAAACAAAATCTGTGAAGTCATGATTTTGCAGATTTCAAACTTCCCCAATAAAACATTGAAAAATCGAAAGAAGCACATTTCTGACTCTCTGGCCTTCTGGGAGCTCCACGAATTAGACTAGCTATATTGCAGTAGACCAGGATTTGCAAGCAGAGGTTTTTGCAGTAGTCTTTGACTGATTGAACACTTCAATACACATCTTTAAATTGATACACTATTTCGTTTTTTAACTCCATACATGTTGAGAGACCGAAAATGCAAAGGAAATCAAAATTATGGACATTTTTTTTTCTTTGTCAAAGGAAACACAAGCCTTCTCTCGGAGGGTGTTTTGTTTTTCTACAAGTGTGCTGAGCATTAAGTGGTGGCTAACTAATTATTTCAGTAGCACTCACATTATCTCCAGACATCCATATTCAGTTAATTGAACATAAAGTACAGCTATGCTGTTAATACAATGAGCTCCAAAATCTATCTCTACTCATATAATAAATAATACATGTTTGCAGTATTTTCCCAAAAGTGTGTTTTTCATTTCCAGGTAAAATAAAATTAGTAATACCGACCAAACACTTACAGACAATATTTGTCTACAAAAGAACATGCTTAGTATACTCATACAATTTATATCTACTTTAGATGAAACATATTTTGCAAACACATTAGGAAGGATCAAGCAATTGTGCTCTAGAAGAGGAACCTGTGAAATGAAATGAAATGAAAAATTGCAATTATATAGCGCGTAACTACCCGGAGGCCTTGCAGCGCTTTAACTGATTGCTGGTGGCGGGCTAAGGGAAGATTACCATGCCATTGCGTACAAGTTGGTCTTTAAAGCCTTTCGGAAAGACATACGGTCCTTACTCTCTCGGAGGGACAGGGGGAGGGAGTTCCACAATTTAGTTGACGAATGGGAAAAGGAGCGACCACCCCACCGGGCCTTGGAGACTTTGGTGATGGTAGCTAGATGTAAGGAACCGGAGCGCAGAGCTCTGGTTGGGGCATAAGGTACTGCTATAGAGTGTAAAATTGCAGGGCCGGAGCGGTGAAAAGATTTAAACACAACACACATATCTTTAAACTGCACTCTGGCTGCTACAGGGAGCCAATGAAGTTCCCTCAAGGCTTTCTTAGCTGACTGCCAGCGGGGAATGTTATATAGCAGCCGAGCAGCACAGTTTTGTGTGACTTGGAGCCTGTGGGTCACTGCTGCCGGAGCACCCAGATAAAGGGCATTCCCATAATCCAGGCGAGAGAGGATCAGGGCCTGAACCAAGATCCTCCTAGCCTGGAATGGGAGCAGAGGTAGCACCTTACGAAGCATCTTCATCAGCCCGATGCAAGTGGAAGCGGTTTTGGTAGCCTGGACTGAGAAGTCAAGCGCTTTATCCAACCAAACACCCAGGCTCTTAATTTGGGGTTTGGGAGGAGGAGGCGTGCCAAGACAAGGGGGCCAGGTGGAGATTAAGGAGGACGGAGAAGGGTTACCCAACAACATGATGTCAGTTTTCTCTCCGTTCAACTTAAGATAGGAGGATTGCATCCACCTAGCCACCGCCTCCAGACAGGGACCTAGGGTGGAAGACGATCCCTCCGGGTGGTCAAGAGAGACCACCAGTTGGGTATCGTCTGCGTAGGTGACAATACGCACACCAAAGGGTTGGACTATCCCTTCCAGAGGTTCCATGTAGGCATTAAAAAGAGTGGGGCTCTGGGAGGAGCCCTGAGGCACCCCACAACTCAGTGGGTGCTTGGGGGAGACTAATTCACCCTCGAAGACCTGGAAAAACCGTTCATCAAGGAAGGAGGCTAACCACTCCAGGCCCACTCCCGACACGCCCAAGCCACTCAATCGATGTAATAATGTGGCATTGTTGACCGTGTCGAACGCGGCGCTGAGATCCAATAGTATAATGGCGGCCTTTCCTCCCCGGTCTAGCACCGCTCTGGCTGCCTGTAGAAGATTGTTGTCCAATAAAGACACAAATAGCAAATTTAAGGAAGAGTCAGAAAAAAACAGTCTAACTTAAAGGTTTGCCGATGCCCGACATCTGCCAAAAAGAGCAAGATGTTGCATCGGCCACATTTGGAGTGGGTACAGGTCTATGCACCTAAATAGGTTAGACATAATATCTGCCCCTTTTTATAAGATGTCCAGCATACGGCAATCTCTAAATCAGGCCCAAAAGCTTGTAAATAACTCAAGTTGTGTGTATTCACTTGCTAGACTGACTGATCATACATTGCTCAGTTGGAACCACAGACAATTTATCTGCTTCACCTTGGCATTTCAGCTTTTTGGGATGAAGGGCAGCATGTTAATGAATTCTGATGAAACATGGATAATGCTTGGCATGAGCGAGACTGAGAAGCCAGACTAGCTCCAATGGTGGTGGACACAACCAGCATGAGGTATTGGCATGGGGCTAAATTCTGAAGAAATCTCTCTTTTTTTTTTTTTTTAAATGGTGTTAATTATTGGAATTTAGCATTTACCCATCTATAAAAGGGATACCTCAAAGTTTGTTTCAGAATAATTTTATGTGAATGCCTTCATCCTCTTTAGGCTAGACATCTCTAATCAAGTCTGTGCATTTTCCTGCAGACAAATCTTTAGCTAGCAAGAAAGCATAAAAGCTGCACCTTCCACAAGTTTAGAAAAACAACACAGAAACTTAGAATAAGTGATAACGAAGAACTGTACAAGCATGCTTGACACAGGTTGAAACCGTAGAATTAATCAATTCGTTGATTTAAAAAGTTTAAGTAAACAATTCATTTATATTGTAACAAATATGTTATGAAATAATGATAACTTAGCATTGCTATTGGATTTCATTGAAGACTATCCTAATAAACTCATTTTCGGTGCAAATCTCAAACAGAAAGTAGTAGATGTTTGACATATTTAGTATGAGTACAAGTACATTTGTGTCTAGAAACAAATTTGATATGATGTTTAGATTTAATTTTCACGCTGCTACTTTTTAGGTTGAAGCAGTAGGCCATAATTAAAGTAAAGCATTGTTATGCAATTTTTACTGACAAACATTTCAGAATGCTTTTAATTGATTAATGACTCATTTTATTACATGCAAACTTAAATTTTAGGATGCTATAGTACTAAAACAGGAAATGTTTAATTTTAAAACGTTAAAATGTCTCTCTTAAGGCTGCATTATTTCACAGACTTGGACTGGATACATTCTGAAATGTTGCATAATTTGTTCTTGTTTCATGTGACATCTTTTTTAAACAAAGACAGTTTTCTTAATTCTCTCTGTATGAATAGTGGGAAAGAGACTTTCCTCCACATCTGTAAACAGTTGCAAACTCAAAAAGCTATGTGACAACTAACCTGTGAGGATACAAGGACATTAATTTCTCATGACTTATGTGGGACATTTAGTCGAAGTAACAATTTGTTCCTGGGAAGACAGATGAAATAATCGCATGACGATCAGACCATTGTGTAATGACCATTGATGTAATTGATGGCAAAATATGAACTATATAACCACAATGCACAAGAGGAGGAGATAGCTTTTGTATTTTTGAGGAGAGCTTACGTCTAAGCTCAGGCTGCCTTTGACATTTTTCCTTTGATTCTTACCAGTGCTTAATTTGTAAAATATGAAGTGCAGGTGCTCAATGTTTTCAGGAGGTCACACCAACTTTTCTTCGGCTCCACCCATTTCATCCACGGGCTCCACCCACTCTATTAGCTCCGTCCACATCCTCTACTGGCACTGCTAAAAGTCAGATGTAATACCCAATCAATCTGAATTTCAGCAAGCGAGCCTTCCTCGTGGTAAGGTTTTGAGAGGAGGTTCCCCTGCCCTATGAACATTTTGAAAAAGATTAAACCAAAAGTGCATTTAAAGCACAATTTTGAAGTAAATTAGCTAAAATCACTAATGCATTGAAAAGGGACAATTCCTGTGCCTTCAGACAGAATCGACCTGAAGCAGCTTTTGTTGATGTTGCCCTAGTTGTTTGAAGAAGATGTATGTCACACCAAGGTTACATTTGGAAAGTCTGTGGCATACTTTGATTGCAATGCATGCAGTGACGTGTAAAGTCATGGTAACGTCTCTGCATGCACACATTCTGTGTATGTCCGGTCAAAAGTTTGCAAACTTTTTGAAAAATAGACATACTTTGACTTGCACAGTGGAATTTCATACTTTACCCCAAACCTCAAAAACAGATCAACAGATTTTCACTAAACCAATAAAAGGCACATACATTTTCATCCCATGCCGTAACAATATGGTAGCTGTCCATTCAGTGGATTCAGAGTTACATACAGAGAAAAAAATCGTATAGGAAATCCCATTCAAAGCTAAATGGAAAACGATATTGAGCGATAAATATAAATATACATGTCCAGCCGTTTGAACAATTTGCACTAAAATTTGGCATGCTGTAACGTATCCTACTACATATTTGGTTTTTCAATTTTGGTAATGATTAGTCAAGAGGGTCAGAGGTATTAAGGGTGCAAACATTTGATTTCTTATTCAGTGTGGTGTCAACCATAACCACAAAAAAAAATGATGGAAGGAATGCTTGAATTGATCTCATTAACTCAGGGCAGCATTTGAGTCCTTTGTTTTCTGCCCACCACTCCCTCTAAACAGAGATAAGGCATATATACACATCAGTCTTGGTCCTGATCCAATAGTCCTGACTCCAGCCTGAATTCCAGGCCAGGTTCCCTTCAGGTGATAACACAAAAACCTATAGACCAGTTTGGCCTTTTAGGCATTGTGAGGTTTCTTTGATTCCTATGGCACAGTGGGCATAGGGACTTCGTCTTGGTATACCCATCACACCGAAGGAATCTACTGCCTCACTGGATTTAATATTAGAAAACCTACACCCAATGGAACAATAGTTTTGTAAACGATATTTGCAGCATATTTATCTCTGAAGCACTTTCTGACACAAGAGTCTTCCTGTATGACAACACTGCCCTCACTCGAATACGGAAGATCCTTTTAAAGGCAATAGAGTCCGACATGTGTTTTTGAAAACATGAGCAGACTACATACAATACTTGCATTGCATACAGACCCCAATGCCTCAATGCTGTTAACGTCAATGACACAATAGTAAACATCACATAGGTTACATTACACATGCACTGGCCCAAAGCAGCATAATAGACAGCATTTAATCAATCAATTGGAATTATTTCGAACATGGCAGACATTCCATGAACTCAGTTTACATTATTAGGGTGACCGAAAAATACAAACTATAAATGTAAGACGCTACAAATAAACAAGCAATATGAGCAAGAGTTTATCCAATACGTTTGCACTTTGTTAACAACTTCTTTTTAAGGTAAAGGGAAGATAATTCCAAAGTGCAACATCGCTTTGAGGGCCTTTGCGGGGCAGAAATTAAACGCAAGCAGGATTGTAGGTTATGTCCTGAGAGTCAGGGGGAGAAGTTGTGAATCTCAAATTTCAAAACTAAAAAAACAGTAGGCTGCAGGTGGAGAGGTGAGATGGCAAGGATTTCAGATGGACTGTTTCCATGAGGAACAGGGTCAGAGTGATGCCAGGTCAGAGCAGCATGCCCAGCGCCGGGGTACCCAGTAAGTTAGTAACCCAGTCATTTGTTGTTGACTTGAGTTAAGTGAGAGAGAGACGAGACCGTCCGACGACACCACTAGAAATAGAAACCAAACTGCATTTCGTTTCGTGGGGAACGGCCCGAGAATTGAAGAGTCAAGACAGAGTGGTGTGATCTTGTGAACCTAATTCCTGCGTGGCTGCTGCCCGCCATGCTTGGCTTTCTCTCCACTCGTCTCTCTAGTCTACCTCTACATACAGTAGTACTAAGTCTACTCTTAACCCCTGCCTGGTAGGTCCGTACTGCTGCAGGCCCCCCGCCTATTGTGAGGATTGGCATTGGTAACGGGACGTTTCCTCAATAGGTTTCACTTTGAGGCTCCCGGCTGATCAGTGTGTTTCGTACAGCAGCGTATTCACAGTACAAAAAGACTTCGGGAGTATGAGGCACTTATAACAAAGGTTTCTCAGTGACAGAAGGCATATTATCTATTGCGATATGTTATAATATAATAATTTACATAAATAACTGTTTTCACCTCATGAGAACCATGCAGCTTTTGGGGACGGTTATTAAGTCAAAACAAAAGTGCGTGTGCTATAAAATACTTAATGTCGTCTTACCCGTGTGGTGGGCCGACCGGCATGGACTCGGAAGTCGGACACAGAGCAGACATACACACTGGCTGCAGTGCACGGCCTTTATTAACTAATTAGGCGGCGGCCTGGACGGGTGCTGCTGCTTAATTGTACCACACACTACTACTAGTCCTGGCTCATCAATGCCCGCGCCACGGTCGTCTGATCGGGCCGCGGGCGGCAGACTTGATTGAAGGCGATGACTCGTCATGGTGAGCGAGCTGCCTGTTGCGCGCTGAAGTGGTTATGCTGGGGCGGGGCAATGGTAAAAAAAAATCTGCGCACGTGGCCGCACAGCCCCTACCCCAGCATAACTAACAAAAATCCAGCCAAAAAAACGCCCACACCAGTGTCCTCCTCCAGCCCGCCCACAGCAGCAAGTAAGAAGTAAGTGGCTTAGGCCTCTGCTGCGCACAGTGCGATGCAGCGCCACCACCGCCATCAACACAGTTTGTTTATATATATATAATGATTAAGACCTCAGGAGATGCGATGGGAAAGATGCGAAGGGAAAAACACGCTGCTGCGCAGTACAGCACGAGAATCTTGCAGTACAGAGACACACAGTACTTAGTGTAAGTTAAGCACAGTGCAGCAGATGCGTGCGTGTAGAGTAGACCCGGCCCTGTCAAATAAGTGCCGGTGCTAAGCACCGGCAAGCACCGGCACAAATTAAGCCCTGATTCTTACTTACCATCTGAGCCATTCCTATTATGCCCCTTTGTTATTTACCCTTGCTGATGTACTGGCTTACTGGATGATTTGGTGCAGTTTGGTGAGATACCAGACTTGAACTTTCCTGTTTTATGCTCCATTCTTTTGTTCTTTTGAAGGAATTTACCCCTAGTGGGCTTTAACTTGGTCCCCTTTATCGATGCTTAGAGAAATTTCAAGAATCAACTTCCTGCTTTGTTGGTGGTCGAGACCATCCTCTTATGGATTCTAAATGTGTGACTTTATATTTCAAATTGCTAGATAGATGACTGAGCTTCTTAAAATGTTACTTATATGCATTGATTTTGAATCTTTAATACAATAACCAAATACTCTACAGTTGTTCAAGTCTTTGTGTGTCTGATATTATTTTACAAAAACTGTGCTAAATTTTAAATGCATAACAGTGATAGTCATAGTTTATTTTCAGAACATCAGTTTATTTTTCTCTCATTGTGTGTGGCCACAGCAAAGCTCTTAGTTTGCATGATTTATGTCAAACTAAACTTTTTCAGAAGGTTGAGTCTACCAATTACTATATTTTATCTTTATAGCATGGTTTTGAGAGTGATATATTTGAACCTGAATAATAAATTGTGAGTTGGCTACCAATTAGTGGTCCTCATTGGGTATCTCACAGTTGAACATCCTGTCTCCTCACCAATCACTACAACAGAGCAGGGTCCATTTGGTGGACCATCGCCTCTGACGTGTGATACTGAGTCTAAACAAAAATCCTGCTTCATGGGCCCAGTAAGAGTTGAGATTGAAAAGCTTCCAGCGCCTACACTAGCTTGCAGCATATACAGAACTCAGACATCAAGATAGACTTAGACAGTTCAATCATGGGATGTACAAGGTGAAAACCTTGTGTTAGCTACCTATCTAAAAAGATACAGTGTTTTAGAGTACCATGCTATATGCACTTAATCTTTCTTCCAAATTTCCATTTGATTCTAGTTGAGAAATCTCTATACACTACCCTGAATTTTACATTGACAGTAAAGTGCATTGTACTGTCCCTGTTTCTAGATTGGCTAGGTGGGGAGACTTAGCCTTCTTGCCCAGGGAGCTAAAACTTGGGATATGATCTTCTTCCACCTAAGTAGTGAATGCAAATGACTTGTCTTTAAAAAAACTAAGAATGTAGCTATCAAGCATGGAACTTGCCATGTAATTCCTTTTCAGACTTTGCCTGGGTTTGTTCTGACAATCTCTTTTTTAGGATAGTAAAAAAATACATTTCTGAGAAGACGTGTGCTGCTCTCCAAAAAACCCACCGAGATATGATAGATTACTCAATAGCACACTCATCAATGCCACACCACATTTGGGTATGGGAGGAAAGGACCACCCCTCAATCATTGAACTACATGGAACAAGAAGGCAAAGTAGTAGTGCACACATGGACAGTAAGCACCAAACAAACGATACGAAAGCAATGCACGTCCAGGGCACCAAACTGGCAGAAAAATAAACCTCACCCAAGCTATCCACCTTTAAAATGGCCCTACAGGGCCAGTAATATGCCAAACACTGCACCAGCAGTGAGTCACCTCCTATACACCGCTGAGTAACCAAAGACTATACATAACACAAGGCGAAAGCTGAAACACAATCAACATTTTGTTGAAACAAATAGGGGTAAGGCCCCTTGACCTTCAGGTCTAACTTGCAGGGCATGCAATGCTGCGCCAGCCATCACTAGCCACCTATACAAAGAAAGTCCGTTGTTCTGTTCCTTGATCGCAATTATATGATCTTTGTTTTCCATTATTATAGTGAGGCAGATTTATGTGTTCAACTGGTTGCAAATCTTCGACTGGGATCTGAAAATCCAAGGTATTTAATTCCTATACTAAAATAAAGGGGCACGAGACAGTAGCAGCCAGATGTTGACACGTGACAGGAAACTATCAGAAACACTCAGTGGAGTAAAGGTCAACAATTCACGAACACCTTCTGGAATGTGTTGCTGAATTTTTAAGGTTAAATAACTGAGCCCATGTACACAAACGTTTAATTACCAGATTGGTAGCGGATCCCAGTCAATGAGGAAAATAAGATCATTTTCACTCTGTGTCTTTTGTAGCCTGGTGGTTTTATTGACCATTGCTTCGGGATGTTATGCGGTGTGATCCCATTTTATTATAAATTATTATATGGCACATGCAATGTTATACGAAACCTTCCTGTGCCCATTTCCTCCCTCAGTGCACTGCTACAGTGATTAGGAAAACTCAGATGAGAAAAAGTATTATGCAAAAACATAATCGGTGTACAGGTAGACAAAATGATATGATTCAGTGAAAATCGATATTTTCAATTCCTTATAAAACATAATCAAGCTTAGTAAAGCTGGCAATTACTTATTACACGAAGCATCACGTTTCTCTCAATACTAGCTGTTCTAGCCACTCAAATCACAAGTCTTAAAATTCGTTTTTACTCCTACAAAAACCCATTTTATACGCCTGTCACAACCCAAATACTCTCATGGATTCCACCCTTCCTCACATCCTTCATTGCCCTTTTCCACTTTAATACCATTTTTTCTCTTTAGCATGATGCAAAGTCTGGGACAAGGCTTGTTACAGAACAGTCACGTTTTCTGGCATGACCATGTGTGTTCAAATACAATTCTGTAAATGTGAATGTTTCTCAAATAGTTTCAGTGAGTTTCAGTGAGCATGTTCTTAACTTCTTACTATATTTTAATATTCAGTGTGTAAATAAGCCCAAACCTATAAACAGCAAGGACATAGGAGCGTCTCTTTTTCTGTTTTTAGATTGATTAAATTTGTGAAGGAATTAATTGACAGAAACGAGGTAATTTTGCAATGACATAGACATTATGGCCTGCACGTTTTCGTTTTAAACATATATTCATTTGCTCAGCATAGGCCCATACATCTTTTAGGATGTGTTATAATCAGGGACAGGCAAACGTTCAATGTCATCAGACTTCCCCTTGGTGAATTTGGGCAAAGTTTTCTACTGTAGCAGTCGAATCAGGGCGTATAACTCTGAAGAGCAAGATACCCTTATCAAGGGCGATTAAGATGTTGGAGCACGGCACTGAAGATAGTTATATTTGTATTTATAAGTGAAATATATTTAATTGGAAAATCAAATTACTGAGCAGAGTGACTATCTTTCTCAGAATTTGATATTTGAGCCCTAAAGAAGTGTTTATTCGAGAAACACTTGTTGGCTGTTATCAGTTACTCTGTATAAAGGACCAGAGGTGTCGTGTATTATTTTGTATGCAGAATCATGGACATTTATCTGCGACAATAAGATAGTTCTTGAATTGAACATTCGCCTGTGACAATTTTTAAAAAAAAATCAGAGGTTAACGACTTTATATTGTTTCTCAGATCATCAGTTCTACCAAGTATACCTCTGATTACATACCTTGTATCATGTGTGCTACCCATCACGCACATGATGCAGGTTCGGTATATACCACATGTACTCAAACACTGCCACTATATTGAATTACTTTGCCTCATCCAATACCACTATATTGAATTACTTCTCCTCATCCAATACCAAGCAAAACATATTTGACAGAGTATTTTTTGAAAAAAATACTGCATATCAAAAAATCTAAAGTTTCTTGTTACATGATAACTCTAAATCGATCATGCTTGTTTTTTTGTAGTTGATATGCAGTGACACACTGCTTGGCGTACAGAGAATCTGGAAAAAATATCTTTCATTAATGAGTGGCCAATGGTATTCATAGTTAGCATTCAATGCTTCAAACGTGTGCAGGTCACACAGGTGCATGCAGTCTAAACCCAACTCGTTGAGCCATCTCACCAGCCTGCAAAGCAGAGACAGGCAGGCACACTAATATGGCACCCCTATCTGCTGTGCATGGTGCCATTGCTTGACTTCCTCGCACATCTTTGGATGTTAAATTAATGTCTGCAATGAAACATTAGCATATTCAATTCATATATTTTTTTTAAAACGTCTATAAATCCTTAACTTTCTGTCATATAAAAATGTATGTAATACTATGAAATGTAAATGTATTTCGATTTATATAGCGCACTAATCACCCAGGGGTCTCAAGGCGCTTGCTTAGGGAACCCGTCCTGGTATTCCCCTGTGAGATACCCCGGCAGGGTATTCACAAGGTAAAAGCCAGGCATCCCGCCGCGAGGGGCCGTAGTGGAGATTAAGCAAGCTATTGCCCAGAGTCGCAGAGTGTGACCCCGTGAGTCGAGTAGGCACCGGAGCGAGAATTGTCAAGTCCGTGGAATTTTTGAGCCCGAGACCCGCCGAGGCAGGGAATCGAACCCTGGTCCACGGCTGATCTCAGTTTCCGGGTCTGCTGCCTCTAACCACTGAGCCACGCTTCTCCACAATAGTAATACAATCCTTTGAGTGGTATCAATAATGTCCTAATATTACTTTGCTGTATTTATTTCTACCTCAATATCTGTATTATTTTGAAGGTTTCCATCCAGGCAGGATTCTTACAGGTCAAGATCACCGCAAAATGATTTCAAAATGTCTTAATTAACAGCTTACACATTAGAGCGAAGAGGATCTATAATCAGGCTGCAGCTTAATCTTTGGAAAAAAAATCACATCAAACCAGCTCTGAAAACCATCCCCTGCCCTTGATGAGGTCAACAATTCATTTAGAATTCTAAGCATTGTGCATAGCGCCTGCAGGACCAGAGATCTGGAATACTTCCAAAAACTGGTGCGGCACTCCAGATCTGCCAGAGATGGAACGCTTATTGCATTTGATTGGACTCCCAACTGCCTGTACCTCATTCTTCATTGCTTTTTCTACTGACATTAGTATCCTGAAGCAAACGCAGGGACAGTTTGTGGCACTTTGCAGAACACTAAAACCAGCATATTCCTACTTATCCTGCCCTTACAGGAAAATTTCTCCAACATATTTCACAATAACACTGACATCAACAGCGTTTATACTCTCTCTAGGTCACAAACAAAATAATGTGCATGTACTATGAACTGAATAGTTGAAGCAGCACATTACAAATAGGAGCACAAACAGTCTCAAAGTGTTCATATATTAAAGTTCAGCCAAAGTACATAAAAGTGGGGAAGGATAGAATATGGTGGCAGGCTGACGCTGCGACGGACCACATGGGGGAAGAAGCTCGGACATGGCAATGTGGGCACTTACTTTCTACCTTACGGCTGAAAGAGAGAGGATATTTTTGAGGACGAGAAGCCCAGGTTGAATGTGGGACTGTATGCGGGACTTCGACTAGGATTGGGGCGAGAGAGGGTGTGGCATTCTGGACTCCAGCTGGGGTTGGGCTGCCGATGCGCTGAGGTACGAGTGCACGGCAGCAGGGAGAATTTGCTTCTGGGGAACTACTGGCAGAGTCAGCACTGTAGCATTGCACTTACCACTGATAGCAGGAATGAGCAGAGCAGGCTCCTGGGCTCGAAGTACCACACAGAGGATTTCTTTGAACAGAATGACAGCAAAACATGAGGATATATTCAGCCCAGGTACTTACTTACTCCCCTAACTTACTTCCCAAAAACGAAGTGTCTTCCCTTGAATCTGGGCTAAAGGGTGTTACACACACACACAGCACATAGAGTTAGTAGCGGCAGGATTCTGTCTCCCAAGTTGCCTCAATAAGTAGGAAAGGCCCCAGGACAGGGACAATTTAGGTCAGAGAGCCACCACCAGATGTGTGGGGGTTCAGGTTCTATAGCCTCAGTGTAGAGAATGGATATATAGCTGGGGGTCTTTGTCTTTGACCTACCTGTAGAGGAATATTACAGAGGGGGAGATATAGGAGCAGTTGGGTTGACTTAAAAATGGAAAGGCAGCCGGCCCAGATGGGATCCCAGGAGAGCTGTATAAAAGATTGAAGACCCACATGTTCCCCTTCTGGAAAGTCCTGTTCAATCAAATCTATGCAGTGGAGTGTGAGATCTTGCCACCCTGGTATCAAGCCACCATAATAATGATTTTGAAACCCAATAAAGACCTATGACTAATATTGAACCATCTCCCTGCTAAATAGCGAATATAAGATCTTTGCAGGCATCATGGCATAGGGATTAGCTGATTGACACAATTGATTTAGCACAAACAACTAATAGCCCTTGGACGATAGCCACTCTGGATGCTACCAAAGCCTTCACTAGGGTGCGCTTGGCATCTCTATGGGAGATTTTAAAAACCTTTGGCTTTAATATTTGGCTAATTAGTGTAATTGAATGTCTGTATAGATCACCTATAGCTAGCATCTTAATTAATGAGAACCTAACAAGGCCTTTTACCATCACAAGGGGAACCAGTCAGGGATGCCCTTCATTCCTGCTGTTCTTTGATCTATAAATTGTACCCTCTGCACAGAGGATCCATTAGGATTGCTCCATCCTTCCATTTGTTTTCCAGGGTCTAGACTCGAAGATTGCCCTTTATGGAGATAATATCCTCTTATATAGAACAAATCCTGAATATTCGATTCGCACATTAGAAGCCCATGCTGAAGCATTTTGGAAAATTTCGGTCTATTTAATAAATAAGACTGAGATCATGACATGGGCAAAAGTGGGGGGCAGTAAAGGGATTCAGAGGACTAAGGACCAGATAAGATATTCAGGTATTTTGGTGACACATAGCCTGGACTCCCTCCCTAGTACCAGCCTAAATAAAGGATGTGGAAATTGAGATCCAGCTAAGGAGATTTGAGAATCTTACACTAACCATCTATGGAATAACAAATCTGGTCAAGACAATGATCCTCCCAAAACTTACTTTCATTTTTCATACTATTTCCTTGCTGTTTCCCAGAGATTCAATTAAGAAGATTCAGGGGAGAGTCAGTGGCTCTATATGAGCATCAAAGGGGGTCAGATTGTTTTGGAAGAAGCTCAGAAGGAGATTGGAGAAGAGGGGGCAGGCTTGCTCTCCCAGATTTTCCGACATATTGTCAAGCTTTCCAATTTAAGAACTGCAGGTTGTTGGCAGCAAAGCTGGATAAGTCCTAAATTAGGTAAGTGTATTTGACAATGCTGGGGCCTTTAAGTAAGAAGAAATGTTTATACAAGTTTGGGAACCACAAATTCTTCAAACAAGTGAGATTCAAGATCCTGCTGGTTGCTCTAAAACAATGGCACAACATCAAGAAGTTCTTCCACATTCCATACTTTGAAAAGATCAGCACCAATATGGGGCTCTCTAGGAACACCAGCAAGAGAAGTTCGTAGACAAGCTCAGCTATCTGTTTAGGCAAGTTGGAGTCAATAGCTGGGGGGACTTGGGGAGGGAGGCAGGTTGATTGAGTGGAACAAAAGACTGGGAGTAAGGGGGACTGTCTAGATTTAAGTATCTTCAGTTGAGTTTGTGGTGGTTGACTCAGAAATGAAGTGATGAGGACGATGGGAACGATGACAAGATATTAATGAACAATGTCAGATTACAGAAATAGATTGTTTTTGGTACTGGGATTTCATCAAAGAAGACAAACATCTGGCCGATGCATGTCAAGTTTGGGCTTGACTGAACTGGCGAAAGAAGAAATCTGGCAATTATCTAGAAGGTTACTTTATTCAACAGTTAATGCAGCCCCCCTAAAGAAGAATCATCTTGTTACTATTCACAGTTTATACTGGACCCCCAGGAGACTAGTAAAGTTCCAGGTGGACCGTTATAGATGCAAGAAATGTAACCAGTTTGAGGATGATAGAAACCTTTTTGATGAATGTTCGAGTTTGCATACATGCTGGGAAGGTGTAAGTAGGATTTTAAAGTAGCTTATAAAACAAATAATTAAGGTAAGCCAATCTTTAATTTTAATGGGAGCACCTCCATTCATCTTAGTGTCATTGACTAAAGCCCAGCATACATTGATTTTTATTCTAATAATCTTGTTAGCTAGATGTGGGATCTGTAAGTAATGAGCCTCTACTTACCCCCATTTTAGTGGCAGATTGGATTAGTGGAAGATAAGCCCTGGAAAGATGTCAACATTTGCCAATGTGTCCAATGATTACATTTGAATGAGGCACTACTGGAAAGCATACTAAAAGCTGTTTTTGTGTGTAAAACTGATTATTAGCCTCTCTGAGGCCTGACTGACAACTGCCACGAATCTGGGAGTAATGCTGGTGGTGAAAGTAGGGCAACAAATAAAATATTAAAAAGTACCCAGTGCTGCGGTGTGGTCATGAGTCAAGTACATAAAAGTCCTAAGGTGTGGTCATATGTCAAAATGGAGAATAGGCAAAGTTTTGAAAAAATATGTAGTTAGTGCAGGGAATGAAAACATTCCAATGCCAAATGTGTAATAAAGGTAGGTGTCTTCCTCATTATGGTAATGAAGGTGGATCAGTTTTGGCTGTAGCCTAATAATGCTCTGACCTGCTATAAAGGTTTCAATATTGGGGAAGAAAATGTCTAGTGGAACATACTCGAGTGCTGAATGAAGATAAAGGACATGAGGGCCTTCAGAAAGAAAGGAAGTGTGCGACTGAAGGGGTGGTGGAAGGGAGAACCAACAGAGAATGACATTGCACCTCTCCACTCTGAGCTCCTCTCACATTCAAACCAACAAGAAGAGATGGACTCAGAGTATAAGTATAGTTGAGCATAGTTGCCTTAGAAGAACATATTACTGAATCTTGCACCAGGGGAATGTAGGGCTGTGGTTGCTGTGCATTTAGAGGTCAGGCATAGGACTTTACTATAGCTTTCTGTCCTTACTGGGAGATTCATTTACCTTAGGGGTGGCGGCCACTTGGTGTCTGCCTAACAACACTATTTAAATTAGTAATGCTCAGCAGTAGAATCTAAGAAATTAATAGTCTTATATTCGGTAACCCTAGGTTTGAAATCAGATACAGAGTATTATTGCACGGTCTAGTTTGGTGTGCCCGGATACAAGTAATGGAACATAGGGAGGAAAACTCAAAAATGACTGTTCAGGTTGATGCTTTTTCAATATGCCAAGCAATTGTAAACCTGGATATAACTTTGTAAATTTTGCTGTACTGCTTTCCATTCTATTTTTTCTTAAATATCCTAAGATTATCTTCGCCTATAACATTTGAGAACATAGCTAAGAACATTTAACAAACAAAACTAGACTTGACGTGTAAAGTTGTACTGAAACAATCAGAACTGATATTTTTTATTCCAAACTATCACTTTCCCATGTCCTCTCTAATGACACTGAGAAATACTCTTGACAGATTTACAAAGATTGTGCACTCATGCAAAGTTTTGAGGAGCATTGCAAAATCTTATCCACAAAGGTAGACAGACCAGGCTTTGCATCAAACACTAATGCCTCCTTTAAGCAAGTGGTAAAGAGGAGAAATCTTTTAATTTCTGCGAATATTCCATACATAGCAGGTGGGGTACACTGCACACCACAACTGTGTAATCATTCAGAATTTGTACAGACAAAGGATTTTGTGCCAGAGGGGTATGCGTTTAGTACAAATCCTGTTGTAAGAAACACACCTGCACCTCTGCATCATAGTGCAAAGTGTGTGTGGCTCTAGGCACCTCTATAATGTTCTACAACGGTGGAGGACAAAAGCAGAAGACCATTTTTGATAATAATAGACTTTGCTTGCGCCTTGTGTAAAGAATTGCCCTTTCCAATAAAATATGTGCTGTTTCTTCAGGCATGCTAGTTGGAAGGCATGCTTTCTATCCTCAGCAAGCCACACTGTTTTGTTGCAGCTCTGTTAAAGATTGTGTAATAATATTCCAACTGGATCAAATTACACCTACTTGTTTAGTGTTCTTCATTTCATATTAATAATTGCCTTCTTAGGTAAGACTGGAGATTCCTAATATTGACTTGGGTCTGCTGAGAAACAGTTTCTAATCTTCAGTACAGGTTTCTGATTACATCTGTTCAGGCCCCAACATTCTCCTACAGGATTCAGTTTCAACTGCGGATGTCTCCATGGACAATGTAATCTACATTTACGTCTCTACAGGACAAAGTACGCTCTGTGGACATTTCTACTGGATTGGAGTAGTGTGTGTACCTCAGATACCTTATGCAGTCTTTAAACATGATGCTAAATTAACTGTGTACTTTACCACATATAAAAGAAATCTTATGCATACTCCATTATGGGACATTGCCCACTTTAAGCGCTTTGCTACAGGACGCAACATCATGGCCTTTAACAAGTAGGTGAAGTTGCTACAATCTGGCAGTAGGCGGGGTTACCCCAAGCAGAAGCTATTACCCAATTCCACCATGAACTGCATCAACGTGTAAAGACTCCCATTAGCGCCAGCAGGAGTCCCTGTCCATAACCATTTGGAGTTGATGAGGTGGGGGTGCATTCAATTATATTAGTCCCCACTCCCTGTAACTGCCAGTAATAAATGACAGCCACAGTCAGATTGCTGCCAGAACAGAGCAAAACCTTCTCTTCAAAAAATAAGGAGATTGACAATTAGCATTCTGGTAGTCCGCTCAGCAGAAATTCATTCCAAGGCGAATAGGCTAGAGCCATTTTATCTATCTACATAGGCAAAGAGGGAGAGGCTTTTGCAAACCCTCTCTACAGAGGTATGTCTGCCTATTGGACAGTATTTCATATGAACCGAGGGGCCCTGTGTGCATGTTACAAGAGGGTATAGCATACTGTGTGGATTTAAATAGAGGACATGACGGATCCCTGTTAAAATATCGATCACAAACACCAACCAACAAAAACATTGACGCAAAAATATCATATACAAAAATATCGTCATCCTATACATAAACAAGATTTTACACAAATACCGATATGTAGTTATCGCCTTAATATATATTGTTAACAATTATATAGACTACAAACATATCGACCACAAAAAAAATCGAAAAACTTAACTTAAAAAGAAACATTACAAAAATATCGATAACACTATTATCGACTTACAAATAGCCTTATAACTTATACAAAAAATATCGACAATACTATTCAACATTAAATAAACACTCCTTTTAACTATCTAACAATTTAATGTATTAAAAATGTTTACAAAAAAAATACAAACATATATAAATATAGGATATACTTAAAATAAATATAAATCAATTAATAAAACGCAAATGAATATAAACATACTTAATAATTAAACTATATTCACTAACACATATTTATTAACATACATTTCATATACAAAAATTTTTTAAATTATGAAACAAAATTATACAATTTATTTTTAAAACATCTACAACACAAAATTAATTATAAACCACTAACAAACAACAAATTGAATGACCCAAATAAAAAGTAACTGCTACCAATTTCAAAATACGTTTCTCAACCAATAAATTTAAAGTACAAAACCACAAACCAATTAAAATGTAGAACTAATTAACTAACCACTATATAAACAATTACCTAACTTACTAAAATTACCGTTATTCGGCCAAACACGGAGGTACTTTGCTGGAGAGAGAGAGAAAGAAAATCTACAATAACTACTATAACAGATTACACAACAACAGAGGTAAGAAAAATGCTTTTTTAATGAATATAAAATCCTCAACATCCTGAGTTTAACTCCCTAAAGTATATAAATGTTCTCTTTTTTTAAAATTAAAACCAAACTTCCTATCAGCAACAGCAAAAAGTATGAAATACAAATATGATTTACTACCTTATCTATTCCTACATTGAAAAATACCAAGAACGTATACAATAGCAAACTATATGTAGATATAAAGTTATATTGTCTAATATTTTTACAAAGATAAAAATATAACAGAGAAACTAATAAAAAGATTTTTCATTTCAGCTTCAACAAACTGCATTTATCAAAGAACATCCACCAAATTAAATTCATCTACTAGAAAAAGTAAGTATGCTTTCACTTTTAATAAATTATAAAAACGAAGAAACTAAAAATAATATACAATATTATTAACAAAAACTATTTTCTACCCCATCTACAGAAATTACAACAGTGAAACTTCAAAAAAAAGAAATAAAGCCATCAACAAAACAGAAAGTACAATATGGTAAAAAAAGTTTTAATTAATAATTAAGCAAATAAAGTTTTATATACCCATAGCATATTTACTAACACATATATATGTCTTCACAGATATACCCTAGAAATGGCTAGAGTAGCAACTTTTATCACATCACAAAAAGGAAAATTAATGCTCAGTTACATGGGTTATACCTATACCCAAGAAAAAGTAAAAGATAACAAAACACATTGTAAATGTAGCAAATATTATCCAACTGCATGTAATGGGCGAGCTACAACTGTAGATAACAACGTTGTGAATGTAAGAGAGCATACCCATCCACCCAATGTAACAGAAGTATAAGTAAGGGAAGCTTTAGAAACAATTCGAGAAGCAAGCACAGGCTCCCAACAAACAAGCACTGAAATTTTGAAAAATTTATTGACAAAAGTACCTGAACATGTAACAGGACAATTGCCCTCCATCCCCAACCTGAAACGATTAATAGCTAAAACAAAAAGAGCATCTGATCCAACTCCACCCCCAACCCAAACCTTTCAAGAAATTGAAATACTACCAGCATATACTATTACCCATAAAGAAGACAAATTCTTGATGTATGACAAACCAAAGCAATGATAAAAGAATGCTTATTTTTGCAACTAATAACAACTTGCAAAAATTAAAACAATTTGAGATATGGATGATGGACGGAACATTTAAAAAGTGTCCAAAACCATTTTACCAACTTTACTCCATTCATGGTGAATATCAATAAACTAATATTCCCTTGATTTATGCATTGCTGCCAAATAAAAATAATCCCACCTACATAGAACTATTAACAACCATAAAAGATTTAACAGATAATTACTATCCCTAAAGAATAATAATTGATTTTGAAATAGCTATGATACAAGCCATACAAGGGTGTTACTACCACTTTAATCAAAGTATGTGGAGACACCTCAAAAAATCTACCTTAAGTATTGACTACTCTACCAACAGCAACTTTGCATACCAAATAAAAAAATGAATTGCACTAGCATACGTACCAACAACAGAAGTAGCAAATTACTATAATATATTAATTGACAGTCCTTTCTACCGCACTAATAAAAAATTAGCTACCTTGTTGGATTATTTTGAGGACACCTGGGTAGGAAGATTGCACCTTTCAGGTCACCGTAGACAACCAAAATTCCAAATTCCCTGGTGGAATGTCAACGCTAGCACTATTGCACAAAAAGCCAAAACCAATATTGCGGTAGAAGGATGGCATAATGCCTTCCAGGCCACAATAGGGAGAGGACAACCAACACTACACAAACTTATCCAATCAATAAAAAAATAACAAAGTTACCAAGCACTAAGAACTGAAGAATCTTTATCAAAAATAGGACCCAAACTGAGTAAACAAACAATGAATATGTATGAACACCTCCAACAAAAAACTAAAATGTATCCAAGTATCCAAGGTCTAGAATACATAGACCTAATAGCAAAATCTATTCTTTAATTAAATACAAATAGCAAACAGTAAAATCATATAAAACACACAAGAAAATGATTTTATTTTTATATTAGTTAAATTATGTCATGAAATGTCAGATATAAATATGTATCATATGACATAATATAACTAACAAAACATTTAAAATCACTAATAAACATTGCCCACACAAAAAAAACAATAAAAATAACTTACGGTTTTGTAGCTGTAGAATATCCTCGAAATAGACGATTTAAAAAAACATTCCAAGGGAAAAGCAATCCATATAGTAATGACAAACCCCAAAAAATGGAAAAATACAACTGTATAAAAAAAATCCAACGTTGCAATTCTCTCGATAACGAAACCATAAAAACCCGAAAATATTTCTCTATAAAAATTGCACCAAAATCCAGAAAAAAAGGAAACAACAATTTCCTTTAATTAAAAAAAAAAAAAAGTGTGGACAATTCCATCCGTTCACCAACTCCGGCACCTTTAAATAAAAATCAAACAACACCCACCCATAACAAATAATAAACCCACAAATAGAAATAACAACATGTAATAATTATAAACACACATAGTAAAATAGTAAAAACAAAACATTAACATTAGAGAGTAAAGAAACGACTCAATCACTAACCTACATAAATAACAAGTACATTTCATGAAAACAGTTAAATAACACTCTTACTAACACATAAACACTACCACTAACTAAACACTTCCTTAAATCTAACTTAAAAGTAATTAAAATCAAACTTACAGTAACGTAGACGAAGCAGCTCCCAACCTCAAGGTTCCGTCTTCACAAATGACCCAAACAACGAAGTAGATTGTCTAAAAAGTGAACCAAGGAAAACAAAATGGCGGCAAAATTAAAACAAAAATAGGACTAAATCCCCATAGGAATGAATGAGAACAAATAAAAAATGGCTTAAAAATGTATTAAAACAATGTAAATTAGTTTTTAATGTTTAAAATAAACATATTAATATTGTAAAATATACATTAATTATGATATGTTAAACAATTTATAATATAATAATTAATGTATATTAAAAAATATGTTTATAACATTAACTCTTTATTTGCTAATAATATACAAATGTTAAAAAAGTATATATGTACTTTTCCAAATATTAAAAAAATGTTAATTATTTAACATACTAAATGTTATTGAAATTAAATAAAATTTACTATGCTATCTAATAAAACATTATGTTAAAAAAAGTACAATGTATATATATTACAACTACTGCAATTTTATCCATCATTAAATACAAATGTAAGAAAATTTCCTGAAAAATGTAGAAATGTTTTCATTTATAAATATTAAACACAATAAATACTGTATATGTATGACAAAATTATACTATGTTACTTTACAATGATACATGTATTACAATTAATTGTAAAATGTTTTAAAAAAAATGCATTTGCACGTCAATGTTATAAAATATAATTTGTTAAACATTTCTAAATATTCCAATAACATATGTGAAACAATAACAAGGTGTATTTATTTGCAATATTGTAATACACAAAAATACTTCAAATATTATAATTCCCTATTATAACTCCAAATACAATTAAAGTGAAAAAAACACTGCATAGTAACCATAATAAATTACTATTCTAATGTCAAGTCCAATATAACTCAGGGAAAGTGCTGGACAGTAGACCATAATAAATTACTATTCTAACTACAAGTCCAATATAACATAGGGAACGTGCTGGACCGTAAACAATAATAATTTACTAATCTAACTCCAAGTCTAATATAACTCAGGGAAAGTGCTGGACAGTAAACCATAATAAATTACTATTCTAACTCCAAATCCAATATAACTCAGGGAAAGTGCTGGACAGTAAACCATAATAAATTACTATTCTAACACCAAGTCCAATATAACTCATAGAAAGTGCTGGACAGTAAATCATAATAATTTACTACTCTAATTCCAAGTGTAATATTACTCAGGGAAAGTGCTGGAATGTAAACCATAATAAATTACTATTCTAACACCAAGTCCAATATAACTAAGAGAAAGTGCTGGACAGTAAACCATAATAATTTACTACTCTAATTCCAAGTCTAATATTACTCAGGGAAAGTGCTGGAACGTAAACCATAATTATTTACTATTCTAACTCCAAGTCCAATAAAACTCAGGTAAAGTGCTGCACAGTAAACCATAATAAAATACTATTCTTACTCCAAGTCCAATATAACTCAGGGAAAGTGCTGGACAGTAAACCATAATAAAATACTATTCTAACTCCAAATCCAATATAACACAGGGAAAGTGCTGGACAGTAAACTATAATAAATTACAACTCTAACTCCAAGTCCAATATAGCTCAGAGAAAGTGCTGGACAGTAAACAATAACAATTACTATTCTAACTCCAAATCCAATATAACTCAGGGAAAGTGCTGGACAGTGAACCATAATAATTTACTATTCTAACTCCAAATCCAATATAACTCAGGGAAAGTGCTGGACAGTAAACCCTAATAATTAAATATTCTAACTCCAAGTCCAATATAACTCAGAGAAACTGCTGGACAGTAAACCATAATAATTTATTATTCTAACTCCTAACATCTAATGCACACTATTTCATCCATACTCTTAATAAATATGTCTAATTCTAAAAACATATATTAAATAAATGAAAAAAATATTTTTACACAGTAAAACTACACAAAAATAAATAAAAATACAAACATATTAACTATCAATATTTTTTGTAATAAAATATCACAAATATTAGAATGTTTAACACATTTTCCTATCATTCACTTAAAAAAATAAGAATATAAATGTATCAACAAATAATATATATAATTTAAAAATAAAATATTAAAATACATTTACACATATTTTTTATTATAAATATTTTTAAACTTTTAATTATTATAATTTCTTTTAATAAGATTTAATTTGTATATATATATCATACTAAAACTGGTACAATTCACATAATTTAGTAATTAATTTCAAGATTTGTAATAAATATTTAAATTTAAAATCTAAAAAATAAATAAATGTTAAATTATGACACAGTTTTTACCATTTTATATTTTATTTCAAAATATATTTTACATTTAAAAAATAATTTCATCAAATTTGACATTTCTAATTTGAAGTTTCGAATTCCTACATTTAAATTGTTTTTAACTTCTAATTTAAATATTTCAGAAACTTTTCACACATTTTAAAATAACTACCCACCCTTATCCCCTATAAGCACAGCATCCCTCCCCTAAATATTAAATACATTTTAACAATATATAACATAATTTTGTAAAATTAGAAATTTGAAATTTCAAGTTTGAAATTTTTACATTTAGGGGTCCATTACGATGTCGGGCGGTTTGCCTCCACCAGGCTGGCGGTGGCCACCGCCGGCCTGGCGGAGGCAAACCGCCCGACATCGCAAGCCCAAATCTCCTCCGCCAGATTAGGATGGCGGAGGGGAAAGCGGCGGTGAAAAACACCACCCGCCTGTTTTCCACCCCGGTCGCCTTGCGGCCGGGGAGGAAAACCTGTAACATTGTGGCGGTGTCTGTAAGACACCGCCTGCCATATTACAATGGGCTGTGAGGCAAGCCTTTCCGTGGCAGCAATGCCGCCAAGGAAAGGCAGGCGGTCTTCACTCTGGGGGCCCCCTGCGGGCCCCCAGAGTGAAGGACAGTAGGGGAGTGCACACGGGGGGGTACCTGTGGTACCCCCCTGCATTTGCATAATGAAAGCGGCAGGCACCGCGCGGTGCCTGACGCTTTCATTATGCAAATGGTGAAAAGCATTTTCTGCATTGTGGCGGGTGGTGCAGAGAGCACCGCCCGCCACAATGCTGTAAATACAGGATGTGCCCGCCACTGTGGCGGGCACATCCTAATCTCACCCCCGGGACCCCCGCCCTTATGGCGGGCGGTCCCATTCCCCACTATGGTGACCCCCTTAATATTTTTTTTACTTCTAATTTTAACAATTTTTTAAATTTTAAAGAACATTTTTAAATTACAACCCACCCTTATCCCCTATAAACCCAACAACCCGCTCCTAAAATATTAACTAATATTCAAATTTAACATAAAAATTAAATTAACATTTTTAAATTACTACCTACCCTTATCCCCTATAAAATAAACATCGAGCTCCTAAAAATTAATCTAAAATTAAAAAATAATTAGAAAATCACATTTATTCTTTCCATTAAAACATTAAAAATGTAAAAAAATAACATAAAATAACTATTAAGCAACTAAAAAATACTCCCTTTTAAACATAATGTCGATATAATTTACATCGATATTTATTTCAACTGTATTTATTTCATCGATATTTCACAATGTCGATAGCTCTGCACAACTAAAAAAATTAGATATTTCCAACATCGATATTTATACAGTGGCGTCACTAGGAGGGTGCGGGGGGTGCGGACCGTACCGGGTGTCACCCCATCATGGGGTGACACCAATCTGCTTAGTTACGCTGCTGGCTGACTCGCTCTCGCTCTGCACTGCACAGTGGAGTGCAGCCTGAGCCTCAGCCTCGCCCTCACCTCTGCTGCCAGTACTTTTTATTTACAGTGCAAGCAACCGCAAGCACACGCCACAGTGCGCAGTTGGGCGCCTGCTTACAAATTTAAAATACTCTGCAGTCAGTGCAGTGAGTGTGCACTGCAGCACGTCGCCTCGCACGCACCGGTGGTGATGATGCTGGTGTTATGTGGATGTACGCCGCGGCGTACCCAGTTTGTGGGTCCCAGGGACAGCCCCGCACGCTGTGCTCCTCTGACGCATCGCGGTCACGCACCAGTGAGGAGACTAGACGGGCGGCAGCGCAGGGGAGTGCGTGCGTTGCGGTGCGCTGATAAAAATCTAATGTGAAGTCAACTGCCAGTGTGCCACCATGCCATCTTCTTTTGATATGGCGAGCGGAGCGAGCGCCGTCGCCTCCTCTTCAAATTTGGGACAGTGGGACTGACTTCTTGGGTCCGGAGGCAGTCGGTCACGGTGAGAGAGTAATATCAAGTTGGTTGAACTCGAATTAGCTGTTCTGATTTTAGATTTATTTATTTACATTTTATTTTTTTGATGGCAACATGTACCATTGTAAAGCGCTCTGATACCGTCCGGTCTTGAAAGGGCTATATATAAAACTCAAATAAACTCACGAGGCATTTTCACAAAGAGCAATGAATTGGCAGTGGCGCAGTGGGAAAGGGGGGAAGTTCTCGAAATTGGCATTGACCCACTTGATACTTAGTGATACCGAAAACATACATGTTTCCTGCAAGGCCTGTGAGGGTTAGAAGAGGCAGTCGAGACAGAGGAAGCTGTTATTAAAGGGCCCATGGGATGGCAGCTCACGCCACCTCAGAGCACCCCTGGGCAATGATGGCTGGCTTCTACTTCATGGTTAAAAATCCCAATGCCCTCAGCACTATGTATGTGGAGGTGGGTTGAGAAGGGGTGTTGCAGAGAGGCAGGGAAGCGCCGATAGGGATTCTGTTGTGTATGCCCAGACCACGTGAGAGTTGCGGTGCTTGTACAACTCTGCAGAGTGGGTGCACTTGTTGTGCAATTGATTCAATGTGTGCTTCCTGGCAGTGCTGCATAGAGTGTCAGGGACGTGCAATTCGAGCAGGTCCTGGATGTGACTGCACCTTCGTCCGTCAGTCAAGGGTCAGGAAAGCGAGAGGCGCTGTGTGGGCACAGGCAGGGGATTGAAAACGTAGCAGTTCAGAAGTAGTACCAGGACACCGCTCTGACACATATGTGAGATTTATGAATGAACTCAATGAAGTTAGAAATGTGGCAGTGCAGGCACACAATCAGATTCAGATCGCAATCGCATTACTCCCAGACAGTCCCCAATGCCGGCCCAAGAAGACGGACAGTCACACACACAGTGCTATAAAAAACAGGAGAGCTTCAGCAGTCAGCTTTAAAGAGACGTGTCAAGGAGCTATCTCTAATCATGATTTATTTTAGAGCTGGTGTTCGCTACATTATTTTTGTGTGACTGCACGAAATGTTCCAAAAAAACAAGCTCTCTTGCTTTGGCTCTTTCTTAGAAAGTTTCCCACTGATCTGTTAAACGTGATAGTGGTAATAGAAAAAAGGGAAGTCTGAAAACAACGATTTTCCATTTTAATTCCCATTGGAAACTGTTCTCTGATACTGAAGAAAACAACTTGGCAGAAGTTAGGATTTTACTCAGAAAGAATGCTATTACTTATGGTAAATATGTTTAGTAGTTTAAGGAAATGTTTGTTGAAATAAGTCCTTGGTGTATGAAGAGGTAAATTTTTCAGAAAAGTTAGTGATATCTGGACCGTTATGCACTAAAAATAAAAAATTACTTGCTGAGAGAGCATTTTTTCCAGTCAACCAATGGGGTACTGCAAAACCTGGTATGGTACTGCCGTAATTGACGTTCTGATTGGCCAGCCGTAACTTTTCATGAAAATGCTGTGGTGGTCATGTCAGTACTCTGGGAATCTCGCAAGCTTCCACCTCATGGTACTGTGTCACCACTCAAGCTTCATGAGGAAGCTTACATTGTTCTGTGGTACCATGACGTGGAAGCTTGCGATAGGGATGCCATAAGAGTACAGCGGTACCTGAAATGTTTTGGGTGTTTTTATAAAAGGAGGAAGACATTGCATGATGGGTGCACAAGGCCAAAGGAGGTGCACTGTTGGGGCTGTGTGCATGCAAAAGGAGTGGGTGCTGTGCCTGGCCAAAGGCCACACCGTGCAGCCAACCTCTGCAGCACATGGACAATGATCATGCACAGCTGGGGTTTGCTGAATTTGAAGGTTGCGGACTTGGTCCACTTTCGAATATGATCAAAGAACCCCAGAAATTCAGTGAAAAAAGCAAAGGTTAAAGTGACATTTTAAGTTTCTAATACCTTAATTTACATAAAAAAATTAAAAACAAAAATTCACAGAAAGATTAATGTTAAACTGATGTTGTAGTTAGTTGCCTGAATGAGGCATTAGCTAATGTTTAAAAAATCTAAAACTTTGGAAATTAACCAGTTATAGTTTAGTCAAAAAGCTATATATCTTCTGCCCAAACATGATCACGTATGACCTTAAATAGTACAACACTCATGACATGTGAATTTCCGTTTTTAACCCCTTCGACGCTCATGACGAGCTCAGCTCGTCATGAGGTACACCTCTCGTACGCTCATGACGAGCTGAGCTCGTCATGAACCGCGGGTTTTTAAAAACTTCAGCGCACAGCGGGAAAATGCGCCGCACGCATGGTGTTAAGAGGACAAGAATATGGATTGGGTGTTTTCCTGTGGGTGGATGCAATGCCTGGCTGAAGGCTAGTGCATAATGGGGTGGAAGTTATAGTTTTTTTACTAAACTATAACTGGTGTATTTCTTTGGCCTTTGTAAATATAGTAAACTAAATTTACAAACGTTACTAAGGATTCTGTATGGTCCCGTTATTTGCCATCTGTGTCCGCTGGCGGACTCGGAGCGGAGGAGGTCCATGCGGTAAGTCGTGAGGGTGTGACACCATGAGTTACCCGCACCGGGTGACACCAACCCTAGTGACGCCACTGTATTTATAACATCGATATTTAACACAGACGACATTCTTACCTCGATATTTCTGTTTCTCGACATTTCCCCATTGATATTCTTGATCTACACCGACGCGACATCCTGGGTACATAAGGGGGTCGATTCCGATCCGGTTAAATATTTGTCCATACGATTCGCATCCGGAGCTGTCTCCGTACACACACCGTACGACTCGACAAGTACGATCCGGACCGGTGTATCAGGACACGATTCGTACGGTCCACGTCTGGTAAGGGCAATTCGTACGGAAATTCGCACATTCACATAAACACCGTACGGTGCGTACACCCCATGATCGCATGGGTACGCATCATACCCCTGCGATCATGGGGGGTACGCACCGTACACCCAGCGGACATGGGGTACGGTACGTACCCCCCATGATCGCAGGGGTACGGTGCGTACCCCTGCGATCATGGGGGGTACGAACCGTACCCGGGGGGGCGTTCCGTACCTGTTTTGGGGCGAACTCTGCTTTTACAGCTGTTTTCAGCTCCCGTAGAAAAAGGGTCGTACGGTGCGTACCCAACACGAATCGTTCTTGCCGGTTCTGAAAAAGCAGCCGTGAACCGTACAGATGTCGCGTACAGCGGGTTCCGAGGGAGATTCGTACGGGGATTTCATTTGTACGGTCCCTGTACGATTCGTACGGAGTCCAGCTCCTGGTACGAATCGTACTTCGTCGTACGTACGGGGGATGTTGCAGGGTACGATTTGTATGGGAAAAACGCTCCAAACGGCAATTCGGAGCGCTTTTTACCGGATCGGAATTTACCCCTAATTAGAAAATCACATTTATTCTTTCCATTAAAACATTAAAAATGTAAAAAACATAACATAAAATAACTATTAAGCAACTAAAAAATACTCCCTTTTAAACATAGTCGATATAATTTACATCGATATTTATTTCAACTGTATTTATTACATATACATATTTCACAATGTCGATATATCTGCACAACTAAAAAAAAAAACGATATTTCCAACATCGATATTTATAACATCGATATTTAACACAGACAACATTCTTACCTCGATATTTCTGTTTTTTGACATTTTCCCATTGATATTCTTGATCTACACCGACGTGACATCCTGGGTACATTTCATGACAGCATACTCCATCCTATCTGCATTCCTCCCTAAGATACATCACCCTGTGTGCACTATAATTCAAGAGACCATGGATACAGTATCCAGAACTGAGTTCAACACAAGTTAAATCATCCTGCAGGGACATCATTACAGGAAACACCATGCCACATGCACAATGTCTACTGTGAACGTCACTATTGGACTCAACATTCTGTGTGGGATTCATCCTAAAATACATTATGCTAGATTGTACTGTAGGACAAGATAAGATGTATATATTTTACTTCGGAACTCTTGGACTTGTAGCTATAATTCAACACATACTCCTTTCCTATGCTATACTAACGGCAGAATATTTGACATAAGACAGCACACCATAACATAGTGTGAACACAGTAATTTTCAACAACTAACCTGGCGTGAATGATTTCAACTCAGCATGCCCATCGCTAGGAGACCCAAGGTGGCTTTTACTTAGAGAATCACTTATTTATTTATTTATTTATTTATTTATTTATTTGATTTATTTGATTTATATAGCGCATTATAACCCAGGGGTCTCTAAGCGCTTTGTCAGAATCGAAGACATCAAGTGGCGTGGAGGGCAACTGTTCATAAAATTTACAAGCCACCCCATGCTTGCTGGAACAGCACTGTTTTTAATTTTTTTCGGAAGGACAACAAGTTAGTCTCCTTCCGCAATTCCATTGGCAGTTTATTCCAGGCTGCTGGCAGTAGGTAGGAGAAAGCACGACCACCCACTGTGGCCAGTCTACAGCGTGGTTGAGTGAGGAGGGTGGCATCAGCGGATCGAAGCACTCTAGTTGGCCTATAGGGGATTAGGCAAGATTTCATGTAGGTTGGCGCCTTACCGTAAAGGGCTTTGTGAACAATGCACAGCCCTTTAAACATCACCCTTTGCTTAACCGGCAGCCAGTGCAGTTCTTGCATAAGGGGGGATGCATGGGTATTCCTAGGCTTTTTAAAAATGAGCCTAGCAGCGTCGTTCATGACGACCTGCATCTTCTTCAGAAGTTTTTGCGGCAGCCCTATGTATAGCGAATTGCCATAGTCTAGCCTAGCCAGGATCGTGGCGGAGACTGCTCGCCTCAGAGTGGAGAAGGACAACAAAGGTGAAACTTTCCTAAGTTGTCGAAGGAGGCCGACACAGGTCCCCACGACCGACAAAACTTGCTTCTGCATAGACAGCTTGCCATCCACCTGTATGCCTAAGCTCTTGACCACGGCTGCTGGTTCCGGAGGTGACCACAAGTCTCTTGGCCAGAAATACTCAATCCATGGGTTCCCTGCGATGGTAATTGGCAGTACCTCGGTCTTCTCCGGATTGATCTTTAATGAGTTTCTGGACATCCAATTGGCTGTGTACTTTAAGATATTTTGCAACCTTGCAAGAGCACCCGGACCATCATCTAGTTGGATCACTATCTGGGTGTCATCCGCATAGTTGTACACCTGGCAGTCCATCTGGTTAAGCAGTCTAATCAGACGTTGAAGGTAGATGTTAAATAGGAGGGGTGACAGGGCAGACCCTTGTGGCACTCCACAGGTGATCGATGTAGTGGTGGAAAGAAGGTCACCAAGCTGCACTCTCTGTAACCTCCCTTGAAGGAAGGAGGAGAGCCAAGCATGTGCCGTGCCCTGAATGCCGAAATCCATCATCCGCGACAGTAGTTGTTTGTGACAGACGGTATCAAATGCCGCGGAGAGGTCTAACAGCACCAGGGCACTGGATGTTTTCTTATCTGCCCTGTTCCTCAGTTCGTCCAAAATAGACAGCATAACGAGTTCCGTGCTGTGAATCGCACGGAACCCAGCTTGATTTGGCTCAAACAAGTTGTTGCTTTCCAGATGTTCCGACAGAGTGGTGAGTACGTGTTGTTCCAAAACCTTCGCCAGGAACGGCAGCTGAGATATGGGCCTGAAATTTTTCAGGCATTTCACGTCCGCCCCTGTTTTTTTCAGCAGGGGAATCAGCCGGGCCTCCTTAAAGGAAGATGGTACTTGACCTGTTTGTATGGATGTATTCAACAGGTTCAACACCTCTTCCTCTATGCCGGGCAATGCTAGTTTAAACACTTCTGGTGGGCACGGGTCTGCCAAGGAACCCGATTTAACCCGGCCTAGAAGAGCTGGCAGCCTTCCCTTCGTAATCAAAGGTAGCGTCATTAATGGGGTAGCCACTGACGTTCTGACAAGTAAGTCCTGTGGAGGACAGTCAATCTCAGGGGTCGCATCAATTTCAGCTACCAAATCCAAAACCTTATTAACAAAGAAGTCCTGAAATTTTTGGCAGTCTTCTTGCACGAACTCCGTGGTTTGTTCTTTATTTTCCCTGAGTTCCTTTAGGACTTTAAAATTTTCTTTCTGAGGGTTTCTAGCAGTGGTTATTCTTTCCTCAAAGAACTCCGCTTTCCTGGCTATAATCGCCTGTTTATAGCTGGTAAGTGCCTGTGTGTACTGCCTCCGGGAGTTGAAGTCATGATCCTTTCGCCAAGCTCTTTCTAGTTTTCGAAGCCCTCGTTTCTTTTCCCTAAGTATTTCGTTGTACCAAGGGGCCCCAAATCCTCTGTTCACTATATTTATCCTGCGCATTGGTGCCACATAGTCCACAGTTTTCCTAAGTTTGTCCAGTAAGTCCTCACAGAGGACCTCAGAGTTTCCTGTCGGATTGTTGGGAGATGGATAGGTTCGGAGATAGTCTAACATTTTATCTCCATTAATGTTTCTCCACTTTCTAACCTTGCGATTGACCAAGTAAAATATGGTGTGTTTTTTTATGGACCATTCTGATGCTTATCACGGCTCGGATCACTATGGGCTTTAGTTAGTGGCCCTTCTCCTAAGCAGAAGTCCGAAGAGCTTCACGTGGCATTTGCTCCATCAGCTTACTCCCCTGGTTTCGAGTAGAATTCATTGTATTTTTAAGATTCCTTCAATGTGTTTTTACTTTCTTTGTATTGTTTTATTCAGTAAAACCAATACACAAAAAGCACATTGATGTGACCTTTCTTCCTATAATTTTTACCTGCTTCCTTCATTTTTCCTTGTACTAAGTATTCGTCTTGAGGGCCATGTTCAATCAAAATTTACATTCTGTGTATCAGAAACATCAATTGTACCTTAAACATCGTCTGAAATAATAACTGGTATTTTTTGCTCTAAGCAGCGCACTTAACTTCTTTGTGTTGTACTGCAGGCGGGCTAGAGCAGAAGTAATCAGATTCCCCTTGCCTGTAGGACTTCATAATCCTCTCTCACAATCTCCAGTTCGCTCAGCTCTGGCACTGATCTCAGAATGGTTTTCACCATCTCGAAAATTGTCTGCCCCCTCTCCCCGTCCTATGTCACCCTCAGCTTTATTGTTTGTAGAAGAATAATCGTTTCTCCTCTGGATAAGATCTGCTTCTGAATGACATTCAAGTTAGATAATAACTGGATTTTATTCCAATAGTAGGTTAGTCCCTCTGTTTTTTCCACCACCCATAACTCTCATTTTTTCAAACAGGTAGGATGCAAAAGATAAGTAATCTTAGTCAGTGCCCCTTTTTTTTTTTTTCACAACAATTTTATTGATAAAGATGAGCATATGAAATAGAGTGGTACCCCACAGTCAGGATGGTACCACCAACATACCGATACAATCATGAAATAGGACTGAGTGTCCAATCGAGGAACCAGTGTAACTCAAGGATTCAAAGAAACATTTTCCCCTTCTTTATCTTTTCGGTTAATTACTCACCCAACTCCCAGAACCCTGCCTGGAACCCACCCTAACCCCATGCATGTGTGTACGTACTGCGCCAATGCAAAGTCCTGATGTGGCAATTGCGTGTGTGGGAAACGGGGTCACCGGGCCACATGGGGCTAAAGGTCTTCCTCCCGTTCCGCTGGGGGGTCCAGTATCAAGCCCCTGTAGTCCGCCCACCTCCTCCATACCTTAAAATGAGTCAGTGCCCCTTTTACTTCTTGTTTTAACCAATACCATTTTTTTCTACTCTATCCAAAGCCACTGTCATTGAGTGCCTCCTTGGGGATGATGATCTTAAAGATCCGAAGCATTCATTTTAGTGTTAGGCATTTGGGACACATAGAATAAACTAGAGAACTCTTGTTCTAAAAACGACCTCTTACCATGTTTGAAGAAAAAGAATCTACTTTCTCTCATAAATACGAGACCAATACATTACCTTCTGTGTTAATTAGACCTATTTTGAGAGCGGAGCGAAGAATTCCGCTCCGACGGCGGAGTTTGCAGAGTTATGCCCACTCCATGCAGAGCGCAGAGCTCTGCAAAACTCAGCTAAACTACTCATGGTGAGTTTTTTCTCTCATGCAGCTCTTCAACGGTTGGTTGGTGAGCGTGTGCAAGAGAAATTTACTCAACAGATCTGCTCCCAGTGAGATTTTTCAATGCGGGCAGTAGATGCATGTTGCGACCGCTTGCGTTGAGAAATCTGCTGCTTGTGTTGAGGAAGCCGACACTTGAGTAGAATGCCTACACAAGCGGCAGAAAGCTTCAGCACCCACCGGAGCGAAGCAGAGTGCTGCTTGTGTTGATTTTACAATACGGGACATACTCCTGGCCCTTAAAATCAATGCGAGCAGTGCAACTTGAACTCTGCTGCTGGCGGATCTCTGGGGAGGGCAGCAGAGTTTCTTCGGCACTTGGCAGAGTTCCGCTAGTATAACTCCGCGGACTCTGCCCAGCCAGAATATATGATGTTACCACGATTGCAAGTTCCACGCATGGCATTACCACGCGAATTTTAGTTCGCAAGTGGCTTTACCACGCTGGAATTTACAACAATGGATTATAACACGCGTAGAAACGTCCACTAAGCACAAATGAAACATAATGAAATTGATAGGCAAAAAAAGTATGTCTAGAGTTTGTAGTAACTGCTTAACCCATTCGATCGTTTTTTTTCAACATTCAAAAACAACAAATTACCCTAGATTTATAAATTCTTTTATTTTACTGTGCGCTTAAATATTTATATATTTTAAATAAAGATTATTTACTTACCTTACACCTTCCCGTCTTTCACCAGCAGCCCTTCCTTCCATCCACCATCGAAACAAGCGTCAAAACACGTCTACCAACATTAAAAACGGACTGCTATTTTGACGTACACGGCACGTCTTTTGGGGAGGCACTTTCCTTTTTCTTCAGTGGTACTGAAGTGCGTATTTTTATTTTCGAAGTAACCTGCTCCTTTGTTTTTTTTTGTTTTTTTTGGGGGGGAGACCCCCCCAGCCCCCCCAAGTACCCCCCCCAGCCCCTCCCCAGCCCCCAAGCCCACGCAGAACGACTGGAAGGAATACCACGTCTCCCCCCCAAAGCCCACGCAGAACGTACTTGCGTGGTAGTGGAGGTCGTGGAAGGCACCCGCGTTTAAAAGACGTTTTCGTGGTAAGTGACTCGTGGAAAACGTTATTAGTGGTAATTACTTCGTAGTAAATGATGTTTCCTGCCCAGCCAGGCCTAGTCAATTGTGCTTTTTTAAATTCAGATAGGGCAGTAGGCAGATGTACTTGTTAAGTAAAAATGGCTTTCCCACATTAGCTTTGTCTGATTCACAGTAGTCCTACCCCTCATCTTTCCGTCACTGTTGTTCACTCTTAAACTAATCACTGCTCGGACATTAATTGATGCTTTTTAGCTGCTCTTTTGACAAACAGCAGCATCATGGTTTGACCTCTAAACATAAATCACAGCATGCTCTGGCCAGCACACTGCCAACCTAATGGAATTTAGGAGCATCGCCCCACTGCTTTCCGAGCAGTTCAAAAAAGAAAAAGAAAATGATAATAATGAAACATTATCATTTTATTTTTCCTACTGCAGTGGCTCAGTTCATTTCTTGCGGGCGGGGATGGGCTTTGTGACGCCAGAGCAATGCAGGGGGAGGAGCGGTGGCACTCTCAAAGTGCGCATGACTGTCTGGCCGTCTTGGGCTGGACAAACAGTCATGAGCATTTTGCATATTTTATATCGGCTGTATTGTACATCTGTGGTAGAGAACATGCCCAGTCCATGGCGCTCAGACCATTCACAACATTGCTTTGCAGCATTGTAATTGGCTTATGGGAGTCTTGTAGACCAGGTGCTTCCTCCTGCTGGGACTCCGGACAGGAAGAAGTTGAAGAGGACGGAGAATAGGCGGCGGACGCCCATACCCAAGTAAGTGTTTTTTTTTGTCTTTTTCATTCCCCCCACCCTCTGTGCCCCACCACCCCCGTCCAGTAGCGGCCACTACTGTATTTACCTGTTGCCACTTCAGCTCATTGTCTACCCTCACCCCATACCTCCCCCCCACAGCTCAGAGAGGCCAAGTTCTTCCCTGAGAAACAGTGACAGTGGCAGACAGTTGCAGACTCTCTCCTCTGTTAGTGATGTAACACTTTTTTCTAATGTCAAATTACAGCGCTTCTAATGGTCCGGGAGCAGTCTTAATTCCCTTAGGATCTTGTTGCTGCTCTCTGGATCAGGTCTTACGAATGAATTCATTATCAAGTAAAATTTCAGAATTAAATGTAAAGCATATTAGGCTTCACAATAAAGATTATTATCACAAGTATTATAATCAAACCATGAAGGTTTATTGAAAGTTAAAGGCACTACCGAAAGCAAATTAAATGGCACGGAGTTAGTCATCTGTCATACAAAAGCATGATGCCCAGAATAAAAAATACAACAATAAAGTCCACATTTGTAAAGCGCACAATCACCCGTAAGGGTCTCTAGGCGCTGGGGGTCGTCGGGAAGATTAAGCGAGCTATTGCCCAGAGTCACATGGTGCTGGGCTAACCTGCCGCCGGAGCCGGGGATCGAACCGTGGTCCCCAGATTCCAGAGTCAGTCGCCCTGGCCGCGGCGCCACACCTCTTCCACCAATGAAGTAGCAGAACAAGATATAATTCAGTACAAGCAAATACGCCATCAATTAGAGGTCAGATCGACATAGTTTCGCTTTCTAAAGATCAGGGGAGAATGAGCCCACAACCCTCAGGATGTGGCCTCTTGTACAGGAAATTATACAAAACACTCATACATGAATGTGCAGAGATTTTATATTCCCATCAAGTATATTAAAGAAAGAATGATAAAAATGTAAATGGCAGCACTATCCTACAGATTCATATAATGCAGTTCCCATACCTTGTGCACAGTTAGTACAAATATTGTTAAAAACTCAAGGAAAAGTTCTTATTAGAATAACATCCTGGTACCAATGATAAATGCTTGGTAAAACATTCACTTTGCTAAACTAGCATGAAAACAAAGCTCGAGATCTAAGCATTAGGTGGTGTTTTAACACATTGTTTACAAAATAACTATTGTGTGCGGAGTTCATGGTGTAACAAGTATAGGCAATGCCAATATGTCTTGCTTTAAAAAAGAATGTTGTATGATAACGTGAAGCATTACAAGTAGATAGCATGGAAATGAATAAGTATTTGTTTAGAAGCAAAGAACTGTAGAATAATATTGGTGTAGGTTAAAAGATCAGGAGACTGTTGTACTGCCAACACAGACCTAGAGCTCCATGTAGGTTAACAACTGCTCTCTTCTCATCTAGTTATCTAAAACATTTTATGGTGTTGCAAAGTCATGTGTGTGCCTCTGAAAGTTCAACCTCAGGCAGCTGGATAATTTAAAAAAATGATCACAGCTGTGTGGTTGCCAAGCACTTTTTTTTTATTCAAGCACACAACTTCTGGCCAATGAAAACATGTACGCCTGGCTCCCAGCAGGTAGGTGGAGCAAATGTCCCTCTCCTGGTGGTTATCACATTATTGTCAGGCGACAACTGCGCTGTCAAGCCAGAGCATGAAAAAAGACAGAGAGCTGGCTGTGTACAGCGAAGATGGTTGCAGACAGCAACCACCATTTTGAAATCGAGGCCTACTTTTCCAATGTTAAAATTAAATACACGTTCTCAACAAATGATCTAAAACGTACTCTAAGTACTTATGTTAATACAATTATGCATTATATTAAAAACCTTTTTCATTACCATCAATCTGGAGTCAAGAGAACTGGGAACCAGCTCATTCAAGTGTAGATATGCGCTAATCCTAGACAAATGGCAGAGAGGAATGGTACATATATATATATACTACTATTATAAAGGAAGAACTTTGAAGCTTTGAGGCGGGTAAACTCGGGAACCACAGCGCCAATCTACACACCCGATACATCGTTGTAATCGTCAGGGTGTGCAGATGGACATAGGCTATATAAACGTAATAAATATATGTTATTTAAAAAATTTACTGAAAAAAAAAGTAGTCCCTTGGAAGAAGCGCCGTCCGCGACGTGCGTGCCCGACGTGAGGAGCGCGGGGAGGAGCGGCATCCAGGAGCGCGAGGAGGACCGGCGGACATGGCGCGGGGAGGAGCGGTGAGGAGCGGCGGACAAGCGGTGAGGAGCGGCGGACAGGCAGGGAGGAGCGGTGAGCGGCGGATGAAGTAGGTTATTTATTTATTTATTTAGGAGCGGTGAGCGGCGGAAAAATGAAGCAAAAATGAAAATCGTGAGCAAGAGGAAGCAAACGGAGCATTACAAAAGTGAGCCAAACGTGCATTACAGGAGGAAAAAGTTACGTGTGCAGGTTACAAAAGCGTACAAAGTAAACATAGAGGTATAATACTGCAATATATGGAGGAAGGCTCCGGGGGACCCACGGAAAAACGTCTGGGCGGGCGGGGGCCCTAAAGCCTAATTGCTCCCGGACAACGTCGGGACGGGCTGCTAGTGTTATATAAAGACTGCGGACCTGATTCACAAAGGTAAACTTACACTTTTGTGTAAGTTTAAGACTGTGTGCTCTTCACAAAGATAAGACAGTCCTGTCTTTTAATGTGCTGAGACATTGCACTCGTAAATATACTACTCATAAAATAGCTTTGTAAATAGAAAACAATTGTAAACTTACACAAAAGTGTTACTTTTGCTTTCGTGAAACAGACCCACAGTGAACAAGTGATTAGAGATGTAGCTTGGGCTCAGAGGGTGGAAGTGGACTGTATCTATGTATGTATATTGTATTTGTGTACGGAAGCTTAAAGAAAAAGAAGCGGTGCACTTATTCCATCTTCAATGCCCAGTTCTGTAGCATCGAAGTAGGAAGTATGGCCCTGGGAATTCACACTGGGGTCACCACACCGGTTAAGAACAGTGTTATTGCTCTTGCTAGGGTGCACAACCATAGGGTCCTTCTGGCCCAGTTTGTTCCACCTGGGTGGGGGTTTGGCTCAGACTTCTGACATATAACAGCATTCTGGGCAAAGAAGAATACTAATGCCAGGTCTGTATGGGGCACAACGCCAGGCGAAGGAAAGCATTACCCACTTGTTATTCAGACCCACTGAAGCATTCTTCTCCAAGCTAACTTGTCGTGATAAAAGACTATTTTAATGTAGGATGCACATTTGTGTTCATTTCAGTGCGCATGAGCCAGAAAGTTACTTTGAGGATTACCTCCAATATTTGTCTTGTATGTTTTTTGGATGGCAGTAAACCATTTGCTACACTCCAGTCAAGCGGCAATAGAAATTACCATGTGTATCAGTGCTTTGCAGCCGCATAGAATGTGCTTAGTTTTGGTTTGCAAACACTAATTAGAAGGTAACTGCTAAATCTCTGACACATGGAAGATGGCAAAAGATAAAGAAACACTGAACAATTGTGTTTCTACCATACAAATGCAATTGCTATAGAAAATGAATTTGAAAGAACTGGTAACTGAATGAGTAGCTATCAATAGTGCAGCCAGTACAGTGTCACAATGACCCACGGGTGTTATGGGCTTTTGCACCCTAATTATAGCTTCCTTTCCCACCCAAACAGGGGCAACTGGTGCAATCGAGCCCATGGTGCAACAGTGAACTGGATACGGATGAAGATAGGACCCACACAGTGCCTAAAGGACAGTTTGCCCCCTCAAGCATTCTCCAGGAGGCTGCAGTCAGCACTGGATGGGCAGCCATGACCCAACCATGTTCCTGTGGCGGTATCCTAGCAGTAGGGGCTGGTGTAAGGGAAATGTGATGGGACAGCGCAGGGCGGTAGAAGAGGGGGCAGTGCGTGGGGCTGAAACAATAAAAAAAATTTACCTTTCAATCTACTGTGTGCCGGTCTTCTCCTCTGGACACAGACTGAAGCTCCCAGTTCCCCCTGTGGTCAATCCCTCGGCTGCTCTCACTATGTGAGCAGTGTCAGGATTGGGCGGAGCAGACTTGCTTTGCGTGCCATCGGGAGATGCGAATTTGTGCCTGCTGATCTCTCCACCCAGGCGCACAACTGAGTTGGAGAGATGTCAGTGCACATGGTGAATTGGTTGGACTGACAGCAGGGTGCACCACTCTTCCTCTCCCTGCTGCAGTGCTGTGGCCCGCCCCTAAAACTCAGCCACAGGATGAAAAATAAAACGATCTGCATTAAGATCATTTCATTTTTCGTTTGCCTCTGCGAGCGGTGAGGCGATGCTCCTGTATCATAGTAGCAATCTCCTGCAGTGTGGACCGTTTTGTCATTTTTGCCAGGGCCGCTATTGATGTTTCAGTCCTGCCCCGACCAGAATATGAGAGTGAGAAGTTATTTTCAACTAAAAGCAGAGAGCACTGCATAGAAATGCTACATGTGGAAGAATAAAGAACATCTACAGCCATTGTACTAGAAGAGCTTTGTTATGAGCGCGAGCTGCGCCCTGCAGCACTGTGTAGCAGTTCAGAACACTGTTCAGGTACAACACAAGACAAATTGGAGACAAAATCCACTTCCCCATAACTTTCATTTGGGAAAGGCAATCAATCCTCACCATTTTCTGCAAGCATAATTACCTTTCGTTTTTCTCTGCGACAGAATAACAATTCAGATGCCCAAAGGGAATACTTTTTCACGTCCTTGGCCCCTGGCACACAGTAATGGCAAGAAGGTTTCATTTATCTGAAGCAAATCTAGCTCAAGTGAGGCTTCCTTCACATTTAAGTAGCAAATTATTTTTCAATATTGCTCCCCTGGAGACCATTACTCCTGAAAGGTGTTCGCTGCTGTTGCAAATGTGCTCATCTTTACACAAGACCGTGACAAATCCATGCAAATGCATAATCCATTCCACCTTGGCTATACCATGGCGTCGGTGCACTGCTACACTGACAGTGCCACTGCTAAGTGTTCCAATCCTTATCAAACTCACTATACTATACAGTGGGACAGACAGACCGACAGATCCTGAACACACATACAAGAAAAAATGTAATTAAAAGATGGCGGATGCTAAAACTATTTCTATGTAAATAAACATGCAAAACGTTTCAGTGAAACAGATCATCTTTTTGAGTGTCACACAACTATTTTGATTTATTTTGTGCTGGCATATTCACACTGGAGCACCTTCAGACTTCCATTTTGTTTCAGTGTGCAAGTGCACTGTCTCTAATACATGGCACACTGGCGCTCGACCAGTGACGCCGCAAAACTCTGTAGGCATCTGCCAACACGATTGGAGGAGACGTCCCGTCTTCGGCAGCAACACTCATTGCTTGGCTACCCTATCTTGCTCACTCACCCAGTCCTGGTTTTCTGCTCTCCCGGAGGTAGCGGTTCCCCGGCAGTGTTGCGTCTACACCGAGGCGAGGCAGCCAGGACCTAGGAGTCTCCAGCCAGGAGGTTCCCTCAAGCCTCTCCCAGCCTGCTGCAGCCCGCAGCAGATCCCCCTCTTTCTTCTATCTCACAGCGGGGGGCAGCAAGGCAGGGACAGCGAAGGCAGCGAGCGCCGTGGGACGCTGATCGGGACGCTGAGCTCTGGGATCACGGAAACGCGGTGAGTGCAGTGAGCGAGCGCTGCAAGCGCGTCTCAGAGCGGCTCCCAGTAGCCTCCCAGCAGTGCTCAGTTAGTCCAGAAAAGAGGAGGAGAGGTCGGTATTCTCTGGAACTTTGCTGGCATTCTGCAGCTCCTCACATCTCCCCGCTGCCCCCCGCATCTGTCTGCCGGGGGGGGGCAGCGGTCATGAGCTAAAGCTGGCACAGGTCGCCAGGATAAGCACCAGGATAGGCACAGGTTGCCAGGATAAGCAGCAGGATAAGCACTGTCAACTCCAGCTGTGCCTGCTTGGACTCTGCCGCAACAGAGCAAACAGCGGCACAGGGCAGACTCAGAGCAGAGAGACAGAGAGGTGAGGAGAGGAGAGACAGAGGATGTTCTATGAGACTAAGACTCAGAGCAAACTTTAGAGCAAGGGTTCAAGTAGGCCCGGGGCCTGGGCACTCCTCAGCTCCTGTTTAGTACCCCCAGGAATAGGAGTGTCTGGAGTGTTGAAGGACAGTTGCTGAGCCCCTGCTGAGCCCTGCTGGAGGGCTGAAATCTATCTGCAATCCAACGGACCCAGATGGCCCAATGAGGTCGGGAAGAACGAGAGAGGTCATGCCGCCCAAATCAAAGGGGAAAAAAGGAAAGAAACTAAATCCCAGCACTCAGGATAACGCCGAACAAAAACTCATTGCAACCGAGCAAGACCAGAGTGAGACAATAGCATGGACGCAACCTATCAGCGCCACAAGCTCTTACCAACCCAAGATCTGTACAAAGTTTAATTTTCTAAGGGATGCAGGGTCAGTTCTCTTTTCCAGCAATGCAACCCTTAAAGGCCTGCAATCGTCACTGCTACCCCTACCCATACAAACGCAAGTACCCGTCCCAAGCCTTTTGCCCCTAGACAAAAGCGGGGCACCACAGCAACAAGGCCAGCAATTCGAGCTCAAACATTAATCGCCAACACACCCCGCGGGGGCGAAAGAGGCTGGCAGCACATCCCCAGCGGCTTCCGCAGGAATGCCTGGCAACTTAGGCTGCTCCCCAACAAAAACTGGCCGACAAGGCAGCACTCAGAGGAGTGCGACTGCAGAAGACATGCCCCAAAAACCAGCAGATCCCCCGTCACAACTTGATGCCAGAGTCGAAGACTGGGCCACCAAATAAACCAAGGTCCAGAGCAAAGCCAGCACAGACTCAAGGAGAGAAGATGAGGAACAAATCAGTGACATTAACCCCAGCCCTACAACCAGCATGATGATAAGAAGCTATAGCACCCTATCAAAACAACAGATCACGCAAACATAAAATCATCACCAATCCCACCGCTCCTCGCTCAAGGAAGTGCGCCTAACCAACATGGAGAAGCATGTGCAGGGATACCATACCTAGGACAGAAAGAGGAGGGAATGGCGACCATATCCTACTTAAACACACAAGAATGGGAAGATATGCTTGCCACATACACTCCAGACCAGGAACAAAGGGCGCACTCTCTCCAAGACTCTCCCCAAGAGTCTCCCCGGAACTCTTTCTCAGCAGAACAAAACATTAAAAGCACAAAGGAAAATGTATACAGAAAGGAACAAAACACTGGCACTTGGACATCATTACTAAACATAATATAACTAGCCGTCGAAGCACTGCAATATCAGTCAGAAAAGATGGAGATCCAATTAACACTTTTGAACACGCTGGCAGTCTTCACTGCAGGCATCGACGAAAAACTGGGAAATCTGAACGGCCTGATAACATGAGCGCAAGCAAACACTTACTTCAGCTGTAACTGCGACCAGGTTGTTGACAAATTATCCACCTTGCCCTCAAAGCTAAGTGGCCTGATAAAGGATATAAAATGTGTAACAGCAGAAAACTCAATAAAAGACGAGGGCATCTCCAACAGCATGGGGGAATAATCAACAGCAAAACAACTGGTAATACACCTAAAGGCAACCTTGAGGCGTATATTGGGAACACGGGAAGGCCCGATGATGGAGGGCTTCCAAAACTCAATGCCAAACAACGCCGCCATCAGAAAAGGAAAGGGCGCAACCAAAAGCCCCACACAAACGTAACAAAATACTTCCCTATCTTCTTAGGTCCACAGAACAAACATGACACTAACTCCAGAGATGCAAGCTTTACAAATCAGGCACAACTGTTTCCAACCACTTCCAAACACCTCCTGGTACAGGGAACAACCCCAAAACATCCAATTGCAATCAGGGCATTCACGGAAACTGGAGAAGAAAAAGGACAAGGACCCCCATTAGGGGACAATACAGAACACACAGAAGCGAATAGACAAGAAACCATAACCACTCTTCCAATAACAAAATCTGACAGAGGTCACAACCAACAGTCAATACACAGCCAAGACTTGAGGGGAGAAATAAGCTGAAGCAAGCATAACCAAGATAAGGGAGCAGGAGCACCCAGCCACAGGATTCAAACCATCAGGCGTAGTGAGCTGCCCGCTGTCACTCTTAATAAGAAAGCAGATCACCAAAGGGAGGAAAGAAGGGGCCTAGGGACCGAATGGCATTCTACCTGCCCTGTTCAAAGTCAAGAGTAAAGATTGGGGGGATATCCTGCAACCTCTCTTTCTGGAAATCAGGCTGCTAAACAGAATACCAGAATCCTGGAGGGGCTCGACAATGGTCCCAATTCACAAAATAGGAGACAAGGCCGAGCCCAACAACTATCGTTTAGTAGCTCTGATCAATATTGAAGCAAAATATTTTGTGGGCACAATATTAGAGGAGCTCACACTCTGGGGTGAGACGAATCAGATTATACCGCGGAATCAGACCGGTTTCCGCAAAATGACTAGCACATCTACAAATATCCTCGCAACCTCTCTAATAATTGACGCAGCAAAAGGTTCCAAGTTACCTCTACACCTGTGTTATATTGGCTTCAGTGATGCCTTTGATAATATAGAGAGAAGTAGACTGTGGGGGAAACTGGCACGATGGGGCATTCCACAGACTAATCTAAACATGCTGATGCTTCTACACACGGACACCTGGGTGCAGGAGAAACTAGGTGGTGGCACCCACCTCTCCTCAAAAGTCCCCACAACAAAATAACTGAAACCGGGTTGTGTTCTTGCACTAACCCTGTTCAATTTATTCATGGCTGACCTCCCAAAGGTGCTTGACGCCTGTAACTCCCATTCTCCAAGGGTAGGAGAGAGAACTTTAACCAATCTCATGTACGCAGATGGAGTAGTTCTGCTTAGTCACACTCACGTCCTGCTTCCAAACCTATTGACGGAAATGCAGAAATACGCAACAGAAAACAACTTAAAAATAAACCTGAGCAGGACCCGGACAATGTCAATAAATAACAAAAAGAACTCACAGAGGAACTGGTTTCTTGGCGGCATTAAAATCAACCCAGCTTGTGAGTACAAGTATCTAGGAGTCATATTCGACAAGGAAGGGTCGTTTTGGCACCAGAAAGAGGAAATAAGAAGGAAAGGTCTGCTGACCGCCCTGACGATGAAAAACCTTGCAAACCAAATTGATGGGACTGACTCTGACCCTGGTATTGAAGGTATCTCAGGCCAAACTTCTCCCCACGATCACTTATGGCAGCGAGACGATGCGGGGAAGAGACGCTAAGGAGCTGGATAGCACGCAGGTTAAAGCTTATAGAACTATGTTCTGTCTTCCGTCCTACACATCACCCGCTCAAATAAGGCTAGCGTTTGGCCTTCAACAACAAGTCTTAGCAAGGTATGGCGCTTACATCATCTGCTGGCATAAGATAAGAAGCGCCACTATATACACGCTAAACTATCTGTTGTGGCACGACATACAACACAGGGAGTTCTCTCAGGCAAGAAACCACCTTCAGTTAGCCTTGGAATCTTCCAAACTTTCTGGACTTTGGGATGCGCAACCTTGCTATCATTACTTTAAAAAACGAGTCTGTAAAAACATAAAACTAATCTCCTTACTAGAGGACAAGGCGAGCTTCTCGAAAAGATCTCATGCCTGGATGACTCTCAACTTCTACAAATCACTCACCTCACAACCATAATTTAACCAGGGCTATCCTAGGGTCATACAAATGAACTTCCTAAGGTACAGACTTGGGATCCTTCCATGCACCCAGCATCTACCACCATGGCTGAGGACAAAAGGACAAAATACTTGCAGGCTGTGTAACATCAATAATGGTTACATTCTACATTTAATTTGCCTATGCAAGAACTGCACCAAGCTCGGCAACAGCTCCTAAAAGAACCTCTTAAACAGAAAGGCATCCGCACTAGAAGGAAAGCAGTGCTGGCCTGCTTAAACCCAGTAAACATCCAACTAAACTTCAGATTGGTAAAATTCCTGAAGATGGCTGAACAAAAAATGCCAAAAATACCAAAAAATGTTCCATAAAGCCTGCTGCCGTAAGCTGACTAGCAGACGGGAAAAAGGACTTAGCGGAACCACATTAAGGATGCCTACCAGCAGCAGAGGGACAAATCTTGCAACAAGTTGAGACAATTTGAACGATGCGACAAATGGGCAAGTATGGCTGGAGTAAGGAAAATCCGAGACAAGCACATCACAGCATCCAGCGACCCAATGACTTTCCTTACCAAGCATAACCTAACTGTGATTTTAAACTGCAATGAATTTTCCACCTTTGGCTTTTAACTGGTTTTAACAACAATGTTTTAGAAATTTTAAAGTGTCATTATTGCAACGGTTTATATTTACTATGCAAAAATAAATAAAACTTAAACTAATACATGGGCTAAAATTGGGCACACGTAGTTAGTGATTGAATTTTTAGGTAAGGCCACAGTTAGTTGTCATAGGAAAGTGCTCCAGTGGTATAAATGTAGAGTGCCACATGTGTGCAACAGTGTACATTTACCCCTCTAACAGGGATGACTAGAAAGCATACTTCAGGTTCAACATTATAAGTGTTCTGCCATTAGTGAAATCTATATTTATGCATTAGTTAAGCTATCCCTAACGTGCCATGTAGCCCATACGGCTAAGTGGTTAATGTATAAAAGGACATGGTTAATATTAAAACTGTTGTATCCCTACAGCCTTTTGGATTTGTTACAGTGCAAATCTGCTCTCTGTTTTTAGTATCTCAGGTACCCGCCAATAGCAGCAGAGTTCAGAAATTAAGGTCTGAAGCGATCCCTGTGCCAAGACGTGAATCTTCTGAAATGTTGTTTTCCGTCTAGGACTGCCAATCAAGATTCTCTCAATGGTTTGGCCTGTAATTAATTGGGCAGTCTAGGGAATGAACCTTAAAATCTATTGGCTCTAATTTTTGTATTTAAAAAATGGAGCACACTTAGGTCCCATGGTGGTAGCATTGGTATGCAAAAATGGTTTTAAATGTATGCTGTATGCATGCTTGCAGATAAGTGTGTTCAAGAGAGAGCAAGTATGCATATTTTTGAGAAAATGTTTTTGTATATGTAAATAGGTGTGAGTGACAGCGAGTAAGAGAAAGCCATAGGTAATGAGTGAGATTGTGTGAGGTTGAGTCCCATATTTACTAATCTTTGATCAAGGCATCAATGCACCAAAGTTGCTAAGCTGCCTTGTGTCAAACGGGGCGAGAAAAAATGCACCACATCTAATAAGATATATTAAGATATGGTAAATATTTTCTCTCCTCATGCTCTCTCACACTTTTGCTGGCCATGCGCAAATGCACATACACTTTTGCTAGAGTGTAAAGTGTGTGAATTTCCTGAAGCATAGGTTTTGTACTTGAAGGGGGCCCTTCTAGAGCAAAAACTATGCTTTAAGGCTTTTCCCACTTTCAATGTGTGCTCTATAATGCAGCACACATGCAAATTTGGAAACATTTCACCCTCTAATGCCTGCCTGAAGGAGGCATAAGAGTTTGGTGCAAATTCCTGTCTACCCGTATTTGGAGATGGGGATTTGCATAAAAACCCACGGGTGGTTGCATGGGAACACCCATTGGCCACCCATGGAGCGTACTCTTGATACAGAATAATGCAAAACAGCGCAGAGCTCAACTTTGCATTACTTTGCAATACTATCCAAGCAAATCTCAATTGTTGTGTAGTGTACTCATTTTAGAATCATGTGGCATGCCTGTCTGGAATATAAATCATGGTCAGGCTTAATATGATGTCACTTCCTGTGATGTCATTATGCTCAACAGGTATGTGATGTCACTTCCAGTACCCCAGGCATTTTGGTGAAACAACGCCAATGGATGCCTCATTGGGTCTACTGATGACCAATGTTTCTTTCAGGCCCTGTGGCCTGGCTATAAACCTGTGTTTTTACACATTTGCTATTCCTTAATGAATCCAAAAGCTAGTGGAAGTCTTTATAAAGACATTTTCTATGTGACATCATTAAATTGCTGTGGATAAATTTCACATAGGTTTGTGAATTTTGTGTACTCATTTTAGAGACATGTTGCTTTTAATTGTTTAATGAAAACTACAGTATTAGGTTTTTATTTAATCTAAAAAGCAATAAAGGTTTAAAGAACAGAGCTGAACTGTATATCCCTACAGCGACTAGTTACAAACTGCTGTTTTTACTGCACAGAGTGTTGCGGGTTGTATGATAGCAAGCAGAATTAAGGCTATCGAGAGGTGGGCTTATTGAGCAACAAGGCAACCCCGAGGAATTTGGATACGGAATCGTTACAGATTCTGATTAAAAGTTAATTTTACTATCTCAAGTCAGGAAGAAGGACAAAATGATTTCAAATAAATATCGAAATAAATTTGGAATTGATGAAGAATCTGGATTTTGTTAAAAAAGATAGAAAGGCAAATTTGTAAAAACCTACTTTGTGCTGCCTGAAGGTTTTGGTTTTAGGCTAGAACTTCTACTAGTATGGATTATCCTATGTAATAAACAGGGAATTCTGTAGATAAATACCATTTGATAAATGATTGTTAGAACTGGGGGTCTGGTGTAGGCACCACTGTCCAAATAGGGACCCTTGCTTCTAGTCAGGGTAAGAAGGATACACTCTTCAGATTACCCCTGCTCACCCCCTTGGTAGCTTGGCACGAGCAGTCACGCTCATCGAAGGCAATGTGCTAAGTATTTGTAAACACACTCGCAGTAACACAGTGAAAACACCACAAACTGACTCCGCAACAGTTTAGAAAAATAAAGGTATTTTAATCTAAACTACACAAGACTAAAACGACAAAAATCCAACATACACAGTTCAAGAATATGGTTTCAAATGAGTTCTTGAGGTTGCGTTAAAATAATCCACAGTTGCGTCTCGTTTTAGCCAACACTACCTTTAGATGCGACAAAAGTTCCAAGTGAAAGCTTTAGCGTTGAAAAGCAAGCGATGCGTCACTCCTGAGACCCTGGGGAGGCGATGCGACAACCCCGCTGGACATAGCGGGCGTGTTGCGGTGACTCCCGTCTGTATAGGGAGGGATGCGATACCTTGCGTGGATTCCGGCGCACAGGTTTTGGTGGAAACGGCTCGCAAAAGGTACGATGCGACGATCTTCGGGGTGGCGACGATCTCCGGTGGGGCGACAATGCGCGGCTCAGTGGTGATCTTCTCCTCTCTCGGCCCCTCGATGCAATGGCTCTGCGACGACTCTCGCAGCGACGTGAGCAAGCAAGCAGTGCTACCATCTCACCCAGTGACGACAGGCTCTGCGACGATACTTGCAGCGATGGTAATCTTCCCGCACCTGAATGGTGTGTCCCGCAAACGAAGGATGCGACGACTCTGGCAGCGGCAACAGGCACTGCGATGATCTCCGCCTTCGTAGCGGCGGGAATTTCCTCACACTGACGGGGATGCGCTCTGCAAGCGAGCAATGCGATAAACCTTGCAGAAAGTTCTTTAAAATCTTATTTTCCAGCTTCCCAACACAGGTACAAGTTCCAGAGGCACCACAACTGGCCCAAGCACTCTAGGACGGACGGAACTCTCTCAGCAGAGTTCAGGGAAGCTGGGGGTGAAGTCCTTTTGTTCCTGGGACTTCCTTACAGGGAGCCAGCTCTTCTTCAGGCCCTTGGAGATTCCTTCAAGCAAGGGGACACAGCACAAAGCAAAGTCCTTCCCCTCTCCTTGGCAGCAAAACAAATGCAGGTCAGTCCAGCAAAGCAACAGCAGGACAGTCTTCCTTCTTCAGTCTTCCAGCTTTCTCCTTGGCAGAGGTTCCTTCTTAATTCCAGGATGATCTGATTTTCTGTAGTCTGGGGTCCTATACTTATACTCCTAAAAGTCTTTGTTCCCTTTGTGCCGGAGGGCTCTGAGCCCGGTCTGAACCAGTTCTGGGTGTTCCTTGATCACTTTGTTTTCCTGTCCTCTCCTTTCCTTTCAGAGAGGGGCAGGATCGTCAGCCGCCCAGCAGGAGGTGGAGCCAGCATTGTGGAGGGAAAGCACAGCCCTGGAGCACTTTGTTGACATGATTCCTTCTCTCCTTTTACAGTGCAGGGCAGAGACATCAGACGCACCACAGGGGGTGGAGCCAGCACTTTTGGGGGGCAGGCACACTCCTATTCAGGTCCCAGGTGCAACTCCTCCCTCCCATCTAGATGCAGATATCTCTATTCACCACTGGGTTGACTCATTCTGTCTCCTGGAATCCCTCAGCCCGGTCACTCACAAACCAGACAGTCAATTCACAAACAGGCCAAGGCACACAGAAAGGTCAGCCACTTTCTAAAGTGCTGTTCTCAAACACAGGAATTAAAAACCACCTTTCCTAAAAGATGTGTTATTAAATTCTGAGTTCAGGGATACCAGACTTTTATGTCCTACCTTGCTCCTATGGGAAGATATGCAGGTAGCCACTGTACCCCACATTCCCCTTGATTGCCTATGGGCAAGGTAGCCTTACAATAGTGAAACACGAAAATGGCTGTCATTCACTACCAGAACATGTCACCTGCACTAGCACATGCTCCACACTGCACCCCGCCCAAGGGGGCACCTTGGGCCTTCCATAGGGGAGACAGATGTGCACAGAAAGGGAAGGGTTAGGCCTGGTCAGTGGGGACACTGACCAGGAAGACATGGCAGTTCACAGACTGTACACAGGCACTGCGGTGGCAGGCCTGAGACACCATTTTAGGGCTACTCATGTGGATGGCACAATCAGTGCTGCAGGCCCACTAGTAGCCCTGGCACACTCAGGGTACTTTTCTAGGGACTTCTTGGTGATACAAATATGCCAATCATAGAGAACCAATTACAATAACAATTTACACAGAGAGCATATGCACTTTAGCACTGGTCAGCAGTGGTAAAGTGCCCAGAGTCCTATTGCCAACAACCACAGGTCAGGAAAAACAAGGGAGGAAGAAGCAAACAGTTTGAGGCTAACCCTGCAGAAAGGGGCATTTCCAACTATGATGATTAGGACTTTGCTTTAATATAACCACACAATTTTTCAATGAATCAATCTACATGAGTGATTAACAAAAGAAAGTAGAGAAACAGAAATGAGGTAAACTGAAAGAAATACAATTTCTCGTCAGGCATACTGCTTGTTAATGCAAACAATATGTATCTTTATATTTGTTGTAAGCTGAAGTTGTGCTTGAACTATCATACCATTGTATGTTGCTTTAACATGATAGGATGTCAAGGAAAGGAGAGAAAACAAAGAATTCTTGTAATGGGAAGCAACCATGGTTGTTATTTTCCACACTAGCACTAGAGATGTGAAATCTTCATACAACAATATGCAATATTGTATTCACATTCATATCGGAGGATGTCACATCCTCTTTTTTACAGTTTCACCATTATCAGCATCATAATTCATAAGAACTACTACTCCTTCCTTGTAAGCTAGTCTGATCAGTGCCTGCAACATATTTTTATTCACTTGTGGATGCAAGAAAATCTATCTGTGCTTAACTATTCGACCAGTGAAAGAACACATCCAAGAACACCTAAGGTAAATCAAAAGTAATGATCCAAAATACCACATATGTCAATGTAGATCAATTAAACTGTTTGCAAAATGAAGATTGGCAATATGAAATTTGCAGCAATCTGTAAAATTAAAGGTAACCAAGGAGGGTTACAGTGTGGGACAAAGGTTTTGGATATACAAATATAGGATCTGTTAGAGATGGAATTAATAAGGATGAAGAGGTACATTCATTTTTCTAAATCTAAATAGTTACAACTATCTTTTCATAAGTAATCAAGAAGACATCATAACGGTTAACGCTGAAAAATGTTAGGTTTTGTTTTTAAACATGCATTTGGCCAATTCAAAACTTTGCCCATCCGGATTATAGAAGTTCAATTTGCTGCATATGAATAAGCTACAAATGAGTGGTATAGCGTAAGTCAACAACTTGAGGCTGTGTTCAATAATCCTCATCACTTAGGTTGTTTATGGCAATATGCTTGGGACATGTTTTCTTCCTTACCTTTTTTTAACTTGCTCATTATAACTTTGTGAGTGTAATTTATTGCTGAATATTACGAGGAGGAACAGAGGCTTGGCAAGTCAAGCATACAGGCCCCAACCTATTATGCAAAACAAAGGAGTATGCTGTATCTATGAGAGGTGGGGGGATTCCAAGGCACGTTTTATCCTTTATAATTTTACAACAAAAGCTTGATCTTAAAGATCTCTCCCTAGAGGAGAAGACGTTGAGATTGTGCTGGAATCGCAGTCAACGTAGGGCTGGAGTGATACATCCCTATGCGCCCGAAATCCCGTTGGGGATGGTTACAGCATTACCCCACTGTGGCGATTGGATTTCCTTAATGGACTGGAAGCAAGCAGGGGTCCAGGTACTTGGGGACTTATATGAGGACGGGGAATTGCTGTCCTATCAGGCACTGCAGGAGAGGTATGATCTTCCTGGGGGAGATTTCTTGCTACACGCAGTGCTGGTTTATGCAATACGGACACATTGGAGGGAAGGGCTTGCAGAACCCAAAACAACAATGGCATGCCAGTATGTAGTGATGGCAGCAGGAACTTTTAAAGCAGTCACGTGCCTCTACTCCAGGAAGTTAAATGAGGCACCACTGGATGCCTTGCGACTAAAATGGGAGGCAGGCATCGGGAAGCCCATACCGGAGACTTCATGGGAACATATACTACATAGGGCTTGGAAAAGTACGAGGAACGCAAGGTTTCAACTGGTACATTTCTTTATACTACACAGGGCATATTTGGCGCTGGGTAGGATTAGGAAGTATTTTAAGGTGGAGGATGCAGCTTGCCCTCGGTGCACGAGTGAAGGGGTGGAGCTGGAACACATGCTGTGGGAGTGCCCTAAACTGGGGGATTATTGGGAAGAAAGGGGCAAGCATATTGAATGTAGTCACTGAGCGACGCTTAACTTTTGACATGGCAGCATGTATACTGCCTTGGTTCCCTCATACTTCCAAGACAAAGGTGACAAGTAAATTTGTGGATATGGGGTTACTGCTAGCAAAAAGGGAAATAACAAGGCACTGGAAGTCAAAAGAGGGCCCCAACAGCAAGAGATGGAAGGCTGAGCTGCAAAAATGGGCTAGTAGCAAGAGTGTTCTCAGATTTCAGCAGGCCCGACGTCTGAATAATGAGAAGGCACTAGATTCTGCAAACATGTGGGAGACGCTGGTACAATCTTTGTCTGATCACCAATCAGATGAGGAGCAGGGGGGATATTATGCACGGGGAAGACCCCCTATATGCACATTGTGGGAAACCTTGGATTGCAGTTGAATCACAAAATGCGATTTGAATTTGGTGCTTAATGTAATACACACCAGTGGGGAGAGAGAGGGAGGGGCCTGAGTTGGGGTTAGGGGTAGTCTTAGTAAGATGATTGAGATTCGCGGCACTGAGAAATATCGTATGGCTATATATGAACCGCCTGGTCCTTACTATATTGAACTCGGATGTATTATTTGATGGTTTGTGTATGTTGTGCTGGGGAGGGACTACTATCTGGCTTGGTGTGCGAAGATTTTGGATAGTACAGTATTTTGTACTTTGTTGATATGAAACTAATAAAATATGTTTTAAAAAAAATTGTTCTTTTGCCTTTTTCTCCCTGTTTTGCTTACCTTAAATAAAAAGATGACTAAAAAATATATATATATCCTCAGCATCTGTGCCTATAAGGTTCAACAATAGAGTTTTTTCTGAGGACTAATAGCATCACCATTAATAGCCAGCAAATAGTTCCTAAAACCCTAGCCCTTTCTCCCACTTCATGCCGGGTTGATTGGGCCCCTTAATAAATGATGGTGGTGAGTTCCCGCAAACATTGCTCACATTAAACTAATCAAATATACTGCAGAAAGATCCACCAACAATGAAACGCTAACCAACAAAGTTGTTGGTAAAAGACAGAACAACTAAAAAGAAAAACAAATTATTATCGCAGAACCCAACGTACACCAGCAAAAAATGTCTTGTCACTTCTTCACTTAAATATAGAATGCCTCATCCTCCCTGTTAGTTCCTGTCATAGCACTTCAAAATAAATGTGCGTGCTGCATAGGACATAGTGAGCGCATCACTGAACTGCTCCTTGTCGGCCACAGTAAACTTCCCTGTCGGGCTCTGCCATATCCCTCCAATCAGAATGTGTGCACTGCACAAAAAACAATGTGCGTGTCACTAAACCTCCCCTTGTCGGATTTCATTGCCGAGGATGCAGTGTGTGTGTCACTGAACATCATGCACAACCAATAAATTTGAAGCTGCTGATGTGTTGTTGATGACGCCGGTGATAGCGGTGCTTGCTCCTCCTCTCGCACCTCCGGTCGTGCCACCCTTCTCACGTACTGCTAATTACTCCAAAAACTCTGTAAACTATATGATCTGCTACTCTCAATCTCTCATTTCCCTCACAGCAGTTCTGCTTCTTTTGGTCTCCATAAACTGCGCTTAAATAAACTGAGGTTTCCGCAAGTGCGTGTTCACATACAAAGTAGCTTCGCAACTCTGCTGAAGATGCCAGATTCCAAAAGGACACCCCAAACACCAGCCAACAACTTCCAACAGCTGGACTACGTATATGAAATCAGTAAGTTGCTCCTTGTCTGCACTTGAAATTGGCAATTCAAACAGCTGATGACTTTACAAATTTGGTCCATTGCCAATATATAGTAGTGAAGACTCCAAAACTACAGTTGATTTAGTAAGTACTTTGAAGAAGCATCCATACACTAAGAGAGTAGCAGTGCAACTGACACTCTGAACTGCACATAGAACATAGAATGCATATTGAAAAATAAAAACCTATGACTAATAACATTGAATGCATAAAACAGAAAGTTAGGCTAGCTAATCAACTAGTGTAAGTGCATCCTAACTCGTATCAGAACATTCAATAGAAGACATAAATAAAACAAAGGATGTTCTACTCAAGAATGAACCTAACTACAGGTACTTTCTCAGCATCCTGCCATGCATTGCGGTTACCTGAACTTTGGTTTTGCACCAGTCCCTCGTGACCTCAAGTAACCTTTTGACCGCTAGTGACTTGTAAGCACTATTTTTGCATTTAATCTTTAAAAATACCTAGTTTGACTTCTACTGATTGGATTTTTGTCGTTTTGGTCTTATTTTTCTAAGATAAATATTCTTAATTTTTCTAAAAATATGTGGTCTTTTTGTGGTGTAATCTTTGTGTGACTGTGTGTGTGTGTGTTGTACAAATACTTTACACATTGCCTCTTTAGATAAGCATGACTGCTCTGTGCCAAACTACCAGAGGGTGACAGAAGGTTATCTTTTAGAGTGTATCTAGCTCACCCTGACTAGAGTGGTGTTCCCTGCGTGGCCTGGGTGAAAACCTCAGGAAATCAGGAATCCCATTTCTACCACAAAGTAGGCAAAGAACGCCTTAAACCACATCATATTTGATGAGAAGTATCACACTTTTCTTTGATCAGAGATCAAGTGATTCCTCTCCCCGGTTATCAATATAGATTCTAAATTGTCTAGCCACTACTGCAAGAATGTATTGTGACTTTCCATCTGCACGATCAGAAAAAAATGCACCTTTCACTGCATTTGTGCACTTGGTGAAATCTAACAAATAAAATGGACTTGCAGAAAAATGTACCTTCCGTCCACCAAGAGGACCTCCAAATCTGTTTGCCCTAGGAAACATCCCATCCCGAGGAGAACCATCATCTGTATCATAACATAGTGTTTAAAAAGATATTACTAAACAATCCCTATTTAAATCAAATATAGCTTGCATCGCAACATAACCTGAAGAATTAATTAATAACTCGTTATGTGCTGCAAAGCTTATTTATAACCATGAAGAGGATGTATGAAGATGTGAAAACTTGATAGGTCCTTGGGAAATAAAAAGGTGAAGTGTTTTATAGTAACTGCTGCATAAAGTTTCTAATGTAAGGACATGGCACTGGACGTTGATGCATTACTAGGAGCTGTAATAGGAATACTTTTTTCTAACAATGATGAGCCCTGAATCCCCTGGATTCAAGTTTGTGAAAATGCGTCCTCACTAAGATAGACGTAATACTACACTGTGATGCCTGCCTCTTTATCACGCAAGAAAAGAGCTGCTAGCCACAGAACATTTTTAAATGAAAGCTTCATTCATTGCACTTCTCAGCTCAGCAGCCTCCTCGCTGCTTAGCGGATCTGCTTCAAAGACAGCAATATCTTTGGACTGGTACCAACATCCACCATTGTTAACCATTCAGAGAGCGTCAGCGACGTTGTTCTAATTTTATTTGTATCTTGCTAATATAAAGCTGAGGGCTGGCCGAGCTGGAAACCACCGGCATCCTCTGCTGCGCATTTCCTACGGCTGTCTTCCGTTTCAACTAACAGAGGCAGCGCCTCGTCTCCCTGTATTTTGTCTTCCTATAAAGACAGCCTTCGGAAATTCTATCGGCCCATCAGTAAACAGTACAATCAGTGCATTTACCTTACAATAAAAATTGAGTAGACTATAACTTGTCAATGAAATTAGAACAAATTATTTATTTTCCTCGGCCAAAAACCCCCACTTGCTAATCAGCTGTTTAATTAGCTAGGGTATTTAAATATCTCTCTGAAACCCCTGAAGTTGCAATCTGCCCAATCCTGCTTTTCTGTACGGGGTTTGCTGCATTTTGACTCAGAGTACTGTGAAAAATCTGAACACCGTTTGACTCCTTGGTGGGGGACACAATACTGTGGCTGTGCCGTAGAATAGAGATAAACAATGTTTGGATTTTTTATCAGGATAATAAAAATATCAAACAGGGATAGGCTCATTACTGGGACACAGAACAGTATACCCGCGCCCTGAAAAGAAGCAGAAATTGTCTTTTTTTTTTCTTAGCCTAATAAATTGCATCCGGCTACTTGCTCAGGCTAGGACATATAGTTTCTCAATCTCACAATGCTTCTCATGTACAAGGAAGTATTGTCAGATAAACGAGCTGTGTAAAATTAACAAGAAGTTGGGGCCACCCCTGGGTCGTTCTGTTGGATGGGTGGAAATGAGCTAAGATGGAAGGGGCTGGACTGCTCTTACCACTCTCGATCACACTTCACGCCTCCCAACCTCTGGAAAAAGATTGAGCATGTAAGAAATTGGGTTTTTTGTTTAAATATATTTTTTATTTTCCAATTTACGCACCTTTGGGCATTGTACAATATTGATCATTAATCATTACTTAAATTGTCATTAATTCATGCGATTCATAGATATACAGAAATATATATATATACACAAGATCTAATACAGTACAGTAATCAATACATTTCATTATCCTATATTATATACAAAGAAAGAGAGAAAAAAAGAACCAAAAAACCTTATGACCTTACCCCTACCAATTTCATTCTGGTTTCACCCTAATCCCTCCTTCCATCTCTTTATAGGGTCCCAGATTCTCAGCCCCATCATTTTCCCTCTCCTTCCTTTTCGAGCATATATATTCTTTTCCATATTATATGCTGTTAATAAATTAGCTAGCCAGTTTTGCATTGTCGGCGGATTCTTATCCAGCCAGGCTCTAGCTATTATTAGCCTATATATCGCCATTGCCACAAATATGAATTCCCGCTGTACACCATCATCATCCCTACCTACCCCTAGTAGTATCCATGATGGGGTAAGTTTAATTCGGATCGCTAATATTCTGTCTAGAAATCCCTCAATATCCCTGAGCAGCGTATGTAGTTGTGGACAGGTGGCAAATATATGTATATTATCAGCTGCTATGACATTACATCTCGGACAGGTGGTTCCTGTGGTACCTCCCCATTGAGAAATCCTGGCTGGAGTAAAGTAAAGTGAATATATAGTTTTATAGTGCTGAGACTGGAGGGGAGATGCACACAATACCGTTCGACCTAAATCTAATGAATCCTGAAACCAACTTTTTTCCCCGTCTAATTTCTCAGCCCATTTATTACTGTATTTTTCTAGGTCATCGACTATCTCCTTTATCAAACTTGCATAAAAGGAGCGAATGGATCGATCCCCTGCTAATCTTATTTTTTCCAAAATTTCAGTTTTATTAAATCCTACTGGTCCCCCCAGTTTATTAGCAAGAAAGCTCCTGATCTGGAGGTACTTAAAAATATCTCTCTGTCTCAGATCATACTTATTTCTAAGGTCCACAAATTGAATCATCCCCTCCGGTTTCAAGATATCTCCAATTTGTACAATACCTTTTTCAGCCCAATCCAGCATAATTTGATCTCCAAATATTTCCGGGGGGAATTACTTATTTTTATACAGTCTAACATACCGGTTATATCTCCCCAGTTTGGACTTTTTTAAAAAGACATTCCATAATTTGACAGCAGCCAAAATTGTCTTAAATTTCGTTCTTTTAAAATATCCATAGTCTATACAGTTTAGGAAACAGTTTCTAACATCCACCCCTACTACAGCTGTATATATTTTTGTGGAGAAGCTATTAACTCTTAGATCACAATCATTCCCACCTATCAACCCCTGCATAAATTGCAGGGTAGCTGCCATATAATAGAGTCTAAAATCTGGGGCACCCCACCCGCCCCTCTCTCTAGGTAGGGTCATAAACCTGTAAGCCCTGCGTGTCTTGCCCTGTGCCCAGATAAATCTGTTGCACATAGCCTCTAGGGCGTTAAACCAACTAGCTTCAAAATATAAAGGGATTGATCTAAAAAAGTAAAGAAACTTGGGCAGTATTAGCATTTTAATTACATTGGTACACCCCACCAGTGACAGTGGTGGGGTGTACCAAAGAAATTGGGTTGTTAGTTGAAAGTTGTGGAATCCCCACTCTAATAATAAACACAACCCATGTCAAGGTGAGCCACAAAAGTTACTAATAAAACCTATGTTTAACCCTCTGCTAGCTTGGACCAAAAGTAGTTGGACTGAAGTTAAAGGCAGTGAGTAAAGTATTTATGCAGCATGCAAAAATCCACTCAGCAGAACCAGCGACATGAGGTTTTAAAGATTCTAGGATAAAATAGAGCCAACAAACACACAAAGTACCAATCACAGATATCTGGTTGCACTCCACTGGGGGAAAGTCTCAAGTTTAGAACACCACAATATACCGGTCAGGTCCAATACAGAGACCAATTTAGTCCAATTGAAGAGCTCCCTTCTCAAATCTGGTGTGAAGGGTGTCTTTTGTGTTGGCAAAAGCTGTGAGTAGGAGGCTGTTGACATGAGAAGCAGGCTGAGCGTCGTGGATGGTCACTGCTATAGTGGAGTTTCGCATTGTTTGATCATCTGGGACAGTTGCTGTTGGTGCGAGGCGCAGGGCCCTCATGAGCTTCATGTTGGCGATCGTTGAGGGGGGGTAGACTCTTGGCATGAAGAGGTCACTTTGCAGTCACAAGGAACACAGTATTTCTGTTTCTTCGCGTTTTGAGTAGTTCACAAAGATGCCAGCCAAGGGTCCAGGAACTGGGGGCACCTCTTGGGGATCAGAATACACTCCAGTAGAGGCTAGTGAAGAGTGGAGTGTGTGTAAATGAAACTGTGACATCCAGAATTATAAAAAGGTAGTTTACTTTATTCCATGCAGAGGAGCCCATGTGCTGCAGGTCTCTCTCCAGTGGTTCCCAACAGCAACTGACAGAGTCAGGGTTGGTAACCATGGAGAAGGAATGCAGAATGCTGAGACCATGACAAATGTAAATCATAACATGTTGCTTTACATATTAACTGTCAATCAGTTAGGTACCTATAGTTGAGCTGGTAAAAGACTAATGTTTTAACACTACAGACAGCAGCAGGGTTCAGGCACATCCAGGCAGATCCAGTTTGTGCTGATCAGCTGGTTGAGTCAAGAAGCCAGTTGTGTCCCTGTAGGTCACACAGGAGGTCAGCCAACTGACCCTTGGAGTCCCTCTGGGTAGCCTGGGCTCAAGTACGCATTCAGTAGGTCAGACCCTATGCAGAATTTTCCACAGGTCCAGGAGTATTCTGATGAGTGGTTCTGGTGGTCCCACTTTTATACCTGGTGCCAGTCTTTGGGTGGGGGAAATACTTGACCTTTTCCCAAAACTGGTTCTGATGAGTTCTTCCCCTGATCCTGGCTCCAAACTGCGTAGGGTGACAAAGGCAAGGGCAGGTCTGGAGTCAGCTTCCTTTGTGTGTTCTGCAGGCAGAGCCTTTCGAAATGTGATCAGGGCAGGGCACAACTCTCCAGTCATTCTGTTAGAAAGACGATCTCCCCACACTTCCTTTGTCTAACTGTCTGGGAGCAAAACACAACTCAATACAGCAAAGCCATTCAGGACCCTGGCAGAAAGGCACAGTAGGTTTAAGCAGAAAAATGCCAACTTTCTAAAAGTAGCATTTTCAGTATTGTAGCTTAAAATCTAACTTTACCATTTAAGACGATTTTAAATTACAATTCATTTGAGTGTAAACAACATATCCCTATCTGATATCAGGCTGAAGTTAGCACTTATTAAGTGTGATAAGGTAACCCAGTGTTATTCTACGGGAGAGATAGCCTTACAAAAGTGGAAAATAACCTACGTTTTTTATTGTCAGTTCGTAAAACTTAAACATACATGTCCTACTTCTTAAACACCATGTTCCCTATCCTATCAGCCTTTAGGGCCTACCTTAGGGATGACTTATGTATTAAAAAAAGGTGTAGGCCTATCAAACGATTTCTTTTGTCAGATTGAAATGGCAGTTTAAAACTGCAGGGGCAGGCCTGCAACATGCTTTAGAAGGCTAATTTAGTGGGTGGCGCAATGTGTGCTGCTGTCCACTTAGGGGCCGATTCCGATCCGGGTCGGAAGGGCACCGAAAGTAATCAGGCCAGAAAAACTACGAGCCATACGCGTGTTTTTCGCCTGACTCGTGCACCTGTACGAGCGAGCAAGTACGATGCGAGCTATGTGAAAATCACCGACCGAGTCGTTTCTGGGTCCGAACTGCTCCGTACGTCTCAGCCGTAAGCTAACAGTGGCGTGCAATGGATGCAATTTAAGACCGAGCCAGTACGGTGCACGTGTCGGTGCGAGCCGAGTGTCCGGCTCGCAAAACATTTGGGAAATTGCCTTAGGGGGTCTGCGTCGGACCCCCTGTCACCCGCAGCTCAGTGACTAGGACACAGGGGGAGACCCAAGGGTCTCCCCAACACAGGCATGTACGGTGCGGATGGCACCAACGCATACCCACTGTAGGGGGCGCCCTTGCGTGAGACGTACCCATTCAGTCAATGGGAGCCCGTGTACGCGTCGTATGACCGGCTCCCATTGACTTCTATGGGAGTCCGACCGAACCGAGTCCGGCAGCATATGGCCGCATCGTACTCGCTCTGTCGGACTGCAGGACTCCGGCTCGGTCGGAAAACACTCCGGATCCAGCTCGGTCAGAGAGCTTTCTGACCCAGATCGGCCCCTAAGTAGCACTTAATTTTACAGTCCCATTACTAGGGACTTATAAGAAAATTAAAATGTGTCAATTAGGAGTAGGCCATTTTTAACTATGTGTAAAGGAGAGAGCATAAACACGTTAGCACTGGTTGGCATAAGTAGAGTCCTTATCCCACCAAAAACATGTTGAATAAATTAAGGGAATGAAGCAAAAGTGTAAGGGAATACCATGTCAGGGATGTCCGGTCTATCAGGGCAGGGAGGGCTTTTTTCGGGATGAGCAGAAACAGGGACAAATGCCCTTAGCTCCTAATCTAGTTTGTCCAGCGGCCTGACTCTGGTATGAACCTGGGAGGAGAAAGGTAATCCCTTCCTGTCTTTCCAATATACGTGTGATGTCAAAAGTGATGTCACATGCATATTAATGAGGCAGCCCAGAGGTGATCCTTGGGTCACTTCATTCCGGAGTTTGTCAGTGACAAGAATGGATCAGGCACTAGCAAACTCTTTCCCAACACCCCCACTAGCAAGAAAGAGGAGATTGTCTCCCATTGGGGCATGGGGAGAAATTAATATATTTTTTTTCTAGATAAAGGTACCCAGTCAGAAGGAGGCTAAAAACATCTATATACATATATAAAGAGCTGCAACATTTTCCAATGTATACATACATTTAAAGGGAAGGAAAGGGGTAAAATAATAAATCAGTAGCTTCAAATTGCTGTTTGCAATATATAGGTAAATGTGACATTTTCTTATGAAGTAACCTAGTCATGATTAACAGTTAATTTTTCACAATTTTGTTTATGGAAGCGCTAAGCAGTTATTTCAATATTTCTTTTTAACCAAATATGGTTCATAGTTGAAGTTAAATTAAATTATCAGTCGATTCATTTGAGATGGTGAAGCAGACATACATAGACAAAAAAGGGTCTGAAATGAGTGTTGGCTTTTGAGATGGTTATTGCAGCAAGAGACTTTGGGGGAGAAGTTTAATGAAACAGGGATCCCTTTCCGGCAATAATTTCTGCTCCTAGTAGAGAAGGGAAGATGTTCCCACATGTCATATGGGGTAGATCCTGATTTCTATAGGATACGAGCTCAGGGCGGCTAGCTCTAAACAAAGGAGCCTTAATCCTGCCAGGCTTCTGAAATGGTTTGCTGGAAAGCATACAGTAACATCTGCAAAAATGAGCAGGCTTACTGATGAGAATTCTGCCGGGAATATCACCCATCACTAGCTAGCATATAGTATGAAAATGCAGTACTCCGACAGCTCATCAGAACACGCCTCTCCAAAGGACAGTTGGATGGTCTCCTGTACTAACTCAGGGACACAAAAAAATGGAAGAACGGCGTTGCTGCGTATGAGAAAACCAGCTGCCCCATTGGGAGGGCAGCACTGAGGTTTGGCTGGAAGGAGACCTCGGACCCTAGGAGCCTCCAATGGAAGTCTTGGAGCATTGAGAAAGATCTGGACTTTCACACTATTTAAAAGAAATTGGGTAATTGCTATAACAGGCAACAAGGGTAGGCTCAATTTCCTTTCTGACCGCTGCACCCAGAAGATTGTCAGGAAAATTGAAATCATCTGTATGTACCTGCCTGCAAGATAACAGACTCTGCCCTCGAATCCTCTGCAAAGAGAGACAGTTTGCTGATTAGTTTTCCTTGTTTTGTCTTTAGTGTATGAATCAACTTTGGTCTCAGTTTTTGGTAATGAACATAGAACACCATTTTTCCTAAACTCATTTTCTGACTTAAAAACATGCTTTATGAACTTTACTGGGTGGTTTCTTGACTTTATATTTTTGCTTCTGTTTAAGTCTATTACAGATTTCTCTGGGGAAGCATCTGTTGCTTGTGTCATAGGTACCAGGTTCTGAGCAGAGTTTTTCAGTAGTGTGCTATAACCTAGAAAGATGGTGTCTTAATAATTTGGTGGAGCAAGTCCATTTCATTCCAAATTATGAATTTTCCTTCTCACACACCAAATATGATGCACAAGTCTGGCATTTAATGCAGACTTTATAAATGATAAACAAACGTAGCAGCCATGAAATTGCTGAGCAATGGTTAACGACAGGAGCTACCAAGTAACTGGTTTCCTGCCTTCTGAATGATGAGTGAAACTGAAGCATTTAGGAGGTAATTGGAGGTTAAGATGAAACACTTGGCATCTCAAACTCCACTTGCTATTCCTCCTTGATTAGTATTAGTTGATTCAGAAGTGCAAGCAAAAGCACAAGAGGCCCGACACCAACTGTGGAAAAAATATTGCACTATATTGTTAGATATTGAAGCCAAATAAAGACAGAACAGTGTTTGCACCCACCAACTATTCATTTTGATCTATATATTGAACAGTTACCTGGGGAATGCTTTAAAGAAACACTGAAACATGCAAAGGTTTGTCACTCAGCCTGTCGAGCAGCATAGCAAGGCTCTCTCATTGTAAAGAATGTACTATGTACTAACGAAACACTATCCTCACTAGGATTTTAAGGTGGATTCTAGTTTATTGTGTTCTGTTTGAAATGTAAAATCTTCAGACTAATTTTGAAGACTATAAACTGAAAAAAACATTTTTAAAAAGCCATTAGGCAGAATAAATGTATAGGATATTTGTTACATGCTCCAATTCTGCACTTCACTTTAACACATTGGAAATAAGCAAGCTTGAAATGTTTGTGAACAATTTAAGCTTCGATTGATCCTATTTCATGCGCATCAAAATGTAAAGTAGAGTTTTAGAACAATGAGCACAAAGCCAGAATCTCATTGAGGTAGTATCCATTATGCAAATTGAAGTGGAAGTGTGAACATCAATTTACTTTATATGTAAATTTCAGGTTCAATTGCATTGGGTATTTGAAACTGATCCATACCATCAATTGATCACTTCAGGGTGTAAGGAGGACGAAGGCTGTTAGGCCTATGGATGCAACATTTGGAGCAAGGAGTAGGATGGACACCGGAAGATAAAAAGAAGGAACAAGCAAAAAAAATAGTACCAAAAAGGCATCACAAATTCTGCAGTATTCTGCAAATGCTGCTAATTTTTATGTAATACAACCAGGGTTTCCAATGCCCTCTTAGGGTCCCTTGCATGAGCAGGATTACTTCGAATAGGTCAGAGGAAGTTGTTGGGTTTATATTTTCACTTACAGTCAGCAAAAATGCTAGAGTAACTTCTGCCACTCTCCGCTTGTCCTGATATAAATCCATATATACAAGATTTTCTGCCAACCCCAGCACTACCAAGTCTGTGCTCTTAGTACCAGAGTTTGAAATTGGCAAGGCGAAGTGGATATTCTTGTGACCAAGGGGCCTTCAGATATGCCAAATGGCCCTGATAGGTCCACACATTTCTGGGCCCCAAGATAATTGCTTATATTCACAGACTTAACAGATTGAGGTGTTTGTTGTGTTACATTACCATCTTTTGCTGCAAATAAGTGTTTTGTTACAAACTTCCTTATTGATTCCAATAAAGGAGACCTGGGCTAATTGTGTTTTTTGGGGGGTGTAAGTAAATCCTGTTTCTGTACCCTTATGTTGACGGTTCACAACAGGATCGCTCTTTCCTTGTTTGGAGGGGCTGCTTTTTTCCTTCACTTTATAGTCCGGTCGGGTATTATTAGACTTTAATATATGCTTGGTAATTTCAGAACTCTCCATATAACCCTGTCTGTTGTAGGACAGGTCACCGAAACCGAGGACTTTACATAGGTAGCACTTGTACACCACAATGACAACTGTCCTGACACTGTTCTCACTGGTTATACAATCCACAGGGCTTTGGAGCTTATTTATTAATAAGCAATTTACCAGATATTCAGTCCACAACTTATCTATGAGAGAGTACAAACAATAAGAGTCTATGCAAGGAAGTCAGGAAGGGAGCAGTGCAATTTAAGGGCCAAACGCCCAAAGCCCTAGAACCACATCACTCACCCAGCTCCTTCAGAATAGGCAATGGGGGCTCTAATCGAACCTTACAAGATTTTCCTCACTACTCCTTGTGCTTACTTCACACCTCATTCTACACTCCGAGTGCGTTCTTTAAACCTCCTTGCTTGTTACTCAGCAGTATTTGCAAAGATCCACTGGGCTGGAGGCAAATATACTGTGTGCGAGGGGGCACAAGTCGTACCAGCCTAATGCCGGCCGCCTCTGTCGCCACGAGGATGGTAAGTGCCTAGTGCACTTTGCCAACTACAGGACCTACTTCTCCGTCAGAAAGCTGTGGCTAGCAAGGATGCCGAGACCCTATATTCTGTCTGAGCCTCAGGCAGCCGAGGACGCCGCTGTGGTGAGGAACACATGAGTCAGAACTGCAAACCTCCTAGTTGCTAAAAATTGCTTCAGTATTCTAGGACGCACCAAAAGCATAAATCTGGTAGATATAACAAGGGGCGTAGCTTGGTCAATAAGATTGGGGGGGGGTGAATTTCAGATATCGTAATAATCACTGATTATTATCTTCTGAGAATACATTATATGAGAAGCAGGGCATGAGGGGGCCTTAAGGGGCAGTGCGTTAGGAGTACTTAAAACACAATACTTTATAGTGTTAGTGTTGTAACCCAATGAAATGCTGACACAGTTGGGGTTTTAAATCCGTGGATTTATTTCCGAGCGCCAGGACCGCGACTGTATCTATTTGCTATTCACAGCGTTCACATTGCCGCCTTCCATTTCCATACATGCCCCGGGGCGCGCTCTCTATAAACAACTAGAGCGCAACACCACATATCTCCCCCCTTTAAACACAGGAATCAAAAGTAAGGAACATTATACAATATACATACAGCAAGCTAAGGTCCCTTTTAATTAATGGGAATATCAGCACTTAACAGTGCTGATATTCCCATGCTCTCCATGTCAAAGTCCTCAAACCTCTTTGGTACTTTAATCACTCGGCCCGACCTTGTTCTTGCTTGCCTCAGGGTGAAGCCTGCGCTCTGGTCACCTTCTGAAGGGCCGGCTCCTCCCTTTTCTATCACTCGTTGCCCTCTTTCCTGTCCTTCAGCTCTCGGGCTCGTAGGTGTAAGTCGATTGGTTATTTCCACACTTTCACCTTCCTCAGGGGTGTACATGTCCTCCTTATTCCAACTGGCAGGTGTGGCTCCACGCCTGTACCTCTCCGGAGTCTCTGCCGTTTCCTGTTCGCCATTTCCTTCTGGAGTAGTCGAACTCTCCTCTTCCGGAACTTCCCATTTCATTACTTTGTTGCATCTTGCCATCCTATCTTGTGACCATACTTTCCCATCGCTCAGTAAGGCCGACCAGGCATATGGCTCCACCACTTGCAAGGGCGGGCTAAACTTGCTGTCTCCTTTCTTCTTCAACCCAGCTAGTTTCACTCTCACCCACTCACGCTTTTCTAGGGTTTCTTCTAAGCATGGGCGGATTTTGCGAATTGGCAATCCGCGAAATTGCGTATTTACGGATTCGCAATCCGCAAAATCCGCGAACTCTCGCGAATTTTGCGGATTCCTTTTTTTTTGTGTTCGCAAGTGTTTCTGCCATTTCGCAAGGGTTTTTTACCAGTTCGCAAATGCAAACGTACTTGTCGGGTAGTAACGGTCGCGACCATGTTGTTTCTACGTCTGGTTCATCACAGCACCCTCTGTTTCACCACTGCCACCCTCTGTTTCACCACTGCCACCCTCTGGCTCAACCATGCCACCCTCTGGCTCAACCATGCCACCCTCTAGTTCATCACTGTAGATTATGGGGGGGGAAAAGCACACCTGCCCTGCCTCAACTGACATGAATGAATTAGGGGCTGATTAATGTGTCACTGAATTTGAACTTCCAGGCTGGCACCTGCTTCCTTATCTGTAATTGCTTTCTGTTGCAGTGTAATTTTTTTAACAGGACCTTTGTTGTATACTTGTAGCTATTCTCTGAGCCTGCTGTGAGGGTCAGAGCAGGGTCATAGAATAGTTGCAAGTAGGCAACTGAACTCTGAAGGGCCCCCTCAGGAAGCACTACAGGGAATGATTACTAATGATAAGATTGAACTTTTGCACCTGCTGAGTGCTTTCAGTTTTGCAAAAATCCAAATATCCAGCAGCATCCACAAAAAGTAATCCTTCCAGGTCAAGATCCAAATCAAAGTGACCAGCACATGAAGAAAGCACTGGGAGGAGCCTGCTGGACAGGAACAGGAAGTAGGAGACTGTGGGGCACTTCTTTCCTCCCACCCCCCCCCCCCAAAATGGACTCCTTGCAAAAAAAAAGTGCAGGCAAATGTCAACCTGAGGAGTTATTCTGATAAAAATCATAATTTTCAAGGTTTATGCTGCCTGCTGGTGGATTTCTTGTGCGAAATTGCAAATTTTGCAATCTCGCAATTGCGAGATTGTCGCTGCCCGCCGCATCTACGTGTTCGCAAGTGTTTACTCCCGCGATGCGTGATCACGGGCCTTTATGACGTACTCGCGTTGAAAAACTCTCGCTGTGCAAGGTGGCAAGCCGCGATGACGTCGACAAACTCCCGCGGGATCCCGCAGCAAGATCCAAAATGGCGCAGCACACGCAAACATGGAGAAAAACAACTCTGCAAACGCTGAATGACGGTAAGTGAACGCTGCGCGCCGCAAAATTGTATAGTATTCTAGTTGGCAAGTGCGACCAAGCAAAAAATCCGCTTCGCAAGGATTTACAAATTTTCGGCAAATTCGCGAGAGTTCACGGATTGCGAATTTGCCGAAAATCCGCAAAATCCGCGAGCGGAACGGATTTTACGCCCATGCTTAGTTTCTTCCTTGACGCTCCGACATTTGTTGTAGTGTTCTGTGTACAGGGCTAGCGCTTTGTCAATATTGCGACGCACAACTGCCGGGGACCACCTGCTTTGGACAATGAGATGTTTCCACGCTAGATTGTCTTTTGGGGTCACGTCCCCTGAGTATTTTAAACAGGCTGTATCCTGTGTTGGCAGGGGTGATGCGATACACCCATAGCATCCTTTGTAGTTCCTTTTCCCAATCTTGACCTGCGCTTATTGCTGCTTGTACTGACCCCATTATTACTCTATTGAACCTCTCTGCCAGTCCGTTCCCCGCAGGGTGGTACTCAGGAGTGTGTTTGACTTCTATCCCGTTGCGGTCCATGAACGCATTCCACTTAGCTGAAACGAACTGCGGTCCATTGTCGCATGTAATCACCTTTGGGATACCTTCTCTCAAAAATGCAGAGGTGAGAAACGAAATTACCGCTTCTGTGTCGGCCACTTCACATACTTCCACCTCCGGCCACTTTGAGTACCTATCACCCATCACAATTGCATATTTGGGCACACCATTGGTGTCCAGAATGGGGCCCAAAATGTCCACCGAAAGCATCTTCCACGGACTGGAGGGACACGTGAATCTTCCTAGTGGCGGCCGTAGTAGGACTTGTGCTTTGTCTGCCCGGCTGCAAGGTTCGCACATCCTGACATGTCTTTCTACTTGACTGTCCAAGGCTGGCCACCAATACGCCTGCTTTGCCTGGCTTTGGTCTTCATTATCCTAAGGTGTCCTTTGTGTAAAATAGTTAGGAGGTGAGCTATAAGGTCTGTGGGGGTACCACCTTGTCTCCACTCAGCAAAAACACTGGATTGTCTCCAATCGATAATTCCTCCCGTACTTCCCAGAATTTCCTCAACTGGCTGTCTAAGTGCTTCTTGTCCGGCCAACCTTGCGTCACATAACTTTTCACCATTTCCAGATTCTCGTAACTGGTGTATGCTTCCTTCCATTCCTGTGCACTGATTGCTCCCTCATGTTCTTCCATGAACGCTACCATGTAGCCCTCCCATCCGGAGGACTCTTAATCTGCTGCTGGCTCCATTGCTGCTGCTCTGCTCAAAAAATCTGCCACTTTATTTTTGTTTCCAGGAATGTATTCCACTTCGTATACATAATCCAGTAGTCTCAGGGTCATCTTCGCTATACGGGGAGTCGCGTGTGCATGTCCGCTTGAGGTCAATACCCTCACCAGTGGCTTGTGAGCCATGCGGAGTAAGAATTTGGAGCCCCACAAGAACTGCCTGAACCGTTCCATGGCCCAAACTGCGGCTAACATCTCTTTTTCTATCACGCTGAATTTTTCCTCATTGGACGCTAATGACCTTAAGGCGAAGCTAGCCGTGTTGATTTCTCCTTTCGGTGATCTCTGCATTAACACTGCTCCCAGTCCCTTATCACTGGTATCAGTGGTCAGTATGGACACGGCTGCTTGGTCAAATCCCTTGAGGGGAATGGCAGCGCAAATGTCTTGCTTGAGGAGGTCACATTCTGCTTGCTCTTCCCTTGACCATTTGAAAGTGTTCCTTTCCTTCAAGAGTTGCCTCAAGTAGGCGCTTCTTTGATGGCCGATACGTTGGCCCTTTTCGGTTCTATCCCTCTTTCGCTGATCTCATGGCCTAGGTATGTCACCGACCCTACTCCAAATTTGCATTTTTCCCATTCCGCCGTGAGGCCATTTTGAGCAAGTATGGTTAAAACAGCATGTAGTTTTGCATCGTGGTCTTCCTTTGATTTTCCCATGATAAGGATGTTGTCTTGAAAGTATTGCACGCCTTCCACCTTTTGGAACAATTTGTGCATGAGCTTTTGGAACACTGCTGGCACGGATGCCAATCCGAACGGCCTTCTGAGGAACTTGTAACACCCAAAAGGTGTTATGAATAATGTTAGGTGGCTGCATGAAGGGTGCAGGGCGATCTGATGGTGCGCAGATGAGAGGTCCACTGTGGAGAACCACTTTACCCCCTTAGTCTTGGCTAGCATTTCGTTTATTCTGGATAGAGGGAACTTGTCAACCACAATGTTCTTGTTGAGTTCCCTCAGGTCCACACACAGGCATACCTTCCCGTTGGGTTTCTGCGCAACCACTAGGGGTACGAGCCACTCAGCACTTTAAATGGCGTCCATGACTCCGTTTCTTTCTAAGCGTAATAGCTCTTCCTGTATCGCCTCTCTACTCCTGAAGGGAATGTTGCGGACTTTGTGGCTTACCGGTTGCGCTCCGTCTTTAAGGCATATCTTGTGCGTAAATTTTGTCATCCGACCTATCTTCCCTTTGACGACTTCGGGATATTCCTTCTTCCAAGCGTGTTCTTCATATGCCTGTACCGTGTCAGTCATCAACACTTGGGTGTCTCCTCCTGGGTTGAGTTGTATTCCTAGGGCGCCTTGATCCGTCCATCCTAGGACTGAGGGTCCTTTCTCCACGACATACAGTTTTCCTTCCGCCTTGCGTCCATTGAAATCCAACGTGAGGGGGAGATAACCCACCATGGGTTTGGGTTTGCCTGTGTACGTGACAGGGTGAATGTCTGTGGGAAGCAAGTCCGCACCCACTCGGGATTCAAAGTCACTTTCCCATACAGTACGCTGAATAATGGTATACGGGGAGCCCGAATCTGCCACTATTTCGATTTGAATTCCTCCGATCGTCATTTGTAGCACTGGCTTCTTGGATCTCGTGCAGTTTATTTCAAGAACTTGGTCGTCTATACACAAAACTTCGTCTTCTTCATCTTCTCCTACTGGTGTTGCTTCGTCTCCGTCCAGGTCCTGGGAGACATACTTCACTTCTTTCCTCCTGAGCTTCCACCTACACACCTTTTCATAGTGTCCCATTATCTCACAAAAGGAGCATTTGGCTCTGAAAGCCAGGCAACCCTTGTTGTTGCGTGCGTGTGTTTGACTTCCGCATCTGTAGCAATTGTTCCTGCTTTCTCCCTGTGGTCTTTGGGTTCTTGTTGGCCTCTGAGGGTATTTCTTCTGGAACCTTGTGTTTGGCGGTGTAGATTGTTGCGTTGCCCCTTGCCTGTTCCTGTCTGTCACTTTGCATACCGGAGTTTTGCTGACCATTTCCCTTTTCGCCGCTTCTGCGCACCCCTTTGACATTTCCGCTTTCTTCACAAGTGCTATCACTTCCTTGAAAGGAGCATCTCTGTTGACGAACGACTTTTCTCGGATAGCTGTATTAGCGGTATGCATTATGAGATGATCTCTGATGAGTTCGTCTTGTAGTGTGCCAAATTTGCATGTCACAGCCAGCTTCTGTAGTGCCACTACATACTCATCTATCGACTCTCCGCTGCTTTGTTTCCTTTGGAAAAAATTGCATCTGTCAATGGCCGTGCACACTACGGGCGGTAGTGGTAATCCAGATCCTCGAGTGCGTGCTGGAACTCGTCTGTATCATTCGGGAGTCTAGTTTTCTTTACCAGGTTGTCATATACTCTGATGCCTTCTGGGCCCAGGTTGTGGAGAAGTATTTTCTTCCTCCTTGAACTAGAGTAGGCCACTTCTCCTTCTTCCTCTAGGGCGGATAGGTAGTTCAGGAAGTACCGCTTCCAGTCTTCCCACGGCATTGCTGGCTCTCCCATCTTGGGCAAGAATGGGACCAGATTGGTGAGGGACGATGCTAGTGCACACATTCTCCCTGCGTTGCATTGGACCGGGACCTGCTGCATGGCAACACCTGGTAGACTCCCCGGAGCCTGCCTCTCTTCTGGCCTGCTGGATTGCGTGGGTGTAGGGTTCCCTCCGTTCCACGGAAAGTGCCTTGGAGATCCCACGCTGTGCACCTTAAGAGGCTGTGACTGATCCCTAGGACTCTTCTCTGTCTGCACAGAGGTGTGCTACACTATCACTGGAAGCTCAGCTGCGCCCCCTGTACTCACTGTGCGGTGATGTGCAGCTTCCAACTCGAGGACGCGTGGTGTGGGCAGTATATGGCCTGTGTGACTCCAGGGAAGCGTGCCACACTCCAGGGTGTGCCCTGTACCTTCCTTCTTCACGCCTTGGCGCTGGTGGTCACCTTGCAGCCTGTGTGATTCCAGAGGACTTGCCCCTTTACTCCTAGCTGGGCACTGGGCTCTTCTCCTCTTCCTTCTGCCCCTTGGGGTGCTCCTGCGGTGTCTGACACTGCTCCTGTGTGTCGGGGCTTTATCTCTCTGCCCAATGGAGCTGTGGACACTTCAGCTGGGGGAGACACAGCGCTTATTTAGAAGCGCTCATGTGCGGTGGCAGGTGCACCTCCCCCCTGTGGTGCAGGTCGCTACCTCTGCCGTGCTCGGTCTGTGTCGGACGATGGTTTCAGGGCCGGCACCGCGTGGGAATCGTAATTGGCTTCACGCAGCCTCGTTGCCACATTTATAATGTTGGTGTTGTAACCCAATGAAACATTGACACAGTTGGGGTTTTAAATCGGTGGATTTAATTTCCGAGCGCCGGGACCGCGACTGTATCATTTTGCTATTCGCGGCATTCACATCGCCGCCTTCAGTTTCCCTACATGCCCCGGGGCGCGCTCTCTATAAACAACAAGAGCGCAACACTACATACTTTGTAGCTAATCAACATTTTTAAGACCTTCAAAACAGAGTTCAAAGAGAGTGTGTGTGTGTTTGTTTGCCTGTGCGTATGTGCAAATTCCAGACGAAATCTGACACACACCTCACAGTACCTGAATGAAAAGACTTGCACTCAACTATTTACTACAGAAAAAAAATTGTAAGGGCTTGTAGCACCCCCAGCATCCCTCTAGCCCCCAAGCTATGCCCCTGGATATAACATTGCTAGAGTGGTATTTTTTGATGCTACACTGGAAGGAGGTGGAGAGTTTGTAGTGAACCCCTATTGTGGATGAGGCAAAGAGTCAACACAATGCACAAATAGACAGGCAGTGATTACAAAATTTACAATGCCTAAGAAGCATGTTTGCTGGGATGCTTTGTTGGACGGGTTGCAGTATAGCTGCTTTGTTCTAGATGGGTTGAAGGTTGCGCACAACTGACCACCAGATTGGTTGTACTTCAGCCCAGAAACGACAATGGCCCTAAAGAGAAATGTTTCAGGGGTGATGAAAACAGATTAGTGACCTTATGAGTCAGATTTAGCTGCAAGTTAAAGGTCTTGACAAGATGGTTGTTCTGGGTGGGTAATGAGGACATGTCGTCCTGTATAGCTTCGATGGAAGGTCAAGTTTAGGATGCTGTTGAATGGGAAGGGGAATAGATTCTAGTTCCCACTCGAATAATGATTTTCTGTGAAGAATATGCCACACGCATGTTTGGTCAGATGCTAAGTAACTTTAACAGTATTTATAAATTACTGCAATATTCAAATGTAATTCCCTAAATAATTTCAGGAGTAAATATAATCTAGAACATAGTCACTTCTGTTTGCTGCTCGTTAAATTGCGATACCGCTTGAATTGTATCATAGGGCGCGCACATGTGGTTATACACTGAGACTAAAGATATATCATAAAGACATTTGCAGTTTGAAGTTATGATTTGTGAAGCGTCTGCTAACCACAAGCCTCACACGGAAACAAATAGCACACCATGCCTCACACGAAACTACTGGAGAAGATTAAATAAAAGGCTTTTTCGCCCTCTCTCCCCAGCTCAGAAATGAACAACAGATACAATGTGCACTTCTGGGCCTGCAGGGGACAGTGGTCCTCTGATAAAAACAGAGGCTGCGCTCATCAAATCAAGACATCTGGCCGGCTTTGTGCTATAACCAGCTGTGATGCTACGATAGATGCTACATACGGAAGTGGCTGATGGGGGCACGTGTGACTGGCGAGAGAATGTAAAATGCAGAAATGTGTAGAATGCATTCAATTTGGTCTTATATTCTGTAAAACCTGTAAAACTCATACATAATAAAGCATCAAAGTCGTGTAACGACCAAAGAGGCCTCAAAACATAGCAAGCACTTGCATCGGAGAATGTGCAGGTAATCTTAATGATTCATTCCCTGAAGAATACTTTGGTCCATTTCATCCTTGCTGGCACCTACGAAATACCCACTTTGACTCCGGTCAAAATAAATCCCAGACTCATTAAAAGCGCCCAAAATACAAAACCGCTTCCTGACTATAGGGATTGCACTTTAGAAATGCGCTTCAAATAACATTTCAAGAGAATCCAACTCTAGTAAATGACTGACAAGAAGGAGGGTCAGATTTAGTGGAAACCTACAGAAAGGAAAGAAAAACATAGGTATGTCAGTCTTTGTGAGAAATTGGGTTTTTGGTCGAGAATGGTGTGAGCTCTTGTCAAGCAACAGTTACAGTATCCCTCGGGATGAACCACCAAAGTCACTGAATTGACCTGTGTTCAAATCTCTGATAGCTTGGCACAAAAGTAATCACGCCTTAGAGGCAATGTGTAAAGTATGTATGTAGCACACAAACAGTTAAAAAAACACCATACTAGAAAAATCACACAGCAGGTTAGACAAATAGACTAGATGTTAATAAATTATTTGACACCAAAACAACAGAAATCCAATTAGTAGAACCTAATAAATGCAAGTTTAAAAGTTGAGGTAAAAATACTGCTTAAAATCACTAAATGCCAACCACTGTTATCTGGAATTGCCAGACCAGGCGACAGTTCATGCAGACCACAATGGTGCTTGGGTGGATACAGTGACCAAGTTAGTCCCGCTGAGTAATGTTCTTAAACCCTAGTTGTGGAGCATTGCGCCGTACTACAGCGGTCCTGAAAAGTGATGCGAGGCTGCGTCAAAGATCACTGCACAGTGGCGGTTCTGGTGAGAGGCTGTGAGGTCTGTACATCGAGGATGCTGCAAACCGCAGAGGGTCCAATGAGCTATGCAGGCTCAATGTGGGTTTGCATTGAGGCTGCTTCACGCTGCATCAGTTCTGATCAAGCTCTACAAAGGGCTGTGTTGAGTTTGTGCCACGCCACGTTGGTTCTGATGGCACCACAGCTGGGCTAAGGGTGCTCTACCAGCCCAGCTGTCGTCCCATCAGAACCAACGTACAAGGGTCCAGGACTAGAGGGGCACAGCTTGGAGGTGCGGGGGTGGGGGGGGGGTGGTTAGGACTCACAGCAGGCAGACTCCAGGTGCATAATTCAAAATGGTCGGAGGCTTTTATGTCCTTGTGGCTCTGAACAGGAGGCCAATCAACTAGCCCTTTGAGTCACTCTGATGGTCCTTAGTTCAAGATACAGGTCCAGTCCTCCTCACTCAGCCAGCAGGACAGGAGAGTAGCATGGCACAGCAGTCCTTCTTCTGAATTTTCCACAGATCCAGAAGTGTAGTGAGAAGTTGGGTCTGAGGGCCCACTACTTATACCTGGTGCCCACTTTGAAGTGGAAGAAGTTTTTGAGTCCTCCCCCTGTAGAGGTATGTGGCACTTTCTGTCTCTCTACGCTGTCTCCAACTTATCTGGGGGCAGAAAAGACTGGTGTATAAACCTTTGTGAGTGCGCTCATGACGTGCAAGTGTGATAGGTGACAGCTAAGCCCCCATATCAAGTCAGAGATGGACCAACCTGCAAACAAATGGCCCTCCTTTGTCTCACTGATTGAGACTTATACACAAAGGCCAACTGCCAGCTATACCTAGTCATGTGACCAAGGATACAGGCACCAAATGACAGGAAAAAGCACCAATAAGGGATTTTGCTTCATAAATAATTATACATTTATAAATATTTAGGATGCTCTATACATTAATTATCATAAACATATTTTAACTTTCCACAAAGAAAATAATCTCAACAAAACTGGGTGTATTCCTTATTTTTTATTTATTAGTTCTTTTAGACAGCTGCACACAATAGGGAGTGGAGGTGTGCCTGTATAGGCCATCACTGGCAGAATATGAGGGAGGAGCTGGGCTCAGCCCCACTTACACTGCCTCCAAAGACCTTCATACCTCCTGTAGTTAGCCTGGAACCAGGGCCATGAAGGCAGAGCACCTTTGCACTTCAAAGGCACACTACTTGAAGCTTCTTCCCTCTTCAAAGGGCACAAATGGGTATAAATACTGGACCTCAGGCACAAACTCTTCAGTACACTTCTCAACCTATGGATACTCTCCCACGACAAAAGACTGCTGTGCTGCTGACAGGACTGCCACTCTGCTGCTCTGAAGAACTGCTGCCCTGCTGTGCTGACCTGCTGCACTCTTGCCTGGGTGAAAAGGCCTGCACCTGCATCTTTTTAACATAGAAGCTCAGAGTCACTGCAAGGGCTAGTTGGCTTGCCTTCCTGATCTAAAGCCTCAGGGACATTACAGACTTCCAACAACCATATGCTTGCAACTGGAGTCTACCCTGCAAGAGGTGCCACCCCAGTCCTGGGCCCTTGGAAGTGGATGCTCTGCCAGCCTCTGTGGATCCAGAAGTACTGACGCATCTCCTCTGCTGTGTGGCGCAAACCCAAGCAGAACAGACACATTATCATTGCTGTGTGGTTCAGAACCATTGCAAAGACCCTCATTACATCGTAGCCCATTGCCCCATCGGAACTGCCGCTGCGTGACGCATCCTCAGTGCAGGCCCTCGCATCCATCATCAACAGCAGCCAGACACCAGGAGCATAATTCAAAATGTTCGGAGGCTTTTATGTCCTTGTGGCTCTGAACAGGAGGCCAATCAACTAGCCCTTTGAGTCACTCTGATGGTCCTTAGTTCAAGATACAGGTCCAGTCCTCCTCACTCAGCCAGCAGGACAGCAGAGTAGCAGGGCACAGCAGTCCTTCTTCTGAATTTTTCCACAGATCCAGAAGTGTAGTGAGAAGTTGGGTCTGAGGGCCCACTACTTATACCTGGTGCCCACTTTGAAGTGGAAGACGTTTTTGAGTCCTCCCCCTGTAGAGGTATGTGGCACTTTCTGTCTCTCTACGCTGTCTCCAACTTATCTGGGGGCAGAAAAGACTAGTGTATAAACCTTTGTGAGTGCGCTCAGGCAGAGTCTTCATGACGTGCAAGTGTGATAGGTGACAGCTAAGCCCCCATATCAAGTCAGAGATGGACCAACCTGCAAACAAATGGCCCTCCTTTGTCTCACTGATTGAGACTTATACACAAAGGCCAACTGCCAGCTATACCTAGTCATGTGACCAAGGATACAGGCACCAAATGACAGGAAAAAGTACCAATAAGGGATTTTGCTTCATAAATAATTATACATTTATAAATATTTAGGATGCTCTATACATTAATTATCATAAACATATTTTAACTTTCCACAAAGAAAATAATCTCAACAAAACTGGGTGTATTCCTTATTTTTTATTTATTAGTTCTTTTAGACAGCTGCACACAATAGGGAGTGGAGGTGTGCCTGTATAGGCCATCACTGGCAGAATATGAGGGAGGAACTGGGCTCAGCCCCACTTACACTGCCTCCAAAGACCTTCATACCTCCTGTAGTTAGCCTGGAACCAGGGCCATGAAGGCAGAGCACCTTTGCACTTCAAAGGCACACTACTTGAAGCTTCTCCCCACTTCAAAGGGCACAAATGGGTATAAATACTGGACCTCAGGCACAAACTCTTCAGTACACTTCTCAACCTATGGATACTCTCCCACGACAAAAGACTGCTGTGCTGCTGACAGGACTGCCACTCTGCTGCTTTGAAGAACTGCTGCCCTGCTGTGCTGACCTGCTGCACTCTTACCTGGGTGAAAAGGACTGCACCTGCATCTTTTTAACATAGAAGCTCAGAGTCACTGCAAGGGCTAGTTGGCTTGCCTTCCTGATCTAAAGCCTCAGGGACATTACAGACTTCCAACAACCATATGCTTGCAACTGGAGTCTACCCTGCAAGAGGTGCCACCCCAGTCCTGGGCCCTTGGAAGTGGATGCTCTGCCAGCCTCTGTGGATCCAGAAGTACTGACGCATCTCCTCTGCTGTGTGGCGCAAACCCAAGCAGAACAGACACATTATCACTGCTGTGTGGTTCAGAACCATTGCAAAGACCCTCATTATATCGTAGCCTGTTGCCCCATCGGAACTGCCGCTGCGTGACGCATCCTCAGTGCAGGCCCTCGCATCCATCATCAACAGCAGCCCTCGACAATGATGCTGCACTCCGTATCACAGCTCCTCGGAACTGACACATCCCCCAACTGTGCAACGCATCCTCAACGCTACACTTCACATTGCAAGCTCACAGCGACGTGATCCTTGGCGCTGATGCACAGCAGCCTCACGGTAATTCAGAACCAATGCATCACTTTGACTGCTCAGTGCACCTTCGACATAGATCCTCCCAAGCTTCCGCAAACCAGGTCGCCAGGCACTTTGTTCAGGGTGATTAACGGGTTCCCTGTAGCAGGCCCACGCTCTATAGAGGTTGGCCAGACTTGTGACTTTGTCCTGGTCCAGCACACCCAGATATCCACAATTGATGCTTTATGATGTTTGGTGTTATTTTTACTGAACTCTTTAAACCTACAAATCTCTGGTTGTACTGTTAGGATTCTTGTAGTTTTGCTCTTGTCTAATTTATAAAAAGTTACTCTATTTCTCTAACTACTCTATTCTTCTAACTTGGCATGGGATCCAAGTAAATAGTCTATTGTTGCTTTTACGTTGCTTTTACGTTCAAACAGGAACGTCACATACAGAACCAGCATGTTGGCCATCTTGGAAATGTATTATTAATGATTTTTTATTACAAGATTCTGGTGGACATTAAGATTCTATCAAGAATTATTACAGTGCAAATCTTCTGCCCCTAGGATTTGTAAAGGGCAATGACCAACACCAAAATCATTCCCTACAAAGGTCATATGACATTTCGTATAACAAAATTCCTATCTGTAGGCTTTAAAACAGAGAAATACCAATCCATCCTTAAATGCATAGTTATTTTACATTTGATGTTGACAATCAATATGTCAAGCATAAAGTATGTATCATAACTTTTCATATTAAAAATATCGGACCTGTGGCAACAGAAATGTTTTTACTAGTGACCAATCAGGCCTGTATCTGTAATCGATGGCTTATCACCTTAACTAACTGAGACTTCCAGTACTGAGTATAAGTCTATACACAAGACAAATGCCAGTCACACAAGTCATAAAATTACATAGCATACCAAATGAACACAGCAAAAATATTATTTGTATTAAGAGGGCCTAACAAGAATTCTGGCAGTACAAGTCATCTATTCTCTTTGTTTGGCAGCGGAGGTAGCACGCACCAAACTGCTTTTCTATTATGGTAATAAGTGAGATGCCATGTAACAAAATCCCTACCTGTAGGCTTTAACCTTTTTACGGCGGCGGCAATTCCGCCGCGGTGCGGCGCCTTTGATGAATGGGCGGGTCGTGTCGGCCAACGGACGTGCGTAGCACTACGGAGGTAGTGCGAGTGACGGCTGTTGGCCGACAGAAGCATGCAACGGGTTAATACAGAGTAACAGCAATCTACACATACATGCCTATTGAGTTTATCAACATGTCAGGCCTATTGCCTTTATCATAACTTTTCATATTAGGCAATCCGGAATTTAGCCTTTATCATTGACTTGCCACTATAATCAGTTTTTCCCATTATACTCAGTGTAAACTTTCCAAAAGGCAACCACCAGGCATATAATCACAAAAGGGCAAACATATTAAAAATTACAGCTGACAAAGCAAAATACTATCTCTTCTAAGAAAGTCTAATAAGGACTATTGTAGTGCATATCTTCTAGCCCCCCTGTCTGTTTGGGTCGATCATCATCAAAACCCTTGTCTACTACAGTAATCCGTGAAATTCCATGTATCTAAGTGCCTGTCTATAGGCTTTAACACAGTGTAAGAACAGCCCATTCTTAATAGCATATTGTATTTTAATGCATGCTTCTCTTAATAAGTACGGCAGGCCGAATGACTTAGTCTTAACGTTTCATAATAAACAAAATAAAACGAATGAAATTTGGCATGCTTTCCCTATCTAACTGATGAAATCTTTTGGCTTTACACTTATCTAACAACGGCCTATTCAAGTGCACATATACTGGCAACCATCAAGCATGCAGTTATAAAATTGCAAGTATTGAGAAAAATACAGCTTACAATACAACCCTGCTAAACAGGACCTAACAAGAATCATCACAGTGAAATCCCCCTGGGTTTGTCAGAGTGGGTGGCCAACATCAAAACCCTTGCCTACTACGGTATTCTGTGACAATCTATATAACAAAATAGCTATTTGTAGGCTTTAATATAAAGTCATACAAATCCACACCTAAATGCCTATCGACTTTAACATATGCTTTGCACAATAAATACATTAAGCGTAATGCCTTTATCATAACATTTTATAATAAGCAGATCAGGCCCATAGCTTTGAACAGAGGCATACCACCATAACTAACTAAGTCCTGCTGCATGAAGTATAAACTTTGCCACAAGCCAAAAAGTGCAATACCGGAAGTCTTTTTAGTGGGAGCACAAAAATTCAGCCCAATCAAATCCTGTGCTCAGAGGGGCCTGACAAGCCAGATCATAACTACATTCATCTTCTGAAGTGCTGCATTTTGTGTTAAGGGATGCCAAATTACACATCTAGAGATTGCTTTCCATGGCTATGCAAAGTAATTCCTTTCGTATTTGATAGTGTTCGCCACCTCTAGGTAGTAAAAGCCTGATCCACATAGTGTGTTGATTACTAACTAGTAATTATTCTTCCATTACTCCTTCATTGCCACCTTCAGTTCCCAGTATTCACTATCTAAGCCTTTTTGTTTTTCATTTCCTTTCAGGGAACCCACCCAGTATCACATAAAATGCATTCCCGCCCCAAACCTTCATGTTCCTATTTAATACCACTGAACAAATCAATAATGAAGAACAGAGGGAAATGGTAACGTAAGTAAGTAAATGGAGCAGGAAGGAAGAATCAGAGTCATGCAGATTGCCATTAAGTGTTCAACACATTACCTCATCATCTCCTTGCTCGTCTCATTCCTTGCTATAAAGCTGAAATATTCCAATAGCATGCTTTCATCATAATAGGAAAATATCTGCAGAATATGCCACACCTAGGAGCAGAGGTAAAGAAGTCATCCTCAGCTACTTTGGGCCAGTGGATTAAATCTGACCCATCTCCAATATGCAATCAAGACCTCTGCCTGGAATTAATTCAGGATTGAAACTAAGCAATACCAATACCACTAAGCAATACCAACTCCTATAGTATGGAACTTCTCTGTCGTATCCCTCAGTGGCTCATAAGGAGACTTTTGCAAAAATGCCAAGATAACTCAAGTGGGAGCATACATTCTTCACTATTGGTGTTAACAAATAAAACTTCCTTAAACAAATAAGAAATTAGAATGTCCACATTAGAGAAGGCATTCAATGGATACTTACAATCTTCAAGGCTGTCCATTGCAACCTCAAAAGGGCCATGGACAATTTATGAAACCGTCTTGTATGAACCTCAAAATATTAAGCACAATAACAGGAGACGCTATTGAGAAGTTACTGAGCTGACTCCATATCATGAATACCCAACTCTAACGATCTACTGAAACATTACCCTTGACTTTGGAATGTTCTAATTGAAAGGACATTTTTCTTTGCTGAAGAAAAAATCTGAAAGGTTCCAAACTGACGGTGCAGATAAGCCACCTACTCTTATAATTTGCTTGCAAAGGAATGATGAGCTAACCAGCTAGATTTCATTTCCTTCAGCTGGAAGAGTGATTTGCCTCTGGCTTGGAACAGTGATCCTGAACCACCTCTGATTGCAGGGCTACCTACACCAGAAGCTGCCTGCATCAGTTATTAAAAAACTTCATGTAATCTAATTTTGTTGATACAACAATAAGGGAAAGTCAAACTTCAACTCAGACCTGCAATTAAAAGATAAGGTCCATAGGCACACTAATATTAAAAAGACAAAGGAGCTGATTATGAGTTTAGAGGTGTGGGTACGGGCCGCCATACCACTGCCCCGCTCCCACACCACCAAACTCAACTGCCAAATTAGGAGTTTTCTCCTGGTCAGGCGGCGGTCCTTTGGCGGTCCCACAGCAGTGCTCTGCTAAGGCTCATATGTGAGCCTTAGCAAGGCAGCGCAGTGGGACGCCAAAGTCCATTCCTGCAAGGCATGAACTATGAAGTCCATGCAATGCAGGAACAGCGGGGTGCATGCACACATGAGGGCACACCATGTGCCTCCCTTGCTTGCATCCCCAGGCCTTGAGGCAACAGGGGCACCTGCATGGCTACCTTTGTTTCATCATTGCCACACCTCTCATGTGCGGCTCACTGCCATGAAAACTGTGGTGGTGAGGATACACGTACTATGCTTGGCGGTACTGCAGGGGCACCGCCAGCATATGGCGAGCCTCTGACTGCCGCACCACCGCCAAGGGATTACGAATCCTCAGGAAATATGGACAATATAGAAACACTTGCAGACCTTTCAAAGAAGTTCCCATTGAATAGATCAGATGTTTTAGATATTTGTATGCTTTGCCCAAGTTATACTTACTAAATTTCAAAGATATGAACTTTGTAAACTCCATGTTAATAGATGATTTTGAGAGCCTCACATCTAGTATAATACATGAGGAATTTGCTAGCTAGAATGTAGTAAGAATGGGCTGGACGATGCTGATCAGCTGTGAGAAATGGGTATTGATATGGTGCCTTATTATTAAAGATTCCTGAAAGATCTCTGGGAAATTTTAGGTTACTCTATAAGCGTATAGTAGGTGGCAAAAGATTGGTTGTGACTAGAACAGAGAAAGGGAAAATAAATAACAATTGATCAAAAAGGAAAATGACATGCTCACCCACAGTCCACATGCAGATGGATATCTCTGGTCTTGGCTGTCCTCTGTATTAACTGAGTCAGCCCCAATCCCAAGTTCTAGGGGCAAAGGAGGGGAGTTAAGTTTTAGCATAGCCCCTACTACTTTTCACCAAGCTGAGCTGCACGGTAATCATTGACAGGCAGTCGGTAATAATGGTAGCAATAGTTTGCCGTGAAACAACTTGTTTGACAGTTGCTACCTGGGATATCTAGGATCTGAAATAAAAAATAGATGATCTACAATGGCAAGAGTTTATTTCCGAATATGACATTTGTTGTTTACAACAGGTCTAAGTCACTACTGATTTTAATTTGGATGGGTATATTGCACTTAATGATCCGGCAATTAAACAAAAACTCAGCTGCCCCTTTGGTGGTTTACCTAACTTGGTTTTTTTTGTTAAACCCCTAACAGAGACAAGCATTTCCACTAGCATTCTCGTTTATGTGACCATCTAAATATCTTGAATTTATATATTCCCCAATGGAAAAACAAACAAAGGGAAATAGATGTTAACATTACTTGAAGAAACGGTTCTGGTTATTAGACTGGGCTGGAGAGATATAAAGTGTCATAAAATTAAAATATGTGGCATCCATCTGTGAAGAATATGCAGTATCGCACCCTACCAGAAGAATATTCTCTATGGGTCATCCAGAGTCTGGCTCAGAAGTATAAAATATGAATGTGCATGTAAGATCCTGTAACAGTTTGAATCAGCTCATGATGAGATACTCTTTTATATGAATTTGAAACGGAAACAAAACAAAAGCAATATTGGTTTCAGCATATTTCTCTTATAGACCTAGCATGCACCTTTTTGCAGTAAATTATTTTTATGGTGCGAAGCTTCATGATATATTCTTCAAAGTTTTAATTGTAGTAAGAAATAAGAGGAACAAATATAGTGGTTCTCAAACTCTAAATTACATTTTTAAATTCCCCTATAGGTTAGCAGAGAATATGCATGCCAATGCTAGTGTCAAGTTCAATTCATATACAAAATAAAGCAAGAAACAATTAAAGTGGGACACAAGCTTGTATCCACCTTAGTGAGAAGGACGTACAACATGAAAACAGAAAGGCTCAGGCAGAGTAAATTGTTTGTATTGGGCATATTTTGATATGACAAAGTATAGTGGAGACACCATTCTTGCTTTATTTTGTATATATTTAAGCAACTGCATATTAAAAAAAACCTGTCCGGCTGGACAGCTGTAAAATATAGTACTGATTGGGTCTGTATTTATTATTTACTCACATTAACCCTTGTCTAGGGACCACTGCCTTTAGAAATAATTGATTACCCAAGGTCCCTAACCAATTGTATTTGAGATTCCCTTGCCTTTTATAACATGCCCAGCAACTATACAAGCAGGGGGACACTTTCTGTCCTATGACCTCTAAAGTGTTAGCCAATATAGCCTTAGGGGGTTGTAGCCCCCAGGGGCATGCCATGATCTCCCTTAGCTGAGAGATAGAGGGTGAGCTGGTAATCCTGGAAGGTAGGAGTTATCACTTCCACTGGCAATGGTGTATGGGATCCCTATCACTGCCTTGAGGAACACCCGGACAGCCAGACCATGGTAGTGGAAAGGCTGCTTTCCCCAGAGCAGTGCAACGGCCAGGTTTGTAGGGTAACAGGACTTTTTCTGCCCCATGGTCCTTGTATCCCTGGAGTAGTGTGAGGAGGTGACCAAGAGGAGGCTCATAGTTAGTCCCCAAATTCCCATTGACTGCATTCTGGGGAATGAGTTGCCCCCAGTGTCAAGAGAGTTGGGCGGGGTGACCGCCTAGGTAGCCCTGACAGTTTTCTGTGGGTACAACTACCAAGCAATGGGCAAGGGAGCCTAGATGGAGGGGAAGAAAAGAATCACAGCTGTCACCTGCTCAGCCTCAGGGTACAGACCCAAGGCTGTAAAGCAAGTCTTAGGACTGGTCGGAGGTAGATTTGTAGTAGGGTGCCTAACACCTGGAGCTGCTGCACCTTTGCCCCCACTCCTGGAAACATCAGAGGTCAGAGAACCCTGATGGCCTAGGGCTTGGCTCTTTACACCGACAGTTGTCAGTGGCCTCTGTTGGTTGCAGTACTTATAGTCAGAGTTTTCCCTTGGTTGGGGACAGAAGTATGATTCAAGGGGCAGAATGAGCCACATCACTTTGTTGGCTTTGGTGGTACTGTCTGCAAACTGGGATGCAGTTGTGATTAAGTTAAGGTTAAGAGCTGCACAAATGGGGTTCACAGATAAGAAGGGTTCCCCATGGGTCAGGTCAGTGGCTCAGGAGAGTGTAGACAGAGGGATCCAACGGAGTTCAGAAGAACATAGAACTAACAGGTGAAACTGTATAACAGGATTTTCGCCCACATTCTTATGTCTAAGCAGTTTAGCCCAACAGGGTATTAACTAGTCTACCCTGGATTTTGGCTGAAGGAGGGCATGTTGGAATTAGCTCTCTCTGTATGTGTTACTAAAGCCTTTTGCCTTCACCCTCCTCTTTTCTGAACCCCTGTATGTGTTACTAAAACCTTTTGCCTTCACCCTCCTCTTTTCTGTACCCATTTTCCTAGACACTTAGGACTTTGCATGCTTTATAACTGTTAACCAGTGCTAACGTGCTCTCTCCCTAAAACAAGGTAAAATTGGCTTGCACCCCATTGGCACATTTAATTTACGTTTAAGTCCCCAGTGAAGTGGTGCTATATATATATCTATGGCCAGTAAATTAAATGCTGCTAGTGGGCCAGCAGCACTCATTGCACCACCCAGTTAAGTAGCTTGTGTGTGCAGTCTTAATCTGCTATTTTGACCTCACAAGAAAAATATCTTACAAGACCCAAACCTCCCCTTTTAATACATGTAAGTTACCCTTATGGTAAGCCCTACCCAGTGCAAAGGGCTGGGTGCAGTGTATTTAAAAAGTCGGCCAAGTACTTTTAAGTTTTACATGTGCTGGTAATAAGAAAACCACTGTGAGGCCTATTTTTCCCTTTTGATAACTTTGTGTTCCCTTACTACACTTAATAAGCGATAACTATCAATTGGGAGCAGGTAAGGAAAGTTGAGTTTGGTGTCTGTTAGAACCGGGGTCTCTAGTTGGCAGGGGTATGCACCCTAGTCCAAGTAGAGTCCACCGCTTCCGACCTGGTAGCTTGGCGCAGAGCAGCAAAGGCGTAACTTCAGAGGCAATGTGTAAAGTATTTGTGCAACACGCAGCAGCAGTGACACAGTAAAAACACTCACAAAAGGAACACCACACCAGTTTTGTATAAGAATAAGGATTTCTTTATCTAAAAATTATGCGAGAACCAAAAGCAGGTAAATCCAGCTCCAGGCAAGATCAATAATAAAAAGGATTCCAGTTTCCAAGCAAGATCAATAATCAATGAGAATGAATCCAGTTCCTAGCCCTGATCAACAATAAAAAGAATTCCAGTTTCCAAGCAAGACCAATAATCAATAAGAATGAATCCAGTTCCCAGGCCTTATCAAATCACCAAAAGCTCATGTGTGCCAAGGGCTCCGGCTGATAATGTCTTTCTCACTGTGTCTTTGGATGGCAAAATTTCACTTGAGGTAGGTTCTTATTCAAAATTCACTGTGGGAAGGTTCTTAGGCCAAAGTTCCCTTGTAGCGTAATAAGTGTGCCTCTCATAGAAATGATGTTACCAGCCAAGTACCAAGCTCACACTCCAGGTACCCGGCCAACCCGCACCCCGCCCCCTCACAGCAGCCTGGTTGCACTGAGGCGTTACCTGGGGTGGTGGTTGCGGGCGCGGGTGCGAGGCTCCTCTCCCCCTGGGGCCTTGTGCTCAGCAGGCGCTGCACGGGTGGGGGTCACAGCCACACAGCGCTCCTTTAGCACAGCGTTTAACAGTGCCTCCAAGTCCTGGGCAACGACGGAGCCTCCTGCCACACAGCGCTTCGCTTCTCAGCGCTACACAGCGCGCTCCGGTCCCAGTGGCGGTGACCTCAGGGCCAGTTTCAGTAGGCTTGCGCCAGAAGCAGAGGCAATCACAGAGCCCTCGGGAGGATCACAGGGCAAGCAGCGCTGAGGGCAGGCACAGCGTTGCAGTGCAAATCTTGAGAGTGTTGTTGCTGTTCCAACGGGCAGTCTTTAAAACGCTGTGGTCCAAGGACAGGTAGTTTCCTTTAGTTTAAAAAGGGTGCAGTCCCAAAAAGGCAATCTTTAAAAGGTGGTTCAAAGAAAAGTAGTTCCTTTGGGATGTTGTGGAGACACTCTGGGGGTGATGTTGCAGTCTCCCATGCAGGGCAGGATCAGCAGACAGTAGGGCAGCTCAGCAGGTTGTGGGGCAGCAGTTCCTTGGAGCAGTCAGCCTCCTTCCCAGTGGCAATCCTCTTGCGCAGCAGTCCTCACTCCAGCAGGGATTCTTCCAGGTCCAGCAGTGTAACAAGAATGTGAGGCCAGGACCCTCCCTTATATATCTTTTTAGTCGAGGGGCTAGAAAGTGGTGGAAGTCTCTGGAAGGGTCTGGGGGCAGGGGCTTCTGGAAGAGTCCAGGGAGTTCTGGTATGTTCCCTGCCTTCCCTGACCCAGCTGTCACAGTGACGAGAGACAGGCCGTTAGGGCTGCGGTGGGCAGCCCATCACAGCTCATCCCAGGGAAGAAGGTGTGAATCACCACTCCCACCTCCCAACCCAGGCAGGCTATCAGTATGCAGAGGGGAGGGGGGAGTCTGCAGCCTAATCTAAGTGTAGGCAGGAAAAGGTCCCCTTTATAAAAGTGGGATCCCTAGCATAGTAATGCCCAAACCCTATATATCATTGGAAAGGGTTCCCCGCCCCGAGTCCAACAAGACCAAACATGATGGACTTATTAGGTCCCTGTCAGAAGTTATTCCATAAGGAGAGGTTCCCAATATTAGCCTATGGAGGATTAGCCTTACTGCAGTAGCAGTGGCTTGTGGCAGATATGCCAGCCTCACGAGGTTTTAGGGGAGAGCACCTGCACCTCAGCACTGTTTAGCAGTGGTGAGGCGCCCAGAGTCCTAAGTCCAACAAAATATAGGATAAAAATGGGAGGCAAAAAGGGCAAAAATGTAGGGGAGACCACCCTAAGGCTGACAGGTCTAACACGTGTCCCCCCCAGCTGAAAGTGGGGAGAACTACCCAACCTCCAGGGAGTTCTCATCGCTAAGGCGGAAAAACCAAGAGAGACCGTCAGCATTGGCGTGGTCTACTCCGGGTCTGTGTTCCACCCTGAAGTCCATCCCCTGTAGAGAAATGGACCACCTCAACAATTTGGGATTCTCGCCCCTCATTTGCATGAGCCACCTGAGGGGCCGGTGGTCAGTCTGAATCAGGAAGTGGGAGCCAAACAAGTATGGCCTCAGCTTCTTCACAGCCCAGACCACCGCGAAGGCTTCTCTCTCTATCGCACTCCACCGCTGTTCTCGGGGGAGCAGCCTCCTGGAGATGAAGGCTACTGGTTGGTCCCTTCCCTCCTCATTGAGTTGCGAAAGTACCGCCCCTATGCCATGCTCTGAGGCGTCCGTTTGGACAATGAATTCTTTGGAGAAGTCAGGGGCCCTGAGCACAGGAGCTGTGCACATGGCCTGCTTTAGAGAGTCAAAGGCTTTTTGGCAAGCCTCTGTCCAAATGACTTTTCTAGGGTATTTCTTAGAGGTTAGCTCAGTCAAGGGGGCCACAATGGTGCCATAGCCCTTGACAAATCTGCGGTAGTAACCTGTGAGGCCCAGAAATGCCCTGACCTCAGTTTGTGTTTTGGGAGGCTCCCAGGCCAGGATGGTTTCTATCTTGGACTGTAGGGGTTGCACCTTGCCCCCGCCTACCAAGTGTCCCAGGTAGACTACCGACCCCTGCCCTATCTGGCATTTGCTAGCTTTGATAGTCAGGCCTGCCTGCTGCAGAGCCTGAAGCACTTCCTGGAAGTGACCTAAATGGTCCTCCCAGCTGCTACTGAAGACAGCGATGTCGTTCAGATAGGCAGCAGAGAAGGCCTCTAAACCGGAGAGGACCCGGTTCACCAGCCGCTGGAAGGTGGCAGGAGCGTTTTTCAATCCAAAGGGCATCACTCTAAACTGGTAGTGGCCCTCTGGGGTGGAAAAGGCGGACCTCTCTTTTGCTCCATCTGTTAGGGCGATCTGCCAGTACCCCAACGTGAGGTCAAAGGTACTCAGGTATCGGGCAGCCCCTAGTCGGTCAATGAGCTCATCCGCCCTAGGGATAGGATGAGCATCAGTCTTGGTCACAGAGTTCAGTCCCCTGTAATCCACACAGAACCTAAGTTCTGGTGTGGTGCCCGGTGGGGCAGCTTTTGGTACCAGAACCACCGGACTGGACCAAGGGCTGTTGGAGGGCTCTATCACCCCCAACTCCAGCATCTTAGTGACCCCACTCTGGATGCTGGCCTTCACCTTATCTGACAACCTGTAAGACTTGGACTTGACAGGGGGGCTGTCTTCTGTGTCAACATCATGGGTACACAGGTGGGTAATCCAAGGGATAAGGGAGAACACTGAGGAGAACTGCCCCAGGACCTGGCGGCAGTCCCTCTGTTGCTCAGGAGTCAAGGATGGGGAGAGGACCACTCCCTCCACCGATCCATCCTTCTCTTTGGAAGCAAAGAGGTCCAGGAGAGATTCACTTTCCTCTTCCTCAGCCCCATCAGTTACCATCAGTAAGGTAAGCTCAGACCTCTCATGGTGGGGTTTGAGGCGGTTGGCGTGTAGCACCCTGTGGGGCTGCCTGGGGGTCTTAAGGTCCACTAGGTAAGTGGCCTTGCCCTTCTTCTCCAATATCTCATAAGGGCCTGTCCAGCGATCCTGGAGGGCACTAAGCTCTCCAGGCTCCATGACCCACACCTTCTGTCCAGGTTTTAGCTCCACAGGGTGAGAATTCTGGTCGTACCATTCTTTCATTACCGCCTGGCTGGCCTCTAAGTTGTCAGAAGCTTGTTTCCACAACTTAGCCATTTGGCTACGGAAGGCCAGCATGTAGCTCACTACATCCTGGGGAAGCCTCCTTGGAGTCTTCTCCCACCCATCCTTCACTAAACTGAGAGGTCCCCTAACAGGGTGACCGTACAAGAGCTCGAAGGGGCTGAAACCCAAACCCTTATGCGGTACCTCCCAGTAGGAAAACAGCAAACAGGGCAAGAGGATGTCCCACTTTTTCCTCAGGCCCTCAGGCAGACTCCTGATCATGCCCTTTAGGGTCTTGTTAAATCTCTCCACGAGACCATTGGTCTGTGGGTGGTAAGTGGTGGAGAACTTATAAGTAACCCCACACTCCTTCCACATGGCTTGCATGTAGGCAGACATAAAATGGGTACCCCTGTCGGACACCACCTCTTTGGGGAAACCCACTCTGGTAAAAATCCCCATCAGGGCCCGTGCCACTGCAGGTGCAGTGATGGTTCTCAGAGGAATAGCCTCTGTGTACCGGGTGGCGTGGTCCACCAGAACCAGGATAAACTTGTGGCCAGAAGAAGTCGGTGGATCCATAGGCCCAACAATGTCGATGCCCACCCTCTCAAAGGGGGTGCTAACGACAGGTAGTGGTTCCAGGGGAGCCTTCAGCTTATCCCCTGTTTTCCCACTCGCTTGGCAGGTCAGACAGGTCCGGCAGAATGTATCTGAGGAGATCCTCATCTGCGGCCAATAAAAATGTGGGACAAGCCTAGCAAAGGTCTTGCCTTGGCCCAAGTGTCCTGCCAATGGGATCTCCTGAGCCAATTCCAAAAGAAAGGCCCTGTAGCACTGGGGGACCACTAAGGCCCTTGATGACCCATGCACAGGAGCCTTGGGCTCACTGTAAAGGAGCCCATCCTCCCAGTAAATATGATACTTCGCGGAGGCATTGCCTGCTGCTTGGGCTTCGGCCTGTTGCCTCATGCCCTCAAGGGTGGGGCACTCCTTTTGTGCCCGGCAAAACTCCTCCCTGGTGGGCCCTCCTTCCACCTGCCACCCTGCAGGGGTGGGTAGGTCCCCCAAGGGAACAACGTCCCCCTCCGTGGTCTCCGGTGCGACCTCCTCAGGTGCCCCGTCCATCTCACGGGGTGACTGCCCCGGGGCGGGCTTCCCACGCCCTCGGGCTCCTCCCTTCTTAGCAGCTGGCTGGGCCATTTTTCCAGGCTCCAGCCCTGGTTGACTCCCTTTCCGGGCAGCCATAGACCGTGTGGTAGCACAAATCCACTCCGGCAACCCCAGCATCTCCACATGTGCTTTGAGCTCTACCTCCTTCCAGGCAGTATGCTCGAGGTCATTCCCTAACAGACAGTCCACTGGCATGGCAGGGCTCACAGCAACTCTTAAAAGGCCTGAAACCCCTCCCCACTCAAATGGAACCTGTGCTATGGGATAGTGACCCCCCCCGGTTGTCAGCCATCACAACTGGATGGACTGCATCGGGAATTATTTGCTCTGGGGACACCAGCTGACTCCTTACCATAGTCATGCGGGCACCTGTGTCCCTCAGGGCCTCCACCCCCCGACCATTGAGGGTGACCCACTGCCTATACTTGGTAGTATTTGAGGGCACATGGACCTTAGGAACCATCTCACTGTCTCCCAGAGACACTAGGACAAGCCCTGCCCCCTCACTCCCATCATCTAGGGACAGCTCCTCCCCAAGCACTACACTAGCCACCCCGGGGTTTTTACCTCCAGTGGGCTGTGGTGCTCTCTTGCGACACTTGGGATCCCCCTTGTAGTGTCCAAGTTCACCACACTCATAGCACCGGACAATTCTGGGCTGCTGACCTTTGTCAGGATAAGTGGGCTTCTGGTGGCCAGATTGGGGCTGGGACCCAGACCCTTTCCCTTGTGAATTATTTTGGGGGCCTTTGGAGAACTCTTTCTTTTTGTCTCCCCCCTCTTTTCTCTGGTGAGAACCCTGACCACCCCTTTGGGAGTCCCCCCCAGAACCGTTGTTAGACACCCTGGTACTGACCCAGGTGTCCGCCTCCTCCGCAAGCTTCCTAGGATTGGTCAACTTGCGGTCAACCAGGTGTTGGCGCAGCTCTGGAAAACATTTCTCTAGAAGGTGCTCTCTTAAAAACAAGTCATACAACCCTTCATAGTCATGCATATTGCTGCCCCGCACCCAACCATCTAAAGCTTTACTAGCGTAGTCCAGGAAGTCTACCCAGTTCTGTGTGGGAAGTTTGTGGCTATTCCTAAACCTCTGCCTATACCTCTCAGGGGTAAGACCGAACCTCTTAAGCAATGCGGCTTTCATGACAGAATAGTTAGTCTGGTCTTCCTTCTCTAGGTAAAGGCGGGTGTCCCTAACATCTGGAGGTAGGTACTTATACAAACCACCCCCCCCAATAACTCTCTGGGACCCCATGGGCTCTTAAAGACACCTCATAGGCGGCTAACCACTTATCAATATTATCCCCCACCTTAAAACTGGCCATCACATCTTTAGGCATAAAGACCCTGGACTCACGTGAAGCTTCCATAGGTACGCTGCCACCATTCTTGTTGCTGTTGGCCCCTACTTCTAGGGCCCGGATTTCCAGTTCCTTCAGGCTGAGCTCATGGGCAAGTTCTTTTTCCCGCATAGCCAGTCGCTTGTTCTCGCGATCCTGCTCCATGGCCCATCTTTCTCTTTCCCGCTCTCTCTCCAGCTTGGCAAGCTCCAACTTGAGCTGTCTCTCCTCCCTCCTTTCCTCCAGGTCCTCTACGGACAGGCTCTTCACTGACACACTACTGCCTGCCCTGGAAGGTACCCTTGTACCTGGTAACAAATTACCATTTCCCGCCAAGTGCAGTAGGTCAAGGTTTCCTGTGGCGTCGTGCTCTGGTCCTTGCCCGTCCCCATCTCCTTCTGGGTGGGCTGTTACCCATGCTCTCAAAGCTTTCTGAAGCTCTGCCTTCTTGGCGCTTCGCTTGAAGGGCACCCCTTTCTCCTCGCAGAACTCTTTGAGTTGCGCCACTGTGTAAACTTCCAGATTGGCCAGCTCGAATTCCATGTTGCTAGGTGGGGCCTCAGACGTTTGTAGAGAAAACCAAATGGGACTTAGGCAAAAGGACTTTTAAAAAGAGCAGCCAGTCAGGGAGAATTTAAAAAAAAAATTCAAAAATGCCAATTGGAGAGGGTAGACAAAAATTCAGTAGAGTCAGGTGTAGGGTTGCGGTGTACACTGCGTCGCTGCGTGGTGTTACACAAGCACAAGTCCTATCCCACCGCTCGATCACCAATGTTAGAACCGGGGTCTCTAGTTGGCAGGGGTATGCACCCTAGTCCAAGTAGAGTCCACCGCTTCCGACCTGGTAGCTTGGCGCAGAGCAGCAAAGGCGTAACTTCAGAGGCAATGTGTAAAGTATTTGTGCAACACGCAGCAGCAGTGACACAGTAAAAACACTCACAAAAGGAACACCACACCAGTTTTGTATAAGAATAAGGATTTGTTTATCTAAAAATTATGCGAGAACCAAAAGCAGGTAAATCCAGCTCCAGGCAAGATCAATAATAAAAAGGATTCCAGTTTCCAAGCAAGATCAATAATCAATGAGAATGAATCCAGTTCCTAGCCCTGATCAACAATAAAAAGGATTCCAGTTTCCAAGCAAGACCAATAATCAATAAGAATGAATCCAGTTCCCAGGCCTTATCAAATCACCAAAAGCTCATGTGTGCCAAGGGCTCCTGCTGGTAATGTCTTTCTCACTGTGTCCTTGGATGGCAAAAGTTCACTTGAGGTAGGTTCTTATTCAAAATTCACTGTGGGAAGGTTCTTAGGCCAAAGTTCCCTTGTAGCGTAATAAGTGTGCCTCTCATAGAAATGATGTTACCAGCCAAGTACCAAGCTCACACTCCAGGTACCCGGCCAACCCGCACCCCACCCCCTCACAGCAGCCTGGTTGCACTGAGGCGTTACCTGGGGTGGTGGTTGCGGGCGCGGGTGCGAGGCTCCTCTCCCCCTGGGGCCTTGGGCTCAGCAGGGCTGCACGGGTGGGGGTCACAGCCACACAGTGCTCCTTTAGCACAGCGTTTAACAGTGCCTCCAAGTCCTGGGCAACGACGGAGCCTCCTGCCACACAGCGCTTCGCTTCTCAGCGCTACACAGCGCGCTCAGGTCCCAGTGGCGGTGACCTCAGGGCCAGTTTCAGTCGTCTTGCGCCAGAAGCAGAGGCAATCACAGAGCCCTCGGGAGGATCACAGGGCAAGCAGCGCTGAGGGCAGGCACAGCGTTGCAGGGCAAATCTTGAGAGTGTTGTTGCTGTTCCAAAGGGCAGTCTTTAAAACGCTGTGGTCCAAGGACAGGTAGTTTCCTTTAGCTTAAAAAGGGTGCAGTCCCAAAAAGGCAATCTTTAAAAGGTGGTTCAAAGAAAAGTAGTTCCTTTGGGATGTTGTGGAGACACTCTGGGGGTGATGTTGCAGTCTCCCATGCAGGGCAGGATCAGCAGACAGTAGGGCAGCTCAGCTGGTTGTGAGGCAGCAGTTCCTTGGAGCAGTCAGCCTCCTTCCCAGTGGCAATCCTCTTGTGTAGCAGTCCTCACTCCAGCAGGGATTCTTCCAGGTCCAGCAGTGTAACAAGAATGTGAGGCCAGGGGGAGGAGCCAAGCTCGCGTCCGAGATGGCCGCGCTTTAGCTCGGCTCCGTCAACTTTCCTGTTCGAAACATAAATCCTGCCTTTATCCTGCCCCGGGAAGACAATTTCTGCTACGCTGTGGATCTACGGCGATTTATAGACACTTACCGTCTGTTCCGGTTGTCTCTGGGTGCTGTGGTTCCGGAACTGTGCCTTCGCTCGCTTCGGGACCTCCGGAGCGGACTGGCCTGAGTCTCCTTGGCGGCGCCCGGACGGGGCGCTACGCTATGGCCGGCCCTTGATGGCGCAGTGGGCTCGGCCGACGAGGCGGTTGTGCAGAGAGGCCGGTCGCGGCTTTCTGGTCTGATCAGGCGGTCCTGACGGGACTGACCGTAAATGTGGCTTGTCCCCCCCTTTGTTCTCCGGTCCGGCCATTTTGAGTGCCTCCGCCCGGACTCGGAGAACGGGGCCGGTGGCATTGGGGGGCCGGCGATCCTCCTTCTTCTGGTGGCCCCCCTTCCTGCTCTGGACGTGCCTCTGCTGGTGGTTGACTGAATTCCGTTTGCCTTGCTGCGGCCCGGTCGGGGGTCGGGGATCGCTGCGACCCCGCCGGGCTTCCAAGATGGCGGCCGACCCTGTATATCTCAGCCGGGCCGAGATGGGCGGCGGTGGTCCACGATGTGGCACAGAAGCCGGATACTGTAAAGGTGTTCCTACACTTGCGGACATCCTCGCCGCCCTGCGCTCCTGGGGTACTCCTGTGGCCGCACCCGCTGTTAACCTGGAGGAGGCTCGTTTCGCTGGGCCGTTTGAGCCCCCCCTGGCGTGTGCGGCTACGTCGCTGCTGGGTGCGGCTGGTTCTATCCTGGAAATTATGGACCCGGTGGCTGCCGTTCCTGCGGATCTGCGGAGTTCCGCTGCCCTCCATCGTGATGTGTCCTCTCCTGTGCTGTGGGTCGGTGGGCCGGGTCCTGTCCGGGCCGGTCTTGGTGGTTCTTCCTGTTCTTCATCTCCTCGAATGGCCGAACGTAGATCCTGTGCTGACTCCGCTGGGTCGGCTTTCCTCAGATCATCTTCGGAACTGTGCCTGCATTGTGTACAATGGTTTCTGACTGCTCCGGATCATTCGAGTTGTGCACGGAACGTCATATGCGGATTGAAGTTTGACCTCCCTGTTCTCTGCCTCCTGTTCCTTGTGGTCTGGTTCTTCGTGAGGCGGACTGCTACGGATTTGGAAAGAAAAGGACAGGGATGAGACGATCTTGCCTTTGTGGACTGTTGTCTTGTAATGGTTGGATGATCGGTTAGTACGGTATGACCATGTCGGATTTTTGTCGTATTCCTGGTCTGTATCCTTAGATTCTTTGTCTTCCCGTGGACACTGCTGTTTCGGACGGGAGGGTGGGAGCCTATGATTCTGTTTTATGGCCCTCTCCCGTGTTCTTTCCTCCCTTATTCCTTCTTTTCCCCCCCTTTTTTGTCTTTATGGTTCTATCTTGCTTTAGCTCTTCTATATTTCGGGTTCTGATTAGGGCGACAGGCACGCTGCTGGGGGGTGGGCCATAGCCTTCTGCAGGGGTGCAGGGTGGGCTTGCGGGGTGGGGGGGGGTCTGTCATTTCTTTGGGGGGTTTTTCTCCCCTCATTTTTCTTACTTTTTTGGTTCTATGGCTCTTGTGTGTCCTCTTTTTCGGGACGCGGTCTCAGCATGTTCCCCCTGGGTGGGTTATTATTGATGCGCTGGCCGTTTGGTCTTACTGTGACTTTGGCTCACTATTTAATTTTGCTCTGGTTACTACCGGTTCTGTATACTGATTTGTGGTTTCCGGCCTCGTTTGCCATGGGGTGCGTGCTTGAGGTGGCGTTCTTCCTTTCGCCTTTTGTCCCCTTCTCCCTCTTTTTCCTCCCTACCTCCCCCCTCTCGTGGGGTTTTTTTTTCCTTATTCCCTGGGTTGTGTGACGGAGGGCTTTATTTGATAAGCTTTTTTCGACTCTGCTTGATATGATACGTTCTTATTGTGGTGGGTGGGCGTTGAACGCCGGTTGCCACTGTTTTTCTGGTGCGACTCATATTCTGCCTTTACCGATGGGTGTTTGTCATTATTGAGTTATCCTGTGTCTTCTGCCGCGGCTGTTCGCGGCCCACCACGGCCCTCCGAGACTTCCTACCTGTTATTATTCTGTCGTACCCGTTTCTATATTAGAAAATCAACCTTCTCGTATCCTGTCCCTGCTGGTTGCTATATGGCTTTTAGCCCTTATTTCCTGTATGATTTGTTGTGATATTCTGTATGCGTTTCTGTATTGTTGACTATGTTCTTATTTGTGGTGGCCGGCCCGCTGGGTTGTAGGCCCGTATTTGTGAGCCTTCTCTGTACAATAAAGGTTTAAAAAAAAAATTAAAAAAAAAAAAGAATGTGAGGCCAGGACCCTCCCTTATATATCTTTTTAGTCGAGGGGCTAGAAAGTGGTGGAAGTCTCTGGAAGGGTCTGGGGGCAGGGGCTTCTGGAAGAGTCCAGGGAGTTCTGGTATGTTCCCTGCCTTCCCTGACCCAGCTGTCACAGTGACGAGAGACAGGCCGTTAGGGCTACGGTGGGCAGCCCATCACAGCTCATCCCAGGGAAGAAGGTGTGAATCACCACTCCCACCTCCCAACCCAGGCAGGCTATCAGTATGCAGAGGGGAGGGGGGAGTCTGCAGCCTAATCAAGTGTAGGCAGGAAAAGGTCCCCTTTATAAAAGTGGGATCCCTAGCGTAGTAATGCCCAAACCCTATATATCATTGGAAAGGGGTCCCCGCCCCGAGTCCAACAAGACCAAACATGATAGACTTATTAGGTCCCTGTCAGAAGTTATTCCATAAGGAGAGGTTCCCAATATTAGCCTATGGAGGATTAGCCTTACTGCAGTAGCAGTGGCTTGTGGCAGATATGCCAGCCTCACGAGGTTTTAGGGGAGAGCACCTGCACCTCAGCACTGTTTAGCAGTGGTGAGGCGCCCAGAGTCCTAAGTCCAACAAAATATAGGATAAAAATGGGAGGCAAAAAGGGCAAAAATGTAGGGGAGACCACCCTAAGGCTGACAGGTCTAACAGTGTCTATGGAATTTTAATTTAAAATCCTCTTTAATGATAAGGTCAGATTTTAATTCACATTTCAGAAAACAAAAGTTGGCATTTGCTTGTCCTAACCCTTTGGAGTCTGTGGCCTCTATCCTGGGTGAAATGAGTAGGTGTACACAGGACTTCGCATCGCAGCTTCTTTGGAACTACTGCTGCACAAATTATCTTCTAAGCCGGACTTTGCATCCCAAACCACTCGTTTACGGCATCCGAGAAGACAAAAAAAAATCTACTTTGCAGCCCCTCAAAACTTCCGCTGGATCCTTGATGCGGGAATTTGCAACATTTCACAAACCAGGATTTAAGTTACTTTGGTCAGCCTTTCTCCACAAACCAGGATTTAAGTTACTTTGTTCAGTCATTCTAACTGAGTCCTGTATCTGGCCCATGCTCCATCGCTGACAGCATGACGTTGTGACTTTGTCCAGGTGTAGCTTGACCAGATAACAGTTGGTGCTTTGTGTTTCTCTGCACTATTTTTACTTAAATATGTATATTTGCATATCTCTGGGTTTACCGATTGCATTTTTATTGTTTTGGTCTCTAATTTATTACATTTTACTCCAATTTCCTATATTGGTGTTAGAATTTTCTTGTATTGCATTTTCACTTGAATGCTGTTTGAAGAGCCGCATAAATACTTTACACATTGCCTTTCAGTTAAGCCTGCCTATTTGTGTGCCAAGCTACCAGAAGGTTAAGCACAGGATAACTTGGGATTGTTTGTGTTTCACCCAGATAATAATTGTGGTTGCTGCTTGAGTAGGCTCTCACCCTTCCCCACAACCAGTAACCTAATTTCCTTCAGCATATTAATGAGCGGCAGAGTTCGGGCTATGCGCATACAAAACAAAAACAAAAATGTAAGTGAGTTCCAAGTCAATATATACCCACATCTACTCCAGTAGTTCAGCAGCCCAGCTCAAATCTACTCTTGCCAGTTCTTGTAGTAAGTCACACAGCACATATGTCCAAACACATGGAGTGCACATAATGTGCACTTAGAAAATCAATGGAGGCAGAGGATAACAATGGGAGCACAAATCCCAACAACTAAAATATATAAATAAATGTACAAAAGGGGGCGGAGCATGCCTGAGCTCAAGATGGCTGCGTAGTGTGTGAGCTCCGATTAGCCATCTGAATCTGTAACAAATCCTGCATCTGTGCTGACTACAACGAAACTACGTGTTGCTCTGAGAGAGCGGAACGGAAGACCTGACTATCGATCTGCTTGCGGGTCCCCGTGGCTGAGCGAATGGGCTAATATCGGGACAGTGGAGGAGATCTGGCCACGGCCTTCTGAAGCCGAAGACACACCAGAGCGGGCCGTATGGCTGGAGGCGGACGGTTGCTCGCTGCTGGATCTCGAAGACACCCAACCGGAGGAATTGCCGTACGGGTAGGGTAGTGCGTTACACGGGTGGAGTGCACCACTTCCCATGCCTTAAGTGTCCAGCAGTGGCAAGCGTGCTACCCGGGAAGAAGCAGCGAGTGAGACCTGGCCTGACCGCGGCGCGGAACACTCTTCCGGCCAGTATTGACTTCCAACTACAACATCCAGAAATTTATGAGATTAGAGGATTTAAAGACTTCTTCTTTTAAAGAATCTTGGTCTGCCAAATTTAGTCAAGATGTCACATTGCTGTGAATAAAATATACCAATAAATAAGTTTCATTTCAAGACCGGAGGCTACCATTATGCATTATTCTTTTAATTGTCACTCCTGCAGCACCTTTACAGAATTTACAAACAATAAAACTACAACCTAGCACCACATAGTCCATAAATAATCTCCACATAAAACACACTTACTCTTTTAAATGCTGCCCCTAAAGAGATAAGTACCATGAATGAATAGTTGATGTGTGAAGTGTGGTTTTCACAGACCAATTAATTATGCATGTTAAACTTCTCATTTATAGAATCTTCACTTAAGCTTTACTAAGGGAAGTAAGTTGCATTTTCAGTATTGAAATTGGAGAGTGTTTGATGGTTAATACTGTGTAAGTTCATTAAGTATTTTTTGAGCGGTTTTCAAGGGGACAGTGAGAGTCACAAGAGATGCCAACACGAGCACCGCTTTAGTGAGGCAGAATGAGCCTAACACATAGTTAGAAGTTGAGGTCCCTTTTGGAGGACTAATGCAATAAGTTCTTGTGGGACTAGGAGGCCATTTTGGCTTAGGCACTTTAATCAAATAGTGTGTTAGTGCTCTATGAAAGTCCGCTATTTAACGGAGATCAACAGGAATGTATCGTTGATGGTGTGGGAGCAGTATTAAGTTGAAGTGAAAAACTAAACAGATTTTAGTGTTATTTTAGTGTAGATTTATTAGAATATTTATTAGTCTAGATTAGCATTAGTGTGTTCTAGTTTAAAGAGTTATTAAGCTAAAGTGTAGGAATTGATTCAGAACAATGAAGTAGTTTGGAATTTTCTGGGTCAAAAATAAATGAAGAAGTTATTATGAAATGAATTCAGCATGAAATGATGATGCAGGATAAGGAAGCAATTGATATTATTTTAAAGGAAAATAAAGTTCACTGGGTCAGGTGATGACTTTTTCTCCTTATCTGAAGAGGAGGGAATAAGGGGTGAGAAGGGAGAAAATAAGTTAAAAAACTGTAAACATTTAGGAGGCATCTCTATGTCAAACAAGTAGTGGCATAGCCAATAGGTCTCTGCAAGGCCTGAGCCGTGTCAAAGTGAATGTCTATTAGCCATGCTGTCTAGCAACAAATCTGCTGTTCAGCATGGCTGAAAGTCACTGTAAGCCCAGAGTCACAGGATGTTGAGCCAACCCAGAGTCTCTTAGCGCTTTTTTCTGTTAGAAGGGGCAGGACAATAAACTCAACATGGGGTTGGTCGCTAAGAACCTCAGCATCGGCTCAACATCCTGTGAATCTGAGCTTTCAGTGATTTTCAGCTGTGCTGAACAGCAGATGTACTGCTAGACAACATAGCTGGAAAACATTCACATTTAGAAGGCCAATAGCTTGGGCATTGCCAAGATCTATTGGCTTAGCCAATGCTTGGTCGGGGTTAACGGGGCCTTGCTGAACAAATGTGGAAGTGATAGTCAGAAACAGTTGAGGAGCTTCGAAGTGAAGTGAGGATGTGGCGTAACAGCCAGTGCTGCCAACACGGAAACTGGGAACCAGGTTCTAATCTCGGGGTCGGTTTGTGATTCTGGGCAAATCACTTTCGCTTTCCCATGCATATGACAATGAATGTGTCATTATGTAATGTAACAGGCGACCACTGAAAATGCTCCAGTACCATCACCTGCTGTGTGCACTATGGCAAGATGGAGGACAGAACAAGTGCTCCAATACCATCGGATCGTGCAATAAATAATAATAATAGAAGCAGAAGCGATGAGGAAGGTAGTGAGGTGACAGGTCAAGCAGGGACACAGGAGGGGATGAGGAGATGGGCAAGCAACAACAGAAGAGGGCGGGAGAAAGCAACAATGAAGGGGGAAAAATACCTTCATTGAAGCAGGATCAGCAACGAAAATTAATGTGTCATTGTGGAATGTAATTGGTGAGCACTTAAAAGCGATCCAATACCATTGGTTCGTGTTCATGCCATGGCAAGACAGAGCAAGCGCTCCAATACCATCGGATTGTGCTGTTCATGTTTATACACCTTTTTAAGAAATGTATTAGTTTGTGTACAAGAGTAGGCATTTTAGTGGCGTATGTGTACAAGGGAGGCTGCCTATAAACACAAGTACCCCCTATGGAGTGCTTGAAAGCAAAGAAAGAATAGCTGCGCATACCAGGAGCAGTGCAAGGAGACATGTACTTGGTCCATGTGCTATAGGGGGGCCAAACACAAGAAGAGGGCATGAAGCCCATATGCCATGATGAATGGTATCACAGAAAATGAAAGCAACCCTGAAGTTTATCAATGGTAGGAGATGGGCAGTCTGTAAGCCCACAGATAGAACACAACACATCTCTTCGAGACAGCACATGCCCAGTCTACCTGAGACCTAAAAACAGTAGATTTTGCACAAGCAAAACCTACTGGCTTTGCCAGTGCTTTTTGTGTTTAGAAACAGGGAGATTAAGTGATTTATCCATAATCACAAAATATGAAACTAAGGCTGAAGTAGGAAGATTATGTAGTGCCCTATGAATAGAGGATGAGACGTAAAGGCTAGCGCTGCCGAATACAGAGCTGGTAAACAGGGTTCGAGTTTCGGAGTCGAATTAACATCCTTGATTTTGGGCAAATCATTTAATCTTGCCGTGCCTGCAAAAATTAATGTGGCCTGGTGTTAAGTAACCGGTGCTAATGTAAAGAAGCTTCAGTACCTTCGGGTGATACTGTCACTAAATATATCTGCACAAAAAAAGTGAAAAACAGGGTCGGTGGAGGAGGGTGATATGTGCAATGGAGTTCAGCAGGGTCAGGGAGCGATGGGCGGGAGGTGGACGGGAAACCAACAGCAAATGCAGGCAGCCATGGTGATATTAAGTGATTTGCCCATAATCACAAAATGTGGAACTGAGGCGGAGGCTAGGGAGAGCAGATGGCATTCTCTTGGAAGAGGATGTGGTGTAAGGGCCAGAACTGCAGACTATGGAGCTGGGAAACAGGGTTGGAGTTTCTGAATTGGCTCAACAACCTTGATTCTAGGCAAATCATTTAATTTCCCTGTGCCTCCAAAACTAAATGTGTCCTAGTGTAAAGTAACTGGTGCTAATGTAATGAGCTCCAATAACTTTGGGTGGTGTTTGGCTCTAAATAAAACTGCACAGAAAAAAACAAATGTGGAACGCAGAATCGCGGGAAGGAAGGCGGATCTTGTGGAAGAGCTGGAGTTTGACGGACAACCAACGGCAAATGCGGTCTGCCACGGGGAGATTAAATGATTTGCCTAAGTAAACGGTGTCGTCTTAAAAAGTAACTGGTGTTAATGTAAGGCACTTCAATACCTCAGATGACGCTGGGGCTCTAAAAACTGCACAAAAAAAGTAACTGGTGCTAATGTAATCCACTACTTAGGGTGGTGTTGGCACCATATTAAATTGCAAACAAAAATCCAGAAAAAATCATAGTGTTAGGTTGGTTTATAGTAGTGAATATGAGGAAGTACATTGCATGGGCAATCACATTAAATGGACTACTGTTGCCATGGACACTGGGGGGCAGGCAGATATAAATACTCAATCCGGTTCCTCTGAAGAGAATTCAAGCTAAGCAACAATGCGCATGGAAACACTTCACCAGTGAATATGGAAAAAAGCAAGAAAATGCCTCTAAGGGTTAAATGTGAAGAAATAGAGTCCCACTCTATGAAATGAGAAGCAACAACTTGAGACACGAACAGTTCACTCATTTTGCACAGGAGAAACATGGCTATGCAATTACATCAGAAGACAAAATTAATTTAGAAGCTCCAAAATGCCCTGTGATAACGACCCGATTCACTTGAGGTCTGATTTTCCAGCTATAAACACCATTGCTGAATGGCCACATATTGGTTTAAACATGCACACACACCTAGTGCCCACACATTTGGAAAATAAATAGAGACTACACATGAGCTAAGTAATAGCAGCCATGAAAACATGCTCCAATCAGCACATCAGCTATACACTAATACAACATTAAAAGGCAAAATGCCACCACTCACTAGAACGGAACAGACTACAATGGGGGTTTAAAGCAGTGAGGAGGGAGGGAGTGATTTGTAAATGAGAGAGGCACCAAGAGGAGCGAGGGAGCAAGCAGACATGGGAAGGAGGAGGTGGAGGAAATGGAAAGCATCAACAAAGTGAAAAGCAGTGATGGGGAGGGGGTTATTTGTGGATGGGGCATGAGGGCGGGTGGGAGGAGACAGAGCTGGTAAAAGCATGAGTACGGTGTAGAGTGTGAACAAGAAAGAAAAAAGTAGGTCCTAAAATGGTTGCAAAAACCGGAGCAGTGGATGTTTATAAATACTTGGACCTTGATCTGGGTAAAAAACAAGAAGAGTAATGACCATGCACGCCTGGGATAATTGGTGACAAAGAATATGAGACAGATGATAGAGCAAACAAATGGGAAGCCTGTGGGCTGGCTGAAGCCCACAGATTATGATGAATACGTATTTGATATTGTGAATAGTGATGATATCAGTGCTGAAACTAAGAATACGGAGGGAGAAACCTCAAAAGAGGTTTTAAGAAATCCTTTAAGAGAAAAGATCTTTTCACCATATGAGGCACCCATGGAGTATGCAATGGATCATGTGAGCAAGTTCTTTAAAGAGTGGCTAAGGAAATAATTAGATAAAGAAGTGAGTAGGGTTCTGAGAGCTGAGTGCCCAAGTCATGTAATTGACAATAAAGTTGGTTGCACTCCAAATTTAGACCCAGAAGTTATTAGCTTTTTTATTCAGGCTAGGTAGAGACACACAAATGGCCTGGAAAGAACATTAAAACAGTACCAAGACACGGTACTGGATGTTCTAGGTCGTTTGGCAAGGATCTTTGACATGGTAAAGAGGCTCATGTCAATTAGTTGATTGTAGATCTAGAGTTACCCCATGGGTGGAGCCATTATTTTATTGGGGAATGCTAACACAGAATTAATGGCTTAAAGAAGAAAAGCCGTATTGATGAATATTAATATAAAAATGGGTGACATGGTTAAGAAAGAACCAAGCGAAAATGTGAAGGATTTCCTTTTTGGAGTAGGTTTGTCTAAGAGTTTAGCGAAGTATGTTGCTAGATTTACTGCATTGGATAGGATGCAGGAAAACATGAGAAAGGTTTTCGGAGGATGTGTTTTTGGAAGGGCCTGTAGAAAGGGACTTTCAACTGGACGAAGAGTACAAAGGTCCCAGTATATTTATCAGTACAGAGGGTATGGGAGGAGTTATCAAGCTTCTTCAAAGTTCTACCCAAGTGTAGGTAGAGCAGTAAGGTCAGGAACAGGAAGATTTGTATGTGGACAGAGACAGAACTTTTGAGAATCACAAGGTGAATTTGAGGACTATTTTTAGTTTTTCCCCAGGGAAAAGTAGGGAGATCAATTAAGATACTAAGTGAAGGCATTGGAAAAGTTAATAAAAGACCTATGGGTACTAATAACTGTACAAGTTTGTGAAAATGAATTTGTGGAGTAACCACAACAGGACAAAGGGATTTAAGTCTAACAGAAGAGCAAAACCCAGTATTGGATTCAGAGTCCATGATACATAAAGGTGCAATAAAGCATATAGAGGAAAGTGCCAGGAATTATGTGAGCAATTTTTTTAATAGATAAAAAAGACAAAGGATGTTGGCCGGTATTAAATCGGAGGGATTTAAGCAGGTATTTGGTGTATAGGTATTTCTAGAATTAAATAATTAATTAACTGAGATCGTTCAGATGGAGAAAATGGTTATTCCAGTTTCATTGCCTACCTTTTGGATTCTTGTCTGCTCCATGGTGCTTCACTAAAGTGATGAGAGAGAGGTGCCTGGTTACTAGTATACCTAGATGACATATTGATAATGTCCTAACATTTGGAAGAATTGATGTTAGTGACGAGTCGGTTGGATGCGTTTTTTATTATTATAAATAACGAGAAGTCAATATTATTAACTTCACAAAAAGGTGGAATTTTTAGGATTCCAGATAGATACAAACAAGGTTGTGTTACAGATACCAGAGAGGAAAGTGGAAATGATAAGGAAAGAAATATTGCATATTTTGAGGAAGGACACGTGGTCTCTAAGGGAATTAGCTCGGATGGTAGGATTGTTATCTTCAATTCAGATAATTTTCCCAGTTCCTTTGCATTATCATGAATTACAGAGAATAAAAATAGACGCTATGTGGAAAGGTCGGTGGTATATAAACAGAGTAGAGGTGAATCAGGAAGCGAGCGAGAAGTTGAATTGGTGCTTACACAATACAGTAACATGGAATGGCTGGGCCATTTTTGGATGTGTCCTAGACTTTGTTTTAGAAACAGATGCCAGCTTGAGAAGCTGGGGGGCACGGTTAGGAGAGCACAAGACAGGTGGAATATGGACAGAAAAGGAGAGGATGAGGCACATACATTATTTGGAGTTAACAGCAGGATTGTATGCTTTGAAAAGCTTCAAGGAGATTTTGAAAGATCAGACAGTGTTGATGAAAAAGGTCAAAGTGTCAGCTGTGACCTATATCAATCAATTAGAAGGAAGCAGATGCTGTGGTTTATCAGAATTAGTAAATAAAGTTGGTATTTTTGTTTGGAGCACAAGATAAAGGTGAAGGCAGAGTATTTACCAGTACAGTTGAATATGATAACAGATTGGAATTCTCGGAACATATGAGATTACCGCCATTGGAAGCTGAACCAGTGGTATTTTAGAAGAAAAGAGAAACTCTGAAAGTGGATCTTTTTGCAAGCAGATTGATTTTCACTACTGTACTTTTATGTTTTTTTTTATATTTTACGAAAACCGAATAAAGGAATTGATTGATTGATTGACAATCCATTTAGAGAAGTATTTCATTTGGATACCAGATCCAGGAGCATCTGCAGTGGGCATATTTCAGCAGATTTGAAGGGGGATGGGATCATATACCTTTTCCCCCTATGCAAACCTGCAATGGCCCTCACTACGTAGGAGGTGTATGTAGGTGTTCTCTGATATCTATGTACCGAAGATCTGCCGACCTCTAAGTGAGGCAGGTGGAACTTTGCTTTGGCATAAAGGCTACCCCATTGCCGTTGCTTCGGAGTACCCTCTCTGCCAAAGTCTAAATGCGGCCCTAGGTTAGGTGGTATGGCATGAGCTCCCACCACATTACTCTTCATGAAAAATAGCAGTCAATGATGATCACCTGCATCTAGGATGATATCCATCCTGAGAGGCAACAAATAAGCATTGGTGGCAAAGGGTTTGTTCCCAGCCCAGACACCACCACTCATGTGTGACCTAGAGTAGTAGAAGCCTCGCTAAATTGCATCCATATCTTCATTAGCCATTGTCATCGTTCTGTTCTGCTGTCAGTGTTGCCAATCACCTGTGAGCTGAATGAAAGCAAGTGAAAAGTGAGTACACAGGATTAACAAATCCCGTGGCATAGCCCTAAGACTAAGATACTCAAGTCTTTATTGAGTCAACAAGAAGGACGACATTGGCAGAGCATTTGCCTTATTTTTAGACAGCATCCATCAAATATTTTATGGATTTAAAAGTTCCGCAATCAATTACACATATTTTTCTAATTAATGCTTGACTCTGGACTGCAACTCTGAAGTTTTCTTGGAATACACCTTTCGAGGACACTGCATACTTCATAGGACTCCGGCAACACTTACCTATTTAAATGTTTTTCATCTTCAATAAGAGCTGTGAACTTAACCGGGACATCACTTTCACTGGATCCTCTGTGACGATGATGAAGGCCACAATTTCTTCTCAGTCAAAAGATCCCTGTTTCCTTTGCAGGTGTCCATCACATATGCCAAACAGTGGCCCAGATCACATTATAATTATGGGTTCGCATAAAAACCTTTAAGGATACAAGATTGTGGACTCCCCATGCACTTTGAAGGTTATCATAATAAAAAATGTCTCTTTTCAACCCATTTGGTTTTGTTAATATGTCCCATCTTTTATTAGTCTCTAATTGGTAACCTTTTTGTTATTTTTACAACTGCCTTTTCTGGAACCTTGCACCTTTATGGCTTGATTACACATCATTATGCTTGTTAATTCTTGAATTGCCACGAATCTCTTGCAGAGTTAAAACAACCTTCATGCTTGGAAAGTCTCCCAGACGGGATACCCTAAAGAGCCTTTTGCGGCATCTCTTTTTAGGAGCAGCTGGTTTGGAATATTTGGGCACTGTGAGAGCACGGTCTGTTCTTCACTCTTATACAACAGATGATTTACTCACAAATACACACAGAGGAACTGTATCGGTGCGAAAAGCTTTATGCCAAAAATAATCTAAAATCTATAAAAAACAATCTGCCAGGAGAGAGCATGAGCGAGTGTGAGGGATAGAGAGAGGAGGTTTGTGCGCCTATCCTTGCTGCCACCAATGCCCCAGGGGCTTTCATTTGCTTTGAAAATATAAGTTCAAAGAGAAGATGGAAATAGAGAATTTCAGATTAAAAGTAGTTTGTGCCATCTCAGCATGCTTAAACAAATTAGAATATGTTAGTTATATCGCGCTGCAAGGCAGTAAAAAGAAGTCTTAAATTCAAGCATCTTAGAATTCTGACAAACTATCGCTGAAAACCAGAAAGAACGCGCTATCCAATTGGTTAGATATCTTAGTTCTCCCATCCAAAGAATTTTCACAATAGAGAAGTGCAGGGATTTCAAGAACGTTGAAGAATATATTATTTTACAGAGAAACAACGAATAACAAAACGGGGAACGCCCTTCCCTGCAGATATTCTAGAAAACGAAACGATGGTCTATCGCAATTGTGGCCCAGACCTTGTATTTCAAAGATTGTTCTATTTGAGAATGAACTGCATAAAATTAAAATAAAAAGATGAAGAAGTACTTTGCCCAGAAAAATGTTGTAAACAAAATAATGCCGCATTGCTTAGACCCTGTTGTCCTATTAAACGACTGAAACTTTCTTAAACATTTTTAAAATAATTCAAGAAAAAGCCCCATGCAACCCAACACCTGAAATAAAGATTCTGAGTTTGTCGAAATCTAGGTGGTTGGGCAAACCTTACCTTATCAGGTGCATAAATAGCACCCATTGCGAGTTTCTGGGGAAAAAACATACAGGTTGGAGTGCTTGCTGTACCAAAATCCACCATGGGGTAGATACAGGACCCCTGTCCCCTGTTAAATTCCTACAGGTTCGGCCTGCTGAAATTTAACATAGGGTCAGATATTTAACACACCCTGTAATTAACAAAGTGGTAAATACTACCCAACACTAATTCAGTAGTGGCTGCTACCTGACGGGGATGATAGGGGGAAGACGAACAAAAAGGAGAAAAAAAACACTTACCTGTACCAGCCGGCCACCACCTCTAACTTCTTCCTTCTTCCCCAGCAGCAAGAAGCACCTGGGATCCCAGGCTCCCCTGAGCCAATTACAATGCTGTAATGCAGCGCTGTGATTGGTCTGAGCGATGTGAATTGGCGCTCAGAAGGGGAATGAGAGGCTGGGCATGTTCCTCATCAGGCTGTGTATTACAGCCTGGTGAGGAAGATGCAAAGTGACTTTAGGAGTTCAAACCACTCCTCCGCCTGCTCAGTCCAGCCCCCGCCCTGCGAGCCACTGACAGCAATACTTCCACCACTATGTTATCGTTGGATAAATAAATCAAAACTTCACCACTCCTTTATCGCAAAAGCAGTGAATTCCAGCTCTGTATTGCAATTTAGCTACTCTTACGTCAGCAACGTGCTGGGGCAAGGACATTGGGGGACAGTGATGCACCAGGTGCATATCTCAACACATTTCTTTGTGCATAAGGGATCGGTTGAAATCTACACACTCTAGGAGTGAAAAGCATATGCAGGGCCAAGCAGTTTTCTTATAGTCCATGTTTTGTGAATTCACAAAATTCTTTTATTAAATCAGTGCATCCGCAAAATGTACCCTTTTCCATGATCTGCAGCACCGCAGTTCACGGTTAAGGATTTGTGAATCTGGTCCTCAACCCAGCTTTACAAGCAAAATTGAAACTGGAGGAACAAAGTGGGAGATGGCAGCCATAGGATGTCCTAAAATATCCTTCACTCCAGCATGAAAGATATTTACCACAGGATATTACTTCTAAGGAAGCATCATATTGACCCGAAAGAACTGATTGAGTAAAACATGTACCCTGTAATATTTATTCAGTGTAAGCATAATGGACCCTACCAGGCGTGGCCGGCACAGGTAATAGAGGTGGGGCGAGTTGGGGGGGTGGAGGGGGGGGGGGGGTGGAGTCGACAGATGGTGAGATAAGGAAAGTAAAATAAAAAGAGAAATATAATCACTTGCCTTGAGTCAGCGATGCGATGAGCTCAGGGTAAGTGGTTTTTATTATTTGTTTTGTGAATTGTTTGTTAGGGCAAATGTAGGTGATACGGCGACTGCAAGGTAAGTGGATTTTTCAAAATAAATGTATTTTACTTTCTCTGTCCTGTCACCTGTCCAGTTTCGCCACACCGCTGTTATCTGTGCCAGCCGTGCCTGGGCCCAACATCTGACATAAGACTGACACTCAATTCAGTTAATCGTTATTTGCTTAGATTCAATCAAATCAATTCAAAGTAATAATATTACAGTAATAAGCTAACAGCAATTGGATATTGGACATAAATACAAAAAAACAAAAAGCATTCAGGTACCCAAACCACCCCAATCTTCAATGTACATAAATGTGATGAGCACTCAGACTGGAACATTGGGATCTTTCCAACTAGTTAGAATGCTACCTTTGCTGGCTATAACGGAGTGCTTATATGTCAACTCAGGACACATCCTATGGCTGCCATCTCCCACTTTGTTCCTCCAGCGTCCTTGTTCCAATCTTATTAGTCGCCCAAAGTTCCTCTCCAAATACATCCATTGGCTGGGCTCTTCACAGTCACTCAGTGAGAGCTTGAGCTGCTACTCACCCCTCTCAAGTCTCCTCTGCCTTCCTTTTTCTTTATTGGCTCTCATGCTGCAGTGTTCAGTGAATTCACTCCTTATCCCACTGGGAGGATCGGATGTCAGTCTGTTCGTCACAAAATAGTTGGAAAAAGGAAACACACATGGTAATTTTTCCCCCTTCTCTTTCGAGGGGGAGGAGGAGGAGGAGGAGGACACTAGAGCATGAGCTTGGATAAAGAGAGAAAGAAAGGCAGAGAATCGCACCCGACAGGGCCTTGAAATCTTAAGGGGTGATATGTCCGCGCTTTACAAATATGGATTGTTATTTATTATGGTTTTACAATATGGCACGGCACTGAAATATTGTAATTATTTCATCATGCATTAAGTGAAATTGATACTTGAATACAGTTCTCAAATCTGTAGATACCTGAAATACAGGTTTTGGATGTCAATATGCAATCAAAATATTTAGGAATGTTAACTCAAAACCAACTGATGGAAACACCATCTGAGTTTTCATCCCCAAAAAACGAATTAAAGAGTATTTTATAAGCAGTTTATAACATATAGGATATGAACAAAAGAAATAAAATGAAGATGTATTGGACCTAGATTGAAACAAGAAAGGATAAGCCAGAATGGTAGGAGGAAACCAAAGATAAAGAATTTAAAAAACCGAGAAAGGAGCAATGAAGATATTTTTTTAAATGCTCAAAATCATGAATTTTATAAAACTCGTACAGAATGATAAAACAATGTAAACAATATTAACTACCATTCCCTTTTATGTACACAACAAGGAGTAGGCATCTAAAAGAATATCTGATTACAGACAAGAAAGGTCTGGAGAAAGATGTGCACAGGCAAGTGGACCCAAGAACTCTGGGTCCTGATTATCGAGCATACATCATGGAACCTTAATATTGTACCGAAAATATTGATAACCAAAATATCGACTGGTAGATCAGTACACATTTTCTACACCTAACTTCACATATATGTACCTTTACAATATATAGCTATTTTAGGTATGTAGATGTGGAATTAAGACTAGTAAATCTACATTCCTACATGCACTTATATTTTCATCATATTAATGTATCACAAAATTCCTGTACTCGATATTCCAGACTACAACTGCCCCAAACCAACATGAGCATATGTCAGTTGTATTAGCAACACCTCTAAAAATGTGATTTTACAACTATACATGACACATCTGTACAAATAGAAAAATATTACGGTGGAAAGAGTACTTAATTATGAGAGCATGCAAGTGATTTATTTAATTGAATGGCCATGTGGGGTAATATACATTTGGTAAACTGCTAGGCGGGCCAAAGTGATAAGGAAAGTGCATAAACAGAACATTTGAAAAAACTGTGCTACATCCTGCAAGACATTGGGCAAGATATACAATTGCTAAAATTTGCTTCTAAAAATTAGATCACGTATTACCACTACAATGGGGTGGTGATAGAATTCTAGAAGAGCAGGCAATATGCTGAATAAATTAACTTCATGTGTTATCACCATGTGGTTTAAATGAAATATTGGAAAGTTTAAAATTTTTCTAGAAAATCAAATGAAATATGAACTGAAATAGACTTTCTTTGTATATTGTTGACATCCTCAACCAAGACAGCCACCACAAAATAGACACACTGATGTGAAGATATGTGTCATGGAGTTTAATAAAAGACTGGGCGCCATTCAACAAAGCATACAGCTAAGATGTCAATCACAGGATCCAAATGAGTAGGGCAAAAACTGTTAGTAAAAATGACGCCATCAGGCATTGAGCAAGGTCATAAACAATCTATCGACTGGTGAGAAAATAACGGGATGCAAACTCAACTTGATCTTATGTAATGTTAAGATGTCAAGATTGATGGTAATACTTTTGTTACAGAGGCAATATTGTTTGCACCGTGTAATAGAGTCATTGAAGATTGTTATTCTGAGGTATGTGAAAATCAATTTTGGGGCTGCAATCAATAGTGATGTCATGGAATATATTGTGCCAATGGGATGCTTGGCATTTAATTATAAATTGTTTTTCCATTCTGTGTAGAGTTAGAGTTAAATGTTTAAAAATATAGATCCTGGTGAAGAAATATTCACTTCAAAATATATTGATCCTACATGAACTTAAGGAGGAAATATTTACTTTCTGCTTAACAACTACATCAAGTTACACTTTTATTGTACTGCATAACCAAATCAATCAATAAATGTTGTGGCAATTCTGAATTTGAAGACGTTGGAAATAATTATTATAGATAGACTTTGATTTTTGAATAGTTGTGGATCAGTGTCTTACAAAGTTACCAATCTGCTTTTGTTGAGCATACCTAAACTTTCATGGTTAGGTATGCACTTTATTAAAAGCCTTAAAATAAATGTAAAAAATATGACCATTTCACAAACTATAACAAAATCAAAACACATAAATCCTCCGCATCTCCAGGTGCAAGAACACGTGTCCATGTGGCGCACACACACATGGCTGCTGATCTCCTGACAAGTCTCATTTGAAACCTTCTATATTGCATACCAACCTTTCCATGAAACTGGACCAATATTTACACAATAAAGACTGCCCTGCTCCTGGCAAATGAAAAGCTGACACTCAAAGACCCACCTGCAGACTGACCATCTTTTTTTATAAAAAATGTGTTTAGGAGATCCAGTCTGCAAGATTTTGGAACAGTCTGCTAGTTCAGATCAGATCATGAAAATGCAGGATCACCTCTCCTTCTGGGTACCTTACGGGGAACGACAAGACCTATTTCGAGACCTCTTAAAACTCACCCTAACCGATCCTCTGACATTGAACGATTTTGCCATAAGCCTTATAACCACCGTTAGTGAGTACTTAGTAGCATTCACTGACTCCAAATAATCTCACCATGGCATAAATGAAATGCAAGCTACTGTCATTCCCACTGCAACTTGGTGGGACCACAACTCTGGCCCTCATGTATCACTCTCATTTCATCTTACATAGGACACCCTCTTCCAGTGAACCCACCTATTCCTGCATACTTGCATCATCCTTGCAACTTAACAGACCACTCAATTACCACACCAGTGGCAGCTACACAAACATATGAGACCATAAAAAAACTTACCAAAAGAGAACATTTATATTGCAACATATATTCCAGGTGCTAATATCCTTTCTCAGAGTAATTGCGTCTCAAGATCTACTGTATGATAGATGAGGATGATGCTCACATCTGGTAACATTTTTAATATTGACTGATGTAATAGTGTGATGCATGCTTGGTTGGATTGCACTTTGTGTAAAGATGAATACAAACAAATAATGAACCAGCAAATAAATATCTATGCAGGAAACGTCAGTAGATACAGATGTCTAGCCAAGATCAAACCTAGGTCCTTTTTCTATTAATGTCATTACAAAACTGCCTTTACTGTTGGCTCAATTAAAAGCAATCATTGACCATAAATTCTAAGTATGAAAATGACTGTCAGACATTTCTACAGTGCTAGAGAACTATGAGATAAAGCTCTCTCAAATGCCAAAATGTGGTTTGATCTTGTATGAGAGCTAGGTGAAACTAGAGAAGGAACAACATTTTCTTCTGTTTAAGAAAACACATTTAAGCTTTTCTCTCATAATGTCAGAGACAGGAGAGCTTTGCACTTCTATGCCAGTTCATTGATTTGGCATTCTATAAAATGGTATTTTAATTCCACTTTCAAGCATAAAGGGCCTCATGTACTAATCCAGTTAACATTCATAAACCCTGTGAATCACTAAACTACAGGGTTTGTACCTGCTAAATGGCATTTTAGTATGTATAAAACCCAATTTGCGATTCAGTAATTGCTTACCAGATTACAAATTAGGTTTACAAATGAGTTTAAAAATGCATACTTGATCACAAGAGGGGGGTCCTTTTCAAAGTCCGTTTGAGAATGCTATATAAAGGACAAACAGACAGACAGACAGACATACATTCGTTTTTACATATATATATATAACATATGTGTTGGTTGTTATAATAGTGGAAATATAGCGTGGTATTTTAATTATATTATTTCAATAAATGAGTATAGATATATATATTTTAGATTTAAATATTGATATCTGTTGTTATTTAATGTAGTTGTCCAAACATTTTATTTGTTTGAAGTGAAGTACTCTCTCTTTACTGTTGCACAGAGTGGAGTGGGAATAGTAAATTGTACAATTCTAAAATACAACACTTTCCCTACCGTTGCACAGACTGTAGTGGGAATAGTAAGTTTTAACCATCCTGAGTTCAACCCTTTCCCTACTGTTGCACAGATTGTAGTGAAAATAGTAAAACGTACCCCTCCGCAATCCAACACTTTCCGTACTGTTGCAGCAACTGGAGTGGGAATAGTAATTTGCCCACCTTCTGAGTCCAACGCTTTCTCTACTGTTGCACAGAATAGAGTGGGAATAGTAAATGTTACCCCTCCTGAGTACATCAATTTCCCTACTGTTGCAGGGATTGGAGTGTGAATAGACTGGGTATTATTTCTACAATTTTATAGGTTTTTTTATATAGTTTAGATTTATATTATTATTATGATGTTTCTGTGTATTTAACATTATAATATTTATGTTTGTAATATATTTTTTGTAAAATATAACTATTTTGTTTACTTTTTTATCTGTAATGAAATTGGTACTTTTTAAGACTTTTTTCCAGTTTATTTATTATAGTTTGCAATTTATTGTGTGTGTTTTTTTTAAGTTTACAAAAAAATAAGTAAATTGTAACACATTAGAAGCATTATTTTAATAGTTTATATTATATCTGTTTACATAAACACACAAGTTTTTTTAGATATATAATTTTAAATTATTTAAATGTATTTAACTTACATTATATCACTGTTTAGTGTTAATATATTTAGAGCCTCATTTGATGTCAGTCGGAGTTGTCTCCGACTGGTATCTCTGCATTGCGGAACAGATCTACCTATGGTCAGTGGTCCCAAAACCGCAATTAGGATGCAACCGCACAATGTGCGGTCGCAAACTCCCATTTCTCTATGGGAGCTTGTGCGGCAGTTGGAAACCAGCTGCAGCACAAGCTCCCATAGAGAAATTAGACTTTCTGTAAACCTCTGCACAGTGCAGGATGTACAAGGAGGCATTATAGGTGCTCCCAGGCACTCAACCGTAGGCCCAGGGGTTAAGGGGGGCTTGCGATGGGCCCCCAAAGTCACATTCTGACAAGCTCTCAAACCAACATCCAAATCAGGCCCTTAACGTTTAACTAGGTTTATATAAAAAAAAAGATGTTTGTGTTCGATATTAGTGTATAATGGTATTTTTTTCCTATTGTTTTGCTATTTACATCATAAGTATAGTATAATAATATTTTTGTGCTCAATATTTTTAACATGATATTTAGGGTTTCCATATTTTGTCAGTGAACCCTCAAAGCTGGATTGAACTGTTTACACGTTGAAGAATACGAAGTTGGAATTGAGGTCCCTTGCTGACAATATTAACATGCAACTGCAAGTTTAAATTATTGTCCAGGACAATGCTCCTGGATTTAACAGAGTCTACCATGTTTATATTGTTGTTCAGTATCGTTTCATCCTTGGGCTCAGTTTGTACATGTATGTGGTTGTTGGGAGAAAAGATTAGGATAAATTCTGTTTTCAGTGGGTTTCATTTCTTTGGAGTATTTTTTTTAAGTAAGTACTTTGGAAAAGGCTTTTTTGCAACGTACTGGCTCTAAAGAGGGGCAAAGTATTGGCTCTAAAGAGGGGGCACGGTTTATTGAAGAGCATGTCAGTATCCATGCTTTATTGTGTGAGAACAGGCATGCTTGTTTGCAAAATAAAGGAAAGTTGCTTGATGTACCCTTGACCTCTACTCCCTCCTAATGGACAGAGGGGGGAAGAGTGGTGGTGGCAGACTTTTTTTGCTTCTACAGAGAAAAAGAAGATTGTTTTCCTTGCAAGGCAAAGCTATATGCTACCCTGGATGTGTCTTCTATCTTTGTATATTCATATGTGATTACACATCCATGGGCAGAAGAAGGTGCTAAGCTCCCTGCAACTATATAACATTTCTTGATATTGCTTGAGAAAGTTTGTGATTCTTGACTTCAGTAGAGCATGCACAGGCCAGTCATGTGAACTGCACCTGCTTGATTACTAAAAGGTTGCGTCTAACAAGTGTGTACATAAGCCTCTTTGTGTTTTCTGTGCTACAGCATTTAGACAATGGCACTCAATAGGCAGTCCTTACCACAAGGGTGGCCGTCATTAAATGTACACACAAGTCAAGGGTGACTATAAATAAACAATGCCTTTCAACACCCCTACATGGTAAGATTGGCCCTGGGGGGAATATGTTATATGAGTTAGTGAACTTTTGGGAATTATAGTTTGGGGGCAGGTTGGTCTCCGAACACCTGATTTCACTTAAGCGGGCTCAGTTTTAAGTCTGATTCTCTGTACATTGGCCATTCCTGCAATGTTAAAAATTGCTTACAGTGGAATCCATTTTCTCACTGGTAAATTTTTTTTTTTTAAAGTCCCCTCATCTTATTGTTGAAGTCTGCACCCAGAATCAACTCTGGACAAGTTTTTTTTTTAAAGATTATTTTTTTCCCTAAGTGGCCCCATAGGTTAGTAGTGTTTTAAAGAGCTCTAGGTAGTCATGCATTTGGAAAATCCTGCATCATTTTTTAAGTCCACATTGTATTACCAAGAGCTGAATTGTAATGGACCATGCATAGCCTGAAAAACGAAACAATTGCTGTTGCTTCAATTGCACTGCTAAGTCCATTAAACCCTCAGCCTCTCTCCATTGAATTGGGCAAGAACAGTTTGCATGTGTGACAGCGTAGGAGGAAACACGTTGGTTTGGCAATGCTAGTCAATCATTTAATAGGAGAAATGGATTTGTCTACCTGAGTGCTGTTTAGTGTGTTGCATTCGTCAGTGATCACGTACAGTGTATATTTATTTTCCACCCTTTCAGCTAAAACATGCCCAACACAGATAGTGCTATCAGCTGTGTAAGCTGTGTACAATCTATTCATTTTAGTATTATACCTCTTGCAGATATCATTGTCACTGCACTGTGATTGGTCTGAGCGATGTGAATTGGCGCTCAGAAGGGGAATGAGAGGCTGGGCATGTTCCTCATCAGGCTGTGTATTACAGCCTGGTGAGGAAGATGCAAAGTGACTTTAGGAGTTCAAACCACTCCTCCGCCTGCTCAGTCCAGCCCCCGCCCTGCGAGCCACTGACAGCAATACTTCCACCACTATGTTATCGTTGGATAAATAAATCAAAACTTCACCACTCCTTTATCGCAAAAGCAGTGAATTCCAGCTCTGTATTGCAATTTAGCTACTCTTACGTCAGCAACGTGCTGGGGCAAGGACATTGGGGGACAGTGATGCACCAGGTGCATATCTCAACACATTTCTTTGTGCATAAGGGATCGGTTAAAATCTACACACTCTAGGAGTGAAAAGCATATGCAGGGCCAAGCAGTTTTCTTATAGTCCATGTTTTGTGAATTCACAAAATTCTTTTATTAAATCAGTGCATCCGCAAAATGTACCCTTTTCCATGATCTGCAGCACCGCAGTTCACGGTTAAGGATTTGTGAATCTGGTCCTCAACCCAGCTTTACAAGCAAAATTGAAACTGGAGGAACAAAGTGGGAGATGGCAGCCATAGGATGTCCTAAAATATCCTTCACTCCAGCATGAAAGATATTTACCACAGGATATTACTTCTAAGGAAGCATCATATTGACCCGAAAGAACTGATTGAGTAAAACATGTACCCTGTAATATTTATTCAGTGTAAGCATAATGGACCCTACCAGGCGTGGCCGGCACAGGTAATAGAGGTGGGGCGAGTTGGGGGGGTGGAGGGGGGGGGGGTGGAGTCGACAGATGGTGAGATAAGGAAAGTAAAATAAAAAGAGAAATATAATCACTTGCCTTGAGTCAGCGATGCGATGAGCTCAGGGTAAGTGGTTTTTATTATTTGCTTTGTGAATTGTTTGTTAGGGCAAATGTAGGTGATACGGCGACTGCAAGGTAAGTGGATTTTTCAAAATAAATGTATTTTACTTTCTCTGTCCTGTCACCTGTCCAGTTTCGCCACACCGCTGTTATCTGTGCCAGCCGTGCCTGGGCCCAACATCTGACATAAGACTGACACTCAATTCAGTTAATCGTTATTTGCTTAGATTCAATCAAATCAATTCAAAGTAATAATATTACAGTAATAAGCTAACAGCAATTGGATATTGGACATAAATACAAAAAACCAAAAAGCATTCAGGTACCCAAACCACCCCAATCTTCAATGTACATAAATGTGATGAGCACTCAGACTGGAACATTGGGATCTTTCCAACTAGTTAGAATGCTACCTTTGCTGGCTATAACGGAGTGCTTATATGTCAACTCAGGACACATCCTATGGCTGCCATCTCCCACTTTGTTCCTCCAGCGTCCTTGTTCCAATCTTATTAGTCCCCCAAAGTTCCTCTCCAAATACATCCATTGGCTGGGCTCTTCACAGTCACTCAGTGAGAGCTTGAGCTGCAACTCACCAGGAGTTCTAGCAAAATCACTACTCACCCCTCTCAAGTCTCCTCTGCCTTCCTTTTTCTTTATTGGCTCTCATGCTGCAGTGTTCAGTGAATTCACTCCTTATCCCACTGGGAGGATCGGATGTCAGTCTGTTCGTCACAAAATAGTTGGAAAAAGGAAACACACATGGTAATTTTTCCCCCTTCTCTTTCGAGGGGGAGGAGGAGGAGGAGGAGGACACTAGAGCATGAGCTTGGATAAAGAGAGAAAGAAAGGCAGAGAATCGCACCCGACAGGGCCTTGAAATCTTAAGGGGTGATATGTCCGCGCTTTACAAATATGGATTGTTATTTATTATGGTTTTACAATATGGCACGGCACTGAAATATTGTAATTATTTCATCATGCATTAAGTGAAATTGATACTTGAATACAGTTCTCAAATCTGTAGATACCTGAAATACAGGTTTTGGATGTCAATATGCAATCAAAATATTTAGGAATGTTAACTCAAAACCAACTGATGGAAACACCATCTGAGTTTTCATCCCCAAAAAACGAATTAAAGAGTATTTTATAAGCAGTTTATAACATATAGGATATGAACAAAAGAAATAAAATGAAGATGTATTGGACCTAGATTGAAACAAGAAAGGATAAGCCAGAATGGTAGGAGGAAACCAAAGATAAAGAATTTAAAAAACCGAGAAAGGAGCAATGAAGATATTTTTTTAAATGCTCAAAATCATGAATTTTATAAAACTCGTACAGAATGATAAAACAATGTAAACAATATTAACTACCATTCCCTTTTATGTACACAACAAGGAGTAGGCATCTAAAAGAATATCTGATTACAGACAAGAAAGGTCTGGAGAAAGATGTGCACAGGCAAGTGGACCCAAGAACTCTGGGTCCTGATTATCGAGCATACATCATGGAACCTTAATATTGTACCGAAAATATTGATAACCAAAATATCGACTGGTAGATCAGTACACATTTTCTACACCTAACTTCACATATATGTACCTTTACAATATATAGCTATTTTAGGTATGTAGATGTGGAATTAAGACTAGTAAATCTACATTCCTACATGCACTTATATTTTCATCATATTAATGTATCACAAAATTCCTGTACTCGATATTCCAGACTACAACTGCCCCAAACCAACATGAGCATATGTCAGTTGTATTAGCAACACCTCTAAAAATGTGATTTTACAACTATACATGACACATCTGTACAAATAGAAAAATATTACGGTGGAAAGAGTACTTAATTATGAGAGCATGCAAGTGATTTATTTAATTGAATGGCCATGTGGGGTAATATACATTTGGTAAACTGCTAGGCGGGCCAAAGTGATAAGGAAAGTGCATAAACAGAACATTTGAAAAAACTGTGCTACATCCTGCAAGACATTGGGCAAGATATACAATTGCTAAAATTTGCTTCTAAAAATTAGATCACGTATTACCACTACAATGGGGTGGTGATAGAATTCTAGAAGAGCAGGCAATATGCTGAATAAATTAACTTCATGTGTTATCACCATGTGGTTTAAATGAAATATTGGAAAGTTTAAGTTTTTCTAGAAAATCAAATGAAATATGAACTGAAATAGACTTTCTTTGTATATTGTTGACATCCTCAACCAAGACAGCCACCACAAAATAGACACACTGATGTGAAGATATGTGTCATGGAGTTTAATAAAAGACTGGGCGCCATTCAACAAAGCATACAGCTAAGATGTCAATCACAGGATCCAAATGAGTAGGGCAAAAACTGTTAGTAAAAATGACGCCATCAGGCATTGAGCAAGGTCATAAACAATCTATCGACTGGTGAGAAAATAACGGGATGCAAACTCAACTTGATCTTATGTAATGTTAAGATGTCAAGATTGATGGTAATACTTTTGTTACAGAGGCAATATTGTTTGCACCGTGTAATAGAGTCATTGAAGATTGTTATTCTGAGGTATGTGAAAATCAATTTTGGGGCTGCAATCAATAGTGATGTCATGGAATATATTGTGCCAATGGGATGCTTGGCATTTAATTATAAATTGTTTTTCCATTCTGTGTAGAGTTAGAGTTAAATGTTTAAAAATATAGATCCTGGTGAAGAAATATTCACTTCAAAATATATTGATCCTACATGAACTTAAGGAGGAAATATTTACTTTCTGCTTAACAACTACATCAAGTTACACTTTTATTGTACTGCATAACGAAATCAATCAATAAATGTTGTGGCAATTCTGAATTTGAAGACGTTGGAAATAATTATTATAGATAGACTTTGATTTTTGAATAGTTGTGGATCAGTGTCTTACAAAGTTACCAATCTGCTTTTGTTGAGCATACCTAAACTTTCATGGTTAGGTATGCACTTTATTAAAAGCCTTAAAATAAATGTAAAAAATATGACCATTTCACAAACTATAACAAAATCAAAACACATAAATCCTCCGCATCTCCAGGTGCAAGAACACGTGTCCATGTGGCGCACACACACATGGCTGCTGATCTCCTGACAAGTCTCATTTGAAACCTTCTATATTGCATACCAACCTTTCCATGAAACTGGACCAATATTTACACAATAAAGACTGCCCTGCTCCTGGCAAATGAAAAGCTGACACTCAAAGACCCACCTGCAGACTGACCATCTTTTTTTATAAAAAATGTGTTTAGGAGATCCAGTCTGCAAGATTTTGGAACAGTCTGCTAGTTCAGATCAGATCATGAAAATGCAGGATCACCTCTCCTTCTGGGTACCTTACGGGGAACGACAAGACCTATTTCGAGACCTCTTAAAACTCACCCTAACCGATCCTCTGACATTGAACGATTTTGCCATAAGCCTTATAACCACCGTTAGTGAGTACTTAGTAGCATTCACTGACTCCAAATAATCTCACCATGGCATAAATGAAATGCAAGCTACTGTCATTCCCACTGCAACTTGGTGGGACCACAACTCTGGCCCTCATGTATCACTCTCATTTCATCTTACATAGGACACCCTCTTCCAGTGAACCCACCTATTCCTGCATACTTGCATCATCCTTGCAACTTAACAGACCACTCAATTACCACACCAGTGGCAGCTACACAAACATATGAGACCATAAAAAAACTTACCAAAAGAGAACATTTATATTGCAACATATATTCCAGGTGCTAATATCCTTTCTCAGAGTAATTGCGTCTCAAGATCTACTGTATGATAGATGAGGATGATGCTCACATCTGGTAACATTTTTAATATTGACTGATGTAATAGTGTGATGCATGCTTGGTTGGATTGCACTTTGTGTAAAGATGAATACAAACAAATAATGAACCAGCAAATAAATATCTATGCAGGAAACGTCAGTAGATACAGATGTCTAGCCAAGATCAAACCTAGGTCCTTTTTCTATTAATGTCATTACAAAACTGCCTTTACTGTTGGCTCAATTAAAAGCAATCATTGACCATAAATTCTAAGTATGAAAATGACTGTCAGACATTTCTACAGTGCTAGAGAACTATGAGATAAAGCTCTCTCAAATGCCAAAATTTGGTTGATCTTGTATGAGAGCTAGGTGAAACTAGAGAAGGAACAACATTTTCTTCTGTTTAAGAAAACACATTTATGCTTTTCTCTCATAATGTCAGAGACAGGAGAGCTTTGCACTTCTATGCCAGTTCATTGATTTGGCATTCTATAAAATGGTATTTTAATTCCACTTTCAAGCATAAAGGGCCTCATGTACTAATCCAGTTAACATTCATAAACCCTGTGAATCACTAAACTACAGGGTTTGTACCTGCTAAATGGCATTTTAGTATGTATAAAACCCAATTTGCGATTCAGTAATTGCTTACCAGATTACAAATTAGGTTTACAAATGAGTTTAAAAATGCATACTTGATCACAAGAGGGGGGTCCTTTTCAAAGTCCGTTTGAGAATGCTATATAAAGGACAAACAGACAGACAGACAGACAGACATACATTCGTGTTTACATATATATATAACATATGTGTTGGTTGTTATAATAGTGGAAATATAGCGTGGTATTTTAATTATATTATTTCAATAAATGAGTATAGATATATATATTTTAGATTTAAATATTGATATCTGTTGTTATTTAATGTAGTTGTTCAAACATTTTATTTGTTTGAAGTGAAGTACTCTCTCTTTACTGTTGCACAGAGTGGAGTGGGAATAGTAAATTGTACAATTCTAAAATATAACACTTTCCCTACCGTTGCACAGACTGTAGTGGGAATAGTAAGTTTTAACCATCCTGAGTTCAACCCTTTCCCTACTGTTGCACAGATTGTAGTGAAAATAGTAAAATGTACCCCTCCGCAATCCAACACTTTCCGTACTGTTGCAGCAACTGGAGTGGGAATAGTAATTTGCCCACCTTCTGAGTCCAACGCTTACTCTACTGTTGCACAGAATAAAGTGGGAATAGTAAATGTTACCCCTCCTGAGTACATCAATTTCCCTACTGTTGCAGGGATTGGAGTGTGAATAGACTGGGTATTATTTCTACAATTTTATAGTTTTTTTTATATAGTTTAGATTTATATTATTATTATGATGTTTCTGTGTATTTAACATTATAATATTTATGTTTGTAATATATTTTTTGTAAAATATAACTATTTTGTTTACTTTTTTATCTGTAATGAAATTGGTACTTTTTAAGACTTTTTTCCAGTTTATTTGTTATAGTTTGCAATTTATTGTGTGTGTTTTTTTTAAGTTTACAAAAAAATAAGTAAATTGTAACACATTAGAAGCATTATTTTAATAGTTTATATTATATCTGTTTACATAAACACACAAGTTTTTTTAGATATATAATTTTAAATTATTTAAATGTATTTAACTTACATTATATCACTGTTTAGTGTTAATATATTTAGAGCCTCATTTGATGTCAGTCGGAGTTGTCTCCGACTGGTATCTCTGCATTGCGGAACAGATCTACCTATGGTCAGTGGTCCCAAAACCGCAATTAGGATGCAACCGCACAATGTGCGGTCGCAAACTCCCATTTCTCTATGGGAGCTTGTGCGGCAGTTGGAAACCAGCTGCAGCACAAGCTCCCATAGAGAAATTAGACTTTCTGTAAACCTCTGCACAGTGCAGGATGTACAAGGAGGCATTATAGGTGCTCCCAGGCACTCAACCGTAGGCCCAGGGGTTAAGGGGGGCTTGCGATGGGCCCCCAAAGTCACATTCTGACAAGCTCTCAAACCAACATCCAAATCAGGCCCTTAACGTTTAACTAGGTTTATATAAAAAAAAAGATGTTTGTGTTCGATATTAGTGTATAATGGTATTTTTTTCCTATTGTTTTGCTATTTACATCATAAGTATAGTATAATAATATTTTTGTGCTCAATATTTTTAACATGATATTTAGGGTTTCCATATTTTGTCAGTGAACCCTCAAAGCTGGATTGAACTGTTTACACGTTGAAGAATACGAAGTTGGAATTGAGGTCCCTTGCTGACAATATTAACATGCAACTGCAAGTTTAAATTATTGTCCAGGACAATGCTCCTGGATTTAACAGAGTCTACCATGTTTATATTGTTGTTCAGTATCGTTTCATCCTTGGGCTCAGTTTGTACATGTATGTGGTTGTTGGGAGAAAAGATTAGGATAAATTCTGTTTTCAGTGGGTTTCATTTCTTTGGAGTATTTTTTTTAAGTAAGTACTTTGGAAAAGGCTTTTTTGCAACGTACTGGCTCTAAAGAGGGGCAAAGTATTGGCTCTAAAGAGGGGGCACGGTTTATTGAAGAGCATGTCAGTATCCATGCTTTATTGTGTGAGAACAGGCATGCTTGTTTGCAAAATAAAGGAAAGTTGCTTGATGTACCCTTGACCTCTACTCCCTCCTAATGGACAGAGGGGGGAAGAGTGGTGGTGGCAGACTTTTTTTGCTTCTACAGAGAAAAAGAAGATTGTTTTCCTTGCAAGGCAAAGCTATATGCTACCCTGGATGTGTCTTCTATCTTTGTATATTCATATGTGATTACACATCCATGGGCAGAAGAAGGTGCTAAGCTCCCTGCAACTATATAACATTTCTTGATATTGCTTGAGAAAGTTTGTGATTCTTGACTTCAGTAGAGCATGCACAGGCCAGTCATGTGAACTGCACCTGCTTGATTACTAAAAGGTTGCGTCTAACAAGTGTGTACATAAGCCTCTTTGTGTTTTCTGTGCTACAGCATTTAGACAATGGCACTCAATAGGCAGTCCTTACCACAAGGGTGGCCGTCATTAAATGTACACACAAGTCAAGGGTGACTATAAATAAACAATGCCTTTCAACACCCCTACATGGTAAGATTGGCCCTGGGGGGAATATGTTATATGAGTTAGTGAACTTTTGGGAATTATAGTTTGGGGGCAGGTTGGTCTCCGAACACCTGATTTCACTTAAGCGGGCTCAGTTTTAAGTCTGATTCTCTGTACATTGGCCATTCCTGCAATGTTAAAAATTGCTTACAGTGGAATCCATTTTCTCACTGGTAAAAATTTTTTTTTTAAAGTCCCCTCATCTTATTGTTGAAGTCTGCACCCAGAATCAACTCTGGACAAGTTTTTTTTTTTAAAGATTATTTTTTTCCCTAAGTGGCCCCATAGGTTAGTAGTGTTTTAAAGAGCTCTAGGTAGTCATGCATTTGGAAAATCCTGCATCATTTTTTAAGTCCACATTGTATTACCAAGAGCTGAATTGTAATGGACCATGCATAGCCTGAAAAACGAAACAATTGCTGTTGCTTCAATTGCACTGCTAAGTCCATTAAACCCTCAGCCTCTCTCCATTGAATTGGGCAAGAACAGTTTGCATGTGTGACAGCGTAGGAGGAAACACGTTGGTTTGGCAATGCTAGTCAATCATTTAATAGGAGAAATGGATTTGTCTACCTGAGTGCTGTTTAGTGTGTTGCATTCGTCAGTGATCACGTACAGTGTATATTTATTTTCCACCCTTTCAGCTAAAACATGCCCAACACAGATAGTGCTATCAGCTGTGTGAGCTGTGTACAATCTATTCATTTTAGTATTACACCTCTTGCAGATATCATTGTCACTGCACTATCATGATTCCTTCATTCCCCTCTCAGCACCCTCCAAACACCTTTTCCAGCTATGCAGTTAAAAAGCATGCAGTCATGAAAATTGATTTCAGATGATCTGACCTTTACACCGACATTCATCCATCCACAAGGAAGGCCAACGCATATCACACTGAGGTTCCAATTAAGTTGGGGGTTTTACAGTTCACTTTACTTACCAACCAATGACCATTCACATGGGATTATCCGGCTGGTGTCTATAACCTGAAAGAGACACTACTCACATTAACATTATCTTTCATTGATATTCCCCTGCATTGTGAAAAACCTATAGTTCACTGGCCTCCTTGGAGAAGGTGGAACAGATGCACAAATGCTATATTTTGGCAATGCGTTGAATGAACGTGACCGGATACGGTTTCTTGGTAAAATGAGGTTACTTAAACTGAATTAAATAAGGAAAAGTTGATACCTTACAGGATATGTACCTATGATTCATGTTAAAATAAATATCCCTTGATTGATAGAGCTAGGGGTGCTCCACTGCAACTCGAAGTGTTAATCCTTTTGGTGTTTTAATGGCTGTACCAAACTACCTAAAAGCGTTTGTTTTAAATGCAGCAAAATGTGCAGCAGATCAGAATTGCCTTTCAATTCTACATGTACTCTGACAAACATTTGGAATTTAACAAGTGGGATTTTTGAGCTCTAAAAGTCTTCTTTTGCTGTTTCATGTGACGCTCCGTTCCCAAAACAATAAATACTTTGACATTTTTAAAGTGGTGCAAGCCATTCCAGAAACTGATATCTGACGCTGAAAGTAGCCTAGGGCAAAATCAGCCTGGGGCCCTCTCAACACAGCACTACTGATCTCTGGCCTCATTGTTCTGGGGTGTTTTATTATCTCTGCACAGTTTGAATGCCGCCCTCCGTAGACAATAAATGTGAATCCAATTTGTTACTGTGCAGCTCAAATTTTCACATAGTCCTGCTGATTGTCTAGATTTGCAGCTAGAGAGTGTTTTTCTGAAATATAGCCTCAGAGTTTCAGGGAAGCTAAAGAGATCATCTCCTATAAAGCTTGAGAATATAGATAGAATTTCTATGTACGTTTTAAGGAGGATGAAGTGGCAGGAGAGGAGTAAAAGGTACAACATAAACATTAAAGATTGCACTGATAGCAAGCAATCACCGACCAAAATAGATTTAAAAAATAACATAGTATCCAAAGAAAACTCATTTTACGATTTTTAATAAAATACAGTACTAGCTCACAACAAATTCACTACTCTTCAGCGAAACTGAACATGCAAGCCGTAATATCTGAAAGAGTTTGTCAGATTATTTTACCTTCAATTATACTGCAAATGCACTGGACTTAGCTTTTTGCTTCATCTCACATTTTAGCTTGGATTTAAAAATAAATAGATGGAATTGTTAAACTCTACTGGCTGTGCATTTGGACCCTTTCTTCAAATGTACATCCAACAACCATAGCAGAGCCTTAAATAAATATATTTTTTAGTTATTGTAACCCCTCCGCCCGACAGCCAACCCATTTTGCCACACATTAAAAAAATGAAAAAGAACCACTTCCAAAAGATATAAATCATAACATACCGAATCAGTTCAGGTTTCACATCCAGAACCGCTTATCATGATTCACACCAATACAATGATCTTTTGATTAGTTTCCAAAGCAAAAAAACCCGCCCGAAAACTCTTCGATCAACACATTAAGTAAAAGAAATAACAGCAAACAAGCCTACAATAATTTTGAAATCAACTCAAATAAACTGCTGCATAGCAACATGAATCAAAATAACCACCATCAGTCAAATGATTTTAGACACAAAGGAATGCAATTCAGCTGCTTCCAAATTTAGAACTGAACAGTGTCCAATTGAATATGAAAAAAAGATTAAGGCACATTAATTATTTAATGAAACGGTTTCTACCCCTTTTCTTTAGTATTTCTTGCATTGCATACAAGCAACAGATTGGTTGATTGTATAGCTACATATCCCATGAAGGTGTTACCTTTATCTTCTGTCCACAATCACTATGCATTACCTAAATCATAAATATGTCAATTCTTTGAAAAAAGTGGAAATGTACTCAAAGCCTTTCTGAACATTTGTGGTATTTAAGGTAATACATACGAAAAAAAATAGAGTGTACATTGACCTTCTAACACATGCATTCAAAACATAAATATTGTCACATATAGCACTGTTAATTCCATTATTACATAAAGATGGTATTCTTTAGTCAATAAACTATTTTTAATACCCAAGCAGAGACTGTTTTTGATATGTCTGCAGAGCTCTTTTACTCCATCTCATTTGTTTCCAATGGTGCCCAAGTCCTCCATAATTATGTATAATAAAGGCCCAGGACCTCACCCTTTTCCTCAGACCTAGAACAGGGGTATCCAGTATAGAAAAACAGAATGATTCCGTGGGACACTTTTAGTTATTGTAATTAATATGACTCTAACTCTTTATTCTTATCACTATTCAACATTTATTCTCAAACAACAGGTATAGTTCCACATTTGTGTTAAATATTAAAGTGCAGCCGGAGCAGTGCTCAAAAGTGTGATAGTGTACAATTTTTACAACAATACATATATAAAAGTGGGATGTGTTTTTTGAGTTTGTAAAGTTAACCACACTCTGTTATTTATTCACAGATTCTTGTCTAATTGTGTGGCAGGCCCATCTAAAATTGCACACTATAGTATCATGAACAGGCACCAAGTACAAATTCTGAAAATGTTTTATTGACTTATTTTAGTGTGGATCCAGATACCCGAGCATGTGAGCAATGTGTACTGCGGCGTGGAGGTAGGATTCTGGTTTATTAAATATTTCTACATTGGAAAAGATAAGTCTGTTGTTGATAGGAAATTGCCCTCTCTTTTTATTCTCATTGCGATAGCTGAAGAGCCAGACAGCATTTCTCCTCCAGAAGAGACTCTTGCACTCCGATTACAGGTTAGAAACAGAGACAATATTTGATCGGATTGTCTATCACACAATTAAATTGTAGACAAGAATCTGTGAATAAATAATTAAGATGTGGTTGAATTCACAAACTTAAAGGTCATCCTGCTTGTCTATATGTAGCATTGTAAAAACTGCATACGATCACACTTTCAATTTGTGAATTAATGTAAAAGTTGAACTATAGCTATTCTTGGAGAATAAATGTTGAATAGTGATAAGTATTTGGAGTTAGAGTCATAACTAAAATAAAGGGTCCCACTGAACCATTCTGTTTTTCTACATTCCATGATTATGCGTGACATGATCTGAGCCCTGTGCAGTGCAATCACCAGTATTCCAGTTGTTAATCTCCTACTAGCTAAAGGATTAAAAAGATTAGGTGGATTATTCACAAACTGCATTTTGTAGTAGGTGAAGTAGAGCTACCATAGAACTACTCGTGTACTACGTGACACTATTCTCTAATCTATGGTCAGTGAGCTCTGATTCCGCCTCTCCTATCTTTTCTATGCAGAGCTCTCTGCTAAAATGGTAGATATGTCCATATAGGTAAGTGTACAGTTTTGTAGTCAATGTGAGTGTGACCTGGGGGAGTAGTTGGAAATGCTGAACACCTACTACAAAATAGGAGGGGGTTAGATAGGAGAAATGTGAGAGTTCTAAAGAGGGACATGCTGCTAAAAACACTCACTCTGAAAAGGGTAAGCCCATTGCTATTCAAAAACGACACGTCTAAAGTGACTGCAGTCCAAAATGCCACAAAACAGTTGCAAATAAACTCCAGCACAGCCTTGGGGTAAGCCTACACACTCACAGGCATGCAACAGACTCCCACAGAAAACATCAGAGGCGGGGATTTAAAGTAACAACCATAGAGAATAACGTACATTAATTAAAATATTTAGACTTTAAAAATAAATGTGTATATATATTATAAGTGTTCGTGTCAAAGCGTTATATTAAACATTGTCAAGATGGAGACCACCCTTGCTTGGCAGTCAAAAGTCACTGTTGCTGCAGTCAGGGTGTTGTTGCCTGAGTTGATGAAAAACCTTGGTGATGGTTTTGAATCATTTTTAGAAACAACATAAGTCCAAACTGAATACAGAGATGTATGCTTAGATAGCTGATTGTGTCTGTGGAGACAAACTCTATTGCAAAAGTTGTTTCAGAGCTATCGTGAAAGAAGTGTAAACAGATATTTATTGTTCCCATTTTGTTTATCGATTGAAGAATGGGAAGCATTGGCAATCATTTTCAAAACGTTGCTATTTTTCCTCATGTGAACATATTGTATTAAGATAACAATGTACATGAGGGAAGTAATTATATAGTATTCGTCCGAACTTTATAATTCTGATAAATGGATTGTATTTGCAGTTTAAGAAAACCACCCTCAATATATTATTTAACCAGAAAGCATGTTCTCAAAAAACAGATTCTCGTGTGGCATTAGTTTCAGAAACTATATGTGTTTCTGTTTTCAGGATCAAGAGTCAACAACAGATACTTTGAAGGTTTATCATGTTTTTGTTTACCAGCCTACCTGCTTCACCGCTTGCAGCTCGGCTGATTCTGAAGTTCCCTGCTCGTGGGCCAGTCTTGGCCCATCTGAGAAGGCTTCATGGTTTGCCTGTGGCCAGTTATCGGAAATTCAAAGCCTTAACACTGGCCTAATGAGCTGCCGAGCATAGAGGCCCATGTTATTGGAGGAAAAGACTGCTCCCCCACCATCAGGCAAGAACGCTTCCATCTCATGGACAGAAGCTATTGGGTGTCCCAAGGCTAGAAGAGGCGGGCGTCCTTTTTCTTATTTAATGCCAAACTTTGGAACACGCTGCCTCGAACTCTCCATTGTGTGCCCTCTGAGTCAATTTTCCTCAGACGAATGAAAACATATCTATTTGATAATTACTCTCTTTGTATTTAAGGGGCCAATTCCTCGGTGCATTTTACAACCGCTCTCCCCAGGGCGCCTCTTCAAGGCAGCAGCGCACTTTATTTATTGTATTGTATTAGAAAGTATGACATCCTGCAACACCTTGCCAAGATACTAAACATCTTCGGACCTCATTTTGTGTTGACTGAAATTTGGTGCAGGGACACCGGGGGCCAGATACACCTGTGGACGTGCAGGGGCGCAGGGCATGCTTGGGCCTACGGGGGAAGCATTGCCTGCTTCCCCCAGAGTGCTGCAGGGCACAGGTGGGGCCAGGCAATGCGGCTGCCCACATTCTCTGCCCTTGCAGCATCTGAACCACTCCAGGATCTCCGGGCCTGGTATTACCCATATTTCTGGGCCCAGCTATGTTTGGAATTGGGACTTGGGATACTTGTCCTGAAATTATTGCTCCAAGTGAAATACCACAACTCACAATGTGAGCCTTAATCTTGTCTTTAGACATCTGCACGACACAGTAGGATTCAGTGTCACATAGTGAAGTCCAATGTATCTGTTTTTTTCTCTTATCCCATTCCACTGCCTCTGAATCTACTGGTAACCAACATATCTGTCGAGTGGATGGTTCGCTGTGAATTCAGAGAGGTACAGAAACATTCATCCTTTCCTCTGCATAAGGACTGGAAAGTTAGTGCTTTCTGACAATACCCAACAGTATAATCTTCCTCAATTTTAGCATAATGAAAGGTGGAATTTAAATTTGGGAGGATTTAAATGTATGCCTTGCAGATGACATACAGCTACTTTCAGCAAGTGCATGTGTCACTAGATTGTAACTTATGATCTGTAGGCAACACAAGCATCTCTGCAACACAAGCACCAACCCAAAGAAATGTCTTACATAGAATTGAAATAAGTGACCTTCATGTTACATGTAGCAAGCACATTAGCCAGCTAAGCTATTTATGACCCGTCAGCAGGCAGCTATTACAGACATATCTCTCCAGCAAGTGCATTAACCACCTACTTATCTCACCAATATTATACCCGGAAACATGCTGGGTACAAACAGATCCCAGCAGAAGGTGCCTTAACTCCCTATACTGTATGCAGTCTGTGGCCCATTCCGTAGACGGTCAAGTCATTAAGGGATGCACAGGAAAATGTAGAGACGTGAAACACTCATAATGGCCTCCCTGTCTGTTCCACCCTCTCGCTGACCTGGAGTCTGATTCCCATATGACTACCAGTGTCAATTACCTAATTGCCCATGTGTCCAAACGGACCCTAAGATTAATTACCTAATTTCTCAAATGACCGTCTCGTGTCAACAAGCACACTCCAAAAACTAATCAAGGTAAATTTATTGTGGCATTTCAACATCAAAGTCCAATCTATACTGTATGGATTTAAGAGAGAAGAGTGGGGGAGAGAGACGGAAAGTACTGATCTAACGCAGGGTTTCTAAATAATGTCCATCTTCAGGGGGGAGAACACACGTAATAATACAATAACATATTTACAGCGATTCCGTTAGAATGGAATTATTTAGTTATAATTGGTGGGAGCATCAAACAGCTCTACCCTAAGCATGCCCAACCTGATGGCATTTCCGCATCCTAAAGCAGAGTAAAGCACAGACCAACAATGTCTTAGGGCCTTTTTATGACTTTGGCCAGCCCCCCGCTGCCACACCACCAAAGCCATAATGCGACCACCAACTGGGTTCCAATAGGAATCCAGGTCGGGCGGTCCTGCTGCGGCATTCTCATGTCGGCGCAGTGCTAAGGCGCATGCCTGAGCCTTAGCCTTAGCAAGGCACCACAATGGGAACACCATTGCACATTCCTGCAGGGCATGGACTGGCAGGGCATGGACTGTGAAGTCCATGCCCTGCAGAAACTTCGGATATATTGCGACAGGGGGGCACTTCATGTGCCCCCCTGCATGCATCCCATGGTGCAGAGCACCAGAGGGCCCTGTGGGGCCTCCTTTGTTTTGTTTCCTCACCGCCACACTTTTCATGGCGGGCTCACTGCCATGCAAACTGTGGTAGTGAGGAAACTCCTAATATGCTTGGCGATGCCGCAGGGGCAGCGCCAGCATATTAGGTGCCTCAGACAGCTGCAAAACCACTAGGGATCGGGAATCCCTTGCGGAAGCAGCGGTCCCATGGCAGTCTGACCACCCAACTTGTCATTGGGTGGTCGAACCACTGATGTAGCGGTAGTCGCACTGCTACGGTGGGTTTGGAGGCACATCTGACTGCCAAACTCTAAATAAGGCCCTTAGTTCTCTAAAGGCAGCTGTAAGTGTACGTAAGTTTATTTTACTACAAAAAAAATTACGGAATCTGCATGACAGAAAAGGGGTGGAGAGGGCGAATAATGCACCAGAGGGAAAGAGCGAGCAGTGGAAGGAAGCCTTGACTTGTGATAGACCTTTTATATTTGAGATTATCCTGCTACAATACAAATGATCTCTGGACAGCACTCTGCTGATCACTGTACACATTAAATGCCTATAAGAATTTTGTAATTCTCGTTTCACCTATTGTGGGACCGACTTCCTACATAATCATGACTTGCAGTCAGCGGAATGAGCAATAATCAAATTTTACCAGGTCTTTTTCTAAATGGTTATCACTGAATCTAGGTACTTTTCAGCATCCTATTACTGTCTGCTTAGACTAAGTGGTAAATGGGGAGTGGGGGTGGGTTTGGGATGGTGGGAGTGTCAAAGGCAGAGAAGGTCCAGAGGCTGCTGGGGGGATAGCGGTCCGGCTTAGGGAACATCAAGCCACTAGGATTTGTCAGGTGCCATCCCCCCCTCCCCTCGCCCCCATGCCTCCCCTTCTCCCCCACTCGCCAAGAACTACTGCCCTTTCGGATCTTAAAGGGGTCCCAAATGGGTTAGAGGAGCGTGACTGCCCTTACATTTCAATTGTCCCTGGTAGGTCTTGAATTCTTTCTAGGAGGCGCTATCAGTGCCCAGGCAAAGTTGCACATTACCCTGCAACCACAACTTTTTTAAAAATTGCAAAGCACTGCGACTGAACAAATTGGGCTGAGCACTTCCTGTTTCTAAACACAGGAATGCAACACTGAATAAAGAAAATGCCACTGCACATGGGGTTTCCTTTGAGAGAAAATGTTTTCAGGGGTGCAAAGATTTTCTTTTAAGCATAATTACTCCAGTTCAAATATTTCTGTCTTGTTGGGGCACCCCATCCTTCTGCATTACGCCGCCTGCTCGTAGGGTCTTTGCTCTCATAAAAACGATAATGAAACAGCTCTGAACACTTAAACTAAACGGTACCTCTTGCTGCTGGATATAACAAATGTAAATTTCACCAAATAATATCCTTTTCACCATAAACAAAATATTCGCACCCATATAACAACGCACATCAGGTAAAACTTTTAATAAAGGTGTCATAATCATTAGTGCTGGTATAAAAATGTTTACTTTGATTTTCTGTGTTAACGATATACCAATACTTGCTTTTAAACTCAAAAATATTCGTTACTGATCTTTGGAGAGTGAATAACTGAGTCGACACTGCTGATAGTCAAGTCTGACATGTAGTTTGCATGTCTATCTCAAAAACAGTTATTAAATCAGCAAAATGTTTTACAAGTATTTTAATTTCTCCATTGGTATGCATTTTTGCTAAATATTTTAACGCAGATAATAAAATATCTGTTCTACATAGCAATAATTCAATAGAGGCAAGAAGACAATCTGAGAAGATGGCATCAATTATTAAGGAACAAAACAAACAATTTTAGTTGTTTGAAGGTTCAGACTAGTCAACATGTTTGCAAACATTCTTTTTCCCATGTTGCTCCTTTCAAACGTTGAATTGGATGTACACGAAAAACGTGCTCGGATTTAGCGCTTACTGTGCGGGACAGCACTGCTGACAGCAAGTGTTTCTATTACCAAAATGATACTCTCTCATTGCAGCCATCAGTAGGGTCTTAAGATTTCAACCCAGCTACCTGTCTAACCCACATCGCCTTTTTAGAGCAGGTGCATTAACTCACTTTGCTACTTATTAGCTTGCATGTGGATATGCCTTGGTTAGTAGAATTATATAGCCCGTGAGGGTATCCAGGCGCTGTCTATGGGCACGAGGGGGTTAAGTGATTTGCCCAGAATCACAGGATGTTGCGCCCACGCCGATATTCAACGCCCGAGTCGGCAGCTCTGGCAGCTGCGCCACATCCTCTCATTTTGGGGACGTCCCCTGCTACTGCCCGTGGCCAGGTCGCGGGCAGTTATTAGTATGCATGGCCCTTCTTGGCAGCCTGCTTTCTCTTCACCCTTGCCTGCACTCCGAGCTAAGACGTCGCGGTCCTGAGAGGAGGCCACCTCGATAAATCAGGCTCCGTTCACTGTCAGCCCGGGAAGGCAATCCGTGTCGACGCGTGCCCCGTGGAGGGGCAGCCCTGGCCTGGCGTTAATGTTAATGAAGGGGCGGGTGGGCAGGACGCGCTCCGCGGCTTGATGGCAAGATGCAAGCACCGAGCGCCGGGAGGAGAGCCCGGGCAGCGGCACATGGCAGGACCCCGTAATAAGCAGGATTATCAGTTTGAGAATTTCTAATTGGCGAGCGATCCCTGCAGACCTCATTAGGAAGGGAGAGAGAGAGTCGGATGATGAAAGGCCCCGAATTCAGCCCCACCAGTAATGCACTGCAAGTAACAGGGCAAGAGCAGACGCCCGGGCAGCTCTCGCTCAGTCCCTGGCAGGGGTCTCCGGCGTGGACCACGGCACACCTTTCTCTGCGAACAATGTGCGGGATGCACGCACGCCAGCGCAGGGTTGAAATCAGTGTCTAGCACACACGCCACTGGCAGGGGAGAGAGGTAGGGACACAGGGGCATTCAGGAGCGCAGCGCAACTCACCCATCCGTGCTGCTTGTTTAGAGGGAAAGGGGGCGACCTGCCAAAAATGCCACCCAGCCCAGCGCCGAGGAAGACCGCAGGGGCTCCTCAGCATCTCTGCTGAAGCAGCTCAGCAGCAAGAGGATGCTCGGCTAGTCCCGTAAACACAGCCTCGCCACGCCACAAAGAGCACAGCCGTCTTTGCAAAACAACAGCCCCACAGCCCACAACATAAGACTAACAACTGCCAATCAGAGCACACATAATTAGGGAACTGCAAAATCACAACGCACTGTGTACGCCGCTCCGGGATGCAGCGATGCTCAGCATCTTCCAAGGAGTAGCTGTTCCTGCTTCCCATATGTCCCATCCCTTCCAGCATCCTGCTGTCTTCTGACCTGCCTCTACCCGTTTTATTCTCACAGCAACCCACCGCGCAGGAAAAGAAAGCCGGGTGCCAAGTTTCGCCATTGTCGCCGCTTCCTACCTGTTTCGCGCAGGCTGCAGGTTTCCTCTTCTCTGATCCCCCAAACAAGGAGCAGCTGCAACAGCTCTTTTGTGTAACCGCTGCTTTCCCAGCCACACACTGAGACTACTAATTAACCCAGGCGGCTGGATAGGGAAGAACTAAGCAGGCCCCGGAATCTGCATGACGGAAAAGTGGTGGAGAGGGCGAATAATGCACCAGAGGGAAAGAGCGAGCGTGGAAGGAAGCAGGGGACAGGCCCAGTTACTACGGTGACGGTCACCCTCCTCTCATAGGCTTTGCTTTCATTTTAGCTATGTGTCAAGGGACCCGTGGAGGCAGGAGGCGGGCCTGCTACGTGTATTCAAAGTAGGGAAGGTATTGTGTAAGTAGCTGATTCATAAAGGGTGTCATGTCATAGTACACCCCATTCAGACTACGTGCTTCTAACATTTAATGTATCTTAATTAAACACTTACACTGCCAAACACTTTGAGGGGAAAAATTCGCACATCATGGAATTATATATTTTGAATTTTCTATTTATCCTCTCAGTACCTATTGTCATAGGGAGCACGTGCTTCGTGTCAAGCGTGTCACCGTACCACAGAGTGGTTTTTGCAACAAACAGCAGGATGCATTCTGGGACTGGCAGTGTAATTTTCACTATTGGCTTAAACAATG